>NC_054826.1:144049443-146837777 GCF_018345385.1 Vulpes lagopus | reverse complement strand
CGGCCCCGGGAGGGCTCGCGCGCCCAGGCCGGCGGCCTCGGGTCAGGGAGGCGCAACCCCCGCCCCCGCCCCCACCCCGGCCGCGACCGCGGGGAGGCCTCGCCCAGGGCGTCCGGTCGGAAAGGTCTGGAAAGGTCTGGAAAGGTCTGGAAAGCAGCGTCTGACGGAGGCGGCCGGGCCTCTGCCCCCGCCGAGTCGGGCCGACGGCGCCCCGAGGCCGCGGGTGCGGGCGGCGTCCCGGGGCGCAGGCGAGGCGCGGCCGCTCGCCCCCCTCCCCGCGCGGCGGCGGCAGCTGGCGGCCCGCCCGGGCCCCCACGCCAGCCTCCCTCGCGGAGAAAGGCGGCTCCCCGCCCGCGGGGGCGCGTCGTCCGGGGGACGCCGCCTTCCTGGGCCACCCGGGCGCCGCGCTCCGCCCTGGCGGCCAGGCTGGCGGGAGGCGGCGGGCCCGCGGCGACCCCGCGCGCCCCGGGTCACCCACCGACGGCCCCGGGCGCCGCCCGCCGGTCACGTGGCCCGGAGCCCGCGGCCCAGAGCGGCCGCCGAGGCGCCCCTCCGAGCAGCCGGCGGCGGGGTGGCCGGGGTGGCCGGGCCGATTCTTCAATCAGCCGTCTCGTCCGTCGGCGGCCGCGTGGGGATGGGGGAGGGGAACCCCGGAAGAAGGTGCCGAAGGCCGCGGACAGGAGGTGGACGGACCGGGTCTCCGCGACCACCTGCAGCCTGTGCACACGGAAGGGCTCCGAGGTGTGAAGCGACGTCCCGCGAGGAGGGCACTGCGTAGCGATCCAGGGCGGCCTGCACACCGCTGCCTGCAGCAGTCCTGGCGCGCAGTAAAGCTGACTGAGCTTCCTCTCACTTGCCTCTTCCCCCATAGGGACCCTCCGCGTCTTCTCCACATCTTAACCCAGTTGTTCTGACTTAAAATTAAAATACACCCCTTAACAAATGTGTACAGACAAGGGTGACTGTAGAAATTCTGCCCAGAAATAACGTTCTTTAGACTGAGGCTATTAACTATACAAGTTGCTTTTCCGGTGTTTCCTTCTGGAACAAGGTGAAAATTCCTAATAAAAGCCAAGAGTGTTGGAAAGTATTACAAGCATGCTGTTCAGAGTAAGGGAGAACAAAAAAGAAACTTCAATTCCTCCAAATTGTTCATTTTCAGGTAGCTTTAAACATCTTGGCATTTTTAAGCTCCGAGTGGCACTTTTATCAGTAATTTAACTTAAAGACTGTTGACACTAAATCTTAATAGTTCACTTTGCCTTAACGATCAGTTAGGTTTATTTTCCTTAATCAAAACAGGCATTTCCTTAAGTTTATTTTTAAAATCGGAATTTGTTTTCAAAATACCACACTGCCTCCCCACCCTGACTTATTAAGGGGTATCTAAAAAAACAAATACTATGCATAATACTAAGGTCATGATATTATATGCAAATTAACACCCTGCATATATTTTCAAATATCTGAATTAGAGTTTAGGTTCAATATTCTAAGGTGGAAGGGCTGTTTTCATAAGATTGGCTAACAAAAAGCAGTTACATATAGGTATCTAGCAGTTTTTCTGGAATTAAGTACATTTTCAGTGAAGTAAGCCTGAACTGATGAGGTTCCTTGGTAGCAGTGAGGCTGTGGAGGGAAAGAGCATTGTTGCTGCAAGTAATTTTCACCCAAATTTTAAAATTTGCAGTACTTGTCCTATAGTTGCCAAGACTTCCATCTCTGCTATGGATATGCAAGTGTAGAGGATCTGTGATTCTGAAGCAGCAAAGGACTGTGTTTTAGAAATGGCTCCAATCAAGGGTCTAGGAAAAACTTGGATGCCTGCAGTTCTATGGTTCAGAGCCTCAGCCAACATGAGCCCCAATACTAAGCTCTTCAGCGTCTTCTACTCCAGTGTGGACAGCAACATTCCTGGAGGAGGCCTGTGGGTTGGACAGGACCCCTGGGCACAAGAGGACAGAGTGGGAAATGTCCTATGTGTGGTAGTAACAGCCTCATCCTCCTAGACAAGGGACGGAGCAAACATCATACATTTATTTCTTCCACATAAAATCAGTTAGTGAGGTTTTTTTTAACTTCATTTTATGAAAACAACCCAGAAAAATTCAATGCAAAATGAGTCTCAAACTAAAATACATAGATATCAGGAAATTCAATTTTTTGAAAGGAGTGTAAATCATTTCATATACAACACATGCCAGAATTTCCTTGTGGCAAGCAAACTCACTGAAGACTGCAGATCTGCAGTGTAATCACAATACAGTGTGCAACCACAAGTGTGACCTCCCTTTCTTTTAGTCTTAATTGCAATACTACAGCAAATCTGGTTTCAGATCAAGCAAAATAGGATCTACCTGTAAGTCCTATACAGTCTATGCCTAAGTATGTGCAACCTAGCCTAGAAGATTATGTTTCTCAGATTAAGGGGAAATTTTAAAAGAAAACCTTTGATGGTGGCTTTCTGATCTTGTTCTGGTCAAAGATGTGGGTAAGCTGTTTTTCTACTGTTCTGTCAGTGTTCCCAAGCCTCACTGGGCCCAGGAAATTAACACAAGTTAGGTCTAAGATGCTAGTAGACTTTCTGCTTGGGACCAACCTGAAGACCATATTTCCAATACTCATACATTCCTGCTGCAGTGAGAACAGCAGGCATTTGCAAAGAGGAAAAAAAAAATTCTGTGGAGTATGTGGGTAGGGTGGGTAACATACAGAAACGACAGAGTTTACCCCCCCCCATTGTCCCAAGGGGATAAAATAAGAATCCACTTTACAGTTAACTTACTAACTAGTCTTACTTTCAGTGTTTATAGAGAAATCTCCACCCCAACTTCTCATTCTCAATATTCTGACTTATAGAAAACATGTGTAAACATCTCTACACCTGTTTTCTGGAGAGCCTAGAGGCTGAAGACATTGTTTAGATAGATCCAGGCATCTTACAATTGTCAGTCCTTTGTGGAACAGGAGATTCTCTCCCAACTCTGGGAACAAAATAGAATTGGAGATTCCTGAGCAGGCAGTGGAAACCTCTACACAGAGATCCTGGAGAAGAAGTTTCCAAATTTCCCCAAGAGCTAACAGTGTCTACAGAACTAGGAGTGTCTGCATTTGAAATGGGTGCTGAGTGTGGAGATTATGGGTGCAGGTGTTTCAGAGGAAGCAGATAAGAGCCTGGTTGTATCTTCAGATCATAACCTACACAGGTGGGATTAGATTGCTATGAACACTTCCTGGGGGTTCCCTGGTGGGTCTTGGCTATCTTCAGGGACCTTCCGAATGGCTCTGGAATTTCACTTAAAAGCTGGTACTGTACCTGACTCTTCAAAGTCACCCTTTTCTATGGGAGAAGAGAAATCTCCCATGGAGGAAGCCAGCCTTTTAATTTTTTAAGTATACAAACAATCCCCATCTCCCTGTAGGCCTGAAGAGAAATTCAGCAAGATGGCATTTTCCTACTTTATGAACACATTACCCACCAACTTACCGAGGGTGCTACAGTGAAGACAGGAAAATTGCAAGTAAAATAAAGGGAAGGGAATTTGAAAAATAAACTTAAAAAGTAAAGGGATAGGAAATATGACCTTAGAAATAGAAAAAAACAAGTATTATTCTAGCCTCTCCTTCTTACCCTGCTCCTTCCCTCCCCTGCTTCATGAAAATA
The DNA here is from genome assembly GCF_018345385.1 of Vulpes lagopus. Lineage (NCBI taxonomy): Eukaryota > Metazoa > Chordata > Mammalia > Carnivora > Canidae > Vulpes > Vulpes lagopus. The sequence continues at coordinate 146,834,113 of NC_054826.1, read as the reverse complement.
AGCCACCAGAGTCCTCTAGAAGACTCTAAGTTTCTGCTCTTAAACGGCTCCTTTTCCAAGGAGGAACAAGGTCTGTTTTCTGATGTGGAGCCTCAGATGCTCTGTTATTGCAACTTAATTTTGTCATTGCTTCTTTTCAAAGATTATTTGGAATGAATTGTTTCTTTTGTTTACTATCCAACAAACGACCTCTGCTAATCTTATATTTTATCTCCCTAACATATGGAAAAGCTATTTATTCTAGCCAATCACAATAAAGTGAAGAAAACCCCATTTTATGGAAAAATATATATCACTAGTCTGTTGATCATTAAAGATATGATTACCAGTGAAAACCCTCTGAAGGTGGCACATTTATGCTTCTAGGAACAGATGGGGACACGCATTTTCCTTGCAAATACTTTTGAAATTGCTCTACTGGTAGCAGTATAAAAATGATATACAGATGCCAGGGCCGGCATGGCCAGGATGAGTGCGCCAGATTTACACAGTAAAGCCTTCACATGCGGGCTGTCAGTTTTGATTGATCTCTACTATACCTCAGGAACTTGTTGACTAGGTAGGGAAACAGTGCAAATAATTCACTGCAGCAAGTCAGATAATTCACACAACCAATCGGTCTGCTTCACTTTCTGGCTGTGACATATGAGCCTTCCCTACAAAGATGCATCATTTTCCAGCTTGAGCAATATTCAATGTCAGGGAAGAAAAGGTATTAAAGCCATACAACAAAAGGAGGCAGACTATCGTAGGACCAGAAGTTGTTTTGGTGATGGAAGCCAGATTCAGCTCTAGTCTAAGTCCTTCCTACCAGAGCGTTCAGACCCAATTGTCATTATCATATTGATTAAAAAAAAAAAAAAGTTCATCATAGTGCAATTTTAGGTTTAACGGCAACGGATCGGGAAAGAGCAAAGAATTATCCCACAAAAGCACAACATTCTTACCGCAGGGACGTTTCCCTGTTCCAGTTCGTTGATGGAGTTGATTAAGTTTAAATGAAGCAGACACTGGATAAAAGTAAGGGTATTGACCACTGGGCACTGCGATCCGTGCTTGAAAGGACCTGATACATGCAGAAAAGCAAGATTTGCTAAATGCTCTAATCTTCAATCAAATCTTACATCAATACAGACAAAGTTTGGTAATGAGAGATTCAATGAAGCATGCGGGAGAAAGAATTAATCCTCTTGGTCTAAACTGGCTTCAACTTTGAAGCTTGCTCCGAAGGAAAGACAGTTATCTAAATGCTAAATAAGAAACTTATTGTACTTTTCATGGCATGCTAATCTTTTGTCTATTTCATCTCTATTATGTGTATGCTCGTAGATTGCAGTTGTCATGGTGATTATATCAAGCCACCACGCTCAGGGGATAGTGGTGAGAAGCCAGGCACGGAGGTGGAAAAGGCCCCCACGCAATCCATAGTATGGGGAGGGGAGGGATAAAAAAGGAGAAGTAGGCAGGCACTGGACACCTCCCCAGGCTCCTTCCCACAAGGCCCCTGCCCTGCTCTGGTTTGGGCCAATAAGGTTAGGGCCTTTCAGCACCTTTGCAGGCATGGCCCCCTTAGCGAAGCTAGCAGCATTTGGTAACAATGGTGGTCAGGAAGGGATCAAGCATCCTTCCTACCTCAAACTCTTTTCCCCATAAAGGTTCCCAGCTTTCAGTCCAGAGACTCCTCCCTCTTCTCACTGAGTCCCCTTCTCCCTAGCAGTGTAACCAGGCAGGTAAAGAGGATGACAGAAGAAGAATAGAGAGAGGCAAGGGCTCAGTTGCACCTCAGCCTTACTTGTTCAGTAAAGCAGTGCCCACGGGTGGGAAGGGTAAGTGATCAAATCCTGACTGCTGGAGGAATGCACAGAGAGGAGCAACTCACAGAGCCCTGGTAGGAGGTGGAAACTATATGGTCACCAGGTCCTGGTGACCAAAGGTAACCCTGGGCCCTTTATGTGTTTTACAAAAGTTGCCAAATTAAGATAGGATTATAACTGCTCCAGTCCTTGTCAGGGCTGAAAGGCTGGGAGCCTCAAATATGCCCCGGCAGTGTTGATGAAAAGCTTAAAAAGTAATAAAAGGGAGAAACGAGCAGGAAAGTAACATGTATAACTCTTATTAAAGAGAAGAGCCATGGAGAGGTTGTGAACTTGAATCACTGTTTGAACTTTAATTTGTTCATTAACAGGATTTGCCCCTCACTGCGAATGTTATTACTTCCCTTTGCCGCTCAGCAACAACTCAGGGCATAATGAAAGAGTCTGGCAAAAAGTTAAATGCCTGGTAATTAATTCATTTAATTGAAAAAAAAAAAAGGGGAAGAGAGAGAGAGAGGTCCCACTGCAGGAGCACAAGGCAGAAGGATTGGAGGAGGCGGCAAGGCTGAAATCTGCATGGAGGCCCATTCCAAGATCAGTGCCACCCATCAAGGAGGGGAGACTTGATCTCTGATTAGGGTCTTTCAGCAAAATTAATGACAACAGCACCCTGAATACCCTGTGCCCAATGCCACTTACCCCTGGTTCAAGCCAGGAGCTACTTTGGAGGATCTCTTGGGTGGCATGGATATAAAAAAATCCAAAAATAATGTATATTCAAAAAATGCCTCTCATTAAAATAAAAAGTAGGGAAATGTATTTTGCTTTCTCCCCTTCCTTCCCTTAGAACACGTTTATTTTGCAGTCTTCGGTTTCTAAGCTGGAGTGAAAAGGTGTATTAGGACCTGGATATAACCTACATGTCTGAATCTTAACATTAATCAGCCTTATAAAATCATGCTTTCTTTCCACCCCTACCCCAACAGATAATTTAAATAAACTCAAGAGATGAGAAAGGAAATACACTCTTTGCCCCTGCTCAGAAGTAATAGGACTAAGCCAGTTTATTTTGCCTCTAACCGCCCAGGGCCTCTATTTTCCCTGGTCATTTATTCCCTTCCTGTGTTTGTCAACCACTGTGCACAATCCCCTTGGCATATGCATCCTCCTTCCAAGGGATGCAATCTTTGGCTATAGTTAACTCCTATGACACCCCAGACACCCCAGAGCTATTAGCACCATGTTGCCCTTGCCCCCTGAATGAGAGAACAGTGAAATTCAGGAAATCAATGGTAGGTCAGTTATCCGTCCTGCTTAATATGTTTAAGGCTTGCCATTGAACAGTAATAGGTGGTTGCAATTTCCTCAGTTTTAAAAATCTGGTGTCCATATAATCAGTATGACTTCCTTTAGAAATACATGCTCTACCATCTATACTCCCACTACAAAAATGCAATGGGTGGAAAAAAAGAGAGAGGTGAGGAGAAAATGAGAGACAACGTAAATAAATCCCCTAATATCCAAAACTATTTCCTAGGTTTGTGTTTTTAATTAAATCACTTCTAAACCCCAGGGAAAGGACAGAATTTTCTCATCCAAATCATAATGTCACCAAGTAAAGTCATCAAAATTACCATTTTGCTAGCACCACCCTCCTCATTTAGCCCAATGCCACTACAATCCTTTTTTAATTTTTTTTAATTTATTTATGATAGTCACACAGAGAGAGAGAGAAGCAGAGACACATGCAGAGGGAGAAACAGGCTCCATGCACCGGGAGCCCGACGTGGGATTCGATCCCGGGTCTCCAGGATCGCGCCCTGGGCCAAAGGCAGGCGCCAAACCGCTGCGCCACCCAGGGATCCCGCCACTACAATCCTAACCTCAAACTTCATATGGCTATAAATGATCTGTACATATGCCTTCCTGGAAACCAGTGACAGGCACACACTCATCTTCATTAATAGGAAGGGGAAAGGAGCTTTTTAAAAAAAGGCTATTATTTAAGCTGAAGCAGGTTCTAGAGGTTATTTAGCATTAAAGTTACCACCTTTTATAGTCCCTGAATATTGAGTGAGTTCTATTTTCCAAAGTTATGGATCTATACTAATTTTGTTCTGGACAAGTGACACTTGTCTACCCAAAAAACAAAACAAAACAAAACAAAACAAAACAAAATAAAGGCTCCCTAACTCCACAATGTTTAGTCCTTAGCTCCTTCTATGACAGAAACTTTCAAGAGACCACAATGACCAAGGCTGGTCATCCTTCCACCATCCTAATCTATACCCCTGTCACCTTACATGTGCAAAGTGAGCTTCTTTCCTCCAAAACAGATTTCAGAGTGCCTTGATATTAACCACCCTAAACTCCTACTTTCTTGGAAAGCCCTTGATAGCTCTGATAGCCTGTAACAGCCCCAGCTCCTTAATTTGGCCTTTAGGCTTCCTCTCCACTCTCCCTAACTGGACATTTCTGCTTTGTTTTCCAAGACTAGCCTACACAAGGCAAGACAGCTCTTCAGACAAACAGCCCTCCCTTTGTCCTCTGCAAATACCACACAGATTATCTTCATTTTATTGAATACTTGTGAAGTGCCAGGTACCATGTTAGGAATTACAAACATCTAATTTAATCCCTTCAACTCAATGAGATGATTGTACCCATTTTAAGGTTGTAGAAACTGAGACTAAAGAAATTAAGATACTTGTCCAATCAAAATCTCACAGCACAGATAGGCTTAAGTTTATCCATCTGGTTCAAAAGCTGGTTCACTTTCTACTCTGGCATACTCCCACCCCTAATGTACTGTGTTCTGATCAGTATTTCTCCTTGCCATCTGGGATGCCTTCTCAACTGCACCATACATACCTGAATCCCACCCAGACTGTAAATCCCAGAGAGGAATTCCCACCTCTATCTTGAAATCTTTCATCATCCTAGTCCTTGGCAGACTGCTGAACTCTTCATTATCTGCAGCACCTTCATGTCATGCCTATTCTCTGCCCTGTACGGTCTTGTCAGTTTTCTTCTACTCAGTCCCTTCCAACCACAGTGTAAGCTCCTTGAAAATGGAATTTTCTTTTTACTCTTCCCTCACTCTCCAGAGCCTAATAATATAGCTCCCATTTGCTGAGCACACACTTCAGGTACAACAATCCTAAAAAGTAAATACTAGTATTATTGTTATTTTGCAGATAAACTGAGGCTCAGAGAGATTAATAAACTTGTCCAAGTCACTCAGAAAGTCAGTATTAGATATGGTATTCAAACAGACTGTCTAAATCGAATGCCCCAATATACTATACTGGCTCAGATACACTGTGCCTCACAAAATGTGAATTTATGAAGCATCACTATGTGGAAGATATTCAACAAACCTCCAGAAAACATCCCTCTAACCAATGACTTCAGACAAAGGGCACTGTTTTTACTCTTTAGTAGGGCAGATTCTGAAACTCAACAGAAGAAAATATGAGTGTATACTACTCCATAACATCCCAAACCACTCCTTCCATTTCCCCATCCTCTCTTGGAGCCATGCCCATGTTGGTGGCAGCCAGTGATGCTGCCTGTATCTGTACTGGTGTTTCTATGAGATAGAGTGGCAAAGTGTTCTTTCTCCAGAAGCCTCTGTTAACTTTTAAATACACAGAGGAAAGAAGGGGGGAAAAAAGATACAAAAGTTAATTTTTTAAAAAATGGCCTACAAGGGGTTGGGGGAGGTTTTGCTATCTCTGTAGCAAAAGTGGGTTGCTGCTGTAGGAAGAATAACAATTGCTAAAAAATGTTTATAGCTGACCAATTAAGCCAATATATGGAACTCCAGCCGGCTTTTGTTCTCCCCTAAGATATGAAGGTAGCAATTGGGAATTAATGAAATCTCAAAGAAGAAATTCTGTGAGTACAAGAATCAAGGCCTGGACGTCTGGCTACTTTTCCTATGTAGAGCATACCTTCAGTGCCACTGCTGAAAATCTGGACTTGATAGTATTAAGCAAGCTGGCTGGTTTCTCTCTATCCAACAGGTTTTTAGTAAGCATTTTTATTTTTAAGATTTATTTATTTGAGAGACAGAGAGAGAGAGACAGAGAGAGCGCGCACATGCACCTGAGTGGGGGGAGGGGCAGAGAGAGAACTCAAGCAGGCTCCTGCTGAGTGCAGAGCCCAATGGGGGCTCTATGTGTGACTCAATCTAACCACCCTTAGATCACAACCTGAGACAAAATCAAGAACCAGAAACTGGGATCCCTGGGTGGCACAGCGGTTTGGCGCCTGCCTTTGGCCCAGGGCGCGATCCTGGAGACCCGGGATCGAACCCCACATCGGGCTCCTGGTGCATGGAGCCTGCTTCTCCTTCTGCCTGTGTCTCTGCCCCTCTCTCTCTCTCTCTCTCTCTCTCTGTGACTATCATAAATAAATAAATTTAAAAAAAATTAAGAGCCAGAAACTTAACCGACTGAGTCACCTAGACGCCCCTTTAGGAAGCAATTTTTGAAAAATCTTTTGTAGGGAGGCCTGGTGGCTCAATCAGGCTGTCAGATTCCTGATTTTGGCTCAGGTGATGATCTCAGAGCCAAGAGATAGAGCTCGAGAGACAGAGCACGATGTTGGGCTCCAAGCTGGGTGCGGAGTCTGCTTAAGATTCTCTCTCCCTCTCCCTCTCTCCATGTATGCACATTCTCTCATAAATCAATCAATCCATCCATCCATCCATCCATCAATCAATCTCTTGCAGAAGGGAATACTCTGGCAACAGAATAGTACTTCTTATGAAGGAATAACAGTATTATTCACTTGTCTCTACTATCAATGCTAAAACTACTCTATTCTCTCAAGTTCCCAAAGGCAAGTTTCCATCTTCATTTATATTTTGGTTTAAATATCTTTACAGCTCAAGGCCTATAACCCTTACCTTTACCTGCAAAATAAATGTAGTGGCACACAAAATACTGCACTTGCACAGTACTTAATAAGCCAAGTCCTTCCATTTACTCCATCTCAGATAAGGCTTAAAACTACCTTTTGAATTAGATCCAACAGATTACTATGATATACATTTTGCCTAGAAGGAAACTATAATTTGCCTCAAGTAACACAATTGGTACACAATAAACCTGGTCCCCCACTCCTGGCCCTGGATTCCTTCTGCCATATGATACTTCCCAATACTCAGGGCAATCTCCCACCTTTTCTATATTCTGGATCCACAAGCGAACTTTGTAAATCTAAAACCAAGAGCCTCTCTAAGAAAGAAATGGGCTTCAAACTACACCAACTACACTGAATTCTATTACAACTACCTGGGGCCATACTAAGAGCCTGCCACTCCAATCCTGAAGCTACAAACACTACAGACAAAAACTGAAGACTCAAAGTGAGAAATATATGGATGGTTCTTAAATCTATAGAAGATAAGCAGACATGAGAATTAGGCTATCCATTTCCAAAAAAAACAAAAACAAAAACAAAAAAAACAAAGGCTAACATCATATCACCTGTTCTTCCACAATGGTCATATCTATTGTGTGTATACTGGGTATCTAATACTCCCTTGTGCTTAAAAAATTTAGGAGCTATTTTGTCTACCTAGTGGACAAACAATCCAGGGTGTACCCAGAAAAGATCAGGAATTGGATCTGTCCACCTTGTTCACTGACCTTTTAGTTGGGTATGTAACCCTGGTATCCAGGACCCAGCAGGTCCCCTTCCCCAATTTCTAGGCAATATCCAAGCTCATTAAAGCAGACAGGATTCAAATTTCCAGGCCTTATAAGTGGCTGAAATAAGGACATTCTTTTTGTGTCAGCTCAAGCTTGGTTAATCTCCATATCCAATCTAACTCTAGGGTGAAAGAGAGGAACACATTTGTTGCTCTGGGACTATTGCCCTACTTCTTTAAGTGCTGGCTGACCTTCCCTATGTAAGTGCACCAGCATTTCCAACATTCAGTTTAAGCAGGAAGGCCCTTTCATCTTTGTCCCCTGGCCTTGATCTCTCATCATTATGATCCGGATCCCTGCTAATCACTAATGATCCCGTGGCCCTTTATATAATACTGAGGTATTAGATCTGAACTCGTAGAAAAATTCCTACTCAGCTAATTACATTCTTTCTGCTTTTCTTGGTTCTCCATATAGTCTCAGCTGGGGTTGAATCTGAACTATTCCCTCAGATTTTAAATTATTTGCTGGTGGTTTGTGGAAAGCACTTATAAACTCTTCCCTCAAATGAATTCAATGAATTATAATTCAAAAGTCCCTACCTACCTCTGACCCTCTCCCTCTTTTTCTTTTCCTTGTCTTTCTATTCCCTTTCCCAAATTCTTGTCTTGAATATCACAAAAGTTTAAATTCACTGGGTGAGGAGTTTCATGGTTCTATATTTTGATAGTATATTGTTAACTTACAGTAGTACACAGTGGCTCTACAACACATCTACTTTGGGGTCTATACTCAGAACCAACTACTAAAAATGATGTGTTTCGATCCACAGGTGACATTTAACCTACACTCTAAGGATCACTGAATTTTTTGTTAATGGTAAATGCCTTGCTCACAAAATAGAATACCTAGGTGAAGTTTGGTTTCTTAACTGAGTATGATTCTTTTATATTTCAAGGAATGTGGAGCATCAATTCTATAGAACTATATAGGGCAATTCTGATTTTAGCCTATGACATCTTGAATTTTTTCTAGCCATTTCCATATTCTAGAACTTAACAGCTTTTGTAATCATAGCAGCAAAACTGAACTCTCATAAAATCCAGATCAACCAAATTCTTGACAACACAACTTTCTGAATATGACTGTATACAATGTACTGTACATGTATATGATTGTTAAATTAATAATTTATTGACAATCAAAGAGAATGTATAGCTCCAAATGAGCACTTTTCTTAAAACTGTCCCTTGGCAGCTACTTGTATTCCAATGGTGCTGCCATTATTCAAACAATGTTTGTATAATGACTTTAGAACTATTTTAAACTGCTAAATGGCTGCTAAAGAAAGCCATCTAATTGTCTTTCTGATTGTTTTGACCCCAAATTATATTACCCTGATTTAATCACACATACCCCCCCTACTTTTCAGGGCACTGAAGGTCTTTAAAGGGAGATGACTTACTGCCTCCCAGGCTTTTTAACAAGATGTGCCTTGTTTTGAAAACCAGTGCCTAATGAAGAGCTCCTTTTAAAAGAGGTTTGATCAATGGCAGCAATGCATGTATCATTGGAATAAGTGACCAACTTCCAAGATGACTAGCCAGATAAAAACACACTAATATATGTGTAAGTCCTGGTATGATTGATTTTATTACTTTATGTTCATATCTTTGTTACATAGTTTCAGCCCTACAGCATACCTTTTAGAGTTAAAGATAAAATTATTCTTAACATCTTCTATTATTGTGGGACGCCTGGGTGGCTCAGCGGTTTAGCATCTGCCTTCAGCCCAGGGCGTGATCCTGGAGACCCAGGATGGAGTCCCACATTAGGCTCCCTGCATGGAGCCTGCTTCTCCCTCTGCCTGTGTCTCTGCCTCTCTCTCTCTCATGAATAAATAAATAAAATCTTTATATATATATACATATATATATTATTGTACTTCACAAAATCTTACATTCTTTAGGTACATCTTACATATCTCACACAAAAATGTCTTGATGCTCAAGGATCTAGGTATTGTTCTATCTATTTCAAGTGTTATCCACAAAAACATTAAAACTACAAAAAATTGGGATAAACATACTGGGTATATTTTTCCATTAAACCAATGAAAATGGGGATCCCTGGGTGGCGCAGTGGTTTGGCGTCTGCCTTTGGCCCAGGGCGCGATCCGGAAGACCCGGGATCGAATCCCACATCGGGTTCCCGGTGAATGGAGCCTGCTTCTCCCTCTGCCTCTGTCTCTGCCTCTCTCTCTCTCTCTGTGTGACTATCATAAATAAATAAAAATTGAAAAAAAAATAAAAAAAAAAACCAATGAAAATGATTTTTAACCAGGTATACCTGTGACTACTTGAGATATGTTTGTTTGCTTGACTTAACTGTAGGCAATTCTTACTTCAGGTTGCAGGGGAAAGGGTTATGTGGTTTGGTTTTTACTAAAAATATAAAGCCTTCACTCACATAAAACCAGCTAGTCCAGCACACCACATATGGAGCAAGACCTTTTAAGGAAAACCTTAAGTTCTAAAATAATTAAAAGAATATAATGAACCCATTCAATCATGCAAGTCCTTTAAACTTTGTCTTTAAAGTCTTAGGGGAAAAAAAAAAAAAAACACATGGGACCATGTGGGTATAGGGCATAGCTGGAGAAAACTCTAACTTCTAATTTTTCTTTCCTTGATTTACTACTTGAGGGTAATCAATCCAATTTTTCATTCGTATAAATGAAAAGCCACAGTTTTTAACTCTTTAATTCAAGGAAATTCAAGGAATATTATTATTGGAATATTATCTTGGAGACAAGGGAAGATACACATATTCTAGTTACACTTCAACAATTATTTATCAGTTGCCTATGGAGATCCTGTTCAATGGCAAAGTGAAATAGAGGACCTATAACAAATAATGAATAAATAACTGATGAATTAATGAATGCAGGAAAAGAAAATCATATCTTAGGTCAACACATGAGGCGTCCACTGTAAAACTGCCTCCCACAGGACTTTGGTCCATGTAAATATAATTTGTATTATATAATATCAAGCCTAAAGCATTTGCTTAGATTTGGATCACTTTCAGATTTCCAAATTCATTCATTAGGGTCCTAGCAATACTTTGAACCTAATCACTTGCTTTAAGTGACCCCTGATATAATCAGTCTTTAATACCCAAGAGTAATACCCAAGTAGTCATTAAGATTGGAGTTTTACAGAATATTTACCTGACATCTGTACCTGAGATAAACTGATCATTTCACACACCCAGCGCTTGTGCTAAGAGCATATGGTCTGTTATTTAAGCTAGCAGATGATTTTCCTTTACAACAGAGGCATAAACACAACTAGTTTCTTCACTTTTCCAATCATTCCAGTTTCAGAAGACTGGCCTCATAAATAGAGATTTCTCACTGACTTACTATGGACTGTTTGATAGGACACATTTTTGTTCCTCGGTTTATACCACAGAATAGGAGTAAGACCAAAAAAAAAAAAAAAAATCCTCCTCCTTCCTAGGGGGACTTCTGCGACTATATTGATAAATACCTACAAAATGATAAATGCTACTACCTCTTTCAGCATTTTGAAAGATGTCAACCAAACACAAAATATTTTTGGTGTGTGAATTAAAATGACTCTTACTGATGGTCTCAGCTGCTTCCTTGTAAGATAGCGTGTCAAGATCTGGCTTATACGTTATCCGTCCTGCAGAACGCACTGACATCACACTTCATAATAGCTCGGTAGGATGATTGCTGTCAAAATCGCCTGCGTGGAAACGTCCGTGCCCTAGATTGACACAACGTATTAGCGTGACAGAGGACTAAACAACTAAGCACACCACGCGACGCCCCGCCTTGGAGCACCTGGGACAGAGGGGTGTGCTACGTGCGCCGAAGGGCCTCAAGTGAGGCGGAGAGTGAAGGCAGCCTGGGGGGCTTGCGGGCGAGGCGGGGAGTCCAGAAAGGCGAGCGCCTGCGATCCCAGTAGGAAAAACTTTTTTTCTTTTTCTTTCCGATTATGAATGCCATCCAGGGCGGGGCCTCTGGGTCTCGCTTCTCCGTGACCACCACGCAACCGCACACACTTTGCTGGGAAATGAAACCGAGACGAGGGTCTGGGGGCGCGACTGGCTCCAGAGGCGGCTGCGGGGCGGTCAGAGGCCGGGCACCGAGGCTTTCGGGCCTCCGCGGCGGCCGCGTCCCCCAGGGCGCCCCCCTCCTCCCTCGCGACCTGGAGCACCGGCGCCCCCCGCGCGGCCTCGCGTCGCCCGCAGGCCCGACTCACCCTGTCCTCGCGCTCCCCCCCCCCGCCCCGGGGCTTGCGGCGGGCGGGGCGCCCCGCTCCCCCTCCCCCGAGCCTGGGTCGGCCCCGAGCCCGCTCCCCAGCTGCGGCGTGAGAAGCGGGGCCACCCGAGCCGCCCACCCGGCTGCACACAAAGCCCCCCACGGGGCCGCGGCCGTCCCGCTCCCGGGGCTCCCGCGCCCACCGCCCCCGCCCCACCCCGCGCCCCTGGGGAGGCGACGAGCCGGCGGGAGACCCGGCGCACCGCACCGGAGCACCCCCCCAAGCAGGGCCCTCGGCCCGGCCGACGCTCTCACCTCAAAAGAACGGGCGCCGCCGCCTGCGGAGGAGGACGGCGGGTGGGGAATACTCGCTCCGGGTCGGGCCGCGCAAGGACCCGGTCCGGAAGGACGCGCGGCTGGGAGCGCTCACCCCGGCCCCGCGCGGCCGCGCCGCCTCCTCAGAAGGGAGGCCTCTACCGTCCGGCTCCGGACCTGCAGCCGACGGGGGCGCGGGCGCGCGGGCGCGCGCTCCCGCCGGCCCCGCCCCGTCCCGCCGGCCCCGCCCCATCCCGTCCGGTCCTGCCGGCCCCGCCCCGCCCCCGTCGCGCCCCCCGTCCCGCCGGCCCCGCCCCCCGTCCCGCTCCGTCCCGCCGGCCCCGCCCCCCGTCCCGCCCCGTCCCGCCGGCCCCGCCCCGCCGGCCTCCTCTTCGCGGCCGGCTCCCTCCCCTCCTCCCCGCCCGCGGGTGCCGTCCGCCCTCCAGAAGACGTACGCGAAGCGACAGGAAAGCCTTCCACCAAAATGAGCTGTGATATCCTTTTGATGGGTATAATTTATTCCAAATCGTCCCTGGACTGAAACGATCAATTAGCAGCCCGAAACGCACTGTGAAGTAAATTGTCACACTCTCTATTACAGGATGGTTATCATATATTTATAAGGTGTGTTTTCTGCAATCAGAACCAACAAGGTGTTGAGCGATCAGTCATAAACGTACTTCTTCAAAAAGAGCGGGACAGAAGCTCTAGCATTGTGTGGCGGAAGAAGAAAATCTTATGACAGTTATTACCTCGCCCACCCTCTGCCCACGGTGATATTTTCATTTCCCCTTGGCATCTGGGAAGTGCAGTGAGGCAGGAGCTCTGCACCTACTCTCCAGGCCACTCGCGTGACCCCGGGAACAGGGTCGCTGTGAACCTCAGACTCACCGCCCCAAGAGGACTGGTTTCCTTACTGTGTAAATAGAGATCGGGCGTAGGGATCGGTCTCACTCTTTCTCCGTCTGTTTTTACTCCCATCCAGGAAAATATCCTACTCTTCCCTTCTAAGCTTCCAGCAGGATGCTTGCATTCTATACTTAAGTGCCTTGTCTTCTTGTGCCTGATATTTAGGTGTTACGTACTGTAGAGATCATGCCATAGTGACGCACAGTTTACCCACAGAGAGAACTCTGCATTCCGAACTGGAATCTCTGCCAGAACGCACAAACTCTTGAGAAAGTCCATAAATTCTCATTCAGTCTTGGTAGACTGTCTTGACCAAGCTGTGGAGACATTGTTATTTTCTTTATAGTCGTCCTTAATGAGTGTACATGGATGGATATACATCCGGAACTTCTGAGTTTCCTGTAACAAGCTATCATCATATTCTCATCCACCAACCAACCACCTATTAATCATTTTTTTAGAAGGACTCTGGTTTGTATTCAGTTTTTCCTTTTGCTTGAAACACCTAATCTGAAGCAACCTACTCATTATTGTGAGAAACGTTTAACAGCCAGAAGTATGCCTCTGTGGGCAATAAAGTGACATTTGTGAAGAGTGAGTCACAAGGTGGGGTAAAATGCAGAGTTAAGAACACATTCCTCTTAGGTTAACTGCCCCCATGATTTCTGAATGGTCGGGCTTGACTGCAATGCCAACCTCTGAAGAATGGACAGAAAGGAAATCTGGTTGGGCATTTGAGTTGTAAAGGAACTCCAGCATAAGTGGAGCACCATGTTCCTCTCTTACAAAGCAAAGGAACCAGGGACCTTGGCCTCATTTGAATTAGTAAAAAGCATAGTTAGACCCAGCACCTTCACCTTGTAGCTTCTGAGGTCATTGACTTAATTTGCAATTAATGGCTAATATTTATTGAGCACTAACTCTATGCCAGGCACTGTGCTTTAAATTATATGTATTCTTTTAATCCTATCAACAAACTTATGAGGGAAGTTTCCTCGTTTTGCCAGTAAGGAAACTGAGATTTGGCAAAATTAAGTAAATTTGGGCATAATCCTAGTAAATGATTATCTCAAATCCAGGTCAGTCTCCAGTGCCCATGCTCTTTACCCCAATAATGTAATACCTCAAAAATTTAAGATTTTGACTTAAAGATTTTGCATAAAAAGATTTTAGAGGAGCTGATGACACAATGAAAGTGGTTCTGGGAGAAGAATGAAAGAACAGTCACTTGCAAAGGAAAGATACAATAGATACATATACCCTGACTGGGTAGGTTACCTCTTTTCTGTTCTCTGCTTCTTTTTCAGAGTTGTCACCTGCCATCTGGTGTCTAGCCAAAGAGACCTTATCCAAGGTCAGTGATGACTGCTAGGCTTGGGGTGGAAGTAAGGGGTGGGGTGGATGACCAGACCCCAGAGAAATCATAGAACCCTGGGGAGGAGACTTAAGTGGGAGCCAGAGTTGGCCAGAGGCCCTTGTCCCAGACCCCCAGTTCTGAGAATGAAATGTTGCTTCCTAATGGACTTTAAATTATCAACATCGCTAAACTCTCCCTTAATAGACTTGTAAAGATCTGCTTGTTACCTTTTTCCCCCTTCATGTAGAATTTGTAATCAAGAGCCCAATTTTGTCATTTGGAAATACTAATTATCTAATCACGCCATGCTGCATAACGTACTTGTCTGCCCAATTAGCTAGGACAATTATTAAAATTCAGAGGCCTAATTATGTCTCAATTTAATGCTGGCAAACTTGCATACAGAGCAGTAATTAAAATCCTCTCTTTCCCTCTGCCTTTAGGGCAGGGGATGATTAGGCCCTGTCAAGGGGTGTACTGAACCAAACCAGTGAAGCGTATTGTGCAACATGACCCTGCATTGTTAAGTGTGTCAACATATTAACCTGAATTCCCTTCAGCCCCCACATAATCACATTTGGTGGAGGAATAAAGGAGCTAAAACATGAAGCATTTTATTAAAAAAACATAAATTCTTTTTAATTAATGCTATGAGAGTTCTGATGAATTTCATGCTTCCAAGTGCTGGAAGACATAAAACTGGTTCATCTAATTACTAGCAAATTTGCTCTTGTTAAAACTACTTTTTTTAAACTCATTTAAAGAAAATGAATTTTTTTGGTGGTGTAATAAAAAAAAAAAGAAGAAGAAGAAAAGCCTAGCTAGTTGGCTTCCAGTAATACAGTTGATTACCAGTTTTGTTTGATGATAGAACACAAGTGAGTGTTGACTTCCAAAAGAATCCATCCCAAGACTGGAGGCATTAAAAAAAGGGCTAGAATTTAATATTTGAAAGATGTTAATAAAAGTGGAACATTAAAAATCATAATATTGAAACAAATTCAAAATATTTATCTTTTGAGCTTAAAAGTTTGATGTCTGAAATAAAACTAGCATGAGGACACCAGAGCACTGCACAAACTCCCATTGCTTTAGAAACTCCTCAGCATGCGAGAACCCAGACCCTGTGTGTCTACTCTGCTGGCATCTCAGTCCTCTTCTCTATGAACTAAAGAGAGCCACCAAACCCAGTAAGACTTCAGAGCTCTCCTCTAAATTTTGGCTTTCACTCATGATGGAATGTGTGATACATTACTCATAGTATTCAACTAAAAAAGAAAAGCATTCTGTCTAGACCAAACATGAATTATTCTGGAGAAAGAAGGACTTCTTTCCACTTGCTTTTAAACTTGTCCTGCATGGATAGTTTCTAGAGAGCGAGAGACACAGGAATACACAGTCACTTCATTGGACAGAGATTGCTCTCAATTGATCTCATTTTGAATCTCATAACAACCTTGTGATACAGTAGGTAAGGCAAGCCAGTCTCCATTTTTTTTTAATGTGAGGCAATTAAGATACTTTTTGAAGCTGACCATTCTATACCCCACTTCCTAATGATAGGTAGGGCAAGTAGAACTCAGTTCCCCTGGCTGTTCATTGCATCAAGTGGAGTGGCTGTGAGTGAGACATCAATGACGGATGCTTGGATTAATAAAATATCTCAAGTTGAGATCAAAGTATAAATTATATAATTATGAAACAAGGGAACCTATATATCAACACCGGAGGACCTTTTGTCATCTAGTCGATACTTGCTCGCAACAGGTTTAGTCATATCTGTTTATATCTGGTGTCTTTGGCCCACTTATGTCCTCTTTTAAGTTTTTATATTCTCTAAGATATGTATGATTCCATCTGAGTTGGTGGTAGTAAAGGCAGAGTTCCTTCCTCCCACTCTTACCCTGGGTACATTGTAGGATAGAAGATGTGTTTAGGGACAACTCTGGCTGGTATAGGCCCTCTTACCAACAAAGAGAGTGACCACAGATAGTCTCTACAGGAGATGGTTGGATGGAGCTAGGACAAGCCCTTTGGCACTTGTGCCATAAAACCAAGGGGTAGCCCCTCCCCCAGCCTCCCACAGAGTGTGCCCCATGTCTTGAAAATGGCCTTGCTCGAAGTCTCTCTGGATGGCAAACTGAAGTGCAAATCTGTGTTCTGACTTGTTCCTGTGGCTGTCAGCATGTTTTCCTCTTGTCAGCAGCAATTGACTGGTCAGGCTCACCCCTGTACAGCAATTGTAACAGCTCATTGACAGGCTAGTGACCCAGCTGGACCTGATAATGGAAAACTATTGATTTTTGTAGGCTCCACGAATCTAAAATGAACGACCAATGTAATGTCATCAATTGTCTCGGACTCTGATAACCCAAGGGAGAAAGTTTCAGGGATTGCTTGTATCTCCTGACAATAGTGTTTCAAAATCTCACTAGGTATATGTAAGAAGAAGCCCATTTCCTGGGTGTTTTTCTTAAATGACCCCAATTTGATAGGGCGTCAATACCTAGCCTTGGATGTTAAATAAAATGGGAGTTAGCATTGCCAAATTAGCCAACTAGAACCTAATATGCCATTTAGACAAAATATTTGAGGAGAAGGACTTTGAAAAAGAAATGTTTAAAATATTTATTATAAAACAAACTCACAGAAAAGAAAAAAAAAAGTTGGGATTAACCCAAAATATATTGGCTCTCAAAAATCTTTTTTTTTTTTAAAGATTTAATTCATTTATCCATGAGAGACACAGAGAGACAGAGAGGCAGAGACACAGGCAGAGGGAGAAGCAGGGCCCCTGCAGGGATCCTGACGTGGGACTCGACCCCAGGTCTCCAGGATCACCCCCTGGACTGAAGGTGGCACTAAACCACTGAGCCACCTGGGCCGCCCTCTCAAAAATCTTAATAGATGAAATTAGGATACAACTCAGACTGCTGCTGCTTACCCAAATTGATTTGTTTGGTAGAGAGAAAGCCTTGAAAATAATGCAGGGGGCACCTGGGTGGTTCAGTCAGTTAACTGTCTGCCTTTGGCTCAGATCATGATTCCAGGGTCCTGGGATCGAGCCCCAAATCAGGTTCCCCAGGTGGGCAGGGAGCCTACTTCTCTCTCCCCCTCTGCCTGCTGCTCCCCCTGCTTGTCCTCTCTCTCTCTCTCCCCACCGCCTCTCTCCCAAATAAATAAATAAAACCTTTAAAAAAGAAAAGAAAAGAATGCAGACATGCCTTGAGTGTGTGTTGGGGGAAATCACTATTTAGTTTTGTTTTTTAAATCCTTTTCTCCTTAGTTGATCATTTCAAAATTCTCAAACATCACTCTGTATTCTTCAGAGGCGAGAGCTGTTTCTTTTTGAGCTAAATTAGCAATGGGTTAGAGCTAATTTTGCCCACTAGACAGTCCAGAGGATTCTGTGCTGAGTTATGGATAAAATGTTTGGTAATGGCCTCTGCTGAAGGGACTTCCTTAAAAAAAGGAGGAGGAGGAGGAGGAGGAGGAAGAGGAGAAGGGGAAGGAGGAGGAGGAGGGAGAGGAGGAGGAGAAGGGAGAGGAGGGAGAGGAGGGAGGGAAGAGGAGCAGGAGGAGGAAGAGGAGGAGGAGGAGGAAGGTTATTGATCTTGGCTGCCAACTTGACACATTTAGTTCACAATTCACTTGTAGTGAGAACATAATCATCTTATGGTCCTGATCAAATTGAGACCTTCTTAGAAGACAGTTCTGAGGGCTAGATGAAATCATAGAGCACAAAAGTAACAAGGGTGCATCCTCAGCCATTTACTCAAAGAGGGCTAGAGAGAGAGAAGCCTTAGTGAGGAGCTGGAAAGAACAGACCCCAGAGGCGACAAGTCCATGTTCAGCTGGGCTCCTATTCACAGGATGCTGTAATCTTCACACTCCTGTAATGGTCCCTTTATGGCCTTTGATTAGCTTTGCCTCTTACAACACTACCTTTCTGGTTCCCTAGAGCTATCAAAATCAACATTGCTAACTGTTTGGCTGCCCATTAGTAAAGATACATGAGGTTAAGACCTGAAAGAAATTAAGCTAGACCAAAAAAAAAAAAAAAATCCACTGGCATTTCTATTTTTCTAAATATAAAACACTTGGTGCAGAGAAAACAAGATTTGCCTAATTCTGTGACATATTTTTATGGCCCAACCAAGGTATGGGCAGCTTAAGGTCAGGGGCTAGGTCTTACATGTTTTGGCGTTCTCCAGAGTGGTTGCCACAGGGTCTTACATGTCACAGACACAATAGTCACTGAATAAAGAGGCAAATCCACTTTTAAGTATAGAAGGATAAAGGTAAACATTTTCCAGTCTATAATAGATTTAGGAGAAATCAGTAGTGCCTGTCCATGTGCCTGTCTGCAGGTTTGCGCCAGTCCATGAAGAAGTTTCATGTGTCTATGGTAAATATGAACAAAACTAAATAAATATGATTTTATGTGGCAAAATTAAATCTTTTAGAAATTCCAAAATAATATTTTTATAGGGTGTTGAGCATTGTTTTTTTCACAAATTATTATGAATGAAGGCGAAAGATGCTTTTAATTCTTGGCAAGGCAGGATAAAAAGTGAGTAAAATCATTCATTGGTCACAGTAGCTTAAAAATTACACTTTGGTAAAGCCAAAAGAATGAATGAATCTGGGCAGCCTTGGTGGCTCAGGGGTTTAGCGCTGCCTTCGGCCCAGGGTGGGATCCTGGAGACCGGGGATCAAGTCCCATGTTGGGCTTCCTGCATGGAGCCTGCTTCTCCCTCTGCCTGTGTCTCTGCCTCTCTCTCTGTCTCTCATGCATAAATAAATAAAATCTCTCTTAAAAAGAATGAATTTAACTCATACACCTTATTAAAATTAAAACAATTGCAATTATATGACTGTCAATAAATAGAAGTGTTTGTGATTAAGACACATAGCACTGGGTGCCTGGGTGGCTCAGTTGGTTAAGCATCTGACTTCAGCTCAGGTCATGATCTCAGGGTCCTGGGACCAAGCCCCAGGTCAGGCCCCCTGCTCAGCAGGGAGTCTGCTTGTCCCTTTCCCTCTGCCCCTACCCATGCTTGTGCTCTCTCTCAAATACAGTCTTAAAAAAAAGACACATGGCACTAATTGTGATAAGTGTGACCACTGGACTAAGATCAAGTCATTTGGGGCTTCTTTTAGGTTTCTCTTCTATTTTCTATCTTTACAAACTAGTTACGGATTTTAAACCCAAATCTGTGATTTGATTGAAATGCCAAAAAATATGATTTTGGTCATCATAACTTTAACTTCAAGATAATCTTCTCTGACAACTTGATTCTTACCTCCAGCTCTATGCAATGTCAGGTCTGTTGCCAGCAGCAGTTCCACAGTAATGATGCCACTTGGAGGAAAAGATAATTTTGTTTCTTTGTTTTTAAATTTGATTTATAAAGTATGCATTTAAATCCATACTATATGGTTTGCTGTGCTTTATAACTTGTACTGTAGGTTTACATGTACTAAGCATCTTCCCTCCACTAACCAATCATAAAATTAAGAATAGTAAAAAATTAATAATTCTAGGTACACTATTTTAACTTCTGTCTCTTATCTTTCAGAATGCTTTATGTTGCAAATTAAAGTCATTTCACAAAACAGAAGGGCAAAAATCTCATGGTCCCTCCATTTGTGACAATGTGGATGGAACTTGAGGGCATTATGCCAAGTAAAATAAGTCAGAGAGAGAAAGACAAACATTATATCATCTCACTTGTATATGAATTCTAAAAAAACAAACTCATAGAAACAGAGAACATATTAGCAGTTGCCAGAAGTGGGGGGGTCAGGAGTGGGAAAAATAGACGAAGGTGGTTAAAAGGTATAAACTCTGGGGATGTAATGTGTAGTTAACAAATACTTAATTGTAATTTGTTTTAAAAATATTTTATTTATTTTAAAGAGAGTGAGAGAGTGAACAAGAGAGACAAGCAGAGGGAGCCACAGAAGGAAAGGAAGAAGCTGGCTCCCTGCTCCCTGCTGAGCAGGGAGCGCAACTCAATACAGGGCTTGATCTCAGGACCCTGGGATCATGACTGGAGCCAATGACAGACATTTAGCCCATGGAGCCACCCAAGTGTCCTCTTAATTGCATATTTGAAAGTTGCTCAGAGAATAAATTTAAAAGTTCTCATCACAAGAGAAAAACATTTTGAA
Source organism: Vulpes lagopus (assembly GCF_018345385.1). Taxonomy (NCBI): domain Eukaryota; kingdom Metazoa; phylum Chordata; class Mammalia; order Carnivora; family Canidae; genus Vulpes; species Vulpes lagopus. Next base: position 146,813,584 of record NC_054826.1, on the reverse strand, counting down.
ATTATGTGATGTTAACCTAACATATTGTGGCAATAATTGTGCAATATAACAACATAACAAATCATGTTGTATACCTTAAACTAATACAATGTTATATGTCAGTTATATGTCAATAAAATGGCAGGGCAGGGGAATCTTGTGGTTCCGAAGTTGATTGATTTAATATCTCAGTAATATCATGAAGGACCCAGATTTTTTCTATATTTCTCTTCAGCCATGTCAGCATGTTGGCTTCTCAATGTCTTTCCTTCATGGTGGCAATATGGCCTTATAGTTCCGTGTCACATGCTGGTAATGCTCAGCATCAGAAGAAAGGGACATTCCTCTATTGTATCCTTTTTAAGACTTGACAAACATCTTCCCAAAAGTCTTTCTGACTTTACTTCAAGCCTCTTCCAGAGAGTAGTGTTCACAGGCCTTAGTGGCACAAAAGAAATAGACTTATCATGATTGGATTATTAAACTAGTCTTTATCCATCCTCTGGGAATAGAGAAGGGCACAGCCTCCCCTAAAGGATAATAAGCTTGAAAATAAATTACCTGGGGAAAAAAAGTAAGTTTCTCCTAACAAGGAAGAAAACAGGACACATAAACTTAGAAAAACGATTTTGATGACATTCCTTCTTAGAATCTAGCCATCAGGGCAGCCCGGGTGCCTCAGTGGTTTGGCGCCGCCTTCAGCCTGGGGTATGATCCTGGGGACCCGAGATTGGGTCCCACGTCAGGCTCCCTCCATGGAGCCTGCTTCTCCCTCTGCCTGCTTCTCCCTCTGCCTGTGTCTCTGCCTCTCTCCCTCTCTCTGTGTCTGTCTTGAATAAATAAATAAAACCTTAAAAAAAAAAAAAAAGAATCTAGCCATCACATAAGAAGTTCAAACTCTGAAAACATCATACTAAAGGAAGCCTGAGCTTAAAGAAAGCACCAGATAAGCGAGTGAGACCTTCATGGACCTTCTAGGTCTGTCCAAGTGGATGCAGCCAAGTCAATAATCTAAGATAAAGGAGCTGAACTGCTCAACCAAGCCTTGCCCAACTCTTGACCCAAAGAATCTTTAGATAAAATGGTTGTTATTTGAAGCCTCTAAGATTTGGAGTAGTTTGTTGCATAGCAATAGATAACTAGAACATCAGATAAGATGTCTTGAACAGAGACACAATTCAAATAAAAAGGTACTAATAGATTGAAATTAAAAGATGAAAATGACCATACCATGAAAACAGTAAGTATTTGAAAATTGGAATTACTACATTAGTATCAGACAAAATAGACTTCATACAAGGAGTCTTGCTAGAAATAATGAGTAATAATTCATAATAATAAAGCAGCCAATTCATCAGAAAGACATTAGAATTATAACTGTATATGTATCTAAATCAGTTTCAAAATATAAGCAAAAACTGATAGAAATAAGGAAATAGATTACTTAGAATTATAATTAAATATTTTAATGCTTCCCAACAACTAGAACCACCCCCAGATCATTAAGAATACAGAACTGCACACCACAATCAACCACCTTGACATAAGTGACATTTATAAAATACTATACCGACAACTGCAGAATACACTTTATAGAATACATTATTTTCAAGGGCACATAAAATGTTCACCAAGATAGACCATATGCTAGGCCATAAAATATGTTTCAATAAATTTGAATAGACCAATTCATACAATATGTTTTCTGACCACAAAATAATGAAATTAGAAATCAATGGTAATGGAAGATATTTCAAAAAGCCCCCAAATGTTTGGAAATTAAATAACTACTAACCCATGGTCAAAGAAGAAATCATAAGGAAAAGTAGAAAATATTTTGAACTGAATGATAATGAAAATAAGGGTTTAAAATCAATTATCTAGGGGGTTGGTGTGACTAGGTGATGGGAACTGAGGGGGGCACTTGGCGGGATGAGCATTGGGTGTTATGCTATATGTTGGCAAATTGAACTCCAATAAAAATTTAAAAATAAAAAATTAATAAAAAATTAAATCAATTATCTATGTTCCTCTATTAAGAAACTGGGAAAAGATGAGCAAATTAAATCTAGGGAAAGTAGTTTTATTTAGGAAATATTAAAGGAAATGATAACAAAAGCAGAAATCAATAATAGAAAAAGAAAAGAGAGAAAGTTAACAAAGCCAACATTTGGCTCTTTGAAAAAAAATTAATAAAGTTGATGAAACTTTAAGCCAACCAAGAAAAAAGAGAAAACACAAATTTAAGATATTACAAATGAAAGAGGGAATATATCATCACACATCCTATAAATATCAAAAGGATAATAAAGAAGTATTATGAACAACCATTAAGCTTTTGTATTTAACAACATAAATGAAATGGACAAATTTCTTTAAAAAGCTTATCAAGGGCAGCCCAGGTGGCTTAGCGGTTTAGCGATGCCTTCAGCCCAGGGCCTGATCCTGGAGACTCAGTATCAAGTCCCACGTCGGGCTCCCTGCATGGAGCCTGCTTCTCCCTCTGCCTGTCTCTTTGCCTCTCTCTCTCTGTGTCTCTCATGAATAAATAAAATCTTAAAAAAAATAAATAAAAAGCCTATCAAAACTGATGTGCAATAAAACAGAAAATTTGAATAACCCTATATCTATCCAAGAAGTTGAATTCATATTATGACAACAAAAATGGTGTCACTGACGAGTTCCATCACATCTTAAAAGTAATAATGATTATCAATCTTAAAACAGAGGAGAAATCATTTCCAAATTTCTTTTATGAAACCAACATAACTGATGCCAAACCTTAAAAGACATTAGAAATAAAATTGCAAAATAGATACCCCTTATGAACATAGATGCAAAACTCAGTAACAAAATATTAACAAATTAAATTCAGAAATATATACAAAGGATGCATATCATCACCAAATAGTTTATCCCAAGAATTCAAAGTTAGTCTGTCACTTTAAAATCAGTGTAATTCAGCACATTAACAAAATAAATGAGAAAAAACATTTAAACATCTCAATATATACAGAAAAAGCATTTGATAAAATTTAATGCACATACTAAAAATTTTCAGCAAACTAATTATAGCAACTATGATATTGTGATATAAGAAATATATTTTGGTTTTCACCTATGGTTCTTGGCACAGATTTATGCAACATTTGTAATTTCCTAAGTGATAAGAGCATAAGGACAACTTTTGTTTATATATATATATATATATATATATATATATATATATATATATTTAAAGATTTTATTTATTCATGAGAGACAGAGAGAGAGAGGCAGAGACACGGCAGAGGGAGAAGCAGGCTCCATGAAGGGAGCCCAACATGGGACTTGATCCCAGGTCTCCAGGATCACACCCTGGGCCGAAGGTGGCGTCAAACCGCTGAGCCACCAGGGCTGCCCTTGTTACATATTTAAATTTTGTTCCCAGTTCTTCAAATAGCTCCAGACCATAAAGGTGAAATGAGTGTGTTTTGTTATTCATAAGAAGCTACTTTTGACCACATCTGAGTATGTTAATGAGGCAATTTTGGGAAAGTCCTTAGACAACCACTGGATGAGGACTAGTTGCCAGAAAAACAACTATGTGGTGAGAGGGTTGGAACTTTCATTCTCCCACACCTATCCCCATCCCCCCAAGCCCAGGAAGGGAAGAGGGTCTGGAGGTTAAATCATTCATCAATGGCCAATGCATTCAATCAATCATGCCTACATAATGAAGTCTCCGTAAAAATTCCAAAGTATGGGGAATTGGGAGGGAGAGTGGGAGTATGTGTGTGTGTGGAGGGGAATTGGAGACCTCTACAGAATTCATCAGGTTGGTGAACACATGGAGGTACTGAGAGGGCGGTGTACCCAGAGAGAGCATGGAAGCTCTTCCCCCATACCCTCTCCTTATGCATCTCTTCCATCTGACTAATCCTGAGCTGTATCCTTTTATAATAAACTGGTAATCTAGTAAATTTCTAGTAAATTTCTAAAGTTCTGTGAATGATTCCAGTGAATGATCAAACCTAAGGAGAGGGTTGAGGGAAGTTTCAGGTTATAGCTGGTCAGTCAGATGTACAGATGATAACCTTGTATTTAACAACTGACATCTAAGTAGGGGCAGATAGTAAATAGTGTCAGAATTAAGTTATAGGACACCCAGCTGGTATCTGAAGAATCAGAGAATTGCTTAGTGTAAAGAGAATCCCCCCACATATTTGGTAATCAGAATTGTCAGAATAGTCTGTGGGTAAACAGAACACAGAAGAGTTTTTCTGGTATAGTGCCGATGAAATAAGCTAACTTCATACAAAATGGTAGTATGTTGAATATTTTCTAAGTAAGATTGGGAATAAAGCAACAATGCCCACACTTCTGATAACATAGTTCTGGAGTTCCTACCAGGGCAATACAGCAAAGGGGAGAAAAGCATAAAGATTTGAAAGAAAGGAATATAAACGTCTTTGTTATCCCTATTTGCAGATGAATTTAATCGATTACTGTGTTAACAAGTATGATGGTTGATTATATGTGTCAACTTGGCTGAGAAATAGTATCCAGATATTTGGTCCAACATTATTCTTGGTGTTTCTGTAAAGGTATTTTGGAGTAAAATTAACATTTAAATCAGTGGACATTGAGGGATAGCTGGCTGGCTCAGTCGCAGAGCATGCGACTCTTGGTTCTGGGGATGGAGTCCCATGTCGGGCTCCCTGCATGGAGCCTGCTTCTCCCTCTGCCTGTGTCTCTGCCTCTCTGTGTGTGTGTGTGTGTCTCTCATGAATAAATAAAATCTTAAAAAAAATACTTAAAAATTCCATTTATAATAGCATCAAATAACCTCAAATTCAATACCTGAGTAATAAATTTAACAAAATGTATGTGAGAACTTTGTCTACATTGAAAACTACTAAACATTGCTAAAACAAATTAAATAAGACTTGAATAAACAAGGAGGCATTTCACATTTCTGAACTGGTCGACTCCATGCTCTTAAGGTGTCAAGTCTCCCAAAATTGATCTATAGATTCAATATAATCCCAATCATAATGCCAGCAGACTTAAAATATAAGTTGATTTGTTGATTCTAAAGGTTATATTAAAATGCAAAGGACGTAAAGTGTCCAAAATAATCCTGAAAAAGAACAATGCTAGAAGACTTAAATTATCTGATTTTGTGACCTATTACATTAATAAAGGATAGTATGGTATTGTCATAAGCATAGACAAATTAAACTGAATAGAGGGTCTACAAATGGAATGGTAGGTATATAATAAGGTCATTTGATTTTCAAAAAAGGTCACAAGGTAATTCAATTGATAAAAATAGTCTTTTCAGTAATTCAGTTCCTTGGAGGAAAAGTTGATTCCAGAGTGGGGGCAAGAATAGTAAAAGGAGCTCATGGTGGGTTGCAGTTTGTGTATTCCATGGGACAGGTGTGTCCCACTCTGCCTCCTGGGGCAGCAAAGTGTTTCTGTTCAGTTCCCCATGTTTCACAGAGCCTCCTGGGAAGAGAGCCGAGGGCAACAGATAAGTCTTTCTCCTTACGGCACCCAGGCATGAGTCATAAAGGAATCGAGATAAACCCTCTGCTCTGCTCACCTCCTAAACTCAGCAGCTCTCAGGAAGCAGGGGCTGGACCAACTTCTTACATTATCTAAAGGGATAATTCTTTAGCAGCTAACAAAGGAAGCAGGAAGACTGACTCCTAATCTCAATTTTGCCACTAAATGTTATCTTAAGGCCACCGTGCTGCAATCCAATCCAATTTCAAATGCCTTGAGAATGTGCATTAGGGAAAACCTTTTTTTTTCTTTTGAGAGAGCAGCAAAGGGCACTTACACCTCAAACACATAGGAAAACTCTCTAAGACCCCTCTTTGTCTACTACATTCAGACCTCCTCTCTTTCCCCTCCCCTCAGACTCCTGAAGCTCTCAGTTGTTGCTCTCTCCTCACTTGCCTGACCTCCAGGGCCTGTTTTGGGCTCTGTGTTTTTTCCCAGCTGGAATGATCAAGCCTCTTTTAGTTCCTATCACTTCTTACCTCCAGGCCCACGAGTGGTAAAAAGTCCAGTAGCAACATGGAAAGTCAAATTGTTAGGAAAGAAAACACTTTAAATTTAATATATCCACATGTATTTTAATCCTGGCACATATATACATAACGCCAAGCAAGTCATTTTTTACCCTGGTCCAAGAATCCTTGCCTTCCCCTTTCTTCTCATGCCACTTCTCTCCCCTTTTCAGGTTACTTTATGTGAAAGCCCCACCACCTCCACTCTATAACTCACTCCAAAACCAGAACTCCTGCTGTAGCAATCCTGGGCCCTTTTTCCACGCAAAAAGGAGATACTGTCTTCTGAGAATAACTTCTATCCTTGAGAACACCAGTCAGCACTTTATGCAATTCAGGGGGAGAAAACTGAGAAATTGTAAACGTTAGAAATCATTCATATTAAATATGCTCTTAACAGCATAAATTTTTTCTCAGCTGGTCTTAAGCCTAACCTTAGTCTCCATGGAAAGTCTAGCCTTCACACTTTCTCTATTTGTCACAATAAAATACAAAGGATTTCTCTAATATTTCCAACATATAGGTTTTCTGAGACACATTCAGTCCTTGAAATTTTGTTTTGTTTTTTAAAAGCATGGGCTGATGTGGCACCTGGCTGGCTCAATCAGTAGAGTGTGCAATTCTTGATCTTGGGGTTGTGGGTTCAAGCCCCATGTTGGGTGTAGAGATTACTTTTTTTTTTTTAAAGATTTTATTTATCCATGAGCGACACAGAGAAAGAGAGAGGTAGACACACAAAGTCTTACAGTTTTATTTATCCATGAGAGACACAGAGAAAGACACAGGCAGAGGGAGAAGCAGGCTCCATGCAGGGAGCCCGATGTGGGACTTGATCCCAGGTCTCCAGGATCATGCCCTGGGCCAAAGGCAGGAGCTAAACCGCTGAGCCACCCAGGGATCCCCTAGAGATTACTTTTTAAAAAATCTTGATAATATACAATTAAAAAAAAAAAAAGCATGGGTTGTTGACCAAAATTTGGGGGAGTGAGGGGCAGAAGGATAGGAAGGAGAGGGACTCTGTTGCAAACAGTTCTTTTTAGTTATGTATATGTTGGAAACATCTTCATTTACAAAAAGCAGTCCCTGACAACTTATGCCATTTCTGTTTCCAAGTAACAGTCCAACTCTATGAGGCACGAGAGTCCTTGGTCTCTTATCATTGGGCTGTGCTGTTCATAGCTTTAGCAGCTTTCAACAATATTCCCACTTCACTGTTAAATACCTGTTCTTACCTTGGAGCTTTTCAAGGTGGTAGAACTGTTCGAGGTTCCGAAGAGGGAGTTAGAGGCATTCCTGCATTTACAGGTCAACAAATTGAGTTAGCACGAACTTGAGCCCCATACAGATGCTGAGCAAACCTACTGAACTGTTCCTTCATGAAGGAAAAAAAAATATCAAGCAATTATTTTCACATTATTTACTCTTTACTTTGTAAAGTATCTCCACAAATCACCAAATTGCCAAAATGTCTTTAAACCCAGAGACAAGGGCTTGGAATTTTAAATAAGGTAGTCAAGGAACACCTTCCAGAAAAGGTCACATTTGAGTAAAGACTTGAAGGAGGTGAGAAAGAGAGCCATATAGGAACGCTGGGGAGAAGCATCCAAAGCAAAAGGAACAGCAGCATGTAGGTCTGAGATAGATATGTGCCTGGGGTATTCACAAAGTGGCCAGAATGGCTGGAGTGGAAAAGGAGGCAGATATTGGGGATGATCCAATATCATCCCCACAAATCACATAAAGGGTTATTGTAAATTAGTTTCCCTTGACATTTGCTTAAAGTAAGATTGTAAGCCATTGGAGGATTTTAAACAGAAAATATGGTGTTATATGACTTGTGTTTTCACAGCACCACCTGAATGCTATGTTGCGAATAGGCTGAAAGGGGGCAAGAATAGAGAAAAGTGAGAACTCTATTGTGATAAACAAGGTGAAAAATGATGGTAATTTTGATCAGGATAGAAACAGTTAAGGAAGGTTGAGATTCTGGATGAGTTTTTTCCCTTTTTTGAGAGGTAATTTCTATGCAATGAAATAAATCCATTTAAGTGTGCATTTCTATATATTTTGACCAATTTATGTAACCCACTACCACAATCAAGATACAGAAATTTCATCATCCAGAAGAAGTTCCCTTGTGTCCCTTTGAAGTCAAAATGTCCCTTCCTCTACCCCAGGCAACCCCCAATCTGCCTTCTGTCACTATACATTAGATTTATCTTTTCTATGGTTTCATATAAATTGGAATAATACCTTTTCTTTTTTTATATCTGGCTTCTTTCACTCAGCTTGTTTTTGAAGTTAACTTGTGTTGATGCATGTATCAGTAGTTCGTTCTTTTTTATTGCTGAGTAGTATTCCAGTGTTTGGATAAAACCCAGTTTATTCAGTACTGTTAATAGATATGTTATTTCCAGCTTTGGTTTATAATGCGTAAAACTGCTATACATACTTATGTACAAGCTTTTGTGTGGACATATGTTTTTATTTCTCTTGAATAAGTACCTGGGGATGTGATGGTCATGATAAATACGTCATGGGTCAGGGTAAGCACGTATTTAATTTTATAAGAAACTGCCAGATTGTTTTCCAAAGTGGTTGTATCATTTTATATTCTCACAGACAACGTATTGAGTGTTCTGGTTGCTCCATATCTTGGCCAACATTTATTGCCAGTCTTTAATTTTAGCCATTCTGATGGATGTGTAGTATGTGTAGTTTGGAAATCTTCTTCCTTCTGCATACCCCCTCAGTTCCTTGAGCCACCAATCTACTTTCCATCTCTATGGATTTGTCTATTTTGGAAATTTCATACATGGAATCCTACAATATTTGGCCTTTTATGTCTGGCTTCATTTATTAGCATAATGTTTTCAAGATACATCCACGTTTTAGCATGTATTAGTATACCCTTTGTTCTTATGGGTATTCTTTTGTTGTACAGATATACCACATTTTGTTTATCCATTCATCAATTGGTAGATATTGGGGTTGCTTCCACTTTTTGGCTATTATGGAAAGTGGTACTATGAAAATTAATGTGTAAATTTTTGTGTGAACAGGTTTTCAATTCATTTTTGAGGAACTGCCAAACTGTTTTCTAAAGTGGCCATACCATTTTACAATCCCACCAGCTATATATAAAGATTCCAATTTCTCCACATCCTTATTAACACATTTTATGGTTGATAAATGATAAATTTTAGTGAGCGTAAAGTGGTATCTCACTGTTACTTGGGTTTGCATTTCCCTAATGACTGATGTTGAGCATCTTTTTATATACTTATTGGTCATTTTTAAATATCCTTTGGAGAAATGTCCATTCAAATTCTTTGTCTATTTCTAAATTGGGTTGTTATTGAAGTGTAAGCAATCTATATATAGTCTAGATACTAGATCCTTATGAGATAAATGATTTGCAAATATTTTCTCCCACTCTGTAGGTTGTCTTTTCACTTTCTTGGTAGTGTCCTTTGATGCAAAAGCTTTTAATTCATTGAAATCCAATTTATCTGTTTTTTTTTTCTTTTGTTGCTTATGTTTTATGTCTAAGAAACAATTGCCTAATCCAATGTCATGAAGATAAATACCTGTGTTTTTCTAAGATTTTTTGTTTTGGTTGCTGATCCATTTTGAGTTACTTTTTGTATATTGTGTGAGGCAGTTGTTCAAATTCATTCTTTTGCATGATAATATCCAATTGTCCCACAACTATTTGTTGAAAAGACTATTCTTTTCCCTCTGGTCTTGGCATGCATGTCAAGGCTGCAAGGTTTTCCAAATGTGTAAGATCATGCCATCTGCAAATAGAAATCATTTTACTTCTTTTTCCCCCAATATGAGTGCCTCCCGCCCACCCACTAATTACTCTGGCTAAAACCTCTAGTATAATGTTGAATAGAAGTTTTGAGAGCAAGTAAACATCCTTGTCTTGTTTCTGATCTTAAGGGCAAAATTTTGCCTTTTTTTTTTTTTTTTAAGATTTTATTTATTCATGAGACACACAGAGAGAGAGAGAGGGAGAGACAAGGCAGAGGGAGAAGCAGGCTCCATGCACGGAGCCCAATGTGGGACTTGATCCCGGGACTCCAGGATCACGCCCTGGGCTGAAAGCAGGCGCTAAACCACTGAGCCACCCGGGCGTCCCCAAAGTTTTCAGTCTTTTACTATTAAGTATGATGTTAGGTATGGATTTTTCATAGACATCTTTTATCAGACTGAGGAAGTTTTCTTATATTCCTTGTTTGTTGAATGTTTCATCATTCAAAAGGATGTTTTTTCAGCTTTACTGAGGTATAATCATCACATAAATATTGTGTATGTTCAAAGTGTACAACTTGATGTTTTGATGTGGATACACTGTTATCACAAACTATTAAGCATATTCATCATCCTATCCAGTTGCCATTTGTGTGTGTGTGCCCACACATGTGTGGTGAGAACATCTAAGATTTACTCTATTAGCAAATTTCAAGTATACAATACAGTATTGTTGACTGTAGTCACCATGCTATTCATTAGAACTTTAGAACTCATTCATCTTATATAACTGAAACTTGTACTGACATCTCCCCATTTCACTCCCCTCCCCCCACTATTCTACCCTCTGGCAACCATGATTTTATTCTCTGCTTCTAGGAGTTCAATAGTTTAGATTTCACATATAAGAGTGATATCATGCTGTATTTCTTTCTGTGTCTGCTTATTTCACGTGGCATAACATCCTCCAGGTTCATCTATGTTGTTGCAAATGGCAGGATTTCCTCTTTTTAAGGTTGAATAATATTCGTGTGTGTGTGTGTATGTGTGTGTGTCACATTTTTTTAAACCATTTATCTGTTGAGAAACTCCTATGTTTCCATATCATGGCGACTGAATAATGTTGCAGTGAATTGCAGGTATCTTTGTGATACTGATTTCATTTTCTTTGGATATATAACCAAAAGATGAGTTACTGAATCATACGGTAGATGTATTTTTCATTTTTAAAGGAATCTCCATACTGTTTTCCATAATGGTTGTACCAATTTACATTCCCACCAATAGTATACAAGGATTCCATTTTCTCCACATCCTCACCAACATTTGTTATCTGTCTTTTTGATAACAGCCATTCTCAGTGTGGGTTTGATTTGCATTTCTGCTGATTAGGGGTATTGAGGATCTTTTCATGTACCTTTGGGCCATTTATATGTTCATGTGTCTTCCTTTGAGACATGCCTATTTAGGCCCTTTCCCATTTTTTTTTTAAGGATTTTATTTATTTATTCATGAGAAACACACACACACAGAGAAGCAGAGGGAGAAGCAGGCTCTATGCAAGGAGCCTGATGTGGGATTCGATCCCTGAACTCCAGGATCATGCCCTGAGCCGAGGGCAGGTGCTAAACTGCTGAGCCACCCAGGAATCCCCCCCATTTTTAAAAAATAATTTTAAAAATATTTAAAAATAATTTCCCCCCATAGAGTTGTATGAGTTCCTCATTGAACCCTTATTAAACTGTTATCAGGTACCTGGCCTGCAAGTATTTTTTCCCACTCCAGGGTACTTTTTCAGTTTCCATTGCTCTGCAGCATTTTAGTTAGATGCAATCCCACTTACCTATTTTTGCTTTTGTTACCAGTGTTTTTCGTATTTTGTAGCCAAGATCAATGGCAAGAAGTATTTTACTTATGCTATCTTCCAATAGTTTTATAGTTTCAGGCCTTACACTTACGTCTTTAATCCATTTTGATTTTTGTATACGGTGTGAAATGTCCAATTCCATTCTTCTGCATGTGGATATTGTTTTTTCTTTTTTTTTTTTTAGAGTTCATTTATTTATTCATGAGACACACAGAGGAGAGAGGCAGAGACACAGGCAAAAGGAGAGGCAGGCTCCACGCAGGGAGCCGATGCTGAACTCGATCTGGGGACTACAGGATCATGCCTTGGGGCAAAGGCAGGCGCCAAACCGCTGAGCCACCCAGGTGCCCCTGGATATTGTTTTCAACACCATTTACTGAAGAAATCTTTCTTTCCCCATTGTGCATACTTGGCACACTTGTTGAAGACTAGTTGACCATAATAAATGTGTGGACTTATTTCTGGGCTCTCTATTCTCTTCCAGTGGCCTATACATCTGTTTTTAGACCAATACCAAACTGTTCTGATTACTGTAGCTTTGTATTATATTTTGAAATCAGGGATTGTTATACCTCCAACTTTGTTCTTGCTTTTTCTCCATCTACTGAGATGATTTGGGTTTTATCTTTCATTCTGTTTATATGTTGTATCACATCTACTCATTTTTTAAGTTGAATTATCCTCATATTCCAGGGATAAATACCCCCTGATCATAGAATGTGATCCTTTTAATGTGCTACTGAATTCAGTTTGCTAGATTTTGTTGAGTATTTTTACATCTATATTCATTAGTGATATTGACCTATAATTTTGTTTTTTTGTTTGGCTTTGGTATCACTGTAATGCTGGCTTTGTAAAATTTGTATTTGTTAATGATTAGGTTATCTTTTCTTGACCCAGACTTGATAGATTGTATGTTTCTAAAGTTTTATCCATTTCTTCTAGGATATTGACATGTAATTGTTCATAATAGTTCATAATAGACTCTTTTATTTATGAGACATCTACTGTGATGTCTTCATTTCTGATTTTTTTTTTCATTTCTGATTTTACTTCTATTTTTTTCTTCCAGCTAAGCTTTAACTCTTTATCATCCCTTCACTTTCAGCTTATGGGTGTCCTAAAGTGAGTTTCTTGTAAACAACACATAGTTGGATCTAGGTATTTTTTCCAGTCCCTCAATGCCTTTTGGTTGAAGTTTAATCCATTAATATTTAATTATTTTTTTAAAGATTTTATTTATTCATGTGAGAGAGAGAGAGAGAGAAACAGGCTTCATGCAGGAAAGCCCAATGTGGGACTTGATCCCGGGACTCCGGGTTTACACCTCTAGCCAAGGGCAGATGCTCAACCACTGAGCCACCCAGGAGTCCCAACAGTTGTTTTTTTTTTTTTAAGATTTTATTTACTCATGAGAGACAGAGAGAGAAAGAGACGCAGAGACACAGGCAGAGGGAGAAGCAGGCTCCATGCAGGAAGCCCAACCTGGGACTTGATCCCAGGACTCCAGGATCACGCCCTGGGCCAAAGACAGACATTCAACCACTGAGCCACCCAAGCATACCCCCAACATTTAATTATTGATAGAGGACTTACTTTTGCCATTTTGTTAACTGTTCTGTCTTGTAGTTCTTTTATTCTTTTACTCTCTTGATATCTTTTTTCTTTTCCTTTTTTGAATTGTTAGATTTTCTTTTTTCTTTTGTGTAACTTCTATAGGTATCTTCTTCATAGTCACTATGGCGTTTACACAATAAAATTTGTAAGTATTTTAAGCTTATTACTTCACTTGAATATAAAAACTCTACACTTTTACTTCTCCCCCACACACTATATGGTCTTAATGTCACAATTTACATATATTTATATTATATAGAAGGATGTTGGATTTTGCCAAAGGCTCTTTTCTGCCTCTATTGAGATGTTTTTCCTCTTTATTCTATTAATATGGTGTAATACATAGATTTTCAAATTGAAACAACTTTCCATTCCTGGGATAAATTCCAATTGTTCATAGAGTAGACTACTTTTCTGTGCTGCTGGATTAGGTTTGCCAAGTATTTTCTGGATTTTTGCACCTATATTCATAAGAGGTTTTTTTTTTTTTTTAAAGATTTTATTTATTCATGAGATACACACAGAGAGAGAGGCAGAGACACAGGCAGAGGGAGAAGCAGGCTCCACACAGGGAGCTGATGCGGAACTCAATCCGGGGACTCCAGGATCATACCCTGGGGCAAAGGCAGGCGCCAAACCGCTGAGCCACCCAAGGGTCCCTGTAAGAGTTTTCTTATTATGTTCTTGGGTCTTGGTTTCAGGGTATTATGGGCTATAGAATGAGTTTGACATGTTCCCTGTTCTAGTTTTTGGAAAAATTTAGAGGCTTGATGCTAGTTCTTTAAATATTTGGAAGAATTCACCAGTGAAGCTGTCTAGTCCTGGGCTTTTCTGTATTGGAAGGTCTTGTTGTTGTTTTAAACTAACTCAATCTCTTTTCTTCTGTAGGTCTATTCAAGCGTTCTCTTTCTTTTGACTCAGTTTTGGTTGTGTTTCTAGAAATTTATCTATTTCATCTAGTTATCTAATTTGTTGGCATATAATTGCCCATAGTTATTCCCCCATAATCCTTTATTTCTGTAGTCAGTAGTAATGTCCTCTTTCATTTCTTGATGTAGAGTTTTGTCAGTTTGCTTTTATCAAAGATTTTTTTAAAAGATTTTATTTATTCATGAGAGAGAGAGAGAGAGAGAGAGAGAGAGAGGGGCAGAGACATAGGCAGAGGAGAAGCAGGCTACCCATGGGGAGTCCAATGCAGGACTTGATCCCAGGACTCCGGGATCATGACCTGAGCCAAAGGTAGATGTTCAACCACTGAGTTACCCAGGCGTCCCAAAGATCTAACTTTTGGTTATGTTCATTTCCTATATTGTATTTTTATCACCTATCCTATTATCTTCATTTTTTCTCCTCCTTATGCCTGTTTGGGGTGTGTACACACACACCCTACCAACCAAGCCAGCTAGGTGCCAGCTAGGTGCCCCTCTATATTTTCTTCTTACAACTTACTGATTTTTTTGCATTCTGTAAGTTTTTTTAATGTGATTTCATTTCTGTGTTATCTCAAACTACTGTATTTCCTTTACAATTTTGTTTGATCCATTGGTTATTTAGAAATGTGTTTATTTCTACGTACTTGTGAATTTCTCAATTTTCCTTCTATTACTGATTTCTATTGAATCTGATTCTTCTAGCTCAAATCTGTTGAGTTATTCAAGTGCAATAATTTGTTGTACTCTCCAACTTCAATTTCTATTTGTTTACTTATCATTTCTGTGTCTCTATTTGTGAGGCATCATTCTGATACTTTAGTCCTCTAAATATTTCCTTTCAACATATTTAAAATAGTTGATTTGAGGTTTTTGTCTACAAAGTCCAATAACTGGGCTTTTCCTGGACACTTTCTATTGGTTAAAAGAATTTTTTTTGAGGAGTCATAGCATGGCTCATTTTTGTTTTTAGAAAACTAGTCAATAGAAAATATTATAGTCAATAGAAAATAGAAAATATTACTAGTCAATAGAAAATATTGACTATTATAATGTGTCAAGTCTGGAAATTGGTTTCTCTCCTTAGGGTCTGCTTAGTGACTCTTCTGAACTAATCCTGTAAAACTATATATCCTTTTCTATGTGAGGCCACTGCAGTTTCTGCTTGCTTGGCTTACTGGTCAGCTAATAATTGCATAGAGATTTCCTTAAAATGCCTGGAACCTACAGAATACTGGCTTTTCCCAAGGGGTTTTGTGTGTTGAAGCATACCTATGGCACACAATCAGGCAGTTTATAGCTTTACATTAGCTTTCATTTTCTGCTTGTGCAGAGCCTCAAGTTCTGCTGGAGGTGATAGCTTAGGGTCTTTTTGGGTCTTCCTGAGCATGCATACAGCCCTATGCATGTGTGTGGGCTTCTAGATTTCCATATCAAGAGTTTTCCAAAGCCTGTATCGCCACTGCATTCCCCAGTCTTTTCTCCCAAGCTTTTTCATCAAAGTATTGTTTGCTCCAGCTGTTATCACCCCTTGCAGCAGCAAATAAAAGATCTCCCTGTAAATACTTCAACAAACACCATCTGTGTGGCAGTTGTAGCACTGGATGAGTTCTGAGTCAGGTTATATAGGTAAAGCTTGTTTATCTAGAAAGCCACCAGATAGTTCAAATGACAATTCTATGTGAATGGAGTCCACTCTGCTGCCTGAGGTACCTATAATGTGCGCTATTATTTTCAGGCTACTACTAAGCTGCAGAGTAAGAAAAGGTTTCCACCCAGCTCTTTGTTGAGACACTTATTCTTGGAATGAGTGATAAATGGTGACAACCATCATTTTGGAAGAATGCCCAAAACATATGGAGAGGCTACATGATGATGTTTAAGACAACAGCCCAGCTAAAGTCCAAGCCAACAGCAGGTATTAACCACCAGACATCTTAGTGAATGAGTTTTCAGCAGATTCGCCATTGAGCAGTCCTAGTTAACCAGGAGGGCCAAATTTTCTCCTACTGAGTCTTGCTCAAATCAGTTTCAAGGCTAAAACCAATGTTACGGTTTTGTCATTTATTTAATAAAAACTGTATATATTTAAAGTGTACAACTTGGTGTTTTGATATACAGTGACATGATTAGTAGTCAAGTGAATTAACGTAACCATCTCCTCATATTGTTCTCTCTGTGGTCAGAGCGCCTGAAATCTATTTTCTGAGCAAATTTCCGGTATTCAATACAGTATTACTAGCTAAGGTCATCATGTTGTACATTAGCTTTCCAGACTTATTTGTCCTATAGGACTCCAATTTTGTACCCTTTGACCACCCTCTCCCCACTTTCCCCACTTGTAACCATCATTATACTTTTTACATCTATGTATCCAACCTTTTTTAGGTTCTGCATGTAATAAGACCATGCGGTATTTTTCTTTGTCTGGCTTATTTCACTTGGCACAGTATCTTCCAGGTTCATCCATGTTGTTGCAGGCAGGATCTCCTTTTTAAGGTTAGATGATATTCCATGTTATATATATTTTAAGATCTGTTAGCAAACACAGCAAGCTGGTCTCAACCCAGAAACCATGGATGAGAAGTGGCAGGAATAACATGCTGGTAATTCTCCTCAGAGTCCACATCCCACTTATGCTCAGGAGGTGGGCCAGGGCAGGCACAGCCAGGCCCAAATGCTTGCTTGCAGATACCCATTGACTCTCCTGCTATAGGGTGGTGGAGGACCTGTGAATAGCAACACAGGTCAGTTATACTGTGGGTGAGAGACTCCACAGCTGAAGAGGTTTTGAACCATCAGTGCAGAAAGACTAGCTAATACTCACCAGCATGTGACTGTTCTTGACCTTTTCTATAGTTAGCATGCTCCAGATTCTTAAAATAAAAAACACTGGTGTTACATTCCTTTGGAGCTAATAGAAAATAACTGCTTGACTAGTTTACTCTCTTTCCAAAAAAACCTTGCAAACATACAGTTTTCTCAAATGATCTTCAAGCATATGGAGAGTATTTTGGATTAAAGTCCATAGATATTTGAGGCTAAGTAGTTTATTATTGCATTAAAAAAAAAGATTTCTAGATTATTGTTCCTCTAGTTCCCATGGGATGGTTTAGTGTGTTATGTATTTTATGAATTTAGCTTGGTTCCAATAGTTTATAGTTTTATTCAGTTAAATCACCCCATGACCATTTTTGTAGGTCAAAAATGGGTGAATATCAGCAATTTCACATCATTCTATCTAATAATATTTTAATAAGAGGTGGTGTTTTCTTCTTAGATAAATGGATTGCTACTTGGTGGAAATACTCTACTTCTGTATTTCTACTCACCTTCTGATGCTTTCCTCCTGGTCCATCCCAACTTAGTATTTATTTTTATTAAGAGCTCCATCATCTCTTCTTCACTCCATGTAACTTATTTCATTCTCTCCCAAAATACAATTTAAAAACGAGTTTCAGAAATGTCATTCTGCTACTAATTTTTTTAATATCCGAGGAGAACAAAAATGTGATGTTAAGGCAAATGACCAGGAGGACCTGTTTTTTCATTTCTTCTTTGAGCACAGGTTGTGATGTTAGTGTGTCTTAGTATATTGATTCAAGTTTGCTTTCCTCTGCATGCTTCTTCCTTCTTCATGTCTTCTTCTACTCTGTCACTTTGTCAGTGACATGTTATGTCAGCCTTGTCAGAACCAGCCAATGAATCTGGTTCATTAGCCAACAGCAATGCAGAATAGCTGTGCTAACTCACAGTAATTAAGATTAGGGTCACACTGTCATTAAGTATTACTGTCAGGGAAAATTCAGTGAAGAAGTAAATCTTGAGAATGACCTTAGATGTGTGGTAAATGAAATTCATTGACTTATTGATGTATTCATCAACTATGATTATTATTTACATTAAACCATTAGCTAAAAAGAGAAATAAACAAACCAATCTAACAGTAAAAATTTTATTAGGACCATGGTAATGACCTATTTGAGTTTAAATTCTCTGTGATGAGAGAAAATAAGAATTTCATATAGTCTAAAAATGTGTAAGCATTTTTAACCCCTGGCCAGCTTAAATCAAATACTAATGGACTGATCTTAATTCATTTGGACACACTCCATAATGGTTCACCACAGAAAGCACCTATCACCCACTTATTGAATAAATACATATTAATTACTGGCAGGGGCTCTGAGGCCGGACAGTGACACTTCATGTTACCAATGTTATTCAGTTCTGTGTAATAGGAAGGACATCCATGAGAAAGTTCATTGTAAATAACAATATAACTGTTATTCTGAACATTATCTGTAGTTTAGAATGAACTTATTAACCATAACATGATCAGAATGGATGTGTCCCTAAGAATCCATTTGCTTTCTCTCTGAAGGTCCAGGAAGGTTTTTGCAAAATGGTTTTTGTCTTTTAAATACAAAGAGCAGAAACTGAGTAAATGTTAAAGCAACTAGATTTTCCAGCCTGTACCCAAGATTTATTTTATGGTCAGGAACCTGAGGCATCTGGGAACTCTGGCACTGGGGAAGTTATTGCCATTTTGTTTTACACAGTCTTTTACAGAGAGACTAAAGATACGAGATAAATGTATCCTGAGGTTACAAAAATATGTGCAGGTCTGGGAATGAAGAAAGGAGGTGGTGGCCATAAACTGACATGTTAATATAATAGTTCTGTTTCTAAAAATAAGCAAATAGAGAAATTCCTGAGCTATGAAATGTGTTTCCAGGGAAGCTTTTACTAAGGGTAAATACTGTTTCTCAGGGTATTATCAGTCTTTTTAACACCAAAAACACTAAAATCCACCAAAAATACTGAAAACATGCCTCCAAATAATTTTTCCATTCTGAAAGTTGTACTTACTATTTCCAAGAACCAGTTCTGTTGACCTATAAACATTTTATTTGCTGTTTATAGCAATCAGAACATATAAAGGACTGGGTGACATTAGTACAAAGATCAGTATCATGGGGGAATCTTCTGTTAAATAATAAAAGTTTTTAGTAGGATTTAAAAATCACAGCTCTCAGATTGGAGAAAGCCATGTGTTTGTTAGGCACACTTTAGAGCATCTGCCACAGGTGGGAGTGAGAAGTTCTATTTCATAATCATTAGGTGGTAGCTGTCACTGAATGACACAGAGTGAGGTTTCTGGATTTTGTTGTTTTATGTAAACCTGACATAGGACCACTCATGTGTCAGAAGCAATTGTACACCTCTTCCCAACTGTGGTTCAGTGATGTCATTTTGGTAGCTTGCAACTGCCCATGGTGGGAGCATTTACATCACAGAAATTGGCAAATGCTACAAATCAGACACCTGCTTACCACTCCCTATTTCTACTCCACCCCCCAAAACATACACTCCTTGGCTGGAAACCCAGATATTAAAACACTTACTAGCACACCACTGCACAGAACTAAATCTTGAACATATTATCCTTCTGGTGAATATACGATTTTACAGGTACAAAAGAAGGTGGCTCTTAAAGGGTTGTTTGAATGAAGTAAAATAATTCCAGTCTAAAATGCTATCAGCATCTTCCTGTGTCTATGCAAGCATAAACAGACAGTTCAATCTCAATCAGGCATCCTAGTTCTCAGAATTCTAGTTCCCCAGGATCCAAGCCCTCAGTGTAATATATCTGGCATTCATCTAATACCCTAGGGTTCTCAGAGCTTCTAAGACAGCTTGAACCTTCTGGAAGTCAAAGGCTGTACTATGAAAAACACTGACAGTGTGATAAAAAATACTCCACTGATGCCAAATGTTTGTTTGAAAATTTTCTACAGGAAAGGCTGTTCCAGAAACTGTATACATAGATCATAGATGCCAATGAGAATCCGACTCAATTCAAAACTATGTCAACTCACAATTCTAAAAATGAAGATTTCTTGCTTTCCAAAAGGAGAACATTCCAGAGAGTTTAATTAGCTAGATGCTGTCATTATGTTGATCTATACATGTCTCTCTCATTTTTGTGGTTATGTATTTCCATGCTTCTCTCTTGCATTATATGGTGTTTGGGCTAATTACTCCCCAACTCAAAAACATTCTAATTCTTATGTGGTTATGTATTTCCATGCTTCTCTCTTGCATTCTTTGGTGTTTGGGCTAATTACTCCCCAACTCAAAAACAGTCTAATTCTTATGTAATTATTCACAACTCTTATTGCAGGGGTACCTATTTATGTCACAAACTACAAGGGTTTTGAGTGATTGTAATGACTTTTTAAAAGGCTTCCATAGAATAAAATTCACTCAATGTACTTAAATTCACAATATTCTTTCTCATTCTTTGCCCAAATCCGCACACTAAAGCTTATGCCTATTTTTTATTGTTTGGAACTCAGGGGAGAAAGAGAACAGCTGGTCCACATCTTTTATATAATGGCCCTTAATATTCAGGTGGAGTGTACATTCAAGACAGAAGCATACCAGACAGAAGCCTGGTATTAGACCCGCTGAATAGGCCCTATTCTTAAAAAGTGAAAACTGCTATTATCCAGTCCACTGCTTTTATTTTTAAATGAGTTTATAAATTAAGATTTCCTCCCCCATACTAATTTCAGTGGTTTTCCTGGTTAGCAAGTCCATGTGACTGGACATCTGACAATCTCAGCATTATGATGCTCTCTTGCAGGCTTCATTCACTATCATTTGGCTTCATAATGCTGTAGCCCTAAAGAAGTCCAGCATAACTAGGCTTTCCCCAGAATTTCATATTACTTCTTACCTTATTATTCACATGCTCCATTTTTTCTCTACTTAAAAAAAAAAAAAAACATATATGTGTGTGTGTGTGTGTGTGTGTGTGTGTGTGTGTGTGTGTGTATGTTTTAGGGAGCAAGGGGGAGTGAGAGAAAATCCTAAGCAGACTCCATGATGAACATGGGAGTCTGATGTGGGCTTGATCCCATAACCCTGAGATCATGACTTGAGCTGAAACCAAGCATTAGCTGTTTAATTAACCAACTGCACCACCCAGGCACCCCTTTACTTTCTAATTAACAGCTTACATGAAATTAGCATTGGTATTTATTAATATTTCTTCATCTCATATCATTTTGAACTTTTAAAAAAGTTTTTATTTAAATCCTAGTTAATTGGGGTGCCTGGGTGGTTCAGTTAGTTAAGTGTCTACTTTGGCTTGGGTCATGATCTCAGGGTCCTGGGATTGAGCCCCAAGTTGGAGGCTGCTTCTACTTCTCTGTCTGCCCCTCTTCCCATTTGTGCTTTTACTCTCTAATAATTAAAATCTTCAAAAAAATTCCAGTTAATTCACATATAGAGTAATATTAGTTTCAGGTGTACAACAAAGTGATTCAACACTTCTGCACAACTTTTTCTTCAAAGACACAGAGAGAGGCAGAGGGAGAAGCAGGCTCCCTGCAAGGAGCCTGACATGGGACTCGATCTGGGGTCTCCAGAATCACACCCTGGGCTGAAGGCGGCGCTAAACCGCTGAGCCACCCAGGCTGCCCTTTCATATTATTTCAACAAAGCATTATAGTTTTATACAACCTGGTAAAGAAAAATGGTTATTTTAAATTTAAATTTTTTCTCTATTTCCACAAACTGTCTCTTTGTTAGCATTTATCTTTATCAGAAAGAGTACAACAGACCATAAAAAAGTCTCCAGTATTAACTTGGGATCTGTAGATTTGGCGTGCTTTTCAAATAATAGAGAAAAGACTATATAAAACAGTATCCTTCCCCCCCAAAAGCCAATAAAATATTTAACACTCTTAGGCATGCCAAAGATGTACTAAAAGGAAAAATACTTTCCATTTAGATAAATTATACTCTTCCTTCTAAAGTGTAAAATAATTCTAAATAGAGTAAAAGAAGCCCAGCAGACTCTTAGAGACAAGATATACTGGATATGGTTGCCTTTATGCTGGAACATGCCTGAAATCACAGTTTAAGGTAAAAACTAAAAATCAGAACCTCAGAGAAATTCCTCTTGAGTACAGCTCATTGACATACTTCCCTGAAGGTTGTGACAGAGAAAAGAAACTCTAATTTTTGGAACTATGCTCACACTCTTGTGTTAGTAGGGTCAGACTGTCTAGTCACAGTTTAGTTCTTTTTTACATCTATATTTTACCACAGAAAGAATGGATTTTTATTAAAGCCCATCTAATTCACTTCTCAATTTAACTGGAATTTACAGTATTTCTTGAAATTGTGACTGTGACAAAGAAAACAAGACCAGTAAATGTTTACAGGCCTCCCCAGAAGACTTGTTTTAATAATTTCCACAACACAGTTTATAGAATATAAAATTAGGGTCATATTCAGCCTTTGTTATGAGAAGAGGATGTGCTCATGTTTAAGCAAATTTGGTGCATCCCACTGGGTTATGTGTCATTCAGTGAGATGTGCTCCCTGAGTCAGGGGCCAGATGGCGGATGCAGAAGTCTTTTGCTAGAATACATCTCTATAGAGGATGATGTCGCATTGGACTTGGTGACCAGGCTGACACTGAATGCAACTCAGTCACGGTATTTAAATCACATTAAGACTCTCTTTTATTTATGGCTCTCCTTGTGATTTTGTCTGAGTTTATGTCTAATTGTTAGCCTTTATGTGGCAATATGATGTGCTATGCATTCTGCCTTTTCTTTGCAACCCTTTCTGAGGTACAGAGGCTCTGGAAAAAATGTGTTACATAAACCAATTCTAATTAAGCATAAATTTAATTATAAAATGACACCTTATTCTATATACTGTTTTTCATATGCTTGATACTGTTCTGGCTATTTTATTAGTGTTAGCATAGATATTTGCTATTTTAATGACAGAGATTTGGAGGCATTAGGACAAGAGATCATATAGTTTACTTCTTTCCTTCTGATAAGGAAACTAAAATCAGTATGAATTCAGAGTCATATGTTTGGCTAATGAAATAGGGAACAACCCAGACCTAAAAATCACATTACAATACTTGGCTTAGTAGTCTTTCCACTACTTCCACCAACTTCCTTCCCCTACTTGCCATTAAACTTCAAAATGTCTTTATCATCATCATTCTCGTCCTTGCCCACCTCCTCTTCCTCATTTCACCATCATCAACTGACCACAATGAGAAATATTGCCCATTTTCTTTTAAAACCATGGTAAAAGGTCTTCTATCTGCATAATTTTCTTCTTTCTTACACTCCGGGGAAAAAAGTTACACTTATTCAGTAAAAAATAAAGTCAACTGAAGTTGTACTTGTCATTTGGGTATTTTTGACAGTGTAGTAACAGAGAAAGTAGTTGTCCAAAAATTGGTGGCAGAAACAGAGAAACAGAAGTACTCTTGAATCAGAAGTCCTCCTCCATCCTGTATGACTTTTAACAATTTTTTTTTTTTCCTGGAACACCTCCCTAAGTCCATATAAAGAAGCAAAGATTTTTGTTTTGTTTTGTTTTTCTCCTGATTGGCTCTTTAAGCATACCACACTGAGTTGAGTCTGAAACTGCTCTAAACTGAAATCTCCTTCCTAATACTCTCTGGTGCTAGTTCTACTTTCTGACCTCCACTTTCAGAAATTAAGACTCTCTGGTCTTTTCAGCCTTGTCAAATCTCTCATTTTCTCTATAACTCCTGCTCAATACATAATCCCTCTGGAGTATTACATGGTATAAATATGACTTTGTCCTCGTGTACACTTGGCATTATTAACCTGAAGGATTTGTTATAAGAATTAGTGTTTACACTGAACAAACATAAAAGGCCCTTTCCAGCAGTAAGAAGTGGTAACATCCAACACAGGTACAATTGGATACATCACAGTAAAACCTTGGGTTTTTAGATTAAGTTATATATATATATATATATATATTTTTTTTTTTTTAAAGATTTTATTTATTTATTCATGAGAGACAGAGAGAGGGAGAGGAAGAAACATAGGCAAAGGGAGAAGCAGGCTCCCTGTGAGAAGCCTGATGCGGCACTTGATCCCATGACCCCAGGATCACAACCTGAGCCAAGGGCAGAAGCTCAACCCCTGAGCATCTCCGGCATCTCTTAAGTTATATTCTTGATCTTCACAATCCTTGATAATACTTTTCTTTAAACCTTTTATATGGGATCCCTGGGTGGCGCAGTGGTTTGGCACCTGCCTTTGGCCCAGGGCACGATCCTGGAGACCTGGGATCAAATCCCACGTCGGGCTCCCGGTGCATGGAGCCTGCTTCTCCCTCTGCCTGTGTCTCTGCCTCTCTCTCTCTCTCTCTCTCCCTGTGTGACTATCAAAAATAAGTAAAAATTTAAAAAAAAAAAAAAACATTTATATGAAAATAGTTTATCCTAAAAAGTAATTAGGCCAAAGCCCTGAGGCAAGAATGATGTCTAGTAAATGGGATCAACTCACTCAAAAACATATATAATTTATTTATTTTTAAAGATTTTATTTATTTATTCATGAGAGACACAGAAAGAGAGGCAGAGACATAGGCAGAGGGAGGAGAAGCAGCCTCCACGCAAGGAGCCCGATATGGGACTCAATTGCGGGAATCCGGAAACACACCCTGGCCCGAAGGCAGATGCTCAACCACTGAGCCACCCAGGCGTCCCCAAAGCACGTAGGATTTAAAACCCTTAAGCCAAATCTCTATCAAGATATATACATTTTTTAGAACTGAAGAGATTACTGGTTCAGATAACTGGCCCCTTTAAGGACCAATAGAGTTTGTCAAGTTTAGACTGGTTTGGCAAAATTATTCAGCTTTATGTTTTCTGAGGAATAAAACTTCCACAATGAAAAGTAATCACTTGGGAAATGTTTAGAACTTCATTTTGCCATAGTTACTTATAAGGTCAATTCTTTTTTATTCTCTTTTAGTGATTTCATATTAACATCAGTTCCTTTGAATAGATTAGACCATTCACTTTGAATAAAATTTTAACATTTTTGCAAACTGAATATAATTAAAGTATGGGCTACAGGAAAGTAGAACTACATACTATATACATTACAGCGGGGAACGGGGCAGCAGGGTGAGTGAGGGGCAACAACATAGCTGTGAAAAGCTTGCCTGTTCTTTACACGGAGATTAAACTATTTCTGACATAAGGATAACTTCCAAAAAAAAAAAAAAAAACCCCAAATAATCAACCAAAAAATTAAATAAGAAACATCACTTCTTTTCGGAATGGTGGTTGACTCCACAACCTCTTTCAACCAGAAAACGCAAAAGCCAATCATAGAAATCCCTTTTCCTTGCCAGCAATTATTTAGGAAAGGGCATTTGAGCCCTGCCAATGAGAATAATGTTTGTCAGCTAGATTGACATTAGTCATTCATATGATGTTTTCTTGTTCTTAAAACTTAAAACTGATTTTGAGGATTTACTATTTTAAATTTTCTAAATCAGTAGTTATTTCAAAAATATAGTGTTTAATTGAATTCCTCTCATCCTAAAGATGACATAAGTCACAAATTAATAATGGATTAATTCTTTGAGTAAATTTTCTAGGAATGTTAGATTAGGATCTAAAGAAAACTCCAATTGATGAGTTTAAAATCATGTCATTGGGGTTTTTTTCTCTTCTTTGATAAATAGTGCAAGGTCCTTGATTTTTTTTTTTTTTTAATTTACCTTCTATTGCCACCACAGATTTGAAAGTAGCAACTGCAGAGGGGACAACACAAAGAAATTGTGTTTATTACTAATCTGATTCAGCTCAGGGATTCTTTTTTTCTTCTCCTGAACTAGAGATCAGGATCAGAAAAGTCTCCTGTAACTCCTTTTCTCTGGACCCCAATCTGGTTCTTGTTTGGCACACTATGAGCTTCTACTGAAGAGAGAGGCAGCCTTGAGCCCCTTATCAATGAACTTAACAGGAGAGGTAGGAGAGAAAAAGCGAAGCACAAAGAAATCAAAAAGGCTAAAATCTAAAGTTCACATGAGAGAGAGTCCTCTGACTAGAGGAAAGCACTTTTAACTTTCTGGTTACATGGAAAGCTCCACCTTACAATAAAATGGTTTTGCAAAGAGAACCTATTACATTACTGCTCATGAGGAATGAGGAGCTTGGGGTAGGGTTATACTCCGTCTTGGAAAATGGGAGTGTGCTGCCAATGTGTCTGAGAACTGAAATTTAGAACATACTTTGCTTTGGTCTAATTAAGAGCACAGGCTCTGATGACAGACTGCCTGGATTTTAACTCCAGCTTCATTATTTGCCAGTGAGTAGAGGGGAGAATAAGTTCTTCATGTCTTTTTTTATTGTAAAAATTGGTATTTTTTAACTTCATTAAATTGCTACGAGAACAAAATAAGATTAATATACATAAAATATCTGGAACAGTGCCTGGCACATAGCCAAGTGCTTAATAAATGGTATTTAGTGTAACTATGATTATTACATATAGCTTTGGCAGGAGTTTTGCTTTAAAAAGGAAAAATAGAAATGGGTGGTAGCTGGAGAGGATAGTGAGAACTAAAAGTTTTTATTAAAAACAATTTTTATAATATGGGAGAAAAAAACAAACATGGAGAGCTAATTGGGATTGAGATTTTGTCAAGAGAGTATGCAAAGTGGGAGAAGGACAAGGGATGAGTGATTACAACAGTGTGATCTTGATGAAAGACTGATGGATATAATTTCAATAGGGAAGTAAGGGAAACCAAGGAGGGTTGGGGAGGTTGAGTCAATAAAAAATGATATAAGGTCACTGGATTGTGGATTGTAAGCTCTTGTGGGGTTAAAGAATTACTAAACTCAGGGTACAAAAGAGTAAAACTGGAAGAGTCAGGAATGGTGATTTTTTTTTTTAAGATTTTATTTATTTATTCATGAGAGAGAGAGAGAGGCAGAGACACAGGCAGAGGGAGAAGCAGGTTCCATGCAAGGAGCCCGACGCGGGACTCGATCCTGGGTCTCCAGGATCACACCCCGGGCCGCAGGCAGCGCTAAACCACTGTGCCACCGGGGCTGCCCCGAAATGGTGATTTTTTTTAAAAATATTTTATTTATTTATTCATGAAAGACACATACAGAGAGAGGCAGAGACACAAGCAGAGAGAAGCAGGCTCCATGCAGGCAGCCTGATGTGGGACTCGATCCTGGGACTCTAGGATCATGCCCTGGGCAGAAGGAGGGCACCTAACTGCTAAGCCCCCCAGGTGTCAGGTGTCCCAGAAATGGTGATTCAGAGTAGGAATACTAGAACTGAGAAAACAAGATGGGGCTGTAATTATGGATACAGACAAGCTTCACTATATAGAGAACTGAAATAGAGTGAAGGATAAATTTGCTAGAAAAATCTTATTATCTTGTATCCCTCACAGTGACATACAGGCACGACCCAGCTCTGTTATTTCTCTCTCTCTCCTTTGTCCCTGGCTTTTCTCCAGCTATAATGGTCCCCTTGCTGTTCTTCAGCACCCAAGCATGCTCTGCTTCAGGCTCTGTACTTGCTCCCTCAACCCGTTACACTTTCCCCCAAGATAATTACAGAACTAGCTCCCTAATCTTCTTTGGCAATTTTCTCTATTGTCACTTTCTCATGGACACTGAAATCTGCAAGATTTAGAACATGGGTAGTGTTGCAGAGACAGATCAGGAGCTAAAAATCCTCAAGGCTGTGGCATCTAAGGGAACAGTTAGCTGCAATAAGGATGAGAAGTGAGCAGTCTTGACAGTACAGGCTTCAAAGCTGAGGATTTTAGAAAGGAGAAAGGGAAGAGTCTAGAAGTACCAATGAAGAACAAATGGGATCAGACCTTTCTTTGCTTTGAAAAGTTAAATATGAAATTTATTAAGGATGCTGGTAGATCCTAAACAAAGTGAGCCCTAACTGAATCTATTTAACACTAACTCCACACACTTCATTTTGCATGTGTTTTTAGGCAATTCAGAGGATCATCCAAAACATGGGTCATGAAAATAAAATAAAATTTACTGTTGTGACAGCATTACTATTTAGAGCCCTTTGATTTTAGAAGTAATTATGCGAGGAATTACCTCCTTTTACTGCATGGGCCCAAAACCACACAGCAGACTATGTACTTTACTAGAGTTCTCAATCATCAATTAAAAACAGCCACATTAGCTTTAGTTTTAAGGATATTTGCCTCCTGGATCAAAAGAGGAAATACAGCAGTAGCAGATGTCTAATAGAGAAAATGGATCTTTAAAGCTAAACGTAAGAGAACATGAGTTTCTTCCATCTTCTCAGTGAATGGCTTTAAGTCTTTACTATATTGGCCTCTGGGTGAGAAGTTCTCATAAGCTATGATCTATAATATTTGGACCTCTCAAAGGGCTTGAACATATTATATAAAATAATAGCAAGAGTCTTGAGAAATCACAATCACATAATATTTTTCACCTTTGGTAAATGTTTTGGTTCTGAAATGGCACCAAAACATACATTTCAAATTAGCAGCATGTTCACTTTGAGGAAAGAGAAACGAGTGACCAATAAATGTCACCTTCTAAGAACAAGTAAAAATTTAAAATGCAGAATATAGCATTTAAATCACAAGGTAAAAAATTTACTCATTTTAATCATCTACTGGGGTGCCTGGTTGGTTCAGTTGGTAGAGCATATGACTCTTGGTCTTGGGGTTGTGGTTCTTGCCCAATGCTGGGTGTAGAGATTATTTTAAAAAGTAAGGTTTTCTTAAAAAAAATCTATGTTTTAGACTAATTTCTTAAAAAAATAAAACTTTCATTTCTTATTTATTTCTATGCATTTTTAATAAAATATGTAATATCTAGTAACCCCAGTGAGTAGGAAACTCTGTTCTGATATTCTAAAAGGACTGACATAATTATAAGTTATATGCAGAAAAAAAAAGGGATTTGAGGCAGCTAAAAAGAACACTGTTTTGAATATAACTACCAAGTACTATAACATGATTTCATAATGGCTTAAGAAAATAATATACCACTCCAATTATATGAACTTTTCTCCTATTACTCAAAAAGGGGCTTTCATTATGTCTTATTGACTGTGCAACATACCGAAGTTTGGGGGACTAAGGGACTAAGAAATCATTGGAGAAGTGATCTGGGTGAATTAGGAACGTTATATGTTCACAAAAATTTCTGGATTAGTTTCTGAAGTTTGGATCAAGATCTGAATTGAATATATACTTCAGGATCCTCTAATCCCTAAAAACTGATATTAAAAAAAAATGTAGAAGTCTTTAACAGTGCTGGGAAAAAAGAGAGCGTATTCTGATTTATCGGAAATTATGAGTAATCCCTGAAAAAAAAAATAGATGATACATGGAATCTGACTGAAAGAGGAATTCTTAACCCAACCACTGTTCTTCAGTACACAGTGCTTTATGTATCCTTCACACATAGATTATAAAAAGATGTGTACTGAAAGACGGAGGCACCTGGGTGGCTCAGTTAATGGAGTGTCTGACTCTTGGTTTTGGCTCAGGTCATGATCTCAAGGCCATGAGATTGAGTCTTATGATGGGCTCTGCACTCAGCATGAAATCAGCCTGAAATTCTCTCTCCTTTTACCCATCCACAACTGCTTGCAGGCGCTATCAATAAATAGATAGATAAATAAATAAAATTTAAAAATATAAAAAAAAAACTAAAGGAGATTTAATATAATAAAATTTAATAAACATGGAAGTCAAATTTCAGAGGATCAAAACAATAGATTGCTGAATAGGAGGAAGAAAAGCATGCTAAGTTTCTTGTGGTGGTGGAGGGAAGAGACATATATTGATTATAGCAGATGCTAATTAAGGATTAAGTTAATAACGGTTAAAGTTTTAATTTTAAGGGTGAAGAAATTTACAAATAGGTGTGATTTTTCCTTTTCCTCCATTCTCAACACTACTAAACTTTTAGCTTTTTCCAAGCCAGATGACTGCTGAAACTTAGAGGTGACTGGTGTAAATGTGAGACATGGGGCTCTCTTGGGGTCCTGAGAGAAAAGGGAACTGATATGGAACTTTCTTCTCCATGGGTTGAAGCTCAGGAGTTAAGGACTAGAAGGTGGTAGATCCTAGGAAGAACTTGACAATCAGAGATATCTACCCCATAGGTAAGCATATTACATCTTTTTCAAGCCCCAAAGGAACTGAATGGGTAGACTGAATCCTCTCTGCCCTGGAGATTACAGAGAGCTGAGAGACATCAGGGATATCCTTCATGTATCTCAGCAAGGAACTGCCACTTCACTTTTCACTAAGTGGAGGACTATTAACATAATAGGATATCCCCATATCCCAAAACAAACAGATCTGAACCCAGTGAACTGAAAAAGAAAAATAACCCATTAAAGGCAGCCCAGCAACCAGAGAGGAAATCAGCAAAATAATCAAAACATGTACTCAGTAAAACAGAAATACTAGAGATGAAAATATAAATGAAAATAAATCACAGCATTTAAGGAGATTTAAGGGTGCACACACATAAATTTCCGAAAGCTTAGTAACATTATTTTTGAAACAAAAATTTTTTTTTTTTTTTTTAAGATTTATTCATGATAGTCACACAGAGAGAGGCAGAGAGGCAGAGACACAGGCAGAGGGAGAAGCAGGCTCCATGCAGGGAGCCCGATGTGGGACTCAATCTCAGGACTCCAGTATCACGCCCTGAGTCAAAGGCAGACACTTAACCGCTGAGCCACCCAGGCATCCCAAAATGTTATTTTGAAACAAAATTATAAATGATGAATTTAAGAGGTCATTCACTGTAAGTGCAAGAAACAGTTCAAAGTATTAGACAAACATACATAAATGGAAATCATGAGCTTGAAGATTTGAAAAATAGGTCAAGAAACAGGGCAGCCCGGGTGGCTCAGTGGCTTAGCGCCACCTTCGGTCCCGGGTGTGGTCCTGGAGACCTGGGATAGAGTCCCACGTCAAGCTCCCTCCATGGAATGGAGCCTGCTTCTCCCTCTGCCTGTGTCTGTGCCTCTCTCTCTCTCTCTCTCTCTGTGTGTGTGTCTCTCATGAATAAGTAAATAAAATAAAAAAAAAAAAATAGGTCAAGAAACACAAAATGCAGGGAATAGGAATTCTGGAAGGAGAAAAAAATGGGAAAGATCAAACTATCCAACAGATAATAGTAGAAAATTTTACCTGATTTAGAGAAGGCCTGGATTCTGCTAAGTTCTAGGCTGTTCTGATGAGAAAACCACACATTTAGGCACGCTTGGCAAAGTTCTAGAACTCTAAGGATAAGCAGACAATGGTATAAACATCCAGGCAGAAAGAATTACTTAAAGGAAAAAACAGACTGACAATGAACTAGCCCATCTCTGCTTCCTGAGACAAACATCATCTGCATTTATTCATCCTGAGAGAAGAGGACTGCCTCTGAGGAGCCTTTACTCAGTCAATTTACTATTCACCTTTCAGAGCAAAAGTAAAAAAAAACTAAGAAGAGGCCTCAAGATAGAATAAGAGAAACAGAAACACTGGTTAGCCATGTGAAATTAAATATAAATGGATAAGGACAGACTTCTCAGTGTTGTTAAAACTTTTGAAACGGAAGAGAAAGGCAGTAAATTCACTTGAAAGATCTCACTATGAGAGCAGTAAAGAAGGCAAGCATATTCTAAAGAGGGACAGGGAATTTTGCTCTGTCAGTTACCAGAACATAGCCTAAAAAGCCCCTGTAATCAAGTAAGTATGGTATTTATTTAGTACAGACTTAGAAAAAAGACTAAAAACAAAACAGGTGAACAGAACAGAGATTCCAGATGCAGATCCCAAGTTGAGATTTGATATGTGACAAAAGTAATAGGTTCAATTCTTTGGACAAAGAACAGTATGATAAATTGGTGTTGGGATAGCTATATATCCATTTTGGAAGAAGAGAGAAACAGACTCCTACACAGTACCATAAGCAAAAACAAACTTTAAGAGGATCAAAGACAGTTTAAATTAGATTAAAGTCTTACTCCATTTCAGTTGCTGTGAAAAAACACACACCATATACTGGGTAGTTTATAAACAAACAAGAAACATTTATTGCTCACAAGTCTGGAGGCTAGAAGTCCAAGATCAGGATGTTAGCATGGCCAGATTTTAGTGAAGACCCTCTTACAGGTCACAGATTATCTTTCAAGTGGTGAAAGCAGTTAGAAATCTTTTTGTAAAAGTGCTAATCTTATTCATGAGGGCCCTACCCTCATGACCTAACCAGCCTCAAAGTCCGCCTATTCATACCATCACCTTTGGTGGTTAGGATTTCAATATAAGAATTTGGCAGTACAGGTGGGTGGGTGGGATGAAGGAAACAACACAAAATAGAGACCACAGCAATGACTTAATTTGAAAAAAATATATATATTCGGGGCAGCCTGGGTGGCTCAGTGGTTTAGCGCCTCCTTTGGTCCAGGGCGTGATCCTGGAGACCTGGGATTGATTCCCACATCCAGCTCCCTGCATGGAGCCTGCTTCTCTCTCTGCCTGTGTCGCTGCCTCTCTCTCTCTCTCCCTCTCTCTCTCTCTCTCTCTCTCAGAATAAATAAATATTTTTAAAAAAAGAAAAAATATATATATTCCAAGAAAATCTAGAAACTGTAATAAACATTTTTCTTAGTCCTATAAATATATATATATTCTGAAAATATATATATATATTCTGTTAACTTTATATATATAAAAACTATATAAATACTTTATTAATATTAGTGTATATATAAAAACTTTATATATATAAAATTAACAAAGAATACTCAATTCAATTAAGATAAGAAAGGAAAAGAAATATTAAGAAAATACAATACATATAAAGCACAAGATAATATGGACAGAGTAAGTATAAACATATACAGAAGCACAGAAATATGAATGGTTATATTCACTTATTCATCTCAAACTAGGTGAAATAAGAAAATCAAGCTAGAAGTCATTGACAAAAGGAAAACCTAAGATGACACTAGAAAGGAGAGGGAAAAAGCATATCAGGTAAATAATAAAAATAAAAAATAGGGCTTTTTTGGGGTTGCTTTTATTGAATCCAAGTAGATTTAATAGTCATCATGAACCTTGATATACTCAAGAACACTGACTGGAAGTATAGAAACAAAAACTGAGAATGAAGAGAAACAGACACAGTAGCAGTCATACTGGGATCCTAACATACCTTTCACAGAATCACAGAATCTGGCAGGTGGAGTAAACGACATATGAGTAAGATATAATTTAAACGGCATCACTTAAATAATCCTTTAATTGTGGAATGTAGAAAAATAGAACTGATGAAAATAATACCAAGTGCAAGTTCTTGAAAAGACTAACAAAAACAAATAAAACCTTTAGTAAGTTTAATTAAGGAAAAAAGCTAAGCTTGAAATAAACATTAATAATGTGATGAAACAATGACAGATACAGAGATTAAACAACGTGTAAGAGAATACTACGTGTAAATTATTCCAAAATTTTAGAAAATCTAGAATAGGTACTCTTCTAGGAAAATGTAACCAAACCTGGCTCAGAGAGGGAAAAAAAAAATCCTACAATCTATGTATAAAAGAAATAGTAAAAGCAATCAAAAGATATCTCTCTTAAAGGTAACAGACTCAAGGGTTTATGGACGAGTACTATCAAATCTTTAAGAAAGCAAAATTATCCATGTTAAGAAAATTCTTTCAGAGACTAGGCAAATTTAAACTTCCCAACTCATTTTATAAGGTTAGCATAACTTGGGTACCAAATTCAGACAAATACAGCTGAAGAAAAGTAAAGTCCAGTATCACTAACAGACATTAAAAATTTCTTTAATGAAATAGAAGCAAATTAAGTTCACCATATGAATCAAAAAGCATCAAGACCAAGGAGACATTTAAGGATGGTTCAATATTTAAAAGCCTATTAATGTTTTTTACTAACATCAACAGATTAAACAAGAAAAATCACATGCAAATCTCAACAGAAGCTAAAGAAATGTTAGCACTGAGAGTCCATTTTTTATTTAAAAGAAAATAAAAAACTCTTATCCAATAACACATAAAATCTCTTTAACTAAATAAACTGTCTACAAGCAACTCCCAACAAACTATATTAATGATGAAACAAAAGTATCTCCATGACAATTAGGAGTAAGACAGGAATACAAGCTATCACCACTAATCATCAATACTGTACTGGAGAACCTTGATAATATAAGAACACAAGAAAAAGACTAAGTATAAACATTGGAAAGCAAGAGATAAATATCACAATTTGCAGATGGTACGAAATGGCTACAGAAATTTCAAAAAAAATTAACTGAAAAAATACTATAATAAGGGTTCAGCTATGGGAGGATATATATGACTGCCACCCAGAAAATCAGTAGTTTCCCTTTATATCAGCAATATTCAACTAAAAATTTTGGGGGAAAATCACAATAGCAACAAAAACATACAGAAACAAATTTTCTTTTTTAAAGATTTTATTCATTTATTTGGGAGAGAGAGAAAGAGAGAGAGAGAGCGAGCACAGAAGGAGCGGCAAGCAGAGGGAGAGGGAGAAGCAAGCTCCCCATAGAGAGCATGGGGACTGATGTGGGGCTCCATCCCAGGGCCCTGGGATCATGATCTGAGCAGGCAGACGCTTAACTGCCTGAGCCACCCAGGTGCTCCTAGAAACAAATTTTAAGTGTGTAATTCTTTATAAAGAAAACAATAGGACTTTCCTGTAAGACATGAAGATAAGTGGAAAAATATGCCATATTTCTAAAAATACCAATTTCCTAAAAAAGACTCATATTCTCCCATTTTCCAATTACTTTATAAATTCGATATAGCTCTGAGTTCAAATGGAATTTGACAAACTAATTTTTTTTACAAACTAATTCTAAAATACATTTGGAAGAGCAAAACATTTAATATATTATTTCACTCATATGTGGAATTTAAGAAACAAAACAACTGAGGGAAAGGGAAAAAAAAAAAGGAGAGAGAAGCAAACCAAGAAACATACTCAAAACTATAGAGAACAAAATGATAGTTACCAGAGGGGAGGGGAGTGAGAGGATGGATTAAATAGATGGTGGGGATTAAGAAACACACTTGTGAAAAGCACCGAATGCTGGATGTAAGTGTTTAACCACAATATTGTACACCTGAAACTAATATAACACTGTATGTTAACTAACTGGAATTGAAATAAAAACTAAAAAAAACAAAAAACAAAAAAACAAAATTTATTTTTAAGAAAATACCTATACAGTATTTACATTTGCTTTAAAATAATGGCTTATTCATTTAATCATTCAGTGAATATTGACTGGATGCACACTGTATATCAGAATTATTTTTTTTAAAGATTTTGAGAGAGAGAGAGAATGTACATGAGAGGGAGGAGCAGTAGAGGGAGAGGGACAAGCTGACTCCATGCTGAGCTCACAGGGCTTGATTCCACAATCCTGAGATCATGACCTGAGCCAAAACCCAGAGTTGGACACATTAACTCACTTGAGCCATTTAGGTGCCCCTAGAACTCTTAGGAAAATAGAATTGAAAAAAAAACACACACAAAAATCCTCTTTCCCAGAAATTTATATAAGGGCTTTTTTTTTTTTTGATTTTATTTATTAATGAGAGACACGGGGGGGGGGGGGGGCGGGGAGGGGGAGGGCAGACAGGTAGAGGGAGAAGCAGGCTCCATGCAGGGAGCCCAATGTGGGACTCGATGCTGAGTCTCCAGGACCAGGACCTGGGCTGAAGGCGGTGCTAAACTGCTGAGCCACCTGGGCTGCCCTATATAAGGACTTCTGATTCTGATAATGGTAGGCTACAAAATCTCAATTTCCCTCCCTGAGGTCAACTAAAAACGTTGGATTAAAAAAACAAAAGCATCATATAAGCAACAAAGAAATAGCAAGATAGTAAAGAATTATCTAGTCAAATTAATTAAGTGAAGATAAGAAACCCTGTGGGGCCACCCAGTAACAAATCCTTTTATTTTTGCCCAGAGGACATGTCCTATCTGGAAGAAATAGCTATGAAAGTAAGTTGCAAT
The DNA here is from genome assembly GCF_018345385.1 of Vulpes lagopus. Classification (NCBI taxonomy): domain Eukaryota; kingdom Metazoa; phylum Chordata; class Mammalia; order Carnivora; family Canidae; genus Vulpes; species Vulpes lagopus. The sequence goes on along the minus strand of NC_054826.1, from coordinate 146,777,426 downwards.
TTTGATGGCTGCACGGAGCTCATAGAACAAAATTATATTCACAACATAAAAGGTGAAGCAGAGGTATATGAACTTTCCCATGATCTAGCTCTTATAGAGAACCTGACTTTGGGTCATCTGGTAGACCAGGAAAATACAAATCTTGAATTTGGGTTTAAGGTGTTCTAAACTGGTAGAACTCCTACTCAACTGGCAGAAGTAAATGAGAATTCTTTGGGAAAGATACTATCCTAGGCTTCAGAATAGTTCTAGAATTGTTTCCAAATATAATGTCTAGCATACTGTTAAACACCTAGGCACATAAGAAAACCAGATACTATGAGCAAGAAACAGGAAAAGCAACTATCAATAAGCTCAAACCCAGAGTTATTTGGAATTATCAGAAGGAGAATATGTAAATAACTATGTAGGCCACATTCAAGGAAATGACAGCCACATAGGCTAATAGAAACAATAAAAAGCATATCTGAAAAAGAACCAACAGAAATTCTAGATCTGAAAAATATTACAATCAAAATTAAGACTTCAGTAAATAGGGTTTAGTAGTAGCTGAGAAAATGACGAAATTGGAAGATGGGTCAGAAGAAATTACCTGAAATGTAGCACCAAGATAGAAAACTGAGAATAAATAGTAAAAAACCTAGAGAACACAATGAGAAGGATTTAATATACATTTAGTTCCAAAAGAGAGAATGAGGCAGAAGAAATAAATAACTGCGAGACAACAGCTAGGAAATTTCTAATACCCAGCAGAGATCCCAATTGACAATAATAAAAAAGGAATTCCCATCCATATAGTAAAACTTTAGAAAACTACATAAAATCAAATAAATATATTAAAAGTATCAGAAAATACAGAACAGCTTGTTTTAAAATGGGCATCAGCTGCACTTGCAGGAATAATGAGATGACTTATGGCTGGGGGCCCCAAAATAGCTTCAGGATGGGAGCTGGTCACCGGAACAACCAAGGCATGATTAGAAGACTGCAACTTTTAGCACCTCTCTCCACCACCCCCTACCTTGGCCCTACCAAGACCTTCAGGGACTTGAGATTGAGTTTAATCACCAACGTCCAATGATTTAATCAATCATGTTATGTAACAAAATTTCCATAATAACTTATAAGCAATGGGGTTCAAAGAACTTCCAGGTTGGTAAACATATGAAGATGCTGGGAAGATGATACACTCGAGAGGACAGGGAAGCTCCATGCCACCCTCTCTCCTGCATACCTTGCATCTCTTTCCATTGGTCTGTTCCTGAATTATGTCATTCATTCATTCATTTTTAAAGATTTTATTTATTCATTTGAGAGAGAATGCAAGGGGTGGGAGAGAGAAGCAGAGGGAGACAGGGACAAGCATGCTAAGTGCAGAGCCTGATTTGGGGCTCGATCACATGACCCTGAGATTATGATCTGAGCCAAACTCAAGAGTTGGATGCTCAACCAACTGAGCCACCCCAGCACCCTCTTAGTTATGTCCTTTATAACAAACTTGCAAAGTCAAGTATCTTCCTGAGTTCTGTAGGCTCTTCTAGCAAATTATTGAGTTTGAAGAGGGTGTTGTGGGAACCCCCAATTTACAGCCAGCTGGTCAGAAGTACAAATGACCTGATACTTGAGACTGGCATCCTGAGGTGTAGGCAGTCTTATGAGACTGAGTTCTTTAGCCCAAGGAGCCTGCTGCTAAGTCTAGGCAGTTAATGTCAAAATTGAATCCAATTCCTAGATACCCAGATAATGTCTGGAGAATCGGAGAATTGGTTGTTGGTATTGGAAAATGCTCCAGATCTAGTATTCAAAGGTTAGGCTACACAATGCACTGCTCAAATTTAAAACTGGGAAAGTAGTATATATTGTAATACACACAATCACAAGTACTTTGAAACAATAAAAGAAATATAACAAGCTGTTAAAAGTAAATATCTTTGAGTGATTATACCAAGATAATGTCCTCTATTTTTTCATCATAATACTTCCAAAATGAGCATATATTAAACTTTTTTAGTGAGAAAAAAAATCAAAGCCATCCTTTAGACTAATGTTCTAACTGTACAGTTCCTGAGAGGTCATATACATGTCCCTAAAAAAAAGTCTATTACACGACTACTGAAAAACTATCATCTCCTTAACCCATAATTAAATGTGAAATCCGAAATAGAGATATTAGCTACACCAATGTTCTAATACATTCTCTCCTTTTTTTAAAAAATATTTTATTAATTTATTTATTTGACAAAGAAAGAGCATGTGTGCACACACAAGTAGACAGAGTGGCAGAGAAGCAGGTTCCCTGCTGAGAAAAGAGTTCAATGTAAAGCTCAATCCTAGAAGCCTGGCATTGTGACCTGAGCCACCCCGGTTCGAATATATTCTAAAGAAGCATAGTAGAAAATATTCACTTTTTTGTCTTCATGCTGTTAAATATGTAACACTTTTAACCAGATTTTTAAAAAAAGAAAGAAAACTCTAATACTAAAAAAGCTCAAATATTTTAGTAATTATAAAAAAAAGGAATTAAAAGAAAATTAGGCCGTATTCAATATTGAATTAGACCATATTGTGCTACCACGTAACTTGAGACAATATAATTTCTTTTCTTGTGGAAGCCAAATGAAAATGTTTTAACTTGCTAGTTGTCAAAAGACAAACTCTGCTTCCAAAAGAATTTTTAATTTGGAAACCCAAATATCTTTTCCACGAAAAATGTTTTTTGTTTTAACTTCCCAGGAATCCCTCTAGCTTAATGTTTTTAATTCAAATTACCCTATTTAATTCTTTTCATATGTAGAAAAAGAAATGGTTTTAAATAGCTTAACATAAAAAATTTAATCTAGGTTTGCTTATAAAATCAAACTACCTAGTCTACTTGCATTCTTACAATTTGATAGTTTGCTTAATAAAAATCACAGAATTATAAAAATTAGAGCTGAAAGGGGCTCTAGTAATTGCTAGTCTTTCCCCCCAAAACCCTAATTTTTTTTTAAATTTCTGAATTCTACTTGCTATATATCTTCCAATTTAAAAAATATATTCATTTATAACTATTGATGAAATGTTCAGTAAGAGACAACTAGTATATAGAGACTTGGTATAATTTGAGTCAGAAGTACAGAATTTGAAATTTTAGTGTCATCTTTATAGAGAAATACACAGTTTCTATTAAGCATTTCAAAAAATAAAAATAACTTAGAAGTACTTTCCCCCTATTTAGTACCCCAGAGATCAGGAGGCCCTTGGTTGAGAATGATCCATCTAATCCAACATCCTAATTTCACATATAAGGTACGTGAATAAAGGAACTTGCTAAGTACAAACTTTCTGAATAAAATAAAACACAACGTCAAGTGGACTATTTCCACCACTGAAAATAAGAAATGCTTCACAATATAGACATGATAATTTTCTTTAAGTCTTTTTTTATTTAGAGATTTTTCTGGTAAGGAGATATACCATAGGAAAGCAATTTCACTGGCAGTGAGGTATGTATATACTCTACCAAAATACTCCTTATTTTAACTGTTTTTAACTTTATTTACATACGAAGAAAATTATCAATGCATATCCTTGTTTCAACTATAGTATTAGCCATACTACATGAAATAAAATGAAATGGTGCTTGCATACAAAAACTGTTATTTGTAAAGGAATCTGATTGCAGTTAAAAGAAATAATTTGTTTTTGGAAAGAGTTTAAAAGAATCACAATTTATCATGACCAAGACATCTGCACCATATTTTCCATTCCTCACAGCACATTTATTTCAGTAATTCCGTTATGTCGGTTCTTAGCATGAGCATAGTGTTACACGATTTTCGTACATATAATCACATCCAAAACAAGTTCTAAAATTTAAATTGTAAACATTCTCATCATATGTAGAAATATTTCAATTGGTGTATTAAGTTTTGCTAACTGATCAAATTTGGAATATAAATGAGAAAGCCTATTCTAAGTTGTGTAGTGAGCATTGTTTATTAATTACATTTCTACAATGTTAAATAAAGTAAGAGGCAAACCTGTCCTGTAAGCATGTCAAAATTTAGGTAAAACATTAAAAAGAAACAAATCTGTTAACAAAAGGATGTCTTGCAATAAAGAACATTAGATTTTTTAAATCTATTATGATACAAAAATGTAAAGGGTAAATAGCATCTTTGTTGACAAAGTAGGAGGTAGCATGGATGCACCACTTTATTGTCTGAGAAATGCAACTGGAGTAAAGAATATTTCCTTACCACAAATAATTTCCAGGACTATGTACATATTTCTTTTAGAAATACTTGTTTAAACAAATCTCCCTCCACTTTTTAGTATAAAAAAAACCGTTCCATGTGATTTTAAAAAAACACTTACACATCTAGATAGAATAGTACTCTGCCCTATTTGAGTGAACAGTCTCAAACTATGAAGTACATGATATTTAATGCCCTAAGTTGAGTAAATTTAGTTTAGCGGTTCCTGGTATTATACAAAACACTAAATACATACAAACAAAATATAATATCTTATTTTTCAATGCAAGTCTTGTGGGGAATAAACAGAACCTTGATTCCGGTAACACTGCAGAAAATGTAATTTTCCAGTAAGTCTGTCTTTAAGTTATCCATGTGCAACAGTTTATTAATGACTGCTTACATGTACTGATCTTTCATTGAGTGAACACAGTTAACTGACAAAGCTTAGTAAACCTTAAAAACACATCTTCCATCCTATATAAAATATATAGACTACTTACTGTTTGAAGTACTCAGTTTGCTCTGATGTCACTGTAATTCATTTTTCCCCATTTTCCTGCTTTAGTATTTATAAACGGATAATTTAACGTGGCTTTAAAAAAAAAAGACAAAGAATTTCAAATTTACATCCAATTTAAATTTGCTATTTAAAAGGTTTCCTTGTTCTATGAAGCTGCTTCTGCCATTAGTAGAGAAAATGAAGTTTCTGTAATGGAGGCAGGCTTTTTAAGTAGTGACGTGACTTCCACCATGCCAGCTCCAGTCCGTGGAAGATTAGCGTTTACAATGTGTCGTTGTAAGTGCTTAATCCAGTCTTCCTGAACAGACAACGGTCCACGAAAGACTAGGCCACAAAACCTACAGAAGAAGTTGATAACAGTTCTCTTAACATGACCAATTCCCTTTATTTAAAACCAATTCAAAAAAATAAATAAATAAAACCAATTCACATAAAATCCATAAACTAAGAAGTAGAACTTTATCTATCTTGGAGATACTATCATGTACAGGAGTACCTGACAACAGTTTTAAAACACATACAGAGTCAAAATGATTTCATGTAAATCATGAAAAACTGCCAATTCATATGTTTAACAGCTATATTATCTATAGTAATATTTGTAGAGGTGGGAACATTATTATTAAATTAAAATTAAATTAAAAGATCTTAATACCTATATATGTCAATACGTTTAAAACAAGTATAATTCCAAAATGTAGCATTCTTTTCTACAGACCCTTCCCCAATTCAGAATTCCTTAAACTGCATGAGGATGAGTATAGAAGGGGGTGGGAATGAGTTTGTATAGCTATACTTAGAAGTATGAGTGGAGATAAGTTCCCAAGCAACAGAAACTCAAGACAAATTAAAAAAGAAAAAAAAAAAAACAATCAAATTAAATCAAACAAAGCAAATAAATAAAACACGAGCACCATAACAAAAAATTACTTTCATAAATCACAGTATCATTGAAATTTTGAGGTAATATAAAAAATTTATTCATCAGTTGTTGAAATACAGTGTATTATGAGGTAAGATTTTAAGATGGTTTCCAAAAGTTCATTTATAACTTGATTGTTGAGAATACACCTTCTGCCACAAATTAAAAATCCCAAATTAGTTAATATATCTCAAAGCAAAATCTGAAGAAACTGGAGATTTGGCAATAAAAGCATATACCTGCATCGGAGAATGTAAACCTCGTCAGCACCATGAGGTAATGTTAACATTTTCTTCTTGCTTCCAGATCTTGACCTTGATTTCTTTTGCTTACAATCTAAGGCTAAAAAAGGGAAGAGAAAGACTTAACATTTCATATATATTCCAAAATATAAATATATACTTCTAGAGAGGTCAGACCATATAAATTAAATTTTAAAAAGTCTATATTCATTTGAATTCCCTGAAGCATGCACTAACTTGCAGCTGGGTCTTTAACAACAGTAATATCATCTGTATACATTCTTCCTGTACTACTTTTCAAATAATGCTTTATCATATATAGCAAACTAGAACTGAGAAAATTAACTAAACTCAAATTTACTAAATTGGCCAATTATTACAATGGCAATCTTTCCTTTTATGATCATAAGTACATTATTTTCATATCTAATCAATCTTCCTTATTTCCAGGAAAACTAAAACCTTTTATTTAAGATCATTAAGTTTCCATTTGATTACTATTCCATTAAGTAGGTCTCACATGCTTTGAAAACTTAGTAAAGAATCATAATAATAAAAAGCTCAATGGGAAATCAATTTTACAGCAAATACTAATAAATAGCTCTTAAAATTATATGTAGGCCCTACATTTGGAAGGGCAAAAAAAGCTCAACTCTCATTTTTTAACTCAACCTATATTGCATATACAATAATACATTTTATTTTACTAAGAAATTAATAGAAATCCAGATCATCTCACGTAAGTTTACAAATGGGCCAGAAACATAATTCTAATTATTCTTCACATTTTTAAATTTTACATGATCTCTTAGAACTTATTTTTTAAATCTGATTAAAAAGGGGAAAATTTTTTATACTAAAGTGGATCAAAATTTTAGTGCTGTTCTTGAAATTTTTCAGATACTTGACTTTTCCTTCAGTTACTTATTCTAAAAAATCTAATTAAGGGAAAAAAGGTTTTTTTTTTTTTTTTTTTTTTTAACAGGTAGGAATGACAGGATATAAAACATTTTGTTGGTCTTTGAATACAACTACACCATTCCTTTGGACAAAGGGATGACAATATTCCAGGGTGCTGCTGGTCAATTAGCAGGAAGAGAAGGATCTAGGGATCCAAGGGGAAGGGGAACAAATGTAACTGAAGAGTTACACAAACTGGTTTTCTTCTGTTAACCTGTCATGTGAAATCCCCTGGAAAAATTCTAGGTAAGAGAGAATAGGAACTGGCTATTCAAGGATTCTGTGAAATGAGTTGTTCAAAGTCCAGATTCCAAAAGAACAGATGCTACTATTACAAAACCAGTAAACAGTTTCTCACAGTAGTCAAGTGGCAATGCTAACAGAAATGTCATATAGAAAATTAAAAACCATGAAAAGCCTAGATAAATCTCATTCAAGCCACTGGTTTCTGCTTCTTGTCACCTGCCTCTTTAAAAGTAAAATCTTGCTTGGGCCCAGAGTCTTCCTTTGCTTATGCTCAGAAGAAGAATCTAATAAATACAGAACTGTAGGAAATCAAGTTAAGTATTAAAGAATGGCTAATTCAAAGCTAAACAACCAAAATCTGCAATAGAAAAATCTTGTAAGTTATTAGTTTCTCAGTCAAGAGCCTGGCACGTGGTAGAAACTCAACAAATACTTCTGGTGTAAAAACAATGGAAATCTCAATAACCTTCGACATTTAGACAGCATATGAGTGGAAATTTGTTCTACCACTATGCAATACAGGTAGCATTTCTATAGAACATATATTCATTCGTTTAAAATGAATATGTTGCTAACAGTCACACTGAAATTCTTCATTCATCAGTCTATAGCTTAGATGTAGAAACAAAGTTCTTCACAACCAGTAGGAAGAGTAAGGTATCAAGTGCTTTGTAATTAGCACCTTCTTTTTGCTAGTTGCACTGGTGAGCAATCTGAATTTAAGTGGATTTTAAAACATAAAGCAATTAACACACTAGAAGAGTTTAGGGAACTCAAAGGGCTAAGTGCTACTAGATGTCAGCTATTCTCCTATCTAAAAGGTAAACCACACACAATCCCTGTCTTTGTTATGTGGAACAGAGTAAGCATTTGGTTTATGGAGAGATTACAGGGAGAATCTTACTTTGATGAGCTCGTTGGTTGTCAAAATTGCCACACTGTATTCAAATTCCTTTTAAAATGTAAATAAATTACTGTAGGATACAAACAGAATGCATTATAACAATCCTTTAAAAATTTGTTCACAGAATGCTAATGTTAAGTGTGTAAAGCAAATTGAAGGAGAGGGGCAGGAGGTAATGGGCAAGTATGTAATAGAATGTAGTATCAGTATTATTTAAATGCTATAATTCTTTAAAAATGGAACTGGACATGTTTACTTTGAGATATAGAAATTTTTTATTTTAATACAGGAAAAATAATTTTTATGACTTCTAATGTTGTATGGACTCTAGAAACTGAGGTTTAGGCTGTTTTATGAATGATCAGATCTAAATTTTAAATGAAAGTGCCATAGTATTTGTAGTGATTAATATTTGAAGGTATCCTGACTTTGCAAAGTAGGACAACTCTGCCAGCATATGATTGAGAATTGCCATTTCCCAGGAATCCAAATAAGTTTAGAGAACCACTGCATTGGGCAGTTTGTCCATCCTTGGAAGTTTGTCCATAAAGTAAGGATATTAAAAACTTGGGACTTCTGGTAATTATACCTAAATACCTTGGTGTCCTAATATCTCCATGATCACTTTTAAATTTCTTATCCCTTGAAATGTCACTTATTTTAGATGGTAAAACAATACATTTTACAGGAATAGTTTTTTCTAATACCAACATCCAAACTTTACTCCTGAATTATTAACACAAACATTTTAGAAAAATCTGCAAAAAAATGAGTATTTAATATATTGTTAACATGCACAAAGGGGACATCCATATGGTATTGTCTTCATGAAAAAGATGATTTACACAAAATGTTCCACCAAATGAAAAAGATGATATACAAACATCTATTACGTAAATGTTCTCATTCAACAGTTTATTATATATAAAGGGAAAAGCAGTTTTATTCTGGATTGTACCAGGAGTCATTAGAACATTAAAAGCAGAACACTAACACATTCAATTTTAGTATAATGGGGCCTTTATCAATATTTGTGATAAACAGCCAAAGTTAAGTTAAACAAAGTTGTTTACATTAATAATCTGTCAAACACATAACTTCATACAAAGCCTTTCTTTGAAATGAGATTTTATTTGCACTTAGTGTTAAAAAATAAAAACGCACACTTTTTATTGCTTCCAAAGTATTTTAAATCTAACACTTTCTATACTTAAAATTTGCACAAAATACTAGATTGGTTTCAGAAATTCTTAATTTTCTTCTCCTTGAGCATGACTGTATCTTTAGAAAGGAACAAACTCAGTCATTCAAACCTTCCTAAGGTGCCTATTCAGGGTGGCAGAAAATGTTTAATCAATATTAACCAAAAGACTGTTAAAAACATCTTTGCAGTTATCTGATTTATAAAGGATCTAATATGTTACTGGGAGTATTTTACTTGTAAGGTGAATAAATTATGCTCTAAGGTTATATACAAAGTTTTAGAATATATCTTTTCTTCAGTAAAACAGCTATTTGGTCAAATAGGAATGAAAGAAAAATACAGTAGACTTATGAACCCTTGAAAAGAACACCATACTGCTATGCTACAAAATACAAACAACAGTGACAACGACGAAGACAACAACAACAAATGTGTCTAAAGCGCTAAACCAGATCAGTGAAAAAGCAAATCAATAAGAAACATAAGAGATACAAATTCGAGTTTGTTTTCTTCTGAGCATTATTTAGTTTTACACCTAGAAGAAAAAGAATTTACTTTGGGCTCCAACATTATTAAGTAAGTCTTTATGCCCTTTCCACCTTTCTGCCCATTACATACAACTGTTTCAATGAATTTCATTTGCTACACTACACAAATGATCTCCAAAAATGAGTATTTATTTCTTAGAAACATATGAACCTTCACTGTGGTAAAGAAGCACATAACTAATTAACATTCACCTCCAAAATATTTTTATGTGCCATCATCCTCCCCTACCCATTTAACTCAAAGTCCCATCTCATCTGTTTTGTTCCTAACTGGCTTTTGGCATCTCTGGAGTAAAGTGAAACTTAATGGCCAGGTTATACACATTCAAGATAAGAGGTATGGTATAGCTCTACTAGAAGGGAAGAAAATTTCTTCTCCATCTAGTTGGCCTGTGTAAGATGGGTAGGCAGCAACAGCAGCTATTAACTCATTTAGAAGACAGTAGGGATAAAAAAGATGGAAACAGGCAAGTTCATCATTACACCACCATTAACACACTGGTGGTGGAGGTTAAGTAGTGACAGCGGAGAGGTTGGAGAAGAATGCATATGTTCCAAGGGGTACACAAATATGAGATCATAAACTCAATTCTACTTGCTGTCATTAATCCTTCAAAGTTTGTAAGTTCCAAGCATATAAAAGACTGTGCAAAGACCATTTTCTTTCCCTTACCCCAACTAAAAAAGGAACATGGCTTTTTTGGGGGGGAAGAAAGGGAGGAGAAACATGTTACCTTGTATAAAATAGGGATGGGGGATAGAGGAAGCCAAATTCTTATTTCTTCAGAGTACACTCTTCTCTTTGCATAAAGTGCCTACAAGACAGACTTCATAGGTATATGACTTGTGCAATTACATAGAATCCCATACTTGGTTAAACACTGTTATTGTACACAGTCTTGAAATTCTTAATAGTTTTTTAACACAAGGTGTTACATCTTCATTTTGCACTGGATCCTGCAAATTATGTAGCTGGTTCTGGTTTCCTGAGTACCTACCACTCTAAATGAGAAAGGCAGGCCTCGCTTGGCCTCTTAATCTCCTGGCTCATAAAAAAAAAAAAAAAAAAAAAAAAAAAGCTATTAAGAGAAAAATTGTTAAAGCCCACTTTCCATAGCCCATTAAAATGGAAAGGACTTTCCTACTCCCAATACCAATTTTTTTGTTTGTAGGTATAGTGCCATAATTAAACCAGTCATTATTCCAAAGATCTACATAAAGCAGTTTAAGTGGTTTATTGTCATGAAAAGCAATGTTCCCCTTCCAAACAGAATTAAGCAGATAGATATACAATTAGCAACCTCAGAAGTATACTTTCACCATTATTTTCTCTTGATATTTTCACTCCAAAATTGGATATTTTTTCAGTAGCCTAAGGTACTTTCATCAATTTTTAGTTTCCATTCTCAATGACTAAAAGTAATAACTAACCCAGAATCACAGAACAATCGTGGCAAAGTTAATTAGATCCTGTATGATTTAACATTTTACCTAGAGGAGGATGGAATGCAAAATATTTGAAAAGCAGATTTCCTTTGCAGTAAGTATGAGGCTTATTGCTTAAAGTATTAGTCTAGAAGAGACAGGTAGCTTGAGTCTGTCCTACAAATAAAGGGTTATATTAAGGGTAGGAAGAGCCTTCTATCCTTTGTACAGAGAATTGAGTTCAAGCAAATGAACTTTATTTAAACTTAGTTCTACCTAGGAGGAAAAAAGGTATATTCAATTTGTAGAAGTCTAAGTCTCTGCTATTTTAAAGTAGAGGGGATATCAGTAAAAGAATATTCTGAGTAATATTCCACTAAGGTGTCAAAGGAGAAGTTAAACATAACTATGACACTTTATCAAAGATTTTTATCAACCAAAAAATTGGAGGCAGATTAGTTTTTCCAGCTTGTCAAAAGCTAACAATACCCTGGCTACAAGTTGTTGACTGGTCAGTTAAGAGTTAATAAGGATAGCAAATATATTATTTCTCTGTGGTAACAGGTTAAGAAAAAATACTTAAAATTTCTCCTTAAGGTGGGTTGAACTTGCATGCTGTTTTACTAAAGCAAAATATGCACTTACCAATATCACTTTTCCAAAACTAATACACATCTAAAATTGTAATAAACATTAAAATACGTAACTAATCTGCTATGAATCACTTTTGTTTAGAATTACTTGCATATAATCACACTCCCTGACACCTAAAAGTCTCAATATTTCCAAAATATCATTTCATATTTAGGAGTAATTAAATAAATGTTTCTGATTATAAAATTAGGTAAGGAAACCACCTTACTTTAATATTGTCATTAAATTACCTTTAATATAGTCATGTTCAACTTACATAGGGCGCACAAGAATTGTAACGGTACACCTAAAGGTCACAAATGCACAAATCCCAATAAATCTGATTTGGTTTTTTATAATTTTGAAGTGTTTACACATTCCAGCCAAAATCCAAACTATAATCAAACATGGCACTGACAGGCATCTTCTGCTTTGAACTAACTTCCAGCTAAGGCCACAATTAAATATGTTCTAACCGCTGCACAGCAAAAATTAACCTTATTCCTCAAATTCCAGACACAACAAAAAACAGTGACTACTATTTTTCTACTTCTTACATACATGAGGAACCAGCAGTCTCCAAAAGCCAATCCTCTTGCCCTAACTTCCAAAAAACAAAGTCTGTGTATTGTTTTATTATTTCCATAAAGTCATTTAGTGCAGATTACCTACAAGTTAGCCCCAGCCAGAACATGCCTTGTTACTGTAAGGCCTAACTATATCTTAATCCAGATCATAAATAGCATTAAAAAATTCATGTTAGAATAGGAACCAGAGCAAAAAGAAAACATCAGAACAAAGGATATAAAGATATTAGACATGTTAGAAACTCCAAGCATATAAATATCTGGGTTAATTCAATTGTTAAAAAAAAAAAAGATATAAAAAGAAAAACTCAGACAATTAGTAACAGAACCAACAGCAATGGTAGGGGACTAGTTAAGATTTTTATGAAAAACAGGTGGTTGATCAGAAAAGATTACCAACCAAATAGAATTCCTAAATTTTAAAACTAGTGACATCAAAAGCAGGCATCATAAAATATAAATATTTTGTGCTACAATGGTACAAAACTCTTCAGGGTTCCATTCTTCTAAATACAGACTTACTGATTGAATAAGTGTGGTTTTTTGCTTTGCTACAGTGAATAGCTAGATGATGATGTGCTGCTGTAAGTAATAAAGCCTACCGTTTTCTTAGGAAACACCATGGTAGCAGATTCATAAACTATACTGACTGTACAACCATCCTCCTAATAACAAGATTTAAAACCTGAGCTATCTCTGTCTCTGTCCTCTTACTCTTCTACCTTTAATCTGCCAAATTCTGCTTATTTTACTCCCATAGTATTATCTGTACACTTATTACCTTTTCTTTACATTCACATTGTCATTGCCCTGGTTCAGGACTCCTAAAATGACCTTACCTACAATTTCTCCACCTCTACAGTAAATTCTTTAACTTTTCTCAAATTCTTTAAAAGAAAATCTTCACTTGTTCCTCACTACAAAGTTAATCCCATCACCACACATTAGCATTCCATATCCTCTCTACTCCTCCATCTCCTACTTAACTCATGTTTTTATAAACTGCCCACTGTCCCAAGTTGCTCCTTCCTATAGGTATGCTTCTTCCTATCCCTGATTCCTATTTCCATTTCAATTAGCTATTCTCAGGGTCCAAATCAAATATTACTTCTAAAAGCCTTGCTGGGTCCTGGTCCAGCTGCAAGTACATTCCCCCTCCTCTAGACTTTCACAGAATTTCATGAGAGGTGTACCTCTCCAACAGCACTTAACAATTTGTCTTGTATTACAGTTATGTATTATGTACTTCTACCGTAAGGTCCAATTTATCTCTGCAGTATTTAGCACAATGCATAAACCAAAGCAGGAGCTGAAAAAAATTGCTGGTTGAATTAGTGAATAAATCAGCCAATCAATTTTTAGTATTATGGCAAATAGTCCATTTTTGCTGGCATAATAAAACACTTAGTATCCATAAGGGTGACTCTTACTTATCAAATGATTAAATTATATTCAGTCTAGTTTCACAAGGTAGAAATTAGAACAATATCTTAGAAACATTACTATCAAAATGGTTAGGATAAAATCACGTGTGACACTAGTCTTCAATTACCTGGAAAATTTATTCAGCTTGAACAATTTATTGCTGTGCTAATGCAGAATAATGATACATCTGTGCAGATGAATATATACAGATATATACTTTTAATGAAGAATAGTACTACAGAGATAAGTAATGGCAAAAAAAAGCACAGAAACCCATCTTTCTTTTATTTGAAAATAAAAAGATGGGTAAGCCCATATTTTTAAAATACAGGTTTGGCCACATTATTCCCTTTTCTAAAAAAATTTCTTCAATGATTTCCTAAATTGTTTTGCAAGCATTCAAAGCATCAACCCCACCTTTCTGGCATTACTATTTTCCCAAAGACCTGCCATTCAATCTCCCAGTACCTCTTGAACTAGAAGTTTCATCCCTTTGTGCCTAAACTATGTCCTTCTTTCTGCCTAGAATGTTCTACATTGTCTCTTCTTCCTAAAACTACTCATTCTGCAAGTTCAGGGTCTAGCTGGAACCTTATGAAGTTTTCCATAGTGGTACACTTGTACTCATCCCACAAGATCGTGAATGTGTGTGTGCAGCTGATGTGCAGGCTCTTTACAGCCTCAGCTAGTTAGCACTGTCCTGGTATATGGATATAATAACTAAAAATTTTGTTTAATGAATGAAAATTTTGACTACCAGTTTTTTCTTTCTCATTTTAAACATAATGACAAGAAACACAGGAGCATGAACTACTCTTACTTTTCCTTTTTCATTCTTTTTGAGGCTCTATTTAATAATGAGACAAGCTGTAAGAGCAGCAGGAAAAAAGAACACAACTTATTTCCCAGCTCCCCTCAAAAGGCCTAGACTAAAATAAATACCTTTATCTCCTACAGCACTTATGCATTACTTCCATTTACTTGTGTACTATCTTGCATAGTTCTCTAATTTGGACAGTTTTGTATGTGTTGCCAAAAATGCTTTCCCAAGTTCTTTGATGACAGAGAAATGTTTCATACTTTTCATGTATCCTCTATATAGCCTAGTCTAGAGTAATTATCCAGGTATTTGCTTTAACTAGATGCTAGTTAACTCCTTTAATCACAATAAGAAGATAAAAATATTTTGTACTCTTTCAAGTTGAATGAATCGCTATAAAAGCAGGCAATTTCCTCAAAATGCAATATTATAATAATGTTTTAAAAGACACTGCAGAGACACTCATGAAAAGACAGATAATTTAATGCATCTTGAGAAGCTTTCACAATACTATTTTTTTCTTTCCACCACAGGAGAAAAGTGTTCCTATAGCACTTTCCACAATATAAGAATTACTTTCCTGGTGGCTTATATACCCACTCAGCACCTGGCACTGTGTTACACATTCATTAGCACTTGTTGTTGCAAGCTTCTCTGGCCAATTATATCATTAAAGCTGAAAACAGGCAAAGGACCCTATTAAAAGTAACACACAATCTACTATTCCATTTAAAAGTGGATGGTAAAAAAATAAAACACTGACTTTACTAAAAAAAAGAATGTAGATATTGCATTGGCGGTATTGACTGAAAGACTCTAGTAACAATTTTTAACTTCTCTTTTTCTCATTGGAAGCTATTTATTAATTATGATGGTGGTGCGTCTATTAGTGTAGAATAACAATAATCCTGCTTTGTTCTGGAATGAAATGAAGCCTTCTCCCACATGTATTTGCATGTAAAAATATTTTGGGAGGCACCTGGGTCAATGACCCAAAAAAGATTGAGAACTATCACATTAGAATTATATGAGTCACCAGTAAATAGCTATTTGTGGAGGCAGAGGAGCATCCTTTTTGGTTGATTCAGGGCAGCTAGAATATTTCTCTCCCTCAGAAGACTGCTAGTTCTCACAAAACAGGCCAGGAACTAGTAACTTCTAAAAAGGCATGGGGGTTTATTCTATCACAGGTAACCAAGCCCACGTTTAGCATTTACTCTAGGTATATCTAAGCTTTTTCTTCAAAATAAATAAAATCTACATGAATGAAGACTACCTGAATTAGGAAACAGGTATCAGACATTCTTACGAAGGCTTTAGTCCTACCTACTTTCCCTTTACATTGTTCCAGTTTTGTGATCTATTTGGATTAAGGTAAAGTTTTTTAAAAAGGATTTTTCTATTATTTTTTTATCAAAACAACATCTACATATTCTTGAAATATAATGCTTGTTATTCATATGAACTGATGAATCCCCTTCCAGAAACTATAGGTTGGGACCATTGACTTACACCACTGAAACTCAAATGGGGGAAGAAAATAGGCATGTGGAGCTTATAAAGATAATATAGAATGTTCCATTTGGAAAACAAAAAATATTAATAAATCTGATTTTAAAAACTTCTTAGTTAGCATAAGTAAGCACCAAAGACATCTTCCATGTAGCTCTACTGGTCAAGAAGCTTTCAAAAATCAGGGAAAAAGTTTCAGAATTTCTAAGAATTTTCTAAGAAAAAGTACATGAGTTTTCAATTTTTCTTAAAAGTGGGTATAGGGGAAAAAAAAGTGGGTATGGGCTGTGGAAAATACCATCCTAGACTTTCTTCAGCTTTTCATTTCCCTTCTCTTTGCCAAACACACACTTTATGTTTTCTAACACTTCTGGCATTTTGGTTGGTATTTAAGGTATTTAAAAAGTAATAGCCGCTTTTATTCTTGATGCCCAAAGAAATGTATCCCCACTGATCCTGTATTACTTTTTCTCCTTAACGGTGAAAATTTTAAGATAATAAAGTGTTCATTAGGATGCACCCTTGGTCAGTGGAGGGTTACAATCAGTTATTTATAATTAATCCTACATTTTGAAAGATTTTCAGATAAAGTAAAATCATTTTTTAATGGCCTACAAAATCTGTACTGGGAGATGTGCCTTTTTGAGTATTTGTAATTATTTGTCTGAATTGTCAGATTGAAATATTTTTTTAAAATCCTCCAAAATCTAATCCAGGTCTGCTTCTTGGGTCCCTGTTCTTTGTAAGACTCAATATTTAGGGGATCCCTGGGTGGCGCAGCGGTTTGGTGCCTGCCTTTGGCCCAGGGCGCGATCCTGGAGACCCGGGATCGAATCCCACGTCAGGCTCCCGGTGCATGGAGCCTGCTTCTCCACTGCCTGTGTCTCTGCCTCTCTCTCTCTCTCTCTGTATGACTATCATAAATAAATAATAATAATAAAAAATTTAAAAAAAAAATTTTAAGACTCAATATTTATTTATTCAGTCTTTACCAGAATGCTCCCCACCTTAAACTTAACTTCATTTTAGGATTTCCAACTGTTTTTTTCTGTACGTGGCAGACAATAGTGATTACAAATATCTAGCATAAAATAGTGATTTCTCAACTTTAATAACTACATAAATTTGGGTAACTTGCTTAAATTCTCTAGGCCCCAGTGTCCTGTAAAATTGAAAGAATTATTATACCTACAACTCATTCGGTGGTTGTGAAGGTTAGATGTTATGCATGCAAATTGCACAGCACAGTGCTTGACACATAGTCATTATTCAATATAAGTTAGTGATTATGATAACAATGATAAATTTCTGTTCCTATAGTTTTTTCTTCTTGGTGCCTCCCTGCTTCTAATGTCTGCAATCACCTTCCAAGTCTGATGAAGGTAGGAGTAATATCATAAAAACTAAAACCCCACAGGTAAGAGGTTACTAATTCAGTAAAATAAAACCTGCTCTATTTTTCTCCCTTTAATATAGTCAACAGTCATCCCTGGTCATTTGTATACCAAGTCAAAGGATAAAGCAAAGAAGCAGAAGAAAGAAAGACATTAGTATGAATACAAGTGTTTCTTTGGTAGCAAGAACATATTGGATGTAAGCCATAGGAAGACATGAGGAAGAACAAAATAGTTGGGAAAACAGCAACCAGAAGAAAGCAGAAGACAGTGATCTAAAAGAGTAAGGGAAATAAAAAGACTGGAAGGAGAATTTTAGGCAAAAGAATTTATGTAGATATATTTAGAAAAGAGTATATTTCAAGATGTGAGAGAAATGGGATTTGCTAAAGCAGGGCAGCTTGAAAGGCTACAAATGAAAAGAGCAAGGCATTTGTAGGGTAAGGAGCAGTATTACATGTGAGTAAACTAATAAAATTTTTCGCAGGCTAGCAATATGAAGAGGTATCTGCAAGGTTGGGCTAACCAACCAAAAATAACACAGAAATGTGCATGCTAACATTTATGTGCTTGGCTATATTTATTAATCCTAAACATAGTTTAGGAGCATTAAAAGAAAAATTTATTCAGTTATCAACATGGGCCATTATTAAGGCTTATCCCTTTAAAGATTTGATCTACAAACCAATGAAAATTCCTTAGTTTTGCTTAGTTTTCTAATCAAGCTACATATTTGAAATTTCACAATAATTTCCTTTCCTAATAAAGCATTTCCTCAAGCTAGAACTACAATCTTTTTTTTTTTTTTTAAACCAAAGAGAGGTGCCTTACTGGAATCTACTAACAAAAATAAATTTAAAAATCAAAAATAGTATAATTTAAAAATCAATGGGAATTATGTAGATTCAAAAGTTCTAGACCTCTATTGGCTTTTTTTTTTTCCCAAATCAAGTCAGTAAGAGCCAAATGAAAAAGAATAACTTGCTTAAAATTGTATCTAACAGTTTACAAGTTGCTGAAATTTAATGTATATTCAGACTCAACTGTGCTTACCAAAGGAAGCTATAAATATCATCTGCAATAGCACCAGTCTGGTGAGAAAAAAAGTGTACTGTATCAAGCAGACTTGCTGTGTTATCTGTTCAAACATACCTGTACCAGTCAAAAGTCCAGCACTCTTCTTTCGTGCATAAGCGCGTAAGTGGTTGGACAGGCTAACAGCACTTGTAAACGTCGTATTGCAATGCACACATGTTCTAAGCTTCACAGGCATACCTATCATTCAAAAGAAAACTATAATCCAGTTCTCACTTCAAAAAGTGAAATTTTCTTAGCTAAAAGCGTGAAGAAAAGTACCACAATAAAGATGGTTTTAAAAAAAAAAAAACGTTCATTGAATTAGCTTAACTTAAAATGAGGGGGAATTAAGTTAACTAATATTAGTTTGCTGTTAGTATTTAGAGCCAACCCATGCTCTTTGGAAATGTGGAAGAGGAGTGCCTTGAACCTCTGAGCTCCTCTGGATTTAACACCTATTATCACTTTCTTGCAGATTTCTGTGTTACGCAGATCATTTCCTAAACCTAAAACACAATCCTGTGATTTGAAGAGCACAGTTCAGTTGAGAAGTTTCAAAGCTTACAACATTACCAATAAAAAGAATTAAAAAGTCTAGTTGACAAAGTGGTAATTAAAGTGTTTTACCCACAAAACCGTAAAAGGCTCAATACTAAATTAGGTTTTCTGATGAAGGCTGGGAGAAAAGGTGGTAAAACACACCATTGAGCAGCTGTTAGACACAACATTTTATTCAGGGCATTTTATGTTCATTACTCTGAATGCGCAATCAATAATGAAAGTTAATGATTTGAAGTTTTTTGCTAAAATCTTTGTGCTAAATAAATGATCAACAAGCTAACATCTTAGTCATCACAGGAAAGAAAACATGTTGAAACAATAAGAAACTCCTAACTTCTAAGACAATCTTCACTCCTCAAACTCCTTTCAGTTGGTTTCTCCAACAATGACAATCAGCCACAAACACACTTTCCATCTCTCAAGTGTACTAAACTTTAGTCAACATAGCTAACACACCTTTCTTACATTTTATCCTTTTGAAAAAATGTTGAAGATTTGACTTTCAAAGACTCTTTTCATACAAAAGAACCTATTTACCAGAAACCCATACAAGAAAGCTTTTCAGATCACTCACAACACAATGTAATCCTTCCTTAAATCAAAACTGCATATAAATATCTGGGCTATCCCAATGTCTGCCAAAATAAACAAGTCAACACTGCAGTAATTTTATTCATTATGAATTCCCTGACCAGTTAGTTTTACCTTAGACACATTTGACTTGGGGCTAAAATTATGAGACCATCTAAGTTCATCCTCAACATTCTTAACCTCCAAAAGGAACCTACAAAGCCACTTAAAATTCTTCGAGTCTAAAAGTATAAATCAGATTTAGCAATAACAAATACAGTTTGGCTATTTTATTTGCTACCTCATTTGCCAACATACACAAACAATTCTTTTGAAAACGAAAAACTATTGGTGCACAAGCACTAACCTAAACCATCCGTTCTGTTCCTTTAGACCACCACTGTAAAATATAAAACCCCAAACAAATGTTTTACACTCACAACAGTTCTCCAAAACCAAACTATCCCATGATACAGTGAGGAATTGGAGAAGGAGAAGTTTCTTTGGGTTAATCACAACACACAACAGACACCAATCCATTCAGTTTAAAGAGTCTATTTGTTTATTCATTTGACTTAAGCAGAAGGAAAACCAACAGCTATATCTTGAAAACATTATCACCTTGGAGCACTGGCAAATATAGGACAGGTTTGCCATTTCAGTAATGCTATGCTTTTGAACAACGTCAACCTCCCATCCATAGGACCATCCCCCAGCCATAGCAAATTTTATTTTACAGATCCACTTTTTTTGTTCTCACCTTACATTCTGACCAAGAAATGAGGCACAGAGAATTCAGTGATGAGCATCAACTGATGATTTATATAGAAATGACAGTATAACCAATCTCTGCTCTGCAAAAAAAGCAGCTTAAGTAAAAAGATTCTAAGAAAGTATTTTCTACAAATATTCTGTAACAACAAGCAAAACTGTATTTAAATTCTAGATGACAGTCATAGACATCCTCTTACCTGAGTGCATAGTCAAATCCATTCTTTGTGGTTGATACATCAAGGGACTGTCTTCACTTAATGGAAGAACACACTTCTGAACAAATCTCTTTCTTGCAGTTTGATTATGAATTTTTTGAGGAGAAATAGTAGAATTCCTTTCTTCTCCCATCCTTTTATTTTTAAGTAGTTCTATCAGTGTAAGAGACTGATTCTTTTTTCCACTGGGTAGTTCTGGTTTTGTTTCATCATATTCATTTAAGAAACTCAGCCCTTCTTCTTCTGATGCAGACACTGATAAAGCTTCAGTCTTTAGGCCATTACGGTATGCTTCAAGAGGTATAACATTTTGAGATAGAAAGTCATCACTTGATGCAAGTTTTTGAGCTACAAATGGTCTGGGAATAATACGACGACTGTTCAATGCTTTCAATATTTTTTCATATTTTTCTTCATTTTGCATCATCTCATTCAAAACACAGATTGGAGATTTGTGAGCATCCCATTTGGTCTTTCCAAGTCTTTTCAGATGGCCTCTAACATGATTCGATAATCCAATTTTAGTATCAAACCAACCACCACAGAGCTGACAAGTGTGTTCAGAAGTGGTTTCAGACTTCTCTATAGCTAAAAAAAATTTTTTAAGAGTAACATCAGAATTTTTCATAAAGTGATCATCTTAAAGCCAATAACTCTGAAATATAAAGTTATGTGATTCTAATAAAGACCAAATCTGAGCAAAACCTTCAAATCCTTTGAATTTGAATACAGACATATTAACCCAAATTATCTACATGAAAACTTACCTTTTCTAACTCGCTTAACAGGTGTCCCTGTACCAGTTCTTTTGAAATGTTGCATTTTGTCACTTGTGGCTATTTGTTCTGGTGATACAACATGGCGGGCTTCATAGCTTAATCCAGCTCTGTGAAGATGTCCTCGGACATGATTTGACAACCCAACACCTGTTTCAAATGTTGCTGGGCAGTAAGGACATGATTTCTTCTCAAGAGACAAATCAGTCCAGTGAAAAACAGAACTATGCTTTGACAATGAAGTTTCTGCATTTTCTAAATGCTGAGAATCATGTATGTCATGCAAAAAGTTATTAGTTCCAGCATCTTCATAATATTCAAAATAAAAGCCATCGTTTTGATCATAACTAAGAGTAGCATTTTCTCCAGGCTCTTGACTTTCCACCTTGCTTTTAAACAGTGGGAATAAGTTTACATGTTCTTGATTAATATCATTATAGGTTTCATCTTCCATAGCCTGTGTAGTGTAGTCACTTAGCTCAACATTATCCCAAGAACTTTCATCTTCTGTTTCATAGCTGTCTTTCTTTTCAGCAGAATTAAGTTTTTGCAAAACAACAACTGTCATTTTATGCAGGAAATCTGGATAGCTATCCAAGTCTTCTCCTCCAACAGAGCTTTCCTTCTTAGATTCCTTAACTACTCTCTTTACAGCTACACGCCTATGTTCTTTGAAGCTTTCTGGCCTTTTGGTGTCAGAGTTTTGAGAGTCTGAAATGAAACTATTGTTGTGAGAATTACTTGATGACGAGAACAAATGTAAAGAATTCAATGAGCTGGCTTCTTCTTTTTTGAAATGTAGAGGATACGATTCACCTGATTTTTTGATCATCCTATAGTTTTCATATTTGTGTCTATATAAATAGTTGCTATTTGCCTTGGCATTAGATTTTTCTTTTGTTGCTTGATGGAAATACTTAGGTTTTTGGTCAGTGCTGCTTTTAATCATAACAGTCTTGTGAGAATTGTTTTGATTGCACACATTTACACCTGACTGGGCAATGCTTTTCCGAGCTTTTTGTATTCTGTGGGGCCGCTTGTGGAATTTGGAAAAATTACTTGATTGTGAGGATGATCCAAAAGTTCGCTTTACATCTTGTTTTAAAGCGGAATTCTTTGGAAATGTGGCTGACTGTTGTTTAATTAACGGTTTAGTGCCATCAATATCTATAGGTTCTTCGAGAATGTCACTTTTTCGTTTATCAAGTCCAAGAGGACTACCAAATGAATCAACACATGATGATGAATGCAAGTATTCCATGTGTTTTTTTAAAATACTTCTGGCTGAAGTAGTAAAAGGACACATCTTACATATGTAGGTGGCTGATTTTTTGGATGATCCTACAACAGAGTCTTTCATGAAAGTCTTTTTTTGCGTTTTTCTCTGGGCTACATCAGAATTGACGATAGGGCATTTTACCACTGCTCCGTGGGCAATGCCTCGATGGCATTCTAATTCATTTTCTGTCACAGCCATGAAGTTACACTCTTCACAGCAGTAGTACCTTTTATCTTTTTCATGGGTTTTAGCATGTTGCACAAATGTTTTAGGGCAATTGGTACCAAACACACACTGAGGGCACTGTAATCGTGCACTTCTTCCTTCATCCTGAAGTTCTTTCAACTCACGAATTTCCTCCATCAACTTCTGTCTTCTTTCTTGGTGAATGATCATATGCTTTAGAAGTGAGTTACGATCTCGAAATGTCCGTCCACATTCTCTACAAGCATATGGCCTTGGGACATTAAGATGACGAAAGTGGCTATTCCCATCTAAATGATACATCATATGCCTGTGGAGGTGTTTTTTCTCCCTAAAATTCACATTGCACTTTGTACAGGGGTAGAATGATGGCTCTTCGGTGCTGAAAGTAGCAGGTGACTCGGAATCACTTTCTTCACATTTCTTTTTTAAGGTATTTGAAAGAAAAGTGCTAGTATGAACGGGTGAACTGTCTTCTCCACACTTATCTGGGTTATAAATTAGATGCTGAAAAGCATCCACAGATTCCAAGTCTTCATCAGTTGATTCAGGCTTCACTTTTGATAATGCATATTTCTGTGAGTCTATTGCTTGTAGTTCTTCATTCTGCTCCAGAAAGTCTACTTCTAGCATTTTTGACTTATTGGGTATACAATTAGAATCACTAAAGCAATCCTCAGTATAACGAGTTATCTTGCTTACATCCATTTTTCGCTTTCTCTTTTTTTCTAGACCTACTTTAGAGTGAACTGGAGCTTTATCCACTGTGTCTTCATTAGTCATAAGAAACTGAATGAACTCTTTTTGGGGATCCCAGTTCGTATCATTTTCTGACCTAAATTCATCTGTACCTGAGGAAATTCCTGTCAATGTATCAACACAATCATCTTTTACCAATAAATCATCACTATCCTCACCCACCTCTACTTGATTTATTAAAGTGCTATCTGACTTTATACTACTCCCTACTGAATTCTGAATGTCACAACCAACGGAAGCAGAGGTAGGTAGTTTTTTAATGGAATGGGTTGGATTTTTAGCATGCGCTACATCTGATAACAAAAATAAAACTTGATGTTGACTTGCTTTCTGTGGTGTAGATAGTTGAAGATCAGGTGCCACCTTCAACGCTGAACAAGACTCTGTTGTTGGCTGATCCACAGGTTGTCCAGTGGTTAATGAAACACTGCCTTTATTCATACTGGAAGTCTTAGCTAAGGAGGAGTGTGAAACTGGTCCATTAACAGCAGCTCCTTTAGGCAAGATAAAGTTTTCACTAGAAACAGTAGGAGCACCAGCATGTATAAATAAAGTAGACTGGCCTCCACTTAAGGCTTTTTCAGATTTGTCCTTTGACAGTTCTTCAGGCAGAGTGAGAGTATTATTTTTCTGAAATGATGTTTGACAATCTTTTGGTTTATGAACTCCACTCTCTTTGTCTGAGATAAAACTGTTGTTATCTAGGAGTTCTTCTTTAGCACCAGTAATATCGGTGTTTATCTTCAAATCATCCATATTGTTGGCAAGCCCATTTAACACATTTAGTCTAGAAAATGGAAGAAAAAAAATTTAGATTTGCATGAAAGAAAAAATTCTATTAGAATGTATGGAGAGTTCAAAGTACACACTTTTATTAGTGTGATTCGACTCTTTATATCAAGATCTAATAATTTTCCAAGAATGAGGAAACACTTTAAAAAATGTAAAAGACATTAAAAGTATCTCAAAGGTTAATTTTCTTCTTTGTGCTACGCAACAACTCCATATTGCATATATACAAATCATCTAGGGAACAGCAACATTAGAAATGGCCACATTATACTGAATTGCCAGTCTCTATGGAAGAATGTAAGCTCTTGTCTCTAGAACCTAGCACAGTGTTTGGCATAGGTGCTTCAGCAGTATTTGGTGAATAAAGGACTAACATGTTAAATGAGTAAAAACACAACTGCAAAATCAAAGCAAAATGTGTAAGAGGAAAAAGTTTTCTTACTATGAAATGTAGACACCCCATTCAAATAATGTAAATTCCATCATGGTTCTGACGTTTTGACTCAGCAATTACAGCAAGACCTTCAAAATATCCAGTAATCCTCAAGTACAGTTTATTTATTTATTTTTAAAAATGATTTTATTTATTTATTTATGAGAGACAGAGAGAGAGGCAGAGGGAGAAGCAGGCTCCCCATGCAGGGAGCCCAATGTGGGACTTGATCCCGGGTCTCCAGGATCACACCCTGGGCTGAAGGCGGCACTAAACTGCTGGGCCACTGGGGCTGCCCCCTCAAGTACAATTTAAAGAATCTGTTATTTGGCAACCCTAGGTATAGACTATCCAAAGTGCTGGCATAAAATTCCTTATTTCTCTTCTTTTTTGTACATGGTAGCAAGTACAGTTTTTTATTCTCCAAATATTTACTGAGCCCTTACCACGTGCCAGGCACTGCTTTATTATTACAAATACCAGCAGTAAGCAAGACAGACTAGGTTCTTGCTCTCTGATAAAGAATGAAGTCTTCCGGGCCGCCCCAGTGGAGCAGTGGTTTAGCGCCGCCTGCAGCCTTGGGTGTGATCCTGGGGACCTGGGATCGAGTCCCACGTTAGGCTCCCTGCATGGAGCCTGCTTCTCCCTCTGCCTGTGTCTCTGCCTCTCTCCCTCTCTCTCTTTCTCTATGAATAAATAAATAAAAAATCTTTAAAAAAAGAGAATTAAGTCTTCCATTGTTCCTTCATTTCATAGTATTTTTAATCTGTATAACAAGTAGTATTTTAAGATAGCAGGAACATAATCTGGTATTTAGAAATGAAAATATTTTCAATATAGGTAATTATTTCTAATATTTTACGGTAGTTAAAGAATAAAAGTTAGCTCTTTATTCTAGTTAAAGAATAAAGGAATTGTTTCTAATTACTTTGTTATTTCACAGCTTAGAACAAGCTCTTGTATGTATGAGCTTACTCTTCCCACAAGATGTGCCCTTTAATACAACAAATATTATAAATATATACTACAAATATCTGTCTTTGGCATTTTTATTTATACTAACAATTATTCTGCCCCTCATAGGCCTCAGAATTCTGTTTTGAGATTGGCAAGCCTCCACAGTAATAAAAATAGACATCCAATAAGATCATATTCAATGATATCACCCCAAAATGGTGCTAATGCAGCACCCAGCGGGAGTCTCTACATCACATACACAGAAGTTAAAAATGGGCAGCACATAAACATGTGTTAGGGAAGAATGTGCAAATGTCAATGAAAAGAAAAGCAAACCTTGATGCTATACCATTATCCATTCCTGACATTTCTCATATACAAAAAAAGTAAAGTGTCCAAATAGGAAGAATCTCATAAATCTGAAATGGACAACAGAATTTTTAAAAAGCTAGCCTGAAAGACACTTACTTCGTGTTCCTACTTATTATAATCACAGAGGCAGACAAATATATGCTCAATTTGAAAGCCTGTATTAGCTTTTCTCAACAGGAAGCAATGTTGCTAACGAAGTGGTAAATTCAGTGTTAATGAGTGGCTTCACTGTTACCACCTCAGAGGTAAAACCTTCTATGTTCCATGTTCCACCCATCTGTTCTGGTGTGAGAGGTTCAGAGATGGAACAGACGCTTCCCATTTAAAGCAACTTCATTGGTACCCCCTGAACAGCAGGGTGACAAACTATGAGAATATCATGTCTGCTTGGATTGCATTCTCATTACCAGAATTGCTTTCTATGAGCCTTCCAAAAGTTCACATTCTAAAGATACCAAAATGTTCTGCTCAAAAACATATGAAAAATATACGTACATGACGTATCTTATCTATAAAACACATCTGGCAGAAGGAAAAACAAAAGATCAAATATTGTTAAAATATAAAATGAAGTCTTTAATAAAGTTTTCCTTCACACCTAATGAAATATACCTTTCTTGCCCCCTAAATTTATGATTATCTCTACTCAAAAACAGAAGTTATTCTTTTTCAGAATATTTATTAGTACATTAATATTAAAAATCTACCTCATCAGTTTAAAAGTATGGTATGAGAAATGACTCAGTAAGCTAGTATTTTAGCAACAATATAAAAAATTTTCCAGTTTAATTTTCAGAGTATATCTTAATAACTGTTCAAAATATATTTTTTCTTAACAGTATTCAAAACTCATGGCTGCTGCATTAAGATATAATGCAAACACCGAACCATCAAAATCTGTTGCAGTGAATAATGGATCTAGAATTTTTGACATCAAGAATTATTTCCCTACATTCATGGATGGTTATGTAGCATCTAGGCAAGAAAGCATTTGACCTATTAGCTAATTTCACACTGTTTCAAATAGTTTTTCCAACTATCTTTATGTTGTCAAATGTATGTAACAGAGCCATCAATGCTAGTTTATGTCAATTTAAATAAGTAGGGGACATATTTGAAGGTAGACATTATTTATTAAGGGAATTCAAAAAGGGAAATTAAAAATTAAAATAATCAAACTTATATCATATGCTTTGACTTCTTAAATTTCAGTGAATTTGCTATACCAATTAGGATATTTTAATAAAATGCTTAGATATTATTACTATGTCCTCCTCCATGTAATCATATAACCACAGAATTTTTGTTTTAAATGCACTTTAAAATATTCTTTAAAAATATTCACACACTTTATAAAAAGCTGCAAATGGAACCTTAAATCTACATAAAACATACTTCAGTTTCTTGAAAATCATAATGAGTTCTACAGCTATAACTGCCTGTAGTTATATACTGTGAGCATTAAAAAAAATAGTACAAAGGTCAGATCTGTCTTCAAGATGACAGATCATCACTTTTATGCCTCAAGCTAGACTTATTGTCTTAGAAATTTCAAACATCAGTATTTTTGCAAACTATCAGCACTTGCTATAACACCCTCACTACACTACATCTTGAGGTTACTACAGAAGAAATGAGGTGATAATTGCATATTAACATAATTATTCTGTAATCCCTCTGAGCAAGCTTCCTAGGTCACTCAGTAATTCAGATTAGATACAACCTTCCTGTCATCAAATCTATGCTGTCCACTTTCTGTTCATGAATAATTTTTTATAGAAAATTAGCTTAATTTCATTCTTTTATGTACATTATTAATTGTATTTATTGCAAGTAGGTTAATATTTTGTGGGCACTTATTACATAATACCAACCTTTGTCATGTAGTATAATTTCATACAAAAATGTAATACAATTTGCCCTCATTCTACATTAGTTCATTACTAGCTATATTACATGGCTATAAATAAATTATAAAGTTGCCCACTAGCTGAGTTACAGTTAAGATCTGCCAGATTTTCACAAACCCCATGTTCATTTAAATTATCCTTCAGAACACATGACAACTTCAGTTAGTCATATATGAGATTGGGTCAAGAAAAGAAAAACACTCACAACTGTCATTCTAATTGCAAAACAAATCTTAATTAACTGAAATGCTACATCTACAATTACTATGATATTTAAGTCTATACATACTATACACAATGTACAAATATATATACCCCAACCTCAGTTAGTATGTAATGCATGTGAAGAGCATATAACTATGCCATCCAGGTAGTATTCTACTCTGGATGTCATCAAGTGGAAGTAGTAAAAAATACATAAATTCATAAGGTTAACTATCCAGCATGCCACATGATAAAATGAAGAGAAAACTTGGTATGCTTAGCCTAATAATTAGCCAATACAATGAATAATCTTCAAATGTTTGATGGCGTGACATACAAAAAAAGACAGGATCAATGTGTTTAAATCATAAAGATGGATTTCATCTCAAGATTAAAAAAAATAATCACCGAATATTGCAAAGGATTGTCTTATACAACAGTGAACTGAATGGCTCAGGAGGTTGGAATATTGTCAGGAACACTGCAGAAGGTAATATGGCACTGGAGACTGGAAAGATGATTTCTAACATCCTCTCTTACATGTTACTATGTATGTTAAATGTTTGGTTATTCTATTATTAACATTTAACATTATTTGAAATAATGAACTAAAAATAGAAGTGAAAATTACACTATTGGACTTTAAAAAGATTCTCTAAATTCATAATTGCTTGAAATAATCTTTCAGTTAGTTTTCAGTTAGGTATGTTGATAACCTGATTCTTGAACAATGAAAGTATGGCACTAAATGACTAACACACTCAGGCCACAGAACTATCTATCTGCATTATGAAAACCACATACAAAGAGGTTTTTTTCCTATTGGTAATACAAAAAAAAAAAAAAGTTCAATGAGTTCAAATAAGTAGAAAATAGATAAATAATGAACAGAAAAATAAAGAATACATTGGGCACATATGCTTTCTTGCCAGCAGCATGCAGCACTGCCATTACAAATTAATGATCTTTATGTAATTTTACCACCTACCATCAAATTACACTGAACTTGTCCAATACTTTTGTTCCTGATGCCATGAATCATCCTCACTACTTAAAAGGAAGATGTTACAAATAGTAAGGTAAACACGTAATAATACAAAGTGATTCTTACTGCCAAGTATACTAAATACTTAACATAATCTGACACAGCTCAAGAAGCAGGTAACTACATGGACAAAAGGTGGTGAGGAAGCTACAAAAGCCTAACGCTAGCAATCTGACAAAAATCATGTGATAGTAAGAAGCAACAGTCGTAGAAAAACAAATGGATGTTCAGTAATCAAAGGCTAATTTCCTAATGAAGAGCTTTGTAATTGAAAGAGGCAAGGCAATAAATTATAGCTGCAACCAAAGGAGAATGCTAAGTCACATTCAGCATGGAATAACTGCTTGTTTTGTTGTTTATGCTTTCAAATAGAACAAGATAAATGATCATCGGGGCACCTAGATGGCTCAACCGGTTAAGCAACTGACTTCAGCTCAGGTCACAATCTCTGGGTTCTGGGATTTTTTTTTTAGGGCAATTCAATTTATTTAATTATTAAAAAGAAAGGAAGGAATTAAAAGAGAGAGTAAAGGAGTTAAGGAGCCTTGTGCTGTGTTGTTTGAGGAGCCAAGTGCCCAACCAGGGAATGCTCTCTGCCCCACACGGCATCCATCATGTAATGCTGCAGAGTTTGTGAAACCAACTGCGTATGTGTGTGGAATTACTCCCTCAAGGAAAGTGGCCAAAACTCTGTTACATGAGACTCATATAACTGTGCTGGACAGAAATGAAGAAAGACACTCTGGAGAATACTCTGCCTGGCGGGAGGGGAGACCAGATGACCCACGAGTGCGGAGACCCGCAAGCCACATGCATCAGGCTCCCCAACTCAGCAGTGAGTCTGCTTGGCCCTCTGTGCACCCCCTGCCCCATTCTCATGCTCTCTCTCTCAAATAAAAAAAAAAAAAATCTTAAACAAAAAAAAGATAAGTGATCATCACAGCGTTGGTAGGATAAATGATACACATACGCACATGACTTCAACAAGAACAATTCATGTGGGTTTGTTTTTTAACATTAAAATGAGTGATAACCTCTACAGATTTTTCAAACAGACCAAACTTTTGACCATAATTGTATAATTAACATGAATCCTAGAACTGTCGGTTTCACACTCCAGAGGTACTGTGTCAACTCTGCTTTTCACCAACAGAGTATGAGCCGCCATTAATTGTTATTTTATTTTGAGTCTCCTACTGTTCTTCAGTATATGAGTTTGCTCTTTAGGCTTAGTTTTGAGATATCTTATAAACATTAAGCCATTGTGTCCAATAAATGCAAAAGAAGTGCAAGTGTTAAAAGTCCTAGGAAGACCAAATATAATTATATTAGAAGTAAAAACAGAAATAATAAGACACCTAAAGTGGTAACATAAATATTATATACACATATGCAATAAACTGCTTGAGAGTTGAAGTAACTGTGAAGAACAAAGAGATTTCACCATTAAGAAATTACTGTGCCCATACATTTGACAACCAGCAAGAGATAAGGAATAAGGAAATATGACAAAGGAAGTTTTTAAGCACAAAATCAGCATCAATGTCCGATGTCTATTTGCCTAATGGTTTTCAGGAAAAGCTAGGAATTTGTTCAAGAATTTAAAAGCTAATAATGTTCAAAGCGCTGCGAATGAAACTTCTGCCCCAACCACATATGATTCCACAGGACCAAGGTCCATTAGAGTATGCACATCAAAGTTAGTGACATTTCTGCAAATGCAAACAATTGGGCTTTGAAGAAATTCCTTACAATAGTTAAAGAGATAATTTGGCTTCAAAAGACTGCCTGAAACATAACAAATGTTTTCTTCTAATACTTAATAATTTTGTTATTTCAAATTCAAAACTTGACTGTATGTACATTAAAAAGAACTTTTGTAGATTTTATAGTTAAACTCTTACTATAAAAGTTCCATTAATTCATTTAGTAATCACATATTATTTTACAAAAAACAAAATTGTTCATGTCTGAGAAGTCAACTTGACATTGAGAATAATTTCACTGAATTTAATTTTACTCAAAGCAGCTCCGACTAAAAAAAAAACCTTGCAATTCTGTAGTAACCTGTAATGAGTACTTAGCCTTTTGTGTATTATGTACATTTAAACTCTGTTATGTAAATTCAAGCTTATATATAGATGGGAAAGTTTGACATGCTCATTGAGAACCAGAAAAATGAAACAGAAGGAGAAGTTTTACTTTCAATAAAATATTTTCATTAAATGTGAACTCTTGGGCAGCCCGGGTGGCTCAGCAGTTTCGTACCACCTTCAGCCCAGGGCATGATCCTGGAGACTGGGGATAGACTCCCAAGTCAGGCTCCCTGCATGGAGCCTGCTCCTCCCTCTGCCTGTGTCTCTGCCCCTCTCTCTCTCTCTGTGGGTCTCTCATGAATAAATGAATTCTTTAAAAAAAATCGAAATAAATAAATAAATGTGAACTCTTGGTGATACCATTTACTCCACTTACCTTTTTTCTTTCTCTAAAATCAGCCCCCAAATATAATTATCTTCTAAAAAAAAATTCTGAAGTAATCATTACAATTATCTTCATTTAGGATGGTAAAAATTCAAATACAAGAAATCTGCTTTCCTTAATACAAAATATGCAGGAAGATGAACCTTCTCCTATGCCAGTGTCTTTAAAAAAAAATTAAAAAGAAAGTATTTTTGTGATGGCAAATCACAAACCATCCATGACGTTTTTCTGACTTAACAAGTTTTCCTTATTACATGTTCAATTCTGGAGTTTCATTTATAAAACCAAAGATATTTATTGTGAATATAAACAATTATAAAATTTTTCTAAAATGTTAAAACAGCACTTAATGTTTAGAAAATGCAAGTGCTTATTAATAATCAAATGTACATAGTTCTATTCAAACAAGTGTGACTTAAAAGAATTTCCTTCTATGTTTACTCATATGAAGAGAAAAAGATGGCAAGGTCAAGAGTAGCAATACTGAACAATAAGAAACTTACAGAACCCATGATTTCCAATTTACCCAATATCTATAACAACAAAATGTTATGAATAGTATATTATTTTTATAAAAGGTGACTAAAGCATATTTAAAATTGAGATTTCAGGGAACATTTTAATTATTCTTAAGATTAATCAAATAGTATTGCTGGCAGTTTTTTTTTCTTACTGTATTGCTATCTAACTAAAAAAGACTATAAATAGGACACATATTATAAAAAACTACTATCAGTAAACAGCAATAAATTATGTCCCCAGTGAGTAATATGGATTATGCATTCTGTAGTTCGGTGGAAGTAGAAGGTCCTATAACATACCACAGATAAGAAAAGCCTCAGCAAAATTAGAGTTTTAGCTGACTTTTGTAGTGCATTAATGCAAGAGAATCACTCTGGTGGCAGACACACCTGAGTTTGAAAAATAGTTCTACAACTTCCACCTTGGAGTTACTTCAACTATTCTTAAATTTTAGTTGCTTCATCAAAGTAAGTATGAAATCTACTAAAAGTATTGTGAGGATTAAATAAGATCCCATAAAACATGCATCTATATAGGGCCTGGCATTTAGTAATTACTCATTAAATGTTAATTCCCTATGACCCTTCCCATTAGCTTGTTTCATTTATGGAATGATGACAATGAATTTGTACACTGCCCCTAATGGTAAAAGTGGCCCTTATAAAGAGAAATTTATTCTGGGAAGAGATATCTGGTACCTTAATACCATTCCTAAGGTATAATTGACAGAATAAATGGGCAGTAAGTGGGCAGAAGCTAAAGAATTAGAAGAAGAAACATGTCTTAAGAGTTGGTGGGGCTGTAAGAATAACACTCTTGCAGCAATAAAGCAGGGCTTCAGTAAAACACTATTCAATAAGCAATAAAGAAGGAAATTACAGTGTTTGATCGAGTGCTCCAAAGAAAAGGGACATGAAGTAGCCACTTGGGATTTAAGAGTTTCTGATTCCTTAGGGTCTATCAGGATATGAATTTAATTCTCAGCTCTCATAAAATGCCAATGAAACGAAAATAGGTGAACTAGAACAGAGACATACCAAGGTGGATAAAACAAAAAACTAGAACAGTCATAGACAAGGGCTGCTGGAAAGAACAGAGATGGCAATCTCAAAACAAACAAAAAAAACTAAAAACAGGTTTTTAACCAAAAACATCACTCAGAAAAGCCACAGACTTAAAAAGACTTCATTCATTCATTTATTTGGGGGAGAGAGAGAGCATGTGCATTAGAGTACACAAGGAGGGGGAGGAGCAGAGGAGGTGGGAGAAGCAGACTCCTTGCTAAGCAGGGAGCCTGACACAGGGCTCTAATCCAGGATCAGGACCTGAGCCCAATGCAGATGCTTAATCAAATGAGCCACCCAAGTGCCCTAACACAATCAACAGACTTTTCTCTATCAAAAAGAAGTGTTAAGTCAGAGGTGTAATAACATCAAAATTTAGAGTTAAAGTTATTTTGACTATAGAACCCTATATATACAGACACACATTACGTAATATTCAAGTGTAAGGCACAGGGTCTCTAAGTTTACTACTCACTTACCGTATCAGAAAAGTTTTTCTGAAAGGCTAAAATGTGGGGAGAGGTATATCATGAAAATGACTAAAATTAGTGTGTTAAGTGTATTTTTATTATTTTACAGGTGACTGAAACATATAAATTTAGATGTTTACCAAATTATAAGGTTAATCACTAAAATAAAAAAAAGTAAATATACTTTAAGATCTTCAAAATCTATAAACTATTGTGTTTTACGTAAAGAAGTATAATATGCTCTGAGCAAGAAAGAGGATGACAAAGACCTTTGAAATAAAAATTACTACACAACAATAACAAAACAACTCTCAGTAGGTGAGGTGAAAAGCAAAGTGGATATGGCTAATGAAATGAGGTATTCTTATAGAAGAAAGACTTTTAAAAAGGGAGTAAAACAACACCATGAAATTTAGATACACAAATTATACCAAGTAGAAATTACAGGAAAAAAGCTAAAAACTCAGGGGAATAGAGGAGGACACAACTGAAAAAATTTCAGAGCTCAAGAAATGCAACAATCTTCAGACTAATAGGGCCCAATCAGTGCTCAATGGATGAATAAAGACATACCTCTTGAGGAACGCCTAGGTGGCTCAGTGGTTGAACATCTGCCTTCAGTTCA
This sequence comes from Vulpes lagopus, assembly GCF_018345385.1. Taxonomy (NCBI): domain Eukaryota; kingdom Metazoa; phylum Chordata; class Mammalia; order Carnivora; family Canidae; genus Vulpes; species Vulpes lagopus. The sequence continues at coordinate 146,742,753 of NC_054826.1, read as the reverse complement.
AGATTTGATCCCAGGGTCTGGGTCAGGGAGTGATCCTGCGGTCAGGGGATCTAGTCCCACAGCAGGCTCCCTTTGGGGAGCCTGCCTCTCCCTCTGCCTATGTCTCTGCCTCTTTCCGTGTCTCTCATGAATAAATAAATAAAATCTTAAAAAAAAAAAAAGACCTGCCTCTTGACAAGTCCTGGGGTAATTTCAGACTTAAAGGTAGAATTCTACTCATTTCTAGAAAATAAGATAAAAACAAAAACTAGACTGCCTACAAAGACAAGAACACATAATTCTTCACCAGCAATGTCATTAGATTTTTGAGGGAAAATGATATTTTAAAATTAAATCTGTCTGAATAAATTATCTCGTTCACATTATCCACTCTCTCCCAATTCAGTTACAAACGTAATAGTAATAGTCTGGTGTATCCTTCAACTCCTTTTTCTTATTCATACAAATATATGACAAATATATATTGTATTTGTTTTGTGATTATCTTTATAGAAATGGGATTATACAACATATATGCTACAATAAATAGCCTTGTATAGATTGCCTTATAGTACTGTTTTAATTTCAGTGATACAGATTTTTCAAAGTTGCATGTGTATTTTTAATACACATTTGCAAATCATTTCCCCAAATTTCTATCAATATGCACATCTACCTCCAATGTGTAAGTATGCCTATTTTCCCAGTCTTATGGTTTTTTTTTTGTCAGCATCAATGGTGAAAGATGTGAAAATACTTTTCAACCCAGAATTCTGTAACTAGCTAAAGTACCACTTAAACATAACAAAATACAGACATTTGGACAAGCAAGAATTCTAAAAGTTCACTATCCACAGATTAGAGAATTACTCTTTGACCATATAGGGACAACAATATACAAAAAGACAGACATAAGAATCAATAAAAAGGTGTGCCTGGGTGGCTCAGCCAGTTAAGTGTCTGCCATGAGCCTAGATCATGATCCCAACCAGGGTCCTGAGATCCAACACTTAGCTCCTACTGAGCAGAGAGCCTGCTTCTCTCTCTACCTCTGCCACTCTCCCTGCTCATGCTCCCCCATGCTTGTGCTCTCTCACTCTCTCTCTGTCAAATGAATAAACAGAATACATATAAAAAAAGAATTGATAAACATTAGTCAGCAATTAAAACACTGAAAAAGGCAACTAAATGTAGTAACTGTTGGTAATTGTTTAAAAGGGATTATTACGAAAAGTTATATGTTACTTAATAATATGGGAACTAACAAGCCCAAAAGACTTCAACATGGAAGGTTAGACTAATGGACACTGATTCAAAGAAAACCTTTTTAAAAACATATTAAAATGTTAAGGGTAACCAAATAAAATAGTGAAATAAGATACATAAATTTCAAATGTAGAGAATTAAAAAGCAAAGAAACTTAGATTAAATTTTTTTAAATTTTTATTTATTTATGATAGTCACACAGAGAGAGAGAGAGAGGCAGAGACATAGGCAGAGGGAGAAGCAGGCTCCATGCACCAGGAGCCTGACGTGGGCTTCGATCTCAGGTCTCCAGGATCGCACCCTGGGCCAAAGGCAGGCGCTAAACTGCTGCACCACCCAGGGTTCCCGAAACTTAAATTTAAATATTAGAAGTTTATAAATTAAGAAAATGGCATTCACATTTGTTTTGTTTTGAAATACGCTATACACTGTTTATAAAGGAAATGCTGAGGTTAAAAATAAGATGATAAAAAGATAAACTAGACAAATGTCCATAACTACATACTATCAGAAAAATCAAAAGGAATTTAAGGCAAAAAGCACTACACCTACTTAGGATGAATGTTACATATAATAAAATATACAATTCACCAAGAAGATATAATATTCATGAACTTCTTTGCACACAACAAAATGGCTACAAAATACCTAACTTGTAAATATCTCCAAGTGTTAAGAGAAACTGACAAGTCACAGAGGGAGGCTTTAAACTTTTCTCCCCAAAAGTCAAGAGATCAAAGACAATATTCCAGTTTTCTTTATCTCCTAAGATCACCCTTCTCTCACTTTAAAAAGAAAGGTTCCCCAACACAGATCTGCTGTCTCCATCAGTTTTTCAGCTCACTAACCTTGGAGCAATCTTCCTTATTCATTTATTCAGACTTCATATCAAAATTATCCAGAAATCCTATTGCCACCATCTTTAAATTACATCTATAATCCAATCACTTCTCACTACTGCTACCTTCAGGTCTCCTATTACCTCTCCCTATACTATTTCAATAGCTTCCCAATTTGGTCTTAGTGCATCTACTCTTTACAACCTACTGTCTATTCCTAACACCACAACCACAGGAATTGTTTTAAAACCTAAGACAGATAGTGTTCTTCAAAATCCTTCAATGGCTCTTGGTCTTATCCTCTTAGAGGAAAAAAACCCAACATCTTTATTAATAGCCTGTAACCCCCTACAAAAGTCCTTTCCAGCAACATTTTGACCCCACTCTTTACTCCTCTCCCCAGCTCACTTATTCAGTTCAAGTCACACTAGCTCTACCTACTATTCCTTGAACACATTCTCTCTCATGTTAAGATCTTAGTATCATTGACTATTCCCCACTTAGAACACTCTGGCTTCCAGATACTCATGGCAAATTCCCTCATCTAATTCTAGCTTTTGATCAATCATTTTCTTTTGAATAATGCCTACCTAGACCATGTTGATTAAAATTATATCCCAAGCTCCCTCTTACCTTCTCTACTCTGCAGGCATTCTCAAATAAACTCATATTAGTTTATCCTTTTTTACCCCAAAACACTTTCTAACATACTGTACTTATTTATTTTGGTTATTGTTTGTGTATCCCTCCTACAGAACTAAGTTTCAAGGGCATAGATGTTTGTATTTGTTAATGGAATCTCTCAAGGGTCTAGAAGAGTGCCACCATTCAGAACCTTGGTACTGCATTGCTTTGATAATGCCATATATAAAAACTTCTGGATACCAAATAAAGAGAGGTTTGGGAAATACATATTTCTTTCCCATAGCTGCAAAACAAACAATATAGAAAAGCTATACAGTCTTAATTCTCTGAAAAAACAACCCAAGACAAGATTCCAGTGTCTTGTCTCTCTCACTTTGCCTTTTATCCCTCCATATTTACTTTTCCTTCTCTCATACCTTCCTCATTCCACTTCCCAGTTTTAGAATTAAAATTTAGAAATGAAAAAGTTGTCAACAATGACAGTATGACACCTGAATTTAAAGAATAAAGCCATATTTTTACTGAAAAGGGTTACTTTGATTTAGTGGGAAGACTGGCTTTGTTTAAACATGTTACTACATGGCCAACATTTTCTATAAGCTGAATGAATTAAATCTACAGTGCAAAGGTTTTGAAGAAATTAGATTTATAGCATGTATACAATATATAAACATTGATAACTATTTTCACTCATGACAAAAACCCAAATGCCCACTTAAAGATGCCAGGTTTTCAAAATTCTCTTGGGAAATACATAAAGAAAAAAGTCCATGATTAAGTATATAGGGAGCACTATACAACAAGAAATTGACATTCTTATTTTAAACATAAAGAAACAGATATTATTATTTTAAAATATAAGTGGAACATTTATAAAATCTGACTATATATTATAATAACCACAGAGAAATTTCCAATAGAGATAGAAACTATGTAGACCATATTCTCTGGTCACCTTGCAATAAAACTAAAAATTAGATCCAATTAAAGAGTTAATTAATATGTTATTTGCATCTCAATAAAACTGGGAGGAAAAGAGTATCTACCAAAACAAAACAAACAAGAGTGAACTAGAAAAAGGTTAAAGTATCTAAGAATGAAGACAGGAGACACAAAAAAACAAAAAACAGAAAAATGAATAGAGCCAAAAGAGGACATAGTAAAAAAGATGTAGCATATACTTCATGGGAATCCCAGAAGTACAGAAGGAAGAAAATAGGACAGAAGCAATCCTTGGAAAGTTAATGACTGAGAATTTTCTAAAACTGACCAAAGACATCAAGCCATGGTTTCTGGAGCATCAGGTACTCTAAGATGGATACACAAAAAGAAAAATATATCTAGATACATATAAAAGTGATGACAATGCAAAACAATGAGAAAATCTTAAAAGTAGCAGGAAAAAAATACACATAACGAGACAATAATGAGGAGCCTGAGGGGAAAAAAGCAGCTTCTTCTGAAGTCCAAACACTAATCTGATGCTTTCAGCTAAATCAAATTGTTCTCCTGTTGAACATAAAAATACCTCACAGAATAATCACTTCAGACAAGGTCAATGTGTAACACACATTACCATATATGCCCTTCTCTAACTGAGCTGATTGCTACCTTCTTTACTAATTATAAGCTGGGATACTAGCTTTAGTCTACCTTCCCTATTAATTAGTTAATATTAATTTATTAAAATGGTAAACATGATATGAAAACACAACATAGCAAGATGTGGAATGCAGCAAAAGCAGTACTCAGAAGGAAATTTATAGCTATAAACACCTACATTAAAAAAGGTATCAAGGAGTACCTGGATGGCTCAGTCACTTAAGCATCCGACTCCTGATTTCAGCTCAGGTCATGATCTCAGGGTTGTGAGATGAAGCCCCGAGTTAGGCTACCCCCGGGCATGGAGTCTGCTTAAGATTCTCTTTCTCCCTCTGCCCCTTCCCCCCATGCTTGCAAGCTCCTTAAAAAAAAAAAAAAAGGTATCAAATCAATTGCCTAATTTTATACCTTAAGGAACAAGAAAAAGAACAAACCAAACCCAAAATCAACTGAAGGAAGGAATAAGAAAGATAAGAAAATATAAAAGTAGATAAAACAAAAGTTAGGAATTTTTTGTTTTGTTTTAGGATTTTATTTATTTATTCATAAGAGACACAGAGAGAGAGGCAGAGGGAGAAGAAGCAGGTTCCATGCAGGGAGCCTGATGTGGGACTTGATTCTGGGACCGCGGGATCACGCCCTGAGCTGAAGGCAGAGGCTCAACCACTGAGCCACCCAGGTGTCCAAAAGTTAGTTCTTTAAAAAAAAAAAAAAAAAAAAAATCAACAAAACTAACAAAGAAATCAACTGGGGGGGGGGGGGAAGAAGATGCAAATAACTAAAATCAGAAATAAAGGCAGGGACATTACTACTACAGACCTTAAAGAAATTAAAAGGATTGTAATAGAATATCATGAACAATTAGAAACCAGTAAATCAGATAATCAGGATGAAAAGGACAATTTCTAAGAAACACAAACCTGACTCAAGAATAAACAGAAAATCTAAATAGATCTACAACAGGCAGATACTGAATCAGTAATCAAAAACCTCCCCAAAAGGAATAGTTCACGAGCAGATTGTTTCACCAATAAATTCTACCATTTAGAGAATTAACACCAATCCTTAAGAAACTTCCAAAAATGGAAGAGGAAACATTTCTTAACAGATTTTATAAAGCTAGCATTATTACCCTAAAACCTGCATTACCCTAAAAACAAAGCTGACAAAGATACGAAAGAAAATTATAGCCCCTTATGAATACAAATGTAAAAATCTCAACAAAATACTAGCAAACTGAATCCAACAGCATATTAAAGGGATTATATGTTATAGCCAAGTGGGATTCATTCCAGCAATACAAAGATGTTTCAAAACAAGAAAATCAATTAATATACCATATTAACAGAACAAAGGAAAAAGAAACACATGGTCATTTCAACACAGAGGGAATACTTGATAAAATCCAAAATTACTTAGTGATGAAAACAATCAGCAAACTAGGAAAAGAAGGGAATTTCCCTAAATAATTAAAGGCATCCATGAAAAACCCAGAGCTAACATACTCATCAATAGTGAAAAACCAAGCTTTCCCTCCACAGTCAGTAACAAGACTATCTGCTTTCACCACTGCTATTCAACATTGTACTGGAAGTCCTAGCCACAGCAATTATACAAGAAAAATAAATAAAAAGCATCCAAATATAAAGGAAGAAATAAAACTATCTCTATTTGCAGATGACATGATTTTATTTATTTTGAGAATACCACAGACTCCAAGCACACACAAACCCAATAAACGAATTCAGCAAACTGGCAGGTATAAGATCAAAACACGAATCAGTTGTTTCTCTATGCCAGCAATGAATGAGCCAAAAGGAAATTAAGAAAACAGTTCCATCTACAAAATCATTCAAAATAAAATACCTAAGAATAAATATAGCCAAGGAGGTAAAAGGTTTATACACAAACAACAAAACATTGATGAAAGAAATTAAAGAAAGTGTAAATAAATGGAAAAACATCTTATGTTCATGGATTTGAAAATGAAATATTAAGATGACTGAAATTCCCAAAGTGATCTACAGATTCAGTGTAATTCCTATGAAAATTCTAAGAGCCTTTGTTTGCAGAAATGAATAAGCTGATCCTCAAATTTATGTGGAACTGCAAAGGGCTCTGAAGCAATATTGAAAAGAAATAAAGTAGGAGTACTCACTCTCATTAAAAACTTACTAGAAAGCTGTAGTAATCAAGTGTGGTACTAGCATAAGGGTAGACACAGAACCTACTGGCATAGGTCTGAGAATCCAGAAATAAACCCAAACACCCATGGCCACATGATTTTTAACAAAGGTGTCAAAATCATTCAGTGGGGAAAGAGTAGTCCTTTCAAAAAAAGTCATCGGACAAATGGACAATCACACGCAAAATAATGAAGTCCTATCTCATGTCACATATAGAAACTAAACCAAAATGGATCAACACTAAAACTGAAACAGTAAAGCTCTTTGAAGAAGGCATAGGGATGAATCTTTACGATACAGGATTTGGCAATAAATTCTTAAGCTTGACACCAAAAGCTTGATGAACAAAAGAAAAAAACAGATAATTTGGATTTATCAAAATAAAAGTTTCTCTATCAAAGAGCATTACTGAGATGTATTTGATAAGGATTTAGTATCCAGAATATATTAACAACTAAACAACAAAAAGATAACCCAATTTAAAAATGGACAAAAGCTCAGCAGAGAACTAATGTGGAAGATAGCAAAGGAGGACCCTAAGCTCACCTCCTCCCATGGATACAATCAGGTTAACACCCACATCAGTGTAAAAAACTCAGAAATGATTCGAAGACTGTTAGAGCAGACTGTCCACAGCTAAATGTAGAGAAGAAGGTAAGAAGGATGGAGACATCGTTGGGGGCCAAACTGACCAATAAGACTGTCTGTAGGAGGGAGGGATGTACAGGCACGAAGAAGGTAGAACAAGAGACCCCATGCCAGGCACCCCAGGCACAGGGGACCTACCCTGGAATATGAATCCCCATAACATTTGGCTTTGAAAACCAGAGGGACTGGAACTTTAAAAATCAGAAGACTTGGTGCAAGAGCAAACTGAATCCCTGTTCTTCAAGAGACAGCCCTACAAACAGCCCTGCTGATACAACACAGAAGCAGCAGTTTGAAAAACACCTGGGGTATATACAGGAGGGAGATTTGTTTACTAATCTCAGAGCATGTGTTGGAGGGGTCAGGATCTTTGGAAGATTTCTCCAGCAACAAAAGAGCTAGCAAGTGCCACTTCCCTCCTGTGCTCTCCAACCTAGATGTAAGGATACTTGTGGGAACCAGTGCAGCACCAACACTCTCTACCTACCCAGTATGCTAACAGGGTACCCTGCCCCCACGCTCTTCTGCAGACTCAGTCCCTCCATCTCAGCCTAGACAAAAGTTCTCCCAGGGATCTGCAGGTCCCCTCCTGCAATAGGCTGGCATAGACCTTGCTGGCACCCTGTATCCTGCCCCCATGGTCTCCTGCAGACCCACAGGAGTCTATCCAAAGCAATGCCACAAGGGTGGCAGTGTGCAATCAGCCCTGCCAGGGACAAGTACAACTCCAAAATGACTCATTCTCCAGAGAGAGGAAAAAATAACCACACACACACACACACACACACACACACACACACACTAATTCAGCTGTGGCCCCAGCAGTGGGATGGGTGGTAGACATCTGGTCTGACTGCAGGCCTTGCCCACCAATAAAAGCTTCTCAGAGGCAACACAGGCAAAGTGTCCTGCAGATCAGGGCTACCAGAGCTCTGGCAAACACCTGGTCTGACTCAACTCAAGCCCAAGGTGGGCCAGACTAGCCCACTAACACCACAGGGACCAAATCCTGCCCATAACAGGCAAAGAGAGCCACTGCAGATGACTGGAATGAAGGCAAATGTGGCTCAGCCACAACAGTAGGACAAAAGCAGCACACATATGAGATACCCCTGAAATGCCAGGTTCTGGTGAACTGGGGACACTGCACTGCAGGGCACTACAAGACCTCTTCTTTATAAAGGCCACTACTTTTAAGAGCCGGAGATGCAGATGATTTTCCTAACACATAGAAACAGACACAGAGTTAGCCAAAATGAGGAGAAAGAGGACTATGACCCAAATGAAAGAACAAGACAAAAATCACAGCAAGAGGGCTAAATGAAATGGAGATAGGCAATATGCCTAATAGAGAATTTAAAGTAATAGTCATAAAGATACTCACTGGACTTGAGAAAAGAGTGGAGGGCCTCAGTGAAGCCCTCAACAAAGAGGTAGAAAACATAAAACCAATCAGAGATGAAGAACTGAATAACTAAAATTAAAAACACACTAGAGGGAATAAAATAGATTAAAAGAAGCAGAAGAATGGATGAGCAATCCAAAGGACAGAGTAATGGAAAGTAATCAAGCTGAAAAGGAGAGAGAAGAAATAATTTAAAAATTAAAACAAATAACAAACACGGATTAAAGGAACTTGGCAAATCCAAGTGTAATACCAGTCACATTATAGGGACCACAGAAGGAGACAGAAAGGGGGACAGAAAATGTATTTGAAGAAATAACAAAACTTCCCCAAATCTGGGGAAGGAAAACAAAGATCCAAATCCAGGAGGCAGAGAGAGCCCCCCCAAAAAATCAACCCAAGGAGGACCACACTAAAGCACATAGTGTTAAAATGGCAAAAAGTGATAGAGAGGATTTTTTAAAAATAAAAAGGAAAACAGTTACATATGAGGGAAACCCCATAAGGCTATCAGTGGATTTTTCAGGAGAAACATTATAGGCCATAAAGGAGTGGTATGTTATATTCAAAGCGCTAAAAAGACAAAAACATACAACCAAGAATACTCTATCCAGCAAGGCTATCATTCAGAACAGAAGATAGTTTCCCAGACAAGCAAAAGCTAAAGGAATTCATTCCTACTACACCACTCTTACAAGAAATGTTAAATGTTAAAGGAAACTCTTTGAGTGGAAAGGAAAGAATATAAATAGGAGTAGGACTAGGAGGAAGCATTAAAAAATGGATAAAAGATATAAATGGACATTTCTCAAAAGAAAACATACAAATGGCCAACAAATCCATGAAAAGATGTTCAACACCTTGGCTATTTAAAAAATGCAAATGAAAACCACAATGAGATACCACTTCATACTCATTAGGATAATTTTTTGTTTTGTTCTTTTTAAAGATTTTATTTATTCATGAGAGAGACAGAGAGAAAGAGACAGAGAGAGACAGAGATACAAGCAGAGGGCAGAGGGAAAAGCAGGCTCCATGCAGGAAGCCCGACATGGGACTTGATTCCGGTTCTCCAGGATCACAACCTGGGCCGAAGGTGGCGCTAAACCACTAAGCCACTCAGGCTGCCCTCATTAGGATAGTTTTAATTTTAAAAAAAGAAAAGCATGAAAAATAATGAGTGTTGATGAGAATATAAAGAAATACAGACTCTTGTCCATTGCTGGTGAGAATGTAAAATGGTGCTTCCACTATGGAAAGCTAGTTTAGTGTTTTCTAAAAATAGGTAACAGAAAATTATCATTCAACCCAGCTACTCAACTCCTAGATTCATATACAGGAGAAATGAAAATTTATGTACACAAGAAAACTGGTATATGAAAGTTTACAGGATCATTATTCATAATAACAAAAAAAAAAAAAAGAAATGAAGTACATGCTACAACTTGGATGAACATTGAAAACACTATGCTAAATCCAAGAAGTGAGACATAAAGGTCACATATTGCATAATTCCTTTCATATGAAATATCCAGAATAGATAAAGGGTATCAGGTGATAGAAGGAGGAAGTAGGAAATGATTACATAATAGCTATAAAGGTGTTGAGACAATTCTGAAACAAGAGAGCTGGTGGTTGCATAATATTATGAATATACTAAACAACAAGTTGTATATTTAAAATGATTAATTATATGATACATGAATTTCACCTCAATTAAACAAGAGATGGCAATATTAAAATGTTCCCATTTTCTGACAACCTCCAATTTATAGCAAACTTCTACTTCCTTAGACTGTCTCTAAAGTTACACAAAGTTCAAATCCTATAATAGGTTTTTTCTAATGCTCTCTTAAAAAGTACCCAAAGGTTCCCTATAAATACATGCAGAATTGCTCACTGCAACAAGTATAAAAACTATTAGTGTTCTTGCTGGTCTTTTTGGCTAGAAGGCATTTACAAGATTAACAATTAATTTCTCAACAGAAATAACAGAAGCCAAAACACAAAGGGATAATATTGTAGTTAGGAGAAAACAAATGCCAGGGCACCTGGGTGGCTCAGTGGTTGAGCATCTCTACCTTTGGCTCAGGTTGTGATCCTGGGGTCCTGGGATCGAGTCCTGCATCAGGCTCCCCGCATGGAGCCTGGTTCTCCCTCTGCCTATGTCTCTGCCTCTTTCTCTGTGTCTTTCATGAATAAATAAAAGCTTTTAAAAAAGAACAAAACAAATGCCTACTCAGAATTCTAACCAGTAAAAAGCTATCATTCAAAAGTGAAGGTGAAATACAGAACATGGTGAGACAAAAAATACTGATAATTTCTCAGCACAGGTATTCTTCACAAAAAAGGAAGTGATTACAGATGGAGTACTAAAAATGCAGGAAAGAATAAAAAGTGATAAAAATGGTAACTATGTGGGTGGTTCAGTCAGTTAAGCATCCAACTCTTGGTTTTGGCTCACGTCATGATCTAAGGGTCCTGGGATGGAGCCATGCTGGGCTCCCTGCTCAGTGGGGAGTCTCATTGTCTCCCTCTCTCTCTCTGCTCCTCCCCACACTCACACTCTCTAAAATAAACATTTTTTAAAAAACGGTAACTATGTGGGAAAACCTAAAATAATGACATAAAACAATGATGCTGTCTTACGGGACTTAAAATACACATACAGTTAAAAAAATATGGGTATTATAGAAAATAAATTGGGTAAAAGGAAGGAATATAATTAAAGTGTTTTAGTTCTCTGTAAAATATAAAATAGTTTAATTAGACTCTTACATGTCAAAGATGAATGTTGCAATCTCTGGGGCAGCAGTTCCCAAAAGTGTGATCGGCAGACCTCTAGGGGTCCCTGAGACTATTAGGGGATCTTTATAATCAGAACTATTTTAATAATAACATGAAGACCTTATCTGCCTTTTCACTCCCAGTCTCTCAAAACTGTACAATGGGGTTGTTCACAGTCTATACGACTCATGATATTCCAAAAGATTAAAGCAGAAGCAGGTATAAGAATCCAGCTGTTTTCTACTAAGCTAGATAATAAAGAGATTTACAAAAATGTAAAACAATGCTACTCTTCCCACTAAGTTTTGTTTTGGGAAGTATGTTTTTCACAAAATTATATTATTTATGTTAACATTTAATGGAAAACCCTTCCCACAAACAATAAATTATCTGACTCAAAATGTCAACTGTGCCAAGGATAAGAAACATTGATTAACCAAATAAACAAGTTCTTTTTAAGAATTTAAATGAGTCTTGAGATCATAGAATTTGAAATTCCTGACCTAAATAAATAAAAGGACAATATGACATTCATGGACTGAAAGACAATACCACAAAGATGGCAACTCTATCTCAAATTAATGAATAAATTCAATTTTTGACAAAAAAAAAACTGATAATGTGATTATAAAAATTTATATGGAAGTGCAAAGAATCAAGAACAAGATGGAAAGATTTGCCTTATTGAATCTAAAGACTTGCTATAATGCCATATAAGTTACAAATAGCATGCTTTTGGTTTAAGGGTAGATACAGTAAACCAATGGGAAAAAAAAAAAAACTGAGCCCAAAAGCAGACCCATGTATATATATGGTCATTTGATTTATGCAAAGGTGATCCTGTTGAGCAGTGGGGAGACAATCTTTTCAATAAATGGTGCTTCATAAAATATATATCCTTAAGGAAAAGAAAAAAAGCAAAGAAAAAGTGACCTCTATACTCTACATTAATACAGTTGACTTTTGAACAACATGGGTTTGAACTACGTAGGTCCACTTAGACATGGATTTTTTTTTTTCAGTAAAACAGTACAGTCCTTTGAATGCATTTTTCTTATAATTTTCTTAATAACATTTTTACTCCAGTTTACTTTACTGTAAAAATACAGTACAGAACACATATACAAAATATGTGTTAATTGTTATCAGGAAGTCTTCCAATCAATAGCAGGCTATTAGTAGCTAAGTTTCTTGGGACTCAAGTTATATACTGATTTTTGACTATGCAGGGGTCAGTGTCCCTAATCCCCACGTTGTTCAAAGGGTCAAGAATATACACAACCAGTTCTAGGTAGAAAGTAAATCTAAACAAATGAACAATAAACAAAATAATATACAATAATAAGTTCTAGGTACAAAGTAGAAAGCAAAAAGCAGAATAAGAAAGTCTCTAGGACACTGTCTTACAACCTCAGCACTAGTGACACTCCAGGCTAGGTAACTGTTTTGTGCACATTTAGCATACTGTGTACTGTAGGATGTTTAGCAAGTATCCCTAGCCAACCACTAGATGCCAGGGGTACTCCATTCACCTAGTTGTGAAAACTAAAAAGGTCTCTGAAAGTTACCAAGTTTTCTGCACAGGAGTAGAAGGTGTGGGGTGAGAGAAGGAAGAACTGCCTCTAGTTAAGAACTACTGTTCTAGAAGATAACATAAGAAATACATTCATCTCCTTGGAGCAGGGAAAGACTTCTTAAACAGGATACAAGAAGCACTGACTGTAATGGAAAACAATGATAAACTGAACTATATTAAAATTATGACCTTCCTTTCATCAAAAATAGTAAGAGTAGGGCAAAAATCAAGTCAAAGTGGGATATATTTTTCTAACAAATATAACTCAACAAAGGCCTTCTATCTAGCACCTATAAAAACTCCTAAAAACAAAAAGACAGAAACTCCAATAGGAAAAAAGGGGCTCATATCCACAAAGTATGTAACTCCTAAAAATTAAGAATATAGAAAACTCAATAATAATAGAAATAATAACAAATAAATAAATAAAAGGTAGATAGAAGAAACTTCACAAAAGAGAATATACAGTCAAATATTTATGAAAAAGTACTCGATCTTATCTGGAATCAGGGAAATATATTCTCCAGAAGGGCTACAATTGAAGAGGCTATTTATACCAAGTGCTGGTGAAAATACAGAGTAACATGAATCCTCACATCCCATTAACAGGACAGATACAACCATATTGTTGTATTGGAAACACTTTTTGTATTATCTTCTAAATTTGAACACGTATACACCAATGACCCAGCTATTTGACTCCTGGTATATCTTCAAATAAATATTGTACATGTGCCCTGAGAAACACACAAAATTATTACCAGTATTATTCAATCCCAATGTTCAAAAGTAAAAAGATAGAAAATACAAGTGAGCTACAACTACATCTGAAAACATCCATGAACCTCCCAAACATAATGTTAAGCAAAATAAGCAGAGACAAAATAATCTTACTATATAATTCTATTTATATAAACGTATAAAAACAGGTCTTAAAAAAAAAAAGATATTCTTTGAAGCCAGGCCAGTGGTTGCTCCAAGGAAATAAGAAAGAATGAGTGACAAGGAAAGGAAACATAGGGAGTTTCTGGGTTGCTGGCAGTATTCTCTATCTTGATCTGTGGTGGCCATGGGGTGTTTACTTTGTGGTGATTCACTGAGCTGTATACTTATACACTGTGCACTTTCCTGTATGTATTACATTTGAATTTTAAAGACATGGATCACTATCTTTTATAAGCTGTATATGCAACCTACAATACAATAACTACACAAATGCTTTAGCTATTATGATATTAGACACCAACTATTTAGGAGTAAAAGGCATGCCTGAGGCATAATAACTTTCTACATCTTACATTTCTGGATCTTTTCTCTATTTAAATAAAACAAATAAAATATCTTAAAAAGGACTGCCTGAGTTTTCAGTATGCTGCAGAAAGAAAAATGAAACACATTTATATATCCTATTTTCCTATTTGTTTAATTTACCTTGATCACCTGGAAAAATATCCAATCTTTTAGCTTTATATAACACAAAATAAACTACATACCTTGGAAAATGTTAACATTAAAAAAAGCTGAAGATGCTTGTTTCCAATATTAAAAGTATTTTCTTCTGATACTTAGAGACAAAGAAGATTAAGGCAGAATATAAATGATGCCTGAACTAAAAAGATATTTCTATCAAAAATGTGTAGGCTTCACTCCCTATCAAACTAACCCTTGGCATTTAATACAACTCAATTTTACAACACCAATTATTATTTTGTTTACAAATAAGAATCAAATATTTATAATATTAAGTTGCTTAATATCAAATTGATCCCCTCTGAATTTAATCATTTATGTAGAACAGCCATTAACAGCAGACTGATTCATTTTTAAGCCAAGTGGTGCCACCAAGTGGTGGTAAATTTTTTTCTGAACATAACCACTCTGAAGCAACAGAAAAAGTTACACTGAAATGTAATATTGGAATGAAAATAATATCAATCTGACAATAAATTTTAAGTAAATAGGTTTGTGAAATATCTTGGTACAAAAGTTTAAAAACAAAACAAAACAAAAGGTCAATCTTTTTGGAAAACATTTGTATGTATTACCCTGAAGAACTTTTAAGTTTCAAAGTTAAATTTTTCTTGGAAAGTAAACAACTATGAATATGATGCTGCGGTGTTTACTTTTTGTTACTTGTCTTTTAATTCTCAATTTTCTTAAATGCTTTAGAAATTAGTGAAACACACACACACACACACACACACACACAGTAAGATACCTTAAGGTTTTCTTAAAAAACTTTATTTGAGGAGGGAGAGAGCAGAGGGAGAAGAGAATTTCAAGCAGAGGGCAGAGCCTGACCTGGGGCTTGATCCCATGACCCCCAAACCATGACCTGAGCCGAAATCAAGACTCAAAGGCTTAATCAGCTGAGCCACCCAGACACCCCTCAACCTGAAAGTTCTGTAACAGTATTATCCTCATTAAGTGTATGGAGAGCAGTCAAGGATCTGTTCCAGGCTTCTCCTTGGCTTATTAATCATCTTCCTATGCCTCTTCAAACTGTCTTCCCTCCATTTGCATGTCTCTGTGTCCAATACCCCTTTTTTCATAAGGACATCAGTTAGTTATAAGTGGATTTGCCCCATCCTCCCTAATGACCTACCTTTAACTTGATTACCTCTGTAAATACCTTATTTGCAAATAAAATTTTACTCTGAGGCAATGCGGATTATGACTTCAACAAGTGGATTCACGGCTGGGGAAAGTGGTAAAAAACACTAATTATTTGTATTTTTGAGGACTATTTTTTTTCTTTAAAAAGACAAAATAGATCTTAGAAATTATTAAATGAGGGGCACATGGGTGGCACAGTTGGTTGAACATCCAACTCTTGGTTTCAGCTCAGGTCATAATCGCAGGTCATGAGCTCAAGCCCCACATTGGGCTCCAAGATCAGTGCAGAGTCTACTTGAGACTCTCTCTTCCTCTCCCTCTCTCTGCCTTTACCCCCATGCCCCATGCTCTCTCTCTCTAAAATAAATATTTTTTTTAAAAAAGAGGAATTATAAAAGGATGAATAGTTGCGATATTGTGATTTATAGGAAACATATTTGGTCTTCCCCCCTGTTTCTGGCATAGTGATCATAAAACCCTTAGGAATTCCTAGGGCTAGAGAGTTATAAAGATGTCTTTTGTTATATTGAGGTGTGTTTTGGAAATCACCTAAGGTTGGGGACTTATAGCCAGAGGTTGCCACGCTAACCATGTGTCCGACCCACCTGAGCTCTGGAAGGGATAGGAGCTAGAGGCTGGATCAACTGTCATAAGCTAATGATTTAATCAATCCTCCAAATATAATGAAGTTGCCATAAAACCCTGAAAGGATGAGGTTCGGAGAATTTCTGGGTTGGTGAACACAGGGATGTGCTGAGAGAGTGGTGCACCTAGAGAAGACAATGGAAGCTCCACACTTCTTCCCACATATCTTGCCCTATGACCCTTCTGTCTGGCTGTTTCTTAGTTATATACCTTTATTATAAACTGGCTTTCTGAGTTCTGTAAGCTGCTCTAGCAAATTAATCAAACCCAACAGAATTGATGGGACCCTCTGATCTACAGCCAGTGGGTCTGAAGTACAGGTAAAAGGTAACAGTGTGGACTTGCAACTGGCATCGTAAGTCTAAGGACAGGGTTATGGGAACCTCTAATTGGTAGCCAGTTAGTCAGAAACACAAATGACAACCTGAGCTTGCAAATGGCATCTGAAGTTGAGGGTGAGAAGTCTCTTGGAAGACTGTAACATTAATTAACCTGTGAAATAATATCAGAATTGAGCCGGATTGTAGGAAACAAGGCCGCTTTCTGGAGAACTGCTTGGTGGTGTGGGGGAAACCATGCCTCCATACATTGGAATTTGTCTAGAACCTAATAATACTAGTTTACTTTCATGAACAATATCACCAGCAAAATAAATGACTAAATTTTAGTATAAAGCTATATACATAGAGTATCAAAGTAATAAGTGCCATATAGTTCATGTCCAACCCAATTATAATACACTCAGTCCTAGACCTCATCCCCTGACACTTCTTATCACTGTACCCCAGCCATGCTGGCCTCCTTGCTGTTTCTTGACCAGGCCCCATGTACTTTGTATCAAATGCTCTTGGCCTGGAGTTCTTCCTTCAAGTATATGTGTAGGTTGGTTCCTTCCGTTCCCATGATCTCAATTCTCAGATCATCTTAAATAAAACAGCACCCTTAGTCACCCTTCATCTCCCTTTCTCATTTTATTTTTCTTCTTAGCACTTACTATACTCGACAGATTATATTGTTATTTGATTATCTGTTTTCTTTCCCCCACTGCAAAGTAAACTTGAGGGCAAAGACTAATGTTTTATTCACTGATGTACCCCTGACATCTAAAAACAAAACCTAGTGACTACTGTATTTGTATACTATCACAAGCAGAAAGAATATTTAAAAATGAATGCATCTGTTTTCTAATTGGATCTATCAGTTCCTTTCTAATCAGTTCTTCACATCTAGAGGCAATGTGACCTTTTCAAGCTCACCATTCCTCTATGGAACCCATTTTCCTCTCTCACAGGACATAGTCTCAAATCTTTATCATAGCTGAAAAGGCTTTGCTGGGCTCTGCCCACCTTTCCATCTGCTCTTACACTTTACCCCTCACAGTTCTCAGGGATTCAATCACTCTGGCCCTCTCTCAAATTCCTCAGTGTGTTCCTCCTCATCACAAGGCCCCTGCACATGTAGTTCCTCTGATCTGGAATTCTCTGCTCTCCTCTCCCCAGGCCTTCATCACATAAATTTAGTTAACCTTA
The DNA here is from genome assembly GCF_018345385.1 of Vulpes lagopus. Taxonomy (NCBI): domain Eukaryota; kingdom Metazoa; phylum Chordata; class Mammalia; order Carnivora; family Canidae; genus Vulpes; species Vulpes lagopus. The sequence goes on along the minus strand of NC_054826.1, from coordinate 146,725,030 downwards.
ACTCCTGAGCTTCCTTCAGATCATAGCTCAAAATGTCACTTACTCTGGAAGTCTTCCTCAAGCACTCCATGTCAAGTTCTTTTGTCATATGCTTTTGAAGGACAATTTCTTTCAGAGCTCTAATGCCTTTCAAATATTTAATTGATATCATTTTTGATTAATGTATTTCTCCCAATGAACCCAAGTTCCAACAGAACAGGAACTACATTTTTGTTGTACATACTGTGTTTTGAGCAACTGGAAGGTGTTTGAATACCTAAACGAGGGGACAGAGGGATCCCTGGGTGGCGCAGCGGTTTGGCGCCTGCCTTTGACCCAGGGCGCGATCCTGGAGACCCGGGATCGAATCCCACGTCGGGCTCCCGGTGCATGAAGCCTGCTTCTCCCTCTGCCTATGTCTCTGCCTCTCTCTCTCTCTGTGTGTGACTATAATAAATAAATAAAAATTAAAAAAAAATTAAAAAAAAAATAAATGAAGGGACAGAGACAAAGCAGCAGGCTAACTATTAGTAAGTGAATAATTAAAGCCTGAAATCAATCGATTATGGGAATCAACAAAGCAAACTTTTTTACTGACTTTGTTTTATCTAGACACACTGCCCATTTCTGGCTATCTGCCTCTCCCTCCTAGCCATCAGTGTATGCACAAGAGAGAAAAACTTACTTAATATTTCCACAAATTGGAAAATATGAATAATATAAATTCTTGTAACACTTATTATTGTATCATTAACTTTCAGGTTGCCTTAATAACAATAGAACAAACTTTTATACCTTTTTTTTTGACAATATCATAAAAATTAAAACGGGTCATAATGAATTTTTTAGAACAAATTCATATCATAAATGATATAAAAGTAAGGCTGTAATACCCTCCCAGATCTATGATATTTTTTATAAAATCTTTAAAATACTTTCAGATGGCAAAGGTGCATAATTACTTGCCACAGTAAACCAAAAAGTTACAGACTGGACTTGACGTTTTACATCTTTGTACTCTAAAAGTATGTTAAATGTTTATTACAAAAAAAAAAAAATTCTATATAATTTCCTTTAACTCAACTCATTCAGTTATATAGAACATTTTGAATGCAATGTTACAGGCTGAATTTGCTGTCCCCCTCCAATCATATATTGAAGTCCTAACCCCTAGTCCTAACTGAGATTACGGCTATATCTAGGGACAAGACCTTTAAATAGGTAACTAAAATGAGGCTATTAGGGTAAGCCCAAATCCAATTTGACTGGTGTCCTTAAAAGGAGAGATTATGACATACGACGAAACACCAAGGATACATATACACAAAGAAAAAGCCAATTAAGGACATAACAAGAAAATTGACATCTAAAGCCAAGGAGAGAGGTCTCATGAGAAACCAAACCACCTGCCTTGGACTTCTAGCCTTCAGAACTATAAGAAAATAAATTTATGTTGTTCTAGCCACCCAGTCCATGGCTCCCCTAGGAGACCAACACACTCATCTCACATTGCATATGAAGGTTCTAGTCTACTGTAATCTATGTGAATGACTAATAATTTTTGGCTTATGAAAACAACAAACTAAGGTTACCTCCACCATGCTTTCTTTATGCTAAATGTTGGGACTCAAAAAAGAATATGTAGGCAGATTTACCTAAGAAAAAAATCTGGTCCTACCTACTTGTAGTACTGCATCCTGTGCGGCAATGAGGTGGATCTCTATCTGGATAGGTATGCCCATCCATTTCCTTAATGGGCAGAAGAAAACAACTTAGCTATCATATACCTGAAGTAATAAACATGTGGATCTCCTTTGAGACCATAATATAAAATGCTTTACATTCAAGGTCCCTGCAAATGACGTTAATTAAAATAGTTTGCTAACTGTCCTTTTCTGTGGCTGAGGAAACTGTGAACTAGTGGTCAAAACTAACCATGCTAAATCAAGTCTTTTCAAAAACACAGATTGCCAGAACTTCTTCCCTAGAGTTTCTGATTCAAATTTGTTATAGTTTCTCAGTTTCCACAGTTTTTGTAAATACCTCAAGACAACTCTAATATGCAGTCAGAATCATCTAAAACAGGCTTTCCAACCAATATACTTATATATTAAAAAGAAACTCCTCACTGAGAGGGGCACTTGATAGGATGAGCATTGGGAATTATACTATATGTTGACAAATCAAACATCAATTAAAAAATATAGAAATTTAAAAAAAAAAAAGAAAGAAAAATTCCTAGGGAGCTAAATGTGCAACCATGACTGAAAATCATAGTGCAGAATCCAGGTATCATATGACTATAACACGCTGTGATTAATATGAGGTATGCGCAACCAAATATTGGTAATATATGAATGATTACTGAAAAATATATTATCAAAGTCACTGAACAGTACTGAATACAGAATAAAGAATACTATACACTGTAGTATGGCTTCATTATGAAAGGTATCGGTGAGCCTTCAATTACCTAAGTAGAAAAGGGAATGAGAATATCAACAAAATACAGCAAAAAATTCAACAGTACGTTAAGTGTATACACTATGACTACAGGAGGGTTTATTACTGGAATGCAAGGATAGTCCAACCTTAAGACAATCAATGTAATATACATTAACAAAATAAAGGATGAAAACAACATGATTATCTCTGCTGGTGCAGGAAAAAACAACTGACAAAACTCAACCTTATTTCATGATAAAAACACTCAACAAACTAGGAATAGAAGTAAACTACCACAACATAATAAAGGCAATATGTGGAAACCCCACAATTTACATTGCATTCAAGGGCATAAGACAGAAACCTTTCCTCGAAGATCAGAACAAGACAAGGATGTCCATTTTTACTGTTTCTACTTAACATAGTGCTGGAATTCCTACCAAGAGCATAAGTAGGCAAAGAAACAGAAACAAAAGGCATTCAATCTGGAAAAGAAGAAATAAAGTTATCTGTTTGTAGATGCCATGATCTTATATGTAGAAAATTCTAAAGATTCTACAAAAACACTAATACATGAATTCAGCAAAGTTGCAGCATATAAAAATCAACACACACTTTATCTTACATCACTTACAAAAATTAACACAAAATGGATTAAAACTTAAATGTAAGACTTGAAACCATGAAACCTCTAGAAGTAAAACACAGTATGACACGGGTATTGGCAATGACTTTTCGGATATGACATCTAAAAAACAAGCAACAAAATAAAAAACAAACATGGAGGACTACATTCAACTAAACTGAAAAAGCTGCAAGGCAAAAAACAATCAACAAAGTGAAAAGACAACCTACAGAATGGGGGGAAATATTTCCAGGCCATATATTTAATAAGATGTTAATATCCCAAATATATATAAAAGACCCCATACAACTCTGTAGCTAAAAACCAAATAACCCAATTAAAAATGGTCATAGGATCTGAATAGACATTTTTCCAAAGAAGATCTATAAATGGCCAACAGGTACATGAAAAGATGCTCAATACCACTAGTGATTAAGGAAATGCAAATCAAAACTACAACGAGGTATCACCTCATGCCTGTTAGAATGACCATGATCAAAAAGACAAGAAATAACAAATGCTGATAAAAACAAAGAGAAAAGGAACCCTTGTGTAGTACTGGCAGGAATGTAAATTGGTTTAGACACTATGAAAAACAGTATGAAGGTTCCTCAAAAAATAAACTACCCTATGATCTAGCAATTCCACTTCTGGGTATATATCCAAAGAAAACAAAAACACTAACTTGAAAAGATATCTGCCACCACTCTATGTTCATAGCAGATTATTTACAACAGCTAAGATATGGAAACAACCTAAGTGTCCATCAGTGGACAAACAAAGAAGTTGTGGTAAATATATACAATAGAATATTATTCAGCTATAAGAAAGGAGAAAATCTTGCCACTTACAACAACCTAGATGGACCGTGAAGGCACCATGCTAAGTAAAATAAGTCAGAGAAAGGCAAACAATGCATGACCTCATTCATCTACACGTGGAATCTAAAAGGAAAAAAAAGAAACAAAAAATTCACAAAGAGATCAGATTTATGGTTACAAGAGGCAGGGTGGTAGTGGGAGAGGGAAATGGGAGAAAGATGGCCAAAAAGTACAATTTCCAGATATAAAATAATTAAGTACTAGAGATGTACTGTATAACACGATGACTACAGTTGACATTGTTATAGGATATATTGGAAAGTTGAAAGTGTAAATCCTAAGAGTTCTCATCACATGAAAACTAATGACACTAAATGACACTAGACTAATGACAATAATCATTTCACAATGCTGCTGACCCTTGAACACACAGTTTTGAACTGTATGGGTCTAGTTACAAGCAGATATTTCATAGTACACTATTGTAAATGTATTTTCTTTTCCTTATGAATTTCCTAATAACATTTTCTTTTCTCTAGCTTATTTTATTTTAAGAACAGTATCTAACATATATCACATGAAGTATGTGGTAATCCACTCTTCATGTTATTGGTAAGTCTTCTGATCAACAGCTGGCTATTAGCAGTTAAGTTGCCATGAAGTCAAAAGTCATACATGGATTTTCTATTGTAGGGAGCCAGCACCCTTAGCCCCCACATCATTCAAACCATTATGATGTAGAACTTAAACTTATATAGTGATGTATGTGAATTATATCTCAAGAAAACTAAGAAAAAAAAATTAAAAATAATACAGAAAAAAATCAACATTTAAAGGTCAACTGCATTTCCATAAATAGACAATGACCATTCTGAAAAAACATTAAGAAAGCAATACCATTTACAAAAGCATCAAAAAGAATACAATACTGGGGCTCTTCAGTGGTGCAGTTAAGTGTCCAACTCTTGATTTCAGCTCAAGTATCCATCTTGGGGTCATGAGTTCAAGCCCCATGTTGGGCTCCACACTGGGTGGGGAGCCTACTTAAAAAATTAGTTAATTAATTAATAATTTTCTTTAGAAAAGAGTATTTAGGAATAAACTTAACCAAAGACGCTAAAGTCTCATATACTGAAAACATTGTCAAAAGAAAGTAAAGATGACAAAAATAAGTGAAAAGACATCTAGTGTTCATGGATTAGGAGACTTAGTAACATTAAAATATTAATACTACTCAAAGTAGATTTAATGCAATCCTTATGAATATCCCAGGGGCATTTCTACAGACAGAAAATTTCATTCTAATACTTACATGGAATTTCAAGGGACCCTAAATAGTCAATCTTGAAATTGAAGAACAAAGTTACAGATCTCACACTTCCTGATTTTAAAACTTACCACAAAACTACAGTAATCAAAACAATTTGGTAGTGGCAGAAAGACAAACATACAGACTAATGGACTATAATACATTCTCACAAAAAAGGTCAAATGATTTTTGACAAGGATGTCAAGAACATTCAAAAGGGATAGACAGTCTTCTCAACAAATGATGCTGAGAAATTCAAATAAACATGCACAAGAATGAAATTGGACTCTTTCAAATGCTGAATCCATTTCACATACCTGGAAATAAACCCCACCTGTTTGTAGTGTGTAATTGTTTTTATACATTGTTTGGCTCAACTTGTTAATATTGAGAACTTTTTGCATCTAAGTTTATCACAGATGTTAATCTGTAGAGTTTTGTTTTTGTACCGCATCCATCTAGTTTTTTTTTTTTTTATCAATGTAATGTTAGCTTCATAAAATGAAATGGAAAGCATTTCCTCTTCCATTTTCTGGAAAGGATTATATAAAACTGGTGTTAATTCTTCTTAAAATTGTTTAAAATAATTCTCCAGTTTGGAATTTTCCAGTGAAACTCTCCATCTTGGCCTAGAGATTTCTTTCTTGGGAGCTGTGTCACAATTCTAAATTCAATGCCCTTAACAATTACTGGGCCATTAAACATAAATTTCATATTGAATGAGTTGTGCTTGGTTTGTTTTTCAAGATACTGGGCTATTTCATCCAAATTGTTAAATTTCTGTAAATTGTTCATAGCAAGCTCTAATTATCCTTACAATGTCTAAAAGGATCTACAGTGATATCCCGTTACATGACTAAATTGGTAATTTTTATCCACTTTCTTTTTATCTTTGTCAGTCCTGCCGGAAGCTTATCAATTCTGTTGATTTTTCATATAAGTAGCTTTTTCTTTCAGTGATTTTTCGCTTTTTAATCTCATTTATTTCTACTCTTAAATTTATTATTTTCTTTTTCTGTTTCCTTTGGTTTATTTTCCTTCTCATTTTCTATTATATGAAAATTTTCTTTTCAAATGTAACATTTAATGCTGTAAATTTCTCAGCAATGCTTTAGCATATTTTCATATGCTCTATTTTCATTTTCAGTAAGGTTTTTTTTTTTTTTTAAATTTTGAGAATTTTTAAGCCATGGATTATTCAGAAGTGTGTTAATTTTCAATCGACAGATTCTCCTGTTACTGATCTCTAATTTGATTCCAATATGGTAAGAGAATATATTTTATATGATTACCATTCTTCAAATTTGTTTTTTTTTTCCCCATTCTTCAAATTTGTATTGTTGAAGATGTTGTCTATCTTCAGGAGTGTTTAAGGAATACTTGAATAAAATGTATATTCCTATTATATTTGCTAGATGGCATGTTTTATATACATCATTTAGATCCTATGGTTTACTGTGTTCAGATTTTTTTATATTCTTGCTGATCTTATGTCTAGTAGTGGTATCAGTTGTGGAAGAGAGTATTAAAGTCTTCAATTATAACTGTGGAATCATCTCTTCCTTTTTCAGCTTTATCAGTTTTTTGTTTGGTTTTGTTTTGTTTGCTTGCTTTTTAGTGTAGATTACAGCTCTATTGTTTGGTACACACACAAGGGTTCCTCTTGGACCCTAGTGCTTTTCTTTGTTCTGAAGTCTACTTTACCAGAATTTAATGTAACTATTCTTGCTTCTTAGATAGGTTGTTTGTATGGTATAATCTTTCTATCTTTTCATTTTTAGCCAACTTATGTCACTGAATTTGAAGTAAATTTCTTATAAGCCTACGTTAGTAGAGTTGTATGTCTTTTATCCACTGTGTCATTTTCTTTCTTTTGACTGATACCATTTACATTTTTTTAAAGGCTTTATTTATTTATTCATGAGAGACAGAGAGAGACAGAGGCAGAGACAGAGGCAGAGGGAGAAGCAGTCTCCATGCAGGGAGCCTGATGTGGAACTCAATCCCGGGTCTCCAGGATCACTCCAGCCCTGGGCTGAAGTTGGCACTAAACCATGGAGCCACCCGGGCTGCCCTACCATGTACATTTAAAGTAATTTCCAATCTTCAGATTAAATGTGCCTACTTACCTGTGACAGGTATGACTATGTTAGAAGAGCCACTTCAAAACCAGAAGAATAATGACTCAATATAGAGAACATCAATAAAGAAATAAAAAAGAAACAGTAATTTATAAAACAAACAAATTCTGGAGATGAACAATAATTAAAATGAAAAATTCACTAGTGACCTTCAAAAGATTTGAGCAAGCAGAAAAGACCATCAGTGGATATGAAAGTATTTTCAGGTAAACTGAAATTAACAATTTGAGAAGTAGAAAAAAAAATGAAGAAAAATGCAGAACCTAAGAGACCTGTGGACACCATCAAGTATACCAGCCTATTTATAATGAGACAAAGGAGGAGAAAAAGAGGTAGAAAGAGTATTTCAAAAAAATAATGGCAATAAATATCCAAATTTTGATAAAAGGCATGAAGCTAAACAGCTAACAAACTCAACAAACTCCAAGTAGGAAAACTCCAGGGATGCCTGGGTGGCTCAGCAGTTGAACATCTGCCTTTGGCTCAGGGAGTGATCCTGGAGTCCTGGGACTGAGTTCCACATGAGGCTCCCTGCATGGAGCCTGCCGCTCCCTCTGCCTGTGTCTCTGCCGCTCTCATGAAAAAATAAATAAAACCTTAATTTTATTAAAGAGTCTTGAAGAATGTTTGCACACCCATGTTCATATTGGCACTATTCACAATAGCCAAGAGGTGGGAGCAACCCAAACATCTACTGATGGATGAACCAATAAAGGAAACGTGGTATATGAATACAATGAAATATTATATAACCTTAAACAAGAAAAATCCTGTCACATGCACCAAATGGATGAACCATAAGAACATTACACTAAAAAAAAAAAAAAAGAACATTACACTGAGATAAGCCAGTCGCAAAAAAGACAAAGAGTGTATGATTCCACCTACATGAGTTATATAAAATAGTCAAATTTATGAAAACAGAAAGTAGAATGTGGTCACCAAGGGCTGGGAGGAGGAGCAAAAGGGGAAATGATTGTTTAATAATAGGTAGAGAGTCTCAGATTTGCAAGATAAAAAAGTTGTGGATATCTGTTTCATAAAAATGTTAATATACTTAATACTATTAAACCATACACTTAAAAAAAATAATTAAATGTGCATAGTAACACTATTCAAAATAGCCTAAAGGTGTAAGCAACCCAAATGTCCATCCACAGATGAACAGGTAAAAAATATACAGCATAGCCATACAATAGAATATTACTCAGGCATAAAAAGAAATGAAGTGCTGGGGCGCTTGGGTGGCTTAGTCAGTTAAGTATCCAACTCTTGGTTTCAGCTAAGGTCATGATCTCATGGGTCCTGAGATGGAGCCCCAGGTAGGGCTCCCAGCTCAGCAAGGAGTCTGACTGAAGGTTCTCACCCTCTGTCCCTCCCCCCTGGCATGCACTGTCTAAAACAACTAAATCTTTAAAAAAAAAGGGGGGGGGGAATGAAATATCCATATGCTACAACATGGATGAACCTCAAACACGTTATGCTGCAACTCGCTAGCTCATTTGGTAGAGTGTACAGCTCTTGATCTCAGGGTCAAGAGTTTGAGCCCCATGTTGGGTTCAGACCAAGGTTGTGGCAATACAGTTAAACACATCAAGAAAGTCAGAATCCCAGGTAAATACAGGACCTGTTATGGTGCTTCCCTCAGGAAAATGGTGAGAAAGAGTGAAATAAGCCAGATGACAAGTACACTTGCTCCTTCTGTGGCAAAACCAAGATGAAAAGACAAGCTGTGAGGATCTGGCATTGTGGTTCCTATATGAAAACGGCAGCCAGTGCTGCCTGGGCCTACAACTACAACACCATTTCTGCCCTCACATTGAAGTCTGCCATCAGATGACTGGAGGAGACCAAAGACCAGTAGAAGCTTCACCATTTGAAACATTGCTAGCCTATAAAAAAATGGGTCAATTCTGTAACAAAACTATTTTGGTTTGTTATTAAATTCATTAACTGGATGTTCCAACTTGCACTGCATTGATTTTGCTTTCTCAAAAGACTTGGAAATTTAAAACCCTTCTAATTTTTAATGGAAAAGCTTACTGAGGTGGGCTATCCTAATGCAGTACTTTTTTTCTATAGTCAAATGATATATGACATAATAATATAAACCTTAGAGGTTAGGTATGTGTCTTTGCTTTCCATAGATATGTGTTATCTTTGCCAGTTCCACTTCTTTGACATACATTAGTTTAAGCTGTGCAGACTTTTGTTTTTAGATCATTAATTTTTTTTTAATCTTTCTAAAGGTAGAATGACATATACTGCCTCCTAACTTTTGGGTGTTTTGACTGACCACACATTTCATCAGCATCTTCAGAAAATAGAATGAAACAATTAGAATTTTAGAACAAAATTTGCAGATGTCTATAACATTCTCCATTTTTTAGTTTGCACAGAAGGACTGACAGGATTAAATTACTCAAATTGATATAGTCAGTCACACTAATAAAAATGAAGTTCCATAGAGGAAACACACAATGAGATAACACCACACACCTTTCAAAATGCTACAATAAAAAAAAAATTAAAAATTACTTTCAGCACCTAATGCTTGCAAGAATGTGGCGAAACCAGATCACTTAAAAAATGCTGAAAAACAATTTGGCCATTCTATTAAACCTAAACATGTAACTAGCATATGCACTCAGCAATTGCACTCTGGGGCATTTATTCTAGGGAAATGAAAACTGATGTTTACACATAAACTTGTACTCAAATGTTCATATTAGCTATATTCATAATAGACCCAAAATGGAAATGACCCAGACATTTGTTCTCCCGTAGATGAACAGTTTAATTATGATACCCTAACAACATGAAATACTACTCAGCAATAAAAAAGAATAAACTAATCAATGTATACAACTTGGATGAATCTTGAGGGAATTGTGGTGACTGAAAAAAGTCAATACCAAAATGTTGTATACTGTATAATTCCATCACATGAAATGAAAAAATTATAGAAATGGCAAACATTATTGGTTACAAGGGATTAGGGATTGGAGAAGGGAAACAAGTTATAAAAAGGCATTATTAAGCAGTGTTGAGAGGGAAGAACATAGAAGGAAATCAGCATAAATATGAATGGTTACAGGGTAATTTAAAAGGGGGAATATGACCTAAAAGTATAATCATTTAAATTGGAAAAACCAACTTGTCTGCCACTCTGTCATTTGACTAAAAATAAAATTGGTTAGATATTAAATATTTTATGTAAACCCTGACTGGTTATTCAACAAATATATTATCTCTGTAACAAGAACTGTTCTAGATGGTGAGTATACAATGGGGGAACAAGGTGGGCAAGGTCCTACTCATATATACTTTTCCTACAAATGGTATTTTTTCCCCACGCAAACCCTCCCAAATGATTTTCTGAATCATGAAATGTCTAGAATGTCTAGAAAATGTCTCCTCATCAAATACTATCAGAATTCATATTCAGCGAGTATGTATTATTAGACAATATTCATGGAAATCCAAGACTTAACACATTTAAAATTCTCTCAGGTACTCAAATATCTTTGTTAAGACTTTTGTTATTAGTAGTACAATTATTTATCCATCAATAGTATTAAATCTTGTTTAATTAAGAGTAAAGAGAGGCCAGAAACTGTAATAAAAACAGCAACTCATAAATCCATATGGAACAAGCCATTTTTCAATAATCTTTGTCTTTTTTATCCCCACCACTACCACTCTAAAGTCAGGTCATCCTGAATCCAATCTAGCTTCTCCTCCAATATGTTCTCCACATTTTAATTAAATGTTTTTCTAAAACACAGATCTGATCACATCATTCCCTCACATTTTAACTCCTTTAATGATCTCCTATTATTGTTAATCCAAACACTTTAAAAAGGTTTCTAGGGGATCTCTGGGTGGCTCAGCGGTTTAGCACCTGCCTTCAGCCCAGGGTGTGATCCTGGAGCCTCGGGATCGAGTCCCACGTTGGGTTCCCTGCATGGAGCCTGCTTCTCCCTCTGCCTGTGTTTCTGCCTCTCTCTGTGTCTCTCATGAAGAAACAAATAAATAAACTCTTAAATAAACAAACAAATAAAATGGTTTCTAAAACCCACAATAAAATACCTCAATACTTACTCTCCCTCTTCTCTTTTTTAATATTTTATTTATTTATTCATGAGAGACACAGAAAGAGAGAGGCAGAGAAGCAGGCAGAGGGAGAAGCAGGCTCCCTGTGGGGAGCCTGATGTGGGCCTTGATCCCAGGACCCCAGGTTTACTCCCTGAGCAGAAGGCAGGTGCTCAACCACTAAGCCACCCAGGTGTCCCTCCCTCTTCTCTCTTGACACTAGCCACTCCCCTCTCCTTACTCCTTGTAGAACTCCACACTCAAGACATACCACATTTCTTTCAGTTCTACCAATCTTCTCCTTCTCTTTCCTCTCATTCTTCCACATGCTATTTCTTCTGTTAACAATAGTCCTTCCCTAAATTTTATCTAGATAAATCATTAACAGTTCTTCTAAGTTTTAGTTTAAATGTCACTTCTGGGAGTCCTTGGGATATTTTCATTCAATAAATCTTTATTAAATGCTCATTGACAGTCAAGTCCATACTCAGTGTTTGTTTGCTTTTTTTTTTATTTGAGAGAGTAAAAGAAAGAGAGACTGAGAGCAAGTGAAGGGAGGGGCAGAGGGAGAAGCAGACTCTCTGCCAAGCAGGGAGCCAGACACTCAGGGATTGATCCCAGGATCCTGAAATCATGTCCCGAGCTGAAGGCAGACACTTAACTGACTTAGCTACCCAGGTGCCCATACATTCAGTTCTTACATCTTAATAAATAAAACAGACATGGTCATTGCCATCCAAGAACACAAACTATCACATTAATCCCATCTTACTATACTTACATATTTAGTCATCCTTCCTCTTCATACTAATAACTAGTATCAGATATGAGCTAAAACCAATGTAGCTACAATAACCAGTTCAGAAAACACTGAATAAATCAAAATCTTAAACAAGTATTTACTGACCACTGATCATATGACATATACACCCATAGTCCCCAGTCTGGCTGGGAGACCCTAAACCATTGCAAATATCTGCTTTTATGGTCAGTCATCTCAAAAGAACAAAAGATCAGAGGTTCAAAGACTCAGGTTCTAATTTTGTCTGCAATTATCTACCTGACTTCAAGTTGTCTTTAATTATTTATAAGCCTCACACTCTTAAGTACAATAGTATAATATGTAAATCAATGATCATTATGGAGTCTTTCACAGTATAATTTATTTCTTGATGGGTTCAAAATTAGTTGTTAAAAAGTTTCAAAAACAGAACAAGGAAACCATTCAATGACTTCCTAAACTACAGTAAATTATAAACTTTAGTACACTTAAGAAAATGCCAGTAATGGGGCACCTGGGTGGATCAGTCGGTTAGGCACCCGACACTTGATCTCAGCTCAGGTCTTGATCTCAGGGTTGTGAGTTCAAGCCCCATGCTGGGCTCAATGCTAGGGCTGGAGCCTACTTAAAAAAAAAAAAAAAAAAAAAGCCAGTAATTTTGACAACACAGACATCCAATTAAATGAAACTATTTTACAAAATAATTTCTAGAAATTAAAGTAAGACTTAGTTCACACTCCCTTAGTCCACATTTTCCCAAGGTCATCCTATATTCAAAATTCTAATTCTTTTCTTCAGAGCCCAACTCAAACATCACCTTCCTTCAACAAAGCCTTTCCTGATCTCTCCCTTCAAAATTCCCTTCCCTATATATACCTGACAGTATTCTGTCCACGAGTTATAACATAATTAGCTATATGACACTGAGAATTCTAATTACCAATGAGTGCATATTTAACATATAGCATAGTGCCTAGAACATGATGTTTCTTTTTTTCCTTTTTTCTTTTTTTAAAATATTTTATTTATTTATTTATTCATGAGAGACACAGAGAGAGAGAGAGGCAGAGACACAGGAAGAGGGAGAAGCAGGCTCCATGCAAGGACCCTGACATGGGACTCAATCCCGGGTCTCCAGGATCACACTCCGGGCTGAAGGCAGCCTAAACCGCTGAGCCACCCGGGCTGCCCAGAACATGATGTTTCAATAAAGGCTTACTGAATACCTTGTTTTATTTAGGACCTTTTTTTATAGTTTAGACCTACTACAGAGGGTTAACTGTATAGCAAAAATAAAATTCTTTCACTTGACAGGGCAGTTTATGGTTCCCTGTTCATTTATTAGAATGACATTTGCCACTTAGCCTTTAACTGTTAAGTTGAAAACCACATCAGATTTGAGTAGAAATTGTTATAATAAATACACGTCTAGATGAAGCTTTCTTTGGAAAAATAGCACAGCTTCAAAACAAATCAATGTAGCCTATTTAGCCTTTTAGACAAATGAAACAACAAAGTGAAACTAACGATGAGTTTTAAGAGATGTAGAAAAAGGGAGATAGAAATGAAAAGACATCACACCGGAAAATACTACCCAAAAAATAAGCCCAAAGGAAGGCAGTATCTAAATCCTTAAAAATAACTCAAAGAAAGCCACCATAATAATGTTAAGGATTTTCCCAGCTCTTTTTTCAGGTCTTAAATTTAGTAATTTCTAGAATTATAGAAAAGCTAGAACTGAGACTAGTAATTACAGCTTATCACACATGCTAAGGGAGGTAAAGAAGAAAAAAACATACAAAGAAGGAAAGTTTTCTAAAGCTTGAGTTGTAAGAGACAACCTGTGAGCAGCATGTTATTAATCTAGACTTAATTAACCTAATACTTAGTAATAGCTTTTATTTTTATTTACAGACTACACTAACATTAGAGTTTGTAGTAAATTACAAAGAAATCCACCACAAAGAAATATGCTTTCTAAATAAGCAGCATGAAGGAATAAAGAGAGCAAAGACAAACAATCTGATTATCCAATATTAAATAACTAAATGCAGTACATAACACACAATGGTATGTTAATTGGTGGATTTAACCATAAAGGAGAAAAATTTGTCCCAATTATATAGTCTTCAAAAGAATTAGGTTATGATGAAGGTGACACTGCAAATCTAAGAGGACTCTCACAATTAAAGAAACACACCAGCTCTCTAGGCTCAGACCTAAGTTGCAGCAATACAGTTAAACACACCAAGAAAGTCAGAATCCCAGGTAAATACAGGACCTGTTATGGTGCTTCCCTCAGGAAAATGGTGATTAAGAGTGAAATAAGCCAGATGACAAGTACACTTGCTCCTTCTGTGGCAAAACCAAGATGAAAAGACAAGCTGTGAGGATCTGGCATTGTGGTTCCTATATGAAAACGGCAGCCAGTGCTGCCTGGGCCTACAACTACAACACCATTTCTGCCCTCACATTGAAGTCTGCCATCAGATGACTGGAGGAGACCAAAGACCAGTAGAAGCTTCACCATTTGAAACATTGCTAGCCTATAAAAAAATGGGTCAATTCTGTAACAAAACTATTTTGGTTTGTTATTAAATTCATTAACTGGATGTTCCAACTTGCACTGCATTGATTTTGCTTTCTCAAAAGACTTGGAAATTTAAAATCCTTCTAATTAAAAAAAATTCACCAATAAATACCACTTTTCATTGATTAGACTGCCATGGATTAAAACACAAGTTAATATTTAGTATTACATATACATAGCAAATATATATAATATTTAATACTCTAAAAAACATTGCTAATAAAATACTAAGTGATATAATCTCATTGCAATTTTGCATTATCAGAAATTAAAGTCCACATATAAACTGACCCAGCAATCTAATGCTACAAATTATCTTACCGACATGCTCACACAATTCCAATAACGTAGTAAAGAATATTTATTGCAGCACTGCATATACAAACAAAAACCCTGAGATTTACCCAAATATCTTTATCAACAAGGAAACAATTATATTAAATGTAATCCATATATGAAAAACATCCAAGATATGCCACCAAATGGAAAGAGAAAGATGCAAAATATATCAGTTATTTCTGATAATTTATGGGTAGTATAGTGCTGAGAGAGGAAAGTTTTACTTATTCTTAATATCTTTGTACTATTTGCTTATACATAAATAAGCATATGTGACTTTATAAAAATATAATTTCAAAAATACTAAATACTACTTAACAATATATTTGAAAAAGGTCAAATGTACATTGTGCAATCTCATCTAGGATGAAGAACAAATATTTTTATTAATTTAAAAGTATTTTTCACATTACAACAAAGGGCAGCACATCTACATTCCTCATAAAGAGAGTGAAGCACTGAGAGCTTAATTTGAAAATTAAGGAAATTAGCTAATATAAATATTCATAAAGAACTTCAAATCCTTGGATTCAAGGACTCTGCAAAATGAAAAAAGCAGCTTCTGACTTTATAAAATATTGAAGAATGAAGACGAAGAGTCTGAAACTGAGGTATACCTACCAGCCTCTGAGAAGAGAAACTAGCCTAAAATATTTCAAATACACGTTAAATCAAGCAACCTCAAGGTTATATTTCTCTGAATACGAAAATTTTATCAACAATAAAACTAAACATACTTCACATCCGTGATGAAATAAAACAAATAACTGAAGTTCTACATTTGATAAGAATCTATGTCTAAGAAAATTCTTGTAGGGATCAGAAGAAACAGCATGAGATGGGGTCAATGTCCAACTCTGTATTCAACCTTTATGGCAGAAGCTGCAGAGAGGAAAAGCAACAAATTGATCCCAGTGGGGAAGAATTTCTTCTTGCTTTGGACTTGCTAGAAGGCATAAAAATCCCCTAGGTGACTACAATGGCCAATCCAACCAGCCGAATTTTAAATATGGAAGAAAAAAACTAGTATAAAATACTTTAAAATATTTTAAAAATTTCTTAAGTACATTATTCATATACCACAGATGTACAGTGATAAAACAAGATTTTTAAAATATTTTTCATCAAACAGCAAGCTTCCTAAGTTATAAAACTCAAAAATGTTATCACAATTCCAGACTACGATTCAATTTCCTTCTCTACTCCAATATTTTTTTACCCTCAGGAAAATGAGAAAAAATTTCTTTATAGATGCGACCAATCTTCTTAATCTTCTACTTGTATTAATCTAATACATCTTTTAAAATCTTTAAAGAAATAACTAGTACAAACTCACAAAAAGGGTATCATTAGTAGCAAACATTCTAATTTCCATAACATGGATTAATGCCTTCATTTGGAAAGAGTAATCAAAATCAACACAGTTTTCCTTAAGGTCTTAACTAAGAACATTACTAGCCATTTCTTTCAAATGTATTCAAAGACGACTTAGGGGATATTTTGTTGCTCTTTTCAAAATTCTATAACGCTGCTTCTGTATTGTCCTCATTGGCTTTTCCCACAGCCCAAAAGCAACTGAAGCACCAATGTCCTCATCCCATTCCAGCCTGTATTCTGAATCCCTAGTTGACTGAGAGAGAATTCTGTTTATTGTTCTGTTTTACAAACATTCACTAAGTACACACAGTACTCTGGCACTGTGCTACTAAGATAAGTAAGACATTGATGATATCTACCTTTTTCAAAGAGCTCACTGTCCAGTAAAGAAAACATTCTATTGCCGTATGGCCAGTCTGGCTCAAAGGAAAAGATAATGCTGGAGATGGACTATTTCAGGAGATAAGCCGATGACCAGGAGGAAGAACAATGACAGTTGGGGAGGTAAGGGGCTGGGGAAGAGTGACAACATATAATTCGGGCAAAAACTAAATATATGAAACATCAAATATAGTTTATTCAGATAATTCTAGGCATTCTGGAATATCTGCAGTGAGACCATTGTATGCCATGTTATGGGGCTTACATGTTATTGTGCAGGTACTGGTAGAACAAAAAAGGGGACAACTAGAGGAAGGAAAGCAGGGCAGAATGCTGGCAAGTGAGGTCAGAGAGTTGGAGGATCCAATAAAGGAAATTAAAGAAAATACATTAAAAAAATTTGTAGCACAGTTGTACAATGAAATAGTACTCAGCAATAAAAACTACTGATACAATAACATGGAGGAAACTCAAAAATACTATGTTGACTAAAAAAATGCCACATATAAAAAAAATGCCACATATAAAAGGTGCATATGATATCATCCTATAAAGATAAAATTCAAGAACAGGCAAAACTAAGCTCTGCTGATAAAATTCAGAAAGATGCTTACCTTGGGGAAAAGGCTATTCGACTGGAAAGGGAAGAATATAAGAAACTTTCTGAGCAATGAAAATGTCCTACATTTTGATCTTTATGGTTGTTACATGTGTGAACATATATGTAAAAACCTCATTCAGTTCTATACTTTAAATTTTACCATACATAAATTACAACTTAATTTATGTAAAAATGTAAATTATCTTATTAAAAAAGAAAAAATTGCATAATTGTGGTATAGGGTCAGAATAAGTTAAACCAGTGTCATCCCTTAAGCAACATCTGACTTACAAGAAATCAGAATAAAGGTTCTAACACTGTATATTCAACTAGCAAACAAAATCTTCATAAGATGTTAAGTACAGAAGTCTAGCTCTTTCTTCCTTACAAAAAGATATATAGACAACTGTTCCTTACACTAAACTCTGTGAAGATAATGTACTCTTCCTAAAGAAAATAGCTCACTATAAAGCCAAAAAGTAACAATTTTCTACACAGAAGAATCTACCTTACAGAAAGTACTATAAAGATTATCAAGGCATGAGAAGCAGTTAACAAAACATAGAGCACAATAAATATTCTTCACACTACCACTACAAATATTATTATATAATAGCAATAAAAGCACAACTCTCCTTCATCAAATTATGCCTAAACCACTTCTTGAGAATACACTAACTGCATATTACTCAACTACTTTTCATTCTAGCCTTTTTTTTTTTTTTAAACCTTTGAGAGCAGCAAGTTTCTGACAGCTGAAACATCTGGTTAGATTAGAGAAGGACCAAGTTAACTACAATTTATCTAAGTATTCCTTTTAATCTGTTTATATCCTGAAACCATGTTCACTTACCAAAAGATAGCAAATCTAACTTTCTAACAACTCAACAGTTTATATTATTAAAAACTCGTCCTTCACATATCAGACCAAAAAAGTGCATGATCACAATTCAATTTCCTGAAAGACAATAAATAGTCTTAAAAAATTTAAAGCAAATCAGAATGCTAAATTAGAAAGTCACTCAGCAGAGATACTCATAAGAAAAAATGGTAAAACAATTATTTACAATTCTGAACCTTGTATTAACATAAAGAAGTTATAATTTGGCCAATTTAATCAATTCATAAAAGGGCTTCATTAATAGAAATAAGAAAGTAAAATTCACAAAGGCAAAAACTACTCAAGCACTATAATCCCCTAAGAGAACATTGAAGGACAGAGCAAATCTCTTACTGAACTGGTTTCTGAATAGCTAAACCAAACACCAACCTAATTTTCTAAAATGTTTAATAGTCACTGGAAACCATATACTTAAGTTAAACTCAACGTAAAAGAAGGAAAACTAGGAATCTAGTTCCACAGTTTGATAGTTCTATTGTTACTCCCACCAAATCAACTGGAGCAAGTATATAAAAAAGTCAATTCTTCATATTTCAAAATTTTACTGAAAAACTCATTAATTCTGAGCTTGAAGGCACATTTTTAAAACTTAAGTCTTTTGTATTATTCCCTACTTCAATAGGTAACATTTAACAAAGTAGTCTTCTACTTACCTAGATTTTGTCTTATTAACATCTCGTTGCAAAAACAATCTCATTCGAAATTAACTCAAACCTGAAAGAATACATGTAAAGACCATCATTTAGTTTTGTGTGTCTGGTGTGAACGAATACATCTATGATACACTTACTCTTTTAAATTAAAAACTGCAAATCAAATTATTTTAACAGAAGAGCTACTTGAAAAAGTGTTTTAACTAAAACATGACCATTTAAAATTTTTAGAAAATCTAAAATTAAAACATGACCATTTAAAATTTTTAGGAAATCTAATTTTTTTATGAACAATAACCTAATCAAATGAGAAACAAATTTTCTAGCTCTTTAAAAAAATTTATAACTTATTTTTATTAATTTTAATAGCATAGCAATAATTAAAGCCAGTATGTTAATAAAACACACACTTCTATCTAGATATTTATCTAAAACTACTACATATATACCAAAAGTACAAGGAAAAAACACAGTATAAGATGGCATAAAAGTATATACTAAGTATAATAATGGTTAACAATGATTAAATATTTACTAAATGCCAGAGACCTTATCTAGAGGATAGTACATACTGGTACTCTCCTGCTTCCTCAATTTAATCCACAACCTAGTATAACATAACAGCTACTCCAACATTTCACTGAAAATTTACTTGAAAAATTACCTACCCTTAATTTTATTACATTGCACAAATTCTCAGTATGTCTTATCCTGTACTCTACACATCTCCCCTTCCCCAACCTTAACTGGGCTTGTTACTCTTTTGAATTATTTCCAAAAAATGGTACCATCATACCTACTTGCCATTGTCACCTAGATTGCTATAGCTATTCTATTTCCAGACTATCATCTTATATTTATTCTTCCCAGAATTGTGTAAGTAATCACTTTGCAATAGCTATCCTGAGGATGTTACATTTATGCCTCAAGTCCTTCAATAGTACTAATCAATGATCTCATTCTTATTGATTATCCCCAATCTTTACTCTTCCATTCACTCCAGATTTCTAATACTAAACCCCTTCAACTCCCAGAACAGCCCCTATGTCCTCTCAGTTTTCACACTGCTTCACATGGTGAACTATACCTACCTTCTCTCTAACTTTGCTAACACCCCCTTTTTCTTTTTTACTAGTTTTGCAATATTTAGCTTAGTCACCCTGAAAGTCCTTCTTCAATTTGTTCAGCTATGGTGTTTCTCAATTGCTATAGCAACTGGTGATGGCTCTATTATCAACTGTTTACTTATGTGTTTTCTAAACTACAATCAGTGTGGACACACCGAGGAAAAGAATTCATTCAATTCATTTCAGCATTGTCAGTAGGTGGCACAGAGTAAAAGTACAATATAGGCTGAATGAAACATTAGAAATTTTGTGCTGTATCCCAAAATTTACAGAGATTTAGAAAATAAATAAGTAAAATTCAGGCTAATGAGTTTAATTCACATTTCCAGGACTAAAAAAAAAAATTCCTATCACTTCTGAATCTAGTAACATTACTTTATGAAATTACTACATCTAAGTAAAAATACAAATGACAAAAATCAGCCCAGTGCAAACTTTTATCGAGCTGAATTAATTTCACTGATCATCAATACCAAGATTTTGGTACTACACATTTGCATCCCTACAGAAAATAAAGTTTGTGGACTATAAATCCTAGACTCATTGAAGTATTAAACTTAAGCAGAAAAGAGTTGGAGAAAAAGGTGAATATGGTATTAATAGTAATAATGTCAATAACCTAGAAAAGTGTTTCTCAAACTTGAGCACACATTAGCATCGCCTGGACACCTTGTTATATACAGACTGTTAGTCCCGACCCTCAGAGTTCCTGATTAGGTAGTTCTAAATTGGGAGTCCAATGATTTCCACTTCTATTAAGTTCCTAAGGTGATGCTATTTCCAGGACCACACACAAAGAACCACAGACCTAGAATTCTCTGTATAACGTCTAGAAGAGATGACAATATTCTCTTCGGCCACCCACTGCCACGAGTATTTACAGACCCAGAACTGGATATTGTGACCTACTGCAAGCTAAACTACAAATCAAAATGAGAGCACCGAATATCTACCATGAATTGCTGAGTGTGAAAGGATGAAAAAAGCGGCCCTGCAAGAGAATCTACATCCTAATTCCTAGAACCTGTGAATATTACCTTATATGACCCTTCCCCCCAAAAGAAAAGTCTTTACAGATATGTTTTCATTAAAAATTTTGAGATGGAGAGATTATCCTGGATTATCTGGGTGGGCCCTAAGTACAACCACATGTATTCTTATACAGAGGGGATGGAGAAATTTGACTATACACAGAAAAGGCGAAGACAGAGTAGAGAGATTTGAAAACACTGGCCTTGAAGATTGCAGCTATAGTCAGGAATGTCAGTAGCCACCAGAATTGCAAGAGGCAAGGGATGGATTCTCCCTTAATTTCTGGAGAGAATAACCCTGCTGACACCTTGATTTCTGTCCAGTGATACTGATTTCAGACTTCTGGTTTTTATAACTGTTGGAGTAAGTTTGTTGTTTTAAGCCACCTAGTTTGTGGTAATTTTCAGAGGAATAATAAATGAATATACTGATGACATCAGGTTCTCCAAGAAATAAATTAGAAGTACTACATAAAAGGTGTTTATTTGGAGAAAGGGCCTTCATAAAGGTTACCTGAGGTCAAATGAGGACATAAGGATGGGGCCCTAATTTAATATGAGTAGTGTCCTTATAAGAAAAAGGCACCAAGGATGCAGGCACAGAGGAAACGCATGAGGAAATAAAAGAAAATCTTGAGGAGAAAAGCCTCAAAAAAACCTAACACCATACCATAATCTTGAACTTCTAGCTTCCAGAACTGTGAGAAAATAAATTTCTGTTGTTTAAACCACCAAGTTATTGCAGCCCTAGCAGACTAATACAAAGGATATACATGTTTGCACAACAATGTGAATGCACTTAATGCCACTTACCTATACTTTAAAATGCTTAAAATGTTAAATATTATATGTATACTTTACCACAATACACTAACACCACACAAAGACAGTAACTAACTCTGACTTTCATTCTTTTTTTATCTTGCTCTGTTCAGTTAGATTTCAAAGTCCAAAATAAAAGGCCTTTTAATTGCATTTGTTCCCCCAGAGAGTTAAACTAGGTCACTGTAAACATATTTTTTAAAGGAGAATTTATAATGAAGTTTGATAGGAAGTACTTTTTAAATCCATACCTGAAAAGTATAAAAAACTGGGGTACTGTTTAGGTGAGTACTGGGACACAATGAGAAAACTACAGATCAATATACCTGATGAATACTTAGCAAAAATCCTCAATAAAATACTAAAAATCAAACTTAATAGCACATTAAAAGAATTCTACACACTGAGCAAGGTGGATTTATAATGAAAATCAATGTAATATACCATATTAACAGAATGAGGGATAGAAACCACATGATCATCTCAATTGGTGCAAAAAATGCATTTATCAACATCCAATATCTTTTAATGACAGAAACACTCAACAAACTAAGAATAGAAGAAAACTACCTCAATGTAAGAAAAACCGCCTGGGAAATGCTTACAGCTAACATACTCAATAGTGAAAGATGGAAAGCTTTTCCTCAAAGATTAAGAAAGTAAGGATGGCTCTTTTTTTTAAAAAAAAATTTTTATTTTTAAGTAATTTTTACACCTAATGTGGGGCTCTAACTCACAACGACAAGATTAAGAGTTGTACACTCCAGCAGCAAGATGGCGGGGGGTGAGGTTGGAGTGACTCTCGGACAACCACATCTTTCCTGCCAGGATCTCGCCACCTTGGATGTTACCAACTTGACCCCACTGTCTCAGGAAGTTATCAGCAGACAAGTCACAATTAACATAGGTACAATTGGTCATGTTGCTCATGGAAAAATCTACAGTTGTAAAAGCTCTATCTGGGGTTCACACTGTCAGATTCAAAAATGAACTGGAAAGAAATATTACAATTAAGCTTGGATATGCTAATGCTAAGATTTATAAACTTGATGATGCAAGTTGTCCTCAGCCAGAATGCTATAGATCCTGTGGAAGTAGTACACCTGATGAGTTTCCTACAGATATTCCAGGGACTAAAGGGAACTTCAAACTAGTCAGACATGTTTCCTTTGTTGACTGTCCTGGCCATGATATTTTGATGGCTACTATGCTGAATGGTGCAGCAGTAATGGATGCAGCTCTTCTACTGATAGCTGGCAATGAATCCTGTCCTCAACCTCAGACTTCTGAACATCTAGCTGCCATTGAAATAATGAAACTGAAACATATTTTGATTCTGCAAAATAAAATTGATTTGGTAAAAGAGAATCAGGCTAAAGAACAGTATGAACAGATACTTGCATTTGTACAAGGTACAGTAGCAGAAGGAGCACCTATTATTCCGATTTCTGCTCAGCTGAAATATAATATTGAAGTTGTCTGTGAGTATATTGTAAAGAAAATTCCAGTACTTGTAAGAGACTTTACTTCAGAACCCCGCCTTATTGTTATTAGGTAACTTGATGTCAACAAACCTGGGTGTGAGGTTGATGACCTTAAAGGTGGTGTAGCTGGTGGCAGTATTTTAAAGGGAGTATTAAAGGTGGGCCAAGAAATAGAAGTCAGACCTGGTATTGTTTCCAAAGATAGTGATGGAAAGCTCATGTGTAACCCAATCTTTTCCAAAATTGTATCACTTTTTGCAGAACACAATGATCTTCAGTATGTTGCTCCAGGGGGTTTTATTGGAGTTGGAACAAAAATTGACCCCACCTTGTGCCGGGCTGACAGAATGGTAGGACAGGTGCTTGGTGCAGTTGGAGCTTTACCAGAGATCTTCACAGAATTGGAAATATCCTATTTCCTACTTAGACGGTTTCTAGGTGTACGCACAGAAGGCGACAAAAAAGCAGCAAAGGTGCAAAAGCTCTCTAAAAATGAAGTGCTTATGGTGAACATTGGTTCCCTGTCAACAGGAGGAAGAATTAGTGCAGTCAAGGCTGATTTGGGTAAAATAGTTCTCACTAATCCTGTGTGCACAGAAGTGGGAGAAAAAATTGCCCTTAGCCGAAGAGTTGAGAAACACTGGCGTTTAATTGGTTGGGGTCAAATAAGAAGGGAGTAACTATTAAGCCAACAGTTGAAGATGACTGAAGAATATTATTTACATAATACGTCTGGATGAAGTTACAGTTTCTGTTAACAACCTGGGGGTATAATTTCAAAGCAATACTGGGGAATATATTTCACAGTTCATTACCTTAGTAGAAGCTGTAAGGTTATTCTCATCTCCTTGTTATGAAGATTTAACTTCAAAATAATAGAATCTACAATAGTTGTCAAATTGGCATATTAATGGGTTCAATCCAACATTTTAGCAGAAACTGATTATTGCTAAACGGTGTCAAATTTATACATCACTTCATGTTTGAAATGACACACCTGTTAAAACCAGCCTTTGCTAAGGCATATATGTACCACACTCAACCTGTTTCAAATAAAGTTTTCCTTATTACTTAAAAAAAAAAAAAAAAAAAGAGTTGTACACTCCACCAACTGTGCCAGCCCGGCACCTCAAGTATACCTACTCTTGCTATTTCTACTCAATATGGTACTGAAGTAATAGAGCAAACAGAAAGGAAAAAGGAAATGAATGATCTCCAAATTGGAAAGGAAGAAGTAAAATTATCTGTGCAAATAACATGATTTTTTATGTAGAAAATCTTAAAGACTGTTAAAAAAATTAACTAAATGATTTCAGCAAAATTTCAGGATATCAGCATGTGAAGATCAGTTGCATTTCTATATACTAATAATGACCAATATGGAAAACAAGATTATGAAAATCTAACTTTCAGGAATGTCTGGGTGACTCAGTTGATTAAACATCCTGACTCTTAGGTCATGATTTCAGAGTGCTGAGATTAAGCCCCATGTGAGGCTCCAAGCTCAGTGGGGACTCTGCTTCCCCCCTTCTTCTGCCCTTCCCCCTGCTTGCTCATGTGCACTCTCTCAAATGAATAAATAAATATATAAACAAATGATAAATAGAATTGCCCTATGATCTAGCAATCCCAGTCCTGGCATATATCCAAAAGAATTCTAAGTGGTATCTCAAAGACAGATTTATATACCCATGCTCATTGCAGCATTATTCACAATAGCCAAATGGCAGAAACAAGCTGAAGTTCATCAACAGAGGAATAAAGAAAATGTGGTATATACATGGAACATTGGAATGGAATACTATGCAGCCTTTAAAAATAAGGAAATCCAACCACAAGCTACATTAAGGGTGAACCTTGAGAACGTTATGTTAAGTAAAATAAGCCAATCACAAAAGGATAAACACTGTATGAGTCCATTCATATGAAGTATTTATAGTCAAAATCAGAGGGGGGAAAAAGTGAAAAGGTTGTTACCAAAGCTTGGAAGTGAGGGGTGATAAAATTAGAATTTAATGGGTACAGAGTTTCAGTTTTGCAAAGTAAAAAGTTCCAGAGATCTGCTGCATAACAATGTGAATATCTTTAACACTACTGAACTGTACACTAAAAATGGTTAAGATAGTAAATTTAACGTTTTTTTAGCACCATTTAAAAAATAAATAAACACCCAGAAAAAAAGTACATACAAAGATCAAGATAGATTAACAGGGATTGAGTCTGCCCTCCATCTGTTAAGCCTAAGAAACCAGAACTATATAAGAAACAACAGTTTTCATATCAGACAGGCAAACACCGAGGATGAACCCTAAGGGAAGGGAAACAGATGAGGTAAAACCTCCAATACTCCGAACTTACTACAGACCCTCACCTGGGAGAGTACCCAGGGAGAGAATCTGGTGGTTTCCCCGAGTTGAGGAGACTGAATTGGAAGTCCAAAACTAAGACAGCTAGGGATTGCAGAGTACCAGAGAGAAGACAACTGCACAGAGCGAGAACATCCCTAAGTATTAAAACATGCCAAGGCCAATGAAAGAGCCACTCAAAAGGATGACAAGAGGGGATCCCTGGGTGGCGCAGCGGCTTGGCGCCTGCCTTTGGCCCAGGGCGCGATCCTGGAGACCTGGGATCGAATCCCACATCGGGCTCCCGGCGCATGGAGCCTGCTTCTCCCTCGGCCTATGTCTCTGCCTCTCTCTCTCTCTGTGACTATCATAAATAAATGATAATAATAAAAAAATTTTTTTTAAAAAAAGGATGACAAGATTTATTGCCCTATACTCATACAAAGCTAAAAATAAGACCTGTTTCTTTCAGACACCTAAATCCAGATAGCACTGCCTAGAGTAACCCTAGCCTAAATGCTTTTGAAAGACAGACCCAAAAGGGGAATGTGGCTCAGAAGGGAAGAAATCACAAAGTGGCATGAGGAAACTTTCAGGTGTGATAAATGTATTTAGTATCTCGTTTGTATGGTGATAGCTTCCTAAGTGTATACATACCTCAAACATTACACTGTATACTTAAATTGTGTACTTCATGTCAATTATTTCTCAATAAATTCATTTTTAAAACCTCAATTAAAACAAAACAACCCAATTACAAAATGGGCAGAAGACCTGAAGCAACAATCTTCTGGTGAATTCTTTAACCAAAGATATATGAATGAGAAGTATATGAAAATACACTCACTATCGATTGTCAGTAGAAGACTCAAACTTAAGCCATGATGAGCTATCACTATACAAGAATGGCTAAAATTAATAAAACCAATCATACCACATGTTGGTAAATGTGTGAAGGAACTGAAATGCTCATAGACTCATACAGGAAAATAAATGGTACAATTACTTTGTAAAGTTTCACCATTTCTTTTTTTTTTTAAGATTTTATTTATTTATTCATGAGATGCAGAGAGAGAGAGAGAGAGAGAGAGAGGCAGAGACACAGGCAGAAGAAGAAGGCTCCTCACAGGGAGCCTGATGTGGGACTCGATCCTGGACCCCAGAATCACGCCCTAAGCCAAAGGCAGACACTCAACCGCTGAGCCACCCAGGCATCCCAAGTTTCACCATTTCTTAGCGGGTCAAATATACACCTACTCCATGTATGATCCAATCATTCCACTCCTAGGCATTTACCCAAAGAAATGAAAGCATATGTTTGCATAAAAACTTAACAAATGTTCACCTTTATTTGTAATAGCCAAAAGGTGGAGAAAACATCCACCAACATGTGAACCCTTACATTATAGCTTTATAATAGAATAAATAAGAGTGAAGTAAGGATATATGCAATGTAGATGAATCTGAAAATAACTATGATGAGTGAAAAAAATATACACAAAAAGATTATATATTGTATAAGGGGAGGAGTAATAAATATGAAAGAATTAAAAAGGGGTACAATGAAATTTTGAGGGTAAAGGATATGTTTATTATCTTGATTGTGATGGCTTCATGGGTATATATAGATATCAAACTATTCAAATTGTACACATAAAACAAGATTTATTGTATGTCAATTATATTTTGACAAATCTGCTTAAGATCTCAATATGCAAATATTAATAAACTTAGGAAAACAATGAAATCTCAAATTAAAGAAGATACAGTAATAATGAAAAAGAACATTGTCGTTTATAACCAAAAAAGAACAGATGTAGAAATGAATCATCTTTCAACACCTACCAATGGTACTACAATTACAATTGGTAATTCAATGCATGAACAATGCTTCCAATATATCATCAGATGTATCTTACAAAACACGTGTAACTAGAGTCATCTGGGCCTCCAAACAGATTGATGTATTTAATTTATACTTGCCTAAACTTCTATACTCAAACACAGTTCCTACTGAAATATATAATAGTGCTCAATCTAGAACATAGAAAATTAATTTTACAGCATGAATAAAAAATACGTCTGCAAAAATAACTCCAATTTCAAACTACCCCATTATCCATGCATTTGGCAATGAGGCTTTGCAGTTTCTCCCATCAAGAGGTAATGTTTTCCCCTACCCTTTAACTCCAGGTTTCCTTTTAAGAAAGACCAATAGAATGCAACGCATGTCAGTTTGCAAATTCCGAGCTACACCTCAAGAGACCCTGCATACTTCTGCCCTTAGAATCCTGCCACCACCATAAGAACAAGTCCAGTCTAATCTGCTGGAGGATAATGAGAGCCCAAATAGTCCACAGGCCATCCTAGAGAACCCAGCCAAGAGCAGCAAAGCCATCCTCCTACACTGCTAAATAGAGACTCATAAATGAGCCTAACCAAGACCAGAAATAATGCTGAGCTGACTCACAGACTTGTTTTAATAATGTGTTTTAAACCACCAAGCTGTAATCTGTTACACAGTAATAGCTAACAAGTTATTTTAGATTAATAATTGGTCTAGATCTCAATTATGAAGGCAAGGGAAAAAGAGACATAAAAAAAGTCTCTTTTACTGTTTTATTAGCAGTGACTCTACAAAACATCCTGTCAGTTTGTCATCTCAATACACATACAAACTGAGCAAAATCATTTTTACAAATCATGTTACGAGCCAACTATTATTTTTTGTGAAATTCTGTTGCTAGACAGCTTTACTAGATTCAACTATATAATGAAATTTTTCAGGATATTCCAAAAATCTATGAACACTATTACAGAAAAATCTGCTATCTTCTAATATTCTTTTTCCTATTTATGTTTTTAATAATAAATTTATTTTTTTATTGGTGTACAATTTGCCAATATACAGAATATGATATTCTGATTGCCCATTAATAAAAACACTCTAACTCAACTGTTACAGTGGTGGCAATCACAGGGCCCTGGAATGAGGGATGAAAAGTGATACCCAGGCTGACGAGAATTCCTCAGGTAGCCACAGTAATTTGTTCACGGATGAGAACGTAGGCCAGAGTGGCAAAATAAAAATCCTTCTCAGGATATTCCAAGTATTAGGAAAGGTACACTCTTCATTAGAAGTAACAGCTGTGAGAATTATGTATGTTGGAGCAGCCAGTGGCCATCTCTGCCACTTCCTAACTTATTTAGGAATGAATCCACCACAGAAAAAACCCAAGCCAAGAGATATAAACATTATCACAATGAATCATATGCACTTATGAATCCAAACATTCCTGAAATAACTGTAGTAGTAGCAGAACAGTAAATGCTTATCAATCCCCTTTGATACCTACTAGAGAAACTGAACAAAATATTAAAAACAATCACTTGAAGGCACCAAAAAGTTGACACAGCAGTAAAGAAGGACCAGGTCAAGGTCTAAGAAAGGATGGAAACCTACCAGATACAAACCCAGCACCATGGGGCACCTTGGTTGGTTAAGTGGCTGCCTTTGGCTCAGGTCATGATCCCAGGGTCCTGGGACTGAGCCTGAGCCCCTCATCAGGCTTCCTGCTCAATGGAGAGTCTGCTTCTTCCTCTCTCTCCACCATTCCTCTCCCACCCCCAACTTGTGCTCACTCTTCTCTTTCTCAAATAAAATCTTAAAAAAACAAAAACAAAAACTAACCAGCATCCAAGGATGCTTTTGCCTTGGGGATTTTTGCCAATCTAGATGGGGCAGGTGAGAAATGGATTTCTGACATTGTTACAGAGTTAACGGTGGAATGCAAGGTTCAGAAATGGTGGGAACCATACTAAATGTTGCCCATTATTTGAGCTGAGACCCCAAAGGACTAAACTCTAATGAGCCAGAAGTAAACAAGTCATTGCATGTACCTAAAGATTATTTAGGTGAACAAACAAAAAAACTTTAATCCCTAAAATTTAATTAAAGTAATCCCAGGCTGCTGGAGACCCCAGGTGTGGTACAAGCAAACAAAAATCATCTCTGGAAAAAGGTATCACCATAGGACTCAGAATTTAGGCCTGGAAAGGCAGCTGAAAATTTAAATGAGAGAACATGGCAGTGAGAGAACCAGAGAAGCAGTCAAATGAAAATTCTCAGTATAAACTTTGTCCCAGGGCAGCCCCGGTGGCCCAGCGGTTTAGCACTGCCTTCAGCCCGGGGTGCGATCCTGGAGACCCCAGATCAAGTCCCACGTCAGGCTCCCTGCATGGAGCCTGCTTCTCCCTCTGCCTGTGTCTCTGCCTCTTTCTGTGTCTGTTGCAAATGAATAAATAAAATCTTTAAAAAATGAAAATAAAAATAAACTTTGCCCCTATCAGTAGATGGCTGATAAACTATGTATGCCCAGAGAACTGAAGGGATGAAGGGGGAAAAGTTAGCAGGAGCTAGTAATTTTACACTTGAAAAACAGAGCTGTACTACTGATGCTTTTTCAAAAGGGTGAATTACTCAAGTGTGCATAGTTTGGGCAACAGGAAGCTGAAGCCTTAGAAGGCTGAAGTGCCAGAGGACAGAACCCAAGTCCAGGAAATTAGTGGAATCCCTAAAAGCTAGAAAATCACAGGGCAAGCATCAAAATCAGACTATAAATTTCACCCAACAATTCCCAGAAGAACATTAATAGAAACTAGCATCACTAAAACATATTCATAATGTCCAGTTTTCAAGCAAAAATTATACCATACTGAGGAAAAAGGGGGAGCCAACTGATATTGACCCTGTGTACCCTGAATTTTAAAGGGTTAGCATATAGATTCAAAGCAGCTATTTTAACTATACTATAATATTAAAAGAAAATAAAGTCAAAGAATTGATAGAGACTATGAAAAAGAAAGCTGAAAGGTAAAATAACTGAAATAAATTCAGGGACACCTGGGTGGCTCAGCGGTTGAGCGTCTGTCTTCAGCTCAAGATGTGATCCCAGGGTCCTGGATTGAGTCCCACATTGGGCACAGCGCCTTGTGTGGAGCCTGCTTCTCCCTCTGCCTGTGTCTCTCATGAATAAATCAATCAATCAATCAATCAATCAATCATTTTAAAAAATCAACAGAAGGGGGTGATGAGAGGTAGCAGAACAATCAGTAAGCTTGAAATACGGCAATAAAGCTGTCCAGAGAACAGAAAGTAAAATAGATGAAAAAAATTAACAGTCTCACACCAGCATCAGGCAATTCAACATAAATATAACCCAACTGAACATGGACATACAAGAAGCAACAGGAAAGAATAAAAAAGGTTAAAAATAATGTTTGTTGGGATCCCTGGGTGGCGCAGCGGTTTGGCGCCTGCCTTTGGCCCAGGGCGCGATCCTGGAGACCCGGGATTGAATCCCACATCAGGCTCCCGGTGCATGGAGCCTGCTTCTCCCTCTGCCTGTGTCTCTGCCTCTCTCTCTCTCTCTGTGACTATCATAAATAAATAAAAAAATTTATAAAAAAAAAAATAATGTTTGTTGAAGAAATAATAGCCAAAATAACTCAGATGATAGGAAACATTAATTTACAGATCCAAGAATCTCAACAAACCCAAGTAGGATAAACATAAAGAACCATTTCTACATATCACTGTCAAGCCTTGAAAGGCCGAAGACAAAACCTTGAGATCAGCCAGAGAAAAATGGCTACATTTAGGAAATGACAATACAAGTAATGGCTGACATCATCAGAAAAAATGGGACATACTAGAGCAACATCTTCTATATACAGCGATACTATCATTCAAAATGAAGGTGAATAAAAAAAGGTATTTTCAGATAAAAATGAGACTTGGGGGTAGCAGACAAAACAGAGTTTAAAAAAATGACAGGGGGGGGATCCCTGGGTGGCGCAGCGGTTTGGCACCTGCCTTTGGCCCAGGGCGCAATCCTGGAGACCCGGGATCGAATCCCACATCGGGCTCCCGGTGCATGGAGCCTGCTTCTCCCTCTGCCTATGTCTCTGCCTCTCTCTCTCTCTCTCTCTCTCTCTGTGACTATCATAAATAAATAAAAATTTAAAAAAAATGACAGGGGAAGGAGAGAATAAAACTACTTAATCCAAAAAGACAACAAGAAAGGTGAGAAAAAGAACACAAAAGAATATATAGAAAGCATATTAGATTGTATATTTAGGCCCCGATACATCAACAATTATATGAAATCTAAATAAACTTTATAATTAAAATATGAAGTGTTCGATCAGATTGAAAGAAAAACAATGATATGGTGGATACATGAAACAGTTATGGAACAAAAAGGCACAGAAAATTTTATTTTATTTTTTTAGAAAATTTTAAAATAAAGGTTGGGGGGTGGGGGCACATGGGTGGCTCAGTGGAAGCTCCCCCTTCAGTGGAAGCCTGCTTCTCCCTCTCCCTCTGCCTGCCGTTCCCCCTGCTTGTGCTCTTTCTCTATGTCAAATAAATAAATAAAATCTTTAAAAAGGGGCAGCCTGGGTGGCTCAGCGATAGCACTGCCTTTGGCCCAGGGTGTGGTCCTGGAGACCCAGGATCGAGTCCCACGTCATCAGGCTCCCTGCATGGAGCTTGCTCCTCCCTCTGCCTATGTCTCTGCCTCTCTCTCTGTCTCTCATGAATAAATAAATAAAATCTTTAAAAAAAAAAAATCTTAAAAAAAAAAAAGTTGAGGGGAGACCACCCAAATGCTAACTACAAAGCCCATGTAGCCATATTACTATCAGTTAAGGTAGACTGCAAAGAGCATTACCAAACACAAGGAGAAATAATGATGATAAAACGTTCAACTCATCAGAAACATTAAACAATTCTAAATTTGCAAAAATGGGCAGCAATACAAGAAAGACAAATCCATAGTAACAGATTTTAATACATCTCTAATTTTTTTTTTTTTAATTCTTATTTATTTACGATAGTCACAGAGAGAGAGAGAGAGGCAGAGACACAGGCGGAGGGAGAAGCAGGCTCCATGCACCGGGAGCCCGATGTGGGACTCGATCCCGGGTCTCCAGGATCGCACCCTGGGCCAAAGGCAGGCGCCAAACCGCTGCGCCACCCAGGGATCCCAATACATCTCTAATTGAATCAACATGCTGCATCTAAATTGGTGAGGATATAGAAGTTTTAAACATGCTTAATAAAACTGACTTGACTCATATAAATACTGTACCCAAAAACCTACAGAACACACATTCTTTTCAAATATTTATAAAACCTAGCAAATGTATTAAAAGGTTCAATTACATTTGGAATCAGGGAAATGGGAAATAAAACCACTACACATCCACTAAAATGACTAAAATTAAAGATTAACAGTACAAAATGTTGGTGAAGATTTAAAGATGCAGTACAAAAGTGTTGATGAGACTGTAAATTGTCACAAAACACTTTCGGGAAAAAATTTTTTTTAATCTTCTGAAATTAAACACAAATACACTCTAAAACCAAGCTATTAAACTCCCAGATATTTACCAAATATAAACCTGTGCCTGTGTGTACTAGGAGACATGTACAAGGAAATACAAAGCAGCATTTTTCAGAAAAGCCTACCAAGTAGAGACAATCCAAATTTCTATCAGTAACAGAATGGGTAAATTGTGGGCTATTCATATAATGTACTATACTGTACAGGCATACCTGAGAGACATGGGTATGGTTCCAGACTGCTACAATAATGGAAAATTGTAATAAAGCAATCAGATGAATTTCTGGTTTCCCAGTGCGTATAAAAGTTGTGTTTACACTATATTGCAGTTTATTAAGTATGCAATACCATCATGTCTTTTAAAAATTACATACCTTAATTTTAAAAGATTTTATTGCTAAAAAACGGCTAACCATTTTCTGGGTTATCAGCAAGTCATAATCTTTTTGCTGCTCTTGCCTCAATGTTTTTGTTTTAAAGATTTTGTCAGAACAAGCAGGGGGGGTAGGAGGGAGAGAGAGAGAGAGAGAGAAAGAGAGAGAGAGAGAGAGAGAAGCAGGCTCCCTGCCAAGCAGGGAGCCCGATGTGGGGCTTGATCCCAAGATCCTGGGATCGTGACCTGAGCTAAAAGCAGACACTTAACCAACTGAGCCACCCAGGCACCCTTGCCTCAATGCTTATGACTGCTAACTAATCAGGGTGGTGAATCATAAAGATTAGGGGGTTGTGGCAATTTCTTAAAATAAGACAACAATGAACTTTGTCACATCTATGGACTCTTCCTTTCATGAACTATTTCTCTGTAGTATCTGGTGCTGTTTGATAACATTTTACCCATAGAACTTTTTTCAAAATTGGAGCCAAATCCTCTCAAACCCTGTTGTTGCTTTATCAACTAAGTGTTTGTATTATGTATATCCTTTGTTGTCATTTCAGCTGTCTTCACAGCATCACCAGGAGTAGATTCCATCTGAAAAAAGCACTTTTTTTCTTTGCTCATCCTTGAATTCTTCATCCATTCAAACTATTCAAACTTTATGAAGAGACTGCAGCCATCCAGTCACATCTTCCGTTGGTTTTCTTGCTATTTCCACCACATCTGCAGTTACTGCCTCCACTGAAGTCCTGAGCCCCTCCAAGTCATCTATGAGGGTTGAATTCAACTTTTTCCAAATTCCTGTACATGTTTTTATCTTGACCACTTTTCATAAATTATGTTAATGGCATCTATAATGGTGAATCCAGGTTTTCAACTTACTTTGGTCCACATCTATCAGAGGAATCCCTATGTATGGCAGCTACAGTCTTACAAAACGTACATCTTAATAAGAAGTCGTGAAACTTGAATTTACTCCTTGAAACCACAGGCTGCAGAATGGATATTGGGTTAGCAGGCATGAAAACAACTTTTACCTCACTGTACATCTTTGTCAGTGAACACTGTCAGTGAGCAGTAATATTTACAAGGGAATCTTTTTCTAAGCAGTAGGTCTGAACAGTAGGCTTAAAATAATCAGTAAAACATATTATTAAAAAATATGCTGTCAATCAGGCTTTGTTATTCCATTTATACAGCACAGGCAGAGTAGATTCAGTGCAATTCTTAAGGGCCCTAAGACTTTTGGAATGGTAAATGAGCACTGGCTTCAACCTAAAGTCACCAGCTGCATCAGCCAGCTCTTTGAAGGTTTGAAGCCAAGCACTGGCTTTTCCTAACTATGAAAGTCCTACATGGCATCTTCTTCCAATAGAAAGCTGCTTTGTCTATATTAAAAATGTTTAGTGTAGCCACCTTTGTTAATTATCTTAGCTAAATACCTTCTGAATAACTTGCTGCTTCACCTTGCCCGTTTATGTTCTAAAGAAGGTTCTTTCATTAAACCTCATAAACCAAACTCTGCCAGCTTCAAACAGTTCTTCAGCAGTCTTCTCACCTCTGTTAGTCTTTACGGAATTGAAGAGTTAGGGCCTTGCTCTGGATTAAGCTATGGTTTATGGGAATATTGTGGCTGGTTTGATCTTCTATCCAGACCACTGAAACTTTCCCTAAATCAGCAATAAGGCTGTTTCACTTTCTCATAATTCATAGGTTCACGTGTAGCACTTTTAATTTCCTTCAAGAGCTTTCCCTTTGCATTCACCACCTTGACTGTTATAAGAGGCCTAGCCTTGGCCTTATCTCAGCCTTTGATGTGCTTTCCTTACTAAGCTTAATAATTTTTAAGCTTCTGATTTAAAGTGAGAGATGTGCGGGGCACCTGGGTGGCTCAGTGGTTGAGCATCTGCCTTTGGCCCAAGTCAAGATCCTGGGGTCTGGGGATTGAGACCTGCACTGGGCTCCCCACAGGGAGCCTGCTTCTCCCTCTATGTCTCTGCCTCTCTGTGTGTCTCTCATGAATAAAAAAAAATCTTAAAAAAAAAAAGAGACACATACAACTTTTCCTCTCACTTAAAAACTTAGAAGCCACTGTAGGGTTATTAATAGGCCTACTTTCAATATTGTTGTGTCTCACGAAACAGGGAGGCCCAAGTCAAAGGAGAGAGATGGGGGAACAGCCAGTCAGTGGAGCAATCAGAACACGCACAATATTTAAGTTTGTCATCTTATACGGCTGTGGTTTGTGGCACCCCAAAATAATTTTAATAGTAACATCAAAAATTATAAAATTACTGATCACAGATCACCATAAGAAATATAATTAGTAAGTGTGAAATGTTGCAAGAATTCCCAAAAAGACATGAAGTGAGCAATGCTGCAAGAGCTGTTGGAAAAATGGTGC
The DNA here is from genome assembly GCF_018345385.1 of Vulpes lagopus. Lineage (NCBI taxonomy): Eukaryota > Metazoa > Chordata > Mammalia > Carnivora > Canidae > Vulpes > Vulpes lagopus. The sequence goes on along the minus strand of NC_054826.1, from coordinate 146,688,994 downwards.
CAACAGACTTACTAGATACAGGGTTGCCACAAACCTTAAATTTGTAAAAAAAAAAAAACAAAAACAAAACAAAACAAAAAACCACACACACACACACACACACACACACACAAAAGCAAAAACAAAAAACAAAAAATCCCCACTATTTGCAAAGCTCAACAAAGTACAATTAAATGAGGTATGCCTGCACAGCAATGAAATGGAATGAACTATAGTCACATGAAAAAATAAAAATGAATCTCACAAACAATGCTGGGAATGCCAAGACTCATTTATATAAATTTCATTAGTAAGAAAACAATATATAGTTCAGAAACTAGTAAAAATATAAAACAAAAAGGTGACTACCATAAAAGGCAACATGGTAGTCTCCCAAGGACAAAGGGGGAGGTTTGACTGGAAAGGAACAGAGCAGAGGAACTATAGCAATGTTTTCATTAACTAGGAGTTAAGGAGGTATGTCCTTTTGAATTCTGAAGTTGTACATTTTTTTTTACCATGCATTATTCTAATTTTAATTTTCCACACTAAAAACATCTCAAAATTAATAATATAGACATTTAAGGCTTTGAATTTTTCCCCGAAGCAAAGCACTGACATTATGCTATAGTATTGTTTTTAATTAAAATTATACAAATGTGTATTTCAAGAATCAAATGAAGCTTGTTGAGAAAACAACAGCACTACCCACTACCTCTCCTCTAGCCAGCCTTCCCCCATCTGATTTTTAAATAACTTGGTTATACCGGCTTTACATTTTGCATCTAATTGCCTCCTACATAGGAAAATTAACTCTCCTGTGTTCCTTCTATATTTTCTATAACCTCCTCACAAGGCCCTATATGGGAATGGCTAGCTGACTTTTCACAAAGGTAAAAAATGTAATTCAATGGGGAAAAAAAAAGGTCTTCTCAACAACTCGTGCTGGAATAACTGAAAATAAAGAAAGAAAAAAAAAGAATATCAACAAATCTCACACTCTATAGCAATGTTAATCTAAAATGCTATAGATTTAAATGTAAAATGTAAAAATATTAATCCTATACAAGCTAGAAACGAAATCATCAGGATCTAGACCTAGAGAAAGAATTCTTAGAAATAACACCAAAAGCAAGACCCATAAAAGAAAAAATGTGATAAGGTGGACTTCATCAAAACAAAAATCTTTTATTTACTGTGAAAGATCCTGTTAAGAGGATTAAAAAACAAGTGAGTTGGAGAAAATATTTGCAAACTACCTAACAGTCTCTAATCTAAAATAGAACTCTCAAAACTAAACAGTAGGACATAGCAAGAAATATCAAAATAAGGACGTTTGAAAAACATCATCTCCATTAAACTAACAAGAACAATGGCAAAAATAAAGTCAACATTTTCTAAACGAGAAATTAACCAAAGTCTTGCCTCAATCTGGGGAAAATTTATTCAAGAAAGATGGCTAAATCCTGATTAAGACTAGCAAACTTTGTGACATTTTATTTTGTCCTATTCCCATTCTCCCACTCCAGTTTTACAGTAGCTTTCGAAGTCAATAGTCTGGGCGCCTGGGTGGTTCAGTCAGTTGACCATTTGCCTTTGGCTCAGGTCGTGAATCCCACATCAAGGTCCCCACAGGGAGTCTGTTTCTCTCTCTGCCTATGTGTCTCTCATGAATAACTACATAAAATTAAAAAGAAAAAAAAAGTCAACAGTCCACAAGCCTATTGAAAACCATAGCCAGCAGCTATATGGGGGTGGAGGCCAGGTTGGAGGGGGTGGGGTGCCCAAGAGGGTGGGATCACCTCTACTACATTACCATTCCCAAAGGACTGTCATTATTTGACATGTTGGTGGTTTCTTCGAAGATTCTACTCCTAAAACTATTTTTTAAAAATATTTTATTTATTTATTTGACACTGAGGGCAAGAAAGCATGCAAGCAGGAGGGATGTCAGGCAGAGGGAGAAGTAGGCTCCCCAATGAGCAGGAAACCTGATGTGGGGCTTGCTCCCAGGACCGGAGGATCATGACCTGAGCCAACGTGAGACACTTAACTGACTAAGCCACCCAGGCACCTTCCTGCAAAGCTATCCTAAGAGTTCACCCAATGCAAAAACAAAACAAAACTTTTCCCCAAGGTTATTTGTCAAAAAACTATCAGAGGCAATTGTTTCATATTGCAGCTGACCAAGGGAGTGGCTAACAGCTGAGACAAATAATAAGCTAACCAAAGAGCTTAAAAATAAAAGCTGGATGCTAAGAAAAGCTGTAATATATCCCTGAGAATATAGATGGTCAGTTGTAAGCACAGAGATGTGCATATGCTCAAGAAAGGCCTGAGAAGGCCCTAACCACTCACCTCTGGCTAACCAGAAGCTCTGCATAAGCAGGAAGTGAAGAGTGAGGCAAAATTACAAAATTCCATTCTGAATGTTGAGACTGGGAGACTTAACTGATTCCAGGCATTTAAGGACATCTCTGTCGAACTATCAGAACACTAAGCTAACTGAGTAGACTTCAGTGGCCACCCATGATAAAGAATACAGATTATACAGAATTTGTTTAAAAAAACTGTTTATTAGTTCAATGAACAACAAATGGTTAACAACAACAAGCACTGGGATGGGGAGAATATCTGATTATCAGAACTGCCACATTATTTAAAATGTAGTTTTCAACAACAAAAAAGCCTTAAAAACACATATATAAGAAAGAATGACTCATACACATGGGAAAACAAACAAAAAGCAGTTAGTAGAAACTATCCAACGAAACAGACATCAGACTTAATAGGCAATGTTTACAAATCACCTTAAACGTGTTCAAAGAACTAAAGGAAATCTATGTCTAATGAACTAAAGTATGAAATGGATGTCTCACAAATACAAAATACAGATAAAGAGACAAATCATAAAAAAGAGTGAAACAGAAATGAATTGAAAAGTAAAAAAATTTACCTAAAATAAAAAATTCACCAGAAGTCTTCAGCAGCAGATTTGAGTAAGCAGAAGAAAGAAATCAGTGGATCTGAAGATTGAGATTATCTACTCTGAAAACAGAAAAACAAATGAAGAAGGGAAAAAAAACAGGAGTCTAAGATGCCTGAGGGACACCATTAAGAATGCCAATATACACATAATGGGAGCCCCAAAGAGAGAGAGGAGGGAAAAGGGCAAAAACAGTATCTGGATAAACAATGACTAAAAATTCCTCTAATGAAAAATACTAACTTTTTCATTACTCGAGAAGCTCAAAAACTACAATAAACTCAGAAAACAGAGAAGCCTAAAAAAAAAAAAAAAAAAACAGAAGCCTGAAAGTCCATTAGATAAGTTATTTGTCACATACAGAGATCCTCTATAAAATTAATAGTTAATTTCTTATCAGAAACCATAAAAGCCAAAAGGCAATAGGAAGACATTCAAAGTAATGAAAAAGTAATACTGTCAACCAAGAATTCTTTACTTTTCAAAAATGAAGGTGAAGTTAAGACATTAAACAAAAAATAAACAAAAACTGGCATAGCTAGTTGCCAGATCTGCCATACAAGAAATACTAATGGCTGAAGCGAAAGGACAATAGACAGACAGTAATCTGAATCCACTTGAAGAAGAGCATAGTAAAGGTAGCCAGATAGGTAAATATAATTTTTAATTTTATAACTTTTTTCTTCTATCTGATTTAAAAGACATACAGAAGCATAATTTGTAGGACAGTAATAGCACAAAAGGAGGAGGGGGAATGGAGCTACACAGGAGCAAGATTTTTGTATATTATTGAAATTAAGTTGATATTAACCTGAACTAGACTGAAATAAGTTAACTGCAATTCCCAGAACTACCGCAATGAAAAAAAAAAACAAAAAACAAAAAAAACAATAAGGGACTTCTTAAATGTTACTAGAAAACAATCCATTTGGTACAAAGGAAGGCAACAGTAGAGGAATAAAGGAACAGAAAAAAAAATCTTAAGACACAGAAAACAACAAAATAGCAGACATAAACTCTCTCTTATCAGTAACTACATCAAACGCAAATTAATCAGGCATTCCAATCAAAAACCTGTGACTGACAGAAGGGTTAAAAACCCACAATCCAATTATATGTTGTCTAAAAGAGATACACCACAGGTTCAAAGACACTTTAGATTCAAATAAGCTGAAAGTAAAAGTATGGAAAAAATATACCAAGCAATCTATAACGAAAAAAAGAAGGCTGGAGAGGCTATACAATTAGCAGACACAACAGATATTAAGAAAGAAAAAATTAGAGACAAAGAAGGCCATTTTATAATAATAAAAGGGTCAATTCATCAAAAATTATAGATCACCTATAAACATATATAACCCAACAATAAAGACTTAAAATATATGAAATAGAAACATACAAAATTGAAAGGCCAAATAGACAACAGACAAAAACAAATAAAAATAGCTGAAGACTTATATACCTCACTTTCAATACTGGATAGAACTAGACCAAAAAAAAAAAAAAAAACCCATAAGGAAATGGAAGACTAGAACACTATAAATTAGACTTGACAGACATCTACAGAATACACTATTCAAAACAGAACATTTTCTTCTCAAGTGTACATGGAAAATTCTCCAATACAGACCATAGGTTAGACTATAATACAAGTCTCAAAACTTTTAAAGGAATAAAATCATACAAAGTATATTCTCCAAATACAAGGACATGAAAACAGAAATTACAGAAAGAAATATGGGAAATAAGTGGAAATTAAGCAACAAACCTCTAAATAATAGATCAAAAAAATCACACAGGGAGATCATAAAATGTTAAGATTAAAACAAAAGCACAACATGCCAAAATTTAAATGAAGTCAAAGCAATGTTTAAAGGGAAATTTATAGCTCAATACATCTATATTAAAAAAAAAAAAATCTCAGGACACCTGGGTGGCTCAGTCATTGAGCATCTGCCTTTGGCTCAGGGTGTGATCCCAGGGTCCTGGGATTGAGTCCCACATCAGGCTCCCCACAGGGAGCCTGCGTCTCCCTCTGCCTATATCTCTGCCTTTCTGTGTCACTCGTGAATAAAAAAAAAAAAAAAAAAATCTCAATTCAATAACCTAACCTTTGGCCTTAAGAAAAACAGAAAAAGAGAAAACTAAAGCAAAAACAACCAAATAAAGAAAGTAATAAAGATTACAGCTTAAGTGAGTAAGACTAATAATAAAAAATACAGAATAATACGTGAAATCAAAAGTTAGTTCCTTGAAAGTATCAATGAAATTTAAAAACTTTCAGCGAGGCTGACCAAGAAAAAAAAGACAAATTATTACAGTCAAGAATGACAAAAGGGTCACTACTACTGGCATTATAGTAAGAAATAAAAAGGATTATATGGGAATACTAGGAACAGTTGTATAGCAACAAATAGCCTAGGTAAAACGAACAAATTTCTAGGAAAAAAACTACTGAAACTGATTCAAGAAGAGATAGAAAATCTAGATAGACCTATAGTAAAAAGATTAATTAAAAAACTTACCAAAAATAAACCAGGATTAGATGGATTCTCTAAAGCAACCTACCTTTAAACCAAATGTTTAAAGAATTGACACCAATCCTTCTCAAATCTTCCCCAAAATAGAACAGGAAGGAACATTTCCTAATTCACTTTATGAAGTCATTATTACCTTCATGACCAAAGCTATGACAACATAGGAAAAGAAAACCCTAAGTATCTTTTGAGCAAAATCACAAAAATCCTATTTCATGTGTGCACGCACCACATGTTTCTAAAGACATACCATTTAGATCCTCTTTCCTCTTGTCCCGATCTGATCATTCTTCAGACCTGCTATATCAGGCACTAAATCCTATTTCCTGGACAATCCCTCTTTTTGATTTAACTCATCATTTTGATAAAGTCTATGTCCTCTCGTCACTTCCTGAGATACAGTACAGTTGTAGGTAATATTTTAACAACCTCATATGTTTCATAATTTTAGCCTACTCCCACACTTGACAGCTTGGCAAGGCAACAGAATTAGTAATTTGGAAGTATCTTCCCTTCAAGAGTTTTGAAGGCACTATTCCAATAACCATCACTTTCCATTGTTACTGATTCCTAATCTCTTTTATACGCTCCATATGGGAAAGCTGTTGGGTCTTCCTTAGATTTCTCGTGTCTGAAATCTCACCATGAGGTACTCTGGTATGTATTTTTTCCTTCAATTACTATGCTGAGCATTCTATTCTGTAAGCCCTTTAATGTGAAAACACAAGTTTTTTGTTCAAGTATTAATTTTCCTCCACACATTTTCTCCCATCCTTTAATTCTTTCACGTGTTGAACTTGCCAAGTATGATCCTCTAATTTTTTTTTTTTTTTAGGATTTGAGAGAGAGCGCGCACGCACACAAGCAAGGAGAGTATGGAGAGGGAGAAGGAGGCTCCCCACTAAGTGGGGAGCCCAATATGGGACTCAATTCCAGGACCTCAGGATCATGACCTGAGCTGAAGGCAGATGCTTAACCCACTTAGGCCACCCAGCTGCCCCATTCTCTATTTTCTACTTTACATCTCTTTTTGTCCTGCCTTCTGGAAGAGTCCCTTAACTTCATCTTCTAACCTTCTACAAGAATATTAATTAATAACTTTTCTATTAGTATCTCATATTCCATATTTCCTATCCTCTGTTATTTCATATTCTAAATGTCTAAGAACTTTGCTTTGTTTTCTGAGGATTGCCTTTATGTGGCAAGCATCTTTTCCTGTTTAAAAGATACAATTATCAAAGAAAAAGATACAATTATCTTACTTCCAAACATATTTCAGTAACCTTTGAAGTTTTTTTTTTTCTTTTTGAACTGTTTCTCTTCCTCTTTTATACTGGGGTTATCTTCAAATATTTAATGATCCTTAATGTCATATCTTAAAATGAAACATATAAAAGCTGTCTGGATATCCTGTGTTAATGGGTTAGTGTCATTGCAGGATGATCAATCTAAGCCATTTCCATGGGTGGATTCACATCTATTACTATCTGTTGGTCTTTTTTTCCTGATCATTAGTTTGCTATATAACAGAATTAATCTTCCAGTCTCACATCTGGGGTATGTGAGCCTGACACCAAGGGTTCTCAGAACTAGTAGAGAAAAAGAGGATGGGGATAATAGCTGGTTCAACATGTAGATTTCTATTCAATTGTTTTGTTTGTTTTAGTATGACACCCTTAACCCAAGCTGTGTGTAGAGTTCTCAAGTACAGAAATCCTCCATTTGAATTTCAGAGAAGAAAGTTGAAGAAACCCCTTCCTAGTACCAGGAGTGTTGCTTGTTATTTTTACAATTTTGGACAATTCTTTCAAAGCACCTGAAGCCACCAATTTCTGAAGCATCTCAGGGTCCACAGTCCAATTCTAGGCCTCCCTAGTAGTAGAAAATTCAGTTTTCTCAGATCTACAAAATTCATTACTACTTGCTGCTTTCCAGCTTCCAAAGTTTTACTTCTGTGATCAACTTTCCATTTCTTGTCCTTGACACTCCATGCCTTTTTTAGGAAACCACTATCTTAATTCGATTAGGGATTTGATAGCAAAGTAAATGAAAGTTTTTAAACCCATCATGTTTAAATGAATACTAATCGCATCTGCTTTTTCATGTCAGGTACTCATTGCTGTTATTATTCTCCAATTTGTATGAAATTTAGGCTTAAATCCCAGTAGGACACAGTTTTCATCATCAAGTAGTTATAACCATTTGGCTTTAACATTTAGTTTTATTATACTTTAGTCAAAAAATATTGGCCGATACAATTCAATTCTTGAATTTTAAATAAACTTCAAATTCTCTTTGAAGCCCGAGACACAATTTTTAAAAAATTCACAGGAATTTGAAAAGAATGCTTATGCTCTATTTGAAATAGTTTGACATACAATAAATAAAAACATACTGCCACTCAAATCTTTATAGTCTTAATTTTTATTTGATCTATTAAATTCTGAGATAAATCTAAGTCTCTTAATTTAAAAGGTTGCTGTTATTAATTTCTCTAAAGAAAGGCTATTTAACTCTACAATTCACATTTCAATGATGTTTATCACACAAAAGTTCAAGCCTGATAGTGTTTAGTTCTTTTTATTAATTTAAAAATTTTTTTTCATCCACCTTACCCTAGAAAAATTTTAGCCTTTGCTTGACACTAACTTGAAAGTTTTCGTATTTTTGTCATTCCTTTATGTTTAAGGTTTCTATTATTATGTCTCAGATAAAACTCATAAAACCACACACCATAAATTTTTAATCCAAACTGTAAAGGTAAAGAGTGAGGAGAACCAATTCCTGTTACATTAAGAAAAAGCTGTTGGAAGGGTATCAGGTACTTGACATGAAGTTGGTGAATAAGTCTTGGAAAATAACAACCACCAGGAGGAAGTTAGACAAGCAGTATCACACTAAAAGGCCATCTACTTAGGATGCCATTTGTGTCTCTCTTAATGGCAATGCCACCACTAAGGCATTCACTGACACAGCACAAGATTTTGCTTCCATCACAGCCACTGGAAATTATCTCTATCTCCTCCATTTCTTTTCTGAATGAACTTTTCAAAAGTAGGATCAATGTATATGGAATAGTCGACTTTGTTCCCTAGTCCCCATCCCTCTCAAACTGTGGCCTCTGCTCACACACATGGTGATTTTTCGTTGCTTTTCACCTTGCACCCAAGCAGCGCACAAAGGTGAGGATGGGTCGATTTCCAAGAAGTTTACAGGCAAACAGGAAAGAGCTGAAAGAAACCCAGGGGAGGGCTTTCAGGGAAGCTTCCTATTCCCATACCTATAGTTCATCAGAATAATCAGAGTAGATAGTTCTGCTGTTATCCCTTCTCACCCATACTATTTATAATAACCCAAATGCCAAACTTCAGAGATAATGGATGAAATCTCTATTTCCAGTGACAACAGGGAACAGCCTATTCTCTTTTGCTTTAACTGATATCTCAACAGATAACTTGGACACAGTCAAATGTACCTCCCCATTTTAACGATGTTGCCAGAAACCTCACTAACTTCTTTACTGAAATTAACCCTATATTAACTGTGAGAATGGTTAAAATGTAAACTTGTTAAAGACTAACATATTATCTTAAACTCCTAGACTCTGTAAACTCCCAAATTCTGCTCTATTTATAAACTCTAGAAAGAGCAAAAATCAATTTTAATTACTTCTATAATTTTTTCATATTTTTCTAATTCTTCTGGTTTAAGGGGTGCCTCGGTAGTACAGTCAGTTAAGTATCCAACTCTTGGTTTGGACAGGTTGTGATCTCAGGGTCATGGGATTGAGCCCTGCATTAGGCTCCACTTTATCCCTCTGCCCCTTCCCACCTCCCATGCTCTTTCTCTCTCAAATAAATAAATAAATCTTTTAATCTTACTATAAGATATGGTATACATTCAATTTAAGAACTCTTTCAGGGGATCCCTGGGTGGCACAGCGGTTTGGTGCCTGCCTTTGGCCCAGGGCGTGATCCTGGAGACCCGGGATCGAATCCCACGTCAGGCTCCCGGTGCATGGAGCCTGCTTCTCCCTCTGCCTGTGTCTCTGCCTCTCTCTCTCTCTCTCTCTCTCTCTCTCTCTCTCTGTATGACTATCATAAATAAATAAATAAATAAATAAATAAATAAATAAATAAATAAATAAATAATAAACTCTTTCAAACTCAAGTAAAGATAAATAACTTACATCTTAAATATCAAAAATTACTATTGCTCAGGGGGAACTATAGGGATTTTCCCCCCTATAAAAGCAGTATGTTTTCAACTATTCCTAAATTTTAAAGTATTTATTTTAAAACAAATTTAAACCCTCGTATCCAGACTATTTTTTATCTGTTTTTCCACCAACTTCTATACCAATTAAAATGTCTCTTAAACCAGGGCTAAAATGTACTATTATGACTCAAAATATAACATTACAATTACAAGCTCATCTTAATATTCTTTTTTTTTTTTTTTTTTTTAGTTCAAAGCACTAGCAATTCAGAAAATGCCGCTACAGTATAACTTTCTTGGGTTTCAGTTTTCAAATCAAGCTTAAAAGCTCATCATTTTTTTTAATAGAACAAGGCAGATGTATCCCAATTAGTGTTATTTATTTGCACATTGTGCGTCCAAGTAAATTTATTTTCAATAGGAGATAATAAAACTGTTCCATTCTTAGTTTAACTTTGCACAACAAACTTAGGAGCTACATATTTCACCTGCTTGATTTTAAAAGTACTCATCCTTACTCTTAATGTATCCTCCTTCCCACCCACCAAGATAACCAGCTCTTACTGGCCTTTCCCACTTTCAATTACTTCTCCAATCATGTTACATCTAGCTACTAATCTTTTTTTTATTTTTCTTCATTTATTTCTGTTCAGTGGCCTTCCGTAGAATCCCTTATTTCTAACTCAAATTCCTTTAGATTAATCCAGCAAAGGCCACAATCATATCAAATTCATTTTTTGTTACATTCACTTAAAATTGACTCTACTCAGAGTAAGGAAAATACTTGCATTCCACAATTCTCATCTCTGTGCTTAACATGCTTTTTTCCCTAGTTGACATTCTCTTCCCTCCCCACTAATCTAATTCATATCACTTCTTCAAGTCCTACATTGGAAAATTATTTTTGCCAAGAAGCTTTATTAAGATATGACTCATTTTATTTTGTGTCAACTCAGTAATTCAAATGTTTCACTATTAAGTGCTCCTCAAGTTGTGTCTGAGTTCATGAGCTCTTTAGAGGAACCATATTCTTTGCCCAAATATCAGCATTCTTATCCCTCCTGAGATACTAAGTGAATTCTATATAATAACTAAACCAATGAAAACAAGCAAAGGTTGGAGAAAATACAACCCTGCAAATAAAGTTTTTCTGCATACAAAAAAATCCAATCTCCCAAAACTAAATTCAAATGTAACATTCACTTTTGTCAAAACAACACAAAAACATAGAACATACGGTTAAATATGTTTTTTTCCCTACCCATAGAAGTCAGCTCTTTAGGCTGTTATTTAATAACAATCTAATTATTTTGTCTGCGGTTTTCTAAATCTCACCCAAAAGGTATTATATGAAGTATATATATATTTTTTAGAAAATAACCATATGTTTTCAAGGTCTAAACCAGTTTTGCTTTAGCCTTCTATACTTCACAAATACAAAACCTACATAAGTTGTTGAGGTTTTATTTCTTTAAGACAACTATTAAAATTCTTAGAGCAAGGATATATTAAGTTATTATATATCTTTAAAAACCAAAACTTTATATAAATATTTTCACTTATAAGTTTAAAAGCATTTGTAAACCAAACGTTAATGAGAAAGTATTTTCCTGTCCACTTCTGCAATTTACAAAACATATCTATTTCTCAAAACTAGGCATACTAGAATGTAAAGATACATTTTCACTGTTATGTACTTTTCACAACTTTATTAAAATACAGATTTCAGAAACAAAAATCCTTCTCCCCAAAGCACCAATTGTTACACTAGTAAACAAACCTTTCATAGCTCAGTATTTATGAAACACAGTATTATAACCATTAATTCCATTTTGAAAAAAAAACTGATTCAAGCACTAGAAGTAAAAATCATGATCAATAATTCCATTCCAGGGATCCCTGGGTAGCTCAGCGGTTTGGCGCCTGCCTTCGGCCCAGGGCATGATCCTGGAGACCCCGGATCGAGTCCCACGTCAGGCTCCCTGCTTGAAGCCTGCTTCTCCCTCTGCCTGTGTCTCTGCCTCTCTCTCTCTCTCTGTATGTCTCTCATGAATAAATAAATCTTAAAAAAATAAATAAATAAATAAATAAATAATTCCATTCCAGTTCTCATTTTGTAAAGTGTACCTCAATGGATTTTAACCATTCAAATTTTTGTGTAATTATCCTTAAGATGACATTCTAGTTCTTTATACATAAATGTCAAAATCTTTCAAGTTGAGAATCCATACTGAGCTGTAAACAGAAGTATACCACTTTATTCTTATCCCTACAATCACAATCAGAAATACTAAATACCTTATTAAGTAACCTGCAATGCCTGAAAGCTAACTCACATAATGCTTAGAAGCTACTATTAAAGAGATTCCAAAAGGCCGCTATATAAGGAGGCAATCCAAGACCTCCTCTACCTACTTCTTGGCTATGTGCCTAGAGAATACTGTAATGAAAGCAAGCCAGATAACTATGTTATCTGTAGAAACAATTCAAAATCTCTGGATTCTAAAGAAATTTTCTAGTCATAAAACTTCTAAAGGGTCAATATTAATGAAAACTAAAAAACACCTCTCTGATCTTGGCGTAAACCACACTGAAAACAAAACAAAACAGAGGAGCCATGGTACCAACTATTTATCGTCTGATTACCTCCAGATTCACTTAATGCCAAACAAGGATAGAAAACAGAGATTCAAGCCATCAGTTCTTATTGTAAAATTTCACTGAGCTGTATTTGTAAGATTTGTGTACTTCACTGAATTTAAGTTATACCTAAATAAAACATTTAAGGGCACCTAGGTGGCTCAGTCAGTTAAGCATCTGACCTTTGATTTCAGCTCAGGTCATGATCTCCAGGTGGTGAGACTGAGCACTATGTCTGGCTCCGCGCTCAGCAGGGACACTCTCAGCCTCTCTGTTTGCCCCTCCCCTCCACTCATGCTCTCTCTCAAATAAATAAATACATCTAAAGGGATCCCTGGGTGGCGCAGCGGTTTGGCGCCTGCCTTTGACCCAGGGCGCGATCCTGGAGACCCGGGATCGAATCCCACGTCAGGCTCCCGGTGCATGGAGCCTGCTTCTCCCTCTGCCTGTGTCTCTGCCTCTCTCTCTCTGTGACTATCATAAATAAATAAAAATTAAAAAAAAAATAAATACATCTAAAAAAAATAAAATATCTAAAAATAACTCACCAATAGTCAAACCTAAAAACCTTTTCTCAAATCTCATCCATTTTGATCATTCTCCATCACACTGCTAAATTACAGAACACCAATACACCCTAAGCACAACTCTTTCCCCTTAGAAGACCTTGAGGCTTTGTTAGATTAGTATTCTCCCAGCATTTTTCTTGTTCTGCCTCAGATTAATTCACTTCAATATTAATATTAAATGCTCATGTACAATATGTGGGTGGCTCAGGCACCCTCCAACATATTTCACACATACACATCCCCCATGCAAAACAAATTCCCTAGATTCAAGTCACGCTATTATCTGATTTCAAGTTCTATCTCCTATTTTAATTCCCATCACTTTACAGATTTGTTCTCTAGCATACTCTTTTCTTAGCTTTTAAGGCTCCATTCGATTTCTACTTTATCCTTTATTCATACTTGTACAGAACTTACTATCTAAACTTTCCACATACTTGTAGAGGTCTTATTATCTATAACTGCACTGTCCAATACGAAAGCTATGGCGCTATAAGCACTTAAAATACGGCTAATCTGAATTGAGATGTGCTTTAAGTGTGGAACACACTTTTGATTTTGAAGACTTGGCATTAAAAAAAAAGAATGTAAAGTATCTCAATTGTATTTACATATTGAAAGAATGTTTTGAATATACTGAGTTAAATAAACATTAAAAAAATCATTATTGCCTTTTTATTTTGTAACATGGCTATAGAAAATTTTAGATCACATTTATGGCTCAACAAATTTCTATTGGGCAAGTGCTGCTCTGTATAATCTATTTATTGAAGCCCCATAAATTATCTTTTACTACAGGTCATCCACCCAATGAGACTATAGGAATTTGGTATATTTTCCCTTTTATAAAGATTATTACATTAGGAATCACAGAGAGTAACTAAACAGAATTAAGTGCCCATTTAATTTTAATATCCCTTTTAAAATACTTCTAACAAGGAAGCTTATAGCATTTCAAAGCATAAAAATATAAGAAAAGTTGTTTTCTGATGGCTACTGAAAATTTCAACCACATTTTACATATATCCAATTTTGAGTTAAGTATCTCATCAAATAGTATTATTAAACCTGTAGCTTTTCTAATACCAGAGAGTATTAGTTCTGATTAACCTACATTATTTTTCTTCTTGGTCACTCCGTAAGGAAAAAGGCAGCTTCCACTTTGACCAATATCATTGTACCAACATCCAGCAGCCAAGACAAAGAGCTTTTATGGTGGTATGAATAAACAATGTGGGCAATAAGACATTGCTTGAACATTGCTTTTCTGGGTAGCCAGAAAAATGCTTTTACAATGTTGTTTTATAAGTAGGAAATAAAACTTACAAATTGTATAATTAAGTTAAAGCAGAGACAGATAGAAAGGAGAGGAACGCAGAAAATAAAGAACTCATCTGTAGAATCAAGACATGCCTATATTCAAACTTGGCTGCTGTACTATTTACTATCTATGTAACCCGAGTCTGAGTTTGTTTCCTTGAATATAAAATGGGAATATATATATCAAGCATTATTATAAGAAATACATAGGAGATGCTTAATTAATGTCAGTCTCATCTCCGTTTCCTTTAATACTAATGACTGCACAATGGTGACAAGATGAGTGACTTTTTCTCCTTTCATTTTCTAAATCACTGAAAACATTTTTAAGGGTATATGAAACTTCTAATTTTTCATACACCCCTTTGCATGTGAACTTAAAATTACCTTTACTAGCTTTCTTTTACAATTTTTTTTTAAAGCCTAAAGATTTGTGTTGGTAGTGGGAGAAGTAGGTGGTAGAAGAAAAAATAAACAAGTTTAAGACTGTATCAGCACAGACAAATACAAAACAAAGTATGAAGAGGAAAACAGCAAAGGAAATGCTGTTTGAGGAAATTCCCCTTAAGACTAAGCAATGAAAAGATAACGTGCCTCTTCTCAATCTAGCTGCTGTTGAAACTAATCTTCTCTCCTATCTGAGGTTTATATGTATATTATATACAAATACACACAGCCACTCACATTCTTCTCTCTACTAATGATCACCACCATCCTCACGGTCAAAAATTTAGAGAAGAGTGAAGAAACTCAGGATGTTATAACAAAGATAAACCAACACATCGGTTGGGAAATAACTTCATTAAAACATACTCATTCCCAAGTGTGTTTATTCATCAACTGACAGTAGTAAGAGGGAATGTGTTACTAAATACTGAACCTAGTTAATAGCTTTTGCTGCTAGAACTGGAGAAGGCAGACTTTGATGCCTGCCTCTGACTTCCTTTGTAACAACCTTGCCTTTGTAGACATGGGTCTAACAAAGGAACATGAGCAAAAGTATACAATTCCAAATCACTTGCAGGTGAAAATTTCAAGTTACTATATATTTAAAAAAAAAAAATCAAATGGTAATAGTATTACTATAAAAGGTAACGTTTGCATACCCACTGTGTACCAGAAAGCTAAGGATGTGAATTCTGCAATGTAAACTTTAAGCCTCTATGAAGATGGTATTATTGTTAAATCGTCTTGCTTAGTGCTCACACAGCTAGTTTTAAGTACTCTCTATGCCCAACAAAGAGCGGGGTCTCAACTCACACCTCTGAGATCAAGAGTCACATGTTCCACAGACTGAGCCAGCCTGTTAGCCCCACAGAGCTAGATTTTAACCCCATCAGTTTTACTTCAAGGCTTACATTCTTAAATCTTATCTCATCCTGCCTCTTTATTCATATATAATTACAAATGTAACTATGATTTCCTGTGTGTGTGCGTGTGTGTGTGTGTGTGTGTGTGTGTGTGTGGAATAGTCAATAAATCAATAGTAAGCAACAGGCAATTAATTCCCACTTTGGCAAGGTTTTATTCACCTTCCCAAGCCATTCAACAATTGGCAATCACTCCCTCCCCAATAAATGGTGTTCTGAAAATAACAGTTATATTTACAATCTTCCTCAAGAAACTGATGAAAAAAGATATGCATAAGCTTTCAAGTAAAAAGGATAAATGACATGGAAGAAAGGATAAAAACGTTAATCTTTTATAAAAGTTAGATAAATAACTGATATAATACAGATATGCTTTGTAAACTGTAAAATACTTTAATCCTAACTCTATTAGGAGTTTATTTGAAATTATCCGTTTGGCTCCTAACATATTCGAATTTCTGAACTTTGTACAAAAAGTCTTTTAAAAGCTTTTAAAATCTATATATTTGATTCAATGAATGATATACATACTAAAAGGCTTAATACCTAAAAATCATATTTATCACTCTAACCAACTTCAACTATACCAGTCTAGACTAACAGAATTGCAAGGAACAAATTACTCATCTATACTTTTCACAAAGTTACTTACAAGACCACAGTTCCAAGAATCCCAAATGAAATGGGAAGGCTACAGCTTGCAAACAGAAGAGGTAAAGCAAAGATTAGTAGAGGGAGACTGTGTGTGTGTGTGTGTGTGTGTGTATATATATATATATATACATATATATATATAAAGATATAAAGGAAATATTTTAGAAACACCAATCTTAATCCAGCTTCAGTTTCCTCCATGCAGGAGAAGTGTGCACTGTTGCTTCTGTACTGGCATGCTTCTTTTCTTCCCCCTAAAATCCTCTGCTTTTCTCCTCCTGGAAAGTTATCTCACAGAACTTTTTTGTTTTCCTTGCTAACATCTCTAAACTGTTAAGGAATGTCCTACCTTGAACTTAATATTGTAACTCCTCATAATTAACATAAGAGTTCCTAGTAAAGTCAAAAATTTTAGAAAAAAACTTAACAGTAGAGCAACGAAGACCCTGAGATGAGAAAATACCTTTTTCATGGAGACCTCCACCTTCCTGAAGAAAGACTATGAATCAAATTTGTTGTTCTACCTTCTAGATCTCCGGTGATCTTTGTATTTGTTTTTAAGAGAAGAACAGAAATACTTCAGCCAACCAGCAGGGTGAGCTAGTGCTAGAATCAGATTGATTATTGTCAACTTTCTGAAAATTCAAAGATGTAAATGGTTTGTAATATTAAAAGCAAAATTTCCCACTAATAAACCTGAATTAAAAGACAATACTTCTAGATCTCCTTTAGTCATTGCTACATCTCATAACTGTAAATATTTACAGATTCTATCTACGAAATAGTCTCTATAAGGATTAATGATGATAAATGTAAAAAATTAGAGCTCATTTGAATACCTATCCAAAATATCATGGTAGTCATCCTTTATTCTCATGTTTTATTGTACAGTATTATTGATTGAAAAATTAAAAACACTTTTTTAAAAGGACTGCTAAAATTAGTGTTTTAAAAATTAGGACTAGGTAACTCAACACACCTATTTCTGAATTCAGGGCAAACTGCTGCCCTAAGATTGCCTAAAAAGCAATCATGAGAAAAGTATTCCTACAAGAATAAGATCTACTCTTTTCCTTCGGAATCACACCCTGAGAAGAGTCTAAATAAGTAACCCTAACACTAACAGTGTTATCTAGGACAAACCTGATCTCCTCTGACAACCAATTTCTCTAAATTGCAAGTATCCCCACCACTTCTAATGACGGTCCTTGAGTCTCTTTTCTCCTCATGCTACCCAATACCGTCTCAATTCAACCACACCAAAACTCTCTCTTGTAACTTGAATAACAAATTAAAACTGCAAAATGTTTAAGGTTTGCAGATAACAGACTCACTTTGTAATTACATATAACCCGAGAGTAATCCTAATTATCACAAGACTAAAATGTAATTAAATCCACTCACACGGTGTTGAAAATTAAGAAATAGCTTATCAACTTTCTTAAAAAATCAGTAATTTAATCGCACTTTAAGTGACCCATAAAAGCTTTAAGACCTCAATACAATTTAACAGTTTTTACTCTATTTGATATCCAAAGAAGTTAAAGAACTGTGGTAGTAGTAATATTAACAAGTGGTTTTTAACAAGGGTCAATCTAAGTGACAGGTCCATCTATCCAACAAAAAGTTGTTCCAAACTGAAGCCGAAACTACCATCATC
The DNA here is from genome assembly GCF_018345385.1 of Vulpes lagopus. Classification (NCBI taxonomy): domain Eukaryota; kingdom Metazoa; phylum Chordata; class Mammalia; order Carnivora; family Canidae; genus Vulpes; species Vulpes lagopus. The sequence continues at coordinate 146,671,061 of NC_054826.1, read as the reverse complement.
GTTTTCAGCATCTTGTTTCTTTTGTAATAACTGGTAGTAATGACAGTTATTTCAAACCTGTTTTTTAAAATTTCTGGGTCAAGAATGCTTTTTGAAAACCTCAAAATTCAAAAGCAACACTGCTCCTGAAGTGGCTGTATTTTGGATCTGGAATTATTCCACTGGAAGTCATTTTAAAAACTGTATTAGCATATTATGTTAAATGAAAGTTCTTAACTTATTGTCACAGAATTTCTCATTAATAGTTTCTTACAGATACTTTCAAACACTCTCACATTTTATTTTTTTACCATTATTAGTTACAGAGAATCATCTTCTCATCCCAGCAATGTGACCAATGAAAAGAGCAAGGGGGTAGAAATTGAAAAGACAATTTTCCATTATCCATGAACTAAATCATATCTGGCCCTAAATAGATCTTAAACAGTGGATATAACTAGCTGCTCCCTGAGATTCCTTCCACTCTAAAACTGCACGACTCAGTAATACATTTTGCCCATGTCAATGCATCTCCTATTCTTTTAATACAGTTAAGACTGTTCTATTCTTCTATTAGAAGAAGGAAAGCTAAGCGGGGGAAAACATACGTCTGAAAGAAGCAAGGAAAATGAAAGCTTTAAGTCATATTAAAAAACCCAAATTTTAATTTGGACAGACATCTAAAGTTAACGATCTAAATGTGTTTATCCCTTCAATCACATTATTTACTCTGTTCATGTGACCTGGTCAAAACAGTAGTTGTTTCCAATTGCTGTACTTCAAATATTAGTTCATACCATATACAAAGTATGGTGCAGCCCTAAGTGCAGGGTCCCTTCAAGTTATGTTAGAATTCTAAAGTTTCCGCTGCCTTGATTTTAACAGGAATATGCCTACCGCTGCACCAACAGTGATCGAGCCTTCATGTTTCGTCTATTAGGGTGTCTAAAGTAAATTATAACTACCTCATAAAAACTAATTTTTTTCCTCGCCAAAGCTACCAAGGCGTGACTACTGCCCATCACATTTCCTGGATACTTACACATGACACTGAAGACAAACAGCAGGTTTCCTTGCTTTGAGTGAGTAACTGGAGTTGTCTTATTTTTTTGAAAACGCTTTCCTTCTTCTTGGACCAAAGAAATGTGACTAAACTACTGCAGAGAAGCAATATACTATTAAGGCAAATCTAATCTATCATCCAGATGCAACAAGCCTGGCATTAGTCAGAACCGGCCAGAAGAGATGATGATGGTGTTTTGGTATTTTTCTGTTGTAATTATTGACTTGTATACAAAACAGGACCATCATTTAGGCCCCCATTGCGTTTACCCCCTTGTGGAATACTTCTCAATGACCCAACAACAACAACAACAAAAAAAAAACAAAAACAAAAACATCTGAAAGTCTAAACATAAAAGTTTTATGACGACTAAGTTTATGTCAGTATTAATTACTCAGGCAGTTCAAGGAAAGTTTTCCACTAATGTCGCTAAACCATGGATGGATCCCAACACGAAAGTCGTCTGTGGAAGTCTCGTAACGAGAAACCTTTAGCTCCACCACCTAAGTCTCCAATCACTGAGAAGGGTCTGGGACAACTCATCTTCAGGTTCCCGGGAGAAGTGGAGCACACCTGCTTTTCCTCTGGCAGAGATAAAGCTCCCAGGGACACAAAGGCCAGGGAATCAGACAGACCTGGAGAAGCAAAAAGCTTTAGCTGGACACCCACCAAGCCCCGGGCAACCCAAACACTCGGGGCGATTTACCTCTGGCTGTTACTTCCCAGGCACCTAGCGGCATAGGATCTGGCGGAAAAGGGGGGAGGGGAGGGCTCTGCGGCCCCGGGCCCAGTTAGGGGAGGGGTGTGTACCCCTCACGCCAGAGCTGGAGCTTCTGGCCACAGCCGAGCAGCCCCGAGGAGGGCTTGGGGGCTGCTCTCGGACCGCCCCGTTACTCGGAGCGTTGCAATGGCGACCGCCGGGCTCCCCAAGCCGCCTCATCTCGGCCCCTTCCCCCTACTGCTCACTGGCTGCTCGGCTTCATGTGACTAAACAAAACCCCCAAGTCTAGTGCCCGGCTCAGCCCCTTTGTGTCCGCTCCCGGATCCTCCGACGCCGCCGAGGAAAGCGCCCCCCCCCCGCCCCCCACTCTCCGCCGAGTCCCGCCCCGCGGCGGCGGCCGCCGCTCACCTCAGGCTCCGCCGCCCCCCGCGGCCGCCGCGGCCGCCGCCTCCCCGAACCCGGGGCCCGGGCTCCTTGTGTAGCACCAACTCCGCCTCCTCGGCCGCCGCCGCCATCTTAGCCTGTGCGGCAAAACGCGTCCTTTTGGATGGTTGGGACCCAGCCTAGGGCGTAGCTCCCCGGGCCCGAGCGCCGGAGGTCGCGTCCCCCGAGTCCGGCCGCCACCCTCAATCCCGCCGCCGCCACAGCCCAGAGGCCCGAAACCCACTCGAGCCCCGGAGATTCCGACCAAATAACCCCTGAAACTCACAGTTTGGTGCCGTGTGCGTCAAACCGGGGCGACGTTGGGAGCGCGCGGCGTCCCCGCGTCACACGCCGCTCTGTACGCTACTCGGCTCCAACGGCCCCCTCCGCTCCCCGCTTTTCGCCTCCGGCCCCGGTTCCCACGGCGCAGGCGCGCTGCTTTCCCGCCTCTGCCGCGCTGCGGGCCGCGGGGGCGGCCGGCGAGGAGCGGCGCGGCGGCCCGGCCCGGAGGGAGCGCGGGGGCCAATTAGGCCAGCGGGGGCCGCCGGAACAGTGCAGCACTGTTCTCGGGTGCCAGAAACCAAACAAGGTCACCTCCCCCAGCGCTGACCTAATCACTCTCAAGGAGGTTCCCGCCCCAAAGTAGGCACGCTCCAAATATGGTGGTGCCCAAACTCTCAAAGACCCGAGCACTTCGGCGAGCCTAGGCCCTTTAAGGTGGAACAGGCCCATATTTGAATGCCAGAACCACTAGCGTGCCGAAATCCCCTTTTCTTTTCCTACTGTGGATGAAAACAGCTAAGGGACTCAAGATTGCCAGCGCAACCTTAACGGCAGGGGAAGGTTTGGATCTTAAGGGAGCCAGTTGTTGGGAGATGCTCCATGGCCAGGCAAAGCATCAAATGTGGCGAGTCCATTAGCACAGCAGCCTACCCTAAGAGGTGCCCAGGGTTTGGCCCCATTTGATTCTTGCAGATTTCAAGGGCACGGAGGATGCTTGCTCCCTGCATCACTCAATATGCCACGAGTCTCCAAATTAAGGTGATGTAAGAAGCACTTGAGATACCAGTTAACCCTTCGATGAATCAGTAGGTCCCAACAGAGTTCTGGAAAGCTCCCTTTTTAACGAGCGTCCACCCCCCCAACCCCCAAGAGTCTGAGGTCAGAGTTTCACATACTATATATCCTTTGAGATACACTGACTTCGGGGTATTCTGTTTGCCTTTGAACTGAGCAAACAAGAGGTTGCTAATATGTTTGACATGAACCAAAAGTCCCCAAGGGATCTATCTACAAGTCCTGTCTTAAATTCTTCAGCTCTTCTGAATCTCAGTTTTCAGTTTAAAGGGGAAAAAGGGTTTCATTAGTTTAGCAACTATCATAAACTGTGATCCTCCAAGCCCTCAAGATGTTGTTGATATGCAGAGAAATACACTGTAATTGTGCTTATTGGACGAAAATGAGGAACATTCTCTATCCTGTGCTATAGTGACTCTCAACATCAGCAAACATAGATCTCCAACAACAGATATTTACACTTGCTGTATTAATATAACAGCTAGCACTTAAAAAAAAAAAACACCACACAACTAACACTTCTGAGTGCTTACAAGGTACCAAATATTGTCCTAACTCATTGAATTTCATTACAACCTAATGCGGCAACGGGAGGTTAGGTGATTTTCTCAAAGTCACACAGCTCTTAAACTCCTTAAAATGTGACTTTTCCTTCCTTATTTACACAAAAGAGTAAATAATAAAATGTAAATGTGTATATTTTTTCAGCCAATTGACGAGGGATCCCTTTGGGTCATTTCATCTGCAGAATCATTAAAATTGGACGTTCTCCATTTACTACTGGATTTACAGTTAATAAAAATACTTTGTACTACGAAAATTCTCCAGATATTTTATCACTACAAAAAGAGGTTACCAAAAAAAACAAAAATAAACAAAAATCTCCCAACCTCTGTTGTGAATCTATATTACTGACTGACTAATGTACAGACCTATCCTACCACAAGCAATTAGAACCACTTAGAACTACCTATGATCCAGAACTTGTCTCACTAATGAAGCTGTTTGTTTATACTAGAATCCAGAAACTAAGATATAATACTATAGATACAGTAGTATCAGCAATAGTTGTGATTAGTAAAAGCAGTAGTAGTTGATGAAACTACAAACAAAATAGGTGTCAAAAAAACTGATAAGAGTAGAAAGCTTGAATAAGGTCATGCAAAAAGAAAAAAAAATGTAGGTAAGTGGAAAAATCCAAGAACCAGTTATGTGGCACAATGCAAAAGTATTTAAATATTTTTTTTTAATTTTTATTTATTTATGATAGTCACAGAGAGAGAGAGAGAGAGAGAGAGGCATAGACACAGGCAGAGGGAGAAGCAGGCTCCATGTCCAGGACCACGCCTTGGGCCAAAGGCAGGCGCTAAATCACTGAACCACCTAGGAATCCCTGATTAAGAATCTTTTAAAAGAAAGAGACAGAGGGAAGAAAAGTTATTCTAGTGAATAGAATTACCCAATAAAAGATACAAAGTAAGCTGTGGTCTCAAATGACCCAATCGAAAAGAAAAAGCAGTTTGATGTTGGATAAAAGCAGGTAATTCTGCACATTCTAATACTTCTGAAATCCAAGCAAAAAGAAGAAAATGAAAATTGATTAATCTACTATTCTACTAATAAAGACAAGTTTTGGATTTATCTTAGGGCCTCCCTAGTTCTAGACTCACCTCTGAGTACCAAGACTGCGAGGCAGGCTCATTTGTGGAACTGCAACTATTGTAATATTTGTCATTTGTAGTGGGGGTAGGAGGATATTCAGCATACCTAAAGATAAAGTAAATAGAAATCCCATCTTATATTTATTCTTGTCTCATATTAACTCAAGCACAGAGCCCTATACATAGCAGGTATCCAATAAACAATTTAGTTCAATTCAACCAATGTTCACCGATTGTTCACTCTATACGAAGTCCTGTACTAGGCACCACGACAGAAAGAAGAATAAGTTTGTTGGACGTATTTAATAAATACCAGTTGAATGCACAAGGAACTTTTACAGTCCAATAAAAGAACTAGACAAAAAACATAATCAACCCTCAATTTACCAGGGAATGGGGAAGATGAGGAAATAGATAATAAATATTTCAAAATCATAGTTAAAACTTCATAAGGGGTGAGGGTGGCTCAGTCAGTTAAGTGTCTGGCTTTTGATCTCAAGTGTCCTGAGCTCAAGCCCTGCTTTGAGCTCCATGCTGAGTATGGAGCCTACTTTAAAAAAAAAAATTTTTTTTAAGCTTTTTAATACAAAACCTTGTAAAACATGGTAGCAAAATAGGTTTAGTAAAGATATATTTTTTAATATTTGGGAAGAATTATATCTAATATTTAGGAACATATTCACTACTCTAACTTATCAGCCTATCAGAAGTAGACCATGAAAATATATGTTTATTCACAGAACACATGTAGAAAAAGAAAATAGTGGGCCATGGAAACTTAAATAAAAAATATTTGTGAAATAAGTAGAGAAGTCCAAGAAAACAAGAAATGGAGGGACAGAGAGAAAAAAGAGATTCAGGCATGAGAGTAACACAACAGAAACCAAAGAAGTATTGGTAACAGCTGACTACCATAACAAATAATCTCGATGGCTTCACACAGTAAAGTTTCATTCTTATTCAGGTCACACTCCACTGTAGTCAATGGGAAGGAGAGGGAGACCCTAAAGTACCAAAGGTCCTTCCACCATTTATTTGACTTTACCATCCCTGAAGGTCTTAGAGTCTTCTACTGGATCCTGCAAAGAGACAGAGTACACATGGAGAAATGAATGCTGTAAATTGAAGTGGCCAAGCCCAGAAGTGGCACAAATCACTTCTCACTTTCCGCTAGTCAGCAATTTAGTCACATGGTCCCACTTAACTGCAGGCGGAGCCTAGGAAATGTAGTTAGGCAGTGTGCCCTGGAGGAAAAGGAAATGGGACTGGTGAACACAAAGCAGGGGCTCTGCACATCCTGAGTAAATGTAGCAAAGAGGTTATGAAAGATAAGTGATGTCCACTGGGTATACAAGATCATTGGTGACCTTGGTAAGAGCAAGGTCAGTGGAGTGACTCAGCCCACTGTAGTGGGTTCAGGAGTAAATGAAAAGGGAAGAAGGGGAAATAGCAACTGAGCCACTCTACTCACAAGGCTGAGAGACTAATCTCAGGCTCTAGGTAAATGCCACTACTCAAGGATTCTTGGCAACTAACCAGCCAGCTTCTCTTGGTTAGAAGAAAGCCCTCACTAGGCCTTCATCAAATTTCCACACACATTAAATTTGAGAAATGCCTTTATTGTTTATTTTTTCCGCAGTGAAAGATTCCAGATGTTCTGGGATATTTGGTTGAGATCCATCCAAGGAAAAAGGGCATCTGCAATTTCAGCCAGCCATGTGCTTTACTATACAAAATGAATGTAAAATAAGCCAATAGGTTACATTAAATGTATTGATTTCCTTTGTAATCAATAATTAGGAGCTATTATTGTACAAATGTGTTCCTTTGACTATATTCTAATAATTAGAAATTATATTTTGATATCTCTAGTTTAATTGTAAATGACATTAAGCATCTTCTAAATGAAACTGAAAATCTCTATCATAGATTACTTAAATTTTCTAAAGATGTTGAAGAAGGAAAGGAAGAGTAGTTACAACTTTAAAAAAATAGATTTAGGAAACATTTAGTCTGAAATAAAAATACAGTTCTAAATATATGACACAATAATATCATCTTTATTTTTCTTATCCATTTCTCTTCTTGTTCCGGAACATTAATTTTTTTTTTTTTTTTTTTACAAACTGTCAGATTCATTCCTGATTGTCATACTTCACCCTCAACATAGAATGGTTTTGGCTTCCACATAGCTGATGAATTTAATCCTTTTCTACCTGGACCTGAACGGTGCACTGAAAATATAGAGCCGCTCTCTTCTTTAATATTCATGTGGTGCCTAGAATGTTCCAGGCATTGTACTGGGCCCCTTGGAAAATGTGAAGGTAAAGAGAACACTCTCAACCCTCAAATGTCTTATGGTCAAATAGATCAAACACCACATGCTCAAAGTGCTGTTTGCATTTTAAAGTTGACAAAGAAAGAGGTCCGCTTTCTGTTCAACTAGTGCCTCATGTGGGAAAGATAATGCCAAGAAGTCATTTTCCTCTAGGGTTTGGCTCTTAGCTTTGCAGGTTGAGAATCAATTAGACCAGAATTGATCAAGCTCAGAAGCATGAAATGTATAAGAGACAAGTGTATAAATCACATGTTAATATATTAATTTACAGGAAAAGTTCTGACTGCCAACCATAATAGAATACTCAGACAGATTGATCAACACATTCCCTCCCCTGTAGAGAAGGATGCCAGGAACACCAAATTACTTGCTCAATGAGCATGGAATGATATGAAAATGATCTTAACAGATGGTGTCATGAAACTTTGATAGCAAACCGCACTCTGCCATGAAGATGTACCTGTCAAGGGAACTTAAACTGTTAGTCTGTTCTCACCAGGAAAATAACTCTTATTTTCCTTAAAGATATATAGCAATATATTAAAACTAAACTAAACAGGAAGATGGAGGAGTGCCTTGCTGGCTCAGTCAGTGGAACATGCAACTCTTGATCTCGGGGTTGTAAGGTCAAGCCCCATGTTGGGTGTAGAGATTACTTAAAAGTAAAATCTTCAAAAAAGAAAAAGATGAGGTATTCTGTAACCCAAATTTCATCAGTTCTGTAAGGCTTTCTTTTAAACATTGTAACATCTCTGAAATCAAGATGTGTTTTACAAATTCTAGTTTGTAATTGCCATTTCTTTTCTTTCTTGAAGGTCCATAAAATAATGGTATAATCTTTCAATCAGTGATGCCTTAGAATAACTGACATTTTTAGAAACTCTTCCAATTTTGTTTTAGTAAGTTGACTTTCATAAACTTAATTACCCTAATATGTCATTACTTATTGCCTAAGTTCAAAAACTATGTCAAGCTTTCGTCTTCTCAATTCAAATTTGACCAGGCAGTTATAAATGAGCTCTGCTCCCAAGAGATTTAGAATATTGGAGGCTAGTTCATATACAAGTGCTTTCTTTGCTGCTAAGGCAAAAACCAGAAATAACCTTCAAGGGTTTTGTTTCTACTTTCTACTGTAAGACCTTAAAACCACTGCAAAGTTCCTTATAGCATTCTCATGTGTAGTCAAGAACAGGTCCCACCACTACCCCCTTACTCCCCTGATATGACAAGGTATCTCCAGAGGCTACAGTGAGCCTTCTGCTGGAAATGACTGCCTCCCATATGGCACCACCATCTTTCACCAGGCACCTCCATGGTCATACCTGACAATCCGGAATATACATGGTACTCAGGCAACACTGTTATCCTTAATGTAAGTTTCACTTCTATGGACTGTTTTTTAAATATTTACTTACTATGTGTTCGGCCCTTTACTAGCCACTGCAGGGACTGTAGTGAAAAATCCACAGGCCCACTATGGATAGCTGTGGAGTTGGTGTGCTGCACAGAGAACTCAGACAAGCAGTGAACGGAAGCTAAAATCCAGCCCATTCTCCACTCACCAAATCATGTTCAGTGCAGCCAGTGCAGGGCTGAATCTTTCTTCAGGAAAGGATGCCATTTTTCTTCCCATAAAAGTGCCTTGCACCTGTGGGCCTGCATTACTTATTTTTAATTGTAAATCACATTCCATCACCTTTTTCATTCCTGTGCCCAGAGAGTCCTCGTTCCTACTTCACACAAAGGGAATTGATAGGCTATTCAGTCCTAAATATTTAGTCTCAGTCCTCAAGGAGCTTCCAGTCTAAGGAGGGAGATAAATAAGAAAAAGACTGTTGTGGTGTGTGCAACAAATGTCAGATAGAAGTAAGACCCCAGCAGGGGCTTGAAACAGGAGGAGGACCTATGCTGATCTGAAGTATCAGAGAGGGCTCTGATGCCCAGACCCATCTTTCTACTCCCTTACCTGCTCTAACTCCCACTCATCCTTCAAGTTTTAATTGAATATTCCTGTCCCAGAGAGGCTTTGCTCCATTGCCTTTCCTTGCACCTACATACCACTCTTTGTCTGCCCTTCGTTACATTTGTCTTCCACATACAGTAAACTCCACCATGACTGAATAGGGCCCCCAAATTCAATTTCATTAATTACAAGGTCATATTATTTTGAGATCAATGAAATTACTGGAGTGAGCCTACAGAGTTTGCTGGCTAGAGTTCCAGAGGCCTGGCTGTGTGATTGAAATCCATCCTAGTCTCAGCTAGAGTTTGGAGGGATCTGCTGGTACTTGACTTCTCCAACTTGAATATACTAGAAATGATTCTAGATCCTATGACTAGCTGGGAATTCCAGAATCACAACGCTGATTCCATGAACCTCTCAGTTACCCATTTCATTTGCCTAATCCAGGAAGGTCAGGTTGAGAGACTATTGGGAATACAGAATCCCATTTCCTCCATTTCACCTTACCTCTCTCCATCCTAATTTAAGAACATTAGCCCATCTCATTTGCAAATGGGAACTGAGCAGAGAACAGGATTAATGGCCAGATGTGTTATACATGGTTTTTCATTCTCAGGGAACATATTTTTAACTCACAGTAGTTGCTTAAAAAATATTTGCTGAACTGAACTGATGTTATATCTAATCTGAGACCTATAAGACTTGTAAAAGCTAGCTTGGGGAAAAGGGTTAGAGGCAAAAGATTCTATGCAGAAGAAACACATGAAAAAACCCTAAGAAGAGCAAGAGTGTGGTATGTTGGGCAATGGCAAGTAATTCACATGGCTAGAATATAGCCACATAAGTGGAGAATGGAAAGTGGAAGGGAAAGCAGAAGAAACTTGGTCTTTACCCTAAAGGCAATTAAAAATCACTGATGAAGGTTTGAAAGGAAATTATATGATCATATCTGCATTTTAGAAAGGTCACAACGTAAAAAAATTATTGAAGAGAGCATAAAACTTGAAATAGGGAAAGAGTGGGATATTTTCAGGATAGAACTGGGTGCCTACATATTACCTTAGCACGTGTGAAAGGAAACTGCCCTGCCTTCAGCCCACGTGGATAGTCCTCAGTAATTCGCCTTTATACTTTGTAAGCCTCTGACACTTGGCTGCAGTGACTGGACCATGGATGGGAACCGAACCCAAAGAAAACCAAGTCATAGGCTGGCAAGTGGTGTATGACATAACTGGCATGAAAAATAGTAATCAAGATAGTGTGGCATTATGATAGACAGATAGATCAATGGAAGAGAATAGAAGGTCCGATTTGGATTTGCAAATACATGGTCAATTAATTTTCAGCAAAGGAGAAAAGTCAATTCAGTGGAGAAAGGATAATCTTTTCAATAAATGATACTGGAAAACATAAATATCCATATGCAAAAAATTGAAATTTGATCCATACATAAAAATTAACTCAAAACAAATCATGGACCTCATATAAAACCTAAACCAAAAAACTTCTAGGAAAAATTATTTCTGAGCTCTAATTAGGCAAAGATTTTTGATATATGACACCAAAAGCACTATTCATAAGAGAAAAAAATGATAAAACGAACTTCATCAAAAATTAAGAATTTTTGCTCTTCACAAGACTGTTAAGAAAATGAAGAAACAGCCCACCAATGGGGAGAAATTTTTTTGTAAATTGCATAATTGATAAGGGACTTATATTCATAATATATAAAGAATTCTGAAAATTCAGTAAGTATGTAAATAACCTGATAAAAAAAATAACCTATACAAAAGAGTTAACAATTACTTCACCAAAAAAGATATACTGATGCCAAAGCAGCAAAGGAAAAATGTTCATTAATCATTAAGGAAATGCAAATTAAAACCAAAAATGAGATATCACTACTATGAGATGGCTAAAATTAGTAAGACTGACCATGTCAAGGGTTGTTCAGAATGTATAGCAACTAGAATTCCACTGTACTGCTTGTGGAAATGTAAAATAGTACAGCAACCTTGGAAAAAACTTGGTGGTTTCTTTAAGAAATGAAACATATGGGATGTCTAGGTGGCTCAGTCAGTTAAGCATCTGACTCTTGGTTTCAGCTCAGGTCATGATCTCATGCATCATGAGATAGAGCCCTGCATCGTAGGGCTCCGTGTTGAGTGGGGAGTCAGCTTGAGGATTCTCTCCCTTTCTCCCTCCCCCTACTTGTGCTCTCTCTCTTTCTCTCAAACAAATAAATAAATATTTAAAAAGAAAAGGGAAATGAAACATGCATACCATCTAGTGAATATGATTCATCCTTTTGACTATAGGTATTTACCCAAGATAGAAGGAATATACATCTACACAAAGTCTTGTACAAGAATGTTCATATTAGCTTTATTTGTAATAGCCCAAAACCAGAAACAACCCAAATATCCATCAGTACGTAATGCATAAAGCCAGTCCCCAAAAAGAATACTTGATGTATGATCCTTTTTATAAAACTCTAGAAAATGTGAACTAATCTACAGTGACAGAAAGTAGATCTGTGGTTGCCTGTCACAGCAGAGGAAAAAGAGACAAGAATGGGAATAAGGGATTATAGAGGGACACAAGGATATATTTGGAGGTGATGGATATGTTCATTATATTGATTGTAACCATGGCTTCAGAGGTGTAGCTCTATGTCAAGGTTTACCAAATCATACATTTTAAATATGTACAGTTTATTGCTTCAATAAAAGAGCTCCAATAAAGAGCTTCAATAAAACTCTAAAAATTTTCTAAGACAGAGATAATGGAAGGAGTGAGTTCCTTGAAGGAATGGAATAGAAGGGTATTAAGATTAGACTTGGACAGGGAGAGATAACACTCCCATTTGACACATTTCTACATGAAGTGTCAGGCAGATGAGATTATTTCTTTTGCTAGATGTTGTCCAATTTCTCTGTAAAATTGGCAGCAGGCCTTTCTGTACTAAGTGACCTGATGAAGGGAGGCAGAAAGCTTAAGGATAGTGGAGCAAGGCTGAAACAGCTGCTGTGGAGAGCGGGCGAGCCCAGACCTTAGCAGTTGGGCAGCCCTGAGTTTTCCATTGATATTAGAGAACAAGAATCTGTAGTGACACCACTTCTGTATCATTATGTAATTTTCTCTAGCACAAGTCAGCAGTACAAGTGAAGGAACAGTTCTCTCACTTCTCTGAGCACATCTTTTAGAAACTTCTTCGATCTTTTGAGCACTCAGATTTCTATGGCAGCTGATCCACCATTTTGCCAGGGATATCAAGACATTTTTCATTCATGCATTCTTTTATTAATTAATTAACTCATGCAGTAAACATATACTGAGCCTTTTGACTCAGGTATGAGGTGTCTAATAGCACTAAAGATACCATAGTTAAATACATATGGTCCCTGCATTCCGGCTTCCATGTCTAAATGAGCAAGTTGCTCCCCAGTCTCTACTCCAGTCCCTTGTAGACTGCAGGGGACCAGACACTACCCAAGTGTAGGTCACCATGGGACTCATACCAGCTACAGATCATTTGACCATCTATAATCAGAGTGGCTCCATTGCATGTCCCCATGTTCAAACTGGACCCAATCATGTTCCTTCTTTCTAGGGTGAGTATTGTGAGCTGGGAGAAGTATGTGGCCAATATTGAATTCCTAGGATCTATAACTAGAGATCTAAGGGTTGAAGGAAATATACACAGCTATCTAGTGAAGGCTTTAGGTATTTTCTTCACTTGAAATGCAATAAACCTTCACAATGACCTTCCATTAAAGATGAATGCTAGGGATGCCTGGGTGGCTCAGTGGTTGAGCATCTGCCTTCAGCTCAGGGCATGATCCTGGGGTCCTGGGATCAAGTCCCACACCAGGCTCCCCACAGGGAGCCTGCTTCTCCCTCTGCCTATGTCTCTGCTTCTTTCTCTCTGTACCTGTCATGAATAAATAAAATATTAAAAAAAAAAAAGATGAATGCTAACCCAAGATTTCATTCACTATGGATAACAAGTTATTATGAAATCTTTACATAAATATAATGTGGCTCTACTGCCTAACAGGAAAGCGACACATTAAATTAGTTCTTTATCTTCTTAAAAAAGAAACATTAGATGCATAATAGTCAAATACATGCAAGTGTGTTTTTATTCAATGTGTATTTATACATATTGAACATTGAGTTAGGAATCCTTTTACATTGCTTTGAGGGGAAATAGGAAAGTAAAAGTTTCTTTCTATGTTTATAAATCTGTTTTGAGTAAAGCAAGAAATCTTATATGAGATTATGATTCAGGGACAGAATCCAGTGTACAGTGGCCACCTAGCTGGCTGTCAGTGCTTTGTTTGGGAGGCATCAAGAAAAGAAAGCTAAACAGTAATAAAAGAAAAAAAGGTATAAAAAGATATATGCATGTTACTTCCTCTTCTGCTGTGATAAAAAAAGCTTAAAATTAAAAATATGCACAGATGCATAAGGGATGCTTCTTTTAGTGAAAAGGGGAAAAATGAATCCCTAAGGGTTGGGAATAGAAATTGATGAATTTGGCAGTAGGCTTTGGAAAAGAACAGTGGTGGCCAACCTGACTAATAAGAAAAAAATGTTGCAAAGAAGCACTAAGACCAAAAAGCAACATTTAAAAAAATTGTACAGGAAAACAAAATGGTCTTGTAATTACCCCTCAGGGAAGCTTTCTTGTGACAATGAAATTTTCCAAAGGAGTAAAATGGAAAAAGAGGACTTTGCCTACAATATCCCTAAAGAGATCAAGTTAATCTCTCTATCCCAATGGGTATCAATGAACTTTTTTTATAGGAAAAGTCATCATGTGCCAGATATTTATTTCTCTAAATCAGGTCAACCCACAGATTTCTTTGTGTAACCATCCATGATAAGGAATGTTGAGTAGATTCCAGGATGATCACTGTTCATAATTAAGTGTAAAAGTCACATCTTGTAAATTATTGATATTTTGCCTGCAAATATATTTGGCAGAAGAAATTACTGGAATGGTAACAGAAAATAGAAGATGAGTTTACTGTAATTTGATCATCCCTCCACACACATCGCCACACCAAATGAAGAAGACAAGACTGGTGCTGGATTCATAATTTCCTTCAGCTTTTTAGAAACTTAACTATTGAGATAGGGAATTCTTAGAAGTTTATTGTTATAAGTATGTTCTCAGTATTTTTATTTAGATAAATAATTAGAGAATCCTTACATAAACAACTCTAAATCATTAAGACAGATTACTTTGTGAAGTATTTACGGTGACTTGTGAAGAAATTCCTCTTTTCCCAAAGACAACTTGCTCTGTCTGTCCTCATTTATTGATCTGTGTCTAAAAGGATTGGCATACAGAGCTTTTAGGCAACCTTCATGAAAATGGTTTTATTCATGTGGTAGCTTCTTGGCACCCATGTATTTATTATTTTATTCTCTGTGATGTGCCAGAGCACAGCATGTCTATGTTGCTGTGATAGCCATCAGACTGCATCACCATCAGACTGATTCAGTCACCTATTACCCATCAGGTGCTACTGGATGTTGGGAATCACCCTGTTCCTGATTCTGGGCATAATTCTATAAACAAGATCAGCAAGGTCCCTGCCCTCATGAAGCTTTCATTCTAGTGTGTTAACTAGAGCTCAACACTAGGAATTGATCTGTAAGATATCACTCTGGGCATTTCAAGCAAAGAATTCATAGGTAATCCTATGAAAAAGCAGGTTAAGAACTGCTAGGAAAGGGGAAAAAATGAAATTAGGGTATTAATCCCAAGACAGACCTCCCAGCCTGGGAAGCCAAGATTTGTTCAGGCAGGGAGGCTCAGGGGAGAGAATGAAGGAAGAACCTATTGTTTGGCAGGTATGGTGGGCAACTCAGTGGAGGCTCATTCAGACCCAGAATAAAGCATTCTTAAAGTGAGAGCAGGCTGTTTCTTATATGCAATGATTTGAGATGAATTGGGAAAGCTGCCAGTTCAAAAATGTCTCTTCCACAGATGTCTGGAAAATTTGAATGTTTACTTCTCTTGGGAGAGGTGGTGGTTAAAAGCATGGACTTTGGAATCAGATTTATTTGTGAATTGCAGCTGTGCAACTTACTATATAACTCTGGAGAACTTACTTTTCTCTCTTAGCCTCAGTTTCTTCATCTATAAGATGGGAATAATCATGCCCCATCATAGAATTTTTATAAGACTTAAAAGAGTAATTATAAATCAAGCACTAGCATAGATGCCCAGGAACAGGAAATATTGAATAAATGATAGATATTCTTCTTATTATTTATATCAATTAATTCACTCATTCATTCAACACTTGTCAAACTCCCACTATGTAGCAGATATTGTGCTGGTCGTGATCAATTGGAAAGATAGTCATGGAAGCAACAGACTATAGTATAATGTGAAAAGTGTCCTAAGAAACAGTAATACATTGAAACTTTTTTTTATCTTTCCAAAGCAGGGAGGGGAGGGAGGACATTTCAGGGAGATGGAATATAAAAGCCTCAATAAATAAACAATGTTTTAGATCATCTCTTCATAGAAACATATGTAGATGGCAGAAATTGGACCATCAATATAAGAGGATACTCCTAAAAACCATGTGTTCCCTTGTCTTCTGCAGCACCTCATTCTCCTGGTTTTTCCGCAATCTTTCTGGTGGGTCTGTCTCAGTCTCCTTTGTGGCATCTTTCTCCTTATCATTACATTTTGGAATTCCTTAAGATTGAGATGCTTTTCTCACTCTGTATACTCCCCTTAGGCATCTCATCCATTACCAATAATACCCTAGGGATTTCAATTACCATCCAAATGATAACTCCCAAATTTTATATCCATGTCAAATCTCACTTATAAACTCCTATTTTTAACTGACTCATATTTCCAGTTATTTAGTGAATATCTTCACTTGGTTGTCTTAAGAACACCACAAAATAAAATGCTCAGAACTAACTTATGTCTTTTCCAAAGTCCCTTCCAGCATTTCCTATCTCTGTAAGTACACCACTATCTACTCAAGTACTGTCAAAGTTAAAAACCTGGCAGTCATTCCTGGTTCTATCCTCTCCTTCAGTCATCACATTTAATTAGTAATCAGGTCTATTCCTTCTACCATCCTCAATGTGGGTGCCTCAAGTCTATTTTCTTTTTTTTTAAGATTTTATTTATTTATTCATGAGAGATACAACAAGAGAGAGAGATGCAGAGACACAGGCAGAAGGAGAAGCAGGTTCCATGCAGGGAGCCCGAGGTGGGACTCGATCCCGGGACTCCAGGATCACGCCCTGGGCCAAAGGCAGGTGCTAAACCGCTGAGCCACCCAAGGATCCCCTCAAGTCTATTTTATTATGTTCATTACAACCACCATAGTCTACCTAGACCTTCAGATTATCTCCTCACATTTAGCCTCCTTCATCCCTACCCAATCCAGTCTCTACACAGCAGCCAGAAAATGCAAATATATCTGTCATTACCTTACTTAAATACTTCAAATTCTTCTCATTAACCTGAGGATTAATTCCAACTCTTTACCAAGCCCCTGTCATTCTACAATTTCCATTTCTTAGGACATACTATCCAAGCTATTGCTTTCCTCATAGGTTTTCTTTCCCACTTTTTCCCTCTGCCTGGAATGCTTTGCTGTCCTTCTCTTCACACAACTGCTTTTAATCATCCTCCATGTCTCATCTAAAGGTCACCTCCTCCCTGAAACCTCACAACCCCTCATTATATGTCTAACTCCCCTCTGACTCTGGTGTTTCAATATTACGGACACTCAGCAAGAACATACGATGGACCAGATACTAGGTCTGGAACCCAGGATATACATTAGTGACGAAAAAGACATAGTACCTTCCTCAGAGCTTAGAGCCTTATGAGAGAGACAGAAATTACCAAATAATCATACATGTAAATATAAAACTGGAACTATGAAAAGGGCTATGAGATAGAAGTACATGATGCTTTGAAAGGACTTGACGGGACAGGAAAGCAAACCCAAGGAAGTGATGATTGATCCAGATGTGATGGTTGAGGAGGAGTTAACGGTGAGCTAGAAGAAGAAAGTGAGTTGTCTTTTGGAGGATGGCATACCATAGGCCCTCAGGCTGGAGGGATTTAGATGCATTTAAAAACAGAAAGAAGTCCAGCACAACTGGAGAGCAAAAAGCAATGGACAGCTATAAAAATGACCTGAAACAGAAGATGGGGCCAGGCTTTGCAAGGTGCTCAGGGCTGTGCACCAAAAATCCCAAAGGATTTGGGTTTTTAGTGCTCAGAGCTAAGGGTAAGGGGGAAAGTAGGAGAAATGGGAAGAAAAATTATGATCCAATTTGCATTGTGAAAATATCAGCATGAATAATATGTGGAGAACAGATAGAAAATAGGTGAGAATGGATGTTTCCAATCAATACTTAAAATGGTGAGAAGACTATTGCAGAGGTCTAGTAAGAGCTAACGTTAGCTTGGGGCAGAGAGCTGGTAATAGAAATGGAAAGGAGTGTCAGATATTTTGGACATGAAACCAATAAGCTTTGGTATTGCATTGTATTAGGAAGGGAATGCTTCCATACTCTTCTGGTTTTCATGAAGAGGAATTTTCCTTAAAATTTCCTGGCTTCTTGCCTCAACTCATACTCCTACCACATGACTGATGAGTTTGGGAGGGTGTGTTTGCAAGGTTCAGCCCTTCTTTAGGACTGGCTTGTCTGCAGGGAGCATGTGTTCTTGGTTTGCATAGGGTCAAGTTTTTTGATAAAGAGATTGTCCTTCTGAGGAGAGGGATGCAGTGGTCTGGTACCACCTGGGACAGGGTAGGTAAATCTTCCTAAAGCTGGGATTCAGAGTTAGGAAACTCATTTTTGCCATGTACCTAAGTAACTTTCTTCAACCTGGACTTCATCAGTAGTAAAACTGATCAATATCTTCATGACTCTTAACCTACTCTTTAATTTATTCAAATCTCAGACAGGGTTAGGGAGAGGGAGAAGACAATGAACAATAATGACTTCAATTTCTAGCTTACATAGCTGCATAATTTATCGTGCCACTCTTTTTCTTTCTTTCTTTCTTTCTTTCTTTCTTTCTTTCTTTCTTTCTTTCTTTCTTTCTTTCTTTCTTTTTCTTTCTTTCTTTCTTTCTTTCTTTCTTTCTTTCTTTCTTTCTTTCTTTCTTTCTTTCTTTCTTTCTTTCTTTCTTTCTTTCCTTCCTTCCTTCCTTCCTTCCTTCCTTCCTTCCTTCCTTTTTCCTTTTTTCCTTCCCTCCCTTCCTTCTCCTTTACTTTTATTTTTTCAGATGGGACAGTCAGAACTCACAAATTCAAATTTTGGGACATGCTGAATTTGAAATACCTTTAAAATGTGATGTGGGAGGGATGCCTGGTTGGTTTAGTGGTTGAGTGTCTGCCTTTGGCCCAGGGCCTGATCCTGGAGTCCTGGGATGGAGTCCCACATCGGGCTCCCTGCATGGAGCCTGCTTCTCCCTCTCCCTCACCCCTCTCCGTGTCTTTTGTGAATAAATAAATAAAATCTTTTTAAAAATAAATTTAAAAAAACATGATGTAGGAATGTCAAGTCTGCAATTATAGATACAGGTCTGGAGCTTAAGGACACAGGCTGGGCTGAAGATTGCAATCTGGGAGCTGTCAGCACCCAGACCACGATCATGGGCATGGATGAGCTCACCTGGAGACTATAGAAAAGGGAAGAAAGTTAGGCCTGAGCTTCAATGAACTACAACAGTAAATATCCAGCTTGAGGTAAATGAGTCTGGAAATTTTGGCCAGTTTGTTGATATTAGAGCTGCTCCAGAGGCCAGAGAGGGGCAATGGGGGAGGGGTGAACAAAGAAACACAGAGCCTTATGAAGATGATAATGCATAGAGGTAGAAGACCAAAGATAGGCTTGTACTTTGGGCATTGAACACAGGGCTCAGATTTAGTCTCAGAGTTTGTAATAATTTAATTACTTATCATGATTTGTATAATGCCTGGCTTCCCCTCCAGATAAAGACTTTGAAAAGCTCTCATTTCTTGGTCACTGCTGAACCCACAGCCATAGTCAACAGGATAATTCCTAGAACAAAGTAGAGACTCAATATCTTTTGATTTCCTACCCCTGTATTTATTGATGAAAAGACCTGAAAAATAGAAGCCTAATAGCACTTCTTAGGGTAAGAATTATAGGCACAAAGAAAGAGGGGCTGGTGAGAAGAAATACATGTTTGTTGCTCACTGCATTTCATACTGACTAAATGTACACTCTTAACCATTATTATTAGCCAGAACTATTCTCCTTTGGTGTTATAATTATTTGATTGCATGGAACCCCTCATCAAATAATTTGAAAAAATCTTCAGTCTTCCCCAAATAGATCTGAATCACAAAATCACAATTTCAGCTATGTCAAAATTTGCACTAAAACAAGCCTGGAAGGCGATGCAGTAACATGTGAACAGTAGCATGAGAGTGATTTTTCCCCTGTAGATCTGGGTTCTAAATATCCTCGTTATTCTATTTGTTATTGTTTTAAAGGAGTTCTAATATTTTGTGGTCATTAATCCTTTGTCGATTATATGTTATAAATGTTTTCTCACAGTTACTCCTTTAACTGTGTTTGTCCTTTAGATTTTAACAGCTTTATGGAGGTATAATTTACATGCCATAAAATTTACCTGTGTTAAGTATATAATTGAATGGGTTTTAATAAATGTATACAATTTTGCAAACATTATTTCATTCAAGTTTTGTAACAATTTTCTTACTCTGGAAAGTTACACTGTGTCCATTTACTCAACTTCTCTCACTCTCAGCCCCAGAAAACCACTGATCTACATTTTGAAGCTTTTCCCTCTCCAAATTTGCATAAAAATAGTACCATACAATATGTAGTCTTTTAAAAGTGTATGACTTCTTTCATTTAGCATGGTATTTGTGAGATTCACCTCTGTTATTAGAAGTATAATTAGTTGATTCCTTTTTATTGCTGAGTTTTAAATTTATTCATCGTGTGGATATACCCTCGTTTGTTTATGCATTTACAGATTGATGGACATTTGGGTTATCCTCAGTTTGCAGCTTGTATGAATAATGAAAAGAGCTTGGTCAGGACATAGGTTTTAATTTCTTTGGGGTAGTTACAGAGAAGTGGACTTTCTGGTTTATATGATAACTTTTTTCTTTTTTAAATATTTATTTATTTATTTATTTATTTATTTATTTATTTATTTATGAAGATAGGTAGAGAGAGAGAGAAAAGGAGAGAGAGAGAACACCCAAGCAGAAGAGGCAGAGGGAAGATAATCCCAGGCAGACTCCGTGGTTAGCATGGAGCTGGACTAGGGCTCAATCTCACCACCCCAAGATCACAATCTGAGCTGAAATCAAGAGTTGGACAAGTGACTGAGCCACCCAGGCCCCCCTATGTGGTAACTCTGAAAGAAACTGCTAAATTGCTCCTAAGTGGCTCTAATAATGTGTGAGGGTTTCAGTTTCTTCAAATCCTTGTCATCACTTAGCATTATCGATCTGAGATTTTAGCCACTCTACTGAGTGTGTAATGAAATCTCATTGTGATTTTCATTTACACTTACCTAATGACTAGTGATGTGGGGCATCTTTTCATGTGCTTATTGTCATCTGTATATCTTTTTGAATGAAGTGACTAAACAAACCTACCCATGTCTTTTATTGGGTTGCTTTCCTTTATTGTTGAGTTGTAAGACTTTTAAAATTTTTCTGGATACAACTCCTTTATTTTTTTTTAAAGATCTTATTTATTTGTTCATGATAGTCACACACAGAGAGAGAGAGAGGCAGAGACACAGGCAGAGGGAGAAGCAGGCTCCATGCAGGGAGCCCGACATGGGATTCGATCCCGGGTCTCCCAGGATCGCACCCTGGGCCAAAGGCAGGCGCCAAACCGCTGCGCCACCCAGGGATCCCATACACCTCCTTTATGAAATACATGTCTTGCAAACATTTTCTTTCAGTCTAAGGCTTATTTTTCAATTTTTAAATGGAGTTGTTAGAAGAACAAGCATATTTAATTTTGATAAAGTTATATTTATCAATTAAATATTATTATTATTTGTACTTTTTGTGTTATATCTAAGAAACCTTGGCTTACCCAAGATGATAAAGATTTTTCTCATGTTTTCTAAAAGTTCCAAAGTTTTGGCTCTTACACTTAGGTATATTATATATTACAAATAATTCTATTTTGAATTAAGTTTTGTGTATATGTGAAGCAAGAGCAAAGGTTTTGTTTTGTTTGTATAAAGATGTCCAATTAGGGCAGCCCGGGTGGCTAGCAGTTTACCGCCGCCTTCAGCCCAGGGCGTGATCCTGGAGACACGGGATCAGTCCCACGTCGGGCTCCCTGCATGGAGCCTGCTTCTCCCTCTGCCTGTGTCTCTGCCTCTCTCTCTCTCTCTCTCTCTCTCTCTCTGTCTCTCATGAATAAACAAATAAAATCTTTTAAAAAAAAAGAGTTTAAAGATGTCCAATTATACTAGCACCCGTATTTGAAAACAAAACAAATTCCTTTCCCACTGATTTATCTTGGCACCTTGTCAAAAAAAAAAAAAAGAAAGAAAAAGAAAAAGAAAAAAGAAATGACCCTTATATCTATGTCTGGGTTTTCTACTTATTTCCTTGATCTTCCATGTCTCTTCTTATGCCCAGACCATATTGTTTTAGTTACTATAGCTTTAAGGCATGTTCTAAAATAAGGTGCAAAAGTCCTCCAACATGTTTCTTCTTTCTTCAAAATGTTGTTGGTATTCTAAGTTCTTTGCATTTTAAACATAAGTTTTAGAATCAGTTTCAATTTCTACAAAAACTCACACACAAAACAAAACAAAACAAAAACAAGCAAACACCTGCTGAGTTTTTGTTAAAAATTGCATTGAATCTATCAGATCAGTCTAGGAAGAATTGCCAACTTAACAATATTTAGTGTTCTAATTCCTTTTTTAAAGTTTTTTTTTTATTCATGAGGGAGAGAGAGAGAGAGAGGCAGAGATACAGACAGAGGGAGAAGCAGGCCCCATGCAGGGAGCCCCAAGTGGGACTCGATCCCAGGTCTCCAGGATCCTGCCTACCCAGGCTGCCCTAATTCTTGAGCACAGTATAGATCTCCATCTATTTGGGTATTTACGTGCATTATTTTTATTATCATAAAAAAATCAACAACACTTCTCACCCTTTCCTCAAATGACTTCTTTTTTTTTTTGCTAGTTTTGTATATTCTTAAATGGTACTAGCAAATGGTAGAGAATGGATTTCCTCTATAGTAACTAGTTACAGGTAAAGGTTAGTATCACAGACAGGTGGGAGAGGGTGCTGCTCTCAGGGATGTACTCTAAGCTATTCAGAACATCACTGGCACTAGTCATTTATAATAAAAGAAAGAGATGCTATGAAAGTATGGTGAGTGGGCTGCAGAGGTCAATCTGTCAAAATCATGCTCTGCTCTGCTTCTTTTCCACTTGTTTAAAATACTTGTAAGACTTTATAATTTATCTTAAAATACTTATAAGAAAAGGTCACCTAATTTGTCCATCTTCATCAATACTAAGCATGTAATCTTATAGAAAATAAGTACTCAAGTACTTAATAGTTTTTAGTTACTGAATAATCATTAAAAAAATTCTGGAAGAATTATTCATGATAGCATTTTTCAATACATGAAGAATAACAGGTGAAAACATTGCTGTTTTTTAGAGATCATTTAAAGTCTTAAAAGACTTTTCTTCTTGAATTTTATTGAAAAAGTAAATTACCTTGAAATGCATATTTTTATCTTGGATAAGATATATCCAGACAATTTATCTACATTATAGAATATCACTCAAATATCAATCCTAATATAAGTAAATTGTAAATATAGTAAACACACTGGAAGATTTTTTTGAAATACTATTATCTGTTAATATATTATATATTTATATTATAATTATATAGTTATAAGTATATATTATATTATATCTGTTAATATGTTAAAATATTAGATGTATAAAGTACCCTTAATAAATGAAAAGGCAACAACAGCAAAACTTCCTTTATGTAGAGCGAGAAAAAAATCTTTTCTTTACAATTTTTCTAGCTGAGGAAGTAAAACACATTTGCACTAAGATAGAATAAGCTAAAAAAAAAAAAAAAACAAGCAGTAGCCTGTAGAAAATAAAATGTAACAATGCTTGGTAGCTCCAATTACAGAACTGTAGAATAAGAAAGAAATAAATGAGATGCAACAAATATAAACACTGTAACTCTTATACTCAACACTTCATGTTATCAGCTTCAATTACAAAGAAAACATAAAAAGACTCTGTGATTAAAAAAAAAAGATATAAAGCTAACCCAACTGCATTCTTAAGTCTATAAAATTTCCTCAAATATAAAAATGTACATTTGAGGATTCCTAGTGACTTAGCCATTTGAGTGTCTGACTCTTGGTTTCCGGTCTAATAGTGGTCACTGGGGTTGTGGGTCTCCATACTGACCAGGAGGAGTCTGCTTGAGATTCTCTCTCTACCCTTCCCCCTGCTTGCTTTTTCTCTTTCTCTTCAATAAATAAATAAATAAATAAATAAATAAATAAATAAATAAATAAAATCTTTTTTAAAAAGACACATTTCTAAATAATCAACTATGATAATGCTATTTAGAGGAGAATATATTAGGATTCAAATATTCCTGAATATTTAATAACTTATTCAACATTAAAGGGCTTCGTTAATGACCCAGTAGTAACTAACAATTACAGGTCAAAAAGAAATGTTATAGGTAGAAAGGAGATAGATGATAGAGACAGATATAAACATATATAACACTTCTACTAGATACATTTTTTTGCTGTATTTTGCCTTTCTGAAGGGAACTACAGGTCATTTTGTAGGCCCTTAATAATGTTTCTGAATAGATTAAAGAATTAATCTGTCCTGATTTCTCCATTTTGCAGATGACAGACTGATGGTTCAAAAAAGTTAAATGACTGGCACTCATCATTCAGCATGCATACATTTACTGAACAAATGATTGTTAAGCACCTACTATGTATTAAGCCCTAAGCTAAGAACTAGGCATTCAAGGGTTCTGAAACCAGAACCCATGAGGTACCTAATCTATGGAACTTATTGTCCAGTGGGAGACACATTAGTGACACAAATAAATTACAGCTGCAGATAAGTGTCCCCCCACCAAAGATGTATATGTGGAGCTATGCAGAAGTAGAAGAATCTACTTCATCAGGTAGATCAAGGAAGAGTTCCCAATTGGAAGGTGTCTTTTTTCCATGAGTTTCAGACTGAGGCTTTGGGGCTCCATGTAAAGAGCATGAAGTTTAACATCAGGCAGTCCAGGGTTTGAAGTCTCTCTACTACTTATTAGCTATGGGATTTAGAACAACTTATATAACTTACCTTAGATTTATTTCCTCTTCTGGAACATGGGATTAATAAAGTCCCTACTTCTCTGGTTTATTATAAAGATTAAGGGAGATGTTTGTTAAGAGTAAATATTCAGTAAAATGTAGCTATTCTTAAAAACAAACACATAAACCTGTGTTAGAATCTACATCCTAACTTTCTGGGTGTCACTTCCATATCTAACTTCCAATCCTGTCCTAGATTTGTCTTGCTTTTCCTTGAAATACAGTGACCAGCTTTAAGTATGTTCTGATAAATCAGCTATTGTGTAATGCAAATCTGTCATGACCCTCAAAGACCAGGACAAAGATGAAGGCTAGGAAGTACTGTACCTTTCCCCCTGGTATCACCTATGGTGCCCTTCAGTTATTCTATGCTATTGCAATCATTTGTCCTCTTAAACAGAGGACAGAAATAAAGAATTCTACAACACCATTTACAGATATCTAGAAAAAAATTGTTTTGCAGACTTTGCAAAGAAAAAAAATTGAGGCTGTTAGCACATGAAATGTTTAAGTTTGGAAAGGAGTGAGTAAATACTGTTAATTGTGTTTTAAAATAATTTCTTCTTGGGGCACCTGGGTGGTTCAGCAGTTGAGCATCTGCCTTCAGCTCAGGACGTGATCCCAGGGTCCTGGGTTCAAGTCCCACATCGGGCTTCCAGTAGGAGTCTCCTTCCTCTGCCTATGTCTCTGCCTCTCTTTCTCTGGGTCTCTCATGAATAAATAAATAAAATTTTAAAATAAAATAATTTCTTCTTAATATGTCAAGAATCTCAATAAATGATACTATGTCGAAAATTATCAATATAGTCATTTGAGTAATTTGCTAACCTAAATGACTCATCAGAAAAATGTAGGAGTATCTTCAATGCCTCAGGAAATCTATTATTGTCCCCTTAAGCCTGCTCTTCTAACCCAGCCCGAAAAATGGCACAACTGGAGAGCCAGTTTTGAGTCCTTCTCAAAAGGGTTGTGAGGCCACAATCCCTGCATCTAATCAGTTACCAAAGCCCAGAGATAAAAATCTATTAAATATTCCTTAGGTTCAGTTCTTCTTATTTTTTTTTTAGTTCTTCATCATCATTGAGCTGGAATAGCGACTTGATTACTAGTCTTACCCCATTCTGTTCTAGTAAGATTATCTCACACAGCCTGCTGAGTAAGCTAGCAAAAAAATTTGATCATAGGGCAGCCCGGGTGGCTCAGTGGTTTAGCGCTGCCTTCAGCCCAGGGTGTGATCCTGGAGATCCAGGATCGAGTCCCACGTCAGGCTCCCTGCATGGAGCCTGCTTCTCCCTCTGCCTGTGTCTCTGCCTCTCTCTCTCTCTCCCTGTGTCTCTCATGAATAAATAAATAAAATCTTTTAAAAAAATTGATCACAAAATATGGAGGTAGAGTGCTCCCCCTGCCAATTCTGGAAAGTGGAACCTCTGAGTGTCACACTACATGGGAGAGCAATTAAGGCTATAAACCTCATGTTAGGGAGTTTGTCCTGGAGTGTCCGTGTGGGTCCAATCTTATAATCTCCAGCTAGAGTCAGAGAGATATAGATTGAAAGAGAAAGAAGAGAGATATGGCCAAAGGGGAAATCAGAGAAATACCAAGTAAGAGAAGTTTTTTACATGCTGTTACTGGCTCTGAGATTAGGTATCCAAGCCTCAGGGAGCTAAGGGTGTCCCTCAGATAACAGCAGCAAGGAAATGGAGATTTCGTCTCATAACCATAAAGGGCTAATTTCCAGCCAATAACATGAGTGATCTTGAGAACAGATTCTTCCCTGGAACCTCCAAGAAGAAACACAACCTTCATTTTAGCCCAATGACACCCAGGTTGGACTTCTAACTTTGAGGTGTCATTTTAAATTGCAGTAATTTGCTGTGGTATCAATAGAGAATTAATACCCAAGAGTTCATTCAACAGCATTCTCTGTTCCCAACCTAGCCATCTAACAAGCCCTGACCTTCATGTCCTGACCAGAAGCTACCTTCTCTGTGAAGACCTCAATGACACTCCTGGGCAGTTTCTCTTTTATTCACTCAATAAATATTTATTTAACACCTGCTATGGGGCAGCCCTGGTGGCTCAGCAGTTTAACGCCACCTTAGGCCCGGGGCGTGATCCTGGAGTCCCGGGATCGAGTCCCATGTCAGGCTCCCTGCATGGAGCCTGCTTCTCCCTCTGCCTGTGTCTCTGCCTCTCTCTCTCTCTCTCTCTGTGTGACTATCATAAATAAATAAATTAATTAAAAAAACACCTACTATGTGTTAGGCACTATTCTAGGTGGTGTGAACAAGACATTAAAAATACAGGGGTGCCTGGCTGGGTCAGTCTGTGGAGCGTGTAACTCTTGATCTCAGAGTTGTGAGTTCAAGCCCCACATTGGGTGTAGAAATTACTTTTAAAGAGTAAAACCTTTAAAAAATAATAAAACCTAAAAAAAAAAAAAAAAGCCCAAGTTTTCATGGTGTTTTCTTCTAATTGAGAGGAAAGGGGGAAGAACATGAATAAGCAAGCAAACATATAACCAAGTTCACATTGTGATAAATTCTCTGAAGGAAATGAATAGGTTGACATGATATACAGTGTTTTGATGCAGAAACAGCAACTTTAGGTAGGGTGGCCTGAAAAAGCTTCAAGGGCAGATCTGTAGGATGAGAATGAGCCGGTCATATGGATGAGCTATGGAAGAGCAGTCCAGTTAGAGGAACCTCAGGAGAAAAGATTCTGGGACTTGGCCCATTCCAGGAAATAAAAAGATGCCAAAGTAGTGGGACGGCAGAGCTGAGGGCAATTGTAGACCAAGCTGAGGCTCCTGTGTGGAGAGTAGACCGTAGAAGCATAAGCACAGGAGCAAGAAGAGCCGCACCAGCAGTTCTGTGGGGGAAGGAGGAGGCTTGGCTGAGAGTGGTAGCCATGGAGAAGGAGCAGAGCAGACAGATGGAAAGATATCCTAAAAGTGAGATCAAGAATATTTGTTGACTGATTAACCTGGAGATGAAAATCTATTAAATATTTCTTAGGTCCAGCCCTTCTTGATTTCTTGATTCCTTGACTCCTATCTCAGAGCTTGCTCCAAGTTTTTGGCTTGGATGGTTGGTGGTGCCATTTACTAAGACAAGGAAGTCAGGGGAAGGAACAGGTTGAGGGTAAAAAAATCAATAGTTCTGTTTACTGTGTTAGATTTATGCCTGTGAGGCATCAGAAAGGAAATATCAAGTAGTTTTTTATATATGCCTGGAGCAAGAGAGAGGTCCAGGTTAGAAATGTGAAACTTGAAGTTATTGGCATGTGGATGGTATTTAGACTTAGGCACTCTTTTCTATGCTCTAACTGAACTTTGTAGAAACCTCTCTTTCAACAATTATCATACCGTCTTATAATTATCTTTGCATGGGCATTTTCTCAAAGGATTGTAGGTGTTTAAGGCAAGGAATTCTGTGCTGTGTCTGTATTCTCCTTAGTTATATGATAGCTCCTTAAATTGACAGATAAATAGATGATAGATAAATAGATTTTCTTGATTTTACAGAAAAGTATACTGGGGTATAGGAAGGCAAATAACTTGCCCAAGATTGCATAGATAATACGTGATAGAGGAGGGTTCCAAACTTAGCACGCTCACTCCCAGGGCCCCTATTACTAACCAGCCAGGTATAATTGCTGCTCCAGGAATGTGGCTTTGTTCAATAATGTTCAAAGCACAATGTAATCTGTTAGAACAAAATTATGAAAACACATTATTGCAGTTTTACAATTCTCACAAATGGAACTCTATCTCAGACCTATACTCCAAGGGCTGCTGTGATGTACAACTCCAAATATACCCCTCTGCAGAGAAGAGAATGCATGTGGTATGTTTCTCCAAATTGTGCAAAGCGGTAGACCCTCTCATCTAGTAATTAAATTAACTATCCCTACAGAGATTTGGGTTTGGGTAATCATACAAAAGAACTTCATTTAGGGTCAAGATTCTTGTTATTTACCTTATTCTAACTTCTTGGCTTGGTTGAAGTTTTATATTTAAACTTGGCATTTTGACATCATGTAAAAAAATAGGCAACTGCTGTAAAATATGTATGATATTCCTCAAGTCCATAAGAGCAGGAAAGGGAGAAATCAAGTAGAAGCAGTGGAACAGGTAGCACTACTAAGCAGGTTTGCTGTTTATTGAGCAATAAGTGGATCAAGCACAGTGCTAAACACAGGCAAAAAATGAGGAGTAACTCATCCCAAGTTCACAGTTGTAAATATCAGACAGGATAACCCAGACCTATTATCTTTCAAAAAAAAAAAATCTCTAGTCAATTGGTTAAAAGCACTTAGTACTAACCTTAAAGAATATCTCAGAAAGCAAAACACAAGTTTTAATTCAGAAAATATTAGTATATCTTCCTATAAATACACAAATTAGGCATATATACACAAGCCTTTAAAAAGCAGTTAATTCTTTAAAAATCAATAAATGGATTATTTGGTAAATGGTGCTAGGTAAATTGATCATTCGTTTGGCACAAGCAAATGTTTGCTTTGCATATCATGAAAAGAATCAATTCTATTTGACTTAAAGATCTAAATATATCTTTTGAAAAGTAAAAAGTAGAAAAGATATGAAGGCACCTGAGTGGCTCAATTGGTAGGGCAGGCAATTCTTGATCTCAGGGTTTTGAGTTTGAGCCCCACACTGGGTGTAGAGATTACTTAATAATAGAAAAAAGTAGAAAAGATAATTTTAAAAGCTATTAGAGAGAATATGACCTTAAAAAAGAAATAAAAGATGCTGTAAGAGAAAAGATTTACAAGATTTATTGGTACATACAGATTAAATACCTAAACATTGGGAGAAGATATTCTCTCTCTCTCTTTCTCTTATCTATCTATCTATCTATCTATCTATCTATCTATCTATCTATCTATCATTTCCACACACTCATGCACAGACACATACATTACCAACACACAATTATGTCTATAGTATAGTAAAGAGCTCTGGAAAATCAATAAATAAAAGACAAAAGACAAACAGCCCAATTGAAAATGGGCAAAGGGCATGTGGCAGGAAGACTCTAAAATGGCCCCCAGTAATGTTCTGATGTTTATACCTCTTGTGTGAACTTGAGTGTAGGCAGATTTATGACTTGCTCTTAACCAGTAAAATATAGCAATGGTGATGGGATGTCACTTCTGTGATTAGGTTACATAAGACTGACTTCCATCTTGCTAGCTGACTCCCTCTATTGCCTCTTATGTTGCACCTTTTGATGAGTCAAGCTGCCATGTTGGAGAGACCCGCATGACAAGGAGTTGAGAATGGCTTCTAGCCAATAGCCAACAGGATTTAGGCTCTCAGTTCAGCCACCTCCAAGAAATTGAATTCCACCAATAACCACATGAGCTTAGAAAGTGGATCCTTCCTCAGATAAACCTTCAAATGAAATCATAGCCTTGTAAGAAACACTGAGGTAAGGATTCAGTTAAGCCATGGTCAGATTCACAGAACTGGGAGATGATAAATGTGTGGGTTTTAAGCCATTACATTTGTGCTAATTTGTGATACAGCAATGATGACTCATATAGAACACGAACAGGCAATTTATAAAGGAAAGAATACAAATGATAAACTTTAAAAATGCTAATTTCCCTAGTGATTAGGAAAGCAATACAGAAAAATTACAAAGAGATATCTGGTTATACCTATGAAATTAAAAAAATGTTAAAGACTCGTAATTTCTACTAAAAATAAGAGCAGAGGAAAAGAGGTCTCATACAGTGTTGGAATCAGTGAAAATTGGTATAATGTCCTTTTTGGAGAGCAACTTGGCAGCACCTTAGAGAGATTTAAATATATAGACTATTAATTGGTTAAGTCCATCTCTTGGAATCCATGACATGGAAAGAATAGAGTCATGTATGTCAATGTTCATTGCAACATTCGATGTTCTAACAAAATATTGGAAATTATTTAAATCTCCATCAATGGTGTGGGTGATTGAATGAATTATGCCACATTCATACAGTAGTAGTCAATGAAAATGGATCTGTGTGTAGTAACCTGGAAATGTATTTATGATTTATTAGTGGGTTAAAAATCAAGTTGCATAATCATCTGTTTAGTATGATCACATTTCTATGATACAGCGTACACATATATATGTTTGCATATGCACATATATGTATGTGCATAGGAAAAGGTCTAGAAGCATACACACCAACTATTATCAGCAGTTACCCCTAGAAAGAGGAATGGGGCAGATGAGAGAGGTGCTTTCACTTTGTACTTTCTATTGCTTAGATTTTTTTCAGGGAGCAATTCATCCTTTTCATATAATATTCATAATTCTTAAACCAGTGAAAAAAATAAAAGGAAATAAAAAACAAAATTAAAGCCTTCTTTTCTTGTTGAAGGAGGAAAACTTTGATATTCTACTTTGTCATGTAACAAAAGAAGGCTGAAAACAGAAACAGATGTCCCTCATTCAAGCATAGAGAAGGAAGAAAAATAAGAGAACTGTTTAAGGAAGAAAGGCTTTAAAACAAAAGTAATCTCTTAGAATTTAATCTACACAACCGCATATGGCTTACATTTAAAAAAATCACTTTATAAATGTAAAGGAGAAACAGAAATAATTTGTTCATTTTACCACTAAGAACAAAAAATACATTTGATAGCCACGAATACTTTACCAAATAGCAAGGGTCCAAGAAAAGACAGATAAAGCAAACAAAACAATGGAAAGTATTTCTCAGAGATCAAGATTACATGTGATTGAGGAAACTTTAAGATTGAACAATATGAAATTGTCATTTCTGTAAGTCAAAAATGGTAGACAATCAGGAGTTTTATATTGTTCAGTCAAATATATAGGAAAGTTTTTGCATTAACAAGCCTTTAGGAAAATAGAAAAAATAAAGAAAATTTTAAATTTCAAGGGTTTTTTTTTTTGCTATCAATTTTTTTATATACCATAAAACTTTATTGAACAAACCTGAGAGCCCACTTTGTTTTCTAGACAGGGCGACTCACTTTTTCATACTAAATTATAAGCATAAAGCTTAATATTTGAAGGGATCATTCAGATGTCCTTTGTGCCTAATTACTGTTCAAAGAAGGAAAGAAAAAAATAATTTAAAAAGTTACCCTTCAAAAAAACCAAAACCAAACCAAACAAGTAAAACGTTATCTTTCATGACACTCCGGTCCTTAGAATGGAAAGATAAAATGTAGGCAAAGCTTTGCCACTGACAATTAAACTTTGAAACAACCTCTAGATAAAGAGCAAACACCAAAATTCAGATTATTCCAAATCTAAAGTAATTTTTAAAGCAAAGGAAAATAAAAACCCACTTAGTTATAAACAAATAAATTGTTTTAACAGCATGACCTGTAGATAATTGGTTCAGAGTAAAAAGAAGATAAAAGAAAAATAAAAGTAGACAAAAGAATTGAGTGGAGACCTGGCCTGGGCCCTGGGAACATAGGGGTGAAATGACACAGTCCATGCCCTCTGCAAGCTTACAGTGACATAGGGATCTAGGCCATGTAAACTAACAATCTCAACCCAATGTGATAAGAGCTACAAGTGTGGGGTGTGTAAGCTGCAGTAAAGAAGGAGGTCATGACCAGACTATGGGCTGGGGTGGGAGTATCAGAAAAGTCCTGATCTTTGAATTGAGTCTCAAAGGAAGTGTAGACCTCAGTCCGGGGAGGAGAAGGATGCCCTAGGATCAGGGAGCAGTGTGGCAGGGCATGTGATAGAATTGCTACTGATCAATATAGAGGCATTAGCTGTATATGTGGCTATCGGTCCCTTTTATCCCAAAAACTGAATCATGAAGACTCTCAAACACAAAAAAGTTGACAGGATGTTATTGCAAAAACCCATATACTGCTTCCTAGAGCCTACCATTAGTATTTCTATGCTATTTTATCACATATCTAGCCATAGAAATTTATAAATGCTAAGAAAAAATATGTGCTAATAAGAATATTTTTGGGCTATAATAAATTACCATTTTTTGTAGTTCTTTCCAAAGTTGAACTTATGTTGGAATCAGATGTTATACGAATACAAATTTTTTGATAAGACCTCAAATAAAGAAATTAAGGGTATAGCCATGGTATTAAATAAACAAAGAAAAATGCTATTATAGAAAAATTTAAGCCATATACTCTATAATGCTTTCATCTATCAAGAAAGTATCTTTGTTTCGGGTTATTTTTGTTTTTACGTATTTTGTTGCAACTGTATAAGGGCTTATGTTGATTAGAAATCCTAGGTTTGTGATTTAAATTATAGCTGGTGGTCTAAATTCCCCATTCAATTGATAATTGGATTTCCAGTTCCTAGATTGTTATGAAGGTTATGCTGTCAAGCATTCTTAGGATTTTTAAAGTTTTATACACTCCTTATGGTAATTTAAGTATGCTACTAAGAATCTGTTATGAATATGTATTATAAACATGAAGAAAATGAAAAGATGTACTGAGAAATAATCTCTTTCTTATAAATGAATGCTTGGCTAATGCATATTCCAGGCGGGAAGGCTTTAGAAAACAGGCATTTCCAGGAATGTATGAGATCTAATTTGGAACTATGCCTTAGTTCAATTGTTCTCAACTTGGGCGCACATAAGAATTACCTGCAGAGCTTATAAAAATGCAGATCTGATTTGATCCCTCCAATTCTAATCAGTAGGCCCAGGATGGGGTCCAGAATCTGCATTTCTGGCAGAGAATGCAGACAGTTGCCAGAGCACACTTTCAGTGACTCTCTTGAACAAGTCCCAGTTGTGTAGCACTCAGGCTTGACCAAGCATATCTTAGTAGCTCTCCCTACTCCATCTGGACGAAATATTAGTGACCATTTTTTGAGCACTTATTATATGTTAATATTAGTAATATGAGGATAGGTTATTTGAACTTAACCTCCTGCTAAAAACAACTAAAAATACTGGATGAAATATGTTTTAAAATATATTCTTTAGGGCAGCCCAGGTGGCTCAGCGGTTTAGCACCGCTTTCCAGCCAGGGTCTGATCTTGGGGACCCAGAATCGAGTCCCTCGTCAGGCTCCTTGAATGGAACCTGCTTCTCCCTCTGCCTATGTCTCTACCTCTCTCTCTCTCTGTGTCTCTCATGAATAAATAAACAAAATCTTTAAAAACATATATATATTCTTTAAAGCATCTTAACATTAGACATCACTGAGTCAAAATCTGGGTGAAGGTAGGAATTCTGGATGTAGCTGAGAAATGAAGCTACTTTTTCTCTGAGAGCATTTGCTGAAAAGGGAAGAACTGAGGGGCAGTTTTCATAGTTTTGACTTATGGGACACCCAAGCTAGGGAGTCTAATGGGAGACCCTCCCCAGTAAAGTTGAGATCTAGGCTAGGCTAGACTCTAGGGTAGGATAACCCTGAAGCAACTGCCTGCCCGCATGGCTAGAGTAACAAGGAAAATAACCCTGGTCTGAGGGGTTGTAGAGGAGAGGATCCTTCTATGAGAACTTGTAGCAATAAGCTGGCGTTTGTGCTGTTTTTCCTTACCCCAAACTTATATCACTTGCGTGGTACAAAACTATTACATCATGTAAGCAAAAGGCAGATGGATTGTCAGCCTGGAAAGTTGTGGGGTGAGAAATTTACTCCTAACCCAGGGTAAAGGGTACCCGACATTTGTTTCCACACCCTCCTTTCTGTTAGCAAGATGGTAGATCAATTGCTCCAGAAAGAAAGATAATCAATGTAACTCACCTGACTCTGATTTCTTGCTCAGCACTCTACTGAAATAAAAAATTATTTCCTGGGGCGCCTGGGTGGCTCAGTGGTTGAGTGTCTGCCTTTGGCTTAGGTCGTGATCCCGGGATCCTGGGATCGAGGCCCGCATCGAGCTCCCTGCAAGGAGCCTGCGTCTCCCTCTCCCTATGTCTCTACCTCTCTCTATGTCTCTTACAAATAAATAAACTTAAAAAAAATTATTTCTCATAAAGAGGGGCACCTGGGTGGCTCAGTTGTTCAAGTGTCTGACTCTTGATTTTGGCTCAGGTCATGACCTCAGGGCAGTGAGATGGAGCCCTGAGTCAGGCTCTGTGCTGGGTGTGGAACCTGCTTAAGATTATTTCTCTCTCCCTCTGCTTCCCACCCCCACTCTCTCTTCCTGTCTAAACAGAAAAAATATATATATATTTCTTCTCACAGAGATATTTCCATAGGCTTATACTAGTAAAGACCAAAATTTTGCTAGTTATATAAATTGGCATTCTTCTTTATATAGCAGTCTTTTGAGTTCAGTGGTGTGAGACTGTCCCCTAGACACTGTTCCAGGGTGCATGGGCAAGAATAGAATTTCCCAGCCTGCAGGGCTGAAAACCATAACCTGCCTCTGGAGTCCTTAGTGAGTTATTGCTGTGCTGGGAAGTCTTGCCTGGAGGCCATCCAATCAAGCCACCAACCCATTGCTTCCAAATAACTATAGGAAATATCTCCCCAAAGTTAGCGCACTCAGAAGCGTTTAGTTGTTTTTCACAGAATCCCTATAAACCAAGAGCAGATCTGATCGGGTATGCCATTTCCAGAAAGAGCACTGTCTTGAGAGTCAGAAGAAGTTAGTTTAAATTTTGTCTCTGCTACTTACTCGCTTGTGAGATATTTAAACAATTTCATCATCTGTAAAATGGGATTGATAATATTTGCCTTGCAGTAATCATGAAGATTAAAAAGAATAACATATGAATATGTGGAACATCTAACATAATGCCTGGCATTTAATAATAATTATCAATGAATATTAGTTTCCTTCCTTGCTTCCATTACTTTCTTTCTTTTTTAAGTGTATGTATTTATGTATTATGTATGTGTTTATTTAAATAATCTCTACACCCAACGTGGGACTTGAATTCATGACCTTGAAACTAAGAGTCACATGGTTTTCTGATCTTTCTTTCTTTCTTTTCTTCTTTCTTTCTTCCTTTCTTTTCTTTCTTTCTTTTTTTAAAGATTTATTTATTTATTCATGAGACATACAGAGAGAGAGAGGCGGAGACATAGGCAGAGGGAGAAGCAGGCTCCCTGCAGGAGTCCCATGTGGGACTTTATCCCAGATCCTGGAATCATGCCCTGAGCCAAAAGCAGACTCTCCACTGCTGAGCCACCCAGGCGTCCCTTTTCTTCTTTTTTTAATTTGTGTGTGTGTGTGTTTAATTATTGTAATCTCTACACCCAATGTGGGGCTTGAACTTGACACCATGAGATCAAGAATAGCATTTTCTTCCAATTGAGCTGCCAGGCACCCCAATCTCTCTCTAATAATACAAACACACTCAAGATTTTTTTCATCCTTGTCCTATCAAGTCTGTATCTGGAAGGGCTGGTGGCTGTTTTGCTGCTGATGATAATCACAGTAAGGAGAAGAGTAATACAGAGAAATCCATGCCAGCTTTAATCAAGGAAATCTGATTTTCTAGGGAAACCAAAGGAGGAAAGGAAATGCAAAGAGGACTGAGAAGTAGTGGCCCCAAAATAGGAAGAAAAACAGTGGAGAGTGATGTCCTGGAGACCAAGGGAAGAGGGAATTTTAAAAAGAGAGTGATCAAAAATGTGGTAGAGATTAAGATAAAGACCAAGAACTTTCCATCCGACGTAGTAACTTGGAGGCCCCTGGTGGTCTTAGCAACAGCATTGCTAACAGTTCAAGGGAACTGAGCAGGAAACCAGTTTGCAACTGGTTGAGGAGAGAGAGGGAGAAAAGGAAGTAGAAGAGTTTGGACAAATGTTTTCAAGTCTAGCTATGAAGGGAAGGGAGGAGGTAATGCAGTAGTTGTAGCAGGACATGGAAGTGAGAAGGCTTGTTTGCTTAGAATTACGCGGAAGTTAAAATACTGGATGGAGAGGAGACCACAGAGGGGGAAGGTACAAGATACAGAGGATGGAGCATAACAGAGAGAGGGAAGTTCCTGGAAAGGCAGAGGAGACTGGGACCAGGCTTCAAGGGGAAGAAAGCCTCCTATTTCATTGTGACAGGAATAGGCAGGGGCCAGACACAGGTTCACTCATAGATTCGGAGCTAGGAAGTTGAGGGAGCCCTCCTTGGATGGCTTCTGTTTTTTTCTGTGAAGTAGGAATTTAAGTTTGTCTCTGGAGAGGAAGGAGGAAGGAGAGGGGAGGGTTAGATGTTGGAGGGAAGTGGAGAAGGTAAGGAAAAAACCCATTTGAAGTATAAGGAGAAAACTGACCAGGGAAACACAGCAAGCCTGCAGAGAAGTGCCGAGGAGCCATCTGAAATTGATTATTCTGGATTTATACCAATACCAATATGTAGGGCTCTGTGGTTTTCTTCAGGCACCATGGAGGGAATAGCTGGCTTTTCCTGTCCTGTTACACAACAAGGCGTTGGTAAACACTTCACAAGTGCTTTAGGGGTTGCAGTGGGAAGAACACTGACTTATAGCAGTGATGTAAATAATCCCACTATGACAGACTTCAAGCTACCAATGTGATGTTATTGAACTCAGATTTGGGAAGAGATGCCCAGTGGCACACTATTATATAGTGTTCCCACCATACAGATACAATAGGCAAAAATAACCATAAATGCATAGAAAATAATAAAAAGTAGTAAAATAACTAAGAAGTGATGAATTTTTATTATTACCTTTGTTTTTATATAATTTCCTTAATTGTAAGTTTAGATAACTTAATTTTTTTTTAGCTTTTATTTATTTATTTGACAGAGAAAGAGAGAGAGAGCAAGCAAAAGCAAAGGGGAGAAGGAGAATCAGACTCTCCACTGAGCTGGGAGCCCAATGTGGGGTCCATTCCAGGACCCTGGGATCATGACCTGACCTGAAGGCAGACGCTTAGCCGGCTGAGCCACCCAGGTGCTCCTAGGTAACTTAATTTTTCATAATTACTATTTTAACACCTGGCTTACAAAATTCCTACCAATTTTCCAATCAGCTAAGACAGCATGAGCTGCTCTGGGCCTACCACCAGTTGTAGAAAACCATGAAATGGCCTACAGTAAGGGATTGGGTGGGGTTAGGGGCAGGGAGTCAAGATTGCTTTCTTGGGCAAAGGGACTCTCCCCTGAGCCTGCAGAGGTACTCTGAGTTCACTGAGTAAAGGTGCTGGAAATGATTGAAAAAAGCTTGACCCTGGGGAAGGGGGAAGAGGTGTGAGGTGGAACACGAAATCAAGGGTCAAACAATTCGGTATTGGAGGAGTTATCAAGTTTGCATCTATTTTGTGACCATTTTCTGTCATTGTCCCATAAATAGTCATAAAGGTCTGATGGAGTAGGTTGCCACCGAGTGGGGGAAGGGCGCTGCTGGAGAAGAGCTGAGAGAGAGGTTTTGAGTCCAGGGGCAGGAAACCCCCGGCCCCCTGGATCATGTCAGAAGAAAGTCACCTCTGCAAAGGCAAAACGAGCTGGGAGTCTTGCTGTTGGCAGTTTCCCTGAGCTGTGCTTTGTAATAGGTTGGCAGGAAGATACTTGGGGGATGGAAGCTCTTTTTGGTTCTAAAATTACACTTTAGCAATGAATGCTGGTACCTAAGTTTCTTCTTTCAAGTAGCTTACTAAATCAACTTAGACAAAAATCCTTTTGTTGTCATTCTTTAAAGTTCTTTGCATAAGGTACGAGAATAAATTCACTTCAGTTCTGTTCAGTACACTTTTCTGGTATTGGAAAGTCACTTTCCACAAAAGAGCTAACACGTTAATGGCATCAGTTTGGCTTTTATAATCGTGACTGGATATAATTCCGAATCATGTTTGGTGTGAGATACCTCAGCGGGCAGCATTTTCACTCTTTCCAGAGAAAATATTTCAGAGAGTAGCTATATCGTCAACATATCCGTTTGCAAAAATCCTGCCTGTGTAGGCTACAGTCACAATTACAAAGGCATTTAGAGATTTTATTATATTTGATCAGATTTCAGCAGTAACAAGAACCAGAGGATCTAGGAGAAAAATAGGCAAATGTATTAACATTGTAAAAAAAAAAAAAAAAAA
Organism: Vulpes lagopus; assembly: GCF_018345385.1. NCBI lineage: Eukaryota > Metazoa > Chordata > Mammalia > Carnivora > Canidae > Vulpes > Vulpes lagopus. The sequence goes on along the minus strand of NC_054826.1, from coordinate 146,632,393 downwards.
AAAAGGCATGTGTTAGGGCAGCAGTTCCCAGAGCAGTAAAACTGGGGGTGGGGTGGGGGGGGGAGTAGGAAGTGGGAGGTAGGGCAAACAGAGCTGTCAAGTCATGACATTAAAAAGAAATTTCCAGTTGCTGTCATTATCATTTCTTAAAGACATTTTAATACTTAAACAGTAAGAAAATAATCTTTGAATAAGGAGAATGCATTTAATTTATGGAAAATTCAGCAAATTGTTTTTATTTTTTCATTTAGGGCTTAGGAGTGAAAGTATCTCCATGAGCCATTGTAGGACTCTCATATTTGAGGGTTTTTAAGAATTTAGTGATTCTCTCTTCTGCCTTTTTGATAAATCTTTAATATTCTGCTATATGAAGAAAGGAAAAAAAAAGTAACAGAAATAAAGGGGCTGTGATGTTTGTAGTTTTAAAAGGCAGTTTTCTTTGAAAAGTAAGAAGAACTATATGTGTTTCCTTGTTTCCTATGGCTCTGATAGGAAGAAGAGGGTGATTGGGAGGAAAGCTATGATCATGTATAGTCTGGCATAATGGAGAGAACACAGTTTTCAGAACTGGGGCAGGCCTAAACAGGGACACATCTAAAAAAAAAATAAAGAAAACAATCCCATTCACAATAGCATCAAAAACAATAAAATACTTAGGAATAAATTTAACCAAGGAAGTGAAAGACCTGGACTATAAGTGAAAGACCTGAAAACTATAAGACTTTGCTGAAAGAAATTGAAGACACAAATGGAAAGATATCCCGTGATCATAAATCAGAAGAATTAATATTGTCAAAATGCTCAGTTTATCCAAAGCTCTTTATAAATTCAGTACAAGTCCTTTCAAAATTCCATGTCGTTTTCACAGAAAAAGAAAAGAAATTCTAAAATTTTTATGAAATCTCAAATACCCCAAATAGTCAAAGTAATCTTGAGAAATGTGAAAGTATTATGCTTCCTAATTATTACAAAGCTATAGTAATTAAAATTGCATGAGATTGTTACAAAAATAGACACACTGACCAATGGAACAGAAAAGAGAGCCCAGAAATAAACTCCTGCATATACGACCAACTAATATTTGAGCTAAGAATATACAGTGGGCAAATAGAATAGTCTCTTAAATAAACGTGTTGGAAAAATTAGCTAACCACATGCAGAAAAATGAAATTGGATCCCTACCTTATACCACTCATAAAAATTAACAATATTGGTTAAAGATTTAAGCATCAGATCTGATACTGCAAAACTCCTAGAAGACAACATAAGAAAGAAGATCTTTGATATTAGTCTTGGCAATGATTTTTGGATATGACACCAAAAGCACAAGCAACAAATGCAAAAACAAAACAAAACAAGTAGAATTACATCAAACTAAAAAGCTTCTGCACAGCAGAGGAAATGATCAACAAAATAAAAAAGCAACCTATGGAATGGGAGAAAATAATTGCAAACCATATATTGGATAAGGAGTTAATATCCAAAATATATAAAGAATTCATGCAACTCAATAACAAAAAACAGATTTTAAAAATGGGTAGAAGAATAAAATAGACATTTTTCCAATGAAGACATTCAAATGGCCAACAGGTACATAAAAAGATGCTTAACATCATTAACCATCATGGAAATGCAAATCAAAACCACAGTGAGATATTTTACCCCACACCCATTAGAATGGCTATCATCAAGAAGACAAGAGATAACAAGTGTTTCCGAGTATGTAAAGAAAAGGGACTCCTTGTGCACTATTGGTAGGAATGAACTGGTTCAGACACTATGGGAAGTAGTATGGAGGTTCCTCAAAACCTTAAAAGTACAACTGCTGTATGATCCAGCAATCTCACTTTTGGGTATCTATTCAAAGGAAATAAAAATATGACATTGAAAAGATATCTAGGGACACCTGGGTGGCTCAACGGTTGAGCAACTGCCTTTGGCTCAGGTCATGATCCTGGAGTTCTAGGATTGAGTCCCACGTCGGGCTCCCTGCATGGAACCTGCTTCTCCCTCTGCCTAAGTCTCTGCCTCTCTTTCTGTGTCTCTCATGAAAAATAAATAAACTCTTAAAAAAAAAAAAAAGATGTCTATGCTCTTTTTTTTTTTTTTTTTAATTTACTTATTATAGTCACACAGAGAGAGAGAGGCAGAGACATAGGCAGAGGGAGAAGCAGGCTCCATGCACCGAGAGCCCGACGTGGGATTCAATCCCGGGTCTCCAGGATCGCGCCCTGGGCCAAAGGCAGGCGCCAAACCGCTGCGCCACCCAGGGTTCCCAGATGTCTATGCTCTTATATTTACTGAAGCATTATTCACAATTGCCAAGATATGAAAACAACCTAAGTATCTATCAATGGATGAATGGATGAAAAGAAAATGGTATATGAATATCCAGTGCAATAGTATCCAGCCATGAGAACAAAGGAAATCCTGCCATTTGCAACAACATGGATAGACCTATGATAAAAAAGATAAGTCAGACTGAGAAAGATAAATTCTGGATTATATAACTTATATATGGAACCTAAGAAAGCCAAACTCAGAATTAGAGAGTAGAATGGTGGTTATCAGGGACTGGAGGTGGGGGAATTGAGAAGATGTTGTTCAAAGGTACAAACTTGCAACCAGTAGATAAATTCTGGAGATAAAATACACATCATAGTGATTACAGTCAACAATACTGTTTTGGTGGTTGTTGGATTGTGAATGTTGTTTTAAGGTATTTGTGTCTATATTCCAGGGAAATTTTTGGTCTGTAAATTTTTTTCTTATAATATCTTTGTCCAGTTTTTGTATCAAGGATATGCTAGGCTTCATGATGTAGTATTCTCTCCTCTTCCACTTTCTGAGTTTGTATAAGATTTGTATTATTTCTTAAATGTTTGATAGCATTACCAACAAAAATAAATCTTTCTTTTGATCTGTAGTAACTCTCTTATTAATGAGTTCCTTATGTTTATTTAATGATTTTCTTGTAGTGACCTCTAATAGAAATGATTATCAGGATAATTCAGTTGGCAAATTATAATGTATTTAATTACAAGACAAAAAAATATCATATAGGGCGCCTGGGTGGCTCAGTCAGTTAAGCATCTGTCTTCAGCTTAGATCATGATCCCAGGGTCCTGGGATTGAGCCTGTCAGGGCTCGCTGCTCTGCGGGGAGCCTGCTTCTCCCTGTCCTCCCTGCTTGTGCTCTCTGTCACTATCTCCATCTCTCTCTGTCAAACAGATCAATAAAATCTTTAAAAATAATTGTATGATAAGTTTCACAGTTGCTAAGAGATTGGATCTTAATTGTTCTAACCATGAAAAAGAAATGATAATTTTGTGATGTGATAGAGGTGTTAGCTGCTGCTGTGGTGGCAGTCATCTTGCAATGCATGTGTATCAGATCAACATGTTGTATACCTTAAACTTACACAGTTGTATGTCAGCTCTATTTAAAAAAATAATAATAATAATAAAGAACTAAGATAAAATCCCAGCCCTGCCACTTTCAACCCAGGGACTTGGGCTACTTACCGAACCTCTCCAAACCTCAGTTTTCTTCTTTTCAAAAGTGGGATAATGATACAAGTACATCTCAAATGGTCATGATGATTTGATGAAATAAAATATAAATATAGAATATGACTCAAGATTGCTTAACATTCAGTAATTTTTTGCTCTTTACTTCTATCATCCTCATATCCCTCCATTTAAAAATAATGACAGAAACGAGTAATAATTTCTTTTCAATGTCTTGAACTTGCCTTTGTTAGTACCTTCACCTTCAGAAACACACACCTATACCCTTCCCCACTGACCCCAATCTGGTCTGGGAATTTACAAGAATAGGCTGCACATAGTAAGTCCCTACTAAAAATTAGCTATTATGGTTTTTATACTTTACTCTTTTCTCGTTTTTTTTTTTTTTTTTGGTCTTAAAATGGATATTTCCCATGCTTGTGAATTGGTCTTGCACTCTCATTAATACTTGGCACTTTGTAAATTTGATCTGTGCGAACCGCTGGGAGCCTCTGAACATGCTCACAGTGACTAAGCCCAAGAGCACCCAGAGGCCAGGGTCCTCCCCTAGAGGCACCAGTTGCTTATCTGAGGCTTTCCATTCCCATGCTGTTCAGGCTCGCCCCTGGCTACTGTGCGCTTCCATACCTCCAGTGTTTTATTGCATTTTATTGCATTACGGAATGAGCACAGGGCTGTCAGTTAAGTCCCAAGTAACGCAGTAAAGTGGCGCATCTGTAGTTCATTTGTTTCATTAACGTTGTCAACAGCGATGTATTGTCTGGGTTGGATGCTGGAGTGACGTTAAAATACAAAACCAAGAAAGGCAGCTTCTGGGAAACTGTCAGTCTGGGGGAGGGCTGATAAAAGATCTAATGCCCACATGAGCAATTAGACCTTTAGAGCAGAGTGTTGTTAGGGGTCTTCATGGAGGTGTGTTGGCTCGGGCTGCTAGTGAAGTGGGGGGGCGGGGGGGGCAAGGAGGAGTGCAGATGAGCCCCCCAGTGAGAGCTTAGGGTCTGCTCAGCCCCAGAGGTGGATGGAGGGGACGAGGAGTATTCAGAGCAGAGGGACAGGGCAAACGAAGACATGGAAGCTAGGGACAGCTTGCCGGGTGGGAGCCTGTATGTGTGAAGAGCTAAAGCAGGAGGAACGGGGGGGCAGGAACAGGGGTGAGATGTGTCTGGGCCACGGAGGAGCTTGGAAGCCGTGGGAGCACCTCAGGGGCAGCAGAGAGGCTTGCAGGCCTTCCACAGCGCGGTCTGACTTGCCATCTCTGCGCCCTGTACTTGGGCAATTTCCGTCTGCCTGAAATGCCAGCTGACACCCTACAGACGTGGCCCCTGCCAGCTCAAATCCACATTTCCTCCGACTCTCTCAGGCCACAGCAATTCCTGCTTCCTTTAAACTCGTACAACATCCAGTGTATAAACCTTATGGAGGTTAATACTCACAGGCCCTGCCCTGTGAATTATTTCTATGTGAAAATATTTCTTGACTCTTCTGCAAGCCAGTGAGTTCCTGGAGCTCAGGACCCACTTCTTCTCCCTCTTTCTTCCACAGAAGCCATATTAGAGCTTTAAAATACTAACTGCGATAAATGTTTGTTGTTCAATTGTTGCATCTCTGGCTTTGTGGGAAGAGTAGGACCAGGGTCAGATCCAGAAGTCTGATGCAGACATGCTATATTTAGGGGAACTTCTGGCCTTCCAGGCCACAGGCAGGGAAACGGGGTAATATTCTTGAAATTTTTTTCTAGATGTGCAAGTTACCACATTCTCCCGGTTTCTTCCCAACTCTCTTGACTGTTTCTTCTCCATCCCCTTTGTCAGCCTCTCCTTAAGGAGAGATGCTGGAAAGCCTCCTTTCTTTCTTTGAAATTCTCTCTCTCTAGAAGATTTCAATTCACCCTTGAGGCTGATTCAAGCTGCCATTTTTATACCAATGGCTCTCAGATCAGGACTTCCCACCCAGCCCTTCTCTCTGACCCTGGCCACCACCAACCACCTTCCAGCTCCTCATGACTCCTCAACGAATCTCTGCTTGGGTGTCTCACCGACACTTCAGATCCAGTGTGCCTGAAACTGAACTCATCTTCCTATTCCTATTCCCTATGTAAACAAACAATAACAAAACAAACCCTGCCACTCCTCCAGTGTCTCCCTGCTTCATCAATGGCCCCAGGTACTCTGTAGCTCAAGTAGAAAGCCTGAGCTCTTCTCTCCACCTCCTGCCAACTCTCACATCAAGTCAATCACCCAGATATTCCCTTACTTCTCCCCATTCATGGAAACCAAGCTCTCTGCCTGGATTATTTCAAAGGGTTCCCTGGATATACTCCTGACCCTCTTACAATCTATTCTCTGTCCCACAGCTAGAAAAAAAATCATGATCATGTAGATCTGATTATGTGACTTCCTTAATACTCCTCAGTGGTGCATTAAAATGAAGCAAAACCCCTCCAGACTTGGACTCTCTTCCATATGCTGCCCCTCTCTTTACTCCTCTCCTCAGTCTGTATACGCAGCTCTCCTGGACTTATTTCTGTGAGTATTCCATGCTCTTCCTCATCTCCACGTCTCTGTGTCTGCTGGTCTCTCTTCCTGGAATGCTCTACTCGCTCACTCTCACCTTGGCAAACAAATAAATTATGAGTCACTTTCTGCTGCTCTGCTTGGAAACATGAAAAAGGCAAGGAGGTGGTAGGGTCTAGCATATTGAATGACCAGGCCTCAGCCTAGTCAAATTTCATGTGTTCTATGCATTAAAGTTATCACTATATCTACACGCTCTTGTCCTGCATTGTGGTGTTGGTGATCGAGTGGGATAACTGATGGGTATGTGCTAAGCCATCTTCCAGATACAGTTTGGGAACCTATGCCTACCTTTCTGTAGTGTGTGGGTGTTTTAACATATGCAATGATCGTGACTGTTCCATTTGTTCTAGACAATACGTATCTCAGAGATGAAGTACAGTGATAGGAAATTCTTGACCCAAGAAAATAAATATCACATGATTCATGTTTTTTAAAATGGGGGTTGCTGCTTAGGTCTATGCCATCTTGGAATGATTACCCCAAGATACTCATTAAGCCCGGGTGTTGATTTACTGGGCAGCAACTGTACTTCACCAACAATTGAACTGAAGTCCTGGAAGGCCATTAAAATGAAATGAATAATCTAATCTTCTCTGCAAAATCAGCACAGGATTCTTATTTATGCTTATCAAAAAAATCATTTCTATCCAAATTAACCAATCAGAAATATAACATTAAGGCAATTATATTAGACAATGTTTCCAAGAGATTGAATTACATCAAATTAATTCCACGTTGGCTTAGATCTCCAAGCCAGGTATTTTCCGGAGGCCATGTGTTATGAATATTTGTGCCACATCTGGGTTTCTCTGGGCCAAAAGGGGTACTCATAATCATAACATGCATTAAACATGTATACATGAGCTGTAGTAGAATGAACAATAGTAAATTATTTTAGAGCCATCAATTAGAAAAGGTTAAAGAGGCTAATACCGGAGTCGGGAAAGGAAGAAATTCAACTGCCAGCAGTGAAACATTAAAAAAAATATTGTTAGGGCAAGTGGTCAAGTATAAATGAATTAAGGAATGAATATATGTAGCAGTCAACAATGTGTCCAGAATGCTTTTTAAAAACATACGCTTTCCTAGCTCAGTAGCAGACATCACATCGCACGCACACACAGAAATCCAAAATCAAAAATGATTTTTTTTCCTCACAAGGCATAATTCAATATATTTGAAAATGATAATTTGGACGTTCCAGACTCTCTTTGGGTATCGGTGTCTTGAGGTCTGGCACAATGTAATCCCTTCCCAGAAAAGAAAGGAATTCATTACGTCATTGCTTAATACAAGCTTGCTTGTTAACTGGATGCTATCTAATTTAATCTCCCTCCAACAGCTTTATCAGTGGAGAGGTATTAGAATCCCAGTTTTCCAGAGGGGAAACTGAGACCCGGAAAACTGAAGGGATTTGCCTAAAGTGTCATGGCTAATTTCAGCAGAGAACGCCCACTCCTCAAGCCATCCCAGCACATGTTATACCCTTCAAGCTGCCTCTCCTGGCACGACACCCACGCTAAAAGAAACTCCTATAGCATATGATTCCATTGACAGAAGACCAAGCCCGGATCAGCACGCCATGGTTGCTGCTTGGAAGGGCTGCAACACAAGATGCCAACCCCAACAGAGAAACTTCTTTTTGCTTTCAAGGAAGATTGGGACTTAAATCCAGCAGATATTTACCAAGTACCTTCTATGATCAGATCCTGTGCTCTGTGTTTTCACCTATTTCTCAATTGTCACAACAAATTATTTTACTGATATGCATGCAAAAAAATAAAACTTCATATTTAAAAAGAACCAAGTGCACTCTGTGGATAAGGAGGGGCGCTTTTAGAATTTTCTATGTATCACTCATTCTTGGGAACAGATGTGATTACTGTCTTAAAAGCAAGCTCATTTGAATGCCCAAGTATCAACTTGTAGACATTTATTCTCTTCTTTCTTTTAATCAAGCTTGGTGTTTTTTAATCTTTAGTGGGACTAAGAATTAGGGTTGTATACCCATTTTAGAGATTTTTCAAGGATGATTTTGAGATGTGTGATGTTTTAGCTTCAGACTGATGTTGGAACCTAGCCCCTGCTCCAGATACGACCCTGTGGTAGACTATGACTGGGGAAGCTGCTAATAATTCTCCCGGTGTCCGTGTTGATATCACCCCCTTCTTTGAGGACACCACTCCTCCTCCCTGTACTCTAACCCAGTGATCTAAATGGGAGCATTCATCTTTGTATATGACTGTCGCCCTGGCCCCAGTGATTGGTTCCAGATATTAGACACATGATCTGTATGATCCAAGTTGGAACATCACATCTGTTTCCCAGGACTTTTCAAAGAGGAACTAGAGAGATTCCCATATACTTTCTCCTTTCTGGTTGTGGTTCCCTGAGGGTGTGAGCCTGGAGCCACCAGTGCCGCCCATGAAGAGATAGTGGCACTGGAGTCTGGATCCAGTCTGGATTCCTCAGGCCTGCTTTGTTCTGCCTGTCTCACGATTTAGCTCTGTGAGTCAATAGATTTACCCATTTTCTTAGGCACATGTGGGGGTTGTCTCATGCAATCAAAGAGTTCTGACTGAAGACCTCAGGGAAATGTTTTTTGTATGTATTTACCTAAAATACAGTATGCTGCAATAGAAGGCAAATGTTTTGAAATAACATTAGAAATAATTTTGAATATTAGGAGGTATCAGGTACCTATTATTGACATATGGTGTTGGGATGGAATGTGAGAGAGAATTGGTCCAGGACTAAATGGTTCATTTAGCTCAACTCAGGGACTGGTCAGACTGCTGCTCAGACCCAGATGCATCAGAATTCTCTTCCTAATCAAGTTCATTTGAACTGCTTCACATTGCCCATTCCCCACTGAATTGTGGGGACACATCTTCTGTTAACCTTAGGCCCAGAGACAGCAGAGCCCTGTCCTTCCAGGCAGTGAGCTGACTGTGAGCACAGGTATGGTGAGTACCGGTCCTGAACCCTGGCAGCGGTACAGACACAATTGCTCCTAGGAATTATTACACTATTGACCCACAGGAGCAGGGCTAAAGAGGGGGAACATTTAGAGCCCCACAGGGCTAGATTTTAATTTAACTGTGTTGCTCACCAACTGAATTCTCTGAGGGCCAGGTTTTTCAGCTACAAAGTGAGGATAAAAATACTTAAGCCTTTAGTGCTTTTATGAGAACTAAATAAAGGAACTACGGAAAGGACATAGTTGGCACTTAATGTGTAGTATCTGTAGTAAGGATGATGATGGTAGGTGATGTTAATGACAGTAACTTTTTCACTAGAAAGTAGTCTCGTGCTCTTTTCCCAACAGACAAATACAACGTGGGAAAATGGTCCTTTTCCTTGGGGTCATGTGATGAGTGGCTAACAAAGATAGGATTCAAATAACTGACTCATTTTAGGGACTTGTATATTCTTAAAAAAAAAAAAAAAGATTTATTTATTTATTTATTTATTTATTTATTTATTTATTTGAGAGAGAAAGTATGCACGCATCCGGGGAGGAGCAGACGGAGAGAGAAACTCAAGGAAACTCTGCACTGAGTGTGGAGCCCAATGTGAGGCTAGATCTCACCATCCTGATTTAGCAGACCTGAGCCAAAACCAAGGGTCAGACACTTGAACTTACTGTGCCACCCAGATACTCTGAATTTGTACATTCTTATGAGCCAAAAAGTGTTCAAATGCTAGAAATGTCTAGTTAGTTTCATGAACAAAGTGTGAATCAGTATTATTTTGCCTTTTTAAAAAAATTTCAGTTTTCAAAATAAAAGTTGATGGAAGTATGCTTTTTACAGTGTCTTAGACCCCAATTTGGGGTCATTCTTACTCTTAGATTACATTAGAAGCAGACTTCTAAATTCTTCCTTCTTCATTTTGATTTTTTTTTAGTTTTAAAGTTTTCTTCACATTTTTCAAAGGTGAGGCACTGTTTCCTACCTTAATGAAAATTAAATGAAACTATTGCATTTCCCCAAAGAGAGGTCTTGAGGAAATGCAGATCCCTGAGAGGATATCGTTAACTGCCTGCTTCCTATAATTGAGGCCTCTTCTCAAACAGCTCTGCTGTTTAATTTCAGCTCTCACCAATAACCCTTTCGTCTTTTCGATCAAGTGTTTAATTTCCTTGAAAGATTTTCTCAGATTTCAACTATTATTGAGAGGATTTTCATTTCACCCTAACCCTTTAATGGCTAAATCTTGCATATCCATTATTTCGAAAAGGGTATTTCTGTTCATCTAAGTAAATAGTTCACGGATTTGATCTTCTTTTCTTGCCTATTACTGCTGAAATGAGGAATTATTTGGAAACTTCTTTTGCTAAATGACTAGCCTGTAAAAATCAAGTAAAGTTAAACATTTACAAGAACCAGTCTTGGACAACTCTCAATTATCTACAGCAATATAGACTAAAGCATAGATTACTAAAAACAGATAAACTCCCACACTTGATTTTGGCCATTCTATAACTTTCTTCCAGGTAAAGTGTGTGTTTAACCTTCAGTTCAGCTTTTTTTACAATCCTTAAACTCTTTCTAATTTTAGCAAAACATAAAATATTCAAAAGGAGGTAACAGGAAAAAGAAGAAAGAGGTAGCCAGGATAACACAAAATTCTAGGGGAAGAATTATTGCCGTTAATATTTAAATACACACAAAAATGATTCTTTTTAAAAACACATAAAAATAATAGTAACAAATCAATCCAGTGTGGCTTTTGCCAGATTCTTCCCCAGGCTTTAACTTATTTCAGCCCTAATCAAAAACCATAGCTGGCTTTCAAATCTGGGTTAGGTGCTGTGTACTAAGGAATTTGGCTTTATCCAAAGAGAAGTTCTTTGCTGATCTTTGCTCTCAGCTTCTGAGATGCACTCTGTCATATCTGGTAAGAGTGTCTTTGTTTAGGGCACGGACTGTCTACATAAGAAAGACCAACAATGTGCTTAGGCTTAGGGCTTTGGGTCACGTAGTGTCATTGGACCCGGAGACTGAGTTCACTCAGGTAGTAATCAATCAGCCACGTCTATGGAATGAAGCCCCCATGAAAGCTCTGGACACTGAAGCTCAGGTGAGCTTCCCTGGTTGGCAATCCCCTGTGAGCATTGTCATTCATTGATGTTGGGAGAGTAACACATCCTGATTCTATGAGAAGGGGACGACAGAAGCTTTGAATCTGAAGGCCTCTCAGACTCTGCCCTATATGTCTCTTCTTTTAGTTGATTTCTTTCGGTATCCTTTCCTTGTAATTAAACTATGACTACTTTCTGTGAGTTCTGAATCTTTAGAGCCAATAATAGAATCTAAGGATGATTTGGGGACTCCCCAAACATGGAGTTGACGGAGGCAGTGTTGGGGATTATGCTTTCAAACTTGAAACTTTGTCTATGTAGTGCACCTCTTCGATCCTCCCACAGCACGCTGTCACTACTTCTATAATAACATCTAACACGTTGTTCTTTTTGTTTGTTTGTTTTTTAAATATTAATAGTATAGTGATAATGGGGAAACTGAGGTTCAGAGTGATTAAGCAACTTGTCTAGAGTCACATAGTAAGTGATAGAGCAGGGATTCATTGGAGCCTGGTTATTCTGGCTCCAGAGTCCAAGCTATTAATCACCACAACATTCTGCCTCCGTGTTTGTTGCAAATAACAGAAACACAAAATAGAGCTTAAGTTGAAATCCCACCTCCCACAAAAAAAAAAAAACCCAAACAAAAAACCAAACAAACAAGGAATTCGTTATCGTAAGTTCTCCTCCTCACCCTCCTTTTACTTCTCTCTCTCTGCTTCTCCGCACTCTGCCTCTGCTTTTGTCTGCGCAAAACATGAAAACAATAGTTGTACAGTATGGGGGAGAAGGCGGTATGGATGGAAAGACTTCAAAGGGAAATCCACTGGACCTGTGGCTAACTGGATTTGGAAGATAAAGAAGAAGGAAAAGTCAACAAAATCTTCAGTTTTTAACCTGGTTAACTTGGGGGATGTTATTACCCGTGATAGAGAGGGGCAATTTCAAGGAAAGATAATAAGCTCACTTTTTTTTTTTTACCTTGTTAAGGTATAATTTACATAGAATAAAATTTACACCTGTTAAGCACACAGGTTGACTTTTGACAAATGTATATCAAGGTATAAAATATTTGCAGGTGCCCCGAAGGTCCCCACGTGTTCCTTCCTTTCCTTGTCATGCCTCACAACCACTAATTTGATTTCTGTTACTATAGATTGATTTTACCTATTCCAGAACTTCATTTAAACAAGATTATACTTCTTCCTATGTTTTTTGTATCTAGTTTCTTTTGCTCAGTATAATGGCTGTCCGTGGACTTGTCCATGTTGTTGCATGTATCAGTAATTTGTGGAGGTGGGGGATGGTGCAAATAGTATTCCATAGTATGAATATAGCATCATTCATTTATTCCTTTATCAGATGATGAACATTTGGTTAGGTTTCCAATTTTGAGTAATTCTAAATGAAACTGCCCTAAACATCCAGTGTATGTTGTCAAGGAGCAAGAATTTCCTGTTTCCTTCAAGGTCCTTCTGGTCGGACTAAGAATCAAACTGACACGAGACAGATTCATAGGAAAAAATCAAATTTAATAGCGTACCTATGGGGAATCTGCACAGACATGGAAATTCCAAAGGCAGGCAAAGTGAGGTGTGTGTGTGAATCTTGAACTAAGGAGAAAGGGTAGGGGTCTAGGACTTCAAAGGGAAGGAAGGCAGTTCACAGGAAGATGAAAAAGAGTAAATGTTTGGTAAACAAAAGTTTGTTGGGCCACTCAGAAATAATGGGATTTGAAGCACTTTGATCAAACAGGCTTTCCTAGGTTCCTCCCTATGTAGTTACCTGCTTCATAGATACTGTAGTTATCTTTGGCGAGAGCTTTCTTCCTGGAGTAGATCCTCTATTTAAATTCTTTTTAGGCAATTATGGGAGAGGTAAAAGGCTTTTCCTGAATCTGCTCACTTTTATGGCTTTTTAACTAAAAAATAATCTTTAGGCCAAAGTGACCCATCGGGGGGCAGCTGCCCTTGTTCCCTTTTATAGACAGATATTTTCATTTCTTATGGGTAAATACCTAGGAAGCAGAATTACTGGCTCAAAAGTTTGATGTGTGTTAACTTTTCCAGAAACGGCTAAATGGTTTTTCAAAGTGGTTGCTCCATTTTGCACTCCAACTGGCAATGCATGAGTGCTGCTCTCCACCCTGGCTGGTCCACACGATGGCCAGTCTTCTTAATCTTGTGATTCTGTGAGTGTGAAACAGCATCTTACCATGCGTGTTAAATAGATATTGAGGTATAACTTACATACCACAAAAATTTACCTGTTGTAACTGTATGTACAGTTTAGTGATTTTTAGTAAATGTAGAGACTTGTGTAAATATTACCACAAGCCAGTTTAAGTATATTTCTATTACCTAAAACATTTCCTCACGTTCACATACAGTCAGTCTGCTCCCATTCCCAGCCCAAGGGAATCAAAGATCCACTTTGTGTCTCTATAAATTTACCTCTTTCAGCTTTTTCATGTCAATGGAATCCTACAATAGGTAGTCTTTTGAATCTGGCTTCTTTCGCTTATAATATTTTTGAGCTTCATCAATGTTGTAGTTTGTATGTTAAGAACTATAGAAGGCCTGGGGAGCTTGGGTGGATCTGCCTTCGGCTTAGGTCATAATCCCAAGGTCTTGGTATGGAGCCTGAGTAGGGTTCCCCACTCAGTGGGGAATCTGCTTCGCCCTCTCCCTCTCCTCTTTCATCTGCTTGTGCTCTCTCTGTCTCTCTCTCAAATAAATAAATAAAATCTTAAAAAAAAAAAAAAAACAAAAACAAAAAACTATGGAAGGTCTGAAATCTTACCCTGATTGCAAACTAGCAAGTTAGCCTGCCACAATTTCATGACTGAAGACATGAAACTCCCAGGTCAGGGAGAAGGGAGTCAGGGCCTCCTTACTCACGGCCCAGCAGGCGGCACGAGAGCTTCATGTCTGTGCTGATTCCCTCTGCCCCTCAAATCCCACAGGTTCCCTGCAAGTGGGGCCACATGGATGCACATGCAGTGGGTGTATGTCAAAGATGAGGAATTCTAAGCTTAGGAACCCCCAATTTTTTGGGATGGGCTGCCAGCAAGCCCGCTCAACGTCTGCCCTGGAGAGAGACATTATCTTTATTAAACTGGACATCAAACAAATCATCCCTCTGGGGCAGCCCGGGTGGCTCAGCGTTTTAACACAGCCTTCAGCCAGGGGCGTGATCCTGGAGTCCCGGGATCCAGTCCCACGTCGGGCTCCCTGCATGAAGCCTGCTTCTCCCTCTGCCGGTGTCTCTGCCTCTCTCTCTCTCTCTCTCTCTCTCTCTCTCTCTGTGTCTCTCATCAATTAATAAATAAAATCTTAAAAAAAAAAAAAAAGAAAGAAAACAAATCATCCCTCTGCTCCACAGCGAGGCACTATCTCAATCTTCCACACCTGTTTGCTTAACAATCATCCTTGAAAAAAATGATCTGGAATGAAGACAATCAGTATCTTAGACCATGGAGAATTTTCTCCAAACAATATTTCAATAGTTTATTTGTGAAATAATATTCTGTATAAGTAAAATATTATATATGTAAAAAAAATTGTTTTGTATAGTACCACACCTTTGTTTACCTCTTCCTCAGTTGTTAGATATATGCATTATTTTCCATTTGGGACTATGATTCACAAACATGCTTTTATGTGAATATATGTTTTCATTTCTCTAGATTCTTAGGAGTGGAACTGCTGGATTGTATGGTAACTTAATGGTAAACTGTTTAAGAAACTGCCAAACCATTTTCCAAATTAGCTGTATCGTTTTTACATGCATTCCTATCAGCAAAGTATGAATGTTCTAATTTCTCTATATCCTTCCCAACACTGAGCATTCTCTGTCTTTTTGTTAGTAGCCCTTCTATGGGATACGAAATGGTACCTTATTGTAGTTTTAATTTGCATTTTCCTAATAATGAATGCTGTTGAGTATCTTTTCACAGGCTTATGAGCCATTTGTATATTTATCTTAATGAAATGTCTACTTAAATCTTTTTCTCATTTTATAATTGCATCATTTGTCTTATTATTGAGTTATAAATGTTCTTTATACATTCTAGATACAAGCCCTTTTCCATATATGTGATTTACAAATATCTTTTCCCAGTCTGTGTCTTGTCTTTTCATTCTTAATGGTGTCTTTTGTTGCTGTTATCTATTTTTTAAGTTTTATTGAGATATAATTTACATATTGGAAAATTCACCTGTTTAAAGTGTGCAATTCAGGCAGCCCGGGTGGCTCAGCAGTTTAGTGCCGCATTCCGCCCAGGGCGTGATCCTAGAGACCTGGGATCGAGTCCCACATCGGGCTCCCTGCATGGAGCTTACTTCTCTCTCTGCCTGTGTCTCTGCCTCTCTCTCTCTCTCTCTCATGAATAAATAAAATCTTTTTAAAAAATTAAAAAATAAAGTGTGCAATTCAATGGCTTTTAGTATATTTGCAGAGTATATTTACAGAGTATATTTATATCACTACATATATTTTTTATGCAATATCATCAATTCTTATTTTATAACATTTTCATCATCTTCAAAGGCAACATTGTATCCATTAGCAGTTGTTCTCCATTCTCTCCTCCCTGTAGCCTCTGGCAATCATGAATCTTTCTGTCTCTGAAGACTTGCCTATTCTGGACATTACATATAAAAAAAGGGATTATACAATATGTGGTCTTTTGTGACTGGCTGCACTCAGCATAATGGTTTTGAAGTTCATCCATGTGGTAACATATGTACTTCATTCTTTTTTATTAATGATAATATTACCACGGATAGATCACATTTTGTTTATCCATTCATCCAGTTGATGGACATTTGGAGTGTTTCTACTTTTTGGCTATTATGAAAAATGCTGGTATGAACATTCATGTGCAAGTTTTAGTGTGGGCATATAATTTCATTTATCTTGGGGTTTTGTTAGCTATTTAGATATTTTCATTATCAAAAAAAAGATATTTTCATTATCTAAGACTGGAATTGCTGGGTCAGATGATAATCCTCTGACATTTTGAAGAACTACCAAACTGTTTTCCAAAATGATGGCACTATTTTGCATTCCCACGGGCAGTGTATAAGGGTTCCAATTGTTGCACTTCCTCATCAACACTTGCTATTATTTCTTTTTTTATCATTGTCATTCTAGCAGATGTAAATTGGTATCTTATAACATTATTGGTGTTAATTTGCATTTTCTTTCTTTTTTTTTTTTTTAAGATTTTATTTCTTCATTAGAGGGGGCGGGGGCGCAGAGACACAAGCCGAGGGAGAAGCAGGCTCCATGCAGGGAGCCCGACGTGGGACTAGATCTCAGGTCTCCAGGATCACGCCCTGGGGCTGAAGGCGATGCTAAATCGCTAAGCCACCCGGGCTGCCCAATTTGCATTTTCCTAACGACTACTATGCTGAGCAGCTCTTTATGCCTGTATTCACCGTTTGTTAATCTTTGGAGAAATGTTTATTCAAATGTCTTGCTCAATTTCTAATTTCATTATTTTTTTATTGTTGGGTTAGAAGAGCTCTTTTATATTCTAGATACATGTGCCTTATCAGATTAATGGTGTTTCTTGAAGTGCCAAAGTTTTTCATTTTGGTGATTTCGCTTTCTGGCATTGTATTCAAGAAAACTTTGCCTCATCCAAACTCACAATGATTATCTCCTATATTTTCTTCTAGGAGTTTCATAATTTTAACTATTACACTTAGGTTTATGATCCTATATTGAGGTCTTTAAAATAATCTCTGTGTATTTGTGAGGTAGGTTCATTTTCCTGTATGTGAATATCCAGTTGTAGGGAGGGATATCCTGCATATGGATATCCAATTCCAGCAGTACATATTGGAAAGGTTAGAGTTTGCTATTGAATTATTTTTGTACCTCTGCTGAAAATCAGTTCAGCATAAATGTGAGATTTATTTCTGGACTCTCAATTCTGTTCCACTGATCTCTATGCCTATCCATGAGCCAATACTACCCTGTCTTGACTACTGTGACTACTGTGGCTTTATAGTAAACTTTGTTAGGACATTCTCTTTGTTCTCTTAGCAATTGTTTTGGCTATTCTAGTTCCTTTGCGTTTCCATATAAACCTAAGGATCAATTTGTCAATATATACAAAAAAAGTTGGGATTTTGAGAGGGATGTATTGAATTTATAAATCAATTTGGGGAGAATTGTCACCTTAACAATATTGAGTCTTCCAATTCATGGACGGGGTGTCTTTCCATCTATTTAGATCTTTAATGTGTCTCACCTATGTATTGTCATTTTTAGTGTATGTCTTCCACCTTTAAGTTTATCGCTACAAAAAATAAAATAAAATAAAATAAAATGAAATGAAAATAAATTTATTGCTACAGGGCAGCCTGAGTGGTTCAGCGGTTTAGCACTGCCTTCAGCCCAGGGTGTGATCCTGGGGTCCCAGGATCGAGTCCCACATCGGGTTCCCTGCATGGAGCCTGCTTCTCCCTCTGCCTGTGTCTCTCCCTCTCTCTCTCTCTCTCTCCCTCTCTCTCTCTCTCTCTCTCTCTGTGTGTCTCTCATGAATAAATAAATAAATAATTTTCAAAAATATACATTTATCACGACATATATTTTTTTATGTTATTGTGAATGCAATTGTTTCCTTAATAATTTTATTTTTGGATTGTTGGATGCATGAATATAGAAATATAATTGGCCTTTGTGTATAGCTTTTGTATCTTGGAAACTAACTTAACCTGTTTATTAGTTCTAATCGTTTGTTGTAGATTCCTTGGGATTTTCTACATACAATGTTGTGTCATATGTGAATGAAGACAGTTTTACCTATTTCTTTCCGATCTGAAAGCATTCATTATTTTTCCTTACAGAAAGCATAAGAGGCAAGAAACATCCTTGTCTAGTCCCTGATTTTACAGGGAAAGTCTTTCATCTTTCACTATAAGTATAATGTTAGTTGCATGCAATTAACTGCTTTCCAAGAATTTTCAGAAACAAAGCAAAGGAGAGTGTACACCTTGATTACAGAGTTCTTTGTTCCTCTGATTGGCTTGGCTGAAAGAAGAGATAGAGACTGCGATAGAGACAGAGATGGGATAGAGATGGAGATAGAGATGGAGATGATAAAGACAGAGATAGAATAGTAAAGGCGTGAACGAGTCACCTGAATGACATCAGCCAAGCTGATTCTGTCAATGGGTTGTAACCTAGAAGGCATGGAGGACCTGGACAGGAAATGATAAAAATCAAGACAATACCCAGTGGCTTTCTGTCATCACAAAAATCCTTATCTCAAGGTAAGAGTAAATGCTATCTTAAACTGAGAGCTGGGAAAAAGAGGCTCCCTGAACTGGCATTATCTGTGTGGAAAATGCTGTTGGAAGGACTGGGACAGGATGTAGACATGCATTAAGGGAGGGCAAATCCCTTCAGTATGAAAGCAGAGCTTGAAATATTACATTAGGCAAGTGTACCGGCTGCCCTGCCCATTAAATATTCATGCTAAAATCCCTGTCAATCAACAAGAACAACCTTGTCCCACTCAGACCTACTAAAGAAAAGCTGTGTGGGTTATTCAACAAATTAAGGGAAAAGGGACTTGGCTTTTCCCTTTTTTTGTTGTCCACAACGTTGCCAAAGATGCTTCAGCTTTGAAGATCAAACTACTTCCTTTCTTGCCTGTCTTTTGACAGAAATGGTTGCATGACCTTGGAAGTGTAACCTAACCCATAAGGGCCTCAATTTTCTCACCTGAAAGGTGGAGATAATAATAGCGCTTACATCCTCAGAGACCCATGGTGAGAATTGAATGAGATAATGTGGGTAAAGTACTGATATGAAACACTCAGGAAATGGTAGCTATCATTGCCTTGATTCAGGCAGAAAAATATTCATTGTCCAACTCATAACATCTGCCATCAGCTGGAACCATAGGCCCCATGGCACCTCACCACCCACCCTAGTATAAATCGGGATGTAGCAAAGAGTTAAATATCCCCCAAAGGGCTCTGGTGTGGCCAGGGGCTGACACAGGAAGCCACACTTCCCACAGAGAGGTGGTGACCTGACGTATGGGTCCAGGGTGCGTGGTCTCTCAGCCAAGTCTGCTCTTCAAGGCCCTGCCCACAGAGGTCTGTGTGACCCGAGTCTTTCCTTACTTTGCCTCTGTGGGCCAAGGGCCTGCGGGGCATGTTAGCGGTTCAGGAAGCTGAGCTGTGTGAAGGAAGGCACACTGACCCAATTTCCTGTCCTGCCTTTCCCTCTTGTAAGCGGAGAGCCTGTGCACATGTCAGGTCATTTCTGTCAATGTTAGTTTCCTGATCTTCCAAAATAAGGGCAGATCAGATATTTCTATATGGGCACATGGTTTAGCACTTGAACATAGTTTCCCTCTTGATTCCCTCAAGACTGTGGATTTCCCAAAGCAGGAATCCTCTCTGTGAGCAAACTGAGCCTTTCAAGGACTTGTTCAAAATCGCAGAACTCCAGCCTGATTCCTCCGGAGCTCTCTCTACCTTACATTGCTGTGCCCTCACTGCCTGTCTCACAGGGCAGCTCGAAGGAGGAAAGAAGATTACGGATGTGAAAGTGCTTGGCACACTTTGTGACTTGAAAGCACCGGGCCACATCCTCATCAGCCAGACCAGAACAGAAAGGTGGGAGTCTATTTATAGAGAGCTACAGTTTGCCTTTGGCCTGCTGTACCACTGTATTGCAGAGAGAGAAGTGTCAACATCACAGATGCTGAGTATACTGAGATTTCTGCAATGTATTGCATGGAAAAAGTATGCTCTCGTCGCCTCATCGTCATCTTCATTGTCATTAACAACATCGTTAATAACATGATGCTGGCACACTGTGTACCGCGGCCCCGTGTAGGGCTTTACGTATAACATCGCATCTATTCCCACCAATGTCAAGTGAGGATTCAAAAAAATACCTATGTGAAAGATGCTATTATTGTATACCCATTATATAGAAGAAGAATCAGAGGAACAGAGTTTGAATATTTGACTACCATTTATGTAGAGCAAAATATGAACGGAGTTGTATTTGAGTCCTTGCATTTTGCAGGCATTTGAACATTTATTAATTTTTCATTGCCTTTTTTGCAGCCAGTTTTCTTTTACGAGTGAAACCTTTTTATAGGTCCTTAGGAATTGTGCCTATAAGGCCTTGTTAAGGTCCCTGTGGAAAGAAAACACTGAGCAGAGACACGGGCTTTACATAACAATGAGACAAGGAAAGGAACTCTGGCAGATGGTTCTGCTGGCTCACTGTCATGCAAAACAGGACACCACTAATGGAGGAGCTCCCAAATTGAATCCTTGGGGAAGCTTAAAAAAATACAGATTCTCAGGCCAAGTTTCTCTGTGTGCTCAAGGCCTCATCCCCTGCCCCACCTCCCTCCTACTGGGCTGGCTCATTTTCCTGTGTCTCCATCCTACCCCTCCTTTCAGGGAAAGCTCAGGAGGAGAAGCTTCAGCCACTCTCCTTCCTTAAACTCCTACATTCCTTCGTTCATCATCTTTGTTAGGTCCAATACATCCCCCTCCCCATTTTTTAAAAAAGATTGTATTTATTTATTCACAAGAGACACACACACAGAGGCAGAGACACAGGCAGAGGGAGGAGCAGGCTCCCTGTGGGAAGGCTGATGCGGAACTCGATCCCAGGACCCTGGGATCACAACCTGAGCCCAAGGCAGATGCTCAACCACTGAGCCACCCAGGTGCCCGCCACCCCACACCCCCATTTTTATACTATCAAATGAAAACACAGAAACAATTTAGTAATGAATTTGATGTCCTTCATTTAAGGGAAAATCCACAGATTAAGGGAGCACAGCACTCACAAGCAATGGAGCACTCTTTCAGAGAGATTTCTGGGCAAGAGACAGGAGAAAAGGCGACTAGTAAACAGCATGATTAGTTAGAAGACAGGAATTTCCTTATAAGGCTAGCAGGGCCTATTTTCTTTTTTTTTTTTAATTTTTTTTTTTTAATTTTTTATTTATTTAATGATAGTCACAGAGAGAGAGAGAGAGTCAGAGACACAGGCGGAGGGAGAAGCAGGCTCCACGCACCGGGAGCCCGATGTGGGACTCGATCCCGGGTCTCCAGGATCGCGCCCTGGGCCAAAGGCAGGTGCCAAACCGCTGCGCCACCCAGGGATCCCAGCAGGGCCTATTTTCTAGGGTAAGGTGAGCTAGCTCAAGCAGAGCTGGCTCTCTGGTTGGCATATTTTAAGTTTCTTTGGTATGAGGTGTTTGCTGTAAACATAGGCTGACTTAGGTTCAGATTTATGACAGGGGCCAGACCATGAGGATGGCCTCCATTTTGTGGGTTTCAGTGTAGCTTTATCAATACAGAGTGGCACATAAACATAGCCTCAAATCACTCTATCACCACTGCTGCCCTCAAGTCCCTGCACCAGAATTCCTGAGCCTTTAGAGTCTCTCCCCTCCCCTGCCTTCACTCTGCTTCTAAAGTCAATGTGTCATCCCCCTCGGCCCACCCCTTGACCTGGATTTCTCCCCAACTCAACTCCCCTGCCTCCTCTGGGCTCACCCCTTCCCCATTGCCTCATCTGCTACTCTCCCTTGCCTGGCTCTCTACCCTCTGACTACATTCTCACTGGGGACCTGCCTTCTACTCTTTCCAACTGGTCCTGGACTGAAACTCTGAGGCCATTTCTCTGGTGACCAAGTCCCTCACATCAGGTATGAATTATGGTCACCACCTGAACAGCTGCCCTCATAGCTTGCAGGCCCTACCAACATGTTTGTTAAGGGAATTCCTCAACGTTAGCAGGTTTCATCAAATTAACCCTCTCTGACATTATGAAATAAATCCCCGAGGCATGTAGGCACAGCAGCAGTGGGAAGTTTTGGTCACAAGAAGGAGCTTGAGGGTAGGTGGGAGGAAGGCAGAGGCTTCAGGAAAATGAAAGTAATATTTACTGAGCATTTAAATACCGAAGGAAGCAGATTTCAGTGTATTATGTCATGCGTACTCATAACAAGGCTGTGAGAGAAATGTTGTTATTCCTGTTACATAAATAAAGATACTGAGACTTAAGGAATTTAACTACTTTGTCCCAAGTCAAACTATAAATAAGTAACTGAACCAGGACTAGAATCCACACTTTGGAATTGGCTCCGAAGCCCACTGCTCGATGAGATTCTAATTCCTGAGGCAACCACTTCTTTTTAGCTTTCTCCATGATCCCATACGTCTAGAGGCCCCAGCTGAACTCTAAGGAGGCTAAGCCTTCCCTCTGTTGGGCTTTGCTGTGTGGCTCCACAGGACCCAAGAAAAGAGTTTTCCTTTTGAAGTTTGGTTTCTCCCTCAGGTGATTTGTACTATTTGAGGCGAGGCCTAAGCCTTTGCCCGGTTCACGAGGACAAGTCCCTGAGAACCCACAGAGATCACGTGGCGGGAGAAGCTGGCCTGTGTCCCCGGAGGCCTGGGCTGGGCCACCTCCTGCCACCAGCCGGCTCTCCTGGGCTTCAGCCACTCTGAGCTTTGGGCCACCACAACCGGTGACAAAAGTCCTGTTTGGATCTACTCTGTAAGGCTCCTAACTGGGCTTCTCAATTTTAGAAAAGTTGCATTGGACAGTAAGACCCACTTCCGGCCTTTAGAGAAGGCTGGTTGCGTAGAGCCTTTCATTTCTGAGGAAAACCTCGGTTACACTCCAGAGCTGTCTGCCTTCAGCCAAGAGAAAATCATGGAGGAGACAGATTTTAAATGAGAGGAGGCTGAAGGGTGAGTCAAACAGTAACACTAGACCGGGCTCTTGCTTTTAGCAGATAATCCTCAATAATCCACATAAAGCAAGAATAAAATGCCACAGTTATTAAATGCCCCGAGGTTCTTGCTTTAATCCCTCTTTCCTTAAAAAGTTCTCGGCTCCATATGTACCAGCCACTTCCTACCATCCCCCACTCCCTCCACGCCGCCCCCTCCCCAGAGCTGAGAGATTCATTTATTCAAGGATTTATTTAGTGTCAATCCACAGCCCATCTGCCTTGCACCAAAAAAAAAATTAAAACGCAAAATATGGTCCTCTTCTGTTCTTCCAACACAGGAATGAACACCCTTCCCCCACACTCACATGCCTCCTTTTTCAATTATTCTCTGTGGAACTCAAAGCAGGTCTTTGCTTCACCTGTCCTTCCGAGGCTCTGTTCCCAGGCCCCAAAGATTCACTCCTCCAGAAACTCAAGGTTTTGAGGAGTGAGGTTGGACAGAAGTTGGCATTTTGTAAATCAATCGCTTTGAGAGCTTTTCATACCTGTAAAGTCCCTTCAAAAGTCTTTAGGATTCTGGATAAACACCTGGACGCTGGCTGCCAGAAGGGGGTACAGGGAAGCTTCCCCCCCCCCTTTCTTTTGGGGTATTTGCATGAATACTGGTCAGGAGTTTTGCCAAAAGATGATTAAAATCTAACAGCAACACTAAGTGGTGACTAAAACAAGAAAATGGAAAAGTGTTACAAGCAGAGGCTGAAGGTGAAATGAGTGTAATTAGTGATTTTGAGAAAACAAAAGAGACAGTTTCCACGTTAGCTTCTCCCTCTGCTTTTTCTAAATCAACCAGAGGTAGCTTCTCTTAGCCCACATTTTCTTTCCTGTGGCATCTGGAAACTTGGGGTGCTGAATGCAGAGAGTTGATCCTGAACAAACTGCTAAGCACCTGCTCTAAGAACCAGAACATGCTTCTGGCACAGTATCAGCGGGGCAGAGGAAAAGCAGTTCCTCTCACCAGAAGTGGATTAGAAGCAGTGATGGAGGAGGGTGGGGGCGTACTGCTGTGTCAGGACCTAGAGACACTCATAATACTTATGAATTTTAAATAAATAGGTGCCCGCACTGAAATAAGACTTCACTGTGATTCAGGGAACACCACCTAGTCTAGGACCATTAGAGACTTTTCATTACTAAGGTCCATTACTATGGACACCTGAGAGTTGTTCATATGTGAAAGCAGATGCAACATCTGGACAGAGGCTGGGAAAGATGGAGGCCTGGGGTGGGTGAGCCTTTGGATATACAGGGGAGCACAGAATGGTCAGTGTTTGGCTGGCTGGCCGGAGGACCACCAGCATCAGCAATTCCCAGAAGGCTGGTTTAAAATGCAGATGCCCCAGATGGACTGACTCAGAGTCTCTGGGGGTGGGCGCAGAGTTTCACTAACTTTTCAGGCATTTCTGATGCACATTGCAGTTTGAAAGTCATTGCTTTAAAACTCGTGGAGGGGGCCTGGCTGGCTCAGTTGCTAGAGCAGGCAACTCTTGATCTTGGGGTGGGGAGTTTGAGCTCCAAGTAGGGTATAGAGATTTCTTAAAAACATGTTTTTAATTATTAAAAAATTTTAAAAAATAAAACCAGGGAATTCAATCTTACCCATTGCAACTTGGAATTAAATAGATCACTATTGATTCTAACAAATGAATATACTCTTCACGGTAGCCTTTTATGTGGGTGCCTAGGGAGCACCTGGACAGGATCATTGGGACCCCCCTTCAACCAGCAGAAGGTGGCCACACCGAGACTGCAGATTCTGACCAGCCCTTTTTCCATCTCTCCTTCCCCATCTCTTTTCCCCCTTTTCTCTCATTTATACACTGTAAAGTAGTTCCTAAACTTTTTGGGTTTTGCCTATCAGCAAAATAGCGAAACAAAATGAGAAACACTTTGGTGATTACTATAAGGCTGCCTACTTTTTCTTTTGCCAAGTAAAGACATTGAAAAATAGCAACTATCATCTATTATCACCATGCTTAAATAAAGAATATTTTAGCAATACATTGAAAAAGGAGAAAGGATATGTGAATTGTTTATGAAATCACTGTATTATTATTTTTCTATGTGACCATTTTCTAAGAACTTTGTGGAATGCTGACTTTATCAAAAGCCACCCAACTTGACTCAGGTCAAGGTGGGTTCTAGCTGGATCTTGAGTGCTAGGCAGGCTTTTAACATTACAAGGGTACTTTCTAGAACTGAGACAGTGTAAGGTGCACTGGAAGATAAAACCCACTGGGTTCTCCCGGACTTAGATTGGAGAAGATGAGTTGAACACAGAAAGGATCTTACCAATTCTCTTCATTAGTCAACACCAATTACCTTCACTGATCTCCATGTGCTGGGCACCATTCTTATGCCCCATTTAATTTTCACAGTAATCGTTCAAGGCGGAGTTCTACCTTACAAATATATAAACTGAAGCACAAAGAAACACAATCATGTGGATCTGAACTGAAATATTTCCAGGTCTGACTCCAAAGTCCATGCTCTTTCCTTGTCCCAACTTTCTCTCTTGGCCTTGAGTGATGGGATAATTATGGTTGGCACCCACATCCAGTCCTTCCTATGTGCCAGGAACTGCACAAAGCACTTTACTTCCATCAGCTCATTTACTCTTTACAATAAGCCTATGAGGTAAATACTCTTGTTACCATTTACAGATAAGGAACAGAAGCCCAGAGAAATTCAGCAAATACAGAGCCAGGTTGTAACCTAGGCCTCTGATTTTGGAGCCCAGGCTCTTAATCACTCTGTGGGATTGCCTCTGTTGTGGAAAGGTTTCTGAGCTGGGGTCACAGGATCCAGGTACCACTTATACTAATTTTTTTTCCTGGATGAAGCCAGTAACAGATCAGAGAACTCTCCTTTCTTCCTTCCAGTCCTCAGTCTTTCCCATATCCCCCTGCCTTCTCCCCTACCCCCCACATATAACTGTGCTGCATTTGCTTGACTGACAGTATACATTGGAACTCCTTGAGCTCAAGAAACTGTCTCTCCCATCTTACTAGTGTCCTTGGCAATGACAAGGGGCCTCCTAAGTCAGCAGGTGCAGATGGGGGCTGTGGTGGAACTGGTATAGGTGGGGCCAAGGGGAAGAAGATGGAAAAAAGTTCCACTGACAGGGACAAAAGATAGTTCTTGCAGAGCTAATGCCTGGGAAGATGCCCAGTTATATAACCTCTAGTCAACTGTCATGTTTTGTTTTGTTTTGTTTTGTTTTTAAAAAAAATCTTATACTAATCCTTCTTTGATTTAGAAGGTACTTCAGTTCTATTGGGCGTGTCTATACACAAATGGGAAAACAGTACAAGTTCACGGTTTTTAGTACAAGTCAAATTAAACATTTATGGAGCACTTACTATATATCAAACACAAGGAATATTTTTTTTGTTGTTTTTTTTTTAAACACAAGGAATATTGAAGGGCCTGGGGGATTTTTTGCACACAGAGTGACCAACCTGATCCAGTTTGTTTGGGACTATCTTGGTTTTATAACCTGAAATCTTATGTCCCAGAAAAACCCTCAATCTTGGGCAAATCAAGATGGTTGGTCACTCTAACAGATGACTTACACAGGGTCTCTGTCTTCAAAGAGCTCACAGTGCAGAGATGAGGTAGGGAAATGCATAAAGCAATCATGACAATCTAAAGATTTAGGTGCAGTGTTTCATTCAGGGGGAAATGGCAGTTTGATATATTTACTACACCCACTAATTCTGTAATACAGAAATAATTTCAGGGTGCTTGGCTGGCTCAGTGGAGCATGTGACTCTTGATCTCTGGGTTATGAGTTCGAGCCCCATGTTGGGTGCAGAGATTACTTAAAAATGAAATCTTAAAAAAAACAAAAACAAAGAATTTCCATTTGCTATAAACTCTGAGCATTAGCTCATTAAAGGGTTACACTGTGAAATGAAAATTATGGCAGAATAATTCAAGCAAAGTTAAGTTTTTGTCTAAATGAAACTACCTTTTCCCCTGAAATGAATTCTCCTTTCACTCTGTTAGCAATCCAGGCTTTATGATTTTTTGCTTTAATAGTCTACTGAAAAGGGTGCCTGGCTGGCTCAGTTGGTAGAGTGTGAGACTCTTGATCTCAGAGTTGTGAGTTCAAGCCCCACGTTGGGTGGAGATTACCTAAAAAATAAATAAAAATAGTCTACTGAGTGTGTATAGGCATTGTCTCCACCTGTGCTCCATAGAAATACAATACAAACCACGTATGTAATATAACATTTTCCAGTAGCCATGTTAAAAACAAGTAAAAAGAAACAGATGAAATTAATTTTAATTACATAACATTTAACCAACATATTAAGTATCATTTCTAAATATATGATCAATATTAAAATTATTGAGGTTTTTTTTCTTACTAAGTCTTCAGAATTCAGTCTAGCCAGACTAGACTGAATTTTGAAGGGCTCAGTAGCCAGAGGTGACTGGTAGTTATCATTTATCATTTTAGTTGCCTATACAGGTCTATACAAAGTGAAGTACAGAATAGAAACAATTTTTTGCTAATTCAAGTCAAAATTCTTTGCCTAAATTAAAGGACTATTTTGAAGGAAAGTACTTGCTTCTATGTACATTTTTGATTCTTCTGTAATTTGGACTATCCTGCCACTTGTCCCTAGGTTCCAGCTGAGCTGCACACAAATTCTAAGCATAGGAGTAGAAGCACATGTAAAGAAGGCTACAAGCGAGCTCAGGACTGTGTATTCTTTCTTCATTGTGGAAGCCCTGCTGAGCACATTGGGAAATGGCCATTCTCAGGCCTGGTTTCACAACATCCCCAGGTGTTTCCAGTTATCTCGAAGGGGTATCATGAGGTTTGCAAAACAAAATATAATTTAAATTCTTGGATATATAAAAAGCAATTATTGTATGTGCCTCATGGTATGTGCTTGAATTGTGAAACCCAGCGAACAGTGAGCCGATGTTGTAATTCCCATAAGGCTGCAAAACACAAACAAAAATAATGTGACAGAGATGGTAAAGGCAGTATGAAAAAACATGGAGCTGGGGCTTAGACTCCCGGTCCTCCCTCAGCATGCTTTGCCAAATGACTTATCTGTTCAATAATGCTGAATGAACATTCCACCTTTCTCTCCGTTAAAAAAATTTTTACTCCCCCTCTGCCTTTTGTTTGCTATAAGCATTTCTTTTATTTTTGCTCATTGACTCTCACAATGACTGCACCCAGACTCTTTTTTTTTTTCATTATTTCTTCATTTTGAAAACATGTACTAGGTCTTCCTATGTTTCAAGCATTGAGCTAGATAAGGAATCACACAAATGCTCACGATCTAGAGGGTGAGCTGGAGAAACAACAAAAGTGCTGCGGAGTGATCATTCCTGGAAGCAAGCTCTGTACAAAGGGTGAAGGGAGCCCAGCTACAGAGCTCTGAAGTCAGTTCAGTTCTGGGTCTGGTAGGTGTGGGTTAGCTTGAGCGGGGATGGCCTTTTACAGTGGTGATACTTGACCCAGTTGGAAGGGGCGGGCAGAGACAGAGGAAGCCTCCAAAAGCAAACAGGCTGGGAAAGGGAGCAAATGTGTTGAACTTTTATGAATTAACAATGTCATTGTCAGTTATTATCTCAGCAGCCTGTGGTTGGCCTGGGACCCGGAAAGGCATCAGAAGGAGGCAGGGCAAGAATGACCCTGGATGAGAAGCAACTTTTATTGATTTTAACACATTTTTCTCCTGAGTTGACCTTGAGCTGCCATTCAAAGTATTCTCATAAGAGACTCTTAATCATAGGAAACAAACTGAGGGTCACTGGAGGGGTGGGGGTGGGGTAGGATGAGGTAACTGGGTGATGGACATTAAGGAGGGCACGGGAGGTAATGAGCACTGGGGATTATAGAAGACTGATGAATCACTGACCCTACTTCTGAAACCAATAATACATTATATGTTAATTAATTGAATTTCAATAAATTTTTTTTAAAAAACAGAAATTTAAAAACGTTCCCTATTAAGAAAAATAAAACAAAGTATTCTCAGTGACATCCTTCACAACATTCCTCCCTTCCTTTAATTTATTCATCAAATAACATTGAACACCTACTACAATCTGGGTGTAGGCTGGTGCTAAGCGGGAAAATAAATATGACACAATCCCTTACTCCGGGGTGCCGGTGAGGGAATCACTCACAGGCATGTGTGTTAGGATCTGGTGTTGGCAGGGCCAAAGACACACTTGGAAAATGGGGCAGGCCCTGTGACCAGTACCTTCAAGTTAGGAGCCAGAGAGCTGGCAAAGGGAACATCACCGCACTGCTCCCCTGCATTCCCGGAAATATTCAAGAGGGCTTTTGACTTCCATAGGTCATGGGAACTGGGGAAGGGTATGTGGGTGACACTATACAGTTTTACTGGATTTTGAGGGCCAAGGAGAGCCCCAGTCGCCATCCAATACTGGGAGGGAAGACATGACTAGAAGCAAGTGATCTCAGTGTCCTCACTTTGGGGGCAACGGTGTACGTGTGTGTGTTGGGGGGGTGCATGTGCGTACACACACGAGTGTGCAAGAGCTGGCTAAGCACTCTCAGAGTGGCAAGGAAGACCCACATGGCACAGCCTATTTCCTGACTCCTGAAATCAGAACCTTTGTTGGAAC
Source organism: Vulpes lagopus (assembly GCF_018345385.1). Taxonomy (NCBI): domain Eukaryota; kingdom Metazoa; phylum Chordata; class Mammalia; order Carnivora; family Canidae; genus Vulpes; species Vulpes lagopus. The sequence goes on along the minus strand of NC_054826.1, from coordinate 146,602,771 downwards.
CAGATTGTCTTTAGACATCCTTTTTTTCTTTTTTCAAAATCCTTCCTTTAATGACTGAGAAGTCTGAGAGAGAAGTGCAATGTGTCCTCAAATGTGATTGAATCCCACATTTCCTGACTCCCTATGTACCCCTTTCCATCATGATGCCTTTCTGACTCTGTGAACAATGTGGGCAGCCGAGCCATAGACAGAGGAAGACCTTATCCAAGCCCACTTTCAGTAAATTTGGACCACACCGGCCCAAGGCCTCTGCTTTGTCAGCATGCCTAAGTGATTACTTACGACCCTCCCTCTTTCTGGCTGGAGAGCCTTGTCTATCTCATTCAGGGCTGTGCCCCAGCACCTGACAGTTAGGGGCTGCTCTATTGGTCCTGATGGATTGAATGGATGGGACATAACTCCATTGAGTTCCAGTCATACAAACCCACACTAAAGCCTCAAGAAACTCTGGGCTCCTTCCCACCCTCAGCAGCAGCTGCAGTAGTGACCATGATGCCCTGCACTCAGATGGCCCTTTGCCGTTTCCAAACCCACACACCTGCTTGGCCACATTCAACCCCAGTATCCTTTCAGGGTGAGTATGTGCCTGAGAATAAAGGAAGCCTGAAAAGTTGTCAACTTTTCTTTGGTACCTCCATTCAGTCCCATGAAGCCTGAAAAGCCAACAAATTGCTGTATGTTATGTAGACTCTGGGGGAATTGCTTAATTTACCACACTTTAAGGCTGACTCTTAAATGTATGGCATTAAAAGGGCTGCCCACCCTCCCCCCCGGCCCCGCCACAGTTAACTGTAGGACTGTAATTTATTCAGTTGGAATTCTCCTGGGTACATTTAACTCAAACTTAGGGGGGACTTGGTGAGCACAAATGCAGATTTCTTTTTTTAAAGATTTTATTTATTTATTTGACAGAAGGAGAGCACAAGCAGGGGGAGTGGCAAGCAGAAGGAGAGGGAGAAGCAGGCTCCCCGAGATGCATGGAGCCCAACGTGGGGCTCAGTTCCAGGACCTTGAGATCACGACCTGAGACGAAGGCAGTTAACTGACTGAGCCACCCAGGTGCCCCAATTGCAGTTTTCTTATAAGCCTTTTGATCTGGGAGGGCAAAGAAGTTTCAGGCCAACACAGACTTGAGTTCATGCCTTCCTCACATCTCACTAGGAGATGTGATCAAGGGGAAGGACCTCAAGGGGAAGGACCACATCTGTGATCAATTCCGCAATCCCAGGTCCTACCATTTTCTGTGGATGGATGGATGGAAGGAAGGAAGGAAGGAAGGAAGGAAGGAAGGATGAAACTTTACGGAATCTTCCCACTTTATAGAAGTTTAGAATCCTCCCTTTTTTGCCATTCCAGTTGATTTTTTCACATGAGAGCTTTGTAATGAATGGGCAGCCAAAAAGGAGTTCATTAGTTGATAAAGAGAGCAGTTAAAAAGGCCAGGCACAGGGAATTCCCCATAGGGAATCTCCACAGAGACAAAGAACCAAGAGAACCTAACCTAGTAATGTTAGAAACATGCATGTTTGGGACGCCTGGGTGGCTCAGTGATTGAGCCTCTGCCTTCAGCCTAGGGTGTGATCCTGGAGTCCCGGATGAGTCCCACATCGGGCTCCCAGCATGGAACCTGCTTCTCCCTCTGCCTATGTCTCTGTGTCTGTCTGTCTGTCTCTCTCTCTCTCATGAATAAATAAATAAAATCTTAAAAAATAAAAAGACAAGACTCTTTTCTGTGACTCTTGATCTTGAGGTGCAAGTTGGAGCTCCATATTGGGTGTAGAGATTGCTAAAAAATAAATAAACTTTAAAAAATTCACATGTATATTTTTGAGGACCAGGCACCTCATCTTACACTATTCTCACAAAAACATCATGATAGAAAGAGCAACAATTTAGTGACTATTTCCCTATGTAGGTTACCTTGCTGAGGACTCTTCATGCATCATATCATTTAAAATTCACAACTTAATCAGGCCAATGCTATTATTAGCCCCATTTTATGGTTGAGGAAGCGGAGGCTGAGACATGAGACAGCTGGGGTGTGACAGTGGCAGGAAGTGAACTGACTCCAAAGCGTATGCTCTCACTGTCATGATTCATGGGAAGGCAGGTAATTCGATTTTGTTTCAGAGAGATGGAGAAACTGAGCTTAGAGAACATAAGAGTCCTACTCAAGCCAATAAGTGGTAGATCCAGGACTTGAATGGAAGTTGGCCTGACTTTAAATCCTGCCCTCTTCTCAACACTACAAACTCCCTTCTTCTTCACACGCTCAGTGGCTCCAAGGCAGACCACAGCTTTAGACAGACATAGAATATTTTTTAAAAGTTTTTATTCATTTATTTGAGAGAGAGAGAGAACATGAGCAGGGCCAAGGGGCAGAGAGGGGGGGTGGAAGCAGGATCCCTGCTCAGGGAGGAGCCTGATCCTGGAGCTTGATGGAGCTTGATCTCATACCCCTGAGATCATAACCTGAGTTGAAATCAAGAGTCAGATGCTTAACCAGCTGAGCCACCAGGCGGCTCCAGAAAAAACAATTTTAACTAGAAATTTGGCAATGGTTTCTGATATACATTAAAATAAATATTATTTTAAATATTTTATTTATTTATTCATGAGAGACACAGAGAGAGAGGCAGAGACACAGGCAGAGGGAGAAGCAGGCTCCATGCAGGGAGCTGATGTGGGACTCGATCCCAGGACCCCAGGATCATGACCTGAGCCAAAGGCAGACGCTCAACCACTAAGCCACTCAGGTGTCCCTTAAATGAAATTAAAGAGAGAGAGAGGGCGGGGTCGGGGTGGGGTGGGTGGGGGGGAGACTTAGGGAGAGACTTCTTTTTTTTTTTTTTTTTTTTTTTTTTTTTAGAGAGAGACTTCCATAAGGGTTGGGCAGCGCTAAGTTTCCCAACAGAAAAAAGAATTAGGCCCTGTAGGAAGATTTTAAAAATGATTCTTTTTTAAAAAATTTATTTTATTGAACAAGCATTTCATGGTCTTCGTATGTCATTCAAACTGCAAAAGGGGATATAGTGAAAACTGATTCTTCTCCCCCATCCCTCCATTACCTTGTTTCCCTTCCCAAGAACTACTCACTGCTCCAATACTAGTTAGTGGTCTCTGTGTGAGGGATAAACTTGACCTGTCCCCATCCCCCAATCCATATGGGAGAACAGAACAATGGGGAAATTTCCACAGGGAAGGGAGAATGAGGAAAAAGAGAATGGAGGCCATGAAATGAATGGCACCTGCCTCTCCTAGGCCCCTCGAAGACGGGAAGTTAGAGGCCAACATATACAACTATTAGAAGGGCACTGAGTGAGGCCCTGGAGCCCAGCCACGCTGGGTTGAGGTGGGCCCTGCCCCCCTCCTCTGCCACAGTAAAGCCCACCCAGCCTTGTTCTGTCACTGGGACCAGAGCTTTAGGAACATCCAGAGTCCATTCCCCCTGACACTCTTCTGATTGGCCATGAGTCACCTCTATGGAACACAAGAGGAGGAAGGGGACTGAGGTAGCGTGGTAATAGTATCTGCCCACTTGGATATGAGACGTGTGCCCTCTGGGGACATTTTGGGGGTATGGGCTGAATCAGGTGATCGAGCAATAGACATAACCCCATGATAACTTTACTACTTAGTGAGTGCCTGCTGGAGAGTACCGTGCACTACTGAGCGACGTGAATTACATGTCAGCCACACTTACGAACTCCTCAAAGGGAAGTAGCTTGGCTGGCCCAGTATTTGTCTTGAGGTGAAAGGCTGGTGAAAGCAGAAGGCATTGGAAAAATAATGAAGAAGTCTTATTCTTCAGTGCCCAGACTGTATGCAGCCTAAAGGGGAGAAGTGCCTGACCCTTTGGTTAGCAGCAGAAAACGTCCTGTGAATGTCCTTGGTTACTGTTGTTTCTAACAACCAGGAGGAAACCCTCAAAATCATTTGATTCAAATCTCTGCCATTCATAGATGATGAGGCTGCAGCTCAGGTGAGGGTGTGGTGACATGCCCAAGGTCACAGAGTCAGTACCCATGACACCTGGCTGGAGATCCATCTGCTGGCAGGTGGAGGATCCATCCCACTTGGTCACAGCCTGGCCAGAGCTGTTCCTCACAGCCCTGTTAGTGCTTGTCAGCATGTTCATTGTCTTTGAGTTCTAGGGCAGGAAAATCAGGTTTTTCAAGTCTAAGAACCCCACAGCCTATTCTTCATTTCCCCAACAGTGCCTCAGAGGCCTCAGGAAATAGGCTTATGATAACTAGACTCTGCTGGGGTTGATTTGTAATAAAGAAGCTAATAATTTACAAGGGGGACTCAATTTACAAGGGGGGACTCAATCTATTCCAGAATCTCTTTACCTGGTAGTAGGCTTGCTTGTAAATCAAAAACACAATAGGATAGGCAGAGAGTTATACAGCAGGAAAAACAATCCTGGTAAAATTGATTCAATATTGGGGCTGGGAAAATGTTACCCCTTTTTTTCATACAAAGTATTGCATCTTGGGTTTGAATTTTAGCTCTGATATTATTAGCTGTGTGGCTTTGAACAAGATGTTTAACCCCTCTGAGATTCCATTTCTCCATAAGTCCAATGGGGATAGCTATCAAATATAGTCTCTTTCTCTTGGATGGTGTGGGAGGCACTGAGATTTGGCTTCTCCAATGCTGTTAAGTGAACTGTAACTTTAAACCCATTTTTCTTATTTATTTATTTATTTTAAAAGATTTTTTTAATTTTATTTAAGAGAGAGAAAGAGCATAAGCAGCAGGAGGAGCAAAGGGAGAGGGAAAAGCAGACTTCCCCCTGAGATCATGACCTGAGCTGAAGGCACTTAACCACCTTTGAGCCACCCAGGTGCCCTTTTCACTTGTCTTTTGCTGGGTGAAAAAGGACAATGTAGTGGGTTTTCTTCATGCTGAACTCATTGAAATATTTAATGTTAAAATGTCCTACATTTCATCAAATGATGGTGATGAGATCATCTTTTTAAGAAATGTTTTTGCTTAGCTATATAAGAAGTCAACCTCTTAATGTAGTTCCTTGGGACTTGTGCCTGCATAGCCAGGAATATTTGGATTAAGTAACTCCAGTGAAATAAAGAGGTATATCCACTTTTGCATTCAGGTCTTCTGTTTAGTGGTTTCAGTTAAATTAGGAATAAAAAAAAAACACAGAAATTTCCAAAATAGAAAACTGTATGTCCATGCTTCAGTCTCAGACTTATTTGTCTCCAGAGAGAATGTTAGCACTTGGTGGCATCCAGGTTTTTGTGGCATTTTCTTGCCCATCTGCCTACTACACCAACCTTGGCTGCCCTTCTTTGCATCCTTCTGTATCTGGTGACTTGGGTTATGTAAAACCTTTAATGGAGATGCAGATAATATGACCAAATCTGGTTGAAGTTTCTAGCTCTTGCTAGGAGGTTTGTGCAGCAGGGAGAGATAGGAGGAGGGAACCTTAGAACCAGGGCAGTTGTGTCACTCTGCTTCAGGGCCAGTAACTTCTAGAACCAGCAGGAGGGATGGGTGAGGCTGCTGAGGAAGACTTCAGTCTGGGGCTTTATATGAAGAGAAAAGAAAAGAGGAAAGAGAAAGTGAGAAGGAGGAAGGGAAGGAAGGAAGGAAGGAAGGAAGGAAGGAAGGAAGGAAGGAAGGGGAAAAGGTCAGGAAGGAGGGAGGGAGGGAGGTGGAGATTATTATTTGAGCCAGACAAGCTCTTCATTTTTTTTTTAATTTTTATTTATTTATTATAGGAACACAGTGAGAGAGAGAGGCAGAGACACAGGCAGAGGGAGAAGCAGGCTCCATGCACCGGGAGCCCGACGTGGGTTTCGATCCCGGATCTCTAGGATCGCGCCCTGGGCCAAAGGCAGGCGCCAAACCGCTGCGCCACCCAGGGATCCCAAGCTCTTCATTTTTTTAAAGATTTTATTTATTTATTCATGAGAGACATACACAGAGAGAGGCAGAGACATAGGCAGAGGGAGAAGAAAGCTCCTCTTGGGGAGGCCAATGCGGCACTTGATCCCAGGACCCCAGGATCATGACATGAGCCAAAGGCAGACACTCAACCACTGAGCCACCCAGGCATCCTCAGACAAGCTCTTCAAATAAAAAACCCATATGGCCCTCTGGAGAAAGAAAAACAAACCAGACTTCAGGAGCTAGATTGTGAGGGACACCTGTTGTACTGAGAGGCAGAGCTACACTAATAGCAGCCCTGCAGGTGCCACTTCAGGTACACACAAGCTTTTATTTTGCTCTGGAAATGAGCAGAGGGAAAGGGAAAAGGAAAAAGAGCCTGGGTGAGCTAGCTAAACCCAAGGTTAGGTGGCATGAGGGGCACATCTATCTGCTGCCTTATGCCTCAGGTAACTGTAACTCAGTAAGGGAGCCCTGGGGTAGGGACCCTCACTCGATCCCTCGTCCTGGCCAGACATCATCTGGATCCATTCTAAGTCAGCCAGCCAATGGTTTTCATCTCATTCACAAACATGCAAAAGTTTGTCTTGTAACCTATAGTTGTAGACCATAATTATTTTGATTCTTGTGAATCTTTTCATGTAAATCAGGGGAGGCTGGAAACCCAAGTCGGGCCTTTCTGGAAGCTTTCTGGGCTGCTCCCTCCTTGGAACAGTTGGGGAGGAATGTTAAGCCAGAACATCTGAGGGTGTTTGCAAACATGGCTCTGGGAAGATGAGCTAAAGGGGGAGGAGATATTTCTTTGCTGATTCTTCAAGGATGGAGGCCCATACTTTCGTACTGGAGGCAAGAGTGTGGATGAATGCAAGGGAGACAGCTACATCTCTCACCCTCACACGTCACAGCAACAGTTGGAAAATCTTGGTGATTTGTGGTGGTGATGGTGGTTGTTTGGGGTGGAGCAGGGGGTTTCAGCCACCGACATGCCGAGGATGCTAGGTTAACTCCAGCTGTGTGTTCCAAGGACAGGAAAGTTTAGACTGTCATCATCTTTTTTGCTGGACTAGCTTCCTAACTTGCCTTATTGCCTCAGTGTCACTGAACCCAATTCTGCAGGCCCACAAGAGTTGATCCTGTGTGTCTCCTCCTGACTTTGCGTTTTGTGGCATTGAATTGGTAATGAAATTGGCCATGGTGGAAGTATTTACACAACATAAGTTGTCAAGGGCCACAAATCAAGATTTTGGTTTTTCCCCAACAGTCCCATTTGTCAGCATAGCATAGCTGCTTCCACTTCTGTGCCCCTTCATTCACTTCCTCTCACAGCTATGGTGGGCCAACAAGAGATACAGCTGATGGCTGTCGCTGTCCAGTGGTCCAATGTCTTCCATTGCTCTGAGAAAGACCACCTTCAGCGTAGCTTATGAGGACAGCCTACACTATCTGGTCCCTACAGGCTCCCCTGCCTTTTCTTGCATTATGCTTCATCTCTCCACATGTACCCTAACACTTCTTCCAACAGAGCTTATTTCTCACTAGTTCTTTGCACAAGTTCTTTGTTCCATAGTGCCTAGAGCTGTTTGTGCTCACCAAGTATTTACAAACTTTCTCACATTTCCCAGCCCACTTGCAGTTGGGTGAGGCCCAGTGACCAGTTCTGCTGAGTGAGCTGTGAGTGGACGTGACACACAGCAAAAGAGTTAGGAGCTGATGTGCCATCTTCTAGCTTTCTCTTCTAGAACTGCAATGGTGGAGGCCATATGTTGAGACAGCAGAACCACAAGATGGAGTGACCTGGCTGCTGAGTCAGCACATAGAGGACAGCTGTCTTTGGAGAGTTGCCTGATTTTACATGAGAGGGAAATAAACATTTGTTCTGTGTAGCCACTGAGATTCAAGATAATTTTGTTACTGCAAAATAATCTAGCCAAACTTCTCAACCATTTGGGTCTCAGAATCCCATTAAACTCTTAAAATTAATTGATGATCCCAAAGAGCTTTTGTTTATGTGGATTATATCTAGCAGTATTTCCATATTAGAGGTTAAAATTGAGAAATTTTTAAAATGTGCATATATTAATTTTAAAATAACAAAAGTGTAACTATTACATGTTAACATAAATAACATATTCTTATGAAAAACAGCTAGCTTCCAAAACAAACTAGTGAGAATGACAGTGTTTCACATTTTCTGCAAATTTCTGGATTAATTGAAGACAGCTGGATTCTCATCTCTGCTCTTGCATTTAATCAGTTGCAATCTGCTTTGTTACTGTTGTTGAGGTATGTGAAGAAAATCTTGCCTCAAACAGATAACATGGCTAAAAGGGGCATATATATATATATTTTTTAAAGGGGCATATTTTAATAGTGTTCTCCGATGATTGCAGATATTCTTTTTTGGATAATACATCAAAACTTGACAAGTGGTAGTTTCTTAAAAATCAGTTATAATGTGGAATCTGAAATTATATCAGTGAACTTTTCATACCCTGCTACATTAAATCCATTAGGCTATCTTGTACTTTGAATGGATCCTTTACCCATGCATGATTTGGTAACCTCATATGTTGGTTATTTGGAAAAGATTGGTTCACTGAGTTAAACAGCCCTTCCAGATGTTGACATATTTCATTATATAATATACATAAAAATCACATTAACTAATATCATCATCAAACTCATTGGAATCTTTAAGTATTAGGGAGCTATCAAGCTCGTTGTAGTAGCTACAAATTTTCTAAAATTCTAATTTTTGTTTAAAGGCTTGAATTTCATCTTTGGCAACAAACAGAAGTGACAGGCTGGCTTTATTTATTCTTAAAAAAAAAAAAAGTTTGCCAAGAACTCAAGTTTGAATAACCACAAACTATGGCTTATGGTGTATGGTCAGTAGGGTTGGTTCCCCCCCCCCCCCCCCCAGCAAAAACTGTATTTCGTGATAAAAGCAGCTAGTTCCATTTACAACTCAAAAAATCAAACAAGTGCTTTTTCTCAAGGCAACCCCTGCACATCTATATGCAGAAGTGCTTTATGCATACTTCCCATTTGTCAGTGAGAATATTAAAAAGATGTGTACTTAAAGGTAGTGATTTAAAAAGATAGCTTTTACTGCTTAATCTACTGCATTTCTGAATGAAACTGACTTTCCTCCCCTACAAGTGCATGGAGAAAGAATACAGTGGTTCAGTGGTTACCAGTACAGTTGAGTGCCACTGCCTTGCTTGGTGCCGAAGTCCTAGAAGTTTTACCCACTGGTGCTTTTCTATCATGGGTGCAAGTATCCACCCAGTGAAAAGGAGCAATGACATCCTGGTATTAACTGTGAAAATAATTTTGACCTCATAGAACCTCTGAAAGAACCTCTGATACCCACCATGGCCTGAAGACCACACTTTGAGAACCACCAATCTAGCCCATCCTCACTGATTCACTCCTACATTTCCTTCTGGGTGTAATGAAACTCCACCACCACCTCTTTACTAAGCCATCACATCGTAGATGGGATGCTCAGGTTCATGACCAAATTCTGAGGGGTCCTTCCCTGATTTCCTGGGTCTGTTACTTTCTTTCTTTCTTTTTTTTCTGGGTCTGTTTCCATTTCAACAATATCACATACCTCATGTATAGCTTCACTTACAACAGTAATTATACATTGACATTTGTCTTCCCCACTAGATTTTAAGCACCAGTAGATTAGGGGGATTTTAAGCACCAGTAGATTAGGGGCTCATAATTCCATTTTCAGTGTCTAGCATGATGTCTGCATAACAGGGCTCAAAGCTTAGTTGACTGAATGAATGTGGGGGTCTGAAGCAGCCACATATAAAGGCCCATTTAGCTTAGATGGGGGCTCCTGTTTCTTAGAAGGACTCCGGGGCCTGGATTAAACTTTAGTTCATCCCATTTTTCCTACAAACAAGTACCATATAAAAAAGATAGCAGGCCTGTGGCTAGTATCTAAAATATGTTCAGTCCTTTCCTATTTCTGAAGAAGGTGTGTGTGTACACATGAGAGAGAATGGGAATGGAACTGGAAGAAAAGACACTGAAATTCTTAATTATCTCTATAATGTGGAGAAGCACCAATAATCTCTGAAAACGTCATGCAATCCTACCTTTTTTTTGTCTCATCCCATGGAAACCTTAATAAGAGCTCTTAATAAGTAGGAAACTGATTTCCATCCTATTCTTTTTTTTTTTTTTTTTTTTTAATTAACTTTTATTGGTGTTTAATTTACCAACATACAGAAAAACACCCAGTGCTCATCCCGTCAAGTGTCCACCTCAGTGCCCGTCACCCATTCCCCTCCAACACCCGCCCTCCTCCCCTTCCACCACCCCTAGTTCGTTTCCCCGAGTTAGGAGTCTTTATGTTCTGTCTCCCTTCCTGATATTTCCCAACATTTCTTTTCCCTTCCTTTATATTCCCTTTCACTATTATTCATATTCCCCAAATGAATGAGAACATACACTGTTTGTCCTTCTCCGATTGACTTATTTCACTCAGCATAATACCCTCCAGTTCCATCCACGTTGAAGCAAATGGTGGGTATTTGTCGTTTCTAATTGCTGAGTAATATTCCATTGTATACATAAACCACATCTTCTTTATCCATTCATCTTTCGATGGACACCGAGGCTCCTTCCACAGTTTGGCTATTGTGGCCATTGCTGATAGAAACATCGGGGTGCAGGTGTCCCGACGTTTCATTGCATCTGAATCTTTGGGGTAAATCCCCAACAGTGCAATTGCTGGGTCGTAGGGCAGGTCTATTTTTAACTCTTTGAGGAACCTCCACACAGTTTTCCAGAGTGGCTGCACCAGTTCACATTCCCACCAACAGTGTAAGAGGGTTCCCTTTTCTCCACATCCTCTCCAACATTTGTTGTTTCCTGCCTTGTTAATTTTCCCCATTCTCACTGGTGTGAGGTGGTATCTCATTGTGGTTTTGATTTGTATTTCCCTGATGGCAAGTGATGCAGAGCATTTTCTCATGTGCATGTTGGCCATGTCCATGTCTTCCTCTGTGAGATTTCTCTTCATGTCTTTTGCCCATTTCATGATTGGATTGTTTGTTTCTTTGGTGTTGAGTTTAATAAGTTCTTTATAGATTTTGGAAACTAGCCCTTTATCTGATATGTCATTTGCAAATATCTTCTCCCATTCTGTAGGTTGTCTTTTAGTTTTGTTGACTGTATCCTTTGCTGTGCAAAAGCTTCTTATCTTGATGAAGTCCCAATAGTTCATTTTTGCTTTTGTTTCTTTTGCCTTCGTGGATGTATCTTGCAAGAAGTTACTGTGGCCAAGTTCAAAAAGGGTGTTGCCTGTGTTATACAGGGGACTATCCCGATCTTTTGGTATCGGTTCAGACCCGATTTGTGACCCAGTATGTGGTCTATTCTGGAGAAAGTTCCATGTGCACTTGAGAAGAATGTGTATTCAGTTGAGTTTGGATGTAAAGTTCTGTAGATATCTGTGAAATCCATCTGGTCCAGTGTATCATTTAAAGCTCTCGTTTCTTTGGAGATATTGTGCTTAGAAGACCTATCCAGGGTAGAAAGAGCTAGATTGAAGTCACCAAGTATAAGTGTATTATTATCAAGGTATTTCTTGAGTTTGGTTATTAATTGGTTTAAATATTTGGCAGCTCCCACATTCGGGGCATATATATTGAGGAGTGTTAAGTCCTCTTGTTGGATAGATCCTTTGAGTATGAGATAGTGTCCCTCTTCATCTCTCACTATAGTCTTCGGGGTAAATTTTAATTTATCTGATATAAGGATGGCAACCCCTGCTTTCTTTTGAGGACCATTTGAATGGTAAATGGTTCTCCAACCTTTTATTTTCAGGTTGTAGGTGTCCTTCTGTCTAAAATGAGTCTCTTGTAGACAGCAAATAGATGGGTCCTGCTTTTTTATCCAGTCTGAAACCCTGCGCCTTTTGATGGGGTCATTAAGCCCGTTCACATTCAGAGTTACTATTGATAGATATGAGTTTAGTGTCATCATATCTATTCAGTCCTTGTTTTTGTGGATTGTTCCACTGAACTTCTTCTTAAAGGGGAATTTTAAGAGTCCCCCTTAAAATTTCTTGCAGAGCTGGTTTGGAGGTTACATATTCTTTCAGTTCCTGCCTGTCTTGGAAGCTCTTTATCTCTCCTTCCATTTTGAATGAAAGCCTTGCGGGGTAAAGTATTCTTGGTTGCATGTTCTTTTCATTTAGGACCCTGAATATATCCTGCCAGCCCTTTCTGGCCTGCCAGGTCTCTGTGGAGAGGTCTGCTGTTACCCTAATATTCCTCCCCATAAAAGTCAGGGACTTTTTTTCTCTTGCTGCTTTAAGGATCTTCTCCTTATCTTTGGAATTTGCAAGCTTCACTATTAAATGTCGAGGTGTTGAACGGTTTTTGTTGATTTTAGGGGGGGATCTCTCTATTTCCTGGATCTGAATGCCTGTTTCCCTTCCCAGATTCGGAAAGTTTTCAGCTAGGATTTGTTCAAATACATATTCTGGCCCTCTGTCCCTTTCCGCGCCCTCGGGAACCCCAATTAAACGTAGGTTTTTCTTCCTCAGGCTATCATTTATTTCCCTTAATCTATCCTCATGGTCTTTTAATTGCCTGTCTCTTTTTTCCTCAGTTTCCCTCTTTGCCATCAACTTGTCTTCTATGTCACTCACTCGTTCTTCCACCTCGTCAAGCCTCGTCGTTAGGACTTCTAGCTTGGATTGCATCTCATTTAATTGATTTTTAATTTCTGCCTGATTAGATCTAAATTCTGCAGTCATGAAGTCTCTTGAGTCCTTTATGGTTTTTTCTAGAGCCACCAGTAGCTGTAAAATAGTGCTTCTGAATTGGCTTTCTGACATTGAATTGTAATCCATATTTTGTAACTCTGTGGGAGAGTGGGCTGTTTCTGATTCTTTTTTTTGAGGGGTTTTCCTTCTAGTCATTTTGCTCAGTGCAGAGTGGCCAAAAACAAGTTGTATTGGGAAAAGGAGAAAAAGAGAGAGAAGGAAAGAAAAGAGAAAAAGAAAAAAGAGAAAGAAGAAAAAAATAGGGGAAAAAGAGAAGAAAAAGAAAGAAAAAGAAAGAAAGGAGAAAAAAGAAAAAAGGGGGGGTGGGGGAAGCAATCAGAAATCAAGAAGAAAGAGAGAAAAAAAAGCACAAAACAAAACAAAAAACAAAAACAAACAAACAAAAAAAAACAAAAACAAAAAAACAAAAAACAAAAAAAACCACGGGGGAGTATCTTCCGATTCTGTGTAGTTTAAGTCCCTTGACTTCCCTTGGAACTGGTCCGTCTCGCTGGTCTTCTGGGGGAGGGGCCTGCTGTGCTGATTCTCAGGTGTTGGCACTTGGGGGAGCTGCTCTGCCCCTGCCTGGTGCAGGGCTCGGTGGGGGTTGTTCACCCCGTGAGGCCCCGGGAGGAAGCCACAGTGGCGGGGGCAGCTCTGGGACCCTGGATCCAGCCCCCGCAGTAGCTCCGGGGCTCTCCGTCTGCAGGGCCTGGGGGCTCCGGGGCGGGGCCGCTGATCTGCTCAGTTCCAGGCAGGAGCGTCCTCGCTGTCCTGGGCCCTCCCGGCCTCTGCCTGTCCCGGGGGGGGGGGGGGGGGGGGCGGAGGCCGGATCCTGGGCTGTGTCCCGGCGCCCTGTGCTCCGGGGCCTGCGCTGTTGGATTCGCGCTCCCGGCGGTGCAGCCCCCTCCGCGGAGCCGCCGCCCGAGCCCCTCCGAGCTGTTCCCGGAGCCGCGCAGCCCCCTCCGCGCGGAGCTTCTTCCTCTGCGCGAGCCGCCGCCGCTGAGCTGTTCCCGGAGCCGCGCAGCCCCCTCCGCGCGGAGCTTCTTCCTCCGCCCGAGCCCCTCCGAGCTGTTCCCGGAGCCGCGCAGCCCCCTCCGCGGAGCCGCCGCCCGAGCCCCTCCGAGCTGCTCCGGGTCCCGCCGAGCGCTGCAGCCCTTAGGGAGCTCGGGGCACTCTCCGGGGCGCAGTTCCTCTGTTACTGTCCCAGGGAGCCCGAGGGCGTCCCCGCCTTTCTGGGGATCCTGCTCCAATTCCCGGGGAGCCCCTTTCCGCGGGGAAGGTCGGTGCAGCTCCTGCTCCTCCGGGACGGGGCTCCCCTGTCCTGGGGACACTCGCCCCGGCCTCAGCCCGGCTCCTCGCGGGCCCCTCCCCCTTGGAGGCCTTTTGTGTCTTTATTTCTTTTTCCCCGTCTTCCTACCTTGATAGAAGCGCGAACTCTTCTCACTGTAGCGTTCCAGCTGGTCTCTCTTTAAATCTCAGGCCGAATTCGTAGGTTTTCAGGATGATTGGATGGTTTTCTAGGTAATTTGCTGAGGACAGGTGACCTGGAGACCCTACTCCTCCGCCATCTTGCCCCTCCCCCCCTGATTTCCATCCTATTCTATTTACTTCCCTAGTGAACGTTGTTAAGCTCTTTGAGGATAAGGACCAGGTCTTTTTCTTCTTCTCTTTCTATTTTGCCCAGCACAGCACCTGACATACAGAAAATATTCCACTGAATACATTAAATTGTCATGTGGTAAGAAGGCAACGTGGTGGGGAGAAGGAAAGGCAAGCAACTTGAGTTGGGAGCCGACCACCTAGGATCATACAGTCCTACCACCTTTCCTGTGCAATAGAGGCTTATGCACAGCTCGCCTACCCAACGGTTAGCAGCTCTGAGGCCCACTGCCTTTCTAATTTCTGTATCTAAGATGTCCAGGATCAAACTACTCAACCCAGCTGGAGAAGGGTGGAGGCCACTCCCATGGTTCTCAACTCTGTACATTAGGTCCTCCCAGGATGGCTTATAAAAAATACCATCTCCCTGGGAAGGAACCTAGACATCAGTATATTAAAAGAGCTCCCCAGGTGACTCCAATACTCAGCCAGGATACAGAACCACTGTGCTAGATGAGGAGTGGGGGACTCAGGTGCTCTTGGGACTCCCCTACCATCATGGGAATCACTTAAAACTGAGGTAATGAATACCTGAGGAATTAACATATGGATGGATGCCAGTTGCCATGATGGCTGTCACTGTAGAGAAGAATGCAGAGGACTGGCACCACTTCCATGCCTGATTCCTGAGCCATGGGATCACCACTTTGGTCCAGCTTTGTGCTGCTTGAGTGCTCCCTACAGAGTCCTGCAGCATGATTTCAAAATCTGTTGTTCACACCTTTTGGTGACTTGAACTAGAGGCAAGTAAAGTGGGTAGGATGCCCTGGAAAGACAGGTGTGTGATTAAATTCTGCTTACACTGAAATTCCCAAAGGGGGTCACAGGCTGAGTACTGGGAATGGTGCCTTATAATAAGGCTTGCTTTATTGTTCAATTAGAGTTCAATAGCTCAACAAGCCCCTTCTCTCCCTTCTGCTCCCCAGCCTCCCACCCAATGGTTTCCTTCTAATAAGGTTCTTTAAGCTACTCTCTAATGGTGGGGTAGATACACAACCCCGGTCCAGTTATGCTTTTAATGCTGTTTACACAAAGTAGCTCAGCTTGTTAGACCATCGAGCTGCAAGGACAGGCAAAGCATCTGCTTGGGGCTCTGTTAAATTAACCTTTAGTCGGCTTGCCCTAATTGATCCCGTGCTTCACTCCCAGGGTGTTCTAAGGATTTAAGAGCATGTAGTGAAAGATCCGACTAGCCTGTAACCATAGTGGTTTAAGAGAACTACTGCAGTATCTCTTTTGAAATAGCCCATTGAATTAAATATTATTTAGGAGATACTGGGCTGAACATAAATTAATCATTTTGGGTGAAATTAGTCTCTAAAATGTGGACCAAAAATGTATAAACATGAAATAACTTGTTTTATACTCAAGGAAGAGTTGCTGCAGTTCTCTCATCCCTTCACATGGGGAGAGTGTTTGTAGGAGCTCGTATGCCCCAGCAGCTTCCATCAACAGGGAATTGGGGCACGGGTTGGCCCCAATGTCAACAAATGGAATTCACATAGTAGAGATGCATAGACTTCAGAGAACTGTCCCAGGCTGGGACCGGGCTCTGGCTCTGGCCAGGAGCTTGCCAGCCACAGAACGATGGGGTGGATGGCATAGGATCTAGAGTGGAAGAGACCCAGGTTAAAAGCTCAACTCTCATATCTACTGGCTTTGTGACTTTGATCAATCTTTCAACTTCATTAAGCTTCTGTGTTCAAATCTGTAAAATAGAGATGATAGTACTCACCTCCCAGCATTACTATGAAGATTAACAAAGATAACTCATGTCATGTGCTTAGTATAGCAGCTCGCAGGTAGTAACTCTATATAAATGTTAACAAAACAAAAAAACAAAGCAAAGCAAAACAAAATTCCATCAACCAAACAACAAAAACAGGACAGGGAACCTTGAAGAGCCATATAAAACTTTTTAGCTGCTTGAGACTACTACGGCCCTCTCTTTTCCACCCCTGCTCGCAAGCATGCTAATTGCAGTGACCTCAAAGAAAACCATGTTTAAATAAGTTATAGGGACTTAAAGTTCAAATGCCCATAGTAAATCCAGGACAAAACTACAAAGTGAAAGCAGGCTTCTCTCAAAAGGGACTTCTAGAACTCACAAACATCCATGAATGCTCTTCCCAAGCACAGACTACATTGCCCAGCCTAGCCCGCCTTGCAGTTAGATATGGCCACCTGGACATGAATTCTGGACAGTGGAAGTGAGATGGGTCACTGCCAGGCCTGGCCTATTAAACCCTTCCAGGTACCATCCTTGCACTGTGTTTTCATTTTCATTTGCTGTCTGAGTGAAGAGGATACCAAGAACCCAGAGGGGAGAGGGCAGGCCCACCCCCTACCTACACTGCACTGTGACAGGAACAAGAAGTAAACTTTCATTGTGCTAAGCTACTAATACTTGTGGTAGGGGGTGGCAGTTGGTCATCCTGATGAGTACAAGGAGCTTTTCTATTTTTTGCTGGTGTCTGCAGGGTGGGTGAAGCACCAGATAGACAGCAGGGCGGGTTCTGGTCTGGGCTCTACCCTTCACTTCCTGATGGACCTAAATGGTCTCAGAGATCTGAAAGTCTATGAAGAAAGTCAATAATTCCTTCTTCTGTGATGATGACACAGCTGCCTCTCTGCTTATGCAGAGACTTGGCTGGGAAAGAGGCTCCGCTAAGCCCTAGGAGGAAAATGCTAGCTGCCTTTCCCCTCCTTTTCCTGAAGCCTGACTCATGTGCAGCCTCCGCAGCTCAGTGCACTGCAAAGATTAGTTCAATGCCTTTGGCCTAGTTAACTACTTAGTGCCTCAATTTCCTCATCCATACAATAGGAATAATGGTTCATGTACAAAAGAGAGTTCTGGTAAGAATTAGAAATAATTTTTAGGGGTGTCTGGCTGGCTCAGTGGGACTCTTGATCTTGGGGTCATGGGTTTGAGCCCCACATTGGGCACAGAGATTACTTAAAAATTTAAAAAATCTTAAAAAAGAAATAATTTTTATAAAGCACTGATCACAGAGACTGACACTAGTAGTCACACTATCAAAGGTCATTGTTAATAAAATAGGTTGCTTAACCGTGGTGCATTCCACACCCATCTGTGGAGTACTTGCTGTGGGCAGGCAGATTGCTAGCGAAGCAGAGGCAAATGGATGGACAAATCTCTGTCCTCAATGCACTTCCGCTCTAGTCCTGGTATCCTCTATCCCCCTTCGCCTCACTTCCTCACCCCAAACACACGGGTAGGATGTGGAAGTACGAAGTAGGAAACAAAGAAATGCACTTTCCAAGGGACAGATTCAATGGGGGATCTGAGCAGACTTCGGTTTGTTCCTAGGTTGCTACATGGAGTTGAGTGTTCTTTCCTTGAGGAATTTTTCCCTCTATTGGCAAAATTCCCTGATTAGATCCTGGGCAGGAGTCAAATCTCAGAGGACTCACAGGCAGTAGAAAAAAGATTTTCAGCAGCCGTGTAAGCCTGACTCCTTTGCGCTGAAGGAGACAGGGGAGAAAGGTCAGAGTTCAGAATAATCGCTTCAAGCTGTGCCAAATGTTAAGATAGGGGACAGATAATTCTATGTCCATGCATTACTATTCTGAATCTAAAATCTCCAATAGTCATTCCACACACAATGTAACAAAGCCTTTAAGGACAGGCTTAAGGAGGATTAATTTACAAAGACCTGACAACCAGAATCCTCTAAAATGATTAAAATAGAAAAAATGATGCTCAAAAATCACAGAGTTTAAAAGCTAGAAAGAACTTCAAAGTTTCACCTAACTTAGACTGCTAGATGCTGATCCATGACAAAACTGTCACTGGTCTGTGATGAAATGAAAACAATTAGGTCAATTTATTGTCTTTCTGTAAAATACATAGTATTCATTGTAAATGACTTCTCCTTTATTTTAAGATTATAGTCTTCCTAGTTTTTTGGTTGTAATATTCTTTCGCTTACAGAATGATGATAATATTTTATTTTATTTTATTTTATTTTATTTTAAAGATTTTATTTATTTATTCATGATAGTCACAGAGAGAGAGAGAGAGAGAGAGAGAGAGAGAGGCAGAGACACAGGCAGAGGGAGAAGCAGTCTCCATGCAGGGAGCCCGACGTGGGATTCGATCCCAGGTCTCCAGGATCGTGCCCCGGGCCAAAGGCAGGCGCTAAACCGCTGCGCCACCCAGGGATCCCGATGATAATATTTTAGATGGTAGTTTGTTTTTGTTTTTTCTCTTTTGTCCCTGCAAAAATGAAATGGCAATTCTATGTTGGTCCCTAAGTTTTTAAAACTTTTGTCGTTCACTGCAAATCCAGTCTACCGACTAGTCGTCAAACTCAACCACCACATATAATATATTAGGAAACTTAAAAAGTGCCTAAAAAGGTGATGTAATTGCTTCAGGTTTTGAGAATACATCTGAAACCGGAAGCTTGTTTTGATAGATGGGACAAAGAAACAATTCCCTCAAAGCAAAAGAATCTGAAGATAGTATTTCTATAGATGTTAGTATAGTATATCTATAGATTTCTATAGATAGTATTTCTAGACATGTCTATATAGACAATTAACCTAAAATATATTACCATAAAGTAGAGTAGTGAAAAAAAAAAAGGTAGAGTAGTGTGAGAAATGAAAGCAGGGTCCTGGGTTCTAGGCCTTCTTGTGCCTCTAACAAGCTTTACATTTTAGAAAAAACTTTCATTTCCCTCAGTCAATATTTCCCATCCATAGAGGCAAGAGGATTTTCAAGACCATTTCCTGCATAAACATTAGCTACTGGAGACAGCATGGTTCAGTGGCAGAAGATTCAGACTCTAGAAAACACTGTCCAGTTTGCATCCTGACTGAGGGACCCTGGGTAAATTATTTAATCTTTCTGTGCCTTAGTTTCCTAATAAGTAAAGTGAGGGGATGATAGCACTTACTTCATGAGGAATAAATTAGATAAAAATTGCAAAACACTAAATGTAAGGGTCTGATATTGATAAGCTCTCAACAAACATTACTAGCAATAGTCTGTGGTTTTTCTAAATGAAATGCGTTACCCTCCTCACTTGGGAGTATAATTGCTCTCCATAAATTGGACTATACCACAGGGCATAGTCCTGTGGACTATGAAAGGAAGGACTCTGAAAGGAAGAACAACTCAGGGGGCAGCCAAGAGGATTCCAAATACAAAGATGTAATAATTAAGAGCAGGTGTCATTCAAAGCATTTATAGGTTATTCCATTGAGTCCTCAAAACAAATCTCTGAAGTAAATAGAACATGTTGGTTTCTCAGCCGTAGTTCAATCCAAAACTCATTAAAAGCAATACTCCAGATTGTCCTAAATTTTGAATCTCCTCCTTTAGGATGGAGGAGAGAGACTGGAATAGAAGGTGGGTAAAGAGAAGGGGTGCTGGCAAATCATGAGTGGGAGAGAGGTATCTCCTATCCCAAGCAGCAAGTGTTGAGCCAGAGGAGAGTGGATCATAGGAAGGAGGAGGATGTCTTGGGGATGGCAGTGAGAGCTGCAGAATGAAGCCAAGTGAATTATAGAAGACACATGGGAGGTAAGGGTGGGCGAAGAGCTGATAATGGAGCTGTGGTCAAGGCTGCTTTTCTAAGTGTGTAAGCCTCACTTAAAGGCTGAAAACGGAGTGAACACTAGGCAACAGTTTGCTGTTCTAGGAATAGATAGAACAAAATTCCAGAAGTGTCTCTCTGATACTGCTCCACGACATTATATTGTGTGGATGATCTGATGCTGCTTGGAGGATGACTATAAACCCTCTCCTTTACAACATATGAAACAAATGAGAGCTATGGTCCTACATCTTATCCACAAAAGTAATATTATTAGGTCCAAGTTTAGCAACTTGCTACATGCTCATCTTGCCCTTCATCCCTTTGTAAGGACAATTGCCCTCCCACAGTCCCCTGCTACAGGAATTAGGGCCTTAGGTAGGGGCTGAAACATGGTGTGGCTACTGGACTGGCCCAAGGTAAGATGGCCACAGCCAAACCAGGGGATGGATATACATTTGTGAAATGATCTTGTCTGAGAAGATCTGCCCAGGAAACCACTTCAGGTAAGTTTGAATGGGGAGGCATAGAGGGAGCCAATTATAAGTGTAGAGAGCCACAGAGGAAAAAGGAGAAAGCAGCTGACACACAAAGATACACAGGGCAAGCAAGATTAGGAGTCACCATAGCAATAGAGAAGGAGGATGGAGATCTTTGGCTCTGATAGCTGAAGAAGGGAGAGAACCACTTGGATACAAGGCTCATCTTGGATCTTGAGCAGGAGCTGCTCCTTGGTTTCCAGGCTTCTTTACCTGGTCTCCCATAAAAATAACAACCCCTCATTACTGAAAGTACCTTGAATTTCTGTTTCTTACAACCAAAAGAACCTAACAACATATGAATCTTGGTCTTGGCATTTATGAACTGGAGCTGTGTATGTGGCAGGGTGCGGTGGGGGGGGGGGGATCTGATTGGATGACTACAATTTACTAGGCTGCATGGGCCAGGGGGGAGACTTTTCTGAGAGACAAAGATAATCCAAGTATAGAGGCATGGAAGGTCAAGGTGGAATGTGGGAAGATGGATGTGATGAGAAAGATGGGGAGGATGGCAGTCTTTGGGGTTAGAATAAGTAGGCTCCAAATTATCAGCAGTCTGCTTGTCATGCTGAGTTTTGGACAAAATCCTTAAGCAGGGCGGAGAATGGGAACATGATCCGATTCACTTCTCTGTTAATTTCCTTCAGGTCACAAATGCAGTTAACACTGGTGAAGAGAGACTGAGAAAAAAGAGGCCAAGAAACCATCACATCGGCTACATGTTCTGATTTCACAGAGAAGTAGAGTGTCAGACAGGACACAGTCATAGCTCTAGGGAAATTGAGGTCTTTAAAATGATTATTTTGAATTCTAGATGATGCCATTTTGCTTTTCGCAACTCAATATTCCAGCCACAGAATTGTCCCCTTGGAACATTCTCCTACTTGAAGTTTCCACAGTTTGAATGAAAGACGTGTAAGAAATATTTTCATATTGTCTGTCACACTTAAATTCAAATGTTCATGTTTAATGAGCCACAGGCCACTGATCTAAAGCAGAGATCATTAATTGTTCAAAGCCTAGGGTGAAGTCAGCATTAGTGTGATAATTTGACCACACTATTTAAGTGATGGGATGTTGGTTGTTCACAAAGCATGGCATGAAAGACTTGAGGAGTATGTTGTAATCAAAATAATAATAAATTGGTATAAACTTTCTGGAAAACTACATGACAACATGTATCAGAAGCCTTATAAATACATACTTAGAAATTCCACCTCTAGGAATAGCATCCTAATCAGATACATCTCAAGATGGATACCCAAGGATGTTTATCCCTGCATTATTTAGACTAAACTAAAAACTTCTGAAAGTTCCAATTATAAGGAAGTTGTCAAGTAAATTACGGTAGAGCCATATGATAAATTATTAAGAAGTCATATATGGGGCAGCCCCGGTGGCTCAGCGGTTTAGTGCCACCTTCAGCCCAGGGTGTGACCCTGGAGACCCGGGATCAAGTCCCACGTCTGGCTCCCTGCATGGAGCCTGCTTCTGTCTCTGCCTGCCTCTCTCTCTCTCTCTCTCTCTCTCTCTCTATCTCTTTCATGAAAAAAATAAAATCTTAAAAAAAAAGAAGTCATATATGATTTTCAGAAAATGTTTAATGTCACAGTCTTGGTTTTTATTAAGATTTTATTATTTTGAGAGAGAGAGAAAGAGCGTGAGAGAGCACAAGTAGGATGGAAGGGTAGAGGAAGAGGAGGGAGCAGACTTCCCAGTGAACAGGGAGCCAGACACTGCGGAGCTAGATCCCAGGACCCTGAGATCACGACCTGAGCCAAAGGCAGACACTTAACGGACTGAGCCCCGCAGGCACCCCAATTCATAGCCTTGTTCAAAAGAAACCATACACAAAGTTTTTTTTTAAATGTATTTGTTATTTTTAAATGCTTAAAAATAAAACCTGGAAGAAAATACTACAAATTAAAATATACAATGATCAAAATGTTAATAGAATTTATCTTTTGGTAGTTGAATTACAAGTTACAAGAATTACAAGAAAATTTCTTTTTCTATTAATTTTTCAAATTTTCATCACTGCATATGCATTATTAATATAATCAGGAAAGGTTTTACTTCAAACACACACACAAAATTATCATTGGCGCCAAACCGCTGCGCCACCCAGGGATCCCTGGGCTAGCCATTTCTAAAGGGGATGATTATAGTCAGAAAACAAAGAATAGACACTCACGCTTTCGGTACCCCTAACCTATTGACACAATTACAGAGAATAAGCAGGTGACCTGATTTGGGTCTCCATTCTTTTTTCAGCTCACTCCATGGGGGAACTGATAAAAGCAAACCCGATTCATTGAGATCTTCCAGGCTTAGCATCATCCTCATATCATCATCATCACCATTACCCTCACAGCTAACAGCTATTGAGCATGTACATGGTACCAGGCACTGTTGGAAGGGTTTAATCACTATTATTAATTACCCTAACAACTCTTGGAAGTAGGTACTGTTATTGCTCTTATTTTACTGGTGAAGAAACCAAGCAACAGAGAAACTTACTCAAGGTCACACCGTTAGTAATGGGTAGAGTTGGATTCAGACTCCATGTGCTGTAATGCAATATCTTACGCTGCATTTCTTCTCAGAAGTCAACAAAGAATATTGGAATTCGGGGAACTGGAAGAGATCATAAAGCTTTTTGGTTTTTGTTTCTTTAAATATTTATTTATTTGAGAGAGAGAGAGAGCACACACAGAGGGAGAGGGAGAGGGAATGGGAGAAGCAGACTCCGCACCTAACAGGGAGCCCAATGCAGGGCTCAATCCCAGGACCCTGAGATCATGACCTGAGTCAAAGGCAGATGCTAACCAACTGAACACCCGGGCACTCCAAGCTTTTTGTTTTAACAAAGGAAATTTTTTTAAAATCTAACTCTATGTATAATTCCAAAACCTACAATAGATTTTTAAAAGGAGGGGGTTACTCCCAGTTTAGTTGAAAGAGAGGCTAGGGTCCCTTCTGTGCCTCCCCCTCATTTCCCATTGAGGTCACTGTGGTGCCTCACCTTTGTACAACTCTTCTGAGAAACTACTGCCCTAATCTAACTACTTCTGCTAAGAGATGAGAAATCTGGGCCCAGAGCTTTTTAAAAACCTGCCAGAGAGCACCCAATTCGTATTTGCATAAGCCAGTGCTTCTCTAGTTTACCACAGAGTGCACACATACATTATTTAGGACTCCTTCTGCTACAGCTCAAATCTGCTTAGACAGAAAAGGGAATTTATCAGTTCAAATAATCAAGCAGTCCAAGGAGGTTCTGGCTTGAGGTACAGCTAGATCCAGGAGTCCAATATGACATAACAGGCTCTGTCCCTTCTTCCATTTCTAGCTCCGCATCCTTGTGAATTGACTTCATTGTCAGGAAGGTTTTTTTTGTTTGTTTTTGTTTTTGTTTTGTTTTTAAGATTTTATTTATAAGAGACAGAGACAGAGGCAGAGACACAGGCAGAGGGAGAAGCAGGCTCCCTGCAAGGAACCTGATGTGGGACTTGATCCCAGGACCCCAAGATCATGCCCTGAACCAAAGGCAGATGCTCAATCACTGAACCACCCAGGTGTCCCTCAGGAAGGTTCTCCACATTATATCCTATATCCTTACAGTTCTAGATGTGCAGGATCCTTGCGTGATAAACTAGATAATCACTATCATCTGTGCATCTTTCTATCAAAACTTTATTGACTTTTATTTTTGTTGGTCAAAGAAGGTATGATACTTAGGCCTCCCACTCCCGATTTAAAAAAACAGAAGAGAAAAAACAAATAATGAAAATAAAAAATAAAATAAAATAAAAAAACAGAAGAGAAATGAACACATAGCAACAGTGGTCCATAGCATGTACCATCACACTCTGCAGGCCTGACGGGAATGAGTTCCTTGTAGCCAGACCATCTGTTCCACTGATCTCTATCTTTCCACCAATACCACAGTGTCTCAGCTACCGTAGCTTCATAGCATGTCTTACACTCAGGTAGCATAACTCTCCTATTTGGTGGCGGTAGTCAGCCTCCTCCCCCTTTTTCTCCCCCTTCCTGTTCCTCCATCTTCTATCAGATTAATTGATGTACAATTTACATATAATAAACTCACCAAGTTGTGTGATTTGATAACTTCTCACAAATATATATAGTCGTGTAACAACTACAGTCATGGGATAGAAAAATTTCATCACCCATCTATTCTATCTTCTCCTTCTTTTTGGTCTTCCTTTGAATTGATCAAGTATTCCTAATCATTTTTATTTTGTCTCCACTGATTTATTTAGCCATACCTCTTTGAGTTCATGTGTGTATATGTGAGATTACTATGCTATTTACAACATCCATTTTCAACCTACACTTTCAACTTATGTACAATTTATAATACATATTCATTTTCCACTAATTACAGTCTACCTTTGACTAACATACTACTCCACATATGGTGTGAGATTTTTACAAAAGAATATTTCTCTTATCTTCTTCTCATCCTTTATATTACTTTTGTCATAGATTTTACTTCTACAAACATTGGTCATGTACATTACTTTAAACGGGTGATTGTCTTTTATGGAGATTTTAAAATTAAGAAATAT
This sequence comes from Vulpes lagopus, assembly GCF_018345385.1. Taxonomy (NCBI): domain Eukaryota; kingdom Metazoa; phylum Chordata; class Mammalia; order Carnivora; family Canidae; genus Vulpes; species Vulpes lagopus. The sequence goes on along the minus strand of NC_054826.1, from coordinate 146,577,696 downwards.
GTTTTATGTTTACTCACATATTTGTTGTTCTTAATTCCTTTGTACAGATCCAACTTTCTATCTGGTATCACTTTCCTTTTGCCTGAAGGACTACTTTTAATATTCTTGTCCTCAGTGATGTGCTGGTAAGGTTGCTCTCTGCAAAATAGAAGAGAGTCCTGATTTGTAGTGTTTGCTGATTTCCATGATATAAATTCTCCCATGATTACCAACTTTAAACTACCAATATTTTAACAATCAATGTGCAAAAGTCCTAAACATTTAGCAATCAGTTTTGTGAACTGGTATGGACTGGCTTAAGTTTGTGACGCTAATCTGCTGATGATGTATTTTCCCAGGCTTTATTTTTCTGAAAAAAGTCTTTTTTCCCTTTCATTTTTGAAAAAAAAAAAATTCTTTCTGGTTATATAATACCAGGTTGATGGTTTCTTGTTTCAGTACTTTATTATTATTATTATTGTTGTTGTTGTTGTTATTTTATTTTTTAAAGAAGCTCCCGGCCCAACTTAGGACTTGAACTCATGGCCTGAGATCAAGAGTCACATGCTCCACTAACTGAGCCAGCCAGGTGGCCCTTGTTTCAGCATTTTAAAGATGTTGCTCTATTGTCTTCTGCTTGCACTGCTTCTGATGCTTCTGCTGTAATTCTTCCTTTCATTCTAGTTTGTTTCTCCACCCTTCCTCCCACTTTACATCCCTGGCTGCCTTTAACATTTTCTCTTTATCACTAGTATTCAGCAATTTGATGATGTTTTTGGTGTAGTTTTCTTCCTGTTTCTATTGCTTGGCCCTAACATGGCCTTTAGACAAATAATGTGGGGCTTGTGTGTTGAAATTGGCCCTTCAGATTTCTGATACATCCTAGTGGCCAGGGCCCAATGGAGTCTGTTGCTGGAAAACTAGTCTTTGAGTATTACTTTAATGAAATATTTAGAGTTCCTCATTACTTATTAGTAATGATATTTTATATTTCTATAGCAGTTTAAAATTTTAAAGATTTGAGAGACAGAAAGTGAGAAGGGGGGAGGGGCAGAGGGAGAGAGAGAACCAAGCAGACTCCGTACTGAGCATGGAGCCCAACATGATCTTGACCCTGAGATCATTACCTGAGCCAAACCCAAGAATTGGATGCTCAACTGATTGTACCACTCAGGTGTCCTTAACGGTTCAAAAATTTAAAAAAATTTAACCTACATTTTTTCAGTGTGTAGATTTTTTTTTTCAAATACAGCTGTGTATCAGAATCACCTGAAGATTTTTTTTTTGATATAGAATTTTGGGTACCACTCAGGATTTTTAAAACAAAATCTTTGGTAGACGACACATTTTTTAAAGTTTGAGAAACCACAACATGACCTGATTTATATTCTTTGTAAAAGTTCTGTGGTGTAGATTTGGTTATTTTCTTATAAATGCAGAATCTGAGGTTACCAAGACCAATCAATGACTTACCTAAGGTTTCAGAGCCTATCAGCTTGATTAGAATGTGGGCCTGGATTTTTGGACCCTTGTCTCAGGGCTTCTTTCCACAACACCAATTATGCCAATATTTGAGGTACTAGGACCTCATTTTAACGTAAAAATATTTTTCAGACTATCTAACCCTACCACTATATTTGCTGAGCTAAAAAGTATATCTATGGGTTTGCATTTTACTAATCACAGCAGAGTCTACAAACACTTAAGTCATACATATGTGTGCAATAGGTATTAAGCATTTAAACCACCAATTATGCTTAACACACATTATCTCTTAGACGATTTCTTGTAATAGCTCCAAACGCCCCCAGGGGTCTGCAGCCCTGAGACACAGGCTTGTATAATGGGCATTGAGTTGATTATGGCTACAGTGAGTAGTATAGGGTAGGCAATCATTAGATTGCTATTGCTTTTAGATTTATTGTTATTAGATTTAACAACAAAGGAAGTGCCATTTATTTGTGTGATTTATGATTGGTATCATGACTTTTTAAAAAAATTTTATTTTATTGGGACGCCTAGGTGGATCAGTGGTTGAGCATCTGCCTTTGGCTCAGGGCATGATCCCAGTCCAGGGGTTGAGTCCCACATCGGGCTCCCTGCAAAGAGCCTGCTTGTGTCTCTGCCTCTCTCCCTCTCTGTGTTTCTCATGAATAAATAAAATCTTTTAAAAAATTATTTTATTTAAATTCAGTTAATTAACAATGGTATATGATGAGTTTCAGGGGTAGAGTTCAGTGATTCATCAGTTGTATATAGTATCATGATTTTTTTTTACATCTAGGATTCTAGGAATTAGAGAATAAACAATTGCACCCAAAGGCAAATAAGGGACACCAGAAGGCAAATAACTGAAAGAATAAAGCTTATTTTAGCAGAAAGTCTCCATATCAAATTAGCTCTAGATAAATATCTGGGAAAATGTATAAATCTCATTTCGGGGCTGGGAAAGAGGCTGGCACATGCCTCAGTTTTGCCTGTGCTCAGGAAGATGAAAGGAGTTCCAGTAGGGCACTCAGGGACGTTCACTGTGCACCTCTGCTACTGAGATGAGATGCAAAGTGTGGCTTCAGTGGGGATTCTCTTCATTTGCTTCCCTTGGCCCATCTTTAGGCTCACAGTGATGACACTGACCTCTCTGTTGAGAGTGTTTGTGGGGAGAAGAGACACCAATATTGATTAAAAGAAATAATGGTTAACGGAGACAAGGAGTTTGGAACTTTGCTACAGGGAGAGCAACCTGGAGAAGCCTGGTGGGAGCAGGGTAGAGATGGACCTGCTGTCCCAGCCCCATGCCTGCATTTACATGACAAGCACTAGTCTTTGTGTGCCTTGCCTGGTCAGCCTGGAGAGTCTTTCTAAATTAATTATTCTATCGTTGTGGCAGGAAAAGCTTTTATCTTCTGCTAAATGCATGTCTTTATCTGCCTTACGGAAGCCCTGCCCTCACTAGGCCTTTGGCTCAGAGGTGTGGACTGCCCTGACTGCCTCTCTGGTAGATGATCTTTCTACTCTTTGCAAGACATTTTAATCAGCAGTGACTTTGAAAACAGGAAGGAGGTTCAGGATCCCAACTTCTCTCCAGGATTAAAAAAAAAAAAAGAACAGAAATGGAGAGAAATACCACTATGGTCACTTCCAGAGAACAATATGCAAATGAATGGACTGGTTTTCTTGAGAAACCGGTATTTCTTCTGTGTCCACCTGCCTGGGTTCCCCTAAAAGCAGAGCCTGAGCCAAAGGCTTATAAATAGGTAGTGTACTTGGGAATGTAGTCCCAGAGGACAGGAACAGAGCAGCAGAGAAGGAAAGAAAGCCAGGGATGTGTGGTTGAGTTGAACATGGCATGGAGGGATCCCTGGGTGGCGCAGCGGTTTGGTGCCTGTCTTTGGCCCAGGGCGCGATCCTGGAGACCCGGGATCGAATCCCACGTCGGGCTCCTGGTGCATGGAGCCTGCTTCTCCCTCTGCCTATGTCTCTGCCTCTCTCTCTCTCTCTGTGTGTGACTATCATAAATAAATAAAAAAATTAAACAAAAAAATATTAAAAAAAAAAAAAAGAACATGGCATGGACAATAGGGCTTGACCCTGTGGAACTTTCTAAGGATCCATATAAAATGTGTCTCAGAATGTCCACAGATGATGGAGGAAGGAAACATCTATTAGCTCTCATCTGCCTCTGGTTAAGAATGGCCCCGGAGAGTTAACTCCCTTGCTTTTTGAGCTCTACACATGGGAAGGCTGTGTCAGGGTGGGACATCAGAGAAGCCACAGGACAAGAAGTGAGAGGATGAGACCCAGGCTGAAGCAAGACACTGCCAGGTTGCTTGTGCACAAAGCTGATTAAAGCCCACATAGGACTAGCTGCCTCTTTAGTGGCTGGAGGAAGACAGGGCTGCAGGGATTTCGAGTGGCCCCCCTAGATATGTCCAACACACCAATCAACTTCAGTGATATAGCTTTAAGATTCCAGATTACTTCTATGATCTCTGTTTCTAATTCATCATAAGGGAAAAATAGTCAGGAGCTTTGCTTTTGGACTCCTCCTAGTCCTGAATTTGAGTCCTGGCTATATCACTTAGGAGTTTTTTTGTTTTTTAAAGATTTTATTTATTTATTCACAAGACACCCAGAGACAGAGATGCAGAGACACAGGCAGAGGGAGAAGCAGGCTTCCTGCAGGGAGCCCGATGTAGGACTCAATCCTGGGCCTCCAGGATCATGCCCCAGGCAGAAGGCAGGCGCTAAACTGCTGACTTAGGAGTTTTGTTCTCTTGAGCAAACTACTTAACTTCTTTGAGGCTTAGTTTACTTAGCTGTAAAATCATCCTGTTGTTGGGAGAATGTGCTGAGATAGTGTGTGTTCTTAGCACACTACCTGGCCCATGGCAGGAGCTCCCAGAATGGTAGTATTATTGATTATGATTTTTGACATCACAACAGGAATAGTTGTGAGGCATAAGGCAACACAGGGAGAGTTGTTAGGGACTAGGACTGGAGGCAGGATGAACCAGACAGGAATGTGGGTCGGGAGATGGTGCATCTGTTTTTTAATAAGTCAGGGTACGGGCCCTAGGATGGGGCTAGCCAAAGTCTGACAAGTTATCAGGACTTCCATTAAAGGAGCTGAGGTCCCAGAGGGAAACTAGAGTGTTACAGAGAGAAGAGAAGCAGTTACAAGATTTCAGGAATTGGGGGATTGCGGAAGATTTCAAAGAAAGGTTAGATGTCTAGTGGGCACAGAGAGGCTTCCAGGCAGAGCCCATCCTCATCCCCAGGCTCATAGTGGCCAGACTAACCTCATGCCAAGCACTGGGGCCTTCTGAGTTTACTGCTTGCCTGTACACATGGTGTGGTTCAAGGATTCAGAATGTGGGAAGGCTAGGCCTCCAAATTGAGGGTTCCAGTGCCATCAGTTGGGCATGAGGGTGGTCACTGAGCAGGATGCCTCTGCCATGGCAGGGCTGGCACATAACCCCTGACCCTGGCCTCAATCTTCCATTGCTGGCCAGTTGACCCCCAGACCCAAGGTTAACAAACTTTGGCTAACTAGGATAAGGCTAGTTATTGCTTAGGCTAACTAGGTAACTGCCCCGTCACTAACACTGAATCCTTTGTGGCACAGACCCACCTCTCAGCCAGGGCTAGTAGCTCAGTGGCCCCAGAGGACATAAATAAAGTAGATATCTTACACTTTAACTCCCAGTTTCTCTGTTAATTTCATTTTTGAGGAAAGAGCCAGATCTTATTATAATGGACCAGGATTTTTGTTGATCCCCATGTCACATGGTTACAATATCACCAAATCCAGTCTTACAAACATCCCACCTTTATCTGTTTAATAACAACAGCTTTCTTCATGTTGCTCGAAGGATTATCTCAGTTTCTCTAAGTTTTCATGGAGAAAACACACTGAAGTGATGTTTCTGATCGAAATGAAGATGTCAGAAGCAAATTTAAATTAGACGTGGTCTTACATGTTATTGGTTATGTGTAGCAACTGATAGGTTAGCATCCCTTTATTTTTCTTCAAGAGAAAAAAATCTGATAGAATGATGCTTTGAAAATAGTCAACTGGCAGCATGAGGGACTTGGGTAGAAAGTTGAGGTGACAACTGGAAGTCAAGACTACACATGTTCTTGTGTTTCCTGAGGAAAATAAAATCTCCAATTTAAAGAGACTTGCATGCTGCTATTATTTCTTCAGCTAAGATATACAGCAATAGAGAGGACGGCTTTTCTTAGGGGGATGTTAGTCGTAAGTTGAAGAAAAATAAGTAGAAAAAGTCACTTGTTTTTTTCCTTTCTTAAAATGTGTATCTTATTTCTTCATAGTTTTATTATGGTGATTTGATGTTGACTTTTTAAATTTTTATTTAGAGAGAGAGAGTGCTGTGCATAGCCAGGGTGGGGGAGAGGGGAGGGCAAAGGGAGAAAGAGAATCTCAAGCAGGCTTCCCTCGAATAGTGTGATGCGGGACTTGATCCCAGGACCCTAAAATCGTAACCTGAGCTGAAGCCAAGTGTCCAACACCTGGGCACCCCTTGGTGTTGACATCTTTATGTGCTTGAGCGCACTCATCTTTCTGGCAGCACATGAGGACAGTACCGTGGTGTGTCTCCAGGAAACAGAAGGCCTGCGTCTCCCCGTGGGCTTTCCACACATGGTCCACCGCCGTTTCCCTGTGTGCCTCCCTGTCTCTGGGACTGCTCCCCAGTGTCCTGTGCTCCATCCTTGGCTCTATCACTGTGCAATCTTGTATGAACAACTCTTCCTCCTCAGAGACACACTCTCCTTCTTTCCCTTCTCAATTTCCAGGTAGATTTTTACCTCTTCACTATCTTTTAACCTTAATCACAGGTTACATAGTTAATGAATAGCCCAAACTCCTAAAACGGATTGCCCATGGACCAAGGTGGAAAATTGAGATGATTGGGTTGCTGACATCAACTGAATTTTGTACAGTTACAGGCTCTTGTCCACCAGGCATTCTTCCAGCAGCTTTAGTTCTTGAGCACTATGATCAAAATCAGAAGTAAGCAAAAAGTGTCCTAAGTGATGAGTAAAAGAGCTGTCACAGAATCCACATAACTTTATTCCTTTGATTAAATTTAACAGTTATTGAATATTTTCAATCTGCCAGATGCTGTCCTGGGTGGTAGGAATAGTGAGATGAATAATTTATCTCTCTCTCACCTTGTTCCAGAAAGGATCTGAGGTGGCTTATAGCAGAAACATATAAAATAAAATGGCCAGATTCAGGTTTTAAAACTCAGGGCAAGGGAAATATAAATTAAAATAGGTCAAGTCTAGGGGGAAAAGAGGACACAGATACACAGCCAATGGCAGCCTTCATAATTGTTATGCTTGAGCTGTGAATTTGACTCTAAGCACATGAGGTGGCCAAGGGGAAAGGGAAACATGGTCACTTATACATTTCCCATTGTAGAAACAAAGAGCTTGCATAGTCACTCAGGGGGAAAAAGATGAATAAGACATGGTTCCTAATGGCAAGGAATTTATAATTCAGCAGGAGAGACAGATCTGTAGCAAACATCTGTAAAACAAAGCTGTATTATGAGGTCTGCATGAGTGCTAAGCGAATAGAGTTAGGGGAGCAATTTATTTGGCTTGCGAGAGGGAGAAGAGGCTACCTGAACAGTGCCCCAAAAGAAGAAATGGACAAGGAGGGGAGGGCGCATGAGACAGAGGGAAAGAGTACAGCGACTGGAGATTAGCAGCCTCTAGCCGTGTTTGCATAAAAATTGCTTTGAGTGCTTGTTAAAAGACTGAGTCAGTAGGACTGGGATTTTTCACAAGCACCCCAGAATGCTAATTCTGGTGCTCAGGGACCATACTTTGAGAAACACTAGAATTGATCCTTGGATGTATAGAGCAGTGAAAGATGATGTCAGAAAAGCAGACTGGACCCACATGGTGTGGGCGTCATACATCACAGTCAGAAAATTGAACTTTATGGGTAATGAGGAGCCTCCGGATGCCTTTAAGCCTAAGCAGGTGAAGGACGCTATCAGATTTGTGTGTATGTCCGTGTCTGTGTTTTCCTTTTCTTTTTCCTGATTACAAATGCAGCAGCCAGAGGATGAAAGATAAGAAGGAAGAGATTGAACACAGGCAACCGACTGGGAGTGTGGCACGGCCCAAAAGGAAGAGGACAAGAATGTGTTTAGGTGTTGGCAAGAGAAATGGAGCAAAGTGAATCCTTTCTGCAATGATCATGGAACTATTATTTTTATTGTTAGTCACAGATTTACTATTCTGGTTAATCTATGTTGTTTTTCATGTCTTGCTTATTATTATTTTCTGCTCTCTGGTGTCTGGCCTAAACTAACAGGCAGCCCCAGTGGCCTGCAGGGGCTCAGGTCCTCACTGAGCTCAGCCTGGTTCCTGTGTGAGCAGGGGGTTGGTGGCATAGTGTAGGGGAGGCAACTTCTCTTATGGTGAAATCACATTGAAGGGTGACATAGTGCATAAGAGTTTTTGGTTCTTTTAACTTACATACTCTTAAAAACTTATTTTATGGGTGCCTGGGTGGCTCAGTTGGTTAAGTGTCTGACTCGTGATTTCGGCTCACGTTGTGATCTCATGGGTCAGGGGATCAAGGCTCACTTGGGTTCCATGCTGGGCAGTCTACTTGAGATTTCTCTTTTTTTAAAAAAAAACTTTATTTTATAAAGACAAAATAGGGAAGACAGTACTGAATCCTTATAACCAATTACTGAGATTTTGCAATTCAAGATTTTGACATTTTTTCAGCTTTATTGAGGCATAATTGATGAAATTACATTTATTTATTTATTTATTTATTATTTATTTATTTATTTATTTTATAATAAATTTATTTTTTATTGGTGTTCAATTTGCCAACATACAGAATAACACCCAGTGCTCATCCCGCCAAATGCCCCGCTCAGTGCCCGTCACCCATTCACCCCCACCCCCGCTCTCCTCCCCCTCCACCACCCCTATATAGTTTTAAAGTGTACAACCCAATAACTTGACATACATAGACTTTGTGAAATGATGACAACAATCCAATTAATTAACACATTCATCCCTTACATAGTTACCTTTTTTTATATGTGTGCTGAAAACACTCAAGGTCTATTCTCTTAGCAACTTTCAAGTACACAACACAGTGTTATTAGATACACTCACCATGCTGTACTTACACCCCAGAGCTTGTTCACCTTCTAACTGAAGGCTTATACCCTTTGATCAGCATTTCAGCTCTCCTCCAACCACTAGCAGCCCCTGGTAACCCACCAATCTATTCTCCCTAGGAGTTCAACATTTTTTTTTAGATTCCACACATAAGTGAGACCATATTGTATTTGTCTACTTTGGTCTAATTTCACTTAGCTTAACGTCTTCTATTTTTATTTTTCATTTTTTTGGTAAATTTATTTTTTATTGGTGTTCAATTTGCCAACATATAGAATAACACCCATTGCTCATCCCATCAAGTGCCCTCCTCAGTGCCCGTCACCCAGTCACCCCCACCCCCCACCTCCCCTTCTCCCACCCCTAGTTCGTTTCCCAGAGTTAGGAGTCTCTCATGTTCTGTCTCCCTTTCTGATATTTCCCACTCATTTTTTCTCCTTTCCCCTTTATTCCCTGTCACTATTTTTTATATTCCCCAAATGAATGAGACCATATAATGTTTGTCCTTCTCCGATTGACTTATTTCACTCAGCATAATACCCTCCAGTTCCAACCACGTCAAAGCAAATGGTGGGTATTTGTCATTTCTAATGGCTGAGGAATATTCCATTGTATACATAGACCACATCTTCTTTATCCATTCATCTTTCGATGGACACCGAGGCTCCTTCCACAGTTTGGCTACTGTGGACATTGCTGCTATAAACATCGGGGTGCAGGTGTCCTGGCGTTTCACTGCATCTGTATCTTTGGGGTAAATCCCCAGCAGTGCAATTGCTGGGTTGTAGGGCAGATCTATTTTTAACTCTTCGAGGAACCTCCACACAGTTTTCCAGAGTGGCTGCACCAGTTCACATTCCCACCAACAGTGCAGGAGGGTTCCCCTTTCTCCACATCCTCTCCAACATTTGTTGTTTCCTGCCTTGTTAATTTTTCACCCTTCTCACTGGTGTGAGGTGGGATCTCATTGTGGTTTCAATCTGTATTTCCCTGATGGCCAGTGATGCGGAGCATTGTCTCGTGTGCTTGTTGGCCATGTCTATGTCTTCCTCTGTGGGATTTCTGTTCATGTTTTTTGCCCATTTCATAATTGGATTGTTTGTTTCTTTGCTGTTGAGTTTAATACGTTCTTTATAGATCTTGGATACTAGCCCTTTATCTGATAGGTCATTTGCAAGTATCTTCTCCCATTCTGTAGGTTGTCTCTTAGTTTTGTTGACTGTATCCTTTGCTGTGCAGAAGCTTCTTATCTTGATGAAGTCCCAATAGTTCATTTTTGCTTTTGTTTCTCTTACCTTCATGGATGTATCTTGCAAGAAGTTACTGTGGCCAAGTTCAAAAAGGGTGTTGCCTGTGTTCCCCTCTAGGACTTTGATGGAATCTTGTCTCACTTTTAGATCTTTCATCTATTTTGAGTTTATCTTTGTGTGTGGTGCAAGAGAGTGGTCTAGTTTCATTCTTCTGCACGTGGCTGTCCAATTTTCCCAGCACCATTTATTGAAGAGACTTTCTTTCAGTGGATAGTCTTTCCTCCTTTGTCGAATATTAGTTGACCATAAAGTTGAGGGTCCACTTCTGGATTCTTATTCTGTTCCATTGATCTATGTGTCTGTTTTTGGGCCAGTACCACACTGTCTTGATGACCAGAGCTTTGTAGTACAACCTGAAATCTGGCATTGTGATGCCCCCAGCTATGATTTTCTTTTTTAATATTCCCCTGGCTATTCGGGGTCTTTTCTGATTCCACACAAATCTTAAAATAATTTGTTCCAACTCTCTGAAGAAAGTCCATGGTATTTTGATAGGGATTGCATTAAACGTGTAAAGTGCCCTGGGTAACATTGACATTTTCACAATATTAATTCTTCCAATCCATGAGCATGGAATATTTTTCCATCTCTTTGTGTCTTCCTCAATTTCTAATGTCTTCTATTTTTAATCCATGTTGTGACAAATAGCAGGATTTCCTTCTTTCTCGTGACTGACTAGTATTCCATTCTGCATATATACCACATCTCCTTTATCATGCATCTGTTGAGGGACACTTAGGTTGTTTCCATATCTTGGCTATTGTGAATAATGCCGCAATAAACACGGGAAAATGGATATCTTTTTGAGGAACTGATTTCATTTTCTTCAGATATATACTCAGAAGGAAGATTGCTGGGTCATATAGTAGTAGTTCATAGTAGTTTGAATTACTATGATCTACTATGGTAGATCATGTAGTAATTTATGAGGAACTTCTATACTGTTTGCCATGATCATTGTACCAATCTATATTCCTACCAACAATACACAATGGTTTCTTTTTCTCTACAACCTTGCCAACACTTTTATCTCTCATCTTTCTAATAAAAGCCATCATAATGGGTATGAGGCATCTCTTGGTGTGGTTTTAATTTACATTTCCCAGATGATTAGTGATATTGAGCATCTTTTCATGTACCTTTTGGCCATTTTTGTATCCTCTGGAAAAATGTCATGTCTTTGCCCATTTTTAAATTGTAGTATTTGTGATTTTTTTTTTTTTGTTTTTGTTTTGCTATTGCTAGTCTGGATACTAACCCATTATGGTTTGAACATATCTTTTCCCATTACTATAGGTTGTCTTTTCATCTCAGTTGTTTCCTTTTGTTGTGCAGAAGCTTTTTAGTTTGATGCAGTCCTACTTGTTTATTTTTTGCTTTTGATGCCTATGCTTTTGGAGTCAAATAAAAAAATCATTGCCAAGACCAACATCAAGAAACTTTTCTCCTATTAGTCTAGGAGTTCCATGGTTTCAGGGTTATGTTCAAGTCTCTAATCCATGTTGAGTTGATTTTTGTATATAGCATAAGATGAGGGTCCAGTTTCATGCCCTCACATGTGGCTGTCCGGTTTTCCCAACACCATTTACTGAAGAGACTGTTCTTTCCCTCATTATGTGTTCCTGGTGCCCTTGTCAAAGATTAGTTGACTGTGTAGGCATGGGTTTACGCCTGTGCTCTTTATTCTGCTCCATTGATTTATGTGTCTATTTTTTTTTAAAGATTTGAGAGAGCAAGCATGAGTGGAGGGAGGGACAAAGAGAGGAGAAGCAGGCTCCCCCCTGAGCAGGGAGCCCCATGAGGGGCTCAATCCCAGGACTCCAGCATCAAGACCTGAGCTGAAGGCAGACGCTTAATTGACTGAGCCACATGGTGCCCCCGATGTGTCTATTTTTATGCCAGTACCATACTGCTCTAATAATTATGTTTGTAATAATTGTTTTTTAAATTTTTAAAATTTTATTTAAATTCAATTAATTAACATATAGCATATTACTGGTTTCAGAGGTAGAGGTCAGTAATTCATCACTCTTATATAATACCCAGTGCTCGTTACATCATGTGCCCTCCTTAATGTCCACCACCCAGTTACCCCGTCCCCCTCCCCTCCTTCCCCTCCCTCCCCTCCAGTGACCCTCAGTTTGTTTCCTATGTTTAAAAGTCTCTTATGGTTTGTCTGCCTCTCTGATTTTGTCTTGTTTTATTTTTTCCCTCTTTCCCCCTATATCTTTGTAATATAGTTTGAAATCAGGAAGTGTGATTTCCAGCTTTGTTCTTTCTTAGAATTGCTTTGGCTATTCAGGGTGTTTTGTGGATATGAATAGGAAATTTAGCATTATTTCTTCTATATCTGTGAAAAACACCATTGGAATTTGATAAAGATTGCACTGAATCCATAGATCACTTTGCGGAATATGGACATTTAATAATATCAATTCTTGTAATTCATGAGCATTGGATATCTTTCTATTTGCTTTATCTCTTTCATCAAATGTCATAACTTTCAGTGTATAGGTCTTTCACCTCCTTGGCCAAACTTATTTCTATTTTATTATTTTGATACCACTGTAAATGGCATTGTTTTCTTCATTTCCTTGATTTTTTCATACTCCTGGAAGTCTTACATTGCCGTCTTCACAAGAAACAGTTACCTTCTCTAGTCTTAATTGAATGGTTTTGGTAAACAAATACCTTCTCTTAGTTCTGCTAAGGATTTTGAGGCTTTCTCAGACCTTTTCTATGGATACACATGCTCCCCATTTCTTGTTCCCTCTTAGGGGGGATTTCTTAAGATTGTATGCTTCTCTTGCTTTCCCTGGCGGTATGTGTGTGGGGGGTGGCTTTGCTAAATGCTCACATTAGTGATCTTTCTTCCAAGCTTGCAGGGTCAGGGCCATCTTTCTGCTCATGCTTACTAGCAGTCTACAAAGGCTCATACTGGCTGCTCTTGGAGCCCACAGAGAGAGTCAGCCACAGAGCGGGATGTGTGGGGGTGAGGCAAACAGAGTGTTCAGGTATCCATGGGCCATGTGGAGGGATCCTCAAACGAAACACCCCCAGAAGCTTGTGGGCAGGCTTCCGATGGATTCCACAAAATAGTAAGAGCTATGTCTTTCTGATGCCCTCTGAGAGCCCTGTCTGCTGTTCTCCCAAGGGCTGCCTGCCCCTGAGTTGTGCAGCATACCCCACTATTCTGGGTGGGGTGAGAAAGAAGTGGGCCTTTTTGGCAGCATTCCACACAGATGGAAAGCCAGGTGCTCATTCACACACTCTCAGTTTCCCCTGTGAAAGAAGCCACAGAACCAGGAGGTCTCCCTTGGCATTGATCTGTTTCTGTGCCCTGGAGGGAGGGGTGATATGGGTAAAGTGAAACTGGTTTGCTCATCCTCTTCAGCGTGTCCAACCTGATTGTTTCTTGCTCCAGTGATTTGCTGGCACTTCTCTGCTCGACTCCTGGACTGCCACAAACACATTCTCTTCTGTGGATGATTGCCCAACTCGCTGTTTGGCAGGGAGAATATAATAGAAAACGCCTATTCCACCATTTTGCTGATGTCATTCCCATATATTTTTATTACTCTAAGAAAGAAGGTAATGATGTCCAGTTCAGTGGATCCTGGAAACATAATGTCTCCTCTTAAAAATGGCAATAAATACCAGCACCTTGCATTGTGGTTTACAAAAACCAGTGTGCCTGAAGCGGGTCAGTGTTCCCATGCAAAGATCATTGTTTTGAGCCTGCTCTCATGCACGCATGGTCTTTGTGAGCAACATGCCTATGGTCCAATCCATTATTTCATTCATGGTACAGGAATGACTGAGCATGGTCCCAGGACAAAGCTAAGTAAATAACATTTGGCTAGGATCCATTGTTTAAGCCTATGGTGAGTGGAATAATGGCCCTCCCAAAGATGTCCATGCTCTAATCCTCAGAACCAGTGAATAGGATGCCTTTCATGGCAAAAGAGATCTATTTGTTTGTTCAGGTCACCATAATAAAGTACCATGAATTTGGTGGCTTGAACAGAAATTCACTCTTTCATAGTTCTGAGAGCTAGAAGTCTAAATCAACATGCCAACAGGTCGATTTCTTCTTAAGGCTGTGAGAAGAGATCTGTTCCAGGTCTTTCTCCTTGGCTTGTAGGTGACTGTCTCCTCCCTGTGTCTCTCCTTCTGTGGCTGTGTCCAAATTTCCACTTTGATACAGACACCAGTCATATTGATTTAAGGCCCACCCTGATGATCTAATCTTTTTTTCTAATGATCTAATCTTTTAAAAAAGATTTTATTTATTTATTCATGAGAGACACACAGAGAGGCAGAGACATAGGCAGAGGGAGAAGCAGCCTCTCTGCAGGGAGCCCAATGCCAGACTCGATCTCCAGACCTGGGGATCATGCCCTGAGCTGAAGGCAGACGCCCAATTACTGAGCCACCCCAGTGTCCCCTGATGATCTAATCTTAATGAATTACATATGCAATGACCCTATTTCCAAGTTCACATTCTGGGGTTTATGACTTCAAGGTATGAACACGGACACAATTCAACCCATAACAAAAGACTTTGTGGATATGATTAAAGTTATGGACTTTGAGATGAGGAGGGTATCCTGAATCATCCAGGCGGGCTCAACCTAATCACATGAATCCTTAAACATGAAAACACTTTCCCTTCTGTGATCAATGAGAGAGAGTCACGATAGGGGTGCCTGGGTGGCTCAGTTGGTTAACTGTCAGACTCTTGATTTCAGCTCAGGTCATGACCTCAGGGTCATGAGATGGAGCCCTGTGTCCTAGCCCTGAGCTGGGTGTGGAGCTTGCTTAAGATTCTCACGCTCTTGGGCAGCCCCAGTGGCTCAGCAGTTTAGCGCCACCTTCAGCCCAGGACGTGATTCTGGAGACCTGGGATCGAGTCCCACCTTGGGTTCCCTGCATGGAGCCTGCTTCTCCCTCTGCCTGTGTCTCTGCTTCTCTCTGTTTGTCTCTCGTGAATAAATAAATAAATAATCTTTAAAAAAAAATTCTCACTCTCTCTCTCCCCTGCCCATGCTCGCTCTCTAAAATAAATAAATCTTAAAAAAGAAAGAAAGAAAGAAAGAAAGAAAGAAAGAAAGAAAGAAAGAAAGAGTTCTGATAACAGAAGAGATTAGAGAGGCTCAACACTGCTAGGTTTCAAGACTTGTGGAATGTACTACAAGTCATGCTGAAGAATACTGATGGTCTCAGAGGCCAGAAAAGGCAAGGAGGTAGAGTCTTCCCTAGAACGTCCAGAAAGGAATTTGTCACTGCCGACACCATGATCATAGCCCAGAGACCAGTTGTCAAACATCTCACCCACAGAACTGTAAGAACACACTCGTGTTGGTTGGTGGTGATTCGTTACAGCAGCAATAGAAAACTAATACAATTTCCTCCCAACCGCAGCCCCTCAATTCACCAGGCCACCTCCCACCTGCCATATATTAATGCTTCTCCCTGGGACTCACTCTCCACAGAGCTTCCCCCGGCCTACCACAGCCACTAGTCAAAGCCAGGTCACATAAAGTGAGGGATTGCTCCCGGAGTATCTGGCCAGCCCAGGACCCCTCCACTGGATGCACACCCCCTAGCTTCTGAATGTGCCTTGACAACCACATTCACACGAGAGCCTCCTACCTGGACTGAGCTGACTGGAGCGGATGGGCACGGGAGCTGGGCTGGGGCAGTCTCTCAAGACCCCAAGACCAGGAGACTGGAGAGAAGGTCCGTCCATTAGTGCTGCTGAGGTTCTGAAGGCCACGCTGTTTCACTGAACCCAGTTTGCAGTGCGTTCGTATGACTCTCCAAGGAGCCTGAGTACTTACATTTGCTAATTCAGAAAATGTGTGTGAAGAGGAGAGGGGAGCGAGGTGTGGAAAGGGCTAGAGCAGGGTGCGGCTCAGGGCCCTGGTGTGGAGAGGGCTGCCTCTTCTGACAAAAATGAGTGTGACAGGGCTTCTGGGTGGCTCAGTCACTTGAGCTTCTGACTTTTGATTTCAGCTCAGCCATGATCTCAGGTTATGAGGTCGAGCCCTGCATCAGCCGAGCTGGGCGTGGCATCTGCTTGAGATTCTCTCTCTCCCTCTGCCCCTCGCCACCACTACCACGTGCATGTGTGCTCACTCTCTCCCGAAAATAAAATGAGTCTCACAGGAGTTTCTGAGTTCACTGTTACAATGAAATGTTGTGAAATGACTTCACGTTTTCTACAAAACCAGTAGCCAATTTCTGGAAGCTTCGTTTTCTTCTAGAAGAGCCAAACCACACATCTCTTATTGTAGGTAGTTTTTGTGCCACAGACATGTTATCTCTTTACACAAATGACTGCAAAAACGTGCAGCTGCCTCTCTGTGCTTTTGTTTTGTATTGTTTTGTTTTAACGTGTTTGATTTTTGAAAGCTGTTGAGACCTAGACTGGAAGCTCTCAGATGATCAGATCCCCTTGGTGTCAGGATGCAAACACGCTACTTAAACAAGGCTCTGGTCTTTTCTTTGCATCTCTTCCATCAGGAACGACTGCAGATAAAAGCAAACATCTTAGAAGAGCAAGTGTGACATCTGGTTCGCTATCAGGAATAAATCTCTACCTGCCAAGCAAGACTGTAAGGCAATCTGGAACCAGTTACTACATAAACTTGTTTTATTTCAAAACCATATCACCTGACTTACCTTTCCATTTATTGCCTGCCTTGAATTCATTCTTCACCAGTGAGATGCTTCTAATGAAACACAGTTGACCTGAGTTCTGAGGTGAATGGCAGGAAGGAGTCTGTAAAAGGGACTTAAAGGGGGAAGAGCCCTCGTTTCCTCCAGCTCGAGAGGCTGAAAAGTCACCACAGAAACTGAGCCCTGAAGGGCTGGGAGGGAGGAGGAGGGGAGTCAGCCCTGAAGGGAAGGGAGGGAGGAGGAGGGGAGTCAGCGGTGCTCTGATGCCAAGGCCCCTTCCTAGGAGCTAGTTTCCCATGGGGCAAATACATAGAGAACTTCTGCTCTGACGTGTGAGGTGGGGTGGCCTCCGTGTGGTGGGGGCTCCCGGTGGGCCTGTCCCTGCAGGACTTGCTCGCCCCTGTCACCCGGAAAGCCCTCAGATGGCACCCAGGACCCAGGGATGCCCGACGGCAGGCGAATCCCCCGTCGGAAGTGCAGGCACAAAACACAAGCCCGTGACCTTGGTGCCATGGCCACGCTGTCCTACCTCAGAGGGCCCCTGCCAGAGCCCGGCCAAGGCCGGTGGACGACCACGCGGGGCTCGAAGGGCTGGCTGACCACCAGAGAGCTGAGGAGGGGGGTCTCAGGCCCAGTTCGTCCCACTCGAGTGCTGGGCTCCCCGCTCATGGCTACGGCCCGGGTAAGGGCTCCCAGGGGCTGCCTGGCCTGCAAAGCACACGCCCTGCCCCCCCGGGGCAGCAAGAGCAGGTCGCCAGGGGCCACAGCCTCCGAGTTTTTGCTCCTCAACATGATTGTGTGTGTGTGAGGTTCCAACCTATTCCAAACCCCTTGCTAAAAGACTCAAAAAGGGAAAACCAAAGCCAAAACCCAACCCCGCCATGCCTGTCCGGTCCCCCCGCAGAGCGCGCCTTCCGGGGGCTGGTCACTGTCCGGGGCTTGGGCCCCCACCGGGCCCAGGACTCCCGCTGGGGGCCGCGGGCGGGCACAGCTCCTGCTTGAACAAAGCCAGGCTGCCCGTGGAAGCTTTCTTCACTCACATGCACGCAGTCTATGCAGACCCGGCCTGTGTTCCTGTGCAAGTGTGGGCACCGAGGGATTAAAAAAAAATACCAGATGGTTGCACAACAAGGTGACCATACTTAACGCCACTGACTGTGCAGTTCCAAACGGTTCAGATGGTGAATTTGATGTATACGTTACCACAATAAAAAAAAAAAAAGCAAAAAAACCAAAAACCCATGCTGTCTTATATATATATAAAGGTTGGTCCTGAGGTTGACAGTCGCGTCTGCCCTGAAGGGAGCATGAGGCTCAAATGAGACACAGAGCACAGAAGCGCTCACTCAAGAGCCTGGCGCTGGAGTCAGTGTTCCAGAAATAGCAGCTATTATTAACTGCATAAACCTGGGCTGCTCCCAATGTCACTGTCATTTCTCGGTAGAAGCTACCTTTAAAGACAAGAGCTTAAATAAATAAATAAATAAATAAATAAATAAATAAATAGACAAGAGCTAGCTTTCCTCAACTTGGTATTCCCGGCCCTTAGGATGCGACTATCAACCTCATTTCACAGAAGAGGCAGCAGAAGCTCAGAGAGGTTCAGTGGCTTGCCCTAGGTCACACAGTGAAGTGACTGGGGACATCGGGATTTGAACCCAGGTACACTTTACCCTGGTCGCCCTAGCAGAGAGAGGCTGCAAGCCTCTGGCAGCAGAAATCAACGTGGGGGTGGGGGGCTGGAGTGCTGAGGAGGCTGGGCAGGAGCTCAGGACCAGGGCTACCCCCGGTGTCTCCCCATCCAGAGGCAGGGCCATTTCACAGAGCTTGTCCTTGTAGCCCTGTTCCAGCTGCTGCAGCAAAATCCCACAGACTGTTTGGCTTCCACGCAGCAGAAGTTTACTGCTCAGGCTTTTGAAGCCTGGAAGGCTGAGTCAGGGTGCCCAAAGGGTCCCAGAGGGCCCTCTTCCCAGTTGCAGACTCCTTGTTGTAACCTTGCATGGTGGAAAGGGCTGGGGGGGTTCTGCGAGGTAGAACTCGGAGGCCGCTATTTCCTACCGAGCACTGACCTTTCACAGGTATGGATCCCATTCTAGAGGGTTCCCCCCTCCTGACTTAATCACCTCCCAAAGGCCCCACTTCCTAATACCTTCAGCTTGAGGGGTAAGATTTCAATATATGAATTTAGGGGTGGGGACATGCACATTCAGAGCACGGCAATCATTAGGACTGATTCCTAAAGGATGAGGGATGGACAAAATGGAAGGACATGTTGGTCACACAGAGAAGGTTAACACAAGGGCTGGGGAGCCCTCAATGGCCAGAGCTGTGTGACACAGTGAAGGACAACATCACACAACATGGGTGGACACCTGGGGGGCTGGCGACTCTGGCAGGGCCTGGGAACCTTCGTGGGGCTTGCGGGCCTCAGCAACCTCAGCAGCAGACGCTCCACCTGGAACTGGACGGGAGGGAAATGTCAGGTTCTTCAACTTAAGCTGACGGGGCTTAAGTTGAAGACTTGAAATCACAGGAAAGTGGACTTCCAAGGGCCACCAGAGGTTCTATCAAGCAGGGGGTGGAGATTAAGAAACATAAGTGGGTGCAGATGTCGTGGTACTGTTTTGTGCAGATTAACTGAATTGGAGGTTCAGGGGATGTGACACTCCAGCACGGTGGCCCTGGGACACACTGCATTAAGAAACATTGGGTTGCCACTAATGCCATGCTCTGTATTAGATGTTGGGGATACAGCAGTGAACAGGGCAAGACAAGGCACTCATCCTCAGGGAGCTTACATTCTAGGTAACGTTTGTTATCTGACTAGACAATACACAAGTAAATAAGTACGTAAGACAATTTCAGAGGGTGACAAGTATATTGGGAGAAGAGGGGAGGAACATAGGGTGTGATGGCAGTTGACAGCCTAGAGTGGTCAAGGAAGGCTTCTCTGAGGACACATCATTTGAGCTGACACCTGAATGGGGAAGATAGGGGTGGGCATGAGTGGGAGTGCAGGAGGCAGAGGGACCAGGAGTGCAAAGGTGCTGAGGCAGGTGTGAGCTTGGTTCCCTGAAGCTTTGAACACATCCGTTCAAGGAAAGGAGGAATGTCGGTGCATTGGTGGGGAAGGCTGGGGAAAGGAGAGATGTGACTGCAGTGAGGCCAGATCATATGGGACACCACGGCTTGGGACTATAAATACTCACTGGGGACATGCGGGGGGAGGGGGGCAGCCTCAACACTGCAGTGTTCAAGAGAAGAAGAGGCTTCTGGATCAGCTGGACAGGGGTCAGGGAAAACGAGCCTGGCTAGAGGGTCAACTGCGTGGAGGCTACATCCAGTCCATGGTGCCATGTCCTAAGGGACCTGGAAACTTCAAGCTTGGTACGAGAGAGGGTGGTCATATAAAGTGCTTCGATGCGGAGCAGAATTTGCCTGTGGAAGCGTCCACCCAGGTCAGCCCCAGCCAGCGGAGGAGGGCTTGGGGTTGGGGCAACACAGGAAAGGATGCCAGGCTGAAGGGGGGCTGTAGAGGAGGGAGGGTTTGTGGAGAGGATGGTGATGGAAGGCCTGGGAGGAGCCCGGGCCGTAAGGCTGATTGGGGTGCCACCTGCCCGTAGCCTGAGGCTACTGCTGGCCTCCTGGTCCAGG
The DNA here is from genome assembly GCF_018345385.1 of Vulpes lagopus. Classification (NCBI taxonomy): domain Eukaryota; kingdom Metazoa; phylum Chordata; class Mammalia; order Carnivora; family Canidae; genus Vulpes; species Vulpes lagopus. The sequence continues at coordinate 146,557,384 of NC_054826.1, read as the reverse complement.
TCAGGTGGGCCTCAAATGGAGGCCAGGATTTTGTGACAGCATTTATGATGGGCTTCTTATTATCTTAAGTTTTGACTGAGGCTTGGGTACGCTAGATGCTGAATTCCAAAGGAGCCATCGTGCAGAAGCCCCAAAGTGCTCTCACGAACAGGGTAAATGGCTCTTAAATCCCCTAACCCCTAGGACAAAACAAAAAGAATTTGCAAAGCGAACGTTGGGAGTGACCTGCTGTCAAATCCTGACCCTCCAGGGTTGGTGACAAGGGGTCTTTGGCTGCTCCTTGCGTCAAGCCTCCAGGGGCACCCCAAGGGGGTACTCGGAGGGCTTGGTGGTGTTTCCTGAGGAGGGAGACGCTGGGTGGCATCTGCCTTTTGCCTGGAGGAGCTCACAGGCTCTTGGCGGTGGGCTGGCTGCAGCAGGGGCAGAGACGGGCCTGCTGCTTCAGGCAGGAGTGATGAGAGCAAACCCGGCGTGTGCGTGTGTGTGTCTCCAGATGCCCAGAGAAGGAGAATGTGAAGAGTTCCGTTGTGGCGTTGGTTGCTGTGGTTGCTGCTTTTCAAGGCAACAACAGGCATTGATGGAACAGCTGGGTATGATGAGCAAACGTCACAAAGTATGAAATACTGTATTTCCCAATTTAAATATCTCGATTTTTTTCCTGATTATAAAACTAACACATCCTATCAAAACTCCAACAGTTCAGAAATACACACAAGCGGAGAATGAGTTTCCCTTTCTATTTCCCACGCTGATCTTTAGGACCTTTTCCAGCGTTACAGCTTCCCGGGGTTTCTGGGGGCAGGTTCTGCTTTGTGACCAGCAGGTGGCAGTGCACCACTGCTTTGGGGGGGACCCAGAAAAGAAGTGGATTTGAGCCACAAGTCCCATGGAGCAGAGAGCTTTGCAAAAATGCTTTTAATCTGAAACGATCTTTAAGTTTTCTAAAATGACAGGAAAAATTCCTAGTGATTATTCTTTACATGATTAGAGCTGCTCAGTTTTGTCCACGGTGCCCTAGATTATTGCCTGAGCTTTTGAGAGCTCTGAGCGTTTGAGAGCAAAGGGGGGAACGTTTATAAAACAAAAGGAATTTATTGGCTCATGTAACTGAAAAGTCCAGAGGTTTGTTCTGAGGAGAGGGATATGTGCTTCAGGTCTGGTTTGATCTGGTTTCACCCCATCCTCAGGGACTTGGGTCTGTTTCTCTGATTTTTTCGGCTATTCTTGGCCAGCTTTGTCCTAGGGCTGCCTTCCCTCATGTTAAAGGACAGCAGTAGTGGCTCCAGGCCTCATAGCTATGCATTTCACCTTCTGGAGCCCCCTGAAATTCTTGCCTTGGGTCTCAGTGGCCTGAGTTGAATCACTTGCTCATTCTTTTTTTTTTTTTTTTTTTTTAATTTATTTATGATAGTCACAGAGAGAGAGAGAGGCAGAGACACAGGCAGAGGGAGAAGCAGGTTCCATGCACCGGGAGCCCGACGTGGGATTCGATCCCGGGTCTCCAGGATCGCACCCTGGGCCAAAGGCAGGCGCGAAACCACTGCGCCACCCAGGGATCCCCTCACTTGCTCATTCTTAAAGCGAACACTGACCAGGGTACAGAGTTGCGTCATTCACTCTCAGCTAAGCTTCATAAATGTGCCGTGTTGATTAAGAGCAGTTAATAGGGTAACCGGGGCCAGGTGGTGGTGTCGGTGGATGTTTGCTGGCCAGATGTGGAGAGCCAGTGTGACTCTGGTGCCCTTGGTCTCTGGAAAGTCCTACTGCTCCCAAGGAACCAGGAAGAGGCAGAGGACTAAGCCTCCGGGTAGCCAACCGGACAACCTCCTCCAGGCCTGGCCACCCCAATTAGCTTCCCTCCCAGCCAGCCCCTGAATGGCTTCTCTAGATTCCACATCTGATCGCAGAGTTCCTCTGCTGAAAACTTTGCTGGTGGCTCCCATTCTCTCAGATCCTTAACATGGCATGCAAAGCCCCATACTCTCGGGTCTCCAGGCTCTCCAGCCTCATCTGCCTCCGTTCTCTGGCACTTTAGCCTCTGCTTATTCATTCTCTTCACTCTAATAGGCTCTTGAATTTACTCCTGAATTTACTCCTCTTCTTCCAAAGTTAGCTTAGGGATCACCAATTCCTCCAAAGCATCTTGTGCTGATGCCCACCCTGCCCCCCAGGCTGGGGTGGTGCTCTTGCCCTCGGCTCCCACAGCACCCTGTGAATACCCACAACCTGGCTCTCTCTACATCATGCTGCAATAATCTGTTTGCCGTGTGCCTCCCTCTACTATTCTGTGAGATTCTGGATGGCATAGACTGTGGTAGGTGTTCACATGTGTTTATGGAACTGCTGAGATTGATATTAATCCTCCCTTCAGATGCACAGGAGGCTCACTTTCTGCTCTGCCTTTGGTCCTGGGAAGCAGGTAGTGGTCTCTCCTTTGAAGAACAGAACTCCCTCTGTTGACTGTACTTTTCCCCAGGAGCCCCCACCATTCCACTGGTCTGAGTGATCTTCCAGGGTCCCTTCCAGTCTTTTTTTTTTTTTAATATTTTATTTATTTATTTATTTATTTATTTATTCATTCATTCACTCATTCATTCATTCATTCATGAGAGATAGAGATAGATAGATAGAGAGAGAGAGAGAGAGAGAGAGAGGCAGAGACACAGGCAGAGGGAGAAGCAGGCTCCATGCAGGGAGCCTGTTGTGGGACTCGATCCTGGGTCTCCAGGATCACGCCCTGGGCTGAAGGCAGGTGCTAAACTGCTGAGCCACCCGGGCTGCCCCTTGGGTCCCTTCCAGTCTTAAAGTGTATGATTCTTCACTGGAGAAGCATGAGAGGAACAGAAGAGAGCTGGTCCCACTGATCCAAGATGGTGGAGGATCCAGCTTCCCTCTGAGGGAGGTCAGCTTGGATCACTAGGGGACAGCCCCAGTTTGGGTGCTTAATGAATCAGACAAGCTACTACCCATGCATGGTCTGGAGTCACCCCCTCTTCTCTCTCCTTGGAAAAATATTTTCATTTTTGCAGAAATTTCTAAAGTTTTTTCTCCCCAGCTTCCTGGCTGGCCTGCCAGGGTAGAGAGGTCCCAGTGTTCTTTGAATGAAGGAGGTCAACAGAGTTGGGCTATTTGGAACGATCTTACCATGACTGATAAGGACAGTTCACACTCTTTGAGCACTCATTTTATAGCTATCATTTTAAGTAGAATACATGGAATAAACCGCTAAGGGTTTACAGTATCCTATGAGGTAGGCACCACTATCGTTCTCTTTTACGGACAAGAAGACTGAGGTATAAAAATGTTAAGTATCTCGCTTAAGGTGGTGAAGCTACTCAGTTACAGAGACAGGGTCCAAATGCAGGCAGCCTGGTCCCCCAAACCCTCAGTCACCACCCTATGCTGCCAGTCTTAGCCAGGCTGTGGAGGAAGGAGGAGGCAAGGAAGCCAATTTGGAAAAGGGCATCGGAGCCAATAGGACTCTCTCTCCATTCCTGCGATGGCTGCTGGACTCTAAAGACCAAACTTGGCTCAGTTCTACCGTCCAGGAGTCTTTAAACCTGGTCCCTTCCAGTCTTAAAGTGTATGATTCTTCACTGGAGAAGAATGGTCTTTAAATACTGATTATTATCAGTAGAATGCCTGCTATTAAACTATCACATTGCAAGCTCTGGAACATCACAAGCCTTATTTCCTTGTGAGGGAGACATAGTAACCCCATTCCACAGAGGAGGGGGCGAGTCTCAGCCCAGCTAAGTGACCACCCGAAGGCCCCAAGCAGGTAGACAGAGACCCGCCCCTGCCTCACCTGTCTGTGGACCCAGCACCAACATCACAGAATCTCTTTCTTTATGGATGAGGGCCTCTCCATTTTGGGAAGAGTCTCCAGTGAAAATGCCTCTGGGGAGGCTTGTTCTCATTCTCCATCCCCTAATGCCCCCGGATATTACCCACATAAGTCACCTCCCTGGTTCACAGCCCCCTGCTTAGAGGGCCAGGCAGGTCCGTGTCTAGGGCAACTTTCCATTTCTATCCACTCCCTGCCCAGTCTTGCTCCTTTTCCTCCAAATGTCACCTTTTCCTTTTGCCTAGACGTTTTTGAGGCTTAACAGCTTCTGCCTCTGAGGTCACTAACTAACCTTGGCTAGTGGCTAGGGCTTTTCCCTATGCTTCTCAAGGGTGAAACTTGTTGCTTTTATGGTCATCATTCTCACTTCCCTTCAGAGTCCTAGTTGGGCCTGTGGACTTTAAGGGAAAGTAGAGCCTGAAGTGCTGGCCAAGGCTAGGTCCAGGTCCTCTGTCACCCTTTCCAGGTCATCCAGGGACCCCTGAGGGATTGTGTTGGGAGAAAAGTGTGAAGGTTGTATTTTTTATTTTTTCATCAAGCAGATGCTAAATCCTACTGTTCTGTCACCCAAACAGCCAAGGTAGGCCCACTCCAGAAAAAAAAAAATTCCCATCTCTGTTTAGCAGAATCCCTGAGAGCCCCAGCAAATCACTCTTCCAAGTGAATTCAATCACTCTCACTTGCTCCCTTGGAGGAGAACCCTGGGATGTTGCAGGAAGGTCAAGGGAGTCGGGCCTCTTGGAGTGACATTATCATGACTGATAAGGATAGCTCACATGTTTTGGGAGCTCATTTTATTAGCTAGGATGTATCAATTGCAAGATATCATTTTAAATATGATATGTGTGTAAATCCTTCAATAGTTACAACATCCTATGAGGTAGGCAACGCCATCATTCGCATTTAATAGACAAGGAAATTGAGGTGTAGAAAGGTTCAGCATCTTGCCTAAGGCCACGGAGCTAGTGTGAATAAGAGAAGGGAGGATTAAGGTCAATCCCTGCTCTATCCCCGGGCTCCCTAAGCAGGCAGACACACTCATTGGTTTGAGTACCTCGAAGTTCAGGGCATTGGGATGCCTGGGTGGCTCAGTGGTTGAGCATCTGCCTTCAGCTCAGGGCGTGATCCCAGTCCCTCCCCTGTGGGGAGCCTGCTTCTTCCTCTGCCTATGTCTCTGCCTCTGTGTGTGTGTCTCTCATGAATAAATAAAATATTAAAACAAAAAATAAAAGAAGTTCAGGGCATACAAGGAAAATAAGGCCTAGGCCTCAGCCTCTATTAATTCAATGCTAATAGTAGAGGCAGACATATAAGTTATGGTACAAAGAAACACGTGCTGAGAGAGGGGTAGATGGACACATGTGGGAGCAGATGGGGAATTCAGAGGCAGGATATCATAGACAGGAGGAGTGGCTAGTGCGGGTTCAGAGCCATTGGCCATCCTCTCTAGGGCACTGCACTGTGACTCACAGCCTTGCCAGACCCCCTTTGGGTAGGGAAGGCAGCACATCCCCACCAACAACTGGATTACCCTTGAGCTTCCTAGTCCCTGGCCAAATACCCACTTAGTCCTTTTTGCAGAGTCAGGGGTCGGTGACAGGAAGAATGGTGAATTACCAGGGATGTCTCATGATAGCTTGAGTCTTGCTTTCTGGCCCTTTTAAAATGCATGCTGTGGTTTTCTGATGTTTTCCATATGTCACAAAATTTACGAGTCTGATCTCACACAGCAGCCAGAAAGCTCAGAGGCAATTGGTGATGTATGTGGACCGTCTGGCTCCTCTGAGAAAAGATTCAATTGTGTCTCTTAAAGTGATTTAATCCTAAATCTGAGGCTGGAATGAATAGAAAATGCAAATCTGTCTTTCTTATTTAAGGATTTTGCATTTTTGATAGTTTCAAAACAATCAGGCAGAGGAAAAAAGAAACACTTTAACAAATATATCTTGTTGGAAAGTGTAGATGCTTTGACAAATTAGAAAGTCAACTAAGTCACACACTTCCTTGTCAACTCTTGCTTCCAGCTGGCAAGCATTTAAAATAATATTCCAAGGAGGTTTAGCATTCATGATTACATTGTTTGATTATTGCACTTTCTAGATAATGGTTTTTCAAAATTGTATCTTGCAGCTAAAAATTAAATAGCGACTTCTGGGTATGCACGACATTCTTTAATAAAATGAGACCCAATATAATATTCTCGGAGGCTAAGCAGTAATATAGGAGAGATTTACTGTAGTCCAAATGAGTGAGATCATTGATCCTATAGGATTCTTATTATTTTCTCAAGCTAAACTCCAGAGAATGCTGGGAATGGAGCCACAGCTCTATTCACATCTGCCAGGATCCTAGGTGGCCTTTCTTTTCCCACATGGATATCCAAAGAATTCTTGGGGTCGGTTGGCTGTGTGCTGGGAAAATGCCTCAGAAGAGAAAGCTGTGGACAAAGCTGTTTATTTGTGTCCACTGTAAAAATGTGCCTCTGATTATCGGGGCAGTGAAACTATTCTGTTTGATACTATAATGGTGGATACATGTCATCACACATTTGCCTGAATCTATAGGATGTACGACACCAAGGGTGAACTATAACATAAGCTATGAATTTTGAGTGACAATGACATGTGATATGGGTTCATCAATGATAACAAGGTACCACCCTGGTTGGGGATGTGGCTAATGGGGGATGCTAGCATGTGTGGGGGCAGGAGACACATCAGAAATGTCCGTACTTTCTGTCTAATTTTGCTGTGATCCTCAACTTGGGCTTACAGAAGAAATGCCCATCTAGGCAGCTCAATACACCAGGCAAGTCCTCCTGCCAACACAGGCAGCCTGGCTCTGCCTGCACCCCATTCTCAGACAGCTCCTTCCTGTTCCTGCCCCTAACCCTTGACATTGTTTCTTGATTGTACCTCAGGATCTCGCTGTTCAATCAAGTTGGTGGAGATTTCAAAATATGCTAGGCACTGGCTTACACTTGGGTTCAGGCTTTGATCTGGTTACTCTTCAAGGACATGGGCTCAGACTCAGACCAGGCCTTAAAGCAGAATCCAGCATGAGTAGGCCCCAGGTAAGTCTGAGTACAATATTAGGTCGGATGGGCCTTTCTATCTGGAATATTTATTTAATTAGAAAATCATTTACAAATATGCTGCAAAATAGGGAGCTGGCTGGATTCCTAGGGGGTAAACTGCCCTGGGTGGTTGGTGCCTCCTGCATTCATATATCAGAACAAAGAGGACAGGTATGCCTACGGATGGAATCTATGGAGTGTTGGTAACATGTTATTCCCTGGGTTTGCCTGCTTCTGAGCTAGGTTAAGTGTGGTAAAGACAACCTTAAAATCTCAGTGACTTAACACAAACAATCTCAGTCACAAACACAGCTATTCTTCATTCATACCAAGTCCAATGTGAGTGACTGTCACTGGCTGGGTAACTTGAAGTCATGAGTTCAGGGTTCCAGCCTTTGACCTTGTGTGTGGCTCTCACGTACTGGAGTCCTTTGCTCCAGGCACAGAGGTGGCAAAGTGAGGGACCATGGAAGCTCTTGCTGGGCATTTTAGGGGCCAGGCCTCAAAGTGACATACACACTTGGGCTCTGAGTGAACACCAACAGTCTCTGCCACACACACACCATAGGGAAGCCATCTCCATTGGGGATCATTTTAAAACTAAAAAGTCATTTTCTATTCTTTCTAGGATTTTTCTATCCCATCTACCTGGCTTTTTTTCCCTTACTTATCCATAGTCATTAAACCAGAGACCCTGTGGCACAGGTGTTCTATATTGCCCATCTCCTACCCTGAGCCACAGGAAAGCCCCACAGGGAACACACGGGGGAGAGCCTCTTTGCTTGTCAAGAGATGGATCCAACGACACAAGAAATGTAATGACACGTGCAGCGAGAATCCTGTGAACGTAACTAGTAAGAGAGACAAATCCACCCTATTGTTCTGAGGACCCATAAATAAGCCCAGAATATGTGGCATATCCTGAATTGTAGGTCAGGCTTAAGCTTTAAAAGCATCATCCTCTTCCTGACTGGAGATATATGGTTAGATCCAAAGCACTTGATCGTTTTCTGATCATTATCTGCAAATATTTGTCACTGAGCATCGGTTGTCCAAACTCATCCTACACAAAGTTACAATAATAAGTTCTATTAAAATGCAAAATTTCCCCTTTGTTACTTTAGGTAATCACATCTTCATTCAAAAGGACTTTCCCAGGCAGCCCCGGTGGCTCAGCGGTTTAGCGCCTCCTTCAGCCCAGGGCTAGATCCTGGAGACCTGGGATCGAGTCCCACGTCTCCCTGCATGGAGCCTGCTTCTCCCTCTGCCTGTGTCTCTGCCTCTCTCTCTCTCTCTCTCTCTCTCTCTCTCTCTCTGTGTGTGTGTGTGTGTATCTCTCTTGAATAAATAAATAAAATCTTAAAAAAAAAAAAAAGGACTTTCCCATTAGAGGACCTCAAAGTAGAGACTACGGTGTGTGTGTTTTCACACGTGTGCATTCTGGTATCTGCCAAAATCTACACCCTGAACAGTAGTGTGAAGTATGCTCTGATGATAGAGCCTTTATTTGCATACTTGGGGCTTCAAGATGGTACTCCCTGCAACTTTACCCCACTTCCCCAAGAACCCAGAAATAAGGCTACTCTTTGAGAGTCAAACAATATGATCAACATCAGAGAGAAGCAGGAGGTGCTTGCAGGAGGGTGGGTCCCCCTTAGCAACGCAGGCGAAGTGTAACATACACAAAAGAATACTACATCCATTAGAAGAGCAGCTAGTCAGCCCTGGAAGCTGAGAAAAAGGAGAGAATCAAGGGCATATGCTGATGACAGAAGCAAAGGGGGTTGAATGCTAATGCAGAGGGATTGGGACTGAATGCCAAAGTGATGAAGTAAGTACGTTTGTTGTCAGTGCCTTTCTATTTTTTCTCTTTTTACCTGACTCAACCATTTTAAGGACCCTTTTACCCTCACTTCCTCCAGACAGCCAATATTATACTCATCTCTTCCAAAAACCAATATTTTCAGAGGCAGTAGGAAGCCATGGGAAGGAATCTTACCCTATAGAAGTCATGGTTCTAGAACATACTCAATTATTGATTCTTAACGTTATACATATCATTTATAATATATAAGATGAGGTATTTTTTTTCCTTTACCAAGGAAAAGAGAAAGCCCCCTTTGTTTAACTTCTCAAAAATGCACCGTGAGGCTGCTCTGGCAATTACTTCCTTGAACACAGCAAAGTGCTGTCTGGGAAAGATTCATCCAGATTAAAGGGGTCTGGCTCAATAAACTGCGTTGCTGGGTCCCACTTACAAAGGCATCTGTGATGTGAAGATGAACACAGAAGTTGAGGCCAGTTGAGTTCTAGTCTTCAAGCCCCAATTAGCTCTAGATCCATTTGCCAGATTCATGTGATTTCATATTCAAGTCATTTAGCCCTTCTTGTTCTGATTCCATTACCCTCCCTCTACCCCTAAGCAGTTCTGATCATGACTTAGAGTCTACCTTCAGAAAAAGAGCATATTAGTCATGGAGGTTTTTGAGCTTTTTGGTGCTGATAATGGTCACTTTGCATTGCTGATTAATGCCCTGGCAATGTGCCCTTATTCTTCAGCCTCACTACTTGGCTAATGATTCTCTACCCCCAAAAATGGATCTATTCTTGGTGGGTTGTTAAAGTTCTGAGCCTGCAAGGCTGAAGTCCAGAGCAGCCCATGGACAATCCATAAAGATAGTGATGGGCACAATCCCCAAAGGCTTCCTGGCAGGTGGAGTGCTGACCTTGTTTCTCAAGAAATTTTTGACTTGTTGGGTGGGTGAAAGAGAGCCCTTGATTTGGTCAGATGATGAGCATTTTCCATGCCAGACGGCAAGCTCTCAGTCCTCATCCATGAACAGCTCCACAGTGCTTCTCTTTTGTGTGTTGAGAATGAATTTTGCAAGTAATACCCACAATTCCTGTTACTGGCAATTTTGAAGGCAACAAACTTCTCAGTTGTTATTTGCAATTTGCAAACAAGAAGTCACAGTATACTCAACATAAAGTATAAGAGATGAACAGATGTAAGCTGTGTCCTCAAGATCTGAAAACAAAGACGGGGCCAGTAGGTTGGCAACCAATACTTTGCCTTTTGTGATATAAAGCCCCTTCCCTAGCTCCTTAGGGTGTCTGTTTGTTTCTTGGCAAGCTCACGTGTATGTAGACATGCATACATGAGCACACTTTTATGAAATAAAGCTTTGATGAGCGCTTGAGTCTGTTGACTTTGTTTTCTTTTTTTTTTTTTTTTTGACTTTGTTTTCTTTGATGACTATTCTAGATATGATAAGTTAGCTTTCCCTAACTGAAGGAGGCTAGTTTAGAACATGGATTTTATTTTACATTTATTTATTTATTTATTTGGGAGAGAGGGAGAAGGTGGGAGGAGCAGAGAGAGAGGGAGAAGAGAATTCTAAATAGGCTCCACGCTCAGTGTGGAGCACAATGAAGGGCTCTATCTTATGACACTGAGATCATGACCTTAGCCAAAATCAAGAGTTGGATGCTTAACTGACTGAGCCATCTAGGCACTCCTAGAACATGGATTTTAAATAAAAATTGTAAACATCAAGAGCCACTGCCTACGTGGAACTTGGGAAATGAGGAAGCTTCCCTGACAATTTTGTATGATAGGAAAGCAGAGGTCTGATCATCTATCATGGAAAAACTAAGTTAATTCTGATAGAATTGCTTCTAACTCCCTGAAACATGCTCACATGGCACTCAGTCCTTTCTTTTATAATTTTTTGCCATACTTGCAATTAATCAATTATGGAATTATTGGGATGATGTCTACATTTTTGCAACATCTCAAGTTCCAAGAAGGCAGGGACTGTGTCTGGCTTTTTTCCCCTCTGAAAACTCAACCCATACTACAGTGTTTTGCGCATGGATGATATTTAGTAAATATTAGATGAATACATAATATACATTATCCAACAGACTATGTCTTTCATCTTTGAACCATGAATGTCTGGCAGAGTGTGTAGCATAGCAAGAACTCAGGCATCATTTGTGGAAGGAGAAAAAGGAAGGAAGGAAGGAAGGAAGGAAGGAAGGAAGGAAGGAAAGGGTCATCTCCATCCCATGAACTCAGTACAATTGGATTTGAGGTTTCCTGATTAATATGATCAAAGGGAAAATCCCCTTCTGTTAGCAAAAGATATGAAAAATAAACAGAATGCCATCTAATTTAATTTGAGCTGCAAAGAAAGTGACTAACGAGGCATTTCTGTATTTGGGTAGGAGGAAGACACTCTAAGTGCTACCTGGAAATGGCTTTAGTTACTTTGGTGACTGTTATAGTCTTGTGAGAATAATCTCTTCTTAATAAGGACAATTACTTAGATTTATTACTCCTCTGTGGTCTTGTTAAAGATCTAAGAAGAATCCTATTTAAATGGAAAGAACAATAGGAGCTTTTTAAAAGGGAGCAAGTTTTAATTAAAGCCCAAGTATCAGATTGGTGTTTCTGTGGCTGGGTAGAAAAACTGGGTTAAAAAAAAAAGAAGAAGAATAAATAAACAATGGCATCTACTTTATCTACTTTTGAAGAAAAAAGTTAATTTTGAATGAAATGTCTCAAAAGGGTATGTGTATTCAGATTACAGAAAACATCCCTTTCTTGAGGGTGGCCTCTTAAAACCATGTCCTCTTCCTTCACTTAATGGAATATCCTTTAGAGTTGAGATAATGAGCTCGATTACATGCTGGGTGCCCAATCCAAGAAGCAGAGCTGGGGTGACTGATGGGAATCACCACAATAATACACAGTGGTATTTATAAAGCACTTTAGAATGTTCCTGGGGAGGAACAGGGACCCAGAGTGCTCCCAAAGAAATGCATTGTCACAGACAGTCCCATGGCACAAGTAGAGAAGTTTAGGGCTCTTCCTGCTTGAGTAAGAATAGCAAGAGTTGTTTGGAAACCCCAAAAACTCTGGCCCTGAGGAAATGTCATTAAAAAGAACAAATATTCTGTTGGTTAACAAAAACTAACAGAATGAAACAACAAAAATCTGATAACCCATCAGTGGGTAGTCTAATAAGCCAATGAGTGTACACTGAGCAGAGACACAGTTTCTCGGCTGTCTGATGTGGCTAATGTTTCCACGTTGGAGTAGCACATATAAATGCAGCTGTCTGCTGTGTGGAGCATTATTCTGCTCTAAATAAATAACCAACAGCAGTCATTTAGATGCATTTTGGGTGACGAGGGCACATGGGAACTCATGTCGTCTAACCTAAGCCAGAAGTATTTCCACATTAAATTATATTATTGAAAACAATGAAGGAGTAAGCATGGGGTAGGGTGGGGGTAGGGAGGTTCTTTCTTGGCTTATGGGGTATGTTCTGATTTTATGTCACCCTAGTGGTCAACAAATGTCATACCAAGAACAGATGAACACTAAATGAATCTCTTCTTGTGATGATTATAACAAGACTGTAAAATGGAAAACAGTAAATATAACTCATCCTTATTAAGACTCTCTGGTATTTGTTTCCAGCTAGAGCTCCTAACAAGAGAGTAAACAATACTTGGTCTCTTGTGATTGCTAATTAAAATGCAATAAATTATGGAATCAATTTAAATTCTGGATCAGCTCTACAGTGGGTTCAACAAACCTTCTAAATTTTATTTTTCCCTTGGGGTCTCTTTTCCAGAACCTTGAGGTAGGGTTGTGTATGTGTGTATGGTCTCTCTTTTGTTTGATTTTTAATTGCTCTGGTGGCTCTTTCAGGGAAAGATGGCCAATAACAGGACAAATTCCAGGATCCTGGCATGTTTTCCCTGCTTCTGAGTTACCGCCTTGCTTACTGTGTGGATCATGATAAGAACTGGGCTACTGCCCAAAGTTGTTTAGTAGCAATGGCCTTGGCAAGGTATCTGGAATAATCAAACAGCCCTGGTTCCCCACAGTCTTGTGTAGGCCAAGAACAATGGGGTCTAGGTAATGTCCTTATCCACCTAATGCATGAAGGCAAAATGTTTGTCAGCAAAACCCAGCAGGAGAGGCTATTGTCTCTGGAGAGAGGAATATATAGATATAGGTATAGATATGTAGATACAGTTATATAGATACAGTATCATAGGTGAGACATATTTCCACATTAAATTATATTATTGGAAACAATAAAGGGGTAAGAATACACAGATATAGTTATATCTACACATCCATACCTATTTCTATATATTCGTCTCTCTGTATCTATATATTGTTACATAGATATATAGGTTATATAGTGTATAACTATATCTCTCTATTATAGATAGTAGTTAATAATTTTGAATTATTAGGAATAATAACTAATAATATATAACACACATTATCTATGTATCTATCTACACTTGTATCTCCATATGTAGATATAGATACACAGTTTCATTCTGAGATGGTTTTATATTTAGTAGACTCTGCAAAACAGCAAAATACTCTAAGAAAGATTCAATCCCTGCAGAAAAAGCAAAGTTACATTGGCAAGATGTGGCAGTAGCTCTTTTGAGTTGTCAGAAGACAGGAACAACTTTGCTGGGACTTCTAATTCTAATCCCAGACCCTGGGCAGGGTGGCCCAAAGGGGAACCCTTGGGAGTCTTTGTTGACCGCTCCTGATTTGCATCAGCGTGGTGGGGGAGCAGGTAAAGTGTGAAGAGGAGCTTGTGTATCTCTTCCAGTCAGAATACAGTTCAACTAGGGTTGCCCTCAGAGCTGAGCCCAAGACACAGCAGGTCCTTACCCAGTGCCTGCTCTTTCCCTGTGGAGATATGCCTAGTTCTTCTCTGCCTCCTTCCGACAAACAGCAGCAGTTCAATCTTGTGCTTCCTGAGAAGTTGGACATAGTGAGCATCATGCCACCTGACTGTTCCTCAACTGTAACGCCAGAGAATTAACTTCTATCCTATTTGAATGTGTGAAGCGCTCACTGCCCCACCCCTCAGCAGTATTTCACAAACTCTTGTTGGTCATATGCAAGGCAAAGGACATTTTCACCTTATAGACAGAACATATGATCTCTTTGAAAGTCAACATGATATAGGGGAATAAACATGGACTTTAAAGTAAGACAAAGTTAGGTCCAAACCTAACTGCAAAGTTAGGTCTAAACTGTTAACTGCATATTCATCAGCAAATTCTTCTACCTACATAAATAAAATAGGGTTAGTAACACCTACCTAGGAGGCACCTGGCTAGCTCAGTCGGTAGAGCATGCAACTCTTAATCTCAGGGTCTTGAGTTCAAGCCCCATGTTGAGCATGAAGCCTACGTAAAATTAAAAAATAGAAAAATAAAATAAAAAAATAAATAATGCCTCCCTAACCAAGGCTATTACAGAGGTTTAGCAAGTTTTTGTATATAAAATGTCTGCAATAGCTACTAGACACTCAATATGTAGTAATTAAAACAATTGAAAATTTGATTTTGCCTATTCTGTTAGCTTTATTTTTTTTATTTTTTATTTTTTGTTATTTTTTTTTGTTAGCTTTATTTTTTAAAGATTTTTTAAAGATTTATTTTTTTATTTGAGAAAAAGAGAGAGAGAGCACACACACTGTGAGGAGGGGCAGAGGGAGAAGGAGAGAGAGAATCTTAAGCAGACTCCCCACTGAGCATGGAGCATGACACGGGGCTTGATCTCATTACCCTGAGACCATGACCTGAGACTAAACCAAGAGTCAGACACTTAATGGACTGTGGCACCCAGGTGCCCCTATTCTGTTAAATTTATATCCATTTGTTATTTCATATATTTTATTTTTTTAATTATTTATTTTAAAAAAGATTTTATTTATTTATTCATGAGAGACACAGAAAGAGAGAGAGAGAGAGGCAGAGACACAGGCAGAGGGAGAAGCAGGCTCCCTTCAAGGAGCCCAATGTGGGACTTGATCCGGCATCCCAGGATCACACCCTGGGCCAAAGGCAGATGCTCAACTGCTGAGCCACCCAGGTGTCCCCATTTCATATATTTTAAAGCCCCTAAATATAAAATGCTCCCGTGCCTACTTCCCTGGGTTATTTTCTTAAAGGAATAGCATGACAAGATACTTTAAACAGTAAAAGGATGTTGTTGTTGTTGTTGTTTTTTCTGGGAGAACATGTATACGTACCTAGAGCACATAGACACACACAGCGCATGCACACACAGATGCAGAGGCAGATAGATGACTTTCCAAAGTACTTCAAGCTTTGGGTTGTCATCATAATTAAGAAGGAAACATGTTCAGTGTGAGAAAACACACTGAAGCAGTTAATGCACAATGCATCATGGGAGATGTATTCTTCCCTGATCTTTAAAAAATGTTTTGAAGAGCCCAGCAGAAGCAGGGTATAGGCCTAGCTTCCTGCTGGTCGGGATGACCAAATTTTGTGTTTACGTTAGATGAAAATTTAAAAACCAGAACCCAGAAATCACTTGCTCTGATCCAACTATGTGGTAGTTGCTAATGAACATATAATGGTGATTAGTTTCATTCTGCCCTGGAATGTCTCACAGGAGTACTATTGGCAGAGCTACAATCAATAACTTAAAAAGACTGCATCTTTAGAAAGAATACCTAGCCACAAAAGGTTTTTTTTTTTTTTCCTCCTCTCCTAGCTATAGCAACCAGAGAAGAAAAAGAAATAAAAGGCATTTACATTGTTAGGAACAAGTAAAACTGTCACTATTTGCAGATGACATGATACTTTATAGAGAAAACCCTAAAGACTCCACCAAAAAAGTATTAGAACTAATAAGCGAATTTGGAAAAGTTGCAGGACACAAAATATACAGAAATTGGTTTTGTGTTTCTATACACTAATAACAAGCTAGCAGAAAGAGAAATTAACAATCTCATTACATGCAACCCAATTGCATTAAAAAAAAAAAGATATCTGGGAATAAATTTAACCTAGGAAGTGGAAAAGTTGTACTCTGAAAACTCTGACACCAATGAGAGAAATTGAAGATGACGCAAATAAATGGAAAGATATGTTATGTTCAAGAACTTGAGAAATTAATACTGTTAAAATGTCCTTGCCATCCATTCCTTCCTCTGTTCAGACTCGATGTAATCCCTATCAAAATACCAATAGCATCTTCACAGAACTAGAATAAATAATCCTAAGATTTGCATGGAACCACAAAAGACTTCAAACAGCCAAAGCAATCTTGAGAGAGAAGAACAAAGCCAGAGGTATCACAATTCGAGATTTCAAGATACCCTACAAAGCTGTAGTAATCAAAACAGTGTGGTACTGGCACAAAAAGAGACACACAAATCAATGGAATGGAATAGAGAGCCCAGAAAGAAACCCATGTTTATATGGTCAATGATTTTACAACAAAGGAGGCAAGAGTATACAAGGGGGGGAGGGGATAATTTCTTCAATGAATGGTGCTGGAAAAACTGGACAGCTGCACGTAAAAGAATGAAACGTAGGCCAGTTTCTTACACCACACACAAAAATAGACTCAAAATGGATCAAAGACTTGAATATAAGACCTCTCCCTTGCTCTTCTGCAGGCTACTCTCCACACGGCTGCCAGGAAGGCCCAAGACGGGCCACTGCGCCCCTTGGCTCAAAGCCCTCCAGTGACTCCCACCGCAAGTAGAGTAAAGCCAACTCCTTGCAAAGTCCTGCCAGAATGAACTGGTCTGCTTCCCAGCGCCCCACTCCGACCTCCTCTCTTGCTTCCCACCCCACGCACCCCCTCCAGCCCTGACTCTGCCCTCTTCCTCTGGGCGCCAGCAGGGAGCTGCCATCTCAGGCTTTTCACTTGGCCTTTCCTTCCTCTGTCCAGACCTTCTCAAAGAGGCTCTGCCCTGGCTAGTCCAGCTCAGTTCCACCGGGACTCCTGCTCTTCTTCCCTGCTTTATCTTGTTCTTTTTCTCACAGCCTCACATTTTAATCTTTCACATACAGGAGCTCTGGTTTTATTTTATCCTGTTCATTGTGTGTCTTCTCCCACTTCTCTTCTGTTCACTCCTGAGTCCCCATTGCCCCGAACAGTACCTGGTGTACAGTTGTTTAATAAGTAAGTGAATACCGCAGGCTCTGGGAGTGGGTCCTTGGGAGCGCAGAGGAGCCAGGTGGAACAGGAATGCCACATCGTGGATCTGGCTTTGGAGGAAGAGAAGACACCGGGAAAGTAAAAGGCAAAACAAACTTCTTGAAGCCATCAGGATGGCACACAGCCAGGCCTCCTGCAGCCACTCCGAAATATTACTGAATTAACGAACACACTTTCTTCAAATTGGAGAAGTCTGAAAATGGATAGAGGCAAAACCAGTCAGAGTTGCTGATTTCAGAATCCTCCCATAACCCCAAGTTACCCAGAAGCCTGCCCCTGGATATCCCCTTGCTAGGTCACCTTTTCCTTATCATTTAAATGAAAACACCTGAGTAAATCCCTGGGACCTGCATCCTCTGAGTTGGGTCTCACTGACTTCCAAGGGCCTGCCAACTCTCCACCTGACATATGTCAAGATCCAACTTGGGCTGCTCTCATCCCTCGTCCTATGGAGACCACAACCCTATAAGCCCTGATAATATAGAGTAGTGTATACAGCAGGCTCATCCTAAGATTAGAGATTATGCAACAATAAGGCTCATTAAACAATTTGAAAATTGGTGATCCTTGTTCATAAGAGTTCCTTGGCTCTCCACTTCCCAGGATTTCTCACCGGCCCACTTTTCTTCTCAGGCCACACAGACACAGGCAGGATGAGGCTGGTCCATAGCTATAGCTCTCCTTTTTGGGTCTGGCAGAGACTTCCCTAGAGTGTCTTCACCTGCAATGTCAGGGACATTGGGACTAGATCTCAGAAAGCTGTTTTCCACTTCAAATAAGCATGTGTGATTTGAATTTGAGGAACATGGTTTGGGGTTATCTCAACTAAATGTTTTATGAATACAATTTCTGGCTCGTACTTACAAAACTGCTTCCTTCTCCCCCGTGTGTGGTGGGAAATTAAGAACAATTTAAACGGGTCTCACCTTCCCCAGTTGCTAACAATTCAGACCACAGGCCACCCACACACCCCGTGTTAATCAGCCACTGTGGATTTAGGGGAAGAAATAAGAGAATAGGCATGGGGTGGGGGCACTCTAGCTGTGTGTATTTTGTAGGCAATGGGGTGTGGGAAGGAATTAAGGCAACAAGAAAATCTGCCTTACACGTCATTTCGGTCACACTCTTTTTTAGGAATCAAGTTGCAAATCACCACTTACCCCTGCGAGCAAGCAGGCTTTGCCTAAACAGAATTAGCCAGCCTCCCAGGCTGCCTCTGGGGAATCATCAGCCCATGAGTGGCACAGGGTGTTAAGTGCCGCTGGCTGATTGCAAATCAACAGCACCTCTTCTACTTTGGATTCCCTATGTCAGTGGTTCTCAGAGTGTGGTCCTCAGAGCAGCAACACCAGCATCAGCTTTACCTGAGAACTGATCAGATGTAAATTCTCAAGTCCGACCGCAGACCCACTGAATCAGAAACTCTGGGAGTGGGGCTCAGGAACATGTTTTAACAGGTCCTCTACTAGAGATGTTGATGGACGTTGAGTCTGAGGACGTCTGACCTGATGACACTCCTCCCCTGCCAGGTCTTCCTGAAGTTACTGTTGGGCATTCTGTATGGTTTATTTGCCAAGTCAGGCCTCTAAATCTGGTGAGATCTGCTCAGGCATTTCCATGTAACATAAAAACAATTAAAAAGAAATTTAATTTTATTTACATAGATGCACAGAGAAGGCTGGATGATGTTGCTTTATTTATTTTAAAAGATTTTATTTATTTATTCATAGAGACACAGAGAGAGGGGCAGAGACATAGGCAGAGGGAGAAGCAGGCTCTATGCAGGGAGCCCAATGTGGGACTCAATCCTGGGACCATGGGATCACACCCTGAGCCAAAGGCAGATGCTCCACTGCTGAGCCACCCAAGCGTCCCTGGATGGTGCTGCTTTAAATCACGAGGCCTTGCCATGGCCTGGATATCCGTGTCTTCAGGGGTGAGGTGCTGGAGAGGTCAGCCGTCCCCTAGACAGCAGCCCAGACACATGTAGGTAAAGAAGGCCCCTGAACAGTCCACTGAGCTGTCACAAAGCCCTGGGGTCCTCTCAGCACTGACTCACTTTTCCACATACTCTGTGGAAGCCTGACAGCTGTGCCTTTGGGCCCCAAAAGTCTGTGCTGGATTCTGCACTAATAGCCCTTCATTTTACAACAACCCTATAGTGGGTATTTCTTTTTCATTTTATGAACAGGAAACAGAGGAAATGAATTGTTCAAGGTCACACAGGTAGTGAGCAGGGGAGCTGGAATTCACTCCTGAACGTGGACTCCCAAACCCCTGCTCTCCCCTGCAAAGCCCCGCCTTCTCTCCTGAGACATGATGAGTGGGATTTACAGGTAAGCTCCTGGGGAGCGGGCGAGGGAGCAGAAACACTAAGGCCGGGGAGGAGCCCAAGAAAGCCACCACCAGATTGCCTTGTGCAGCTCAGCAGCTAGGGGCGGTACCTCGTGGCAGTAATTCATTCACATAATGAAAAGGTTGGTATATATGTTCACTCAAGTCCAAAAAGTAGGGAGATAAGCAGTTATGTTTAGAAAGGCTGAAGTGCAATATGCTTGCACTGAATGGGTTAAAATAAAAACAGCGCTTACTTTGGAAGATTTATCTTTGCTTGCTGAAAACAACCAACCCAGTTATCTACGGCATTAGCTAGGTCAATGAAATATTACCGCGGCGCACTTTTGTTCAAATGCATGATGCACTTTTTTTTTTTTTTGAAGAATGGTTTAGTTTTGAACTCTGGACAGGCGAAGGGTGCAGCCTTCCTGGTGTCTCACCTTATGAACTTGAACAATGATGCTGGCAGCCCAGAGCATTTCTCCTGTGGTTTGAACAGTCGGCAGCCTCCCAGGAATGCACTTTACACTAGAAAGCTTAACCAAAGCCAAGGTGTAAGCACTTTGTTATTACTATTATTGTTTAAATAAGCATCTTTGGCAAACTTACCAGTATTGTCTTCTTGGGAAAAAAAATGATGTAATTCTTTTTCTCCGGTAGTGGGAATAACATGAAAATAATGCCTTAGGATACATAGAATGACGCTACAGATAGGCAACACTCAAGCTGGCAACACTCAAACTGGCAATTAATTAGTACTCGGGCCTCCTGCCTGTTTCTCACATGTGTATCAGCTCTGCCCTTGCAAGAAGGGGGTAGTGGCATTCACACGAAACACTGGAGAAGTCAAAGCATTCCTATTCTGAGGATGGAAGAAACATTAATTATTCCTTTGAATCCTATTGGGTGAAGTGGTTTCTTTTTTCTTTCCTTCCCCAAATACAACAGGAGAATTATTTCCTAATAAAACTTCCACTAGGCCAGACAGTGTTGATGGAACATAATTTTTAATATGCAGTGGCCTGGAATCTGACAGATATTGGCAGAGTGGGTGCCCCTGTTTTAAAAAGCTGAATGTGGCTGACAGTAATATCACGGCTTCCTTATGTCTATTATAGTCAGTGCAAGGTTAGACAAATACATTCCCACCAGCACAAAATAGCAACCTTCCAAAATGTATGTCAGTGGTGTATTTACAGCCAAATCCAGAAGGAGCTTGTACTTCTTATGCTGTTCCCATTAATGAGACAAATGTCAGCATCCATAAGCTATTTTTTTGTTCCTGCTTATCAAATCTTTCAAAAAATTGATAACTAGTCTTTATAGATTGTGAAAGTCAGATATAACTCTGAATGTATTACTTTACTGGACCCCTTGGGGTAAACTTATCACCTGGAAACCATTTTACATGGACGATTTGACTTTCATGTGGCGTGTCATAATGCACCCTAGATGGAAATCTAAAATAAAATATCTGGACTACAACCTTCCTCTTGGTGGAATTTATGATTCCCTCAGTACAATAATTTTGAAAATTGTATCCCTTAAGCTACAAGACTTGATATATTATTAACTGCTTGAATTGAAGAAGCTTTCCAATAGGCTTACGTGCTATCTAGAGGCACGGATTAATTTCTATGGAACTACAAGCTTATCTCAAACTGTTTTTCAGCAGTCTAAACTGCCAGCTTCATCTTCTTCCTAGGACAGAACAGAGTGTCCATTTCATCCCTGGCATCTCCAGGATGCACTGCTTTTAGCAGAGCTCCTCCAGAAGATGAGGACTGTGGATCCACTAGAGAATTGGTTGTGTTCAGTCGATCATACCCCAGGGAGACTGACATCCACTTTGGGCTCTTATCTTTCTATATCTTGTGGCATTTTCGGGTCTTCATTCTAGTCTGGCCAAACTGAACTGGTGAGCAGAGAATGATGGCAGGAGGGAATCTGGAGGGCATTGTTTTCATGAATTTAGAGAACAACTTTTCTACTTTAAGGGGTTTGTATTGCTGGAGGGAAACTGTTCAACTATCTTCTGCTTGCTTTCACTGCTCCTCTTCTCTCATCACTGATGCTGGGCCTTGAAAATCAGCAATGGCTCCTAGAACCACTAGACTGTCCAAGGGCAGAGAGGGCCAGGAATTTCTGCAGGGCTCATTCTAATAAGACTCATATTCCCTTCAGCCATGCCAAAGTTGAGTTGGGAATGCATTTAATTATATGTTTTACTGTCAACTCTGTATATTGTAAAAATATTACTAATTGTCCTGATATAAGGACAGCTTCCATAAACACTATTTCTAGGGACATCAAAGTGCAGGGCTTTGGAACACATTGCCATAGAAACCATGTGGCCTATGGCCATGGGTACTAAGAAAACATGGAAATGTTCAGGATTCATCACTCCTCAAGAAGACTTGTAATTTCCTGAAATTTTACAGCTCATATGTGAAACAGATGGAGGTTTTCCTCAATTTGACAACAATCCTAAAACCTTATATGACATTACCCATAGCAAGTTGCAGAAATTCACTAAACTTCTAAAAACTATCATTAATATAAAGTACATTTTTATTGCCCATATTAGAGAATAGACTGAAGAGGTAGTCAATTGTAGGGGAAAGTGTTGAGATGTGTAGCCAGCAAACTGATCCAAGTGTTAGTTTTGTGTCTTTTGTGAAGTTTGTAATTTGTTGTGATTTTAAGTTTATAATTTTGTTGTGATTTTTTCTCAACATAAAATAAATATTCACTTTATACCCAATTTTGTAGCAGTGATTTTTGCATTCTTTTAAAGAGGGACCACCAAATTGCATAAGCTTCATAAGACCGATTACCAGGACTAAGCTTTTTAGAATTTAGAGTCTTAAAAACTTTCCTAAAGCTAAAGCATCATATGTATCTCCACAGATCATTTTAAGAGAATATATTGAATACATTAGCAAATTGACATTGGGATTCTTTTCTCAAGTTAGTGTAATAGAGTTCTCTGAAGGCTCTAAAGTTCTCTGTGAAACACAAATATTTATGCTACTTTCTAAATTTTCTTTTTTCCTTCCTAGCTATTTAATTACTTATTAGTTATCTCTAATCACCTCTTTAAAAAAGGGTGTATATATACCAAGGATTTTATTCAGCCAGCAAATGTTCATGTGTTGGGCTTAAAAATACATTGAGAGGGATGCCTGGGTGGCTCAGCGTTTGGGTGTCTGCCTTCGGCTCAGGGTGTGATCCTGGAGTCCCAGGATCCAGTTCCACATGGGGCTCCCTGCATGGAGCCTGCTTCTCCCTCTGCCTGCCTGTGTCTCTGCCACTCTCTCTGTCTCTCATGAATAAATAAATAAAATCTTAAAAAAAATACATTGAGAATTAGCTACCTGATTTATTTAATAAGTAATTCAATGATGAAATACTGAATCAGTAGTAATCAAGTCTGTTACTTAAAGATACTATTTTTTTATGAGAAGATTTTAAATTATCACTTAAGTTCTCATCATTTACAGGAAAATGTTCTCCTTGACAGAGCTGTGGGCTGGTTGGCAAGGTGAAGGTGGTATTATGTATTTCTATGGCCTTCCCAACAGCCAATGTACAACAAGCAGTTTCTAAACAAGCTCTGTGTTGCAGTTGGGAAAGGAGCCAACAAGCACCCTGATTGATGCAGGGCCAAAATTGGGGGCATATTTGAGAGAAATCCATTTACTTCCTCCAGGCAGCATGGGAAATGGGGGAGGGGGGGCTTGCCTGGGAGCCGTGCAGATTATTCCAGGATGTACCTCTTGCCAGCTGTGAACTCCAAGCCACAGGCCATGGGGCCAGGAAACAACGGTGGGCACTTGGCAAATTTGTGGGACTTTTTGGGCTACAGTAATTTCTCCACTCATCTTTTCGCCAGGCTGTAAGAAAACTTCGAATATAAAAACTGGAGCCTCCTTTGGCCCTTCAAAAAAAGGTTGACCCTAAAGCGGACAGACTAAATAGAGAATGCACCACACAGTCTCTTCCCTGGGAGACTCCTGGGCACACATTCCTCTTTGTTAGCAGTACAGAACACCCAAGTTTGCAGTTGGTAACTTTGGCTGTCACGGAGCCTCTGCATTTGTAGAGCATTTAGCTTATTGACCTAAATGTTCTCATCTTTAGGGGGGAAAAAGTAGTTTAATTAATTCACAATAAAAATCCTCCATTTCATAGAAGATAAAACTCATATAACCCAAACAGAATTGAATGTGTGATATGATGCAGTCATCAGCATGCAGCAGCCTTAAAAATTACAACATCTGACCTTAATATGTGTGAATCTATCAGGATTCCATTGTCGACACGTATATTTTTCAATATTCTTCTCTGAGCTGAAATCATGTCATTTATATGCAAATGACCACATCTTCAGCAGCTGCTGCTTCTCCGTTGAAGCCGAGGGACTTATTTGCACTTAATAAAGCCTCATAAATAGGTTTTGCCTCTAAAAGGGTGGGGGAGCAGGAAACCCATCGTAGCCTTTTACAGTTACAATCCTCTTTTTGTTTTGAAAGCTAGCGGCCACCCCTAACAGGATGGTTCTCAGTTGCCAAAGAAACACGGGATCCTCACCCAGCCCATTCTCCCCTTTCCCTCCTTAGAAAACAAGTGTTCCTGTCCTTCTTCCACTGAAGCTGGAGGCAATGTCCAATCTCCAGCAGGGGTTGTGATTTAGTCTAGACTTCAGTGCAAGGAGAGCTGCCCTGTGAGCGGAACCTTCTGCCAGGCAGTAAGAGCAGGTGCCCAGCTCTGGGAAGATGCCCCCCAGACCCCCTCAGGCTGTTCTGTCTGAGGGGAAGAGGCAGCAGGGAACTTTTGGGCAAGCAGAGAGAAATTTTTTCCCTTTATGAGTTACTCGTTTCCCTTTTAAAACATACTACATAGGGGCGGCTGGGTGGTTCAGTCAGTTAAGCGTGGGACTCAGTTCAGGTCTTGATTTCAGGGTTGTGAGTTCAAGCCCCACTTTGGAGTGCCCAGTGTGGAGCCTACTTTAAAAAAAAAAAACCCAAAACAAAAAACACTCTACATGGAGAAGAGGCAACACTGGGGATTGTTTGTACAATCTGATGGTCCAGTCAAACTGCATTAAGCGAACATTAAACACACCTTCATCCATGTGAGTGGTACACAGCATCTCTCCTTTGCCCCCTCACTCCCATCTTTCTAGCTGGCCATTCTTTTTCAACAGAAATTGGATGACAAGGAAGATTGTATGAATCTACCCATTTTCTATTAATGCTCCTATAAAACCACCCAGGCTTCTACTTTGGGGTCAACGGAAACAGTTCATTTACCACTTAAGACAATTTAAGACATATTTAAAACAAAAAGAAAGAAGAATATTATGGGATAATTGTCTCCTGCTGTTAGATGCTAAGACAAACCTGAGGCACTTATGAAAAATAAATAATGATGGGAAGCAGGGTCATTTATTTTTAAAGCACTGTGTTGCTGATTTGGTAATAATGACCTATTATCCTTGTCAGAGTAATAGACTGTTCCTGGAGCTTCATTTCTGGTGTGTGAGCAACTGGCATGGTAGAGATGATTATACTGTCTGATAAATGTGTATAATCATCAAAGACACTGGTTGACAATACTATCATTAAATTGTCACCAGCTTGGCAAAGAGACAAACATCCCTACCACATCAACCTATCAGAGATGTTTATAACTGCAATAATATCCAAGCATGATATTAACTCAGATAACTGAAATCATACACTCTCAACAACCAGCCACGAGGAATAACATGTGGTCAGGTAGGAGTTGGAAGGGAGATATCTTGCCCTTGAATCAGGAGTCCTGGGCTCCCCTCCCAAAGAATCAGAACCTTTCATTTTTTTTTTTTTTTCATTTTAAAAATAGAGATAATATCTGTCTTCTCCAGCTCACAACAACACTATGAGTAGCAACATTTTAAAAGATACAAAATACAAAGTAATAATAATAGATTCCTTCTTTTTTGTACAAAGTTGCTCTTGATACATTTAAGATTTTATATTGGTTTACTTTAAAAAATATGATAAAATACATTTCACATAATTAAATTATATAATAACATATAATAATATACATAATATTATCATCCTAACCTTTTTTTTTTTTTTTTTTTTGAGAGAGAGAGATAGATAGAGTGGCGGGAGGGCAGGGGGCTAAGGAAGAGAGAATGTTAAGCAGGCTCCATGCCCAGAATAGAGCTCAATCTCACAACCCTGAGCTCATGACCTGAGCTGAAATCAAGAGTCAGGTGCTTAACCAACTGAGTCACCCAGGTGCCCACCCCTCCATATAAATCATTTTTAAGAGTACAATTCAGGGTCACCTGAGTGGTTCAGTCTGCTAAGTGACTTCAGCTCAGATCATGATCTCAGGGTCCTAGGAGCGAGCCCTATATCAGGCTCCCCGCTCAGTGGGGTCCACTTGTCCCTTTCCCTCTAACCCCTTCTCTTCCCTCTCCCACTTGTGTGCGTGCGCAGACATACACACACACTCTCTCTCCCAAACAAATAGGTAAATAAAATATTTTTTTAAGAGTACAATTCAGTGTTAGGTATATTTATATTGCTGTGCAACCATCACCACCATCCATCTCCGGAACTCTTTTCATCTTGCAAAGCTGAAACTTTCTACCTATTAGGTAATAACTCTCCATTCCCCTCTATCCCTCCAGACCCTGGAAATAATTATTCTACTTTTTGTGTCTATGCATTTGACTACTCTAGGTGCCTCATATGTGGAGTCACACAGTGTTTGTCCTTTTGTTAATGGTTTAATTCACCTAATATAATGTCCTCAATGTTCATCCACATTGAAGCATGTGTCAGAATTTCCTTCCTTTTTAAGGCAAATAATATTCCATTGTATGCATATATTACAGTTTTAGTCCATTCATCCACTGGTAGATACCTGGGTTGCTTCTATTTTTTGGCTATTTTAAGTAATACAGCTATGGACATGAATATACAAGTATCTCTTTGAAATTCTGCTTTAAATTCTTTTGGGTATATAGCAAGAAGTGCAATTACTGGATCATGTGGTAATTTTATTTTTTTATTTTTTGAGGTATCTTAATACTGTTTTCCATAGTGGCTATACCATCTGATACCAAGGGTATGTAAGGATTCTAATTTCTCCACATTCTCATCAACATTTATTTTCTTTTGTTGTTGTTGTTGTTGTTGTTGTTATAGTTGTCAACCTCATGGGTGTAAGGTGGCATACTGGTTTACTTTTTAATACAATGACATATAAGAATAATTATTTATAATATTATGAAAGTTTTCACATTTAGAATGACTTTTTTTTTTTAAACAAAGATTAGATACTAATTTGCCAAGTGTATTTACAACTACAATAGAGAGTGATTTGGGAGCTTCTTTGGGACCTGTATTACATATTTTTTAATGCAAACTTGCAAACTTGCCCCCCCAAATTATTTATATGTTTAGTTATATATATTATAACTCATACATATGGTGATACCTAAGAAGGTTTATATAAATTATGTATTTATTTTATAATGTGTGTGTGTGTGTGTATTCCATCCAAATACAGTGGAATGCCTTCAATAAAGTTCTGTCAAATAGTTATCTTCTCTGTTCCAATATTTCCAGGAATAGAAGCAAACCATATGGTTGTCTTATACTGAGCTTGTTTTGGAATAAAACTTTTTTCATATATTTTTAAATATTTTATTTATTTGAGAGAGCAGGAGCAGGGGAAGGGGCAGAGGGAGAAGCAGACTCCCTACACAGCAGGGAGCCCAACTTGGGGCTCGATCCCAGCACCCTGGGATCATGACCTGAGCCAAAGGCAAATGCTTAACCAACTGAACCACCCAGGTTCCCCAAACCTTTATATATATATTTTTTAATATTTTATTTTTAAGTAATCTCTACATCCAATGTGGGGCTTGAACTCACAACCCCAAGATTAAGAGTTGCATGCTCTACCGACTGAGCCAGCCAGGTGCCCCTTGAATAAAACCTTTAAAAAAATAATACAAGCTGCTTAGACATGTACCCTATACATTGCTTACAGAGTTTGATATTAGACTAAAGTAAAAGACTAGAATTTTGTGGATAAATTCCATATTGTTCTATATTTAGTCTGTTGTTTGGGCCATATGAGAAACTTTTGAATTGTAGCATTCTTTGACTAATCAGCATCCTGCAGATGTTAGCATAAAAGTCATTAGTGAAACTGTCGAACAATTTAGGACTGAGGGACCAACCTCTAAGTTATTCTTCCTGGAAACCCTCCTCTGGAGTTATAAAATTTCTTAAGTAACACTGTTATTATTCAACAAGTTAAAAATCTTCCTACCTGGAACAGCCAATGCACAGTTCTTTCATAAGGGTGTCATGAGATTCTTGGTGAGGCTGAAATCCCAATACTCTTTGTCTATAAAACTCCCTTGATTTCTAGTATATATATACCCCTTTAGAAGAAAGAAAAGGCATTTAGGTTGGCATGAATTTACCAAACCTATGCTATTCCTAGAGATCACTATTTACTTTGAAAACTGGTAAAAGTATCTTTAATATCATTAATTATAGGTTTATTGACTACCTATTCACAATATTTATTCTTCATTCACAATTTCTTAAAGATTTCTGGTGTCAGTTCAACTATATAGTCTATAAAAATAATGATAAAACGAAAGCTATTGTGCATCAAGTATTTATTATGTGCCAGGTACTGGTTAAAATGCTTTATGTTGAATTGTTCACCTGCCCTATGAGGTAGACTATTATCTCAATTTTAAAGGGAAGAAACTGAAATTCACAGCTGTTAAGCAACTTGCCAGGAGAATAAAGTAGATGCTATGTGTATCTGATGCCAAAGCCTAGTTTCTCAAACTATCGTCTTACCTTCCCTTGGGATGCAGTGGTTCAGATGTGGAATCATGTACAAGCTGGCCTTCCAATTCTTTTTTTTTTTTTTAAGATTTTATTTATTTATTCTTGAGAGAGAGAGAGACAGGCAGAGAGACACAGGCAGAGGGAGAAGCAGGCTCCATGCAGGGAGCCCGATGTGGGACTCGATCCCGGGACTCCAGGATCACACCCTGGGCCAAAGGCAGGGTTAAACTGCTGAGCCACCCGGGCTGCCCTCCAATTCTTTTTACTAACATTTGTTCCATCCTTTTCAGTCAGTCTTCATTGTCTCACTCAGAAAAAAAAAAAAGTGGTAAAATAAGAGTGGAGAAGTTATTTTCCTCACTGCTAATATATGTTAACTTAGCATCATTATTTTCGAGCTGGGGTTTTTCCCTTCTCAGAACTCCTCCTGCTCTAAATTTTTAATTTTCTTTAGCATTTTTACCTCTTTCTGGATGTTAGTCTTCCTCTAAGACTTGAGTTACTCCAAGAACTTGGGTATGTGTCATCCTGTTCACTGTTCACCCATGCTCATCAGAATGCATGCTACCTCACTGGATTCCTCCAGCTTTTCTTGCTCACTGGGACCATTGCAATGGTCAGAATCAAAATGTGCACTTATTCATTTTCATTGTTTTCCTTTCTTTTAATGGATTCACTATCATGTCATCAGTTAACAGGCCTTTTTATTGGCTCAATAATAACTGTGCACTTTAGAGAAAGCCAAACTTGCATCGTACAACCTGCCCATTCTCTGATTGCTTTTGGCAATAGGCTTTGCTTGGTATGTGACAGATACATTTCCTCTGGCAAACTCTCCCTGAATTCTCAAGAATTTGCTGGGGTGGCACACTCAGAACATCAAGAAAATAATAAATCTGCCATGACTTTGTCATACAGAAACCTTCCCAAGTGATAGCCAGGGAAGTTCTGATGTGGAGAAGGGATGTGGAATAGCAGTTAACAGCTCAAATTTGGAGTAAACCTGCTATAGGTGAGAGTGGGGATGGTGCCATTTCTTCAGCCAGGTAAGATTTTGATCAGCTGCTCAAAACTCCTTCCCATTCTACCCTATTAGCCCAAGGGCATATCCAGGCCAGTGACTCCCAGTGAAGACACTTACCACTTTCTAAAGGCTTTGTGAACATTTTCCTCATCCTCCAAGTGGTTTATCCTTGCTTAATTTTCAGTATGAGAAAAGAGGTAAAGATGATTGAAAGACATTGTTTATAGTTGAAAATATCTTTTTAGAAAATATCTTTGGGGTTTAAAACTCTAGGAGGGGGGAATTAACTCATGAAAGGACTGATTTCTTCCCACACTTAGAAACCCTCACTAACACTCCATCTCTCTAAAGGTCTCAGAATAAATAGCAAAGTGAGCTTGTAATGAATAAAAGACAAAGCAAGAGCTTCTGCTGTGGTGCTTCCCTGGTTTATGTCACAGCTCTGTTTTAGATTATAGATACAGTTTGGGAAAGTTATTTCAATCCAGCTAAAATGACATCAGTGTAGCTCTGTGCCATGAGCCCAAAGGTGGCACATTAGTTTCTCTCGCTGCTTTAACAAATTACCAAAACTCTGTGGCTTAAAAAACCCCACAAATTTATTACTTATACTTCTAGAGGTCAGAAGCCCCAAAATCAGTATCACTGGGCTAAAATCAAGGTTGCTTGATTTTATTTTTAAAGATTTTATTCATTTATTTATGAGAGACACACAGAGAGAGGCAGAGACATAGAGAAAGAAGCAGTCTCCATGTAGGGAACCTGATGGGGGACTCAATCCCAGGACTCCAGGATCACGCCCTGAACTGAATGAAGGTAGACGCTCAACCGCTGAGTCACCCAAGCGTCCCAAGGTAGCTTGATTTTAAAATCCAAGGCTACATCTCTTCTGGAGGCTCTAGGGGAGAATCTATTTCCTTTTCTGGAACCTGCCTACATTCCTTGACTTGTGACCTTTTTCTCCACCATTGAAGCTAGCAGTGTAGCATCTTCATATGTATCTCCCTTTCTCTTTGTCTCTCTGGCCTTTACTTCCATCCCTATATCTCCTTCTCTGACTCTTGCTTCTTTCATTTATAGGAACACCCGTGCGTACACTGGGCCCACCTGGATGATCTAGGATACTCTCCCCATCTCAAGATCCTTAACTTCATATGTGCAAAGTCTCTTTTGCCATGTAATTTGACATATTCACAAATATAGGAGATTAAAACATGAATATCTTTGGGGGCCTTATTCTGCCTACCACAGGTGTGTATTATGCATTCTTTTCTCAGTCATAGGGCCCAGATATTATCAGTCCCAGTTTATATTTGGCAGTCAGTACTTCAAATAGAACAAGTTGGCATTCAAAGAAGCTGAAGTTAATCAAATAAAAAGCAGGTATCAGCATGCACTTTATCACATCACCAAGAGAATCAAAACAGTATGATAGTAAATTTGACTTCTTGTCATGTTGAATTCTTTCAGTGCTACGTTATCAGAAAGAGGCAGTATTGTTATAATGTAATTTATATAGTGCCTTCCCCTGAGTGATGAACAGAATATTCCTCAGGATCCTCAGAGAATTAGTCTATCTCTTTTTATCCCAGCTCAGTCACTCCAGCAATATAATACGCAGCAATATTATATCTGTGTGCAAGAAATAAATAAAACTCACTAAATTTAAGGATGTTCACTTTAAGAAATTCCTTTTGGAATTCCTTTTTCCCCCCTTTCATTTGAAAATGTTCTTTGGGTAGTATAGAGCCATTGACCCACATTAGATTAATTAGGTCAATTAGCCTTTATATAGTAATTGCCATTCAGATGGCTTTGAATAATTCCCTTTTAATAAAGATGTGCCTTGAAAAGAGATTATAACTTAAATTCCTGCCACATAGTAGCATTAAAAAAAACATGAATTTATTCTTTCTTTGATATGTCTTTGGGTATAACAATATTGGGTACAAAAAGCTTAAGGACTTTACCTTGATGAGTTGATTATTTACATTCATACATTGTTAAAAGCCACATGTGTAGTTTCCATTTGGAAAGGCTGTTGGTAACCCTGAATGCTGAGCTAATTCAAAGCAACCCTCTCTTCTTCCAAACTGTCAATATTAATTTCCACATTTTCAAACTCATATTGGCCCTAGCACCTAATCTTGGACTCTTTACCAGCGATCCAGACTACCTGAAATATTTTGCCTTCTGCTTCTCTCCTTCAACATCATCCCCATATCTTATCTTACTATGACAATAGCTACCACTTAATGAGTATTTTCTAGGTACCAAAGATTTCACATTCATTATTGCTAATTGCTACTTTGAGTTAACTAACAAATATTTGTTGAAATATTTGCTCTAGATACTAGAGTCCAGTGGATATCCTTATCTCTGTGTAATACTTAGGAAATAGAGATAGAGAAGTTTAGTGACTACCCTAAGGCCCTCCAGCAAATGAGTTTGGACAAAGCGCAGAGTCAGCCTGGCTCCACAGCCCAGCTCTGTCCACCCCACTGGCTGGAATTGTTGTCTGATTTGGAGGCCATGTTTGAAAACTAATTCAACTGTTATCAATGAGGTCAGAACATTAAAAAATTAGTAAGAGGCACTTTGGGAATGAGGTTGAAAAATAGACAACTCACAACTAGTTAGAACACAGATCCCACTATCAGTAATTAAAAGCTTTAATTTTTTCAACTTCAAGATTCTGATGCCTGTAGAAGTGCAAAAAAGTTGACGTACTACTTAAGAGAATTCATGTGAATGGAGTGAGGGGTAGTTCTAGTTGCATCCTTTCTGTTTTCTCTTGCTGTAGTTCACTCAGTCCCTGATGTATAGGTCAGATCAAGGCTGCTGTGTAGTGCTAAATAGTCTGCTGTGTAATGACATTAATAGGGCTTGTAGACTTTGACCTCCCACTGAACAGAAAGGACTCTGTGAGTAAATTAATTCTATTAATGAGATCTGGACATTTAGATGGTCTGGAATATGGAGATAATTTTGTTCGTTTGTTAGTTTTCTGTTTTAAAAAGATTTATTTGTTCATTTGAGAGAGGGAAAGAGAGAGACTGTGGAGTGGCAGAGGAAGAGGGAGAGAGAAACTCCAAGCTGACTCTGCTGAAGGCAGAGCCCTATGTGGGGCTTGATCCCATGACCCTCTCAGATTGTGACCTGAGACAAAACCAAGAGTTACAGGCCTAACTGACTGCACTATCCAGGCACCCCTGGGGTCTCTTATACAAGTGTTTTAAATTTAAAACCTTGTGAAAATCAGAAACTTTCATATTAGTAATGTAAAAATGGCATTTCTGGAAGACAGTTTGACAATTTGTTTCAATAATTTAAATGTGCATTTCTAGTCAAAAGCCAATAGATAAAGATACATGTATAAGAATGTTAATTGTAACATTAGTCATTAAAAAAACTGGAAAAACCTAAATATACATCAATAGGGTAGTCATTAAATATGTTGTGCAGATCTATGCACATACTGATTTATATCAATCAACGATTATTAATGATTAATATCAATCCATTTATATTGTACTGTTCAATGAAAATAAAATTAAAAATCAGATTATAACCCCACTCTAAAATGCATGTGTGCATGTGTGTGTATGTTATCTGGATGGCTACACTCTAAAATACACACTATGGTTATTACTAAGTAGTAGGATTGAGGGGGATTTTAAAATCTTTGTACTTCTGTATTACCTGAAAATTCTTCTTTTGCTATCTTTTAACCCTATTTCCTACTTAGATCACTGAAACCACCCCCACTGACAACTATGTTAATGCATTTGATGTAAATCTTCTAGTTTGTTTGTAGTCTTACAAAATTTAACTTTACTTAGATGGTATCACATTCTGTGTCTTACATTTCCCACTTCATACTGTGTTTTAGATCTATGTTGCTACATGTACAAGTTTGCTGCATGTAACTGTTGAATTACTTTAATAATATAGCTATTGTAAATAAGCATGTGCTTTCATAATCAGAAAAAAATCTAGTAAAACTCTTTTTATGAAGAAAGAAAACAATCTTTCTTCTAACATAAGAGCATGAAGCTATAAATTGCTTTACATAATTTTGCCACAGAAATATTCCAAAGGAGAAATACTTTTTAAACTGGTGATTCTATTTTACTAAACACTTCTTTATAAAAGCGCTTGGACACATGGATCTCTTTTCTATAAATGTAGAAAATTTGAAGAGAAAAGAGAATCTTTCTTTGAAGTCTCTGAAATGCTTAACTTATTTTAGGAGGCAAAAAATTATTTTGCAACTGAAAAGTAGTGAAATGAACTTATTACAGTGTGTTCTCACTATATATTAAAAATGAAATTAAAATCATTTAAAATAAAAGAAATATGACATTGTAATGCAAACAGAAATTGAGGAAAATCCCAAAAGGATAGGAAATAGTTGGTTGATGGACAGCACAGGAAAATGAAAAGACAATCAGAAGAAGTAATAAAGCCTATTGGGAAAAACCTGAAATTTATATATTGAAAGTTCATAATTTTTAACATAAAAATCTAATAATAACTGCTAATCCCTTTTCTTTCTTTAAACTTTAATTTAAGGATAAAAATAGAACTTCAAGGCTAACTTTATTCAGTCATTTTTTTTTATAAGATAGATATCAAATACTCTCAGTAAAGGTTTGTGTTTAACTTTCAAACTTTTCTTCAAAACAATATATTCCTAGATGAGAGATGTGAAAAGAAACCACATATAACTGTAATATTATGGGGAAAAAATAGCAAGAATGAGAGTCATATTCCAAGCAGATATGACTGGAGTATTGTGATCTCAGAAAAGGTCACAAAACACTGTTTCTTCTCTTTCTTATTTAGGCTAGTTTTCACTGATAGCAGCAGAGAAGCTTTATAACCCAGCATGGACAGACAAACCCAAGTTGCCCTTAAGAGGATTCTCTTAAAGCAGGGTGTTCTTTTTTCCCTCTTTCTTTCTCTCTCTCTCTCTCTCTTTCCAAAATATTGGATTTCAGAATGAAGTCATCAATCTAGGGAAAATAATAGCATTTAGGGGAGGCAGGTCAGAAAAGTAGATTAAAGTATAAAAGCTTAAGTGTGGAAACTAAAAAACAAAATAGTGACCTGAAGCTGCAAAGCCAAATGGGAAGAATTGATGTCTACTCACGTTGATAGGTGACCTGCACAGGGGAAAGGCCTCACCCAATGATCAGATGCTCTATGGAAACAAGTCATAGTAGACTTGCTTCTCTGGAAACTACAGTTAAACTGGAGACAGAGACTGGAGGATGGGTCTTGGCTAACAGCCCTCTTGAATTTGCCTCAAATTGTCCAACAAAAAATCTCTACAGATTAGGGGGAAACCTGGATTTTGATGATTTGATGTAACCTTAAAGATGCTGTATTTTAGTATTTCATTCTAGACAGAATGGCATAATGATTATGTAAAGGGTTCTCAAATCACATAAAGTTCAAGCTTTGCAACGTTTGGCAATTTATTTAGCTTCCTTGTGTAAAAATATATATACATAGTGAGAGTATTTACCTCAGAGGACTATTGAAAGGATTAAATATGCCATCCATAGGGCTTAGAGCAAGGTCCAGCATACAGTACAAATTCAGTAATATTAGCTAGTACTAGTAGTAGATAGAATTTTTTTAAGGCAGTGTGTTTACAATCTGCACATTTACCTGACAACTGAGATTCAGATCGGAGTTTCTTTTCTTTCTTTTTAAGATTTTTATTTATTTATTATTTTATATATAGAGAGAGGGAGTGTGTGAGCCAGAGGCAGGGCAGAGGGAAAGAATCTCCAGCAGACTCCCCACTGAGCATGGAGCCTGACCAGGGGCTCTATCTCAGGACCCTGAGATCACGACCACAGCAGAAATTAAGAGTTGGAGGCCTGACTGAGCCACCCATGTGTCCCATGACATAATTTATAAACTTGATTACTGGTTTCCACACACTGGCAGTCACTCATGTGAAATACATGCTTAAAATTTGTACAATTGGTGGTGCCTGGGTGGCTCAGTCAGTTAGGCAGATCTGAGTTTCTATACCAGCTGAGATTAGTATGTTGTAAGGTTTTTGATAGATCATATTGAATCTGAAGACGTTAGTTCTTACTAATAATATTAGGAAATTAGACTTCTTTAGACTTTAGAAAAAATCTAAAAGAAAGCTGAGCCCACGTCTTTTCTCAGGTACCCAGCATCTGAGCTCTTTTCTTTTCCTCTGACCTCTCT
Source organism: Vulpes lagopus (assembly GCF_018345385.1). Classification (NCBI taxonomy): domain Eukaryota; kingdom Metazoa; phylum Chordata; class Mammalia; order Carnivora; family Canidae; genus Vulpes; species Vulpes lagopus. Next base: position 146,521,936 of record NC_054826.1, on the reverse strand, counting down.
CCGTTTCCCCAAGTCTAGCAAATCTTCAGTCTTGAGGACAGGAAAAACAGGTTTTAATCCATAAGATATTTTTCCAATTCTTTTGTCTCAAGTCTGGATCTTAGATTTGAGATGTTAAAAATCAAGGATTTGAAAACCCTTCCCTGAGGAACATCTACTTTATAGTCTAGCTGTTTCAATGAAGGAGGCAACAGGAAAAAAAGAAAAACAAAACAAAATAAAAACAACCAACAACAGGGGTTAACACCTCAAAAATACATCAAAGTAGGGAGAAATGTATGTTTTATCATTTCCATCTGAAACTATATTTTAAATACTTTAACTTTCCATAATGAACAAGTCTTCCAACTAAAATACTTTTCTTTAGTTAGAAACATGGGTTACTTTGTACTGTTGATAAGTGCTTGATTTTTATAATTTCCTTTCAGCCCAAATTGTAAATATTAATTAGATATATGCATGTAAATGATCATAACTCCAATTTACCAGATGCAAATGACTCATTTCTTTAGTCCCTTAATCCCTTTGTTTTCTCCTTCCAGAATCTGTCAATCTGTTCCCTCCATGACCTTTTGCTACTCTCCAAATTTACCCCAACCCCTAACTTCACTCTTTTAATAATTCACTGTCCAAAAGAATGTATAGCTTTCCTTTTCATAAATTTGACTATGTCTGCATGTTACCTCCTTAAGAAGTCCAGACACTATGAATCTTAGGTAGAGTCTAGAAAATGTTGTGGATGATATAATTTGATAGTGATATTAATTTTTAAAAAGCCTTGGGGCTCTGGGGTGGCTCAGTCAGTTAAACATCCAATTCTTGATTTCAGCTCAGGTCTTGATCTCAGGATCATGAGTTCAATCCTGCATTGTTCTCTACACTGGACATGGAGCCTACTTTAAACAACAATAACAACAACAACCAGAAAAAAACCTTGATAACTTAAAAGACCTATATTTTTGTTGCATTTTGATCATTGTTACCTGGATGATCCATGGGTCCCTTGAAACATGACCTGCTCATGTTCATCTTTCTCAGACTAGCTCATGATATAAGAGGTAGTATAAAACAGCTGTTCAGTCACAATATTCAATAAAAGAATAGTAAGATATCTGGTCATTTTCACATAGTAATGCATGTATAGTAAGACCATTCTAATACTATATTACATATGTAGGCAATATTTCAAAACTGTAAGTATAGCAACAGCTATGGCTAAAATTGTGCTTAGAATTGAACTATTTTGGTTTATAGCTAGAAAAGAATTTCTTAATACATTTAAGAAAGAAGAGAGAAGTACGTTTTACATTTATTATGAAAGATAAAAAGTTTACAAAAATGAGCATAAGCTATAACCCTTAATATTAAGAATTAAAGTAGGAAAAGTATGGTGCCAATCTGGGTTCAGTTCAGGACTAGCTGAGAAACAATGGGCAAGTAATTTAGTATTTTGGTGGGCTCTTTTCTAGTCCTGTAAGTTGAAATTTTGAACTAGAATCTAAATTTTGAACTAGAATTTTGAACTAGTAATCTAAAAAAATCTACAATTTTTTATTGTACCATTCAATTATTTCTCTTATTTAAAAATGTATCAGATAACAATGGAAAGAAAAATTAATTTTAAAAGTAAAATAAAACTTTTGTAGTGATTTAGTCAGTAAATATGACTGTAGTAGTGGGCTTCATTGCCTTTTCTGGGCAGCTATAGACTTGAAGTGTTTTAAAGGACAGTACCCCAAGAAAAAAAGAGTGTACCTACCAGTGCAGAAGTGAAAGGATTGGATCAGTTGTCCTTGATTGAATCAACTTGTTCTTGATTGTTCTCTATTTAAAGATTGAAGTATTGGAGCCATTGGAACAAAGATTCAGCATCCTCAATGTTTTGCGAGTTTGTTTGTTTTGACATTGCCATTTTTAATCAACCTGCTGGAAGAGCTGTCTTTGAATTTTTTCTGATGTTCTCCCAAACACAGATAACTTTTATTGTCTTTTACAGGTGAAAAGGGGTCAGGGAAAGTAACTCAGAAGCCATTATATTATAAGAGTTTTCAGTTTTGCAGCATTGTCAAAGATTTTATGGTTCAGATGGTGACTTCAGTGAAGAAATTGAAGAAGGGGAATCTATTAACAGAAAATATTTTAAAGATGAGAGTTTCTCTGTTAAGCACAACAGAGAATCTCTCTTATCAGTGACAAGGGGAAGGATACAAAAGGTTCATAGTTCTTCATAACCAGAAAACCAACTTCTCATTTAGATGGGTATCATGTTGTTTTTGGGCAAGTAAACAAAACAAATATTCTAAACAAGTTAGATAGTTGTGGAGAGCTAATTCCCAAACTAAGAAAGAAAAGGCATAAATGCTCTCCCTCCTCCTCATCCAGTGACTCACACAGCTCAAGAGATTCTCAGTCCTATTCTGATTCTGCAAGTGCTTCTCAAGAGAAATTTTAAAAAGAAACGTAGGAAAAAGTACCCCCCCAACCCACACACACATACACACACCCTAGAAAGAAAAACACATCTAGTGAAAGTGAGGCTGAGGGACGCATGGGTGGCTCAGTGGTTGAGCGTCTGCCTTTGACTCAGGTCATGATCCTGGGGTCCTGGGATTATGTCCTGCATCAGGCTCCCTGCATGGAGCCTGCCTTTGCCTATGTCTCCGCCTCTCTCTCTGTGTCTCTCATGAATAAATAAATAAAATCTTAAAAAAGAAAAATGTGGCTGAAAAAAATCTTAAAGCATAACACTAGAGTACTGTCCATCCAGAAGAATTCCCTTCTATACCTGAAGATAGATTCCTAATTAGAAAAAGTGTTCCCAAAGCTGATGACAAAGAAAGGAAACACACATACACACACAGATAACTAACTTCCAGCCTGCTTCATATCAGAGGAGACTTTCAGTTACTAGGTCTAGCAAAGAAATTAAAGGAATAGGATCAAGGATTATCGAACTCCCCCCAGATCCAGATCAAGGGATCATTTCAGATGTAATGAAACTGCTTCACATTGGAGGCATGAGATTCAGAAAGCCCAAAGAATGAGGGTATCCAGTGGTGAAAGATGAATCAAAGGAGCTTAAGATTGAGTTACACAAAAGAAACTGAAACAAAAGAAAATCAAAGAAATCCAGCTAGAGTAAAGGAGAAAAACAGAACCGATCATAGGCATATGTCCAAGAGTCCAAACAGAAAAAATGAAGAGGAAAAGAAAGCTAAAGATCATAAACCTAACAGCAAAGAGAGAGACATTAGAAGAAATTCAGAAAAAAAGATGATAAATATAATAAAAACAAAGCATACAATATATAATAATACAAAGCATAATGGAAATAAAAGAAAATAGGGATCAAGGAGTAAAGAAAGAGAACATAAGAATGCTAAAGAAAAAGTTTGAGTCTAAAGGAAAAGATCAAGAAAGGGGCAAAATTAAAGAGAAGTTTAATAAAAATCAAAGAGCAATGAACATGATAATTAAAGTAAGGAAAAGTAAGGGAAAGAATAGATGCATAGTGTAGAAAGGAATGTGATACAACCAAAGGCAGTTACAATGGTCCTGTCCTTACTCATCCTGTAGCCTCAGTCCCCATCCCAGTACCTCACTCTCATCAAGAAGGCATTGAGCCCACAGACAAATACATAGGAGATAAGGTGCCCAGCAAGATTCTGAAAAGGAAAAAAATAAAAGAGCTTCTCATCTCTTTTCTTTTTCCACAGTTGAGAGGAGGTTGAAACAATACAATAAAATGGTCCCGTTTTTTCAACAAAAATTAATTCTGCCAGCTACAAAAACACTTGTAAACCAGATTGCACTTCTTAATAGTTTAAGAAACATGTGACCTGGAGAATCACCTTAATTTTGTCACCCATAGAGTAAGATTCTTTTATCTGACCCCAACATCAAAGGGATCCTGTAAGAAATATTTATGCAGATTCTTAAAGTGCTTGTGGTTCTCAGGAGGAAAAGTGGTATATGGGGTGAAACTAAAAAATAAAGTATCCCCCCCCCCCCAAAAAAAAAGCAGTTATAATGGTAGAACAAGAGAAAGAAGCAGAATTAGGGGCAGGAGCAGAAGGATATGATCCAGAAGCCATGACAGAACTGGCAGTAGAAGCAAGGAGTACCACAGATACAGAGAAGAAGAGTAAAGAGGGGAAGGCCAGAAAGCAGACAGAGAAGAGCAACATCAAGAAATAAAGATAGGAGGGGAAGGAGGAGAGATTCACAAAGCTCAGAGACAGAAGAAAGTCAAAGCAGAAACAACGAAAAACAAAGAAACCATTAAAGTTCACTCTGGAAAGGAAATTCTGAAGGTCAGAAAAGAATATACTATTAAAAGTAAAATCATAAAAAAATAATCATAAGAGTTCAAATAATAATAGGGGGAAAGGCTGATAGAGTTCAAAGTCCATTCTCAAAATGAAAACAAAGTAGGACAATGAATTAAAGTACTCCACGTTGAAAAATAAGGAGCATGAGAAGTCCACAGTGGAAAAGGAAAACCAAAAATCAAAGGGTCAAGAAAATGACCATGTACATGACAAAAATTTTAAAGTATGGTCATAAAAAAAATTGATTATGAGTCCAGCTAAGAACAAGTAAATGAAGACAAAAGTAGATGAGTGAGCTGTGGAAAGTTCATTTCTATTTTGTCTTTAAGTTGTAGAGACTTACTAATGAATCTCCTTTATGTTGTTTTCCTCTTTTCATTGTTTTTGGGTTGTTTTGTTTACCCTCTTTTTTTTTTTAATGTGAACTTCACCTGGTTGATCTTTAGATAACTTGCAACCTGAATAATTTGTACTGCTAAAGTTTTAATAAGCTTGACATAAAAAAAAACAAACACTGTAGTAAAACTGGTAGATTTAAAAAAAATTTTTAAGTTGTAAATGGTAAAAGATTTACATTTCCAAACTGATTAATACAGAAACAGGCAAATAAAACCCAAAATGGTGACTTTATCATGTTTCTACTTTCTAAAAGATTGAAGCGACCTACTGTCATAAGGATATCCCTCAGGGGGTAAAATGCAATGTTGGCTGGATTTTCATTCCTTTTTTGATTTAAAAAAAATTATAGTTACAACATACGTGAGTGCAGGTTTATGCACATTTTTCTAAATCTTTCAGAATACTATGTTTTGTTTTGTTTTGTTTTGTTTTGTTTCACTCTGTTTTGCTGAAGTATGTAGGGAGTTTTAAGGTATATGTTAGTTTAGGGAAAGGTTTCCGAATTGAAATGTGAAAATAAGCAAGACAAAGATTGCTCTTTTGAATTATCGGCTTTTATTATGTTAATTAAAACAAAACTCAATAGAGCATCTAAATGCCTCTCAAGCTACATAAAAAAATACCCAGTTGATGCATGGGAATTATAAAGATAATTTACACAGTTGGTGAGGAAAACAACCTATACTGAAAGGCAATTAAAGAAGAGCGATATCACCATATTACATTTAAAATAGGAAATATATGTGCAGAAAATCAAGTAATCATCATTACTCTTATACTTGTCTTCTGGAATGGATTCTCTTAAAAATCCTGGTACTGCCTCCTTTCCTTTCTACCTTAAAAAAGTGCTTCTCACAGTTTAACATACATGTAATGCAGACAGGGACCTTGTCAAAATGCAGATTATGACTCAGAAGGTCTGGAGTGAGGCCTGAGAACTTCTAACACCAGCTCCAAGGAGTTTCTTCTATTACCTATCTTTGGATCTGATACTGAGGGGCAAGGCCTGGAACTAGCAGCAGCCAGGAAGTGACATGCTAGAAGACAAAAAGAGCCAGGTTTTCCTTCCTTTTGTTTTATTTGTGCTACTAACCAAAATCCACAATGAAATTCTTAGCTTGCTTACTTAATTCTAAGCTTAGCTTGGTTTACTTCTCTTTGCCCTAACTTTCTCCTCACTGGTGTCTTCTCTATTCCCACAAAAATAGATGTTCTTAAATATAGACACCTGGTATGATCTAAGATGTCACAGTTAAGTATTAGCTTTGTAAGCCCTAGGCTACACGTCCTCAAGGAGTGGTTCCCTATTGTCCTTGATAAGGGTGTTTTCTAGAAATGGGGTCATGATAAAAAGAGATACTTTGTGTGACTCTACTAAGGATCCAAGGAGCAAACTGTGCTAAAACCTAAAAGAGTGAATAATTCAGCAATCATTTCTATTTGGCTTTAGAATGCATTATAATACAATTTGCAAAAGATTTATTTTCTAATTACATTTTACCTAAGGTAATATTAAAATAGATTGATATGCTCTACCATAAAACAACTAAGAGTGCTTTTGAACAGGGGACAGAGATAGAGGAATCTATCTGAAAGCATGAGGAAGTATATGTAGGAGGGAGGTGTAAAAGAAAATTTTTCTATGGATGATATACCTATGGAAAGTCAGAGAGTTCATTTGTCAAGTCCTATGCAACTTGAATTGCAGTAATAATTCAAATGTGATTTGCAAGGAAACATTTTCCTTGACTTATGCTTATGATGAGGTTATATCTTAATAAACCTATTGTAAGTTGAAAATATCGTTAAGCCAAAAATGCATTTAATACACTCAACCTACTGAACATCATAGTTTAGACTAGCCTACCTTAAACATGCTCAAAACAATTACATTATCCTATAGTTGGGCAAAATCATCTCACACAAAGCCTATTTTATAATAAAGTGTTGAATATTTCATGTACTTTATTGAATACTGTACTGAAAGTAAAAAACAGATTGGCTGTATGGGTACAGAATGTTGTCAGTGTATAGGTTGTCTATCCTCATGTTCCTGTGGCTGACTAGGGTACAGCTCCCAGCTGCTGCCTAGCATGGCAACAGAGTATCCTATGCAGATCACTAGCTTGAGTAAGGTAAAAACTCACAATCGAAATATGGTTTCCACTGAATGCATATCATTTTCATACTATCACAAAGTTGAAATCAACTGTTAAGTTGGAGACGCTCTGTATTATATTATTTCACCCCTCTGATCGGTTATAGTACTGCTAAGGAGAGGGTTTTTTAGTACAACTACCATTTTTGAGCACATATTATGCATCAGTCCCTAAACTAAGAGCTTCCTATGCAGTGGCTTACTCATTCTCACTCCATACCTGTGAGGTAGGTGCCTATATGCTACATTAGAGGTGGGAAAAATACAGTCTATTAAGGACTTTTTTGACTGAAAAAAAATTGAAAAATTGAACCCAACAAAGATTTGTTATATGGTTTATTATATATTTGAAATGAGTTACAAAATGGAAAACTGTAGGGTTATTCACTTATGGTAAGAATATCCAGTGACTGGACTCCTTTAAGTGGTTAGTCCACTTCTTAAGGACTACTACATCTAATTTTCCAGGTAAACACTTGCACAAAATAAGGCATGTCTATGTTAATTTGACATTTGTTTTGATTACTTAGGAAATGAACTTACCCATATCATATGTTTCCAAAACTGGCCTGATAATAAGGAGTAACCGGGAATCTTGTTATAACGCCCCTCCACTTGGCAATTCTGAATCAGTAGCCCTTAGGTAAGGTCTAGAAATTTTTATATTTAATATATTATCCATGTTTCTTATGATCAGGCAAGTTAGGGAAACATCTGACTGCCGAATAAAGCTCAGGTTTTTAGCATCTAAAGTCCTCCACAGTCTGGCTTTAAGGTACATTTGAAATATCTCCTACAGGGGTACCTGGGTAGCTCAGTTGGTTAAGTGTCTGCTTTCAGCTCAGGTCCTGATCTCAGGGTCCTTGATCAAACTCCATGTCAGGCTCCCTGCTTAGTGAGGAATCTGCTTCTCCCTCTCCCTTTGCCTTTCCCTGCCATCCTGGTTGTGCTGTCTCTCTCAAATAAATAAAATCTTAAAATACACACAACACAGAGACACCTACAACATTAACCCATGTTTAAAATTATCTATTCATTATTCCTCAAAAAGATACTTTCCTCCCTTGGGGCTTTGCTCAAGCTGTTCTCTGCTAGAATGTCCCTTCATATGTTTGTTCATCAAAACTGTATTCATCTTTCAAGTCTCAGCTCAAATTTTAACTTCTCTATATAGGGTTCCCTAAGTCCATGGTCAGGATTGTGTTCTCTCTCTTATGAACTCTCAAAGCTCTTCAAACCTCTAGTGCAGTGATTCTCAAGGTGTGATCCCTGGACAGCAACATCAGTGTTATTTGGGCATCTGTTAGAAATGCACATTCTCTGGCCACACCCTAGACCTACTGAGTCAGAAACTCTGGGTATGGTGCCCAGCAATCTGTTTTCAAACTAGCCTACTAGATGACTGCAATGCATCCTGAAGCTTGAAAACCACTTCTCTAATGTATTCTACATTTTATTATTGCATTATTATATGTCTTAGTTTCTGTACCAGAATGTAAAGTAGGATCCATGAGAACAAAAAACTCCACGAGTGTTTTTATCATTTGCCTCCTTTGCAGTACCAAGCACGGTGCTTTTGCTTAGCAGATCATAATAAGTCTTCTTGAATTAAATTGCTATTTCTTTAGTGTCAAATCTATGTATGCAAGATGAGCAGATTGTAGTGCACCAATTTTTCATTTTAATGGTGTTTAATAACCTTTAAAGGTTGTAGCATGATTGATTCAGATACAGAAACATGGCAAAGGTAAAGATGACTAAAATAAAGGAACTGGTTGCCCTTATTTTTCAATACATAATATAGCTTCTTAGTTTTAAGCTTTTTCTCTATTCTTAATATATATGATGCCTCATAACTATTTACCAGTGACAACAACAGCAACAATTTCATCTGGAAGTTTCTTTTCTTCTCTTGCCTCTAAGGCTTTTATGTTTAAAAGAAAATTCCTAAAATTTCTTAAGTGGGCTTTGACTTCTCATGTATATATAAATAAATTAAATAATAAACACTGCTTATACTTCTACTTATCAATAAATTTGAGAAAAAATTCATGGGAAAATAACATGAAATAGTGTTTGCCATAGCAAAAGTCAATGTAACAAGGTTTTAGAATTCACCATACTGGAAAACAAGCCAAAGGAAAACAATAATCTATATTGATTAACATTTTATTTATTATTGTTTGAAGTCATATAACAATAGGTTCAGCCAGCCACTGGACTCATAAAAATCTTTAGCAAAACAAAACAATATTGGTGAGTTATCCATACAACAAATTGATTCCATGACCTAACATTATTTTGCTTTCAAAGAATATCTTTCTTAAGAAAATATAAAAATGAAATTTTTAATTCTTTCCTGTCAAAATCCAATCAAGATACATTAAATAACCAAATAATATCTAAGTGCAACTTAATTTTCAGCTTACTGAAACAAACCCACTGTAAAAGTGCTTTTCATGAAGTTACAAAAGGAAAACAAATCAGTCCAAAAATGTGGTGCAAATAAGTCAATAAAACTGATCAAACCCAAGAGAAAAAATTTGAGCAATTGTGACTACTTAAAAAAATAAAATGCATGCTTTGTAATTGGGTGTCTTTATATCTTGCCTTATTAATATAAGATGTTTTTTTTGTTTTGTTTTAGAAAATGTCATCAAATATTCCCAGGAAAGACTTCATTTCATCAGCTTCATCATCAGGATGATACCTACTGGAGGGCAGGGGGAAGAAAGTATAGAAATATATATAGATTGCTGACAGATTAATGTGTCAAATAAACCTCAATATGCATAACCTAGGAAGAAGTCTGTGGGGCAAAATCAGACTTCATAAATTATGAGAAGTAGAGATCAAGTCTCTTAGGTATTTCCTTAAGGTTTTTAAAAAGTGATAGCATTTAATCAGTGTATGAACAAGTCTATAAACTTTGACTATTCAAGAGGGTAAGAGAAACTGCTACTTACCCACAGAAGTGACCAGCTTAGAGGGAACTGATCAGACTTAATCTGACTTTTCATTGAAACTGTAGAACCGTGAGAGAATTGATTGGCTAAAATACAACTTGAACTTCTGCAAAATTAGCCAATCTCATTGGGATTTAAGTGATTTTACACTTTATATTATCAACATGTTGTATTCAAATCAGTGAAATAAAGTTTACTAAAACAAAATGTTTTAACTAAAAGTATTAAACATACGTTCTCAAAAACTGAGATATTAATATTATGAATATCTTAAGGAGTTCAGGTCATGAGGGGTCTAAATATTTAATATTTTTCAGTAAATAAAATGTTTAGGTTCTGATCTTTAAAATAAACCAAGGAAAGGGGCATCTGGGTGGCTCAGTCAGTTAAGCATTGGACTCTTGATTTCAACTTAGGTCATGATCTTAGGGTCATAAGATGGAGCCCCATATTGGGCTCTGAGTTGGGCGTGGAGCCTGCTTGAGATTCTCTCTCTTCCTCTACCTTTGCTCTTCCTCTCTCTCTCTTTCTCTAAGATAAAAAAACAAAACAAAACAAAATAAAATAAAATAAAATAAAATAAAATAAAATAAAATAAACCAAGAAAAAAATAATGTTAAATTTTTTTCTTCTTTTTTTTTTTTTAGATTTTATTTGACAGAGAGAGAACACACAAGCAGGAAGAGCACCAGAGGGAGAGGGAGAAGCAGGCTCCCCGCTGTGCAGAGACCTTGATGCAGGGCTCTATCCCAGGACCCTGTATCATGACTTGAGTCAAAGGCAGACACAACTAACTGCCGGGCACCCCTTAATTTCTTCATAGAAAGTTTTTATTGGCATAGTCTTGAAATGTCTTTAAAGAATTCTTACCTGAAATCAATTTCCTCTTTACATTCATTGTTTCTAATAAAGAAATCCACTTTCTTAACAAAATGTGAAGAATTTGGTATTTTTTTAGAGTGAGTAAAGCATAGCTTTTCAATCTCTGGTGACAGATTTTGTTGTTTTCTTTCTTGTGAATGGACCTATAATTTGAGGTTAACAGAAAAAAAGCCAATCATTGAAAGTTTAGCAATTCAGTCAGAATTTAAAAGAAAAACAATTAGGTGCGTCTTACAATAGTTGTATTTCCAGCTTGTTGAGGTAATTTCATCAGGGAGGATGTATCAAACTCGAATACAGGAGAATTTGATAAATAAGTATCTGGCTTCCCATGTGATGAAACAAAACTAAAAAATCAAAAATAATTATTTATAAAATATGGCAACTAAGAGAAACAAACCATTCTAATTTAGATCAATAATGATTCTTTAGGGAATATGATTAAAGTTAACCATATTCATTACCAAAAAAATTGATGCTGTTTCATAGACTCATGGAAACTTTGGTGTAGCTCCTTTCCTTTAGACAAAACACTAATATCTATATTCTAAATTAGATAAGAATACTATTTTTATAAGCCTACAGAAATAATCAATCATTTTCATTAAAATTCGGGCTTATGCTTAATTTTCTATTACCTAGCAGCATGTAAATCTTTTCTAAATCCCATTTTGCTAATTTCCTATCCCTATTCTGGTCTCACTATAAATAGACAACTTGACTTTTCTTCCTATGTAAAACTACATTAGAATTCACCTTCAATCTTCTGTGTTAAATTCATTCATTAAAAAACATTTATTACTATCATATGCCAGATATTGTACTAGGAGTTAGGTATAAAGAGGTAAACAAATCCTCAAGGAGTTATCATCTAGTAGAGGAACAGACAATAAGTAAACAATAAATACACAGAATTATAGATCTTAAAGTGATATGAAGGAAATTAACTGAGTTATATTGCAGGGAATAGTGTGGAGACATAAACCCACTTTAAAAAGGTGGTCATAAATGCATGTCTCTCTGAGGAGGTGACAATTTAAGCTGATGCTTACAGCCTAAAATATGACAGCCATGTAGGGAGTAAGAAGCAATGAGTACAGGTAGTAGAGAAGTACATGTATTGATATGATTGCATCTTTTTGCCTTTGAGGAAAGGCAAGGAATTAAAATAGTAAAAAGGAAAAGCATGTCCCCTTTCCACACCAAATCCTCAGGTCCTGCAGGCCTTCTTTCCAATATCAACTTCTGGCACATTTTTTTCTTTAGAGGCTTCTTGATAAGGATTCCTTTTCAAATCTGCTTAATCTTCTGTTCATCACTTTAAAAAAATTTTTTAAATTTTTATTTATTTATGATAGTCACACACACACAGAGAGAGAGAGAGAGAGAGAGAGAGAGAGAGAGAGAGAGGCAGAGGGAGAAGCAGGCTCCATGCACCAGGAGCCCGACGTGGGATTCGATCCCAGGTCTCCAGGATCATGCCCTGGGCCAAAGGCAGGCGCTAAACCGCTGCACCACCCAGGGATCCTGTTCATCACTTTTAAACTCTCCCTAAATTATCTATAGTTTCTAAAGGTATGGCTCACAAAACTGTTTATGTGCTTTGTTATTTTCCTACTTGTATCTTCCTACTTCCTATTTTTTTGCCTCGTTATACCCACAGCTTTGTTCTACTTTGATGCTTCTAATCTGTTTATTCTGTATGACTCAGAGTTAGAACCAATGAATGGAAATAGTAAGAAGAAATTTTAGGTAAATATTCTTAAAAGCTATTGAATAGGCTGAAAGATCCAAACATGGAACAAACATGTTGGAGTGAATGAGCTCCTGACCACTAGAGCTGTTTGATACACATGGCATGAATACCTGCTGGTGATATTGGATGGTGATTCAGTATCTGGTAGTGGGAAGACTAAATGGTGCTTAAGTTAAACACCTCTGAGTTCTGGAATTATCCAAAATCTGTAATTCTGTGATGCTGATAATCAGTAAAATGACTAGATTATAGCAAATGTGCTGAAAGACACCAAACATTTCTTATTTTTTAAGATAGGAGAAATAAATAATCCTTAGGTGAATTAGATCCTGAACAAAAAGTTGTCAGTATTTCTTCTGGGGAAAGTTTTGACTGTGGCTATAATTGCTCTCCATGACTTCTAATCAGGTCCAATATCCAGATGCACTTTGAATTTCTGAAAAATACTTCAAGTTGAACATTTAAAAAAATTTTTTTTTTTACATTTTTTTTAAGTAGGCTCCATACCCAACATGAGGTTTGAACTCACAACCCTAAGATCAAGGGTTGCATGCTCTACTGACTGAGCCAGCCAGGTACCCCAAGTTGAACATTTTTTATTTTATTTTATTTTATTTTTAATTTTTATTTATTTATGATAGTCACAGAGAGAGAGAGGCAGAGACACAGGCAGAGGGAGAAGCAGGCTCCATGCACTGGGAGCCCGATGTGGGATTCGATCCCGGGTCTCCAGGATCGCGCCCTGGGCCAAAGGCAGGCGCCAAACCACTGCGCCACCCAGGGATCCCTGAACATTTTTTAAATGACTATTTTCTCTTCCAAATGTCTATGTGTCCTATATTCTCAGATAACAACTTCAACTATCCACTTGCCATGTATTTTTTGCATTTCCTCAACTACTGTATCCATCAATTATTAAATCTAGTATGTGCTGTCTATGAAATGCTTCAAAAATCCAACTCTACCTCTCAGTTTGTATCACCTCTTCTCAGTTTAGGCCTGACTATAGCCTGCCTCTCATGCTGGCCATCATGCTTCTTGTGGTCCCACTTTCTACAATTCATTTTATATATCATATCATATCATATCATATCAATCATATCATATCATATCACTATAGGGCATCTATGTGTTATCTTGTGTTTAAGTATATTGGAAAGCTTCCTACTGCTTACATGGAGGTTAAAAACTAAGTTACAGCTAGAGGAGGGCTATAGATTATATCACATTTAAAAAAATTAGTTCTTAAAATTTATGTCAGGAGATGTCACATTAAATTTTAGAGTCTTAGCTTTTTTTTTGAGAATAAGAATATTTGACAACACTAGGCACATATTTCCTGTACAGCAACAACTGGCTGGAGTCAAGTAGTGGTTGACCCTCTTATTTTTATTTTATTTTTTATTATTGAAGTATAATTGACATACAATGTTACATGAACTTCAGGTGTACAACTTACTAATTCAACAATTTTATACATTATTTAATGCTCACCACAATAAGTCTAGTCGCAATCTGTCACCATACAATATCATTACAATATTATTGACTATATTCCCTGTGCTGTAATTTTCTTCTCTCTCTGACTTATTTATAAGTGGAAGTCTGTACATCTTAATCTCCTTTATCTCCTTAATTTCCCCACCCACCCTCTGGTTACCATCAGTTTGTTCTCTGTATTTAAGTCTGTTTTTGTGTTGTTTGTTCATTTATGGTTTTTTTTTAGATTTCACATCTAAGTGAAATCATATGATTTGATTTATTTCACTTGGCATAATACCCTCTAGGTCCACCCGTATTGTTGCAAATGGCAAGATCTCATTCTTTTTTATGGCTGAGTAGTATTATAGATACGTAAATATTGCACATCTCCCTTAGTCATTCATCTATTGCTACCTACAACTTGAATTGTTTCCATATCTTGCTTCTTATAAATAATGCTGCAAAAACACAGGGGTACATATGTCTTTTAAAACTAGTGTTTTTATTTTCTTTGGGTAAATACCCAGTAGTGGAACTACTGGATTATAGGGTAGTTCCAATTTTTTGAGGGAACTCCATACTACTGATTTTCATAGTGGTTGTAACAATTTACATTCCCATCCCCAGTACACAAGTATTCCCCTTTCTCTATATCCTCACTAACACTTATTATTTAAGTCTTTTTGATACTAGCCATTCTGTCTTGCATGAAATAATATCTCATGGTTTCAATTTGCATGTCCCTGATAATTAGTGATGCTAAGCATCTTTTCATATGTGTCTGTTGGCCATCTGTATATCTTCTTTGGAAATATGTCTATTTAGGCCCTCTATTTTTTAATCAAGTTGGGTTTTTTTGTGTGAGTTGTATAAATTCTTTATATATTTTGGATATTAACCCCTTATTGAATATACTATTTGCAAATAGCTTCTCCCATTCAGTAAGTTATCTTTTTGTTTTGTTCATGATTTCCTTTGCTGTGCAAAAGCTTTTTATTTTGGTCTAGTCCCAATAGTTTATTTTTGTTTTTGTTTTCCTTGCCTCAGGAGACATATCCATAAATATGTTGCTAAAACTGATGTCAAAGAGATTACTACGTATATGTTCTTTTAGGAGTTTTATGGTTTCAAGTCTTAAACTTAGGTCTTTAATCCATTATGAGTTTATTTTTGTGTATGGTGTAAAAAAGTGGTCTAGTGTCTAATTTTGTGCCAGTACCATACTATTTTGATAATATTAGCTTTGTAGTATATCCTGAAATCTGGAATTGTAATATTTCCACCATTTTGCCTTTTATATGGGACAATCTCCAGTTGGTCTTGGCCCACCAAATCCTGAAGGCAGTTTGAGTTTGTAACTCCTACCTACTTGATATGTCAAAGTTGTCTAAATACAGCATTCGAGGCTCTTTAGAATCAGACCTCAGCACTCTCGGCCTTAATGCTATGGCCATACAGACAACACTTTACTGACCCTTGAGCATGAGATGCCTTTTCAAGCCTTATACCTTTACACCTGCTTCATCTATCTGGAATACCTTATCCTTATCTTTTCTACCTTTCTCTTCAAACTCCTATTTAGCTTTCCTGGGACCATAATTTGGTAAGTCTAGTGTGGAGCCCAGAAATGTTCATTTTTAATATATTTTAATACTTTTTAAGTAAGTGGTCTGTCAATAGCACTTTGAGAAACACAGCTCTAAAAGAAAGGTTAAGGGGATCCCTGGGTGGCTCAGCAGTTTAGTGCCTTCCTTTGGCCCAGGGCACGATCCTGGAGTCCCGGGATCGAGTCCTGTGTCGGGCATCTGGCATGGAGCCTGCTTCTCCTTCCTCCTGTGTCTCTGCCTCTCTCTCTCTCTCTGTCTCTCTCTCTCTCTCTGTCTGTCTATCATGAATATATAAATAAATAAATCTTTTAAAAAAATAAAAGAAAGTTTAAGCTTCTTTGGCATCTATTTATTTGATCTCCATCTCCAATTATGTGTCAGGAGGATATAGAGTTGTATAGTATTCCAAACTTGCCTTTTTGTCATTTCTCCTTGGAATTTGCTCTTTGGCTCTTGGAGGAATAGCTTACTTCCCCTGGTACTTGAACTCAAAGTGTTTCCAAATCCTATGTAAAGAGATAACATTTTGAAATTAAATGCCAGGAAACAGATGAATGGATCTACAATGGCTCTCTCCAACAGATGTGATCTTATTAAAGAAGGAATAAGGGTAACAGGCACTAAGGAGGGCACTTGATGGGATGAGCACTGAATGTTATATGTTGGCAAATTGAATTTAAATAAAATATTAAAAAAAGAAGGAATGAATAATTCTTCTCAAAAATCAAATTTAATTTATATAGAGAAATAAGGGAGCAAAGCTAAGGGAGTTAAACTATAAAACATAGGTTAGCTTACTAGTCATTAAAGGTCTACTACTACTAAAGGTCCTGAAACCACTTTTACTTACTTAATAATTTTAACTCACGGAAATAATAAATTTAACTCACGGAGTTGAATTTCATTCAGTATTTTCAAAGGTCTACATATAATCAATTTCATTTAAAGTGCGCTATACATGGCATTTAGAGAGTCTGACTTTCCCAGTGTCAAAATTATGCCCGCACATGATTAGGCTAACCTCAAAGACTCAGTACAAAGTGCATCCTAAACTGCAATACACAATGACTTCTAATTTTGAGGTAGGGACTAATAGCTGTTCAGTGATACAGGAAATTGTGGCTACTGACTCCACATCATAGATTTTCCTGGTCTATTTTGTGAAGGTGGTCAAATCCTATTCCTTCTGGAAGGAATAATAGCTCTTAAGGTATTTCTCAGAATCCAGAAACGATAGTATTTTGACTTCTAATTGCTTCCCATTAAGAGTCAACTAAAATTCTGAGAGACTGATTTCCTCCTCTCAGCCATCATGGGAGAGAATACCTCCATTTTGCTGTCTTCTCATATACTCATCAAGATTTACATTTTCCGTTTTAGTGACATAGAGTAAATCTGCCAGTAATTTGGAAAATTAAGTCCCATTATTTTATTTTTTTATTTTTTTTTTAAGTCCCATTATTTTAAGGACTTAAATACAATATCGAATAGAGAAGAAACCAATCTTTTCCTATTATTTATTACACTTGAAAAAAAAATCAGTATGTCTACTAGAAATAAAAGGTATCTTTTATTTTCCTGGCTAGCAGATGAATACTTTTTAAAATGGAGCAATTTTAGGGGCACCTGGATAGCTCTGTAGGTTGGGCGTCTGAATCTTGATTTTGGCTCAGGTCGTGATCTCAGAGTCATAGGATCAAGCCCTATGTGGGGTCTGTGCTCAGTGTGGAGTCTGCTTGTCCCTCTCCCTCTGTTCCTCTCTTGCTCATGTGTATGCTCTCTCTTTCTCTCTCTCATTCATAAATCAATCAATCAATCAATAATTAAAATATTTTTTTAAATGGAGTGATTTTGTCCTTCACAAACATTAGCAAATTTTGTGTGATCACAGAATTGAAAGCTGGATAGTCTGTTTCATGAGGGAAGATTCAATAAATATTTTGAATTTAAATAGAGTTTTTAACAAAATAGAGGAGCAACAGAACAGAAGAAGCCCATCTGCTATATAATTATCATGGAATAACCTTGACTTTTATCCTTAAAAGGAAATGTGATTTATGGAAGGGTCATATTTTCAGTTTTACTAAAAATTATAATCTTAACAAACAAAAGCTGATGAAACAAACATATAAGGCAAAGAAAATTAGTTTCAAAAGCTGAACTGAAAAATATTCAAAGAATTTCTCATGAAATTATTTCATGCTAAAAGCCAATTTTACCTGATGTTTTTGTCTTCTCAGTACTGGCTGAAAAACTAGTAACTTCTAATAAGTTCTCATCATCAAAATCATCCCAAACTTCATTTCCCAATTCAAAGTTCACATTCAAAACTTCTGAGGATGGAGAATTACTTTTATCCCCATCTGTCAAATTCTGGTTTCCAGATGCATTAAGATGTCTGTTGAACAGCACTGTTTGAGGGGCTTTCTCATTTGAAGTTGCAGAATAGTTCCATCTAGAGAAATCTGTCATGTGTATGTATAAAAGAGTATAGGTACTTTTTAAACCATTAACATCATTTTCAATTGATATATCAAACACATCTTTCAACTACTAAACTGAAGTTTGAATAGTAGTTTTCAAAAGTATTGGGTCAAGCATTGTTGATACTGTTTCAACCAATTCTATTTACTATATTACATATACTGATATTTTCACTAAGTTTAGTTTTCAGTGGATTCTTTTAGACAGAATTAATTTTCCCTCTTAATTCCTAAATGAGAATAACCCTACTCTAAAATGAATTTATAATTTCTAAAATGGTCTTCCTTCTTCCAGCTCTTCTCCCTACAAGTGAATTTTGAATATTATTATGAAATATGTTCTTCCAAAATATATCTTAATTCTCCTGCTAAAAAAAATCCTCAGTGTTATCCACTGTTGATAGCCTGGGCTTAGGGCCAGACTACCTGGGTGAAAATTCTACTTCTCTCACTTACTAGTTGTATCATCCTAGACGAGTAATTTAAAGTTTCTGAACCTTATTTTCTCCTCTGCAAAATGGGAATGATAACAGTAACTATTTCATAAGATTATTAGAGGGAATAAATGCTTTTACTTTTGCAGTTTTCCACAGTAGTGTGCTAACAAATTTTTAATAACTGCTTCTCAAAAAAATGTATGCATATATATATTTACATTTATTACATGCATTTATTATAGGTAAAGGATATGTAGCACACAGTTTACAATTAATAATACAATATATAGCATGCTTAATTATACATTCTATATATCTGATTTTCACTGAATGCTCTCATCGAGTTTTGTATCTGTAGCCAACCTATGGTCGCAATTAACAAATGAACATAGTTTTCACATGAATGCTACTTGATATTCTTGTTGAGTTTAACTAAGATGAAAGTAAAATAACTAAGATAGATGAAGGAACTTGACTCATTCACTCATTGACTTAGGCAACTCCTTCGCTAAATTACACAATAGTTTTCAAATACTAGAAGAATATTCCCTCAACTTTTTGTTAATCTGCATTATTAACATTTTCTCCATCATTTTCATAAGTCTAAACAATAAGTCAAGTCCTAATTTGCAGTTTTTGCTGATTCCCATGGTATAAATACTCCCATTATTAATAATTTCAAGCTATCAAAAAAAATAATTTCAAGCTACCAATGTGACATCTCTGAATGCAAAGTTGAGAAGATATGCATAGTAGCACACCACTATATAATATTTCTACCATATAGATACAAATATAGAGGCAAATAATCTCAAGAACACAAATAGTAATATGCAGTAGAATAATTAGGAAGTGATTAGTTTTGAATATTTACCGTCTTTGTTTTTAATTATTTAATTGAAAGTTTATATAATTACACTTTTAATAATGGCTAAAAGATTCCCAAGTATTTAATAATTCTCTCTCACAAGCCAGCACAAGCTTACTCCAGCATATCACCAAATTTCCTTCACTTTAAATATTCTCTGTACCTTTTTTCACCTAGCCAAATCCTACTTTATCTTCCAATTGTACCTACAACTCCAGTTCACATTATTCTACTTTCATTCATTGATACACACATATGATATATATTAAAATAGAAGTAGGGCACAGGAGTGCAATGGGAATACAAAGGGAACAGGATCTAAACTTACAATGGAAGTTAGAGTGGACCTCTAGGGTGGTAAAATGATAAGAAGGTAACACTGGAATTTGAGCTTGGTAGAGTTGTGATTGTGGAGCAGGGCTAAGGGGAAGGCAAGATACTCCATGAAGAGAGGACAGCATGTGAAAGACATGGCGATAATGGAGACCAGAGAATGTCTGGAAAACTATAAGTTTTCTGGATTTCTGGAGCACAAAGTAGAAGGAAAAGAAGTCCACTGAGACTGCACAGGAAGTTTAGTGCCAGATTATATTGATGCTTTTTTTCTTTTCTTTTCTTTTTTTTAAGATTTTATTTATTTATTCATGAGAGGCACACAGAGAGAAGCAGAGACATAGGCAGAGGGAGAAGCAGGCTCCATGCAGGGAGCCTGATGTGGGACTTGATCCTGGGAATCCTGGATCACACCCCGAGCCAAAGTCAGAGGCTCAATCGCTGAGCCACCCAGCGTCCCTTGATGCTTATTTTCCATGTTAAAGAATTCACCTCCCCCCCCCCCTTATAGGCAATGTATAACCACTAAAGACATTTTAGCAAGAGGTTTAGATGATCAGAGATACCTGTTAGATGACTCAAAATAGTCATGGGTGGGATGATAATGAGACTGAAAGCAAAGAGAAAAGTAAGACAGCTACTCCAATAAATGAAAGACAATGAATGTTTGAACTAGAGCATCAGGGACAGAGAAGAAGAACAGATATAAGAGATGTTTAGGAGGCAAAACAGATAGGACCTGGAGATTATTTGCAGGTAAGGTAACATATTTAGGGTGACTCTTTTCCTGCCTTTAGCAGCTTAGAAAAGAAGAGGGTATGCTTAAACACTCTGACCTTTATAAAGATAAATAAAACCATAAAAATGTAAAATATTAACAAAAGAAGAGAAGAAAAGAAAAGGAGCAGTGTGAGGTACAGAGAAGTAGAAGGAGTTCAGATGCTGATATGTTAAGTTTCAGGTGGATATATCCAGAAAGGTGACTGTATAGATGGGCCAGAGGCTAGGCAGAAAGATATAGATGGTAGTTACAGATGTAGAAATCATTTGAATAGAGTTAGTAATTTTAGACATGGACTCAGATGACCTTGTATAAGAAAAGTTTATGAAGTGAGAACAAAAAGAAGAAAAATAATCCTTTGCAACATTAACAGGAAAAAATGCCCAAGCTATTCAAGAAGTAGGAGAACCAACAGAACGGTTTAACTGAAATCAAAGCAGAGTTTTCCAAAAGGAGGGAAAGACCAGATGTGCCAAATACTACGAAGGTAAAAAAATAAAAGTTGAAAAGAGTTTACTGAACTCAGCACTAGAAGATCACTAACTGGTCTAAGTGAAAGCAGTTTCAAAGGAGTGGAGAACCCAAATTTTAGTTAGTGAAAAATGACTAGCAGGTAAGGAAGTGAACACAATGAGTATAAATTGCTCTTTGAAGAATTTTTGTTTTGATGAGAAAGCAGACATTAAACTGTATATACCCTGGTGATTCTGTTCTTTGCCGGACATACTTTCAGATGTATGGAGTATCTTTATTAGGAGTGTCTTTCCTTTCCTTTGGGGAAACTGCCTCCACCCATTCCATGTGATCCTGGTGAGGATGTCATTTATAGTACCCTGGTCCGCAGGGCTACAGAGGAGGAACACATGACCCAAACCTCAGGCTAAAGGGATTGATCAAGGGATGAGTACATAATTTAACTGAGGCCATTTATAATGAACTCTGCTCTGCCAAAGCTAACAGGGAAGACTTTTCTACTGAGGCTGTACAACTGGGAAGATGGAAGGACTACCTGCCATGTGAAAAAGCCTGTTGAAAAAAATAAAAGCAATCAGTAACAGGCATACCAAAAAGACTGAGAGAAAGCCAGAGGCATGACTGAAATCATTTGAGTGCTTAGATCTAGCAAGATTAAATCCAGATGCATGCCTGGACTTTCAGTTTACATGAATGGTCTCCCCTTTTTTGTGATTCAGTTACTTTGAGTAGAATTTCTGTCACTTACAACCAGAACCATTATGACTAGCTAGATGAGGGCAGGGAGCTGAAGAAGGAAGACTTGAGCCTATTTATATGTTGAAGAGAAAGAGGGAGGAAAGTATATGTTAAGAAGAGAGGGATAACTGGTCTCCTAAAGCCCCAAGAGAGGCAGGACTAGAAAGATAAAACTACAGGTGGAGAGATAAACCCTGAATAGAAGAAAAGAGAATTCTTCTATAAAGACAAACAGTGTAAAGAATGGATGCAGACATAGAGAAATATACAGTTGCAAGATGGAAAGTTGAAAGAGTTCATATAGGTTCAATTTTCAATTCTGCACTGATAACTAAAAGTCAATTTCATTTTATAGAAATGGCATTGAGCTGGGAATCAAGAGATATAGAATCTATTTCTGGCCCTGCCATTAATTAGATATGTGATTTTGGGTGAGTCATTTAATCTCACAGAGTCTTGGTTTCTTTCACTATAAAATGAGAAATTGCACAAAGGTCCCTTACAATTTAAATTTTATGATTCAACACACTTTTTCATATAATTTCTGACATTTTTCTTTTTCTTTTCTAAGAATTAGAATATAGATGATAAAAATTGGCATGTTTTTCTTAAAACATTCTCTAGAGAAATATTTGAATACAAATGAAGTATGTTTTGCCATCCAAAACTGACATGTGGAAAGTATAATGAATATACTCAATTACTACTAATAATAGTACCAGATACTATGGTAAGGGATTTATGTATATTATCTCATTTAAAAATCCCTAAAACATAAGCAGATGAGGGAATTGAGATAAAGTAGGTAGATACATTACAAAAGGTAACACAACTACTAAATGGCAGAGCTAGAATTTGAACCTAGACAGATTATTCTAAGTATTTTTTTTTTTTTTTTTTTTGGTAACCTCTAAACCCAGTGTGGGTCTGGAACTCACAACCCTGTGTTCAAGAGTTACATGCTCTACCAACTAAGCCAGCTAAGCATCCCTAGACCGATCATTCTAGATCATGTGAATTTAACTACTATACCACACAGCTTCTCCTTTTTAAAAAAATGTGGCCCATTTTCAATAAAACAGGGATACAATTATCATTGGGGGTTAAAGTATCTAGATGAAACTTTAATATCATAATATAATTTGGATTTGGAATACGGGATAGGAAAGAAATAAAAGTAGGAAAACTATGTAAAGACAGCATGAAAGGAGGCACCTGGGTGGCTCAGTCATTTAAGCATCTGTCTTTGGCTCAGGTCATGATCCCAGGGTTCTGGAATTGAACCCTAGAATCAAATCTCTCTCCACTGAGTAGGGAGCCTGCTTCTCCCTCTCCTCCCCTCTCGCGCTCTCTCGCGCGATTTCTGTCTCTCTCTCTCAAATAAATAAAATCTTAAAAAAAAAAAAAAAAAGCATGAAAGTAAGCAGAGGGATAAACTGTGGTATGGAGAAGGGCAGGGAAGAGAGCAGCAGAATGAGGAATAAGTTAGAGGGCTATAGGTTGAAAAGAGATAAAAATAAGGGAGTTGATAATCTAACACCCCTCCATGTCGTAATGATATTCAGACTTTGAGCAAGCTGGATAAATACTCTGACACTCTAAGTGTGATTAGGGGACTTTCCAACACTATGAATGAAATCCTAATCACTAGGACTCCAGCCCTAGCCTACTTAAGATTTTAAATGATGGCTAGAGGAAGCATAAAGTGACAGCATGAAGGAAAGACTCTCAATAGATGCTAAGGCTACACACATGAAAACATTTACGAGAAACCCCAAGTTTATCATTTCTACATACAGCAACTGAAAAACAATTCTATGGCCAGAATTACTTCTCACACATTTTAACAGACAGGCTATTAATGGCATAACCCAAACAAATAATGCTATTAATAACAGGATCCAGAGTAATGATGAGCTGTCCCAATGTTGAAGAATTATATGCTTTATCTCATTAATCAAATGATTGACACAGATAAAAAGCAAATCTAAATTACATATGAGCTATACCCCATAAACTAGGTTATACTCTCATACTATCAGAGAAATTTTAAGAATTATAAGTTTAGAAATTGGAGAGATATTAAAGATCATTTAATTTAATCCCCTAATTTTAAAGATAAGACTAAGACCTAAAGGGGTTAAATAATTTTCCCAAGATCATACAGCTATTTGGTAAAACTGGACTAATTTTATAAACATAAAATTATTTTAAATAATTCCAAAGACATATAAAAGTAATAGCTCGGTATTTTAATACTTTGTGTATCTCGAGATCCCTTATTTTCTCAGCTTTTCCTCATATTATCTTTAAATAAAAATAACCAACACTATGTAGGGAAGAGATTTTTTAAAAATCTATAACAAACATAGCAGATAGATCTAAAATAACAGACCTAAAAATTTGAAATTGATCCAATAACCCAAGAGGAAAATGTTGCCAAGTTAATAATCATAGTAATTTCAGATGTTGATTTTTCAATAACAATGTCATTCCAAAGTAATGATACACCATTTTCTCTTTCAAGGCAATATCAATGGTAATTCACCTTTGTCTTCATATTCAGATGGTTCTTGTTGAACTTTTACACAGAAATCATGCTGATCCCTCTGCTCCATTACAGACAATCCAGGTATGTTTAAACACTCTGACCTTTATAAAGATAAATAAAACCATAAAAATGTTAAATATTAAAATTAATCTGAATTTGAAAACCACTTACTCATATAAATAAAAAAGAAATGTTTCATCTTCTCAACACTTCTGTGATAAACCGCATTAGCCTGGGTAGTAAAGGGTAAGAAATAGGTGTTTATTGGAAGCAAGATACTTAGTCATCTTTACATGTCCCAAATATGTAGATATCTGTTATCTGTGTATAGCCTTAAAGATCTATTGTTAATGCTACTTTCAATTAGATAACAAAAGCTAGGATCTCTTGAAGTAGTGTTGGCATCTGTTCTGATTGGTCAGTGGCTGTTCTGTACTGTTTGTTAAGTATATTAAATGTCATCCCTGCGTATAGAATACCCTTATCTGGAAGGGAAATGACATATATTCTAGGCATCATGATATAGGAAAAGAATGCTGAGTTATCAGCTAGGCCCTTCTGCTTAATAACTAGGAATATGAGCTTTGATTATTTTATTTATAAAATGGGATATAAATACCCCATTTTATAAGCCAGGTTGTGGTTAAGGCCAAAAGAGATAATATGCAAATGGGCAATTTTAAAATTGTAAGTTATTTTATAAATCTGAAGTGTTATTAACATAGAGTGGGCCCTTAGATGGAAAAGATTAGACTTTGTACAGTAACATGATTTTTCTTTTTAAAGTATACTTTTGTTACCTGTTAAATTTAGAAGGCAGAGAAAGCTGAGGGCATGACATAGGATGAGTAGTTTCCCAGGAAAGACAGGATTCAATGAACGTTAAAATGTAACTGTAGAGTTCTAAATAAATTTAGATAACCAAACTCTTATGATGTCATTACTTCATTATGGGATGAAATAATTACTATAATTTTTTAAAAATATTTTATTCGTTTATTCATGAGAGAGAGAGAGAGAGAGAGGGGCAGAGACACAGGCAGAAGGAGAAGGCTCCATGCAGGGAGCCCGACGTGGGACTCGATCCCGGGTCTTCAAGGTCAGGCCCTGGGCTGAAGGTGGTACTAAACCGCTGAGCCACCCGGGCTGCCCAATTACTATAATTTGAATGTAGCCAGTGTTCACCTTTCACTGAATACATGATTATTTTGGAAGAGCAAGGAGTTTATTATAACCATTCTACGTTGGATAGTAACATTATATTTGTACCTTGATATACTGGAAACAGAAGGTTTTGGAGTAAAACCAAATTCTTTAAGGTCCACACTTCGAGATTTATTCATTTGCATCTATTAATGAAAAAAGTCCAACTGTCAATTTCACACCCAACACTTTTTAACAAATAAGCCAAACAGCAAAAGTCCTGCTGGTACATTAAGTCCCAAAACCAATGAATTATGAAAAACTCAGGCTAGTTCTCAAATCAAATCTCCTTCTTAGGCGCTTCTTAAATGTTGATATTCTTCATTGTTCTTTACCAGGCCTTCTTCTCTCTCTACACATTTTCAAAGATCTCATTTACTTCATGACTTCAATTATCATCTACAAGTGAATGACTCTCAAATCTATATTTCTAATTCAGCTCCTTCTCCTGATTTTTAAACAGTTATATACAACTGTCTGTAGAACATCTTTACAGATGTCCATCTTTACAGATATCTTGCAGACTTCTAAATCCAATATTTTCCCTTAAGCTTATTTTACATCTACTTCTCCAAACTTGCTTTTCCTTTGGAGTTTCCACCCTAGTGAGGCCTCATTTTTTTCCTAGTTGCTCAATCCAGAAAGCTGGCCATCATTTTTACTCCTTCTACTTCACCCTTCATAAGCAATTAAGTACCAAGGTAGTTGATTTTATCTCTGAAAAATGCCTTAAACCTAGCTACTTCTTTCCACTGCTACTGCAGGCCATCATCTTGCCTGGATTATTGCAAAACCCACCTAATGAGTCCTTATGTTCCTCTTCTATCATCCTCTAATCCATTCTCTACATTGAATCTGGAGTGAACTTTAGAAAATCCAATTCTGATCATGTCACTGATTAAAGCCCTTCAGTGGCTTCCCAATACTTTCAGGATAAAGTCCAAATCCTTAAAATAGCAAAAAGGCTTTCATTATCTAGCTCTTACTTACCTCTTCAGTCTCATCTCTCTCTACTCCCTTACTTGTGATTGAACTCCTGACACACTGTGTAACTTCAGTGTTTTAAAAGATCTCTGTTTCTTTCTCAGGTCTTGGACCACTGCATATTTTCTATGCCTGGAATACTCTTCTATCCTTCTCTACTACCACTGTGATGCCTACCTCTCCATACCTGGCTTATGCCTATATATCCTTAAAATCTCAATCATGTTTATTTGAAATCCTTTCCTGGTCTATCACTTTTAAGCTATCTTACATGTCTGTCACAGAATCATTCATCACACTACATTGAAAAAGTCTACTTAGTTATTTGTATCCTTCACCCAACTCTAAGCTCTCTGAGGATTGGGACTAAAACTCTTATTTACTGCCATCTCTTAGCACCGATCACAGTATTTATAGCATATTGTTGGTGCTCAATGAATATGGAAGGGGCACTTGGCTGGCTCAGTTGAAGAGCATGAGACTCTTGATTTCAGTTATGGGTTTGAACCCTGTGTTGGGTGCACAGACTACTAAAAATAATAACTTTTTTTTTTTTTTAAGAGAGGAAGACAGAGAAAGAGGGGAAGTCGTACAGGGGGAGAGAGAGAATCTTAAGCAAGCTCCACACCTAGCACAGAACCCAACATGGGGCTCGATCTCAATACCCTGAGATCATGACCTGAGCTGAAATCAAGAGTCAGACACTTAGCTGACGGAGCCATGTAAGTGCACCAATTAAACAAACTTTAAAAAAATGGATATGGAAGGAAAGAAGGAATAATATGGAATGGGAAGGAAGGCAGAAAGAAAGGAGGGGGTGGGAGGGAGGAGAAAAACCTTGGAGCTACTAAAAAATTATTATCTCAGAGAAGGTGGTGGTGTTTGAAACTGCATGCCTCTGCCTCTTTCTCAATATTCCCCTTGTTTTAGCCTCATGACTTAAAATCTTCATTCTTATTAAAGCCCTAGAAATGCAGACACTCTGCCATTTTCTTGCCTTGTTTCTGTTGCCTGATCAATTATTTTGCCCTGGATGTGGTGACGTAGGGTTAGAATAAGTCTGCTAGTGACCAGCCTATCAACCAGTAGGAACAACCATACTTTCATGACTTGGAAAGGAGGCTCTTGCTCAGTACTCATCTAGGTACTTGAATCAAAATCAACCTCAGACTTTCCATACCACTCCAGCACAGAGAGAACCAGAAAAGGGCAAGCATGTCTAATTTTAATTGCCAAACCAAGCCAAGTGACATATCCCTCTCCATTTCCCTCTTTTTTAGTCAAACACTAATAAGGGGCTGTAGAACTATGTCCCAAAAGTAGATTTACAGACTAATTATTAAGAAGTACAATATTTTACCCTTTAGAAACAATTTGAAAAATGGCCATCCTCCTAGACAAGCCCTCAAGTAACTAAAGTACACTTTGGATTTATACCTAATTGATACAAAGAATAAAGGAATATTCAATACATTAAATTACAGAACAAGGGTAAATACTATTAAAACTTACCTTGAGACGTTTAACCGGAGGCAGTGATGAAACAGCATTCCTGTTTCTTAGATCGGATAAATATGAAGAGATTGTTGGCTCTTTTGTTTCTGACTTTTGTGCCACTCCAGTTTTACCTATGAAAAGAAATTCTAGATTCTTAGGTAGTATTCATGTAAAGCCAAATTTCTTCTTAATTTCTTTTTAAATTTTTTTTAAATTTAAATTAAATTTAGTTAGCATATAATATATTATTAGTTTCAGGGGCAGATCTTCATAATTTCTAATCTAATTTTTTTTCATGTTACCAATAAAGAAAGAAAATTATTTGAGTTATAAATTGAATAATATAAATATCACACATAGGTAATTAGGATGTCATTACTATTCAAAGACCTTTCAATTTTATTTTATTTATTTTTTAAAAGATTTTATTTATTTATTTATTCATGAGAGACAGAGAGAGAGGCAGAGACATAGGCAGAGGGAGAAGTAGGCTCCCTGTGGGGAGCCTAATGCAGTACTCCATCTCAGGACCCTGGCTGGGATCATGCCCTGAGCCAAAGGCAGATGCTGAATGACTGAGTCACCCAGGTGCCCCAAGCTCTTTCAATTTTAAAATCTCAAATAAACTTATTTTTATGGAACTCACAGCAGTCATGTCCACATGTCTGTTTATTTTTACAGTGATGATTACATTCTCGGTTCCCAGGTTTTCTGCAAGCAGTCATTCCTAAATCAATATAAGAAAAACAAACCTACTTTTTACTACAGTTTATTTCCTTTCAGGCAGTACAAAAGTTTATGATTTTCACACTTCTTCAAATGTTAGCCCTTTAATATATAATTTTTTAAAAATATTTTATTTACTTATTCATGAGAGACACACAGAGAGAGGCAGAGACCCAGGCAGAGGGAGAAGCAGGCAGAGGGAGAAGCAGGCTCCACACAGGGAGCCTGACATGGGACTCGATCCTGGGACTCCAGGATCAGGCCCTGGGCCAAAGGCAGAAGCTAAACTGCTGAGCCACCTGGGGATCCCTAATATATAATTTTTAAAATGGTATTTTTGATAACAGCTAGTCCCTGCTGACTATTAGCCCAATTTCAACTCTTCACAAGGAGTATCAACCCACCTATAAGCTTCTCTTCACCTCCCTGATATAAATAGAGCCAAATAAAATAAATAAATAAATAAATAAATAAATAAATAAATAAAGCCAAATACCACAAACTATCAGTAACTCTTATCTTGAATGAGATAAGAATAAGGGTGGGGTTTTGAAACTTCCCTGTTACTTTATACTTACACATAAGAAGAACCTGGAAAGAAGCAAACATCATGGCATTTTGATGGTATCAGTGATAGTTTCTAGTACTTAGGATACCGTAAGTATTTAATAAATGTTAAAAATATATGTTTTAGGGGTATAAGAAATTTGCTGTAGAATTCACAGAGAAAGGAGATTGCTTACAGGTTGACCCCAGGCTAGCATATCCAAATACATAATTTATTCTTCATTTAATATTTCAAATAGGCTTTTTCTTGATCTTAGTAACATGAGGGAAGGGAGAGACATCTGAACTGACAGGATCTGGACATAAGAAGAGGATGAGGGAAAGATATTCTAGATAGAGGGTATAATACTCAAAAGACAGCAAACCATAGACTGTAGAAAGAGAAATAAGTTGACTTTTGCCAAAATGTAGATTTTAATTGAACTAGAAATGTTGGAGAACCTTTATAACCTTTTATGGTCCTTTATTCTTCATTTTCAGTGCTATTGTTCAGTCAATCCTTTTCAAGACCTAGCACATTTAGATAATGATAATATTTGTATAGCACCCTGGAGTAAATGGATAAGGCCGCTTACCTTAGGCAACTGCTAGATGCCTTCAGGGCCTAACAGATCAATGTATTGGGTAGTGATAAAGTAATTAAACATCCCTGGCAGCTGGAAGCTGACAGTTTGAACCACAGTGCTCCCAACTGAATATAAATAATTTTGGCAGAATATAAACAATACTGAGATAATGCCATTCTGTGACTAGCAAAGATTGAAATATGACTACTATGTAATTATTTCTGAAACTTGAAGCAAGGACACTCAAGAACCACAAAAATAACTAAACATCCCCCTCTTCTGGCTAACACAAATGACTACTATTTCCTTAATTCTCCCATCTCCAAGATAAGATATACCAAAATATCCAATACTTCACTTTTTGAAAGTATCCAATTAGAACTGACTTCTGCTCTCTCTAAACCCTCCTAAGAATCACCAGCACAAGCTGAAATCCTATAAATAAGCTCCTCCCAACCTCCTGAGATAACCCACAGCTCTAGCAGTTCAAAAATACTTAACTTTCCTCAAATACAGGTGTGTTCCCAGTGGTCTTTGGATGAAAAGTTTCATATTTAAAGTCCTCCACAACATAATTTGAGTCTCCCTTTCTGGTACTCCTATTAACACTAATCCATCAAAACACATTCACTTACCATTATTCAAATAGTCTCAAGACTTTCTATGACTGTACCTTTGATATTACCTCTTGTCTTAGAAGCTGCTCACTTCTTTGTCTATCAGAAGCTTATCAACTTTCAAGGTCAACTTTAAATGGTACCTCTATTATGGACATCTATCCTTATCACCCCATCTGAAGTGATTTCTCTTTCCTCTGAGCCCCTAGAGAATTTCTTTGTCCCTATTGCTCACTGCATGCTGCCTTATATATTTACGTGGGAAGCACAGTGGTGACATATAGAGCACTCTAAAGTAAGAAAACGTGAGTTTTAATATTGGCTCTTATCTGTAAAAAATAGATTAAAAATACCTGTTTTGTTTACCTCACAGAGATGAAAAAGATAGAATGAAATTAAGTATGTGAAAGCATTTTAAAATTAAGTGATAGAGCATGGATTATCTTTACTATTATTACTTAATTAAGGATTAAACAAGTAACTATAAAATTAAAATTGTCCAGAGTGCTATGAAAGAGAGGAGTACAGTGCTATATGATAACTGGAGACATTGTCCTAGTCAGGAATGTCTTGGAAAGCTTCCCTAAGAAGCAACAAATGAGTTGAGGATTAAAGAAAGAATGGGAATTAAGAAGGCAAAGAGGCAGAAGAAAGAGTACTTCAGGCCGAAGGGATGGCATATGCAAAAGCTCTATGACAAGGGAAAGCATGGCATGTCAGAGAAATTGAAAGAAGATCAGTGTGGCTGATGCTCAGCAAGTAAAGAAAGCAGGCAAGAGATGAGAGGAGAAAGGTCAGGCTGTATTTGTAGATGGCTCTACCGTGGTACCTTGGCAATTTCATGTCTCTACATAGGCCATATCTAAGACTCAACCATTTACAGAATGCCCACTGATCCTCCTTGGGACATGTCAGGATAGGCAGTCTTGTGAGGAGATGCTAAAAGCCACTTCTCATTTGGCTCTCTATCTGGCATAAGACAGCCTTGAAGTAGTCTCTCATCTGCCTCTGGTTCCAGTAAGACACTGGATTTTCTACCTTGTCCCTTCCAAATGCAGGCTATAAAGCCACTTAACTGCAGCCTAGAGCTAATGTTTCAAAAACAAAACAACCCACCATTTGTGTTATCTGGCCCTTCCAGTTCAGTGTCATCCTGTGAGATTAGAAATGCAAACAACTGATAACATGTTGATCTTGTTTTGCTGTCTATGAAAGTTATAAACTATCGAGATCCATTTAGGTTTTTTGTGTCCTTACCAGCCAATTCTACAGAGGTGAGGCAAGACTATCTAGCAGCTGCCGTCCCATTGCAGGAACTGACTGACCACATGACAGTATGGGATGTTAATGATTTGGATATTTTATTCCAAGACCTAGGTTTTATTCTAAAACCACTACAGTGATTTAATCAAGAAAGGAACATAATTAAACTGGCATTTTGAAAAAGGGCTACCAAAAGAGTCTAGGCAAAAAAAAAAAAAAAGGTAACTCAATCTAGAGTGGTGATAGTAGTAGAGT
Source organism: Vulpes lagopus (assembly GCF_018345385.1). Classification (NCBI taxonomy): domain Eukaryota; kingdom Metazoa; phylum Chordata; class Mammalia; order Carnivora; family Canidae; genus Vulpes; species Vulpes lagopus. The sequence continues at coordinate 146,490,012 of NC_054826.1, read as the reverse complement.
CAGAGAATGGGCTGACTTGAGAGCTAAACAGCAAGTAAAAATATTTTTAATACAGAATCAAGTGAAGCACTTTTCTTTCTTGAGCAGCATATTGTTTTCCCTGTAGTTTTACTGCCTTTCCTTTAGCGTAGCAATATCTATCTTAAATTTAAGTGTATTTGATATTTCAGAGACAAAAACAAATATTGGAGACACCACATATTTATTCTCCCTTCATAGATAACTCCTTTCTTGAGCCCTCCATCTTCCTTCTAATGCAATGTAGGCCTTCCTATAGCTGTTATCCCAAATTTCCTTTCATTAGGCTTCTTGAGTCAATCCACTATTCTCAGGATCTTTGATTTTTTTCTTTCTTGGTTAACTTTGTTATATTTTGCTCATCCTCAAGCAACTGCCTCAGAAAAGATACGCATGAGTTGAACTTTCTAAATCTTTGAATGTATTAAGATTATTTTACTTTCACACTTAATAGTTTGGCTGGGTATAGAACACAGAGTTGAAAATCATTTTTCCCTAAACTTTTAAGACTGTTGTCTTCTACCATCCAGTGTTGCTAATAAAGATTAACAAAATTTCAATTTTTGTTCCTTGGAAGCATTTATTAATTTCTCTTTATCCATGATGTTCTGAAATGTTGCAGTTATTCCTCCTTTGTAGATATTCTTTCATTCATCCTAACTAGCACTGAGTAAGCCTTTTTGACATGCAAATCTGCATCTCCAAGTGTAGAAAATTTTCTTAAATTATTTCTTCTGATTTGTTTGTTCTCTCTTTCTGGAACACTTATAAGTCAGTTATCACACTCCTAGATTTCCCTTTCTCTCTTATATTTTTTCTTCCTTGTCTAATTCCAGATAATCAGACTATCCAGATAAATAGCAAAACTGAGATTCTAACTAAGGTAGTCTAATTCCAGAGCCTGATCTCTCAACACCCTGCTTCCCTAGTTATACTAGCTATCTTAATTATCCCCCCAAATAATACACTTAATTTACATAGGGAAGAAATCATAGGACTTGGGGATGGGTAGACTAGGAGGAAATGCCTTGTAGGTTGTTTTGCAACAAGGGATAAGGAATTGTCTTGTTTCTTAATTCAAGGACTCCTAATAGATGCATTTCTATACATCACCACAAGATGGTGTACAATGACTACACACATTTATTCCCAGTGGTTGAAAACTGCCATTTGGGAGTCAAATTTTAGAGATTTTGGAGACTCCCACAAATTTCAAGGCAGAGTTGGCAAGTCTTGTTGGGAACGAAGACTGTATATACAAGTTTGTTTATAGAATATTAGCATATGGATATTAATGATCTAAATGACAAAAAACTTTTTATTTCTTTTAGAAATGGTATTTAGAAATATAAGTGGTCTCCCATCTCCAACCCACTTGCCATATCTTGAGAATTGTTTTAACTTGTTTTTTTTTTTTTAAGGTTTTATTTATTTATTCATGAAAGACACACAGAGAGAGGTAGAGACACAGGCAGAGGAAGAAGCAGGCTCCATGCAGGAAGCCCGATGCGGGACTCAATTCCGGGACTCCAGAATCACGCCCTGAGCTGAAGACAGATGCTCAACTCCTGAGCCACCCAGGCATCCCTTAACTTGTCTTAATAACAAATATAAGCTTCCAGAGATTTATAATTGGAAAAATTAGGTTCTCAAAGAAAATTAAGGTAAGCTGTATTCTTAGGTGTAATGTTAATCGATCCCATACTACAAAACTATATAATCTGAAATGCATATATTTTCATAGTTTTCTCACATGTGAATTTGAAGGTTTTTAAGGCCCCCCCAATACTAAGGATTTAAAGTAAAATAAATTTATTAATGGCAACTAGAAGTGTATTTAAGGAAAATATTTAAAATTAACAGGGTCAGTTAATAATTTTTAACTATATTATGTGAATGAAGGCACATACTTTAGTTTGTATATATGGCCCGAAATTTGATATTAAATACTAAAATATGTGTTGAACTTGTGAGCACATTTAGAAACAATTATTTAGCAACTACAGTCTCTGAACTGAATATTACTTTGTATCATTTAATGAGAGATCAGTTCAGAAGAACTGAAACGTGGATTGTTTTGAAAAAGCCCAAATTTTTTTTAAATTAATTTTTATTGGTGTTCAATTTACCAACATACAGAAAAACACCCAGTGCTCATCCCGTCAAGTGTCCACCTCAGTGCCCGTCACCCATTCCCCTCCAACACCCGCCCTCCTCCCCTTCCACCACCCCTAGTTCGTTTCCCCGAGTTAGGAGTCTTTATGTTCTGTCTCCCTTCCTGATATTTCCCAACATTTCTTTTCACTTCCTTTATATTCCCTTTCACTATTATTCATATTCCCCAAATGAATGAGAACATACACTGTCCTTCTCCGATTGACTTATTTCACTCAGCATAATACCCTCCAGTTCCATCCACGATGAAGCAAATGGTGGGTATTTGTCGTTTCTAATTGCTGAGTAATATTCCATTGTATACATAAACCACATCTTCTTTATCCATTCATCTTTCGATGGACACCGAGGCTCCTTCCACAGTTTGGCTATTGTGGCCATTGCTGATAGAAACATCGGGGTGCAGGTGTCCCGACGTTTCACTGCATCTGAATCTTTGGGGTAAATCCCCAACAGTGCAATTGCTGGGTCGTAGGGCAGGTCTATTTTTAACTCTTTGAGGAACCTCCACACAGTTTTCCAGAGTGGCTGCACCAGTTCACATTCCCACCAACAGTGTAAGAGGGTTCCCTTTTCTCCGCATCCTCTCCAACATTTGTTGTTTCCTGCCTTGTTAATTTTCCCCATTCTCACTGGTGTGAGGTGGTATCTCATTGTGGTTTTGATTTGTATTTCCCTGATGGCCAGTGATGCAGAGCATTTTCTCATGTGCATGTTGGCCATGTCCATGTCTTCCTCTGTGAGATTTCTCTTCATGTCTTTTGCCCATTTCATGATTGGATTGTTTGTTTCTTTGGTGTTGAGTTTAATAAGTTCTTTATAGATTTTGGAAACCAGCCCTTTATCTGATATGTCATTTGCAAATATCTTCTCCCATTCTGTAGGTTGTCTTTTAGTTTTGTTGACTGTATCCTTTGCTGTGCAAAAGCTTCTTATCTTGATGAAGTCCCAATAGTTCATTTTTGCTTTTGTTTCTTTTGCCTTTGTGGATGTATCTTGCAAGAAGTTACTGTGGCCGAGTTCAAAGAGGGTGTTGCCTGTGTTCTCTTCTATGATTTTGATGGACTCTTGTCTCACATTTAGATCTCTCATCCATTTTGAGTTTATCTTTGTGTATGGTGAAAGAGAGTGGTCCAGTTTCATTCTTCTGCATGTGGATGTCCAATTTTCCCAGCACCATTTATTGAAGAGACTGTCTTTCTTCCAATGGATAGTCTTTCCTCCTTTATCGAATATTAGATGACCATACATTTCAGGGTCCACTTCTGGGTTCTCTATTCTGTTCCATTGATCTATGTGTCTGTTTTTGTGCCAGTACCACACTGTCTTGATGACCACAGGAAAAAGCCCAAATTTTGTTGTCATAACTTAGTAGAGTAAACCTATGATCCCTTCATTGTGTCACTTATTAAGAAAGATGCATATAGGATGTATGTATGTTATGTTTAAAAGTATAATTATGGGGATCCCTGGGTGGCGTAGCGGTTTGGCGCCTGCCTTTGGCCCAGGGCGCGATCCTGGAGACCCGGGATCGAATCCCATGTCGGGCTCCCGGTGCATGGAGCCTGCTTCTCCCTCTGCCTGTGTCTCTGCCTCTCTCTCTCTCTCTCTGTATGACTATCATAAATTAAAAAAAAAAAAAAAAAGTATAATTATGTATCTTTATTTGGGGACATATGAATTTGCATATAAGAACTGAATTATATAATTGAAATGTTCATAAGCTTTGGGATAGTTGAAAAATAGATTCAAAGGGGTACATGCATCCCAATGTTTATTTATTTATTTATTTAAAAGATTTATTTATTTATTCATGGGAGAAGAGAGAGAGAGAAGAGGCAGAGACACAGGCAGAGGGAGAGGCAGCTCCATGCAGGGAGCCTGACCCGGGACTCGATCCCAGGTCTCCAGGATCAAGCCCTGGGCTGAAGGTGGTGCTAAACCGCTGAGCCACCTCAGCTGCCCCGCATCCCAATGTTTATAGCAGCATTATCAGAATAGCCAAAATCTGGAAAGTGCCCTAATGTCTATCAACTGATGAATGGGGAAAAAAAGGTGTGGTATATGTATATATATAATGGAATATCACTCAGCCATCAAAAAGAATGAAATCTTGCCATTTGCAACGATGTGGATAGACCTAGAATGTGTTATGCTAAAAGAAATAAGTCAGAGAAAGAAATACCATATGATTTCATTCATATGTGGAATTTAAGAAACAAGAAAGATGAACATAGGGCAAGGGGGAGAAAAAGGGAGGGGGACAAACCATAAGCAAATCTTAATGACAGAGAACTGAAGGCTGATGGAGGGAGGAGAGTGGGACGGGGTTAGATGGGTGATGGGTATTAAGGAGGGCACTTGTTATGATGAATACCAGGTGTTCTAAGGGAAAGACCACTGAATTCTACTCTTGAAACCAACATTGCACTATATGTTAACTAACTAGAATTTAAATAAAAATTAGGAAAAAAATATTTGGGATGGTTGTGTGTATATTTATGTGAAGGGTGTGTGTGTGTGTGTGTGTGTGTGTGTGTGTGTGATAAAATATTATTTGTCTGATAGGAAGCATCTTTTGTCTGTTTTCAAAGGATTCTGCAAAATAGGTAGGGAACTTCTGCCCTTGTAAAAGGCTCATGCTAGCAGAAAGTAAACATTCCAACTTTTCACTACAATCTTAAGTAACAAACAATTCAAGCTACTTTAAACAAATACAGCTGGTGAGTGGAGGAAATGTGTTACACGGACACAGAAATGTCACAGAATCCAAAAGCAGTTCAGCAAGGCATCAGAAGGGATTGAACCCAAGAAATGGGAAGTCATCAGAATCCCAGCTCTGGCATTCTCGCCTTTGCACCTCTCTGTTCCTCTGCTTCAGTTTTCTCTTCCAAAGTGCAGCTGTGATCTTTTCTGAATGTGGTAATGGATGGTCGCCTGATGCCTCTGAGTCCATATTATCTGCGTGCAGCTCTAATTCTAAATTGTCTTTCTTAAAATGATTTCTGATGCTACTGTAAATGGTATTTTAAAAATTATTATTTCTATATCTCTTTTGTTTGCTTGGGCATAGTAATACAATTGTTTTTCAAATGTTTTAGTTGAAATATAATTTATACCATAAAATCTACCCTTTTAAAATGTACAATTTGTCTTTAATTCTGTACTCTCAAATATATTCCACTGATCTATATATCTATTATTATGCCAGTACAACATTGTCTTGATTACACGGCTTTGTAATAAGTTTTGAAATCAGGAATTCTGAGTCCTCTATCCTTGTTCTTTTTTTTTTTTTTAATAGATTGATTGGCTAATTTGGATCCCTCACATTCTCATGAATTTTAAAATCAGCTTGTGAATTTCTGCCAAAAGCAGAGCTAGGGTTTTGATAGAGATTGCAGTGTATCTGCGGATTGATTTGGAAAATGTTGCCCCCTTAACAATATTAAGACATCCAATCCATGAACATAGAATATCTTTCCATTTATTTACATCTTCTTTAATTTCTCTCAGTGGGGTTTGTAGTTTCCTGTGTTCACATGTTTGATATGCTTTAGCCCTGAGGTTATAAGAGTATTTCTGTTGGGTGCCTGGGTGGCTCAGTGGTTGAGCATCTGCCTTTGGCTCAGATTGTGATCCTGGGGTTCCAGGATCGAGTCCCACATCAGGCTCCTCGCAGAGCCTGCTTCTCCCTCTGCCTTGTATCTCTGTCTCTCATGAATAGATAAATAAAATCTTTTTTTAAAAAAGTATTTTTGCATTTTAATTCTACATACATTTAAAACTCTACAAGTCATTTCAGTTATTTTACAAGAGTTAATTTATATTTAGCCATTTTTTGCCCTTTCTAATATTTTTCATTCCCTTCAGCATTTCTGTACTTTCATCTGTGGTCATTTTCCTTTAAGGAACTCCCTCAAGTATCTCTTTTACTGACGGCCAATAAATTTAGTAATAGTGATGGAGTGCTTCAGTTTTGTTTTATTTTGTTTTCTTCTCAAAATGTCTCCATTTCACTTTCATTTTTAAAGATATTTTTCACTGGGCATAGAAATCTAGGGTAGCAGTTTTTTGAAGCATTTTGAAGCTGTTGGTCCATTATCTTCTGTTTCCATCATCATAGTTGATAAATCAATCAGCTGTCAGTTTCACTGTTGCACCTTTGAAGGTAATGTGTAGTTTTTCTGTGGCTGCTTTTAAGATTTTCAGCAGTTTTGCTATAACATGCCCAACTGTGGTTTTCTGTGTACTTATCTCCTGGGTCTGCAAAGTTCTGAATCTATGAGCTGATATCTTTCTTACTTTGTAATATTCTCAGCCATTGTCTCTAAATATTGCATTTGGCCCATTCTTCTCTGTTTCAGAGATTTTAATTATGTACATTTTAGAACTTTTGAGTATTATGCTTTTTTGTGTTCTTTCCATTCTCTTATCTCTGGGTTTTGACTATTTTTTTCTTGATATGTCTAACAGTACACAAATCCTGAGTTTGGCTATATCCAATCCATTATTAAACCTACCAATGAGTTTTTTCACTTCAGATATTGTATTTTTCAATTCAAGAAAGTCCATTTAAATCTCTGTATGGGTTACAATTTTCTGGTGAAATTTCCCAGCCTTTCACTAATTTTTTTCCTTTATTTTCTTGAAAATATTAAATATAGTTATTTTACAATCTTTAAATGCTAGCTCTTTAATTTGAATCATCTACAGAGCTGCTTCACTTTCTTTACATTGTTTTTTTTTTTTAAAGATTTTATTTATTCATGAGAGACACAGAGAGAAAGAGAGAGAGAGAGAGAGAGAGAGAGAGGCAGAGAGAGAAGCAGGCTCCATGCAGGGAGCCTGATGTGGGACTCGATCCAGGGACTCCAGGATCGCACCCTAGGCTGAAAGCAAGCACTAAACTGCTGAGCCACCCAGGGATCCCCATCTTTACATTGTTAATTATCAGTCATATGGTCTTGCCTCTTTGAAAGTCTCATCATTTTTTACTGTGGCAGACATTGTGTCTGTAGATTCTAGATTATTTTGTATTACACCAAAGAAGGTTTCCTTTTCCTCTTTCTGGCAAACATGGTAAGTGGCTGATAATAGAAACTCTTTTTGAGAGCATGCATACTCAAGCTTTTTAATTAAGAGCCTACAGGTCCTAGACTCCTCAGCCCTGAAATGGTTCTCCCTCTGGAATTTTAGGTCCTTTAATCTGCTTTCACAACTGTCTTAAAAATTATAATTTTTATAACTTGGGTAGACTTAATAGTTGTTGCTGTGGATGCCCTAGCCTGCCACAAACTACTGCATTCTACCCAGAAATGGGAGTTCTTCTGCACTTTTTTTTTTTTTGAGAGAGAGAACACGTGAGAGACACAAGCAGAGGCAAGGGCAGAGTGAGAGGGAGAAGCAGATGCCTCCCTAAGCAGGAAGCCCAATGAGGGGCCCAATCCTAGGATACAGGATCACAACCTGAGCCACAGGTAGATGTTTAACCAACTGAACCTCCCAGGTGCCCTCCTCTGTGTTCTTTAAAGGGGAGGGAGATGAGTGTTCATGGGTTCACATGTGCTCTTCCTGCCTTCTTTCACTGCAGTTGCTATTACTACCAATTCAGAAAACATAACTGTTTAGGTTACTCTGGTAGGAGCCACAGCCTTCACATTCCTCAATACTTATTAATTGCTCCCCTTACTTATAATTAGCAATCTGAATATGAACTCAGTATTGAATGATAATAGTTACTATTCACTTTTTATGTATGAGTAATATATTTATATTTTTTCTTAAATCCTTACCATTTACAAATATATACTGAAACATTTACAGAGGCTATAATATGATAATCAATTTTCTTCAAAACATATAAGGGAAAAACTGAAGAGAGGTATAGATGAAACAATATAAGCCGTGAGTTGATCATTGTTTAAGGTAGGTAATGAGTACATTAGGGTTCATTATATACGTCTGTCTATTTTTTTTTTTTAATTTTTTTTTTTATTTATTTATGATAGTCACAGAGAGAGAGGAGGCAGAGACACAGGCAGAGGGAGAAGCAGGCTCCATGCACCGGGAGCCCGACGTGGGACTCGATCCCAGGTCCCCAGGATCGCGCCCTGGGCCAAAGGCAGGCGCCAAACCGCTGCGCCACCCAGGGATCCCACGTCTGTCTATTTTTGTATATGTTTGAAATACTCCATAATAAAAACAAATTGAAAAAAATTTTTTAAAGATTTTTATTTATTTACTCATGAGAGACACACAGGGAGAATAGCAGAGACATAGGCAGAGGGAGAGTCTCTCTGTGGGGAACCTGATACGGGACTCAATCCCAGGACCCTGGGATCAGGACCTGAGCCAAAGGCAGATGCTCCACCACTGAGCCACCCATGCGCCCCCGTAATAAAAATTTTTAAGCTCACTGTCATCTGGTTTGCCTCATCAAATCTACAAAGTCTTGTATATCATTTACTCTTCCCCAACAATTGCCATAAGAATAGAATGGGTATGAAAAAGAGGCATTGTGTATCAAAAAACTAGACAAATAATTTGTGCTCCAAATATCACCCCAATCTGACAAATACTAATTATAAGAATTCCTACTACATATCATTAATGCAATTATTATGAAGCTTAAAGATCTAATTCCACAGTATCTGCATCTGAATGAAGCAGTACCATAACACTGATACTCCTCCCTAGCCATAACTTTAATGCAATAAAGGAATAATTATAGCTATTTACCTTTATTGGGTCCTGCTATAGTAGATCTATTTGAATGTTTAGAATGGGAAATCTCTGTTTCTGATTTTTTTCGCATAATTATTTGATTTCCAAGCCTCCTGGGTCCTAAGTAAAAGACTGTAAATTTCTGCTGAATATCAAGTCCAACTAGACAAAGGAAAAAAAGTATACAAGTACTTATTTAAGTCATATAAATCTAGCCATGAAATCATTTATTTGTTTTATATTTCTCATATTTCTGTATCTTTTGAAATGAAAGAGCTAACAAGTCCAGGAAATAAAAATGTTAAAAAAAAAGGGGGGGGTTAAAAGTATCACAAATTAAAATTTGTACACCATAAAAATAAAAATCAATGTTCCTACAATTTAAGTTTTATTATCTTGAAAAATAAAATACCTATAAATGAACAGATAAAATTTTAATTTTTTTAACCTAGTTTATGCTTTTACCTATCTAAATACATGACACTTTCTTTAAAATTATTCATATTATTTAAATAAATTACCTTTACCCAGTATCATTTAAATTGCTTTTCTGTTTCAGCATGAAGGAAATTTTTAAATGTTATATTCTTTACATTACTTCAATGAACTTACCATACTCAGAACTAATTAGATTTATGCTAAGATCTTCAGATGTAAAAGCTCTCCTCACATCAATCTTTTTAGTCCAATTTCCAGCTTTTAGTAAAACAGAATCCCTGAAAAAAAGCAATGTATCATTTAAATAGTGATCCAAATACTAAATGAAATAATATATTAATCATCAAGGGCAGACTAACCCATAGATAGGTCCTATCTGGTAGTAAACTGAAGTCAGTACTGAAAAATATTTGCTGCAGATTCTGAGGAGGGAGAAATGGAGTGTCAATTCAGCTACCACAACCATAATTTTCTTAACTACATATTGACCAACAGCTGATTCCAAGTTACGTTGCCTCCTTTCAGGCCCACCTAAATACAGAGTTGACATCAACAACCCATAAGCTTGCCCCAGTCACTACCACTTTTAAATGGTTATACACAGCTTACACGAATTTGTGAGAATTTGAATAGTATCTTTAAAATTCATATAAAAGTCTGTATCCACTAACATTACAAACCAGCAACCAATTTTGCGATTTAATTTATTTTAGATTTATATACTCAAGACTGCCTTCAGACTTAATTGTCACAGAGGACAAAGTCTCTATTTCTTTAGGAATAGACAACATTGCATAGAATATTTTAGAAAGATATCCTCCAGTACTCTGACAACAATGAAGAGATGCCCATTTCAGAGTCACTGCCAATCCTGAATTTACAAGTCAAATAATATGATTAGGAGCATAGGCTCTGGAGTCAGACTGCTTGGGTTTAAATCTAGACTTTGCTATAAACTACCTATATGACCTTGGCAAATTAAACTCTCAGTTTCAATTTCTTCCTCTATTAAATTAAGATAATGATAGCACCTGTCTATACAAAGCTTAAACAATTCAACACCTGGAATCTACTAAGAGCTCGAAAAATATTGGCTATAGCTATAACTGATAATCTTAGAGTTTGCTTATGGCATCCTGGGAGAAAATAACAGTATCAGAAAAAAGGCTAATGTAAAAACCATAGAATGGCATGCTAGAGAACCAGGTGTAAGGAAAGATACCTCCTTTATATATTTGATCTTGTTGCCTGATCCTAAAATGAAGCTATAGTAGTTGGTTGGGTTTTAATTTGGAAATATTAGATATATCTTGAAGGAGCAGAAGGAAGGTAATCAAAGAGTACAAGGTTGTGAATGACTGGCGACAAGCAACAAAATAAGAAAGTTCAACAAAAGTGGGCTACAGCTACTCCTAAAGATCATTTATTCACTCATTTCAAACCATGGTAATAGATTTCACACTTCGTTCATTTGAGTACTAACAACAGACCAATGTTAATACCTTCTTTAACAGACAAGAAACTACCCCATTACACCATCAGGAAAATGTAATTTAATTAATCCCACAGTGGATCTTACTACTCTTTCTCAGCAGAATATTTCTTTTATAGGATATGCTTAGAAATAAAATCAAATGGAAATTATACTTACATAATTTTGTGCTTAAAAACCAGCTGGTTATCTGCATCACCTATGATTAAGGTAACATAGTGAGAATCTGGTGATGTTCTTCTAGCTTGTAGCTGTTCAAAGTTTCTTAATATAATTGTCACTAATATTTCTGCCATGGTATCACTGTATCTTGCAATCTTTAAAAAAAGGATAGGCATAAAAGGTGTTAAAAATAACCTGACTACTCATATTCAGTTCCAAGTCAGCTATAGGTAGCTTTATTCCTGAAAAGACAATGAAATACTTAAAAAAAAAAAGCCCAGAAAATATTTACCTGTTCCACTTCAAGTTCATATTTTGGTAGATACATCACTGTTTCTTTTATTTGCGTTCCAAAGGGGGGGTGTCTATTTAAAATCTAAAAACATTTATATCATTATATTCTTACCATAAGACTAGAAGTTATTTTAGTATATTTTTTAGAGTCAATAGCTTTAATAATGCTTATTACCTAAAACCTTAAGTTAAAATACTTATGACTATGAGAAGGAAAACAATTTTTAAGAAAAAATAAAGATATAAAAAGTAAGCTTTAAAATTAGGATAAAATCCAGGTAACATTAGGAATAAGTGAATATTAAATACCAGTTCAAGTTCCCTTGCATCTGTTTCTTCTATTTTTTTAAAGGAAGTCAAACCTGCATTTACCATTGCATTTGACAATGTTATACCTGTGGAAAATTAATAAAATAGCAGTTCTTAAACAATCCATTTAAACTACATCTATTCTTAAGCTTTCAACAATGACATTAGTAAAAAATTTTTTTTAAAGATTCAGATTAATAACTAATTCTTAAAGGTTTTTGAAAAAGTTTTCAGTTGGGTTAGTTGGGCTGTGACATTTATCCAATTAATTGTTCATATTTATGTTTTCAAACTGAAGTAAAACATGTAGATGCTTTATAGAAAAAAGAAGGAACTCTTTGGTCCATATGATGACTCAACCCTTATTTTTATCATATATCATCCATAGGAAGTATCAAGTAATTCCTATTGTTACATATTATACTCATGTTTGAAAAAAGGCAACATGATTTATAGATGAGAATATTGCTTCATAAAACTATGGCTCTCTGAGCATTTCTGAGAAACAGAGTTTTATGTTTCTGTACTGAAATCAGATAATTTTACTCCTTTAAAATGTCCAATTCCTCTCCATTGCACTTAGAATAGTGACAATTTCCTACCGTGACCAAACTCCATTACCTATTTGACTTGATTACACAGCCTATGTGTCCCATTTAATTTGCTACCATTCCCCTCTTGCTGACTACTCTCTAGCCACATTAACTTTAATTTTGTTCCTCAAAAACATCAAGTTCACTTCCATCTCCGTACTTTCTCTATTACTACTTTAAGAAACTGGATATATAAAATTCTTATACTCACAAATGAATTTAACCAAACTCTGAAATAGGAGATACTGCCAGAAGTGTAAAATTCTAAAATATTAGCATCTTGTCTAAGGCACATATACTGCTGGTGGGGATATTACACTCTATCTTTTTCCATACCTTTAACTATCCTTGGGAATTCCTCTTATTCGTTCTTAAGTTACAACTCCTAGTATTAATAATTCCTTCATGTTCATTTTCCCTCAAAGCTTTTCCTGAATTTTATTTTTTTATAAACATTGTTGAAAATCAATTTGTATTCATTATTTTTTTTCCTGATGTTCAGGAAGGACTTAGATTTGCTTTTTTATTTAGACTCTCTCATTTTTCTATTGTATGAGTTTTGCTGAGCAATTTTTGCTTCTTTCTCTTCAGCCATACTGAGTAAGTGTAAAAAACACATTAGTGTTCAACAACTTGGAAGAGATGGAATGCAAATGGTACCTGATTGACAATATTCTAGTAAGTCAGAAAGTCTGTATTTGTCCTTTTCAAATATAATGAAAATTTTCTAAGTAATAATTTAATTTCAAAAATTTCTGTAAGTTGTTACTTCCTAAATGTTTTATGGAACCTCCTTCCTACATTAGAATTCATCTTTGTGAAATGGGCTCAACATTTGGTTTGCTAGGAGTTCAGTAGAAAGGGGAGACTTAATGTCAAGAATCTCTCCTCTAACTTGACCTTACTTTCACAGCTAATTCCTAGGACTAGTCAGTCCCGCCATCCCACTGATCTCAAACTTCAAGAATAAAAAAAGAACTTCCTCACAAAATAGTCGGAGATTTTTGTTCTAAGGAATAATGAGACAATCCCTAAAAACCCATTACATAATTTTTAAAGTCCCCTAGGTGCACATAAAATTACAAAGCTAACAAAGCTGTCAATCATGGAATAACAACTCTCTTCTTAGAGTTCAAGGTATCCAGAAGAAGTAGGGTCACAAAATCAAAGGCATCCAACTAGAAAACTCGAGTACTTAGTTATACCCCAGTCTTTATAACTGGTTCCCTCCAGAGTTTTTCATTTTTCAGTATGTAACTTGAGCTACATACGAAATAATTAGGCACAATCTTTTGTCTATAGAATTTTTATGAAGATCAGTGCAAACATTGTCCTGTTATTGAAAAAAAGAGGAAAAGTTAAGATATAAGTAAGTCATATAATTTTCTGATATGAATTACGAATGGCCAGGATTGCTAGCTCTGTATCTTGTCGTTGAGATCAAAACAAAATAATCATAAAAGTGGAGAGAGAGCAACACATAGTTACCTAATTACTAAAACAAAATTTCACTCTTGGTTTGAGAACAAATGTAAAAATAAGATTATTCATTTTTATTAGGTTTCCCAATTGATTTCAAATGGAATCCTTCAAGCAGGAGAAAACAAAAATCAGATTTTCAAGAGAAATAAAGTTTAGTACTAAGCCTACCAACACATTTTTCTCTCAAAGTCTGTAAACACAATTTTCCTGACAATGAAAAGCAAAATAAAGCGCAGACATTGACAAATTGCCTGCCTGTATTCAGTACCTACCTATTTTTTCCAGCTGTTTGGATACATGTAGAGAGTTTTCCCAAAGTTTGCATCTAAAACATTTAGCTAAAATCAAACTGTTCAATAATATAGCAAACTTTTCTTGAACAGCCACAAAATCTGACAACCCTAAAAAAAAGTTTCCAAAGTTAAATCTAGTATACTAGTTTACTGGGAAAAATATTGAAAATCCATTAATTCTATAACATACATCTTGTAATTCGTGAGCCATTTCTAAAAATCTTCGAGATATCTTGTGTCAAAGCAAAGTCTTGTATGGGAATGCATCCTAGTTGAGCCTGAATAAGACTGAGGGAAACAAGAAATTTCATGATTTCCTTTTAGAAACTATTATCTCATGGAATTTGATATCCTTGAATGAACTATCTCTTCTTAAAATTTCTCTCTGCCTTGATTTCTTTAACACTAGATGCTTCTATATCTGGCATCATTATTGTTACAAGTCATTGTTGACTTCTTTCCAACTTCTAAAAGTTCCCTTCTTATTTCTCTACTCTTCATTTCCTCAACTTCTCTTTCTCTCAAAAATCTCATTTCTTCTCAAGACTCATTATAATCTCTAAATGCCAAATTTCAAATGCACTGAAAATTGTTCTGCATACAGGACAAAAGACACTCTCAGACCATTTCTTTAATCCCAACACATCTAAAATTGCTGTCATATTCTCCTCAAATAGAGTTCTTTTAGCTCTACATATATAGGTTATTATAGAAAAGCAAGGCATTTTGTGTAATAAACAAATATTTATTGTCTATGAGTGAGAAGCATTTAGTTAGGTCTAAAGACTGTTCAACATATGAAGGATGGTAACATATTAGTTGATTAGTAGAACCTAGCAGTTGTTTGGCTATAAAATTTGAGGAACGGGTGGTAAGAAGAGAGAAAAGGAACTAACATACGTGTTGCCTACTATATGCCATTTTGCCTGTTTACTTTTTTAACCAGACAATGATGTGCAACTCACCCTATGGTTCTAACTAAAATTATCAGGCTTATATTAATCTCTTGAAGGTCTCCTGATAAGTCAGGTATGTAAAGAGAAAGAGAAGAATAATAGTTATATTTCATGATTTAGTTTTAGCAAACAATATGTGAAAACAGAAAGTACTAACCAACTCACTTCTCAAAATGGGTGCATATAGATGAAACTATAGACTACTTAATTCTTTTGGCTATAGTATATCTTCTGAAAATTATTTGGTATTATCTATTAAAAAATAGTTGTAGGGGGTGGCCCCGGGTGGCTCAGTGGTTTAGCACCGCCTTTGGCCCAGGGCCTGATCCTGGAGTCCTGGGATCAAGTCCCGCGTCGGGCTCCCTGCATGGAGCCTGCTTCTCCCTCTGCCCGTGTGTGTGTCTCTCTCTTTCTGTGTCTCTAATAAATAAATAAAATCTTACAAAAAAAAAAAGTTGTAGGGATGCCTGTGTGGCTCAGTGGTTAAGCGTCTGCCTTTGGCTCAGGGCATGATCCTGGAGTCCCAGGATCGAGTCCCACATCGGGCTATCTGCATGGAGCTTACTTCTCCCTCTATGTCTCTGCCTCTCTCTCTCTGTGTCTCTCATGAATAAATAAATAAAATCTCTTTTAAAATAGTTGTAAATAATAATCCTAAAATTTGTATGGAACCACAAAAGATCCCAAAAAGACAAAGCAATCTTGAAAAAGAACAAACCTGAAGATATCACAATCCCAGATTTCAAGATATATTGCAAAGCTGCAGTAATCAAAAGAGTAATCAAAATCAAAACTGGCACAAAAACAGAATTCAATGGAAGAGAATAAAGAGCATAGAAATAAACCCACGATTATAATAAGGTCAATGAGTCTTTGACAAAGGAGGCAAGAATATGCAATTGGAATAGAGTAGGCTCCTCAACAAATGATACTGGGGAAATTGGACAGATACATGCAAAGAAATAAAACTTGGCTACTTTCTTACATCATACACAAAAAGAAACTCAAAATGGATTAAGGGTCTAAATGTGAGACCTGAAACCATCAAAATCTTAGAAGAGGGGATCGCTGGGTGGCTCAGCAGTTTTGCGCCTGCCTTCAGCTCAGGGCATGATCCTGGAGTCCCAGGATCGAGTCCCACATCGGGCTCCCTGCATGGAGCCTGCTTCTTCCTCTGCCTGTGTCTCTGCCTCTCTCTCTCTGGGTCTCTCATGAATAAATAAATAAAATCTTAAAAAAAAAATCTTAGAAGAGAACACAAGCACTAATTTCTCTGACATTTTTCTATATAAATCTCCCACGGCAAGGGAAACAAAAGCAAAAATAGCTATTGGGACTACATCAAAATTAAAAGTTTCTTCACAACAAAGGAAGCAATCAACAAAACAAAAAGACAACCTACTGAAAGGGATAATATACTTACAAATGATATATCTTATAAGGGTTTAGTATCCAAAATTTATAAAGAAGTTATACAACTCAAAACCAAAAAGACAAATAATCCAATTAAAAAATGGGCAGAAGACATGAAATGACATCTCTACAAAGAAGACATACAGATGGCCAACACACATGAAAAGATGCTCAACATCCCTAATCATCAGGAAAATGCAAATCAGAACCATAATTAAATATCACCTCATACATGTCAGAACACCTAAAATCAAAAACACAAGAAACAAATGTTGGTGAGGATATGGAGGAAAAGGAATTCTCGTACGCTATTGGTGGGGATGCAAACTGGTACAGCCACTGTGAAAAACAGTATGGAGGCTCCTCAAAAAATTAAAAATAGAACTACCATATGATCAGTAATTGCCACCACTGGGTATTTATCCAAAGAATATGAAAACATGAATTTGAAAAAAAATATGCACCCTTATGTTTATTGCAGCATTATAAATAATAGCCAAATTACAAAAGCAATCCAAGTGTCTATCAACAGAAGAATGCATAAAGATATTATATATATATACACAATGGAATAGTACTCGGCCATAGAAAAGAACAAAATCTTGGTATTTGCAACAACATGGAGAGAGCTAGAGAGTATTATACTAAGGGAAATCAGTCAGAGAAAGACAAATTCCGTATGATTTCACTCATGCGTGGAATTTAGGAAACAAATCAAATAATTATGGGGAATGGAAGGAGACAGACTGTTAAATACATAGAAAACTAACTTATGGTTATCAGAGAGGAGGTAGGTGGAGAGATAGGTGAAATTGGTGAAAGGGACAATATACTCATCATGATGAACACTGAGCAATGTATAGAATTGATGAATCACTATATTGTACACCTGAAACTAACATAACATTCTATGTTAATTATACTGGAAATAAATGGGGAAAAACGGCTGTAAAGTTACAGTTTATTAACAAAAAAATAACTGATGGAAAAATGTGAATGGGGTGGTTGCAAGGGTTAGAGAAATAATACTTACAAAGCTATCCTGGGATGCACAAATGCAGGATATATACAAAACTGCTAGAGTAAAAGTAAGACTTCTGAAATCATATTTATTCATATTGAACAGCAATATGTCTATTAATAAATAGGATGTCTTTCAGCATTATATTTCCCTGTCAGAAACTTTATTACAAGAAGCAATAATAGGGATCCCTGGGTGGCGCAGTGGTTTGGCGCCTGCCTTTGGCCCAGGGCGCGATCCTGGAGACCCGGAATCGAATCCCACGTCGGGCTCCTGGTACATGGAGACTGCTTCTCCCTCTGCCTGTGTCTCTGCCTCTCTCTCTCTCTCTGTGTGACTATCATAAAAAAAAAAAAACAAGAAGCAATAATAAAAAAGGAATGGGAGGCTGGAGTGCCTTGGTAGCTCAGTCAGTTAAGTGTCTTACTCTTGATCTTAGGGTCGTGAGTTCAAACCCTATGTCAGGCTCCACATTGGGTATGGAGCCTATTTTTAAAACAAGCAAATAAACATGAATGGGAGGGAGAACAGGGATTTATTCCTGTAGGTGCAGAACATTGGTAGAGCTGTCTGTCTTTACCAGATAAGGCTAGCCTGAGCTTGTCCTCAGGAGAAATAGAAGTTGTTTTTTTTTTTTTTTTTTTTAGGTTTTATTTTCAGGTAATCTCTATACCCAACATGGGGCTCAAACGTACAACCCCAAGATCAAGAGTTGCATGCTCCACCAACTGAGTCAGTCAGGCACCCTGGAAATAGAGGTCTTAAAGCCTCAGATGAGGTGGTTCTCTCAACTAAGAGGTGGAGTAGAATTGTGTAGTAGTTAAGTAATGACTAAATCAGGTCTTACTATAAGGATTACATGAAATAAGGTATTAATTCAGTTTGGATTAGGTATAACCCTGACCAGGTTATAATGGCTTAAATACACACAGTTAACTCTCTATGTAAAAGAAATCTAATCAGGCAGTCCAGGGCTTGATATGACAGTCCTACAAGTCACCAAAGACCCAGGATCCCCCTATATTTGTGCTTTGCCATGTATGACTTCCATTCTCAGGCTACCTTGTGGTCAGAGATGACTTCTGCAGCTCTATTCATCACACATTCACTCCTTACAGCATTTTGGAGGAGAGGGGTGGGAGGACAAGAAATGATGCCCTGTTTACCACTTGACTCCTTCCTTTCAGCAGCCTCTAGGAAAACAAACACTTCTACCACTCATATCTCATTAATTGAACAAATCTTAGTAACAGGGCTGCATCTAGCTACAAAGCTGACCGAGAAATACAATCTTCATGTATAGGTAAGAACAGATAATGGGACAATCAGATAGCAGTTTCTGTCTTAGGTATGCAAAGCATCTAATGTAGTAGCTAGAACATAATACGTATTCAAGAAATAGTTATTATTAATTACTATTATCTTTGGTTGAGCCATTTAAGATCTTTCAGCTTCCTCACGTAGCAAACTGATAAAAATGATACAAGAACTTCCCAAAAGACTTCTGTATCCTGGCCAACTTAGTAAAGGAAGGATTTTTCAGAAAATATCTGTGTAAACCCTCTTGCACTGTTGGTGGGAATGTGAACTGGTACAGCCACTCTGGAAAACTGTATGGAGGTTCCTCAAAGAGTTAAAAATAGATCTGCCCTATGACCCAGCAATTACACTGCTAGGGATTTACCCCAAAGGTACAGATGCAGTAAAATGCCGAGACACCTGCACCCCAATGTTTATAGCAGCAATGTCCACAATAGCCAAACTGTGGAAGGAGCCTCGGTGTCCACAGAAAGATGAATGGATAAAGAAGATGTGGTCTATATATACAATAGAATATTAGCCATTAGAAATGACAAATACCCACCATTTGCTTCGACGTGGATGGAACTGGAGGATATTATGCTGAGTGAAATAAGTCAATTGGAGGACAATCATCATATGGTTTCATTCATTTGGGGAATATAAAAAATAGTGAAAGGGAATAAAGGGGGAAAGGAGTGAAAATATCAGTGAGGGTGACAGAACATGAGAGACCCCTAACTCTGGGAAATGAACAAGGGGTGGTGGAGAGGGAGGTGGGTGGGGGTTGGGGTGACTGGGTGATGGGCACTGAGGGGAGCACTTGACGGGATGAGCACTGGGTGATATGCTATATGTTGGCAAATTGAACTCCAATAAAAAAAAAGAAAAAAAAAGAAAAGATTTGTGTATAAAGAATAGACATCTCTCAAATAAATCCTACCTTGGGTACCGCATCTTAATCTAGACCAAAGTAGCTATTTCGTTTTGTTTTTAAATCTATTTCCTTTCTCATCATTTTAGTTAAAGACTATAAATAACAACTACAAAAGAAATCCTTCAAATAAAGGAAAGTTAAAGGTGTACTATGAAGTTGTACAACTCTTCAGAGAAGAGTTATTCTGAAGCTATTTTGTCTGCCTAAACATAAAATAGGAATTTCCAAAGAAATACCTAAGACAAAAGATCAAGATAGCACACAAAGCCTTCTATATACTTACTCCTCAAATTCCATGGAAGGATGGACATATGTATATGTGTGTTCATATGTGTATGTCTCCATTCATTAAACTACAGGAAAGCAAGAAAGCGTGCCACTGGTAGACCAGAAAGTTTAATGTCAGAAATAAAATTTCTGAAGATCAAATCTATGAGGAAAATTTAAATGGAAGAAATTATCCATAATACATGCAAAAGAATCAATAGACATAATATTGTACTAACTAGTAACAGATGGTAACTCTGTTTACTGTGCTGAGCATCATGTAATGTGTAGAATTGTTGAATTACTATGTTATACCCCCAAACTAATATAACATTTTATGTCACCTCTACTTCAATTAAAAAAAAAAAACCTCTTTCCTTGAAAAGAAAAAATATCAACAGATTAAGAAGGAGAGACTCCTGACATATTTGTCTGAGCAATTTACTAGAATGCTGAGCATCTAGGTTAGTTTGCCCCTGCCCATACTCTCTCATTTGTGGAAAATATTAGGCAGTTGTGGTATGTGATTAAGAGGCTAACATAGGAGTATAGACATTGAGGCCAGAGAAGCAGGTCAGTGTTCTAGGGAGTAACAAATACCCAGGAGAGGTAGGAAAACTTTATTCCTTTAAAAAAAAAAGATTACTTATTTATTTAAGAGAGAGAGAAAGAGATTATCAGGGGGAGGGAGCAGAGGGAAAGGGACACACGGACTCTATGCTAAGCACAGAGCTCAATAACGCAGGGCTCAATTCTACAACCCTAACATCATGACCTGGGCTGAAATCAAGAGTTGGCCACCCAACCAACTGAGCCACCCAGGTATCCCAGGAACACTTTATTCTTAGATTACAAGATATTTCTACACTTTTATGGCAGGAAATTTAACAACTTCTCCACAATCATTAGAGATAGTAAGTAACCGAATAGGCAGGCAAAAAGATATTTACAAATAAAAAAGCAAACAATGATGAACTGACTTATAATTGAGAAAAAACATGACCATAAAAGACACACAATAGACTAAATAACTAACAATTAAGGACACAAAACAATGCACAGTTTTAAAATAAGTATAACTAATTTAAATATTTTTAGAGAAGTTAGTAATATCATGTATATTTTAGAAAGTCAAGCAGAGGGGCACCTAGATGGCTTAGTCGGCTGAACCTCCAACTCTTGGCTTCTGCCTACATTGTGATCTCATGGGTTATGGGTCAAGCCCTGAGTCAGGCTCTATGCTCAGTAGGGAATGTGCTTGAAGATTCTTTCCCTTTACCCTTTATCCCACTCATGAGGTGTGCTCTCTCTCTCTCAAATAAATAAATACAAAAAAAAAAAAAAAAAGTCAGGCAGAGATCCAGTAAAATGTTTTATCACTGAAAAAAGCCCCATAGATAAAGCTGAAGAGCAAATTAGACAGATGACTGAGCTAAGGCATTCTTCTAAGAGTCAATAAAAAAGAACAGAGATACGAAATACTGGAGAGAGCATAGCCTGGATGGCTCAGTTGGTAAAGTATCTACCTTCAGCTCAAGTCATGATTCAGGGTCCTGGGACTGAGTCTGAGTCCCCATCGGGCTTCCTCCTCAGTGGAGTTGGCTTCTCCTTCTCTTTCTCCCTCTGCCCCTCCTCTGGCTCAGGGTCTTGCTCTCAAATAAATAAAATCTTTAAAAAAAAAAAAAAAGAAAAATACTCTCTAAAAAAAAATTTACACTTTCTCTATGGGAGAGAAAGTATAAATGTGGAAGAGAGAGCCAGAAACTCCAACATTCATCTAGTAGGAGTTCTAGAAGGAGTGAACAGAGAGAATAAAGAAAAATAACTTACAGAAGATAACTTCCCAAAGCAGAAGAAAGATTTAAGTCTACATATTAAGAGGGCCCCCAGAGTGCTGTGGAAAAACAAAGAATAAAGATACACGTCAAAAAAAAAAATAATAAAGATACACGTCAGACCTTTATGGTGAAATTTCCTAACACAGATAAAGAAAAAATTATTTTAATATTCCAAAAGAAAAAAAAAGGTAATTAACAAAAGGCTGAAAACAAGTTGGGTCACCAAGAATGGATGCAAGAAGAACAGTACCAAAGAAAGTTCCAAAGAATAATTAATCCAACTCATTTAAATGAAAGGGCAAAATATATTTTAGGTTTACAAAGAATCAGAAAGACTCAGAAAATTACTTGAGAATATACCTGGAAGAATAAACTACCTATGTAACAAAAAGGAGGACAGAAATTTTAAAAAGCAGGAAACAAGCAAAAAAGTCAGTGAAAAAAATTTAGGTAAGTCTATAATTTTTAATGCACACTAAAATATTTTAAAATTAACAACTAGCAGGGTACCTGGGTGGCTCAGTGGTTGAATGTCTGCCTTTGGCTCGGGTCATGATCCTGGGGTCCTGGGGTGGAGTCCCACACTGGGATCCCCACAGGGAGCCTTCTTCTCCCTCTGCCTATGTCTCTGCCTCTCTGTGTCTCTCTCATGAACACATAAATAAAATCTTAAAAAAAAAATTTAGCAACTAGAACTAAAATTCCAAATGATCTGAATAAACATGGGAGAGAACAGGAAGTAGGAGAGAAGAAAATGTGATATAAGGTTTTGACTCAAATGGTAAGTTTAAAATGTTCATTTTCTATAGAGATTGATAGAAAAACATATATCTAAATATGCAATACAGAATATTAAAGAAGAGCTATCTGAAAGAACAAAAACAGAGAAAACTTGATATATCCAAGAAGAGGTAAAAAGGCAAAAGAAAAAATAAGTGAGAAAAAAGAAATAAGCAATAAAGTGCTAAGAAAACATACAATAAGAGTAACTCTAAACATAGCAGTAATTATAATAAATTTAAATGGACTAAATTCCTCAAAAGAATTGAGATCAGATTAAAAAACAACAGTAATCAAATCGAGCTATATGTTATCTCTACAAATTACTATTTAAAATAAAGCAATATGAAAACAGTAAGAACAAAAAAGATACAAAATAAAAGAAGTATAACAACATTAATATTAGACAAAACAGAATTAAAAGCAAAAAGCATTAAATAGGACAGTTGTTTGACTCATCTACCCAGCTCCTTCCATTTAGCAGCAGAGAGGACAAGATAGGACAAGAAAGGCAACATGGATATGTGAGCCAAATGGTCTGTAGGGCCCTGAAATATGTCTCAACATACAGGTTAACTACAACTTTTTTTAAAAGATTTATTTATTTTAGAGAGAAAAAGAGCAGGAGGGGAAGAGGGAGAGGAGAGAACAATCAAGCCGACTCTCTGCTGAGCACGGAGCCCAGTGCGGGGCTCAATCTCACATCCCTCAGATCATGACCTGAGAGATGAAACCAAGAGTCAGTTGCTTAACCAACTGAGCCACCCAGGCACCCCTAGTAAAACAACTTTTATGCACAATTCTTTTTTTTTTTTTAAAGACTTATTTATTTATTCATGAGAGACAAAGACTGAGAGAGAGAGGCAGAGACGCAGGCAGAGGGAGAAGCAGGCTCCCCTCAGGGAGCCCAACATGGGACCCGATCCCAGATCCCAGGATCACGACCTGAGCCGAAGGCAGACGCCTAACCACTGAGCCACCCAGGCGTCCCTTTATGCACAATTCTAAGAGGATTTTCTTATGATATGCTTCTTTGTTTATTCCAGAACTCCTCCTAAACTTTTAGTCATTCTCACAGTCCACACCCACCTGGACAATATGTCACTCTTCTACCTACTGTGTACTTGTTCTTTTGTCTGCTTTTCCAAATGTTCTAGTGATGTATATATTCCCTTGAATTACTTGATGTCACATTTCTAGATCCATTATATAATCTTGCTATATTTTCCTTTACCAATATAATAAATTTCTCTTTTGGTTAATAAAACCCTACATGAAAAATGAGAGATATTTTACTTTGAGTAACACAATTATCAAACTATTCTTAGTGGCAAAATATACAGCTTAGTGCCTAGGAAACCTGTCATTCATTTATTCATTTACAGTTCATATAGAACAATCATGAACACCACATATTAAGCCATAAGTAAAGTCACAAAATATATAATCACAACCCAATAAAATTAGAAATTAACAATAAAATGATTTTAAGAATTTGAAAAAACAATTTTAAATAATTCTTAAAGAGGAAATTAACACTGAAATTACCTTTAAAAAGTATAGAAATAGATTTAGAAAATCTCTAGTTGTTCTAGAGATTGCCAAAATGATACTTAGTAGAAAATTTGAAGTATTAAATATTTTAAGGAAAACAAGAAAAACAAAAAATGGAGCAAACACATAACAAAAAAACTACAAATAGAAGAAATTAGAAGGAAGAAAATAAAGATAAAATCAGAAATTAATGGAATAGAAAAATAAATGGCTTGAAAAGATCAAAATATAGAAACCTCTGGAAAAATCAATTAAGAGAAAGAAGAGATGACACAAATAATATTAGAAATTAGAAAGCTGACATTACATCTTCAGAGGAAATTTTTAACTTATTAGAAAACAAAATATGTCATAAAACAGACAATATGGATGAAATGAATTCTACCTCAGGAACATATAAATCAGGAAAAACTGATTCAAGAAAAGTTATAAACACTGCAAAAAAAAAAAAAAGGAATATAAAAGACACTTTCAGATTTTCACAACAATGACAGGTAGCTCTTTACCCTGAACTCAAACCTGTTTTTACATAAGCAAGAAGGAGCATAATGGATCCCAGAACCTAATTCCAAAAATGTGAGGAATTCCTTGGTGGTGCAACAATGGACACTTGACCACTAAAAACAGTAATGAGACAGGATGTTTGATCTGAAACTAAGGACAGTATATTAGAAGTTTCACCTGCAAGTTAAGAAAAATAAGAGCTATACCTATTAGTAATTGAGATAAAACTATCCTTCTTTATAGATATGACTATCTAGGAAATCCCTGCAAACCAAATGAAGGACTTCTAGTACTCTTTTAACAGAGTTCAGTGAGATAGATAAAACAATCAAAATTCAAAAACCAGTAGCCTTAAAAAAAAACAAAAACAAAAAACAAAAACCCAGTAGCCTTCTTATATATACTCCATAACTGATTACAAAATACAATGTTATGCAATTTTTAAAAGGACTCTGTTCACAATGTCAAACTCCAAAAAATACCAAGAAATGAACCTGCCAAGAAATATAAACCTAAATGGTAAACTTCACAGAAAGATATAAAGACCCAAATAGATGGAGAAAGATACCATATTTCTAGACAGAAAGATTTCAGAATTGTAAAAACAAGAATCTTCCCCAATCCATAAAATCAATTTCAAAAGGACTTTTTATAGATCTTGATAAACTGATTCTAAAGTTCATAGAGAGAGGAAAAATATCAGAGTAGCCTTTTGGCTACATCTTTAGAAGAACATAAAGGAGGGAATTGCCTTACCATGTCACAAAACTTTAATATAAGAGGAACAAGTAAAACAATGTGGTATTGTAACAGCAACAAAATAAATAGACTAGACCAACAGTTAAGTGTCTAAAAACAGATGATTAGGAATTTAGTTTATGAAAAGGCAGCATTTCAAATCATTAGGCAAAGAGAGAATAGCAATGTATTTATCAAACATTTCTGACTACCTTTTGGGAACAAAATATAATTAAATTCCTAACTTACACCATATAAAGAAATTAACTCCAGATGCCTTATAGGAAGCCTAAAGGTAAAACATAAAATGGTTTTAAAGTATTTGAAGAAGTGATAGGAGAAGTCCTATGATCTTAGGATTTGTGGCAGAGACTGCTTTGCCTACCCAACATTTATTTACTCTCTTTCCTTTTTTTTTTTTTTTTTTTTTCTCTTTCCTTTTTAATAGCAGAAGCCCAATTTTAATCTAGGCACACTATCTATCACCAAGACATTTCCCAGTCTCCTTTGCACTTAGGGGTAGTCCTATAACTAGGTGTAAAGTGTTATCTGGGACTTCTAAGGAGTCTACTAAAAGATAGAAGGTACTCAAATATAATGGCTGAAGCTCTAGAAGTTATTTTGGACAATAAGGTGACCTTGAAACAGAAGGTATGTGGGATGGCAGAACTGAAAGACAGAAAGCCAAGTACTGATGATACCATGAAGGCACCATATCTACCTTAGACTAATCCACTTTGAACTATCTCTTCTGTGAAAGAAAAGTATCCTGTCTTCTTTAAGCTATTGCTAACTCATTTTATTATGTAGTTTTACATAGTTCAACCTAATCCTAAGAAATACAGGAGGGGAAAAAACTTCCTTAAACAAGACACAAAACATAGAACTCATTAAGAAGAGATTAATATGTATGATTTTATAACTATTTAACACTTCTGCGTAAAACCAAATAATACATCCCTAATAATCAGGGATTTGCAAATTTTTATTTTTATTTTTTTATTTTTTTTAAATTTTTATTTATTTATGATAGTCACACAGAGAGAGAGAGAGAGAGAGGCAGAGACATAGGCAGAGGGAGAAGCAGGCTCCATGCACCGGAGCCCGATGTGGGATTCAATCCCGGGTCTCCAGGATTGTGCCCTGGGCCAAAGGCAGGCGCTAAACCACTGCACCACCCAGGGATCCCGGATTTGCAAATTTTTAAATATAATTTTCACCCATTAGATTGGCAAAAGTTCAAAGATATAAAACAAGCATTAGAGAGGATGTATGGAAATAGTCACTCTTTTTACACTATGAGTGGGAATTATAATTCAGAGAAGCCTTTTCAAAGGCAATTTGGCATTACATATTAAATCTTCTCATTTATATATACTTTCACCCCAGAAATCTTTGAAAAATATGATATAAACACCAGGAAGCTCATTTCAGTACTATTTATAATAGTAAAAATTTGTTAACCATCTAATTCTTTATCAATAAAGGAGTGGTTAGAAATTATAATATACTCATAAACTACATTGCTATTAAAGTATACATTGCCGTTAAAATAAATGAGGTTAACATGTTTATGTACTTATAGGGAATATTAATGGCATCACAAGAACAGTAATTATGATCTTGTTTTTGTAGTAGACATATATGTTTATTAACATACATATTTGTGCTAAATAAATAGAAAATTGGAAGGATGCAGCAAACTACTGATAATAGCTACTTCTAGGGAAGAAATATCAGAGAGGTCAAGACAGACCTTACCTTTTTTTTTTAAGATTTTATTTATTTATTCATGAGAGACACACAGAAAGAGAGAGAGAGAGAGAGAGAGGCAGAGATAACAGGCCGAGGGAGAACAGACTCCATGCAGGGAGCCCAACCTGAGACTCGATCCCGGGTCTCTCCAGAATCACGTCCTGGGCTGAAGGTGGCACTAAACCGCTGAGCCACCTGGGCTGCCCAGACTTTACCTTTTGATTTATAAATTTTTGACTCTTTAAAAATTAATCCATGCCTTATTTATATAATAATAAGAAACAAATGAAGGAGAAAAGAAATCATTGATCTAAAAATACATCCAAGAGTTCTTTGAAAAATACCAGTTAAAGCAATCAGAGCTAGTGGTGAGTACAAAAGATCTGGGAATTAAAGTTACAAAAAATAAAAAATAGCCTAAAATTAAAGTTCGAAAACTTGGAAGAATAAAAGTTTAAAATTAAGAAGATTAATATCTACTTTAAAAAAATCTGAAAAAAAAATCTGAAATTCAGTACAGTAACAGGGATATGAGAGACACACGAAAGTGGTAACTATTAGCTATCATCACCTACGAAAAAACTACATTTTGGATTAAGAAAGGCCCCCACATAGTTCTCTTTTCCCAGTCACACTGAAGTAGACACAGAAAGGTGGGAAATTATAAGAGGAAACTAAATTCTGATATTTATAAAAATTATAAAATCATCAATTCTAAAATCTGACAGCACTAATCAAAAGAATGATGACCCAACCTAAGGGAAGGTAAATAGAAGCATTAAAGCTGCAAATAAAGTGTTCCTAAGAAGATGCTAATGGAAAAGTACTTTGATTTAATATGACCCAATAGTTGATACAACAGAGTATACTGGAAACAAACACTGAAAGAATCAAGAGGTCTAGGTTTTATTTCTAGCTCAGTCTCTAGTAGTGCAGTAATATCTTGGGAAAGTCAGCTTATCTGGGCATCACCCACTTCATTCATAAAATGAAAGGACTAGACTATATGGTCTTGGGTATTTGAATTTCTAGAGAAATATAGCTAAGGAACAGAGCATTAGCTTCTGTTGTCCAAGCTATAGATCTGCCTGTTGAGCTGTATACAACTGTAAGAAGTTTGTTTCTGAGACTTTAAGGCATGTGGCAGATAAAATTCAATGGAATGTAAGGAAGTATACCAGAGTGACCTCCTCTAGCTAAGGAGGAAAAACAAATTTTTTGGTTAACTGGCTTTATTGAGGCACATAGGTCATTTCACATAAATCACCAACTAAATAAAAAAGTTTAGCACTAAGACCTAAATACTCAGTAAATAAAACACTAGGCATAGCAGAAAAATTTGTGTTGCAAACTGTGTAAGTCACAATTTACAATGTAGTCTTAGTTTACACTTCTATTTACTATTCCTCTATATGAACTTCTCATTCTCAGAACAGGCATTCCACTATCACATATGCATTCACTCATGTTTTTCCTATTACTATTTGTCTCTCTCATGGTTTTACTTTTACTATTTGTCTCTCTCAGAATGCTACTCTCATTCAATATACATTTATTATATGTGTTTCCACACTCTCCATTATCTTTATACACGTTTATCCTTATACACATGGTTCTCATTCAAGCTAACTTGAAAGCTCCTGATCATGAAAAACCTAACTTTCTTTTCTCATTACCTTGCTTCAGCAGAACACACTCTCAAAACATATTTATTGATTTAAAAAATTCACAAATCATCTATTTTAACTGAAGTCTGAGAATTTGATATTAATTTCACATCTGTATTCTGATACCTTCCTATGTAAATGTGCTCTTTTTTGTATTAAGGAAAGCAAATTTAAAATAAAATTTTAAAACTAAAAAAAACTTTCATAAATATGAATTACCAATGGTAGCTATTTTTAAGACATTTAACAATCATCTTTACCAATTTATTTTCATTTCTCTTGTTTTAATTCTTCCTTCCATTGGAAATCTATAAATAAAAACACAAGGCAACACTTTATTACTACTTATTTTAACTAAATAAAACTTTTAGAAAATTATTTAAGACTTATTTAACCTCCATACCTGATAGTTACTCTATTTGGATCTTTGTTCAAAGTATTCAATATTTTCTTTTCATTTATCCTTAACTGCACATCTACAAATTCCTTGCAGCTGGATATCATCGTGACCTGTAAATTTTCATCATTTGTTCATTTATTTATGTCCATTCTTTATTTCTTTCCTCTCATCTTCTTACACTTAAAATGTATAACAGAATTAAAAACTTGCTTTATACATTTTGCCTTTTAAAGATTCATTCATTCATTCACTAACACGTTTACAAACACTTGTTATATGCCAGACATTGTGCTAGACTCTGGGACTATGCCAATAAAATCATTAAGATTAATAAAATAAAATTTAAAATATTCAGTCCTGTGCCTACCACATAATACGCCCTCAATAAATGTAACTGTCAATTCTACTATTATGTTATTATTTACCCCTCTGTAGTTTGCAAATCACTATCTTCATTAAGACTAATTTTGTAATGGAAAGAATGCTTTAGATATTAAATTTGTATTGTACGGTCTAGTTCTGCTAGATGACTTAGAGCAAAGCACTCTTTGTGCTTTGGTTTCTCACATCTGTAACATGAAACTAATATCTGTTCTAATTCTCTTACATACTTACTAACTCAAAATAAGAGGAGTTAATGAAAATATTAGGGATTTTCTACTCTTGATTGCTTCTTAGTTAAGAATAATATTTACATAAAAATATAAACATTTTACTTTTCATCAGTTTTTGTGCAATTTTTGTATAATAATATCATTATAATAATCAAATAAGATATTTTAAGTAAAAATTAATGGTTAAATTTGAGAACAAGAATAAGTATCTTGTTGCATATTCACATCCCCTGTAAAGAGAGAAAGGATCAATACAGTTATCAGGTATCAACAAGACTATGGTTTTATTTACTGCTGTAGCTACAAAGCTGCCCCACTGGTGATATCTTAATATAACCTTGTTTTAACTCCCACTTCTCCACAATCACTGTCTTTTTCTGGTCTATCACCAATACTATCCTAGTTCTAACTATTATTGCTATTCTGATGCAAAAGATTTAGGGAAGAATTGCAAGTATGTGGCACATATGTCCAACATTGTGCATCACTCCCAGCAGACTTGTCTAATATATCATGCATGCCACATCATCCTAGTGATGGTACACTTGGTAGCCACTACCAAGGTAACTGGCATTATCAACAAAGTACACTTGGTAGCCACTACCAAGGTAATTGGTATTATCATGTAAGTTGAAAGGTAGTGTCATCCCTACTTTGGATATATATATATTAAATTTCTTAGCCCTAATACAGAGATAAAATTGAAAATTTATTATAAAGAGTAATATTCCATACCTCAATGATCAAAAGTATATAAGATAAAGAGACATAGGTACTATTAAGAATGCTTTCTTGTCTGCTCATTCATTCTTAAATTGCATGATATGCAAATTAGCTGTTTCCCCAATATTTTTTATACTATATAATTACATATTTATTTTCTAGTGACAACTAATTTACCAGATCTAATAAAGTCTCTTTTCCACTGATAGTAGAAAATTTCTTCACTGTCTCAAATGTAATGTAATACCAAGCCATTAATCTTCCTGCCTCTGTGGAAAAAGATGAAAAAAGAAACATTCACTCCATTAGTTGAAACAACTTGCTTTTTCATCAGTTTAACAAACATTCCTTAATGTCTATTCTGTGCCTGTAATAGCATCAGACACAAAAGACACATCAAAAAATCTAGAAGACACAGTGTCTAGAATTTATAGGTTGGCTAGGGAAATAACTATATGCAAAATAGACTACAGAACAAAATCCAGGTAATGATAATATTTACATATACCACTGGGGCGCCTGGGTGATTCAGTCAGTTAAGCATCTGACTCTTGATTTGGGCTTAGGTCATGATCTCAGAGTCATGAGATGAAGCCCCAAGTTGTGCTCTGCGCTCAGCCTGAGTCTGCTTGAGATTCTCTCTCCATCTCCCTCTGCCCCTCCCTGCCCCGAGCACACATTCTCTCTTTCTAAAATAAATAAATCTATCTTTTAAAGATATATTTATATATACAAACTTAAGTACAGAGGAAATTAAACCTAAGAGAATGGTCAGTGTGGGATGGCTTAGTAGAGAAAATGGGGCTTAAGCAGGATTTAAAAATAAATAATATGCCTCAGCAGAAAGGAAATAAAGTTGTCATGATCTCAGTAAAAACCCAAGACTTATTTATCAAAACAGTAAAGTTAAAGACTATCTTTGGGCTCCCTGGGTGGCTCAGTCTGTTAAGCAACCGACTCTTGATTTTGGCTCAGGTCATGATCTCAGGGTCGTGAGACTGAGCCCCACATTTGGCTTGTGCTGGGCATGGAGTCTGCTTAAGATTCTCTCTCCCTCTGTGGCTACTCTAAAAAAAAATTTTTTTTTAAAGACCATCTTTTAGACTACTTTAGTGAGGAATATGGTTTAATAATAACTATGAGTTCAGGTCAAATTGACCTGCTTCAAGTCACTGCTCCATCACTAAGTAGGTGATGATATGGAGGTTATTTTACCAGTTTCTTAATGCAATTTGGGGATAATAGAATTCCATATGTCATGTGTTTGTTGTGAAGATTAAATGCAATAGTATATATATAGTACTTAGCACAGTGCCTAGCACTAAATAAATGTTGTCTATTTTTATTACCACAACATGATGAGTAATAGACTATGAAGGCCTGAAAGAGCCTTGAAATGCTAACAAAGGAGTTTAGGTTTTGGATTTGTTTTGTAAAATAACAGAGGACCACTTAAAATTCTTGAGCAATATTCAATTCAAGTTTGAAAATAAACTGTTTTGGAACTAGAACATTGAGTTGGCTGGGTAGCAGCATGGGTAGAGTAGGGGTAAGTAAATATTGGAATGAAATTAATTTAAAAAGTTACTGGTTTCAATTACAAGTTGTCAAAACATTATAAAGAATTTCAAGTCTTGAGCACACACACAGGAAACAGCTGGGAAGAAATAACTGCATACTGCTTCTCAAGCAAAGGGCTAAAACATTTATATATGTGCCATAGGTTTTGCTGAAGAAGGGAAGAATGTGACAACCCATCAGACATAGGCATCAAGAACATGGTAAAGCAGACAGAATTAAGAATTAGGAAGAGAAGTAGCCCAGCAGCTTAAAAGCCATTTTATCAATTAGGATCTTGGTGGATGTGTTTAGCCAAAATGCGGGTGATGCAGTGTTTCATAAAAGGGAGCTTCTGAGAGCAATGTGTGAGATACAGAGAATATGGTTACCATGGGAAGTAGTATGTTAACCTTTAGGATATATTTAAAGATGCTCCTCTTATCCTAGATGTTTATAAATTAATATGTTTCTCCCTGCAAGAGAAAATGAAAGGTTTGAAAAAAAGACTAGCGGGGATCCCTGGGTGGCTCAGCGGTTTAGGGCCTGCCTTCGGCCCAGGGCGTGATCCCAGAGTCCCGGGATCAAGTCCCACATCAGGCTCCCTGCATGGAGCCTGCTTCTCCCTCTGCCTGTGTCTCTGTTTCTCTCTCTGTCTTTCATGAATAAATAAATAAAATCTTTAAAAAAAGAAGCTCTATAATTTTATACATGGGACTCTTACATACTCTTACATAAATATACCATGCTAATAATGAGGATACCCTATTGACAGCTGAGATTACAATTTAATTTTAGCATCATCTAAATTTTTGTAGGATATATTTTAAAATTTAGTGTTAAGGGACACTTGGGTGGCTCAGTGGTTGAGCGTCTGCCTTCAGCTCAGGGTGTGATCTGCTTCTCCTTCAACCTCTGTCTCTGCCTCTCTCTCTGTGTCTCTCATGAATTTTTTAAAAAAAATTAGTCTTAAGAAATCGTGGGATCCCTGGGTGGCGCAGCGGTTTGGCGCCTGCCTTTGGCCCAGGGCGCGATCCTGGAGACCCGGGATCGAATCCCACATCGGGCTCCCGGTGCATGGAGCCTGCTTCTCCCTCTGCCTATGTCTCTGCCTCTCTCTCTCTCTCACTGTGTGCCTATCATAAATAAATAAAATTAAAAAAAAAAAAAGAAATCGTTATATTTATTAACTGATAAAATAATTACCAGTTGGTTTGAAATTAACATCTTCATCCATCCTTATCAAGTCCAGAGATGATAAATCATGCAGATTCTTCAAACATAATTCTGTTCAATAATAAGAAACATATTTTTTATTTTATAAGGGAGCACACAATATAGAATTTATAATCAAATATGCTCAAGTTGTGTTTCTGTATATTTGCTGTGGGAAAACTGTAGTTGCTACTTATGTGGTAAGAAAAAAACTCATTAAATGAAAGAGCCAGCTAATAGGCTAAAAAGATTTTCTATAATAATACAAATTCTCAAAATAAGTGATGAAATAACATTTACAGCTTGGAACTTTTAATTTTAAATGAGGAAATACAAATTTGTATTTAATTCTCAAATAACACAACAAGGTAGGTACAAATATTATTTCACATACAAGTTAGGAAACAAAGAAATAGATAGGCTAGGTTACTTGCTCCAGGTCTATGTAACCACTCTGTTATATGACTTGAATATGGCATGGTTTTCTTTTTCCTTTTTTTTTTTTAACTTTAATCAAAGATATATACACACAAAGTATAAAGAGTCAAATATATCTACAAAGATTGTTCAAAAAAACACCAGTCTTTTCCCTCCTCTGAGTTTGCCACACTCTTGGAGCAACCACTTGTGACTATTTTGGCACTTCAGTGTCTCTAATATGCTACCATTGCTACCTGGAAAGATTCTCTGAACAGGAAGTAATGAAAGTTCAACTCTCACTGACTGATGAAGACCAGAGCAATTGTAGTAGCCTGCTGACCACAATGCTTCCATTGTTCCATGCCATAAAGCCCAGAAGATTGGAGGTAGTTCAGAGCAGGGAGTGGGAATGCCACAACCTGTTCTATCTTACACAGAGCAGCCACTCACAAAAACACAGCCCTTACAAGGAAAAATTATTTGGGAAATACTTCAGTTTAAGCAACATTGCTTAGGCAGCTTGGTAGTTTTAAGTATTTGGTTAAGTAAGGCTTTGAAGTTGTTGGTAATACTAAACCACTATTAACATGCAATAAGTTAATCAGTCCAAGAAGATCATTAGCACTATTCTAAGCAAGACAAGATTCCTTTTCTACAGAACTTATATTTTATGGAAGAAAACAATCAATACAGAATTTAATAATCAATAATAAAGTTTCAGGCATTGAAAGGTACTATGAAAGAAAATAAAGCTGAAGGAACCTAGAGAATAAGAATTTTTTAAGCTCAACTGAAGCTTATATGTATTTCTGATATAAAGCTATATTAATATCTGATGTAGTAAAGATATATTTATCCCAATTTTCAAAAGAAACATACCACCTTTACAACAGCAGGAAAACAGCAATAATAATAATATGAAAATTGTTTTACCATTCTCTCTGAAAAGGCAGATTTAATTAAGGTAGTCCAGGAAGGCTTCTCTGAGGAGTTGATATTTGATCAAAGATCTGAATGAAATGAAGGTGGAAACCAAGTAAAATATGTGAAAAGTGTTCCAGGAATAAGGAACAGAGTAGAAGGACCTGATGTAGAAACAAGCTTGGTGTATTTAAGGAACAGCAAGAGATCCAATTTAGAAACAGAATGAAAGAGGCGGAAAGTGACAAGAGATGAAGCCAGAGAAATATGCAGGGAGGTATCAAGGAGGATTTGTGGGGTCTGGTGAAAGTTTGCATTTTATTCTAGGAGTGATGAGGGAACCATTGAAGGATCCTGAGCAAAAAAGTATAACCAAATTTAGGAATGCTAAGGATCCTTCCTAAGAGATTTAAGGCAGATCTCCAAGAATACTAAAACATTATATTCAGTTATAAATAAACTTGGCTATTCTTTATATATATATATATATAGCTAAGCAAAACTTAGCTACCCTATAATAACTAAACTAAAGATGAGGCAAATATGAACTGTGGTTCTGCTAATTTAACAAGAGTTAAATAATTACAATTATCAGAATATAGCAAGACATCTCTTGGACTGTCTGATTTCTTGTATTTGATCAGTATGATCAAAATATGTTTTTAAAACTCCATTACAAAATTGGTCAATATGAGTGCCTGGGTGGCTCAGTGGGTTGAGTGTCCAACGTTAGACCCGGTCATGGCCTCAGGGTCCTAGGACTGAGCCCTGCAACAGGCTCCCTGCTTGGCAGGGAGTTTGCCTCTCCCTCTCCCCTTGCTCCTTCTCTCTCCCATTCACACTCTCTCTCTCAAATAAATAAAATCTTTACAAAAAACCCACTAAAATTGGTCTATAAATAAAGGATAATACAACTATTTTATAGATCTGTTTCTCAATTGCAGTATTATGAATATATGCTATTGCTTACCATCTTGTTTCAACAATATATTTACTCTTTAATCAAGACAATTTTACTCCTTCATCCTTATCTCTGCATTTTAATATGCCATGTGTATATCCAAGTAGAGAATAAATTAAAATAGTCTAAATATTTTTGATCTACACCAAGTGAGGGTCTAGATTAGAGTGTTGCTCTGTAGATGGACGTCTACTTCTTGATCCTTTCTATCCTCCTAAGTTATCTTTGCAGCCACTGTGAGGCTCTGAGGCTCAAATTCACAACCCCAAGATCAAGAGTTGCATACTCTACCAATTGAGACAGTGAAGTACCCCAAAATTGGCTAAGTATTTTTAGAGGATCTAAAATTTTTTCTTTCACTGAAAGAGAGTCTCAATACAATGAAGAGCTGACAATTTCTAATCCTAATAAATGCTCAACAATCTTTTGATATTTGAAAAGATAGGTAATGAAATATTGAGTAATTAATTGAAAAATTAAGCTGGGATTTGATGGAAATACATCATTAGCACAGATTAGGATAAGAAGCCCATAATCAAGTAGGCTTATATTTTCAATTAAAATTAAACTAGAAAAATGAAGAGTCTATATCTATAGGCAATATTTTCAAAGACGAGGGTCATTTTTAAAATAAAAAAAAACAAATTAACATATTATGTAAAGGAAGATATTCCAATATAACTAATGAATTCATTAATTCAGAAAAAAATACATGTGCTAAACCTTATTTGCACGTGAAAAACAAATACTTCATATATTTTTTTGAGGAAACTTTACTTTTAAAAAAAATAATTTACCAAGGAGTACTCTTACTTTCACATTGACCTTTTTCATTAAATTTATTAAAAAATATTTTACAAGGAAATACATCTAACCTTGTAATTTTGCTTCAATTCCATCTTTGTTCAATCCAGATGCAAAACCTGTATAAATTATGAAAATTCATAAAATGCTAAAATAGAAAGGACTTAACTCAGCTTTCTAGGCTCAGTTTATACACAAGTTAACTAGAAAACAGTAGTCTAACTTAGTCTTGAGCAGGGAAAAATAGTAGCTTAATGAGTTAAAACAAGGCTTAACTATCTACAGAAAATAACCACTGTTTTGAAATCCTTTCAATATCAATTGGCTATCTCTTGCTTATTTTATTGTGTGTGTGTGTGTGTGTGTGTGTGTGTATGACCATGCATACTGTATTTTTTTCTCCTGGAGATTTTAAAGTTTTAAATCTGTGTGCATTAAAATAGTACTATAACAACACAGGTTTTAATTTGATACTCAGCAATTCCAAGTATTTTTACTTTATAATCTGTACCATATGAAAGAAACTTGTAGAAACAACACAACCACATGTTAGCTTTACAAGCAGGCTGTAAATTCCAGCGGCAACAGCAATACTATATCCTTTGATTTAAACACAGGTTCAGAAAAAATTCAAGAATTTTTTTTACTTTAACATTTTAAAAATAATTTTAGGCATTTTTATTATTTTTATTTGAGTTAAATTTTTTCTAAAAGGTCTATTTTTAGTGGTGCTGATTTCAAACTTTATTAAAAGGCTAGAAATAAAACAGATTTCTCACATTTGTTTACTCTTGCCTCTAATGTCTTTTTTTTTTTTAAGATTTATTTATTTATTTATGAAAAACAGAGAGAGAGAGAGGCAGAGACACAGGAGGAGGGAGAAGCAAGCTCCATGCCGAGAGCCCGACGCAGGACCCAATCCCAGGACTCCAGGATCACACCCTGGGCCAAAGGTAGGCGCTAAACCGCTGAGCCACCCAAGGATCCCCTCTAATGTATTTCTGATTGTTATTCTTTATTTGTTACCTTTTAGTGTCTGTAACCTATTCTGTGACTTAGTAGTATAAATATAGACTCAACTGGCTTGAAAAATTTACTATTTTTTCAAATCAAAGTAACAAACCATAATGAGATGGATTTTTCAAGGCTCTGATATAAAGCAAAGTTGATCGTATCCATTCCAAAGCAATATTCACATCTGTGATGGTATGTAACACTATCTCTGCATTTAAATGTTCGATAAGATGTCTGTGTAAACTAATTAAAAAAAAACTTTGCATTAGTAATATATATTTCAATGACATAATCTTACCTTTTTAAACTGCAATATTTTGAATAATTCAATAATAATTGAATATACTCAGTGCTACATTAATAATTCATGAAAAATAACTTGATCTTCAAATAAATAAGACAAAACCTTAAAAGATAAGTTCAAATATTAAAAATTATAGATTTTTTCTTATCCTATGGCTTCAAAAAACATTATTACTTAACAAGAGTAGGGAGTGAATATTCTCTCAGAGTATTACAATCATATACTTTGCTAAAAGGTCCCGGATAACTTACTATTATTAAACAAATTTTAAAGATGTGAAGAGATGTGAAAATTAAACTCTCCCTCTTATTACTAATTTGGCCTTTTTTTTTTTTAACAAGGATACATGCTATCACAGGTTAGGAAACTACTGAATAAAAATATTATGCTTTTCTTTTTAACTATTGAGTTTCTTAAAAGGACACAAACTTTCTACTTAGATTATTATTATTTTTTTAATTATTTATTTATTTATGATAGTCACAGAGAGAGAGAGAGAGGCAGAGACACAGGCAGAGGGAGAAGCACCGGGAGCCATGCACCGGGAGCCCGACGTGGGATTCGATCCCAGGTCTCCAGGATCGCGCCCTGGGCCAAAGGCAGGCGCCAAACCGCTGCGCCACCCAGGGATCCCCTCTACTTAGATTATTGAAAAGTTTCAAGACAATGGCCTTTGAAAATCTCCTAATCAAATTTCCTTTTAATATGTGAAAAGGAAAAATACAGGCTATAGTAACATCGTTTTAGAATATTTTCTGTATTACCTGCTTTCTACAGTGTCACTACAAGCTAACATCTGAATATACTTCTCTTTTGTACTTAACCGAGTCATAATAACTGCAGTAGCTGTAGTATCAAACTGGAAAAAAATACACACACACACACACATACACACAGAAAGAGAAATGTAGTAAAAAAGAGTACATATTGGGTCCAGTTCTCTTCAATAATTCATGAATTTTATTTTATATTAAATAGTCCTTGTCCTAAACAAGTCAAAAATACCTTAAAAATGCTTCTGAATATGAATGTTTACTAAAAACTTAATTAATTATACTTCCAAGAGTACAGATATAAAAATATTATTTGGTTCAATGTTACATAATTTTGGCAATGGTAAATCAAAACAAATTTAGGTAACTGAATAAAAGTTATAAGATTTGTTCTAGTTTATATATAATCTAATCTTATAAAAATCATGATTTAGATAACATAATATTTTGACATTCTTTGAAAAGATATTCTTCCTAAATGCTCCTATGTCTATACAAATGACTTCTCTATTTAAATATTTGCTAGAGTAGGAGATGTTTTGTAATGTATATGGGCTAATATTTAGGGGTCAATACCTGGGGACCACTATTGGCATTTTGTGCTAAGACTTGGGGATGCTACACATTCTGCAATGAACAATGAAATACTGTCCCATCTAAAATGTACATAGCATCCCCATTCAGAACAAAAAACAAAACAAAAATCAAAATAATTTCAAAACCAAAAAAACCCTTTTGACAGCATATACACATTCATCACCCTAACCATCAGCCAAGGGAAACTTAGAGTATAGGCAGTATGTCTCCTTTGGTGAGACTTGTTTTACTTTTTCTCCACTAAAATAGATTTGCACTTATTTTTAAACCTAATCTGAGTATGAAATGTTAATCTCCTACTTAACAAAAAGTACACAAAAAAAGTTTTTCCTTTTTAGCTTATTTTAAAACAAGTTACAAAAATAAAATATTGTCACTTACTTGAGGTCGACCAGCTCTACCAATCATCTGTAGAATATCTGTTTCACTGTATTCTTCAAACATTCCTCCAGCATAATGCATTGTAGATTTTATAACTACTAGGTGAGCTGGTAAATTTACTCCCATAGCTAAAGTACTGGTGGTAACTGCATCAGATTAAGAAATAATTAATTTAAAGCCATATAACTTTATTGCTTCAGGTAGACATATTTTTATAAAATACATATTCTTATAATAAAAACTCATACATAGGAAATTTAAGAAAAAAGAGGAAAAGAACATTACAATGTAAAATAATAACACATCTTAAAACCAAAAAACTATTAAATTCTTACTTTTCAGGTAGCATTGTATTCAGCAGCATAATAAAGAATTAAAACTACTGTAGCATGTATATGCATGGGTAATTATGTAATTTTAGATTCTTGAAAGAAAAG
The DNA here is from genome assembly GCF_018345385.1 of Vulpes lagopus. NCBI lineage: Eukaryota > Metazoa > Chordata > Mammalia > Carnivora > Canidae > Vulpes > Vulpes lagopus. The sequence continues at coordinate 146,450,180 of NC_054826.1, read as the reverse complement.
CAGAAATAAGTCAGAATACTTGCTTTTTCTTTTTTCCTCTTAACAAGTAAATAGTTTTCCAAAATATCTTATAATAGCCACAAAAATAGGTTTTACTTACAAAGAACTGGTAGATCTCCAACAGTGAAAGCTCCTTCAACTACTTTTCTATCTGACAGCTCCATACCAGCATGATGATAAGCAACACCATGTATTAAGATATCTATAATACAAATACATCATCTGTTATATGCTGTTAATGTTTCATCTATAATTGACTCCTTTTATGCATAGTTGAAAACGCTATTTAAAATAATCTCTAAACCTACCTCTCAGTTTTGAATCTCTTATGGAATATGCATACTTCTGTAACCTGTTTTAAAAATACCATAACATTATTAAGAATTATTCCCATTAACATAAAAACTCTTAGTTTATTAATTATTTTGAAACGACAGATATTAAAATTTTTTCACAATATCATTGTTTGAAAATCACCTTTAAGAAGTAGCAAAAATCTAACTTTATACTCAGAAGTCCCTAAATTTACAACTCAGCAAAACAAAACAAGAAATAATTTTAAAATGGTCAAAGGGGGGGATCTCTGGGTGGCTCAGCAGTTTAGCCCATGCCTTCGGCCCAGGGTGTGATCCTGGAGTCCTGGGATCAAGTACTGCATCAGGCTCCCAGCATGGAGCCTGCTTCTCCCTCTGCCTACGTCTCTGCCTCTCTCTCTCTCATAAATAAGTAAGTAAGTAAGTAAGTAAATAAATAAATAAATAAATAAATAAATAAAATCTTTTAAAAAAAATGGGCAAAGGACCTGAATAAACATTTTTCTAGAACAGATAGACAAATGGCCAACTATACACGATGGGTGCCCACATCACTAATCATCAGGCAATAAAGTCAAATCAAAACTACAATGAGCTATCATCTCCTACCTGTTAGGAGGGCTAGTACCAAAATGACAGGAGATACAATTGCTAGCAAGGATATAGAAAAAAGAGCCTTTGTGCACTGTTGGTGGGAAGAGTAAACTAGTATGGCCACTATAGAAAACAGTATGAAGATTCTTCAAAAAATTAAAAATAGAACTACCACATCATGCAGCAATTCTACTTCTGGATTATTCCAAAGGAAACAAAATCAGTATCTCAAAGAGATATCTGTCTCCTAAGTTGATTGCAACATTATTCGGACTAGATAACATATAGAAACAACTTAAGTCTCTGAGACAGATGAATGGAAAAAGAACACCTGATACATACACACACACGGGAATATTCAATCTTAAGAAAGAAGGAAATTCTGCCTTATTCGACAACATGGATGAAGCTAGTGAACATTGTGCTAAGTGAAATTAGCTAAAAAAAGAAAGGTATGTATGGTACCACTTATATGTGGAATTAAAAAAAAAAAAAAACTGAACCAGAAACAGAGTAGAAAAGTGGTTACCAGGAGCTGAAGTTGAGGGAATTAGGAAAAGTTTGGCAAAAGGAAACTTTTAGAAAGGAATCTAAAGGAAACCAGGGATCCCCAACATTCACAATTTTTTTAAGGATTCATGATTTAATGAAGAGAAGGCAAGAGGAAAAGACATATTGGTATTAGATACAAACTCTGTGCTACACACTGTTAGGTGTCTTAGAAATGTTGCTTTATTTAATTCTCACAATAATATGGTGATACAGATAGTTGATTCCCATACTATCCCACCCTGATTAAGAAATTGAAACTGAGGGGATCCCTGGGTGGCGCAGCGGTTTGGCGCCTGCCTTTGGCCCAGGGCGCGATCCTGGAGACCCGGGATCGAATCCCACATCAGGCTCCCGGCGCATGGAGCCTGCTTCTCCCTCCGCCTGTGTCTCTGCCTCTCTCTCTCTCTCTCTCTCTCTCTCTGTGACTATCATAAATAAAAAAAAAAAGAAATTGAAACTGAGAGAAGTAATGTGCCCAAAGGTACACAGCTCGTAAAATGGCAGCACTACAACCCAAATCATGGTCTTTAACTTAATGTTATTTCATTTTTTAAAAAATTAATTAATTTATTTGAGAGAGAGAGAGGGCAGGGGGTGAGGGTGGGGGCAAAGGGACAGGAGAAGAGAATCCCAAGTAGACTCAGAGGCTGATGGGGGCTCCATCCCACCAACCAGAGATCACAGCCTGAGTGAAAACCAACAGCTGGTTGCTCAACCAACTGCACCACTCAGGTGCCTCTCATGCTGTTTCTAATATCAGCATTTCACTTCTAGAAAAACAGGAATAAAAAAGGGGGAAAAAGAAAAAAAAAGGAGAGACAAAGAGTGAAGAAAGAGTTGAAAGACCAGAAATTTTCCTTGAGTAGGTAAGAATGGGAAATGAGAAAAGGAGAAGTATGATAAATCTATATAAGAAAATTACTATCTAGGGGCAGCCCAGGTGGCTCAGCGGTTTAGTGCCGCCTTCAGCCCAGGGCCTGATCTGGAGACCCGGATCGAGTCCCACGTCGGGCTCTCTGCATGGAGCCTGCTTCTCCCTCTGCCTGTGTCTCTGCCTCTCTCTCTCTGTGTCTCATAAATAAATAAAATGTTTAAAAAAACAAAGAAAGAAAATTATTATCTAAAACAAAATTAGCAAAAAAAAAAAAAAACAAAAAAAAAAACAAAATTAGCTAATTTGGGTGCAGCAGACAACAGGAGAAAAGAAAGAGGATGAAATGGAAATTAGTTTTAAGGGTACATACAGGTTAGCTATTTCAGCTCCTTACTCTGGAAGGTTCAGGTTCAAAATAGTAATTATTTAAGTATTTATCTTGGGAGGTATATAGTCATTCTATATGAAGGATGCCACCATTACACAAAGAATTCTATAAGTTTTTAAAAATTTCCTTCAGTGTTAGTGTTCGAGCACGAAAACAAGCCTTACTTCTTGACAACCACATCTGTTTCTGACTAAAAGTCACATGGCCCAACTTGATCAACTAATTTATTCACCCAAGTAGAAGATTCCACATTATTCATTGCTACTTACAGTCTCTTTATACTTACACTTTTTTTTAAATTCCAGTTTACATTTATACTATTACTAGTTTTAAAACGACCTGGTCAATTGGTTTTTGAAATCCCATCTCTGCTTACAGAGGGTGAATAACTTGAAAAGGTGAAGGAATGAACCCAGTTTTCTCATCTCGTCTAGATAATCCCTAAAAGTCTTCTTAACTCCAATAACAAAAACGAGAAAATATACCTCTGTTTCTGTTCCACCGCCATAATAAATTTGGCATCTTTCACTAGAACAGAAGCAGCCTGTTGCACACCTTTCCTTGTTGCACAAAACTGAAAATAAATGAATAATTCTTGGATTAGTCATATTAAAAACTGAGCATTATGCTAAAAATAAGCAACAAACAATCCTTACCACAAGTGTGGGTTTCTGATCAGAGTATGTTTGTATAACACCAGCAATTTTGTAGTTGAGGGTTAAATCAAACTTAAATTCAGTTTGGTTACTTCCGCAGGGGAATCCAAGGACCACTTTCTGAAGTTTCACTGGCCTATGTTTCTCATCCATTTTCAAACATACTGCAGGTCTTTCACCATCTGAAAGCCATTCTGCAATCTTTAAATAACAGAAACATACATTAAAAGTTTTTTCTAGACAAGTTTTATGATTAAAAATAACTCAATAGTAGACTACTTAAAGTCAAGGTATAAAAACAATCAAGTAGTCTTTTTCAGTGTTACATATTCCAGTGACACTATTCTATTGATATATTGGTAAATATTATCAGTAGCAGTATTTTAGGTTATACCCACTTTTCAACATGGTAAACTCCCAATTATTTTGTTTTATTTTCCTAAGAGCCCAAAATAAAATTAAGATTGATTTTGCAGAAAAACTGAATTTGTCATTATCATTATAACCTTCCTATTTTTCAGAACTATGACTTAAATATGCAGGACACATCTTTTGAATTGTGCTAAATAATAGCCAAACAGTAACAAAGTTATGGTTGGCTTAGACTGGCAAGGGTTGACAAAATTTTTAAACAAAGGGCAAATAAATCTTGAGAGATGGGAGTGTCGAAAGCATATTTCAGACTCAGTGCTGGAGCCACTTGTTAATTTCTGAAGCTATGACGAGCAATTCTTATCTTCTTATAACCTGGTTAGTAATCAGGCTTCATGCCCTGCTCTGCAACTGACCATTGCTTTGACAGGAAGATGGATTAATGAGTTTATAGTTGCAGGGGATGGAAATATTAAAATATTTTCAAGGCTATCATGTATGCAAATAAGATCACACAAGAATTTAATCTGAAAGGAGCAAAAGGCTAAGAGTGAAAGCCTTCATTTAGGAGAAAATTGAGGAAGAGGATTTGTATAAAGAGACAAGAAAGTAGCATTCACAGATGTAGTTATTATCAAAAATGGGAAAAGAATTTCAAGAATTACAGAATATTGATATTTAATGACTGCTTACAAATCAATAAGAAAAGTTTATTATCCCAATGTGAAAAAAAGGGTAAAGAACGTGACCTGGCAAGGTGCAAAAATGTTGATTAATATATTAAAAATACTCCCTTCAGTAAAAATCAAAGCAGCACAAATTTTAAAATAAAGTGTATTTTAAACAAGAAATTTGACAACTATTTGTTTCAAAAAATTTTACTTATTTATGAGAGGGAGAGACAGAGAGAACAAGTGGGGAGAGGAGCAGAGGGAGAAGCAGACTCCCCACTGAGCAGGGAGCATGATGCAGGGCAGGATTCCAGGACCCCAGGATCATGACCTGAGCCAAAGGCAGATGCTTACCCGACTGAGCCAGCTGAGGCACCCCAACAACTATTTAAATGTAATAATAACAATAATTTGTTATAAACCCAGTGTTAGAATACAGAGAAATGGCTGAGGATGGAAGTATAAATGACTATACCATTTATTAAAACCACTGTGTCCTTAGAGTTTTACATATCCTTTGACTCAGTTATTTCACTCTAGAAGTTCATCCTAGAGAAATAATCATGATTTTTAAAAAAAAATTTTATTTCAATTATTTATTATTTATTTTAAATTTATTTATTTTAGAGAGAAAGAGGGCATGAGAGCAGGGTGAGAGGTAGAAAGAGAAGCAGACTCCCCGCTGAGCAGGGAGCCCAATGCAGGGGTCAATCCCAAGACTCTGGGATCATGACCTGAGCCCAAAGCAGACGCTTAACTGACTGAATCACCCAGACGCCCCTATCATGATGTTTTCAAAGATATTATTAAGTTTAGCACCATTTACAATAGCAAAAAGGGAAACAATCTTCCATCATTAAAGCATTAGATAAATAAATCATAATAAACCCACAAAAGTTGTACTAAAGAAGAGTATCTAAGGACATGGAAATGTCTGTAGGTGACATGCAAGTCATAAAGAGCATGCATAATATTATTTCACCAATATGTCTGGAAAGATAAACACTAGGTTTCTGTTGATCATATATACTCAAAATACTTATAGTTTTTTGAGTATAGAGATCAAGTATATTCTTGAATATGAACAAAACAAGCTGTCAACTTAAGAACTATAAATGAATGATTACTTTTGCCAAATTAAAGATAAAGGCATAATTTTCCATTGGATTAGACAATATGGGAACTATTTGTCAAATTTCTAAGTAGTAGGAGAAAAACGTCATACTAGGCTGAGAAGTAAATAGGAGTGAGAAACAATGAAACTGTACTATTTTTTAAGAAGTTTACCCAAATATTGAAGAAAAAAATTAAGACACATATTTATTATAGCAAGTATAATACTGAATACAATTATTTTCACTTTTGTACCTATCATTAGTGCTTACCATAACACGTCACATAGAATATGGAAAGGTGGGTGGTAATCACTTAAGCAATTATTTTCATTTTCCACTATACTTTGATATACATCTAGAGTCAGCTGATTAAAACAACCATAACAAATTATTAGTCACGTTATTATGAGGTATCTGAAACCCATAAAAGCCAAGACTTTTAGATACTAGTAAACAACACACTTGTACCAAAAACGTTTCATTAAACCAAATCAACCAAATATTAAGACCTAATACTGCCACACCTATGAGATCTAACCAGAACTTTTTACAACATACTTTGCTATTAAATTGGTTATAGGATTTACAGGAAAAAAAAAAATCCTCACTTTCCTCTAGGATTAAATGACAAAATATTTCACCAGTCATAAAAAAATCTGGTAGACAAAAATTCTAACTTACATCCTCAGCATTTGGAATTGTTGCAGACACAGCTACAAATCTCATTGGAATAACTGTGCTATTTTCTGAAGGAGGAGATAAAGACTGTACAGTTTTCATTCTGCTGACTACAACTTCAAGAGTTGGTCCACGGTTTTCATCTTTTACAACATGTACCTAAGTAAGAAATCAAGAAAAAAAAATGATTGGCTATAAAAATTAAAAACTATTTAATCAATTTAAATCCATAATAATATTAACATTCTTCTTTTTTTTTTTAATTTTTTTTAATTTTTTTTTTTATTTATTTATGATAGTCACAGAGAGAGAGAGAGAGGCAGAGACACAGGCAGAGGGAGAAGCAGGCTCCATGCACTGGGAGCCCGACGTGGGATTCGATCCCGGGTCTCCAGGATCGCGCCCCGGGCCAAAGGCAGGCGCGAAACCACTGCGCCACCCAGGGATCCCCCTATTAACATTATTCTTTAAGAAAATAAGCCTTTCCACTTGAAAGGATAAAACAAAGACACAGTTTGGTTGAAAATGTCATTTCTTTCTATCCATTCTAATCACCATTTTACGTTTATCTCTGGAAATAAGTAAAGTGTTCACTACCTCATCAATGAGAAAGAGTCTAACCAGCTGGACCAAAGAGTTGTCTCTCCATTTCCTAGTCATGCTATCCCATTTTTCCTAAAGAAAAAAGTACAACTGGTTTAACATGGTAGGAAATTATAATAAATATTAAGATATCAATTAAAATTTTAACATGATATAAACAATGGGCAATATTTTAATTCATGTCTTAAAAGTATCCTGAAAAATATTTAAAGATTAAAAACATTTTAAAGGATTCTGATAGTCTTACAAGTGCTTCAAAAACAAAACCCCTATTTATTTTTAAGTTTAACCAAAAATATACAAAATTATAGTCTAATTACCTTTTTTAAGTTCTACGAAGGTCCTACCTCTGTAATACATTAAAACTTGGATAAAAGAGTACAAGCAAAAAGTATGATTACAAATTATCCTCAATAACGAATTGCCTGTTCATGTCTTTTGCCTGTTTCCCATTTGGTAATTTGTCTTTTATTTACTGATTAGTAAATACTCTTTATATAACCTGAACAGTAGATTTTTCATGTTTGTTTTTTACATAGCAAATACATTCTTCTACTTTGTATTTTCTTTTAACTTTTATTCTTGGTGAAGAGAAAGATATTTTCTAATGAACGAAGGAAATAATAGAGTTTAAATAACACCTACTGGAGTTGTCATAATAATATGGGCATGTTGGATCTCAAATAGGTCATCCATTACTGTATCTCCAGTGAGTTCTTTACAATTCAATCCTATTGGCCCAAATTTTTCTTTCCAATCATTGAAACGCTGACTACACAGGGCTTTTATTGGTGCCACTATAACAATAGAAGATATTTATTTTGAATGTCAGTACAACTTTAAAATTACTTTCACAAACACTGGTTAATAAAATTAGGATAAAACTATACATCTAGGAACTGCCTAATATTTATAAATTGAAAGAGTTAATATAAGCATATTACTTAGAGATACAAATATAATCACCAGAATCACCACCACTCCAGACTGAACTAAAAATAGAAAAAGTAACTGTTCAGGGTATTATAACTAAAATCACAGAGATGTAAAGCAGATTACTGGTCTTCATTATAAGCCTTTTCGTGATAATATATTTTTTAACCATGTACATAAACTACTTTGATGAAAAATTTAAAATATATATACCTAAGAAAAGAGAGGAGAGGTTCCCATGAAAATTTTTTAGAATTACAAAATGTTTGAATTTATTTTTCTTGTTGTCCTTTAAAATATAAACATGTAAAAGTCAAATTCTCAATTCAAATACTAGTTTTTATTTACAACTCAGGGAAAATGTGTTTTGAATTTAATATAACAGACAAAAGCAAATGTGATCTTCATTAAGAATGTATGGAGAACCAAATATTAATTCCTATGGCTCGAATTCAAATTTCTTACTTTGCCTCAATGTTTTTGCATTACTGTAATTAATTACTCTTACAATATATAAATACTTACTATAAACAATTTTTATGTTTGACCATGGCAATGGTACTTCCATTAACAATCTTGTTATAGCTAGTTCAAACGCCACAGTTTTCCCAGAACCAGTTGGAGCACAAATCACAAAATTCCTATCTGTGTAAAGAAGCTAAAAAATTAAAAAAAACTTTTTAAATAAAATTTAATCAATCATGGAATATATAGCATTTTTCATTCACACTCTCAATTTTCTCATAGAAAATATGTAAGAAAGACTCTGGAAGAAGAATTCAAATTATTTTTACCTTTAAACTTATTAAAATTCTAACCTTGCTTGGATCCACAACCCTCAAAAAAAAACAAACAAAAAAAAACTACTAATAATTTATCATTTTGCTTTATTTGTGAAAGTAAATTGTTAGGCTAGAAGAAAATAATAATTTATTTAGCTTTGAAATAAATTTTATAAATCTAATAAATATAAACAAGCCCACCTATGAAAGACACATGATTTCATTTAGCAAACATTTTTTGAGTTCCTACAATGTACCAGTCACTGCACGTGGCATTGGAAACAGAAAGATGAATGTGATCTAGTCCTTATCCTTAGAGAACACACAATCAAATTAGAAGAGGCAGATAAGTAAAAATCATAATAAAATACTTACATCATCAAAGGCTTTGGACTGTATATAGTTGAAATATGGGAATTCTTTGAAAATACTTCTAAATTTTGCCGCTTAGAATAGCATTAAGGAGTCAAATATTTCACAATTTTAAGAATTGGTTACTTTTAATTAATTTATGTATTTTTGATTACTTTTAATTTAAAATTTCAATTAATTAATATTAACTGTGATAATACTTAATGATGAGGCCTTAATACTTGCTGTTTTAACATCATAAGAAAGGAATTAATAGAGAGACGGACCAATGTGGCAATATAAGAAGCTCCTGAACTTTCCCTCCTCCCACAGATGCACCAAAAATACAACTATACAAGGAGCAATTCTGAGAAAAATCCAGCAATTCACTGACCCCTACACATTGGGTAAATGAAAATACTCCCAATGAAATGGGTAAGAAAGACTGAGACAACTGTTACCCTAAATCCCATCCTTGGCACAGCATCATACAATTAAGATGAACTCCCAACTCCCAGCTTCTCCCTGAGGAGCAAAGATTTTGGACCACATATTTAGAGCCCCAACCTTTAAAGCTCCCACCTGGGGGATAAACCCCCCAAACACCCAACTCCATAAGCCAACAGGGCTTGCATTTATGAGACCCAAAGGACTACAGCAAACAAACAGTTCTTACATAGGCACAGGAACAACCCCTCTACCTCTGCAGGTATATATTCAGGCTCAATGCAGAGGGAGCAGCAAAAAATGTTCATCTCCAGTTTCTACCTGGAAAGGATTTCACTTCATATTTCTCAGCTGCTATCTCAGGTTCTGGCTTCTAATCAGCCTGCACCTAGGTGCTGATTACAACCCTGTCCTTTTGGACATTGATAAGTTTTGGCACAACTATTAGAAGCAACTAAGAACTAAGACAGTGAGTTAGGCAGTCAGAAAGGTTTTAAAGAAAACTAGGATCTTGGGCTAGGTTAACTGATGAGGCTCATCTCCTATACAAGACCAGTCTGTCAAGACTGGGAGAGGTGGATGTTTTATCTAATGTCTGGAACCAGAACAGAGGGTTAAAAAAAATTAAGAAATGGGAATATGTTTCAAACAAAAAACAGGATAAATCTCCAGAAACCAAACTAACTAATCACTTACTAGAAGTAAGTGATTTAATTTACCAAATATTTTTAAATAATGCATAAAGATGCTCCTTAAGGTCAGGAAAGCAATGCATAAACAAAGTAAGAATTTCAACAAAGTCATACAAGTTATAAAAATGTACCAAACAGAAATCATAGAGCTAATGACTATAATAAATGAACTGAAAAACTCAATAGAGGGATTCAACATCAGACAAATCAAACAGAAGAAAGGACCACTGAACTTAAAGATAGGGCAATGGACTTAATCCAGTCAGAGGAACAAAATGAAAAAAGAATTTTAAAAAAATGAAGATGACTTAAGGGATTTATTTTATACTAATACCAAAGCCAGATAAGAATACTACAAGAAAAGAAGATTACAGGCCAGTATCACTAATGAACACAGACGCAAAAATGCTCTACAAAATATTAGCAAACTAAACTCAACAGTACATTAAAACAGTCATACACTCATGATCAAATGGAATTTATTTCTGGAATATAAAGATGGTTCAACATCCACAAATCAATCAGCATGATACTCTCATGTTAAAAAGTTAAAGATTAGGGGTGCCTGGCTTGCTCAGTCAGTAGAGTATGTGACTCCTGATATTAGGGTCATGAGTTCAAGCCCCACAATGGGCATAGAGCTTATTTAAAAAAAAAGGTTAAAGATAAAAACCATATGATCATCTCATTAGATGCAGAAAAAGCATTTGACAAATACAATATCTTTTCATGATAAAAACTGTCCAGAAACTGGGTTAAAAAGGAATGTACCTCAATATAATAAAGGCCATATATGACAAGTTCATAGCTTACATCATATTCAATGGCAAAAAGCTGAACATTTCTGTCTAAGATTAGGAACAAGTATGTCCACTTTCACCACTTTTATTCAACTATTAGTGGAAATTCTAACCACAGCAATTAGGCTAGAAAGAGATATAAAAGGTACCGAAACTGAAAAAGAAGAAATAAAAGTCTCTATCCACAGACGACATATTATATATAGAAAATCCTAATACTTCACCAAAAAAACTGTTAGAACTAATACGCAAATTCAGTAAAGTTGCAGGACACAAAATTAATATACAAAAATCAGCTGCATTTCCATACACTAACAACAAAATACCAAAAAAAGAAATGAAGAAAACCATCTCATTTACAATAGCATCAAAAAATAAAATACCAAGGAATAAAGTTAACCATCCAATGTAGCATTAAAAATAAAATAAAATGCTAACAAGTAAATTTAACCAATAACTATAAGACACTGGCAAAAGAAATTGAAGACACAAAAAAATGGAAAGATATCCCGTGTTTAAGGATTCAAGAATCAATACCACTAAATTGTAAACTGCCAAAGAAATTTACAGATTCAATGTAATCCTTATCAAAATTCCAACTGCATTTTTCAGAGAAATATGAAAAACAATCCTAAAATTCATATGTAGCTACAGAAGACCCCAAATAGCCAAAGCAATCTTAAGAACAACAAATCCAGAGGCATCACACTTTAATATCCAAAATATCCAAGGAACTCATACAACTCAATAACCAAAAAACCCCCCAAATAATCCAATTATGGGACACTCTGTGGAATATTTTTACAAATCTAGTATTTTTTTTAAAAGAAATTTGCAGTTTATACCTATAATCTGATTTACATGTCTGGGCATGCTGCTCCCTCTGCATTGAGCCTCAATGTATACCTGCAGAGGAAGAGGGGTTGTTCCTGTGCCCATGTAAGAACTGTTTGTTTGCTATAGTCCTTTGGGTCTCATAAATCTGAGTCCTGTTGGCTTATGGAGTTGGGTGTTTGGGGGGGTTTATCCCCTGGGTGGGAGCTTTAAAGGTTGGGGCTCTAGATATGTGGTCCAAAATAATCCAATTTAAAAATGGGCAAAGGACCTGAATAGACATTTTTCCAAAGAAAACACAAATGGCCTACAGTACATGAAAAGATGCTCAATGTTACTAATCATCTGAGAAATGCAAATTAAAACCACAATGAGATATTACCTCACATCTGGTAGGATATGAATTTACAAAAAAAAAAAAAGATAAATATGGTGAGGATGTGGTGAAAAGGGAACCCTTAGACACTGTTGGTAGGAATGTAAAGGGGTACAGCAATTATGGAAAACAGCTGGAGGTTATGATCTAGCAATTACACTTCTGCGTACATATTCAATGTGGGGCTTGAATTCACAACCCTGAGATCAAGATCTGAGCCGAGATAAGGAGTCAGTTACTAAATGGGCTGAGCCATCCAGGTGCTCCTAGGATACTCATAGGAAACAAAATCAGTATCTCAATAACTATAATCCTTTTTTCACTGAAGCATTATTCACAATAACCAAGGTATGGAAACAATCTTAAGTGCCTGTCAAGAGACAAACGGATAAAGGAAATGTGAAATACACACACACACACACACTGAAATATTATTCTGCCTTAAAAATGGAAGGGAATTCTGCCTTTCTTTTCTTTTTTTTTTTTTTTTTTTTGACAAATTGGATGAACCTGAAGGGCATTATGCAAAATCAATTAGAAAGAGAAAGAGAGGTGATGGAGAGTTGAAACTAACTTAATGGTGGCAACTTATTGCAATGCATATGTACATCAAATTATCATGTTGTACATCTGATATAGTACATTCAAATTTTATTTGTCAATTATACCTCAATAAAGCCAGGAGGGGAGAGAAATGAACAGAAATTATCACAGTCCCCAGTAACACTCCATATTCTGAAAAAATTTGTAAAATCCCTATGTGGAAAGAAGGTTTATACAAGGCTTATAATTTGACAATTAAATCTGATGGAGTAGATCCCTGGGTGGCTCAGTGTTTTAGTGCCTGCCTTTGGCCCAGGGCATGATCCTAAAGTTCTAGGATCAAGTTCCACATTGGGTTCCCTGCATGGAGCCTGCCCGGGGCATGATCCTGGAGACCTAGGATCGAGTCCCACGTCGGGCTCCCTGCATGAAGCCTGCTTCTCCCTCTACCTGTGTCTCTGCCTCTCTCTCTCTCCCTCTCTCTCTCTCTCTGTCTCTCATGAATAAATAAAATGTTTAAAATAAACAAATAAATCTGACGGAAAAGATGTAGAAACTTGCATATGTGCCAGTATTTCAAAACTAAGTGTATGATTTATCTTTTGAAGAGTGGTGTTTTTTTATTCATGTTGAGTAGGCCATTTGATTTTTATATCTTTTTTAAAGTTCCAAATTTCACATTTTAACTGTTGATTGTGTTTCATTAGCTGATGTGTGTTTCTGGTCACCTAATCCTGAAATGCTTTGTTTTCAATAATTTAGTTGTACTAAGTGGTGCAATTATCAGCAATTATCAGCATATTGCAATATAAGCATATTGCAATATAAGACCTTAAACTGTCCTTCCTCCATAAGAAAGCTCAAAAATATTAATATATATGAAGAATAAGTTGTCCCCTCTCCAAGCTGAGAGTCCATTGTTAGTTCAGGAAATATTTGTACTTACATGGTATTCTTCTTAGTCTGAGTCACAATTATCAACCACAGTTATTAAACACTATATACAAAATACATTACTGGATTTGGAAAGCTATGGGAAGCTGTAAAGAAGAAGATGAGTTCTTACAATGGAAGTTATTTTATTCTATTAGGAAACATAAAACAATATATCTGAGAATTCAAATACATAATTGTTTAAGCAATTACATTTGTATGAACATATACAAAGACTGATGGACTGTAGTAAGTGATCTTGTTAAAAAATTAAATGAGAACAATTCCCTGCTTTGTCTCAAAGCATATGGCTACAAGGACCTACATGATCTTGCCTCTCCCCCTACATTTTTGTGATTCTGACCTCAGGTCCTACTAATCTTGCCTCTGACTAATATCCTCTAGCTATATCGGCCTCTTTTCTGTTCTTCAAAAACACTGGCCATGTTCCTGCTGTAAAGCCTTCCCTCTGCCTAGACTGCTTCCCTCATTTCCTTCACTTCCTTCAATTGCTTACATCTCTTTTCAAGAAGACCTACCCAAATTACTCTACTTAATTCTAAACCTGAGCCCCCAATTATAGCATCCCCAATTTAATATCCCTTACTTCTGCTCCACTTTTTTTATTTTCCATATTATTCATTGCCTTCTAACATACTATATGACTTATTTATACACTGTTACAATTGTTCAGATCTATCTTCTTCCCCATACCTAACCCAAGAATGTTAACTCCTCAAGGGCAAGGATTCATTGTCTGTTTCCTTAACTGACATATCCCAAGTACCTAGAACAGTGCCTAGCACACAGTAAGCACTCAATTAATATGTTTGCATTTATTAAATCAAGTAGATAATATACAAATCTTCATTTTACTTTCAGTTGTACAGAGTATCAGAATATTTGTGCCAAAACAAAAGTGTAATTTTGAGTTTGTCAATCCATCAAGCTTTTGAAAGAATCCCATTTTTCCTTCAAAATATGTCTCTTCCTATAAAATATTTATTTGTAACAAGCCCACAAGTGAGCCATCATGCTGGTTTTTGTCTCATTAGGTAGTTCCACATCAATTTACATTCACAAAAATGAATCTTTGATTCAGAGTAGATGTAGAATTAGTTTTCCAGCTCATGAGAAAACTCAACTACTAACATCATTTATCATCACTATAAACACTTGATATCAAGTTTTTCCTTTCATTCAACAAACTCTCAGCAGTGTCACTGCAATTATATGTTATAACAGGTAGGAAAATGTCTGTAGAATTGAAAATGACAAGACTACTATAGCAAAATCAAACTGACCAAGCTTCTAGTATCCTGAGGATTCAAATATAGTAAAATACCATAAAAGAATCAGAATATATGTTGTGTCCAAGTAATTCCAAAACTCTCAAATTATCATGAAAAGTATTTAATCTTCCACTTTATTTACTTCTTTTTTAAATTTTTATTTTTTTATTTGAGAGAGAGCATAAGCAACAGGGAGGGGCAGAGGGAGAAGCAGACTCCCCGCTGAGCAGGGAGTCCTAAGTGATGACTAGACCTCAGGACCTAAGATCATGACCCAAAAGGATGCTTAACCAATTGAGCCACCCAGGCGCTCCTAGTCTTCCACTTTAAATACAGACTTAGAAATAATAAAGAGCAGCAGTTCTGTGAGTTTGACAGCAAATGAACATTTTGGACAATAAATCAATGCACACAAGAGTAGGCAATAGTCTTAACTAACAGAGACCTAAACAATAGAACCATTTCAGCTGTGCTAATATAGCATGAAAATATTTAAAACTCTTCAAAAGTTACTGTCATATTACGGCAAGTTCCAGTAAGGGATAAGAAGCCTTTCTCATCACACAGATAATGAAACTAACTTTTAACTGGTTAAGGCTAACCTATTTCCTATGTTCCAACTGTATTTAGATTACCAGAGAGAAGAAAATACAACAAAATTGAGACACCATGCTGAAGAGAAGCACTAAAAGCTGACTATATCTGAAGTTATGATATCATCATCTATAGCCCTTTATTGTTCTCTCCTTCCATTCTAACTTAGTTCAGTTATCTGCACTGGAGGCAAATTTTCATGATTGGTCAGGCAAATATCTTCTAACCATACCTCAGAATTATCTCAGTCCCCTGAGTACACAGGATTAGAATCACTCTTCCCTAGATTCCTCCAGCTCAGCTACCCAATATCTGGAATTTATTTTCTGTTTTGCCAACTAGACAATAACTTTGGTGGAGCCTAGAGCTTTCCCCAGCTTTGAGTCATTAATTCTACATTCCTAAAGCATGGTTTTGATGATATAACTTGGATCTGCTCAAAAATACTGCATGATTTCTCCTCATTGCTTAATAAATTAAAAAAACCTCCAGACTTTGGAATCCATGGCATTAAATAGCCTGATCCTAAGATACCAATCTTAGGATCATCAAACATTATTTCCTACTACCCCTGTAATCATAGCTCTTATTTCAGCCAAACTGGGATGCTGGTTCTTTCTAACATATTCCACACTATTTTACCCCCAGGTTGACTCATGGCTACTCTTTTTTTTTTTTTTTCATGGCTACTCTTTTGCCAGAACAGCTTCCTTTACCTGCCTTTCAGTGTCTTCAGAGATAGGAAGATAAATAAGGAGTGGTCCTTCCCTTCAAGGAGTTCATAGGTCACAGGGAAATGGTCACATAATAGTCATAGCTGCTGGATTATAATAAAAAACAGTAAGTACACTATGTTATAGACATACACAGGGCATCAAAAAAGCAAAGAGGATGTTACCTCCAAAACACACATACATACTCAAAATATTTATATTGGAATGCCCAGACATGTAAATCAGATTATAGGCATAAACTGCAAATTTCTTTTAAAAATTCCTAGATTTGTAAAAATATTCCCAATCTGGGCATCCCGGGTGGCTCAGCGGTTTAGCACCATCCTCGGCCCAGGGCGTGATCCTGGAAACCTGGAATCGAGTCCCATGTCAGGCTTCCTTGCATGGAGCCTGCTTCTCCCTCTGCCTCTGTGCCTCTCTCTCTATATGTCTCTAATGAATAAATAAATAAAAATCTTAAAAAACAATTCCCAATCCACAAAATGTCCCATTCTCATTTATTTCCACTACCCATGTTTATCCAAATATGCTATCCTTACCCAAAGTGTAAGAAATTATCTGTATCTGTTTGTAAGTAAATATGCTCAGAATTCAGCCAATATTTCAAATCTTATTTCTGTACTTATCTTATCACAAACTGGTAACAAGCAATTCACAAACTGGCACCAGTCTGCAGACCACACATTGAATAGCACTGACAATCACACACACTGGATCTCTTACGTGATTCAAAAGATTCACTTTTCCTTCTTTTTCTTTGTCAACCAAAAAAAAAAAAAAAGACACAATGGAATAATATGCTTACAAATTTTTATTTCAAACATAAAGCTGCTGTAGTAAAATAATTTAAAGGATACGGATTTCTGTGACAGCCTTCAAAGAATCTAAATCATTTTCTGTTGCCCCTAAAAAAAATTCAACAAATTTATACAGGTATTTTTTAATCTCTCCCATGCAAACTGGTTCAATAAAACTAGTATAACTTTTTTATTAAGAGCACAGTTAAATTTTAGATCATAGTTATTTCATTTTGTATTTTTTTTAAGTAGGCCCCATACCCAACACAGAGCTTGAACTCATGACCCTGCTCTACCAACTGACCCTAGATCAGGCACCCTAGATCATAGTTGTAAAATGCAATATGATCAAGAAATGCAGAAATTTTACACAGATAACCTACTCAAATTTATTATTTTTTTATTCTTCCTTAATGCTGAAAAATTCAGACCAGATTATACCATTATAAAACCAACTGAAAAAGCAAGGAATTACCTTGAACTTCATGAGGTTGGGATGCAACTGAAAAAGTTGGTCCTTTGAATATGTCTTCTCTGATTTCAGAAGCTGAAACAGCATTGCTTGCTGCAAACATATTAATGTCTGAATATTGATGTTTCTGCTTACTATTGCTACATTTCCATGATTCCCCTTTGTTCATTTCTGTTGGGACAATTTTCACTGAGCCAACAGAAGACTCCAAGTTTGTACTGTCATTAGAATAAACAGCCTCACGTATATTGTCAGATATTTTAAATAATCTGCAAAACAAAAAAACAAAACAAAACATGTTTGTACTTGTAACAGCTGCTTAGAAATGGGAAAAACTATTGGCCCCTTTAAAAATGCCCCATAAATTATGGTTTATTCAAACATAAAATGTAATCTTTCTCCTAAAATATGACTTGCTAAATTTACCACTGACTTGCTAAATTTACCACTGTCACTTTTCAGAAATTCAAATCCCTTACAGAAGAACCCCTGAGACAGCTCCAAGGATATCTGTCTCCTGCTATTCAGACCCTTTTCAAATTAGGACTTCATGTCAGGTCAGAATCACATGACTAGCAGAGTATTGCAGAAGTACAAGTGCGTGACTACCAAGGGAAGGTCACAAAAGATACTGACACTTGTGCATACTCTCTTGGATCATTCACACTCGGAAGAACTAGCCACTACATCATAAGAATACACAGGCAACCATGTGGAGAGGCCCATGTAGACAGGTATTGTGGCTTCTTGTCAGTAATAGCATCAACTTCCCAAACATTATCCACTAATCATTTTAATTTAAAAAATACTAAATAAGTATAGGCATCAAGAAGAATACTTTGCAAAGAAGTATTTTCTTTGCAAAACATGGGCCATCTTTAAGATTGCAATTTATTATATTCAACTGATCAAAAGACAACCCATCAAACTTATTTATTCACCATAGCCCTAAGGAAGTGACCATTAAAGTTCCTAATACAGGGGTGCCTGGGTGGCCCAGTGGGTTAAGCATCCAACTCTTGATTTTAGCTCACGTCATGATCTGAGGCTTCTGGGATCAAGTCCCACATAGGGTATGGAACTTGGTTAAGAATGTCTCTCTCCGGGATCCCTGCGTGGCTCAGCGGTTTGGCACCTGCCTTCGGCCAAAGGCCTGATCCTGGAGTCCCGGGATTGAGTCCCACATCAGGCTCCCTGGATGGAGCCTGCTTCTCCCTCTGCCTGTGTCTCTGCCTTTATCTGTGTCTCTCATGAATAAATAAATAAAATCTTAAAAAAAAAAAGATTCTCTCTCCCTCTCTCTGCTCTTTCCCACCCCCTCTTGTGCACATATGGGCTTTCTCTCTATCTCAAAAAATAATTTTTTTTAAAAAGAGCTCCTAATACAATACTTGTTGTATTACAAAATATTACTTACAAAATAAGTAGGACATGACAGAAGATATTAATCTTACAGAATTCTATAAGAAATGACATCCAAACAAGTATTGTGCAAATACAAAAGACTTTCTGAATAATTTTTACTATCAATTTCAACATGTTTCCACATAAGAAAGAAGGAATCTTTAAAAACACTATAGAATGAGAAATACACTTCAGAACAAACTGTAGGGCTGCATCCTCCAATGCCAGCAGTTCTATCTTTGAAGATTGAAAAATCAAAAGCAGATGGTTAGTTTTGGATAATATAGTAGAATTTGATTACAAAATGGTATTGAGGAAAAAAATGGTATTGAGGACAAGAAAAACAACTTATGCCACAGGATGACTCCTTGTTATAAGCTGTCATGTCAGTTAAAAGCATGGATTTTGGAAACAGACAAAACTGGGTTTAAATCCAGAGCTCTTCTACTTTCTAGCTGTGTGACTTTAGGATTTGAAATAAGTTTTGTGACCTATAAAGACATCATCCATGTGCTAGTTACCTAAATTCTCTGGACCTCAGATTCTTCCTAGTTCCTCTGGAACTCCCACTCCAGTAACTCCCCTATGTCCTCGACTTCTTCACTGATTGTTACAGTTTCTTCCTGGTCTTAACAAAAATATTGCATCGCCCTAAAAATAACTCTTGCTTCTTAAAAAACTGAAGTAGAAACTGCTCATTTTTTCCATATCCAAGTGCACTTGAGGGATGAGACTCTGTGCCTTCTCCATCCCAAATCTACATCATTATTCTTCCATTCTCTTACAAAAGTATCTGTGCTAACTAGTTATAGCACCTTGTAACCCATGGCATATATCATATATCAACGTCTGGACACTCTACAATCTTTTCCTCTCACTTCCAAATTCTGTCACCATCTATGTTATTTCAATATTCACAGAGATGAAAAAAAAATTCACATAGATGAAACATTCAAAATCCTCTCCTCTCCATTTCTTAGGCACTCATCTCCAGTGGCTTTCTCCTTCAAACAATCTCATTCACCTGTTATTCTCTGATCTTAAATACTGTCATTATCCAGAACTGCTCCTCCTCTCAAATCAATCATTCTATCATTCTCTGACCACACCCTCTTATCTTTTTAGCTTGTTTGCACAAGGTATCAATGAGGTCAAAAAGCAAACTTATTGTAATGAACCTCTTTATTTTCTCCCAAACTATCTTCCCTTCTCTTTTCTCATCTACCTTTAATGGACTTAGATTCCATGGCCTATCTTTTTTACCACTCTTTTACTAATATTTTAAATTCCAATTCTCTTTTATCCTTTTAACATACTTATCTTGCAAAACCTCAAATCCTAGATGAATCTATCTACTTTTTAAAATAACTGCAGGGTGCCTGGGTGGCTGTCAGTTGAGCAGCTACCTTCTGCTCAGGTCATTATCCTGGTGTCCAGGTATCAAGCCCTGCATTGCATCAGGCTCCCTGCCGAGAGGCGGGGGTGGGGTGGGGGGGAGCCTGTTCCTCCCTCTCCCTCTACAGCTCCCCCTGCTTGTGCTCTCTCCCTCTCATAAAAAATAAATTTAAAAATCTTTAAAATAATTGCAGCCAGGCAGGGGAATATTACTGGAAAAAGCAGTTTGGTAGATGATTCAACACTCTGAACATTAAAATTGAGAGTCGGCAGCAGCAGCAAGACTGCAGATATAAAATCAATATACCAAAATCAATTATTGATGTTTATACACTTGCAATGTACAATCTGAAAAAAAAATTAAGTCCATTTATAAAAGCATCAAAAAGAATAAAGTATTTAGGAATAAACTTAACAAAATAAGTATGACTTGTCCACTGAAAATCTCACAACATTACTGAAAGAAATTAAAGAAAATTTAAACAAATGTAATGATATTACATGTTCACAAACCAGGAGACTTAATGTTATTAAGATGGTAAAGCTCAAGTTGATCTAGAGAATCAACATGTTCCCCATCAAAATCCCAGCTGGCTTCTTTGCAGAAATTGACCAGTTTATTGTAACATTCATATGAAAATGCAAATAACCCAGAAAAGCCAAGAAAATCTTGAAAAAAGGAACAAAATTGGAGGATTCACACATTCCAATTTGAAACTTCACAACAAAAGCTACAGCAGCAATCAAGACATTGTGGGATAGGTCCTTATGTAAAGCATAAGGAAAGACATATCAGTCAATGGAATAGAATTGAGAGTTCAGAAATAAACCTTTATTTAGTAGATAGTTTCCTCACTGGCATAATAGGAAACATACATTTGGTCTTGTTCTAGTTCCTGGCACGGAGTTCCTAAAACCCTTGGAATTTCATGTGATAGAAGTGATAAAAAGCATCTTTTGTTATTCATGACAAACTCCTTTCAACTATACCCGAGTTTATGCTAATGAAGTTACTCCTGTAGGACCCCTGCATAGCTTCAGGATGGGGGTTAATTGCCAGAAAAAAATAAACCCTAATTATAAAAGGTTAAACTTTCAGCCTCATCTGTGACATCCAAGGAAGAAAGAGGAATGGAGATTGGGTTCAATCACCCACCAATGGCCAATGATTTAATCAATCGTGCCTACCTAATGAAACTACTATAAAAGAAAAACCCCTAAATGACGGGAGGTTCAGAGAGCATCAAAGGTAGTAAACAGAGGCGCCTGGATGGCTCAGGCAGTAGAGCATCTAACTCTTGATTTCGACTCAGGTCATAATGTCAGGGTTGTGGGATCCAGCCCTAGTTGAGCTCCACGCTAAGTGCAGTCTGCTTGTCCCTCTTCCTCTGCTCCTTCCCCTGCTCCTGCTTTCTCTCTAAAATAAATACAAGCTTAAAAAAAATAAATGTAAGGACTAAAACTATAAAAATCTTAGAAGAAAACGTAGTAGTAAACCTTTATACAGCCTCACTCAGTGTGGAGTCTACTTCTCGCCCTCTAGCCCACATGTACACTCATGAGCTCTCTCCCTAAAATAAATAAATCTTTTTTTTTTAAAGGTTGTAAACACACTAAGGTGCTCATAAGGTGATATACTTGAAGAGGCATTGAAACTCTACACACCCTCCTTCTCCATAACTTGCTCTATGCATCTCTCCCATTTGGCTGTTCTTGGATTGTATCCTTTATAATGATTTGGTAAACATAAGTATAGTGTTTTCCTCAGTTATATAAGTCATTCTAGAAAATTATTAAACCTAATGTGGGGGTTATGGGAACCCCTAAATTTGTATTCTGCAAGGCAGAAATTTGGGTAGCCTGGAACCCTGTCTATGGATGACATCTGAAGTGGGGCAGTCTTATGGAATTGAGCCCTTAGCCTGTAAGATGTGATGCTAATTCCGGGAGGTAGTATGAATACAGAATTGAATTGTTGAACACCCATCAGTATAAGAGATGCAGAGAATTGATTGGGGTCAGAAAACCCTCCCCTAGACCCTATATTTGCAGTCAACTGATTTTTTTTTTTTTTTTTTTTATGATAGTCACAGAGAGAGAGAGAGAGAGAGGCAGAGACACAGGCAGAGGGAGAAGCAGGCTCCATGCACCGGGAGCCCGACGTGGGATTCGATCCCGGGTCTCCAGGATCGCGCCCTGGGCCAAAGGCAGGCGCCAAACCGCTGCGCCACCAAGGGATCCCAGTCAACTGATTTTCAGTTAAGGTGCTATGACATTCAATGGGGGAAGAATAGTTTTTTCAACAAATGGTGCCAGAACAACAGAATATCTACGTGCAAAAAATATGAAGCTGGATTTCTACCTTGTACCACATTGAAAATTAACTCAAAATAGACCTAGGGGCTCAGTAAGCTCTAAAATAGTCCTGAGTAGCTCAGTAAGTTGAGCATCTGACTTGATTTCAGCTCAAGTTATGATCTCATACTCCTGGGATCAAGCCCCATGTCAGGCTCTGTGTTCAGCACTGAGTCTGCTTATACCTCTCCCTCTGCTCCTCTCCCCTGCTCATGTTCTCTCTCTCCCTCTCTCTCTCTAAAATAAATCAATATAA
This sequence comes from Vulpes lagopus, assembly GCF_018345385.1. Taxonomy (NCBI): domain Eukaryota; kingdom Metazoa; phylum Chordata; class Mammalia; order Carnivora; family Canidae; genus Vulpes; species Vulpes lagopus. The sequence continues at coordinate 146,427,373 of NC_054826.1, read as the reverse complement.
AAAGTCTTTTTTAAAAATAGATTACATGGGGGATCCCTGGGTGGCTCAGTGGTTTGGTGCCTGCCTTTGGCCCAGGGCATGATCCTGGAGTCCTGGGATCAAGTCCCACATCAGGCTTCCTGCATGGAGCCTGCTTCTCCTCTGTCTGTGTCTCTGCCTCTCTCTCTCTCTCTCTGTCTCTCATGAAAAAATAAAATCTTAAAAATAAATAAATAAATAAATAAATAAATAAATAAATAAATAAATAAAAGATTACAGACCTAAATGTAAGAGCTAAAACTATAAAAATCTTAAAAGAAAATGTAGTAGTAAATCTTTATACAACCTTGGATTAAGCAATGGTTTCTTGGATATGACACCAAAAGCCCAAGGAACAAAAGAAAAATTAGATAAGTTGGACTCATCAAAATTTAAAACTTTTGGAGTGCTAAGGGCATTATCAAAAAAGTGAAAGAAAACCAACACAAAGAATAGGAAAAATATTACCAAATCATACAACTGATAAAAGAATTTTATCCAGAATATATAAAGAACTCTTACACCTCAACAATAAAAAGACGGAAACCCCAACTTAAAAAGCAGACAAAGAATCTGAATAGACATTACTACAAAGGTAATAATACACAAAGCCAATAATCACATGAAAAGATGCCCAATACCATAAGTCATTAGGGAAATGCTAATCAATGAGATGTCACTTCATACCCAGTGGAATGGCTACAATAAAAAAAAAAAAAAAAACCATAACAACTGCTGACAAGGATGTAGAGAAATTGAAACCCTTACATGTTGTTTGTAGGGTTGTGAATTGATGCAGTTACTTTGGAAAATAATTTAGCAGTTTCTCAAAAAAGCTAAGTATATAGTTACCATATGACCCAGCAATTTCAGTTCTAGGTATAAATCCAAAAGAATTAAAAAAATAAATTCATACAGAAACTTGTACATGAATGTTCAGAGCAACATTATTAGTAATAGCCAAAAAGTAAAAGCAATCCAGATCCCCAAGAATTGATAGATGGATAAACAAAATGTTGTATTGTCCACTCAATGGAATATTATTTGACCATAAAAAGAATGAAGTATTGATACATGACATAATATGGATAAACCTTGAAAACATGCTAAGTGAAAGAAGCCAGACACAAAAGGTCAGACATTGGATAATTCTACTTACATGAAAGTCTAGAATATGTAAATGCATAAAAACAGAAAGATTAGTGGTTGCCAGGGGCTGGGGAGGAGGAGGAGAATGAGGAGTTGGAAAGGGGAGTGATCAATAATGAATACAGTTTCTTTGAGGGGGATGAAAATGTTTTAAAATTAGATAGTAGTGATGATTACCCAACTCAGTGAATATTCTAAAAACCAATGAACTGTATACTTCAGAAGAGTGAATTTTCACGTGAGTTATATCTCTTTAAGATTTTATTTGTTTGAGAGAGTATGAGCAGGGGGAAGAACAGAGTGGGGAGGGAGAGGGAGAGAATCTCAAGCGGACTCCCTGCTGTGCAAGCAGCCCCATGCAGGGCTCTGTCTCACAACCCTGAGATCATGACCAGAGCCAAAACCAAGAGTTAGATGCTTAACTATCTGAGCCACCCACGTGCCCCAAGTTATATCTTAATAGAGATGTTACAAAAAAAAATTCATAGACATCAACAGCAACTGGGCTCTTTAGAGTGCCCAACAATCCTACCATTATTCAAACTGGATTGCTTTCCCATTTTCCATAATCTCCTCCACTCTTTTCATACGTGCTCAATACTCCCACTTTTTCCCTCCAACTCCACAAATGATCTCATTTCTTATGTCACAGAGAAAACAAAACCTATCAACTAGAGCTCTTCTGAATCTTTAAACCCATGCATCGAATTCTCTATTTGGACAATTTATAGATCCTCAAACTCAACATGTCCAAATCTGTACTCATCACCATCCCCAAAACCTGTTCTTCTTTAATAGTTTTCTATATTATGAAAGGGCACTACCATCCTTCACTGTTCTGGCTCAAGTCAGATAACTTGGAGTCAGGGGTCATATCTAATAATCATTTAGGTCCTATGGGATTCTATCTCCTAAATCACTCTGAACTCTCTCATCCTGCTACCACAGTCAACATCAGGCTCCCATTCTCTCTCACCTAGATTAATAATAAATAAATAAATAAATAAATAAATAAATAAATAAACCTTCTTAAAGTAACCTTTCACAACATATTCTAGCTCCCTTCTGATTCATCATACTAATGCCAAAGTGGACTTTAAATTAAAAAATAAAAACTAATTTTATTCTTCTGGTTAAAATGCAGGACCTTAAAACACTTGCTTTCAAACTTTAGTGTGCATAACAATCATGCAGAAAAACTGTTGACAATTCCTGGGTCCCTTCCCCACCTTCAGCTAGACTGTGATTCAACAGGCCTAAGGTAGGACCCAGGAATCCAAATTTCTAACAAGCACTCCAGGTGATTCTGATAGAGTGGGCCCACAGGCCACAGTTGAAGAAACAATGCCTTAAGAAAAAGCACAAAGTTTATCACAGGCTATGTGACTCTGAATGACTTGCTCCCTCTAAACCTTACCTCTCTGAATTCTGATTTTACCCAAAAGGAAATTTTCTAAGAATAGGTCAAGCTCTGTCCTACCTTATATCTTTTGCACATACTATTCCTTCTGCCTGGAATATTCTCTTTTATTTGCCCTTAGTTTAAACCTATTCTTCCTTAAGGCTAAGTTTAAATACTATTTCTTCAGGAAAGCCTTCCCTGATGCTTCAGAGCTGTAACAGCGATTCTCAAAGAATGGTTGAGACCCTTTCAAAGAGTTCATAGTATCAAAACAATTTTCTAATATTACTAAAGCATCATGTACTTTTAAAATTTTTTCAATTTTGATTTCTAATATAGTTAAATATTGATAGACATAACCACATACACAAAAACTGTTGAGAATCCTCAATAATTTTTAAGTGTAAAGGGTCCCAACAATAAAAAGTTTAAGAACCTTTGTTATAACCATATACCTCATCAAAATAATTATTGTAGTATTAAGTAATCAATTATTTTTCATTATTTACCGTCTTTCCCCCATTAAGTTGTAGCTCTCTAAAGGCAAGAACCTATGACTAGAATCCCAGGTTTAACAAAGCATCTGGTATATAGTAAACCCTATTTGTTGTTACTGTTTTTCTCATTTAGATTTTATTATACTTCATACATTTGGACATATCATAAATATCCACCTTTATTACTGAGTCTTCAGTGTTTCATTTAATTAATTACCTTTTTCGGAAGGCTGATGTGCTCTCTCCTTTATCTTCTGCAAAATTTACTAATTTTGTATTACCTGAAACATTTTTCTCAGGTGCTATCTCGGTGCCAATGTGATTTTTGTATTTCTGAGAACCATAGGTCAGCTTCCCAGGAACACGTGTTAAGTTATGGTTACCTGCTTCTGTTAAATTCAGATCACCTGTTTCACATTTATTTGAGGAAAAGGCAAATTGGAATTTTTGTGTTGGTGAAATATAATTTGTGTTTACATTAGTCATCTTTAAATTTGATGGTAACATTTTTGGCCTTTCTTCCTGACCTACAAAAATGGAATATATTAATTAATATATGTTCTCCACGAAAATAAACTTTCAAAATGACCATGAAAAAATTTAATAAAAATTTTCAAAACAATTGACGAGGTAAACATGAAAGTTATTCATACAATAACAAGAGAATCTGTAATATCACATATGGTTTTGAACTACAGATGATTGGTACTGCTACTGAACATATCACTGAAGGGCACTCAATCAAGGATTATTGAAATTTGAAATTTATATAAAACCTAATTTATAAAATAGATTTAATTTCTGACCCTCAGAAATAACCATAATTATACCTTTAAGTATTTTATCTACTAAAAATGACATATAATTATACAATTATGAGGATCTGAAAATTTTTTTTTTGAGGATCTGAAAATTTATATAGCCAATCTACACACAGAAATACAATGACCAAAAAAAAAAAAAAAAGAAAGAAATACAATGACCAATCATACAAAATGTTACTGAATTTAAGTATTAAAATACATGATACAATGCTTTTAATTTTGTAATACTGCTTCTAAAATCAAGATAAAGGTATGATTTCATCAGGGTGGCAAAATTTTTAAAGTTTCTTTACAGAGACTTTACAAGCATCTTTCAAAGGTTGGGAGGAATCTGGAGGCCTTATTAGGGCTTAAATTTGCTTTATCATCTATGTATATGGTATATATAGCTTGTGTAACCTATATATTATTTGGTACATATAGGAATATAAATAATGTATATTTTCATGTATATAATATATACAAATTACAAAGTTTAAGATATACATAAATGAACTACCACCAAATTTAAAAATCAAAATGTTGTCAATAATACCACATAATAAGGGCAGCCCGGGTGGCTCAGCGGTTTAGCACCGTCTTCAGCCCAGGGTGTGATCCTGGAGACCCAGGATCAAGTCCCACGTCAGGCTCCCTGCATGGAGCCTGCTTCTCCCTTTGCCTGTGTCTCTGCCTCTCTCTCTCTCTCTCTCTCTCTCTCTCTCTCTCTGTGTGTGTGTTTCTCATGAACAAATAAATAAAATATTTAAAAAATAATAATACCACATAAGATCACATATATTGTTTGAATGTGCTTGCTTGTCTTTAACTTTATAAAAATGGTACCAAACTATATATAATATTCCACATCTTGTTTTTTTCAGGAATGTGGTTTTCCTAAGCTAGAGAGGATCCTACCTTTAGTAAAAGGCAAGACAAAAACTAAATGGGACCAACAATTTTAATAAGAGGAAACAAATTCATACAATAGAACATGTGTGTGATAGTGTACTGTATACATTTAATATGCATATATATGTGTATATATGTATAGAAAGGAAAATGTTTTAGATTTTTAGATTCGGTGAGCACTATTTTGAACAAAATAAGTCTCTATCATTTTATTCCATTAAAATAAAGGAATTAATACTTTAATGTGTTACTAGATTTTTTACATTGACATAAGTTGCATGGGTTTAATAACTTCATAACAAATATGTGATGGCTTACCTAACAGTTTATGACTTTCTATTTCCTCCTCTAATACCTGAGTATCTGGAATTTCTGAAATCAATGGAACAGGTGGGAGAAACCAATCCAATGATTTTTCATTGTCTGGATAGCTATACAAAATATAAAGGTATGAAGATACGTTAATAAAGTTACATCAGAAATTATTAATTAAACATTACTCAATTACAGACTCCTAGATAAACATCCTATAAATTAATTTTCTATGGTGAATTTGATGTATCTCTATACACAGCAGTGTTCTCAATCTTTTCCCTTGTGTGTCATAGGATTAATAACACTGCTATGTGAGATATGCTATCTAAATATTGACTATAACTCCATCTCTTTTTCTCCAATTCAAACACTTGTGACAAGAATCTTAAATCTACTCCATATTAAAAAAAAAAAAGTAGTAAATCATTCTGAAACGTTAGTATCCTATCACAAGTAACAAGTTACTTATGACACACCTCACAACTAATCATGGGTCATCAGTGTATAAATGACACTACTACTGGTATTCTAGAGTATTCCTAAAACATTACAAATTACTGTGCTAACCCAAAAAGTCTTGATCCAGAACCACCTATAAACCACAGAAAATCCAAGAAACCAGTTGAAACTGACAATCACTTTGTAAACCTATAGTTGTTGAGATTTTTGGCACCTTGTTGGCATTGTGAACTACTACCTCTCCTTATCCTTCAGCTGTGATCCTATTAACATATAATGTTTTAATGTTTCCTTTTCAAAAAACATTGATTTGCCCTTCATTAGAACAAAAAGATAAATATTAAGTGACAGGAAATATATTTGAGAAGAGCACCACATACACTGTTTATGCCACGCAGCAAGGATTTTATGATTTGTTTTTTACTCTCTTCATTTAGGATTTTAAGCTCTTAAAAGTGAGAGCCAGTCTTTTACTTTACTGCCTTTCATAGCAAATAATGCATAGCTACTTTAGCTATGTTTTCCAAATAAAAAATCTACAATACGTTATCTAACAATGTCCTGACAGACTGATAATGGGCCAAAGCATTTGAAATTTAGGACTGTCAGAGAGGCCCCAAGATTACCCCAGAGCCAATGATTCCCCGAACTAATTCAAAGGACTCAACATATCATGCTACTCATGATTATGAGGCAAAGTTCAGGGGAAACCAAGAACAAGCTTCCAAAGGCCCTCTCCCAGTACAGTAACACAGGACATCTTTAATTCCCTCAGGAAAAAGCTGTAACAACATGTATGAAGTGTTGCCAATGAGGGGGCTCATTAGATACTCAGGGCCCAGGGTTTTTATTGCAGACCAATCACTGGGCATCCCGTGTCTGGTATATACCTAAATTCTAGAAAATCTAAGAAAGGTATTAACAATATACAAAAAGCACACATCTAATTCTACTATCCAGCCTCCCCATAAAATCAAATCTGCCTTATAATTTTCCTATTTTCTAGAGGTGTCATCATTCCCTTACCCATCCAGAATCCAAATTATAGCATAATCTTTTACCTACTATATCCAGACATATGCCAGGTCTTACTGCATCTTCTTTATGCTTCTTGAATTTGTTATTTCCTTGTACTTCCACTGTCACTATTCCAATCAAAGCTCTAATCAATTTATGTATGGTTAAGAACAAGTGTCCTAACTGGCTTCATTGCCTCCAGATTTCACTAATATATTTTACACACTCCTATCACATTAATTTAGAATTGTTTTCATTATAATTAGATTCCATTCAAAATACTTCAGTGGTTTCCAAAGAATGCCAAACGTCCAAATGGCCTTAGGCTACCTTACAATTTTAACTCTCCTACACTAGGGAACTTACAGTCCAGGCCAAAGTGAACTACTTGTATACCAAATAGATAATGCATTCTATCCCTCATCTTTGTTCAAAAATATTTCCTTTACTCTGCTTGTCACTGGACATGACCCTATCCCATATCTATCTATAGAAGTTCAACTCTTTCATTCTTTCATTAATCTATTCAATAGCTATTTACTGAGTACTAAGTTCCAGCCACTGTTCAAGGCCCTAGAGCTTACATTCATTCAAAATCAAGCTTAAATACTTCCGTCATCTTAAGTACTATTTGAACCTATAATATTTATCACAGTTCTCTTATATTATGTGTATCTGTATGTAGGTCTAATATAGATATATAGGCATATAGAAAGATTAATGATAGATCAGTCTGATACCACTCCTAGATCATAAACACTTAAGGGTTTATTTCTAGTTCCATTCACATCTATAATACTTAGCAAGTATTTACATAATTAGGCATATTAGTCAATAAATGTTTATTGATTTAGTTCCATGGCTTTTAGCACATACAAAGTCATGTCCAAGATCCTTATTCTGGCCCTTAACATCCACCACAACCTATCCTCAGTTTATTTTTCTAACTTTATGTCTAATTGTTTCTCCTTTATGAACCTTCTATTCCAGAAAACTTCTCTATACACTCTCTCCTAAAGGTATTGCAAATTGTCCCACCTCCATTCTTCTTTCTTGCTGTTAAATTCTGCCTTCAAGTGGCCTCCTCTTCTCTGCTATTTTAGAATTACAAAATCCTTCAAGGTCTTGCAAAGTCTCTCCCCATTACCATAGAGCCTAACCCAATCAGTCTGTACTCCCTCCAAATCTGAAATTTCATTGTGTGAATATAGGCTAATATTTCCTTCGCACCTTTTTTGACTCTGTGTTGTTAGAAAGACCAATATATTTTGCATTTTGCCCAGGCCAGGCCTGATTAACACCTGTTGTGCAAATTGGATGCACTCTTTCAGTCTCAAAGCATCCAAATCTGAATGAATTATAGTCATGTTATTTATTGATGACATATCCATATGTATGCTTAATCTCCTCAAATAGATTTTAAGTTCTTTTGAAGTACAAGTCTGTCTCATCCTTCTTATATCCCTTTCAGCATTCAATCAATATTTGAGTTAATATTTGAATAAATGAAAAAAATTAATGAAGCAATAAATACTCAATGCTTCCTTATTTAAAACAAAAAAAGATAACACAGGGTTGCATGGCTGGCTCAGTCAGTGAAACATGCAACTCTTAATCCTGTGAGTTCTAGCCCCACACTGGTATAGAGATTACTCAAAAATAAAATCTTAAAAAAAAAAAAAGATAATACAATAGAATACATAGAAAACTTAGAAGTGAGAACAATTTACATGTGAAAATCCATAAAAACCTGTATTTTACAGACTATTCTCTGTTCTTATTTCCTTCGGCACCACACCTTTATTTCCACCCCTATTTCCTGCCTACAATGAATTTGCCCATCATATTTGGCTTTTGGCACACTACCCATTCTGTTTTCAAAAGTTGCCATCACTATTTGTCCAGGGCTACTGTTTGACCATTACTTCAAGTCTTTACCTTTGCCAAAAATAATTGGAACAAATCAGAAATGCAAACAAATGAAAGCAAAATAGACAAGAATCTACTCTATTTCTTAAGTTACAATATTTAAGATGTTAAACTTCAGTTACTCCCTTATATCTGAATTCCACGTTTACCAAAAATATACCTGAAATATCATTCTATTGATCCCTCATTTATTTGTATATTTCCAGAAAGAAAATTAAAACTCCTCAAAAATCAAGTAGCTCTAAAACAATATACTATGTTATCCTTTAAAGGCAGACTTACTTTTTAGCTTCATCTGGTTTTTCAAAAAACAAAGTATCCAAAGAAAACAAGGAGTCATTTGATTTCAGCATTGTTAAAACTGGACTGTGTCACAAATCTACCAAAATATAGAAAAAGTAGTTTATATTTTTGTTATTAATATTAATATTTAGTTTATATCTTAGTTATTTAGAACTTAGTTTTACAGATCTGTTCTTAGTTTTACAGATCTGTACAAAAATATTTCTGAATACATGAACTATAATTATTAATTTCCCAGGATAACCACAGACTATCTTTCCAGCTGTATCTTCTGCAGCTTCCTCCGAAGTGCCTCAATATTCAAATACATTATTTTCTGTTCTCCACTCATTCATGCATATTCACATTTGCACCCTTCTCTTCATACTGCACCAATGCTTAGAATGTGTTTTCTTCCATTTCCTTACTTCCAGATCCTTACTCATCCTTCATGTATTGGTCAAACGACATTTCTTTTTCAAAGGCTTCTCTGAGTTTGTCTTGTTCTCCAAGACAGAATTAATCACTCCTTTTGGGCTCTTAATACTTTGTTCACACCATTATTATTGATTTAGGATAATACATTTTATCACGAATGTGTCTCTAACAATATGCCAAATACATATGTAGAGGTTTGCTTCAAAATAAATGGGGAGAGATAAAGGGGTATTGATGAAAGAATATTGGTAATGAGTTGATAACTGCTACCACTAAATAATAGGTACATGGAGTTCAGTATAATGTTCTGTCAATTTTGTATATGTTTGAACTTTTCCAAAATAAAAAAATGTGCAAGTTTAATGTATATATATCTGTTTACATTCACATTACGTAAGGTATATATAGAAATGTTTACATTCCTTTCTAAAAAGACAATTTTTACCTTAATAGATAGTATCTAAATATAAAGGATAAAAACATTCAGTACTGGCCACCTGAGGATATAATAAAATTCTAGGGCTGTACAAAGTCTCAAACTTAACAGGAAACTGAAGAACCATTTCTACAGACACAGACATTGTTCCATTCACTTTGCCATTCTTTTCCCCTGCACATCAACACTACACCTCAATTTTTTTCTAAATTCTGAAACATGATAGAAAATTCTATATGACAAAACATGAAATAGATGCACAAACCATAAAACATAAATCATATTTCTATTTACTATGATAGTTAATATATTGCAATTCTTTTCTTAGGATAGAAGCTAAAATCAAAGGAACTATATGAGTGCCATCTTGTGGAGAAATCCATACTACCAAGTGAGATCATATTCCTTCAGTTTTGGGTCCTCCCTGATGTAGGGAGTATGTAGAGGCGACAGGAATGTTTCCACATGCACCCTTAACAAAATACTACTGATAAGAGGCTAAATCTATGTGTATGTTAGGACTGTTCTTATTCAGAATGTTGTAGGATTTTTCATGTTTTAGTTACTGAGTTTTTTCTCCCTTCCCAGTTGTTTAATTGCCCTCTTCATTTTTTTTTAATTTATTAATCAGTCACCAACAAAAAGAAACAGTTAAATTGAAACAAATTAGCATGGTTCTACAAATGTCTAAAACGATGTATTAACAATAAAAACCTAAGATAACAGGGAGAAGAGACAGAAGGGAGTCATTCCAAAATCTGCTAACGGAGTCTTTAACATCTTTATCTAAGTAAACGATTTCAGAACTTGAAAATAATACCTGATAAAGTATGAATGAAAATGCTAATCATGTTGTTATAGTATCCAAAAAGTAACAAATAGGGGAACCTGGGTGGCTCAGTGGGTTAAACCTCCAATTCCGGATTTCAACTCATGATCTCAGGGTCCTGACTGCTCCATACTCAGGAAGGAGTCAGCTTGAGATTCTCTCTCCCTCTTGTCCCACCCCTCACCTCTCTCTCTCTCTCTCTCTCTCTCTCTCAAAATAAATAAATAAATCTTTTTTAAAAAAGAGTAACAAAATATCCCCTTTCTCATTTTAGGAAAACTATAATTTTAAGTAACAAAAAAAGTTTTCAATATTGAAAGTCACTGGACCACTTTTATATGGCTTCAATACCTCAAAATTTAAGTAGGAAATCCTAAGGCTTACATGTATGTGTTTCAATCCTTTATTCTAAAGGAAACTCCAAACAAAATGAACCTATAAATTAAAAATACTTGTTTGGGGAAAAAAATTATTTCATAAACTAATTCAAAAACCTCCCAAATAAATAACAAATATATTCAAAAGAATTTCTGATTCAATTTCTAGTTCTGGCAAAAAAAAAAAGAAAATATAACTTTCTTCAGTTCAGAATAAAAACATCTATATATTTTTCGTTCTGATGAGCCTCTATGAAATAAAACAACTTTTATCTAAAAGTCTTCTTTGGGGGCAGCCCGGGTGGCTCAGCGGTTTAGCACTGCCTTCAGCCCCGGGTGTGATCCTGGAGACCGGAGATAAAGTCCCACGTGGGGCTCCCTGCATGGAGCCTGCTTCTTCCTCTGCCTGTGTCTCTGCCCCTCTCTCTCTCCCTGTGTATTTCATGAATAATAATTTTTTTAAAATCTTAAAAAATAATAATAAAAGTCTCCGTTGGGATCCCTGGGTGGCTCAGCAGTTAAGCGCCTGCCTTTAGCCCAGGGCGTGATCCTGGAGACTCGCGATGGAGTCTGAGTCCCGCATCCAGCTTCCTGCCTGGAGCCTGCTTCTCTCTCGGCCTCTGTCTGTGTCTCTCATTAATAAATAAATTCTTTAAGAAAATAAATAAATGTTTGTGTATGGTACATTATTTTTCTTCATAGCACGAAGAGCTAACTGGCATACGATATGTTTAGGTTCTTTATCTTCCTCTAGAGTGAGCAACTTTTTGCTCACTAATGTATTCTAATAACCCAGACAGCGCCTGGTAAATGAGCCGTAAGAATTCATTGTGGAATAAACACATTAGCAATTTATAAAAGTAATTTTAAATAAAATTTTTATTTAAAATTATCTTCCATCAACCCTGAAACCTAGAATTTTATGCCAAAATTTATTCATCAGAGACACACAGAGAAAGGCAGAGACACAGGCAGAGGGAGAAGCAGGCTCCCAATGTGGGGCTCAATTCCAGGATCCCGGGATCACGCCCTGAGCCAAAGGCAGGCGCTCACCCGCTGAGCCACCCAGGCGTCCCTTATGCCAAATTTTTAATGTTCAATTTAAAAATGTGGAATATTTTCTAGTTCAGATTCTTTCAATAAATTCTTCAAAGTACTAAAAGATCATTAATTTGGCACTTTCATTACATAAATAAATATTCTCTAAAACACAGGACCTAGGACGTACTTTGCTATGTTTTAATATGAATTTATAATCGTAAAGATGCTAGATTTTTAAACTAATTTAAGTTGGAGGTCTAGAGTCAGATTTTCTAAGTATGCATGTTTGATCATTCTCCACAAAGTTTTAGTTTCAGCATGTGATATAAAATCCTATTATTTTTTAGGTGTTTGCTTCTGCTCCAATCACTCTTAAAATATTTCAACTCTATGGCTACATAATCGGTTGTCTGTTGAGGTGACCTGCCCTTTACCTAATTACCTCAGTGACAATTCAGCATTTTCTTATCTTCTATAATGCCTCTTATACGAATTCCTGTCATCTCTTAGTCGTTCCTCAGGATTTGTACTCTCAGAAATAAATAAAACCCATTTCAAAAGCGCAGAAGCTCGGAACAGACTGGCCAGAAATCGGCAGTCAGCGAGGCCGAGCCCGACACTCCCTCGAACGAGCGGCCGTCACGGGGAGGAAACAGAAGACCCGCGGTCTCCGCGTCCCCGCCGGGGACGGGTCCCCAGAGGACAAGCCGGGAGCCCGGTCCGGGCCTGAGGCAGAAACCCCCTCGGGACTGCCGGGGCCCGCCCCGACTCCACGCCCACCCTCCCGGGCGCCACGAGGAAGCCTTCAGGGCCGCGCGTGTGGGCCGCGCCGCGAGCGCGCCCCGGCTCCCACCGCGGGAGAGCCCGGCGGCTACAGCGCCCCCGCAGGCCGCACCTCCAGCCGCTGAGGGGGCCGCGTCCGCCCTCACGTAACCCCAGGGGCCCGGAGCGGCGGCTCCGTCACCCCGCGGGAGGGCCGTCCTCCCGCCAGCCCCGCCCACGCGAGCGGCCGCCCCGCCCCGAGCGCCTCGGGCCTCGCCCGGCTCCCGGCCGGACCTCCGGGAGGCCCCGCGCGGCGCGGGCCGGGGCGGGCTCTGCTCCCTCACCGCAGCTCGACGCCGAAGGTGGGCCACCGCCGGCACGCACGGACGGACTGGGCCCCCCGGCTCCGTGGGATCCCGTTCTCGCGGGCCAGCGTCCCCCCGCGAGACCTCGGGGCTCCTAGCTCGCGGAGAGGAGGCCTATCCAGCGGCCCCGCGAGGCCCCCCAGCCTGGCGAGGCGAGCTCCCAGCCATGGGTCGGCGGGGCCTGGGGGCTCTCCCTTCCCGCGTCCCCTTTTCTTCCAACAAAAGTTGCTAATTAGCTTTGAGAATATTGCTCTGTCGATAAGCTGTGGCCTGTCCTCGTTAAATAGAGATCCGGGGATCCCCGGGTGGCTCAGCGGTTGAGCGCCGCCTTTGGCTCAGGGCGGGATCCTGGGGTCCCGGGATCAAGTCCCGCGTCGGGCTCCCTGCATGGAGCCTGCTTCTCCCTCTGCCTGTGTCTCTGCCTCTCTCTGTCTCTCACGGATGAATAAATAAAATCTTAAATTAAAAAAAAAAATCCTAGTCCTTCCCCCAGTACCCGGTAACCTTTACCCCTCTAGGAATTTGCCTATTCCAGGTACCTCATGGGAGCGGAATCCAACGTGTGTCCTGTATCTGGCTTATTTCATTCCGCGCGTCTTTAAGTTCATCATTTGTAGCACAGATCTGAACGTCATTCTTTTTTCTTATTTTTTTTTAAAGATCTTATTTATTTATTCATGAGAGACACACACAGAAAGAGATAGAGAGAGGCAGAGACATTCTTTTGCCTGTCATTCTTTTTTATTTTTATTGTTTTTCTTTTTCTTTTTTTTTTTAATTGGAGTTCAATTTGCCAAGATACAGCAAAACGCCCAGTGCTCATCCCACCAAGTGCCCCCCTCAGTGCCTGTCACCCAGTCACCCCCACCCCCGCCCACCTCCCACCTCCCTTTCCACCACCCCCTCTTCGTTTCCCAGACTTAGGAGTCTCTCATGTCGTCTCTGTCATTCTTCTTTAAAGTCGAATATCCCACTGTGTGTGCGTGTGTGTGTGTGCGTGTGTGTGTGCGCCACATTTTGTTTATCCCTTCATCTGTGGGTAGACATTTGCTTAGTTTCCACCTTTGGGCTATGGTGTTATAAACATTAGGGTAGGGATACCTGATTGGGTCCCTGCTTTCAGTTGTTTAGCTATACATCTAGGAGTGCCATTGCTGAGTCATATGGTAATTCTAAATTAAACCTTTTGAAAAAACCACCAGTTTTTCACAGCTGCTGTTATCACTTTGCACTTCCACCAATAATGCAAGAGGGCCCAAATTTCTCTACATCCTTGTCAGCACATTATTGTCCATTTTTTTAAAAAAATATAGTCATCCTATTAGATGTGAAGTAATATCTAATTGTGGTTTGGGTTTTCATTTCCCTAAAGACTAATGATACTGAGCATCTTTTAATATGCTTAATGGACATTTCGAATATCTTCTTGGAGAAATATCTATTCAAGTCCTGTGCCAATTTTTGTGATGTATCTTTTTATTATTGAATTGTAGGAGTTTTAAAAATATATTATGGATATTTATCCCTTATCAGAGATAAGATTTGCAAATATTTTCTCCCATATAGTAGGTTGGTTTTTTTTGTTTTGTTTTCTTGATAGTATCCTTTGATGCACAAAAATTCTTACCCTTTTTTTTTTTTTTTTGTCTTTTGCTGCCTGGGCTTTTGGTGTTATATCCATGAAGTCATTGCCAAATCCAATACCATAAAGATTTTCTGCAACGTTTTCTTCTAAGAGTTTTATAGGTTTAGCTCTTAAGTTTAGCTCTTTGATCCATTTTGGTCTGATGGACCAATAAGTCTTATTTATGTGGATTAGAGTAAATAAAGGGACCCATTTCAAATAAAAGAGTTTAGGGGAACATAGTTTTCAAAAAGACTAGAAGAGCTTGATAGACAAATAATAGGTGCTCATGACACAAGAACAACATATATTTTTCCTAACACAATTGATGCCATGGGTTCAGGTTCAAAAAATCTACATAACCAAGATTTTCCCTACTTTGTAACCTCCACTCTATTTAAACTCTGATTACCTGTGTCTCTACCTCTCTGTCTCTCTGTTTCTTATGAATAAATAAAATATTTTTAAAAGATTTTTTAAAAAGGAGTTGATTTTGAAAGGTTAGTGCTGATGGCTCTAGAGCAGGCGGAACCAAGAAATGCCCAGGACTGTTTTTCTCTGGGTAACTGCCAGAAATGTGCAAATACTATTTTCATACTTGGAAAAGAAAAGGTAAAGAGATCATTTGGAAGAATCTGAAAATTGTAGAATTAATGCCTGAGCAAAAAAGAAGGAAAAGAAAAGAAAAAGGAAGGGAAGGTAGGGAAGGGACAGGAAAGAAAGGAAACAAATGTAGTCTGGTAGGATGGGACCCTGGAAGGAAAGAAAACTTTAGACAGTCATGCACAATTCTGTGTAGGAGAGTCCAATACTATCTATGCATTTTAGTAGGTACATAACTAACAAAAGGATAAATGAATGAAGACCAAATCAATGGATAATTGTTCTTTAGGTAAAGATTTATTAAGTCCCAGTGTAACCAAGAAAATAGTAAACACAAATTGATTAGAGAGTAATTCCTTGAGTTCCAGCTGCTAAAGGAGTATGTGTAATGATGTACAAGACCCTAGTACCTGTATTTCAGACTTGTTTGTTTTTCAGGCAGAAATTGACTTCTGCAGCAAAAATGAATTTAGAATATCTTCTGTTCTCCCAAGCCAAGAATGTTAATTCTAATGAGATTGTCAGGCAAGATGCTCCAGTTTGACCCTGAACCAAAACATCCCACTGACTTGGCTAGCCAGAGAGTATTAATACAAAGAATCTAAGCCTTCCATAGAAATCAGTTGATAAAGATTCAATATTCAACAGTTGTTCTTTATATAATTGCATTGTAGTGTCTAAAGTATGGTAACATAATCCCTGAAGTAAGAAGCAAACATCCCAGCACAGAATCTTTGGGACAACAAGCAGTAGTCCACACTGGGATAGAATTATTTCCTAATCAAAAATTAATACCAGTTCCTTCAGGGGGAGTAAAAGCAAATTGATAACCAGTAGATAATCTCTATGAGTAGTTCTATTTAGATTTATATAATAAATTGTACATACTTTTTCTTGCAATATGTATGAGGCTTAATTTGCCATATTATAAAGTCCCCAGGTAAATAGGAATTAACACATTCTTTCAAGAGGTTAGTATCTGAATGTGGTAGACTTTACCTGACTATTATAATCAAGGTTCTGGCATCCAGAATCTTGTATTATCTTAATGAAACATGGGGATATATTATACCTGCAAAAAGGTTATTTGAAGGAATTTTTAAAAGCTACTGTAACTTTTTAAAATATATTTAAATGTCAGGAATCAGAGTATAAAACAGATTTTAAGAACAGGTATTCTTTGTTTTTCTTTGTTTTTTTAAGGTTTTATTTGAAGTAATCTCTATGCCCAATGTGGGGCTCAGACTCACAACCCCAAAATCAAGAGTTGCATGCTCTTCTGATTGAGTCATCCAGGCAACCCTCTTCATTTTGTTTTTTGATCTAAACACACACACACACACACACACACACACACACACACACAGATTGGCAGGATTTTGCAGTAATGTGATCAAAGATTATATAATATTGTTTACATGTTGTTTAGAAATAAGGTACTTTCTAGAGGTGATATAATTTTGTAGTTATTAAAGAGATTTATTAAGATACTGGACAGAATGGGGTATGGACAGAATTATAGAAATAAGATACACCATGAAGAAACAGGAATAATACATCTATCGAGAATCCCTTCCAAAAAGGGAGTGTGACAGGGGAATTAGTAAGAGATGCTATAGCAACTGTTACATAATTATTTATTTGTGATATATGTCAAGTTTTGATGCATTGAAGCCTGGGTTAATCTCATGTTTAAATATGTCAAAGCATTGAGAAAGCACAGTGCACATAATAGCATATATTTTAACATTTTGGATGATCCCTGGAACAAAGTTGAGAGTGCTGTATCCATGTTTACCCAGAATTTGAAGCCACTGCAAAGGGAAATGGATGAATCCATTTTCTCACAACAGCTACCACCATTAATAATCACCAGAGAAGGAAAGAAAGTAAACCTAAAAATATTCTCTAGAAATTCTGGCTGTTCATGGCCCCTGCCAGTTCTGGGAACACAGGATAGATTTCTGGAGGAAGAGTCGCCCTGTCGAAGCGCACAAGGAACAAAAGTAGCTCAGTGCTAAGACAGGTATACAAAGGGAATGTTGAAACTGTATCAGAACTGTATTTATTTTAAAAACTGATCTCAAAGTCTGTCCATCGAGTGTACAAAAAAAAACAGAGCATACGTTAGTACAAGTTTAACCTGAAAATTTATTTGTGAAAAAAGCTAGTTTTGATGAGGAAAAATTCAATTCTGTCCTTGTAAACATAAACTCAGGGGGAATTTTAAAGATAGTAGACCAGAAAATGCAACAGTTACTCTTATAATCCTTCTCAATTAAACAGACAAATCAAGTTGAAGACACAAGTTAAAAGAGTTTTCAGATTATTTACCAGTTCCTGTGTATCTTAGTTTAGTGATAGTTTCATTTCTAGTCAATTATTTGTATCTTATTTTTTTGTCAGTACCAAAAGAATTCATTATGTGAACAGACTTTTAAAATAATTTCTGGGGTTGCCTGGTGGCTCAGCAGTTGAGTGTCTGCCTTTGGCTCAGAGCATGATCCCAGGATCCAGAATCCAGGACTGAGTCCCACGTTGGGTTCCCTGCAGGGAGCCTGCTTCTCCTTCTGCCTTTGTCTCTGCCTCTCTTTCTCTGTGTCTCTTGCGAATAAATAGATAAATCTTTAAAAAAATAAAGCAAAATAATTTCTGTATGTTGTATATATAAAATGGCTTTTATTGAAGAGCTTATCTTCTACTTGCAAGTTTATGAAAATACCAATATGTCAAAATAAATAAAAAGTGGAAGAAAAAAAAAGTAGCTCAGTGCTGAGGTTAGGTGCCCCCTCAGCCCCACAGCTGGCCACCCTAAGGAACACACATTCCATCGAGGGAACACAGACTCAGCAAGGAGCAGCAAGAGTAGCCAAAGGGACTAGGCTGTGGAGGAGAGGCAGCTAAGCAATGCTGGGTCTGGCCCCCATTAAGCCTTCCAGAGTGAAAGGTCCTGCCTTGGGCGAGATCTGCTGGCCTCAGAACAACACATTGCCCAGACAGAGGCAGTGACATGGGCAGCAAAACTGACCAGAGCTCCAGTGGATGCTCTAAAGTAGGAGTTTTGAAATCGGCCAGGAAAGTGAGCCTGGCTTATGAAATAAAGTATATGTGATTTATGAGGGTTAAGACTGATTGCAAAAGCCAGGAGAGTTTATAAAGCCCCTCTTTCCCATTTTCATCTGGAGACTGTTGGGTGGGGATTGTCAGAGAAGCTGGATTCCAACAATTAGGGGACATAGTTTCAGAGTAATGTGTTCTGTTGCCTTTGGTGGGGGGAGAGTTACATACATTGTTACCCTGCTTTATCTGATTCAGATTAGTGACCTGTGAAAACACCAGTGTCACAACAAAATTTACATACATACTCTACAGTTTACAGATGTTTATAAACACCTATTTATTTAATTGATGGAGGAAAATGTCTAAGAATTCATACAAATGGTGTGTGTGCATGCCTGAGTGAATGTGTAAGAGAGGAGATACATTGCATGTGTGTATTATGGGGAGGGAAGTGGAACCAAGTAGATGGGAAAAAAATTATACACTTAAGTGGAAGGAATATTATCCTTACCCTAGTAAATAGAGGCATGTGGGTTGAAATAAGTCCAAGTGAAACCATTCTGGCCAGAAACACACCACAAAAGGTGAAGGCTGTGGATTTAAGAAAATACATGGAAAGAAAGAAAGAAGAAAGAAAGAAAGAAAGAAAGAAAGAAAGAAAGAAAGAAAGAAAGAAAGAAAGAAAGAAAGAAAAATACATGGAGACTGGGAAGGAAATTAAAACCCTTAGTCTAGGAAACACCAAGTAAGAGAGTGATAAATTTGAAAGTGAAATAGCTGATGTATACTGTTAGAACTTTTTCAGATACCTGTAGAATAAAAGAGCTGTCAAACTGTAAGTTCTCATTGAACATTAGGAACTTTATTCACCCATTTTATGTATTTCCTGATAACAGAATACTTTAAACATACTCTCTAGGGGGAAAAAATTACAGAATTAACTCTAAAAAGAAGTCCTGCCAAACCCCACAGTCTGTGTTCACACTTTGTATTCCATCCACATGTGGAGGAATGGGCAAGTAACCAGTAGGAAATTTCTTTTTCCAGCAAGATGCTTTGTATCACAAGTCACTTGGGGAAGTTTTAACTAAAGTTATTTTGTAGGCCATGACCTATAATATTGAAGAATTAGAAACCATTTTTTTCTAGATAAAAATACTGTTTACATAATTTAGCTGAAAATTTCCCCAAATCAGGAAATATCTTAGAAATTAGTATTTGATATCTAACATGGTGAAGTAATTTTGCCTGGATCTTCCTATACCTGGCCCCTGGCTCTTTCTACAAACCATACTACTTCTTCTAAAAGGCAGTTGTTGCTGATTTTTTGTTGATGTTGTTGTTTAAATGTTATAATTAGAAAATGTACTTTTTAAAAAATCTCTGGCTTTGAACAAATTCTCATTTTATTTGCAACATCTGTTGTTATATAGAGCAGACTTAAAGTATAAAAAGATATATATTTCCCTAGACTTAACTCCCAAATGGCATCTTTCTCAACATATTGAGATACACAAATCACATAAAATATGTTTTTATAGCAATGCATCTTCTAAACAGCTCTGAAATTTTTAAATTTTTAATTCCTCCCAACCTAACATCTGAGTTGCCATATGTTTTGCATTTTTCCAACTCACAGAGATTACATAGCAAGTCACAAACTTGCATGATCTAAAGCACATGACCGGAAAATCTCTAACATCAGAAGTTAAGGGTCATTGATCCACACGCAAATGGAAAAATGTACAAACCTCCAAACACAAATCTGATACAAAACTAAACAATTCTTTTCAAGTCACAAAACATTTCTTTAAGCCTCAGTCATTTGTAAGCAGAATGTCTCAGTTCATTTATATTTCCTAATTGAGAAGATTTCTCAGAGATTCTTACCTGTACTTTCATTTATTGATGCTAAAAATGAATAAAAATCATAGGTCAAATAATTTCAGCTCCTGATTATACTGAGAAATCTACAATGACTGATTCACTTAAGATCAAAATGCTAGTCATTTTCTGGCAGAACCAGAGAACTTGTATTTCCCTATCCTGGTCCTCAATTTTTCCACAAAGCATACTATCTCCCTTGAACAAGACAACAGATTACACAGAGTGTTGCATTCAGTTTTGGATGATTCATCTTATTAGGTAAGTTGACAAACTAAACTTTGTTCAAAATGGGAAAACAGGTTAAAAAGCCTAAGACTTAAAGACTCAGGGCCTGATCCAGAGGTCCAGGGCTCCCACATCGGGCTCCCTGCATGGAGCCTGCTTCTCCCTCTGCCTATGTCTCTGCCTCTCTCTGTGTGTCTCTCATGAATAAATAAAATCTTAAAAAAAAAAAATAAAGTACATCTCTTGTAGTTAGCAGATGGTTAGGTCTGCCTTTTAAGCCATTCTGACAATCTTTGTTTCTTCATGGGAGTGTTTAGTCAATTTACTTTTAATGTAATTATTGTTATAGTTGGATTTAGGTCTACTATTTTATTTATAGTCTGTTGTCATCTCAATTTTTTGTTTCTCTTTGCTTCTTTTGCTGCCTTCTTTCAGATTATTTGAATGTTTGGTAGATGTTCAGTTTAACTGGTCTCTTGGCTTTTTAACTATACCTCTTAAATTTTTAGTGGTTGCTTTAGGTATTACTATATACATTAAACTTTTCACAGTCCACTTACAGTTAATATAATACCCTGCAGCAACATAAGTCCATTTCCACCTGTCCCTACCATTCTTTATGTTATGATTATTTTGTGTATTACTTATACATATATATTTTTAAAGATTTTATTTATTTATTCATCACACACACACACACACACACACACACACACACACACAGAGGCAGAGAGATGGAGAAGCAGGCTCCATGCAGGGAGCCAGACGCGGGACTCGATCCCGGGACTCCAGGATCACACCAGGGCTGAAGGCAGCGCTAAACTGCTGAGCCACCCAGGGATCCCTTATACATATATTTTTAAACTCTTTGGGGATCCCTGGGTGGCTCGGCAGTTTAGCGCCTGCCTTCGGCCCAAGGCGTGATCCTGGAGTCCTGGGATCTAGTCCCACGTTGGGCTTCCTGCAGGGAGCCTGCTTCTCCCTCTGCCTGTGTCTCTGCCTCTCTCTCTGTGTCTCTCATGAATAAATAAATAAAATATTTTTTAAAAATATAAAAAAATAAACCCTTCAAGACAATGTTCTAATTTTTCCTTCTATTTTTATTTTTAAAAAGATTTTATTTCCTATTTATTTATTTATTTATTTATTTAAGAGAGTGAGCATGCAAGTAGGGGAGAGCAGACAAGGAGTGAGAGAGAGAATCTCAAGCAGACTGATGAGTGTGGCACACCATGCAGGGCTCCATCTTATGACTCTGAGATAATTCCCTGAGCCAAAACCAAGAGCTGGATGTTTAACTGACTGAGCCACCCAGGTGCCCCTAATTTTTGTTTGTAAAAGTCACATATAGTTTTCTTTTTAAATTATTTTTAATAGGTGCTTTTTTTTAAAGAGAGAGAGAATGCACAGGCAAGCAGGGCATGTGGGCAGAGAGAGAGAGGGAGGGAGAGAATCTTAAGCAGGCTCCATGCTCAGCATGGAGCAATGCAGGGATGAATCTCACAATCCTGAGATTGTAACCTGAGCTGAAATCAAGAGTTGGACAAATAACCAAATGAGCTACCCAGGTGCCCCTAAAGTCATATATAATTTTTAAAAATTAACATAAAAATAGTTTTCTAATTTACTTGATATTAAGGTTTTTCTCATGGTCCTTATTTCTTCCCAAAGAGTCAAATTTCTCTCTGGTATCATTTTCTTTCAACTTGAGGAAACTCTTTTAGCATTTCTTGCATTATGGGTATATTGGGGACAAATCCTCTTAGGTTTCTTTACCTGAAAATACCTTTGTTTTGCCTTTATATTTCAAGAATATTTTCAGTGGCTATAGAATTCTGGGTTTGCAAGTTTTTCTTTCAGCACTGTGTAGATGTGATTGCATTAAATATGACCACCACCATGTCTGATGGTAAGTTTGTAATCATTTGAATCATCATTCTTTTGCATGTAACATGTCATTTTTCTCTGGCCTAAGATTTTCCCCTTATTTTGATATTCTGCAGTTTGATCATGATGTGCTTAGACTTAGGTTTCTTCAAATTTATCCTTTGTAGAGTTCACAAAGCTCCTTGAATCTATAAATTCATGCCTTTCTTCACATTTGAGCAGTTTTCTCTATTTCTTCCAATATATTTTTCTGCCTCATTACTTAACTTCTCTATTTCTGGACTCCAATTAATATATATCAGAACTTTTGTTTTTGTTCCTAAGGTCCCTAAGATTCTGTTCAATCTTTTTCAGTCTTTTTTTCCCTCTTTCTCTTCTTCAGATTTAATCATTTCTTTTGACTTATCTTCTAGTTTACTAATTTTTCTGTCATCTCCATTCTGATATATCTGTGGTAGTGGTTAATTTTATGTGTCAACTTGACTGGGCTAAGTGATGCTCAGATAACTGGTAAAACTTATTTTAGAGTCTGTGAGAGTGTTTATGGAAGAAATTAGCATTTAATTCAATAGTCTGAGTAAAGAAAAGCCACCCCCACCAATATGGTCAAGTATCATTTAATCCACTGGAGGCCCAAATAGAACAAAAGGTAAAGGAAGGCAAACTGAAAAAATAGAAATAATTCTCATCAAGGAAATATAAGATAAAGAAGAAACAAATAGAAATTTTAGAGCTGAAAAATACAATAACTAAAATAAAAAACTCAATGGATGGTCTAAACAGCAAAATGAATGGAAAAGAGAAAGGATCTATGAAACTGGAAGATAGAACAAGAGTAATTAAGCAATCAGAACAGAAAGAAAATATACTAAAAAACGGCGGGGGGGAGGGCTGAGGAACCTGGGAAACTATAAAATATTTATAGTATTTAGGTCATCAGAGTACCAGAAAGAGAGGTGAAAGTAGGCAGAGATGAAAAAGCAGTCAAAGAAATACTGGCTGAAATATTCTCATATTTAGCAAAAGACATAAACCCACATATTCCAGAAGCTGAGGAAATAGGATAAGTCTCCTCCAAGACACATTATAATTGAACCTCTGAAAACTAAAGACAAAGAAAAAAATCTTGAAGGCAGCCAGAGAGGAACATCATATAATCAACAGATGGAAAACAATTTGAATGACAGCAGATTTCTCATCAAAACACATGGAGGCCAAAAATCAGGGTCATAAATTTTTTTAGGTGCTGAAAGAAAAGAACTAGAAGCTTGCAATTCTATATCTAATAAGAACCTCCTTATTTTTTTTTTTAGATTTTATTTATTTATTCATGAGAGAGAGAGAGAGACAGAGAGACAGAGAGAGAGAGAGAGAGAGAGGCAGAGACACAGGCAGAGGGAGAAGCAGGCTTCATGCAGGGAGCCCGATGTGGGACTCGATCTTGGGTCTCTAGGATCACGCCCTGGGCCTCCAGAATCATGCCCTGGGCCGAAGGCAGGCGCTAAACTGCTGAGCCACCCAGGGATCCCCTAAGAACCTCCTTATATCTGCAGTAGAGATGGTAGGGGATGCAAGAAGTTAACAATTTGTCTGTGAAACACATTCTCCTGACTATGACATTTCCTTTCTCTACTATAACACTAGTTGCCTCAGGATCCCTGCCCTTAATTCTCTAGCCAGAGATGGTGGGATTTTCCAAGGAAGTTTTAGCCACCTATATACCACCTGCCTCCACTGTACTATATGGGCCTTGGAATAAACCATTAAAAACATGGAGATGTTTATCCCAATTATAAACATATTCTGATGATTAAAGCTAATAATAGTATATTGCATAATTAAATGTTGCTTAAAAAGTAGATCTTAAATATTCTCACCACAAAAAAGAAGTGATAATCAAGTGACAGGATGGAGTATTAGCTAATACCATGGTGGTAATCACTTTGTGATATATAAATGTTTCAAATCAACATGTCATACACCTTAAACTTATGCAATGTTATATGTAAATTCTATCTCAATGAAGCTGAGAATGAATGAATGGTTGAATGAATGAATGAATGAATGAATGAAAAGTTTGTTCTAGCTGCATGGTCCAAGTTTTTTACACTGTTATTCGTGAGAGAATTGGTTCGCTAGATACTCAACTTCTCTGTAGCAGAAGCAAACCAGGACTTACCATTTTAAAGCTTGCATATGACTAAAATATTGGGCCCAAATATTTGATTTCCTTGCACACACTAAGATTTGAATAAAACTTTATTAAGATATAGTTAGTGACAGCCCAAAACCAATAAGATTTTTTTTTTGTAGTTACTCTTTGTACACTAAATCACAAAAATCTCACATTCTGTACTAACACTCTTAGGCTCTTGGTATGTTAATACGAACTTTCAAAACAAAATTTTCAGGATGATGGCATTAGAGAGTTATTCTAAAAAGGAAGTTCTACCTTCATTCTTTTAATAATTACTACACCTCTCCTAACATTCAACATGTTTGCTTATTTATCATTAACAATTTGAATTTGGAAAGGAAGGGACAACAAAACTTTAAAGATACAGATTTAGAAATCTTATCTATGTAAAAATCAGTCAGAAATTGGAATAAAACTGATATTTTAGCACACATTGGTAGTTTCAAACAATTGTTATTTTCAGAATTTGAGGATATTTTACGACAAATGGTATGCATACCTCTGATACAAAGTTCATATGTATGTTGTTTTAATAATACATGTAAAATAATTTAATTGGTTCTGTTTTACTCTACTCTCCCTGGATGGATATACTGCTTCATGCCTACCAAGATCTATTTTTTCTATCTTCCATACAAACAAAATTATAACTGGGCTTATCTAGCTAGGGACAAAATTGCTGACTCCCACTTGCGGTTAAGGGTAGCCACATGGCCACATGACTGAGGTCCTGCCAATGAAATGTAATGCAAGAGAAGTACGTCACTTCTGACTCAGAGCTTAAGATACATTCTCTTTCCCATCAGTCAGAACCTGCAGTGACCCAGTTTTGACCATGCAGATGCCAACAGTGCCTCGGGATGTTAGCACAACATGGTGGGTAGAACATGAGGCCCTAAATGATCACAACTAGAAGGCCGTCTGCCAACCTGGAACACTCACAGCACACTGTTATATAACAGAGGAGTGAAAGTTTACCTTCTTTAAGAAAATGAATTAATGTTAGGTGTCTTTGTTTCAATAGATCAGCCTTTCCGTAATTAATACGCCCTGGGTTTGGTTTCAAATATTCTAGATAGTAGTATAGGTAGGGAGAACAGATTCTATTCTATTCTAAGCAGCAGGTTCTACAATTGCACCCTTTTACACAAGGCACCAGGATAAAAAGCACCTGTTATTCTAAGTGTGAGACTCCTTCCAGGCAGCTTTGTCAGCTGATTAGGCAGTAGAACAATGTAGCCAGAAGTTACTGTCTACAGAAACTTGACCAAGGTCAACATAAGAAATAACAGACATGCTTCATTCCCAGAAGCTCTCTTAAATAAGAGAGCTAAAATTAACCATCTTAAAAATAACTCACATTCTTCCCCTCCTGACCTCATTCTTTGTCTCTGGCAGGAACCTGTGCAACCTCCCCCCAGATTTCTCCCAAAGTAAATCTAAGAGGCTCAGGAGCACCGTTTTCAACAACCCCAGATGCTGCCTTTCACATCAGAACCTAATTACTGTTTCCTACAAGTGCTTTTCCCCTATTATAATGTTATTACCATGGAGTTCAGGCCCCAGTGCCTGGGACGTTAGGATATGGCTGTAAGTTTCAGCTTTCCTTGTGAGAATTGAACTCTTCTTGATTGAATTTGTACCATGTTCTTGGCTTAGCTTACTCTTGAGAACGAAAGAATGCAAAATATTCCATAGTCCTGCCTGCTTTGTCTCTGTGTTGTCTGTCTCATCTTAATGATCCAGTGACCTGTACAGTATCTTAGGAACTGACTAAACTCCCAGAGTCTTTTTCAAATACTTAACTTTGATACCTTCCTCCCATACAATAGTGTTTCCATTTTATTTTTTCCTCTAATTGATACCTCTCTTACAACCTTTCTCTTTCTCTCAGATAATGAAAGGATATTTCTTCTTCCAATTTTTTTTATATCTTTGAATAAAATAGGATTCCTGATTAAGATGCTACTTTGTAACTCTTCCTATTAGAAGTCCCATTCCCCAGCAGGTCCTTTCTGACCACTTCTATGGTGACCTTATAGTCTGTCTGGGGCTCCAGAAATGGCTGCAGTATAACTAAAACAGTTTCTTCTTCCTTAGCACAGAGCATCCTACATTTCCCAGCCCCACTGTATTTTATAGGACCAAGTGACTAATTCTCACTATGTTATTAGAGGGAATCTCAGGGCCAAGACAGTTAAAAAGAAAGTATGCCTTCTCTGCAGTCTTTGTCTTTGCTCCTTGGCTGGCCAGATGGAAAGTGTCCAGGAGGAATTCAAGATCCTAGAGGAAAGCAGAGCCAGTAGACAGAAGGGGCCTGGGTCTCTGAAATATCACTTACCAAACATCTAATTAGACTCATGGAGCAAGAAACAAACTTGTTATTTCAAGCCACCCAGATTTGGGAACTTGGGAGGGAGAGGAACATTGTTATTAATTATATCATAGCAGGGCCTATTCTAACACACTCAGCAAGTCATTTTTCCCTCAGTTATACCCGAATATCCCCTAATGAAAACTTTAAAATCAAAGTAATTATGTAAAAATAGCTAAACCACACAAATTTTAAGCACTTTTTATGAAATATTTAACTTTAGTAATTTCTACTATTAATTTTTCTTGGTAGGTTGCTGTGCAGATTGTAACCACCAATATTTTCTCAGTAAAGAGAAGAGATTAGGATGTTTTCAATTCTTTAAGTAAATGTTTTAATTGAACTATAACATATGTACATATATATAGAAAAAAACAAAACTCCTAAGTATACAGCTTCCTGTTTGTTTTTGTTTTTTTACAAAGCAAACAACTGTATAACCAACCCCTGATAAAGATAAATTATCTCCCTTCAAATGTAACTTCTGAAGACTAGTGTTGCCTGTATCCAAACTTCACATAAATTGAATCACATAATATGCATTCTTATGTGACTGACTTCTTTTGCCCAATATTAGGTCTATGAGATTCATCCATGTTGTTGCATATACTTTTATTGCTATCTAGTATTCCATTTTAAGAATGCACCAAATCTAGGGGGCACCTGCCTGGTTCAGTCAGTTAAGTGACCGACTTTTATTTTCCTCCTTTCCTTTCCTTTCCTTTTTATTTTCCTCCAGCGCCGCTTTACACCACGTGGACGGGATGTCATAACACACCGATCTCAGGGTGTTGAGATTGAATCCTGGGTCGGCTCCATGCTCAATGCAGAGTCTGCTTGATACTCTCCACCAGAGAGAGCCACCCGGACATGAGTCTCTTGTCAGTTACATATATTGCAAATATTTTCTCCCACTCTATGACTCACCTATTTACCCCCTCAATGGTACCTCTTGATAAGCAGAAGTTCTTTAACGATGTTCAGTTTATCAATATTCTCCCTCTTGTTTAGTATCTAAGAAATCTTGACCTAGTCCAAGTTCATAAAGACATTCTCCTATGTTGTTTTCTAGGAGTGTTATTGCTTTGGTTTGCACAAGAACTGATTTTTGTGTATTGATTTTTAATATGGATATTCAATTGACCTGGCTCTCTTTACTGCAAAGAGTATGTTGTTCCCTATTGCTCTGCAGTGGCACCTTTGCCACATGCTCCATATGAGAGTATTTCTAAATTCTGTTCTGTTCTATTAGTCTATTTGCCCATCATTGTGATAATACTATACTGTTTCATTATCATTTTATGTCTTGGTATTCAGTAGTGAAAGTTTCCCAACTTTATTCTGTTTTAAGATTTTCCTTTTAGGGGAACCTGGCTGGCTCAATTGAGTATGTGACTCTTGATCTCAGGGTTGTGAGTTCAAGCCCCACATTGGGTGTAGAGATTTTTTTTTTTTAAAAGACTTTCTGGGACGCCTAGGTGGTTCAGCAGTTGAGCGTCTGTCCTTGGCTCCGGGCATGATCCCGATGTCCTGGGATCACCTCCCGCATCCAGCTCCCTGAAAGGAGCCTGCTTCTCCCTCTACCTATGTCTCTACCTCTCTCTCTGTTATCTCTCATGAATAAATGAATAAAATCTTTTAAAAATAAAAATAAATAAAAAAATTTTTCTTTTATATGTATTTCCATATAAATTTTAGAATAGACTAGTCAAATTCTACCAAAAAAAAAAAAATCTGTTGGAAGTTTGATTGGCATTTGCATTGAATCCATAGATTGATATGGAGAGAACTGAAATCTTATAATACTGTTATTTTTTAAAGATTTTATTCATTTATTTATGAGACAGGCAGTCAGAGAGAGCACGAGCAGGGGGAGAGGCAAAGGGAGAGAGAGAGGGACAAGCAGACTCCTCACTGAGCAGAGGGGCTGACCCTGGGCTCCACCCCAGGACCCCAGGATCACAACCTAAGCCAAAGTCAGACGTTTACCTGACTGAGCCAGTGAGGCACCCCATAATATTGTTACTCTCAGATGATTTCTGCTTATTTTTAAATGCTCTTTGTCTCATAAACTGAAATATAAACTCTGTGAGGGCAGAAGCTTTGTCTACTTTGCTTACTGCCATATCCCAAATCCTAGAAGAATACATGGCACACTGTAGGTTCTCAATAAATATTTTTTTGAAGTAGCTAATTAATGTTCTACTGAGAATGTCTTTGATATCCTCCTCTCTCCAATTTCTTGGTCAATTAAACTTATCCTTTAGATTTGAAATTATCTGCCATTTTCTCAAGGGAACCTTCTCTGATCCCCCAGTTACAGAAACCGTACTTGTTTCTTAGCACTTAACTACTTACTGTTATACAATAATACTAGTTACTATGCAATACTACATATTAT
Source organism: Vulpes lagopus (assembly GCF_018345385.1). Lineage (NCBI taxonomy): Eukaryota > Metazoa > Chordata > Mammalia > Carnivora > Canidae > Vulpes > Vulpes lagopus. The sequence goes on along the minus strand of NC_054826.1, from coordinate 146,398,084 downwards.
TTTATATCAGTCTCCCATTTAGAGTGCAAACTCTCTGGGGACAAGGACCAAACATTTCATACTTACTTCTATTCCCCCAATACCTGGCCTGGACCAGCAACAAAATATTATTACATTATTTTCTGAAAGAGGCCTAGGCAGTCTCTTCTGTTTCTTAAAAATAGAGTTATTCTATTGCCAACACTTTGCTACCCTAAAACCAAAAATCTCTCCAGATATTTTCTGCTGCTTCTATCTTCTGGATTATTTGGTGGACATTCTCCACCAGACTTTCTGGAGTTGGGGGAGGGGGCATCCTTCATGGCTTCCCATCCCAGACTGGCTGAATCAGAAGACTCCTAAATTGGAACTGGAAAAGCTGCATTGCTAACAAACTCTGCAAGTAACTTTTGCACTGATGAGTTTGGCGCCCACTTCCTTGGACCACATTCATGACATGACTGCTTTATCTCTTTGCGCTCTACAGTTTTCTTCAGACTGCTCTGGGTCCAGCTACTCCTATCATCTCTGCCCATGCTGTGTTCTGCTTTTGCTCTCAAGGCCATATTTTCTCTTTGGCCCTCTGCCCTCCAAGGACTGCTGGAAGGCCACCCTGGCTGCCTAATTAAAAACCTCATTAATCTCATCTTTATCTTTCTGGTCATGCTGACCACCCCAGCAAGGGCCACACACTGTCACAGCTCTCTGATCCAACTTCAGAGACAGTGAAAAGGAAATAGCCCAAGATTTAGGGAATTTTGAATCAGGAAATCAAAAGTTGCTGTCTGTGTGATTTTGAAAATATCATTTAACTTTTCTCTTCAGGTATAATAATAATACCTGCTATCCCACCTCAGAAATGTGAAAATCAAATGACATGATGTATCATGTCAGAACTTCGTGAACTATAAATGGATATATACACATTACCTATAACTGATAACCTCAATCATCCAATTCTTTTTTTTTTAATATTTTATTTTTAAGTAATCTCTATACCCAATGTGGGGCTCAAATTCACAACCTCAAGATCAAAAATCTTACACTGCACCAACAGAGCCAGCCAGGTAGTCTACAATCATCTCCCTCTTTGCAAAATAGGGGGTACTATTTATACTACCCAGTGTTTAATGGGAATGGACATCCTTCCTAGTGCTATTTCATTCCTTCTAAGAAATAAACCAACTGGTTTCTCTGACTTCAAAATATCACATACATTGTACTTCTGGCTGTGTGGTAAAATCTTTTAACATTTTAGAACTTTTCCGTGCAAATCTTGTAACATAATACACAAGGAACTTCTTAACTAACCCTGCCTACTTCCCTAGCTGTATATTGTCTACTTTTCCTCTTTCTTTCCTCCTCCAGTTTTAAAAATAAACTTTTAGGGATGCCTGGGTGGCTCAGAAGTTGAGCGTCTGTATTCAGGTTGGGTCCCGCAGTCCCAGGATCCAGTCTCACATCGGGTTCCCTGCATGGAACCTGCTTCTCCCTCTGCCTCTGTCTCTGCCTTTCTCTCTCTCTCTCTCTCTGTCTCTCATGAACAAATAAAAATCTTAAAAAAATAAACTTTTAGTTTTACAATATTTTTAGATTTACAGAATAATTGCAAAGATAGTATAGTATAGTATATATATAGTATATATATATATATATATATATAGTATATATAGTATATAGTATAGTATAGTATAGTATATAGATAGTATAGTGGGTTCCCACATACTCTGATCCCAGTAAAAACTTATTCTCTTACTTACTGGCATTTTACATTAATATGGTACTGTTGTCAGTGTTCACAAATCAATATTGATACATTATTTTTTTAAATATTTATTTATTTATTTGAGAGAAAGAGAGAGAGATTGTGTGTGTAGGCAGGAGGAGGGGCAGAGGGAGAGGAAGAGAATCTCAAGCAGATTCCCTACTGAGTAGTGAGCCCACCTCAGGGCTTGATCTCACAACCCTGCGATCATGACCTAAGCCAAAATCAAGAGTTGCTGCTTAACCAATTGAGCCACCCAGGTGCCCTGATACATTATTATCAACTGAGGCCCATTCTTTATTTAGATATCCTGTTTTTACCAATTCTCTGTCCCAGCATCTCACTCAGGGTACCACATTACATTTGGTTACCCTCTCTCTTGTTCTTATCTCTTTCCCTTTCTTTTCCTTTTCCTTCCTTCTTTCCTTATTTATTTGTTTCTTCTCTGTGCTAAACACTGTACATATAAATAAGCATGGCTTTTTCTTAAATCTAGTCAGAAAAACTGAAAAAGAAAATTTAATCAATTAAGATAATTAAGATCTATGTTAAGAAGAACACAAACAGTAGACCATCAGAAGCTACACTTAACAGATTCCACATAATAAGTAATTCCATCTGATTTTTTTAAAGATTATTCTTGGGGGGAGTTAAAGTTGTAGCAGAAACATATGTTAAGGAAGCTACTATAACAGTCCAGGTTGGAGATGATAGTGGCTTGGATTGAGCTGGAACAGTAGAGACAGAATTAGAAATGTTAACTATATTCCAGAGAAATTTTTGAGGTATGAACTAGGAGACTTGTTGATACATGTAGATATGGAGGATGAGGACAAAATGGAATCAATCACCAACCTCTTACTATAGATCTTCTATACTCTAGGCATACCCATCACCTATTCTTCACACTCGCTTTGAGAGCTAAGGTCCCAAACTCTTACATTTACTGAATCCTCTGGCTAAATGCCCCTTGCTCTCCCAATTTTTGGTAAATAATTTCTCCTCGATATTCTTTCCTCTTTAATATTCTTCACCACTTCTGGGAAGCTTCCCCTGCAATGTCTCCCACGATTCTACCTTCTTGAGTTAAGGGGCTTTCCCTTCCTTCTCTTCCCCTAGCAGCCTGCACATACTTCTATGCTAGCTTGTACCACCCCATATTGTACTTACATATTTGCTTACGTATCTGTCCCTTGGAGGAATTGTGTCATTTCATAGTATAGTACCTGGCACAGAGAGGAGTAAATGAATTGATTGACTCTTTACTATAATTTCACAGAAACAGAAAAAATAATATTACTTATAGTTTTCATATAAGAAAACCATTATCAAAGCAATCACTAGTCAATCTAAAATATAACAAATGTCATCTACCTTGTACTTCAAACTTTCAGTCTTTTGGAAGCACATTCCTTTTTAAAACTTGCAATCTGGATGTCTCTTTTATTCTAGAATATATTTCATAGACCTCTTTATTGGGAGACATCTGTAGAAGAGTCACATTATTTGTAAAGTTTCAGCCAACATTTCTTAATTCTATTACTCTTGGTTTCACAGAAGAACTCTGGCCTCCATTTCTAAAATTAAGAATCACTCATGTAAGTCAAAGAACTAAAGCTCCAAACTTTGATTCATTGAAAATTTATTATGAACGTTACTAAGAGTGTGAATGTGCATGTATGTGTTTCAATTCCTTTTCTTTTAGATTACTGTCTTCTGTTTCATTTCAGGGAAATGAGAGTATGGTTATGTAGCTTATTTAATTAGCTTGATTTATAAATTTAATCAGCATGATTATAAGGATCTTTTCCTTCTCATAAACATATTAGTCTTCTATTTATTTGCATATTAGAAACATGTTCACAATTTTGTCATACTTTTGTAAGTAATAGACACTGCATTTCCTAAAATCAAGAGCAACTTTCAACAAGTATGCTTTGTTCAACTTATATATAGATTCCTTTCTCTTTTTTTTTGTATATATTTTTATATTGGAGTTCGATTTGCCAACATATAGCATAACACCTAGTGCTCATCCCGTCAAGTGCCCCCTTCAGTGCCCATATATAGATTCCTTTCAAGAGTTTTCTCAGGGAAAAAAAATTCTGTTAGTCCTATTTTCTTGTCTAATGCAGCATACTATAGTTTAAAATACTCAGAAGACCTGGAGTTAAGGTTATACAACTGCAGCTATTTTTTAAAGCTTTTAGACATCATTGTCTCAAAAATACTAGCTAATTCCCTGTGAAAAGGTGCTCTAGAAGTCTTAACTCCAGCGTGGGAATCAGAAAATTGTGGCTTATTACCATACCATAAAGACTCAAATTTGGTCGCTGAATTTATGTAAACTATAAATATTTAGCTATTTATTCTGATAATGTTTAGAATACTCTTTTTTATATTTACTTGTTAGTTTCAGTCAATAATACCACTGTCAACATTTAAATTCCTAGAAGGTAAGATCCAATTCTGTTGAACATAACTCTATTTTGTATTTTACACATTGATATGTACACATCTGGATGCTTCTAAAGTAATATTTGATGATAATATGGCTGTTTTCTTCTGGGACAATACTTCTTTCTCCAAAACTATCAAATACAGTCAGAGGGGCATATTCAATTGAAAGTTTTCTTTTAAGGGTGCTTGGTTTAGCATGCGACTCTTGATTTCGGCTCAGGTCATGGTCTCGTGAGATGGAGCCCCATGTCAGGCTCCATGCCCAGCAGCAAGTTTGCTTGAGCTTCTCCCTTTCCCTACCACCCCCCCCCTCTCTAAAATAAATAAATATTTTTTTAAAAAGATATTTTTAAAATAATCTTTCACTATTAAAGAATTCTGACCTCTGACCCTGTTTTATTTTTGACTCTTACCTATGGAGGAGTCCTATCTCTCTAAAAATGAATATCTTGTTTTCATTAGATAAACATTTAGCTGTAGTCTGAACTCCTCTTGAGGTAAAGTTTCCCTGTTGCCACCATCTCCAGAACTTAAATAGGAAGTCTTTTATTGTATTCCATACTGGCCCTCTTCATATTTTACTAAATCAACTATGTCTAAGCCAATTCAATCAAAATGCTCTTGAGCTTCTATTAAAGATTGTCAAGGCAGGATAACTCACATCTCTAGTGATAACAGTTAGTATGCAAAGAAGAAGGAGAAAGGAGAAAAAAGGGGAGTGGAGTGGAGGAAGAGATCTTTACGAGACTATTGAAAACAATGACTGTTCTTATTAAACCATTTTCCCAATTTCATCAGGATTTGAGCAGGTAAGAATAGCAGAATACCAGGATATGCTTCAGTGGTCACTTGTGTTTCCTTAATGCCACATCATGCCCAGATTCCATGTCCCTTAGAAACTGGGCTTTTGCTAAAACATGAACAATAGCCAAATCATTTTCCCTTTTCCCTAAACACAACTGAGAGCCCCAAATCTTATTATTTTCACCCTAAAGGTGAAATTGCTTAGAAATAATCCAGAACAACTTCATCAACATGAATGGAAATATTTTGGTTACCAATACCTAGAAACATGCAATTAAGGCTGTGAGGTATAGACTTGTTATCCAGCATCCATTCTCCCCTTCTTCACTTTGTATTGAAATTTTTGAATTTTAGCTGCTCATGATAAAAGCTACATTTCCCTGTCTGACAGGCAGCTAGGTATAGTCACACTACTGACTTCTGGCCCATGGAATTGGAGTAGTAATAAACAAACCCCTTTGTTTATTTGTTTATGCCCTCCATACACTTTTATGCCAACTGGAATGCAGAAGTGATACTTACACTATATAATTTGAGACAATATGTACATGAGAAATACCTTGTGGCAATAGGGCAGAAGTCTGGATTTTTGGACAACCTCATAGAGCAAAACTACCCTTCTAGCCCTAGAACACCAATGGCAAGACTGTTTCATAAGAATAAATGAAGAAACAAATGTCTGCCTTGGTTAAGCCATTGTTGATTTGGGTCTTGATCTAGGCGCTGAACCTATCTATCATCTAATACAAACTGGTATGCCAATGAGTTAGATAGAAGATTAACTACAATATCCTAAGACTAGAAAAGTAAAAATGATGTTCAAAATAATGCAAAGGAACTCAAATGTAATTTAAAAATTACATCATAGGTGAAATGCTGAAATTTAAATTTAAATATTTTTAAAAGACTGGTATATCATTTGAAGATTGAAGACAGAATACTGAAATTGGTAAAAGTTTGAAAAATAACAAAGAATATTTGAAAGGTTAGCAAACATGTCAGAAGAAATCAAAACAATCATATCACAGATAAAAGGCTACATTTTAGTTTTAAACAAGGAACAATCAGTATTTTGAATTGGTAAGTTTGCAGAAAGATTTGACATCCCTTTTGCTCAAAACAGTGGAAAGGAAATGAGGATGTCTGGAAAAGATTATTACTATGAACTGTATGTTTAATATCTCAACTAATATTCATTATTTCACCAATAAAATAGTATATGGGAAGTATTAGGGAAGGATCAATAAAATTGACTCAACTACCTTAAAATGGTAAAAGACGAGAAATGACAGGATCAAACACATAATAAATCTGACTACTGATTTCTAGAAATAAATCAAGTTCAAAAATTCTGTTTGAAAAATTGGTGAGAGAATCCTAATGATAAAATGGAAATGTCATAGAAAAGGTGTGCCTGGGTGGTTCAGTCTGCCTGCCTTCGACTCAGGTCATGATCCTGGTGTCCTGTGATTGAGCCCCACTTTTGGCTCCATGCAACTCCATGCCCAGAGGTGTGTCTGCTTATCCTGCTCTCTGCCCCTCCCCCATACCCACCCCTCAGCGCTCTCTCTCAAATAAATAAATAAAACCTTAAAAAAAGTCATAGAAAAAGTTTGCAAAGAAATCGGTATATACTGATTTTTTAAATTTGTATTATTGATATGGGAGAAAGAAGATGAAAGTAAGGTGCAAATACAGATAAGAATGAGGGGCACTGAAAGTCAGTAACGGTATGAATTGTAATTTCAGCTTCACATGAACTTTGCCCTTGATTGGGAATGTGAGTAAAACTGAGCAGATTTCTTACATTTTATTTTTGTTCAGCACATAGCAGGTTTTCAAGATCAATAGCTTCCAAGCTTTTTCAAAAAGTGATACTAATCTGTTTTCAAAGATAATCTTGTGTAAAAGCCCAACATACTTAGCAAGCAGTAAACAGAGTGGCTCTGCCTAAGGCTAAAGCAGAAGCAATTGCCAGACCCAGGACTCCAGCCGCCTAGACTGCTTGGCTTTTCTGTATGTCTCTTCTCATGAGCTAGAGGATTACTCAAAGGTAGGGGGATTCCTTGGAGTCTTAGAGGTTCCATGAAAACTCATTTAAATGCTATATTTATATTCTTACCAGTTTGCTGCCCTGATCAGTGACACCATTCACATCTAATTGCCTGGATAGCAAATACTGGTTTCCTCATGGGAGGAAATTGTAATTTCTTTTAACCAATATTTAGTACCCTTCATTTTAGTAAAAATATCAAGTTAAGTTGGTCCTGTTTTTTCCATGGTGGGTGAGTTAACAGCTAGGCATTATTTATTACCCTTTCCTGAATGCAGATATAGAATCTCTGCCCACCATTTGAGAGACACTGTTCAATAGTAACAAATATTTGGTCAGGTTCTGAATAAGAAATTGTTTAAAACTTTTTGGTTCTGGTTTTTAAGAGGGGGAAAGATTTTTGGACACCTTCCTAACTTTTAGGACTTTTTACAAAGATCTCTCTCTTTCTCTCACCCACTTTTAAAAAATGATTGACAATCGCTTGGAAGTTCTGAATCATGCTATATATTCAACTACTCATTCTGAGCCATCACTGATGTCTTGGGTCCTGTGCTCTGAAGACCCGTTTGAAGATGAAACTGAACACTGAGTTCCGAGCTTCCTGCTACTTCTGGCCAGACCCAGAGCCACAGCATATATTATACTATAAGACTTACCAGTGATGGAGGAAAGAATACAATACCTTTCCAAAAATATGTTTATTAATTCCTGGTAGAAGACAATAACTTCTTTAAATATGAAAAGTATATATATCTTTTTTGTAATTTTTATAATCTGAAATTAATATGAAATCTTATCATCATTAAGGAAAAAAGGAATAAATATAATTCCAATGCCAAATAATAGAAAAGAAAAACATACCACATCATATCAACCAACTAAATGTTTCATAACAATGTATTGGTAAATTACTATCATTATTTAGTATAATGAAGAATTCTCTAATAACACTTGTTTATTCAATCCAAAATTAAAAACCACCAAAATTGACATTAATGCTGCAAAAGGTTGTTTTGTTTTGTTTTGTTTTGTTTCATTTTGCCTGGCCATGCTATACCGTGATGCTCACTGGCAATAGAATTTCAAGGGTTAAGAGAAATAAATAGGGTCCAAAGTTTTCTGTGATTCCATAGCCCTTTAATCATAGTGCTCCTGGAATAGAAGAAGAAGAGTGGGGATAGACTCGAACAGCTTCAGGGAACTAGCTACTTTGGAACACTAAACCATAGTCCCCGAGCAAATTCCATTTTAACAATAGCCACAGAGTCCTTTCTAAAGTATTGCCTCATCTTTAATATTTTAAACCCAATGCCTTAAGTGATATACTGGTTATTTTCCTCTCTCTAGATGATTCTTGCTTTGATGAGTTACTCTATGTCTCAGGGTTTCAGCACATGGTCTGCTGGGTATGGCAAAAACATTTCACATTTGCCTGCTGAGATTTCTGTATACTTCTGACAAGCTGTTGGATTTAGGGGTAAAGCAGATTTTCTCTGAATGTGCTTCTTTGTTCTATCTTGGGTTTTAAAATAATTTTCTTATAAATCCTCAACCTTTTTTTCTTATTGAAAGTGAATGAAAAATAAGCAGAAACCTTATTATAGCTTAGTTTGGGCCTAAGCAGTACAATAGAAAAGCTTTGAAAATCCATAATCCTTGTGACTGAAAAGTTCATAGTTTTTGGTTTCTTACAAATTAAAGTTAAATAGACTCAGCTATGTTGTAGAAAAAGTATAACTTAAAATCGTGTTTTCTAAAGTTTGAGCATAGTAGGTGCTTACCAGATTTGCATTAATTACTTTCTTTTGAGGCCATCAGGAGGTTCTTCCTTCTTCTACCCACAGAACTATTATTTTTTTTTCCACGGAATTATTATGCCAAAGTCATCCTTGAAACTCTTGCAGAACTGAAATAACCCTGCTTAATGAGCGTCTGATTTCTTTACTTACTATACTATGAAATTGGACTTTCAAACTCATCATTGTATTTCTTTTAGGGAGAGGGGCAGAGGGGAGCATGGGGTGTGACTAGGAACACAGGCTTTGGCAATTATCTAGACCTGTGTTGGAGTGGAGCACACCCAGATAAATCACTGCACTTCTCTGGGCCTCTGTCTCCTCACCTACAAAATGGAACAAATAATACACACTCTAAAAATGTCAGTGAGGAAATGAAATTATGTACGTAGAGGAGGGATCCCTGGGTGGCGCAGTGGTTTGGCGCCTGCCTTTGGCTCAGGGCGCGATCCTGGAGACCCAGGATCGAATCCCACATCGGGCTCCCGGTGCATGGAGCCTGCTTCTCCCTCTGCCTGTGTCTCTGCCTCTCTCTCTCTCTGTGACTATCATAAATAAATAAAAATTAAAAAATAAAAAAAATAAAAAAAAATATGTACGTAGAGGAGAACTTGTTTCAATGACTTGCAATATGAAAGCTCAGTAACTGAGCATTGTTATTGTTGCCATTAGTATCCAGTGTCTGAAGTGTCATAGGAGAAAAACAAAAGACTTATGTGTTAATGTATTTATAAATGTATGTATGTCTTCTGTAAGCATGCTAAGCACTTTATACATATGATATGAAGAACATGCAAACCTGTCATTTTCTAGAGAATATACTGAAGCATTAGATTTCAACATTAAATTATCAAAAATAATTTATTGTATATTCACATGTTTATGGAACCAGGACTAGCCATGGGAGGGGAAATGAAAAAAAAAAATTCCTGAGGCTTTATGTAATTTATTATGTCCTTCTAAGGTTCTAGGTTAAACAATAGTTTAATTTTTCTTCTGGCTTTTAAATTTTACCCTGTAATACATTTTGCTGTCACCACAGGTAATAAGTTATCCATTGGAAAGAGCCAAATGAAGGTCATATCACACTTTTTAATACTATTTTAATGATATTCTATAAATTTGATAATTAAATGAAATGAATCAGCCTAACAAGACTAAAAAATCAGAGTAAAGCAAAGTTAAAAAAAAAATCTTCCTAAGATATACATTTCAATGATAAACACTATCTCCACTTACCCTTATAATATTATCTAGAAATTTTAATATACTGACTCTTGGCTACTTCTTTCGTACTTGTAATGAAACTTAGTCCATCCCAAATCATCTTTCTTAGAAAAGGCTTAATCTTCATGTCTTCCCTTTTACTTGTACCATTCTGTAGCTGCCTTGCTTTTAACTTTTGCCATGTTTTCTCTAGAGCTCTTTGTCTAACACCAACCCAGCTTATCATTGCTTAAAATCTCCCTTAATTTTCTCCCTCACTTAGATAGGCTGGCTTAATTCAATCCTTCCTGATTTTTTCCTTGCAGGACACACAGCAGAAAATAACTATAGTATTTAAAATTTTTGTCATAACAAGTAAGAAATCACAACTTAATTATTAATATAAGGTAAAATGTATCATCTTGCTATTTGTTTTCTATGTTTCCATTTATTTTTTTGTTCCTTTTATCCTCCTCTTCTGCCTTCTTTTGTATTAACTGAACATGATCTATTATTATAATTAATCTCTATCTCTCCTTTTTTTTTTTTTAGCTTATTAGCTGTCTTTTGTCTTATTATTTTTAGGGTTGCTTTAGGGTTTATAGTGTATTAACATGTCACAGTCTGCCTTCAAGCAATATTTTGGCATTTCACATATAGTGTAAGAAATTTAGGATATATTTCCACCTCTCCCTTCATAGCCTTTGTGCTTTTGCTGCCATCATTTTACTGCTACTTATTTTATAGTCACCATAATATATTATTATGTTTGTATAACAATAACCTCTTAAAGAGATAAAACAATAAGGAAAAAAACATGTATTTTCCAGGAGAGATATCATTTCTGCCTGCTGTACATTCTTATGTGCTGATCCATATTTCCCATTCGTATCATTGTCCTTTTGCCTGAAAAACTTCCTTTAGTTAGCATTTTTGCAGTGAAGGTCTGCTGGTGATGAATTCTTCCAGCTTTGGTATGTCTAAAAAAATATTTATTTTGCCTTTGTTTTTGAAAGATATTTTCACTGGGTATAGAATTCTGGACCATAGTCTTTTTCTCGTTTAAAGATGTTGCTCCAGCATGTTCTCTTTTGTACTGTTTCCAGTGAGAAATCTGCTATAATTTTTGTTTCTTTGGACTTAAGATATCTTTTTTCTTTCTCCTTTGGCTCCTTTTTTTAATTTTTCTTTTCATCACTGGGGTTAAGCAGTTTGAATATGATGTTCCTCTGTGTAACTTTCTTTTTCTTGCACTTTGGCTTTATTGAGCTTCTTCACTCCGTTGGTTTATATTTTTCATCAAATTTGAAAATTTCTTGGCTGTTGTTTCTTCAAATATTTTTTCTGTTTCTCATTCTCTTCTCCTTCAGAGATTTCAATTACATGAATATTAGACTGCTTGATTGACTCTTTTTAAAAAATTCTCTTTTCTCTTTGTTCCATTTAGGATGGTTTCTATCACTATCTTTGAGTTCACTAATTTTTTCTTCAGCAATGCCTGCCTAATCTTCTGTAAGTCCATCCAGTATATTTTTATTTTACATATTGTTTCATCTCTAGAAGTTAGAGTTGGGTCTTTTTTGCATCTGCAATGTCCCTATTTCACTTTTTGGTGATGTGGAATACAATTAAAACAATTGTTCTAGTGTCTTTGTCTCCTAATTGTAATTTTGTCAGGTCTGGGTCAGTTTCAATTGGTTACTTTTCTCCCTATTATAGTTTATATCTTCCTGCTTCTCTATATAGCTAGCAATAATGGATTGGGAGTATTGTAAATTTTAACTTTTTGGATGTTAGATATTTTTGTACTTCCATAATATTGTTCTAGGACACAGGCTAAGTTACTTGGAAACAATTTAATCTTTTTTGTGTCCTGCTTATAAGATTGGTAGACAGAAGCAGAGTAGCCCTGAGTTTAGGGCTAATTATGAGCCACTATTGAGGCAAATAGCTTTTATATACTTTACTCTCTAGTCCCCTTTAAGCCTTGAGGATTTCCTGTCTGATTGGTGGGACATGGATATTATTCCTAACCCTGTTACTTTGAATCCATTTGGGTGATTCTTCCCAGGCCAAAGGCACATGCTTCCTAGCCAAAGGTAAAATTTTCTCCTTTCGTGGCTGTGCTTATGAGTACGCAACTGACTTCTTGAGAAGACCCTCTGTAGGTCTCTGGGGTTCTCTATGTTATCTGTCTTCTCTTTAATACTCTTTCCTGTGAACTCTAGCTGCCTTGGGTTCTACCTACCTTCTCAACTCAGAAATTCCTCCATAATCCATCTGAGTTCCCCCTTCCTGTGCTGTCACCTGGAAATTCTCTGAGTATACCATACATACTAAGCCATTAATGGACCAATAATAATTATTATTATAACTATAATTATAATAACTTTTGAAGTTAGCAACCTTATGAACTTAAAAACTTAGAGAGACTAGGGTGCTCATGATATACAAAAAGACTGGAATCTTGTTCTCCAAGTGGGCATCTCCCTAGGCAGTAGTCTTTTTTTCTTTTTCTTTTTCTTTTTTTTTTTTTTGGCAGTAGTCTTTTTGATTGTACATGATCCTGCATGGGCAGGAAAAAAATAATTTGAGGGGTATAGAGAAAAAGGGGTTTGGGGAAGTAGGCATAGCAATAATGCATGAGTTACCCATAGATCACACATATATCAGGAGAGTAGGACTTTAACTATCTTTTTTTTTTTTTTTAAGATTTTACTCATCTATTCATCACACACACACACACACACACACACACACACACATACACACAGAGGCAGAGACATAAGCAGAGGGAGAAGCAGACTTCCTGCAGGGAGCCCAGTTCAGAACTCGATCCCAGGACCCAGGATCACACCCTAAGCCCAAGGCAGACACTCAACTACTGAGACATCCAGGCATCCTGGGACTTTAACCATCTTACTTGTACCCCAGCTAGATGGGAATTCTGCTGGTTGAAGTGACCCCAGCAGCAAGAGGCAATGGTGTACACCATTCTCAAGGGTGTCAAGAAAGTAGTTCCTCTGAAGGATACCACAAGGGCCCCTACTGGAACCAGCCGATGGACATCTGTCAGACAGAGGGCACAAATGCCCAGTCAACATTAACTAGAGAAGCAGTGATGTACCACAATCTTAGTAATGGGTTCAACTAAATAAAAAGACTGATGGCCTTTATCATTTTTCTGTGTCCTCAAGCCCAAAAGAGCTTGAAAAGGGAGAAGAAAGGAAGAGCAGTAAAAAGGAAGTTCTTATCCCCCTGTCCTTGTCCCCTGAGGCACAATCAAGCCAAGGGTGATTGGAGGGAGATAAGAATAGAGTTTTTAACTGAAGTTTAACTGTATTTACCTAAATCTGTTGAGAGAGCAATGATTAGAGAAAAAAAACACTTCATGTTTATTTCCCAATGACTGCAAACTGCTAGATAAATTGGTTACATTTTTACCCCCAGCACATAAGAACTATTTGCTAATTAATCAATTAACAAACCCTGGTTATTTGGAATTGTAATTTTTAGATGATATAAGTAAATAATGCAAATAAAAATGTCAGGACTAAATCTTAGCCATTAGGCAGCCACCTGGATGCTCCACCATTTATTTTGATCAAAGGAACTAAATCATATGAAACTGATTCTTGAATATAAAAGCAATTATTTAAAAATTTTCTTTCTACTATCAAATTGAATATTACTTTTGTGTTGTTTTCAATATTTGTTATGAATTTCTCCCTTTCTCTACATTAGGAAAAACAAGATGGCTTTACAAAATCTTGTCTGGGGCTAGGGTGATATCTGTATGATAGTTCTTTGCTGTAAAAAGATAAGTGACCCACCCAAAATAACCCCCACCCTCATTTAGCATCAAATGTTAACCCCAGTGAATTTACACTGTCCCGTGTGATAGGTAGTCTCCTTACCACTAGATGGCCTGGTCCTCTCAAAAAAAGAATAAGAGCAATTTAATATTGGAGATTCTGACACTAATTGCCTTGTAAGGAAAGAGAACTAAGTTCAAGTGTATGAGACTGACATATTTTTATTGTAATAAATAAGCTTTAGTTGACTTTTCTTGATATTCTTTAAAAGATTATTCCCACTTCTACTAATATATTTTAATTAATAACTCTCCATTTCATCTTTTTCCCATGCCATTTTTTTTCCTATTGCCATTTAAAATTCTTGGAATATCTTGCTATGGTAATCATTAGGAATAAACTAATTCCCATTATCACACATTTTTCCAAACCACATAATTATAGTTTCATCATCAGAAAGATGATGTCTTTCATTTGTCTTTGAAGCATTTCATGGGGGGTGGCGGGGGGGAGGAAGGAAGCTTCACAGTTATTAAAAAATAAAAAGTCCATTGCTCTTCCATAAAAATCCTTTGGAGTTAATAAAGCATTAAAATTCTTTAATAAATAAATACTTCAGATATAATTTTATCTCCTTTTACATTCATAGAACTTGCAATTATTCGAGACTGAGCATTAAGTCTGTAGCTAATTTGAAGACCTCAAATCCCTGTTCCCCTCTTAGGTACAAGTTGCCTTTAGGTTATTTCCCTGCTCATTAGTACCTCGACCACAGGATGGACAAGGAAAACAAAAGCTCTCTCTTTTCGAAATGCACTCCTGGAATATAAATGACTGGGCTGCAATAACTCATGTCCTTTATTTAGAAAGGAAATAGATAGAAAAGAATTAAAGATGAGATGTGTCAGGCACAGCTTTCTGTACCAAGCCCCACAGGCATAGCAAGGCTGAGACAAGTCCAGCTTTTAAAAGGTAGGAATATAAGATCTCTTGTCCAGGTTCTTGGAATTTTCCTCCATTCATATTTGTGAGCATGATTAAAAATGCCTCACTTTTGGTGCTTTCCATAACCATGCCATTTTGTAAGCCCAGAAAGGTGGCACCACCTGGCACCACACAGACAATATACGTGTTTCTATGAAAACTCCACTTTATTGTATATTCATGTGCAGATTGAGTATTTCTTAGCTTTGCTGAGATTCCAGAAATTGAGCCCTGAAGGGATGCCAACGTTAGAGCTAAGACAGATGACCAAGATCAGGGTTCTAATCCCTGGGGATAGTAATGCCCTGGGGATACTTTACCATGGAAAGTTAAGGCTACCATGGCTGCATTCAAAAAGTAAAGTTCAGACTTACTGAAATATTTCCAATTAATCTATGAACCACAAAATATGTAAGATTATAGCAATTGCTTTCCAGAGTTATTAGAGGGTGTTATTATTATTAGAGGATTACAAATGTGAATAATGTACTTAACACAAAACCTAGTACATTAATAGATGCTCAAAAAACAATTGCTATTGTCATTAAATTAAATATAATAAAATATAGTCAGTATGACAATAATCTTCATTATGCAGTCATTTACAGTACCTACCAACAAATTTATATTATTATTAGATAATTTAGAAAGTATCTCAGAACCAGGCAGTATCTGAGGGTCCTTGGCTCCCACATCCAGCCAGTTACCATTACCCACTACAGCTCTGAATGCACCCAACAGTCCTATATAAGCTAGCATGAAATGGCCCCATACAAAGCCCCTTAGAATTTCTACAAAACTTAATCTGCCCTCTCTTGACCTTCTGTGTCTTTTTAGGTCCCTTTCATATCTTGATTCCACACCTTCCATTATCCCCATGACTTTGGTCATTTACCCTAGCTCTAACCTTGGCATCCCTTCAGGACACAACTTCTGGAATCTAAGCAAAGATACCCAATCTGCCACTTTCACCCCTGTGGGAGGCTGATGGCTGAGGAAATTCTGGAAATTCGACTTTACTGATTCTGATGAAAGTAGCAGACATATTTCAAACTAGCTTCTGCAAAAGAATTTATTAGTAATGATTCTGACTCCCAATTCCAGTGTGGAAGTGGGGAGTCCCCACACCACCTAGCAGTTCCCTCATAGCAACGGGGTGGTCCTACCATTCAATTCATTTCTGACACTATCCAACCTGAAGATAGCCTCAGATCCTACAGGTTAAGGGGTCAGTCCGACAGGACTATCCCCCTCCACCACCCTTCAGAGGCCAGTCACAAGCCCTGATTATCACTTGTGCTTCTGAACAACTGGCTGTAGATTGGAGCGTCTAGTGCCCCACTTTTCTTGGTTTCAATTAATTTGTTAGAATGGCTCACAGAACTAGGAGAAACAGTTGACTTACTAGATCATCTGTTGTAGTGTGAAACGGAGTAACTCTTTTAAGATGGAGTCAGAAGGCCAGAAGGGGGAGCTCTCATGCCCCATCACTTGTGATCAATTGCAGGCTCAAACAGGGAGGAGAGTACTTTGCATTCCCAACACGAAAAAGGCTACTTTGCAGCTCCATCAGGAAGAGGGAATAAATTCTCCTTGTTTGTCTATAAGCTCAGCCTATAAGAAAATGGTACAACTCGGCCAGTGAGGAAACTGTTACCACCCTGAACTCTCACTTTCTCACAATAGACTTTCAAAGCAGCTTCTCCTAATTTCCTCCTTTTCTCTGCAAAGTAACATTCCTCACTTTGATTATTGGACTTGACAATGGTTTGACAGAGCTTGTGTGTCAGAACTGAAATTCCTCTGCTCTTCCTAAATAAACCCTTTTGCTGGTAAGAATAGCTGTTTTACTTATAAGTGCAACATTATGAAAGGACTTCAGGATATAATTTAGAAGAGCCAGATGGCTGAGATATATAGGACAAAGTATAACAGGGGGCACAGAACTTCCATGACCTCTCTGAGGGCACCATTCTCTCTGAATCTCCACATCTTCACCAACCTGGGAGCTCTCTGAAACCTATTCTTTTGAGTTTTATGGAGGCTTCATTTCATAGACATGACTGATTAAATCAGTGGCCATTGGGGCCTGATTCAATCACTAGCCCCCACCCCTCCTTGTAGGTGGGAGGAGGAGGAAATGAAAGTTCTAACCCTCTAATCACATTGTTAGTTCTCCTGGCAACCAGGCCCCATCCTTAGGGGGGTTCCAAAAGTGCTGCCCTCAATGTATTTATTTTTATGTAGGCAACAGAGTTTTCAAATGAATACCATCTTTGTTCATGGGAAGATTTCAAACTTACCAGATGTCTCAATGCAAATTGCAAATTCCCAGGAAAGGATATGATTGGCCCAGTTAAGGTCAAGTGTCCATCTTGGTGCCATCAGCTATAGACAAGAAACAGACTCATGTAATGCAAATATAGCAATCCAAGGTCCACTTTTATGTTCTCAGAAAAGAGATGTGTCATCAGATACCCTGAATGGTGTCTTCTACATAGTATATTTCCCATTTCCCCCTTATTTTCCATTATCATTGCCACACCGTTCCTGCACGTTCAAGATAGTAGACCTGCCCATTCACTGATCCCCAATACTTTCCTATCCTATCTTTTCCACCTCTGACTTCTTTCATTTACTTTCACCTCTCTTGTTTTAACTTCCTGGTTCATACCTCAGTTTTTATTTCTGCTCCTGGTCTGTTCCTGATTTTGTGCCCCATGACCACTTACTTGGCGCATTGAACTTCAACTTTTCTTTATGATTTGTAACTTGACTTAATTCTTTTGACCCAGAAAATCCACTGACCTCTTCAGATGAAGGGTCCTGTTATGATCCAGAACACCACTCCCTGGTCCTTTGCCCATTTCAGCAATGGTCCCATGATGTAAGGGAGAAAGAGAACACAAGCCTATTACTGCTTCTAAATGAATATAATATTCCTAGAACATTCCTTTGATCATATCATTCCTTGCCTCAAAAGTTCTTCCATGATTATTTAGCCTGATAGTCAAAAGTCTTTCAGAGTTAGGTGCCAAACCTAGAGTTACTTTCCCAACCTTTTCTCTCCTTATTTCTTTACATGAAGGTTCTAACCCATGCACATTTCCTAAATGCCTTACACAGAATTGCATTGTGAGTCTATGGTATACCTGGCACATGGGGCTCAATGTGAATAAATGCAGTGAATATTGGTCTTGTATAATTTGACTTATTTGGTCCTGAATAGTTTTTAGCATATAGCTATATGGGAGATGTGAGAAATTACACTGAATTGGTACTGATAGTATGAAATATACTGGTTTTGACATTTTTCTTTTCTTTCTTTTCCTTTTTTTTTTTTTTTTTTTTTTGGTGGTGGTGGGGGGCGGTTTGACTTTTAAACCAAACTTCTTATTTCCTATTTGTCTTTTTTTTTTTCTTCATAAAAATAGAGTGTAGAATAGGAAAGGAAAATATCCTAGCTATTTGCATATGCTAGTTGTTTGAATTCCAAGATAAACAAAAACTTACTGTATTCCTAAATCTGTCCTTAACTAAATGCCAGGAACTTGAGCTGTATTGTGAAGCCATCTGTAATTTTCTGCCCCTAGGATCTTTTGGCCTCTGGACAATACTGTTGCTTATCCTTTTTATCACCCTTAGCCAAGTAAAATGAGACAAAGCCTGTTTTGTATGCATTAAGAGCAACCACTTCAAGTTAAATTCTTTAGAGTCTATTCTCACATTATTTTATGTCACAGATATAAATACCTTGACCTTCACTCTCTAAAATCTGCCTTTTGGAGGTCTTAGTGAATCACAAACACTAAAAAATGATTTAAGTATTAACATTTTTTGTTAATGTATGAAGACGCTATATTGTCAAAGAGATGTTTTACTATTAAACAGACTGCCTGTTTAGGCTCACCACATAAACCAAGCTTTAGTGTGGCTATCAATAAATATTTGTCAAATGAATGAATAAATGAATGAAAATATAAAATAAGAGAATTGTGCACTTCTGGTAGTGGAAGCTACATTGTTGTTGTTTTAAAGATTTATTTATTTATTTGAGAGAGAGAGAATGAGGGAAGGGGCAGAGGGAAAGGGAAGGAGAGAATCCCAAGCAAATTTCCCAATGAGCTCAGAGCCCCATGTAGGGGCTCGATCCCAGGATCCTGAGATCATGACCTGAGTTAAAATCAAGAGTCAGCCACTTAACTGACTGAGCCACCCAGGTGCCCCAATGGCAGCTACATAAAATGGAGTTAAATAAGAGTCAATTAATTTTTAAAGGAACTAAAGAAAATAAAATATCTAATAGAGTTAACTAAATTCATTTTATTTTCTTCATTCCATAGCTTCCTCCTCTTTGCTTTAAAAATGAAAATTGTATTTTAAAAATTTTGATCTTAACAATTTTCAGCATTTACATTACCATAAAAATGTAAATGCTAGTTACTGCTTCTGTACTGGATTTTTAAAATGCCTTTTATCATGGCACGTTGATCTTTAAATTATTGTATTTAATTTGATAATCCTGTGTGCAAAGGGGTATTGAGGCAAGGTAGGCATGGTGTCTTAGCCTGAATTCCTAAAATTGATGCTGTGATAACTTTTGGATGAAGGTTTCTTGGGTTTGTTTTTTAGCCCATTTTATTAAAGGAACACTCAACCTTTGTTTTAAAAATCATAATGAAAGTCTCTTCAAAAAATTTTTTAAATTCTAGAAATTTTTTATTACATATAAGGCTCATTCATGAAAGCTATGATTCCAATAACTTCACTTATAATATTAGAAATCATATTGCCAATTATTTTTAATTTATGATACATTTTTGAGCTCTTTTAATATATCTGTTAATACTAATAGCCTGCTAATAGACTGAAAGGGCAATGTAGACACATGCAGCCAGGAGCCCAAGAGAACTTGGCCTACCTACCTCACCCACACAGAGTAGGGGAAGGACTTCCAGTATCAGGCCATGCAGGAGCAACAGGAGGCTGAGAACATGGCCCAGAGGGGCATCATCATGGTTGCCAGCCCTGTGCCCATGAACTTTAAGGACCTCATTGAGACCAAGACCAAGGAGCACAACACAGTTTTCACTCCAGTCATCGGGAAGCAACACAGAGGGAAGCAGCTCTACACCTTTGTGTTTTTGTCATCTACATGGACCAGGGGCGTGGTATTTGTCCAGGGCAAGAAGACCTGGGTGCCCATCTCCCTGCAGAGCCTGATTGACATGGCCAAGTAGAATGGACAGACTGCAGCACACTAGACGCTTGCATTGAAGAGGGGACATGGTTATAAATAAATGGTATCTTAACCCAACAACAACAAAAAATTAGATTGAATATCAGATACTATGTTGGAGCTTTTACTTAAATTATCTCACTGAATCCTCACAATCACCCTATTTGTTCCTATTATGCAGGTTAAAAAACAAGAATTGGGAAACAAAGTTCTCAAGATCACAACTAACAAATGACAGGACCAGGATTTGAAACCAGATTTGTCTGATGACAAAGCCTTTGGTCTTCAAATCTGCAACATTATGGTGAGATCCTCCTACGAGTAACACAGTACTGTTTGGGGGCATTTCAGAAAGGCAAAGCATTGAGGCATACCTTTCCTCTGGCGTACCTTCAGGACTTTAGTACAGGTTAGTATTTGCCTGCTTACTCAGAGACAAATGGAAACTGTACAACAGGAAAATGAATTAGTAGCTATTGCATTTTAGGGTTAGTACACTGCAGTAGCTACTATATCCTGGTATGCCAGACCCTTGTCCTTTGGAAAATGGGTTAAAAGCAGCTGTCCTTAATTATAGAAAAAAAAGATGAAAGAGAATGTGAAAATGGAGAGCTGCTTTAAATTGTATGTGAGGATGAGAGGATGACTGTTTAAGGAGAAATAAAGGGATCCTCTCCTCCCTGAGAGGAGAAAAGATCTCTGACCCTACTGCTCATGGAAGCATCTGGATTTTCCTCTTTACCTGGTCCTGCTTGAATCTGACATCTCTGGGAATTTTTCAAAGTTAACTTGTTCCCAAATGGAATGCAAAGAAACAGCATGCTTTTATATTCCTGTTTGCTGGTTTAAGCCAAGAAGGATGCTTCCTAGTAGCAGTGGGAGTTGGGTATATGGGTGAGTGCAATGCGTGGTCCCTTAATTTTATTAAAGTTCCATCCCACAGACTGAGGTTGTTAGATGTCATTCTAAGTGCATGTTTAATATTTCTCAGTTGTGAACTTTGACCTTAGTTTAATCTAGACAGGCCATATGTAGCTACTCACTTTTAAGCACTGACACCAGCATTCCTCTTGTGTCAGTGTTTCAGGTCAGACTCCTTGGGCATCAAATATTCCCAGAAACAGTCTAGCATTTCCAAATATTTTTTTAAAGACATCACGGATGGCTCTTGGAAAGAAAGACCATAGTAACATGCTAAAGTACAATCTCTAAAGCCGAGAAATGCAATAGCTTTTTTTTTTTTTAAGTTTTTACTTAAATTCCAGTTAGTTAACATATGGTGTAACATTAGTTTCAGGTGTATGGTTTAGTGATTCAACACTTCTGTGAAACACCTGGTTTTCTTATCACAAGTTTACTCCTTAGTCTCCATCACCTATTTGACCCTTCCCCTCACCCACCTCCCCTCTCTGGTAACCATGAGTTTGTTCACTATAGCTAAGTCTGAGACCACAACAGCTTTTTAAATGGTATTTTGCAACACTCTGATCCAGTTTTCCCCACATGTTAAGTTACACAGATTTGTGTTTCACATACACTCACTCTCTCTCTCAACCTCTTTCTTCTGGGAGTAATTATGCCTGTGGTTCCTCAGCTCGCTCTCATTCCAACCCTATTACTACGCTGAAACTGCTTAAGATCACCAGAATACTTTATATTGCTAAATTCCAATATCTTTTCAGTTCTTTTGTTGTTAATCCAATTAAGTTTCCCACCCTCCTTATTTATATAGCAAAAGATAAAGAAATATAGTCCAAATGAAGTGTTCCCTCCCACCCACCCATGGGGGATAGATGAAGAGGTTTTTTCCAGGACTCCTCAAAGTCCCTAATAGGACATGCTGCTGTCAGTGACCATGTCCATACCAGGTGGAAACTCACTAAATCCAAAACACTTAACAATACCGAGCCATTTTATACTTGGAACTTACATCACCATTCAAAGCACCTACGTGCTTTTCTTTAAATAGTTTCTGGTTTTGGTTTCCATGTGAGCACACTCCTGATTTTCTTTCGCTTTTCTTGGCGATTCTTTCTTAGTATCTTACGTCAGCTTCTCATCCTCTACCCAACAATTAAATGTTGGTACTCCTCAGAATTCTGTCCTAGGTCCTCTCTTGTTCTCTTTACTTTTCCCTGAGAAAATAACGTCCATTCCCATGACTTCAGTTATCTATACACTGATAAATCCCAAATTTATACCTCTGGCACAGATCACACTTCTGAGTAACAGATCTGAATAGGTCATTGCCTACAAGACCTTTCAAATAGAATGTCTCAGGGGCATTCCCAAATCATCCAATATGTCAAAGACTGAACTCAGGATCTAGTGTTCCTTCCCTCAGCATGTGGCTCCGTTATTCATCCAGTTACTCAAGTCATAAACCTCAGGTCATCTTTGACTCCTACTTTCCCTCATACCTCACATCCAATCAATCAGTTTATTAGATATGATATACCATTGTCATTATCCAATGGAGAGAGCACCCCTGACTACAGATGCAAGCATCCTAATCCTTGAGATGGGTATACCTCCTTTATGGATCATCTATTACCGAACACTGAGCTGAAGAAGACCATATCTGTGACAAAAAAAAAAAAATCCCTCCTTGCCTCCAGTGATGGTAATTTCCTGCCAGCTGGCCCAGCAATAATACCAGCTGCATGTTATGTGCAGTTCTTGGCACTAACACCAACTCCATCCATTTCCCTCTCACAGATGTATGACATATGAAACTCTCCTGACTCTAATCCTTATTCAGATTTCATATTCTAAGCAAGTATTTCAGTCTTTGGGACAGTTTTAATATAGAGATGTCCTGGCTTTATCCATCAGCCTTTGTGGGCTGATTAATGTGAGCCACTAATGACAAATAGATCTATGTTGTAAGTGTTGATAAAATCCAGTTTCTAAATCTACAGGGCTGAGAGCCAGATCATAGGCTGTGGTAAATTCACCAAGATAATCCATCCTGTGGGGCCTCTTGAAAGGTAGCCAATTGATCTTGCCTGGAGATACCCATGTGCTTTCCATTTGACATGTCTCTGAGGTCTTCTTGGGAAGATGCCTAAAGCCCATGAAACATTAGTTGAAAAAAAAAATACAAAACTTCTTGACTTAGTATAAGACATGCACAGACTTCCTTTAGTGATGGGGATTATTTACAAAAATATGCTGAAATCTGGGATAGCAAAGGGAGCTGCTTCACCAGCCATTTAGAGCACCTGGATCTGGTGTTCTTCCTAGACTATAAAATATAGTGGCTATCCAGAGAATTGAGAATGTGGTATTCCTCATAATAATAACCCAAATATAAATGCCTTTGTTGGGGGACCTGGGTAGCTCAGTCGGTTAAGCATCTGACTCTTAATTTCTACTCAGGTCATGATCTCAGGATCATGAGATAGAGCCCCGGGCTGGGCATGGAGCCTGCTTAAGGTTCTCTCTCTCTCCCTCTTCCTCTGCTCATCCTCCACCCCTCTCCACCCCTTGCCCCCATGCACACACTCTCTTTCTCTAAAAGAAAGAAAGAACAAAAGAGAGAAAGAAGGAAAATGCCTTTATTCATCTAAAATCTTGTCTTTCCCCAAAAAAAGGAATAACTACCCTATGAAACATGCCTTTGGAGTCAGTTTTGTAACAAGTCACCTCAGAGATGACCCAGACCACATACAGTAACCTCTGGCACATGCAGTGCCTATCCAGTCCAGGCCACCATGGCTAGGACACCAATTTGGGCTCACTGAAAGCATCCTGCTAGAATCATTGCAGTTTACATAGGAAAGAATTAGCCATTCTCCACGTGTAACAGGCATCTGAAGGCTTCAAGGACTCCTCCAGTGGCTCATCCAGCAGAGAATACAAACTGCTTTAGGAATTTAGAAAGATGAGAAGCAATGAGGTCAAAATAGACAGAGGTTTCACCCTTCCCCAATTGCATGAGTTGAGCAGGTAGGGCACTCTAAGTGAAGACAAGGCTTGAAAGCATCAGTGAGCTTTAAAGAGACCAGGCTGCAGAAGGCAGTGTGCAAATCAGGCCCCAGTTAGGAATGCAATTCAGCTGGGTTGGTACCAAACTGTGCAGTGCTTTGAGAGCCAAGAAGAGTGCAACCTGGAAAGAGACCAAGAATCAGAAAGACCAGCCTGGTAACTATTGTAATAACCAGGGCCTGAGGATGTAAACTAAATTGATTGCTATAAGAAAGAGAGGCATTCTGAAAGGAAAATGGTGTAGTAGAAAATAACCCAATCTCCAATTATAACCAACTGTCATGCCAAAGACATCGTGCAGACCCAGCATCACAAATATCTTGGTGGGGTCCATAAAACACATTCATAAACACCCTCCTTGGTTTCATTTCATCACACAAGCCTTGATTCTGGAACATGTTGCTGTTCCCTATAGGAGTATAGGAGCTACAGAACTTTTTGCAAAAGAAAGATTTCTGAGCTTCTGGAAAATTGTTAGCCCATAGGGCAAGGAAATTATCCTGGCTCTTCCTCTCTCTTTGTCTTTCATATCTAATCAGTCACCAAGCCCTGCAGATCCCAAGTCTTGCATCTGTTCCCTTTACTCCACCTCCACTGCTTCTGTTTTCATTGCTACATTTGGGTTCCTATCCATAGACATCTAGAAAGTTATCCATCTTCCAGTCTTGCCCCTTTCCAACCCATTCACCATACTTCTATTAATGAACTGATGATCTTTGTAAAACACAAGTCTTATTATGTCAATTCCCACTTCAAAACACTCAGTAATTTCCCACTAAATGTTTTTAGGAGGAAGTTTAGTCTCTTTATCTTAACATACAAGGGTTAGCACAACTTGGCCCAGATGTTGTAGGCAAATGTATTTTGTTTGGCAACATACTATTTTAAAACATTTGGGAAAATTCACATAAAAATCTATATGTTAGGCTTCTCTCAAAAAAAAAAATCTGACAACATTTGGATCTTCACAGTGGCATCATCAGGCTACAGTAAGGAAGAATTGCCCATTTGGACACTGTACTCTGGTTTGTCACAGGCTCTACTCTCCCAATTATATTTTACGGGCCTGTTTTACCCACTGACCTCATCTCCTTAGCTGCTGCAACTGTTTTTATTTGTGACCTGTGGATACCCTCATATCATTCCCTATTATTTCTTTCCACATATACTTAATTTACTGAACCATTTGCAGTTCCTGCAGTAGGTACTATAGCTTCAGTATTGTGTGATCTTATAAATATTGTTCCCACCCTTTAGAACATTCTGCTTTTCCCCTAACCCATCTTTTACCTATCTAACACCAACTTTTCCTTCAAGACTCAGTAGAAGGGCTCCATCTCTAACTTTCCCTTAGTTTCCAGGTTCATTACTTTGCCCCTTCTCTGTAATTTTTAGCTTTTATAATCTGATTTTTATTGCCCCCCTTCATACCCTATGTCTGCCCTTTCACAGTACCTATTGTACTGTGCAATAGATAATGATTAACATATTTTCCATGCTAGATGATAAATCCTTGATGAATTTGCATTTCTATTGCTTAGCATGAGGTCTGCTATATAATAAGAGCCCAATAAATATTTGCTAAGTGAATGCTGTTAAAAAAAAGTTTGTTTAAAGGTAATAGGCAAAACTAGGCCATAAAAAGGACAGGGGGGAGGGAGCTTTGAAGAACATCAGCAGGTAAGACTAAGAAGCCAGAAAACTTTGGGTCTTATTATCAAGAACAGTTTGAGGATTCAAGATTATGCTTGGAAAAGTACCTTACAGAGTGTTTGGCACTTTGTAGGTATTTTATAGGCACTTTATTAGGGACTCAGAAAAGATGACTTGTATTGCTGTTGCCATTATGTTGTCATTATGATTAGAGCCAATCATCACACAGACTGTCACATAATCTTCCTTCTACTAGCTTTTTACAAGCACTATGCTTTACCATTTCTTTGCCAATGTTTACCTCATTCTAAATAATTCAACCAA
Source organism: Vulpes lagopus (assembly GCF_018345385.1). Lineage (NCBI taxonomy): Eukaryota > Metazoa > Chordata > Mammalia > Carnivora > Canidae > Vulpes > Vulpes lagopus. The sequence continues at coordinate 146,372,013 of NC_054826.1, read as the reverse complement.
AAGGTTGCATACCTGTCGATCTGTTCTCTACTTTATTCTCTCTCCTATCCCTGATTCCTATGTTGCAAAGCATCAGAGAAGTCCAACAGAACTTCACTGCACTTAGCCTATAAAACAACTCTTCCAGTCTTTTTTGCAATAGAAAATATGCCACCTATTCTAATATCTCATCCCTCTCCCTCCAGGCAGAATCTTCTATCGCCTGAGGCTTTCCCCCAAATCTTTGAAACTCTGACAGCAATCATTTAATGAGGGCCTAGTTGGATCTTCACTTTTCCTGTCTCTTCAGTAGAAATTAAAGTATTTTATTTATTTATTTTTAAAGGTTATTTATTTATTTACTCATGAGAGACACAGAGAGAGAGGCAGAGAGAGAAGCAGACTCCATGCAGGGAGCCTGACGTGGGACTCGATCTCAGGACTCCAGGATCATGCCCTGAGCTGAAGGCGTTGCTAAACCGCTGAGCTACCCAGGCTGCCCTAAAGTATTTTATTTACTCCACACATGATCTGCAGTAATAATTGAGTTCTTTCATGCCTGTCTCTAATGGCCTCTGGTGATAACTTAACAACCAAAAGATAAGAAACTACTGAAGCATGCTTCATTTTTCTTAAAAAATATTGGGATGCCTCAGTGGCTCAGCGGTTGAGTGTCTGCCTTTGGCCCAGAGCATGATGCCGGAGACCCGGGATTGAGTCCCACATCAGGCTCCCTGCACGGAGCCTGCTTCTCTCTTTGCCTGTGTCTCTGCCTTTCTCTCTGTGTATCTTTCATGAGTAAATAAATAAAATCTTTTTTAAAAATCTCATATTATTTCTATATGTTTGTCCTGATAACAGTTTGATTACAAATTATATCATCCAGTTTCACTACAAATATTGTTCACAATTTTAAAATACTTATCAACTTGACCATGTTCTACAAGTTCCCCAAGGCAAAGAACAATTATGTTTTATTTTTGAAATGTTGTAAATTATAAAAATAACTTATTTCATAATGCTTACAGAATCTCTTAAAATTATTTGGATATTAGGCCTACATAAATTTTACAGAAATAGAATAAATATATTTTTCCTTCAAGAGTGATCTTTAGGGGCACCTGGGTAGCTCAGTGAGTTAAGCATCTGCCTTTGGCTTGGGTCATCATCCAGGGTCATGGGATAGAGCCCTGTGTTGGGTTCCCTGCTCAGCAGGGAGCCTGATTCTCCCTCTCCTCTATGCTCATGCTCTCTCTCGCTATCTCTGTCTCTCTCTCTCAAATAAATAAGTAAATCTTTTTTTTAAAAGTGATCTTTATGTAGAAAACCAAAAAGATTCCACCGAAAAATTGCTATAACAGGTACAGGAATTCAACAAAGTTGAATAGGATATAGTTTATAGGATAGTTGAATAGGATAGTTGAATAGGATAGTTGAATAGGATAGTTTATAGGATATAAAGTCAATTGCATTTCTAATTGCACAGAAGTCAATTGCATTTCTAGACACTGACAATGAAGCAGAAAAAAGAGGAATCAAGGAACTTATTCCATTTACAACTATACCAAAAACCGTAAGATACATAGGAATAAACCTAACCAAAGTGGTAAAGGAACTGTACTCTGAAGACTATAGAACACTTATGAAAGGAATTGAAGAAGACACAAAGAAATGGAAAAGCATTCCATGCTCATGTATTGGAAGAACAAATATTGTTAAAATGTCTATGGTACTCAGGCTCCTGGGTAGCTCGGTCGGTTAAGCAACTGCTTTTGGCTCAGGTCATGATCTTAGTGTCCTAGGATTGAGCCCTGCAGCAGGCTCTCTGAGTCTGCTTCTCCATCTGTCCCTTCCCCTACTCATGCTCGTGTTTGTGCTCTCTCTCAAATAAATAAAATCTTTAAAACAATACAAAACAAAAAAATCTCTATGCTACTCAAGGCAGTCTATATATTCAATGGAATTCCTATCAAAATACCACTAACATTTTTCACATAGCTGGAACAAACAATCCTAAAATGTGTATGGAACCAGAAAAGACTCCAAAAAGCTAAAGGAATGTTGAAAAAGAAAACCAAAGCTGGAGGCATCACAATTCCAGACTTCAAGCTGTATTACAAAGGTGTAGTCATCAAGACAGTATGGTACTGGCACAAAAACAGACACATAGATCGATGGAACAGAATAGAGAACCCAGAAATGGACCCTCAACTCTACAGTCAACTAATCTTCAACAAAGCATGAAAGAATAGCCAAAGGAAAAAAAGACAGTCTCTTCAACAAATGGTATTGGGCAGCCACACGCAGAAGAATGAAACCAGACCATTTTCTTATACCATACACAAAAAAAAACTCAAAATAGATGAAAGACTTAAACGTGAGACAAGAATCCATCAAATTCCTAGAGGAGAATGCAGGCAGCAACCTCTACGACCTCAGCCACACCAACCTCTTGCTAGAGATGTATTCAAAAGCAAGGGAAACAAAAGCTACAATGAATTGTTAGGACTTGAAGATAAAAAGCTTTTGTACAGCAAAGGAAACAATAAACAAAACTAAAAGGCAACCTATGGAATGGGAGAAGATTTTTGCAAATGTCTTATCAGATAAGGGCTAGTCCAAAGTCTATAATGAACTTACCAAACTCAACACTCCAAAAAACAAAACATCCAGTCAAGAAATGGGCATAATGGCTAAAATTAACAACTCAGGAAACAATAGATGTTCGTGAGGTTGCAGAGAAAGGGCAACCCTCTTACACAGTTGGTGGGAGTGCAAATTGGTGCAACCACTCTAGAAAACAGTATGGAAATAAATTAAAAAAAAAAAGAAAACAGTATGGAGGCTCCTCAAAAAGTTAAAAATAAAGCTACCCTATGACTCAGTAATTGCATTACTAGGTATTTATCCAAAGGATACAAACATAGTGATTCAAAAGGGCACATGTACCCTAATGTTTGTAGCAGCAATTTCCACAATTGCCCAAATACAGATAGAGCCCAGATGTCCATTGACAGATGAATGGATAAAGAAGAAGTGGTATATATATACACACACACACACACATTATGGATTATTACTTGGCCATCAAAAAATGAAATCTGACCATTTGCAATGATGTGAATGGAACTAGAGGTTATTATGCTAAGCGAAATAAGTTGGTCAAAGACAAATACCATATGATTTCATTCATATGTGGAATTTAAGAAACAAAACAGATGAACATAGAAGGGAGGGAAAAATAAAATAAGAGGAAAACAGAAAGGGAAGCAAACCATAGAGACTCTTACCTTTAGGGAACAAACTGAGGGTTGCTGGAGGGGAAGGTGGTAAGGTAGGTGGTGAGGTATGGTAACTGGGTGATGGGCATTAAAGAGGGCACTTGAAGTAATAAGACCTTGGTGTTGTATGCAAGTGAGGGATCACTGAATTCTACCTCTAAATTAATAATACAGTATATGTTAATTAAATCGAATTGAAATATAAAATGATTTAAAAGAGCAATCTTTAAATATACTGTAAATGTAGAGTAAGATATTTGAAAGAGGAACTATAATGCATGTACACAAAAATGAAAGAAGAAAAGGGATTCTTCTACACATTAGAGTTAGTTCATCAGGTTCTAGGATGCCTCCTTGACTTTCTGACCACTCTTGACAACCTCATCTCCTAAGAAGCCAAGAGGTACTACAGAGAATCAGGGAAATGGGCTATAGCAGGGAATTTGTGTTTAGTGGAAATCCTCATGGCTTCAGGTCTCTTATTTTTGGTCTTCAGAATCTAATCAACTTCATAGGACATCTAATGCATATACATATATGCCATCTATAGATAACATATGCAAATTTGACAATTTCTCTAGAAACTATCCTAGTTAGTGGAAGATCACATTAACAGTTGAAAGTAGAACATCTTATCAGCAGCATATGTTTTTATTTTATTGATGGATAATTAAAAACTCTAAAAATGTTGGTATGAAATACAGATGATTTGAGATTCTCTTTGTCTCTATAAATTGAATGGGCAAAAAGATTTATGAAACCACAGTGATAGGTATGAATAATGAAACAGAGAGGAAATGGCTAAAAAGTATACCCTTATTCATTATATTGAAATTATGATTTTTTATATTAAAGTAACTGGTGACTTACATAGTCCTAGAATTAAAAGCAAAGATCCTTTTTGATCTTGGACTCTTGGGAGATTTTGTTGATTTCATTACATCAGGAAAAGTCTTGATAACTAAGTATTTTGGTGTCTCTAGCTTAGCTGCAAATGGGAATATTTTAACAGGTTTATACAAGCTAGAAAGAGGGTGACCACATAATTTATTGTCTAAGCCATGACAGTTTTGAGAAAGGGGTGCTAATCAGATGGCACATTAGAAAATGAAGTATAAACTAAAATGTTCCAGGCAACCTGTATGCTCCTTCTAGTGGAGCTAGAGACAAATCCCTTCTCCAATTCAATCTTCTATAGACATTTCTCAATTTCAGCCTGTCCCACCAAATGACACTAAGGTAGTATTGAGGGAGAAGTGCAGTTTTCATCCTTATCCTAATTTCCCCCCAATTCAAAGAGGCTGGCTCCATCTTCTCTTTGAGAGATTTCTGCATCAGTAACCTTTAGAACTGCCTGTATGTCCAGCATCAATAAATCAAAAAGTATCAAAATTACATACAACATATCTGTCAACTAAAGAAAAGATAAAAGATTTTGAAAGACTAAAGACAAAAGAGATTGTAGGTTATCGTCTGATGACTCTGTTTAAAATGTGGTGGCATAATATCTATGAAGTATTAATAGATTATTTTTCTTTGACACTTTCTCATCTTTTAGCATTCCCCTCCTTCATTGCCTCAGGGAAGGGGTGTTACAAAGAAAGCAGATTTTAAAAGAGCCTCTTCCTAGTTTTTGAGTTTCATACCTAGGCTCTGAGGGAAACTGAACAGACTGGTATTTTTTCAGAAAAAAAGAAAAAGAAGAAAGGAAACAAAAATAAGAACCTGGCTTCAATCCTGGAAGGTAGAAGAGAGGAGATTCTGTAGAGGACAGCAGTAAGAGTGTAAAAGCTTGGGGTCCTTGAGAAAAGGGCGTCTGCATTTCCTCACTTGGGTTGGCATCTGCGCTTCCTCCTTTGGGTTGGATTGAGACCTGAGGAGATCTACAGAAATTCTGGAGAGGTTTTGGAGAGACAAGAACAGATGAAGTCCTGCAGGTGATAAGGCCCTGGAACCAGGACCTTGGACAGTCTCATCCACATGCCACAATGTGCTGCAAATCATGGAATGCCTTCTATGTGCTCAAGAGGTCACAGAAGTGACAAATGACCCAAACAACTTACAGAGCTTTCTATGGCTCAGCAGGTCATGGGAGCACCTCACTGAGAAGCAGAATAATTGCTACTGCCCTAGAGGAGGGACCTAAATCCAAAGGGCTTTAAAAATGAGCTTGAGAAGTAAATCAACATATAGCTGGCGTAGATCACAGATTGAGGATCCAAGGAGCTGATGGTAGTCCCAAAGGATATCAGTTTGGCCAGATGACATCAAGGATCTAATGTCTAACCCCAACCTCACACCCTAGAACTAGAACATAAGTACAACCTTGGGAAAAGGGAGGAGAAACCCCAATTTAACTGAAATTACATTTTTGCCATCCAAGGAGAAGACTCAAAACAGAACTTAAATTGAGCTAGCGACAAAGACATTTATATTTCTTGTATATCTGTATTTGTGGATGAGATTTGAACCCACTACCTATAGGGAAGGACATGCAAGATCACAGAATCATAGCACAATCTGCTCAAAAAGATCAATGGAAGAAGAATATAAACCAGAACAACTTTGAATCTAGACCTCCTTTACTCACCCAGTGAATTCAAATAGCTCCCCTGCCCCTTCACTCCTTTTGTTTTTAAATTTTATTTATTTATTTATTTCAGAGAGAGAACACACACAACCACAGGCAAGGAAAGGGGCAGAAGGAGAGGGAAAGAGACAATCCTCAAGCAGACTCCTCGCTGGCATGGAACCAGACACAGGGTTCCATCCCAGGACCTGGATATCATGACCTGAGCCGAAACCAAGGTCAATTGCTTAAGTGACTGAGCCACCCAGGCACCCTTCTTCCACTCCTTTTAAAGCCACTTTAATACACTTAATATACTCTGTTAGCATGACTTTTACATTCCACTTCCTTGATATCATCCCCTTCTTTCTATTCCCACGGCCACCTCCTTAACCCTCATCATTTCTCTTTTGCACCAATATATTAATAACAACAACAACTACAAGCTAACATTTATTTATGTCTGATTATGTGGCAGGTATTGTACTGTGTGCTGTACCTCTATTACTTCTTTTAACTGTTGCATCAATCTTATGAAGTAGGTACCATCTTCACCTCCATTTCACAGATGAGAAAACTGAGGCACAAAGAAGTAAATTATCCCTAGCTATACAACTAGAAAATGATGAAGCCAGGCAGTCTGGGCCTAGGTTTAAAGCACTGCACCACACCCCTCCCTTTTGTTTCCTCACTGTCCCTGCATCTGTGTTTCTCCCCGCCATGCTACTACCCATGTAATCTTTCCAAACCATAAATCTGAACTGAGTATATATTAAATAAAATCTTTTAATGGCTACCCATCACCTCTATTTATTTTTTTAAAGATTTTTATTTATTTATCCATGAGAGACACACAGAGAAGCAGAGACATAGGTAGAGGGAGAAGCAGGCTTCCTGTAGGAAGCCCGATGCGGGACTCCATCCCAGGACACCAGGATCAAAACCTAAGCCCAAAGCAGATGCTCAACCATTGAGCCACCCAAGTGCTCCAATCTACCCATCACTTTTAGCATAAAATTTAAACTTTTTGGAAAAATGTACAAGAGCTGAATGATTCAGCTCCTGCCTACTTGTCCACTCCATCCCATAGACATGTTTCCCTGCCAGTATAAAACTAGTGAGTTATTCCCTGCCCCAAATGAATGGAAAAGACACCTCCCCACACACATACCCCAGTTTTTATTTGTTCCTTTAAAGAATCCACTTATGTGCACCTTTAGAAGCACCTTTTTAGCATCCTATTCTAAACATATAGTATTAAATTCTAATCAGTAACTTTTTTCTCTGATCAGTGATTTTGTTTGCTCCCTGCACTAAAATCAAGTCTATATTTTTATTGTTTGAATTGGGTCAGAATGTAGTAGGTACCCAATACAATTACCAAGTAAAGTAATTGATCCAAATATCTTTCATATTCTCAACTTTTCTGCGTATTTTCAATAATAATTTCACAAATATAAATTGTGCAACTGCTAATTGCCAGGCACTTTGACACATACTTTCAAATTCAATTTTCCCAGGCAAAGCATAAGATAGATGTTATCACTCCAGTTTCAAAGATGAAGTAAACAGAGCAGCTGGGTGGCTCAGTGGTTGAACATCTGCCTTTGGCTCAGGTCATGGTCCTGGGGTCCTGGGGTCCTGAGATCAAGCCCTGCATCAGGTTCCCTGCAGGGAGCCTGCCTTTCTCTGTGTCTCTCATAAAGAAATAAAATCTTTAAAAAAAAGATAAATTAAACTAAAGCTAAGAAGTGCATACAGAATAGGATGCAAGGGGCACCTGGCTGGCTCAGTTGGTGGAGCATGAGACTCTTGGTCTCAGGGTTGTGAATTTGAGCCCCACGTTGGACATAGAGATTACTTAAAAAAAAAAAAAAGAATAGAATGTAATAATAACAAAATACTTGCAGGATTGTTTGAGAATTAAAGATAACACAAGTAAGTACCAAGCACCAGATCCTGAACATAGGAGCAACTCAATGACTGGTAATCCTTATAATTTTTTATCAGTAGTAAGCGCCAGGGTTTATTAGTGTCTCCTAATTATATGTCAGTGCTGCTCTAGATCTACCACAGCTGCTCAAACTCAAAATAAATGGCTCATCTTCCTTTCCTAACGCTATTGGCTATTGCTTCCTTTCCTTGGTGTTCATTCTAATCCTTGGTGCTATCCTTGGTTCCCACAAGGTCCACATGTCTAATTTCTAGAGATCATTCCACAAAATGAGACACAGCTCCCCTCTAGAGACTTCTTGACCTCGCTTTGGGGAATACATTCTTACATTTTTCCCAGCATTTGAAAACAATTTCCGCCCTGGCTTTAAAAAACTGAATGCTGCCCGCTTCTTGTCATTTGGGAGTTGATGAGTTGCAGCCTTGCCTAAGCACAGTCAAGCGAGCACAGCTAGGGAGTGCTGGGAGAGAACCAGATGGTTCTTCTCAGATGAGCCACGCAAGACTCCCCCAAATGTCAGTTTCATTTTCCAGCCCCTTTCACTAGCACCTGGAAATGCTCATGCTCTGTAATGCTAATAGGGTACCATACAATATTTACTTCCCATTGAGGAGTGGGGGTTGGCTCTGGCCACCACAAATGAGCCATCCCTTCTAGCTTGCCCGTCCCAACCATGCCCAACCCCAACTGCCTGAGCTCCCCCCACACACACACACACTCCCCAGAGATTATGGTGAGAAGAGACATGGGGACATAAAAAGAATGCAAAGAAAAACCACAAGGGATCCCACACCAGCTCATACTTACTCAGAAAAAAGGATCTAAATTTGAAGATCCAAGTGTTAGAGGAATGCACCACAAAACCAACTAGTTCACTGGTGATTAAATTTCTTTGCATGTGGGGCGAATTCAGGAAAAATGAAAATGTTTACAGGTGTGGCAGGAATGCATCTTTGCAATTTAACTTTTTTTTTTTTACCCTGTTTCCTTATAGGTCATAACCTTCTCTTCACTCAATGGCAGATAGAATATGAGGCATGCATCGCCTCAAAGAAAAGATGACACAGCAGGCCATAGATAATAATTCTTGGTTTATGAGTTTCAAAACCCTAGATCTAAGCTTAATAATAATATTATATCAAACTAAGCACTTTACATGTATTCTATTATTCAATCTCCACAATAATCCTATTACATGATATAGACAGAATAATGGCCCCTCCAAGATCTCCATGCCCTAATCCCCAAAACCCATGAATCTGTTAATGCAGATGAGACATAGTTAAGGATTTTGAGATGGGGAAATTAGCCTGGATTATCCAGGTGGATCCAATGTAATCACAAGGGTTCTTTATAAGAGGGAGGCAGAAGAGTCACAGTCAAAAAAGATGTGATGGTAGAAGCTGGAGGGTTAGGGGGAGAAGGGGAGGGGGAAGTTCGGGCAATCACTCATATCAACCAGGATCAAGGAATGTTTGATTATTTTTCTGATTTGACAAGGTTCATATTTTGTCCTGACCTAAGTATGGAGGGGTCCCATTTTTGCCTTGATCCATCCCAGTTGCAGAGTAGACTTGACTGATGTTGCTATTTTGTGAAATTGTTTATGTTCAACAGAGAAACAGTAATGCCTGGCCAATAGCACCATGCTAGCTCTCAGATCAGGGGCCACTTCTTTCTTTCTCATTTTTCATATAGTTTGTATAATCACCCATTTGATGTTTCATTCTTTATTCTGTTGGACATACAAGTTGTTTCCAGATTTTCTGTAAAATTGTAAATTTAGGCCTCAAATTGACTTAAACAATAAAGGAGTTTGGTTCTTATGATTCACATCAAAAAAATGAAAGACGTCACAGATTAGAAGATATTTGCAAATAAAGGCCTTGTGTATACAAAATACATAGAGCTCTCAAAACTCAGTTTAAAAAACCCTAATATTTATTTATTTATTTTTAAAGATTTTATTGATTTATTTATGAGAGACACAGAGACAGAGAGACACAGGCAGAGAAACTCCATTTTAGGATCCCAGGATCACAACCTGAGCCAAAGGCAGATGCTCAACCACTGAGCCACCCAGGTGCCCTGCTCTGACGATTTTCTTACAAGAATCTTAGAAGTAGAGTTACTGTGTGTGGGGGAAAGGTACGAAAAATTTTAAGACTTAATGTCCTAGGTAAAAAGAAAAGAACAGCACACCAAAGGGGTAATTGAGGAGAGTTTAGTAAAGGACAGTTTTCAAAGGAGTGAGAATTAGGGGCTGATGGAACCACTGGGGACCAACAACAGAAGGGTGGGCTGAGGACTAGGGAAGCCTTTGTGTTTTCTAGACCTGAAGGGTGAATATAGAGCTGTTCTTGGAAAGTGGTAAGAGTAAAACCTGTGGAAGAGGAACTCTGGGGGTGGGGGTGTAGGCCTTGGGTAGGGAACACAGTCCCATCTACCTGGGGCCCAGCAGGGAGGGAGCTGGATAAATAAAACCTCAACCTCTCTCTTGGTGCTCCTTCTCTCCTGCCTCCCAGTTACCCAGCCTCACCGGACTCCACTAGGTAATGTGGCCCAGTCAGTAAGGATCAGGGTCCCAGGGCAGAGAACAGAATGAGAAGGGCAGAGCTTGGATGTAGAGAAAATATCCAAGATGATAATTCACGCTAAATTGCTTTCTACAAAGCTACTATTTTTTTAAAAGATTTTATTTATTTATGTGAAAAAAGGGGGTGGGGGAGCAGAGACATAGGCAAGGGAGAAGCAGGCTCCGTGCAGGGAGCCCGATGCGGGACTCAGGACTTGATCCCAAGACCCTGAGATCATGCCCTGAGCCGAAGGCAGATGCTCAACCGCTGAGCCACCCAGGCATCCCCACAAAGCTACTATTTAAAAATGGGTATTTGCCTTTCTTAAAATATTCCTGGGACGTGATTAATGAGGGACTTACATGGCCTTTAAGAAACAACCTCCTATCCTACCTTTGCCCCCAGTTTGTTTGCAAAATATGTTTGATATCATCCTACAACTGAAGTTTTCTGAAAGGCAGGACAGCAGAGCATCTGGCAGAGCCAACAGGGAATGGTTTTTTAAAGGAGTGTGTTCCAGTGTGCTCCAGTGCCTCAAACCACCTTAAATCAAAAGAAAGTCCAGATGCTCTGTTTCTCTAGGCTCCTTATGCTTTCAAATGCATAAGCCAAACAGTTCTGTGTGAATAAAAATATAAAATATCAGGGCACCTGGCTGGCTCAGTCAGAAGAGCATGCAACTCTCTCTATCCTGGGTTTGTGAATTGTAGCCCCATGTTGGGTGTAGAGATTACTAAAAAAAAAAAAAGTAAACTTAAGATATATACACATATATAGTCATATATAGTATCAGTCTCCTCGCTTTATCTTTAAACACAGGGTGGGGGAGTGCCCTAGAATAAAAAAAGATGGGACATTCTTCCTGAGAATAAGCCATATTAGGAAAGAGGAAAGCAAATGAGAAAAAGATAGTGACTTCCATGCAAAACAGGAATTCCTTTGATTTCCAAGGTTTGATGCTATTATAAAGTTATGTTGTTGGGTCTTTTAAAAATTTTTTTTAAGATTTCATTTATTCATGAGAGATACAGAGACACAGGCAGAGGGAGAAGCAGGCTCCATGCAGGGAGCCCGATGCGGGACTCCATCCCAGGTCTCCAGGATCAGGCCCTGGGCTGAAGGCAGAGCTAAATCACTGAGCCACCTGGCCTGCCTCTTGTTGGTTTTTATTGGAGTAACAGAGAACACTATTGAAACAATGACCTTCTCTAGGTTTGTCTGGTTGCATCTGCAAATGGCTTAGGCCAAATTATAACAAATGTGAGCCATGGAGTCTACAGATAGAGAATAAATCCTATATAAGGCAGGGTTTCTCAAACTTCAATGTACATGGGAATCATGTAGGATCATTTAAAAATGCAGATTCTGAGGGGCACTTGGTTGGCTCAGTTGGTTAAGCATCTGCCTTCAGATGGCTCAGGGCATGATCTCAGGGTCCTGGGATTGAGCCCTTCATTGGGCTCCCAGCTCAGCAAGGAGCCTGCTTCTCCCTTTCCCTCTGCCCCTCACCTCATGCTCTCTATTGCTCTCTCTCTCAAATAAATAAATAAAATCTTTTAAAAAAAATGAAAATGCAGATTCTAATTCAATAGGTCTGAGGTAGGGCTTGAGATCCTGCCTTCGCACCAATTCCCAGGCAGTGCTAATACTGCTGGTTGAGGAGCATACACTGACTAGGAAGACTATAAAACCAGGGTGCAAACTCAAAGTTCAAGCCAGCAGAGATGTGTGATGTGTACAACATAACATGTTGGGTTCTAGTGGGAACTGTGGTGAACTGGGGCATGCATTCTCTGCCTTCAAGCATTCAAACAGCAATATCGTGCTCTCCCAACAAAAGCAAGTCTGCCTCTGAATTCCACCCCACCAGTGTTCAGCTGGTACAAAAAGGAAAAGGCAGGCAGGTGCACCTGGCCTAGTGGCAAAACCTGAATAATAAACAGGAGGCCTAATTCTTGCTCGCTCAGAATTTTTCAGTTTAGCCTCAGCATGGACTCAGGTCTATATTATGAAGAGCAGACACTTTATCATTGTATGGAGCTGTTGCACTTAAAATTTTCTAAAAGATATTTGGGCACAGGTGGTATACCTCTGCTCTCTCTCTGATAGTAAAACACAAAAACGTCAGAGCAGCATTCTCCCCTAACTGCAGTTAGGAGTTATTTTGGCACTTTGAAAGTTCCCCTGTAGTCACAGAGGTGGCAGTTTCAAGTAGATGCAGTGGTTCCCAATGGAAGTAGCAGCCATGGTGCCAGAAAGGTGATGCCTACAGGAAGGGGGATGAGGTAGGAGGGAGAAAAGCCACATAGTAACTAAAATTTGTTCATGAGAACCCCTGAGAATACCCAGAAATAACAGGATGGGGTGAGGATGGGGGTTTCTAGAAGCTAGGAACCTACATTGGTAGATGGGACAAGACTTAGCAAAACACAGGTTCCATTAAGATCACTAGAAAACATTTCATTTGTCTTACATGATCATTTGTACCCCTATTGTTTTATATTCCATCTTTTTTCCCATCTTTTAAAACAGGCTACACCAGCACAATTCAATAGAGATATAATGTGGGTCACATATGTAATTTTAAATGTTCTAGAAGCTATGCTTTAAAAAGTAAAAAGGGCACCTGGATGGCTCAATGGATTAAGTGCCTGACTTAGTTTCAGCTCAGGTCATGATCTCGGAATTGTGAAATCAATCCCCTCTTCAGGCTCTGAACTGGGCCTGGAGCCTGATTATGATTATCTCTCTCCCTCTCCCTCTGTCCCTCCCCTCCCCCTAATAAAATAAAATAAAATAAAATTTAAAAGTGCAATTTATTTTAGTAATATGTTTAACCCAATACATCAAAAACATTATCATTGCAACATGTATTCAATGTAAAAAATTGAGGCTTTTCACTTTTCTGGAACTATGTCTTCAAAATAAGTGTGTGTTTTATTCTTACAGTATATCTTCCGCTCAGACTAGCCAGATTTTGAGTGTTCAGTAGCTATAAATGACTGGGAGCTACCATACTGGGCAGCACAGGATTAGACTATACTAACCTCTTATCTTGTACTTTAAAAGCCTCATTTCACATGCATACTTGTATTCCATAGGATGATTTCCCCAAACTTTAAATATCATATACTTGTATCCTAAAGTTTATTCTAAAATGTATTACAATATAATTTATATGATCATTAATCGATTTCAATAAAAATTCATTCCAGATAACATATCTAGGGGCATCTGGGTGGCTCAGTCAGTTAAGCAAAAGACTTGATTTCAGCTCAGGTCATCATCTCAGGGTTGTGAGATCAAGCCCCTTTGTTGGACTTCATGCTGGGCCCATGTGAAGCTTGCTTAAGGTTCTCTGTCTTCCTGTGCTCTCCCCACCTCACACTCTCTCTCAAAAACAAAAACCAAAACAAAAACAAAAACAAAAAAAAACCCACCATTATATATTTATTTACTCATCTACCCGAACTCTAAGTACTTTAGTGGTGGAAAAAAATATTATTGTCCGATCTTGATCAGCCACAAAGCTAAATGTTAACAGCTTTAGTTAATGTAACTTAATGAAATTAACACCATTTTGTCTCATTATTGGTGCTGTGTATTTAAGTTAGAGGTTATCTAAAGATTTAAAAAACTGAAACAAAGTACTGTGTAGCTTTAAAGTATTGTGGAGAGCAGTGAGGCGTTTTAAAATTACCTACCTACTTTACATGAGAATATTGAAGTGGTAATTTCAATAAGCTGTACCTTGATCACATGCTCTAGTTTTCCAGGAACAATGCCAGTTTATACCTGTTGTCCCATCATAATTATTAATGACGCCTCCTTTTGCTCTCGAAATTATCCCAGTTTGAACAATTTTGTATAAAGTATTACTAATGTGTACAACTTATACTTACATATTTTCTCAAAAAACCCCAAAAACTTCCTATGTTGAGTTTTCTTTTTTTTAAAAAAGATTTTATTTATTTATTCATGAGAGACACAGAAAAAGAGACAGAGACATATGCATAGAGAAGCAGGCTCCACGCAGGGAGCCCAACGTGGGAGTTGATTCCGGGAGTCCAGGACCACGCCCTGGGCCAAAGGCAGGCACTAAACCGCTGAGCCATCCAGGGATCCCTATGTTGAGTTTTCCTATGTAAAATCTTATATTTAGGGTAAAGAAAAAACAAAGGACATTTCCATCTTTCTTTATGCTTCATACCAAGACTATACTCAATAGACTTAATTTACATAAGTGAATTATAGAAAATTGACCCATCAGCATAACAGTCTGTCTTTATTTTCTGTGCTTTCTTTAAGATTATTTGTTCCCCCACAATAAAAGAGATTATTTTGTTTCAGTAAGATGTTCATTTCTTTTTTTTTTTTTTTAAGATTTTATTTATTTACTCATGAGACACAGGGAGAGAGAGAGAGAGAGAGAAAGAGAGAGACACAGGCAGAGGGAGAAGCAGGCTCCATGCAGGGAGCCTGATGTGGGACTCAATCCCGGGTCTCCAGGCTCAGGCCCTGGGCTGAAGGCAGCACTAAACCACTGAGCCACCTGGGCTGCCCCAGATGTTCATTTCTGAACATAGCACTCTTAGCAATATGTTAGTATCAGGTTTTGCAAAAAAGATACTATGTGGATATAAATTCTTCCTGCTACTAAGGTAATATAATTATTTTTAAATAAAAAAGAGAACTACTTTAAGCAATTTATTTTAAATCACTACAGTTCACCTGGAATAATCTGGACCCAGATGGAATAGTCTAATATACTATCAAAATGCGCTTTCAGTTGTCTGGGAGGGCTGAGTCTGCAAGTGGTCTCTCTCTCTCTCTCTCTCTCTCTCTCTCTGAGATTATACAGAAAGAGAGCCTATTTGCTTTTCTCAGAAAACTCTCAGTATGTAGATTTCCAGATTTTCCTTTTTCCTTCTTCATTTTATGGATTCTATACAAATTTTTTGTTGGTGTTTAACCTTGTGTTTTATTGTTTTAGTTAAAAGCATATTCTGAGATTTATTTAAATCTCTGTGGGGTGCCTGGCTGGCTCAGTAAGTTGACTAGAGCTCAGGGTTGTGCCTTCAAATCCCACAAAGGGTGTGGAGATTATTTAAACATAAAAATTTTTAAAAATAAAAGGAGTTTCTTTACGAGCTGTATAATAGAGTCTTTCTTAGGGTATTATCTCTATTTATTACTCTAATATTCTTTAATGTCTTTTCCAAAGGCAAGTTGCCACTTGTCATTTTTGCTTCTGAAAAATCAAAGTATAATTTAACCAACCAACCAAACAAACTGCTCTAGGGAATCTCCGAAACCCCCGTGTAGAACATCCAGAAGATCCCCTTCAGTGCTCTGGGATGTGCAATCCAGAAAAGAAAAGGAAGGTAATCAATGGGGAAGAGAAACCAGTGGATATAAACTTCCTTCCTCTTTTAACCTCAGTGGAAAGTTCTATAATGTATATCCACAAGCTCTCAAAGAGGATCATTGCAGGATCATGTACCAATCACCCATAGGGGTAGCCAACCCCTTAATACATCCTTGCCTTGCCTTCTCCTCTCTCCTGCTTTGTATGCCTGATCCCTGGAATCACACTGTTTAATAAATGTTATTGGCCTTAGGAGAACCCAGACAAAGAGAGCATCTTACATGTCTTGGCTTTAGCAATTGTTATTTTCCCATAAGTTAATATCCAGAATATGTGAAGAGTTATTGTTTTGGGACTAAGCTGCTTAGTGTAAAGAGTCTGGGATTCCGGGTCCTAACAGAATACCAATGCTTTTCAGGTGTGGTAAGAAGAATGTTTAGTCCCTCTATTGATTTCTAGCACTTTATTCATTTCTAAGACTTCCTAATCTCATATTGAAAAAAGAGCAAATGGGGACGCCTGGATGGCTCAGCGGTTGAGCCTCTGCCTTTGGCTCAGGCCGTGATCCTGGAGTCCTGGGATCGAGTCCCACATTAGGCTTCTGCATGGAGTGGGCTTCTCCTCCCTCTGCCTATGTCTCTGCCTCTTTCTGTGTCTCTCATGAATAAATAAAATCTTAAAAAAAAAAAAGAGCAAATGTAAAATGATAACTACAAAATGAGAGAAATGGGTGTATCCCACAAACACATTAGTTTTTATAACTGCCTACTCAAGTTAAAAAAAAAAAAAGGCATGAAAATTAGAATGCTGGTTTTTAGACCAATTCTGCAATAAAGTGCTCACTTTGTTCAAGCAAAATGTAAAGTTTAAGGAAACTTATCCTTCATTTTTCATATTCATAGTGATTATCCATGGGTAAACTGCAGTGGAAATGTGGTGGAAAGAAGGCATTGGCCAGGGGTCTTGCTATAAGGAACTATCTTGTAAAGTTAACTCATTTTGACAAGTTCCAGATGTGCCGCATCTTACCAGAATTATTGAGATACTAGAGCCTAGCATAGATCATGGAGATGTGATTTTTGCTATATAGAAAATGAGTCTTTATGTAACCAGTTATCTACTTCTAGGATCTAAAAATAGAATAGGATTTTTATTTTAATCTTTAAACTACTGTTTATTTGGGATATTATGCTTTATATGTCACAAGTAAGAGGTCATCAATCATTTTAATTCCTGAGCCTCTCTTTTTCCTTCTTTTTTATTATTTGGTTACCACCCTCAGCCACTTTCTCAACATATTGCTCACTATCTTCAGCTATGGCTAACAGGCAAGGGGTCCTCTTTTGCTCCCTACAGCATATTCTGAGATCACTGTTACCCTTTTTTGAAGAACTTCCAGGTTTCCAAAGAGGTGCCATAAAAATTACTTTTAAAGTTTATGATGTAACTTATTTTAAAGACTTTATTTGGGGGGAGGAGGAGCAAGAGAGCACACAGGAGAGAACACAAAAGAGGGAGCAGAGAGAGATGGGAGAAGCAGACTCCCCACTGAGCAGAGAGCTCTATCCCAGGGCCCTGGATTTATGATCTGAGTTGAAGTCAAACGCATAACCGACTGAGCCACCCAGGCGCTTACTTTAATTTTCTCCAAATTTTAAGACACATATGCTACTCCATTTTTTTTTCATGTGGCTAGCAGGAGAGAAGGTATTAGGACATATGTGTAACAATGTAAATAGGACTTAAAACTGTTAAGAAACAATTATTACTATTGAAGGATGTTGAAGTAATTTTACTGGCTTTAGCACAATTCCCAGCAATGCAAGCACAGTAAGAAAAGACTCAGTGAATCTTTACCTTCACTTTAAAGAGGCACTGAGTAGGGATCCCTGGGTGGCGCAGCGGTTTAGCGCCTGCCTTTGGCCCAGGGCATGATCCTGGAGACCCTAGATCGAATCCCACATCGGGCTTCTGGTGCATGGAGCCTGCTTCTCCCTCTGCCTATGTCTCTGCCTCTCTCTCTCTGTGTGACTATCATAAATAAATAAAAATTAAAAAAAAAAAAAGAGGCACTGAGTATTTGCTGGCCTCTCCCCACTGGTGTCAACAATAAAAACCCAAGGTACTGTCCATCCATAGTCACATTACTAATATTCAGTATATGGAGTCATGCCATATATCCTCCATCTCTGCCTTTTGTGTTTTTCTCACATGAAGAGGATAAATTGAGGCTCTCCTGTCAAGAAAAAGAAACTACCATTAGAAAGTAGTAGGCATAAATCTAAACTGTTGTCATTAATAACACTAAAGTATTTGTGTCCTTTTTTTTCTCCCACATTAAGTAGCTGACTTAATGTATCGTAAAAATTTGTCCTGCACTCCTTAGTGACATTTGTTTAATTTGTGTATTCATGCTACAATACAAGCTGATTTGATGATAATCCAGGAGTTGACAAACTTTTTCCATAAGTAGTCAGATAGTAAATATTTTAGATTTCATGAGCCACACAATTCTGTGGCAACTACTCAATCCTGCCAATGTAAGGTAAAAATAGCCACAGACAATACATAAACAAGTGAGTGTAGCTGTGTATCAATAAAACTTTATTTATGAACACTGAAATTTGTTTTTTATACAATTTATACAAATTTCAGGTGTCACAAACTATTTAAAATTTTTTTCAATAATTTAAAAATGTAAAAATAACATTCTTAATTTGCTATGTGTATGAAGACAAGCAGCAAACTAGATTTGGCCCACAGAGTATAATTCACCGACCACTGATGCTCCTAAAGCAAACTTATTAAAATTCATCATTATGTTTAAAGCTTAAGAGTAAATTGTGCCTGTGGCTCCAATTTAAATTACATTTTGGGGACATTTTGGGGAGGGGTAGGGATTTACAAATTAACTGTAAAATTTCTTGGAGGGATAAAATCTGGTATTTAAAACCTAAAGCAAAGAAAAAAATTATTCTACATCTGAAAAATCACTAGCAGTGAACTCCAATTAACATTATTGTATTAAACTATATTTTGATAAACTATCTTAAAATTAATGGACATTTACCTCTGAGTTTTTAAAATAAAAGTTTACTAATTATAGTCTTTTTTTGTTGTTAAAGATTTATTTATTTGTTTGTTTGTTTATTATAGACAGAAAGAGAGAGAGAGAGGCAGAGACACAGGCAGAGGGAGAAAACAGGCTCCATGCCGGGAGCCTGATGTGGGACTCAATCCCGGGACTCCAGGATTGTGCCCTGGGCCAAAGGCAGGCGCTAAACTGTTGAGCCACCCAAGGATCCCCACTAATTATAGTCTTAATCCAGAATTTTAAAATATACAGAAATATTAAAAATTCCGTACAATATTGATATAGCATTTTAAGAATTTACTCTCCAGTGTATTTCTTTTTCCTCAAAAGGGCAGCAAGAAAAAGGCCCTGAACCTGGGAACTTCTAGGGATTTTTAAAAATCATCTTCTTTAAAGATAACAAGCAATTTGGAAGTCAAATATTTATGACTTCACTGGAGTGAATATTCTTCCCATTAATGGCTAAACTGAAATTGTCAGCCTACTTCAGAGTGGTACCAGATGCTACAGAGTTTCAGTGCCTGGAGATGAAACTTGACACATTACAGAATTTGCTCCTTGACCTCCCAGTCCTACTAGTATTTTACTTTACCATGGAGCCCAATGAATAAAAAACGAAAAAACAGCAAAAATAATAACAACAACAACAACAACAACAAAAGACAAAGCAAAACAAAACTCAGCTTTCGTAAGTTTGCATTAAATTTTAAAAATATGAATTTGGTCCTATGACTCTCTGAATGACAAGATTTATCCCAGAATGTTTGAAATCTATATGTTTTAAGGTGAAAAATTCTGCAGTCACCTTCAAGTACAGCACGTTTATTTTATCCTATAAATATTTTTTTCTTCCTTGTTAGATTTCCAGATATTTTGTACAAAGGTCCTTGTTCTTATTTTTATTTTATTTTTTAAGATTTTATATTTTCAAGTAATCTCTACACCCAACATGGAGTTCAAGACTCACATGCTGAGGCAGTCAGGCACCCCCTCATTTTAATTTTGAAACTGGGTTACAACTACCCACAGGTACCACAAAGATGGACAGATGAATAGACAGACAAGACAACAAGATGATATTATACTAAACAGCTTGGCTTCCTTTTAAAAAAAAACCAACAACACCTACTCCTAAGAGAATTATCTCTTTAAACTATGACACAAAGGGCACCTAGGGGGCTCAGTCAGATAAGCATCTGCCTTCAGTTTAGGTCGTGATTCCAGAGTTCTAGGATGGAGCCCCATATCAGGCTCCTGGCTCAGCGGGAAGCATGCTTCTCTCTTTCCCCCTGCTTATGCTCTCTCTCTGTCTCACTAAATCTCTCTCTCTCTCAAATAAATAAAATCTTTAAAAAAAATAAACTATGCCACAAAATAATAAGACAAAACTCAGTATGTTCTTTCCAATAATAGAGTATGGAATTACTTGTACTTTCAAATTGAATTTAAAATTAACTTAATCTGAGCCATTTATGTGCTAGTTATGTTGAGCAAAATTCTCTATCTTTTTTTGGGGGGGGGGGGACAGAAAGATAGAATCTTAAGCAGGCTCCACACTCAATGTGGAGCCCAACTTGGGACTTGATCTCATAATCCTGAGATCATGACCTGAGCTGAAATCAAGTCAGATGCTTAACCAACTGAGCCAGCCACCCAGGTACCCTGAGCAAGACATTTTAAAAAATACAGTTGAGGTTGGGGTGCCTGGGTGGTTCAGTCCACTGAGCTTCTGACTCTTGAATGCAACTTGGGTCATAATCTCAAGGTCATGAGATCGAGTCCCACATTTCCCTCTGCCCTTCCTCCTGCTCATGAACATGTACTCTCTCTCTCTCTCAAATAAATAAATAAAATCTTTAAAAATATATATGCATATACATGTACAACTATATATGTATATATAGTTGACGTCTTACTGGAAAGACTGGATATCCACATGCAATAGAATGAAGTTGAACTTTTCCTAAAACCATATACAAAAACTAATTCAAACAGACCAAAATCCTAAACCTGAGAACTAAAACTATATCTTAGAAGAAAACAAAGGCATGTATTCACAACATTAGATCTGGCAATGATTTCTTGAATATGACAACAAAGGAAGAAAAAATGGACTAATTGGATTTTATGAAAATGAAAAAATTGTGTGTATCAAAAGACACTATCAACAGAGTAAAAAGGCAACCCACAGAATAGAAGAAGACATTTGTAAATCATACAGTTGATAAAGGATTAACATCCAGAATATATAGATAATCCCTAAAATCCAGCAAAACAAAATCCAATTTAAAAAATGAGCAGAGGATATGAACAGACATTTCTTCAAAGAAGATACAAATGATCAACAAGCACTTGAAAAGATGCTCAACTTCACTAATCATTAGGGAATGCAAGTCAAAACCACAATGAGATACAACCTCACACCCATTGGGATGGCTCTTCTTTCAAAACAAAACAAAACAGAAAATGACAAATGTTGATGAGAATGTGGAGAATTAGAACCCTTGGCCACTGTTGATAGGAATGTAAAATGGGATAGCTACTGTGGAAAATTATATGGCAGTTCCTCAAGAAATTAAAAATAGAATTACCCTACAATCCAGTAATTCCACTTCTGGGTATATACCCCCAAATAATTGAAAGTGAGGTCTCTAAGAGACATCTGTATACCCACATTCATAGCAGCATTATTCACAATAGCTAAAGTGTAGAAGCAAGCTATGTCTACCAATGGATGCGTGAGTAACCAAAATGTGGTATATGCATACAATCAAATATTATTCAGCCTGAGAAAGAAAATTGTGACACATGCCACAACATGGATAAACCTTGAGGATATTACGCTAAGTGGCAGAAAAGGCATACTTTGATTGCTATTGACTCTCATCTTCCCATAAGGTAGAATCAAGGCTCAATCCATCACCTGGACAAAGCAGGACACACATAGGAAGTGCCTTCTGTGTCTAGGGCTCAGGCTGTCCCCTTCCCAACCCCTACTCCCTAGAAGACTCACTGCTCACTAATCTACCTCCTCCAAAAATGGCTACATAAAAAGAAGGGAAGTGTTTTTCATTGGCTAATTTGTTCCTACATTCACTCAGAATAGCTGACCTAGTTAATATTGCTTCAACTGTTTTCTCTTGCAAAGGAGACTACATTAGCAACACTAGAAACAACATTCTTGTGGTCAGGTCAGCAATGATGAGAACAAACTTGCTACTCCTGCTTTCTTGTACACTTTTTAGTTCATAAGGAAACTAGAGGCTTGCTCTCCTTTCAATATCCCTCAAGGAGATATAAACACAAACAAACAAAATAGAAATGACTTGTATACAACATAAAACCTCATGAAAGAGGAAACACACAAAAAAATGAAGGTTTTCCAAAAAGAGACCATTTCAGGTCATCTATTTCAAGTTCTTGCTCCTCCTGACTCTAAACATTTATTTAATAGGTCACCCAATTATAGCCTCTTTCTTCTATAGTTTATTTTCTATACTCTCTCCAAAGTGATCTTAATAAAAGTAAAGTTTATATTTTTCTTCCCCCCATTTAACACATTTATTAGCTTGCTATTACCTATTTTGAGAATAGTGCACAAGAAGGTTCATGTTGAGGTCTGTGTCTACTCTCTAGCTCATCTCTCTTCAATCTTTTTCTATTTGTGTTGAAAATATTACTAAGCAACTTATAATTCTTTGAACACATTTGTCTGTTTCAGTTCTTTTTCAATGGCTAAGAGAATGCCCTTCCTTCCCCTATTCACCTGGTGGTTAACTTATTAATTTTTCAAAACTCAGCTTGAACTTCAATTTCCCCAGAAAAAGATCTCTGATTCAGAGTTAATAACCTGTTTTTCTGTGCACTTACTCCGTTTTACTTATTCAATTATTTGACAAGATTCAGTAACATTTGACAAATATTTACTGACCTATTTAATACATATCAGGTACTGCACTAGGGAATCTCATCATCATCTTTGTCTTCCTGGCTAATACATACAGCTCACCCAGTACTGGTGAGGTACTGGTGAGTACTGCCAGGTACTGTTCTAAACAATATACATTTATTAATTAATCTGAGCAACAACTTTGTGAAATAGATACCCTTACTATCATCATGGTATAAATGAAGAAACTGAATCTCAGAGAGGGTAAGTAAGTTGCCCTGACAATCTAGCTTCAGAGTACATGGTCAAGACAGGCCTGGTCCCTATTATAAGAGATAACAAGTCTAATGAGGAAGATGAACACTATCAAGTAATTGTGACAAAAGTGATAAAAGAAAGAGTACAGGGTGCTATGGAAGCATACACCTAAAGACCTAATTTGTTCAATTGGTGATGCTTCCTTGAGAAAGAGGTGCTTATAAGCCAGCTCATGAAGGATGAATATGAAAACAGTCTACTTTAACCCCTACATAGACCTCAAGCCGCTTAATAGAGGAGTCCTCTTCTTAGTCATCTCCATATCACAGGACCTATTCTATTGCTAGGCACAAGAAGTATGAGAAGATATTTATTGAATTAATAAATTAATTAAAATGTTAAGTGTCTTCTAGGAGCTCTACCAAAAGCTCTATATGTTTTATGTAATCTGTGTAACATTCCCACAAGGCAGTTATTTTTCCCTCCTGCATTGCTAATTGAGAAACTGAACTTTGGTTCATTCAATTTATATATTCCAAAAATTCTTGCTATTCCACTGCAGCTTCAGGATTGTCTCTTCAGGATAGACAGCTCTTTAATTTTTAAATATTTTAAAAATATTTTTCCCCATGAAATGTTAGTGTTTTTTCCTGTGTATATTTTACAATGAATGTTTAGAATTTTGTTTTATAACATGGTTTATTTCATGTACCTATTTTTGTCTTAATTCATTCAGGCTTCTATAACAAAACTACCACAAATTGGGTGACTTAAACAACATTTATTTCTCACATTTCTGGAGGCTAGCAAGTCCAAGATCAAGGCCCAGACAGATAAGAACATTTTCCTTGTTCATAGACAGGAGCCGTTTTGTTGTGCCGTCACCTGGTGGAAGGGATGGTGGGCTCCGTGGGGTCTCTTTATAAGGACACTAATCACTCTCAGGATCACTTCCCAAAGGTACCACCTTTTCACACTGTCACAATGGGGACTGGGCCTCAAAACCAACATGTGAATGGAGGGCCCCTTGAAGCATTAAATCTATAGCGATTGCCCTAAGAGAAAATTTCTGTTCATATTCAAAAGCTATATATTTACTTTATATCATAGGTTATCTTTGAGGATTTCCTGAGAGAGTATCTCAGCTTACTAGTGGAAGTAAAAGAAAAAACAAAAAAGAAAAAAAGAATTTTTTTTTTAAAGTAGGAAGGGGATAAGACTTCTAATAACTTTTCCTGTTGGTAGGTGCCTCCACAGAAAGAAAGAAAAATGAATAGAATTCTTTGAAAGTTGTGCTGGAAATTTATTCTGAGTTAACAATACAATTGACAGGGACTCCTTGCTTTTTTCCTAGAATGAGAGACTACACCCAAATCAAATTTCCAACTGCCCCAAGTCTCCACCTGCTGGGTACCTGGTTTTCCCAAATAAATTGTCTGTAATCCCTTAGCATCTTAAACACGGATTGCCTGATGCCCAAATAGTTTGAATCCCACTAATAAGATCATCCCCATGTGTTTCTTATAAGAAAGGGGAACAATAGGAGGGCAGGATAACCTTTGCTGCAGCACAAACCGGTAATCTCACTAGTAACAAGAGGTCTATGGCTTCTCCTGCTAACCGTTAGCTAAAAACTTTTCCCAATAAAGGTTATTTCTTTTTCCAGAATATGTGACTCTGACACTATAGAATTCACTCTTAGCCACCTTGGAGGACAGCCCTAAATGATTTCTTATCTGTCAAATAAAAATTTCTGCTTTACAAAGCACTCAGGAGTAAAAGGTTTTGAGAGGGAGCTGTGTTAAAGGGTAGAAGGTGAGAAGAGGTCTGCTGACAGGGAAAGGTTTTTAACACAACTGGATAAACATGGGAGTACTTGGAGCCATATGGCACCCCATGCTCCAGCCCAAGTAGACAATGGTTTAATTGTCCTTCTAACTTGCTCACTCTTCCAATGAAAAATGCACAGGCTTTGGGACATGAAGAGTAGAATTATAAGTCCTGACTCACCTGCTATTGTGTGAATTTATCAAGCAAGTTTGACTTCTAACACAGTTGTTCAAAACCCTGCTGCATTTATTTACCTAAATCCAATTTAATTTGCCTCTGAGACATCATTCTGCTGAGATGTAGGAAATTCATTCTCTGTATCCCCTCAAACCCTGCAAGGAATTATGCAAAGATTCCGGGGAGATGTCGTATGTAGCACCACAGCACTGGGGAGACCACCTGTTGGTGATGGGATGCCCACTGTCCCATTGTCCAGTCTACCTGCTCCCACCTTGCTCCTGCCCACAGCACATGGGCATCTCACCAGGCCTGGGAAGAAGCAGTCTTCCCATAAGCACTGCTTAGTCATTTCTCCACTGAAGTCTTCCACCTTCTCCTCCAGGGGATAGGGCCTACCAATGTGGCTGTCTCCCTCTGAAGGCCCCTTAACCCCCTCCTGATAGCAGTTGCGTAAAATCATTGAAGAGCTTTCTCATGACTTTGAAATTAAAAACTACCTCCAGATTCCCATTTCAGTGGGTTTTGCCTCTGTCTCTTCTAAGTCTCCCAACTCTCTGTTTCCCCTTCTTGATAATCCTTAACTGTCTCCTGTATAAGTGGAGGAAAGAGAACAACCTACTGTTACAGGATTTCTGTTCCTTTAGTGCCCGTGGTTCTGAGTCACACCATTTCCAAGACTGAAGAGGTAGACCAGACGAAGAGTGATAGGCAGCAGAGTTTATTGATAGTATTAAGTGATGGTACAAAACTTGTCAAGAGGGAGAGGATCTGAGAGGGTTGCCACTGGAGTTTCTAAGTTTAAGGATTTTTATAGGCTTGTTGGTGGGCTGTTTTAATCTGATTTTTAATAAAGATTTTATTTATTTGAGAGAGAGAGAGAGATAGGGACAGAGAGCACAAACAGGAGAAGGAGAAGCAGGAACCCTACTGAGCAGGGAGCCTGATGCAGAGCATGATACCAGGACTCTGGGATCATGACCTGAACTGAAGGCAGATGCTTAACCAACTGAGCCACCCAGGCGCCCCTGTTTTGATCTGATTAACCCTCCATGTGCCTGTCACCCAGTCAGGTTTTTGTCATCTACCTATCACAGGGGAAAAGGTGGAGGGTCCTTCCAGGGTGGTGTAAAATCCCTTTAAGGGTGGTTTTCTCTTGGGGCAGGGGGGCCCCTAGTCCCTGCCTCTCTTTCTTCTGACTATCCTTCATTACTACCGAAAACAAACTCTTTCCCTCAGAATATGAGTTTATTTACATAGGATCAAAAGCTTAATACATATACACCGGAAACTAATAACACCATATGTTAACTAACTGGAATTAAAATAAAAACTTAGGGATGCTTGGGTGGTTCAGTGGTTGAGCATCTGCCTTCGGTTCAGGGTGTGTTCCCAGGGTCCTGAGAGCGAGTCCCACATCAGGCTCCCCACAGGGAGCCTGCTTCTCCCTCTGCTTCTCTCTCCGTGTCTCTCATGAATAAATACATAAATCTTTAAAAAATAAATAAATAAAATAAAAACTTAAACTCAGTACATGTTGATGATGACTGCAAAAAGCATTAGTAAAACACTCTGCAGTTAGCATGAATTAAGTGCTATGAAGAATAAAAGACATCCTTAGAAGACAAGGTCCTTTTCCAAAAGATTGCAGTCAGTTCGAACATGAAATGCACCTAAGAGCATGTACTTCAGAGAACATGAACAGAAATCTAACAAAGAACGGAATTATTCAGTAGTAAAGTAGAAAACAAAACACCCCGTGTGAAGTTTACTTGTAAATGGTCCATAAGGAGTTAACCATGAATTAGGAAAGGGACAGATCCTGAGCTGGGATAGCTAGAGAAATGGAATCTTCACTAACTTTGGAGGATACATAGATACAAACAGAAGACACACACACACTCCTGAAGAGGCTGAAAAAACATGCAGTGAAGGAAAAATAGTGAAGGCACTGGTCTGACTCTACATAGTTACATAGGGTTACACAGTTAACAATATCCTTAAGTAACAACTATTAATTCACCCCACAAGTCAACAATTGTTAAGTGTTTATTTAATAATTAAATATCAGTTATATGCCCATTTGTATTATTAATCTGAATTTTATAATTAAATTCAACAATCATTAAATCAATCCATCTTCTGCTTGCTCCTGGAGATAAATATGCAACTAGCAATTTGAAACTTAAACTCTTAAATAAATAAATAAATAAATAAACAAACCTAAACTCGAGGGGCTCATGGATAACTCAGTCATTTAAACATCTGATTCTTGATTTTGACTCAGGTTATGATCTCAGGGCTGTGAAATCAAGCCCTGCATCAGACTGTGCTGGGTGTGGACCCTGCCTAAGATTCCCTCTTCCTCTGCCTCTGCCCCTCCTACCCTACTCTCTGCCTTGCTCCCTCTCCAAAAAAAATTTTTAAAATAATAAAACCTAAACGCTAATTGTTTATTAATTCCATAGCCATTTATTATTCCTCTACCTTGTGGGCAGCACTGGGAATAGGACATAGGGAAAGAGGAAAAAAATACCGACTATAAATTAAATGAGCTAACATAGGCTTACTAGGCTAGCACTTTACATGTCTTATCTTACTTTATCTAAGTCAATCCCTCCAGCAAAACAAACAAGCATTTTGTGCATTTTACATTTTTGAAATAGAGACTGAGTACCAGAGACATCGAGTAACTCATGTAAACTACACAGCTAGTATACAGCTTATAAACAATTTGAGACAAAAGATATAGTCATTCAAATAAGTAGTTACTGTGTACTCAGTGTAAAGGATACAAAGGGGAGGATAAAGACTATAGAAGTAATTATATGATTAATGAGAGGAAATAACTTTGGCAAGGATTATGATAACAAGCTTTACAGATTAATGTGACCAAATCTAAACTAGTGGTTTTCACCCTGTTGCACATTGGAAACCAATGGGGGAGCTTTAAAAGAATCTGATGTTTGGATCCTATGCCCAGAAATTCTGATGTAATTGATCTCGGGTATAGTCTGGGCTTTAGAATTTTAACAGCACGGATTCTAATGTGCAGGTAAGGTTGAGACTCTGTGTTCTAGAACAGTGCTTCGAGGCTTTAGAGATCATACAAATAACCTAGCGAGGCTCTTTTACTGAAGATTCTGATTCAGAAGGTCTGTGGTAGGGCCCAGATTCTTCATTTCTTTCCTATGCCTATGTGCTGAAATGGCAGCATGCATAAAGTACTAATGGAACCGAGAGGAAGGGGTGTTACTAATTGCTTGGGGACAATGTGGATTAGGCAAAATAACTGATATCTCCCTGGCCTTAGCATGGGTTTTGGACTAGGACAATACAATCTTTTCACACCATAACAGATCTTTTTTTTTTTTTTCCCTCCAGCAAAGTTAACTACCCTCTTGAATGCAATAGCATTCTCTGAAATCCCAGTTTTCACGACTCCATGCATCATCAGCTAGTTCTGTCCTTTTAACACAACCTCATAATTCAATTATACCAATTCTTAGATTACAGAGAGAGTTCCAATCCATAGTTCCCAGCACTTTTAATCTATATATCAATCTGTCAATCTATATATCAGTATCTATCACCTTCCTATAACCTTTTCTTCTTGCCTTCCAAAGATTCCATGACACATCATTAGCAATCACTTCCTTGTAAACACCCTCACTTGCTCCTCTATGGTATTCATCCTCAAAAAAATCCAACCATTCTTTTCCATATCTGCTTTCTCTCAATTGAATGTTCATTGAGAAAATCATACCACCATGCCAATCTGGACTCACTTTAAATTGAAAATAGGCACTCAGTCCTGCTGACAATATCACAATCTTTCCACAGTTCACCTTTTCACTTCAAAATATATCTCTGGTCTTCTCATTCCTCCCTCTTCTTACCCCCTTTTTGCCTTACTCTTAGCTGAAGACCTCATCTCATTTTATTAAAAAAATGTATGTCATCTAATAGGAACTACTTTATTCTCCCACCCATATACAAACATCTGCATCTGAATTCATCTTCTGCTTTTTCCTTCTTGTTAAAATGATGGAAATCTATGTAATTTTCAAAGGCCCACTTATGCTTTGGATCAATTCCTTCATTCTCCCCTATAATTCCATTCCTGTAGGTATTTTCTTTTTTCTCTAACATCAACAATTTCTGTACTACATCACCCCTACCACTATCACTTATCTGCCAACACAACAACATTAACAAAAAGCTTCCCTTGGTCTGCTTAACCCACTCACCATCCTATTTCTCTGATCTTCATCCCCCACCCTTGCCCCGCCAGAATAACTCCAAGAAACCAACCAAAGAAACAAAACCTGAAGCCATGTCCACACTTGTTCATCTTTTGTTCTTCAGTCTTCCTACCTCACTACACCTTGAAACTATTCTTGCCAGAAACTAATGATTGCCATATTGCCAAATCCATTGATCATTTCTGTGTCCTCACCACTTCCATGCAGCATTTGCTATAGTTGACCACTTCCTTTCACTTATAAAACTTCCTTCTCTTGACTTCTATGACATCAACTTCTTACCTCACAGGTTGTTCCTTCTCAGTCTCTTGCTGGCTCTTCATCCTCTGTCCAATTTTGAAATGTTGGAGCTTCTCATAGCTCAATTCTCAGTCTACAGTCTGCTTAGGTAATCTCATGGAATCCCAAGGCTTTAGGTTTCATGTATAAATTCATAACTGCCAATTTTATGTCTCCAGCCTAGAATCAGACCAATATATCCATCTGTTTACTTGGCATTATCATTTGTATAATCGGTCTCTCAGACTTGATTATTGTCAATGCCACTGACCAAAGACCACTGGGAATAAAACTATTGTTGAGCAAGGTGGGTTTATTGTTTTAGTAGGTGAGAATATACACCATGGAGAACCTTGGGCGTTTCAGTAAAAGGGCGTTAGAAATTTGGACTTGTTATATGACTAGGGAAAGATTCAAGGGAAAGGGGCTTTGATTTGGATTGGAACCTACAGGGAAGCAGGAGTAATTTTATAGCTATACTTTAATAAGTATTATCTAGAAGGACTCAGTATTATCTATTGGGCTGAGGCTAAGACTATAATTGGAAAAAAAAAAAAAAAGCAGCAGTCACTCTTATTAGCCAGGATAGGAAAATGTTTGCTCATTTTGTGGCTCAGACAATATTTATGTTTTTTTATTTTTGTCTTGATTTATCATGGTCATAGAGTGGCTTTGTCTGATGTTGATGTTCTGTGAATTTACACCTTCCCTTATCACTTCCCCCAACATACCAAGTTCATTGCTACCTCTGCACCTTCTCTATCCTTTGCCTGGTAGTCTCTTTCCCTATTGGTCCCATCATGGTACCTCCTTTCTAGTCACTAACACATCCTTCTACTTTATTTCCTTCAGAACACTCAGCAATATCTGGAAGAAATTTGTTCATTTGTTCATTTCTCTGTTGTTGCCTCCTTACTGGACTTTTGCTTCCCAAGGGGATGGTGTTTTTCTGTGGTGTTCACGGGTGCAAGGCAACCCCATCCTCTAGAAATCCGCCTTACAGCCCAGGGGGGCTCGATAAACCTACACTGACTGAACGAATGTTTGAACGTCGCTGGGCTCATTTCTGCAACAGTCATACACAACCAGCAATTGCATTTTTTGTTTTAATGAAGTAGGGCATTCCACAAAAAGAAGTGAGAAGCATGGGGTCAGGAAAGTGACCACCTTTAATTCATAGTATGTGCCCAGCATCTAGTGTGACCACGGTAGGTCAGGATCTGCTCTTTTCTAGAACCTGAGGGTCTGCTGTCTCTGAATTACCTTTCCTGAAAATAGTGCTGGACCCTTAACCGTACGGTCCACCTTTTTCTTTCTTTCTTTCTTTTTTTTTTTTAAGCAAAGAAATTTTTTTTTAAAGCAAAGATTTTTTTTTTTTTTTTTAAAGCAAAGAATTATTCCCGGGCTTTATTTCCGTAAACGCTCGGCCAGCCAACCACCGCCTAGGGGAAGAAACCCAACCCCCTTGCGCAAGCGCCCGGCCGGCGATTCCGCGACTCGGAGCGCTTTACAGTGCGCATGAGCAACTCGAAGCGGCGAGGCGGGAAGTGCTGCGCAGGCGCGTTTGGCCGACTCGCTAGGTGTGGAGCTCTTGGAGGCGGCGACCCAGGCATCTGGGGAGCCACAGAAGTCATATTCCCTGAAACTGTGAGTTTCCGACGGTTTGTCCCATGGCGCGGGATTGTGAGGGATTAGAAACGAATTCTGGATCGTGACTTGGGTGTTATAGCCGCGCAGTAAGCCCACCCCGCGCCTTCGGACCCCGCAGACCCGCGGCGGGAAAGGCGTGCGCCTGCGCGCTAAGCACCCCGGCGGCTCTCGGGTCTGAGGGGGGAGGTCGTTCCGGGCTGAGCTCGCGGCCCGCCCTCCCCGGAGGAGCCCATTCATTCCCTCTTCTCTTTCTTTGCTCGGCGCTCGCGGCCAGAGTCGGATCAGTTCTCCATCGGCTTGCATGGGCCCTCCCACGGGCCTCCTGGCGCTCCCTTTGAGGAGTCAGAACGATTTCCCCCTTCAGCCCTCTCCCCGGGGTCAAGCCTCTCCCCCCACCAGGCCTCGCCCGCCCCGGGCTCTGCCGCCTCCGTTCCCCCCAGCACCTGCCCCCTGCCGCCAGCCGCCGCCGAGGAGGCTCCCCTGACTAGGACAGTTCCCCCTCGTCCCCCTGCCTGTGTTTCTGGAAGGTGAAAATGAAGCAAATGGAATCCTTAGAAATAGCCCACGGGTTTCCCACCTTTGGGGACTTACACATATGGTGCGCTTTTAAACGTTTGCCCCTTGGGGGACAGTGGCATCTTTTAGTGCCTGGTTCAATAGTGATTTAAACTTCTCGTGTTCTCCAGTATTCTAATTTTCGCAGCTGCTTTGCTCCCCCTGTGGACATGAGCCCTTGGCTGGCATTTTGCATCCCAGTTGTTTTGTGATGGAGGCGTCTTTGGGGATTCACATGGATGATCCAATGGCTTTTTCTCCCCGGCGTCGTGACCAGGTTCAGGTGGATGGCTCGTTAAAAAAACATGAGCAGAATGTTAAACTACCAGGTAGGTGTTTAATTCCAAGGACGTGCAGGCTACAGTTCTGTGATCTTGATTATTTTTCCTTAAAAAGGAACTTCCTGAATGGTAAAGTGAGTTGTATGTTTATATGGGAATATTTTTTTACAAATCAGTAAAGCAGGGGGATCCCTGGGTGGCTCGGCGGTTCAGCGCCTGCCTGTGGCCCAGAGCGTGATCCTGGAGACCCGGAATTGGGTCCACGTCGGGCTCCCTGCATGGAGCCTGCTTCTCCCTCTGCCTGTGTCTCTGCCTCTCTGTCTGTGTGTGTGTGTGTTTCTCATGAATAAATAAATAAAATCTTCAAAAAAAATTAATAAAGCATCCTGAGATCTAGATTTAGGATTGGAGTGCATTTTAGGATTACAGTCCATCCATGTCCTTTTACAGATGATGTTGCTAAGGTCTAAATATTGGTGGTTATCCAAGAACACAATTGTTGATGCCCAAACTAAAATTTCTTTTCTCCTAGACCTGTGTTCTTATCTCTACACACTGTATAGCATTAAACTTGGATTTAGAAGTCAACGTTGGAGGGGTTTTCACTTAAAATATTGAAAAGCAGAATTCACTGACAAAAATAAATGGTTGTAGCAATAGTAAAGCACTGTATCTCAGTGTAACATCCTGAAGTGTTGTTTGACCCTAACCAAGACCCTGAAGTGAGAAGGAGAGGTGCAAATGAGACCTGATCTTGTACACTAAAATACCCACCTTCATTCCTGCTCTAGGAGTGTTTGGGACATAACAGGCATTTAATAAATATTCCTTAAATAGTGGAGTTCCAGTTGACCTTTTTTTTCCCCCTTAAAAGATAGCTAAATATTCTTTTCCATCTTTGTTTTAAACATATTTAGTGCTTGCCCAAAAGATACTACTTTTGACCTTCTATCCATGACATATATTTACCCAAAATAGATTTTAACAACACCCTGGAAAAATGACATTACATGCTTTTGCTTCTTGACTAAAACTAAACTATTCTTTGGTATCAAAATGAGTACCCTTTCTGATGTTCCTATTTTTGGTAATGAAAGCTGCTATTATTCCACTTACCTATGCTTAAAACTTTAGAGATGTCTTAGATTTGTTTTTTGTTGTTTTGGTTTTTAAAGATTTTATTTATTTATTTATTTATTTATTTATTCATTCATTCATTCATTCATTCATGAAAGACACACACAGAGAGAGAGAGAGAGGCAGAGACACAGGCAGAGGGAGAAGCAGGCTCCATGCAGGGAGCCTGACATGCTGGGACTCCATCCCAGAACCCCAGGATCACGCCCTGGGCTGAAGGTGGCGCTAAACCGCTGAGCCACCCGGGCTGCCCTTTCACTTAGAATTGTAATTTTCCCCATATCCAGTTACCCAGCTTTATCTTTTTCCTTTTTTTTTTTTTAATATGTTTGGCATTGCTTCTTTCCATTTCCACTTCCACTACAGTCATTCATTCCCTTACACTTTGCTCCTGAATTGCAATGAAGTTTCATATCTAAACTACCTGCTTTCACTTCTTTTTCATCCTACAGTTCATCTGGTACACTGCTACTAGAACAATCTTAAAATGCTAAAGTTTTGTGGCTTTTATGTAACAGTTTTGAACCTTATAGGCAGTATCTTTGATAATTCATAAAACATCCTGAAATTTTAGTCATAACTTTTTTTAATGACTCTTGGTAAAAGCTAAGGTTATATCAAAAAATAGCTTTAGTCAGGAGTAAAGCTGATGAAATCCAGGCCCATAACTGTTTTATGATCTAATATGATTTACTTTCCCTTGATGGAATAACTTTTGAATGGTGGGAACTTTTTATACATCTTTATATTCCCAGAACCTAATAGTGTGTTGCACATAGTAGGTGCTTGAGAATACTTGAATGAGTGGTTTAATGCAAGGATTTTTTCTTTTTTTAAGATTTTATTTATTCATTCATGAGAGAGAGAGAGAGGCAGAGACACAGGCAGAGGAAGAAGCAAGCTCCACGCTGAGAGCCCGATGCTGGACTCGATCCGGGTCTCTAGGATCAGGCCCTGGGCTGAAGGCAGGCGCTAAACCGCTGAGCCACCCAGGCTGCCCTAATGCAAGGATTTAAGTAAAATATTTAGTGTAATGGATGAATAATGATCTTTTATTTTGGGAGATTTGTCAACTTTGTATAGCTTTTTTTGATAAAAATTATACTTAAAATTTAGAAATGATAGAAAACCAAAATAAGGAAATAGTATCTCGCTATACAAATATTGTCACTGTTACATTTTGTTACAGTCCTTTAGTCTTCCTTTCATACAGCGGTACATAAAAAAAAAAAAAATTAGTATTGTAACCAATTTATTCCTAATCCTTATTAGCAGTATATAACCTGAACACTTCCTATATATTTAAATAATCTACAGGTTGATTTAAGTTGACTGCCTAATGTTTCATTGCATAGTATGCTATTATTTAATTACCTTTTTTGTTGAACTTTTGTATTTTCCATTTTTTCCTATTAAGAAAAATGCTCCAACAAACGAAGTACTGGGCATGGTATTAAATGTTTATGTTCCTCTGTATTGTTGAACTATACCATAAGGCATGCATTTGGTGTGTTATATGGATGCTCTTAGCTCATACTACTGAAGTGGGTTATAGGTGCCATATGATATGCCTGGGACAGATCCAGTTTATGCTTATTGTCACACTGTCATTATTATTAGTGCCCCATTTTCACTCTCAAAGAGTGCCTCAATTTGGACTAAATTATATGATCTTCCTAGTTTAAGGAATGTAAGTCAGGCAGTACATGAAGCTCCAGAATAAGCATCACATATGTTCCTAGAATGTCCGTTTTACTCCTTGGTAATTGAAAACATTTCATTTATATGATGAATATTAAATGTTTATTATGTGCAATTACTTCTCTAGGTACTGGGATAAATCAGTGCATACAACAGAAAAAAACCATTGCCCTCAGTCTAAGGGAAAGATAGACAATAAAAGAAATAGTATGTTCAAAAGTAGTTAGTACTGTGAAGAAAATATAGCAGGGAAGTGGAGATAGGAAGTGTTAGAGGAGGACATTGTGATTTTTAATAAGTGTAATTGGTCACAGAAGACTTCACATTTGACCTAAGACTTTAAGATGGTAGAGAGCTATGTAGGGGAAAGCATTCCAGGCAGAGGAAACAGCAAGGGAGAAGGCCCTCAGATGGGAGTGTGCCGAGCATTTAGGAATAGCAAGGCGGTCCTTGTGACTAGAAGCTGGAGGGTGATGGGAGTGATGACAGAGAGGTGTGAGGAGAAGAGGTAGTTCCTTAGCTTTTATATGAAGCAAGTTATTAAGCTCCTATGGGTTGAGCAAAATAGTGATACGATGATGTACCTCTCACAGGATTACTCTGGCTGTGTTACAAATAGATGACACAGGCCAGCAATGATGAAAACAGGGAGTATAAGGAGGCTCTTGCTGTATTAAGGCCATTTGGGTATATTATGTAGCAGGAAAAAAATTTTTACTTAAAATTTCAAAGCAGAAGCCTAGACCTTTATGTTTAAAATATAGGCATTTAGGGCAGCCTCGGTGGCTCAGCGGTTTAGTGCCTGCCTTCAGCCCAGGGTGTGATCCTGGAGATCCAGGATCGAGTCCCATGTCAGGCTCCCTGCATGGAGCCTGCTTCTCCCTCTGCCTGTGTCTCTGCCTTCTCTCTCTCTTGCTCTCTCTCTCTCTCTGTGTCTGTCATGAATAAATAAATAAAATCTTTTTAAAAAATAGGCATTTAAATAATTTTTTGGCTTATAGACTTTTCAGGCTCTTGCCCTAATCCTCAGAGGATATATTCATTCATCTCTGTCTTCATTAGTATTTTCCATCGTTTAACATTAATGCTCTCTTCTGCCGTTTACTCTCATCTCCATTTCAGAATTGAGGATTTTGCCTTCAGTTTGGTTGTCAGAAAGTTTTACTGTTGTTTAAAAATGTCAAAGTTGTGACTGGAAATTAATACAAACATATTTTGGGTTTTATAAAGATAGGTAAGTACACAGCAGGTTAGTAGTGAGTGATTTGAAAGCACATCGAGCTACATAGTCATTCACATGACTTGTGCATTACAGTAGTTCTTTATTACATAAAATCTCTCTCTGGTGATTTCTAGTAGTTAACTAGCATCTCTACCACTGACTGCCAGCTCATGCTACTACAGAAGGAAGTTCCAAAATACGGAACTCAGTAGACTTGGAAGTAAAGTTCGTTTAATATGACCCTTTTGTTTGCAGGTTAAGAAACTGCAACTGGACATTAATGTGGTTTAGTGATAACCATTGAATCTAGGCTTTCTTCTTCTATATCAACATTCCAATAGTACTTTTTGTGATAATGAAAATGTCTCTTTGTTGTCACCTCTGGCTAGTGTGACTGAGGAACTTTTTAATTTTTTTAAAATTTTAACTGAAATTTAAATAGTCACATGAAAATAGTAGACACACAACTCTTTATCATAGTACTACAAAGCTTTTGGTATTGATCATATATACACATACGATAGAACATGCACACAAACTTTATTAGTTTGATATGTTTAGTAATAAAAAGACTACAAACAGGCTTAACATATTTCATCATATACAAATATCATTGATTGTTAGATATACCATTTTATGTACTATGCAAAAATGCTAAAAAAAGAAATGCCACCAGTTATAACACAATGCTTTCTTATCACTTAGAATTTTTTATTTTATACTTTTTGAAAGAGTTCTTTTAGATCTAATTGAATAATTCTTAAATTATTAATTAAATTACATTAAAAGGGGGATCCCTGGGTGGCGCAGCGGTTTGGTGCCTGCCTTTGGTCCAGGGCGCGATCCTGGAGACCCGGGACCGAATCCCACGTCGGGCTCCCGGTGCTTGGAGCCTGCTTCTCCCTCTGCCTGTGTCTCTGCCTCTCTCTCTCTCTGTGTGACTATCATAAATTAAAAAAAAAAATTACATTAAAAGGAATTAAAATTAAAAAGGAATACGAATATTTCACATCTTTCTCTCCTGAGTCAATTTTTGTACTCCAGACTTTTTTTTTTTTTTTTAAGATTTTATTTATTTATTCATTCATGAGAGACACGGAGAGAGAGAGAGGGAGGCAGAGACACAGGCAGAGGGAGAAGCAGGCTCCATTCAGGGAGCCTGACGTGGGACTTGATCCCGGGACTCCAGGATCACGCCCTGAGCCGAAGGCAGGTGCTAAACCGCTGAGCCACCCAGGGATCCCCTGTACTCAGACTCTTTGATACCCTATTTCCCCCCCCCCTCACAATATTGTTCTCTATACATTAGTGATGCAGAATTTCTTTGAAGTTTATCTTTTTAGAGCCTTTTTTTTTTTTTTTTAAAGATTTACTTATTTATTTATTCATGAGAGAGAGAGAGAGAGAGAGGCAGAGGGAGAGGGAGAGGCAGAGGGAAAAGCAGAGGGAGAGGGAGAGGCAGAGGGAAAAGCAGAGGGAGAAGCAGGCTCCATGCAGGAATCCCATCGTGGGACTTGATCCCGGGTCTCCAGGATCACGCCCTGGGCTGAAGGCGGCGCTAAACCGCTGAGCCACCTGGGCTTCCCTTTTAGAGTCATTCTTAATGGGAGCTCAATTACATGGAGCTAACCTATGTTTGATTTCTCCTTCACTACCTTTACCATGTCTCCCTAAAACCATTTGCTCATAAGGGTTAAATGTGAATGCTCCTTTGTGATTTCTTGGATTTCTTTAAGGTACTAATACCTGTTCTGTAAGTTTTGATGCTGGCCAACAATAATTGTAGGTTGCATCCCAATTTCAGATTTTTTAAAATGTGTTTCAGAATCAAGGAAGTGTAATACAAAATTGAACATATTTTACCCTGTGACACTGGAATTTGAAACTGGTTGGAATTGACACTCATTAGGAAAGATTGCAATTGACTGTGGTGACTGTGACTGCTAGAAAGCTGGCTTTTCCCCCAGGCCTTGGTTTTGGTTTTTAGAGTGAAGTAGTGTGGTAGCTGGTAAGTGGTTGCTACTGTCTTTGGCTTCACTCTTTTGTAACTTCTAAACTTTTGGGGTTTTTTTCCCTACAGCTCTCTCTCAGGGCCCGAAATGATAGTAATAATTTATTCATTGAACAAACATGGCAGGCACTGTTCTAACTAGGAGCTGAATGTACGGTGGTAAATTATATAAACAGAGACTGTACTGGTGGAGCTTATATTCTGGTGGGAGGAGGCAGAGAGCAAACAAACAGGATGATTTTATAGTGGATAAGCACTCCAAAGACAATGAGTAGGGTAATATGAGTAATGAGAGGAATGGTATTTTAATTAGGGTGTCAGAGAAGACTGACCATTGAGCCAGCCACATGAAACTATTTGGGAAAAAAATTTCAAGTAGAGGGAATAATAAAAGCAAAAGTGCTGAAGAAATAACAATAACTACAACAATAAGAATTACCACTGTCTTTTATTTAATATTTACTATGTGCTAGGCATTGTGTTAAAAGCTTCTCTTGGGTATATTATTTCATTTAATCCTCACAGTATGTCAGTGGCATGGGTATAGTTATTGCCCCTTCGCTGTACATGAAGAGACTAAGGCTCAAAGCAGTAAGTTGTGTGCTGCCTGTTAAATATTGGAGCCAGGATTTTAATTTAAGCCTCCTATCTCCCAGACTGATAACAAAGTACTGTTATATTCTTGCCTCTGGTATTGAATGAAACTCATGAAGCTTCTCCAGTTCCCCTGTGAAGTAGATGGTAAAGTTAGTTCTTCCCATGCTTAGATGGATTGAAAGAATACTGGACTAGCTCTTCTTGGCCTGTTATTTAGTTCCAGTTTTTTTTTTTTTTTAATTCATTTGAGAGCCAGCACACACACAAGAGCAAGTAGCGGGGAAGATCAGAGGGAGAGGTAGAAGCAAGACTCCCTGCTGAGCAGGGAGCCTAGTGATGTAGGTGGGGCTTGATCCCAGGACCCCAGGATCATGACCTGAGCTGAAGGCAGACACTTAACCAACTGAGCTACCCAGGCACCTCTAGTTTCCAGGTCTTAATGTTGTATTTCCTCCCTTCAAATTCATCCTCTACTTATTTTTCTGCTTAAAAGTTTTCCATAGCTTTCACTTGCATTCTCTGTCTTTCCCTTCTTCAGCCACATTGAATTTCATTACTTCCTCACCTGCCTCTCCCCAGAAAATAATCCATGTCTTTTTCCTTTTGTATGTCTTTGCAGACATAGTTCTTTATTCCTAAAATACCTCATCACTTTTTCTACTTGGTGCTTCACAACACAGCTTAACTGTTACCTGAAGCTTCCTGGTACCTTCAGATGTGTTTGTTCCCCTCCCCCTCCTGCTATCTAGTAATATGTGCATTGCCTGTATTACTACAATTACTGTTTTGTATTCAGAGTGAGGTTAATCTGTTTTTTTTCAATTAGACTAAGCTCTAAGAGAACAGGGCTGCACCAAATTTGTTTTTTTTTTTTTTTAACTTACCCATCACTGAGCATTTTTAAAATACAGTGTTTATTAAATGGACAAATGATTTCACTTCCCTGAATAGGGTTTTCTTATCTGAAAATCAGGATAATTTCTGTTCTGCCATTACCTCAGTGCTGTTGTGAAGATCTGAAAAGATAATACAGGTGAAAGCGATTTGATAGCGTCTTAAACCATTAAATATACTATTCAGATTATTATAACTTAAAAAGTAGCTGATGATTGGTTTAGATGTTGTAATAAAATCTGATGGCTTTTAAATATGTAGCTTTCTTTTTATATCCAGTAGTTTATCACACCTGGTTTTACTGCCTCTCCTTATTTTTAAACATGTATATTTTTGTGGAGAGCTTATATTTATTTAAAAGAAATTTATCATTTGCTCTCAAGGATAGAGGATACTATTGATAACTGGGACAATTCTTTAAAAATATTTCTAACATTCCTGAGAGTTTGGTAGACTTTTCTCTCTGAAGGTATACCATGACTATTCAATATATAAAACTTTCCCAAGCTTTTAAGATTTTGTGTCTTTGGGAGAGAGAAATATTTTCAAAAAGATTAGCATTGTGTCCTTGTCATGCCATCTAGTGATCGCAGGACAAATTGTTTAGTTATTTTTTAAATTTAGCTTCTTTATTGTGTTGTATTCTATACAACGGCAGTGTATCTGTTAGTATGTAATTCCAGAGTAATAAAAATTCGATGTGTGTTATTCTAGGACTTACCAGTTTTACCTGTTTGTTCAAGAAGGTATGTGTGTTATAGCAATCTAACAGGGTTTTAAATATTTTTACCGGGATCCCTGGGGGGCGCAGTGGTTTTGGCGCCTGCCTTTGGCCCAGGGCGCGATCTTGGAGACCTGGGATCGAGTCCCACGTCGGGCTCCTGGTGCATGGAGCCTGCTTCTCCCTCTGCCTGTGTCTCTGCCTCTCTCTCTGTGTGTGACTATCATAAATAAATAAAGAAAAAAAAGCTTAAAAAAAACCAAATATTTTTACCATGATTTTAAGATTATAGCTATGTTTTAATTCGTAATTTACTCTTGTTTTAGAATTTATTTCATTGAGTTTATTTTAAAGTATAAAATACACTCATTAATTATAACTATAAATTCTTCCTTGATAGGTGTTAAAAAAGATATCGAGAAGCTTTATGAAGCTGTACCACAGCTTGGTAATCTGTTTAAGATTAAGGACAAAATTGGAGAAGGTAACTTAGAGATCTACTTTATTTATAAGTTTCTTTTCCTTTGTATAATCTTGATTTTCATTACTATTTCCTATTGAAAAGTATATCCTTTTAAAAATATTAAGAACATGGTCATATTACTAATTATGATATCAGGTTTTCTTTTTCCCTGGAAAGAATGAAAGAATAAGTATTTACAGTAAAATGAACAGTCCTGTTTTCATCTTTATGCTGTTATACTATTAAAAGTATTGGTATACTAATATATCATTAATGATAATTATTAAAAATGAAAATTTCTAAATGCATATGGGAGAGTTTGATCAAGGGAAAACACCTTTTCCTTTCTCCATTAGTCAGATAGAACTGTATGCTGAAACATTTATGAAACTTAAGGTGGCAAAATGATGAAAATAAAGTGGTACAATATTTATAAGAGAGTATTGGGGCACCTAGGTGGGTCAGTTGGTTAAACGTTTGCCTCTTGGTTTTGGCTTAGGTCATGATCTCAGGGTCATGGGATTGAGCTCTGCACTGGGCCCCTGGGTCTGTGGGGAGTCTGCTTGAGATTATCTTCCCCCTACCCTCTACCCTCGCCAATAAGTAAGTTAAAAAAAAAAAAGAAAAAAAGATGGTCAGTATTAAAATAAATGTCATTAAGAGACTGGCAGTCTTGTTGGCTGAATGAAGGGTGAATTTATGAAGTCAATAAGAAGGTAAAAGATAATAGAAGTTTTTGATGGCTATGTTGGGAAATGCCTAATTAAAAACCAAAAAACCTTCCAATTACTTCATTGCTTTTCACAATGAAAAGTATCAGATAAGAAAAGCCTAGGTCATTGGGAGCAGAAGAATTAGAAGATGAGATGATTTGGGATGCAAGAAGTAGTTCTTTACATCTTCTCCTTACCTTTTTTGAACACTAACTTAGTGTTCAAAAATTCTGTTCTGGAATCCATTTGTCCTAACATTGATAGTTATTCCTGGAGTGGGGGAAGACAGGAGGATGGTCTAAGTTTAGAAAATATAGTACTTACATATAGCTCCCTTTTGGTTATTCATGATGTACTTTTTTGTTGTTTTTTTTTTAAAGATTTTATTTATTTATTCATGAGAAACAGAGAGGCAGAGACACAGGCAGAGGGAGAAGCAGGCTTCATGCAGGGACCCCGACATGGGACTCGATCCCAGGTCTCCAGGGTCATGCCCTGGGCCAAAGGTGGCATTAAACCGCTGAGCTACCCAGGCTGCCCTCGTGATGTACTTAAACACATTAAAGCTCTGGAAATTTTTGTAGGAAATTTTTGTAGTAAAGAAATTTATCGGGCAGCCCCAGTGGCGCAGCAGTTTAGTGCCGCCTGCAGCCCAGGGCATGATCCTGGAGACCCAGGATCGAGTCCCACGTCAGGCTCTCTGTATGGTGCCTGTGTCTCTGCCTCTCTCTCTCTCTATGAATAAATAAAATTAAAAAAATTAAAAAAAAAAAATTTATCAATTTGTTTTAACTCCGTATTTCTCCAATTTAACTGGCCACCAACTCCTTTCTGTTTTGTTTAATGCTAAATTTAAAAGCATACTGGTTGGTGTTTGGCAGATCCTAGGAACTTCCATCTAATTTCCCTGCATTAATCTATGCGAGCAGCTGTCAACTTACTGGAGGAAAGAAACTGCCCAGAAATTTTGAGATGCTTAAATACTTTTAGACCAATTAGACTTATTTAATATGAATACTTGTTTTTTTTTTAAAGGATTCCAATAAAATACTTTAAAATAAAAAAAATAAAAAATAAAAAATAAAAGCATAGGTGTTTTTGTCTTTTCCCCCAAATCCTATAAATATTTCTGCTTCTAATAGACCTATATCCAAATGTTAAAGTCATTTCAAATGACAGTATTATAGAAAAATACTAGAATGGATTATGACCACGGAAATTTTTTTTTAAGATTTTATTTACTTAGTCATGAGAGACACAGAGAGAGAGGGGCGGGGCAGAAGGAGAAGCAGGCTCCATGCAGGCAGCCTGACATGGACTCGATCCTGGGTCTCCAGGATCACACCCTGGGCTGAAGGCGGCACTAAACCGCTGAGCCACCCGGGCTGCCCATGACCATGGAAATATTTTGTGCTATCTCAGGCAAACAGATTTACTCTAGAGCTTTGGTAAATTAACATACCCTATAGGGATCCCTGGGTGGCGCAGCGGTTGGGCGCCTGCCTTTGGCTCAGGGCGCGATCCTGGAGACCCGGGATCGAATCCCACGTCGGGCTCCTGGTGCATGGAGCCTGCTTCTCCCTCTGCCTGTGTCTCTGCCATTCTCTCTCTCTCTCTGTGTGACTATCATAAATAAATAAATAAATAAAAATTAAAAAAAAAAAAACATATCCTATAAAGAACTGAGAACAGTAAGAATTTATTAAAAATTGAAAGTTAGATATATTTATAAATGTTGTTACTCTTTGTTTAATATAATTAAATATATTAATGATAGATTAGGATAACTTTATGGGTTCCAAACAGTTTTTAGGATCTGTTTTAGCATCATTTCATTAGCATTTAAAGAAACCAAATACTGAAAAATCTAATAAATTGTTTTACAGGCACTTTTAGCTCTGTTTATTTGGCCACAGCACAGTTACGAGTAGGACCTGAAGAGAAAATTGCTCTAAAACACTTAATTCCAACAAGTCATCCTATAAGAATTGCAGCTGAACTTCAGTGTCTAACAGTGGCTGGGTAGGTAATATAAAGATATTTTAATTGAACCGGCTATATATAATTTTTAAGTATCTAACAGATGATGAGAATATCCATGAATTAGACATTTTTCAGTCAGGTGTTTGCAATTTGGTAGCACTTTTCCTGTAACGTTGGAATGGTTAATTAAATTTATAATTTTAGGGTGGATTACCCTTGGGGCTAAGCTCGACTTCCTGTTCTCTTACCACTTTTTCTAATTTTCCTGCCAGATCATAAACCATGGTCTAGATATTTTTTAAAATGTAGTGAATTCATATTTCACATCTCCCCAGCCATTGACAGCCTCATCTCTTACTTTATTTTGAACAACAGAAACATCTGGTATGTCTTCCACATTGATCTCACTCTTCTAGGTCATTCTCCCTCTACTGTCATCCCTCTTCCAGCTGCTCCGTTGTCTTTGCTGCCTTTCCCAGC
The DNA here is from genome assembly GCF_018345385.1 of Vulpes lagopus. Classification (NCBI taxonomy): domain Eukaryota; kingdom Metazoa; phylum Chordata; class Mammalia; order Carnivora; family Canidae; genus Vulpes; species Vulpes lagopus. Next base: position 146,328,086 of record NC_054826.1, on the reverse strand, counting down.
CAGACTTCCCAAAAATGATCTACATACACTGTTTTCACTTCCACACCCTACCTTCACTATCACAGTATCTGCTGTTCTCTATGCTAAACTGAAACTACTTTAGATAGCGTTAACCAGGACTTCCATTTTGCCAGGTTTGTCTTTTCTCTTCACATGAACCCTAGGCAGTGTTTTGATTTGAACCATTGTCTTTCGTCTTTTGACTTCTGTACTGCCACACATGCCTTGTTTTCTCTGTGCTTTATTTGGCCTTTCACTTTTAATATCCTTTTGCCAGTTCTTCCTCATCTACCTGATATCTAAATGTTGGAGTTTCTTGGTGCCTGATCTTGGGCTTTTTTGCTCTGAACTCTTCTCTGTATTTCCTTGTGGCTTTAAATGTATGGTAATGATTCCTGTAAGTATATATCTTGCCTCAGACCTCTTACCTATAGATTTGTATACACCCACCTGCTGATTTGACATCTATTTGAGTACCTAATAAATATTTCAAGCCTAATATTCTGTAAACTAATTTTAATACTCCTTCGCCCAAAAAACCCCTATTGCAACAGCCTGTTTTTGTCTGCTCATCTCAGCATCTATTATTAAATCTTGGCCATTTTGGATCCAAAATATTGTCTAAAAACCTATCCATGCTTTTCTGTCTTCTCAACCACACCTCAGACCAAGCCTGGATTACTAAAATAGCCTTCTTTTCTTTCCCCCTGAATCCCATGGTCACAAAACAGCCAGAGTGATCTTTAAAATATAAAAATTTGTATGTATATAATATAAATAGTATACTATTAGTTCCATCACTTAAAATCCTTTAATGGTTTCCCAGTGTCCTTTGGGAAAAAAAAATCCAACCTTATCCTGTGCCATTCTTCCCACCTCCCTGTGTTAGTATCTTCAAATTTGTCTCACACTTTCTCATCTCAGTTTCACTACCCATACTGTTCACCAGTAAGACCTCTCCCAATCTTTGCCTGCTGACCCCTATTCTTTCTGATCTGACCAGGAGTGGCACGACTTCAAAGATGTCTTCTGAGGGGCACCCAGGTGGTTCAATCAGTTAAGCATCTGACTCTTGATTTCAGCATGGATCTTGATCTCGGGGTCCTGAGTTCCTCTGAGAGTGGAGCCCACTTAAAAACAAAAAACAAAGGTGTCTTCTGAATTAAATTAGATTCACTTGTTAGTGTCACAGCACCTTTTGATCTCTTTCAAAACCCTTATAACCTGTCATGTTACCTTATATGTTATTGTCCATTAGATAGTAAACTCCATGAGGGCAGATACCACATTAATTTTAATTCACCTTCCCATTCCTAGTATCTAACATGGTGTCTACCAAATAATTGTATTTATTATTTATTAAATACTAAATATTTATTGGATGAATGAACAAGCCTATTTCTTTGTTTCACCCTTCTGTATATTAGAGAAGACAGGAGGATGAGTTGGCCTAAGACATAATTACATACATTCTAGTTAGTCACCTGAATAAAATTGTTTCTTTTTCCATAAATATTTTTCTCTACCACTTTTCCTTTCCATGTACTTCAAAAAAAATACATGCTAAAAAAAGTCTTTATCTGGTCTTGCTTCCTTTCTAGCTCCCACACTGGTTTTTCTTCTTTTCTTTGCCAGATATTTCAGGCAAATTGTATGTTCTGCTTCTATTGTATCCTGTTTTCCCTCCTTAAGTCCTATTTGGCCTCTTCCTTTCCACTTAAATTGCTCTCTGAAAAATTACCAGTTAATTCCTCTTTGCCAAATTAAAAGCCTTCCCTCAGTCCTTATTCTCATGACCTCCGTACTATTTACTACTTTGTTTAAAATTCCTCACCTAGGTGGCATCTCTTTCTGGGCTTTCTGCTCCTTCTTCCATATTTTGCCCTCCAACTCGAGACTTTTCCAAGACTCAAATTTTCTCTTTTTCTCAAATCTTTCACAGCCTTTAGGTATCACTTTTCTGCAGGTATTGTCACTGACCTCTCACTTCTCACATAAGATGTATTCTTTATCTAGAAATTTTTATTAGAATGATGTCTTGGTTTTCAATGCTTTTTTTCCACATATTTTGTTGGTATCCATGTTTTACTACTTGGACTCAAAACCATGGAATTCAACTTTACCCTATTTTTCCTATCTTTTATGATTCAGTATAGCAGAGCGGTTAAAAGCATAGATCTAATTCAAGTCCTGCCTCCATGACTTACTAGTTTAGTATCCTTGGGAATGTTCCTAAGCCTCTCTGTGTCTCAATTTCCATTTTATACACAGGGGGAGGAAATAATAATAGCATTGTCCCAATAGAGCTGTTGTGAGGATTAAGTGAATTAGTTAATAAATGTAAAATGCTTGCTTAGATCAAAGTTTGACATATAGTGAATGCTCAATAAATGTTAGCTATATTTTTTTAATCAACTTACTTATTACTAATACTATTTTATTGGCTACTAAAGCTTATTAATTCATTCTTGTTATTTATGTTGTCCTCATTCTGCCACTTCCCCAATTAAAACTCTTAATTCTCTGATGTTTGAATTATAGTAACCTCATAACTGGTGCTTTTTAAAAAAACTATCTTGTACAAGTCACTTATAAACATGTATACTATTCCACAAATTGGTGGTTTTAAGTAGTTTTCTAGCATTATTTATGCATTGCTAAAATTTCATTTTTAAAGAAACTGAGCATAAAGTTTCGTTTGACCTTTTCTCTAAAGTTCATTATGCATTTTTCCACTAGGGGGCAAGATAATGTCATGGGAGTTAAATACTGCTTTAGGAAAAATGATCATGTGGTTATTGCTATGCCATATCTGGAGCATGAGTCTTTTTTGGTAGGTTTTAATACTTCCTTAATTCTTATTGGCTAAATATTTAATTGAAAACAATTTTATGACCTTATTCATAACTTTATTTTAGGACATTTTGAATTCTCTTTCCTTTCAAGAAGTACGGGAATATATGTTTAATCTGTTCAAAGCTTTGAAACGCATTCATCAGTTTGGTATTGTTCACCGTGATGTTAAACCCAGCAATTTTTTATTTAATAGGCGCCTGAAAAAGTAAGTATGAAAAGTTACCAGAAAATAATTATAACTTGAATGAATTTGTGCTATGGGGTTCATCTCGAAGATACAGAACATACTGCGGCAGCCATGACAGATTTTTTTTTTTTGTTCAAATTTTCATTGTGATTGGGGAATGGAAATACATTGAATAAAAGATAAAATTGTATTAGTAAAGCAGTGTACATCATTAGATATACCATAGTTCAGTGAAAATAGCACTTAGCTAAAAGAAACTTTTAGAAAGGGGGGATACCTGGATAGCTCAGTCCATTAAATGTATGCCTTTGGCTCAGGTCATGATCCTGGAGTCCTGGGATCAAGCCCCATATCAGGATTTCTGCTCAGCAGGGAGCCTGTTTGTCCCTCTCCCTGGCTCTCTGCCTACCTGTGCACGCGTGCGCGCGCGCATGCACACACACACATATGCTCTCTCTCTCCCCTCCTTGGTCAAATAAATAAAATCTTAAAAAACAAACAACAAAAACAACTTAGAAAAGGTCTAGGCCTTTTCGACCTTCATATTTGTCTTATTTCTGGGTGTCATGGTAGCCAATTTCCTGTTTCAACACTAAAGTTGTGTTTTATGTATATTATATGTTGTGTGTGTGTGTTTTATGCTGATAGAGGCATTGTAAGCTGAATACCTAACTTAAATACTATTCAGTATACAGTGGATCATACTATGGTAGGAAGTACAGAACTATAACTTCTTGAAATTTATACTTCTGACTTTTCCCTTTAGTTTTCTTTAAATAAATCTAATTTATTTTTCTTTCAAGTGTATTTAATTAAAAATGATCTACTGTGATGCCATCTCTGCCATTGTTACAGAACAAAGGATTGGGCTTCTATCCCGCAATCCTTGTCTGCCTTGTCAGCACAGGGCATTGGAGAAAGGAGAGAAAGATTTTTGTGTGTGTATGGGATATATCATTCCTTACTTTTCAAGCCTAGTTAGCTGTTAAATCATCACCTTCTTTATAAATTCATTTTTTAATCTTTTTTCAAGAATGTTATACATTCTTAATGATCCCCTAAAGAATTACACTTTTTGTATGAATATGACTTGAGCATATTACAATGTTACTAAGCTTTAGTGGTTACAAAGAAGTAAAGATGCTTACTTTTTGTTGTCTTAGGTACGCACTGGTAGACTTTGGTTTGGCCCAAGGAACCCATGATACGAAAATAGAGCTTCTCAAATTTGTCCAGTCTGAAGCTCAGCAGGAAAGCTGCTCACAAAATAAACCCCATGTAATCACAGGAAACAAGATTTCATTGAGTGGCCCAGCAGCACCTAAGGAGTTGGATCAGCAGCCCACCATGAAAACTTCTGTTAAAAGGCCCTACACAAATGCACAAACTCAGATTAAACAAGGAAAAGATGGAAAGGTTCTACCTCTTTTATTTCTTAAATACTAATATGGTCTTAGAAATGTACTGCTTCATCCAACAGAGGGAGATATAATACCAGGATGATGCTTGTAATTAAAAAAATTTTTTTATATTTGCTGCATATTAAATTGATTAGATTCCACTAAGATTTATAATGGATCATTTTACCATTTCAAAACAAATTACTTGGTAGATTTATAACGTCTCTGTCATTACATAATGTGACAAATATGGAAAATAACAAATTCTCCCTGCATGTTATAAAGTTCAAAACAGTCGTTCGTCCTTTTTAAAAGAAAACATTAGTTATAGGAGAAAAATTCTGAAGTGTCTATCTCCATTTTAGCTGCACAGCAAAATTGTAACATCCATGCAGGTGGTTTTTAAATTTTTTAGTTATATATATTTGTGGATTCTGATAACATTGTATGGGTGTTAAGAGTTCTGTCTAGACTATTTTCTCCTTTCACAGAAGTGTTTTGGTGCCTGAGAATGACTTGGATGCAGCTGTTTTTGTTTCATGTCACTTAACTCTTTCAAAACTGGCAGAGTACAGCTGGCAGAAAGTGTTACAGATATAATCCTTATTTTCCTTGTTTTTTGTTGGTATTGTAGGAGGGATCTGTAGGCCTTTCTGTCCAGCGCTCTGTTTTTGGAGAAAGAAATTTCAATATACACAGCTCCATTTCACATGAGAGCCCTGCAGTGAAAGTAAGTAATGTAGCTTAATAGTGCGATCATCAGTCAGTCGTACACTGAAGAGAATTTAGGGATTGGTAGTTGAGCATTTATTATCACTAAGTTTCTAAAAGTAGAGTTTTGCTGTGGCAGAAGGTATTAGTGCTTTGAACATCTTATCAACACTTTTATTTTCTCCAGTTTTTTCCTGAACTTTTCTGGTGGAATTTTTCATCATTTTTGGTTAGCTAACTATTGTTGCTCTTTTCTAAAGGATCATTTAGAATATTAAAGTCTTTTCTCTCATTGGCTGGAATGCGAGCTCCTAATAATTAACACATTTCTGACACACAGTTGATAATGTAAAGATGTTTGTAACGTTTACGAAATTGTAATCAATGTTAATTGGTTTTAAATTGACTTATATCCTATAACAGCTAGATAGCGTGAGCAACAAAACTCTGATTTTAGCCAATGTAATTGTGCAGTTTACAGTTCTGAAATGGAGTTAGACACTAGAACGTAACTATGTTATACTTTTGTAACATATCAGGAGAAGTTTTAATACAGTGTAAGTCAAGTCTTTACCAACTGAGGACTATTTAGCGAATTTTAATATGTTTATTCAACAGAGAAACCTAAAAAGATCTTAATTACTTTAATACACACCTCTTCACTTAAAATCCAACAGCACATTCGGCAATTTTATGTTTGCCATACTAGCATTTGAAGACATCATATTAAACATCATGAAAATAGAAAATACAACTTTTCTTTTACAGCTTATGAAGCAGTCAAAGACTATGGATGTACTATCTAGAAAGTTAGCGACAAAAAAGAAGGCTATTTCTACAAAAGTTATGAATAGTGGTGTGATGAGGAAAACTGCCAGTTCTTGCCCAGCTAGCCTGACCTGTGACTGTTATGCAACAGATAAAGTTTGCAGTATTTGCCTTTCAAGGTAATGTGTTTTGATGGTGCTATAAAATCACCAGCATGCTGCCAGACAAGATTAGAAATTGCATTGATTTTGGTGGGCAGTTGATTTAGTGTAAGGAAAGGAACAACACAGACACTGATGTGGAGAGGTACCTTGAAGAGAAAATGATACCTGTTGTATTGTTCATTTGACATTCATATGCTCTTTGAAAAACACATTTGCTCTTACATGCATAGAATTTTGGTGGAGGCAAGGGTAGTTATTTTGGAACCTTAGAATTGCACATTTTTGATTGCTGATTTAATCTTCTGTTTTCTTTCCTTATCCCCACCTATGTAGAATAACCAGAACCAAATAGTGTCTCTCACTCCCACTTCCTACTCTGAGCCCCATAAATTCCTCCCTCTCTTTGAAAAGTTGCATGAGCTTTCATGAGCCTGTAACTCAAGTATGTAAGAGACTAAGTAGATCAGAAATTTTCTGATATCACTCCAAATAGAAATGAAGTTTTATAGCTCTGAATTATATTAAATTCTGTTGTATTATGCTTTTCTGTTATGGTTATCATCTACTACCTATTTTTATACCTGGAAGTTACCTTAAAATTTTTCTGGAATAAGGCCTGGTAATTTGCAGGGTGTAGAGGGGAGGGACCAGTAGAAACAAAATCTAAGATTTTCATTACACTGGATTATCATTTGCTTTATAAATAACTATATAGATATCAAGGCAGAATTTACTGTGAAATAAAACAATAAATGTTACTTTTTAGTCTTAAATAATTAAACTCTAACGTAACTAGAAAATCTTATTTCATCATTATAAGGCGGCAACAGGTTGCCCCTAGGGCGGGTACACCAGGATTCAGAGCACCAGAAGTTTTGACAAAGTGCCCCAATCAAACTACAGGTATGTTGCACTAGAAATACAGAACCCAATTAGAATTGGTTATCCTAAGTATATTTTATTTTATGATCTTTGTTTTACTATTAAGGTTTTTGTGCTTTTAATAAATTATATAAGTCGTTCTAGCAGTAGAGCAGGCCCATTTTTGAGATCATGCTATTAATGAAAATCTCTACTCCTACTGTAGCCTTTTTTTTTTTTTTGGTAAGAATTTTTTTCCTATAGATTACATCTTGCTTATCTATTTACAAGAAGATTTTTTCCAGGAATTTTGTTTGTGGAAGAAAAACAGTTTTTAGTAGTCTTTGCTAACTTAAGACTTGTAGCATTTTATCTGTTTGCCCAACACCCCAAAAGTCTTCTATGAGGCACATGATTGTGTGTTTGATTAAAATTATTTTTGTTATTGTGAAAATAGTACAGTAGCATTAAGGAGTTTTGAAAAAGGAAAAGTTTTGCAATCTACAAAAGTTATCATGGAGCCAAAACCCAGGAAAAATTTCATTGAGTAAATGAATCCTGTCATTCACTTGGATTATGGACTTTAAAGAAATACATTAATCCACTGTGTATACTCAATACTTGCTAGTGATACAAAAAAATGAAAGTATCTACTTAGTCTCAAATAATAATAACCTGTTGAGGATGGTTATAAATCTTTATACAGGGTATTTTAGGGACACCTAACTATTCCTATCTGACGGGAATATGGAAGGAATTTCACGGAAGAGGGAACCTATGAGAAGAGAATGTAAACTGGAGTGAATGGTTGGCATTGATACATGAGCAGAGGATCTCAAGAAACAGAATGGTCTAGTCATATAGGAAACAATAAGTTTAGTGTTGCAAGAATGTAAGATGGAAGTGAAGGAATGGTGAGAAACCTGATAATAGATCAGATCCCACATGTTAAATAGCTTAGACTGTATCCTCTAAGTGTTGGAAAGTATTCAAGGGAGAGACATGGTAATAATTATGTTCTAATTGGATCATTTTGGTAGGTGTACAGAGAGGATAGGTTTTGGAGAGTGGTGGCCTACAGTGGTCCAGATGAGAGATGATGAAAGCCTGAATGAGGGCATCATTAACAAGAAAAAAGAAAGGTGAAGGATTGGAAAGGCAGAACCTGGTAGATAATTGGATATAGGATTTGGGTTTTGAGTGGTGAAAGAAAAGACATCCAGGATGTTTATCAGAGTTCTAGCTTAGGGGACTTGAATGGGTATCAGTGACTAAGGTGGAGAATAAGTAACTGGTTTACAAGGAAAGATAAGGTGGATTAGGGTGTAAATTGGTCTGAGATACTTGTGGGACACCCAGATAGAGATGTTCAACAGAATAAAAGTCAAGCTCAGGGAAGTTGGGGCTGGAGATACAGTTGAATGTCATCAGTACAGAAAAGATGGTTAAAGCCATAAGGAAGATGTAGTCAGGGAGAGTGTACAGGGGAAGAAGTGATTGGAACTTTGGGGAACCTTAGCCTTAAGGCTTGGAAAGGCAGGTGATATAATGGCCAGGGCAATAGAGAGCAAATAACTTGGTGATACTAGGAGGTCAACAATTAGAAGAGCTGTCCCTAAGAGAAATTTTCTTAACATGAGCCTGGGCTGGTCTTAATGTTAACTGCCAGAATTCTAGAGATTAAAGTTTCTATAGCAGAAGTCAGGGTTAGCACCTGGCTGAAGAAAAGCTTCTAATGTTCAATATTTTTCACTAAAATGAACCACTTTCACGTTATGTAATTCTTGAGGAGCATCCAGATTTTTCCCACATAGCTATTTTTGGATTTCTTTTGATCTTCTAAAATATTTCTATTTATGGTTTTCTAATGATAAAATATCCTTTAAAGTTACTAACATGTTGCTTAAGGAAGAAGACATTGTATTCTGTATTAAAGATGTTGGACCAGTGTTTCTCAGTCCTGGTATCACACTATATCCTCTGAGGAACTTAAGGAGTACGATGCCTGAGCTCTATTCCAGAACAATGAAATCAGAATCTCAGACAGTGGGCCTGGGCATCAGAATTTTTGTAAGGCTTAAGATAATTTGCACAGCAAAGGTTGAGAACTATGGATATAACATTGACTACTGGTGATAAAATTACAGGTTTGGGATTTTTTTTTTTAATTTTGTTTTCTGTTACAGCAATTGACATGTGGTCTGCAGGTGTCATATTCCTTTCTTTGCTTAGTGGGCGATATCCATTTTATAAAGCAAGTGATGATTTAACTGCCTTGGCTCAAATTATGACAATTCGTGGATCCAGGGAAACTATCCAAGCTGCTAAAACTTTTGGTAAGCAGTTTTATATTCTAGAACAAAACAAATGCCTTTATTATCTCTGTAAATCAAATTATGAAGAAGTTCTCTTTACAAATAAACATATTCTGTGTTCATAAAATTCTCTGGTGTTAGATACAGAATTTCTCTGATGCTCTAAAATTAATTGCATTGTGTAAGAAGATAATTTATCATCACTTCTATATAATCATTTAATTTTACCAAGCACAAAGTGCTATTTAAATATTTAAAGTTCAATTTTATAATCTTAAAAGAATAAGGGACTCCCTATAGTTATAATTTAACTTCATTACATAACTATTTTTTAATAGTATGTTTTAATTTGTTTATTGTGTATTTATTAAGCATCAGGTGTTCTTGGGCCTGCCTTAAATGATCTTACTCTATACTGACAAGTAAACTGTTAATTATGATGCAGCATAATAAGGACTATAGTAGGGAAGATAATAAAATATGTGTTAGTTAGGTTCCTTAGGGTAGGAAGGAAGAAAAATGAGGAGAACACCTTTGCTGATGGAGTTATTCTTGTAAGCATATGTTGGAAATCCTAGTTTCCAAAGTAGGTGCTTTCTTGTACCTACTATAAGAAAATTTTATCTGAGGTAATAGGGTGAAATAGTACATACATACAAAAATAAATGACCATAAGTAGAAGGCAAGATTGAGACTTTGGAAATTGTATTCTTCCACATGTTTATTCTCAACTGATAAGAAAACTTTTTATCTACTACTGGATAACATGAGAATTTTATGAACATAAAATTTATCAGAGAACTGGGCAGCCTCAGTGGCTCAGCAGTTTAGCGCCGCCTTCAGTCCAGGGCGTGATCCTGGAGACCCGGGATCGAGTTCCATGTCAGACTCCCTGCATAGAGCCTACTTCTCCCTCTGTCTCTCTCATGAATAAATAAATAAATCTTTAAAAAAACTTATCAGAGAACGAACACCAAAACATTTTGTTGAAGAGCTTAAATCTCCCCTTTCTGTAGTCAAAGTTTTAAATGAGGATCAACAATGGAAGCACAACATGTGACATGAAAACATCCCAGTGTGAATGTCACAATAGTAGGCAAGAGCTTTTAAAGACTTATCATTGTAATGCTTGTTCTCATCTTAGAAAAATAATAATGGCAGGTAATACTAGTCTTAGTTTTATTAGTAGGACTTCTGCAGCTGTTTCAGTCCAATCTTACTATAACTTTGGGCTTAATACAGAAGGACTCAAAACTTCAGTAGTTACAGTTCTTTAAGACCCAAAGAAATGACTTGCTTCAGATTAACAGTGGGAGTGCTTTTACTTCTGTTGTGTATAACCTGCTTCCCTATCCTTAATTCCTAGAGCTGACCCCGCTGTAGATTGTCATCAAGTACTTGTTGAGTTCTGTCACATTCAGAAGAAAAACCTTGAGCTAAATCAAATGCCTGACATGTAGTCTGTAACAAAATATATTTTTTAAAGGTTTGAGAGAGAGAGAGTAGGGGAAGAGATAGAGGGAAAGAATTTCAAGCAGACTCCCCACTGAGCAGGGATCTCCAAATGGGGATCGATCCCAGGACCCTGAGATTATGACCTGAGCTGAGGGCAGATGTTTAACTGACTGAGCCACTCAGATGCTCCCACATTTCTGTCTAAAGGAAATAAGGCCAAGATAATATAGTATTGCCTGTTTGTATGCTTATTTTTGCCCATGTCTGAAAATAATTCTGTCAGGAAATTGTTTCAGAGACATTTATATTTTTAAAAACTGAGCTTTGGTTTATTAAGTCATTCAGAAACATTTGTTGGGAGTTGATGTGGCCCAAGTACTAATATTGAGTCTGTTCTCACAGAGCTTAAATTCTAGTGGGGGAGGCAAATCTGTCAGACGAGTGGTATTAAGATAAAAGGGGAAAGGAAGAGAAGAGGACTCCTCTTATTTCAGAGGTTGGTCAAGGACACCATCTGTAAGGATGTGATATCTGAACAATGACATGAGAGGCTGAGTAATGCTTTTTTTTGTCCAGTCCAGCAGACATTAATTAAGAGCCTACTGTGTACTAGACACTGTCCGGGCTTTGGTGGTTCAAATGTAAATGAAATAGTCCCTATCTTCAAAGAGCTCATAATGTAGGTGAAACAGACCTCCAGTTACAATACAGGCTAATGAAAGTAAAAAAATTTCATAGGTACAATAGAAGTTTAGAATGTTCAACTCTGTGAGAGTGTCGGGCTTCACAGATATAACTCTTAAGCTGAGTGATGATATAAGTTAGAGTATCCCAGGTGCAGGGGATCCTAGGCAAAATAGGAGCCACATAGCCAGAGGCATGTACAAGTATGGAAAGGGGAGAAGGAATGGGAGCTGCAGCTGATTACAGATTACAGAAAGACACTATAAAGCTGAAGAAATTAGGCAGTCAGGTGAATCCCTTACATAGCTTAGTAAGTCACTGCTTTCTGCTTAGTACGTCCTACTTTTGATTTGGTCTTCAACTGTGTAGTACAAAACACAACTTAAATATTAACATGTGGTGCTCTGTCTCTATATAGTGTAAATATATCCACAAAGTGTATGGTTGGACTTGCATTATTCTCATGAGAGACTTCTGATATTTTCAAATAATATTAAATACATGTGTTTTTTTCTTTTTCAGGCAAATCAATATTGTGTAGCAAAGAAGTCCCAGCACAAGACTTGAGAAAACTCTGTGAGAAGCTCAGAGGTATTGATTCTAACACTCCCCAATTAACAAGTGATACACAAGGGCCTGCTTCTCATGACCCAAGTTTTTCAGAGAAGACTGACCATAAAGCTTCTCACCTTATACAGACACCTCAAGCACTGCCCTCAGGGAATTCACTGTGTAAAGGGGACAGTAACGGCTGTGGGCGTGGTTTGAATATGGATACTGCCGATTTAGAAGGATGGAATGAGGTACCTGATGAAGCTTATGACCTTCTTGATAAACTTCTGGATCTAAATCCAGCTTCAAGAATAACAGCAGAAGAGGCTTTGTTGCATCCTTTTTTTAAAGATATGAGCTTGTGATGATTGTTCTTCATATGTTTGCTGTTGTGTATTATGAGACAGGTGAAAAAGAGTTCCTTATAAGAGCTATAACTTCTTGATTAGAGACCAGGGCAGGATAAATAATTTATTTTAAAATTTTAGTATTTGCTCTTTGGCAGATTCTAAAATATGGATTAAGATTAAAGACAGCTGGGATAGTTCTTTAGGCTAACTACATGATCTTTGAGTGAGATTTACCCAAGTACAAAAAAAAAAAAATCTACCCAAGTATAATCAGATCTTTCACTTCCCTAATTACTTGTCACTGCCATATGCAGAAAAAGCAACTGTTTTACCCTAGTATATAGGAATCTGAGGTGTAAGTCTTAAAATTAACAGATGTGATCAGGACTAAATGAGTCAAAAGAGTTATTTTATTGGTTCCTTTAAGTTATGGCTATGTGTACTTCTAGAAAACTCAACCCGGTGCTGATGCTCTAACCATTCTGTAGGTAAAGGAGATCATTTCCTCTTCTGGAGGCATATATTATACCTTTTATGAACACTAAAAGCAATTAATGAGAAAATGTTGGAGGTAATATCACTTAAAATTGAATTTAATTTATCCTCAAAGTATTTTGTTAAAGCATTTTTGTGTGAACTGCCATGTTTTTCTTAATGGTTTCTCTTGATTTTTCCACTTTCCCCATCCCCACCTAACACATTCTCCTTGGAAATTATATGGTGCTTTCCACAGAGTTTCTGGGTACTTTGTTAAATATTGCATGTGTTTACAGTTGGGAACTCACTGCGTACACTGGTTGATTAAAGGGAAGCTGCAGAACCAAGGTGAAGGCTGATAGTCCAAAATGCTTTTCTTTTTCTCACCATCTTAGGTGTAATTAGGTAGCTGCTAAAAGGGAAAATAAATACAGCCTTGAGAATATTATTGGTTATTTTTTCCTCTGTTGAGTCATCAGGATCTCTGCATCCTGTTATAAATAAGTTGGTCCTGCTCAAGGAAGATTGACTACTAGAGTCTTGGGTGCGTTGGAAAGAGAGATAAGTGCGCAAAGTAGAAGAGGACCAGAGATAGAGATTTATGTATTACTATATTCCAAAATGATACATATCAGTGACAGTATTTCAAATGCTCTCTGTGAGAAATAAGTCACGGGATATGGATCTGCTGAAAACTTTCCCATTTAGTAGGGATAGAGTATAGTGTAGAAACAGCTTAGGGATCTAGAACATATATTCTGTTATTTTGTGCATTCAAGTAAGTATGTCACCTACCCTATTTGGTAAGTATAGTATATACAGAAACCATTGCCACAAATATGCTCTGTATTCTCATAATCTTAAAAAAAACTTGAATGTTCTTAAATTTGTATGTTTAATAAAGTTATTTTATATTTTTTATGTCCAGCTACTCATTTGAAAAATACCCTTTTAAGAAAAAGTATTGATCACTGGAAATATTTTCCTTCTGAGTTTGAGGAGTGCTCTCTCCAGCAAATATTAGGCAGTAGATTAACAAAAATTGACCTGGCTCAACTAATATATGAAAGATGGAGATTGATTTCTTTTATAGAAAAGGTGCTCATTGACCTCATTTATAGGAAAATTGCAACAAATAGTAAAGCAGTAACCATCTCAGTAATCAGAAGTATTTACTTAACTAAAAAATTTCTTGGTGTGATTTCACAATCAAGTTAACAAATTCTAAGAAAATTAATAGGAAGAAAAATTTAACTACCAAAAGTAGAGGGCAGGAGACATTCTCTAAGAAAGTTTAGTGTTCGGGGTGGTTGTTTGAACTTTTTATTAATATCACTGTTAGAACAGAACTTGGCTGTAAAGGTAAAGGGAGCCCATGTTTTAAAAGATATTCAGGGTTGTAAATTAGTTCTCAGGGAATTTCGATCTCACTAAAGAATGTTGAGTCAGTGTTGGGTGCTATATAGATAGAAATTAGCAAGAAGCTTCCATAGGCATATTCTTTAAGTCTTTCAGCCTTCTAAACACCATTTTTTAATGGCAGATATTGCCCTAAAATTTTTTAATTAGTTAAAAAAGTCATTTTTAGGGAAATATTAAGAAGGTAACTAGTTAATGCCATTTCCTATTATTATGGAAGTTCCCAGAATATTCAGCTATTTTTCATTGTCAGCTTTTTAAAATTCTTATTGCTCAGACTCTTGAGATAAAACTGTTAAGGGTGTTTTCATTTAATAAGCCTTAGACATTTAGAACTATTAATATAACAAGCTACAAGTATTGGTTTTTGAAACAGGCTGCAGCTCTGTAGCATTTTTAATGAAACTTTTCCTTATATGGAGATGATTATGGTTGTCTTAATGACCTAAATAAAAATGTGGCTCAAGAATGATTATTCCAAAGAATTAAACTTAATTTGTCTCAAAATCTGAACAAAAGTCATCAAGTGATGTTAATCTCTTGTTTCTGGCATCAGCATTTTAGGGACAAAATGGTGCTACAGATGTCAGAATATCAATTGCGTAAAGTCTTGAAACCCACAAGACATGTAGGCTTAGGTCTTAGTAATTTCTGCTGTTTATGTAATTTCAGCCCTGCGCGTCACTGAAAAGTTATTTATCTTAAGAAACTGTGGCCAAATTTGGCGGGTAATGCTGTCTGCCAGTGTCTGCAGATGTATTGTTTCCTCCTACATTGTGCGTGCTGTCTGTGGTCTTTAAAGAACACTACCTAACACAAGGCAGAAATGTCAACTCCCCATTCAGATTTTTTCCTTTGTTCTTAGAACTGAGGTTGCCATTTCCTAATTTTGTCAAATTTTGTGTTTGAACTCTCTTCTTTCTTGAAAGGGGGATATTATCACCCATGTAGTAGATAAGTAATCAGAAGTACTTAATGCTGTGTCAAATTACAGTAAGGTTTTCAACAAAGTAACCACAAAGGTCAGTGCTAAGGCAAGTATTTACTAAATAATGACATTTTAGATATCTGAAATGAAAAGGCTGTGATCTTAGGAAAGCAGTTACAGGTTGGGTGAGAAGATTATAAAAATGAAGTCAGAAAAGTGATAGCAAAATAGTTTAAGCTTGATGTGACCTGCTAAAGTTTTTTCTTCAGTAGAAGAAAATCAATTAAAAGAATAAAGTTGCCTTTGACCACTGTTTTGAATCCTTTAAAAAATTAACAAAATAATGTCTGGAAAAGAATTCAAAAGGATAAGCAAAAATGTTATGGGGGGAGTGTGTACATAGCTTTTGCAAGGCAAGGAAGATGACTAGAAAAAGTTGTAAATGGTTTAGAGTTCTGATTTAAACATGCATCATGCGCAAAATGCTCTTTCAAATTTAATACACCATCCCAGCCCTTAAGTGGATTCCACCTTAGACCCTACTGAAGCAATTCTTTGAGGAAAGTAACAGGGTTAGCACTAATTTTAATACCATCATATAAAGGAAAATAGAGAATAACTTCTAGATTCATCTCTAAGTCTAGATTTAGAGAAGGCAAGTATCACTCCCTCTAGTAGGAAACCAAGATGAATCAAGGGATGGGCTTTAGAGATCCTGAAATCAGTAATAACATGTCAGCTGGGGAATGAGTTTCGCAGATCAGAAAATGGAAACGCCACTTGATTATTTTTTAAGACTTCTTTTAGAGAGACACCTGGGTGGCTCAGTGGTTGAGTATCTGCCTTCAGCTTGGTGTGATCCCAGGTCCTGTGATCGAGTCTGACATCGGGCTCCCTGCTGAGAGCCGGGAGAACCCTCTGCCTCTGCCTCTGCCTCTGCCTCTGTCTCTGCTTCTCTGTGTCTCCCATGAGTAAATAATTTTTTTTAAAGATTTTATTTATTTTAGCATATGTGAGGGGGTGGCAGAAAGAGAGAAACCCAAGCAGACTCCATGCTGAGCCCAGAGCCCCCATGAGTAAATAATTTTTTCTTTTTAAGATTTTATTTATTTTAGCATATGTGAGGGGGTGGCAGAAAGAGAGAAACCCAAGTAGACTCCATGCTGAGCCCAGAGCCCAACGTGGGGCTCCATGTCACTATCCTGAGAACATGATCTGAGCCAAAATAAGAGTCAGTCACTCAGCCGACTGGGCCATCCAGGTCCCCATCACCTGATAATTTCTTTTTAACCAGAATTTGTATATGTATTCCTTACCTACATTCTACTGATGTGTTTTTATAGGTGTATATTTAAGTATGTATTCATCCTTTGTATAAATACCTTCTCTAACTTCTCTGAAGACTAGAAATGGCTCCAACCCGTACAAGACTAAGTAAATCAGAAGCAAATATATGGCTGTGTAGCCTCGCTTTGTTATTTTAGCTCTGTCCATAAGCAAAAGGAGCAGGGTGGTGGGGAATCCAGCCACCTCCAAACTTTTCTAACTGCCTTAATGCTTTTTACGCAGAAGTTGCTTTATTTCTTGTGGCATGTTGCTGAATTATATTCAGCGCTCAATATTCTGATTAAGGGATCCTGGGTGGCGCAGCGGTTTGGCGCCTGCCTTTGGCCCAGGGCGCGATCCTGGAGACCCGGGATCGAATCCCACATCGGGCTTCCGGTGCATGGAGCCTGCTTCTCCCTCTGCCTATGTCTCTGCCTCTCTCTCTCTCTCTCTGTGTGACTATCCTAAATAAAGAAAAATTTAAAAAAATATATATATATCAATATTCTGATTAAAAACAAAACCAGCCCCACTGTATCTATATATATGAGTACTCTTTAGACAAGTATTAGCAATGCATCTTTACACTTTTCCCCCAAGGTTTGTGAAATGAATGCCTGGTGTTGTGAGTGTCCTGTCATTTTAATTTCTTATTTTGAAACCCCACAGATAAATGGCCGTATGAAATGGGTACTCCTCATAAAATCAAAACTTGTCAATTTTATGTCTAAAAATAAACAGCATCTTGCATCTGTTTGTTGTGTGTGAGGAACCATCTTTCTTATTTGTTCCTATGTTGTGTGACAACCAAGCCTGGCATTTACTGAGCTCAATAAATATTTGCTAAGTGAATACATTTAAGTTACAGTTAATTGATTTGCCTTTCTGGCAAGATACTAAGCCAGAAACCTCTCTTATAAGGTTGCCTCTTCTCCTTAGTTTGTTACAATTTATTTGGTAGGGAGTGACATAAAAATGAAATGCCTCCTTCCTTTTTACATATCTCTTTTGAATAGACTGTGCCCACCCCCAAAAAATATGTAATTTAAATGAAAGCAATATTTTGACGTCAAGCTGTAGGTTCAAAAGAGCCCTAAAGAGTTCTTTGACTTTGAGTTGCCGTAACCTGCGCTTCCTCTCCCTCTGCATATCCCAAATGTGTTCTTAATAGGCAGTCAGAAGTCACATTCCTCCTGCCAAACCTTTCCTCATCAGTCTAATTCAAATGACCATTTTCTTGATTTCTTGCACTCAGATTATAAATTTCTGAAAGGTACAGACTGTTTTATGTCCTCCGACATTTCTTAGAGAATCAAGTATGCTGTCAAAACTAAGGGGCTGACTGGGACACCAGGAGGAATCTCCAAACCCCCCCAGGACAATCTTAGCCTAAGAACAGCCCCATTTATTCTTTTTAAAATATTTATTTGAGGAAGAGAAAGAGAGCACGAGCAACGGGAGGGGGAGAAACTTCCCTCTGAGTGCAGAGCCCGACATGGGACTAGATCCCAGGACTCCAGAGATCATGTCCTGAGCTGAAATCAAGAGTAGGATGCTTAACCAACTGGGCCACCCAGGTGCCCCAACCCCTTTTATTCTTAAACATCTACAGGATTATGCTGTTTTTCCCTCTCCTAATTTCCCAAAACTCCACCCCATCCTAGCCATGTTAGTTCTAATTTCCCTCCACTCCATTTTGCTGGTGTACCATTCCCATTGCTTAAACCGCAGTGGAGACAGAACAGCTGCGACATTGTCTATAATAACCTTTCACTTCCTTCTATAAGAGGCAAGTGAGCAAAAATTTCATAATTATTACAGTTGTGTTTTTACCTCCTACAATGTACCAGGCGCCATAACAATCAAATCAATTTGTTTTAAGGACTTGTAAGTATGCATAAAGTACTATGGGAAAGCATTATATACACACTTGATTATACTTTGCTAAAGCGATTCATTTTCATACACATAGAACCCTGTTCATCTCAGATTTTCCTGAGACCGCTTCAGGTCCAAAAATGTTAGTCCTTGATGTGTTCTGTGAATTTCAAAATTTCTGCATCCAAATTGCATTTTTAAGAATGTCTCTCAACTAAGTAGTGTGAAATTGTTAGAAATGTGTTCTAGTTCTTTAGCTTCAAAAATATGTCCGCTATAATGTGGCATTTAAGGCTCTCCTGCTTTGTGAACCATCTGATGCATATATTATTGAGTAAAATGGACAGTCTTCCCATGTTTTTTAAACACCATATGGGGCCTTAAATATTTTCATTGAGGTTAACAAGCATAGATGTAACAACTGGGGAACCAATGCCCCTTTACTCATCTGTTACCAATTAAAAATAAATCATGTCTGGAGGCAACATAACAGAGGAGTCAGCCAAGGCTGGCTCTTCCCTGTACTTTGAGCCTTGCTTTGCTTAGCTATAAAATGGGGTTTATATACCTACCTCATCGTTTAGAGGAATGAATGAGAACATACTCCCTAAGTGTAATGTTGACACACTACGTAATTGTTTCCCTTCCCTCCTTCCTTTCTTCCCCTTACATTTCCCCCTCTACAGGGGACTCTTGTCTAAGAATATTCTTACATATTTTTTCCATAACCATTTTTTTGTTTTTTGCTATTAGGGCTTTTAAACCAGTGAGTGGAAGATTGCCATAATCTGGGATGCTGTGAACCTGACACTTGTAATACTTATTTTCTATGCATAATGATGTCCTATCCACCAGATGGCAGGAGTTCCTTTGGCATGTTCTATCAGCTGTCCAGACATGTTTGGACTAGTGTATTAGTAAGGCTATTAAAACAGAAAAGAACACACACAAAAACAATGGCCCTTATACAATAAAAACAATTTTGCCAGGCAAAGGAAGGGGGGGGGGCGGGGAGATGGTGGCTAGTGATCACCGACCCTGCCCTCACATTTTCCAGGCACAAATTTCTTATATGTTGTACTCTTTCTCTCCTGGGCTTTTTCATATCCTCCTCCCTTTGCCTGGAATACTTCACTAAACCCTGGCCTTGATTACCTGAATAACTCCTGTTCATCCTTCAGGGCTCAGTTCAGACATCACCAGCTTTAGGAAGCTGCCTTTGACCTCTCATTTTGAGTTCAGTGCCCCATGCCCTTCCTCCCTGATCCTCCAGTCCTGCTCATCGTTTGTATCCCGTTCAAAAGTTTTCTCCTCACACAAGCCTCCCAGTTTACTTATTTATCATCTCTTCCTCTAGAATCTAGAACAGTGCTTTGGACAAATGGACAGTCAAAACCCTATGGTAAGGATGGCTATTTCCACAACACCCTGTAGTCTCCGGTCATTTCTGTGTGTGGCATTTACAGCGTATATTATCAGTTTCTTATTTGTATCTCCTACTAGATTGTAAACTTCATGACAAGATTGGTGCCTATTTTATGCACCACTGTATCTTATAGTGAAGGCTCAATAAATGTTTGTTTAAAAATGAGCATACATCACTTTAACATACACCCATGTATGCAGTATGACTACAGTGAAGCAAATTGGTTTTTGAGGAACTCAGTGAAGCAAAGGAGGAGACATGGTGGCAGGGCTACTATTTATACTTTTTTTTTTTTTTGCTACAACAGCATCTGTGCGTTTATTATCAGCCCCCAAACAAAAGTATTCTAAGCTTTCTGACCCAGGGGTGGTGACTGAACACCTAGCTTTTAAAAAACCCCACATTCTAGAGATGAAGTGTGTGGATTAAGGGTGAGGAGATGTCTGATATGTTTTTCTGTCTCTAAGTACAAGTGCTGGAGGATTTTCTGTTCCTAAGTTCCCAAGTAAGAAAATACAGCAGTGCCTGACCTGTTGTGTGCCTGTAGAAATACTGAGTGGCTCATTTTCTCAACTGGTCATTTCCCTCCTCTCTACTGCTGATGGTAACACTGATTCTGTTTTGCTTCCTCTCTTCCGTGTCTGCAGTGAAAACCAGGCTGAACAACTCCCCCAACTCCCAAACATGTACCCGTCTTCCACCTGCAGCTCCCCCACTCACCTGCTTCTTCAGCCTGCCCCTCCTGCACGTCCCCATGGCCCCTGCCTCCTCCTGTAGCCACGGACTACAGACAAGCCAAAGCACTGGTGGTCAGTGAAGAAGCCATGGCATTCCTCACCCTATATCAGATGCTAAACTGATTTTCCCTGACCCTGTAGAGCCATGAGGTACACACCTGGTACTCTCAACAAAGCCAGATTGTTTCGATGATCCTGATGGGACCAAGATGTTTACATTCTTCTCACTCTCTCATCACCACAACGTGAGATGGAGCCAAATATGTTGCAACAGCGTGGCCTTGGGCCTGTGGCTCTTGAGTTATGAAATGTTGTGGCAAACTCTTTCTACAGAGATGTTATCAGGAAAGGACTCTGTCCTGAATCCTATCAGTAAGAATGCTCGAGGGCTTTCTCCCTGTCTGTGCTCACAGAAGTGTTTCCCTGATGGAATAGGTATCTGAAACCTTCATAGAAGTATAAGCAGGAGTCCTCTGACAATTCCCTTTTTCCTTCCCAGATACCATGTTTATACAGTCCATCGAAATG
The DNA here is from genome assembly GCF_018345385.1 of Vulpes lagopus. Lineage (NCBI taxonomy): Eukaryota > Metazoa > Chordata > Mammalia > Carnivora > Canidae > Vulpes > Vulpes lagopus. Next base: position 146,307,064 of record NC_054826.1, on the reverse strand, counting down.
GGGGCTTGGCAGTGGCATATGAACCCCCCGAACCTGATGCTTCCCTAAGTACACATTTAAGGGGTGACAGATGTTTGAATTGGCGGCTGGGCTGCAGTAGGTGGAAATAAGAACATTGTGTTTCTTTCCATGTAGAGTCATGTATAGTTTCTCCAGCATGTGATAATGTTGCAATAGGAAGGAAAATCTGAACTTTAGTTTTTTTGGTTTTCCTCTGGATATAAATTTTAGGGACTCTCTCCATATTGCAAAATCTCATAGGACTTTCTCCTTCTTTGAGAGCCTTGCATTGTCCTGATTTATGTGCCTATCTCATCCTTGAGCCATGTCTTACTGATTTTCACAATCCAAACTCATCCTTTTCCCCACCCAGTGTCGAACATAGTGCTTTACCCTGAGCAGGCATTTGGTGACTATCTGTAGAACAGTTAAAGTGGCTTTGGAGCTGTTTTCATCCAAGCCTTCTATTACCCAGTTTGATTTGGAGAATTTAGTATTTAAATTCTAAAAAGATGGCTGTAGGAGACTCAAGTTAGGCTATATGCTCAAATCTCAACAGCTCCCTTTTCCTTTGAGGGGTTCTCAATACACAGGATGGGTCCCCTAGTGATCATATCAGTATTGTTACCCTGCCCCCTCCCAAACATACCCCACATTTGATCTAGGGCTTACACCTGACCACATAGGGTCCCTCAAATTTTAACTTCCAGATATTTAAAACTTAAAGGGATTGAGTTGAGTCCTATTAAAGACTAGGATCTTAAGGGAAGAGTCAGACTTACATCCCCAGGACTGGCCTTGGGGATAGGCCACTTCACCTGTGACCTGGTCCTTCAGCTCCTTCCATTATGTAAGCTATCCAGCATCCTTCCAGGAAACCCCTTTTGCACACACATAGGCTAGGCTTAGTTTCTGTTGCATATACTCAAAGGACCTGAGCCAATGCAGTGATAGAAAAGGGCACAGAGAGGAGTACCTGAGTGGCTCAGTTGGTTAAGCGTCTGTCTGCCCTTGGCACAAGTCCTGATCCCAGGGTCCTGGGATGGAGGTCCGCATCAAGCTCCCTGCTCAGTAGGGAGCCTGCTTCTCCCTCTCTCTCTGATGCCCCCCCCCACTTGTTCTCTCTCTCTCTCTCTCTCTCTCTCTCTCTCTCTCTCTGTCAAATAAATTTTAAAATCTTTAAAAGGGCAGGGAGGGCAAAGAAAAAGCCTGCTAGGCTTTGAAGCCTGCCACTGCCTTCTACCTCCTGTGTGTTATAATACAAGTCATATACTACTATAAACCTCACATTTGTCTTTATGTCACCAGTGATTCAAACCAATGCTGGTGAGAGGACACTGAAGTATGGGTGGAATTGTAAGATGCAGAAATGGCAGAGGGCGTTCATTCTGAGAATGACAAATAGCATAGGGCTCCTATTTGGGAAGCAGAGAGCTCCTGTGGGGCATGAGATTCCTTGTTTTATTTTTTTTAACTTAATTTTTTAAAAATATTTTATTTGTTTGTTTGTTTATTTATTTATTTATTTATTTGACAGAGGGAGAGAGAGGGAGAGAGGCACAAGCAGGCAGAGCAGCTGGCAGAGGGAAAAGGAGAAGCAGACTCTCCTCTGAGCAGGGAGTCAGACTCAGGACTCCATCCCAGGATCCTGGGATCAGGACCTCAGCTGACAGCAGACACTTAACCGAACAAGCCACTCAGGCACCCAGATTCCTTGTTTTAAAGTATAAGTTTTATTATTATTTAGGTATGGCAGGCCAACCAAAGATTAGAAGATTAGGAGAAGACTGCCCTGGAAGAGATAGTTATACTCACAACCCCGGGAGAAAGGGCACGTTTCTATACCACGTTATAGAGAGCCACATGGGGAAGCACCAAGCAGCAGGAGCAGAGTAAAACATGGGCAAGAGCCTTTACTGTGGTTTCCATGGGAAGGAATGGGCAAGACAGAGTAAGGTTTAGAGTTGGCTAGTTGGAACAATTTTAGTGGGCTCAAGGGGATAGGGGCTGGCCCGGGGGTATTTCAGGCAGGGGAATGGTATCCTTGAAGGTGAGAGAGAGAGAAGGCATTTGGGGGTGTGGGCTCTGGATTGGTTGATTTGCCTTTTTTTAAAAGTAAGCTCTATACCCAATGTAGGGCTTGAACTCACAACCCCAAGATCAAGAGTTGCATGCTCTACTGATTGAGCCAGCCAGATACCCTGGTTTGACCTTTAAAAAAAAAAAAGATTTTATTTATTTGTTCATGAGAAATAGAGGCAGAGACAGAGGCAGAGGGAGAAGCAGGCTCCCTGCGGGGAGCCCAATGTGGGACTTGATCGATCCTGGGACTCCTGGGACTCCTGGGACTCCTGGATCACATGCTGAGCCGAAGGCAGATACTCAACCGCTGAGCCACCTAGGCGTTCCCCCCACCCCCGCCTTTTTTTTTTTTTAAGTAAACTCTATACCCAACATGGGCTTTGAACTCATGACCCTAAGATCAAAAGTCTCACACTTACCCAACTGAGCCAGCCAGATGCCCCTGGTTTGCCTTTAAAAGGTGCACTCTGGGGCTAGTTGTTTACTATCTCTAGGAACTGGCTAGCCCGAGGAAGGACAGTCCTTCCAGAGTCACCAAGGCCCAGATGTCAAAGAATCACAAAATAACCGCCCACCTCAAAAGCAAATAGCCATGTTTGACACATTCCTGTAGGAGGACACTTAGGGGGACGAAATGGGAGTTGGGACTAAATTATGAGGCACCACAGACATTAAGCTAAGGAGTTTGGGTTTCATCCTACAGATTCTCCTGCAGCACCCTGAAGGAATTTGGGCAGGGGCATGATAACAGAAATCCTATTCTGATGTCTTTGGAAAGGTTGAGGTAGAATTTAAGAATCAGATCAACAGGACCTGGTGACTAACAGAATGTAGGGAGGAAGGGAAGAAAGGAGTAAAAACTAACTCCAATATTTCAAGCCTTTATGATTGGAAGATAGCATTACTTTTAATAGATATAGGGCAGTTTGGGTAGCTCAGTGGTTTAGTGTTGCCTTCAGTCCAGGGCGTGATCTTGGAGACCCGGGATCGAGTCCCACGTCCAGCTTCCTGCATGGAGCCTGCTTCTCCCTCTGCCTGTGTCTCTGCCTCTCTCTCTGTGTGTCTCTCATGAATAAATAAATTCTTTAAAAAAAAGAAGAAGAAGAATAGATATGGGTGTCTGAGGAGAAGGCACCCCGGTAAGAGATGTGGGAGAAAAGTGGGCAGAAATGATGAGGAGGGTTTCACAGATGTGAAGAGGGGAATGGCACCAGAACATCTGTGTGACCATGGCCAATAGGCAGTTCCCATGTATTGCTGCTTTGTGTGATTATATGGCACTGTGGGAATCTCAACTCCCAGGCTATGTCAGAAGAACCCTTGTCACTTGTGTCTTCCTGTCTTTGTCCCTCTCTAACACATAGCACAGAGCTCTCCCTTTGTCCCTGCCCCTTGGGAGGCTAACCTAGACTATTTGTCAGAAGGCACATCTACCAGACTTGTCCACATGAGCAAGGAACCAGTCTCTTTCACTGCCTAGCAAAGGTGTCACAGGGTTACACACTCAGGACACAGAAAACATATTTAATACCTGTGAGCACTGGCTTCCTCATCTCCAAATGAAGGGTCTCTCTGGGTGTTCTCTAAGGTCTTTTCTCATGCTAACATTTAATGAATCATTTCTAACAAATGTATGGGTTTTGAGACTTTATAATGCTAGAAAGTAGGTACCTAGTAGAACAGGGCAGTTGCCTGCTCTTGTTTTGTCAGTACCACCCTGAGGCACATACCTCTTCCACCTTGACTCCTACCAGACCTTGTTGGCCTGAGAAGCAGTCAATTCTAAGGGTGTAAGTGCCTTCCTATTCCCTTTGCCATCCTCCTAACCTTGGCCCCCATTTATGCCTGGGTAAGCCCACCTGTTGGGGTCAGTGGCTTCCAACTTCTACCACAGACACAATAGTCAGAATCTAATCAGGACCTCTCTAGAGTGTCCTACTTCTACTGTAAGAACATGGTGATGATCATTCATTCAGTGGTGAAGTCCCCAGGATGAAGAAGAAACCAAGAGAAAGGGGAAAGGAAGTCACATTTCCTAAAGCCCTTCCACATGTGGCCCTCTCATAGATTCTCTTTTTTTTTTTTTTTTTTAAGATTTTTGTCTATTCATGAGAGACACAGAGAGAGAGGCAGAAACACAGGCAGAGGGAGAAGCAGGCTCCCTGCAGGGAGCCAAAGCAGGACTCGATCCCAGGACCCTGGGCTCACACCCTGAGCCAAAGGCAGATGCTCAACCACTAAGACACCCAGGTGCTTCGTCTAATGGATTATTTGAATCCCCTTATTAACCACTCTCGTAATGCCTTGTACGGTATATAATAACATCATCAGACTTGTAAACCTAAGTTCACTGTCTCTCTTCCCGTTAGAAGTGTGTGTTCCATGAAGACAGGGACTATATTATGCCTGTCTTGTCTTGTATCCTCACAGAATATAAAGAAAATGGTGGCTATGAGCAAATATTAAATGAATGAGTAAATAAATAAGATTTCATCCTAATAGTTCTACAAAGTAATAGTATTTCCATTCTACAGAAGTTGAGGTTCAGATGCATTTAGTAGCTTGCCTGTGGCCACATGGCTAGAGTCGGAGTGGGATGACTGATGGTAGGTGACCCAGGCTGGGCTTTTTCTATTCCCCAGGTGCATCCTCTGTGAAAACTGCCCCAAACAAGAGCCACTGCCATGCTATGCTCTAGGTCTGTTCTGTGAAATAGAAATGGACCATAGCTAACTTAAGCCAAACAGAATTTATTGGGATGATATCAAGGGCTCACAAAATAGGAGAAGAGTTAAGAAACCAGGGCAGAGGTGAGTATATGTAAAGGTTGAGTGAGGGCCTGGAGTCATATCCTCTCCAACAGACTTTGTTCCATTCTTATCAACAACACCGCTCAACTCAGAATCCACAAGGGAGACGTTTTTGGCCAGAGGAGGGCAGCATACCTGTATTGACAGTCCCACCAACATTGTACGTAATGGGGAGAGGAAATTCCCAAAAAAAGAATCCGCAGGATCTTACCAGGAAAAAATAGGAGTGTGTGCTAGGCATCCAAAAATACAGCAGGTGTCCTTTACAGACTGTTACATGGAGGACTGCCAGGGTCCTGAGCCAGAAATGAGTTGTCCCCTCAAGCTGCTACTTTTCCCTCTGCTCCTCCAGGGGGTGTTAATGGAGGAGGGGCAAGCGAGCGGAGGAATCTATTACAAAGCCATCTTTGAAAGCCACGTGGGCTCCTCAGAAGTTCCTCAAGGACTGAAGAAAGTGAGAGCTCGCTTGTCTCCCAACCCAAAAACCCCCTGTCAGACCTGGCCTAGCTGACTGTTTGTTGCTTCTGTTGTTATTCACACTTCCTGTGGGATCATTTCAAATCCCTATTTCCTGATGGTCCAACATCCTTCTGCAATCAACTGGCAGGGGGTAAAGCCTGCCAAAACCTCAGGTAGCAGCCCTGCCCAGCACCATTTTCAGCAACATCCTGTGTTCACAGCTTTTCAGTTCAGCTCCAAATGCCAATTTTGGTTTGTGAAAATTTCCATGGCCTCCTGCTAGGCTGGTGTTCACATATCCCAGCACATAGGCACAGTGACCTTGGCCAGACTATATTCCTCCCGCAATGGGCCCCAGCCCCCACTCTGTGCCCTGTGCTATCATTATGACCTTACACAGAACACCTTTAATGTTGGCAGTAAGCTCTGACTTCTGGAGCATCCTAGCAACCCTGTTTGGTAAATGGGCTTATCTTAGGAACCTAGAGAGTTTAAGAAACTCCCTTATAGTTATATGGTGTGATTATGGTAGAGCCAGTACTGGGAATCAAGGCTTTTGGTTCCTGGTCCCAGGCTTCATTAATAAGACTGTTCAGTCGGGTCAGTGAGAGGCTTGTAATTCTGCTATAGTACACCCAGAGAGCCCATAATTTTACAATTAAAACAAAACCCTGAATTTTCTGTAGAAGTAATTGGTTTAGAAATTTCGCTCGGTGAGTACCTACTATGTTGTCAGACTCTGGCCGAAGCACTTTACATACATTGCCTACGATGCTCACAACTACTTTAGAATTTACTATTAGCCTCACTTCATGGAGGCTCAGAGGTTAAGTAATTTGTCTCAAGTCCATACAGGTAGTAAGTGGTAGATGCCAGATTCAGGCCCAGCAGTCTGGCTCCAGAGCCCTGTGTTTTTCCACTGCACTTAAATCCATAACCACCTCCCATAGGTATTCTCTCTTCCTGTAACACACACACACACACACACACACAAACACACACACACACACACCCTCCCCAAAGACCTAAGAGCCTCCCTGTCCTTTGTTTTAATGAAGAATAATTTACATACTATAAAATTCACCCATCATATATGTACAGCTTCATTACTTAAGTGAATTTAAACATTCATACAGTCACTATTATAATAATCCAGTTTTAGAATGTTTCCATCCCACTGAAATTGTCCCTCCTATTCTTATGCAGTTCATTGCCATTTCCACCTCTACTCTGATCTGCTATCTCTATGCTTTCAACCATTTCTAAAAATTTCATATGAACAAAATCATACAAAAATTAGTCTTCCGAGTGACTTTTTCTACTATGCGTGTTTTTGAAGTTCATCTGGGTTGTTGCATATATCAGTAGTTCATTCCTTTTTATTTATCCCCTCATATGGATAAACCAGATTTTGTTTATTTACGTACTAGCTGGTGGATATTTGATTATTTCCAGTTTGGGGTAGAGGGAAGGAAAAACCATTTGCTCTCTACTTTTCTGACTACTTGGCCCAGACCCCTGAATTAAAAAAAACAGATCAATAAGAAAAAAACCAAACAAGTTTATTAACATGTATACCTCAAGTATACATGGGAGACACCCAGGGAATAATGGGTAATTCCCTGAGGTGGTCTCAGCCTCCAGCTGAAATACCATTTTCAGCTAAAGAAAGAAGAAAGTTGTCTGTGGGGAGGGAGTGTGGGGGTGGAGGCAGTTATGAGAGGTTACTAGAAAAAGCATGGTTAGAACAGGGTAAGGTTTGTTCTGCAGTTTTAGGTCAGTGCCTTCTACACTAATAAGGTTCTCTTGTGATTTAGAATCATCTTTCCCTTCCTGGTACAGAAATCTCCTTACAAATGGAGATTTCTTTCATAAATGTAAATTTCCCTTACAAAAGGGTAAATTTGCCTTTTTCAGAACTTCTCCCACGTCTGATGTTTCTTAAAATAATCCTTATGCCAAAGAGGCATATTTTGGGGTGGCATATTCTGCTACCCCTCAGGGGCTGTTAAAATGTAGCTGTGAAAGTTTGCATGTAAGGGTTTGTGTGGATATATGTCTTCATTTCTCTTGGGTAGATACTTAGGAGTGGAATGGTGGGGTCATATGGGAAATACATATTTAACATTTTAGAAATTGACAAGCTGTTATCCAAATTAGCTGTACTATTTTATGTTTCTAAAAGCCATGTATGAGAGTTCCAATTTCTCCACATCCTTGCCAGTACTTGATATTGTTAATCTGATATAGTAGCCATTCTAGTGTAGATGGTAGCAGCTCATTGTACTTTTAATTTGCATTTCCTTGTGACTAATCTTGAATATCTTTTCATATGTTGCATAACCATTTGTATATCTGCTTTGGTGAAGTGCCTGTTCAAATCTTTTGTGCACTTAAGAAAATCAATTTATCTTCTTTTTGTAAGGGTTATTTCCATATTGTGGACAAAAGTCCTTTATGTGATATGTGTTTACAAATATTTTCTCCTTTTTTTTCCCTCCCCTGTGGATATCCAATTGTTTCAGCATCATTTATTGAAAAGACTATTGAATTGCCTTGACATCTTTAGATAAAATCAACTGACTATAAATGTAAGGCTTACTTCTTGAGTCTATTCTGTCCCATTAATCCATATGCCTATCTTTAGGTCAATACCACACTGTCTTGATTACTATAACTTTATAATAAATCCTCCAACTTTGTTCTTCTTTTTCAAAATTATTTTGATTTCTCTAGATCCTCTGCATTTTCTTTTTTTTTTTTTAATTTTTTTTTCCTCTGCATTTTCATATAAATGTTAGGATCACCTTGTCAAAATCTACCCAAAAAACCTGCTAGGATTTTGATGTGTGATTATGTTGAAACTGTACATCAACTTGGGGACAATTCCTATCTTAACAATATTGAATCTTTCAATTCATGAACATGGTATATCTCTACCTTTGTCTTATCTTTACTTTCAGTGTATTAAGGTTTACACTGTATGTTTTGAGGTTTTCAGTATATAGATCTTAGACTTCTTTTATTAAAGGTATTGCCAAATATTTTTTGCTATTGTGAATGGGATTTTAACAAGTTCATTGTTTGGTCATTTGTTAATGGTGTATCCTAAAATTCTACTAAACTTGCTTATTAGTTCCAGTAGACTTTTGTAGATTCTTTAGGCTTTTATATATACAAAAGCAGTCACCTGAAAATAAGAACCATTTTACTTCTTCCACTCCAATCTGTGTATACAGTTTTCAATGTCTTTTTCTTACTCAGTTGTACTGACTAGGGATCTCCTGTTTAAAGGTCACTTGAAGTGGTGAACACAAACATTCTTGTCTTTTTCTGTCATGCCCTTTTGACAGATCTTGGATGGTCTCTTTTCAAAGGGATCCCTGATGCCTTTTCTAGAAAGGAGGAGGTACTGCAGATAACCAGAATCTCAGGACAGCAACTTTCTAGCAGTGGCCTGAGACTCTTGTCATCTCTCTTTTCCCCAACACCTGCCCCCTATCTTAAAGCCGTTTCCTGCTCCTACAACTAGTCCTATGCCTAAAGCCTTTCTGTTTTCTTAGGGTGTTCCCTCAGCATCTCCTCCTGCCTTATTGGCTCCATGCCTGAAAGACTTTTGAAACTCATTTCTTTCTTGAACTTTCCTCTCAGCACCAGTTTTAGTACCTCAATGTAGCACCTGCTTTTCTGGCCCCCTTCCATAGGGTTCAGTGAAGGGAGATTAAAAATCAACTAAAGTGCTTGGAATTCTGATGAAAGATTTCTTGAAATGCCAAAAGGAGCTGAAGATGAGTCTCAGGAGAAGACTGTGACAGCTGAGACCCTCCTAGGCACTGTGAGGTCCTGCAATGAGCTTTTTTCTAAACTCCATCTGCCTTTGCTTCCTTCTCTCCCATGCTCTTGAGAGCACCTGCTAAACCCAAACAGCCTAATCCCTCTAAAGCACCATAAACTCACCATGTTTATCTCATGGTCTTTGGTTATGCTGCTCTGTCCCTCCTGGAATGTATTCCCACTTTCCTCTGCCTGTCCACAGCCTGCATCTCTCTCCATCAGCACCTAGCTCCAGTTCCACAAAACTTTTCCCAATCACACTGGCCCATGGGGAGCTCTCCACCTCGCCACAGTTGTACTCAACTGCCATTCAGTTCACAGCAGGTTTGTGCTGTATAATTAGTATGATTTTCCCAGACCACTTGGCTGTGAGAAACTTCACATTTGCTTGTTCTAAATCATGATCTCTGGCTTGGATCTACCCACAAAAACTGATGAGAACTTCAATTTCATCTATCAACTTCTTCTTTGAGGTTCTGGTAGTGGCTATGGGGGCAAGTCTTAAGTATACTTCACTGCTAAGTTATTTACTATCTATGCCTCAAGGCCCATCAGTTAGTTAGGCAGTGGAGCAAAATCCAGTTGTCATGCTGAGCCCAGTAATGCCTTGTTGACCAACTGATACATGGAGTGCACTGGATTCCCTCCTACTACCCCTGGCTTGTTCTTCATGTCTTCCCTCTCTATAGGACAGCCTCCCACCTCCCCTTGATTCCCCACAGAACCCTGTGATGGCCATCCTGCATTGGCTAACATTGACCTATGTGATCACAGAAGTGGGTGGTGCCAGGCCTTGTAGCCTAGCAGGTGGTGCTAGGGGAGCTAGAGATGCTGAGGCCTGCAGGAGTAGCCAATCCCCTCCCCTGACAGTTCTGGCTTCCCAGAGGCTCCTCTGATGCCCTTGGGAAACCCCATTCTTGACCCTGGCACCCAGAATTGTCTCATGGTTCATGCTCTTTCTGCCTGCAAAATCCGTGCCTGTCTCTCTGCCTTGCCAGCATTTCCATAACACGCAGAGGGCCGTGAATTACAAAAGTTACTTTTCACCAGTCAATTCAAGCTAGCCTGGCACTCGTCCCTCATTCTCCTTTGTCAACGAGGCAAAGACTCAGTTGTTCACTCAGCTTTGTCTTGCAGCAACCCTTTCCCTGCCCTTCCTCTCTCCCCAGAAGCCCTGAATGTGCCTTGCTCTTGACCCTGCTCTGAAGTGTGTGGAAAATCAAGGCACAGGGCCACTCTGGGATAGGTGGGAATTGGGACCGGGAGGGAGGAAGTTGGTGGAAACAGTTCGCAGTTGGCAGCTCATTAGTTGGGTGTTATTTTACTGCTGGGCAAGAATGATCAAAATAATATCCGTGGGAAGGTCTCCAAAAGCCCAGGCACTGTGTACTGCTGGACTATCACAGTGTGGAAGGCAGGATGTGAGCTGGTTGCTGGATGTGCCCCGGCGGCTCACTCTGGGAACTAACAGGGAAGAGCGCCCTGTGGGTTCTTGACAGATTGAGGTATTTCTTTCCAACTTGATGGCTTCTTGGGGAGGCTGCTCCTCGACCTTCTCCTTCCTGCCTCCGTGCCTCCATCTTTCAGTCCCTCAATTCAGCAGCCTCCTTCATTCATTTGCACTGATCCCCCTGGATTATCTCCTACAAAATTCAGTGTGAAATTCACTTCTCTCTCAAGTCTCTCTTTTCTGATACCATCCAGTCCAGTTCCCTACAGGTTTGATCTCTTTCACCTGTCAGGGCTTTGAAAGGATCCGAAATCTTACTTTTTAATCGAAAGTCATAGATTATTCTTTCTCCCTCCTGTACAGCAGCTCATCCACTTCTTGGCCCAGATGATGCTCACCAACTCCCACAAAGCCTCACCTATGCTTCAAAACCAAACCCCAGGATGTCAGAAGGAAATATGCAGAGTGGTTCCTTGGACCAACCTGGTACAGCTACTACCCTCCACAGGCCCTCCATCTCAGAACTGCCAGGTCCCCTGATGCCTCTCCCCGCATGGAGACCAAAGTATGTTCATTAGATTGACAGATACTTTTCTGTTTGTACTCTGTTAACCCAAAGAAAATGTTTTGTGGAAAAGGCAAGTGGAAATTCCTAAGGGGAGCTGTTTATTTCAGAGCAGGTCTGTGGTTGTTAGAAGAGAGTCAAAGTGTATTTGTGGAAACAGGAGGGGCTGTTAACAGCCTATGGGTCTGAGGATGAGACACCAGTATCTCCCATAACCCTTTATTCCATGCTGACCCATATCCCCACTGCCTCCTGCAGAGCCCTCCCCCAGGAATTTTCAGTTCCTACATTGTGTTTCTGTTTTTTCTAGCTCTTGACATTTTGACTTTTTCATCCTGTTCTAGAATCTTAGTTCGCTTCCTGGCTTCCAATCTGACTCTCTCATTAACTTTTGAAACTTCAACAGATAATTCTTTTAGTACCTTCTGTATAACTCTGGTAGGCACTGAGGATTCCAAGTGAATCCAAGACACAATCCTTATCTCTTACAGCCTTGCATGGATGCCCTTATTCCAGGTCAGGGACCAGGCTAAGTGCTTCACTTAAAGAATTGAATGTAATTTTCACAATCATAACTGTGAGGTTGTCCCTACTTTCTAGTTGAAGAATCTGAACTCAGAGTCAAGTAACCCTCACAGGCACAGCTAATTAGTGGCACAGGCAAAATTTAAGCCAAGTCTTATTGCTTCAAAAGTCTGTCTTAAACTGGACTATAGAAGATGGTCTTCTCGTTCCTATTTCTCCAATGCTCAGGACAGTGCCTGGACATGCGTCACACAATCAACACTTGTGGAAGGAAGGAAGCGTTGTTCTGAGCATTGCTTGGGCTCCATCCTTCAACCACAGAGCCCCTACAAGCTCAGCTCTGAGATCTCTCAGCCCCTCTGGGGATCACAGTCTCCCTGATTCATAGGCTCCTAGTCCCCTTACCTCTGCCTCTCAGGGACAGACAGCCAGACCAAGAAGCCCATCTCCATCTTGTCTGAATATAACGTATATGGAGTGGATTCAAGACTTCTGCCCGAGAAAATGCCAAAGAAATATCAGCCTGAAGCTTTATGATTTGTACAGAAGATAATAAAAATGTTGAAGAAATTTAAGCAAACAAATATGGCACAACATCCACTCTCCTGATGTTTTATGGGTTGCCACACTATGCTGGCCGCCTCCCCACCACAGCTCTGAGGTGAAAAGCTGGTGTCCACCCCCTCTTCCAACCTACCTCCTGCGGCCTCCTCAGCATAGATCATAAGACTTTCCCTTTTCTATTCCTCTAAAGGGAAAAGGCACAGTATAGGCCACAAAGAATGAGTTAGGTTTCCTGTAGTGCAGATGAGATCTTGATTGTATTGTGATTCAACTGCAACATTTCTTTTTCCTGTATACCTAGTAGATAGCGAAAAAAAATTCTGGAGACTGAAATGGATTGAAACTGTTTAGATAACCTAAATTAGAATCCTTCCCTTTGTTAGGTCTCTCAGAAAGCTTCTCGGGACTGGGAAATACAGGGTACAGATCAGTCCTGTCTTAAAGACTAGGAAACAGAGAGCAGGTTAGTGGGGATCTGGAGTCATACCAATGGTTAATACAGGAATGAGGCAAGACACAGAGGCTTTGACACGCTTTCCTCTTCCTACCACACCTCGTACTGTCTCCTGAGTTGTACATTTTGATCCTCTTTGTTATAAGAAGACTCAGATGAAATATAGCTATGTTTTCAGAGCTCATGTTTGCTTGCTTGTTTTTTTGTTTTTGTTTTCTGCCACTCTAGTAGTGTTCCATCTTTATGACAATTACAATGAATGTTAAGTTTGGAAAGTTGGAGAGGTTATGGGTAAAACCTTGAATTTTAGAGTCAGGAAAATCTGTCTGTGCTTGGACAAGTTAATTAACCTTTTCTTGGCCTATAAATAGAAATTACTAATCCCTCCCTCATTGGCACATGTCATGAAGAATTAAGTGAGATGATGTGTGTAAAGCACTTGGCAGAGTGCCTGCCACACAGTAAGCACTCAGTAAATGTTAGTTGTCCTGTTACTAAAGTTATTACTGTGTAGACCCTCTTTAGTGCTTGGCTGGTTAGCTTGGTTTGAGATGAGCCCACTCACGTGGTTTCCTGAGGAGTCCACCTTGTTTGGTAAACCAGCACAGCTAGTCCTTAGAAGACCCAGTTCCATGCAGTTTTGATTTGGCAGGGTTTTTTTTTTTTCCCTTGACCTATTTCCTGGCTATAGCTTCTAACTTCAGGATTGCAACCACATCCTTTCAGTCTTTACACTCATTGGACATGACTTTCAAAACTGAGATTTTAATTGAAGACAATGTTAGGTCATAGAGTACGCATACTAAATATTCTTAGGATTTCCTGATAACTGAGCCCTGAAATGTCCTTGCCTCAGGATCCGCAGCAGTTGGGTCAGAGAGAAGAGGCCCAAATTCAAGAATTCATGTCTCAAAAAAAAAAAAAAAAAAAGAATTCATGTCTCTTTTGAGAAACAGTTCTCGCTTCTTTCAGCATCTACAGCAAAAATTACATCTTGGGCATTGAATTATCTAAGACATGATGCAAAAAAGAGGTTTAATGCATACATATAACATTAAATTCAAAACCATTGCATCTCTGGGACTTGGTCAAGAAGGATTTCTCCAGGAATGGACTTGTTCCTGTGTATCTTCTGAGAAAATTTAATTTTGATACCAATTGACATTGGTTTCTCTTTCATACAAAATGATAAACACAGCCACCTCACCGTTCTCATTTAGAGCATCCCAATCTTGGCCATTTAGTATATTTGCAAATCTGTTTTAAAGTAAAACATTTTTTGCTCCTGTGTGGCTACATGTCATCCATTTATTCAGTAAACATGTATGGTGCTCCTACTATGTGCTAGCCCCTGCTCAGCTTCCTGGAGATCATACTGAACACAGTATTTTTTTCCCCATTCTAGCGAGAAGAGACAGCCAATAATAAACAAAATTCATAAAAAAGAAAACTGTCGGGATCCCTGGGTGGCGCAGCGGTTTGGCGCCTGCCTTTGGCCCAGGGCGCGATCCTGGAAGACCTGGGATCGAATCCCACGTCGGGCTCCCGGTGCATGGAGCCTGCTTCTCCCTCTGCCTATGTCTCTGCCTCTCTCTCTCTCTGTGACTATCATAAATAAAAATAAATAAATAAATAAATAAAAATAAAAAAAAGAAAACTGTCAGATAGTCAGGAGCACTACACAGAGAAGTAGAACGGTGGATTCAGTAGAGAATAATTGGACGGCTGCTTTATATCAAGTTGTCAGGAGGAAGCAAGTGACAAAAGCAGCCTTTCTAGGAGGGGAAAGAAATCTAAGTGCAGGCTCTAGGATTTGAATGAACTTGGTATTCTCTCTCTGCTCGCCTCTATTCCACCTCATTAAATTGTAAACTCCAAGAGGTCAAGGACTGGATGATCCATTTTTGTGATGAGAAAGTGATTCTTTTAGCTAATCTGTTACCTTCTTCAGTTGTATTAAAACTTTCTAAAGGGTGAATTAGAATTTTTCAGGAAATTTGTACAATCTTGATGAATGCAACCACTATCCCCAGTTCAAATAGAAACCTGGGGTTCATTCAAGACTTTGGTATGAAGATCAAGACATTTTGTGTAGTAAGTTGGGGTGTTTTTTTAATATGTTTTTTTTCCTAGCTAGAAAAAGATCATTATAAATGGTCTTGTTACCTGACTTAGCCTAGATAATTTCTCCTTTCCTTTCAGTGTTAAACTTATATATCCTTATGTTTAGAGGGTGTGCATAAGTTAAGGAAAGTGAGGCTAGGTTATAAACAGTAAATTCCACACTACAGTCCTGTCGCTCTCCAAGTGGTGACTCTGGGTTCCACATCCCTTGCATCTTATATTGATGCCATCTGGATTCACCACAGAAGGGAACGTGAGACCCTGGATGGTTGGACAAGGAATTTTATGGCCAGGCCTGAGAGTAACATACATCATTTCTACTCCTTCCTAATAGGTAGAATCTAGTCCCGTAGTACCAACCTCAGAAGCACTTCTCAGGGTATCTATGAAATGCAGTTTTCCTGTGTGTTTGGGGAGAGGTAAATGACATGACATTTGGTGAACTACAAGCATTGTCTTTGCCACAGGGAAGTCTCCCTTACTGTACCCAGCTCCTCTCCTAAGAGTTAGGTTAGGTTATGTTCCCCTTTGGGGGGGGGGTCACACAAAGTCTGATTAATAGTAGGTACTAAATAAGTATTTGTTGGTTGGATGGAAGAAGGGATGGGTATATTGTAACCTAAGTTCTTACAGCTGGAAAAAGCATGAACTACAATGAATATTTGTTGAATTGACTAGCTAATTAACAAAAAATTAATTCACAGTATGCCCAAGAATTATTATAAGAAACCAAAACCACATATTCAAAAAATAGACCAATTTGCGGATCCCTAGGAAATTCCTTTTACTATTTTATATTATTTCAACATACAACCTTGCCAGCCAAAATCACTCCAATTCCCCTTCCCCTCTGAATTACTCTGGCAATCACTGTAGTTGTTTCAAAATTGGGAAATTATTCTGAAGGCATCATGGCCTGTTGATGGCATTGACTTTGGCTCCCCTCACCTTCACTCCTACTGTTACCATAAACCTGTTTTTAAGGCCCTGAAGTTGGCTACTCTTGAAATGAAATGGGAAAACCTGAGTTTGTAGGCCAGTTTGGTCTCCAGCCCACTTCCCCAGCCACAGAGAGTGAACAATCCTGCATTTGTGGCACCCTGAGCCTCCAGTGACCTTCCGGGCCAGCCAGGATGCCAGAGGGAACACACATTCTCTGAAATGACAGTAGAGGAAGAACCAACCCATTGCCCAAGGACTGATAAATGGGCCCCTCTTTTCCCCTGGGACAGCCTCAGCAAGACTCCATGTAGGGCTTAACTGTTTCCTATCTCAAGCTGTGTATATAGTCTAATCTATCCTCTTAGCTGAAAATAAATCAGCCTGGAGGGATGCCTGTGTGGCTCTATGATTGAGTGTTTGCCTTTGGTTCAGGTCGTGATCCTGGGGTCCTAGGATCGAGTCCCATTTCAGGCTCCTTTCAGGTAGCCTTCTCCCTCTGCCTATGTCTCTGCCTCTGTGTGTCTCTCATGAATAAATAAATAAAATCTTTTTTTAAAAAAGCTGAAATTTTAATGCAAAATAATATTTCAGGTGATGGATAAGATAGGATCCTGGGGTGGAATAACAGTGTGCTTGGGGGTCAGATTTTTCCTTTGTGGAACCAAAGTCAATTTTACTTTGCTGTTGCAAGAATAGTGAGGGGAGGGGGGACAATCATAGAGATTCTGCACCAGCTGGTGGGTCTGACTCAGAACTACTTTTCAGGGCCAGTGACAGGCACATCCCCCAGGCCTCACTGCCATCTTAAAGGTCTCACCTACCACCTAGTCATTGCTGTCAGCCTCTGGCTGTGGTGGGGAGACACAAGAACTGACCGGGAGATGTAATCCCAAGCACTGACCATCAGTAGCTGGCTTGAAGGCAAAACACCAAACCACGTGAGATGGGAGAAGGTGTCACAAGTGATTAATTCACGAGACAAAATGTTAAGACCAACGAAAATATCCCCAAACTTACTTCACTCTCTGAGGCTGCTGTGAGAAGCAAATGAAGCAAGTGGAGCAATCAAGCATAGAAGCCTCCAGGTGTCTCCGAAACGGGCCCCTGATTGTGCCTCCAACGCCGAGACATCGGAGCATGCGACACCTGTGGGGAAGACGGATTGCATTTCAGGGATTAAGAGCCTGGGAGTAAAACCAACGTGCGTGTCCCGGGAATGCGCCCCGTCGCTGAATCGTGCTGGTGAGTTGCTTTTTCCCTTGCATGATTTGCTTCGCTAACCATCACTTCAGAGGTCAGCCGGTAGCTGCTGCCCACTGCCTCACTCCCTCTTGCAGTCCTGCCTTTTAACAGGCCTCCCTGACGACCCGCAGAGGGGTGTCCGTGCAGGGCCGCACCGGTCTCTTCGGTTGGCTGAAAGTGTGGCTCGACTCCCTTCCATTCCAAGCAGGCCCTGAGCGTGCGTGCCACACTTCCGTGGCCCTGCCCGGGCGGACAGGACAAGCAGGGTGATGCCACCACCTCAGCACTGCCCAGGCGGACAGGACAAGTAGGGTGATGCCCCATCAGGTGGGGTGGCCGTCAGGCAGGGCCAGGGCTCTGGACACTGGCAACTGCAACGTGGAGCAGATGGGGGACTGACACGACCTGCCCCAGGGTGGGGAGTCAGGGTAGGCTGTAGAGCAGGTGATGTTTGAGCTAGGTCTGGAAGGATGAGCTGGACTTGTAGGCCACACAAGAAAGGGCCAGGAAGCTGAGGGAAAGCATTAACGGAGGAATGGCCACCTCAGAGTCCATGGGGCAGGTGCTAAAACAGTGATGTTAGAATGTGGGGGTCCTGGGTGTGGAGGAGTTTGGATCCTTGCTCAGGACTTAGGCCTCACAGGCCAAAACCTGGTGGCCCTCCAGGTAACACCCCAGGTGCCCCACTCTTGCAGGAGCCTGGCTCAGGACTGAAGAAGCTGTTTTCTGGAGACCTTGCAACTGGCGCCAGGAGGTCCTAGCATTCCACCCGCTACTCAGAGGCCTTCTGGAAACATGCATTGCCTGCTTCCTGAGGGGAACAGTAACACGGTAACAAGCTGAGCACCCCTCCCCCACCTCACACTCAAAGTCACCAAGAGATGACATTTCTGGAGCTCAAAGGCAGGTTCTGGAGCTAGGTGGCCTGGGTTCAAAGCCCAGCTCTGCCACTTAATGACTGTGGCACCCCGGGGCAAGCCACCTACCTGGTGAGGCGTCAGTATGTGAGGCATGGCAAGCCCGGCAGACTCTGGAGGCAGAGGGTAGTGAACATGGGGGCAGCTGCATTCCTTTGATCACCACGCCACTTCAAGCGGACTGTTCTAGAACAGTGTTGAGCAGCAGAAATATAATGTGAGCCACATATAAAATTTAAAAAATTTTTCTAGGAAGCTTATTTCAAAAAATAAGAACAGTTGGCACTAATAGTTGTTAACCAAATGTACCCCAAATATTGTCATAATGTAATTAATATAAAAATATTACTGAAATATTTTACATATTTTTGGCACCTAAATCTTTAAAATCTGGTGTGTATTTTACATTTATAATACATCTCAGCATGGACTAGCCACAATTCAAGTGACCACATGTGGCCCAATAGTCCATGTGGCTAGTTGCTACCATATTGAATAGCACAGCTATCCCCACATGATTGGAACAAAATTAGAGCAATAGCTGGTATTTCTTGATCACCAGCTGGGAAATGAGCAAATGACTAAACCTGTGCTGGTTCCTCCTTGTAAAAGAGGAGTAATAATAAAACCTAACGTGTTCCTGTGAGCCTTAAATTAAGACACGTATTTGAAGCCAATGCACAGTTTCCTCAGCCTGAAGTGCCCTGTCTCCTCCACCTGCAAATCCTTATTCGTCCCTCAAGACCTTGTTCAAACTCACCTCCTCTGTGAAGCCCACCTACCTTCCTCTTAGCATCAGGTGTTCTTGGTTCTGGACCAACTTAGAACATTGTTCCTTTCCTTGCTTTTTTGATCATTTCCCAAGCTGTCTACTGGGTGAATCTGGAAGGGATTCCTGCATCTCATTCATTCTAAAATGCAGATTGTCAACTCTTTAGCATGTCTGGAATCAATATGCATTTATATTACAATTGGCAGTGTTTTGTTCTTTCTTGGTGAGTCCAAAAAAGGGGGGAGGGAGAAAAAAGAGTAATGGCGTGACTGTACTATATGGCATAGATTTGATAAATTTCAGTATTTGTCTTTGCGTCCCCAGGCACTGGGCTCAGTAAATGCAATAAATGTGTCAAATGTACTGACAACAGTAATAAAAGTTTACTGCAATTACCACACGTGTAAATTATTTGGCTGGCTGCCTCTCCTCCACTCTGGATGGTTACCTCTCCAAGGGCAGGGACTGTGGGCTCTTTCACAGTAATGGGCTGGACATCTTGTGAGAAGCCAAAAGGGTAATACCTGGTTTTTGAGAAAAACGTGCCCTTGAGTTACATGCAAGGAAAGAAATCCCACCTTCCTCACTATAGCATGATTAGGCTTTAAAATTTCCTTCACCAAAATATCTGATTACTGCATCAGGAAGCAGAGCGATCCAGCTAGAGCTCTGGGTTGAGAAATGTGCACTTGTGGGACCAGGGGGGGAGAGAGAGTATTTCCCTCAAAGCTGCATGTTTCCTCAGAAACCCCATTGGGCCTCAAACAGATTATCTTTCAAAGGGCTCATTACAAGGCAAAAAGAGCTTTTAAATTCCAATTGTTTTAACAAAATCTTTTCTATCTAGAAGCTCCACTGTCAGATTGTGCTCTCTCCCCCCAGTTCATAAAATCGTACACAAATAGACAAAAACATGCCAAAAACTCTTATTGAGAGCTCCTACTGGTGCCAAATACCAATAATTGGAGAGTTTTAAAATAATGCTTTGTCCAGAAAAAGTGGGGGAGGATAGGGAAATAGGGACCTCCTGATGACTGGTGATCTGCAAACTATACTTCATCAGAAACGGAATTTTAAAGACCAACGTATGAAATGTGTGGAATATACATAGAATTTCTACAAGCAAGTATTGGCTTTTAAGTCTTTGAGTTTATCTCAAAGCTGTTGTTTGAAGGTGTTCCTTGATCTCCCTTGACGAGTGGGTTGGAATTTCTATCAGGTAACAAAAGGACTCTGTCTTTGGGGGTTCTGGTCAATTTGAGGGATCTACTCAAATGCACATACAGATACCATCCCCCAAACTCTCAGCATCACTCCCAAGGGGAAATTGTGTCTGTTCTATCTTTGGCAAGCAGGGCAAAGACTTGGATTGCACTCAGATTTTACCTTTTTTTTTTTTTTTTTTAAAGATTTATTTATTTATTTATGATAGACATAGAGAGAGAGAGAGGCAGAGACACAGGCAGAGGGAGAAGCAGGCTCCATGCACCGGGAGCCCGACGTGGGACTCGATCCCGGGTCTCCAGGATCGCGCCCTGGGCCAAAGGCAGGCGCCAAACCGCTGCGCCACCCAGGGATCCCAGATTTTACCTTTTTTTTTGTTTTCTTTTCAGTTTGTTTTTTGTTTGTTGCCTGAAAAGAAAACAGTGGCTTTACACTGTTAGGGTAAAATGCTCCCTGCCCAGCCAAGCTCGCAGGCGGACTCAGGATGTAGAGTCTTAGGGCTGGGCCTGGCTGGATTCCAGCTGCAGGGGCTCCTGGGAGCATTAGCCAACCTGGGCCCCTTCTGACAGCTCCTGCATCGGATATGAAAGGAAACCAATCACAAATTCTTTAACTTTCCAACTTCCCATCTCTTCCTTCTCTCAAGTTCAGTTTTTCTTTTATTTTTTTAAACATATTTTATTTATTTATTCATGAAAGATACACACAGAGAGGGGCAGAGACGCAGGCAGAGACATAGGCAGAGGGAGAAGCAGGCTCCATGCCGGAAGCCCGATGCAGGACTCGATCCCCGGACTCCAGGATCACACCCTGAGCCAAAGGCAGATGCTCAACCACTGAGCCACCCAGGTGTCCCTTTTTAAAAATTTTGTTAAAAGACTTTTTAAATTTATTTTGAAAGTGAGCAAGAGAGAGAAAGCACGAGTGGGGTGAGGGGCAGAAGGACAAGCAGATTCCCTGGTGAGCAGGGAGCCCAACACTGGCCTCAATCCCAGAACTCCAGGACCATGACAGGAGCTGAAGGCAGATACTTAACTGACTGAGCCACCTAGGCACCCCCTCAAGTTCAGTTTAAATGAATTTTTTTAAAAAATATTTTACTTATTTATTCATGAGAGATGCAGAAAGAGAGGCAAAGACATAGGCAGAGGAAGAAGCAGGCTCCCTATAGGGAGCCCCATGGGGGTACTCTATCCTAGGACCCAGGGATCATGACCCCAAGGCAGAAGCTCAACCACTGAGCCACCCAGGTGCCACTAGTTTAAATGAAATTACTCTGGCTGCTGGACACCAAAGGATCAAGTAGTTGGTTATCTGGTCCCTCCCCTTTCTACTCCCATATTAATTGTGCCCTCACCCATTTTCTTTCTGAAGAAGATTCCTGCTGTCTGAAGAAAGCAGCTGAGAGTCATGTTAATGTGATACTATTCAGCACATGCCTTTCCTCTTGCTCAGCTCTGATAAGAGTTCGCAGCCCCCATCCAGGAGGCATCCCCAGGCCCATGGAGAAGGAGCGCTGACAGTTCCAAGAGGGAAGGGCCTATGTAGCAGGGGATGAGCAGAGCCCTGGGAGGAGGAAAGAGGCATTCTTGTCTACACAGCAGCTACTCGTCCAGTGCTTGCTGTGTTTAGGTACCTTTCATACATGATTTTATTCTATCTGTATTTAAAAGCCAGTTGCTGAGTTTGACTCCTAAAGAAGGTAGATCCATGATACCTGGCCCTCCTTCTTCACCAGGTTTTTGACCAATCCTTTCCCCCTTAGTTCAGCTGAAACAAAGCTGGGATTTTTTCCCCCCATAAATAATACTGGAACTAAGGAGGAAACTAAGGAGGGACAATACAAAAGGCAGAAGCAAACAAGTTTCAGAGCCACAGATTTCTTATCTGGAAGAGCTTCCTGGGGAATCAGCTCCCCTTCCCCTTCATTAAAAGAGGCCTTCATCCTTTGCGAACAGTGAGATAAACACATTTTCACAGGGGCCTTTCTCCCAGAGAAATTTCTCTCCCTTCCTCTTTCTCCAACTGTCTCCTTCAAGGTCCTGATGCTACTTAAGAAGAACATGATGAACATTAATACAATACACCTTTTTAAAAACCTAGCAATACTATGAGCCCAAATTGGGGAACATACAGCAAAATAACTGAATTGTCATCATCAAACATATTGAGATCATGAAAGGTAAGAAAAGAAAGAGAGACATGTCCCAAAATGAGACACAAAGACATGGGGCACCTACATGCAATGTATAATTCTTCCCTGGATCCTTGTGCTTTAAAGAAAGTATAATTGCCAAAGATTGAATGGATCCAAGGATTAGATGGTAGTATTGGGCTATTGTTAATTTCCTGATTATGATTGTTGTATTGTGTTAGGTGGGCAAATGTCTTTGTTTATAGGAAAAACATACTAAAGTATTCACTGGTGATGGGACAACTTGCCCTCATGGCGCAGAAAAAAAAATGTTCTTTGTATTCTATTTGCAAATTTTCTTGAAGTTTGAGATTGTTAAACAACTTTGTTTAAACTACTCTGTATCCAGTAATCCCATTTTTTAGGAATCTATTCCAAAGATGGACTGTTGAGAATACAGAAAGAAAGAGAAGAAAGTGTACAAGATCATTATTATTGCCAGTGAAGATGAAACAACTCAAATACCTACTATTGAAAGAAGGAATAAAAAGAAGAATTGTTTCTATATACCACTGTGGAAAGGCCTTTAAACCATAGTAAGCAAGAAAAGCAGAGTTGAGAAAATTGTGTATATACCTGAGAAAGGAAGTGTTCATTTGGGTGTGTGTATGTATGCATAACATTTAAAAAATAATAGAAGACTAAATCATAAAATTTTAAAAATGACTGCCTATAAGATATAGGAGAAAACTGGGTGAAGGAGATACGAAATGGAAGTTAGACTACTTTAAATATACTGGATTTTATAGATTTGACTTTGGAACCATGTGAGTATTTTATTAAATTACATTATTAAAAAGGAATCCTGGAAAAGAAAATGAAACAAGTGATCCTAAATGTGAATACGGTTTGCACAACCTCACACGAAGGAACTATTCCATGGGACTTTAAAACTTCAGCTTGGCTCCAGGTCCCTGGGGGGCCATACTTCAGGGGCAGTAAGAACTACAAGAGCAAGAAGAAAACCTGCTTAAACTCTTTTCAGGAATCATGTCGTTGGTGGCAATGATGCTAATTTTTCTGAGGGTGTGTGTGTGTGTGTGTGTGTGTAGGTTGTACAATAGAACAAATGCATAATTATGGGATTTTTGGAAAACCAGGCTTGTCTTTGAAAACGAAAATTCTCAACTTTGGAAGAAAGGAAACGTATGACTGGAGGATATTAAGCAGAATCTCTGTGATCCTGATTTTAAATTGGAAGTAGTAGTATGAACTCATGATATATTTATTTTAAGAAATGAATAAATTTCCTGGTTCAGTCTACTGAAAAAGCCAAGAAGTGATGAGTGACCAGTTAGCATAGGGCACCCTGCTGCCCTGAGTGAGCTCCAGCAACACCATTTCCCACTAAAAGGTACATGGCTCTTTGAAGAAACGGTTGATTTCAGATTTAAAGTAGGAAATGCACAAGATATGCCTGGAACATCTTGTCACACCAGATAGAAAGTTATTGAAAACTACTAGGATTGCATGAAGAGACTTTATGGATAGATCTAGTGGGTATTATGCCAAATGAAATAAGTCAGCCGTGACTCAATTTTTTTTTAATCAGTGGTAAATATGAGGGAAAGAAAATCAAGCTTTTATCTTGCCTTTCCTACATTGATGGGTGTACTGGCTAAGCAAGCAGTAGATGAGAAGTTTCTCTTCTTTTTTTTTGTGGGGTTTTTTTTGGTCTTTTTTTAAAGATTTTATTTATTTATTCATGAGAGACACACAGAGAGAGAGAGGCAGAGGGAGAAGCAGGCTCCAGGCAGGGAGCCCGATGTGGGACTTGATCCCAGGACTCCAGGATCACACCCTGGGCCGAAGGCAGGTGCTAAACCACTGAGCCACCCAGGGATCCCCAGTTTCTCTTCTTTTTATAGAAGCATTACAGCTAATAAGGGAAGAAGTAATGGCAGAACTAGAGTATCATCATCACCATTTTGCAACTTCTAATGAATTAATGGATCTAGGAATTGATCATCGGTGGTTGCCAGTATCACAAAAAGAGAGAAGCCAGGTGCTATGTATTTCCTGATGGGAGAAAAGCACATGTATAAAGCAGTCCTACCAAAAAAATAAAAATCAGAGCTGAAGCTGATGCAGCCTAAGATCCAACTAACAATTTATAGGAAAAATAGAAGAGAAAGACATATAAAATAAGGAACATAATCAACTAAAAAAACTTTAAAAATTTTTGACGTTTGTGAGACAACTTAAAATCTGAACACTGGCTAGATACTTGATGCAACTAAGGACTTCTTGCTATGTTTTTAGATGTGATAATGGAATTGTAGCTATGTGGTTTTTTGTTTTTTGTTTTTGTTTTTGTTTTTTCCTAAAGAGTCCTTCTCTTTCAGAGATTCCTACTGAGCTGTTTATAGAAGAGACTCTATGATGTCTGGAATTTGCTTCAAAATAATGCAGATGGGGTGGAGGAAGTGAGTGGGGGTATATGAAACAATATTGGCCATGAGTTCACAAATGTTGAGGCTGAGTGATGAGTACCTCTTTTTATGCCTGAAATCTTGTATATTCCGCCTTTATACATGCTTGAATTTTCTGTAATACAGGTTAGGAAGTCACACCTACCATGTACCAGTTACATGTACCGTGTAACTACCAGGCACAAGGCTGGACTCCTCACATCTAAGCCATGAATTGGCATTACAGAAAAACACAGTCAGAACTTCTTTTCCTTCCTGACTTGCTCATGCGGGAAGGGAGAAGAATTTCGTGGCAACGCCCTTCACTCTCTCCTTACTTGATGAGATGAATATGCGGTCTCTTTTGCCAAGTTGGAAATTGAGAGCAGAATTCAATCCTGTCTAAAGGGCTCCTCCTCAATCTTGTTGTAGGCCGGAACCATTACTCCGGGTCCAGCTGCATAGCATTCCCATCCACCCAGAAACACATGCAGATATGCGCGAGAGCAAAATAGGCCCACATGTGGGTTTTAACAAAGAACCACCAGACAAAAGCCCCACAGACGCATCTGACCTCTCCCTTGGCCTCTGGGCCTTCCATGGAAATGTGAACTTTCCTTTGACACTTGCAGGACACCCTTTGGCTGTTAACAACAGTCCTATAGAGAGTGGGCAGTGCCCTTTGGCTGCATCAGGGGCAGAGGGCCCAGTGCTCTAAATTGCTGACATTCACACCACAATCTTCTCTTATTTCTGGGTCCCACCCTATTTGCAGTTTAGCTCCCGGGTCCCTGAGGGTAGAAACATAAATTCAGCTGGACAGTTCCCTGCCCGAATGGGTGACCTTTATCATACATGCTGGGGACATTTTTCCCAAGAAATCCAAGAGAAAATGGCCTCATCAGAGAGACATGTGGTACCACAGAAATGCACAGCAGAGGAGTGGGCCTGGGCACAGGTTTCCCAGACTTGTACTGGACTCGCATTTGGCTTGCAGTGATGGAGCATTCCCTTGGGCCCCATACGGCTATCCCTTCATTCAAGCACTTGCTTAACTGAGCCTGAGCATGGGAACCTGGGGAGATGTGTGGAAGAAAAAGATAGTCTTCACCCTCAACAGCTATCAGGCAACCTCATTTAGGTCAGGGTGGGATAAGACCATGACTGAGAAGTTCAGGGGAGGGAGAGACAATTTCCAACTACATTGGTGACATTAGAGGAGGTGAAGTGTGAAGCAGACCCTACAAGATGAATAAAATGTTCAATTTTAATAGTCAAGAGACTGAGGGTTGGGATGCAAGGAGAACAGAGCAGGATTCCTGTAAAGGGACTGTCTTGAACAAAGTAATGCAAATAGGATTTTATGAAGTCCTCTGCAAGGATAACAAGTAAAACCACGGTTGTAGGGGACCTCCATCAACACAAGCAGTGCTAGGGAACCTCAGGAACTACCGTGGCCTATTTTATCTCCTGGTTGCCATTCACTGGTCTTTCAGAATGCTGGTGATCTTCTCTGCCAAAAAGATAAAAGGGCAGGGGTCAAAGTTGTCCAATATCACCTGATAATACAAGCAGCCGATGAATGAATGCTAAAGGAAAATTTTAGGATTACTCATAGCTCCACTTACTTATCCTGAAGAGGCTGTTTGCTAACCTCCTGAATCCAACTCTTTCCAGTCTCTTATTGGATCAAATGCCTCACCAACTTCTTCATAAACAACGGAAAATCCACATGGTTTGGCTTTTATGAACCTCGGCATTATTAACATTTTGAGCTCAATAATTATTTTTTTGTAGGGGCCCATCCCATGCATTGTGGGATGTCTAGCAGCATCCCAGGCTTCTATCCACTGGCCACCAGTAGCACTCACTCTCCTAGTTGTAACAACCAAAATTGTTTTCAGATATTTCAAGATGTTCTCTGGGGGTGAGGGTAGGGTGGCCCCAGTTGAGAACAGCTATACCACATGAAGAAACCAAATCCTACTCAAAGCTTATATTTACTGGTTATTTATTATATGCAAGGCTATTAAGTATTTTCATACATTAACCCATTTAATCCTCACAAGATCCTAGTGAAGTTTGGGTATAATGATTATTCACATTTGACAGATGAAGAAATAGGGGTGAGAAGGATATATCAACATACCCAAACGCATACTCTCATAAGCAGCCAATTCAGGATCTGACCCAAGCACTCTAACAATGGCACCCTCCCACTTATCACCAGTCTGTATTATCCAATGCCCTAGAGTCCTCGGGAGTCTCTTGCCTGGTTGGGTAAACCAATTTGTTGGCGCCACCAAGACAGAGGCCTCTACCAGTAGTCCCTACTTAATTGGGAATCGGACTCTGCAGTCCCCCAGGATGGCACACACATTTGCCCAACATAGCTCTGAGAGTCCTCCCTGCTGCCACATGTCTTTACTCTCTGCCCTGCCACTCCCTGAGGACCAAGTGGCTTGCCTGTATCCCACATTGACAATATCCTTTCTGAAACAGCTGCCGCCCCTCTTAATGCCCAGTGATCATACCCCTTTGCTTATCAACATGTTGACCTCTTCTTGGTCGAGTACTAGTCACATTTTGGCTTCAAAATAGAGGAGGGAGATCTTTACCCAGAAGGGATAAAAAATTTTCCCTTCAAGTGTGAGAACTGAAGGTTGGGTACAGAGTTTGCAATGGCCATTACGCCTGCCACCACAATATCAGTTCCTCCTCCCGTAATAACTACACCGATTGCTCTTCAGGTATCCGTACCAGCCCTCGTGCAGCCTTGATTTTAGGCAATACAGAGGTGAATACTTCAAAAACATTTCCAACAAATCTGAGTTCAGATCCTACTTCCACCATGGACTAGATGTGCAATCTTGCCCAAATTAGTAACCGGTTTGAGCCTCAGTTTCTTCATCTATCTAATAGTATTAAGGAAAAAAAAAACACCATGTAGAATTCTCATACAGATTAGAGATAGGTTCTGTAAAATTGTTGGTACAAAATAATAGCGCTATTTCTTGTTGCTACCCCTTAATCTCTTTACAGGGAGTGGTTTGCTGGGTGGCTTCCTAGTGTCATTTACAGTCAGCTGAGAGCAAATGGAATGTAGAGATGAACATCTGATGGTAGAAGAGGCTGGGGAAAGATGCAGAGCAGAAATGCCAGGGGACAGCCTGGACTCTAGGGTGGCAAGTATCAAAACTTAGGGGGTGATCATTTTGCAATATATGTAAGTATTGAATCAATCAATTTTGTACACCTGAGACAAATATAATATTATATGGCAATTATATTTCAATTAAAAAACTTTAGAGGTGCTAAAAGGGTGCCTGGAAGTTTGTTGCTTGGGCATTTCTGAACACAGAGTGCCATGATTGTAACGTAGGTACCAACTTCTGGAGGAACACTCGAGATGGGAGAGCAGGATTTTTGGTGTCCCCCAGGTCATACTGTGCATACTCCACTGACAGAGCATCTCGGAATCCTGCTCCAGAATGCTTAGCACCCACGAGCCCATAGTAGAATGACACTTAGCTATCTGCCATGCCCCACCATCTCCTATTTCAATTCTAGTTCATTAATTTGACTCCCAGTGAATGAACTTTGATGGGCTGGTCTTCAGTGAGTTGTGAGCCAAGACCGGTCCAAAATGGTCTCTGAACTCAACCTTCTTAGGCTTTATGCCAATTTCTGAAATACTGACTCACTATTTCCTACCAATCTGTTTCCACTAAAAACTCGAATGAGGGATCCCTGGGTGGCTCAGCAGTTTAGCGCTGCCTTCAGCCCAGGGTGTGATCCTGGAGACCGGGATCGAGTCCCACGTCGGGCTCCCTGCGTGGAGCCTGCTTCTGCCTCTGCCTGTGTCTCTGCCTCTCTCTCATTCTGTGTCTCTCATGAATAAATAAATAAAACTTTAAAAATAAAAAAAATCGAATGATATAACTGATTTCTGGGTTTTTCCTTCTTAAAGACCATAGGAAATATTGTGAATGGTTGTCCAAATCATACAGATAACAATGTGTACCGCCCTGTGGGTACCTATCATGTGAGATCTGAATTCTTACATCGCACTGGTAAAGTTCTTATCCCCATCATGTTTCCAAGGAAGAAACAACAGCTCAGAGAAGTTAAGTGAATTGCCCAAGGTCTTTCCCCAGTAAGTGTCTAGGCCAAGATTCAAAGCTAAGACTGTCTGACTTCTTTTCTATGATTCTAAACTACCTCCCCTCCTACCTCCCTCTCCTATTACTCCTTTGATGTGTGTGTGTGTGTGTGTGTGTGTGTGTGTGTGTGTGTGTGTTGGGGGGGTATCCTCTGAGCCCAGAACAGCTGGAGGAATCCTCTTTGGCTTTATATACTGCTTATGGAGCCAATTAGTGACTAAATGACCAAAGTCAAGAGTCTGGGAGCAGATATTCAGAAAGGAGAGCCACAGGAAGAGAGGAAGGAAGAAGAGCAAGAAAGGAAGGAGAGAGAGGAAGGAAAAGAGGGGAGGAGGGAAGGATGAGGGAGGAAGGAAAGGAAGGAAGACAGCTGCTTTCTCCTGCCTTGGTCATAGTGACTCAGAAGGATATTTCCAGCTGGCTTGTCAGCAAAGGGGGAGGAGACCACGATGGCTGGTGGAGCTCATCACTATCACTCATAAAGCCTATGTCCTCTGAAGAGGAGTGTTGACAGCACCATTCTCACCTCAGAGGGAGGGACATTTCCTGCGCACATGGAAGAGTGTATGTGAGGGATATTTAACAAAGAATGCATTACAGACTCGATGAAGAAGCAGCATGCCCCCCAAGAAGAGTTACTCCAAAGGACTGTGGGGAAAATGGGACCAAGATGTTGTCTCAGCCGCTCATAGGAGGCTGCCAGAGAGGTCCCGGAGTCCCCAGTCCTGAACCACCCTCTATATACCCAAAGCTCTGCATCACAAAGGCTCTATTTAGAAAGTAGAGGTTTTACAATTGGCACGTTTCTGTAAACACACAGATTTAATTCCAATTTTACAGCTCAGTTACTCCCTGTAACACACAGTCCATAAAGCATTTACAATGTTGTTCGAAATCTATTACTATTTACATTCCCTTCCCTCCATGCAGGTAGGATGGATCTAGGAACTTGGCCAGAGTCCCGGGGAAACAGCTAGGATTAAATAGAAACCACAAAATGTACAGCAATAACAAGAACCCCAAATGGGACATGCAAAGAACAGGGAACCCCAAACATAAGTCCCCCAAATGAAGAGGATCCGGGTCACGCTGGGGCAAGCTTAGGGAGACAGGAGGACTAGCACGGCTCCCTTAGGAGACTAGATGGATATCAGCCCTACCTCACAGCCCACATTTTATGTGAATTTGTTTTTTTAGCACTCCATCAAAAACATCTCCTTTTGGGTTTTTTTTGCGGGGGGGAGGAGTGGTTTTGTTTTTTTAAGTAATCTCTATACCCAATGTGGGGCTTGAACTCACGACCCCAAGATTAAGAGTCACATGCTCTGCTGACTGAGCCAGCCAGGACATGCCCATTTGGTCCTCAGAGATGGGTGTCATGTCCCCATGTCATGCAGGTTTCTCCAGCAGTATTCTGCACCCTGGGGACGTGCCGTGGGTTCTTCTGACACAGCGACTATACACATCACAGTTTCGTAGCTCAGCCCCCTGAGCCCCAGGGGCAGGCTGCCCTGAGGGAGCCAGAGATGCTTTTTGCCTGACCCTAGAGAGAGTTCACTCTTCCCAAAGGTAGACTCATATTTGGTGAGACCTCAAGCTCATAACATTTCTGTCCCTTTAAAATAAAAACAATGCAAAAACAACAACAACAACAACAACAACAACAAAAAACAATGCAACATTACAAAGACAAAATCAGATACAGGGCCTTAAAAGAATCCCAAGTCTCCACGCTTACACCTACCTTTTCAGTAAATCCACTTCCATCCCTCCCTGAGGACACCCTGTCCCTCCCTGTTGACCACCTGAGATCTTTGACAGTTCCTGTCTGATAGGAGGAAGCAAAGCTTGACCTCATTTCCTTGGCACACAGAGATGCCTGTTGATTTCCAAGCTCAAGGTAGAAATTAGAAAGATCAGAGTAAGAAGTAAAAAGAAACCCAGCAAAGCTGAGGACTATTAATAGATGGAAGTACTGGGTTAATCAATTAAAAAGTAACCACTTTAAAATACTTTAGAAACTTACACAGAATATTTATGCTTTACATAAACGAATGAGATGTTATTTACCAGCATACAACATTTTACATTCATACATTTTTGTTGTTGCTGTTGTTATTCTTCAATTCCATAAATCCCTGGAGAAACTGATCACCCCCTGCCTTGGGATCCAGCACCCCGGATACTGAGCTGTTGCTGAGCTATATACCAAGCATTGTACTAAATTCTGCCTTTCGCCTTTGTAGCTAGACTGGCCGCCAATAGGGCAAGTCTATGGCAGGAAGTACACATCTCATCTCCTGCTTAGATTTGATCCCTTGGCTACTGAAGCTGCTGTGATACGAACAGAAGAAGGAAACATTTCAAGATCCATGGTGAATTAGACCAATGAACCAAGTAGCCAGACTCAGCAAGGACAAATAGCCCCTGCCATCCTAAGGGTGGAAATCCATGCCTGCGAAAGTATTGTGGCACCTTAGACCAGAGTAAACCATGCAACAGGAGTTTCAACCCAGATCTCATTTGAGCTCAGCATCTCCAGGCCAGGTAGTGTTACATCAGGCTCAGCTGGAAGGACCCTAACACAGCAGTAAGAACACGTCCACGGCCTTTGTTATTGGAAACCCCAGGCTAGAGAGGGAAATGAGGCAGCTAATTAGGGACATGACTCTGGGAGGGGTACAGTAAGGGTCCAATGGGGAGGAGATTCAGGCAGGTAAGGGGAGGGCAGGAACAGCCAAGGGAAGGAAGGGACCAGGGACTGAGAGAGGGCCTGCCAGCTACCCTTGGCTCCAGATTCTGAGAGTCAGTGTCTCTTCAGTGGCCAGAAACAGTTCTCCAAGGGCTAGTGCTGGGGTGCCATTTGGGAGAGCAGAGGAGGCTGGAACCATCCTTCTGATGGTTCCAGGAAGGGGATGAAAGTATTCTAAGGAGATCTCTGTTCACATCAGATCTTTTCACTTTGGAAACTTCCTGCTGGCATTCCCTGGTTGTGTCTGTGTCCAGATTAGAAGTTCCCTGGGAGAGCATGCCTTATCTAAATAATAATAGTTTCCTCTCAGTGAGCTTTTACTGTGTGCTAGGAATTGTCCAGGTGTTTTACCTTAAATTGTGTCAATCCTCCCAGGGCCATTTTATACTTCCAGAACTCAAGGCCCAGACCATAATTTCTTTGCCTATGGGAAGCACAGGTAATCAAGTGGCACAACTAGCACCCAGGTCTTGGATATCTAATTCTAAAGCCATTTACTAAATGTTTGTCAAATTCATTGACCTAGTTCCTACTGGATGCGAAGATATGAAGAGAGCTCCAGATTTGCAATGATTAAAAACAATCCTAAAACAATTAATCCAGAATTCATTAACATTTGACCCCAGAATATACTTTTCTCCATATAGTTGAACCATAGTTTGAACATGAGTATGTTTGCTATTCCAGGAATTTATAACTCTAAACAAAATGATAAAGATACTCACTAAGGCAGCTCAAAATAATGAGTCTTCCAACTCTGATTTTCCCTCTAGAAGTTCTCCCTACAGACAAGATCTGCTTCTCGTCTCCATCCTAATCCTCTCCACTTTTTATTTCTAGTCCCAAGTTCCCTTGAGCTCCCAGATTCACCTATTCAGCTACTTCTTTGACACCTCCATCTAGATGGCTAATAGGCATCTGAGATGTCTTCCACAACAGAACCCTGTGTCCCACCACCTTCTCAACCCATTCCTTTCCCAGTCTTCTCCATCTCAGGATGTGACATCATCTCCCACACAACTGTTCAGATCAGAAACTTAGAAGTCATCCCTGATTACTCCTCCACATCCCACCCTTTGCTGATTCTTGCTGGTTCCTCCTCCAACAACCCTCCCAGATCTCATCTACGCTGTCATCAGTTTTGTCGGTTCACAGAGGAAGCCTCAGTCCTCTCACCTACAAAATGGGTAGCCCAGCTAACTTACTTTCTTGATTTCTATATTGGTTATCAAACTGTTAAGAAAAATCCTAATGTTTTCCAGGGATAGCCCTGCTCAGAAGAAGGGGATTGTCTTTTCCAGGTCTGTGATTCTGATACAAAATTTAAGATGCCATACATTCCATTACCAAAATATTTCCTGGTCTATCCACTAATTCATATGACAAAATTCTTCTCTTGGGAAAATCATTTACTTATTTTAAGTGAAGGTTGGTTGTTCTTTTTTTTTTTCCTTTCAGATGCCAACTGTTTAAAAATAATAATAAAACCTGAAGAAGATAATATAGGGATATCATCTTTACATCAAAACAAAAGTTAAAGGTTAATTTACTCAACAAGAATGTATTTTTTTTTAAGAATGTATTTTTTAATGAAATAGATGGCCTAAAAGTAAGCTGGGCAATCACAAACTCCCTTAGCAGCATTAAATAAATTCCTCTTCTGTGAAGTATCAGGAACTGTTTATTTCTCCGTGCCCTCAAAGGCAATCTGGATTTTCAGTTAGCCATCACAGAGGTAGACTGAAAGGGGAGCTGTAGTTGCTGGTAGATTAATTAGAATTTTTTTCAAAGATTTTTAACACACTATTCCAGTTATGCAACCAACTTTAAAAAAGTAGATCTTAAAATCTTGGAGTCTATACCACTTTGGGCCAGTTTATGTAAGACTCTGTGTGTGTGTGTGTGTGTGTGTGTGTGTGTGTGTGTGTGTTTAATCTCACCCAGGATTCCTTTGCGATCTGTAGCTGGTCTGTGTGAAGTGACAGTCTCCCAGCAATAGTGCAGAAATAGATAACACCGCTCCAAGGCTGTGGTCTCTCATATACATTCCTGGGAAATGTAATCCTGTGGTTTCCAATCTCATTTCTCTTAAAATACAGATATGAGTGAATTTTACTTTGAAAAGAACACATGTACTTCAGTTTACAGTAAGATTAATTGGAGACATACAAAGAAAGTAGAGCCACTTGGGACCAATATTTACTAAATCTAAATCTCCATTATGCTTCATCAGACTTAATTAGTGCTTAAATTTTAACTTAATTGTGACAGGCTTCCTTCTGTTTACATTTCTGAGATTAAACAAACCACCACCTCCTCAGTGGTCCCTCTTCAAGAGGAAACACAGCTGGCTTGAAAGTCAGCTTCGGTCCCTAGTCCCTCCTTCCTCACCTTTTTTTCCTTATAGACCAAACAAACAAACAAACAAACAAACAAAAAACATAGTCTGCTCCTTGCCCAGCTGTTAGGGAAATATAAAACTTACTGACAACTAAATGAAACATATAAATATCTGCAGTCTATTTCACTCAAAATGTACAGGAATATACTGGGGTCACAGAGTAAATGATAATTTAATTTTACTGCATTAGTGATGGAGAACACCTCCTGGTTGTTTTTCTGTCCGTTACACGGGAAGCTGCTGATTGATGATTTAAACTTTATTTTTTTATTTTTTTTTTAATTTTTTATTTATTTATGATAGTCACAGAGAGAGAGAGAGAGGCAGAGACACAGGCAGAGGGAGAAGCAGGCTCCATGCACCGGGAGCCCGATGTGGGATTCGATCCCGGGTCTCCAGGATTGCGCCTTGGGCCAAAGGCAGGCGCCAAACCACTGCACCACCCAGGGATCCCTGATTTAAACTTTAAAAAACAGCTATATTGATTAATTCACATGCCATGTCTTTCCATTAGCTCTTGGCTAACTCAGACTACCAACAAAAGTACCAAAGAAAAAGCAGATCTCTCACTGGGATCCTGAGCCCATCATTTGATATGAAGATGACAGCATCTTCTTAGATTAGGTAGCATGTGATGGATCAGGGATCCACTTAATTTCCTAGATTACCGGGAGGCCTAATTCTAACCAAATAGAGAATGTAATTTCTGATCTCAGTGCATGCTAAGTATGAAGATAATTCCCTAAAAAGAAAGACTGGTTTAAAACAACACTGAGTTGTGATTAATAGAGCAGGATGCAGCTGTGGGCAGATACAGATAAGAGAAAGAAGGTGGTCTGAAATTATAAATACAAATGAATTCCCTGTGGTTAGGTGGCTTTTTAAAGCTGTGACTTTGGGTTTATGTGACTCATTACCAAGTATGGAGGAAGCAGCTGACTAAAACACAAACTGAAGGGAATGAAGGCAGGGGTGACTTAGTTTCCTAACAATGTGTTCCAGCCACACGGGACTTTCACTTTTGTGCTGGCAGGTGGACAATTGCTCTTAGATGGCAAAGCCATGCTCATGAGTACCGAGTGCTATCACAGTACACCTGCGATAAATTTGGACTGTATTCATTTCATCTCCCCTTGCCTGGAACGATGATTAATTTGTCACTAATTTGCAGTGTGTTATTTCTTTAGTGGCTTATTAAGAGTTATTATCCTGTATACTATTGGCTTGCAAAATTCCTGTACTGAAACTGTGTTAAATAAACTGCTGACAAAGACAAGCTCAGTCCCTGAGCATGAATTTGCCCCCAAACAAAACAATCACACTGATGAAAGAGACTAGATCATAAGTAACTATTATTTTTAAATCGCTAGAATAGTCCCCCCTTTGATCCTTCTTACTTACATCATATCTTAAAGTGCCTAGGCTCTCATTGCTCCAGCAGAGGATGGGAACAGAAACATTTTTTGGTGGCTTGACAAAGGCTGTCCATCCATCCAGGTGTTATGCAGAGGCCCATGTTATTAGAGCTCCTCTGAGGTTAGAAGGCCCAAATCAAAATCCACTTTTGGGAAAAGAAACCATGGGACCATACATGTGAGTTCAGAGGCAGGAAAGGGGATCCTAGAATCCATACAAGTGCCTAAGCTGTCAAAGACAGACAGTAGATGTAGAGAGGGAACACCTGAAGTGAAGGCCCACACAGAAACAACCCCCTTCACCCCCACCTCCCACCCCCAGAGATGGTCGGCTTTTTGGGAACAACTAAATGATGAATATAAAGAGTTATAACTTCAGGAGCCTGAGTTGTGACCCCTTTGGCCAAGTGTAACCCTGGGAGGGAATTTGTATTTTTCTTGTTTGTTGTGCATCCCAGCAAAGAGTTGCTTAATTTACTTTTAAAAGGGTTGGAGAGAGGACTCTGAATACCTGGAACTGGCCCCCTCCTGAGCCTCGGTTAGTGTGGTTTATCTGGTACACAGTAAACCATTCCTACTTTGAATGTCCAGTTCATTCGGTGTGGTTAATAAGGAACAGGCTCTTCTCTGTGCTGGCTTTCTCCACACATTATCGTTCCTGCCCTGTAATGTGAATATTGTGGTTCACTCCACTTGTATGTGCCCTATAGTATTTTAAACAAATGATGTAAATTAAAAAAATCTCACTACCAAATCATACTGTTGCGATCCTAGAATCAATAAGTCTTTGAAATCAATAGCAGCCTTGTCTGTTGTTGGTGTGTGTTTTCCAAGAGACCTGTGGCAGTTTCCAAATGTCACCACTCTCCTTTGCATTTTAATCTCCCACCCTGGAAACTCCTCTGCTAGGTGCTGGGTGAGTGTTAACGTGAAGGGAAAGCTGGTACATTTGATACAGGGTCCTTCACTCCTTTCTTCCTCCTTCCTTCCCAACACACACCTAGAGTGCGTGTGCATTCACACACACACATGCACCCACACATACACCACAGAGTGAAGAGCCCTGTGCTAAAGACAGAGTTCAGATAGATGGTTCTTCCATGTTTTCCAACGAAGCCCCTGTTGCCTTCATTTGGTGAGGCAAGAAACTAGAACTCACAGGACATCTTTAACACAGTCAACAACAGAGTGAAAAGTCACAGAAATGGGATTTTGCACTTGAAGTTGTCAACCAAACCTTACTCTTCCCTTTTAAGTTTTTATTTATTTATTTGGGAGAGAGAGAGAGAGAGAGAGAGCACTTGAGGTAGCAGTGGGGAGGGGCAGAGGGAGAAGCAGATTCCCCACAGAGCAGGGAGTCTGATGTGGGGCTTGATCCCGGGGCTCCAGGATCATGACCTGAGCTGAAGGCAGATGCTTAACCGACTGAGCCACCCAGGTGCCCTTCACTTTGTTTTTTAAAATAACTATTAAAAAAAAAAAAAAAGAAAGAAAGAAAGAAAAAAATAAAAATAAAAATAAAAATAAAAAATAAAATAACTATTATTTACTGAGGACTTGCCAAGTACTGTGCTTGTACTAAGGATTATACTTAGTGCTGTTCATGCATTAAATGCATTCAGCTCCGAAACCCTGTGATGTACATATCAGTATGTCCATTTTATAGATGGAAAACCCAAGCAGGGACTTAGGAAGTTTCCAAGTTCACAGAGCCGGTAAGTAGTGCGGCTAGAATTTGAACCCAGACCTACTGTGCTCTTCCCAACTACATAATACTGCTCTTACACTGTATTCTTCAAGACAATAAGGTTTCATGGAAGCAGCACTGCATTTGGAGCAAGACAGCTTCACTCAAGCTCCAGCTCTGCTCCAAATGTGAACTTGGGCAAGTAATTTGAGCCATCTGATGTCACCTCTGCTTTTCTTGTCAATAAAGTTCCACCAGGATTATTGAGAGGTTCAAATAAGACAATGTTTGGAAAACCATTTGCAAACTGAGGTATACTTTAGATGACATGATTATCACGGAAGCCTGCTGCCCTGTGGTGCTAGGCTCATGTCACTTTGTCTTTGCTTGAACTATAACAAATGCAATGGATAAAGGCCTGTGTTATTAGAGTTCTGGAGCCTTGTGTTTGGATTTCACATTAAAGGGAAGAGTCCTGGGCAGCCCGGGTGGCTCAGTGGTTTAGCACCTGCCTTCGGCCCAGGGCCTAATCCCTGATCCTGGAGTCCCGGGAAAAAGTCCCACGTTGGGCTCCCTGCATGGAGCCTGCTTCTCCCTCTGCCTGTGTCTCTGCCTCTCTCTCTCTCTCTTTCTGTGTCTCTCATTAATAAATAAATAAAATCTTTAAAAAAAATAAAATAAAGGGAAGAGTCCCAAAGGTTATGAATCTGAGGTCAAGCTGTGCCTGCTACAGAGTATAGTTTTCATGTCTGCATCCTGCTGCCCAGAGCAACGTCTGCAAGGAAGGCACTGTACCTTTCCAGGAATGAGAAGAAATGAAAAGGCTCTCAGTGTCTAACTTTATAGAGCAGTAATTCTTTCTGAACAGAGCTCACACCGCACTGTTTACAGTCTTTGAAGAGTGATGGTGTGTGCCAAAATGTCAGCACAACCAGAGATAGCCTTGCCATTGTAAGAACGTATCAACGTAGAATAGTGATCAACACTTGGTTTATGATTTGTGAATTTTGCTCGTCAGCCAATACGTTCTCACGACCTCCACTGCAGTCCTCCACAGAATTTAACTCCCATTTTATTAATAATTTTGAGTGACTACAGGAGCAAAGTTTAGTATTCTAACTTCTAATGAAAAATATTTCCAGATTCGCTTTGGTTGGGCATTACCCATCGTTCCTCCAACCTGTAATCTAAGAACCAGGGGCCCTCATGGAGTCTAGCCTCCTGCCTTTCTTTGTTAGAGCTGGCAGCACTTTCGGTAACCACGTGAGGGATCTGAAGGAGAGTGCTCAACCAGGTCTTCATAGATATAAGGAAACAAAATTCAGGCAATAAGCCAATAATTTAAAAAAGCTTTTTCATTCATCAGATACAGGCAGATACTGCTTTTAGAATTCCCCTTGACTCTTTTTATTGCCATTGTTTTATTTTTGAATATTTGTATAAAGACCTTTAATGGCGGTAATAAAGGGGGGGAGGGGAAGACATGCTGAACGTAAAATATAGAATATATCTGTAAACATATGAATCTAGGCAGAAAGAACAATTTGAAATGAAATTTATGTTTGGGAAAATTGGAAGCCTATTTTTGTTACAGCATGCAATCAGAGGCATAAATACTACCAGACTATAAATGAAAATCCTTAATTTTTACTTTTTACATGTAGCAAAGGGTTGTTTTTCTAAAACTTGAGCTTGAGATCTCAAATGGGGTTTGGGACAGCAAACCTCTGTATCTGTAGCTCAAGGTGTCACTGCAGCCTCAGCCAGAGGTTTAACTCTTAAGTGACCCAGTAAGACTTTCTACACTATGGCCTCCACCATGAGCTCTGACCCCCGCCAGCTGTTTTGACATTCTCACCAATTTGTTACAAGGGAACACATGAGAGAGGATGAAGAGATCCACTCAACCGGTCAGAGCCACATATGTACTATTGACTCAATTTTACCTTTATTATAGGAAGTGCCTTTTAGGATACCACTTGGACCTGCCTACCTTGGGAGGTGAAAATAAGTAAGTTGTAACCAGTACAGAACCATTACTTTGACTTATTGCTTAACCTACAAGCTCTGTGTTACATCACAGGAGGAAATATTAGCCTTTTGGAAGCCTTTTGGCTTCCAAACCAACACAACAGGTGAGGTGATATTTATGGAACAGCGTAATAGTAGATGCATTTGGATGCTTTGGGCAGCAAATGCTGCAAACACCAACCCAAACTGACTTAAACAATAAAGATATTGGTTATTTCCCATAGCAGGAACCCCAAAGACAGGTGGGCTCCAGATGGGATGTGTCAGGGCTCATTTCCAGGTCTCCCTGACTCTCTTTGTCTTGCCCAACCCCTGTGTCAGTTTTACCCTTGCCTGAGAGCAAGATGGATGCCACATTGCAAGTATCATATCCAAACATGACAGCATCCTGTCTCTCCTTACTCTTCTTTCTTGGGGGCAAGGAAATCTTTCCCCAAATCCCTTCAGTAGATCTCCAACCTTTTATTGGACAGAATTGGATTATGGGCCTGTTTCTAGGGGTCTTAGTTTACACAGAATTTGCCCATGGAGACCATCCCCTGAATCATGTTGGGGAGAGGCATTTAACTGAGCAAAGTCACATCAGGGAGGAGGAAAGAAGGAGGCATAGATCTTGAGTAAGCAACCAACTGAGTCTGCCATAGAAACCTTGGCCTTCACTGAGTCTGAGTGCATTACCACATGCTTTATCCTCTCGAGACAACATTACTCACAGTTTACTCTGCAGAGTTTCCTATCAGATTTTTATGTGAAGCATCATTTTTCTCTGACCTCGTGCTGCAATCTTGTTTCTTTTTTCCTTAGCAGAGACCACAATGGAAATCCTACTATAAAAACACTTCAGTGCCATCAAAGGATCAGACCATATAAGGTGCTAGGGACCTTTTTATTTTAAATAAGAAACAAAACTATTTATACTTTTACAAGGAGTCTGCCCTATTTTAGTAAATATTTGGCAAGGCTTCTTGATTAAAAGAGCAAACTGACCCTTGTCTGCAGGGTTGTTTTGCCATAACTGAAATCGTTCATTAATTTTCTGAAAATAGAAGCAGCAAGTGTATGTTCTTTTGCACTGTGACTAAAGCAGTGCTTGTGATTCGTTTTAAGCTGCATATATTCAGCATAATTGGTCAGGTGTCTTTTAAACCCTGGTCCTACTCAGACCCTGTTCTGAGTCACAATCACCAAAAGGTACTATTGGGAAATAATCTCCTGTGGATAAAACAAAGATGCATTAATCTGGCCCTGGAGAGTGTGGCATGTTTGACAGTGCATTTCAAACTGGATTTTAGAGGGCCTGGATTTGCTAACAAACCCCAAATGTTTTGAAAAACTGTGATTCCTTAGGTTATTAAACAGTGCGCATTCTGAGAGAAGCTTGTTGAGTACCATATGTTCCTGATTCATTGGCAGTTAACTCAGTCTGTGGTGTGGGGTTTGTAGGAAATACTCCAGACCCAACCACCTTCTCTTCTTTAAAGGTATCCTCTTGCCAGCTAAATTTGGAAGGGTGTGATGCAGCTGTGAGGAGGGTTTTTAAGTCATTCTCAGAAATTTTTGTAGGACAGCTGTTATTGGAAATTATCCCAACATGCCACACAGCAGGTTGGGCTGAGGCAGGCAAGCACTTTGGGTGCGGGATGGTGAAGTGACTTATCCAAGCCTTCACTACTAGGTCCCCATTTATGGGTCATCCTCTTGTTCATTGAGGCTCCCCAGTCACTGCTGGGAAATCCAAAACCCAACTTCCAGGGGGGGAATTCAAACAGAGTCTGGAATACACTAGTTGCTTCTGGTCCTCCACCACTTCACTGGCTGAAAAATGAGAAAACTAAAAGTCCCACCTCATGAGTCTAGTGAGAGTAACAACTCACTTAGAGCAGTGTTTGGCATGAGGTGAGAGCTCAACAAAAGTATCCTGTGAACCATGATTCTTTCTTGATTGTTGCCAGAATACAAAGAGAGACCGGAGAAAGAACTCCAAGCCAGTAGAAGGTAAGCAATGTCTAGTTTCAGCTATATGACCTTAGTCACTCACCTCAAATCCTCAGTTCCCTCTGCCTTCCTCAGATGAGGGTTTTATGTATATGACAGGGCTTCATTAGCCATAAAACTCTGCAGCGAATGGCCATGTGCATGCAGATCACCTGGGGATCTTGTTAAAATGCAGTCTGTTTCCACAGACCAGGCATGGAGCCCAAGATCCAGCATTTCTAACAAGCTCCCAGATGACACAGATGTTGCTGGTCCAGGGACCAGCAATCTGGGGGGATCTCTAACCCCCACTTTTCTGATTTGCTATATAACATAAGGGCAGCATTCTGGTTACCAGGCTGACAGCAAACCCCCAAGATCCTCAAACTGTCCCACTGCAAGCACCCAGAAGGCAGTGCAGATAAGCGACGTGCTGCTCCGAAAGACTGTGTACAGTCTCTCTCTCTCTCGGCACCTAGTTTCGAAGGCTTCTTACCTGATTGTTAACTTTCACCCTCACCCTCAGAGGATTCTCACACTTTGCTCAGTGTCCTCTTGGCGATCTGGTGCTATGACGTGAGCATTTGCAAGCCCCTCCCTTAACAGCTGCTTCCAATTCCCTCGCAATTGGCACCTTCGGGTGGTTGGGTAGCGGGGCTGGGCACCAGAGGTTGCTGTTGGGAGGACAGGTGTGATGCCAGAGGATGGGTGGACCATCAATTCGACTCTCAGCCTGGGAGCCCAGTTGTGTTGAACTTTCTGGCCATCTTATAAGCTTTGGCATGGAGGGGGCATGAGAGAAAGTAAATGCAAAAGCACAATCTAGCACAAGAGGCCCAGAAAACTGTGAATACCAGGAAAGAGCCTTGAAAGTGAAGTGTTCGTGTTTTAAGAGAATTGCAGAAATTTTAACAGGCCAGCACAGCTGAGAGGCCTTAATTAAAAGTCCGCCAGTGATTAGGTGTCTGAAACTTTACTCTGGGTGCCTCTGGGGAGTCGGGAAGTTAGAGAGTTTGGCATCTGAGGATGATTTCTTTACCCGGGAGATGGGGCCCAGAGATGTCCATCAGGAGCACGACTTCAAGGTTTATAGCAGCTTCCAGGCTCTCCCTTTTTCAGACAATCTAGTGGCAGCAAAAGGTATGGAAAGAGGACATTTGGGCAGAGCATGGAGAACTCAAAAACAAAGAGGACCACCAGGAGCCCTGCCTTCTCTCTGGGTGCAGAGCTCCACCGACTGGCCGCGGCTCTGGCCCTGGTCTTCTCAGTAGCCCCAGCTCCCACCGCAGGCCTGGGCCCAGGAAACACGGGGCTGCTTACCCTTCTGGAATGAGGATGAAGCACAGAGAAGAGGGAAGAAGGACAAGCCAGCCCAGGAGGAGGAAAGAAACGGAGAGCTGGAGCAAGGCCTTGGGAAGCCAGCCTTTCAACGGTTCCAAGAACATTTTCCGAAATCCTTCCAGCCCAGGCCCTATTAAACGGCTCTGCTCTGCACCGTAGCCTGGTCGCACGTGTGCAGTAACGAGGTGTGCGTCTGGCCAGGCGTCCCCCCTCGGGCCACCTGAGCTTCCCTGCGGGGGGCTAGGCCACGCGGTGGAAGCAGGCCGGCCCACACCAGAGCAGACCCGGGGCCCCCCAGACCCAGGGGCCTTGGCTCCTCAGCCCGCCTGCCCCCGCCCGCAGGAGGCCCCAGGCCGCGATGCGCACACGGGGCCGTGGAGCCGGACCTCGCTGGACTGCAGCTGCGTGAGCCGCTGTAGGGGGATCCCGGGCGCTGCCGGGGCTGCAGGTGCGCGGCTGCTGCTCCCACCCGATGCCCCCGCGTGCAGAGGGGCGAGCACCGGTGCAAGCCCCCCCCCCCCTGCCCCGAGGTGGCTCCAGGGGGCCGAGATGAGAGCCAGCTCACTCAAGGCCACATTTCTTAAAACCCTGGGGATGCCCCGGGCCCCAAGCTCCCTGCTGCAATGACCCAAGCGGTGCTGCTAGGAGATTCCCTGGCGCGCAGGCCAGGGCCGGTGGAGAGGGGGCCTTTCCTCCTGGGTCGGAGCAGAAGAGTAAGTTTTAAATGTCATCATTCCAGTGGAAACCCCAGATGTGACTTTGGGTCCAAATTATAACCTTTGGGCTCGTGTTTCTGCTCTTATAAAACCCAAATGTTGCTTGCAGTCTACTTTATGTCTCAGATTCCTGCATGGGCCTGTGGAGGGCTTTAACACACTTCTGGGAGCGCATGAGTGGCTCAGTCTGCTAAGTCAGTGGACTCTTGATTTCAGCTCAGGCCAAGATCGCGGGTCCTGAGATCAGGCCCTGCATCAGCCTCTGCACTCAGTGGAGA
This sequence comes from Vulpes lagopus, assembly GCF_018345385.1. Taxonomy (NCBI): domain Eukaryota; kingdom Metazoa; phylum Chordata; class Mammalia; order Carnivora; family Canidae; genus Vulpes; species Vulpes lagopus. The sequence continues at coordinate 146,263,737 of NC_054826.1, read as the reverse complement.
GTCTGCTTGAGATTTTCTCTCTCCCTCCCTCTGCCCCTTCCCCATTCTCTCTCTCTCCCTCTCTCTCTTAAAAAAAAACAAAAAACAAAAAACAGCTTCGGAACATGGACTGTGTATATATGGTAAGGTTGTAAGGTGTCAGCACGCTGAAGTCAAGTTTCCCAGAACTCACTGCCTCCCTACCGTCCGGGTCTGGTGACAGTTGGCAGACAACAATAAGGCAGCCGTTTCCGTGATCCCAAGGCCTCTGGTGGCACCAGGCACCCCAGCAGCTCCCATGTGTTGTCAGGCCTCTGCTGGCCTACTTTGCTGACGAGGGGCACCATCTCCCTTAGGTCCTGGGCTAGGTACTCATGCAGGCCTGACAAGGGCACCAGCTGCCTCTGTAGGTCACCCACAACCTCATAGCCGAAAGCAGGGACACAAATGTGGGCACTAGCTGTCCTCACGAGTTCCAGTTTGCCTTTGCTCTCCCTCACTGCATATCCCATTCTCATCCCTTGCTGCCCTACAGTGACTTCAATCCCAATGCCACGTGCAGAGGCAACAGTCTTGGGAAGACTTCTCCACCAGGTCTCACGGCTGCTTCAGTTCTAACCCACATTTTAAGAAATATCATTATATATGTTGCATGGTGGCTTGGCTTTTCTGACTGAACCCTGGCTGACACTATGTATACAGCGGCTCAGAGGAATACACTTGCAGGGATAATGCAAATAGATGGGAGCTAATAATCTCCAACCCTAATTTTAGTCATTAGTTTTTTTGTCCCTTCTCAATAGGGACTTTCATCAGGAATGTTGTTGACCAGTGGACCAAATTGGCCACACCTAGTACGAGGTGCTTTTATTTCCTCTTTGGCCTTCTCCGTCCGCAGTGGTTGTCCACAGTGGTTCAATGCTCTGACCCTACTCCCAGGAGTTTCTTGTACCTCTAGAAAGATCAGGGCCAGCTGACGCAAACTTCCACACCTCAACATGTCCTTGCATTTCCCCCACACTCTCTCCTTCACATCTCTTTCAGCAGGAATAATTTCCCTTTAACTTATGCAGACTCCTCTTCCTAGGACAACATCCTGCCCTCATTCCTGCTTTCTTCATCTTTCTCTCAGCTTTTCACATCATTCTCTCCCTTTCCATGGAATCCTTCCTCTGCCTTCAAACATATGCAGCTCACCTGGTTCTTGTTAAAAGTACCTTTCTTAGACACTGCTGCTTCTTCAAGCTACCTTCATTATCTCTTGGTCTTCTATCAAACTTTATGAAAGGGAAGCTGTTGCCTCTATGTCCCTCAAATACCTTTTCTTATTTGGCCCTTTCAAAGCAGACTTTGATCCTCACCTTCTATCCCAATGGTAGACTTGGATGCACATAGCAATCACCTGGGCCCCAGGATCCAGTTCCAGATGTTTTGATGTAGTTATTCTGGGGTGCAGCTTCAGCCAGGGGGAGCATCCTGCCCTCCCCACATTTGCAAATCCAATGCTCTTGAAGGAGAAAGGTAACAACTTTCTAAGCAAAAAGCAGTTTAAGAAAGCAGAGACAAAGATGGCCGTGTTTGGCTTCCTAAAAATTTTAAAGCTTCCAGGTAAATGACCTTGCTGTTAATGAGCAAATTTTCCATCTTAATACCCTGATAAGAACAAGTTTCTCATTCATTACTAATGGCTGGATAACTATGTATAATTTTCTTGAAAAATTATCTAGCAAACTATATCCAGACACATGTAGATGTACATACTATTTAATCCATTATTATTTCTATTTCTAGAGGTATAAGCTAAAGTCCCTAAAAATGTTCATTACAGCAGTATTTATAATAGAAATTAGAAGAAACCAAAAAGAATAATAAATGTATTGTACATTTAGTGGTTGGGAATATTAATGTCTAAATTAAAAGCTAATTAGGAAAGAAGATTATAACATGGAAAAATGCCTATGATACAATGATAAATGGGGGGAAGAACAGGAACTTATAAAAAGTTGGTAAAGACATTGCACAAATCAAGCCTGGTTTAAACTAACATGTAACTTTTCAAACATCAATTTCACAATTTAATAAGTTCCAACTATTAGAAATTTGGGCAAAGAAAACCATTCTTCAAAAAAAAAAAAAAAAAAAACCACTCTTCCAGCCCTCTCTAAATTTTTAGTTTTTTCTTTATTTGACTTTTTCAAATACATGTAAAAACAAAGTTAGCAAGCTGGTTTTATCCTGATCACTATGTTCACCCTAAACTTGAATCTTGTAAACATGGCTCAACATGATAACACAATTCCCTTTAGCCTCATCCCTTTTTAGGGAAGCTGTTCTCATTTCTCCAGCTGTAAGATTTATAGGGGACATTTGACTTTGTGCACTCTTTGCAGTTTAATCGGCAACGTGATTTCTCCAGTGAATTATTTTTTTCTTGTGGCAAAAGGAAGAAATATTCAGATTTGCTGTTAAATGTTGATTCTAGAAAGTGATCGTAAGGGATATTATTCTAAGCTTTTCCAGAATCCCTTGATGATTTGGGGTCCCTGTCTGGTCTGGAGAAGGGGGCTTGGGGTAAAATGGAAAAATTGAAATGAAGCTAAGAAATGACCATTTAATAATAGAAATACATCCGATAGTGAAACAAAACACGTAAGTGACAGGTTGGAAATATAAAGAGGGCCTCAGAGGCTTTTAAAAATTCAAGATAGAGGAGAGGCTTGTAGTATAATATGGATGTGACATTCAGACTTCTGAAAGGTACACATGAGGGTGTTTCTCCCACCCGGATTTTTGCCACCTGTAGTCACTATTTGCCACCCCCTCCCACTGAGGACTGAGCGGACTGTGAGTCTTCCTGTAAACTCTGTCTGGTTCCAGGTTAGTGTTTCATTTAGAGAAAATGAGGGTGTTGAGCATTAAGAACAGAGCCCAGATGGCGTCATCGTGAAATATGGCACCAGCTGTGCTGCTCAGGGCTTTATTCAGAACCAGGGAAATGCTGTATCCTGTTGGGGCCACACTCCATTCTCTGAGGGAAAATCAAATGACCTCCACCTTTCCCCACGCCCATCTCTGCTTTCTGGTGAGGATGTGTTTTAAGCCTGTCTCTGAGATTGGTTTAAACGTGCTTTTATTAAGCTAACTGGGAATATGTTACTAGTTGTTGCTTCAAAAACTACAGATTTCCCTTTTTTTTTTTTCTTTTTGGGTAAAGTCCTAACCTGCCTGCAGCTTAATTCCTTTCAAGCCCGCCTTACTTTCCTTTGGAAGCCTCGGGTTGTGGTTAAAGGCACTGCTCATTCCCCTTAGCCTAAAGTCCAATTTGAGTCCAGCAACATACTGTTTAAAAACCTCAAACTTTGTTTACTTGTGTGACCTGCGGGTTTTCACCTGCTTTTTTTTCCTCTGAGGCCTCAAGGGTAGGTGCATGAGGTATAGACTGGAAGCGAAGTACGATACAGGATTGCAGCATATTCTGTACAAGACTGTCCAGAAGCACATCTGCTTGTCATTGCAAAAATCAGAAGCCTTTTGTATAAAGCACAGCGATGCATTAGGTTACCTGCAGGAATACCACGGATAGAGCTCGAGACCGGTTAGTTCAAGTGGTATATGGCACACCATTTTCCACTTCAAATTACAGAAGCATTTCTGTGAAATCCACGGTACACCATAAATGCAGTTTCATGAACATCCTTTATATACAGATCTTTCCTGTTGGGTGTGTTCTGGACACAGAAGCTGTGGGTGGACCTCAAAGCAGAACCTCAGCTCTGAGCCAGTTATGACGCTGCTGCCAGACTCATGGGGCTGAGGCCAATTTTCATGGTAAAGGGAGACCTGCACTGGCAGTCCCAGAGGAGAAGGCAGTCAGCACCAACTTCTCTGTTCAACAGTTGTTTACCACTCACATTTCCTGAGGAGCCACACTGGGCTGAGGGCCAGCTTTGGTACTGTGTTTACACTTATAATACAGTGAAGGAACTGGGAGGAAACTCCCTGAGAAACATGAACAACAGGAACCCAGTGACACAGAAGGAAACTGAGGCAGCGATCTGCAAATGTCTAATGTGAGACTTGGACTCAGAGCCACGTTTCCAGAGCTTGGGTGTGCTCAAGTCCCAAGTCACTTTTTAGGAGGGTAAGTGTGAACCTGGTGGCGTGGGTGGATGGCCACAGGATCTCCTGAGAGCACAATCCTGAGAATCCAGACTGTGTGAAATCCTTCCTGGTTGTGCCCCAACCCACTGCATGAGTTTGGCAAGGTTACTTTATTTCTTTTCTTTTCTTTTCTTTTTTTTTTTTTTTTTTTGGTTGCTTTATTTCTCCCTGCCTGTTTCACATGGTGGCACCATCAAAGGCTTATGATAATAAAAGTTTCCTGTAAACTTTTTAAAGAGATCAAATAAAAACTACATGGAGAAAAGCAAAGTCGGTGATTTAGGCTTCGCTTAGAATACATAGCATATTTAAGAAAAAAAAAATAAGCCAATGTTTTATCTTCTCGAGAAGCTTATCCTCCATACAGCCGTGAAAGGAGTTTCTAAAACAGCCATCAAATCATTCAGCTTCCCTGCTTCAGGTCCATCACCGACTGTCACCCCCAGAATGCAAGCCGGGTTTCTTGGCTCTGCCGTCAAGACCTTCTTGGATCCCGCCCTGCCCGCCTCTCTGGAGTCAGCTCCCACCCCCTCAGTCCCATGCACCCTGCCTTCAGGGGCTTCCATTGACTGTCTCCAGAAGGGTGATAGGACCCCACTGCTATGGTGACAGTGGCAGTGCATCAGAAGACTAAGGTGGTAAGAGGCCTCATCAGACCACCCACCCATGGCCAACTGCACAACAACCCGGGAGACTGTGTCCTTGGCCACCCTGGGCGGTATTTACACCAAGAGTCAGGGTTTCTCCACTGATCTTTGCCAGATGTTTGCTCTTATCTCCTCATCCTTGTTCTGGACTCCACTTTCCTGGAACTCTCTGACTTTGTCCATGAGCTCTGCAAAGGGCACAGATTTGTCTGTATGGAGCCTGAAATACACGGAAATGGGTAGTGAGTGAGCTGCTGCCGGCAGATTGCCAAGGGCAGAGATGCACAGAGGTGCTGGGTGACCACGGTGGGGAGGCCATCCGGCATCCATCCAGCCTTCTCTCAGCTGCTCCCTCGGGGTTGTGCAGCTGCCACAATTTCTGCATTTACTTTCTGGGGCAGAGTTATCTTGCTCGTCTTTCTCCAGGCCTCCCACTGAATTGGTCTTGCGAGCTCTGCCCTAGGAGTGTTAGGTTCTCTCTGGACGGCCCGGCTGCCTAGTCGCCCACAACCTCCAGTCGCATCATGATTCCATCCTGGACGGAGCTAAGGGCACCTCACCAGGCCAACAAGAGAGTGGCCATGACTTCTCACCCTCCATTCAGGCAGAGAATGAAACAAGAACCCAAGTGATTGCCACAGTCTTACTCCGGGAAGGTACTGGGCCAGCTTTTCATCCTCTCTCTCAACCTCCCATGAAGCTCTTGTCCTCATTTTTCAGAGGTCGAAGCTAAAATTCAGGCTCAGTAATCTGCTTGAAATTATAAACAAAGAAAGGAACAGAGCTGAAATTTCAAACCAGGTCTAATTCCAAAGACGGCTGGCTTCCACTGCGCTTATTATTTGTGCTTACCATGGGCTCCTTTTCTAAGGACTTTACTTGTAACAACTCATTTAAGCCTCACAACATCTCTAAGAGGGAGGGACTCTGCATTTACAGAGGAACAATTCACCCAGAGATGTTAAGTTACTTGCCTAACATCACACAGCTAGTAAAGGGCAAGGACAAGATTCAGCCTGGTTAGGACACCTGGGTGGCTTGGCAGTTGAGCACCTGCCTTTGGCTCAGGGTGTGATCCTGGAGTCTCAGGATCAAATCCCACATCAGGCTCCCTGCATGAAGCCTGCTTCCCTCTCTCTGCCTATGTCTCTGCTCCTCTCTCTCTCTCTCTCTCATGAATAAATAAACCAAATCTTAAAAAAAAAAAAAAAAGATTCAGCCTGGCAGCCTGGCTCCAGAGGCTGTGCGCCTCACTCCTCTGAACCACAGCCTCCCCACGCTCCAGCACCCTAAGGTGGTCAGCACAGCCAACATTCCTCGCACATCTGTCTTAGGCGGGCACAGTGTGAAAGCACTGAGAGAGGAACCTAAAGGGATATCTGTCCTTGCACTCAGGGAGCTTACAAGGTTCAACTAATGGGTCAAGGGGGCATGAGGCCTTTACAAAGATATCCTGAGGGTCACGTCCACCCATATTGCCAGGTTTACTTTCAAAAACAATAGCAGAGCTGCTTTTTGGAAATCTTTACAATGCACAGGCCTCCATGCTGTCAGGGGAGGCTGAGAAATAGCAAAAGCCTGTCTTTGGCTTTATCTCCTTAGATAGAGGAGAAATCCACAGTTATGTGGGATCTTAGGAGAGCCAAGCTTCTGACACTGTCCAGCTCTGCCTGCAGTGAAAGGTGGTGGCGGGAGCAGAGGATGACCATAGAGGCTTGACCAAGGAGGGCAGCTCGGCAGCAAACAAGGAAGCCCTGTGCCTCCAGCCTAAGCCTGAATCTTCCACGGGGAACTAGAAGGCTTTGTCTAGGCATCTGTTCAACGTCTTCCCTCCTTCTGGGCGAAGTTGGGGCTGAGTCAAGGACTGGGAGCTGTTTGGGCCAGGAACATTGGTTTCTGCATCATTCTCCGCAGGGTTCTCTTGCACAGCCCCTGGCTCATTAGCGCATGGTCAGTTAAGAACACAAGCTTTGGAGCCAGACCAAGTGGGAATTGGGCTATGAGAGCTAGGGTGAATTCCTGAATCCCTTATGCCTGTAGATACTTTCCCATAAAATGAGGCTCATAACAGTCCCCACCTCGCGGGGCTGTGCTGAGGGTGAGACTCCATAGAACTTTATAGAGATCTCTGTTGTGACACTCATCCCTACTGAGCAGCAACTGTGGCTGTCCCCTCATCTAGACCATGAACTTTCGGCGGAGGGCAGAGCCTTATCCATGTGCCGACACAGACACTGTCGGTATTGGCTGGAATAATTGCCGTTTGGCCTTACAGGTCTCCCTATGCTCTGGTCCCACCAGCTGTGACTGGAGGCCCTAATGGGGGTGTCTGGCCCTTCCAGGGAATGCTTTCCTGTGAAGGCCCTCACTGCTAGCACATGGGCCTATATCCAGCAGTGGAACCCAGGAACTCAAACTCTGAGCTGGGTTTCTGTAGCAGGTCAGCAGGAGATATGTAGACTCTTACTTCCTTGACCTTCTGATTGCTCAGCCTCTCTCACTTCTCCGTATTACAACAATTAATCTCTACATTTTTTTTTCCTGTCCTCCAATTATTCTTATACAGTAGCACTTCTCAAAGTTTAACATGCATGCATACAAGCCAACCGGAGATCCTGTAGGAATGCAGCCAAGGTGCTGCATTCCTAACAAGCTCATGGGAGATGCAGGCACACTGGTCCTGCAGCAAGGCTGTGCCCTGCTGCCAGGACAATCTTCCTTCTGCAAAACTATGATCATGTCACTTGAATGGACTTGAACAGATCTTTCACCTGAACATATACGAAAGGCAAATGAACCCATGAAAAGACATCATTAGTCATTAGGGAAATGCACTTTAAAACCACAAACTTAAAAAAAATAAAAATAAAAAAATAAAATAAAATAAAACCACAAACTTTTACGTACCTATTTGAAGACTTAAAAATAAAAATGCGATTACGGAAGTTGCCTTCTGAGAAAGCGTGCGGTCTTTGTCAGCTTCCACCATGGCGTACCGTGGCCAGGGCCAAAAAGTGCAGAAGGTGATGGTTCAGCCCATCAACCTCATCTTCAGATACTTGCAAAATAGATCTCGGATTCAGGTGTGGCTTTATGAGCAAGTAAACATGCGGATAGAGGGCTGTATCATTGGTTTTGATGAGTACATGAACCTTGTATTAGATGATGCCGAAGAGATTCATTCTAAAACAAAGTCAAGAAAACAACTGGGTCGGATCATGCTAAAAGGAGATAATATTACCCTGCCCCAAAGTGTCTCCAACTAGAATGAATGATCAGTGAAGTGAGAAATTCTTGAGAAGGCCACGTAGTTTGTTTTTTTAGATGTCCTCTGTTGGGAATATAGTTCTAAAACCCTTGTTCGTATTGTTTTGATTACCTTTATGTTCTTACCAGAGGACAATAAATGCTGTGGGACTGTTTTTATTTAAAAAATAAAAATAAAAAATAAAAATGCAATACCAAGTGCTGGTGAGGATGCACGATAACTAGAATTCCCATACTCTGCTGGAGAGAATCCAAGATATTACAGCTACTTTGGAAAATAGTTTGGCAAGATTGTCTTTTAAATAAAGATAAATATACACTATATTTGACATAGCAATCTTACTCTTACATTTGCCCAAGTGAACTGAAAATTTACGTTCACATAAAAACCTGTGCACGACTGCTGTTAGTGAGTCTATGCATAACCACCACAACCTGGAAATAACCCAGAAGTCCTTCAATTGATGAGTGGCTGAACTCCCTGTGTCACGTCTACACAACAGAATAGTGGTGAGCAAAAAAAGGAACAAACTATTGACTTACAAAAACCTGGATGAATCTCAGGTGTGGTATTCCAGGTAAGAGAAGCTGGACTCAGGAAGCTACTTGTTGTATGATTCCATGTATAAGACAATCTGGAAAAGGAAAAACTATAAAGACAGAAAACACATTAGTGGTTATAAGGGGCTAGTGTGGGGGAAGGGTTTCCTGCAAAAAGACAAGAAAATTTTGTGGAATGATGAGAATGTTCTGTAGCTTGGTTGTGGTGGTATTTACATGACTATATGCATTTGCAAATGTCAGAATGCCAAAAAGGATGAAGTTTACCACATGGATGTCATACCTCAAAAGCAACTGACTACGGCCAAAAAACTTTTCATGGTTCCCATTTGCCCAAGAAATTAAAGTCCAAGCTCCAGAACCCCTTATCCTTTCTAACTAATTGTACTATTCATTTTCTTAAATGCTGGCTAAACTTTCCCGCCACTCAAATGTTCCCTGGGTTTTCTTCTCTTGGTCTCTCTCATCTCCTGGAATAGCCTCTTCTTTTACAGAACAGGTACATAATAGACATTGAATGAATGTTCCTAATAGTCCTTGATTTCCCATTGACCAAAAAATGGCACCATAGAAAGATAAACCTGCAAGGGCCAGTTGGAATGAAGCCGAGGTGCTGCATTTCTAACCAGCTCCTTTCTCTCCCAGGAGCTCGGTCTTCTGTAAGGGTTTGTTTGCTGAGGTTGATTCTTTGGAGTAGGCAAAGCAGCACAAACAAACCCCCAGTGTGCTCAACCCCTGGGAACAGTTTGCAGCCTTGGAAAGGGCCTGCCTTGGCACACATCTCACTGGCTTAGGACCCTCCAGACTCCCCACTGCCAGGCCCAGGTAGGACGGAGGCCAGGGTGCTGACAGGAGGCCTGCGGTGGTGTCACCCAGCTGGCGGCAGTGATTGATTCCCCTGTCCTCACTCACTTGTTAGCAGTAGGGCAGCTCACGTCCCCACATCCTGCCTGCCTGGAGGGGGGCTGGAGGGGGAGAAAGGGGGGACGAGGCGCTCTCCGGGGCAGGGCCGTCCTCCCAGTGCTGCCCCCCCCACACCCCAAGCCCCTTACCATTCCCGCAGCCCACCCCGCAGACTCCCAGGAGGGAGATGGATTCTGAGAGCTGACCCCACAGTTGGCACCGCGGTGCTGGTTGAGGGTCCCAACTCAGAACCTCACATCTTTGAGCCTCCACTACTGAGATAAGCCCTAAAGGAGATTCACAGACACCTATCCATACAAATACACATGTGGGAAAAATTATATTCTTGATAACTGTCTTTGGCCACAAGCCCCCAGATGGTCTTCAGATGAGCTAAGAGGAGCCAGGTTTTTTTGCAGGCTACAGAGAGATCTAGAGCCTTAGTGAAAATCTGGCTGAGGGTGAATGGCACCTTCATCTTAGCCCTCTAGATGTTCCCATTCTTGAGGAAAGGAAAGATAAACAAAGGGGGGAGGCTGTTTCCCCATTGAGGGTCCCTCTGACAACCCAGCCCCACTGCATCTTTGCTCCATCAGGGGGTCAAGCATCTCTTTCCCAGGTGGGAGGAGGTGAGAAAGGGTCCGAGGGTTCCCCTGGGGTCCAAGGACGGTGACACAGACAAACTTTTTTAAACCTGCAGCATGTACATAGACTCCCTGCCAGGGCCAGTTCCCTAATTTGTGGGCCCCAGTACAAGATGAAAATGTCATTTAAAAAGCAGAGAAAAAACAATGCCTTTGAAAGTAGTAAAATATAAACCTTGTTCATTTCATCTGTGGTCTCTGTTCATGAAGGTGTTTTTTATTTGCTATAGAGCATTCCAGATAAAGAAAAATTAACATTATTATTAGCATGGATTTTACCATGATCTCTATATTGCACAATACCTGTTTTATATACAAAAATAAAGCATTTAACTCATGTAGAATCACTGAGGTTATGCAGTTTGTATTTCATAGCTTGTGTACACCTATGTGCCTCCTTCTTACTGAGCAGTAGGATACTGCACAAAACTAACACAATTGTTTTTATTTCCTATCTTGCTTTGCACATGTCCTACCAGCACTCTGCTTTCAGCTTACTGATGAATAGGAAGGATTGAAAGGAAGGCATGGGGATCAGAAGGGGCACCTGCACCCCAATATTTATAGCAGCAATGTCCTCAATAGCCAAACTATGGAAACAGCCCAGATGTCCAGATGTCCATTGACAGATGAAGAAGAGGTGGTATTTATATAGAATGGACTACTACTCAGCCATCAAATAAAATGCTCAGGTGGTTAAGCAACTGACTCTTGATTTGGCTCAGGTCATGATCTTAGGGCTGTGATCTCAGGGTAGCAATCTCAAGGTCATGGGATAGAGGCCCACATCTGGCTACGTGCTGAGTATAAAGCCTGCTTGAGATTCTCTATCTCCCTCTCCCTCTGCCCCTACCCTACTCACACTCACTCTCAATCTCTATAAAAAAATTTAAAATAAAAAAACAATAACGAAAGACTGAAAGGAAAAGGAAGCTCCTCTTTCCTTTCCTCCTATGGCTTCTTTTCTTCCTCTTCCCACCTTCGGGGAAGGCCCCCATCCTGCCCCTGGATGCCATCCTGTCTTGTCTTCTTAGAGTGGCTTTCCTGTGAGAAGGCTGATGTCTGCACAGTGTGAAGAGGCCCTGGACCCTCCCAGAGCTTCAGGCCTTCCAGATGCCCAGGAACCTCCACACTGGCCACTTTTGAATGGAATGCTCTCCCCAATTCCGTCTCATATTTTGTCATTAAAAGAGTAGTATGATAATTAGCATGGTTGAGCATTTATTATACTGGATGCACAGCCATACAGCCATACACAATCAGAACGGCTTGTGGCCCTGTGTCTCTCCGAGTCCTCAGTGATAGAAGTCTATAGCCTCTCCCCAGAAAGCTCAGACAGCAGTTCATCCAGCTGGGCTCTGAGGCAGGACATATCGTTGCTGATCCCTGCTTTCTTTTCCTTCTGAATGGGACTCTGATGCTTCTTCAACCTCCTTCCATTCTCTGAAAGACCCACATGTAAATCGACCCCAGGAGTCCTCCCTACCATTAAGTGAGACAAATTTAAGGATAATAAAAACTTAGGCTAAAGGTCTAAATGATCTTAGGCTAAATTATCACATATACACACCCAACAAAAGGACACTCTCACAGTTTACTGAGAATCATTTCACTCTCTCCCTTCCGAGGCCCCTGATGAACATTGTGGGTGTTCTACAGGAACCATGCACCCCTGCCCTCAGGTATTCTCTATCACATCTTGATGGGATAGTTTCCTTATTACATTTACCACTATAATTTATTATTGGCCTACTTATTATCTCTCTCGCATCACCCTGGAATGCCAGTTCCATGAGAGTGAGGTCCTCATCTGCCATGTTCCCTGCTGTAACCTAAGAGCACATAGTGCTATACAACCAATATGCATTAGATGAACAAATGGATGAATGAATAAGTGGCATATTTTTTTGCTTTTGTTACCTTCACTTAGCACCTGCACTACTCATGTGCCCTCTAGACTCTCAAAAGTCAAATTCCATAAGTCACTCAGAGGGTCAAATCCTTCAGACACCAAGACATTCAAAAGGGATGGGACCATACTATTTATCCCTTTAGGAGGGCAAAGGAGTGGGATTTTTACTATGGCCAGCATCTGGTCAATGGATCAGAAGAGCTTTCAGCTGATGTGAGAGATACCTGGGACATCATGAAAACAACCAGCAGGAACCCCACATCTCTCCCCTCCTGCTCACAAGGCACCTTGCCATCCCACCTTTTCCGAAACCTTTAGCCACATGTTGCCATCTTGTGACTCCTTTTACCCTTCCAGCTTGCTCTTGGGGTTCATTTGGTTAGGGTGTTTGAGTGAGGATAAACAGGACCTTTTGCTCTAAGTGTACAAATGTGAGCAAGCAGAGCTCGGCTACCAGCAGGTGCTGTATTTCCTGAGCAAGTGCTGCCTGCTTATCCCCAAATGTGGACCAGGTCCAGGCAGAGAGGGGCAGCACGGCAGGGAAGCAGCCCCTCACAGGACTGGCTGCGCTACAGTGCAGGTTAAGAATGTGAGATGCGAGACATTTCTCCAAAAAAGACATAGAAGTGGCCAACAGACACATGAAAAAAAACGCTCAACATTACTCAGCAACAGGGAACTACAAATCAAGACCACAATGAGATACCATCTCACACACAGCCCCTGGGCTCAGAATGGCTAAAATTAACAAGTCAGGAAACAACAAATATTGGCGAGGATGTGGAGAAAGGGGAACACTCTTACACTGCCAGTGGGAATGCAAGCTGGTGCAACCACTCTGGAAAACAGTGTGGAGGGTCCTCCAAAAAGTTGAAAATAGGGCCACCCTATGATCCAGCAATTGCACTACCAGGTATTTACCCCAAAGATACAGATATAGTGATCAGAAGGGGCACCTGCACCCCAATGTTTATAGCAGCAATGTCCTCAATAGCCAAACTATGGAAACAGCCCAGATGTCCAGATGTCCATTGACAGATGAAGAAGAGGTGGTATTTATATACAATGGACTACTACTCAGCCATCAAACAAAAAAAAAAAGAAAGAAAGAAAGAAAGAAAGAAAGAAAGAAAGAAAGAAAGAAATATTGCCATTTGCAATGACATGGATGGAACTAGAGGGTATTATGCTAAGTGAAATAAATCAATCAGAAAAAAGACAATTATCATATGATTCCACTCACATACTAAAACAAGTATCATAGGGGAAGGGAGGGAAAAATAAAACAAGAAGAAATCAGAGAGGGAGACAGACCATAGAGACTCTTGTTTTTTAAATGATTTTACTTATTTATTTGAGAGAGAGATCACAAGCAGAGAGGAGGGGTACAGGGAGAAGCAGATTCCCTGCCAAGCAGGAAGCTGGATGCAGGACTCAATCCCAGGACGCTGAGATCATGACCTGAGCCAAAGGCAGACACTTAACTGACTGAGCCACCCAGGCAGCCAGGAGACTTTTATTTATTTTTTAATTATTTTATTTTTTATTTTGAGACTCTTAATCCTAGGTAACAAACTGAGGGTTGCTGGAGGGGTGGGAGTGGGGAAGATGGGGTAACTGGGTGATGGGCATTAAGGAGGGCACATGACATAATGAAAACTGGGTGTTATATAAGACTAATGAATCACTGAACTGTATCTCTAAAACTAATACTACACTATATGTTAATTAATTGAATTTACATTAAAAAATGATAATCCTTAAAACAAAAAAGAAAGAATTTGAGTTACAGAGGCTCAGTAAGTTAAGTGACTACCTTCAGCTCCATCATGATCCCAGAGTCCTGGGATCCAGCCCCACGTTGGGCTCCCTGCTCAGTGGGGGGTCTACTTATCCCTCTCTCCGTCCCCCTGCTTGTGCTCACTCTCCCTGTCTCTCTCCAGTAAGTAAGTAACATCTTTTTTAAAACAAAGAATGTGAGTTATGCTGCCTTTATGAACAAAGCATATGACTTTACTTTATTGGTTGATCTGGGGACTAATCAGCTCAAGGATATGAAGGGGAAGTTTGCAGCTGTGACCGACAATCCTTGGCCTGCATCCCCTGGACTCAACTCACGTCATCAGCACTTGACTTCAGTGCACAGTTTGCGTATGTTGGTAGAAGATCCAGAGTCTTCCCCCTAAGTTTCCAAAATAAACAATTTCTAAGTGTCCTTTTTAAAAAGCAATAACATTTTTTAATTATAAGATTAATACATAACCACTGTAGAAAAACATAAGAGGAGACATAACTACATAAATCTTGGCATGTATCAGGTTAGTATTTTTCAGTATATAAAAATGTATCCATGTTATGCATTGCTCTCTGTTGGTTTTATGTGGGGAGGGGTTCAAAATGCAATTCATATTTTAGTCTTTTTCTTCTTACTTAGCAAGATATCATAAGTACTTCTTTATGTCATTAGTCTGATTTTTAACGGCTAGAGATTATCCCATTGTATAACAATTTACCTAATCGTTCTTCTGTAAATGGACATTTACATCAACTTGTGGTTTATTAATATAACAAAAATCTAGCAGTAAACATATATTGTGAGCCAAAGGTAGGCACATGTACATGAAAGATGAGAAGCTGCTTAAAAGTTTTGTGCCTGTTTCCAAAACTTGTGGCCTGCAGCATCCACCTCAGAACATGCAAAATGTATATGTAAACTATATATAAATGTATATGTAAATATATATAAATAACAGTAACTTTGGAAATCATCAAACTGCCAGGGTTCTGCGCACACGGCATTTGCTCTTCCACTTGAAAAGTTCCAGCAGGGATGTCTGTTACTGTCAGCACGTCTCTGAACAGAGGGCCCTCCCCTTGTCTGGGTAACACGCTTGTTCTCGGTGTCCACAGCATGTGCTCAGCTGAAACCAGAAGCTCGTCTTCTGAGATGCCTGTGGCTGAGGCAGTGACTTTTGACTCAAGGCTTCAGAAGATTCCTCAGTGCGAAATCACCCCCAGGGGAGTAGGCTGTTTCATAGGGGCTGTGTCACTGGTGGACTGGAACAGGGCTCAGCTTAAAGGTCTGGAGCATAGAGACTGGCCCCAGAAAGACCCTTGGACTGAGGTCGCTGTGTGCACACCTGTTCAATGTGTGACTGAGAGCCAAGTCCATAGGCCCCTGCAGGTCAGCCCCTGGGCTGTGTAGATACCCTTCTTTACCCCACATTCCATATATACCATCAACACTTCTTCTCTCCTTTAGTTAATACATTTAAAAGTGGCTAAGGAGAGAGAGTGGCCAAGGACATAATGACCCACTAAGGAGTCTTCATGGATTGTGGTGATGTCATTATACTCTGGCTGGAAATGGGGTAACAGAATGCCAGCTTGTATTGTGAACCCCAGGACTTAAGTGAAAGCTGGGGTGGGAAGGCCTAGAACTTGTTCCCAGCCCACAGGTGACACAGCCCTTCATGTGTAATACACTTTCCTCATGGAGCAGGGCAGGGGTTAGAGGGAGGGAGGATGTGTGAGTTAGCACAGAGGTATCTTCTGAAACCCTGAGTCACTCAACTCCGGGAATTATGGGTGTGGATCAGTCTGGGATCCTGCTGGATCCTTTCCAGTGTAAGTTGGAGCCACTCTAAGCATTTGGGGGACCTAGAAGAAACCCATGTCATCAAACTCAGTTACAGGCAAATGGTAGAAAAGCTTTAGACTTTCTGGGATCTCTCAGCTCCGAGGCCCACAAGGAAATCCCAGAGTCTTGAGACGCCAGTGACACCCTGGACTTGCCCTACTTTCTGGCTCTGCCAAACAACAACAAGATCAGGATGAATGAAGGAGTGCTTGAACAGATAAATCATAGCCTCCCCTCCTCTGCAAAAGCACAACTTGGCAGTGTTCTCTGCCAGGGCAAGTGATGGCATGAGGGAGTGAGGGGGAGGGCCAATGTCCAGGGAGTCTCGAGGCCATGCACCATGGGAGGAGGATGGCCTGCGGTCAGCATCCCAGCCTGGGATTCAGGAGACCCCCACACTTGACCCATGGAAGCTTAGACCATGCACACTTCTGCTCCTCAGCTTCCTGTCTCTAGTATGCGAAGAGTAGCCACAGCTTCTATGCTTCATTTGTGAAATAATAGATATTTACCAAAAAATTTTTAAAGATTTTATTTATTTATTAATGAGAGACACACAGAGAGAGAGAGAGAGAGAGGCAGAGACACAGGCAGAGGGAGAAGCAGGCTCTATGCAGGGAGCCCCACGTGGGACTCGATCCTGGGGCCCCAGGATCATGCCCTGGGCTGAAGGCAGCGCTAAACCGCTGAGCCACCAGGGCTGCCCAACATTTACAAATTTTCACTGAGTAATTATCACGTATAGAAACAGGTCAAGCTGTCACTGTTGACTCTGGCTGGTAAGTAGCCTTTCCCAATATGATTCTAGAACTTGATTTGCTCCATGTAATAAACAATCATATAATAATAAAAAAAAAAACCAATGTTATGCTGAAATCTCATTTTAGTATTTTTTGTGCAGGAGGAGCTCAGGAAGGTGGGGAGCATGAGTACTTGGATAAGAGGAAAAGAGCGAGCCCAGGTCTTGAACTAGTCACTAGCCTTGGGCTGTTGCAGTAAAAAGGGCAAGCATTTTAGATAAAACATCTGAAGGGGCTCTAAACCGAAAAGGTTTGTCTCTGTTGGTCAAGCATTTTTCATCCCTCTCTTCCAGATAACATGATTGAGGGTTCAAGAAATTAAGTAACTTGTCCAAGTTTATATTGTTAATAAGTGGCAGAAATAGGATTTGATTCCAAAACTCATGCTATCTCCCCTGCCAAAACCCTTCATGTGCTGCAGAGTGACTGTGTTATTAATTTCTAAAAAGCGCTGAATCCTAGGGACCAACAGGAAACAAGGAAAGGACCTGGGTTCCTAAGGTCTTCACTCAGTGACTCTAATTCCTTTATGAAAAGTTAAGGTAGGAAGGGCCAGTGGCCAAGACTTGGGCCTCAAATCTGTCCTTACAGATCCCACAGGCCTTTGGTCTAGTGCACATGAAAACATAGCCCCACCTCAGAGAGAGACACAATGTGCCACTCTTCTGGGGGCAGCTCTTCCCCCCAAATCACAGCACAGAAAACGATCAGCAAAAAAAAAAAAAAAGTAACAATTACCTCCACCAGAATTTTGACTCTTATCCCAGATGTTGGATTCCCCTGCATTGGAGAATTGGACTAAGTTGAGTGGAAAGAATAACAAAATATTTTTAGAATACTTTATTAGGTTTACATAGGAAATTGCCATTTCTTTGTAGGTCAAAAGCGGTCAAATTATCAGCAATTTCACGTGGTTCAAACTTATGCCGAGGCTTGTTGACTGATGAAGTCAATCAATCCATCAATCAATCATCAATTAATCCAACCAGCCAGCCAGTTACCTGGGGAAACAAAACTAACTCATGAAACAATCAGAGGGCTAAATTATATAAAGAGGGCATCTTACAAAGCAAAATTTACATGTGTTACTGATGTCACAGAGCTCCTAAGCGGCAAGGTCAGGTGGGGTGGCTGTGTCCTTCTAAATGCCTCAAATCCTCCAAGATGGCCCAGGCTGGCTCCTGGCAGTGCCTACAGAACAGGTGGGCCTTCGATGGGCAGAGAGCAAGGGGAAGAGATCCTGGGCAGGGGAAGCAGCACGGCACTCATGCGGGCCCAGGCTACGCTCAGCATGTCTGGGACACAGAGAGGAAACAAGTTGACGGAATAGAGAAAGCATTTAGGAAGGTGTGAGTGGGTGGCTCAGTGGTTGAGTATCTGCCTTTGGCTCAGGACGTGATCCCAAAGTCCTGGGTTCGAGTTCCTCATCAGGCTCCTCGGCAGAGAGTCTGCTTCTCCCTCTGCCTGTGTCTCTGCCTCTCTCTCTGTGTCTCTCATGAACAAATAAATAAAATCTTAAAAAAAAAAAAAAAGATGGAGGGTCCTAAAAAATTAGGCAGGGCGGGGGGGGGGGGTTGCATTTTTAGAATCATTGATCCTTATACTAGAAGGAACCAGAAGAGATTGTCTGTGCATGGATTTCAAATAGGAAAAATATTACGTTCTTAGTTTTACAAAATGAAAATGGAGTCTCAGAGATCTGGTTAGAGGTAAAAGGTAAGCTGGAATTACGATTTCTTGCTTCCTTGTCTGTCAGTTGTTATACCTCATCACTCTGAACTCGACTTGCCCTGTAGATTAAAAAAAAAATAACTGTTTTGCCTAATAAGCTGTCTTATTTATAGGCTGTTGCTATTTAAAACTGTTTCATGGTTCTAAAGTGGCAACAAGGAATCATAGGTTCTTAAAGAGAATTTTTGGCAGTGACATAATAAAAGTGTTCTAGAAAGATTAGCCTGTCAAAAGCATTCTAAAGAGATCAGAGAAGTAGGGGACTGAAGTCAGGAGAAAAGACGAATGAGCAAGGACTCAGGAAGGCACTGGTTGGGAGCCCAGAGGAAAAGCAAGGATTATGGATGATGCCAGAAGAATGGTGATCCACTGACAGAACTGGGGAGGGCCAGAATGAGCCAGCTTTGGATGGGGAAAAATGGGGAAATGGAGACTTCAGAGTCATGAATCCTGAGGTAAAGAAAGAAATGACAGAAATGGATGAGTAGGTCACCAAGGGTCAGTCTGGTGGGAGAACTCCAAGGCTGTGGCAGAGAGGGCCAGCTGCATACCAAAGTCCATCTTCCCGACCATGGGATAGACTTGTTGCTGGGGAAGCAGCTTCCCATATTTTCCAGCCCTCCTTGCATCTAGAAGGGGCCACGTGACTAGTTCTCTCCTATGGAGAATGAGCAGAAGTGATGCCTGTCACTTCCAGGCCAAAGTCTTTTTTTTTTTTTTTTTTTAAGAATTTATTTATTTGTGGGAGAGACAGAGAGCACAAGTGGGAGGAGGGACAGAGGGAGAGAAAGAAGCAGACTCCCCGCTGAGCAGGGAGCCCAATGTGGGGCTCACCATGTGGCTGGATCCCAGCACCCTGAGACCATGACCCACGCTGAAGTCAGACACTCAACCAACTGAGCCTCCCAGGTGCCCCACTTCCAGCCCAAAGCCTTAAATCAGATATGCCGTCTCCATTTTTCTCTTCCTTTTTTTGTCTGGCAGGATACAGGTAACAGTGAGGCCCTAGAGTCTAGGGGGATGGTGAAGCCATAGAACGAGGAGTCTGGTTCCTCGGGTGGAAGAAATCCACCTGCCAACAGGAGAAGCCACGGTGTACTAATACATGAGTAAGAAATTAACTTCTTTCATGATCGAGCCATTATAATTTTTGGAACTATTTGTTATTGAAGATTGGTTCACCACCGAGGCCCCCTGAGGAACAGCAGTTTGAAAGGGAAAGGCAGGGCAAAGGGGATACAGAGGCAGGATGCTCGGCTAAGGAAAGAAGAGGGGTGGGTAAGGAAACAGTTACGGAAATCAAGGGAGAAGCAGCCTCCAGCAGAAAAGAAGTGGTCAGGGGTGTTAAACATTCAAAGACAGGCAGGAGGATTGATAGTGGGGGTGGGGGCGGGGGAAACGTTAGACCCAGCATTAGGAAGACCGGTTATAACCTTCCAGAAACAAAACACAGAAACGAGCAGGCCTTTCAGAAGAGACTCAGGGCCACGTGGCCAGTATTCTCTTACTTTCCACTTGTTTTGCTGTTGGGCTTTTCTCTCCTGGCTCTGAAGGAGCCTGAACTTGAGAACATCCCCAAAGGACTGTGCATCACAGTCCAAAACCAATGGAAAATGACGTGAGCCCTGCCATTGTGGAACGCGGTGGAGAGCCCCCGGTTGGGCCGCTTTCCGGGAACCGACTCCTGACGCATCTGGGACCGCGAGCCCGATAGCCCGGCCACGGAGGCAGTCTTGTTTGTAAGAGGAAAGGAAAAGACGAGCTCCAGCCTTGCCCAGACTGACGGCAGCGGCCCCCTGGGAAGCAGCAGGCGGGAGGGGGGCGCTCGCCCGTGGAAGAGCCGCGGCACCTGCAGGCGGGGGGCGGGGCCTCGGGAAAATGGGCTCGGTCACGCCGTCCGCGCTCCTGCCTTATGCAGTCACATTCGTTTAAATGGAGCGCAAAAGCAACAAAGCAACCCCCAGCAACAGGACAGAGGTGCTTCTGCTCCCCAGGAGGTCGGCGTGCGCTGCGAGTCAGGCCGGGGCCCGAGCCCTGACTGCCCATGGAGCCGGGAGCGCCCCGGGCCGCTGTCCCCCCGCCCCCCCAGCCACTCCAAGACCAAATAAAAATAGCTGTTTTTATTGTGCGTGTTCTGTGTGTCAGCCACGTCAAGGGGGATTAAGTGCTTCGGTAGAAAATGCGAATGAAGCCAGCGCGGCTCCTTCAGCTCCACCGCGGCGGAGCGCTGTCACCGAGGCGCGGGGCCTCCGCTGGCTCCACGAATCAACGTCTTCTTGTTCTTGGCAATGGTCTGGTCCCTCTGGGTCTCGGGTTCCTTGGGAAGCAGCCTCCTGGGGCCGCGGTGAGGACTACGTGCCCGCCACCTGTTGCTCCCATTCCCGTCTCCCTGACAAGCTCGGTCCTGCTCTGCTTCTGAAGCAGTCTCGGCCGCTCCGTGCTGGGGACGGTCGGGCCCAAGGGAGAGTGACCCGCCTCCCGGGGCCGCCTCTGCCTGCATGGACTCCAGTCCTGGAGCAGCCGAGTCCTCACTGTTCAGCGAGTTCCTTGGGGGAGAAACCAAGTCATTCATCCAACCTTAAAGACCCAAACCTCCAGGAGGAAACTCTAAAACCAAGATCATTAAACTATGGATCACAGGATCACCCAACTTCTGACTCAACATCAGAATGTCTCTCACAGCTTCCTTGGTAGGTGATGAGCCAGGATCTTCTTGACCAGGATCTTCTGGAAAGAGCCAGGCAGTTTATAGTCTTGTTTATGAGGTGCCCACTCCACCACCAGCCAACTGTACGTTGAGCCAAATCCACCTTTTGTTTGTTTGTTTGTTTATTTGTTTGTTTATTTATTTATTTATTTTTATTTATGATAGTCACAGAGAGAGAGAGAGAGAGGCAGAGACACAGGCAGAGGGAGAAGCAGGCTCCATGCACCAGGAGCCCGACGTGGGATTCGATCCCGGGTCTCCAGGATGGCGCCCTGGGCCAAAGGCAGGTGCCAAACCGCTGTGCCACCCAGGGATCCCAAATCCACCTTTTGGTAGCTTTCTCCAAGTGATCCTTGTTCTGCTCTTCCGGGCAAAGCAGAATAAATACAATCCCTTTTCTCATGACCTCCGTTTGAATATTTTATCCCAGTTATCAGGTCAGTCCATTCCCTGCCCACATCATTTCTTTTTAAAAGTTAACTAACTCTACTCCATCAACATGATACACAGACTTCTAGCATCATAGTTATCTGTGTGTGAACTTGCTCTTAGTTATCAAGAACGCTTCACAGTTTTATTAATAATAGGGGCCATAAGTGGACCCCAAACTCCCAGTTACATCTGAGAGAATGCAGTGAGAATACTTCGAACCTTGGTTTGTGTATTAAGATAGCTGTCACCCGCCCCCCTCTTTTTTAGCAGCCAAGTACATTATTGGCTCATACTCAGTTTGGGTCAACTAAAACATTTGTTTTTTACTTCTAATTTTAAACAGCACCAGACTCACTGCCCTGGTAGAAACTTGCCTAAGTTTTTTCTAAAGTACCCAGGAAGACACAAATATAAAAATCCCATTTACCACCAAAAGCTAAGACCAACATAATAAAACCACTTGCTAAAATCTAAAAGGAATTTTTATTTACATTTTTTTAAATGAGCAGGAAAAACACTTGGCTAACAGTCTTGCCTTTTCTCAAGAAATAGAGGCTCAGGAAGCCTCTGTGGCATAGTCGTTGAATGTCTGCTTTTGGCTCAGGTTGTGATCCCCGGGTCCTGGGATCAAGTCTTGCATCAGCCTCCCCCATGAGGAACCTGCTTCTCCCTCTGCCTGTGTCTCTGCCCCTTTCTGTGTGTCTCTCATGAATAAATAAATAAAATCTTAAAAAAGAAAAGAAAAAAAATAGAGGCTCTCTGACCTTTTAAAAGAAAGTGGAAAGAAGTTTTGTTCCTCCTGACTACTCTATTCCCTACTCAGAGACCTGGAGTCTACACCACAAGAAACCTGGTAGTTATCCCTTTACCATGTAGATGTTAGATTTTGAGTTGATACAAATATTTTTTGCCATCTTTATCTTTCAACATTCATTCAGAGACTAATTCAGGAAGTATATGAGATGGGGTGGGGGTGGGGGGATGCCAGGTGCATTGGATTCTCGAAGGAATAGCCCCAGAAATAAAATGCTGTTGCTGAGTATGGAAAGAATGCTCCCGTAGCTATACACAGTGAGGAGGACATCATAGAGCAAGACCTGGAGGAAGGAACTCAGCACAGCAGAGCCATGCTATAGGAATGCTAGTTAAATGCTAGCTGAACTATCAGAATTGGGCAGACACCTATTCTCATCAAACTATAAATCTGAGAAGATTCCATCATTACCCAAGTGTCCAATCAATAGGACCAGATAAAATCTACACACCCTGTCTGTGGGTGAATCTGAAACTAGTTTTTTGTCTTTTCATTCAAAAATGAGTAATCAGAAAAACTGTCATTGGAAACACGAAAAACAATTACACAGAAGACCAGATGAGGAATATTCCTCTGAAAATGACCTCCTGCAGAGAACCAGCAAACATTTTTAGAAAACTGTGTAATATCCTCAGAAAGATGTAAGAAGACACAGCTTCTAGGAAAGAGGTGCCATATAGTCACAGAGAAAAGGATGGGATGCAAAGACAACGGAGTGAGATGAATAGCAGGGAGAGATAGGCGAGATAATTAAGAATATTAACAATACCGAAATATAATAAGTTTCATATCAAAAATATAGCATGAAATTCAGTTGGAATGAATAAAGAGCAGCACTCATCTTGTGTAAAAGTGAGTGAATGTTCTGAAGATCATATCCGAGATATTCTATGATATGGAACAGAATGAATAAATAATGGTGGAGAGAGGACAGAAACATGATTCCACCTCATAAGCACAATAAGAACAGGAGAAACTGAGACAAATCCAACATAATTAAAAATTGCTTTCTTGTGATGAAAATCCTTTGAGTATGCAGACTGATGGGACTCATTATACCCTAGATAAAATTTTAAAAAAAATGACCCACATCTAGGTGTATCTTGAGCACATTTTTAAATTGAAAAGATAAAGAATCCTTCAGAACTCAGATTTAAAAATAATAATAATTTAAATATAAAGGAGAATAATTAGTCTAATCTCTGGCTTCTCTTCAATGCTAACTACTGGAAAACAACACAACCACGTCTACAAACTTTTGATGGGGAAGGATTATGATCTATAATTTTACATCTAACTATGTCATCAATGATAAAGGCAATAGAAGAACACCTGCAGATAGTCAAGGACTCAGAAAATAGATCAGCCCATGGTCTTTTCTTGGACATTATTTGAAGACATGCACTGACCAGCTGATAAAAGAATCAAATTAATAACACACATGTACATAGGAGCATGACTTCCCTTCAAAGTTAGGAACCATATTCAAAAATTCAGTAAATTGTGTGTGCCATCTGGGACCTTGTATAGCTCAGAGGCCACTCAGCCCTTGTGAGAGACATCGGTGGTGACGACCAACAGCTCCCTTCCTCCTTTCCAAAATCACCCCGAATTTGCTCATCTCCAACTCCTTACATAGCCACGGGCTTCAAAGAAAGTTAATTCCATTTCCAAACACAGGGTTTGGACTGTGATTGGGCTACCTCCAGTCTGTGATTGGTTTAGATATGGCCGTGGACGTAATCCCCCACCCTCACCCCAATAAGACATAAGGGAATCTGTAGGTGGAGATTTCTGGGAAGAGTTTCCCCTCTCTTAAATAGAGATACCCACTAGAAGACAGGCTCCTCTTCCCTGGTTATTGCCATGTCTGGTTATTCCACAGCCGCGAGGGGAGCTGGCCTAACCACCATGCCAATATACGTAGGATGGCAAAGCCAGAAGGTGTGAAGAATCTGGGTCCTTGCTGATATTATTGGTTCACTAAATTAACCAAACCTGGGCCTGCACCGTCATGCTATATGTATTATTTAATACAAATGAGTCAGAAATTTATCACTTACAGTTGAAAACGCATCCAAAGTGACACAGCCCTAAAGTGTTAACTTAGCTATTCCTCTACTGGCTCTATTCCTCTCGTAGTACCAAGAAATATATTTCTCAAGCCATATCCTTTAACCTACAGTTCATATGGAATCTCTTGCCTTGTTTGATGATCATTTATAACAATAACTGGTGCTGTTCTTGTCTAGATTTTTCTAACAATGGCTAAGCTTATTACATAGTGAAGCCCCCGTGCCAAGAGAATTACTAAACAAAAGGTCTTTTCTCTCCCTCTCCACAAAAGCAGTATTGCAAAGAATGACATAATGAACTTTTTCATTGCTAAAGAACTTGAGAAATTATTTTTATGCGTCTTTAGGCATCGTGTTAAATGACCTAACTTGTTGGAATTTTTTTTTTTCATGAAGAAAGACAATAAATCATCTGGGGACAGACATTATATATCATTAAATGCCTCTTCCTAAATTAAGTGATTTGTGAATATTCTTGAATTAAATGGCACCTAAAAATCAGCATATATTCTTAGCTCAGCTCAGTAAATGCTTGGAAAAAAACCTAATAAAATAAATTGTTTAAGTTGATTCTTTCTGTGTGGTGGGGCATGGTTGAGTATTACTTCGTTCTTTAAACTTAGAGATACTTGTGTTCACTTTTTGTCATATCTGTTCCTTGTTTTGTGAGAACATGACCTTCCTTGACTCTGGAAGTACATGGCACCACCTCACATGCTCCTGGAAAGAGCAAAGTGGGTTTTCCCCCCACTTCTCTGCAGTAAAGCACAAATATATATTCTTTCCCAATCCAGATTTCCCTGAGAAACATTTTTATCTTCTAGCTCTAACAAGATATCCCACACTGAGGCTGCCAAGTTGGTTCCTCTCCTTTTGGTACCCCTGATGCATTCAGATAATCCCAACTTGGTCCTCAGAGAATTGTCCTACCACAGGCATCAGATTCTCTCTATTTCACCTCTGTTCTAACTTCCCTTAGCTAGTTTCTTGACACTTTCTTTTGAAATCCTTTTCCTGGCTTCTTTCCTAATGACTTCTTTCATCCTGCCTAGAAAGCCTTTATTCTTTGTGGTAAATTGAAGGGCAAAAGGGTAATCCTCCAAGTCTTTCATCTTTATCCAAATGGAAGATTACCTTGCTTTTATAGCACTCAAAATGGAAGACCCCCTCAGGCAAGAACACTGGCCTAGCACACAGAGCCTGTAGGTCAACTTGATTGGTCAGTGACCATATTTACTTCTTAGATCAACATATTCCCCAGGAAACTGTCGTGGCAAACTGTCTATTAGCTCTGCTTATATACTGTCAAGACCTCTTAGGAAAACTGCTTTTAATTCTCTCCTGGTGTATTTGTACCTAGAGGGCAAATCAAATTGGCTTTGATCACCTGACATCCTATTTCCTACAAGGGTCTCAACTCCCCATGAGATGTAGAATACCATTTGACTCCAAGATTGGCAGGGCCACTCCACTTGGGCAGATTCTGACTGTAACAAATACAGCTAATTGTTCTAGTTAACTGGAGCTAGCTTAAGAAAAGGAGAATCAATTTTTAAAGATGAACATGAGGTATCATGAAATCAGGAATTGTATAGGAACTCAAGAGCAGAAGCTATAGTATGGCTGAGCCCCATGGGAAAAGGAACCAGGAACTAGAAATCTATAAGGAGCAGAGGCCACTTTCCTCAGGCATCTGCTTTTCTGAATTACTGCACCATTTTATTCTATAAGCTGACTGGCTTCCTCTGCTTACTCTTTTTTTAAAGACTTTGTTTATTCATTCATAAAAGAGAGAGGGAGAGAGGGGGAGAGAAAGCAACCAGCAGAAGGGAGAGGGACAAGCAGACTGAGCTACATATGAGGGCTCTATGTGCAGGGGATTGGTACAGGGGCTCAATCATGAGATCATGACCCTGGCTGAAATCAAGAGTCAGATGCTCAACTGACTAAGCTACCCAGCCACCTCATTCTTTTAAATCCCTTATATCTTTGGCATGTCTATGGCTTATCATGGCTACCCAGGATCATACCTAATGGCATAATAAAGATCTTGATAAAGATATTTGGCTTTTTTCCCTCATTGTTCATTGGCTTAGTTTTATAATAGCAACTTCTTTCAAGACATGTCTCCTGTGGCAAGAGAAACAAGAGCAAAAACAAACTATTGGGACTACACCAAAATAAAAAGCTTCTGCACAGCAAAGGAAACAAGAAAACTAAAAGCCTATGGAATGGGAGAAGATATTTGCAAATGACATATCTGATAAAGGGTTAGTATTCAAAATGTATAAAGAACTGATGGGAGCCTGGGTGGCTCAGTTGGTTAAACGTCTACCTTTGACTCAGGTCATTATCCCAGGGCCTTGGGACATGAATAGACATTTCTCCAAAGAAGACATACAGATGGCCAACAGACACAGAAAGGATGCTCATCACTTATCATCCGGGAAATAGAAATCAAAACTATGAGGGGCACCTGGGTGGTACAGTCAGTTGAGCATCTGACTCTTGGTTTTGGCTCAGGTTGTTACATCAAGATTGTGAGATCAAGCCCTTCATCAGGTTCTGCACTCAGTGCGGAGTCTGCTTCAGATTCTCTTTCCCTCCCGCTCTGGTCCTCCTACTCATTCTCTCTCAGTCTCAAATAAATAAATCTCTAAAGAAACTATGAGATATCACCTCACACCTGTCAGAATGTCTGAAATCAATAATACAAGAAACAACAGGTGTTTATAAGGATGTAGAGAAAGGGGAACCCTCTTGCACTTTCGTGGGAATGCAAAATGGGGCAGCCACTGTGGGAAACAGTATGGAGGATCCTCAAAAAGCTAAAAATAGAACTACCTTATTTTTTTAAAAGATTTTATTTATTTATTCATGAGAGGCAGGCAGAGACAGAGGCAGAAGGAGAAGCAGGCTCCATGCAGGGAGCCAGATGTGGGACTCGATGCTGGGACTATGTGATCACGTGACTGTGTGATCATGCCCTGAGCCGAAGACAGACGCTCAACCACTGAGCCACTCAGGCATCCCTGGTACAGGGTATTTACTGTAAGACTACAAGAATGTTAATTCAAAGGGATATGTGCACTCACATGTTTATATCAGCCTTATTTCTAATGGCCAAGATATGGAAGCTGCCCAAGTGTTCATTGATTGATGAATGAATAAAGAAGCAGTGTGTGTGTGTGTGTGTGTGTGTGTGTGTGTGTGTGTATTATTTGGCCATAGAAAAGAAAAGAATGAAATCTTGCCATTTGCAACAACATGAATGGAGCTAGAGAAAATCATGCTAATCAAAACAATTCAGGCAGAGAAAGACAAATACCATATGATTTCACTCATATGTGAAATTTTAAAAACAAAACAAGCAAAGGGGAAAAATGAGACACAAATCAAGAACCACACTCTTAACTAGAGAGAATAAACGGATAGTCACCAGAGGGGAGGTAGGTGGGGGATGAAATAGGCAGGTGGTGGGGATTAAGGAGGCCATTTGAACTAATGTAACCCTGTATGTTAACTCAGTTAATTAAATTAAAATAAAAACTTAAAAAAATAAATACAATTGAATAGTTCAAATCAAATATATATATTAAAAAAGAATGGAGAACTGTAGTCATTGACACAAAATGACTCCTATGATACTGCTTCTCCACAAGGTCAAGGGTGGAACAGTTTTCTATATAAGGGGTTCAGACCTGGTACACATTGATTAAATCATCACTGGATCACAGTCACCAACCAGAGCCAGGATTAGGGTGAGGCAAGCGAGGAACTTGCCTCAGTCAGGCACAATATTTAGGGAAACCCAAAAACTTAGTAATCAAGACAAATAATATTTTAATGCAATGTTTTAAAGAATCAAACTACCTTTAGAAAATACACGATGAACAAAAATATCAAAATGTTAAATAAGGATAGGCTCCACCAGAAGAGTAATAAACATCCTACATCTAATGGTTGTCTTGTATATTTCAGGTACTTTATATTCATTAGAACATTTACTCCTCATGCTAACACCATTAGGGAGGTACAATTAAATATCTTATTAAAATTACTTATTTCAAATTATATTTTCAATCTATTTTTAATAAAAAGAATTTATCGGTAAAATTAAATGTAAGGCAGCCGAAACTCTGTCAAGACATATACAATAAAGTAACCATAGTTTCTGTTTTTAAAATGTCTTCTTTAATTTTCCCTTTTCCCGGTATGCCCAGTTTAATGACCTAACTTGCTTAGAAAAATAACAAGCCGTTTCCAAGAGAAACAACATTTAAATCAAAGAAAATCCTTAAAACAACAGTGTTTTTTTAAACATGATTGTTTTAAGACTCTGATATTTCCGACAGGCTGAGTTTTTGGAACCTTGAATTGGGTGCTTCATCACTCAGGGAACTAATCCTTCAGGGGGCATTTTATAGCTGCGTTTTGGAAGTTGCTAGGAGAGGTTATTTTGCCTTTGAACTATGCTACGTCTTCCACAAAAAGGCAGTTTCCATTATTATTATTTACAGTGGAACCTTAGTGACAGGCAGTGACTACTAATCATTTATTTATTCAACAACTATTCATTGGGTGCCTACATTGTACAAAGCACTTTGTTTGGGACATAGTTATCAGCTAAAACAATAAAAAATCTGCCCTCGTGGAGCTAACACTTGATTTTTGGTATTATGGTAGAGCTCAGAATGACATATCTGATTTAGAACCTGGATTTACCATACTTGATAGGAATAGGTAATTTTAATTTGTGCAATTATAAGAAAAATAGGTAATACATTCAACTTCAACGGTTATATTTTGAATGCACTGGAATATCCCCTAATCAGTAACAATTCTTAGACCCATATTACCATTCTCCTACATGTTCTAGCTCATTCCCAAATAAAGCCTTATCAATCCTAGCTAGATATTTAATAATTAACAGCTTTGCTTGTGCTACATGGTTTGTGTAAATTGAGAAGCCTTAAGATTTTTCCTTCCTTCTTCTAACCTGCCTTTCTGAAAACAATTCAAGAAAGCAACAAGGAGTTAGTGAATTCTGGCCTTCGAGATTTTATCATGGACATGAATAAGGATGGTTAATTTTATGACAACTTTAACCTCCTTTTTAAATTATTTCTACCCATGAAATGTTTCCATATGTTGTCAGATAATTCCCAGCTGCTCTGTGTGCTGATTCATGCCTTTTCTGGTCATGTCATGAGACTCCTAATACACAGAGATGCTCTCTCTGACCAGGAAAGTCAGACTTCCTCTGATTTTCCTAGTCTGCAGGACAGTTTCTAGGAATTGAAGCCTGCATTGCAGGAACAAACCCTCATTAAGGTAAGTCATCTCACTGGTTCCATAGCTTAAATGAGTCCCTTAGAAATCTTACTAATTTCCAGACACTTGGTTTTCCTGAATAAAAATATCTCAAGGCTCTATATTATACATTATCTTTGCATTAAAACAAAATCGCAGCTCCAGTGGGGAATGAAAGAGGAGACATCTCTACTGATTTGAGAAACAAAAAGGATTGTAAGGGAATACTATGAACAACAATATAGGTTCAATATAGCAACAATATGCTACCTTGAAGATATTCACTTTAGCTTTAAGCACACACATAGACCAAAAGTAAAAAGATGGTAAAAGATACTCTATGCAAATGGTAACCCAAAGAAAGGAGGATGGGTATACTTATTTCAGATAAAATAGACCGCAAGTC
This sequence comes from Vulpes lagopus, assembly GCF_018345385.1. Taxonomy (NCBI): domain Eukaryota; kingdom Metazoa; phylum Chordata; class Mammalia; order Carnivora; family Canidae; genus Vulpes; species Vulpes lagopus. The sequence goes on along the minus strand of NC_054826.1, from coordinate 146,233,745 downwards.
AAAAACTTTCAGGAGAAAGAAAGGTTGCTATGTAATGAAAAAGGGGTCAATTGGAGCACCTAAATATATAAGGCAAATATTAACAGGCTGAAGGGAGAAATAGCAACATAATAATTAAAAGTAGAGGACTTCAATATCACGTTTCCAACAATGGATAGACCATTCAGACAGAAAATAATCTAACACATTCTTCTTTTTTTTTTTTTTTTCATTTATGATAGTCACAGAGAGATAGAGAGAGGCAGAGACACAGGCAGAGGGAGAAGCAGGCTCCATGCACCCGGAGCCCGACGTGGGATTCGATCCCAGGTCTCCAGGATCGCGCCCTGGGCCAAAGGCAGGCGCCAAACCAGTGCGCCACCCAGGGATCCCTAACACATTCTTCTTAAGCACACATGACACATTCTCCAAGACAGATCCTATGTTAGGCCGCAAAACATGTTTTAGCAAGGTGAAGAAAATCGAAATCATACCAACTATCTTTTCTGACTACAATAGCATGAAGCTAGAAATCAAGAACAAGAGGAAAAGTGGGAAATTCACAACTAGGTAGAAATTAAACAACATACATCTATCTGAGTAACCAAAAGATCAGAGAAGAAATCAAAAGGGAAATCTAAAAACTATATTTCAAGACAAATGGAAGTGGAAATATAACAAACCAAAATTTATGAGATGCAGCAGTCCTAAGAGGGACATTTATAGCAATAAATGCCTACATTAAGGAAAGGAAGAAAAGATCTACCTTCACATCTCAAGGAATTAGAAAAAGAAGAACAAATTAAATCTAAGCATATAGAAGGAAATTATAAAGATTAGAACAGAAATAAATGAAATAGAGACTAGAAAAACAATAGAAATGAAACACAGTTTTTTGAAAAGATGAAACAGACAAACCTTTACCTGGGATAATTAAGAAAAAAAAGATTCAAATGAATAAAATTACAAATGACACAGGAAACATTGTAACTGACCACAGAAATACAAAGGATCATAAGAGATTACCATGAACATTTATACACCAACAAATTGGACAACCTAGAAGAAAGGGGTAAATTCCAAGAAACACACAACCTACCACGACGTTATGAGAAAGCAAAGTCTGAATGGATCAATAACAAGTAAGGAGATTGCTTTAGTAATCAAAACCTCCCAGCAAATAAAAGCCTAGAACCTGATGACTTCACCAGTGAATTTTACCAAACTTTTAGTGAAAAATTAATACAAAAAGCTTCCAAAATATTAAACAGGAGGGAACATTTCCAAACTCATTTGGAAACCAGTATACCCTGATACTAAAGCCAGACAAGGACACTACAAGTAGGGAAAATTATAGGCCAATATCCTTGATGAACATAGATGCAAAAGTCCTCAACAAAATCCTAGCAAACAGAATTCAGTGGCACATTAAAAGGATCAGATATCATAATCAAGTGGGATTTATCCCTATGCAAGGATGGTTCAACATATGCAAGTTAATAAATGTGAGAGACCACATTAACAGAATGAAGGATAAAAATCATAGGATCATCTTAATAGGTGCAGGAACAGCATTTGACAGAATTCAATACCTTTTCATGATAATAACTCTCAACAGATTAGACGTAGAAGGAATGTATCTCAACACAAGAAAACCTATATATGACAAACCCACAGCTAATACTATACTCAATGGTAAAAAGCTGAAAGTTTTTCCTTCAAGATAAGGATGCCCACTCTCACCACCCTAGTTCGACATAGTATTGGAAGTCCAAACCACAGCAATTAGGCAAGAAAGAGAAATATAAGACATCACATTGAAAAAGAAGAGCTAAAACTGTTTGCAGATGACGTGATATAGAAAATCCTAACAACTCCTTCAAAAATCTATTATAACTAACCAATGAATTCAGTACAATTGCAGGATACAGAATCAATATACAAAAATCAGTGGCATTTTTATACACTAACAATGAACAATCAGAAAGATACATTAAAGAAACAATCCCACTTACAATAGCTTCAAAAAATAAAATACTTAGGAATAAATTTAATCAAGACAGTAAAATATCTGGGGTGCCTGGGTGGCTCAGTTGGTTAAGATTCAACTTTTGATTTTGGCTGAGGTCATGATCTCAGGGTCATGAGAATGAGCCTGTATCAGGCTCTGCACTGGGTGTGGGGCCTGCTTAAGATTCTCTCTCTTCCTCTCCCTCTGCCCCTCCCCTGCATGCATGTATGTGTTCTCTTTCTCTCTCAAAAAAAAAAAAAAGGTGGTAAAAGATCTGTACACTAAAAACAAAAATATTGATGAAATAAGTTGAAGACAACACAATAAATGGAAAGATATGCCACAAGGATTGGAAGAATTAGTACTACTAAAATGCCCATATAACCCAAAACTATCTACAGATTCAATGCATCCCTATCAAAATTTCAATGGCATTTTTCATAGAAATGGAAAAACAACCCTAAAATTCATAGGGAACCATAAAAGACTATGAATAAACCATCTTGAGCAAAAAGAATAAAATTGGAAGCATCACACTACCTAATATAAAAATATACTACAAAACTATAGTAATCAAAATAGCATGGCATTGGCATAAAAACCAATGGAGCAGACTAGAAACCCCGGAAATAAATCCACACCTTTATGGTCAATTGGTCTTTGACAAAGGTGCCAAGAATACACAATGGGGAAAGGACAGTCTCTTCAATAAATGATACTGGAAAAACTGGCAGAGGAATAAAATTGGATCCTTATCTCACGCCACATAACAAAAATCAACTCAAGGGCAGCCCGGGTGGCTCAGCTGTTTAGCTCCACCTTCAGCCCAGGGTGTGGTCCTGGAGCCCCGAGATGGAGTCCCACATAGAGCTCCCTGCATGGAGCCTGCTTCTCTCTCCGCTTGTGTCTCTGCTTCTCTCTCTGGTGTGTCTCTCATGAATAAATAAATAAAATATTTTAAAAACCCAAAAAGGGATCCCTGGGTGGCACAGTAGTTTAGCGCCTGCCTTTGGCCCAGGGCACGATCCTGGAGACCCGGGATCAAATCCCACGTTGGGCTCCTGGTGCATGGAGCCTGTTTCTCCCTCTGCCTATGTCTCTGCCTCTCTCTCTCTCTCTCTGTATGTGTGACTATCATAAATAAATAAAAAATATTTTTAAAAATAAATAAATAAAAAAATAAAAACCCAAAGAAACAAAAATCAACTCAAAAAGGATTAAAGACTTAAACGTAAGGCCTCAAACAATAAAACTATTAGAAGAAAACATAGGTGATGAGCTTCCTGAGATTGGTCTGGCAATGATTTTTTTAGATATGACCCTAAAAGCACAGGCAGCAAAAGGAAATATAGACAGGTTAGGACTCTATTTAACTAGAGTCTTCTGCACAGCAAAGGAAGCCATCAAAAGTGAGAACTGATTACCTACAGAACAGGAGAAGATATTTTCATACCATATATCTGCTAAGAGGTTAATATTCAAAATACATAAGGAACTCAATAGTAAGAAAACAACCTAGTTTTAAAAAACTGGGCAAAGAAACTGAATATACATTTTTCCAAAGAAGACATATAAATGGCCAAAAGATGTATGAAAAGGTGCACAACATCACTAATCATCAGGGAGAAGCAAATCAAAACCACAATGAGATACCACTGTACACCTGTTAGGATGACTATTATTAAAAGGACAAGAGATAGCAACTGTTGCTAAGGGGGTGGAGAAAAAGGAACCCTTTATACTGTTGATGGGAAAGTAAACTGTTACAGCCATTATGGAAAACAGTATAGAGATTCCTCAAAAAATTAAAAATAGAATTACTATATGATTCAGCTACCCCACGTCTGGGTATAGAGCCAAAGGAAATGAAATCAGAATCTTGAAGAGATATCTGGACTCCTTTGTTTATTGCGCCATCCAAGATTTGTAAACAACCTGAATCCACCAATGGATGAACGGATACAGTAGATATGAGATACACACACACACACATACACATACACATACACACACGATGGAGTATTATTCAGCTCCAAGAAAGGAGGAAATGCTGCCATTTATAACAACACCGATGAACTTCGAAGACATTATGCTAAGTGAAATAAGCCAGACAGAGAAAGACAAATGCTGTATAGTCTCACTTATATGTAGGATTAAAACAATAACGACAACAACAAAGATCAAACTCATAGAATCATAGAGGAGAAAGGTGGTTGCAGGTCTGGGGAAGTTGAGGAGGGTAGAATGAGGAGGTACTGGTCAAAGGGCACAAAGTTGCAATCATATAGGATGAATAGGTCTAGAGGTGTAATATACAAGCATGTTGACTGTACTTTGTAAAACTGTACTGAACACTGGGAATATGCAAGAGAGTAGATATTAAGGGCACTCATCACACACATAAAAAATGACAATTAGGGACGCCTGAGTGGATCAGTGTTTGAGCATCTGCCTTTGGCTCAGGGCGTGATCCCAGAGTCCTGGGATCCAGTCCTGCATTGGGCTCCCTGTGGGGAGCCTGCTTCTCCCTCTGCCTGTGTCTCTGCCTCTCTCTGTGTGTCTGTCATGAATAAATAAAATCTTTTTTAAAAAATGACAACTAGGTGAGGATATGTTAATTAGCCTGTCTGTAGTAATCATTTCACTATGAGTATGTATATAAATCACCACATTTTATACCTTAAATGGATATGATTTTTATTTAAAACTATACATTTTTAAAAAGATTTATTTATATATTCATGAGAGACACAGAGAGACAGAGACAGAGACATAGGCAGAGGAAGAAGCAGGCTCCTTGCAGAGAGCTCGATGTGGGACTTGATCTTGGATCCTGGGATCACACCCTGAGCTGAAGGCAGACACTCAACCGCTGAGCCACCCAGGCGTCCCAAAACTATGTATATTTTTAAAAGAAGAAAAGAAAGTCAGTTCAGAACAAAGCTAAGTGATACGGATGTAGGATAAAAGATGATGAGGTCAGCGGGTAAGGATTTATTTCGGGGCGCACAAAGGAAGAGTGGGAAAGATCACGCAGAGCCTTATAGATTGTTATAGGGGATTTGGCTCTTCTTCTGAGCAGAAAGGGGAGACATCACAAGATTTTGAGCAAATTACTAAAATTATGTGACTTACATTTTAACACACTGCTCTGTTGAAAAAGACTGCAGAGAAGCTGCAGCAGGAAGACCAATTGGGAGGCCCAGTGTGTTCAGGCTCAAAAGAGGCAGGTGGCTTCAAGTGGCTGTGGAGGAGGTGGTGAGGAATGATTAGCATTTATACATACTGTGAAGGAGGAATTGACCCAATATCCACTGCTGACAGATCCACTGGGACATGTGAGAAAAAGGGAGGAGTCAATAAAGGAGAAATAAACGTGATTGGATAGATGTTAACATGCTTAACATGGTGCCTGGTAAATAGAAACCAGTAAATCAATATCAGCTATTATTATTGTCATTAGTTGACATGACATTATAAGTGTCATAACACTTCCTGTTACGCATGTCATGGTAGGTAATGTATGGAACCTGCAAGTAGTACCTAACATACAGTGTTCATAAAACTATTAAACTCTGAGAGATAGGTCCCAGGGAGTCTGTGGCTTCACTCCAAGGCTGGGTGATGGGCGGGTGAAGAAGCTTTAAGCCTAGGAGACAAATTAAATGACTTATCCAGGTCCTTGCTAGGGCTGTTGAGTAAGATCTGCAAGTGGCCATGCTCTTTCTCACCCAGGACTTACAATCTGTTATCTTCTAGAATACTGTTTTTGTAACATGTACTGTGTATTTTTAGTAAGAACAAACACATATTTAATGCAGAGAATTTAGAAAACATAAAGAAAAAACTTTAAACTTCCTAGGAATAATATCACCCTAATATTTTTCAGAGACATAGACATCTTCTCTTTTTGTTTCTTTTTCCTTTTTTTTTTTTTTTCGACATAGACACCTTTTAAAAGTTAAAACTAGGGTCATACTACACATACGGCCTCATTCACTTAACAATACCTTGCTTGTTTGACGATATACTTCCACAGCATCATTTTCAATGGTACATCATGGATGAATCACAATTATGTATCCCCTATTGTTCAACATTCAGGTTATGTCTAATTTTTTGGTATCATAAGTGGCCCTGTGATGAACATCATTACCAGTATCTTTGCTCACAGCTCTCATCAGTTTCCCAGAGGAGCTTTCTAGAAGAGGCGCTGCTAGGTCCAAGTTCATTTTTAAAGCTTTCACTGTATGTTGCCACAAACCTGACATCGATCATCTGGGATCACACATATTACAACTGAGGACCCATCCAGTCCCCTGGCCTCCTCCTGGAGGAATATGATAGAATGATAAACTATAAGGAACTGCAAGTCCAGTCTTTATTTCCTATTGGAAGCTGTGAAATCGTTTTATCTCTATTTGCCAATGCTTCCATTTGCTAAATGAAGCTACAGCACCTTCCTCCGGGCAGTGAAAACTAACCTTTGAAAAGATAATGACTTCCCAAAGCACACATTATTTAAATCAAAGAATTCTTAGAGACCAGCCCGTGTCCTTATAATTATCCTTCATCTAGAGGAGCGGGGACAAATCTCCTTCATCTTCCAAGCCATGTTTTTCCTGTTTTACTTTTAATCACATCTGGAACTGTACTGACCTGAGAACTGAGAACAAGGAATCCCAGGGCTCGGGAACTAATTGTCAAGAACAGCACACTGACCCCCTGTCTAGTGTGAGTGAGCATTTTTAGCCGGGAGGCCAGGGAAGGAGGCAGAGGGCTCTTTCAGCCGCAAGCACTTAGCCTGGTGTTGAATAATGGATGTGTTGAACTTTGAGATGGTGGGCTGGGCTGAGCCAGCCAACCCAGGGGGGATGCCCCTCATGCTCACCCCAGACGGGGGAAGGTGGTGTTGGGCCACCTCCAAAGGGGCGCCAGGAGACAGAAGGGAGGAGGAGAGCAGAGGCGGTAGTGTTCTCAGTAACCATGGGAGCAGCCCTTCCTATACCTCACCCCTGGGCCACCCTTGAGCCTGAGACCCAAGTGAGTCGACATCATTGGGCATCCAACTTTTCTGCATCTGGCTGACAAAGCAGGCCTCACAGAGTAAGCCAAATTTCCTCATCGTGGTTGAAATGAAGCCATTTACTTGGATGAAGCAGAACTGGAGTCCAGGACTGGACATTTTCCTTGTCCAGGTCACATGACCTCCAAGGACTTGCTGGATAGCAGGGCTTCTCCAACACTCAGAGTCACCCCAGGGCTCGTAGGCCGTGAACTTCACAAACCCTGAGCAGATCATGTGAGGCATGGGAAGAAGACTCCCTAGCCCAAACTCAGAAGTTTCTAGGAAATCTCTTGGAAGATAAATTTGGATTCCCCTGGTAACCCTCTGAGTTCACCCAAGCACATGGCTTTTACAGGATTCCAATGGGACCCACAGTTGCTTTTTTTCAGGTGGAGACCACAGAGGCACCTGCTTCCATGAGGTCACTTCACCCAAGGGTGCGATAGATGGCTCCTCTGACTGCATAGCTGCCATCTTTTCCTGAGGAGTGCTCAGTATCCTCCCTTTTGGGTTCTCACATGGACCATATCCTGGGGGTATTGCTCCTTGAAGCACAACCAGTGGTCCTGAATGTAACCCAAGGTCCTGTGGAGACCACAGAGACTGCAGAGATCTGAGGAGCCACAGGCATCCATGTCATCATGACCTCAGGGATCCATCCCTCAGGGAGGCTGGCTGGATGTCATAAAAATTAATTAAATCACTTAAATTGACTGTTGGGGTGTTAACCTAGAGCAGGCACTGACAATTCCTCAGACTTTGAAGGCAGTGAGAGGTCATCTGAGTCATTGTACAATGGGTCTCGGTGGAAACTAAGTAAAAACAGGGAGGTGCAAGTCTGGCCCACTCCCCACTGAGTCAGAGCAGACCTCCCTCTGGGGGTCCGTCAGATGTGGGTACTCCTTCTCCCCTGTGGGGCCTCACATCCTACAGCAGCTCACTCTCCTACATGAGAGGACAGAGTGAAGACTGCTCAGGAATCACCGAGCTGGAGGGCAGGGAGGGGGGCGCTAGCTCTTTCTTTGTTGTTTTTATTCCCACAACTCCATTTCTGAGCAAATGCACTTTTCTTCCTTGTCTCCTTCCCCTCCTTTCTTTTACTGTGCTTTCTCTTTTCCCACATCCTACTTGAGAAGTAAGAGTTGGCAAAACCCAATTACCCAGTAGGCAGATGGTTATATTCCAGAAAAGTCAGAACCACCCAAGAATTGTTCAGAAAGACTCTGCTATCCCATCATATATATTATCACATACACAGAGATACATATCAGGAAACTCAGACCATTATTTAACTTGTTGATACTCTCTTAGTGATTTAGTTTTTCATTTGAAATATAGAAGTGTTTATGGAAACAAATACTATCATCTTTTCTGAACTTAGAGCCATTAAAGTCCTGTGGGCAAGGGTGGTGAGTTTTGAGAAGCTGAGGTCAGGGTTGGTAGAGACAGGAGACAAGCTTTCAGACCTAAAGGTATGCCCGAGAACTACAATACTATTAGGGATTGCTGCTAGATCTGAGTGTGGCAGCTTCTTTGGGAGTCAGCAGTGCAGTGTGGGGTTAAAAACACATATTTTGTGGTCACACAGGCTGAGTTCAAAACCCAGCTCTGACATTTATATCCGGAGTGATCTCAGTGAGTTATTCAGCCTCTCTGAGGATCAATTTTGTCATTTATAAAATAGGTGGTCCTGAGGACTAAATGAGCTCACATGAGTAAACCACTTGATATGTAAGTATTTGTAAATGATAGCTAGTATTTTGCAACATCAATTTTAAAAGCAATTCTGTTTGTGTTATTAAGACTTGCACATGATAAATTATGCCTCCTTTAAAATGTTTTCTTGTATCGTTTTATTTTTTTAAATCCTTTTGCTCTTTAGCAACATAGAAAGGCCTGCCTATTTAGGACTGTTAAATAAGCCCAATAAGCTCTTAGATGAAGAACTTAAACCTCAATACAGGTTTAATTTATTAATTTGCTGAGTTGATGGAATTATTATCATCATCCTGGAAGCCAATTCAGTTAATATATCAATTTCACCCATAATTTCAACAAAGAAAAAAAAAAAGATCAGAAAGAGTGGAAACACTGTCCCTAACTCGGCTCTGTTAATTATCACTTTAAGTTGACTTAGACCGGAAGCTGGAAAGGATGGGAAGTGAAAGGTAGCTGACCCATGATGACAGAGGGGTAGGAAGCTGGGGGAAGGGTTTCTGTCTTGGAAAAGACCGAAACAAGAGCTTCCACGGAAGTAAAGATTCACACAGGAAAGGCCTGGAAAACCAAAAGCTAAGGAGTGGGCTCCCACCGTGGTCCTGATCCCCCGATGGTGACTGATAACCTCCATTGTGTCCAGGCCTAGTGCTTCCGGGCAGGAAGTCCCAGCCCCCACGCCAGGATCAGGCCAGCCTGGGAGCAGGTCCTGTGGGGGCATCTCACCACCACTTCTCAACCTCCTGAGTGGGGTCGAGTTCAGGCTGCCTTTCCCAGGACCTCAGAGGGTTCAGGGGTCAGGGCTGGTGCAGGCTGGTGTGGAATCTGGCTTCATCTGTGTGGACGCCAGTGGTTAAAGCTGGGCCTGTAGGGGAGCGTGAGGGTGCTGCCTGAGAGAAGGGGTGTGAGGAGGGTGAGGAATGAAAAGTGAGAGAGAAGATACAGATTTTCAGTTTCACAAGGTGGCTTATGTTTGGAGGACACAGTGAGGTCAAGGGTCAGAGCAGAAAGAGATTTGAAAGTTAAGACAGAAGTCTCTTTCCCCCATATTTCAATTTTTTTCCTCATTTTAACTTTAGATTTGGGCTAATTTGGTTAATAACTTAGGACAAAATCAATCTTGAGTTTCCACCAAATCTGGTTACTTTAGTGACAGTGATGGTGAACCTTGGAGGCCCAGGTGAGCCTCTTCCGGGGGTCCTGTTGGTATACCTTAGACACATATTTGGACTAGAATCCCAAATAAATAGGCATTAAAATGCTTGACCTGCGTTCACCTCTGCCTATGCATTTTTAGAGATTAGATAAGAGAATTTGAGGGAATTTTTATTGATAAAAGTAATGATAACAATAATAGTAACAAACATAGACAATATTGTTCTAACTGCTTTATATATATAAGAACCCATTTAATCTTCATACCATCTCTTTGAGATAATGAGTAATATTTCTGATATATCATCGATAATATCATGTATGACATATATATATATAGACATAGAATCACAAGAGTCACATGCTCCACCAACTGAGCCAGTCAGGAGCCCCTCATATCTTAATTTTAAAGCAAGAATCAGGGGTACCCAGCTGGCTCAGTTGGTGGAACATGTGACTCTTAATCTCAGGGTTGTAAGTTTGAGCCCCATGTTGAGTGAAGAGATCACTTAAAATAAAATCTTAAAAAAAATTTTTTAATAAATAAATAAAACAAGAATCAAACTTTGATAACTGCTTTTCAAAAATGACATTATTGTTTCTTCTGATTAAAATTTATAGTTGTAGGGAATTAAAAAAAAAATTAAAACATCACCAAGAATTAAAACTGCCTATACTCTTGCCACACAGAAATAAGTACTATTAACATCTTAATGTATTTTCTTTCAGACTTTTTTCTATGCATAAATGTATATACATTACTGAGCTAACACTCTACATATTATTTTGTAACCTGCTTTTTCCCCTGGACAGTATATCAATAATGTGTTTTTATGCCATGTGGTATGCCATCATGGCATTTCCATAATTTATTTAACCAACTCCCTACTGTTGGACATTCAGTAATTACCTTCTTTTCACTCTTAAAAATAACTCTGTGATAACCACAGTAATCACCACTTCTTTTTTTTTTTTTTAATCACCACTTCTTAAATATGTATTTTTATCCTGCTAAAAACAAGGAGGGGGCATTAATGTGACAATTATCCAAGAAATTCTAAGTTTGAACAGGAAGTTCTAAGAGATTCGAAAGGCCATCTAAATGCAGCTTTCAGGCCTCCCTGGCTTACTCAGAACGCTCACCCTGACCCAGGCCGAGGCGGCATGGAGTTTTTATACATTCAGCCAGCTTGTTTTTGCAGAGGCACCTATGGTCTGCCAATCACTATTTCAGGAGTAAGATATATCCAGAGTATTCCCAGAGTCCAAGCAGTCCAGCTGTGTGACTCTGGGTAAGTAATTTTACTACTCTGAACCTCGGTCTCCTCACCTGTGAAATGAAGATAATGGTACCTGCCTGGTGGATTGTTAGGAGGAAGACATGAGATAATACAAAGATGCCCTACAGTGCCTGATACATGTCAAGTGCTCTACCTACTATTATTAGTTCCAACCTGCCCCTTTTGCTTTTACTGGAGACCATCTGAAGCTCCAGTTCCATCCCTCAATAGTTGCAAGCTTCTGGGCAGCCCGGGGGGCTCAGTGGTTTAGTGCCGCCTTCAGCCCAGGGTATGATCCTGGAGACCCAGGATCGAGTCCCACCTCGGGCTTCCTGCTTGGAGCCTGCTTCTCCCTCTGCCTGTGTCTCTGCTCCCCGCTCCCTTCTCTCTCTCCCTGTGTGTGTCTCTCAGGAATAAATAAAATCCTAAAAATAAAAAAAAAATAGTTGCAAGCTTCTCTTTCCACACTTAAAAAATTCTTCTACTCTCCTCCCACCAGCAGCCTAACTGAGGCAACTGCCCGGCCTATTATGGCTTGAGTGGTGCACACTGTCAAGGAAAAAAGAAACACAAAGTTGACCGATAAGAATACAGAGTTGAGCGGGTAGCCTTCCAAGTTATAGTAGATACTTGATTAGTCTTGAAACTTAGAGTCAACAAAACCCAATTGCTTCAGTTTACTCTGGACATCGAGATTTCCTCTACGACAGAAAAGCCTGCCCCGTGCCTCACAGTCCTTAGAGTTCAGTTTACATTTTGAAACTCTAAACCTTCCAGTTACTCCTCTACAAATTGCATCTGCTGTGACCCACACAGTGACCGCGTCCCTGACGCTAAGTGAGAACAGCGGGAGGAGCACAGGCCTCCTCCTGGCAGTCAGGGAATTTTCCATCTCCCGCGGTCAGGAGCTAGCGGGGAAGGCGCGAGGGCCACGCGCGACGCGGAGCCACCGAGCCACTGAGCCACCGAGCCACCGGCACGGGGCAGGCTTCCCTGTCTCCCCCTGCAGCACGCCAGCCCCTTGCCCGCTGCAAAATGTTCATTCTCATTCCTTGACAGGCCTTCAGGGATAATCTCCTTTTTTTGTTTTTTTGGGTTTTTTTGTTTTTTTTTTTTTTTTTTACCGTAACTTGTATTATTTAAATGGCCAGAGTCAGCCCAGTCCCGAGCTAGCTGCAAGGTGCTGCTGGGGGGATGCCAAGAGGCTAGCATGAGGTCACAAGGGGCCTCAAATTAGCTTAAAACCTTCTCGGCTATTTATCCTCACTCTTTTAAAAACGCTGCAAACTGTGGGAAAAATCAAAGAGGCTCTCTGTAATCCCCGAACATGTCAATGAGGCAGAAAATGTGACTTGGGGGAACCAGACTACAGAGTGATCGAAGAGGCAGCACGATCTAACAGGTGGAGGATCAAACTGAATTTTCTGTTCCTTCATCCACCACCAGCAGGGTTCTAGAGCTGCTGGACACCTCACTTGCCGATGCTTTAGTTGTCTTTTTTTTTTTTTTTTTTTTTAGTTGTCTTTTTTGTAAAATGAGAATCACACTACTAGGTACTCTCTAAAGTCCTGTACAGGATTTGATGAAATATTTTTTTAAATGTGTTTTTACATCTTTATCGGAACTGAGACAGCTAAGTGCATTTATTAATAATATGGGATTAATGCCCATTATTAATGTCCATTAATAATATGGGCAGAGAGTACGAACAGACAATTCAGAATAAAAAATACACATAGCTAATGAACATTTTCAAAGAAAGTCAATCTTACTAATAATTATGATTTTCAACTTATCCAAACAATAAATCTTTTTAAAAAAATGTTTATGCCAAAGAGGTTTTAAAAAAAAAAAAAGTTCCATGGAGAGTTGAGATCATACTGCTTACTTGGAAGGTCATGGAAATACAGGTAAACCTCTAAATCAGGCAGGGCCTAAGCCACGGGGGACCTGCTGTCCACAACCTGCCAGGCCCTGTACTTCCTGGGGACTCAGCTGGTTTTGTTTGCTCAGAGCACCAGTCCTTTCTACTGGCAGCACTGCTTCGGCAGCCACTCACCCCTGACCCTCAGGCCCATTTGTTTGGGGGATGCTGGCCAAGCCCTGGTCAGCTCAGTGGAACCTGATCCTGGGATTTTGTCAGAATTATCAGGAAAGTGAGGTTTCCTTCTGTAGGCACTAAAAACTGTAAGAAAACATCAGAAAGTAGAATGGTGCTTGCCAGGAGGTGGGGGTGGGGGTGGGAGCCAGGAAATAAAGAGTTGTTGCTGAATGAGTATAGAGTTCCCATTCTGCAAGATGACAAAGTTCTGGGGATCTGTTGCACAACAATGTGAGTACACACTATGAGAATATACATGACTAAATTGTACAATTAAGATGATTAAGATGGCAAATATCATGTTTTTAACCCACAGTTAAAAACTTTTTTAATTACAAAAGAAGAGGGGCACCTGGGTGGCTCAGTGGTTGAGCATCTCCTTGGGGTCGTGATTCCGGGGTTCTCAGGGAGCCTGCCTCCCTCTGCCTATGTCTCTGCCTCTCTCTGTGTGTCTCTCATGAATATTAAATAAAATATTTAAAAATAAAATTTTTTAATAAAAATTTTTAAAAAAGAAAGAAGGAGGGGGCACAGGAGGAGGGGAGGCAGGAAGGCAGGTAGGAAGGATCGAAGGAAAAGAAAACCCAGGGCCAGGGGGTCCAATGCCCCATGCAGAAGGTTTAACTAAAAAACGGAGCCAATACAGGGAAAGCGAAGCTGAGAAATTGAGTCCTGATAACTTTGTATGAGTTTCTGAATCCAGTCATGCCTGAAGCTCATTCTGTCTGTGGACTTTTTGTCATTATTTTGGAAGTGACACCTGTACAAGGTTTTAAAAGTCAAATCATATTACAAGATTTATAAACAACAACCACAGAAGTCCCCTGCCTATGCCTTCCCATCTCCTTGATCTTCCTCTTAAGTGTTATCTGAGAGTCTATATAGTATTTATTTCCATATTTCTAACCAGTAGGGTTATATTGCTACCTCCCAGGTCTATACTTTCACACGTGATCTACTGACTTTCTCTACAGAAGGTGAGGATTTAGCACTATTGCTCATTACCCTCCATCCTACTCCATCCTTCCAAAATAAAGTTTTGCACTAGTTTTCCTCTTACTATGCAATGTAACGTGGTTACATTTCCTTCTTTCACCGTTCTTTCTATAGGTAATACTTTCCTCCCCTTTATCCGTTGCTCATTTTTCACTACCGTAATTTCTTCCTACAGTCACAAAAGCATTGTAAAAGCCTCCGAATTCAACTTCCTTTTTTAGTTAAATGCCTGATATTTTTTCAGTTCCTTTTTTTTCCTACAGATGTTCCTTCCTGGAAACTTCCATCTGCCTGTTTCAATCCGGACTAGTTAACTTCCAGGCCTGCTGTGAAGCTTCCTCGACTTTCTTTTCAGCCCTTCCTGTGGCAGTCACTTCAACGTGGCCCTCAAAACTGATCCTTCTTCTCAAACACAAAACTAGCTGATTAGTTTATCAGTTTTAGCTGTTGGGATGTAAGCAGAAATGATGCTCATCATTTACAGAGCTGATCCGTAAAACCTTCTAGAGAGATCCTCTTTCTCTTCCCCAGGCTGACATTGGAAGCCATGCACTGAAGTTGGCAAAGTCTTTTCCGAGCCCAGAATAACTTTGTGGAGCAGAGACCCGTCCCACTCTGCCATCTTTTATTACAGATTGCATTTTATGAACAAGAGTTCACTTTTTTTTTATTCCACTTAATTATTCCTTTTTAAAGCATCTGTTTCTCATTTCATTAATGCAATATCATCTATTACCCCTTTGAGGACATTGAAAGGTTTTGGGTTTTGGTTTCCTTTTGCTTTCTGCACTCTCTGTTTCCTCCATATTCTTTTTGTCATTTATCTGCTTTCATAACTGTCTTTCAGTTTGAGTTTTTCCCCGGGTATGTGAGTATCATCATTGACTCTGACCATATTTGAGAGTAAGGCACTAAAAAACTGACTAAAAGCTATGTGACCACAGGTGAGGTATATTGCCTGGTAATCTGCATGCAAATGATAAGGCAACTGGCTGGACTTTTTAGTTGAGAACCCCCAAATCTCAGTATGGTGGGGCTGTTGTGGGGGGAACCATCTCTCTAGAGATGAATTTCCTGTCTTGACTCCTGCTTAGTCTCTGTAAGCCCAACTGTGGGAGTTCTGTGAGCTGATGGGTGGGGAGGGTGGGTGGCTGGAGGTCTCACCATTCTGAATATGAAATCACCCCTGTTTCCTGAAGATCAAACCCATCTTTTGCATTTTTGCATTTTCAGGGGCCTCCCCTACCCCTTGCCATACCTAGTGTCTCAGGGACTAGAACCTTTCTGGTTAATCTCCCACCATGGTAAACCTTCAGCCGTCTCCCAAGGCTGGGGAGACGTGGGAAGCTCCTCATATACACTGAGACAATGTCTCTCTTTTCAACCCCGTGCCTCCTTCTCCCCCTCAGATGCTTCTGCACTGCCAGTTCCTGAGCCCTTCCAGCGTTCTGTGGTGTGAATGGATTTGCTCTGCCTTTCAGCCTCTTTGTAATGAGTATTGGGACACACCACCCTGACTCTCCCTCTTTGACTGATGCTCTCATTTCCTTGCTGTGGGGCTTATGGGCTGATGAAGGTTTACAGCTGAGTTCCTTCCCAGGGATGGGCCCCGGATGGAGGGACTCACCTCATCCAAAGCTATCTCCCTTCCAGGGTCAGCCACATTCAATGACTGGTCCATGCGGTGTACAAAGTCCTGAGGCCCTTGTCTCCATTGGAGACCACTCTGAAGAGCTTCCAGCAAGGCCAGCTGAGACTGCTGAGACTTACTCTCTGGCCAGCCATGCTTCTTCCACTCTTCTGCAGGTATGGCTGCCAGAAACTTCCTCTATTACATCCTTGTCTCAGGGTCTGTTTCACAGGGAACCCAATCTAAGACACCCCCAGCTCTCTTGTGCTTTCATTCATCTGATTTTCATATTCTAAGAATCTCTTGGCATTTCTCATTTGCTATTGTCTCCTTTTTTTTTTCTGTTTATATCTAATTTTTTTTCTCCTCTGCTCTCATTTCGGTGATATTTTTACAAGGCATCGAAGATGAACACGTGTATTCAATCTATTGTGTTTAACCAGAAGTGTGAACACATATTCATAACATCATGGAAAATATAAATTTCAACTTCCTATAGGTCATGTGAAAATTATTAAAATTAACTCCATTTTTTTTAGCACCATTTGAAATGGAATGTTAAGAAATGAGAAACCATAGGGTATATCTGACAGATCCAAATCATCAGTGAAAAAGCTAGAGAATAGCACCCACGCTTTCCTGACACACTCCTATCCCACTTCTAGACTCTGCTCTCCTCCCCCTTCCTGGAAGAGGCCACTAAAGCCACAGCAAGCTCTGAGGAACATTCTCTTTCCTCTCCAGGATTTTGCACATGTTGTATTCCTGGCTAGGAATGCCCTTTCCTCATTTCATCTGGCCAAATCCTCCTAATCTTGTGGAATCCAGCAGAGAACACCATCAAGCCCCACACCCAGCATCAGGCCAGATACCTCCCCAGTGTATCCAAAGTACCTCACATCTACCTTCATAATATCACTTAAACACCAGGATTATCATTGCCTGTGACTTTGAGCTCCCTGAGCATAGGAACTGAGCATTTTTCATCATTTTAGAACCAGTATTTCTCACAGTGCCTGACACATAGTAGATATTCAATAGTGTGTGTGGAATAAATGGATCAATGGATGGATGATTCAATCAGGCTTTCCCTGGGGTCAGTCATGGAAGGTAGCCCTCGTGTCTGGGGAGAAAAGAAGACCTGGAGTCTATCCAAACCTTCACCCATACCCTGATGAATCAGAGCCTAGAGGCGCAAGAGCAACGGAATCAGCATAACCAAGTGCTAACTGATCTGGGTTGGCAGAAATGGGGGGGAAAAGATGTCAGAATAGCTATTTTGGATATTGATCCTAAAAAGGCAGAAAAGGGGAGACCACACAAAAAAATCATTATTACCAACCTGACATTGCAAAAACTTACAAAAAGGAATTTTGCAAAGAGCCTGTAATATGAACAACAGCATCGCTACCAATACTCATATTTTAGGAATTTCTTAAAAATCTGTACGTGTTTTATCTCATTTTATTTTCACAATGTCTTATGGATTGGGTGCTTATTTATATTTTCCTTTAGATGAGGAAATCGAGGTCCAGAAAATTGCCCCAGGCCTTTCAGCTAGGAAGTGAGAGTACTAGGATTTGAATCCAGTCTCTTAGCCATACGACAATAGCTACCTCTCCTCTCATGTCCAGATCTCATCAACTCAACGCCTGCCCCAAGTTGACAGAAAGGAAATTCACCCATTTGAATAGAACAGCAAGATTTCTGCCTTGGCAGCATTCCCAGCTGTGTTCAGTCCCAGGGCCCAGGTACCACGAAATTTAGGTGAAGAGAGCTGAGAAGAAGGATCCAGTGGGAGGATGCTTTTACCCTCATCCCTTAACAAGTGAACTGGGAGACAGAATCAATGTAAAGGGAAAGGGGGAGAAAAAGGAGCCCTGGAGGGCAGGGCCACCCAGGCTAGCTATGCCTCACTGCAGAGCTGTCCCCTCCAGGCCTGCCCCCAGGGACCTGTTGGGATCAGATGGCTCTCAGATGATGGCTTTGGGTTTGTGGACCCAGGAAGAAGGGGCCAATAGCAGCAGGGAGCAAGTCAGAGCCAGTGACTCACCCCACATGGGGGCTGAGGTTCAGGAACACATCACAAGATGCTGAGACACGTCTCAAACACTTGCCAGCTGAGTCCATCTGGAACATGAGTTGGGAGCATGAAGGAGTGGGGAGAGGAGGGGAGGAGCCCTAACCCTGCGGGTCACCGACAGCTGACTCAGAGCTGACTTCCAAGGCCAACAGGGATGGCCCGGCTGGCGGACCCTCCCCAAAGTGAGAGGTCAAGAGAGCCCCGGGCTGTACCTGGGGATACTTTCCCAAGGAGGGAGGAGGGAGGCAGCTCCTGGACGCCCCGCGGCTCCCTCCCCTCCCCCTTCCCTCTTCCTTCTCCTGTCAGGGCCTCCATTTGCTCAGGACGGCCCACCCCTAAATGTGGGCGGCCTAAGAAAGGAACTGCCACCAAAAATCCCTGGGGGCCAGCTTGTTGCTTTTCCTCTGAATCCTTTCAAAAGATTCAAAGCTAGGCCATGAAATCGTTCCCACTTGCCTGAAGACTTTCACACTTGTAATTACTGAATCTGTGAGGTGGAATTATTTGTTTCAGGCCTGTCTTTCCCCCCTGGGGAAGCCATTTCACCAGGAGTGGTTTAGTCTCGTTCACCAGGGCCTGGGAGAGTGCCCAGTACACAGGTGGTGCTCAATACGTGTTTGATAAGTGATAAACTGTGCGTGGATTTCTTGCCACCCTTATAGGTTGGTATGAACAAAACTACCCCCACACACATATCTCCATGCACCGGCCTTCAGATGCTCTGGTTGCCCACCCCCCAACTCCTTCCCCACCCCCTCATGCCCCCTGACTAGGGCCTGGTTCTGCATTTGCAGAAGCTGTAATTAAAACTCCCCCAAGAGCCTGAGAGCTCCAGCCCATCATGTGGCTTGGGCCCCAGTTACAGCTCAGGTGTCAGGGGCCGGCCAGGCTGGGAGGGCAAGATCTCTGGAAATCATCTGGGGACTGAATGACATGGATGAAGAATTTGAGAAGTTGGGGGAATCAGCTTTTGAAAGGAAATGTCTGTAACTCAGGGGAAAAAACAACGAGGATGAAGGGCGAACTGCTTGGCTATGAGAAAGTGTACTGGCTCCGAGTCAAACTGGCTCTCTTCCAGATTTTTATTTCTGGTGTTTGGTGGTTAAATAAAAAAAGCTTATAAACTTAACTCCAGTGAAGAAAAAATACAACTATTTCAAATATTGATCCTGAATAATCCCTTCAAACCAGGTGGAGGGGGGGGGAGTGGAAAGACCACCTGGTGTGCAGGGAGGGAGGGACCCAGTGGGGGAGGGCTGGGGCCAACCACAGTTCTGGCTGCTGAATTGGGATAGCACATCCCCTACTCCGAGTGCCTATTTTATTGGTCACTTACCCACCTCCCATTGGATTTTAAAGACCAAGGGACAGAAAGTAAATTTGCAGGCATGTGGCTTCCAGCAATGATTCTCAGCATGTCTAGACTGCTCCGGTACTAACACTTACATCTGACATTAGGTGACTCTTCCTCTCTAGGCAGAACTTGTTTTTAACATAGAAATGAATTTCAAGTAACTGTATCTGATCAATAAAAACGTTACAAATATCGAAGAGGAAAACTGGCAAGGGATGCGGACCCATAGTTCACTAGAGGACAACAAAAGACTGATAAACACCTGAAAAGGTGTCCATTTCCAATAGTTGTCAAAGAAATGCAATTAAAACCATTAGAAACACTGTTAAGCCTTTCAGAGTAAAACAAATCTTGTTATTTGCAAATTTTAACTTTTGAAAAACCAGAATCAATTGGAAGACTATGGAACTGAGATCTCAGTCAAGTGACTGGTCACAATATTCTTATTAAAAGCATATATTTCTTCCTGAACACCCACAATAACCAGCTATAAAATACAATTGAAAACAGAGTCCATTCATAGTAGCAACCAAACAACAAAATTTAAAATGTCCAGTAATTAATATAACAAGAAATGAGGGACTTGTATGAAGAAAAGCATTCTGCTTTATTGAGGGACAATGAAAACAAAAGACCCACACGTCTGAAAATGTCCAGATGAATGAAAGATTTAAGTGTAAAATATGAAATGAAAGTCCTGAAAGAGAACGTAAGTAATCATGTGATTCTGAGATAGGGATGCCCTTCTATGAATGACCCCAAAGGCAGAAACCATTAGTGAAAAGTTAGATAAAAATGACAATATCCAAGAAAAAAGATTAGTTTCAGTGTGTTGATAAATACCATAAAACAAACTAAAAGGCAAATAATAGACTAAGTACTACAAATATTAAATATTTTCTCAATGTTAAAGGAAAACTTATTGCTGGGATTCCTTTTTGTTATGGAACATTCGTCAATATGTATTCTAAAGGAGCATTTGGGGGGAAAGCGTCAATAAGACCTGGTTAAAGTTCTTATTTCTTAGCAGTAAATAACTCTGTGGGCTTTCTTTTAGCTCCTCAAAAATTATCAAGATCTTCGGGTCCTTAATGTCCTTCACGCATGCTGTTCTCTTTGCTTAAAAAATAAATATACTTTCTGTCACCACCATGAGCAGCCATATCTCATTCTTCAAGCTTGAGCATAAATGATGTCTAATTCAAGTCATTCTTTACTGTGTTACTTAGCTCAACATGAGGATCTCCTCCACATTTATCAAAACCACACCTTGTAATTTTAAATGTATTTGTTCATTTGGGATTCAATACAGAGTGAGATCCCTAAGGGGGCACAGGAAGATGCCTACCTGATACACCGGCATAAAGCAGTGTTTGGTATAGAGTTTGGCGTAAGCCACGAGACAACACATGTTTGTGGGATGAATGAATAAACAGTCATCTGTTGGAGATGTAAGAGAAAATGAGATAGTCTTTGGGTCCTGGTGCTGCTGACATTCTAGGAATTGATTGACTGATTGATTGAATATATGGATAGATGAATGAATGAATGAATGAATGAATGAATGAATGAATGGCTTGGATAAGCCTTTCATGGTGTTATTCTGTAAGGATTGCTTATCTGGTTTTTACATCTTCCAGGGGACCAGCACCTTGACCTGAATCATGAGGTAGGGTGCAGATATCTTTATCTACCTTAAACCCTGCCCTAGTCAATACCCACATGCCCCAGCCCCAAATCTTGCTGGACTCAAGGAGTGCAGTCCAACAAAGAAATTATTGAGAAGAAGAACTTTCATTTATTCCTCATGTCTTGATATTTAAGAGAGTCCAATTCATAACCCCTGCAGGATTTCTCTTTTTTTCTCTAACCCAATCCCCTCCAGTCTCACAAGAATCTAAATCGTCTAAATCAATCTAGACCTTTACCAAATCCCCACTCCCCTTCTTTCCCAACAACCCCATTCCCCACCCTGCCTCGAACACACTCCCATGACCTCTTCCACTCCTATTTAATAGGACTTAATACCTTTTTAAAATCCTTTCCATCCCCTTACCTTTTGGTCTGTGTCTCTCCTGTCTTCAGAATTTGTCTTTAACTAAGTCCAGGAATAAGCCTGACTGAGGCATTCTCCTGGGAAGATAGGGGTAGATGCAGGAGAGCAATGATCTGGAAATTACTAGAATCTCTTTGGTGGCCTGAAATGGGAGATGGAGGAGAGGAGGAATCTCACTATTTATCGTCCATAAAATCCCTACATGCCTAAACTCCTCTCGAATCCCTCCCTTCAGACCTTGTTTTTTTTTTTTTTTTTCAGACCTTGTTATATCTGAACCTTGGCTGCACCCTGTGCACTCAGCTGCTCTTACTCTTCCTACATTCTCTCACTATTCTTTAAAGCCTCCAGCTCTGAAGCTTATGACACCGGATGATAATGCCAAGGAGCTTTCCTTGTTATGGACTGGTCCCTCCCTGCTTGTTTCTTGTCCATCTCTCCCTCTCTCTCCATTTCTTTCTCATCTCTCTCATCTCCCAAATGTTGGAATGCTCTGGGGGCTGTGACCCCTTCTCTCTCTACACCTAATCCCTAAAGTGGTATCATCTAATCCCACAGATGGCCCATTTACACATAAGCTAATAACTCCTAAGTTAATATCTCTGTACTCCAACCGCTCCTATACTCCAAACTCATGTATCAAACTGCCTTCTCACCTCTCTGTCCAAATGCTTAACAAAACTCTTGATTTCCCCTATGTTAAAAATAAAACGAGAGGCCCAAAATGGAGCTGCTTACTTAGCATAAGCCCCACATCTCCAAACCAAGACTTAATTACAGTTTCAGCTCTTCCAGAAATGGAATCTTAAACCAATCAATCAGGAATCGCCTGATCAGCACTAGCTAATCTCCCTTATGCAACCCTGCTATCCCTGAAAGGAAAGTCACCTTGCAACAACCAACCTGCTTCTTTGCCCAGGGTACCTCGTTCCTGCTCCCTTCTGCCTATACTTCTCATTTTTTGCAGCTCCTCAGAGCTCCTTTCTATCTTCTAGACTGGATGTTGCCTAACCTATGAATCACTGAATAAAGCTAATTAAGACACTTAGTTGAATTTTGGTTTTTGGCACCCACAAAGCACCTGTCCTTACAGTTCTTTCCATCCCAGAAAACATACCTTCCATCTTCTGTTGCTCGGCCCCCGAGTCATTCTTGACCCCTCTCTCACACCCCACATTCAACCTGTCCAATCTTGTCATTCCAGAATCTACCTGCTTCTCACCACTTCCACCATGTCTTCCGGTGTCCAAGCCAATTCCTTTATGCCTTGATTAGGGCCATAGCCTCTGAGGCAGACATCCAGCAGCTTCTCTCCAGTAGGCTGTTTATGTCTTGGGTTAAACACAATGTCCTCTGGGTCCTCCTGAAGCACAGAGAGCTGTGGGATTTTCCAGCCTTACATAGTGTAGCCACTCCTGCACACCAGCTGCTCTGAGACTTTGGGTCCCTCTTCCACCATCTGCCACAGCAGTTTTGACATTTCGACTTTACTTAATTTGGGACATTGCTTTCTCTGAGTGGCATGTTAGCCCTACTGCTCAGGGTCCTTGCGGGGTGTCAGATCCTGCATCATAGGAGAACACTCCCATACCGATAAACTCCCTGTGGCAAGAGACTCAGTGTGACTCCCATGATCACGCCTACTGGTATTCACAGTCGTGGGTGATCTTTCCCCTTGAGTGTGATCCAGGCATGTGCTGGGGTACATGTAATTACGCTGCATAAGATCCTAATATCCATCTTGCCAGAAGGCGGTCTCCTTTGCTGGCTTTGAAGAAGCAAGATGCCATGTTTTAAACCACTCTAAGGAGAGGGCCTTAGGCAAATAACTGAGGGTAGCCTCTGGCAGACAGCCTCCAGCAGACAACCAGCAAGTAACCGAGGCCCTCATTACAATAGTCTGCAAGGACCCGAATCCAACCAACAACCATGTAAACTTGGAAATGGATCCTTCTCCAGCTGAACTTTCTGGTAAGATCCCACCCCTGGCTCACACCTTGATTGCAGCTTTGCAGAGGATCCAGCTAAGCTGTACTGGAACTCCTGACCGATAGGAACTGTGAGAAATAGAACGGTGTATTGTTCTAAGGCACTGTTTGTGGTAGTTCTATTATGCAGCAATAGAAAGCTAACACGCTTACTCTCATCCAGTCTTAGGTTCTGCCCATTATCTCTCCCTTGATCTTGCACTCCCAGGATCCAGTCCCATCCACACTCTCCCAGCTTTTATCAGTACATGCTGACCCGGTTTTACAGCTCCTTTCTTCCCTTCGTAGGCCCAGAACTTCCAAGCCAGGAGTGTATTGTCGCTTGGCCCTGGTTATTGTTGTTTTTTTTTTTTTTTTAATTTTTTTTGAAGATTTATTTATTTATTTGTGATAGAGATAGACAGAGAAAAATATGGAGCGCTTCACAAATTTGCGTGTCATCCTTGCGCAGGGGCCATGCTAATCTTCTCTGTATCGTTCCAATTTTAGTATATGTGCTGCCGAAACGAGCACTGGTTATTGGTTTTAACAACTATCTGTTCCATTTTGCCAGAATCTATGAGTTCTCCACCAAATCTCACCACCTCCATTCCTACCAAAGTAGTTTCTATTCCTACCAAGAAAGGGCACTTCCATTCTTCCAATCACTCAGGCCAGAAAACTGGTGTCGTACTTGATTTTGCATTTTCTCTCATAAACCACATCCAATCACTTAGCATATATTATCAGATTTTCTTTAGAAGTGTGTGCAAAATCTGACCTTTTTCTACCAACTTTGCTGCTCCTATCCTGGCCTAAACCACCACAGTTCTCAACAGTACTTTTGCCAAGAGCCACTTCATTGGTCTTCTCATCTCAGTTTCTTCTCTACAGCCAGAGTGATCCTTTTAAAATGTAAGATCATATCTTACAATTCAACACTTTCCAGTGGTTTCCTGTTTCATCCTGAATAAAATCCAAGGTCCTTGCCAAGAATTAAGGCTACCTGCTCTGGCACTCTCCAACCTCTAACTTCCTCTCTTATGCTCTCTCTTACCCAAACATGCCAGCCACATGGCCTCCTTGCCAGTCGTCAGCATCCCAACAATACTGCTCCCCCTCAGCCCTTTGCAGTCCTTATTTCCTCAAAGAGAGTTAATACCCTCACCCCACCCCCACCCAGCATACACACACTTTCTCTGGGTCTCTGCCCAAATGTGCTCTGTGTATGTGTATCCTCCCCTTATCCAAAAGGTATTTCTTACCCGCCTAACCTACTCCCACCACTGTTACCCTACTCTATTTTTCTGCATAGCATTTGCTTATTTGGTTACCTTCCCCTCCAGAATACAAGTTCTCTAAAGGCAGGTCTACTGTTCATGATGTGTCCCCAGCACCTGACATATACTGAATGCTCAGTAAGTATTCTTTTTGGGGGCACCTGGGTGGCTCAGGTCATGATCTCAGCTTCCTGGGATGGAGCCCCACTCAGCGGGGAGTCCACTTCTCCCTCCCTCTC
This sequence comes from Vulpes lagopus, assembly GCF_018345385.1. NCBI lineage: Eukaryota > Metazoa > Chordata > Mammalia > Carnivora > Canidae > Vulpes > Vulpes lagopus. The sequence continues at coordinate 146,208,830 of NC_054826.1, read as the reverse complement.
TGCCCTTCTCCTCATCCCTGCTCTCAAATAAATAAATAAAATATTTAAAAAAGAATCACAGGGGGCAACAGGTAGCAGCAGAAACTGGTACATCAGCTGCCTCTTTTTTGCAGTCTAGGGATTTCCGATCTTGTATTTGTTATTGTCTTATTATCTCATTCAAAATATAGTTCTAAAACCTCATGGCTTCTACCCAGACCAACAAGGTTTATGACACGGCACAATCAAACCCCTCTTCCTTACCCATTTCCCAAATACACATCCACATCCACACCCACACTCAACTTAGCAAACAAATTCCTCACAGAACACACTAAGCCAACCAAATATATAAAAATCTATATTTACAAAAAGATTAGGAGGAGTTTATGCATTTCACAAAAGGACCCTTTGCTTTGGAAAAGGATTTACCACAGGAATCCTTTAAATAACTAGTTCACTAAATGAGTTTAAAACAGGATTTGGCTTCAAGTATCTCCCCCAGAAAAAAAGAAGGCTATATTTATCAAATATCTACTTATGTTCCAGTCACTGGGCCTGCACCATCAGCCATTATTTTATTTTATACTGATATTCTGTGGCTTAGTGAATTATACCGGGATTTATCTAGTTCTTACATTAGTGTATGTGTATCTTTTGAGTTTCTTTGAGTTTCTTTACTCTTTTCCAGGAAAAATATAGAAATATATAGTACGCTGGGGTCATTTAGTTTTGAGGGCAAGTAAATTTTACACACCACAAAACAAAAGAATTCTCAAAAGAAGAGAAAGAGCTTTGAAATTAGCTGGCGTCATTTGGATTGTCATGTGTAAACCATGTGATCTTGGACAACTTCCTTAGGGGCTGATTTGAGTCTCAGTTTCTCTACTGATAAAAATGGACATAATGCCAACCAGCTCAGAGTGACCAGAAGAATTGAATGAGATGTATAATGAAACCTAGTCCAATGTTTGGTACCTATTGGCAGCTTAAAGAAATGTTATTTTCTATCTCCTTTCCATGGGATATGACATATAACACTCAATGTAAAGGCATGTGAAATGCCTAAGAAAAGGAGGAAAGTATTCATTAATTACCCAGTCTGCATGACATGCTTACCATGTGCCAGGCACTGTTTAAAGCTATGGGGAAAAAAAAATAAAAAAATAAAGCTATGGGGATACAGTGATGAACAAGACAGACCCTGTTTCTCTTAGAGCTTCCATTCTGGATAGGGAGATACTGACAATAAACAAACTAAGACAAATGAAAAATATTAGTGAGGAATGAGTGCTACACAAAGAATTAAGCCTGAATGATGTGATGGGGAGAAACTGGGTAGGTTGAGTGATCTGGGGAAGCCTTTCCCATGTGATACTTGAGCTTGGATCTGAAGAACAAGGAGTAGCCAGCTGTTTGATGGGGGTGGGGTAGCATTCCAGGCAGAAGGACTGTAAACATAAAGTCCTTCAGGCAAGAAAAGGCTCACAGAACATCATGGCTAGAGCATAGCAGGTGGGCAGGAGAGTCATGCTGGCTGAGGACAGATGAGGAGGGGTCAGATCCTTAGGGGTTTGAATGCCAAGATAATCACAGATAAAAAGGCTAATCTCCTTAATATGTAAAGAATTCTTAGACACTGAGAAGGTGAAGGACAGCAACCCAATAGAAAAAAACAGGCAAAGGGCAGACAGATAGTTCACAAAATAATACATGGTCTTTGTATATGTATAAAGACGTGCAGCTTGACTCATAAGAAAAATACAAGTTAAAATTACATTGAGAGACCATTTTTATCCAACAGATTGACTAAAATACCAGATGTGGATGATGCATTCAGTTGGTGCAGCTATGGGAAAACAGACTTTGTTGACAGGATTGTCAAATGGTGCACCTTCCTTCTGACAGGTGTGAGGTGACAACTCATTGTGGTTTTGATTTGCATTTCTCTGGTGATCCATGTGATACCACCTCACACCTGTCAGAATGGCTAACATAAAAAACACAGGAAATAACAAGTGTTGGCAAGCATGTGGAGAAAAAGGAACCCATGTGCACTGTTGGTGACAATGCAATGGGTACAGCCACTGTGGAAAACAGTATGGAGGTTCCTCAAAAAATTAAAAATAGAGCTACCATATGATCCAATAATGCTGGATATTTACCCAAAGAATATGAAAACACTAATTCAAAAAGATATGCACCCCTATGCATTATTTACAATAGCCCAAATATGGAGCAGCTCAATTATCCATCAATTGATGATCTGGTCTACATCTTCTTTATCTGTTCTACACACACACACACACACACACACACACAGAGGAATATTACTCAGCCAAAAAAGAATGAAATCTTACCATTTGCAACAACATGGATGGATCTAGAGAGTATAATGCTAAGCAAAATAAGTTGGTCAGAGAAAGACAAATACCATACGAATTGAAGAACTGAATTCCTCATTTAAAAGGTTATTCAACAAACCAAGAAATAAACCAAGTGCTCACCAAAAGGGGCAGGTGAAACAGATTATGGTATATTTCCACAGAATAATTCTATATGGAAAAAGAAAAGAAAAGGAATGAGAAACTGCCTTGTATTCTGATATGGAAACAAAATATATGAAGTGAGAAAAGCAAATGCAGAACACCTACAGTGTGCTACCACTGTGTATGTGATAAAGGAGAAAATGAGATATTCTCATTCTTGCATTTTCTTTAAGAAACCTGAAAAACTTGTAAAAGTGATTGCCTATGTGAAAAATAAACTGGGAAGACACAGGAATAGGGGCCAGACTTACTTGTACATACTTTTTTATATCACTTAAATTTTAAAATCATCTGAATTGTATTTTTATTCAAAACTTAAAAACTAAAAAAGTGAACGACAAAAAAAATGAATAAACAAGAAAACCTATTGGCTGAGCTAAGAACCGTAAAGGCCTTGATAAGGAATTTGAAATTTATTCTAAGTGTGTCGGGAAGTTGTAAAGTTTTACATGAGGGTTTGACAAAATGTAGCATATTTTAAAGAGAATGGCCCAGCACCACATGAGGATCAGACTGTAGTGGGACAAGAGGGACACAGAGGTCTGTGAGTGGGGCAGGAGTCCGGGGTGAGGAGTGGTCTACGTGAGAGGCCGGGATGTGTTAGATCAGACTGAGGTGCAGAAGGAGAGCAGCAGAATGTGTTTTGGAAGTGAGGTCAACAGCACTTGCTGATGGATCACCCATGCGCGGTAGGAAAATAAGAGGCTTGTGCCATGAGCAATGGGGTGCACGATGGTGCTACCAGAGCTCAGAAAGGAGTTAAAATGACTCACAGATGGGGCAGTTCCAAAGGTTCTATGGAGAAAGGTGTATACCAGCAGAGCCACGAAGGACCTTATGATGTGAGGAGATGTTAACAGGATGAGAAGTCCCTGCAGGTGGGTAGGAAGGGGGCCCTGGGCAGGGGGCAGGAGGAGGGCTCTCCCCTGCAGAGTAGGCGGGTCTCCTAAGAGTTGCTTCCATTTTTCTTCACTGCAGGTCAGCTCAGACCCACAGGTGTGAAATGACTTGAAACCAAATCTTATTTCTATGACATACTTCTGCTTCCTACACTTCCTGCGACTGTTTCCTTGCAATAATTAGAGTTTCTTTCACACACATTGGCATTCTGAGAATATACTGAAAGGGAAAAATCAAGCAGGCAAAATGGGGACTGGCTGGCTGGGTCAAAGATTTGTCATTTTTGCCATTTGCTCACAACAGCTGATTTACCTTCTCTTGGAACTGTGGTGGACGAACAGTGGAATTCCCTGGAGTCCCGTTGGATGCTCCAACAGATGCTTCTACTTTTAAGGCTAATTGATAGGCTAAGAAGGTTTTGTTTTCACCTTTCCTCTTCACTTAAGGTTTGATAACTAGATTGCCGATGGAAAGACTCCCTGGCAGATGTTGTACTTATCTTGAATCAAGACCTGTAACCCTAGAAGTGTTTCTTTTTTTATTTATTTGAGGGAGAGAGAGATAGCATGCACAAGCAGGGGGAGTGGCAGAGAGAGAGGGAGAAGCAGACTCCCCGCTGAGCGGAGAGCCCAACGCAGGGCTCCATCTGAGGACCTGATCATGACCTGAGCCAAAGGCAGGAGCTTAATGGACTGAGCCACTCAGGTGCCCCGAAGTTTGTGTTTCTGATGAAGAAACGACTTGAAGCTCTGTTTTCTACTTTTAGGGTATATTCTTATTATCTGGGTTGGGCTTTAATACCAATAATTCGGTCTTCACTCTTTCTACCCTTCCCTTCACCAAACAGAATCCATGTGTTTTTCTCTTTTTGAAATTCAGCATTATCTCAACACTCTTGTCCAGTGCACTGTGTTCTCTGCAGGAACTATGTCATAGGCAGTTTATGAACCAGGATGAGTAACAGACCAGCATAAGCTGCTCCACCCAAATTACTTATGAAGACTTTCAGCCTTGGATCTTTGATCGGTCAAGTAGAAGGAACCAAGTTGGGTTTTAAAGCTGAGACATTCTTGTCCTTGCCCATCCTTCTTGTACAGATGGTGTGCTATAGTCTATAAAAAGATCATATTCTGGGGCAAGAAAATATCGAGAATATGTTAATAAAAAAGAAGGCAGAAAATGGCTGATATGTAAGCGTGTGTGTGTGTGTGTGTGTGTGTGTGTGTGTGTGTGTATGCACACTCCTGATCCTTGTTTCTTTTTTAGAGTTAGTGGGTGACTGGGTGGCTCAGTCTGCTTCTCCTTCTTAACCTCCCCCTGTGCTCTGCACCTCATCCTCAAATAAATAAATAAAATCTTAAAAAAAAAAAAAAGAATTCATTTCAGTCATGTGGATCTACTTGAAAGTTTTTTTTTAAATGAAATCTCAGAGGCAGTAATTGGAGATAATTAAAAATCAATTTGAGCTATGACATTTTATGGAGAGGTGATATCATATGAGCTTGATTTTATGTGTGAAATTAAATCTGCATAAAGGGCAGTGTTCAGTTCCTCTGAAAAAGTTGAGAGAAATTTAGATACAAATGCAGCCAATATGCCCAAACTCAAACTTTAGACCATCAGCATCTATAAAATTTAAACCAGTCACTTGCACATTTTTAAACATATTGTGTTAGGGAAAAACAATGCCAAATGGGTTTGGCTTGTTTTGGAACAAAAAAGACTTCTGCATTTGTCTTAAAAATGTTATCTAGTAATATTTCTTCACTTTACAGAATTTTTATAACCTCACAAGTGGCTGGAAGAAATCAATACTAATGCTGTTTGATTAGCTGATATTAATTTTTCCATGAGCCTTTATGGGGAGGGAAGGAAGAGGAGGAGCAACAGAAATGAATTTATGTTTAGCCAACTTGGGCTGCTATATCAAATACCACAGACTGGGTGGCTTACACGACAATATTTCTTTGTCATAGTTCTGGAGGCTGGAGGTCCAGGATCAAGAAGCTTGCAGATCTGTATCTGGTGAGAGAGAGCTCACTTCCCGGCTTGTAGATGTCTGTCTTCTCATTACATCCTCACATGAGTGGAAGGAGAAGCAAGCTCTCTTCTGTCTCTTCTTATAAGGGCACTAATGGCATTAAAAGAGCTCCATCCTCATGACCTAGTCACCTCCCAAAAGCCCATCTCCAAACAGCATCACACTGGAGATTAGGTTTTCAACATATGAACACATGGAAGGAGATGAACATCGAGTCCCTGGCCCTCCAAATCCATGTCCTTCTCATGTGCCAAATATATCCATTCCATCTCAACAGCCACCAAAGTTCTGACTTCAGCATCAACTCTAAAGTCCAAAGTCTCATCTAAATATCATCTAAATCATATATGAATGAGAATGGAGGTAAGTATGATTCATCCTGAGGCAAAATTCTTCTCCAGCTGTGAGCCTGTGAAACCAGACAAGTTATGTGCTTCCAAAGTACAGTTGTGGGACAGACAATCTGAAGGGTAGCAGACTATGCCACCCAGAATCTGTCGGAGTTCAGAACATGCCATTCCCCAAAATAAGCCACTTTGGTACATTGATTACTTTGAGCTGTAAGTACTTGAAAAACAGCACATGCGGGAAAGGACTTCTGAAGTCTCCCTTTTCTAGCTAAAGGCAGATCTTCCAAAAGGAACTCAATTATCATAAATGCTCTTCCTGAGAATTTTAACAATCAGGGTAGATTGACTCATCATGGGAGAGAGAGACTAGAAATTGACACCACACCCAGGTTTGTCACAAACTATCATACCTCTCATCTATTCTTCTAAGAGTCCATTCATCTCCCATAAAAGCCATTTGCTCTCCCCGAAGAGGCCTATTAACTCTCCTCCCCTTTCCCTTTTAAAATGGCATTTAATCCTGAATTCTAAGGCCACCTCCTCTTTCCACTGGGTATATCCCATGTATAGATGAGGTACGCATATTAATAAATGTGTTTGTTTTCCTCTGGTATATATTTTATTACAGGGATCACAGCTAAGAACTCAGAAAGGTAGAGGAAAATTTATTTTTCCTCTCCAATAATTCCCATTCCAAAAGGGATAAACAGAAAGAAGGAGGAAAGAAGGGGTTACAGGTTCCGAGCAAGTCAAAACCCTAACAAGAAAAATTGTGACATCTTAAAAACAATCCTCTTTGGCTGGATGCTCTGCCCTCCAGACCCACTAGAGTAACATCACTAATGGCTCAGCCATGTTGAACCATGAGAAGTTTGAGGTAGACCCAATATTAATCAAATATTTGTTTTTCAGACAACTTCCTTTTTCTTTTTCTTTTTCTTTTTCTTTCTTTTTCCTTTTTTCTTTTTTCCTTTTTCTTTTTTTTTTTTTTTTTTGAGAGAGAGAGAGCATCCATGAGTGGGCGGAGGGGCAGAGGGAGAGGGAAAGAGAGAATCTCAAGCAGACTCTCTGCTGAGCATGGAGTCCAATGCTGTACTTGATCCCATGGCCTGAGATCATGACCTGAGCCAAAATCAAGAGCTGAACCCTTAACCAACTGAGCCACTGAGGTGCCCCCCCTTTTTTTTTTTAAATAAGCTCTATGCCCAATGTGGCTCAAACTCACAAGCCCACAATCAAGAGTGGCATGCCCTATCAACTGAGTCAGCCAGGTGAGCTAACACTTTTTTTCTAAATGTTTTTAAAGAACAGGAAAAAACCAGATCTGTTTTTTCACAGCAAAAATTAGACAACCTATGTGTCTTATTATGGGTCATGGAATCCTTTAATACTCAAATGAAACTATGACTAATTGTCATATGTTATGGTCCCAATGAATTAGATCTATTCCTGATGATCTATTTTAGTAATCTATTTAACTCTTCCTATTCTACTACCATACTATTTTTATTATAAGATTTTATGCTAAATGTTAATATCTGCTAAGGCCAGATCACTCACACCATTCTTTTTAAAAATCTTAATCCAATGGGAAATAAATGAACTTTTTAATAAATGCTTCTGGTGGAACTGAGTAATCATTTGGAAGAAAACAAAAATAGACCCCTATCCTCATACCATCACAATAATATGGAATAAAGATTTAAATTTTAAAAATAAATTAATACAAGTATTAGCATATATTTTGATTTAGAACCTAAGCAAGGCAGGAAAGCCAGAAGCCAATTTTACATAAAATTAAACATTTTATTTTGGCAGTATTCATTATAAGAAGAATGAATTAAAAGATCACCATAGATTAGAAACATATTTGTCATATATGATGTGTGACATTATCATATTACTAATATAGAAATAATTAAGTAAAATACAACTCAGTAGAAAAATGGGCAAAGGAAATGTTAATGTACTTCTGTATCTGGAAAAGACTAATATATGATAACAACTTAAAACTCACTGGCAATGGGCACCTAGCTGGCTCAGTCAGTAGAGCATGTGACTCAGTATCAGGACTGTGAGTTCAAGCGCATGTTGGGTGTAGCGCTTACTGGATAAAAAACCAAAAACCTCACTGGCAATGGAGATAATACAAATTCAAATAATGTAACATAAGTTTTCAACTATCAGATTGGCAAAATACAAAATGTGTAAAGCTGGTAAGAATAATAGATGATATTTATTGATTAGTAGATAATATTTATTTATTTATTTGTTTATTTATTTATTTATTTTTGATTAGTAGATAATATACTGAACTTTTTGTATATGGACTTATATCATTTAATATTGATAATGCTGAGAAATAGGTTTCTTTTAAATTAAGGAAATAGTTCAGCTAGTAAATGGCAGAGCCAAGATTCAAACCCAGGCTGTCTGATGGCCAGAGTGCAAGTTCTGTTTCAACATGCCGAGTGCTGATGAGGAGGCTGTGGCAGTGTGACTTGCTACAACTGTTAGAGAAAGTAATGTGGTAATAGGTATGGATATTAAAAAACTCATCCCCTTTGACTTATCATCCCCCAAATAAAAGATTCATCATGATCTGGTGTTACTGATTCTTTGACTACTTGGTAGAATTTAGCTGTAAAACCATCTGAGTTTGGCAGTGGTTTTGTTTTGTTTTGTTTTCTTAATTTTGTGCTGTTTCATTGTGAGTAGATTCTAAACCACTGATTTTTTCTTTCTTTCCTTTTTTAAAGATTTATCTTAGAGAGGGGGGGAAAGGGCAAAGGGAGAGGGAGGAGAATCCCTGCTGAGTGCAGAGCGAGATGTGGGGATCAATCCCAGTACTCTGGGACCATGAGCTGAAATCAAGAGTTGGTGGCTTAATCAACTGAGCTGTGCGGATGCCCCTAAATCACTGATTTTCTTAATGATTAAATATCTTTCCGATTTTCTGTTGCTTCTTGAATTGTTTTTGGCAAATTAGTTTTTCCAGGAAATCATTTATGGCCATATACTAAGCTCTGGTCTCCCAGTGCCCTCTCTACCCTTTCCTTCTGGTGCTGGAACTCAGCAAACCCCTGCCCACTGCAAGTTCTGACAATCTTCAGCCTTAAGGAGGTAATTTTTCCTACATTTATTAATTCTGTGTTACGTCGGTGTTCCCATTTTGCCTTTTCAGCCATCAGGCACACTCGCTTAACCAATTCATTATGTTCATTTCCTATATTGAAATATCCAGTGTGGTTTCTGTTCCCCCAACAGGACCCGCAACAGCACATCACCAAATAGTAAGTTTTCAAATTTATTAGAATGAAGTTGTTTATGGTGATCCCTTATTTATTAAAATCTCTGCAATATCTTGTTTTGTCTTTTTAATCCTAATGCATGTGCTTATTTTTCTCAATTTTTGTCTATCTCTAGTAGTCTTTTAAAGTAATTACTACTTTTGAGCACTTTTCCTAACTTGCTACATTGGATATACTTTCATTTTCAATGTTCCTCTTTTTTTCCAACATAAGCATTTTACAGGTATAAATTTCTCATAAATTACTGACTTGGATGCAACGTTTGAGGAGTATTTTCATTATTTTGCAAATCTACATATTTCCTAATTTCTATTAAGAGTACTTTGACTTCTAAATTATTTAGAAGTTTAAAAAATTTTAAATGTATTGAATATTTTTAAATTATCCTTTTCTTATTAACTTCTGAACTATTTGGATTGTGGTTAAAGAACTTGACCAGTATAATTAAGCTCTGTGATATTTGCTGAGAATTCCATTATGGTTTAATAGTAGTCAATTTTTACAAATATCCTGTATATACAAAATTCTCAAGTTTGGGGATACAGGATTCTGTGTATGGCCATTAGATCAAGCTTAATTGCATTGTTCAAATCTTCCATATCCAAATCTTTGTGATTTATCAACTTCTATAAGTAATATGTTAAAATCGATGATGATGAATCTGTCAGTTTCTCTGTGACAATGGTCATTTTGCTTTAGTACACTAGAATGCAAGGACATGTATACAAAGACAACAAATGGAACAAGGGGTCTTGGCAAAACCCTAAAAATAATACTTCTAAATGTCCATCACTAGTAAATCAGCTAATTGTATGAAATATTATATAGCCATTAAAAGCATGAATTTGCTTCATATCTATTAACCTAGGAGGACCATGTTCAGTGAAAAAGGCAAGTTTCAGAGTATGTATATTGTGATCCCATTTTTAGTAAACAAAACAAAAATTCCTCCATCTGTGAACACGTTTCATATATTTGAGTTAGAAAAAAGGCAGTTAACATCACTTCCTCCAAGGAGGTGCCTGGACAAGAGCACTGTTTTATTTTACTACCTTAAATGACCATATTTTATTTTGGCAACTTAAGGAAAGTCTAGTAAAAAAGTGATGATCACTACTCATAAAACCTGATAGGAAGATATGCCATCTGCAAAAGGCAAGTCACAAATGCTATGATCTTATGCATTAGAGTGACATGTACATGTTGATATGACCATAAGGAAATGACTGGGAATACACACAATAAATCAGTATTACCACCTCTAAGTGCAGATTATGGGAACTTTTCCTCTGCTACATGTATTATTTGTATTAATTTTATACATGCATGTTAATTGTGTGTGCAAGAAAACATTTTAGAAGATGCAACTACAAAAACGCTATGGCCCGGGGCACCTGGGTGGCTCAGTCAGTTAAGTGTCTGACTCTTGGTTTTGGCTCAGGTCGTGATCTCAGAGTCGTGAAATCGGGCTCTGCACTGGGCATGAAGACTGTCTAAGATTCTCTCTCTCCCTCTCCCTCTGCCCCTCTTCTCCCAACCCCTGTACTCACTAGCTCTGTCTCTCTCTAAAAAGAAAAACAAAAAAGGCTATAGACCAAAAACTCCCCAAACAACACAAAGTTCTGACACACCCATGCAAAATTTTACATACAATTTCAGGTACTTAATAGACTCTCTGAAGCTCATCTATGCATCGCCCAGGTTTCTGCCACAGTAAATAAAAGGACAGTTAAATGACAGAAAAATCATTTGACCTGCCAATTTCTCCCTCTGTCCTCAGAGAAGTGCTGGCTCCAGGACAAAATCTTGGTGCTGAAAATGGCTGGACTGTCATCTGTAACAAGGGCTTCAACCTTACTGGAGTGAAATGCTGCTTACGCTCCTCACACTGCTCCCACTGTGTGGGCACCTACCTGTAGGAGGTAATGCAGGGAGGGATGACCATTTTGAGTGTCTGTTTCTAACCATCTAACTCACTAATTCTGCTTCTGCCTCTCCCTCTGTCCCTCCCTCTGCATGCTCTTTCTTAAATAAATAAATAAATAAATAAATAAATAAATAAATAAATAAATTTTAAAAAGAACTTGAGCTTCAGAGAGATGAAATAAGTAGCTGGGAAAGTGGGCAGATTATTCCCTTGAAGCCACGCCTAGGAGGTTGAACTTTATCCTGAAAGCAAGTGGAGGGAAGGGCTTCGAGTGGAAAGTGACATGATTTGAACCTTTTCTCAATTCTTTTGGTTGCATAGTGGAGAAGGGGTTAGTGGGGGGCAAATCTGGAAGTCAGCATATTAGTTAGGTGGTTGTAGTAGTTTAAGAGATAATGGGCCTTGGATTCTGGGTAACAGCAGTAGGGGTAGAAATAAGTTGGTGGTTTGAAGGAAGAGATACTCCAGAGGTTGAATAAACTTGGACTTATTTGGTGGTGGAAAGCCAAAGAGGAGTCAAGTTAGATTTCCAGATTTCTGGCTTAGGCAGCTATAAGGCGATGGTATCCAGATCCATAGAGAATGCTGGAAGTGGCACTGGGTTATTTGGAGATGCCAATACTATTATTTCTCAGCCCTTGGTTCTAGGAGGTTGACAGAAAGGCCAGGAGTGGATTCAGGGGCTGATATCCACTTCTGAGTCTCCCACCACATTTTTCCGAGACAGTGACAGCTCCTGGTGTCATTTCTTCTAGTCTATTCATTCTTTCCCTCTGCTCTGAGTTAGTTCTTTTTCTTAGGCTCTTCAGTCCTGACTCCACACCAACACAGTTGGAACAAATGAACAATTCAGAAGTCACAAGGCAGGGGCACCTGGGTGGCTCAGTAGTTGAGTGTCTGCCTTTGGCTCAGGCCATGATTCTGGGGTCCTGGGATCTGAGTTCCACATCAGGCTCTCCCTCTGTGTCTCTCATGAATAAATAAATAAAATCTTAAAAAAAAAAAAAAAGAAGAAGAAGCTACAAGGAAAAAGTTCTATCATCCTGAGGGTAGAATTTAATGATGACAAATGAGACACACGTTAATAAATTGATATATATCTTTTTTATTATGCACAGATAAAGGACTGAAAACTGTGGTTATCAAAACTATACATCTAAGCATGTTCATAAAATTGCCAACACATTGAACAGAGAAAAGAATACAACAGGGGTGTTCAAACTGGCCACAGGGATTTTCAAGGGTACTCTTTTTACCCTGATAGATGAAAAACAGCAACAAAATCAGGCTCACTCAGGAAAAACCAGAAGAGAGAAGTATTGTATTTGGAAACTGATAATAGTCCTTTTTAGAAAAACATCTGTCAGTTTCATGAACAACCCCCAGATAAAACAAACAGGAAAAAAGGTCACACACACACACACACAATCCGCCCAACAAAACGTGCTCTGTTAACACAACCGGCAGTACAACCATCACTCACGCCATGAGGTAGTTACAGTACAAAAAGACTGGCACGCATGTGCGCACCCCCACACACCCACAATCATGCCTACTACAGAACACACACAGAAAATGGGTTTACAATCTTATTACAGACAAGGAAAAGACCATTTTTGTTTGTTTGTGTAGAAAATGCTACAGGGACAGCTTAAACAGAAGAGGTGTCTCTCACTTTGAAAATACAGAGTAATTGTGGTGAGAAGCTACAGGGTATTAGACCCTCTGCCTTGGGAGTTGAGAGCATTTCAACAATCGGTTTAGCTTGAACAACGAACAAAACAAAACGGCCTCTGTGAATTAGGGTGTAGCCTGCAGAAGTAAGAAAAGACTGTAGACAGAAGCATTTAACTGGAATATAACAACAGTTTTAAAGACAATCGCAGAACTTGCTATAAAGTATAGCTTGTATTTTGTACTGAAACTGTGAAGTATGAAGCAACTGGAAATGTAATACGAAGCTAGGGAGATAACACTTTCTTTGGAAACATTTCTGAGATATTTACTGATGTTCACTCTCCAATTAAACATGGGATCAGGTTTACCAACACGGATTTCTTGATCTGAATATTACTACTGACAGTAAGATCCAAACAAATAAAAGGTGATTTTTTTTCTTTTCTTTCTTTTAAAATCTTTTGATTTGCATCCATAAATTTGTAGATTAATTTTAAATTATTTATAAACTCATTGGCAATGTAGCATCTCTCTCAAAAATATACATTTTAAATATAATCACAAAAAGTGTTTTAACCCTGTCCATCTGAAGATTTGGGTCTTTTAATACCTCTTAATGGCTAATTTTCTTTTTAACAGGATGGAAAGGGTTTTTTAAACAGCAAAGAACTGATCAAAAGAATTCACAGTAACTGAAATTAAACATTTCATATGGAGTAATTTAAATTTATCGAAAACACTTAAATATATCTTTATACACAAATTTTTGTAGTAAAATATAGCTATAAGTGACTTAAAGACTCTAGTCTTCTTTGAAGACATCTTTAAACTTTTTTATACATAGAATATGCTAAAACAATACATTCTGCTGAAGGTTAGGCAAAGCGCATTATTTTCAAACACAGGTAGCATCATGTAAGTCCTCCACTCTGATACCCTTGTGTTAAAAAGTTAACTGAAGGAAATAAATTCTCTAATCTCCTATCTTCATTTGTATGTGGCAATCTGCAAAATTTTCAAGAAATCAACGTAGACAGCCTGGAAATCTTAGCTCTCAAGTAATTTGTTTTGGTTAATATTATCCAGATTGAGTAACTACACTTCTCAAATCAGAGTATTGCTCTATGACTGGTGATAGGTCTGTCCTAGCAGCGACTAGTATGATCTATCAGTATCATATCAATGACTCCCAGTATCTCCACCGACTCGTGTGCCCGACAGACACTGCCTACAGGTCTTGGGTGCCATCAACATTTTCTACTTAGGGTTCCATTCAGAGAACTAGGTACAACTCTTTATTTTAAGGGCAGTGAGATTTGTTTATGAATATTGTGGGCAGGGTTTGGCCTTTTCTGTTTGTGGGATTCTGAGTCATTTTGGGGAGAATTCTGGAAAAAGGTTAATATTTATTTGCAGTGAAGCTATCCTCAGTAGTAAATATATTGGCATGGAAATTTCCCTCTGGCATTTTTTTTTTTTTAACACAGAGGTATCAGTTGAGCTTATTTTAGCTGCAAAGTGGCATCATATTATTCCATTTTAATAAAATCCACCTCAAATCCTTTTTGAGTTCGGAATATACTTAAGGCAAGAGAACTAAAGCAGTCCACATGAGTGCCCTCTCCTAGATCTCAGCACTTTCTTGGCAGAACTGGTGACACTGTTCAGATAACCAACCGGAATCCAACAGGATCTGCCGTGCAATGCACGAGCAAAAGCTTTGCTTTTCACAAAAGGGTCTATTTAAAAGGTTGACGTGTTTTGAGTGGAAACACTTATTCTCCCAAACACATTTAAGAATAACTTCCAACTCTGAGGCGCAGGACATTTTAAAAAGGGGAATGAATTTTCTCTTTTTTTTTTAACTGAGAAAACGAATGTGCCAGATGACATAGTCTATACCTATACTTGCATATATATTACTGTGCAAATTCCTCTTCTACTTTAAAACTACATTTGCCCCGATTTAGTTTTTCAGAGCACAAGGTCATAAATGGGCACAAATCTGCAGTCCTAGATTTTGGCTATTTTCAATTTCTTTAGGCTTATCAAGAAATCACAGAACTTGCATTAAGACATTTTTGCAGTCGGTGTGCGGGTGTGGGAGAAGGGGGAACGCTGATAAAGTCATCAGCACTGGTTTTGGCCCAGGGCACAAGAAAGGAATGTTGCTGTGATGCGTGTCAGGATGCGGTCCCTGGGGGCAGCACCCATCAAGCCACAACATCAGCCCCGAGAGGGTGTGACAGCAAAGTGAGAAGTGTGCGTCCAGAAGGTGCAAATTAGACGTGAAGGAACACAGGAAATCCTGAAGTATTCCTTTCGTTTTACATCTTGGTTCGGTTATACCAGAATCTTTGGCCAGATCTCCTCACTGGTCCTACCGTCTGCTTACTATCCTCTTACCAACTCCTTGAGTCAGGGTGTCTCCGGGCCCCCAGATCATGAATAGTCTTACCTGGACAAAGCAGCATTTTGAAAACTGGCATGTGTTTCACATTGAAAACCCCCCAAGCCTGTGCGGGGCTGGAGGAGAAGGCCACCACCGTGGCTTCCCCCCGGGAGTTCTAGTGTGGCACAGAAGTCCAGGGGTGGGGGTGTCAGCCCTGGGGGGCGGAGGAGTACAACAGGTGGTCTTTAGATTGACATTCCCTCTCTCTTTACAAGGGCACCGCGACAAAGGCTGGCAAGCGTGGACATGTGGCTGGGCCCTCGGCCTGGTCGCGGGGGTGGCAGGTGGCTAGGCGGCGCTGCTGCTGGAGCAGGGCGTGCTCTGCGTGCTGCCGATGCTGTGGGCCGCGCTGCTGTTCTCCGAGGCCGGCGGCGAGGTGGGGACCTGCTGCCTTCCCGCCGTCTCCCCTGCAGTTCAAGACAAGGGACAAAGAAAGACACGGGTTACACGAGTGCGTCCCTGAGAAGATCACTTCAGGGCACGTCTGCTAGGAGGCTAGTTATGATTTTCGTCTCCGATGGAACAGAAGAGTCCCATGTATCACAGTCAACCACAGACAAAAGCCCAAGCTCTCATTTCTCACTTGGATAATGGGAGAGATCACAGATCAAGTTCAATTCCAAGATCCAAGAGCCACTATCTGTGCAATTGTAGTTGTTTTTTTTTTTTTGCACTAATTTTGTGTCAATGCCGGTAATTGAAACCATTTTAATATATTTGGTTGTATTCACTTTGTTCTTCCAAAAATGTTGTGTACAAACCATGCTTTCAATGTTGGCCTCCAAGTTTTTTAATAAGAAATTTCTGTATTGGAAAAAAAAGTTTCCTCTTGTTTTTAAAACCTCTTGCGTAGTGAAAAGCAAACTGTTTCAAGCTAACTGATGGGCAGCTCTAGTGACTAAGGCCATGATAGATGACACAGAGTACCCAGGATTTCAGTGCCCAGGACCTTTGAAGAAACTGCCACCATTTATACGATGTGATCCAACAGCCCAGGCCTGGTATTCAGGAAACACAGTCCTAGCCCTTCTTAAGCACCATGGGGTTTGGAGGGTGAGACCTTTAGGCTGCGACAAGGGAGGCCTGGAAGTCTGGGGGCCTTTTTCTGAATATACTTGCTCCACATGGGGTTGGTGAGTCTGGATTTTGCCATAGTTGCAGCAGAGAGAGCTGTGTGGCCCAAGCACACAACCCACCTGAGAAATGGAGGTCGGACAAGTCCGTTCTCAGGAAAACCTTTTGGGCAAGGAGTTCAGCTGATCGTCCAGGGGGGACTGTGGTTGCCAGGGAACGACGTCCTCCACCCTACAGTTTACTGGGGGTGCAGTGAGAATACCTCCTAACACGTTAAGCATCCCACTTTTCATTACACATCCCACTGCATTTTAACTAAACCCATTCCTTTTGCCAAATGTGCAGTGCTTTGGAGGAGCAGGAACCCCTGGGTCACACACATGGTTTGCATTTAGCACTGCGAAAGGCCCTAGAGCTAAGCCTTTTCTTCAGCGAAAATGGTCTCAGGGCAGCCCTCAAAAAATGGCTCTGTGTAGGGAAAAGTGATCAACGCTCTCTAATGAAAAACACTGCATTTTCTCTGAAAAGTCACAGCATAAACTTAATAAACTTCTGGTCCGCCCTGCAATGTGGGAAGCCCCAGAGGGCCAGGTCTGTTTATGAATGAGCCTCCTCTTTCCTGTCAAGCTGAAATACACAGCTATCAGCCAGAGAGATAAGCAGCCCTCTGGCCGCTTCATTAAAACAAAGCTCACAGAGCAAAGGCTCTGCTCTTCAAGGACAGGATCTTAGCCCGTTACTTCCATCCCTTTTCTGGGCCCCTCAAAAGACTCTGCCAAAAAGCAGCTCTGCAAAATGTAGAACTGGCTCATGCCCTTGCATCTGGTTACAGCTTTCCCTGTCACCCATTTTACAAACCACACAACCTCAACACACATTTTTGCATCAACCTCGGGGCATTTATATGTTTGCTGCATTATTTGGCCTGTGCTGGATTTCCTCTGATTATCTTTTTCTTCTGGGATTGGTGGGCTAGAGGTGAGAGAGGGCCAATATTCCTCAGAGGCAGAAAAACTGTATTTTCACTCTTGTTTTTTTTAGGCAATCTATATTTTGGACCCTCCCCAGCACTGCCCTCTACCCTGCATGGATGGATGTAATTAAAGATGGGGAAGGCTGCCTCAATGACAGTGACTTTCTGCCAGAAATTCACTTTCCCCAGAGTGAGAGCTTATTTCTAGAAGGAAATCAAATCTCGGCTATTCTAATGTCAAAAACCACACCAAAAAAAAAAAAAAACCCCTCCCCCCAAAACCCAAAAGCCTCCTGAGACCCGAACAACTCGTGATATATTTTAAAAATTCAGCTCCCTTAAACCCACATGTTGATCCACACCCAGCTGGATCCTTATGTTATCAATTAGAAGCACTAATGTGGCTGTGCATGGAGCACATTTTAAAACATCTTTTCTCCATTTAAATAGAGGATACGTCAGAAAAGCAGGAGGAATCAGCACTCCACCATCCCCTTCTGGCTCACCTGGGCTTCATCTGTTCAGCTTGACAGCCAGCTAAAGCAAGATGGCCCTGCCTCATCTATCGACAATGAACAAGTATCTCGTCCAGAACTGGACATGTGCTTGATTATTCAGAGTCGGGAAAAGTGCCAGTATGACTCCCTGCCCAGGAAGTCGGAATATTTGCTTTCTGATGTCTATTTGCCAAATATAATTTGTTGCCATGCCAGTTTATTTTAATCAGTGCCCATTAAAAAGGTCTTTCAACTTCCAGTTTTGGAAACTCTTGTGCTAATGCAAAACACCGTCCAAAATGAACACTCAAACAAAACAAAGAAGCCCCCTATACTCAAAATTGCAGGATGCATCTCACCATGGTGGACAAGTCAACCTAACCCAATAGTCTATTGACTTCAAAATATCGTTATATGCTGGCAGATGGGAGCTACACTTGGGGAGGAACACTGCAGAATGTATAGATTTGTGGGATCAGTATGTTGGACACCTGGAACTACTGTAACGTGTGTCAATTATACGATAGGGGGAAAAATTAGAAAAAAAATCTTCTGACTTTAAGCCAACAATGTGCCAAGCTAAGGTGAATCTTTATCTGAGAATCTGCCCAGAAATACTGAAAATATCTTCTACCATGATGGCTGTTTTCACATGTAAGACCTGAGATTTCTCAATATAACCAAATTGTTAAAAACTTTTACATTCTGAGAAATTAAGACAAAGTTTTTCGTTATCAAATGGAAATGGTGCTACAGAAAAAGTCACATGAGAAACAAAATTTAATGTGCAGATGCTTCTGCTTAAAAAGTCAGTGGAGTTCCCCTGGGTTTTCTGAGACGAGCCCTTTGGTTTTCTCTATCACAGTGACCTCCAATTTCTTGGAGCACTGACTTTCTCTAACACATTCCTTGGGTGACAGAAAAAACCACCCTACTTTTAGAGAAGATGGGCAGTGAGGACCTCAGGACGAAGCACAGTAGGCCCACTTAGCAAATGTAAGGAGTTCAAGGAAGGATCTTTGCTCATAAACATGATAGCTGGCCCTCAAAAGAAATGTGTTCAGTCTTCACACTTTGCTCATAAGATTTCAAACCCCACTGAGGAAGAGAGATGTGGGGAGGAAGCATTCAGAGAAGGGTGTGTTAGAACTAATTCTACCCAGCTTGCATATTTGCCTGTGGCTGAGCTGAGCTATTGCCAAAGATGCTTTCAGAAATAGAAAATTCTATTTCTTAAAGGATAATCTGTTTTATTTCTTTAGCTTGGCATGGAGTTGTCCAGATCTGATTTCCTGCCACCTCTTTGGCAGTCTCCTTTACAACCAAATTCTTATCTCTGCATCTTTCAGCATGGCAGGTTGTGGGGAAGAAACTTCTGTTTGGTTTTTTGGGGGAAGAAACTTCATCACAGCATGATGTGAATAACACGGAGAGGCTCTATAGGGAAGCAGCAACAGAAGAATTTTAAAGAAAGGTGAGAAGGGGCAGCTGGGGTGGCTCAGCGGTTTAGTACCGCCTTCGGCCCAGGGCGTGATCCTGGAGACCCAGGATCAAGTTCTACGTCGGGCTCCCTGCATGGAGCCTGCCTCTCCCTCTGCCTGTGTCTCTGCCTCTCTCTCTCTCTCTCTCTCTCTCTCTCTCTGTCTCTGTCTCATAAATAAATAAATAAAATCTTCATAAAAAAAAAAAAAAAAGGTGAGAGGAATCTCAATCATTTAGCCCAAAGGAGAATGTTTGCAAATATCACCCAAAGAGGATTATTATAAAGAAGAGCAGACAGCTGTTCTTTATCTCTCTAGAGGGCAGAACATGAGGAAATGAGTTTAAATGGTAGCAATAAGGATTTAGGTCACAGAGAAAAGAACTTGCTGATTATGGGGATTGGTTAGTTATAAGGGGAATTTACGGAATCTCTTTCTTGGAAGATACTTAAGCATTGGATTGAAAACCATATGCCTGGGGGTGATTCAGATTTAATATTACTTGATGCTGGAAAGAAAAAGATACTGTCGGCTAGGCCTATGTGTTGGTTGCGATTAGGTACCAATCAATGTCTCAATCTCTTGATATCCTCAGTGTAATTATTTAACAAGCTTGCTCCTGTAAGGAGAGTGAACAAGACTACCTTTGGTTTATAGAAATCTTCAATCACTATGTGTCAGTTTCAAAAATTTAAGCTACAAGACTTTTCTTCTGCAGGCAAACTCTGTAGGAGGGGCAAATTCAATGTTGCTGTAATTAATGAGAAAAGGGGAAAATATTCCAAGGTAGTAATTTATTGATTGATTTACTTATTTTTAAGATTTTATTTATGTATTTGGCAGAGAGAGACACAGAGAGAGCACGAGGAGAGGGAGAAGCGGACTCCCAGCTGAGCAGAGGGCCTAATGTGGGGCTCGATCCGAGGACCCTGGGATCATGACCTGAGCTGAAGGCAGATGCTTAACCACCTGTTAACCACCCAGGTGCCCCCCAAGGCAGGAATTTAAAACCTTTCAAAATGTCATATCACTTTCTTTCTATATTCCTGCAGTATGGTTAACCTATTTGCACCTGCATTTTGGTTTTCTGTGGCTATCTTTCTTTTTAAAAAGATTTTGATTTTTAAGTAATCTCGATACCCAATGTGGGGCTCCAACGTATGACCCCAAGATCAAGAGCTGCATGCTCTATCAATTGAGCCAGCCAGGCACCCCTTGCAGCTATCTTACTTTAACTTAACCTGCACATGTGGGTGGCAAAGAGTGATCCTGCCATTTTTACAGTCACACCAGGGTGTGTTCCCATCTGTTCCAGTTGCATCTTTTCTGATCCCTGGGACTTAAGTCTCTTGACCCCTACTTTTTAAATTTTTAAATTAAAATTCAATTAACATATAGTGTATTAGATTTCAGAGGTTTAGATCAGTGATTCATCAGTCTTATGTAATACCCAGTGCTCATCATATCACGTGTCCTCCTTAATGTCCATCACCCAGTTACCCCACCCCCCACCCCTCACCCCCCACCCCTCACCCCTCACCTCCAGCCACCCTCAGTTGGTTTTCTATGGTTAAGGGTTTGTCTCCCTCTCTGATTTCGTCGTTTTATTTTTCCCTCTCTTCCCCTAGAACCCTCTGTTTTGTTTCTTAAATTCCACATGAGTGAAGTCAATGATAACTGCCTTTCTGACTTATTTCACTTAGCATCATACCCTCTAGTTCCATCCATGTCATTGCAAATGGCAAGATTTCTTCTTCTTTTTGATGGCTGAGTAATATTCCATCACATATTTATACACACACACACACACACACACACACACATATATATATATATAAAGATGATATACATCATCTTCTTTATACATTCATCTGTTGATGGACATCTGGGTTCTTTCTATACTTTGGCTACTGCAGAAATTGCTGCTCTAAACACTGGGATACAGGTGCCCCTTCAGATCACTGTATCTGTACCTTTGGGGGAAGTACCTAGTAGTGTGATTGCTGGGTCGTGGAATTTCTCTATTTTTCTCTATTTTCGAGGACCCTCTACACTGTTTTCCAGAGTTCTCGCTCCCTACTTTAGTCATATCTGTCTTTCTGCTTATCTCTTCTGACTAAACTTGGGAGCCTGAAGAAACTTCAGACTTCTAGAAACATTAGAGGCCTCCACAGATGCTCCTAATTAAAAACTCTGACCTGACTCAGGTAAACCTAAGGGTGTGTTTGACTTTTGCTTTAAGAACACAAAGTATGTTCAACTAAGCATTGCTGAAGAGAAGCCTGAAGGATAGGGACAGGCACACTTAATTCGAGACTTCAGCATTTATTTTGCTCTGTGAAATGCAGTGTTCCTTCCACTTAGATTTTTTTTCTGCCTACACACCCGAGAAACCTTCAGTATCTTATATTTTTGTAGGACTTGGGAGTTCAGAAGACTTTTCACATACATTCTTGCTTAAGCGTTCTTACCAATAACCCTGGGAAAGTAGGGGTTAGGGAAACATGGTTAATATATCTGGCTCAGATAAGAGGACTAACAGTTGAACTAGAGCTTCAAGTCCAAGGGCTGTACAGGTACATGGAGGGTGCCCCCTCCCCCTGCCCAGGACCCCCTTTCTTTTTTCTTCTTCTTATCATCAGACTTTGAGTAATTCTGTTCAGGAGCCACAAGGCAAGTTTAGATGAAGATAAATGATGACAACATCTAACCCATCCTTCTGCATGAATCTGTTTGGAAAAGGAAAGTCTTTTAGCTTGGAGAATGGGGAGGCACAATTTTTAAAGTGGCTTAATAGCAACTGAAAACTTCTCTAAACTTGAAGTAGTCTAGTTCACTCTTATGACGGGGTGAGCTAATGAAATAATTACAATTAGGATATCAAGAGATTGAAACATTAACTAGTACAAAATTGCAACCCACACGGAGGCTTGGAGGAAAATCTCACCAAAATGAAAAGACATAAACCAACCAGAAAAAAGGAAAACCAGGAGTGGAGACAAGCTGGGGAAGAAATGGGTGAGTGACCTAGCAGATTTAAGAGAGCCAGAACCTAAGCCAACATAAGAAAAGCTGAGAAACAACCAAGTTAGAACCCTCAACAACTCAAGAAATGATGGCATCAGATACCCTAAAAGAGAGGGTAAACATGAAGGTGCAAGCACTGGAGGTAACTGACTCCTGTATAAGGAGCAGTGAGATTTCCCTGAATCCCCTTCTCTACTCTGTGTGGGAGGACCCTGCCTTTCCTCAATCGGGAGGAAGACAGGAAGTTTACTCTCTAGAAGATGAAACAGAATTTGACCAACACCAGGGCAGCTGAGAGCAGAGAACCCACCTGAAAGAAGATTAAATGAAAGTCACGTACGTTGAATGTTGTGATCCCCAGACCTAGAGTTTCCAATTAGAAAGTAGGAAAACCTGTTTAATAGAAAACCTGATGAGCTCAAGAGAAAGATCCAAAGATATGTTATTAAGAGTTCTTCAATAAGCCCAGCCAGATCATCTTAAGGGAAATTCATAATCATTATTTCCGAGCCACAAGCTCAGAACTTACTCATTCTTAAATAATCCTGTATTAGCATTTTCAGAGAGATATTATATCCATGAGATGAAAATGGACATATATATTTTTAATTCATAGGAAAAATGTCTTAGAATTTAAAATTTTGAATGCTGTATTTAAAAATTCAGCAGGAAACTAAATGATAAATCTCTTAGAAATTAAGGAAAAAAGTAGAAAATAGAAAAGAAAGAGGATCATTCAAAAAGCTAATTTTTAAAAAGATTTTATTTATTTATTCATGAGAGGCACAGAGAGAGAGGCAGAGACATTGGCAGAGTGAGAAGCAGGCTCCCTGTGGGGAGCCTGATGTGGGACTCGATCCCAGGACCCCAGGCTCACAACCTGACCCAAAGGCAGATGCTCAACCACTGAGCCACCCAGATGCCCTAATTTTTTTTTTGAGAGAGAAGAGGGGAGGGTAAAGGGAGAGGGAGAAAATCTCAAGTAGACTCCCCATTGAGTGCAGAACCCAAGCAGAGCTCGATCTCATGACTCTGAGATCATGACTTGAGCCAAAATCAAGAGTCGGATGCTTAACTGACTGAGCCATGCAGGTGCCCCAAGAGGTTCAATTCTAAAAGGATTTCTAGAATAAGAGAACACAGAAAACAGGAAAAAACAAATAATTCTAAAAATCTTAATGCTCAAGGACATGAGTTTGTAGACTGAAAGGACTCAACGCCCAGCATAATGTATGAAAATACACCTAAATCAAGGACTATCACAAAATTTCTTCCATAAAAAAATAAACCAAACCAAAACAAACAACAACAAAAAATAGGCCAGGAATCTGAATGGCTTTGAATTTCCCAAAAGCAATCTTCAGAGCTAAAGGTCAATGAGGAATGCTTCTAAATTCTGAAAGACAATTATTTATGACCTAAAAGTCTACACTTTGCCAAACTGTCTACCATGTGTTTGTATAAACTGAGGATATTTTCAGATATGACAGGTATGACAAATATTTACTTCTTATGTGCCCTTTCAACAAAGGACGAAGACGTGGGAAACATGATACAGGCCATTCAGAACTAAAGTGCAGGGAACCCCCAGAACAGTGGTGAAAGAATATAAGAAGACAGCAGAGTCCAAACATAAAGGGCAACCAGTTCAGACAGGAACAGGTAAGAAGGCTCCAGAAAAGATGGAGTGAAGGAAATGAATCAGAAGAATATCTGAATGTATTATAAGGAGACCGAATCCACTGACAGAGTGCCAACAGATGAATTAGTGTGAGAAGTATACAGAAAACTAAGCTACTATGTGTATGTAGAGATAATCATTAATTCTAGGGAAAATTAAAAGTCAAGCCCCACATTGGGCTCCATGCTGGGCAAGGAGCCTGTTCGGGATTTCCTCTCTCTATGTGCATACCACACCCACCCCTGCCAACATGTTCTCTCTCTCTCTCTCTATCTCAAAAAAAAAAAAAAAAATCATGTAGAAAGAATAATATTATATAGCTAAAGTGTGATTAGCATTTTGGTAGTCATAATAATGTAAACAGTAAATACTGACCTACCCAAAATTTCAGTATAATTCTGTTAGAGTGGTGGGGATCGGGGGGCAGTCAGGGGCATGAATGTATAATTGGGGCACAGGGATTAAAAAAAAAGAACTAAATTCTTATTTTCCCTTGTAGGAGGTTGACAGAAAAGACCTAAAACTGATAAGAAGTAGCAATATTATACTGTCATTTTGATACAAGGATTAAATGTTCAAAAAAATCTGTTAAGAGTCAAAAATGGTGCTCTGAGGAGTGAGAAAAGGGATTCGGGCAGTAGGGGACTCATGTTCTTCATAACAAGTCTCATAGAACTACTTCAGCCTTTCAACTCTATGCATATACTGCCGTAGGCTAGTTTAAAGGCTAAAAAGTTTAACTACAAAATAAAAGTAAATACTTTTACCCCTCACCCCAAAAAACCCTTCATGGACTAGCAAGGCTCTCAGGAACATGAAGATTCTAAGGTTCCTTTCCAGAACCATTCTCATTCTAACTGCTCTTCCTCTTTGCAAAATCTTAATAGATAATGTAAGTTTGAATTTTCCAAACAGGATTAATAGAGCTTTAAGGAAGTATCCTTCGTGGTGCCCAAACCTATGATATGAAAAAGTAGAGACTCTGCTCCTTAGACTAACACACATTCCAGGTATGTAGGTAGAGAGCCGCAATTCAAACACATCACTTGGTTTTGTGCTCTGTACTCAGATGGAAGGGAAAGCATAATCAAAGAGAATCTGTCTAAATTAAGGATTGTTTTGGACTCAGAGGCAGATGCTAGCTTGAACCCCCAAATTATACCATATAAGGTCTGAGTTCCACAGCTTAGATTATTGTGGAAATTGAATGCACTGAGTCTGTGTTTGTACACAAACTTCTCTCCATGGGCTCCTGCATTACAATCTCTTTTCATTTAAATTTGCTGCCTAGCTGATCCAGGTGCAAAACCGAAGTAGTTCTGGACAGGATAGTACCACCGGGCTGGGAAGTGAGCCTCTTTCACACTTACATGATGTTGGCTTTCCTTCAGAGAAGTCTTTAAAATGAACCAGAGGCTACACATTTTAGTAAAAAGTCATTCTGAAGCTGTATCATATGTGATGCTAGCAGATGGTGGAGCCCAAATGACAGTGTCTATAAGCCTTCCAAATCAGCATAGTTTAGATTGCTGGAAGCCAGAGCAGAAAGGGTTTTTAGTTTTTCCTTTAATCTATTTCCAAACCTATTTCTCTATTAACAAAATGTAAAAACTCCTCCCCTTCTGGTTTGTTGGGGGAAGGGAGCAGGAACAATAAACTTTGGAATTTAATGAGTAGAGCAATAAATGCCATAAAACCATGCTTTGTTTTTTTATCAGGTTTGTGAGCTTGGCTAGTGCACAAAAGCCTGGGATTATCAGAGCGAGTTCAGCGGGTTGTGTGCCAACAGTGAGGGCCATGTGGTAGCCCTCCTGCCTGACCTGGCCTCACCTGGCCTGAGATGAACTCTCAGGGTTTGAGGGTGTAGCTCTATGGCCAAGGCTAGTCATGGCTGGGCAGGCACATGTTAAGCATAGGTTAACCAGCCCATATAAAACCCTCGGGACTACAGAATTTTTTTGGCATAGTTTCAAGTTCATTCCCAATATACAGCATAAGCTGCCAACAGCGCTGGAGCCTCATAGCCATGCGGGAGATTGGGAAAGATTGTGAGGCTGGTGTGAGATCTGAATGTGTCAGTATTCCTATGAAATATTATTTATTCTAAAATGCTGCTCTGCTAAAAGCTGTCCCTTCTGGTGCTTGTATGAATTGTTCACGAGGAAGAGTATTCCCAAGCTGACTCACAGAGGTTTGTATATCCTCAGAATCATGACATTTGAGATTAAGACTCCTATTTTCTCTCTCATGTGAAATATACCTCACTCAAACATCACTGACTAGGAATAATAATCTGAGGACTCAAAGCCCCACAAGTACACTTTCCTTAACTTTTGCTTTGGATTGTGTGACTTCTCTATGCTAGGCACAAAAGGATCTCTTCTCCTGCCATAATCTAAAATGATTCAGTAGGAGGATGCATTATTTGAATATTTGAACTCTTTGAAGAGTTCTGGTAAGGATTAAGATATGACTTCTCAAAGTGCCCTTCTGTGCTTCTCTGCCTTTTAAAGCAGTCATCTTGTCAGCTTGTCTGGTTGAATGGCCCAAGGTAAAGCCAAAGATCATGGCACTCATTGGTTCAATGGAAAATTAATGAAATTCTAAACAGAAGGGCTGAACCTGTCGCTGGTCTCTCAGCAACCAAGCACAATTTACCTGGGTTACAGTGCAAACTGTAAGTATTCAAGGACATAAAACCCCAACTAGCTCATTAGACATACCCTAAAATGTCTTTCTTCCCTATATCTATCTGCAAGGAAATTAAGAAAGAAGCAACATAAGAGCAGTCCATTTGTTTCTTCCCCACTGCACTAAACTCCCCTTGCCAGGTCCGCATTGTGTACTGGGGTGCGAACAGATTCTCTGTTCAGGCCAGAATGTTTCAACCTCAGGAGTAGGGGGAAAGGTCAAGAGAAGGGGCACATCAGAATTTTGCTGGATGAGGAACACAGCTTCAAAACAAAGTGCTTTGTTTCACCATTTCTATTTGTTTGCAACTCATGAAAATATATTTTAAAAATTTAAATAACTTTATAGAAGAAAGACATGAGAATTTTATGCTTATCAAAGAGGACATGGTATGGACTTTAAAAGGATCAAGAAATTCTGGTTTAAGCCATTGAGACTGGGGACTCTTACGGACAGTGCTCAGCCTCCTGGCAAATCTTAGCTTCCTTTTTCACTTCCTGCCCATTCATGTCTGTGCTGAAGTCTTTAGCTTTGAGGGAAGGGTTTAAATTTCTAGTTTGTCTACATCAATTTTCTTTAATTAAACCCTAACCACAAAATAGCTTTATTAGTGGCCAGCCTTCACCAACATCTCAATTGCAATTAACATAGTTTAAACATTCCTTTTCTAATGGTGCTTAAAGCAAACTATATTTTTGCAAAACCCAATTGATGCCAAATATGTACATGCGCAAACGGCGGGAATGACCTTTCTCTCTCATTCCTTATTCCATCCATTCATCCATCCAACAAAACACTGAAAAGTCTGCTGTGTGGCAGACACACAGGACACACACCAACTAATACTTGATGGTCACACTCACCTGTGTGAGAATAGATGTACCACAAGGCCCCTGTGAGGAGTGCTCCAATCACAAATGCTGCAAACGCAATGCCCATCACAGTGAGGGTGTCCAGACCATGGAAAACTGCTATAAAGAGGGGAAGCCAATACATACTTTCAGTGAGTCTGCACCAGATGTTTCAATTCTGTATTTCTTACACAAACACTGTCAGGAAGGTGGGCATTGACTAAGAAAATGAGGACAAAATGAGAGTTCCAAACAACTGCAATGTATTTAAAACTTACACACTTTTTTCTCAAAAGAAAAAATGAAATGATCAGATCTCCAAGATATCTTCAGTTTGAAGATGATTTGGAAAATGAAATAAGCACCCATTACCAAAATGTGGTGCACTGTTTCTTACTCATCAAACACTTCCAACAACGAGACAAGAAAACACAGAAAACACAGATCAAATACTCTACAAAAACATTTTCATGGACATTTACAAGTGTGAGAGGTAACAGGAAAAAAGGGGTGACAAGGAGGAAACATAAGGAAAGGATCAACTATTCCTATAGATTCTAACATCTCACTGGTCCCCTCAGATCAAACCCTCCATCTTAACAATTATATATTGTGTCATTTTAAACAACCTGCTTTTTAACACTTTTCCAATCGTGATCTTTCTATGAGGGGGACGGAAATACTTCTCGATGTGAAATGATGTCAGTTTTATGGTCAGCAAAACATATAAATAGAACCAATTGTTCCTCCACTTGGCAAAGATGTTTATATTTGAAATTAATTCCAGGCCACAGAAATAGAACATTTCCTTTCATTTAAGAGAACTACCTTCTGTGAATCACTTATAAGAAGTTAAAACCAGTTTCCAAGAGACAGGGGTTTTCAGGAGAATCAAATTTCTAAGCTATTTTTTAAATATAAATTTAAGGTACAGAATCTCCCCAGTATTTTAATTCCATTTCTCCATTCCTCTTGAGTCAGAAGCGACTCCAGCTGATTTCTATATAAATTGAATCTCTTTGCCTTTCATCTCACTTCAGTGTAAAAGATCTAGTTGTATAGACAAATGTGACCTCCCCAACTCCCGCCCCAGGCAGCCCCAGAACTTGTAAGGGCTCAGGAGAGAATGCCACGCTAGTGAAGATGCTGGAATTTTGGAATTTCCAAGTCCTGGTGGCTACTTTTCTAGACATATCCCTCTGATGTGTTAACTTCTGGAAACGGGGATAGAACAACTTCACTTGCTGAAGGTAGGAAGTGAACAAACAAAAGTCTGTAAAAGGTCTGGGGATCCTGAGGGAAGTATGAACTGGGAAGAACTCCAAAAGTTAAGTTGAACCAAACCATCAATTCAACTTAAGTTAGCCTGTAGATATTAAAAGATGATTTGCCTTTCTATGCTTACAGATGCAAAATTGGGGCATGACTGAAAGTTTCTAGTTAAAACTCCCCTGAAATTCTAAAAATGGAGATGTCATTTATGAAAATCAGGCTGGGAAAGTATGAGAGAAATATGTCCCTAAGTCTCCCTTTGTGGGCTCATGGATACTCTTCCATGATATTGTTGAAATAAGACACTTCATTAGAAAAGTTTAGTGCTTTGCGTAAAGGAACTCACCAGGCTGTTCTGTGTATGTGATGAGATCAGCCATGGAGACTAACACAGAGTTCTCAGGGAAGGAAAAAAGCACAGGTTCTCCCCCACAAGGCCACATCATCTAGAGGAGCTCTGGGTGTAAAGCCAGAAAGCCCAGGTTCTAGTCCTGCCTGAATGCCAATTATTACTGCGGGCAAGGCACCTAAGTATTTTCTGGTCAGAATTCTCTTCCATACAAAGTGATAAAATTGGCTCAAACCCCAATGCATTATTTTGTAGTAGTTGGTCTCTTTCTTTTTTTCTTACAACCTCCCCCTCCTCCCCTTTCTCATAGACCCCCCCACCCCCTTGGACAAGAGATGGTCTTTAAGACACAGCAACTAGTTCCCTTAGCACTGCTTCTCTGAGCAGGGAGGTACTGTTGATGATGTAAAGCAAACCACTTCCATAGCTATAAGGTTGTTTCTTTCTGTCTGTCTGTCTATCTATCTATCTATCTATCTATCTATCTATCTATATCTATCTATCATCTATCTATCTATCAATCATCTATCTGAGAGAGAGAGAGCACACACATGAGAGTAAACAAGAAGGAGGGAGAAGAAGAAGCAGACTCCCCGCTGAGCAAAGAGCCTGATGTGGGGCTTGATCCCAGGACCCTGCGATCATGACCTGAGCTGAAGGCAGCCACTCAACCGATGAGCCAGCCAGGCACCCCTAAATGCATGTTTTTATATCACAACTGATATAAGTGTGCAAATAACGAACTCTCTCTAAAGCTAGGTTAAGTTACTGCCTTCCCATGAAGGCCACACATGCCAGTGGGTCAGCAAATTCATCCTTAAAAGTGGCAGCCAGGAAAAAAAGAGGATGAAGGAAGGACAGAGGAACAGAGAAAGTGCGAGATTATGGGGAAAAAAAAAAAGGGCGGGGGGAAGACAGGGAATGAGAGCATAAGTCTTCTTATCAAAACTCAAAGTTTGCCAAATGCTCCATAACCAACTCATTCTTATAAAAAGCCCAGGAGGCTTCCTTTCGAAATAGATGCATAAAGACTTACGTGGAGAAATTGGATTCGGTTCCTTAAAGCTTGGACCTGTTTCTGAAAAAAAAAAAAAATCATGGTGCATTCCACAGAGAAACCAAGTTTTAAGCAAAAGTTCATCACAATCTCAGTTGAGACGGACACTGTCCTATTTGTTAAGACTCTGTGAAAGCTTTGTCAGTTATCCTCTTTAGATGTCAAAACTGTAACATGGGTTTTTCAGAAATTTTAAGCATTGTACTTTGTTAACAATCAATTGTATAGGCTCTCCAATTTGAAGAAAACTTGAAGGCAAATCAAGGAATGTGAGTCTGACAGTGTGTGTATGTGTGTGCGCATGTGTGTATACCTTTATATTTATTTATAAGGGGGTTCAATACCTTTAAATACTGTATTTCTCCAGTGTATACATGTTTTTCCACTTTCAAAAAATTCTTTTAATGTACACAAGTTTTGTGGGGCACCTGGGTGGGTCAGTGGCTTAAGCATCTGACTCCTGGTTTTGGCTCAGATCATGATCTCAGGGTTGGGAGACTGAGCTCCATGCTCAGCTTAGCACGGAGTCTGCTTGGATTCTCTCTCCCTCTTCTTCCTGCATTCACTCTCACTCTCACTCTCTCTCTCAAATAAATAAGTAAAATCTATTTTAAAAAGTACACAAGTTTTATAAAAGTGTCTTTATTCTTCTTTCCTTAATGCTATTATCCTACAGTTCAGCTTAAAAAATATATTTTATTTATTTATTTGAGAGAGAGAGTGAGAGCGAGCACTTGAGCATGTGCACAGGGGAAGGTGCAGAGGGACAAGCCGACTCTGGGCTGAGCAGAGCCTGACAGGGAGATCTCAGGACCCTGAGATCATGACCTGAGCTGAAACCAAGAGTTGGATGCAACTGAGCCACCCAGGCGCCCCTCAGCTCCTTTCATCACACATCCGCATTATCATAGAGCCTTCCTAATTGGTTTCCTTGTCTCTGCCCCTGCCCCAAATATTTCCTCCACCATATTTTCCCCCAGCATGAATTTTCCAGAGCCCAAAGCTGATGATGTTATCGTCCTGATTAAATTGCTCCATGACTTCCTGCACTTACAGGGAAAAAAATCTAAACTCCAGCATGGCACGCAAAGTTCTGCCTTCCTCCTCTTCCGACCTGTCGGGAGCCTCCTATCCTAAGAGTCCTTCACCCAAGCTGGGCTCCTCATAGTTATTTAAGCTACCCAAATTCTCCATGTTGCTCTAGGTCACCGCACTTTGCGATGCATCCCCCGAAACACCCTCCTTCCCCTGACCTGGTTTGTTCGGTATTTTCACTGGGAGACCTTCTCTGACTCTCTCACTGGCCCAACCTCCCCCCCAGCAGGGCCGGTCTCTACCCACTTTGCTTATTCATCCCCTGGTTGTTGTACGTGTACTCCATCACATCATAATTCTCTAGATTCTTGTCTGCCCTGAGGGTGGGGTCTAGCTCTTACTCATCTGTATATCGCACGGCTTAGCCTGGCATGGGACAGGCCTGCCAGAAATGTTGAGTGAAGGATGATTAGAATGGCGATGTACTTCTTGACAAGGGAGACAACAGAAGAAGCCTGGAATAAGGTTATATAAAAATGTTTGTATATTGTGACATTTCTGTAATGCTTTCGTGTTCAAGTCTCATTTGAGGTTCACACCAGCCCTGTGAGAGAGGCAGAAAAATTCTTATCACTATTTTACAAATGAGCATCCTGAGACTCTGCTGTCATGTGACTTGCCTAAGGTCACAGCTGGAAAGCATCAGGGCAGGGGCTGAACCCAAATTCCAGATTCTGCTTAGTAGGCTACATGACTGGGGAGTGTCACTCTGTCCTTATAGCAGGGGAGCACTGATTAAGAAGCTACTTGTGACTCACAGTGAGAACAGCACAGACCACAGGGTAGTGTATCATGGCCTAAAACTCACTTTTGTATGGCCTGTGAGCTAAGGGTATATTTTATATATTTCTGACATTAAAAAAAAAAACAAAAGATTCATATTTTATGACATATGCAAAGTATGTGAAAGTCAAACCTATTCCATAAATAAAATTTTTTTGGAACATGACCATGCTCATCATTTATATACTGTTGACGCCAGTATGTTGCAGGAGCAGCATTGAGTCGTCAGGGCAGGGAACGTGTGAGCAGCCCAAAACACTCATTCTCTGGCCCTTCATAGAAAAATTGTGCTGAGTCCTGGTGTAGACTCTACCCCTGCTCTTTACAGTTGCAAGTGGTGAGTGTTTAGCTCGTCTCTTTTCATCTCCATTTTCATTCAATAAAGGAGGAGAACACACACCTTGTGTTGGAATCCACAGCGGAACAAAAGAAATTGTGAAAAAACTGAGTAAACAAGCAGCATTTAAGGTCACGTTTATAAAAATAAAGAAGGTACATAGGCCTGTAAATGCTCAGGATTAACCAGGTCAGCTGGGCTGCCTACACTGTTACAGCACGGGGTGTGCTGGTCCAGCTCTAGAGGAAGGAATGCCACCAGATGAGTCACAGCCACCACAACTGAATGGTGCTTCCCAGAGCTGTGCAAAGTGGTGGTACCAGGATATGTTCATGTTGTACTTAAATAAAATTACTAAAATTAAAATAACTGTGTTTTTAAGAAAATCTATTTCAGTATGCAGAACATCACCAACTACAAAGTGAACACAAGAGACTGTGGAGTTTGGTCCCTTCAGCCTATTGGCAGCGATAAAATAATGATGGTGATGCCTTCCATTTACACACGTGTGTAGGGTTCTACAACTGACAAAAAGCCTTTGCTTAGATTTTTTTCCTTTTAAACTCCCAAGAACCCTATGAGGTGGGGGGTATCTAACCACAAAATTCTACTTCCAAGAAGCAGTGGTTTGATTCACTGAACTAAGTCCAAAGGCATTTAAAGGTCTCTATAGTGTTCATCATGTGAGAAACATACACGCTTCTGGGAAGAGTTCCATCCAATCAACCGCCCATGGCTGAACTTTGTCACTCAGAATCCCTAAGTGGTTTTAAATAATGACTCTCCCCTAAGGAGACCTCACATGTGAGAATGTGGGTTTTAGAGCAAGGCCTGTGTGATGGATGGCATTGTTTTAAAATTCTTAATGGACTTAGGCTATGATCTAATCCTTCTCCCCCACCCCAAATAGGGGCCTCCTCTCAGAGCTAAACAGAAACAGTTGTTGCTTATTTCCCCTGGGGGTGAAGCTCCTCCATAAACAATAACAAGTACAAGCTCCAGCACTGAGGTTATAGGATTTTATCCTCTTTTTTTCTTCTAAAAATCCCCCAATAACCCTTGTGTAGGACTAAAGGAGCCTGATCTCCACCGGAACCCTATAATTGAGCTGGCATGCTGAAAGGAAAGCAGGGGAACACAGCAATATTTACTTTTGGTTTAAGGGTAAAATTGTAAGAAAGGAGCCCTTGCTATTGCTGTGAAGAGAATGTTAACAATAAAGATTCATTTGCAGAAAGTACAAACTATAATCAACATTCTGAATTAAATCTTTTCATATACTCTTGAGCAAATTTCGGTCTGCCTCTAGAACCAAATTTCCCTCCTCAGATGGTTAGGCATGGTTTTCATAAACAGGATATTTCTGGGGTTATGCATGAGTAACTGACCACAGCTTTTAGCCTCCAGCTTTCAATTCAGTTCTCCTAAACACGGTAGGATCGAGCAGGCCCACAGACAAACAAGGTGTCTACTTGGTCCCCAAACCTACTGGTGTTTGGCAAAGAGGGAAAGATAGGGAGATGAATAAGCTGGAGACTCAGGAGGCCTCTGTGCAGACCTCTTTTAACATATAATTTTTACTAATTTCACTGTAAACAAACCCCTTCTCTGGGTTCTTTCCATATTTACGACATTCATTGCAATTGTGTCATCACTTATCTGTATCCTTCCACTTGATCGGTGATTCTTACCTGGTGATTTTTGCCCCCCTGCACCCCACCAGGACATCTGGAAATGTCTGGGGACGTTTTGGGTTGTCACAATGGGTAGTGGAGGAGTTTCCTATGGGCATCTAGTGGGTAGAGGCCAAGAATGCTATTCAAAATCCTACAACGGGATCCCTGGGTGGCGCAGCGGTTTAGCGCCTGCCTTTGGCCCAGGGCGTGATCCTGGAGACCCGGGATCGAATCCCACGTTGGGCTCCTGGTGCATGGAGCCTGCTTCTCCCTCTGTCTGTGTCTCTGCCTCTCTCTCTCTCCCTCTCTCTGTGACTATCATAAGTAAATTAAAAAAAAAAATTAAAAAAAACCAAACAAACAAAATCCTACAATGCCCAGGACAGCCCTCTATAACAAGAGTTATCCAGCTCAATACATCAATAGAGTCAAGGTTGTGAAGCTCTGCATGACACTGTGAAGGCCTTAAAGACAGGATGATGTGTTTACTATATGCCTGGCACATGGCAGGTACCGATAAACAGTTTTTGGAATAACCACAATTGTCATACATATCTTATTATTGCATTCATCTCCCTAAAACCAACCTTCATGAGGCTTTCAGGGTAGTCTTAAATGATCTGATCACAGGTTCCTTATCCAAGGGTTTTTGTTTTTGTTAAGACTTTATTTTTTTCTAAGTAATCTTCACACCCAATGTGGGGTTCAAAGCCACAACCCTGAGATCAAGAGTTGCATGCTCCACCAACTGAGCTAGCCAGGTGCCCCAATCTTCTGGTGGTTCTTAACTTTTAATGCATACCAGAATATTTATGGATGAGATGAAATGTCTGGATTTCCTTCAAAACAATCCAGGGACAGGGAGTGATAAAACAAGTTTGGCCATAAACTGGTAGCTGTTGAAACCAGAAGGATTCATGGGAGTTCATTCTACTGTTTTATTTTTGTGTATATTTATTTTGCATATATTTGTGTATGTGTTTGTTTGTGTGTGTGTATTCCAAAGTAACAACTCCTGGTGGTAAAGACTGGATAAAGTCTTTATCTAGTCTCCCTTGGATAAAGACTGAATGTCTTAATCTGTCCCTTAAACATTTCTACCATCTTTTCACTCAGCTTCCCCTCATCTCTACCTCAGCCTGAGGACAAAACCTGGCTGGGTGCATTAGAGTATTTTTGTTCTGGAAAAATCAAATGTGTTCCAGAAAGGTAACGCCTCTCTTGGATTAACTTCCATTTGACGTTCACAACTTTCCCTTTCATACCCCTTCTATCCCTACTCCCCTCAAAACCTAGTTTGGCTGAGAGGTTAAGAGGAAGGAAAGGAAATTAACATTTACTGAGTGCCCAAGATATGCCAGGTGCTGTCCTGAGCACACTTATTTTTAAAAAGTTATGTAGTGGAAATTCAGTATTTTGAACATTTAACTTGCTAAGAATTACATATTGTACATAAATCATGGCAAATTTGGGGATGATGTTTATTGTTCTTTCTCACTCATTTTTTATATGTGCTCTAAATTTCAGAAAAATGATTACTCTTCCCTTTCACCGTTTGCAAAAATTATCACTGACGTGGTATAGCCATTTTTATTGTGTAAGCCCCAGTGTTCTCAAATGCCACAAAAATGGGTCATGGCATCCAAAGCAAATAGCACTAACATGCTTATACTTCAAACTATTTCAGAAAATATGGTAGGATGGCACTACCTCAACTATTTTAATTGTTTTGCCATCAACCATAATGTGCATAAACTATTCATGTTTTCTGGGCTTTTTTTTGTGAGTTATGATTCAAAGTCACAGAACTTCTAAATTTTAATACTCTCTTAAATAGCTTGCATGTTTTCCAACATCTTACCATTTGGGGAATAGACTTTTTTCCTAAAATTCTTCATCTTCTTTTCAGTTCACAATCAGTAGAGTATTTGGGTGTGAACTTGAATACCAATATGATATGTATGGCATGAATAGGAGAAGGAGGTGGGAAGAGGGTGTGAACAGACCGATGCCTACATTGCTTGTAGTTTACTAAAAACTAGAATCAATCTCTGCCTACGAAAAGGTGAAGGGTTTAGAAAGGCACAGACTATGGAATCAAAGAGCCTGGATTTGAATCCCAGATCCATCATTTGTTTATATGTCATGTGATCTTGGTCAAGTTATTTAATCTTGCTCTGTACTTGCCCCACAGGGGGACTACAAGGATTAAATATGATTATCCACATGAAGCATTTAGCACAGAGCCTTGTACTGAGTAAATGCTCAGTAAATGTTAATCATTGTTGTCATCTCCATAACTATCCTCACCACCAGCACCATCATCTACTATTGTAAATTTTGGCAATAAAAGAGTGTTAACCCAATGCCAGTTCCCAAGGGACTGAGATGGTGGATATGTGCTGCAAATGCTCAGGCAAGTTCCATTAAAAATGGCACTTGGGTGATTCAGTCAGTTGGGCACCTGCCTTTGGCTCAGGTCATGATCCCAGGGTCCTGGGAGCTCCCTGCTCAAGTGGGAGTCTTCTTCCTATTCCCTGGCTTGTGATTACATGCACACATGCACACACACACACACACACACACACACACACACTCTCTCTCTCTCTCTCTCTCTTTCTCTCACTCTTGCTCACTCTCTTTCAAATAAATAAATAAAATCTTTATTAAGAAAAAATGATGGCCCAGAGGAGGGACCCAGAATTATTTAGTCTTGACAACCTATTCTCTGTCCACAGAAGGAAGAAACACAACCTGAAATGTGCCCACACCATTGGCATTGGGAGCTATAGAGCAGCTCTCTGCTTGGCTGTAAAGCTGATAACCAGAGACATTATCTGCTGTTGTCCCAGAAAACCTAAGTGTTGAGAAATAAGGTGGACCAAATGACCATGGAGTCTTGGAACTTTGACACAGCCTTCAAAGAGTACCTGTGTGATTAAAAGGGCAATGAGGGGATCCCTGGGTGGCGCAGCGGTTTGGCGCTTGCCTTTGGCCCAGGGTGCGATCCTGGAGACCTGGGATCGAATCCCACATCAGGCTCCCGATGCATGGAGCCTGCTTCTCCCTCTGCCTGTGTCTCTGCCTCTCTCTCTCTCTCTCTCTGTGACTATCATAAATAAAAATTTAAAAATTAAAAAAAAAAAAAAAGGGCAATGAAACATCCCACTGGTTGGACAATTTTTACCCCAAAATTCATCCCAGTAAGAGATACTTCTGGAGATACTATAATATCTGTGGCTTACAATAGTAACACACAAAGCTGGCAGGAAGAATGTTCAGGACACTGTTATTATTCAAATAAATGACCTTGTTATAATTCAAATAAACTAATGCTATTAGGCAAATGGTCACATTCCCATTTCAACTATCCTAATTCATTGAGAGGCAGAGGGAAAGCATAGACTCCAAGGGTCTGCATCATGGAGAAATGATTTCAGAGTCAAAAGAAAATAAACACAAAAGCTGGGAGGAGTCAGGGCTGAAAACTGCCCGAAAACTTACCTCATTCAGTGCAGTTAAAAAGCACATTTGCACACAGCCCCTGGGAAGCTGGCCTATAGTCCAACCTGCACTTGTTTAACAAACCTAAACAATGAACTTTCTTCACCACACACTTCTCCACTAAAGTCTACTCTCTATTAGCAAATCTCGTGAAACTGCTTTGATATTTGGTAAAACTTTCCTCTTGAACTTTTATGTAAAAGAACACTGAACTTTCAGGATAATTATACTAAGTTTAAATAAAAGTAATTACCTAATTTACAAGAGGAATTACTTAGAAAAATACCACCAAACTTAAAAGAAGCATGAATGAATTACTGGAAGTTATACTACTGCAATATTAATGCCCAATTATTGTTGGGTATAGAAAAAAGCGAGCTGCTGCCATCAATTACCCGCAGAACTACATCTCTGGAAATAGGTAAGAGTAACAGATGGAGCATGAGGTAGTGGTTGTTATTGTTAAACCACTTTAACAGTACAAAATGCAGCCAGCTGTTGCCGGATTGTGATATACTTTGCAACCTTATTAATTTACTTATTTCTTTCTCCTGGATCCAATAAACAGGGGAACTCTTTAGGCAATCCATTTAATTTTTTTTTTCGTTTTTAAAGTAGGCTCTATAGTCAGCATGGAGCCCAATGGAGAGCTTGAACTCATGACCCTAAGATCAAGACCTGAACTGAGATCGAGAGTCAGATGCTTAACCAACTGAGCCAGCCACCCGCCCCTGGGCAATCCATTTAAAGAAAGACCTTGGCTGGTACACTGTTTCAGATAGTTGAAACCCAATCAATCAAAGTAAAACAGCAACAACAAAAAGTGTTACTGAGGTACTAATAAACATCTAATGCGTACATTTCACACCACCTTCAGGATGGCTGGGAAATGAATTAAAACCTATTTTGCTTCTTCAAACAGGACAGCTGAGCGTTAACAGCTGGAAGAGTCTCTAGAAGCCATCTGGTCTAAACCCTTCCTTTTCTCGATAAAGAAAATGAAAGTCAAGGACAGAGGGGGAGATCTCCAAGTCCCAGTTAGCAAGGAAAGTTAAAAGTTGTGCCCCAGGCTCCTGGCTCTAAATCGGCACCCTCCCCACTATACGCTCTTGCCTTTGCAACGTGAGCCTGCTCCCACGAAAAGGTCAGATGTCACCACCACGTAGGTCAGTAAGAATGGCACTGCGATTTTCACAAAGGTCACTCCACCAAAGAAGAAAGTGGACAGCGTCCACATGCTTCTTACTCTATTAGGTACCATGTGCCTATGCTATTAGCCCCCAATACCTTGCCTTGCCGAATCCAACAATGCTTTTAGATCAGAAACACCATCCCGGGGCTGCCCCCAAGCCTAGATCTGGTATAGGCTCTACCCAGCAGGTCTCCCAGCGAATGCTCATCAACTGGAGACAGGATGCTTGGTGGCTTTTTATCAAGGCTCCAGTGCCGTGCTCCTCCTCTGCCCCCCCGGGGTGGTGGAAGTAGGCCTGGAGACCTAGCCCTGAAATATCTAACCCCAGAGCCTAGGAATCCACTTTTACTCTCCCAGATTTCTCTTAGTCCAGCACCCTTAGACAATGTCTCTAGATAGTCATAGGATCCTTCTAGACAGTGACAAATGTAGCTGCCCAGAGAGTCCAAATGTGCATTTGGCTCCACTTCTTCAGATGTTACCAGCCACCTGATGTGTTCTTGCTCATCCATGCACTCAGCTGTCCCCATCGGATGCTCTCCATGGTCCACAGGGCCCCAGGTCCATTGCTAACACCCCCCTGGAGCTCAGCTCTGCTTCTCTGTTGGTTTGGCTGACTGTGCCAACACAAGGTCTGGCTTTGCCCTGCCTGACAACCTGAGGCCACACCTCCTAGGACGCATCCCTCTTCTCTGAAAGAAAGTACAGACTGCCCAATGCTCCTGTGTGTGTAGGAAGAAGCACATTTGGCTTCAAGTAACAATTGTGACCATGTACAATTCTGAGACCTGAACTACAAATATGCATTTGGACAGTGGTTCTCAACCTTTCTTCTACTCTGATGTAGGATGGATGGTATTCACACGCAGCACCCTCCCCAATGGCGTCTGTGATCTTGGTACAGCCCTGGGAGACTGCTCGTCCTCAGCACAAACACTGCTAGTAGATCGTGAAAGATGGGCTGTGGGCTGTTCAATCCCGGCACGTGAGGAAGAACTCAAAGCCTTCCTGCATACTAGAGGAGTATATCTGAACAGCAACAGAGAGTGACATTGGGATAGGGACAACTTTGAAGCTGATCTAACATTTAAAGAGGAAATTATTGGCAAGCATATCACTAATAACCCAGCCACATGGGAGAGCACACCCCCATTTTTTTAAAGGCTCCTTTGGCAAAAATCCTTTTCTAAGGTTACTAATTGGTCCTTAAGGTATCTTTTTAAAAAATATTTAATTAATTAATTTATTTGACAGAGGGAGGAGAGCGCACGATCGGAGGAGGGACAGAGAGAGGGAGAAGCAGATTCCCTTGCTGAGTGAGGAGCTCAATGAGGGGCTCAATCCCACAACCCTGAGATCATGACTTGAGTTGAAATCAGATGCTTACCCAACTGAGCTCCTCAGGTGCCCTGGCCCTTAACGTATCTTTTGAATACAACTGTACTTTTGATTTACAGTATTGGAGCTGCTGCTTCTTTTTATTAGTTTTATTACTGGAGCTTCTTAAAATGAACAGCCCTCAGGCCCCTGTTCTCTGACCGAGCCTCCAAAAACACACCTTTACCTTCTGCTTCCTGGTGGATCACAGCGAGGGGCTTGGTGAATGTCTTCTTATTCTGCATCATGGCCCAGATCATTGAGGCATCCAGTGAAGTGCAGGCTTCATCTGGAGGCACACACTGCAGAGGGGCAGAGCAAAACAGGGTCAGGGGTCACTCTGAAGAGCCTGCACCAGCTCAGCCTGCTTAGTTGTCCTGTGCCCTTATCAGACAGCCCACAGCTGTTTACCACAGAAAAACAGGAGATCTGGGTGTTTTCTAAAGAACCATAAATAATCTGGGAGATAGAGTGGCATACCCAGGATATTCTCAGCTGTACTTGAAGATTCAAATATCACTGGGTGGCTTATAAACACTGCCTTTCTTCCCCATCTTCCCACAAAACAACTAGAGGTTTTAGTGTTATTTAGTCTGAAAAGTAAAGAAACTATATGATGAGTGTTGGCCCTTCACCAAGCTGGCTTCACATAAATAGTTCCTGTTTGTGATTTGTGATTGTGGGAAACTTTGTGTGCTGCATTATGAAAGCGACAGATTTTACATTTGTTGTCCAAAAAGATAATCATGTTGTCGAGTTTGTTTGGTTTTTTAAATCCTGGTATACATTCATTCAGGATGAAGCTTTCCAGGGTTGTCTGCTATAGTGTTCCAAACTGGAGCCCCAGGGGGGTTGTACTCAGGTGTGTACAAACTGCCTCCAGTTATTTTAAGGCCCCAAACTTACAATTAGCATGCCCAAGCCTCGTGTACCTGTTTTTTAATAGTGTCATCATGCTCCAGTACCTTTTTTCTTTAAAATAACTTAAGTTCTTTATCTATGCTTATCAATAGGTGAAACTCCAATGTAAATGACATCTACTTGATTTTGTTTGTAAGAAATATATCAATCCTTTAAAAGGTCTATAGCAAGCCATTCCCCAAAGCTAAAATGTTTCCAATCACAAAAAAGCAAAGTCTTTCGGCCTTATTGTCATTGCTGCTCTAAGCAACATATTAGAAGAAAACAACTTCTTCTTCTCCCTCAAAACCCAGAGAAAGGCCTTTACAACAGCCTTCTTGTACAGGGAAACAAAAGATTGTCTGTGGAAAGGCCTCCTTATTGAAAAGATTTGCATTTTAGAAAAAGCCTTCTTACTTTGCTATTAGTTCTTCATAAGTAAGAGTCAACAATTCTATACCCAACTTATGGCTTAACTCTGGCCTTAGTTTCATCAGCTAAGAGCAGGGCTGGACTCCATGATCTTTCAAAACTCCTAAAAAGATTCTTTGGCTCTGCCTCCCATCATAGAAAGCACTGAGAAGTCACTAGAACTGTGGAAATATTAACTATAAGCAGTAAACACAAAGACAACCATTGTCTTCTCTGGTTGTCAACAGCTCATCTGAAGCCACTGCTCCATAAACTGTTGACTGTTGTCAAATCTACTGTCTCATTTGCTCCTCTACTCCTGAGGGAAGCCAGGTACTATTATTTCACTTTACAGATGAGTCTATCTAGATTCTGAGGGGTCAGGGGGCTTGCTTCCAGTCGTTAGTAAGCAGCAGGCCTTCCTTCTCAGTCCCCACGCTCTTTCCACTTTCTCTTGCCTTGGGTTTAAATAAGGACTTTAGGATTAAAGTCACATCCCATGTCATCCACTGGGAATTAGAACTCTCCTTAGAATGTTCTGGAAGGAAATATTAAGATTAATTCTCACACACTACCATGCTGGATGGTGCCAAGCCAGGCTCAGATAGAGGTAACAACCAAAGCCATCAGTAAAGACCCTTCATAACTGCCAGCCCCAACTCCTATCCTCCCAAGATTCCTAACACCTAAAAGTCATCCTCTGGCTGCAGAAGCAGCTGTGTCTCACAGCCAAGCATTAAGTTTCCCTATGACTCTCTACCACAGTTCACTAATGGGCACCAGAAAGTGAATGACTACAAGGCTAAGGCATCAATGTTTCCAAACGCAACCTATAGAACATAGTCTAAGTCATCTTATATATTCATGCTCCCAAATGATTACAATCAGATTTATTACATTTTCATATACAGTATAAAATGTTCTTTGGTGGTGTCGGAGAATGGATGCCCAGGGGAATATAACAGTGTAAAAGCATTCAGATCAATGGTAGCCTATCCAATAATAATAATAATAATGTAATCTTTCCTGCTCCCTGTATACCTATCTCTTAGGACCTATGTTTTAAGAGAGAATTCCACACACACATTTATTGATATGCTCAGCCATTAGTTTCAAATATTGATATGTGACTACAGAAGTTTTACATGTCAGCTGACACTGTGTGAGACAGCTACAGAGTTAAGTACACATATGGAATTATACATAACCATGGCAGATCATAGAAACAAAACTATGACAGAGACACCTTTCTTGCACAAAGCCAAACTCAAGAGGTAATTAACCTTGCAGATTCCCCCCTACACAGCCATTCCAACAAGGTCAAAGTGTTCTGATTTCTGTTGTGGCAACAGAATGTACTGGTTCAATATGGGGAGTGACATGAGGCAAACACAATGAAGCAGTACAAAGCTGAGAAAAATTAAAATATTTGTTAGTTTCCCTTAGAAGTCCTCCTGAGACAAGTCAACCTTATAATTCACCCAGAGAAGGTCAGAAAACAATTGCAATACAAATTGCACTGGGACCTGGAAAAATTAATCCTCACACTGAACTTGTCCTTTCGGCTCTCTGTATTTTTGGCACCACACACTATCTGAATTGCAAAGATAAAGCCAGACCTTTCTCTCAATGGAAAACAGTCTTGATTTATCATTTGTAAGATACTACTAAGTAGCATGCATGGAAAAAAAAAGTCATACTATCAGGATTTATACTCTAAGACTCCATAAAACTCACGGTTCCCTGCCTACACAGATTTTATTACTTCAATTGGGCAGTTCCCAAACCAAAAACCTCAACCTGCAATAACTCGTGATAAAACTTCTCTGGTAGGTCACTGCCTCACCTAAAAATGTCAAAATAACCTAGAGATGGATGAAGGCCCGCTAACCTTAGGTAACTTCTGGGGGTCCTTTTCCTTCTTGGTGCACAATGTGAGTTCACACTGTAGGAAGAGCAGCGAGGTGTTGAAAATGGACTTAAACACAAAGCTGAATCGCTTCTTGTCCATCTCAGCTTGTGGGATAGGAAAATGCACTCTCTTGGGACTGTAAAATTTCACAGATTCATCTTTAGGACAGATGTTTTCAATGATAGTGTAATCAGACATCCTATCAGGGTTTGAATATGGAGAGATAAAACACGTTTGGATGGCAAATCCCAACTCTTGGTCAGCCTTAGTAACAGACACCTACAAGAGAACAGAAAGATCAATCAGAACCAAGCTGGCATCTCACTTTTACTTTAGGCATAAGGGTAAAACAGACCAACTCAGCGCTTCTGATGAGGGACACTGATTTATTTTCATAACATATTTATACAGTCTTCTTTCTAATTACAAAAGTAATACAGACTTCTTGAAAAAAAAAAGATGCTTTCCATTTAAACTTGGTGTGGATGATGACAGTGAATTATTTAGTTCAAATGTCAGTCTGGAAGATTCCAATATAAGACGAATAAAGCCTCTTCAACCCCCCATAAGTCCTCTGGGAGATAAAAATAAAAGCATAGCATGCACCTAAAGTGGATTTTCCAAAATAAATGAAATACCAACAGGCAAAGCCCCTAGTGTCCTACTATTATATCATGTCTTAATAGTGCATCACCTGAAAAGCTAGCTATTTTTCAAAACCAGTCAAAAAATAAAGTACAGAGGCATTCTATTTAACGTAGGCAGAGAGGACCGAACTTCTAAACTGCCACAAGTCAGAACGAGCCTAAAACACTGCGGTACAGCTACAGATTCATCTCAAGTCCTGCTTTACAGGCCTGCAGGCAGAGCTGGCCTGTGGGGTTTGGTGTCCGGGGCTGTGCAATCTGGTGGCGATCACAAGCCTGGCAAAGTGTCCTAGCTGCTCACAGGTCCAAACCAAGCCTTGCCAAGTACTCTCCCTTCGCTCTTTAAGCCCAAGGGTATTTTAAGGGAAATCTAATCTGGAATTGTTTCCAACTCATTATACTTCCCCCTCTTACAAAACATTTGTATGGGCTACGTCCAAACCTTGTTAAGGTTCTTTTCTTTAGAAACAGGAAGTGGTGTTTGGCCAAGTA
Organism: Vulpes lagopus; assembly: GCF_018345385.1. Taxonomy (NCBI): domain Eukaryota; kingdom Metazoa; phylum Chordata; class Mammalia; order Carnivora; family Canidae; genus Vulpes; species Vulpes lagopus. The sequence continues at coordinate 146,164,365 of NC_054826.1, read as the reverse complement.
TAAACAGAATTCAAACCTCAACTATCCTGAACTCAGCTAAAATCCCAGACCAGAGTGGATTCTCCATGTGGTGACACATGGATCACTGCATGAACTGCTTTCCCCTCATGCCTCATTCCTTGACTAAACTTAGGATCAGCATAAACTTAAACACTTTAGAAATAAAGTTAGTCCTTAACCATAAGTCAATAGCCCCAGCATCCTTTCAAAAGGCGTGGAGATATAAACACACTTTCCATTCTGAGAACCCAGGGGAAACCCCTGACATAGCATGGGGCTCTGAGGACACAGCAGTATTTTGAAAGATTCCTACTTGGTTAACTACAAGACACTCGGCAATGAAGATGACTATGATCATGTCACTTTGTGGTGCCTTCAGGCTCAATCCCTCTGGAATACCTCGTGAGCTAAATAGTTTCATCTCCATTTTATAAATGGAGGAAAAACTGAACATACAGGATGGATGACTTGTTCAAAATCCTACCTCGGAAGCACTGGATAAAACCAAGCCTTAAACCTAGGCCTTGAAATCTGAAGTCTATTTTCTCTTTACTGTTTCACAGTAGCCACAGGGTCAACCAAAGCCACCATGAGGTCCGGGGAGAACACCTGGTGGGAAATCTTTCCCGGAAGTAGTGTTTGGGATTCTAAATATTCAACATCACTATTTTGGCAATATTTCTAAAAAAATGATATATTTTATCTGGGAAAGATGGCAAATTACATGTATCTATTACTAAAAAGTGTCCTTTAACATGAACTCAGAATCCACAATGCAAAAACAGACTTAGAAATGCAAATCTTTCCTCTAGTCTCAAAAGAAAGCATGTAATAGTAGAAACTCTAAGGTATCCCAAAAAGTTGTTTTAGAGGAAAGAAATATTATCACCAAGTATTCTACTCTAAAATGGTGTTGGGGTGAAGAGTGCAGTGGGTTAAGTGGCTGCCTCTTGGTTTCAGCTCAGATCGTGATCTCAGGGTCATGAGATAGTGCCCTGCGTTGGGACTCTGCTTGGATTCTTTTCCCTCTTCCTCTGCCCCTCCCCCACTCAGATAAATAAATCTTAAAAAAATAATAATAATAATTTAAAAAAGGCCTGGAAATGAGTTGTAAAAGGACTACAGGTCTTAGAGGGAGACAAGCCCAGGAAATCATGTGCTCTGTGAACTCGGAACCTCAGTTTCCTCCCATACAGAATAAGGATACCAATACCTACTAGAAACAGTTATTGCGAGGATCTGTAAGTCACAATTACACGCAAACAATACAGTTCCCAGCTAGTCAATAAATGACAGCTGTAATTAATAGTACTATTCTAGATTTAAATTTGGGTGTTTACGAACACTTCTTTTTAACACCCCAAGACAAATGAACTAACAGAAAAACTGTCATTATGTGACCAACTATCACCCAAAGATGACCACTGGCAAAATCAATAATGCCTTGGATTAAAGGAAAAAATATGGTCTAGAAGGAACAGGATTCTGGGGGTGTGTCATAAGGACAGCTGGGAGTAGAAACTTGGAAATAGTTCTTTAGACCAAGCCAGCGATTCAGGGAGTTTCATTTGTCTAAATAAGTAAGTTAAGTATCAGCACTGGAGTTCAAACAGAAACAAAGATTGGGTGTGGCTGCTACCTTATTTTGCAAAATATTTACAGATTCTCTAATTTAGGTGGTTTTAAACAACCTTAAAACATATACCACCCTCCTCAAATTTCCTCAATACACTTGATATTTAAAATATCAAAAAGATTCAGTCCAGCAGCAAAAAGATTCAGTCCATTTCTTTTTCATCATTTGACAGTGTCTTTGACTAAATTTAACTTTGAAAAATATAGATGATATATGAAAAGATATAAATGTGAAAATGAGAAAAAAAGAATTTTAAGTAATCCAGCATTGGGTGGACTGGGGAGAAAAACCAAAACACCCAGGGTAGGATACAGGAGGATGATTGGTCACTGATTAGCATAAAGCAGCAAAGCCATAAATTAGCAGAGCCAGGTACACATTTGGAAAAGAACAAACTGCAATTAGGCAGGGTTCCCTAAAATCTAGGGCATGACTGAGAGTCATTGCCCAAATGCACACATGTGGACTGCGCAGCCAGAAATGCAAGAAGAAAATAATGATCTTGGATAAGAAGAGACCTATAATTAGGAGCAGCATGTAGAAAGCAGTATATTTCCCCCCATGGAGAAAGAAAGGATACCCAAAGAAAGAGAGGATCTCTCAAAACAGGGAATCAAAAAAGAGGAGAGATCCAGGAAAATGTCTAGAGTCACTGGGCTCTATCCCAGAATCAGAACACATGTGAGAGTTATTTATCTTTCTGAAACAGAAATATGTGCTCTGAAGTCATATAGAAGTATTCCATTTTGACCCCATAAGCTTCTCACTCCTCCTATAGTGAAGTAAAACATAAGCTTGAAGTTTAGCCCCAAAACTAGCTCAGCAGAGGAGGATGTTCCTGTAAGACCAGCAGACACCTGAGGGCCATAAGGATATTTATCTTTTTCTAGAATCTAATCTGAATCTGGATATTTGTTCGCACTGCTAAGAGGTCACATTTTCTCCCCTTTAAATAGCACTTTGAGATAAATGAGAGTCGCATCTAGTGGGTAACACTGTGGGCTCTCGAGCCAGACAACCTGAGTATAGACTCTACTATGAAGTCCACTAGTTACTAACTGTGTGACCTTAGACAAGTTTGTGCCTCAATTTCCTCACCCCTAAAATGGGGATATCACTAGTCTCATCGGACTGCCTTGAAGAGTAAATTACTACAATAATTACAACCAACTTTGGCTCAAAATAGGTCTGTAATAAATGTTAGCTGTTATTATTTCATTATTACTACCACTGCCTAATATTTTTATAGTTATTCCACAGACTTATGCTATGCATAATCTTACCATTATGCATATGAAACAGTTTAATACATTTATAGATACATTTAGATAATGATCTAAAAAACCCTCAATCTCCATGAGACAGGGTAGCATACAGCATTTCACTGAAGTGTGTTCAATTTAAAAAATACTGTGTGAGGTGGGGTGAAATATTCCTGGTTAACTCTAACACTGCAACTACCGAACTGTAGTTTAGAAGGACAAGCTAAGTACAAGCAAGAAAAAGGCTTTATTAGTAGAATTCACACAACTAATTTTTTAAAAGCACTCATCTGTAAAACACTATCCCCGTGTAGTTAATCACGCAATGTCTTGCTTTGGTCAGAAATCCACCTGGATGCATTTTCTGAGCCAAGCCCTCAACCCCAGAGCTGGTTACGGGCTGTGGGGAAAAACACAATGAGGTCTTCTGCTGCAGGAACTTGCCTCTGCCCGAGGAGCTACTACAATTCAGCCCTAATCTAAAAGCACAAGGCTAATGTCCAGGTCTCATACCTCAACATAAATGTGTCCATTCTCTGCCACGGAGAAGACCCCCTGAGAGGGCACGAGAAAGAGGTCAGTGTTGTATAGCTCCATGTTGAAAGTGATGTTTCTGTTGGGTGGGTCCTGGAAGCTACTGGGATTCCCCACCTGCCGCAGGCTGCAATTAAACTGGGGAAAACAAATAAACAAATAAAAACAGAGATAAATCACAGTCAAAAGAAGGACGAAGACCCTGGCACTTTGTAGGCTTTGGTCTGTAACATCCACTCCCCCAGCCCCCAACAGTCCCCAACTAAAGCCAACCAAAAAGACAACATTCTCATAAACTAATTGCTGCAAACAAACGTACCACCACAATTTCAGGTCGGCTGAAGAAGGAAGTATCTCCTTCATCCATATCTCCCGGAAATCCATTATCACCTGATTCCAAATCTTCATAACCATCTGGCCAGCCACTACTATCTCCAGGTGACGGAACCTGTATCACAATCTAAAAGGCAAAGAAAGCACAGACAATGTCATTAAAATACCAATCACGTGATTTGGTTCTACCTCACACAAACACCCATGTAATAATTCAGGTGCAAAGTGAAAATCTAACTAAAAAAAAAAAAAAAAAAGACTCCAAGTTTTCTTAGGATTTTATCTTCAAAGAGATAAAAATAAAGAGAAACCCAACATACATTCGAATTAAGACCTAAACTAAAATATGCATTTTTCCTTGTGAAAAATAAGACTTGTTTCAAACAGTGGGAAAACATGAGGCACTGAAATAGGGCTAAATGGGGTTGTCAGTAGGCTAATCTACATTGGAGGGGATGGGGGCTTCTTGTTAGGGGCTTCTCTTTACATAGAAAATTCTAGGAAAAAAAAAGAAAAGAAAAGAAAATTCTAGGAAATAGAGCAGCCCAGGTGGCTCAGCAGTTTAAGCGCCACCTTCAGCCCAGGGCCAGATCCTGGAGACCCGGAACAAGTCCCACGTCGGGCTCCCTGCATGGAGCCTGCTTCTCCCTCTGCCTGTGTCTCTGCCCCTCTCCCTGTGTGTCTGTCATGAATAATAAAAACTTAAAAAAAAAATTCTAGGAAATACTAAGAGCGGGCTAATTCAAGGAGCTTTTCTTATTTGTATCCATATCCACAGAGATTTGTAGAAACTTTGACTTAGAAACAAAGTACCCAATGTTTACTAATGAGCAAATATCCTCATCTTTTTTCTGTACTCCTCTTTTTCTTCATTTCTTCCCCCCCCCCCTTTGTGTCTGGTGTATGGATGTAGGAAAGAATCATGTTTTAATCTGTGACAGTATACCTTAACTTTGGTTGAAATGATTATTCCTAGGTTAGTTCTAAATAATATGAGAAATTCACCTGAGAACCATGACTCCATAAATAAAATCCTAATTTATTTGCTGTATAGAATAGTCATACTTTTAGTTTGGTTTTGTTTCACAGGCCTATTAGATTTTTGAATATGTTGCAAAACAAAAATATATGGTAAGTTGGAAAATTGCTACAAATAGTTATAATTGGGACAACTACAATATTCACTGAAGGGAGCAGCATGGGAAGAGAATGTAGGAAGACCACCTCTCCATTCTTTCCCAATTCCATAGAACAAAGTATTGATGGAATTGAAGCCAAGTACCTAGAATATTGCTTATGCTACATATCATCATCATAACACACACATATCCATACACAAACCCACAAGAAGAAAGGGATTTTTAAGGGCTTAAGATATACCTTTCTTTTTTTGAGGCAATTTTTTTTTTTTTTTACTTAACCCACAGATCACCATAGCTTCTTATTGATGTTAATTTAGTCATGTTTAAAATTCCAAAATTAAGTATATCAGTAATGTATGTCATTCCTTATATCTGGAAAAACTGGATAATGTAAGAAAATTACTGTTGGAATTGGCAGGAGAGTGTTCACTATAGAGGTCAAAGGTTAATAAATTATTCCAGTAACAAAGGGAGATTAGCTGGGCCAGCCTAGTGTCAGGGAAAGACAGTGGATGAGACGTCAGGAAGCTGGATTCAGTCCTGGCTAGGCCGTTAACTAGTTCTTTGAATCTAAGCAAGTCTCTTAACTCTTGGGAGTTCAATTTCCTCACCTGTGAAATGAGGAAGTTGAATGATATCATATTAAGGTTCTTTCCAGCTCAAACACTCTAAGTCTGAAGAATAATAAACTTGCACCCATAGGAGAGTCAGTCCCCACATGAGCCACACTGATGGAGCACCTGATCTCCAGTGTTTCCTCTGGATGGGTCAAGTGTATCTACCAAAGGGCAAGTGTATCTACCCAAAACTGGCCCAGGGGTTTTTGAACCTTATTTTTACCATCTGAAGTATAACCTGAACTGTAAAATTAACACTATAAAGTTCTTTTGAAATTTCATGTTTCAAATTCTTTCAGTATTCACTGCCTAGTGTGTATTTCTGCAAGAATAGGCTTAATCTGAAGAAAAACGATTTAGATGAATGAGCTGACAAGAATGATTTCTGAAAAGTGTAGGTTAGCTTTGGCAGTGGATTATCATTGGGGGAATCTATGTAATCTCCCTCTGGGTGATGTCAAAAGCAGATTTGCTTCAATTTAGGATCTTTCTCAAAAAGTGGAGAGAGACTTGGTAATAATTTCTTGAGGGCCCTTTTTGGATTTCTCTTGGTTCTTTTGCTCATGAGGAAGGGAGAAGTACTCTCACCTCTGGACAAGACTCAAATGAGGCCACAGAGACCACAGAGCTGGTTAGCTCCACTGTGTAGACTCAGGGTTAAAGTACATTCCATTTTGTTGAGAACTGATGCTTAGCTTTGTTTAGGCCTGGGATATATATGCCTCTGCTCATTGTCATAGAAACGTTAAGGCTAATTTTAAGGTAACACCCAACAAAACTCTGGCAAGTAGCCAAGCTTTGTTCTGGAGAACACTCACGGAGTTATAGTAAACCACACCATCTGGGGCTAACCGCCGGTGCCGAGTACCACAGCCATTCAGGGGAGACTCCAAAATGAAGTGGGTGCCATTCATCTTGGCCTTGCAGGTAGGATCCAACAGGGTGAGCTCTATTCCTGAGTAGCTGTTGGCCTGAAACAACCACCACCAAAAAGATAAAGGGGGGTTCACAAGCAGTTCTGCAACACACAGGGAACATGTTTTCCCAGGCTTCCCATTATCCCTGGTCTTCCCAGACAGTATTGGTTGCAGGAGGCCTGCATTCCCCCTCCCTGCTTGCCTCTTCCCAACCTACCAAGGATTGTGTTTGTTGGCCTTGGAAATTCAATACCAAAATATTGACACACATGGATCTGGAACCCCCCCTTAACTGAGAACAACAGGACCTGAGTAAGAATCACAGCCAAGGGGAAATGAGTCCATCCAACTGAGAAAACAGTATCAAGTCCTCAGAGTTCAAAAGTGAAAGAGCTAGAAGGAAATAGCTAACACATCCTGGGGCAAGATGGGGAAAGAGGTGGCTTTCTCTTCTCTCCTTTAAGAAACTGTACTGACCTGCAAAGAATCTTTTTCTACAGCCACGATCATCTTTTCATTGTCACATTTGACTGACAGGGCAATATCCACACTCCCTTGCACCTCCTCAGGCTCTCTGGGATCAGGAAACAGTCGTATGCCAGGGATGACAGGGTCCTTTGGCCGAGGGACCCCATCTTCTCCCCCTTCCTTCTGGCCTCTCCTGGAGATATCCGGGAAAGGAAAGGGGAAACCTCCATTTCGGCCTCCTCCTCCCCGGATGGGTGGGTTCTCCAGGGCAGGCAGGGAGCCAGGGTCCAGCAGGATCCGTAGCTCAGGAGGGATGGTATGGACTTCCTCATCTCTCATTTCCTCTGATGGTGACAGAAGAAAGCAAAACATCATCAATGCCTGATGCCAGGCCACAATCATCATCATTAGAAGGAAGAACAAGAGGAACTAACACAGAGTGCACATGTGTAAAATTACTCTTTACAAGCAATGTATAAAGGATATGCAGATCCAGAAGCCTGAATTCTAGTCCTTGTGGTCTTTCTAACTGGCTTGAGTGGCTTTGGGCCAGTGGCTTATTTCTCTGTGTCTTGGTAGTGTCATTTTTTTTTTAAGATTTTATTTATTTATTCATCAGAGACAGAGAAAGAGAGAGAGAGAGAGAGAGAGAGAGAGAGAGGCAGAGACACAGGCAGAGGGAGAAGCAGGCTCCATGCAGGAAGCATGATGTGGAACTCAATGCTGGGACTCCAGGATCACACCCTGGGCGGAAGGCAGGCATCAAACCACTGAGTCACCCAGGGATCCCCTGGTTGTGTCATTTTAAAAATTGAGGTTGAGGGTGTTATACTCTATTTGGCAAATTGAATTTAAATTGAAAAAATGTAAAAAAAAATTGAGGTTGAATTCGGTCAGTAGTTCTCTATGGCTGCACGTTAAAATCACTGGGGAGACAAAAAAATCCCTATACCCAGGCTATACCCCAAGTCAAATAAAAATCAGACTGTCTGAAGTAGTGCCTAATCATAAATATGTTTGAAGCTCTCTGTATGATTCCAATGTACACTCAAGGTTAAGAACCGTTGGACTAGATAATTTCTAAGGCCCTGCAAGCTATAAAAATCTATGATTTGAGTAAGTTATTGGACAATAATATTCTTCGAGTGCCATTGAAATATCTCCTTTGAATCTAGAGATTATTTAAAATAATTTCTCTAAGGATTTCATGAAATAATACTGGCATTTTTAAATTATTTGCTACCTCCTTTTTGCCTGCTTAATTCTGACAGGTATCTGGGCACCCTGGCCTTTTAGAACCTTGTCCTGAAGAAGGAAAGAAAAAGCTATTTAGGTACACTTATTCCTTCAAAGGGAGAGAAATATTCCCACATAATTAATGCTCTGTCCTATTTTCAATAATTCAGGGAAGAAAAATTTTCCCAGTTTTGTCTATATTCAGTCTCAAAGCCAATGCTTAAGGTCAATCTGTCTCAGTGGGAGCAGGAAATACAGATACAGATGACCACAGGACATTAATCCTCCTTCAATACTATCTTTCGGAAAAAAGATGGCATAGCTGTATGGATCCAAAAGAAGTCAGAGCTTTAGAGGGTTTTTCATTTGTACATTGACAAAAATCTTCACAACAACTCTTTGAGGTAGGGCCTATTTTTTTTTTTCTCCCATATTACTGAGGAGGAACAACCTGAGACTCAGAGGTTAAGCAACTTCTTCTTCCAATGGTGAATAATAAATGGCCTGTACTCATGCTCAGTAGCAGTACCACTGAGGTGAGGAACAGGTCTAGAGATCAGAAAACTTGCCATTTGAATCTCACTAGCTACAATGCTCTGGAAAAAGCTCAAGAATCTGTTAATATTCTACTTTCAGCTCCATCCAACTGGGGTAAGAACTCCTGTGTTCCCTCTGGGTGAGAGTGAGAAGCGCCTGGTGACTACTGTCCAGTAAGATACAGCCTAATCTAGGGCTTCTCCCCTGCAGTAGGAGCAGCTGTACCTCCGCTGTAAGTGCTTAGTAGACGCTTCTGAGAGAAGCCAAGCTAATTTGTTCTTAAGGTAATCACAGTGAATTATGTAATGTACGACAAAGTTCTCCAACATGCAATTAACTCGGTTACTGAAAAATCTGTACCCAAGATCATTTCCTCAAAATAATCTATCACAATTCTAGATAACCTGACACTTTATAATGCAGTCAAATGAATCATCAAAACTTACAACAGAACAATAGCACCATATAAGCTGAAATGAGAGTTTCTCATCGGAATGCCTCATTTGGTGGATATTTTTACTTCAGGGGAAAAAAAAAGTCATGCTTACCATTGTTTTCAAGCCGAAGGTGGAATCTATTTGCCACAGGAGCCACTGTATATGATGTTACTGGACTATAGCCATTGTCCAAAGCCCACTTGACCAGATTCTCTTGGGTTGAAGGAATGTCATCTCTTATTGATTTGGTCATTATCATGGATCTCTCACTCTCTTTTCCAAAGCCAATACTGTTAGGAGCCTGAAGATAACAGCAAAATTTCACTCATGAGTCTAAAAGTAAAAAGTGCTTTAAATAAGAATTAAATATCTGAAACAAACAGATTCTACATTGTATATGAAGGAACTATTTATTCTTTGATTCTTATTTTCCTTGGGCTAAGGACACTGATGTGAACATCTTTAATAGCGAATTAAAAGAAATCTATTCATGCATTTGATCATGCCACTTAGGTTGCTTATGTTGATAAAAATAACCCAATGATCACTAAGTAGCTACACACTAAGTATACCTAGTATGTTGCTAGAGATAATGTTTAAATTATATACACATACATACCAAACTTGCCCTTATTTTTCTTTAAAATGATGTATAAAGTAAATAGATGTGCATGTTATGCTGCCAAAAATATGCCCATGCTTCTATTTCCTGTACCCTGGATTTAAATAAAAGAAGGCACAATCTACTTACTTCACTGTGGAGACCATCTCATCTTTGTAAACTATTAAATTCCATATGGTGAAATAACCAGTGTGGATATTTCAGTTATAATTTATGATCAATTTAGTGACCCTGTAATTGTATTCATCTGTCAATTTTATTAACTGAATATGCTTAGATTTTATGTTTTAAACATTAATTACTTTAATTAGAGTTATTGTCCCTCTAAGTAGCAATATTTTATCTAACAATACAAGCTTTCACTTGGTAATTAGTCACAAAACTAAAAGTGAATGATAGAGATCTGTCCAAGGACTGAGTAACCAAGACATGGATAGTACATTTCCACATCACCTGGCCCTTAGGGCAATGATCTGGTCAGATTGTGCGGGAGTTGAGTGCTGCAGAGGACACCCCCAAGCGAAGGCACCACATTTCCAACAACTGTTCCAACAAGGCTGGAAAGCTCTTCCAGCATGCAGATTAGACCATTTTCATGCTGTATAAAAATCACTTTAATTTCCATGCCCAATTATTTTCTCCTACATACATGCAGCATTTTTCCTAAATTCCCCATTTGTTTCCCATTCTGTTTGCCCCTAACATGACTAAATATTAATCCTTTCCCACTGTAAAACTATAGAAGATTCAGAGGCTCTAAGTTCTCTTGGCCTCTTCGGTTGTGGGATATTGGCTGAGAACACATTTTTAATTCAAAGCTCAAAGGATCTCCCCCAGTGTATTTTTCTGTTACCCAAAGTGCTTGCCCAAAACTGCTAGACTGGCCAGTCACAATCATGCATAAAAAGGAACCAGACAGAGCTTTAAGCACGCTTCACAGCCATTTGTGAAAAACTCAGTTTCCTAGGTTTGGAATATTCTAGCTCTTACTCTGATTCAGAGAAAACACCTTAGAGGAAGGAAGGGTTAAAGAAAAAAAAACTAAACTGAGATAAAGAGAACCCAATGAGTTCTTAAAACCTAGTTTCTTAGGCGCAGCTTCTAGCCTTTCAAAGCAGCATGTCGTTTTGATTGGCTGGAGTTGCAACACTGGCCTACACAGTACTGCTTGGCCTCATCTGCCCTGGTCTTTCATGTTGCTGGACAGCTGAGAAAATACTGTATTTCCAGAAGACTATCATCACAACTGCCACCTGTCCTTTTCGTACCAATATGGAATGATTTGTTTACACCTTTCCACATTAAATCTAGGAGCTGTCAGTACAACTCATATTGATTACACCTCGGGACTTACAAGGCTAGAAATCTATCTACACGTTTGTACAACAGCAAGGTTTGGCAAGTTGTTTCCTTCCTAGCAATGAGCGAATTCCTCATCCTGTATTTCTGGGAGACCTCAGACTTTTCCAAGGCTTCGGTGTAGCTACTCCAAATGGGGGGTGCTCAAGGGGGTCTCCAAATACCACCACCATGTTTCAGCCACATCTTTGTGAAGGATGATGAGCTAGGGAGAGTCTACACACTTCCCTCCCTCCTTCCCCTCCACTGCCTCCACACACTTGCACCAGAACTGATGGTGCAGGGGGAGAGTCTGAGAGGTCAGAGGTATAATGCATATTCCCAACTGGGATTAAAATGTCTTTTTAAAGAACAAGCTGGCTATCACTAACCTTGAAGTGCTAAGACCCTTTGAAATAGTACAACAAAAAATTTCTAGTAAGTTTCTTCCATCTATTCTTTTATGTTTTGGAGGTTCTTCCAAAATGTGATTATGCATGGTCCAAAAAGGACCTGAAGACAAAGCCAGAGCTGGGCGTACTAATGTGGACACTTCTAGTATTCCTGTTCTCATCCACAGTACTGCCCTTTGCATATCTCTGGACCCTTCTGTCATTTGGAGGGTGCATTCTGACCATGCCCCACTCCCCACATGCACACACATGCCACTCATGTTTAATGGGCTCTTCTTTATATTTATGACATCAAGTTCCTTACAATTCTTTTAGTAGGCATTCTGGTATTCACTTTGTTTAGAGAAGTTAATTGTTCCTATAGACAAACTTTTGAAAAGTTGCCTGTGGAAGGAAGATGAACTCTTTTTTAATGGCAGGCACTGTGCTAGAAGCTTTACATATGTTATTTAATTCTCCTCTCAAGTAGGAGTTAGCTAGTAATATTTCCTTATTAGAGAGGGGAGCCTGAGATGCACAGAAGTTGAGTAGCATGTATGGCTGAGAACTCACCTTATGCACACAGTGGGCCAAATACTTTAGATGAAAATACCTAGTAGGCACCTTACAAATGTTGAATGAGTGAATGAACAAACGAATGAATGAACTCTGCCATGCCTCACAAGAACTCCCAAGGTGACTACTATCATCATACCCATTTCACAGGTAAGGCTACAGACTCTGAAGTCCATTGGCTTCCCTACTATCAACCAACAGTAATGACAGTCAGAAATGGGATTTGATTCCAGCCCTGTCAGGCACCAAAGCCATGGTTCTTTCCACTCTATCAGGCTGCCTCCAAAGAAAATACTATGGGCATGGTTTATAATGGTTTATAAACCATTTCCCCTTTGTAGGCATGAATGGATGCTCTTTTTTTGGTAGCAGGTACCTTTCCCTCACAACAGGCAGAATTCACATCTGAGACTGGGAGTTAGGAAATCACAAAGCATGAAACTGATTGGGAGAATAAAAAAGAACATCATGCAACATTACCTAATTGTTTAGTAATGTTGTCATGCATTGTCCAAAATTGGCCTGGAACAGGAGTACAGCCAAAGAGGGGAATATAAACAGATCTTGCACTGGGATGAGCAATCTCATTTGTAGCATTTCTTATTCAAATGAAAAGTGAAGACATTCAAAGTGAACTCCAGGACTGCCATGGACCAGGAACACATGCTCAGGTACAGAGAGAGCCACTGAAGGGTCAGGACCCAAAGAACATTTACACAACTCCAGCAGAGAATGAAAATGTACCGTATGTTTTTGCCTTTCAAAGCATGATTTCCTTTCCTGTTTTTGTTATTCTGAAATTAAAAACATTTAGTTGGTGTGCCAGGCAGCAAATGCTGTAGACACCCAGGTCACCAACACCCCTCATGCCATGCCAGGGAAAGCAATCAAAACAGCTCTGACTTCAGAAAATCACGGCTGGGCTTTGTTCTTAACACCAAATTAATGTATCACCCTTACACATGATCGTTTATTTGGATCCTCTCAAAGTTTAAAAAAAAAAAAAAAAACAACCCACAGGAACCAGAAATGATTACTTTAAAATTAAGATGTGTATGCTCATGGCTTTGCCTGCTGCCTCTGATGAGTGCTCATACATGATGTTGCCTAGGGGAGCACTGGCTTTGTTGACTACTGTATCACATTAAAGGTGCCACAAATAAAGAACACCAAACCAAAGGCATCTCTTCCCGCAAAATACTGAAAATGTAAAATTCTCTCCAATTGATTCAATGGAGGTACAGAAAAAGGAAGCAATTTTTTTAAAAAGATAACGCACAAAAATCTGAATCTACAAAAGAGATGCTAAGGTAATTATCTTCTTAAAAATGAGGAGGGGGGAGTTTTTCTTAAACTTTCAATGTAATTTGTGTAATACTCTGTCAAAGAGTTATCTCCCTAAACATATGTGAAAAAGACTCATTTTGGACAGTAGAGTTGCTTAAGTATTCAACTCTTGATTTCAGTTCAGGTCTATGATCTCAGGGTTGTGGGATCGAGCCCCACATCAGGCTCCACACTCAGAGTGGACTTAGCTTGAGATTCTCTCTCTCTTTCCCTCCCCCTCTCCTGCCCTCCACTCACACACGTGTTCTCTCTCTCTCAAATACATAAATAAATCTTGAAAATTTTAATTTTACTAAATATCAACATCAAACTTTTCAGGAAACTACCTGCTATTTGCCTATCATTCCAACCAATGCTTAGGGAATAGGCCGCAGGTACTTTTTCCTCTATCACTTCACTGACCTCTCTATCACTAAGATTGATTTATCAGTGTTTCTCTCTCAGAAGTTAGAAGCAAGCAAAAGGACATGCCAAAGCATGTATTTATCTCTAAAACAAAGGTCAATAGTATGAGCTGGAGTCAGCCCAATTTTCCACACCTTCCCTAATACCTAACCTCAACGTAAGAGCTGATATTCAGTACCATAACAATGAGGCCCTTACAGGACTGTCAACCATGAAAGGCCCCATTGTGCTCATTATTTTACACTTACTCTGACTAGAAACTATACTCATACACTTCAGGAATCTCACAAATGAGGCAACAGGGTCCAGAGAGGTTAAGGGACTTGCCCAAGGCCACAGTTTGTAAATGGCAGAGTCTGGACTCAAATCTTGATCTTGACCCCAGAGTCCATGCTTTTAACCACCACTGTCTGACTTTGTCAGGAGAAACCAAGGAGCAGCCTATTTTACAAAGTGAAAAATAACAGAGAGAACTCAGGGAAGCAGAAACTCCACAAAAATAACATGTGTTAAGTACAGTTCAAATTGGTACCATGCATCAAAACAAAGAAAAACTCAACCAACTTACAACAACTTTCAGGGTTCCCTTAACATCAAAAGATTTGATCACCCAGTTGACAGACTTTTTGCACTTTAAGATCAGGATGAGATTTTTGACCACTTCAAGGTCCTTTCGAGAAGGTCTTATGTCAATTATTATATCCACCTGGAAAGCACTGTGAATGGAAAACAAAGGCAAAGTTAGGACCCAAATGCCAGAAAGTTGCAACTATCTCCTCTCTTCCAAGTCTTCATGTTTCCAGTGTCTGGCCAGTTGATTAAAAAGCTGGAGTTGATCCCAGGCAAATGACATGTGCAAAACAGATTGTTAGTGCACACAAAACAAAATGGTTTTACATAACAATAGACAAATATGCCTGCTGATAATTAGACACTAAAATTTTTCTCCTTCTTTAGGGAAAAAAAAAAAGGGTTACTTAATGCATCTACTATTTGAAATGGACTTGGGCAACCAGAGGAGTTTACTTTTAAAGCAGAACTACCGCTTTTCAAACTTCAACACTTTCAATGTGTAACTTTCCAATTTACTATATGCTCAAAATCCTTCAAAACCAGAAATGTAAGTGCCAGTTTGGTGGAGTAGAAGGTGGTAGGGAGGAGGGAGGCCTGGTAGTAAAACAAACAAAACAAAAACACAGGGATGCCTGGGTGGCTCAGTGGTTGAGTGACTGCCGTTGGCTTAGGGCATGATCCCGGGATCCAGGATCGAGTCCCACATGGGGCTCCTTGAGGAAAGCTTGCTTCTCCCTCTGCTTGTGTCTCTGCCTCTCTCTGTCTCATGAATAAATAAATAAAATCTTTAAAAAACAAAACAAAAAAAACAAACTAGGACACTTCAGATAAAATAAGAGACAGAAAGCTGGAGAATTTGACTGAGGCCTGGTAGTAAAAAAAAAAACAAACAAAACAAACTAGGACACTTCAGATAAAATAAAAGACTGAAAGCTAGAGAATTTGACTTATATAAGGTTTGCTTAAGCCATTAACATTTGCTACAGAATCGTATCTGCATTTACTTTCCCAAACTTCTGGATATACAGTTATTAAAATAAAGAAAACAGATGGTCAACCAAGTGATTACTGGAAAATTGATGAACAGAACCCAAACTTCTAAGAATTCAGTACAAAAGGAATTTTTTTTTAACCAAACAATAACATTTCTGTCATTCTGAATTTAAAGGAAAGTCTTTTTTTCCATTTGGTTTTACACACTTTGTAAAGCATATGATGAATGATATACTCAAATGAAGCCTGAGGCTTAATATCTAAGCACATTTGCCAGATTGCTTCTATTCCCATTCCCTTTTAATTTTCCACAAAATCCTTCATGTGGGACAGAATGGAATCTTCCCAAAACTGATGTGTAGCTTATTCACTTTTGAAAGTAAAATTTGATTAGAATTTTAATTTTGAAATCCCTCTACAATATAAATTTACATTTTAAATTACTAGTCCACAGGAATGCAGGCTACAGTGGGAGAAAGCCACTTTTCCTCTTTTATTCTCTTTTTAATTTCCTAATCATTCTTGACAGAAGAGTTAAATTCTTAGTCCTGGGGCAGGAAGCGGAGGGTGAAGAGGGAGAAAAGAACACAAGCAGGAGGCAGGTTGTATCTAATGGCTCTCTGGTGTGTCATGATGAAGGGCCACACCTACACACCTACACACACACACACACACAGAGCTTTAAAGTATGATTGCAAATGTGTTCTGAGGATGCTAGGAATAGAATTTTATTAAAAACAGAATGTTATTAAAATTATAATTATGTTAATAAGGCGTATTTTATATATTTTTTTTATCAGAGATAACTTCAGTCAAAGGAGATAATGACGGAGCAAGAGGAATCTTGTCTACATTTAGTGCTTGGAAGTTCAGAATAGGCTTCAGGAACTCATCTAGAAGGACATCTAGACACAGATGCAGAAAATAAAATATACCATTGGTGCCTTCACTTCCTTCTTCAAAACTTCTGTTAATTCACCCAAAGCATCAATGGCTCCCTCCCTCCTACACAGGTAGGGTTGTACCTCTCTCAAGTCAGCAAAGATCTTTATTTTCATCTCTCTTTTTGTTTCTTTCTTTCTTTCTTTCTTTCTTTCTTTTTTTTATAGATTTTATTTATTTTAGAGAGAGAGTATACAAGAAGAAGGAGGGGCAGGGGAGAGGCAGAGACTCTGAAGCACATCCTGCGCTGAGCATAGAGCCTGATATGGGGCTCAATTTCATAACCGGGAGACCATGACCTGAGTGGAAACCAAGAATTAGACGCTTTACTGACTGAGCCACCCAGGCACCCCTTTCATCTCTTCTCAGTTCAGAACACACACATTCACTCACCTGTAAGGGTTAGAGTTGGGGGTAATTAACTCAATGATGTGTACTTCCTTATCCTGGGGCTGGCTGGATATCACACAACCCTCTGCTGCTTTGGGCTGAAGGTACTCAGCAAGGTAATTGAGCGAGAGAAAATTCTTTCCTATGTTGCATGTAGGAGGGAACACTTGATCTGAAAGTAAAGAAGCACGGGATAATCCATCAAACCACAGAGCTATATGGTAACCAGAATTGAAGGAAAGAGGTGACACGGACGGTGAGCAAGTGCAGAACGCAGGGAACCACAAGCCCTAGGAAGTGCTATAAAACTAACTCCTCGGCCACTGCCCCTGTGATGCCTCCCCTGTGGCCACCAGGGACCTCCAGCTGACCAACTCCAGCACTCTCTTTTGGTCTAAATCCTCTCCTTTCTTGGTCTCCGTGATAACTGCTTTGTCCTCATCCACTTTCTCTGACCTATCTCGTCTCTTTCCTTGGCTCCTCCTCCTCTGCTCATTCTTTAAACACCAGCCATCCTCAATCTTTGGTGCACACCAGAACCCACCTATTTGGACCTCATCCCAGACACTCTGATTCAGAAGATCTGGGGAAGGGAAGGGGGGTATCTAGGAAGCTTTCTTTTTGAAAAGCTCCATAGTTGATCCTGATATAAAGCCAAGGCTAAGAACTCAGTTCCTTCCTCAATCCTTTTGTTTTGTATTCTTAGATGATCTCAATCATTCCCAGGGCTTCAACTTGTACCTAGATCATAACTCCTTTTCTGAGTTGCAGAGCTGTGTTGTCTTTGGGGGAACAAGTACCTCCCACTGAAAAATCCAATAGATATTTCAAAGCCTGCATACTTAATACTGGAATCAATGATCTATCCTATCCCCCAGATATGCTCCTCCTTGGATGTCTGCTATTTCAATGGATAGGAGAACCAACCACCTAATTGATTCTCTGACCTGCTATGTGGAATTAATCATTCCCTATTTATTCCTCACAAACTCTAGATCTCAAGGTTGAAAGGAATCTGAGGGAAGTGGTGAGGACAGACTTTCACTCTTTCTCACAACCTTGACACAGATGACTAACGCTTTTCCAACACTTCACAGTTTACAAGGTGCTTTCACAAACATCATCTCCTGGTGCTGAGGGCTGCTCATCACCTCCACCAGGGCAAGCGATACAAGTACCGAAAGTCTGAAGATACTCTTGTAACGGCACACGCCGTTTACACAGCACTGTGCTTGATGGGATTTCCAGCCAGTGGTTTAAATGTTTAAACAGAACTTGAAACTGCTGGCAGTGCGACAGCTGGGACCAGTGTCAAGGAAGTTCTAGGTGTAGCAAACTTTTTTCAGAAGGGATAATTAATCAGAGCCCTGGCACTTTAATGAAATAAACTTCTGCCTCTTTCATTTAATGGACAGGATGCTGGGGTTCAAATTCACATGCAGGTTTCACCGAGGACAGAGGAATCAGCCCAGAAGGTCCAAGACTGGGTTGATAGTGCCTTGATCCCAACCCCCACCAAGCCTGCATCACCTCCCTGGTGCCAAAGTCTAAAGCACACACGGAGCCATCATAGCTCTGGGCGCTATGGTGCCCTCAACACCAGGCCTAAACCAGAGGGGACCAGAGGAGCTCCCGAGGCCCCAGCATGCAGGATCTTCCCTCTGCATTCTTCCCTACACACCCCCTCAGAGCGAAGAGGCCAGGGCTCTATAGCCTCCCCTCCACATCTGCTGAAGGTTTTGCCAGATGAACAGATGGGGAATGCACACCGTGCAGCTGCAGCCCTGCGGATGCCTCCCCCAGATCACAGGACGGAAAATGATACTGGGATGGTAAGACTGAAATGGTTTCAAGAATCAGAGGCGGGGTGTATGGGTCAGGGACAAACTAGTCTGGAACTCAAGAGACTACGACCCTCTTGGGATGATGGCTTAGAGCCATCCGGGTCACAGGTGTGCCTGGTGTGCATTTGGCATATAGAGGGCACATGGTATGGGTTTTGTGAATTGACCAACAATGATTTGAGATAAATAACAAAAAAACTCACCCATGTTGTGATGCTCCTAAGCCACTAGGAAAGGTTTGTTTAAAAGTTGCTGTTATTAAGGGCTCAAGTCCCAGATGCCACTGTCACTGAGTTGAATAAGCTGATCACTTTCTGTTGTGTACACATGTGTGTGTATGAGTTCTTTTTCCCCCAAACGACCTTCCGCATGCCTGGCATCAAAACTTACACTAACTGCCAAGTAGAAAGGAAACCACAAAGGGGAATCCCCGGGCAGAAACCTGGCAAGTTTTGGGGGGAAAAGTCACATGCTTATTTGTATTTTAGGAAAGGATTGACAAATGACTTTGCAACCTAGAATGATATACTCTGGGAACCTGGGAGGTAATGCAAACCCCTCATTTTCCTGCTGGGGAAACTGAGGCCTAAGTGGCAAATCAGGGGGTTGCTTGAAGTCTCAAAGTTAATGAGACCAGCTGGGATAAGAACTGAAATGCCTCAATTATTCCACTGAGGTATACAGGTGAAAGCAGTAGCTCTCAAATGTGTCCAAATCATCAGGAGTGCTTCTTAAAACACAGATGGCTAGACCCCACCCCTAGAGTTTTCAATTCAGCTCTCCTTGGGCGGGCCCAAGAACTGGCATTTCTAACAAGTTCCCAGGCGATGAGGCTGCTTCTGGGGTGGGGACCACATCTGAGAGCCACTGGGGATACAGTAAGAGGAGGCTCGTGGCCTGGGATCCCTGGGCTCAAGCTAAGTGGAGACAAGTCGGGTTTTGGGAAGCTGGCTGATGAGTCCTGCTCAGTGGAGCCTGATCCACGGTGACAGACGTCACCTTGTAGTCCACCAACCTAATCAAGGACCATCATTTCCCTCAATTGCTCTTCTCCATGCTGTCCACCAGTGATTCCTACCCAACTGGGGGCTGGAATCAAGTTTCAGGGGTTCCAAAGGTGTTACCAAGGAGTCACCAGTTTTTACTGGACTGGACAACAGGTCCTTTAAGGTCTTCCCTGACTCAAGTGTGTGGCCCTGGGGAAGCCCTTAACGCCTCACTCTCAAGGCAGGCAAATGGCTCTGCATAAAAAGTCTTGCACTATCAAGGGAACAGCTCAACATTCTAAATGTTACTGTAATACATTTTCTTACTCGAACAAATTCCTGGGGGGAGGTTGCTGGTAATCAATACCTTTCATGCTACTAGAATTCTGCTTCAGAAATGCAGACCTCTGGCAGGGCTTAGAACCTTCAGTAAAAGAGGTTTTTTTCATTTTGTTCCAGTGGGACCTGACTTATATTATAAGCTACCTGACCACCCTGAGTTCAGTAACAAACTTCAACTTTTTAGATCTAACACTCATCTAAAACTCTTCTTCTCTGTGCTCTGCTGAACAAGTCTCTCCATCCAGGTGCCTACTTGCATTTTTAGGCTGCGCTTACCTGGCTAAGTAAAACTTACCTTAGGGCATCAGGAAATAAGCATTAGATTCAAGAGTCAGGAAACCTGGGCTTGAATTCTGGCTTCGTCCCTTGCTAAGAACATAGATTTTAGCAAGCTAGCTTAACCCACCACTAACCCTTCAGTAAAATGGGGGAAATAATGGTTTTCTCCTAGGATTACTGGTGAGGCTAAATGGGGTACATGGGAGAAGCACCTGCTGTGGCCTCTGCAAATAGCACACACTCCAACGTCAGTATCCGCCTTCCCTACATCTGTCAAACAGCCCAGATATAAGAATAGGCTGGGAACAAGCATTCGAGAACCCATGCTGTGCTGCCATGCTGTCTGTGGAAGGGGTGACAACTGCTGTAGAGTCCAACAGAAAGCAGATGGACACTGAAGCCCAACATGCAATTTTCATACAATCACCTGACTATAACAAGCACTCATTCACAAGAGTTGTTATTTCTAGTAACTTATGGGGGCTCCAAATATACTCAACTAAAAATAATGATGAAAGAAGTTATTTTTAAAAATGGGCCTTCAAGCTGAGTTACCAGATATTTATATCCCTCTGCAAGGCAAGGAAATTAAAATGGGCAATCTCTTATCAAGGCCACACAGTTCCTTTCTCCAATAATTTGTCCCCGTAACTGGCATGAGTATTAAAAATATACTCAAGCACTTTTCCTCTGCGATTTTCCAAAATTTAACCTATGTTTCAAGACCATTAACTAACATTGGCTCCCAGTGTTTGCAGATCAACAGGTAAGAGGACGCCCTAACTGTTGACTCATTCTGGCAACTCTTCTCTCGGGCCATTAAAGATCACCTCCTGTCCCTCACCTCAGATTCTCACCCTTCATTCGCTTCTGACTTCTGTGTGTGGAGGTCTTCTAAACCCTACACCATAATCTCCTCCTCTCCCAACCATGCTGCTCCCCATTGCCTGCTTAGCTGATCCCAGGCCTGTGTCTTCAGAAGGAAGAAGGGAAGGGGGGGGGGGTGTGAAGGGAGCAGGTCCAGCGATCTCTCAGGTCCCTGCCAGCTCCCACATTCTATAATTCTAGGATTCCTTGCCCTAACCACCTGGTCTCTGAAAAGAAAACAACTGACTTCCATAAATCAGTCATTAACTGAAACCACATACAATTTACCTTCTCCCACTTTAATATAAATGTTTCTTGCTATCTTGAGTTCAGTGAATGAAGTGACTGCCCCGTACTCCTTTTGAGCCCAATTTAACAGATGTTCGTTTCCATGGGGGAAGCTCCTTTCTTCTGTTTCTGCTGACAAAGAGAAGTTTCCTGATGAAAATTGGACCGTGGAACCCTGAGACACCTAGAGGAAAGAGAACAGAATAAAGGAACATACATATTTAATGTGACACAGTCACCAGGGGCTGAATTATCATTAGAGAAAGCACTTATCAGACAACCAATGGGTATTTGTCAATCTAACCTCTTCTCTTTGTTATAAAGGCAGATCATCTATTTTCAGCAGCTGATTCAAGAAACAGTCCCAAGGCTACTTCTTTTAGGAAACAACAAAGCTACCAATGATGCAGGACACCTCCAAGAATTTTTAAAGAACTCTGGGATGAGAGACTGCAGAGTGCATTGTGAGTTATCATAAGACTTATCACTGCTGTTCTTTCTGATATCTAAATTGAAGTAATTTCAAGTAATGAGTTTCAAATCAAGCAGAAAGCCTTAGTTGAGTGTTGTCATGGGCTTGTTGTGGGCTTCAAGATCAGGCAAGCAATCCAAAGCCTTGTTAGGAAGTACATTTGACTTCTAGGTCTTCCATGACCGCAGCATCTACCAACAGTCGCCACCAAAGATACACAGCAGGAATGCCCCTAGGGTTTATGTTCTCCTGAATGCTGAGATAAGAAGAATGACTGGAGACTGCCAGCCTTCTACCACATTACACTGCGTCCTAGAAGTGAGATGCATGCATATTATAGTTTATTTTGTAAGACACCCCCCCCCCAAACCCATAGATAATGAAGTCATGAGGCTGTTGAACTGATCCTAATAAAACTTTTGGGCTGATTTATGCAAGTACCACATTCTTGCTTGATGTACTTAGACAATTGCTGACCTAGCACATCATGGTATATATAATTAACACATACAAAAAGAGGAAAATTATCATCTTGCTGCTGCACTGCAATCAAATTTAGTTGGTGAAAATATGTATGTCATCTTTATTGGCTAGCATTTATAAAAATAACTGATTTCATTAATGTCAGGGTGAAACCTCAAATTGTCAGCAAAAAGGTTCATAAATTCCCAAGTCACACAACTACAAATGTATTAAGTTTCACATTAACTACTTGTCATTATCAAAAAGCAAAACAATTTCTGAAAGGATTATAAATAGCCAGACTAAAAGCAGGTGAGGGCAGGGATTTTGCTCATGGTTCTATTAATTACAGCAGTATTTTCAGGCTTAATGCACATACAAAATAGTACTTACCCTAACTATTGTGCTAAGCATTAATATTTTCTATTCAATTATATGTATGTACAGTAGTCTCCGCTTATCTGTGGGACATATCTTCTAAGACCTCTAGCGGATGTCTGAAACCATACACAGTACTGAACCCTATACCATGCTTTTTTCCCTACATATGCATACCTATAATAAAGTTTAATTTAGAAGTTACACACAGTAAGAGATTAACAACAGTAACTACTAATAAAATAGAGCAATTAAAACAGTATGTTGCAAATAAAAGCTATGTGAATGTGGTCTGTCTTCTTCAAAGTGTCTTATTCTAATGTATTTGCCCTTCTTCTTATGATGATGTCAGATAATAAAATGCTTATGTGATGAGGGGTGCCTGGATACCTCAGCTGGTTAACCTTCTGACTCATGATTTCGGCTTAGATCATCTCAGGGTCATGAGGCTGACCTCCACATGGGGCTCCACGTTCATCGAGGAGGCTACTCGAGATTCTCTTCCCCTCCTGCTGCCCATCCCCCTGCTTATGCTCACTCTCTCTCTCTCTCTCTCTCTCTCTCAAATAAATAAAAATAAATAAATAAATAAATAAATCTTTTTTTTTTTTTAATGCCTACATGAGGAGTTGAAGTGAGGTTAATGACATAGGCATTGTGGTACAGTGTTAGGCTACTACTGACCTCCTGACAATTCATTGGAAGGAGGATAATCTGCTTCTAGACTGCAGTTGACCACCAATAACAGAAACCATGGAAAGCAAAACTGCAGATAAGAGGTACTACTGAATTTTTTTAAACGCTAGGAAAGAAGTTTCTCCCCAAATTGATTCCATGACCTACTAATGCTGTGGTCTCACTCTTGGCTGAAAAGTAGAAGCATTTAAGAGCTTCCAGATATCCTTAGGTCCAGGCTACACCCAGACCAATTAGAATCTTTGGGATGGGACCTAGACACTGGATATATTAAAGCTCCCTGAGCAATTCCAAAGGTCAGCCTTGGTTGAGAAGCCCCGCCTTAGCGGGTACTGAGTAACCCGATAGTTTAAAAAGCATTATTATAGGTCAGAGACAGTGTGGGTACCTTGCAGCTTTCTCTACATCAGTGGCTCTTCCCTGGGGTTATTTTGTCCCCCAAGGGACATTTGGCAATGTCTGGAAACATCTGTGATTGTCACAACCAGGAAGGAGGAGCTATCCAGTGAAGAGGCCAGGAATGCTGCTAAACATTCTACAATGCACAGAACAGCCCCCATGATAAATAATTATCCAAAATGTTAATACTATTGTGACTGAGAAATCCTGGCCTATACTTTGAACTGACCAAATGTTAGTAACACTCAAACATCTATGGGATCCCCAGATTGGATCCCTAAACTGACAGCCCTCTCTATATTAGAAGTTGAGCTGGTTAGCACTTAATAAATAATAAGAGAAGCTTCCTGGTTTGTATTGGCTCGGGAAGTCCAGAGCTAATCATTACTAAGCTGGACATAAGCCATGACCTCTTCATTAGTTACCACCTCTTGCACACCTACTATGTATCAGGTGCCACCAAGTGCTATGAGGTGGGGTAATGACATTTGCTAAGTGTCCTGATGCCAGTTTTATATAAAGCAAAGCCAGTGGGGACTGTTCAGCTTCAACCTTGTTTTGACAATGCCTTGCATAAGAAAAGGTTCCTGAACCATTTACCTGACAAAGAACCATGCCAACCTACATATAAATCCTCGGAGGCTTTGCGACTCACCAGCACTGAACTTCAGGGTTTATCTGAGTTTTATGACTTAAGCACTGTAGTAAGATCTTCTTTTCACTGAAAAGCACTTGTGCTAAAAAGTCATTTGTATCAAGGCTGTCACCGAAAAAACCCACAACAGTGCAAAGGCCTTTGTCGCTCTGCCAGCACCATCCTGAATGTTTAGGCAGACATCCCCGGAGGTTCCACTCCTTTTGTCCTCCTTCATGCTACAGCCATAAAATCAAGCACTTGAGTTTTAAACATTTTACACAGAGTGTGTTTCTTCAGAGTGGAACGTGGGATATAGAGTGTAAATAAGAGAAGAAATAGAGAGCAACTTTGAAATGTACCCTCAAGTCACAGAAGAGCAATACTACGTCAAAGCAGATTCCTCAAGAAGGGGCAACTCCTGACTGATCCCTCCACGTCAACCCTGCTCAGGTCTGCATTCTCGTTCTCTCGGGCCAGAGGCAACTAGGTTCATACGCTCACAGCTGAGGAATTTGGAAAAGGAGTTAACTGCCACTCCTCAGGCACATTCCAATAAGAAGAAAGCAGAGCTGCCAGAGGCAGTGAAGTGTCCCTGACTGCAGGTCAGTGGAAATTTCCTGCTGTGGCTAGGGGTTAGTCAGCACTCCTCCGGACCACCGGTTCTCCTGGCTCCGACAAAGCTGGACGCCGACAAAGGCCTCCCCCAACCCTCACCAAGCTTTAGAAGGTAATGTTCTTTCCATCTGCTTCTTGGGATGACCTGAGAGCTAGGCTACTATGATTTCTACAGTAGAGACGAAGCAACCTTGGAGAAGCTACTGGCCTACCCAAGGTCAGAGAATCAGCACTGGAGCAAAACCAGAACTGGAGACTTCTGACTCCTGGTCATAGCTGGCCTGTATGGCACTAACCCTGCCAGAAGGAAGACCTCACTAGCTCCCAAGGTGGATTTCGGTTCTATCTGTAAGATTTGCCTTCCACCCACACATCTGAGCTATGCCTTCCAGACCAGGAATTTCTTCTTCTTTTCTCCATGAGACAAGTCTTCAAATGTCTGAAGATGTCATTTGAGCCTGATCATGACTTCAGATCCTCAGGGCACTATTTCCAGCCCCCTCAAGTCCTGCCCAGATACTGTGGTTGTCAGACCTTAACCAGCCTGGGCTCTGAAATGTGGTGCCTGGGACAGGGCTTGGTGTTTGGGGTGCGGTCTGACAGATGCACCATAATGGTTAATTCTGTGTCAACTTGACTGGACTACAGGGTGCCCACGTACTTTGTCAAACATTATTCTGAGTATTTCTGTGAGGGTATCTGTGGATAAGATTAACATTTAAATCAGGAGACTAAGTGAAACAGACTGTCCTTCCTAACATGTGTGTGGGCCTCATCCAATAGGCTGAAGGCCTGACCCCTCCCTGTCTAAGAGAAAATTCTCCTGCCTGACAAACTCGTCTCCTTCAAATTGGGACATCAGCTCTTCATGGTTCAGTAATAGCCTCCTGGACTTTGGATTCAAACTGGGACAAACTGTTTGGATCTGGGACTTGCTAGCTTCCATAATTGAGTGAGTCAGTTTCCTTACAATAAATCTCTTTCTACACCTATGTGGACACAATAAGGCCCAAAATCACATTAGCTTTTCTATCAGCTGAACCCTGCTGTTATTTCCTATTCATTAATTTATACTTTAAAAATACATGTGACATGTATCTATTGAGCTTCTAGGCCAGGCACTGTTGGAGATGCTGGGGTAACAGTACAGAAGGGGGCACGCAGAACTCCATATCCTTGTGGAGATTACGGTCTGGTAAGGAAGTCAGAGGCGTAAAATAACTAAGTAAAATACGTAATATCCTAAGAGGTGCTATGGAGAGAGAAGAGGAGAAGGTTTAATGCTGTCAAGGGGAAAGTCCAACTGAGAAAGTCATTGAGTAGCTAAAGTCCTGAAAGAGAGCAAGCTCTGCAGACTTCGGAAGGAAAGCATCTGTGGTTCAGAGAACACCAAGTGTGGAGGTCTGGCGACGGGGAGCGGGAGTGGGGAGCCAGTGCGGCTGGAGCACTGGGCTCTGGGTGGGGGAGAGGACACGTAGCTGAGATCAGAGAGGTCAGGGAGACCAGGAGCTCCAACCTGACCTTACCCTTACCTAACCTTACCGTGCTGGTAAGGGTTTGTGACGTTCAGTTTGGGTGAGATGGCTCACCACTGAGAGTTCGTGAAAACATCTAACAAGTGCTTTAACAGAATTACTCTGGTTGCTATGGCCAGTCTAGACTGAAGGGAGACAAGAGCAGGAGAGCAGGAGTAGACTTCTGCGATAAACTCAGGGAGAACAAGTGGCAGCTCAGGGCAGGGCAGTGGAGATGGTGGCACCTAAATACCCAGGTCTTTATTTTATCAGGGTGAGGCGTTTTACATCCTTCCCTTATACCAGTACCTCTTTCATACAAAGTCTTATATTTATTCCTTAGACCCATATTTGAAGTTTGTGGAGAACACAAACACATCTTTATTCTGTTAGCTGTCAACATCGCTGTATTTCCTATGTGTGTCTTCTACACGTTCATCTGAATCCCTGAGCAATGGAATAAGACCAGGCTAAGGTCTGTGGACTTGCAGGTACACCCCAGGGCTAACCCAAGCATGCTAAACAGCATTTGCTGGGGTCCCGAGTTGTTCAGCCACTACAAAGTAACTCCATAGAACCGCCCTCGTCTTATCTCTAAGGGCATCATGCTAGAACCTGTCCAGAGTCCTGCTGAAATAAAGACAAGCTCTATCACTGTCATCCCTCTAACAGTCAGGGCCCTACCCCCAGCCTCATCTTCATGGTATGGTCCCCTTATTAGAGTCTGGCTTGGGTTAAGGTCTGTGGAAGGACACAGATGTAAAGAGAATAACAAAAAGCAAATACCTTTTCTCATACAAGGAGGAGTTACAATCACAATTACAAAGAAAATGACCACATGAAGGAATATGGAATTGTTTTTTAAAATGTTAAGAACAAGGATTTTATATTTGGATAAAATGGCAGAAACTTTCTAAAGCTATTGATTCTATCCCCCATTCTCTACCTTGCCATCCTACCACCGCACTTTTGGCCCTAAGATCAACATGTATCTCAACCATTACAGTCACCTCCTATCTTCTGACCTGCTAATCCTGTCTCCCTCCTCCACCCTGGCACCTGAGAGATCATTCTTAAAAAAGTCAACACATGATGATGCAGGACAGTATCTAAGCATCTGAGATGGCATATGACCAGAGAGGGCCTCTGCCGGCCCCACTTCGTACCACACCCCCAGGTCCCCACCATATGGAATCACTCATCCTGCTGCTTCAGGCTCCCCAATCTTTTTACATCCTGCTCCCCACCTGCACTACTCTTCCCAAGCTTCACAGACTCCCTTCCTCTCCTCAAGCTGTCACACCTCTGGTCTAGCCCCTCTCTCCCACGTACTGTGACCATTTGCCAGCAAAACTGGCAAAAGAACAACACCTTGAGGGCCAAGAAAGCGCCTTGTTCATTTCAAATTTCCCGGGCTTGGCACACAGCACCAAGCAGGGACTTGCTAATTGCCTGCTGATTAGAATTCAACTCTGTTACAGGAAAGGATATGCCATAATTTCTCTATTCCTGTCACCCCAACTCCTTACTTCCCTCATTGCCCAGGAAATGATCTTTTAGCCAACCTTGAAACCCCATGATTTGCTTCTTCACCCAATAACTCCAGCTAAAAACCAATTATTAAATCATTCAGTAGCTCCATGTCTTCCCCCCAAAATTCAGTGAACTTTCCTCCTGCTTGCTAACTAAAACCCAGTCCTCTGACATTCCCTGACATGACAAACATCTTCCTGTGGGAATGAATGGAAGGCTGAGCTACAAGAATCCTGATCCTTAGCAAGCGTCTGCTGAAGGGGCAAACGTGAAGCACTTTACTGCTAATAAGCCCTGGGCTGCCGAGATGCACACTGGGCCGCCTCCTCTCCTGAGTGCTCTTCCCTACTTCAACCACGCACGACATTTGTATTTTAGATTCTGGTTATGCTACCAGATTTTTTTTTAAAGAGCAGAACATTACTCTATCTGCCAGTGCTGGGAGTTTTATTACAAGAACTTACGGCGAGGCAACGAGAGCCAAGTTTATTATTTTTTCTGGATCAGATTCAACAACCTTGTCCAAAAAGAGCAAGAAAAAAGCCAAAGAGGCAACCAGCTCCTTTGTTTCCACACCTGCATTTGAGCTTTAACTCTTAAAGTCCTAAGCAGATCCACGGAAGCCTCAAGATTTATCTCCCAAGCCCAAGTGAAGTGAACAAATCCTGGCTGATGGGTGCAGTCACCATTTTCCTGGAACAGAGGTTTTCTGTTTTAGCACTTAACTCAGCACACCAGCTGACTCAGAGGCCCGGTGGTTGCATCACAGTATCCCTCTGGGCCCCCCCCAAGTTGGTTTGGTCTTCAGTGAGGGGGGAAAGAGAAACTTTGCAGAGGGTGGTGCTATACCCTAAGGACTACCCTCGTCCTGGGCCCTTCCTCCTGCTTCACTGCCCTCACCTCATAAAGAATGCTCCCAGATGAACGGTCCTGACAAAGAAGTCTCATCTGAACTTTGTCCTCACCCTCCTCTAAGGCCACTCACATGTTACCTTCTCATGGGGCCTATTTAAAATTACAATCCAACTTTCCAGCAGCCCCACTCTAACAATTCTGATCCCCCCCACACACAACCTGCTTTCCATGTTCTCCTTGCTCTTAGATTGAACAGTCACCTACCAAACTATCATATAATTTACTTATTTATCATACTTATTGCCTATCTCCTCCCACCAGAACGTAAGCTTCTTCAGAGGCTGGGATCTTCATCTGGCCTGTTCATGAGGGTATTCTGTGCACCTAAAATAGTGTTGTATACAGCAAAGATACTCAAGAAGTGTTTGTTGAATGAATGAATGGATCTTGAGGTCCAACCGTTTGGTACTACCTGCCTAAATTTCTGTAATGGAGAAGGATTCTGAGGGCATTCATATACAGTAGTGGAGAAACGAGGAGGAGTCAACATGATGATCAATCATGTGTCTGCCAGTGGCTCAGGGCAGGCTGTACCTGTCTATAGCTGTCAAGTATAGTAGCCACTAGCCACATGCCACCACTGAACACTTGAAATATTGCTAGGTAAACTGACCTGTGTTGTAAATGTAAAATACATACCGGACTTTGTACTATGTCATATAGCACAAGAAAAAAAGCAAAGAAATCTCAACAATTTTTTTTATTGATTACATGTTAAATGATATTATTTGGTTATACTGGGTTAAATTACATATGCCATTACAATCAATTCCACGTTTCTTTTACCTTTTAAAATGCACTAATGGAGGATTTTTAAATTGCCTCTGTGGTTTACATTTCTATTGGTCAGCACTGCTCTAGAATCTCCTCCTATATGACTCTAAGGAAACACTCATAATATCCACCTATCCCTCTGCTTCTTGATCTGGTCTCAGAACATAAATTAGTGTCAAGAAGCCACCTCAAGTTCAATGCTTCACAAAGTGTGATCCTTAGGCCAGTAAAATCATCCTGAAGATTCCAGGGTGAGTAGGAATGTAGGCTACAGGAAATTGCATTATAACCTTCCTCCCACCACTCCCATGATTCCAATGCATATTTGAAGATCACTGCTCTAGGCTGTAGATACAAATATTACTTAAATTCCAAATAATCTTTGTTAAGCATGAACAGGATTGTGTACAGATCAAGCAAGAATCCTCTCCTCTGTGCTGGTAGAAAAAAGAAAGAAAGAAGAAAAAAAAAAAAAAAAGCCAAGAGGGAGAGGGTAAGACCAAGTCATGGATGGAGTCATCATCTTGCACATCTAAAAAGAAAGAAATGTGCCTTGTGAAATCAGAGGAGCCACAGCTACCCAAAGATAAAGAAAAGCCTGCTGACATCCCCAAGGAAAATCTATTCCAGGAATCACACACGAACACACCCTATATCTCAGCTGTGGTCCTTTTGGAGCTTGAGTTGCTGGTTGGGTGAGTGCCTGCTACTCAGGTTGTATACCTCCTTGGGGCTGGCTGCCCTGCTCTGCTCTGCTCTCACACCCAGCTTCACACATTCACATGACTTTGGCATTGGTGAAAGTGCAGCACGTAGACAATCAAGACCATCTCCTCTCCGTCTTTTGTCCTGCCCTGCCCCCAGCTTTTATGATTACTACTCCTTTTCCTGGACTCCTGTGCACACAAATCTCTTTTTGGAGTTGCATGCTTGGGAAAATAGAGCAAAATAAGAAAAACAAATAAAGCAAAGAAAAATTCAACAGTATTTCCAAAACACCTGCTGTGTCAAGTATTTACTAGTTCCATTCTAGAGGAAAAAAGAACATAGATACAGTAGAATAGGAATTTCTCTAGAATTTAGGTTTATATGTAATTAGGACCTATGCAGATGTGCCCTAGAACTCATAACAGTCCCCACACAGAAAGGCACTGAGGTTATGCTGTGGTGTATTCCGTGCACAAAGTCCAGTAAAAACAAACTTACATAAAATACTGGAACAGTACTGAAATATTTACCTCCCAAATGAGGACTAAACCCTATATTCTGAAAGAGGAAAATCACATGCTCTCCCTACCCAATTCCTGGGAGGGCTGTGCTTGCCTATTTCCTCCGAAGCCACGTGATATGAAATGTGATCTGAAACATGTTTTCTATTAACCATATATCATGACTCAATGTTTTTTTTTAAGTTTGTTTTAAAGAAATAATTTCCATGCCCACGAACCTACAGTCATAATTTGTAATGCTACATATTCATGAGCCATGGGATTATGGTATCTGCCAATGGTATACTCAAGAAACACAAATCCATGCAACCATTTAAAAATTCTTGGGTGTTTTTTATTTTGTATCTACAACCAGATTACTTTCTTCTACTAAAATGATTAAAACACTCAACACTTTTTCTCAAAACATTCATGATGGTCACCCTCTGCTTTTAATTTTAATTTTTGCTGAAACATAAAGAACTAAAGGATTGAAGCTGGCCTCTGTTCTTAACACCCAACATGTTTACACATGTCCAAGAAGAAAGCTCTGAGACGCTGCCCCTCTGAATATAAACATGCACAAACTTGAACGTGAGCCACTACAAAAAGCAATACTCTAATCTCCCATGGCAATGTTACAAAAATGATAGTATATGTGAATATACAAAGAGGAGCAAAATATGTCACTCCACCTGAAAGACAGACTCAGTCTACACAGGTTAACAAATTAATGAAGCATGACTGCTTTATAATGTAGGCTTTTCCAAAGTAGAACCTGAGGCCACACAGGGACCCTCGATGATCTTATAAAATAAGCTCTCCAGACTCCTAAATTTACCCTTTTTCATCTATCTCTCGGGATTTTAGGATGAGCATGACCCAAAATTTAAAGTGCACTTGCCATCTAAAGGGCATTTTTCAGGGGCACCTGGGTGCTTTGTCAGTTGAGCGTCTCTTGACCAACTCAGGGTTGTGAGATCAAGCCAAGCCTGCTTAAGATCCTCCCTTTCCCTCTGCCCCCTCTTCCCCTTATGTGCTCTTTCTCTCTCTCTCTAAAAAAAGGGGGGGGGGGCATTTTTCCAGAAAAAAATAAAACGTTGACATTATTACTATTACTTACCAGGATCCTCAATCTGTTTTTGCTCTCCAAATGTGCTTCTGGGAAATCCCTCACCAGGGAAGATTCTTTTAAGTTACATCCAATCTGGCAACCCAGGTTCAAGGGTACAAATGGAACTTTACAAGTGCTTGGCTCCAAAGAGGTTCTCAGAATTCCCTTTACAGAGTTCCTCTTTATCAAGATGGATAATCTAAGTTCCATTTTATAGACAAGGAAATTAATGGTCAGAGAAGCTACAGGATCTGCCCAAGCCACACAGCTGACAGAAAGCAGAGCTGACAACAGAACCACAGATTTTCTTGCCCATTGGAGAGCTATTTCTACTGCACTACCATGGAGTAGTCGGCTACTCTCAAGAAATCAGTAGAGCTGGGTAGACAGAGCCCCACCTTAGCCTCCTAGCAATAGAACACTGGAGATAATAACCACTGCAGTGTTGGCTCCAAACAGTAGCTCTGAACATTACCCAGCAGCCTGTATCAGCCAGAAACTATACAATGTCCAGAACAGGCTCTCTGTGATAAATATGGAAGGGCTAGATCAAATGGCCTTTTGTGGGCCTTTAGCAGAGGAGGTAGATGGATAAGCCCCTGAGTTCTAGGTATACTCTGGGTCCTAGGATCACAGCCTTGTCATTCAGCACCCCCAATGGGACAAGCCAGAAGCAGAGTAAAGAGGACTCCCTGGCCCAATGGCGTTCAGAGGCCATGTGAGGATATAGCGTCACCACCAGGGGCAAAAACCAACAGCAAAAAAACTGTTCTCGGGATACACATTTTACCTTGGGCAAAGGAACAAGGAAGGCCAAAGAGGCCCTTTCTTCTCCTGCAGAAATCAGCTTCTAAGCCAGGGGTTGGATGACGGCCGTCTGGAGTGCCAGAATTGGGCTGCCTCAAGTAAACCCAAGGACTCTATGCCCGGGAAGGAGTCGGGCCATCACACAGTCCCCGTCAGAGATGAGGAGGGCAGGCCACCTGTGCAGAATGCTAGCCCAGGGCCTCACTGAGAGGACCAAGGCCCAGCCACGAGCTTTCTAGCCAGCCTCACCACAATCTCCCAGGAGACAAGTTTCTCTCCCTCCTACTACATGAAAAAATACTCTGCAACCTCCCTTAACAAAACACTCACTTTTTCTACCAAACAGCCCCTTGGAGGCTGCCTACCACATTAACCAAGGGCACCAGCGATGTACTGTTTGATATAATTGCCCAAAGCTTGGGAAGGGCAGATTCATCGGATTGCCAGATGAGCCTCAGACTCTAACGCCCTACAGCATGTAATGGAACTCTACACGAAGAAACCAGCCTTCCCCCCTCAGTGAAATCGAGTTTATTTAACCTCAATTTGTTGAATGAAACCAAAGCCTTCACAGAGATGGGCCCCAGGCCTGCACACAGACATGACACAGCAAGTCCAGCAGAGCCAGGAAAAGTCTACGCTTGCATGAACCCTCCAGGACAGGATGTCTTGATCAGAAGGAAGACTACACCCAGGCAGACCTCGTAAGGCCAAGGGGCCACTTGCTGGCAACATTCACAAGCCTGAACCCAGCAAGTAAGATAAATCCTAGGAAGTCTTCCAAGAAACTCTTTCTGAACCAGGATTACCAGCTGAAACTGGACTCTTTCCAATGCTCTAATTGCCACAGTGACATTTAGGAAGAGCTCTCTTACCACAAATGGACCAGAAACGCGTTCCTAGGAAATATGGTAGTTGACTGACCCTAGTTCATGAGAGGATCAGGCCCCTTACAATTAGGGCTCTTATGGACAAGCCACAAAACCAACAGATAAGCAGTCTCTGGAACAAAAATGCATGGTACACAACCACTTGGAATATCCCACAGGGCACAGTGACTCATTCCACAAGAGACGTTTTTTTAGAAAGAAGAAGAACCAATCTTGAAATGTTGAGTTATTTAATCTGCCTTTGAGACAGAATTTATCATTGGAAAATCCAAAATGGTGTATCTAAATCCCTAGTCTATATACGTTCCTACGATATAGGAGCAGCAATTCCAGTTGAGCAAAAAGCTGCTCGTGTCTGCAACCCTGACCCGTGCTGCACCTCAGTTAGTTTCACAGAGGGAGCTGCCTTCATTGCGTTTGGAAGATGATTCTCATCTTCCCCAATTTTCAGGATCCAACCACGGTACTTCTTACCCTGAACTGCAATTCCCAATCTCTTCACCATCTCTAGCAGGCAGCTCCTCTAGGGTAGGCGGTCCACTCCATTTCTCTCTGGAACCCTCCATACGTAGCCCCAGTTCCCAACATCCTGCAGGCACTACAAACCGAGTGTTGGATGAATGAACAAGGCTCCCAGGTATGCTAATCTCATGTTTTTCTAAACGTGGGGAGAACTGCCAAACAAGGGAAAGGAGGAATTTAGAAAAGGAAAAAAATCATTTCCAGATTTTTAAATGCGACGTAGTGGAGGATACAGGAACTTTTTTTAAAGTTCCCTCCTCCACAACCAAACTTGAATGTCTGAGTTATTTGAAGGGCATTTTTGGATATAACTCTCGGTTACACATCACTTGGAGTCATGAAAAGGAATGCGTGGACATGTGCCGTGGTATAGGCTGTGCATGTCCCTTCCTAGAGCAGAGCTAAGCACACATCTGGGGCTATTTAACAACTGATTGGAAATTTCGCCTTCTGATTTCCAGTTAAATACTGGGCACAGGAAAACAAATAGCACTTGTTTTTCACTGAGCCTTGTCAGTCATCCAAACTGCAGTGCAGACCAGAGAACTGCCTGTGGTTTGGTGGCAGAGGCCCAAAATATTTAGATCTTTTTCCCCCCAAGTTTAAGGAAAAGGAATAAACCAGATTTTGGCAACACCAGCTTCTTCACCCACCCCTCCCCCTCCTCTCAGAAATACAAAACTAGATTTTAAATATTAAGCGTGTTCCTGGTATTAATTTACATTTTTCATTAGGATTAAATTTTGATTTGTTTTTATTCCAAAGCCAATAGCATAGTGTTTGGTTTCTCTCATTTTTTTTTTTCAGCTGCCCTGCCCTGATATTTACTTGGATTTGCTGAAGAGGCAGTGTTCGGATTACCATTTTCTGTTTCCAATTAAATTGGGATATAATATCTAGCAGCCGTATTATCAAAGCATCATAGAGTCTGAAAGTCAGGAGGACTTTTAGAGACTGGCTAGTACCACCTCCTCACTTCAGAGATAAAAACACTGAGACCCTAGGAGTGAAGTGATTTTGTCCAATGCCACAGATCTAGTTAGTGGCAGTGCTACTGTGTAGTACTCAGACCTCCTGATACGCAGGCCAGGGTGTTCAGTAGAAACAAAAACCTGAGTTACCTCTGAGCAGGGTTGCCTCATAAAATACAAAACAGCTAGTTAAATCTGAGTTTCAGGGATCCCTGGGTGGCTCAGCAGTTTAGCGCCTGCCTTCGGCCCAGGGTGTGATCCTGGAGACCCAGGATCAAGTCCCACACTGGGCTTCCCACATGGAGCCTGCTTCTCCCTCTCCCTGTATCTCTGCCTCTCTCTCTCTCTCTCTCTCTCTCACGAATAAATAAATAAAATCTTAAAAATAAATAAATAAATTTGAGTTTCAGATAAACAATGAATAATTTTTTAGTATAAATATGCCCCAAATAGTGTATCGGGCATACTAAAAAGAACTATTTGTTGTTTACTTGAATTTTAAATTTAGTGGGCATCTTATAAATCTGTTAACTCTGGAAATCTTACCTTAGAAACTAATATCTTCTCCCACTCCATACCTCTACTCAAACATACACACGTATACATTTCTTTCTTTTTAATGTAAATGTCTGGAAAACATAAATTGCAGCACAGTAATCCCAAGAACGAGTGAAACTGGAAGAAGTTGCTGCTTGTTTTTTGACTTTCCTCATCTGAGATGCCTTTCTTCCTTATAAGCACGTAAAACAACTAAGCCTGACATTAAAAGGCTGGCCAAGGCCTCTGGGTTAGACATTTCATGTCTCGTCTTGAGAGTTTCTGCTTGTCCCAAGGCTGTGTCTGTAGACCTTGCAGGAGGACACACTCAGTTTCAAAATACAATAAAACAAGATTAAAACCAAACGAAATCAGATACATGGGATAAAGTAAAAAGATACATTTTTAAATTCAGTCCCACTGATTTTTACACCTTAATCTTTAAAAAGAGTGCTGAAGCAAATTTTTTTCTAACTTAATTGAGATATAATTCACCTATTATAACATCCAGACTTTTAATATGTACAATTCAGTGTTTTTAGTATATTCACAGTTGTAGTCCAGTCATCACTATCTAATTCCAGAACATTGTTGCCATTCCCAAAAGAAACTCTATGCCATTAGTAGTCATCCCTCATTCTCATGTCCCACCAGCCTTGGTAATCACTGACGTACTTCTGTCTCTAGGGATTTGCCTGTTCTGGAAACAAATGGAATCATACAACATGTAGCCTTTTGTGTCTAGCTTCTTTCACTTATAATGTTTTCAAGGTTCATCCATGTTGTGCTATGTATCAATACTTCATTCCTCTTAGTGGCCAAATAATATTCCACTGCATAAATATACATTTTTTAACCCACCTATCAGTTGATGGATATTTGGATGTTTCCACTTTTTGGCTGTTAAGAATAATGCTGCTATGAACATTTGTGGGCAAGTTTTTCAGTAGACATATGTTTTGCCAATTGTCTTCTAAAGCACCATTTTACATCCTGCCAGCCATTCATGAGGGTTCCAGTTTCCCTACAACCTCAACAACACTTGTTATTATTTGCCTTTTTTATTAGAATC
Organism: Vulpes lagopus; assembly: GCF_018345385.1. Classification (NCBI taxonomy): domain Eukaryota; kingdom Metazoa; phylum Chordata; class Mammalia; order Carnivora; family Canidae; genus Vulpes; species Vulpes lagopus. The sequence continues at coordinate 146,127,546 of NC_054826.1, read as the reverse complement.
ATCCTAGTGGGTATGAAGTAGAATCTTGTTGTGGTTTTAAATTTGCATTTACCTAATGACTAATGAAATTGAACATCTTTTCATGTGCTTTTGGCCGCTTGTGTTTTTTCTTTACTGAAATGTCTATTCAAATTGTAGCATATTTCTTTTTTTTTTTTTGTAGCATATTTCTAAAGACAATCTAGCATTGTCCAATCTCTTTTTCTTTTTAAGCAAACTCAAGTTGACAGTTCAGACATTTATTGCCCAGTTGCGCTATGCTTTTTCTTCAGTGTGGAAATAACTGCATAAATAAGAATGAGTTTTTGTGGTCCTCCTAAGAGATTTTTCTTTGTAATTTCAACATGACAGACTGAGAGACTAGGGTTATTCCTATTTCTAATTGCATTGAGGGACAACTCTAACGACTCAATATCCTCTGGGCCATCCATATACCATACAAAAGAAAATCTATACAGCTGTGACACCTCCGTCATTCATGCACACAAGGATATATGTGTGTGTGTGTGTGTGTGTGTGTGTGTGTGTGTGTGTGTGTGTGAGTGAGAGACTCATACTCAAAGACTCACTACTTGACAATGAAACAATCACTCCTCACTCCACTCTCATTTCCAAAACAACCAGATAAAGGAACGGCACTCACAGATGAAACTCAATACCACTCTCTCTCTGCCTGACCTGCTCCTTCTTGCTTATACTGTGAAATCATAAGAAGGACTAGAATGATTTGACAGAAAAAGCCAGATACATTTATCAGACACTATTAAAGTATAATGTCTTTAGTCACTCCCATGGGTGACTAGTCCCTGTTAACTAATTATGAAAGGCTCTCTTTTTAAATCTGGGTAGCTATAATAATGCAGATGTGTCAAGTTAAATTAAAAGGTCATCCTGAACAGAGGAGAAGATATCATTGCTTCAACTTTTCTCACCACCCTACTTAAAAAAACAAGAACAAGAACAAAAACAAACAAACAAACAAAAAAACCCCAAAGTCATTTAGTATTGTAACTCTACCTGGGAAGTAAAGACAGTTCTAAGACAGTAATGCTTACATATACATCTTAGACTAAGAATCAAGAGACTGCCTGTTAGGGCCCCTGGGTAGTTGAGCATCCAACTCTTGATTTTGGCTCAGGTTGTGATCTCAGGGTTGTGAGACTGAGCCCTGTGTTGGGCTCTGTGCTCAGTGGGCAGTCTGCTGGAGATATTCATTTTCTTTCTCTCTCTCTCTCTCTCTCTCTCTCTCCTCCCGTACTTCCCCCCCCTCTCCCCACCATCCTCTGCAACTTTGTACTTGCTTGATAACTTGGAAGAAGACAGTGATGGAGATGGCTAAGCCTCAGCTTCTGAAAATTCCATGGGCCTTCTGAAGTGTTTATAAAATAATGTAATTATCTTATCTCCAAACTTTAACTCTTAACTACTATAAATGGATAAACAGAATTCACCACTGGTTTTCCATCTAGCAGCAGATCCCTCTGCTGCAACAGCTGTCCAGAGGATAAGCAGACCCTGAAATCCCTTTCCAGCTACACAGAGCAAGGGAAGAACTTGCCTTGCCTTCTTCACTTCACACACTCTTTCTCTCAGGGAGACTTACCCAGCTTGTGAGAGAGCTTGCATCACTCATCCACTGACCTGAGAACCTCTAGAAACAACAGATGTTCCACCTTGAAGAAATGTGCAGAGAGGAGAAAACCATTCTCCCTAAAGAAATCCTGCTGGGACTTTTGGCAGAGTTCAAGGGTCCCCAAATTTAAATCCTTGGCTTCCCCCAGTGCTGTCTCCCCTGTGTTGGTAATTTTAAGTTCATTGTTTGGTCTGTAATTTCCTTCCATGGCATTAATTCCAAATAGGGGTGATGTCAAATTGTTTACTAAACCCATCTTCTTGTGTCAATGTAAGTACATTTTAAACTGATGCTCCAGAAACAATTCTCATATATCTCAAACAAAACTAAAGCAAATAAATAATGATTAGGACTAAGATACTATCTATTAAAACTCATGGAGTGGTAGGTTCATGCAGAATCTCAACAGTGACCAGTACAACTATGATATGTGTGGCCCCCACTTTACATCTGAACCTGTAGCCCAGAGAAATAGGAACTCCTTTCAATCTCCGTCAGGCCAAGCCAGACATTTATAATTAGAAATATAAATTCAACATCCTTCCCAAGTGTTCTCTACTCTGATAATAAATAGTCATAACAATAGGAGGGTAACGTCTATGAATAGGATCAGGCACTGTACTAAACATGTTACATGTAGTCTCATTTAATCAAGAAAACAACCCTGTGATGCAGGACTGTTAATTTTCCTATATTATAAATGAGGAGGAAAATCAGGTTCAGAGAAATAAAATAATTTGCTTTGAGTTACTACTTGCATTCAAAGGAGGGTGGGCAAAGCCTTTGCTCATACCCTCTCTCATAACCTGCCCAGGGTGGTAGCCTCAGACAACTACTGAATATCTGCAGTGTGGCTGGTATGCCAAAGGAACTATATTTGTGTTTGTGTGTGTGTGTGTGTGTGTGTGTGTTTTAATTTCATTGGGCAGCCTGGGTGGCTCAACAGTTTAGTGCCTTCTTTGGCCCAGGACATGATCCTGGAGTCCCGCCATTGAGTCCCGTGTGGGGCTCCCTGCATGGAGCCTGCTTCTCTCTCTCTGCCTATGTCTCTGCCTCTGTGTGTGTGTGTGTGTGTGTGTGTGTGTATCTCTCATGAATAAGTAAATAAAATCTTTTTTTAAAAATGTCATTATTTACGAGAGAGAGAGAGAGAGAGAGAGCGTGTGTACACACAAGCATGGGGAGGGAGGCACAGAGAAGAAGAAAATCTTTGGCAGACTCGTGCTGAGTGCAGAGTTGGATGCGGGGCTTGATCCCAGGAACCTGAGATCATGACCTGAGCTGAAATGAAAAGTCAGATGCCTAACCAACTGAGCCACCCAGGCACCCCAATATATTTGTTATTTGGGTTAATTTAAATTTAAATAGCTTACCCATAACTAGTGCCTTCAGTATTGGACAATACAGCTCAGCATTCTAAGGGTTAAATGTGCATAAGAATTTATGATGAAAAAAAAAAAAAAAAAAGAATTATGATGAAAAAAAAAAAAAAAAAAGAATTTATGATGAAAGCCATTACAATTACTATCACAAACACCTTTATTACAGGAGATTGACAATGATTATGAATATGAAAGAGCCAGTCTGGGGTAAGAGCTTATTGAGTATGTCCCAAGGTTTGAAAGACTATCACTCAATTTGATTTTGTCCAATGGTTCCTAATGACTAGATTCAGGTTATGTGCATGTTGGGCCAGAATACAACATAAATGATACTGTATTCTTTCTCAGGTTATCACTTTTAAAGGCACACCATGTCCACCTGTACCATATTGTTGATGTTAATTGTGATCACTTGGTTGAGGTTCTGTTGGATATCTCCACTGTATGCACTGTTTTTTTGTTTGTTATTAAGTATTTTGAGACTATGTAAATGTACTATTCTTCAAATTCCCTCCACCTTTGCTATGTTTAAGCTTTTTTTTTTTTAAAGATTGATTGATTGATTGATTTGAGAGAGAGAGAGAAAGAGAGCACATGAGCAGGGGGAGGGAGGAAAAGAGAAAGAGAGAGAAAGGGAGAGAGATTATCCCAAGCATTCCTCACTGATCACAGAGCCTGATGTAGGGCTTGATCTCATGACCCTAAGATCAAGACCTGAGCAGAAATCAAGAGTCACTTAACCAACTGAGCCACCTAGGTGCCCCTACTTAAATTTAACTTCTTTTGAAGACTCTTGCTCAAAAAACTTTCACTATGATGATTACAAATTCAGGAATTTCTAACTCCACCATTCTTTCTATTATTGATTGGCATTTTACAATAAAGAAGGGCTGTCTCTTATCTCTTTTTACTAATTTATCTATTTACTTATTAGCTGTATTGATTATGGGCTTCTACTTTATTCAATAGGTACCTTGAGTTTTTAGAAGTATTCTTCAAATACAAGTGACAAGAAAATATAGACTTGAATTTACAGTCACTAATTAGGCAAAGTTTACTCACTATGCAAAAGAAAGACTATTAACTAAGTCCTCTTCTTGTTCTGGATGCTCTGGAGCAAAGGTTCAAAAGCCTAAGGCTCTGCAGTTAAGGACATTAGCATGGAGCTCCAGCAATAGACAACATGAGTTATCACTATGAAGGGCAGTGTTGCTCATCATCAGACATGATATCATACCCCAAAAATTCCATCCAAACAACCCATCAATTTCTCCACAACTAGCAAACTTGAATGTTCTGGCAAACTCAAAAGGACATGATTTACAAATAGTAGGTAATATTTGGATCTTTCCACAAGAGCTGGGTTCCAGCTTTTTTATAAAATACAAATGTTTTCATTTTGGAACGCTCTGTGTCACTTTCTCAACAAACAGATCCTCATATCAGAATGTAGGCCTGTGTTATATACAAATAGAATGGGTTTGTGTGTATTTATTTTGTGGCCAGAGACCACACACCTAGTGGCTATTTACAATGTTTACATTACTCTTGATGCCACCAGAGGAGTCTCAGAACTGAGACCAAAGCCCAGGCCACACAGAGTATGAGTGCAGGTCCGACTCTAACATGAAAACTAGACTGGACCCTCCAGCCACAGAGACCCATGTGCAGTTGCAGTGTTTGTCTTCTGTGACTGCTTATCTCCATCATCCAAATACCACTAGGAGCATTCTTCAAATTTAACACACTATGGACTCTGGTATTGTTTCAATGAAATAAGCCTTAATTTTTTAAAGACTTGTAAAAGTTTTGGGACCATTGTATCCTTATGCTAAGGACACTTTGGGAGAGTTTCAAACACTCACCAAGAAAAGTCTGGAGACCCCAACTGCAAGCCTCTCTGTCTTCAGATGCCAGACCAGGGGCTGTGGAGAGTTGAGCAGGAACACGACAGGCTTGTGATGAATGTGGACTGAGGAGATGGGATTTAGGTGCAGAGTGACCTAGGAAGGAACAGAAAGAAATCTTAACAGTGGCTTTCCATTAAAAAAATCACTTAGCGCAGCATCTGGAATACTTTTTCACACGTCTTCATTAAGAAAAGCTGTAGTTAGTTCAGATTCTATGGATAAGATATATTAGGTTGGACTCGATGATACTGCCAATATCTGGTCATTTTTTTACTACAAAAATGGCTACCCTGTGTAATTCAACCCACGCTAATCTCAACCAAAATATGATTCAGCTCCCAGTAATAGTGGAACACAAATAAACAGAGCACTTTTTTTTTCTTCTCAAAGTTAGCAACAGCAGAACACAAGTTACCTTCCCTCAGGACTGTCCTCTCCTTCAAGGCAAATGATTAAGGTAAAAAGTGGGATACCGAATCCCCTGGGAGAAGGTCATCCCTCCAGATTGCCAGAGAGAGCACTTTCTTCTCTTCCAGGTGAGCTCCAACCTCTAAAAAATTAAGTAAGTTCTGCCAAAGAAAAGTGCCGAAAGCTAAGGGAAAGGGGGCTGCCAAGGGGAGCTGCCAGTGCTTTCATCATCCCAGCTATTAGCTGGAAGGGGTTTTCCAAAAAGTGAAGCATAGAGAACACACAGAATAAAAACTGATTTGTATATAAACCTAGTTTAAAAAAAAGAAAAACAGGGAAGAGAACCACAAGCCTGGATAAGAAAACTGTGACCAGTTGTGACAGCAGATCAAGGACTACTGTAAGTTACCACTGTCACCGTTAACACCATCAGAAAGCATCTACGAGGACAGCTGGAAACAGTGGGTCCCACCATATCTTCTGGGAGCACACCAGCCAAGGTAGGTTAACGTGAACACAGAAAAACAAAAGGGTGCCAAAGGAATACTGAACAGATGCTTTCATATAAGCATGTCTCATACTGGCTTTCTCTATAGGAGGGTGAGGCAAGACCCAAGAAGCACATATTTTAAAAAGTTGAACTCACTCAAGAGCACCAGAGAGTGATGAGAGGGAAAGCACAAAAAATGACTTTAGTTGGCAAGACACAGATCGAGTAATACACTGGGAATAACAGAACATCTCAGGCCTAATCCTTAGGAGGACTAAATGGCCTAGATCTATGATCTGAGTCTAAATAGCCACTAGGGATAGAGCACTCAAAGCTGGACTGCTTTCTGTCTTCCAGTGGCTGCTGGTCCACTTTGATCTCCATGTATCTCTGCCTTTTATTGTAGGGACTGCCTATGAAACCGATGTCACTTATCACAGTAGCCTCTCAGGTCACTGATAATAAGGCAACAAACTTTACTTTCAATACCCATGCCTCAGCACATGGTAGGTACTCAGTGAGCACCAACTAGATATTTAATTTTCTAATTTCCAATACCACAAAAGCACTTCATTCTATTAATAATTTGCACTATGGTATTTACATACCATGTCCACTCATTAACTGTTGAGTGTGTCTTAATCTCTGAGACTGCAAATACTCCATAGGGCAAAGATCTGTCTTACTTTAATACTGTGTTCAGTGGGATCCCTGGGTGGCTCAGCAGTTTAGCACCTGCCTTCGGCCCAGGGCCTGATCCTGGAGTTCCGGAAATGAGTCCCATGTCGGGCTCCCTGCATGGAGCCTGCTTCTCCCTCTGCCTGTGTCTCTGTCCCTCTCTGTCTGTCTCATGAATAAATAAAATCTTTAAAAAAAAAATACTGTGTTCAGAGTACTAGACACTTGTTTAAATGATAGATTTATCACAGCAAATGCATCAATTTATGTTACCTAAAAAGTTAAAAAGGCTGAATATGTTAATTGGTTGAAAGGGACTTAGCTAGCTAATTTACAGAAAAATTTTAAAACATGAGCAATACTATCATGTGCTATTTCTGCAATACAGCTAGGATCATTTTTTACATTTGGCATATGCAAAGTACTAAAAGTAGAGTACTAATGAACAGTGATGTCAAGTACAGCTATAGCATAACAACACATTGCTTGGTTGTACAAACTCTATGTCACGGCATTTTGCACAGCTGTCTGCATCTAGAAGTAAACAAATTGATGGCCACTGTAAATGAGAGACGCTGCCAAAACAGAGCAGGGGCAAAGAGTCAAACTGTATGTAGCATCAACAGAGAGATGCACACTTCAGAAAGCACACACCATGGAGAGTGAATTAAAGAGAGATGAAATCATTACTTGTTCAAGAGTACCTGAAAAATTGCTAAGAAATACTCTGCCATGAACAGTATGTGTCAGTAAAAAGTTTCCAGAGTTACTCATTCCAAAACTGTTTATCGAGCCCCATCATGGCACAAAGAATAGCCACGTGTATCCGCAGAGGGTACGTCAACTCTTTTCCTGGTGATTTTCTTTGCTGCCCTCAGGCATACCGCTCTTGAAGTGTGTAGATAAAATAGCAATAAATATATATCTCAAATGAACAAGAATTTTTTTTAAAAAAAAGGAACTTAGGAAATGAAAAGAAAAATGTGTATGAGACAGATATTGGTGCCGGGGTCCAAAATTTTCCAGATGGTCAAAAGTGTCGAGGCCTGGCTCACACAATCAAGGAAAGATTTCTAGGAGCCACAGCTCTGAGCTTTCCTGGAAACGGCTCCCTCTTCAATATGTGGCAGCGTCTGGCCAAGAAGAATCCCCGACTCTGGCACACAGGGCCCAGGCAAAACCCCAAAAACCATCTGGCAGAGAAAAATTCACACTATGATTGGGAAATTAGAAGAAAAACACTCAATACTTTTTTAAAAAGATCATTAGGCAGGAACAGAGAGTCCCCCAAGCACCCACTCACCCAGTCTCTCAGTATCTTTCCTTTACTAGAATAAATCTTGCTGAAAGGAAGACAAGAGGACAACCAAAAACAACCAACAAAAGAATGAAGGTATAAAAGCTCCCCAAACGATGGGGAGAACATACCCGGAATACCTCTGAAAGAATTCCTGGCTCAGGTGCCTACTTTCTCTCAGGCTGAAAAGAAAAGGAAAGGAAAGGAAAAGAAAATCCTCTTTAGAACCAACTGCAGCTCAGGGTAGACTGGTTACAAAGATAAGAACATGCTGAAGGTTTTCATGGGTAGATCACTGCCCCATGATCATGGTCTGAAGACCAGAGCTGAGGCAGACTGCAGCAAAGAAGTGGGCCATGGAGAAATAACACAAGTGGTATCTGATGATTCCCAGCTTGGCAATCCAAACGGATCAATCCTGTGCTAAATTTACATAAAGAGTCACCACTTAGTCCATGGGCTTCATGAGCAATAACAAACTAAACCTAGGGGTTGTGTGACTGGAAAGGCTGATGAAACCAAAGGGGATGCACCCCCAAATGAGGGAACAATGACTAGTCTCTAAATTGGTGGCTTCTGTGTTAATCTTTGGCAGTAACAAAGCATTTGAGAACTTATTGCAAGAGATAAGCCTTCTCACCACACACAAAAACTCCCATATGCACACTACATTTTGCAGGCAATGTCAGAGAAAATATATTCCCTGTAGGGCCCATGAATTCCAGATTAAGTACCCATTAACTGAGGTTAAGGAGGCCACTGTAGAACAAGAACATTCTAATGGCAGAAATAGAAACAAAATGACTCCATGTAATTAAACTAGAGATCATGCCTCTGATTTTAACATCAACCTCTCAGAGAAAGAACTTAATGGATGGCAACTCAGAAGTAAAACACTTGTCCGTGCAGTTTCTGGGGTTTCAGTGACCTCTTAAAATCATATTGACTGCAAAGTGGTCCATAAAGCCTCATCTAAGAGTTCTGTTCTAATCATGTTTGTCTCAAATAGTCCTGCATTTCAGTCTTCCTAATGGCATGAGAAAATGCAAGTAAATCTAATCTATCACATCCCATATGTAGACACTGTCCCTCATACATTGCTGATCCTTCCCCTAAATGAGGAAAAGCTCATTGCTTCTGAGCTAATGGAAGGCTAATCTGTTCTATGACATCTATTTATACTAGGTCTTCTGAGATTATCTGTGTCCTTCAACAAACTACAGATGTAATTAATGTATTTCTTCTATTTTATAAAGAAAAGGAAAGTAAAACTCAAAGTAAATCTTTTCTAAGTACTTGCCTGGGGAATCTGAATACAATTTTGACCAAAATCAAGGCCAGTTCTAAGGAGCATAAAGCCTCTGGGTGGAAAGACAAACTTCCTATCTCCCATTTAGGAAGCATGTCCTTGCCCATGTTATCACCAGAAAACAACAAGGACAATTTTCTCTGAACCTTGTTAGGGTGAAGACCTCTCAGTTTTCCAAAAATTATCTTTGATAAGCAAAAACTACATATTGTCTCAAACTCTGTAAATCACTTTATGAAAATGAATTATATACTTACAGGAAAGAAAAAAACCCCTCCCTTTATGGAAAGATGCCATATGAAAATTGTTTTGCATTTCTAAGGGTTCCGAGTAGAGATGCAAGATATTTCTAACATAGTGATTTAAAAAATTTCCTATTAGTTACCCCCCCACACACACCGACTCCTGGGGTTTGTTAAAATAAACATAAGCAAAGCGAGCAAAACAACTGATATAAGAGTTAAACAGCTGTCTGATTTTGCTAACGTGTCAGTGAGGTTCCATTTCAACATTTCTGATTCTTGTAACAGTCCCTGTGGACCCATGAAACAATGAAGTCATCCAAAACACTACCAGAGAGACTCCTGTTCTCTAAAACCAGACCAAATGCTCTGAAATGGATGATCCAACAATCAGTTTACTAAGAAGACAGATAAGAAAAGAACTCTAGCATAAAATCACACCCTGGTCTGTGTATAGCCATCATCTATCCCCTACTCAGAGGTAAGGAGACATCCTCTTAGCAACACTGTTGGTAGTAACTGCAAACATCTTGAATCTGGATCTCATAGCACCCTAAGTCACACAGACACCCGGACGAGACACAAGTCTATTTCAGTATGCTGGGGTACCACACTGAACTCCAATTTCACTTCTATTTGAGCAATATGGCTTTTAGGAGCTCAAATCTGACCCCAGATACATCTGAAATGTACCCATTGCCGTGAGCAGGAAATAGTAGTTAGTAGCTGCAAGTGTACCCGGTCTAAGGAACCCCTGCAGCTGACATTTTATTTGCCATCGCTTGTCTTTTGCCATTTGGGAATTGGTATAAAAAGACTCCCTTAAAATATTCTTGGAGGGGTTAATGTGGAGCTTTTAAAATTTTTCCTGATTATTTTTACATTTCTTTGAATTCATAGAAAAACATCAATCAGTTGGTACTGAATTCAAGGAATCTCTACCCCCTAAGTGACTCCACCCTCACCCAGAGAGTCCACCAATCATTCTCTCTGGTCTCAGCAGCACTGGGGTCAGGGATTTCACACTGCTGTGGCAAATGATACAGAGCTCTTTTTCCCCCAATAGTTTTGTCTTGAAACCATTTAACATGATGAGAGGGATACAGCCACTCAGTTCTAAAACTAATTCCTCCTCCCCCAAACAAGGACAGGATTCAGGATTCCCTGGGAGCTTCCGAAAATAATCTATTATGACCACAAAACAGGGGGGAAAAAACCTAAAATGAAAGTCTGAAATTTGATGCAGAAATAAGCCTTCCCTCTCTGCTCTATATTTTGAATGCTCTGGAAAAATACTCGGAACTAAATTTGGGTTGGGGGTTGAGGGGCAAGAGCTCATATAAACAGAAGAATATTTCTGAAACTACGGGTCATGGCCCTCTAACGGGGTCCTGGGAGAGTTGCAAGGGGATTCCAGAGACCCTGGCCCTCCCTTCCCAGAGTAGCCCACAGCCCAGTCACTATGGGGAAGAGAAGCAGGGAAAAAAGAGACCCTGGATTTGGGCATATTTGGGGGCAAAAGTGTGGCGGGAGCCCTTAGCAGGCCAGTGCTGATGGCAAGTCTAACTCATAGGTACTGTTCCGTCATCCGTTAGTGTAAGTTTCTGCTATCTGAATATCGTACTGGAGGCCAACACACCAGGGCTTCTCAGGATTCTGGCCTGCAGCACCTTCCTGCCAGCCCCTGGACACACATGAATGTCCAGCTCAAGATCAGGGAAATCTTTTCCTATCTGCAGGCAGGACTGGAGCTCAACAGTGCTCCTACAGACCAGGCTCATTTTTCTACTTCTGCATGGCACTGCAATAATCTGTTTAGATGTTTGTCGTTTACACACACATACACACACCCCATCCCTTATACTGTGAAATCCTCGAGGTATTCTTCAAGGGCAGAAACAGTCATACTCATTTCTGCATTCTTGGGCCTAGTGCAGAGCTGAACACCTAGCAAGCAGTCAATAATTTTTCTGAAAGAGTAAATAAAAGGAAGAATAAGTTATTCACACACACACACACACACACAAATTATTTTGATAGTTATGAATATATAAATCGATAAAATGTGAAAAAGCCTTTGGATCAGGTTTTCCTTCTCAGAAATAAATAACAAAGATTGGAAAAAAAAATTGACCAAACATTCTCCTGTCTCTTAGAGAAGAGAATTTCAAATACTTTTCACTTAGCCAATGAAGTATGCTAGAATAGTTAGAAATTAAAATTCTAGGGACACCTGGTTGGCTCAGCAGCTGAGCATTTGCTTTTGGCCCAGGGCATGATCCTGGAGTCCTGGAATCAAGTCTCACACTGAGCTCCCTTCATGGAGCCTGCTTCTCCCTCTGCCTGTGTCTCTCCTCTCTTCTCTGTGTATCTCATGAATAAATAAACAAAATATTAAAAAAAAAGAAAAATTAAAATTCTAGGGGCACCTGGGTGGCTCAGTGGTTGAGCGTTTGCCTCTGGCCCAGGGCGTGATCCTGGAGTCCTGGGATCGAGTCCCACATTGGGCTCCCTGCATGGAGACTGCTTCTCCCTCTGCCTACGTCTCTGCCTCTCTCTCTGTGTCTCTCGTGAATAAATAAAATATTTTAAAAAAATGAGAATTCTAGACAAATTGAAGGAACTCAATATTTGCACATTGATTAACGTGAAAAAAGCCTGTTTTTTTATATTCCATCACACTTAACAGACCCATTCCAAACATTTTATTATTATTTTTAATACTACCATATAACTATGGACTGTATTAAAAAAAATTTTTTAGTGGAATCAAGGGATTTTATCTTCTGCGTGTGTGCGTGGGGGGGGGGGGTTGTTTTTGTTTTTGAGAAAGAATGCATGTGCATGAGAGGTGGTGAGGGTGCTGTGGGAGAGAGTGAATCTTAAGCAGGTTCCATGCCCAGCACAGAGCCCAACATGGGGCTCCGTATTGAGATCAGGACCTGAGCTGAAATCAAGCTGGACACTTAATCGACTGAACCACCCAGATGTCCCTGGACTATGTAAGTTTATTTCTTCTCAACTTCTACTTTTCACAGTGGGCTTGAAATTGTTTTTGCTACTTAACTGTTTAATAAACCTGTATTTTGGCATGCATTTGACTATAGCAATAGGATGTCATAATGGCCAGCTTGTCAATACTCTGGTGAACAGAACTGCATAATCAAGAAAATCATTGAGGTGACCAAAGGGAGTGAATTTAATAAGTAGACATAGCAAGAACCCAATTCTCACATGATCTGAGTACTGAAATAATCATTTCCACCTGCCAATTGCTATCACAGATCTCAATAAAGATCGCTGTTTAAGCACCATCTTAAAGTTAGTAAGTTTATAATAGAAATAAAGACAAAATGCACTGGTGTTCAAGCTGTGATTTATGATGCTTTAAGCTCAAAAGGATGGCACCTGGATTCCCCTGGCCTAGTATATTGACCTGAAGCTGGTCAGGAATTGTGAATGGGCATAAAGAGTCACCTTTCTAGCATGAAAGTGAAATCTGGAAAGGAGTAACTATCAAGGCATGGACTTCACAAAACACTGCATTTGTGTTTCTGATGTTAATAGGAATAGTAGTGGGAACAGAAGTTACAGCCATCATTATTGTATTCTAAGAAGAGACAATAGGCAGGTCCTATGGGTCCTTCTCCTGGGTTAAGATTTGCTGCTCTCATCAGAAGTTGCTCTAATTATCTAATTATTCCCATTTCAAAGATGAAGAAATTGGTAACTAGAGTAAAGAATTTTTCCAAAGTCATATGGCCAGAGAGTGGCAATGCTAGGAGTAGAACCAATGTCTCTCACTGTCCTCTTTTTCCTGCTCTACCTTCCCACTCCACCTTAACTTGGGGTGTTGGCCTATTCTATAGGATTAAGAGGCAGGAACTACTTCGCTTCTGGAAAAGGAAAGATAAAGAAGAAAGGAAGGGGACTGAGTTGTGAGCAAGATAATGGGAAGCTAGCACAAGGTGGGGGGAGTAGTAAAACACCAACAGGGATGGGGCAACAAGCATTTTTATGAACTGTGATGCCTACGTTGCCAGCTCAAGTTGTCTGAGTTGCTTTGATGTCAATCCTCCTCTGTCTCCTCTACAAAAGCTTTAGGAATGCTCACTGTTCTCATGATCAAATGCACTATAGAACTCAAAATGGTGTTGGTTGCATTTTACATCCAAGTGAATCAGCTGTACTCAAGCACCACACACATGCAGAATTACAAAACAGGTAAGTGGAGGGAGGGTCAGGAGAACTTTAAAGCTCTGGCAATCTGCAAAAATATACTCTGTATTTCTATAAGTCACTGAATTAGCAAAGATGGGACTCAATCATTCGTTCAACTCCAGGAGCTCCCAGTTGATATGTGGATTAAACCAAAGTTTACTTGGTTTACTCTCTCAGGAAACTAAGTTCTGGTCAGGGTAGAAAAACCTTGGGAATTTTGTGAGGTCTGGTTTCCTTTGAAAGTTCTAACAAAAACAACTCCTGAAGTTCACAGTACCGGCCCCCTAAGGGTATTCTGGTCTCATCCAGCCAGGTTATGATTTTAAGTAGAAATGTTTTTAAAGGAACTTTAGTTTCAATGTTACATGGCTTATCTTGAGAAAGGGAGAAATAACCCAGAAGCCAAAGTGGGGAGAACATGTTATCATTCTGTGTTTTAGGAGTATTTTTCCTGAAAAACAAAACAAAACAAAACAAAACATCATTTTCTTTGATTGAATGTTCCACTATCTTTCAGGGGCATGGAATTTTAAATGCTTTTAATTTAGGCAATGAACTGTGTCAGGACAGCTTAACTGCCAATAGAGCAAATGCAGTTTGCAGTATTTACATTACAGTCTAGTACTTCTGCCTAAGTACAACAGAAAGTTGCCAAAATATGCCTACAGAATTTGGCAACTTATAGTTGATAAGTGTCTAAGATGGAATATCTTCCTAAAGTCAGTACTGAAAAGTTTAAATTTCCTATTTTCTTGAGACAGTATTTTTTTAAGATTTTATTTATTTATTCATGAGAGGCCCAGATAGAGAGGCAGAGAGACAAGCAGGCTCCCTGCAGGGATCGATCCCAGGATCCCCAGATCACGGACTGAGCTTTGTCAGTCAAAGGCAGACACTCAACTGCTGAGCCACCCAGGCATCCAGAGACAGTATTAAAAATAGTTCAATACATTTGTTCTAACTGGGAAGGACTAAGCTATAGTAAACAGCAGGATACTTGGTTACAAATTCATTAAAGTTTCTCTATATCTTTAAAAAGGCTTTCAGAGGATTCCCCGGTGGCTCAGCGGTTTAACACCTGCCTTTGGCCCAGGGTGTGATCCTGGAGATCCGGGATCGAGTCCCACCGGCAGGCTCCCTGCATGGAGCCTGCTTCTCTCACTGCCTGTGTTCTCTGCCTCTCTCTCTCTCTCTGTCTCTGTCTCTGTCTCTGAATAAATTTTTTTTAAAGATCTTAAAAATAAAAAGGCTTTCAGCACTTATTAATAACCTAAAGGAAAATAACTAAAATAAAAAAGGAAAAGATCTAAGATACAAGAAGTCTGAACAATGTTTCCTATTTGGATCAAGAGTGGTCCTGTTGACATTTATTTACAGGTAAACCAACACAGCAGAAACAAGGAATGGATTTTATCTCTGAATGAAACAAGAGCAAATTCTAATACAAACCATTCGTTTTCCAAGTTATAAAGTTAATACTATCCAGTCATTCATTTTCCAATAATGAAGATACTGTAATCCTGTCAAGACTTTATGTGTAGTCAGCAAATTTAAGCCCTGATAAATCAACTTATATAACTGGGAATTAGTGAATGTATAGGGCAAAAGAAAAAGAGAGAACATCAATTCATTTCCAAATGAATAAAATGACTTCCCCTATTTGACATTGGGGAAATGCAAGGTGCTGCCTTAACATTGGGAAACACTAATGATGTCTTAACTTCTTACATATAATCTCACTTCTTATACTTAAAAGGAAAAAAGGTTCTACTCTGTGAACTTTACTCAGGATACTAAGTATGTAAGGCAGAGCTAGAGCACCTGTATTTAAAGAGAGTTTGAAAATATTACAATGGCTTAGTTTCTCCTGTAAATGGAGAAGGTACAAGCTACTCTTTCATAATACATCTCTAAAGAAATTTTCCAGGACTGACCAAAGTCTGGATGGTCCAAATAGATACCAAGATCAAACAGCTTAAGCTCTGCTTCATTACTCAGTTAAGTCCCAAATGCCTATTAAGTCAAGAGCTGCTAGCGTTCTACTTCTCATTTTCAGGAAAACTATCAGTTCACCATTCTAGCTCTGATTCATCCTCTAATAAGCAATATGTAGAGCCAAAATGGGAAAAGTAGAATGTGGGGAGGGAGGGTGCATTACAAAATATTTCAGGAATGGATCATAAATTTAAATACTCCAAAATTACCAGGATATTGTGGAAATAATTAAGATTCTTGCCATTCGTGATGTTTGGGTAGAAATTAGAAATCTGACTCATCATAATGACAAATTGCTCTATAAAAAGGTAATTTAAAAAGTTTATTATACCTGACACACAATGTTACATTGGTTTCAGGTGTACAAAACAGGGATTCAATAACACTATTAGTTATACTATGCTTACGGCAAGTATAGTTACCATCTCTCACCAGAAAATGCTAATACAATTCTATTGACTGTATTTCCTATACTGTACCTTTTATCTCCATGATTTATTTATTCCATTTATTTATTCCATAAATGGAAACCTGTATCTCCCACTCCCATTCACCCATTTTGCCTATCCTCCCAGTTCCCATCCACTCCACTCCTCCTGGCAACCCTCAGTGTGTTCTCTGTATTTTATAGGTCTGATTCTTCTTTTTGTTTATTTGTTTTGCCTTTAAATGTCACAGGAGTGAAATCATATGATATCTTTTTGTTTGACTTATTTCAGTTAGCAAATTTAAGCAAAGTTGCCATTTTGACAACATCCATCCATGTTGTCAAAATGGCAAAACCTCATCCTTTTTTACAGCTAATGATGTGACACACACACATACACCCATACACACAATGGAATATTGTGTATTCCATTTTTACAGCCATAAAAATTACTTGAAATAAGCAAATGTGACATACCCATCAATGAAATATTATTTAGCATAAAAAGAATAAAGTACTGATACATTGTATAACATGGATGAACCTTGAAAACATAGTGTGAAGTGAAAAGGCCAGACACAAAGCATTACATGTTGTACGATTACATTTATATGAAAGGTCCGAAGCAGGCAAATCCGGAGACAAAACAGATTAGTCATCTCCACTACCTAGGGGTAGGGGAGAATAAAAGTGATTGCTAATTGATAGGGTATTTTTAAGGTGAAGAAAACATTCTGGAATGAGATAGTGGTGATGGTCGTACTACATTGTAAATATGCAAATGCTACTGTACTATACACTTTAAAATGGCTAAATGGTAAATCCTATGTTTTTTATCACACACCAAAAAAATGTGATTTGATCTTCCACATGGTTTGGACCAGACCAACTCTTGAGTTTCAAATCCCACCTGAAAGACCTTCATGTGATAATACAAGGAATTTGGTTTATCTTAGAAGGGCTGAAAAGTCCCATCAATCCTCAGGACTTCATGTAAGACAGTCAAAGCTAAGCCACACACTAAGTTTGCTTCAAATGGGAACATGGTTTCTACACACTTCTTTTTCCATTTAATTAAATTGCATTAGTTAGGTACCCATGATGAGCTGGGCACCATGACAATTATTTCTATTAATATTGACAAAGGAAAGATGAGTAAGACGCAATCTATCTTTAACCAATTTGCTTAGAGTCCAAAGGAAAGACACATGGAGAGAGGATTGTAATATAATACCAAGACTAAGATATGTCCAGGTTGTGTGGGGACAGCAGAGGATGTCAAGGGTCAGGAGAGGCAACAAGCAAGCAGGACAAATTGAACCCAATCCTCTGTGTAAGAAACAGGCAAAGCCTGTCAACATGATGAATTTTCTGGTTTCTCCCACTCCTTTCAAACTTTCTGAACTACTTGGACTGGCTGCATAACCACTTGTTAGAGATATTTTAGACACAAAACCCACAAACCACATATAAGCTAGACTGGATGAGCACTAAGACCCCTTCTGACCCTAGAGTCTAGATTCTGTGATTTCCTTAGCGAAGAATTTTCCTAAGACTTTCAGAATCACTTTATCCATGTCCTATTTCATTTCTTCTCTAAAGAAGTCTGTTAAATTTGTTTTTAAAAATCCATACATTGGGCAGCCAGAGTGACTCAGGCGGTTTAGCGCCGCCTTCAGCTCAGGGCGTGATCCTGGAGACCTGGGATCGAGTCCCACGTCAGGCTCCCTGCATGGAGCCTGCTTCTCCCTCTGCTTGTGTCTCTGCCCCCCCCCCCATGAATAAATAAATAAATAAATAAAAATTTTAAAAAAATAAAAAATTAAAATCCATACATTTAATAGACAACAAAGTCCTCTAGAGTCTCAACAATAATGCAAAAGAAAATGACAGCAGGAGAGAACAAATCTGTCAGGAAAGTGAGGATAGTTCAGTATCCCATAGAGCTCACAATACTACTGTGGTAGGTGCAGGTCACATCTGTGTCATGGTATAGGTGAGCCCATGGAAGCCTGTTGTCTCTTACTTAGGAGCCCGGACTCTAATATTAGACCTAGCTTTGAAAAAGCCATTATTCTTTAGAAAATATTCAATTAAATCTCCACTAGCTTTAGAAGAGATCAGAGCAATCACAAAGAATTGCTGAAGTTAGATAATTTGTGTTTGTTATAAATATAATTTACTGTTAACTCTGAATGTGAGGAAAATTTTATTATTCTCTAAAAGAAAGACAATGAAAACTCACATTTTTCAGACCATTACACATGGATAATATTCTAAAATATCCTTGTTTTCAGAAGAGAGAAACCTGATAAAGTCATCATCAGATACCACATTCTTAAGCAAACAAACATTTTAACCAGGGTTAACAAGTAGCAAAACTATATAATTTGTGTTTCTTCTTCTATTAATTTTCCACTCACCATAGACAGTTCCCAGCAGTACTGAGAAATAAAATATGGATGATGTATAAAATGGATATTGTCCCTCTTAGGACAGTGAATGCCCAGATATTTCATGGGGAGGGGGAAATCTTCTGTTGGCCTCAAGCTATTCTAAAGAAGGTCCCACCATCTAAAAGACTGCTTTTTGATTAATTACTTTATGGCTTAAAAATGGGATCCATAAAGTGAAATATGACTAATCAGCAAAGCATAATAATTGAGAGCATGGATGCTTGCAGCCAATTCCCTATGTTGAATCCCAGCTCCATTTCTTACGTGTGTGACCTTGTTTATCTAAACATGAGGGTAACAGTATCTACCTTTTAGAATTTTTAAAAGAAATAAGTTAAAACATATAAAGCACTCATAATATGTTTGTGCATGGTTAAAATTTTAGTTATTAGCTACAGAAAGGCCCTCAACAGATGTTACAAACTGTGGGCACAGTCATCACCTGAGGCATCATAGGAAGGTTCTCCTATAAAGATGGATTCCCTCAGTCTTCTCCAACTGTTTTCCTTCTTGTGAAGTGCTCTCCATTTGCTACTCTGGACCCAATTCCCACCAGAGTTGTTGATAAAGTGGGCATACTACTCTACTGCTGGTCTGGAAATTCTCAAGGACAAGCTATATGCAAACTCAGCAAATAAGACATCTCAATTCTGTTTAGAAAGAGGCAAGGGTGTGTATTAACATACTTAATTTAATTACATTGTCATGTTTTCACAGGGGATCAATTTTGTTCACCTCACAGAAAAACTACCATGCCTTTTAAGAAGTCTTCTTGTCATCATGCCCCCAGAAGGAAGGAAGCTCTTCCCGTGAATGCTTCTGACCTATGTTCAACTGAAGTTTCTGTTACAGTACCTAGCACCTGCTGCCTTATATTAAATCAACCTTGTACACATAAACTAAGAGGAAGGGTTGAGACTTGTCTTTTCATTATCTCATAGTCTAATACCTGCTTCTTAGTAGGTCCTACATAAGTATTTAATAATCAACAGATGAATGAACAAATCAATAAACACATTTCAAAGCATAATTTAATCTCTTCCAAGATCTACGTTTTCTTCCAAGTTGGCCAGTGTCCCCTGAAACCCGATCCTTTGGGTCGCTCTGCTTTCTTTTCTAAATTACAGGCAGTTTGACCTAGTGGCTAATAGCAGTGACTCAGAGTCATTTGGAACCTCAGTTCTCCACTTACAGGCTTGGGACCTTGAACATGTTAAGACTCCATGGGCATCAGTTTCATCAACTGTAACATGGGGATAATACTTAATGCCTATTCCAACAGATGTCAAAGGATTAAACACGTCATATGTGGAAAGCACTTAAAAATGACTGGCATACAGTAAGCGCTCTTTTAAGTGTTACTTCTATGCTATAAAACCATGGTTATTTTTTTCCATTCCCTTGGTTCCAATGGAAGGAAAGTCTTATCTATATTGTCCCTTACTGTGACTTATGGTCAAAATTGCCTTCCTCACATCCTGCAAACATCAAACTGCTGGCATCCCTGGACTGAGCCTGAACCCTCTTCCTAAACCAACTTCTCTCTGGGCACACACAAGTCCCATTAAGCTTCCCCTCTGCCACCACTCTTTCTTCCCCACACGGCAACATTATAAATGTCATCAGCCATTCTCCCAAAGTTCTTACTCATATCATTATCATGACCAACACATCTCCATGGCTCACTGAACTCTGGCTTTAGTCAGACTTGGAGATACTTCAAAGTCCCCTATGATTCGTGAGAAGGATAAGAGAGTTGTTTGTCGGAAATAATACAATGTGTCCTGAATGCGATGCCCTGCTTCCACGTATTTGTCTATCGACCACTCTCTGGCTTGCTACAAGCTTGGTGAAGACCTCTACCAGATACAGCACCAAAAAGGTTGAGACAGCTGCAAAGGTTTCTGTTTCCCTGGAGATGGGAGTTTCATGGAAGGCTAAGAATCACCACAGCAACCAGACTACAAAAACAGTCCGTGGGCTTCAGCCTCATAACTCTGGTAAAGCAATTTGTACTCCGTGAAAAGGCTAGGGCACAGAAGTTGAAAAATGATCAAAGTAAACACTGCTCTTCAAGCACCATTTTGTTGTGCTGATTTCAAGGCATCAAGTCACAGCATCAAAGTTCTGTTATGAAAGATGCACATCAAGTGCCAGGGATTTGCTGGGCTGAACTAACTGCTCCGGTGCGAAGGTCTAGAGATAAAGTCATAGCACATTTTCCAAAACAACCATTTCAAATCTGCTCTAAGAGCAAACCAGGGTAAAAATGTATACCATTATATCAAGTTACCCTGACCATGCTAGAACAGCTGTTGATCCCAACCCTGGATTTAAAAAGAGAGGGAGAGAGGTGATTTTTCTGATGAAAATCTTAAATAGACCTTAAGCCATACTGACCTTACATAGACTAATTCCTATAAATTTAGGGGGAAAAATCATCTAACCTCATTTAACACTAAATGAGAAAACAATCTGTTTTCTCTATCAACCTATGCCACAGTTTAAATAACAATTAAGGAATTACATATTATTTCTATACTATATAGAAGCACCAACTACAAAGTACAGCAACTTAGAAACAAATTTCTTCATGAATTTGTAAAAGGCTTCAAGTTTTAGTAATACAATTATAATTAACTATGTTATTTTAGCTTGAATACACAGAATATTTTAATTTTAAGGAGCTCCAAGTGGTACGTGTGAGTAACATCCTCAAAAGGTAAGAAAAACATACAATTCCTATTATACAGAAATTATAGAAAAAATCCTCAGAACCTCAATTATATTGGCAGTGCACAATGTATTAAAAAAAAATGGTAGGGAGAAATTTGTAATTCAAATTACCCAGAACAAAACATTTAGAGATTTGATTAGAACAATGTGATATGTCCACACACTTATCACATTCCTCTTCTCTAAGTGCACCCCATGTATACTGTTGCTTCCTGAACCTGTTGGGGAGAGGGGCTCCACTTGTACAATTTCTGGGGTTTCAGCAAGAGGCTCGATCAATCAGTAGGGAGTTAGCTATCTATAAAACTTATTGTCTGACAGGCCCCACTGGCCCAGCAGTTTGCAATACATAAGGAAGTAATTAGTAATGTCTAACACTAATTGCTTCACAGACAGGAATGAACGGCTCCACTCCTACTACGTCTTTTCTAGTTTCTCCTTGTTTTATCTCCAGGCTAATGGCCATGAAAGCTACTAAGCTAACAGGGAGAAAATGTTATTTCATGTTTTGTACAATCATTTATTCATTTGGCAGATACTAAATGGCCAGTATGTGTAAGGCACTTTGGTAAACTGATCATTCCCAAAGCATGGGGATACTTAAGAAAGGTTTAAAAAAATCAGAAATTTTTACCTATAGTTTATGTGTTCATTTTTATGGGCATTAAAAACATAATTTCATGTTAAGGATGTTAGCGTAAAACCAGTTGGGTTTTTTTTTTTTTTTTTTTTTTAGATTTAAAGAAAAATAATCAGATAAATAGTAATACAGGTAGTATATTGACAGTGCAAAAACTGTGAAAACAGAACACGTTTATTTGGGCCACTAGGTAATGAAAGGCCTTCAGATGCAAACTAGATACAAAATTTGTCCTTAAGAAGTTCACAGCTTAACAGGTATAAAAAGATCATCTCCAGATGTAAAATGGCTGTGGGAGGAGAAAAGGGGGCACTTCCACTGGGCCCTGAGGGCAAGTAGGGGAACAGGCAGAAAGCAGGTGGCAAGAGCAGGGAGAGCCTCAAGAGAAATGTCAAGGCAGGGGAGGGAACATGCAGAGGTGTGGGGACCATTTAATTCAGATGGAGCTGAGGAAATGTACAAAAGAATACAAAGAAATAAAATTGGGAAAAGTAGACCAGGGCCAGATATCAATGGGCCATGAAAGCCAAGCTTAACTAATCAGTGAAGGCAATTGAAAGAATAGCGTGTAATATAATTCACTGAGATGTGACCATGGCTTGCCTCCTGATAAATAGTGGGCACATCAATTTCTGGCATATCAAGTTATCACTTAAATCACATTAATGCATTAATTTATTAAATCCACTTCAATTGCCTCACTTATATGCCCAAAGTGTGTGTGTGTATGTATATATATGTATATGTATAGGTACATACATATGTATATGTATATTAGAGCTGAAAAAATCCCATCTTGGATCCCATTCCAAGTTTTATATAGTATAGTTACTGAATTACCAAGGAGTATCTCACAAGGTAAGGAAATTAAACTTTAGTCCTCAAACCCAATGTTCCCAGATGTAAAGAATTTGTCCTCTGGGTTATTTCCCAGTTCACAGGCCCTCAATAATGAACACATGTTGAGTTTGGGGTATACTTTAACCATAAATCATCAATGAATCAGAAAACTACTTTGAGTGACTTACCTTGAGCACTTTTACAAGGAACAACTCATAGGGCCTGGAAATTCTGGTCCTGGTTATAGGCAAAAATCCTTACCTCCAACCCTTAGTTTTCTACAGCACATGAAATAATTCTGCCAGTCTTCTCTCTCTCCTTTACCATCCCTACAGGAAAACAACTCTGACATTCTCCACCCTAGGAATGTCTTCTTGAGATGCCAGCGTAAGTCTTGTCACGAACAATAAATTTCCAGTACACACTAAAACAATTTTTGGGTCATAACCTCTAGGGTCTTCTTTTTGAAAAAGGAAGTAAGTTGGGCAGCCTGGGTGGCTCAGTGGTTTAGCACCATCTTCAGCCCAGGGAATGATCCTGGAGACCCGGGATCAAGTCCCACATCGATCCCTGCATGGAGCTTGCTTCTCCCTCTGCCTGTGTCTCCACCTCTCTATCTTTCTCTCTGATGAATAAATAAATAAAATCGTTAAAAGAAAAAGGAAGAAAGTAAACTGTTGGTAAGCAATTTTGGAACGAAAACAGGACTGTCTGATTTACAGACATGATTTATTGTTTGCCATCAAGGAGAAGTAATAATTATCCTTGCCTGAGAAATGGAGAAAAGCAACTTTTACTATAAACCACAAACACTAAAAAAAAAAAAAAAAAAAAAAAAAAAAAAAAATTAAACCACAAACACTAATGCTTCTCAATCTTTTATTAAGTGTGAGGCTCTAGATATATCATTCATTTACGGGCGGGGGGCAGGGAGTGATGCTGAAGTATCTTATTTTGGGATTCAGTTTCACCATAAATGGAGAGGCTAGACCAAAGCCTATAGTTATTTGAACAACAGACAGTAACAGTCTTTAAGACAGATCCCTAGAATAGATACAGTTGAGAAGAAAAATTGGCCTAATGTGACTGAATCATTCACTCAGAAATGCCAGGTCACACTAAATGATTTGAGTACTTAATTAAAAGATTGACAAAAGTTTAGTTTAATCTGCCAACGTGAATACAAAAGAATAAAAGAGAAGACGTTTCTTCTTTCAAGAACTGAAAATATTCCAAAATTAATTTATTGAACTTTTCAGACCAGTATGAACACGCTTTAAAGAATTTCTTTCCTTCTTTTTTCCTTTTTTTTTTCCTTTTTTAACTTAACTCTGGGCCAGTGTGTGTCCTGCAGTCCTTTATGTCAGGCAGAAGCAAAACAAATCATGACATACTCAAAGCTAATTCTGAAGGCAAATCAAGAGTTATAGTGGTCTACCAAAATAGGTAGTGTTGACAAGATAATAGTCTTAAGACAAGTTAATTTATCTGGTTTTGTTCATTTCTTCTAGACGTACTTTTCAATGAGAGAGCTTCATGATTTATACTGCATTTCAAGAAGACTGGCAGATTTTTCTATTTTCTATTGAAATACAGAACTTCTAAGAAATAAAAACATGATTTTAAAACAAAAGAGTCAATGCAAATAACATTATTACATTGTCATGTTCTAAAAACAGTTTTGTTGGAATAATCCTCCTTAATAAAGCCAATGGCTGCTCTTGGTTAAACCATAAATCATTAGGCTAAAAACAAGTCTCAGTCATTAAAATTGACTCATTTAGTGACTGGGAATTCTTTTGGGCCAATGGGCAAAGTGCTAAATGGTCATTATTAGGCACACTGGCCAGCTCTGGATCCAAGGTGCAAAGTTATGAAGTGCTCTCATTTTTCTTCCACTTTTTAAACTTCTTCCTGCCATTTTCCCCCCAAATACTTTACTGGCTATTCCAAAAGCAAAAGAATAGGGAGAGGGCTAAAACTAGAACCAGTGGACTTAGTTACTGCAAGCAGCACTGATAAAATCCTGAAAGGAGCAAGGAGATAAAACACAAAATGAAATTTGTGTATAATAAAACCACTGATTTTTAGTGGTAGAAGAGATTTTAGAGATATTCTACTCTAAGTATTTGTTGTATATAAGGAAACTGAAGCCCAAAGAGGTAATGGTATGCCCAAGTTCCACAGCTGGTTATGGCATCACTGGGACTCTTACCCAAATAATCATTCCAGTAACCTAGCTTCTACTTATCCTGCTAATGGAACAGTCTACATCGCTCCATATAGAACCCTGTCTCTGCTATTGGAAAAGAAGGGCTCCCCAGGCCTTCAGAATTCAGGGCCAGCCTTTTTAACCATTAGACAAGAACACAGAAACATAAGAAATGCCAAAGAAACAACTTCACCCTCTGCAAAGCACCACATGATCTGACCCTTAACTAACTAATCCTATCTTCTATGGCTTTCCTCCAGCTACCCCAGCCTTCTTACCTCCAATAGGCTCCTTCCAAGCTGAGGGTCTTGACATCAGCAGACCCTTGGATCTGTGCAGGGCTCCTTTCCATCATTAAGGTCTCTGTTCAAGTACACCTCAAAGAAGCCTTTCCTAAACACCCTAACAACCCCTTCTTACCACTTGAATGGGTACCCGGTGTTCAAAACCACATAAGCACTGAGGGCTGAAACTTTGCCTTATTTACCACTGTATCTCCATGCTTGTGCAAGGTAAACACTCAGACATTTTTAGAATGAATAAATGAATCAATGTATGAAAGACAAAAGGCAAGATGAACCAACATATGGGTAGACTCCACAACATGATGCTGAGAAATCCCTCCATTTATATTTTTACATAGAAACATATATATACGTATATATGTGTATATATGTATGTATATAACTCTGAGCTGTGAATATTACTGGGAGTAATAATATATGTATATGTTTTTAAGCATATATACGTATTTTAAATATATACGCATATATATATATATATATATATATGTTTTTATATAAAATTGAAGGAAAAAGAAGGCTGCTGTAGATACAGAAAGTTACCAGAAAGCCTACTGGCCTCTATCTAAAGCATATCTGCTACGTATTTCTGATAAAAGGTCATTGCCAATAAAAAATAAATAAAACAAAAATAGCTTTCAGCCTACTTGAAATATGCAAGAATTCAAGATCAAGTCATAATATATCTCAAAGTTCACCTGATTGTGCCAGCAGGAGCCCTGCAGTGCTGAATTTTTGGGCATGTGAATGATATATTGTTTTATTGAAACATTTTCCAAGATTCCTTTCCAAATTCAACTCCGTGGTCTTTTTATCCCTAAAGGGCAAAACACTAACCTGTTTCCAAGCTATTTGGTAATATTTTGGCACAGATAATCCAGTAGAGAGAGTTGTTTGTATAGAACAGAACTATCGTTAGTAACAGGACGCCCCAACCTGCCCCTCTCTCTCTAAGCTCTTAACCTATACATGACAACCAGCTATTTATATGTAATACTTGCCAGATGGCTATTTCATTGTAGTTCAAAGATTCACCTCCAATCTGAGTCAACAAACAACACCAGGAGCGACACTTAAGCCCATGGTTAAGGAGGGCAAAGAGGCTGAGATCATCTAACAGGAGCAAGAGCAGGGGGAGAACTCACTATCCACTCTATCTTTGCTACCTTTGGCAAATTCTCAAGATTAGGAGTGTCAGGACTACCGACGCCTGGCACTGTGCCTGACAGTAACAGGTGTTTAATAAATATTGATTTAATGACTGAATCAATGTCTAAGCCTTGGGAAAACCTGCCTTGCCCACAGCTACTCACTGCACATCGACTCCATCTATAGGAAGTATGTCCTGCAGATTTGCCAAATACTTCCTAGCTCCCAACCCAAGGCAGAGTATTTAACCTCTCACAGCCTCAATTTCCATGCCTGTTAGTTCTAAACAAGTCCCTTGTGGAGGTGTTGAGAAGACTGACCAAAATGCCAGTTTCCATAATCCTCTGAGGAAGCAGCTCACTGGTGTTTGGCTTTGGCCCTGATCAGAGTGGTACCGTCACCTCCTGCTTCTAGGTCCTTGGATTTTGAAGCAGGATGACAAACCAATGACACCTACTTACCTGACCCTCAGCCACCTGGCTTCCTAATAAAGAACTAAAAGTTCTTGTGCCATTTCTCAACCTTTCCAACCTTTGAGACTTAGGTCTCATTAAGGACTAGGCCCAAAACACAGAGCTCAGGAAGCACAATTTCAACCATCTTCACAGGTAGCCTGCTCACGCAAGGCTAACCTGGGCAGGCCGAGCTCTTGCTCTCCAAATTTTACTCCAATTCTGGGGACTTCAGTATCTAAAAAAGACAGGTCCTGAGAATACCACATTCATTCCACACCTAATCACAACATTTCATCTACTCTAAGTTCCCATATTTTAGAACAAAAGCTCAGTCACCTGTCTTTCCATCTGGAATATGCCGCCAGAGAAATAGGCACCCGGGGAAGTGCTAAAGCCACAAAGTCCTTCCAAGGCAGCTCCAGTCACCAGATTAGGAGGTAAAGCTAGAAGTTTTCATCAATCTGTGGCTGGGAGGTTTGGGGAAAAACAATTGTCTTTAGAGGTGTATCTAAATTGCCTCTTCCAGGGCACCTGGGTGGCTCAGTTAAGCATCTGTCTTTGGCTCAGGTCAAGATCCCAGGGTCCTGGGATCGAGCCCCACATCCAGCTCCCTGTTCAGCAGGGGGTCTGCTTCTCCCTCTGCTTGTGCTGTCAAATAAATAAATTGCCTCTTCCAGTGTTAAAGATTATACCAATTTATCTAGCTTTGAAGACCTGAGTACACGATTGAACACCCATTCTCCCACCATAAACATCAACAGACAAGGCTATCAGGCACAAGCTTTCACAGCTGCCAAGGTACATGATGTCCTCAATGTATTTCAGATTCCTCAACTTGGCTCTATTTTATTTACCAGCCTCCCCCCTGGTCGTGGAAAATTCTTCCTCTAGTCCTCAGCCAAACCACATCCCTATTTCAAACCTCTCCAAATTCTCACCTCCAAAAAGCATTGCCAGGCTAACACACCTGGCTCCAATTACTCCAGCAACAAGCCTCCCCCCAGCCCCACATCCTTCCAACATGCCTGATTCCTTAGCACTTATGTGTTTATCTCAGCCCAGCTGTACTTGATTAGGTCTATTTGGTTAAGTTTTTATCATATGTGTTTAGGACAATAATCTGTTTCTATGTCTCTGTCTTTTCTGTTTGCAGGTGTTGTTCCTTGCCCTGGTCCCCACATCCAAGCACGAGCTCCACGAGCTCCTGCCTTCCTCACTCCCACAATGCTTTGCACTGACACACCATCTATGAAGGTTGCTGTCGATAACTGTTCAGCTGCCTGGGTCTAATTACATTAGGAGGGGTCTTTGCTCAGGCAAACTGAAATGATTAGTTCCTCTAATCTTCAGTATTTCATTAAATAAAAGAGAGGGGGAGATTCTTTGTGTGTACTCTGTCCTGATAAAACAGTAGAACTGTTTGGAAAATCATGAAATTTCTATTATACAAGGCAGTAAGATCTAGGCAGCAAAATTCAAAAGCATTTTCCCAAGTATTTTGATGCCAGATTTGTCCCAGATCTGTAAATCCTACTTAATCCAGGTTTTCAGGAAAGAGGAAAGAGGAAAGAGGAAAGAGGAAAGGAAAGGAAAGGAAAGGAAAGGAAAGGAAAGGAAAGGAGAAAAAGGAAAGGAACCCACACATATAAGAAGACATCAGATACTCTTAGTTTACATTTCAGTTATTAGAGGTGTTCCCACTGGACGTTGAGGGTTTCTTTAAAGATATTTTCTAGTTTAACAATTCCAGTAACACTTTTAACTCTACATTTCAATTGACATTTTGTCCTAAATGCAAGTTATACTGTTTTTCAATTTGGAGGACTGGATTAACTATATTTAAAAATGTAACCTTAACTCTCTAGACTAAAAAAAAAAAAAAGGGAACTAAAAAAACTTCCTGAAATATTAGAAATTTTAGATCTCAATCTTTCCAACCTCTTTTTATTGACAAATGAATGAACAGAGATTCCTATAGTTCTACAGATTTGCTCAAGTTTAAACAAAAAAGACCTTGACAAATGGAGGACCAAGTTCTCTATTAACACTCACAATTCAGCATTCTGTTTCCACATCTTGAAACCTGAATTAGGAAAACATTACTTTATGACTGACCAAACCTACTAATACCAATAACCCGATTTTCCAGAAAATATATTTCCAAAAATTTCCAAGTAAAAAAGTCTCAGTCTATTTAATAAAACTTACAATCCCCATGTGCACGTGTTCATTCGAGCATTTATTTCATATATATTTATTGAGTGCTTACTATATGCTGAGTATGTTCTAATGGAGATCTTGGTGCATAGAATAAAACATCTCACAAATATTCTAGTAGAGGGGACAGACAATAAACACATCTAAAAAATATCGTGATATTTTATCAGGTGATACCAGTTATTTTTAAAAAGTAAAACAGGGGATCCCTGGGTGGCTCAGCGGTTTAGCACCTGCCTTCTGCCCAGGGCGTGATCCTGGAGACCTGGGATTGAGTCCCACATCGGGCTCCCTGCATGGTGCCTGCCTCTCCCTCTGCCTGTGTCTCTGCCTCTGCATGTGTCTCATGAATAAACAAATAAATCAATCCTTTAAAAAAAAAAAAAGGGTAAAACAGGGGCACCTGGGTGGCTCAGTGGTTGAGTGTCTGCCTTTGGCTCAGGTCATGATCCCGGGGTTCTGGGATAGAGTTCCACATTGGATTCCCTGCAGGAAGCCTGCTTCTCCCTCTGCCTATGTCTCTGCCTCTCTCTCTCTCTGCATCTCTCATGAATAAATATATAAACTTTTAAAAAAATTAAAAAATAAAACCGTATTTGGAGATAGTAGGGGTAAGTATGGCTATTTCAAGTGTGGTGGTCAATGAAGGCCTCTCTGCAGAGGTTAAGGACTGCGTAGGGATGGATGAAGGGAGGGAGCAGTGCTCCAGGCAGAGGATGGAAACAGGAGTGTTCTCTGTGCCTCTGGAGGACATCAGGACAAACAAGAGCCGTACAGTGAGATTGGTGCAAAGGTGGGAGAGGATGTGCTGGAGGCTGAGAATTTTATTCTAAAAGCAATGGGAAGCCACTGCAGGAAGCTCAGCTAGTGAGTTCTGCTACTAAAGTTTTAAAAGGCTATGAAGAGAATAGATCTTATTAATGATAGCAGCTCACACACACTGAGTGCTTTTTAAAGCCCAAGCACTGTTCAAAGCACTTGTCACATTTTAACTATTTTATTACCATAATGTCTAAGAAGTAGATGCTATCATTAAAACCTGTGCAGAGTCACAAAGCTCATCAACAGTGGAGCCAAGCTTCCAACAAAGGCACTCTAGCTCCAGATCTTGCCCCCTGAAGGGAACTGGGCTGAGTTCACTGTGTCTCAAATAAAGAAGTGACAGAGGCGCTACTGAAGTTGGTGGGTGTTGAGGTGGATCAAGTGGAGGCAAGGTTCAGAATATATTCTTATGATAGAATAAATTAGATTGGATGTGACATCTGAGAAAACATAGGAGGTCATGGATAATACCAGTGTTTTTGGCCTTGGCAACTGACTGGTAGTGAGTGTCCTTTACAGAGATGAAAACCAGAAGCAGTGAACAATATGGAAGCAGGAGAACTACACGGAACTTAAGAGAATCTCCTCAGCTAATGAGACATAGGGAGTGTATCAGCAGTTTGTGGCTGCTGCAACAAATTACTAAAAGCTCGATGGCTTAAAACAACAGAAATTTATTCTCTCATAGTTCTGGAGGCCAGACGTCCAAAACTAGTCTGAGCCAAATCAGATTACTGAGCCAAAATCAAGGGGTCAGCAGAGCTGTGCTTCCTCCAGAGGTTCTAGGAGAGAATTCATTCCTGGCCTCTCACAGCTGTTGTTATTTCTTGGCTTGTGGCCCCTTTGCTCCCATCTCTGCCTCCACAGTCATGTGGCGTTCTCCTCTCCAATGTCAAGCCTCTACCTTACAAGCACACATGTGATTGTATTTAGAGGCCACCTGGATAATCCAGAAGAATCTTCTCACCTCAACATCCTTCAATTAATCACCATTTGCAAAGACTTGTTCTATAAAACTTTCATATAGTAACATCTCGGGAAATGGGATGTGGGCACATCTTTGGGAGCCATTACTTAGCCTATCACAGGTGTGGACAAAGAGTTAGCAAAATGTATTCCTCCTTCACATGAGAATTTGGACTTCTGGGAACTATCCTAACTCTGTAACGCTAGTAATCTAAAATAGTATGTCAACTATAATAAAAGGCAAGTTCCTGATGGTAAAAAATTATCCCTAACTGGAAAATTATACTAGGGTTGGAAAGTTTAAAAATACCTGCTAGGAAGAGAGATTTGGGGGTTTCCCTTATAAATTGAGCATTTCCTTCATAGCACCATGGAAACTATTCCTATATAGTTTCTAAACCAGGGTAACACACACACACCATCATATAGCTCTCCTGGCATTTCAGCCATCAACTAGAGAGCTCTGGATGACTATATGAACTGATGTATGGACAGCCACAAGGCATCCAAAAAGGAGGAACACCATGCTGCCCTGCTGCAAGCTGTGGTCTCTATCCTATATCCCTTTAAGTAAGCTAAAGCCACCTGTGCCCTGGGATAGTCTCTTGGGTCTGAATGTTTATTTGAACCCAAGAAGACCCCCTGGGTGTTTGTTAACACATGTAATATAGATATCATTTCAGCTTAATTATTTCCATTTCCTTGTTGGGAAATATCAGGAAGGGAGACAGAACATAAAGACTCCTAACTCGGGGAAACGAACTAGGGGTGGTGGGAGGGGAGGAGGGCGGGTGTTGGAGGGGAATGGGTGACGGGCACTGAGGTGGACACTTAATGGGATGAGCACTGGGTGTTTTTCTGTATGTTGGTAAATTGAACACCAATAAAAATTAATTTAAAAAAAAATAAAATAAAATAAAAAAATAAAAATAAAAAAAATAAAATATTCAAAAAAAAAAATTATTTCCATTTCTTCCTCCACCAAACTCTTTAAACATAGTTACTAGCAGGGAAAAGGAACAGAGCCTTACATCTAGTCGCCTTCTGGTGGTCTCAGAATGGCTAAAGGGGGCAAAGGGAAAGGAAAACTTGGAGAATGCAAATTAATAAATTCACAAAAACTGAGCTGACTGTGCCCTCGAGGAGGAAAAGTGAGTAGTACCTTCAAATGAATATGTCATGCTTCCTGCACTAGGCCTTCAAGAAGCCTACACTGCAAGATTAAATACCAAAGTCCCAACCCACATCTCTGCTGGAAATGTGCAAGTGGAGTCATTACTCAGAGCCAAGATAAAGGATAAATCTTTATGAGTACCGTAAGTATGAGTCATAAAAAATAGGAAACACATGTAGGACATACACACAGTAATAGGACCGAGCCAGGGAAGTGTTTAGGAAATGTATATAAAAACACATGGCAAAAACAGAATTAAATATTACCCTAGTACACAGCTCCAAAACACATTGAAAAACTCACAGCAAGTCAACGGTTCCTATCACTCTAGTCTCTAATAAACAGAGGTCATTTCCCTATTTGAAAAGAGGCTGAGTTTTTTTTTTCTTTTTTTTTCTTTTTTTGCAATGCACAAAGGAGGAGAATGGAATCAAGAAAAAGTAACTTTGAGAGATTTTATGATTTGGGAAACCTGAACAGCTTCCAAATAAAACACTGGGAATTAGATATTTACACCATTAAAAACCTAACAAAAAAATCTTTTCAGTGAAAGACTTGTTCACAATGGCAGCACTGCCATTTCACTTACATTCTCACTATCTTAACAATCAGCTATGAGAAGGGGAGAAAAAAAAGCAGTATCTTCAGCTCATATGAAAGCAGGAAATAGCAACACATGCTCTGCAACATACAAAGAGCAACAGAGGGGCAATATTAAAGCCTCTAAAGGGTACAGAGCTCTGTGGAAGGAACTATTGGTGGGGAACAGGCTGAGTCCTCTGGCCAAGAGCAAAAGATAAAAATCTGGTGTGTGTGTGTGTGTGGGGGGGGTGTTCAGAATAAAAATGAGAGTAATTGGCCCCCTTAAGTCCTTGGGGGCCAGATGATGAAGGCAAAATGCCCAAACACGACTCATTATTAGAAATTAAAGTTTTCAATTGCCTTGGAATCTGAAAGACCCTCAAATTTGAGATCAAAGTACCAAGCAAAGGAGACACCCTAAATGTCCATAAATCTCATACCAAAGCATGCATGTGCATGTTCATATGGACCTTTATCTCCCTTGGACTTGAGCTTTCCTCTATATCTTCAGAAACTGATTCCCAAGGAAAACAGTACCTGCATGTCTTTCTACTAGAAATTGAGAGGAGTAGGAGAGGAACGTGCATTATTTTTAACTTAATAAGGGTTAAATTTACTTAAGACTTCAGGCAAGCCAATGCCCTTGAGTAGCTATTTGGAGGCAGAAATCCCAATACAACCTCCACTCACAGAAAGATCCAAATGTTGACCACTAAAAGACCACCCACCACTATGAAGCATGGCTAGAGCTAAGAAATGTGATATCCCATTTTCTGTCCGCCTTGCATGTCTTGGTCCTCAGCAGGGACCATATCTCTTTTTCCCTCACTCCCAAGGCACCTACACATGTGCTCACATCACTAGGAGCGAGGCCACACTTGCCAAGAGCTCATCTCTTAAGATAATGAATGCTGTTTCAACTTAAATCAGTGCACAAATATTGAGTACCTACCCTGCAGCAAGCCCAGCGCTAGGCACATAAAACCTACAGCCACAACACCAACTTGCTATAGCAGATTCAGAAAGAATCATATGAGTGTACACATGTATCAACAAAGAAAAATTATTTTCATGGGCACAATGTGGTACTTGGGCTCTGGGCAAGAATTAGGCTCTTGCAGTGATTCCAGATCTTATGGATGACTGTCTTTGGCCCATTGTCAGACCCAGTAACATCTAATCTAGTCTTTCTATCTTCAGAAGAAGCCAAATCATACCTGCAATGTGCCTCTTTCCCTCAAAGGATGTAAAAATTCTAGATTCAGCCAAAGGACTCTGGAATTTAGGTGAAAAAATGCCATTAATATAAAACAGTATTGTAGCATGTCTTGGACTAGAACCCAGACAATACAGATGACTGTGGGTGAGCAACCATTCC
The DNA here is from genome assembly GCF_018345385.1 of Vulpes lagopus. Taxonomy (NCBI): domain Eukaryota; kingdom Metazoa; phylum Chordata; class Mammalia; order Carnivora; family Canidae; genus Vulpes; species Vulpes lagopus. Next base: position 146,093,625 of record NC_054826.1, on the reverse strand, counting down.
TAGCAGTCCAAAGTACAGCCATTTCAACTTAGTTTTAGCATTCTAAACCAGGAGGGCACTCAGAGCAAAATTCTATCAGAATATTAAAAAATGGTCAGGGTGCCTGGGTGGCTCAATGGTTGAGCATCTGCCTTTGGCTCAGGTTGTGATCCCAGGGTCCTGGGATGGAGTCCCACATCAGGTTCCCCAGAGGGAGCCTGCTTCTCCCTCTGCTTATGTCTCTGCTTCTCTGCATCTCTCATGAATAAATAGAATCTTAAATACATATATATTAAAAAATGGTGATCAATAAACTTATTTAAAAAGCCAATTCATTAACAAAAAATATTTTTCAATCCCATTCTTAGGAGGTAAAAAGAGCTATCAAGTATCTGGGCATTGATACTTTAGCATTTCAGACAAGGTCAGAGAGCTCAGAGAAAGGACAATTTCAATTCATCACCACCAGTCTAGCTGAGGAGCCCTGGCAGTCTGGAAAGGCAAGGAGAGGGCACACATTTGCTATGGAAGTCAAAGCAACAGGTCTTCCAAACACAGATTCAGATACCTGCGTCTTTAAGAACAGACCCTCATAAATGGATTGCTTCTGCTGGACACCATGCTCTAAATAAACAGACTCTTCTGGCCGACACACAACTTCCTGTAGGGTTCTGGTGGGTAAAGCTTGAAAAGGCTGCCAAAGCCAATGACCAGCAGCTTTTGAGCTGACTTAGAAAACAAGCTACAAAGACTTGAGTCCAGAGTAAACAAAGGAAAAAGCCACATTAAACAGGGAACAAATTACGATACAGGCAGGGATATTTTAAGTGCTCTCTGAGCAAAAAAACAAAATAAAAAAAATCAAGTTATTAGGTATTTAACAATACAGGGTAGAGTAAAATGCCCTCTCTCCACCAGAGGAATTAAGGTTAATTAATTCCAGCGATATTAAGAATTGGCTGGGAATCACCTTCCTGTATCATGAGGACAGATCATTCCTAGCGGCCTAACTTCAAACCTGGCGCAGATCATATGAGTGACCCACGGGAGCAGCGTGGAGTCAAAAACCATTTATAGCTTTTTACCCAGCTGAGGGTAGAAAGGAACGAGTTTAGTAGCAGATGACTACAATGTAAGAGTCAAGAAAAATGTAGCAAAAAAACCCGAAATGGACTTGGGGAAAAGACTGACATTGAGCTCTGGGTATTTGAGAGTAAACTGCAGGAGCATGAGGTTTAATTGGGTAAAGTAAATCAAAGCTGTAATACAAAATGAAGGATATCAGCTTAGCTTCAGTGGTTAAGAGGGACCTAAGGACAAACACCAAGTCCACTGATATAATGCAAATCAAATAAAGGTACACTGTGGAAAAGGGGAGGAACCTGGGGCACCTGGTGGCCGGGTCGGTTGTGTCTGACTCTTGATTTCAGCTCAGGTCCTGATATCAGGGTTCTGGGATGGAGCCCTATGTCTGGCTCCTTGCTCAGCAAGGAGTCTGCTAGAGATTCTCTTTCTACTCTCCCCACCTCTGCCCCCCTCAATCTCTCTCTAAAACAAATAAATAAACCTTTAAAAAGAAAAGCAGAGTAGCTTAAGAAGGCTTACAGTGATACTTTAAATAACATCCTTAGTATCATTCAAGAACCCAATATGTACAAATGCAAAAAAGAGGTCCAAGACTTGGTTCCTGCCCCTAAGGAGTACACTCACCAACTGGGTGTGCAAGATTAACACACCATGATTCAGCAGCAAATAATATAAGAATAATCCCATACTCTGAGTAGGTACAGAGTGGGATCGAGGGGAGAAGGAGGGGATTCAGAGCAATGTTTAGAAGACCAGGAAAGGGAGAAGAGTAAAGGATCACGGAGGGTTCAGCACAGACTAAGAGTTCAGGTGGAATTAGGAAAACAGGTGTGGAGCAATGGATTCACCTGAAAGATCACACGTGCAGCTTGGGAATCCACACTTAAGCATCTCTAAAGGATTCTGAAGCAGAGGGTTCACATAACACACACAGTTGGAGAGACACGGATCCACAGGGTGAGTCCAAACCTTCACTCATGCAGCCTTTCCACTCATCTTCCACTTTCAAGCCCCAGCCACCCCACTTCCCACTATCCCCATCCTCTATTCTGGTGGTTGGCAAGCTCTCTCTGCAAATGGCCAGATCATAAATCTTTCAGGCTTTGTCACACTACTCAACTCTGCCATTAGAGTATGAAAGCAGCCACGGATGACATATAAGCAAGGATGAATGGACATGGCTATAGTCCAATAAACTTTATTTACCTAAAAAAACAAAACAACAAAAAACAACTTTGTTTACAAAAACAGGCATCAGACTGGTGAACAAATAAGCAAAATACGATACAGCCATATGGCCATGCAATGGAATACTATTCAGGAATATAAAGGAATGAAGTAACATGCTACAACATGGATGAGTCTCAAATGCATTAAGTGAGAAAAACCAGTCATAGAAGTCACATATGCAGTAGATTCCATCTACAGAAAATGTCCAAACTAGGCAAATCTACAAAGAAATAAAGCAAGCTGGTGGTCATCTAGGGCAGGGGGTAGGACCACAGGCAATGGGGAGTGACTGCTCATGAGGACAAAGTTTCTTTTTGGAGGGCTGAAAAGTACATAAAGCTTTATGGTACATAAATGATGTGGCCCAAGGCCACAGTCTTGCACTCCTTGAACTGTCTCCCCGCCACACTGTGCACATGAACAAACTTTCCTCTACATGTGGTTTCTGCTTCTCCCTCTGTGTATGCTGGGGCCTCTATCCTCTTCCACCCAGAAATTTCTACTTGACTTTCAAGCCCTTTATTAAATGATCTCTTCTGAGAATCCTTCCTTTACCTGCATATAGAATTATAATGCTCCCTCTTTTGGGCTCCTGCAAAACTCTGTTAATTTTAGAACAAATAATGGTCATATTAGTTGTCACACTGCATTAGATGTATTTGCCTTCAATCTGCAACAAGTGCTGAAGACATAAACATGAGTAAGAATGTAGCTGGGATGTCTACCTAGCAGTAGGCTCTCAATGAATAACTCAGTGAATGCATCTGTAAATGAATGAACTATGAGGTATTATGTAGAGAAAATTGTTTTAAGAAGAGCTAGACTGAAACCATCCATCCCAGGAAGCTGGTTTTTTAAAGCTGCAGGGTAAGTAGAGAAGAACATGAAGATTCAAGAGAAATTTCAGAGGAAATGTCAATAAAACATGGTGACTGACCAATAAAGGGTTTGAAAGGGATGGGTAAATCCAAGATGGTTCAAAAGTCCTGAGACGGATGGTAGCAGTGACACTGATGGGACATGGAAGCTGGGATGAGAACCAGCACTGGAGTAAAGAGAAGACTGGCTTACACTCAGTTTTAGAGGCAATAAAAAGAGCTAGCATTTGACTGTTTACTGTATGCCAGGCACACATAGTAGCCCTACGTGCCATATGGACATCTCTCAATCTTCAGTAAACTCTCGAGGAAAGGGGTTTAGAGAATAAAGTTAAGTCCTCCAGAGGCACACATTTGGGAACTGACTGGGGTTAACAGCAGATGGAACTTTCCTGATAGCTGCTCCTCCACAGCACAGCTCAGGCACATGGGAGCTTGAGGGGAGACCTGAGAGGCAGGGTTCTTGGAGAAGTCTAGAGAAGAGCAGTGGGAGTCTTTCGGATGAAGAGGACAACCCAAATCCCCAAAACAGATAAGCTGCCTTAGGGACAAGAGACGGGAGGGGACACAAGCCAAAGACTACACCCCAGGCAAGAAACCCGGAAGAGAAACAAAGAGCTGGGGAAGAAACAGAAAAACAGATGGAAAGGTGGAAGGAGAACCAGGCTATGGCATCATCCTGAAGCCCAGAGAGAGAGGCCAGGAAAGGGAGTACAGAGAAAAGAGCTGAGGAGGAATCAAGTAGGGAGAGGTGTTGTGGGAGAAAGAGCTGTGCCATCAGAATCAGGACCCCTGGGTCCTGGACCCCAGGCCAGCACTGGCACCAGCTTCTTGACGGTGAACAAGTCATCACATCACTCCCTGGCCCTGGTCTCCTCTGTCAGGTGGTTAAAACTAGATTGTCTCCAGTCTAGTATCCCATTAGGTGGACAAAAGGGCATCATCAGAGATAAGCTCAGGAGAACACACGTCAGGCTGCAGGGAGGAAAGAAGACACACGTTCAGTCATTCAAGAAGTCGGAGAGGCAAGGATAAGAGAAATACAACGGTGTGGAGAGATCATTAGCAGGGCCAAGTTCACTCATGGCCTCTTCTCTGTGGAAGAAAGAAAAGTAAAATAATTAAGCATGCTAATTTTTACAGAAATATTCAGAGAATACAGTGGGTAAACCACTGAAAGTGATATAAGAAACACTGCTGCAGAATTTCAGTATTTAAATCAGAGATGTTAGCAGTAAATTTCTTTTTTATTCTCAAACAGAATGTCAAGAGAGCAGATAAGCAATGAAAACAAGAGAGAACAAGCTGGAGATTTGGATACTCTGCACATATAAGCTGGGCATCTGCCCAATCAGCACATCTGGGTCTCAGATTTGTAGACCTGCTCCTTACTTCGGCCTATTGCTTTTTTAAAAGACTCTCCAAAATGTCCTTCAAGCTAAAAGTCACATTTTCAAATGTGAAGGGTGCTCCTCTAAAAACATTTTCTAACAACATTTTTACGAAGGTACAATTTTTCAAAAGTCAAGACGAGTTACCATGGCAACACAGTATGGGTCGGGGTTGTAACCCTAACCTCCATAAAGGCACACACCACACTGGCTGGAAAACGCTGCTGCTGGACACATTTTAGACGGGGTTAAGGCAGTCTCTTCTGCAGATGGGGAAGAGGCAATAGTAAGGCTATTTCAATCTGTCACCTTCCAGCCAGCAAAGAACATAACCCTGCATTACGTCGTGCTGAAATGGCAGAGTCCAACCAAGCTCCACCCCTCTAGTGGGGCAAGGAGCAGGGCTTTCTTAGGGCAATTTTACAGCATCTGGACATCACTGTGATAAATGATAGGGTTTAAGCGATGTGGCCAGCAAACATCTTGGTACGAATGTTGTAATTTCTTTGCTTCGTTTGTGTCCTCATTTGTTTGCTAAACCCTGATGTTTACTATTATCACTCTGGTTTCTGCTTTCACTTTTTTCTAGAATTTCAAAACTGGGTTTCTGGAGAGTTCTTACTTGAGAGTTAGCTGTAGTTTCTGATTCAACATCTTGCCCCAACAGGTCAAAAACCATCCTTGACTAAGTACGGCCAGTTCTAAACCAGCCTGCAGGGTCCTCCGGTGAGCCAGGAGCTAGGTCTAGTCACTTGCTGTCTGCAACCTCACTCCTCTATTGGGTCCTGGCCTAGTACTTTCATTGTGCCCAGTGGGGTGTCATCATTTAAATTCCATCAAGTGAAGGGACAGCTCCCTTCAAATGATAGGACTGGCCTATTTATTTAGGGCCTCCCATTCCACACGAGAGTCAGACTCGGCTGTCTTTAAAATGAATGAAATAATGTCCATGGCAACACTCAAATGAACTGAGAAATGTGACCCTTGTCATCGGTTTAACTTTTTAATATATCTGCTGTAGGTCTGCAACAAAATGGTCAGTTCAGAGGCAATGTCACCTAAAAGGCTGAAGTGATTTCCAAAACAACCTCCATTTAAACAAACACCAGGAAGCATTTATACATGGGAGGCATTTGTTTAGTAACTAAATTTCACCAATATACAGTGTTTGTGTGTGAGTGGTTTACTCTGACACTTGCTAAGCATATACTACATATAAGATCTCTGAAACATTAAGAACCTTGAGCTTATTTGGATTTTTTTCTGCACAGACACAGGACTAGCATAAGAAAGTCACTCATGAATAACTAACTGCAGAGGGAAAAAATGCCCCCAGACAGAGAAGGAATGTAGCTAGTGTGCGACTGTTCAGTGTTCATCTGATTCTTTTACTCTCACAAAGGCAGTCTCCAAAGACCAGTCTTGAGATTCTCTATCAGTTCTTTTAGTGGTGATGAGGAAAGGTAAGACGACAGCCCATTGCCCCCTAGCCCCATACTGTTCTATCTGTATTTTAATAACTAAAAGGGGAGAGAGAAGTTGTCCACCTACTAATACCGTTGAAAGAGAGGTAAGACTATGTATAGATAGGTAAGTAGGCAGGTCCATAGCAATCTCCAAAATGTTTTAGCCCTGAACTTCCAGACACCTCAGAATAAACAAAAAAAGATGCCAAATCAGACGTCAAAAGCCCACACATTAAAGCTCTAGTATGGGGATCCCTGGGTGGCTCAGTGGTTTAGTGCCTGCCTTTGGTCCAGGGTGTGATCCTGGAGTCCCGGGATCAAGTCCCACATCGGGCTCCCTGCCTGCATGGAGCCTGCTTCTCCCTCTGCCTGTGTCTCTGCCTCTCTCTCTGTGTCTCTCATGAATAAATAAAATATTTTTTTTAAAAAAAGCTCTAGTATTTCATTCTTATGAGGAAGAGTCCTTTAATGTGTTCATTCTCATCTCATGGTTCCAACAAGTTTGGTTACAAGTCATGGACTGCAAGCAGAACAGGTGGGTTCCTTTTGTGAAGGCAGCTAAAGGCCTTATGGGGAGGGGGAGGCAATCATCAACTATGAAAGACAGGTGGGAGGTGGCATTTACTGTGGCCATTAACAGCCACGGGAGAGTGCAAGGGCTCCTTAGCTCCCTGTGTTTTACAATCACTAACACTTGATGTGATAATCTTCTAAACGAGAAAGGAAAAAAGACAACAAGACACCCACCTTAATACTGACCCCAACGCCACCAGGGAAGGAATGAAAAGGGACTGGGAGCACTGGAATGAGCTGTCACAAGCCTATGCAGGAAACCCAAACCCTAAGAGATCAGTTGGCTCACCCAACAGGTGAAGCCAAACAAAAGTGGTTAGCAGGTTTCATAGCCCAGAACAAGGCAAGAGCTAAAGGTAGAAGGGAAGTAGACTGGAAGTGTGGGGACAGCTTGTACTGCAGAGTCCAAAGACCCAGCGTCCACCACCTTCTAATCCTTGCTCCTTTCCTGGCTGACAGTGAGGACTGGCAGAGATAATACTAGTGCCAGCAGGGTGGCCAAGCCCCAGCAGGCGCTTCACCACCACCACCCCTGCTGTTGCTATAACTTGGTGGGTACCAGAACTGTTAAAGAGGCAAGGCAAGTAGAACAGTTTGCATTTCAGATAGATGTGTTAACTCTCTTCTCTCTCCCAACTGTGGTGTTTCCTGCCACAAAAGAAGCAGGAAAGGAACAACTTTATGCTACGGTCCTCAAGAAAGTACAAAGTAAAAGTGACTTGGAGCCACATGTGTGATTAACCACACATCCCATTTGGCCCTGCCTGCCAAGAAGCGTGGATCCAAATTTCATACTCAGTCGTACCAACCACATTAACCCATACAGCTTAACAACTATGCTTTTCTTTTTTCTTTGTCTTCATTCTGTGTTTTCTGCTTATACTGTTGAGGTGTCTATTGTAAGCCCATCCCAAATCCTTTCTTTAGAATGAGGCAGAGAATAAGCCAATACATGAAAGTATGAAGGGTTCTGAACTTTCTGAAGGATAAAGTTATTAAACCTGGTCCCTTTCCCATGACAATGGAGCGTTCCAGATCTTTCCATCATACAGCCAGTTACCGGCACACACACATTAACAGTTGCTGCTTTAATGTCAAGACAAATACATAAATTTAAATACTATATCTTTTATACACACAGGTAATGCTAACAAGGGGCTTACCCTCAGCAGCTTTTCATAGTAAACAGGCAATTAGATAAGTCGGAAATAGAAAAGACATATCACCACATAAAAGCAGGTCACAATAAAAATTAGATGATAGGAAACAAAATTGTTGCCATTCCAGCAACTAATGAAAGTATGTTACTGTAAACAAGCTCTGGTGGTGCTGTAACCCCTCTCAGGAATCAGGAAACACACTGAAGGCCCAAGCTCGGGTGGGGGCAGGGGTGGGGGGGTGTTGCATTTCACTTTGAAGTCAAAGAGCAAGAGGAGCTGGTTTTTACAGGATGAAAATGATGACACCGGTGCCCGCTTATTTCTAAAACACAAAACTGATCTCTCAGGGCTGTTTACTGTTTTCTGCCCTTCTCTGTCGCCAGAGAGTCTTTTTCAAGTTTCCTGTTCACTTCCAGGCCTGTTGTTTCCAAAACCAATGATTACAAATGAGAGGTGTGGTCTCAGATGAAAAATACAATTATAGGTTTCTGCGCTGTCCTGAGGGGAACCCAGCAGGGAGGCCAATGGTAAAACAGCGCCTTCCTACAGAAGGCTTTGTGTACATTACTGGAGCAAGCGAGTTTCGGATCCAAATTCTCTGCTGGCCTATAAAATTGTTTATCTAACTTAAGCGCAACTGTTTCCCCAAATCTTGTCAACCTGCTGTGGTTATTACTTCCAGGTGTGGATCTGTCACCCCCTCCACACAGGAAAAGCAACAGCCTCTCCTCAGCTGAAGAACCTTAAGACTCCTGGGAGGCAGGAATTGAGTAAAATGTTGGAGAAGAGTTGATTTATAATAGATCTTACTGCTGATCCTGCACCAATAAACGAGCTAGGGGAAAGAGGGTTGACTTAGTAATTCCCTCCCACCGAAGAAGGACATGGTGAAAAACTACCTTGGGTCATCAGAGTCAATTATACTTGGGAGCCAATATGGCATTATTTTTGCTAATTTATAAACAATGACCTCATTTCATTTTGAAAAATATTCTCCTTTAATGTTTAGTAGAGACATACATAAAGGCTACCTCTGGTCCTCCCAACATCACTCCCCAAACTGATTAGCTGGTTTTTAGCACAGACCACATAATAGCAAATCTATAAAAACCAAGTTATCTACTGAGAACAAGAGAGTTGGGGGACTTTAGGTTGGAGGGAGAGGCAATCTTGTTGTTCTGATTTTGTTTTTTTTTTAAGTGAATACAGCCAAGGTAAGCTGTATTAATCAGAATAATTAGTGTTTTATGTATAGAGAGTATAGAGGACAACACAAGCAGTTGGGCCATGAGAAAATTAAAGAGAGAATGTTGACGGATGGTAAAATGGGGGTGGAGAAATATTAAATCTCTCACCTTCTTCACATATGATTATGCAGCCATGCAGACAATTTTTTTTCATGCAATTTTTAAAGACATTTGAACTATGTGACCCAGCAACTCCACTTCTCTAAGTATGTAAACAAGAGAAATGATAACCTATGTCCACACAAAAACTTGCCCATGAACATTCATGGCAGTGTTGTTCATATTAGTTAAAATGTGGAAACAACCTGAATGTCCATCTACTGAGGAATGAATAAAGTGTGGTCTGTCCACACAATGAAATGTTGCTCAGCAATAAAAAGGAATGAAGTATTGGCACGTGCTGCTGTGGGGAGGAACACTGAAGATATGATGCTAAGTGAAAGAAGAAGAATGTTTAGATTTTTAAGCAAATTTTAGAGACTATCCCCTCTAGGCCCCATCTCTTTACTCCCTCGGTGAGCACACTATGTCCCCAGGTGCCAGCTAGTTGCATGTATCCTCAGTACCACCATGAACATTTGAACCTAACTCTGCGGTCATTCCTAGAGGTACTTTTCTCTTGCTTCAATCGTCTTATTTGAATCGATTTTCACAGTCAACAACAGCAACGCACAATTTAACATCTAGAATCTTTGCTGTTGCTGCTTCTGTAATAGTTTGAGCATTTCTTTCTTAGTTCCTCTGAGACAGCACATATAAAATGAGTAATTATTGCTGCTAAAGAATTGCTGGAGTCAGCAAGGCTTCATAGGAACTGCATTTCCTCCTCCTCTTTTCCCTCCCACCACAAAGTCTCCCCCATAAGTTAAGAATTAAAGACACATTACCAGGATAAGAAATCTGCCCTGAAAGAGGCGTTGCAGCAACCACGGCAAGCAACCAAGAGTATTAACAATAATTTCCAATGTAGCTGAAAAGGTTAGATGATTTGTCTTTGAAATGAGCCAACTCTGCACACTTGCATGAGATTAAAATCAGTTTGCTTTTTCTTCTGGACACCTCACCTCTCCTATTCCTACCCCCACCCCCAAAAGGCAAAGCGGTTGAAGCCCATAAACAAATAGTTCTGGAAATTAACTTCCTTGACCAGAAGAAAACTCAAAGATAAATTCCATTCTGCATTAGTTTTCCTACCCTTCACTGTGATCGGGATTTATTGTGGTTTCTCTCTCCCTGGGGAGATAATACTTGATTGATCAAACACTTCTGACACACAGAAGCTTAAAAACAGAAAGAACTACAATTGCATGCTATCTTAAAAGAAGTATGATGACCATGACCCACAATCTAGGTCATTTCTGAGCCACAGGAAAGAGGAGGCCATTTTTCTCTTAAGGTGACAACTCTGTGCGAGTGAGTTACTTCCGCACCCGTAAAATGAGAAGACAAACAGGACTTCAGGGGTCAGCCTATGAGTGCTTCAAATAGTGCTGAGGACGGGTGAAATACCAAGTCACTCTGAGCTTGGCTCATCACCATCACCACCACCTAGACCATCGCTATCTTTGAGAAGCTGCCTAGGTGGCATAGGAGCTAACCGCCAGGGCTTTTCATGTCTGTACAAAGCTCTGACATCTTTACTCAAATGTTCCTATTTCCAAAGATCCATCCTGCAGGAGCTACAGGTTCATAAGATGAAGCAAAGAAAAGGAAAAAGACAGAAGAAGATGAGAAAAGACATTTTACAATTACAGAAAAAGGCACCTTATTTTGTGTTTTCAGTCATGTTTAAAAGATGAAATTCTTAAGAACATTCTTTCCAATACGGGAAGCCAGGAAAGTTGCAAAGCTGAAAAATCTCTCTAGAAAGAGTCCTAAGTTGCCCAGTCCAGAGAGCAATCTGTTATTTGAAATCCTTCTCTTAGGTGTATACTGCATCCCCACTTATATTCATATATGAGCATCCTTGTTAAACCCAGAATGGGAAAAAAGGACTCTCTTCAGAGAAGTGTTTTTACAAGCTGAGAGGAACAAGGAGTAGAAAGCTGGCACCTGCGCCTACCTCTCTCTGGGGCTGGCCAAGCCCTGGGTCAGCAGCACGGAGGTTCAGGACGTGCACTTCCTGTGGCAGCCCTGTTGTGCCTCTGCTGGCACACCCCGACAAGACAGTGAAGCTCTCCATTAACGCCTGGACTGGATGAGAGGCATTGACAGGCGACAATTCACACTGGGTACTGGGCTCTGGACCTGCAGAGGGAATCACAAACACAAACCCCTCAGAAATAGCGATTAATTGCGCTACAATTAAATTACTTATTCTAGATGTTCAAGCCACTGCCAATCCACCAGAGGAATCTTTCCAGGTAAGTTGTCTTCAGAACTAAATGGCAAAGAAGCGTGTTAGCCTATTCTAAAACCCCACTCTCTAAATTCCTTTTAGATGATTTTGACATGTATTTGATTATTTAAATACCCTTTTAGACACACAAGTCACGAATGTATTCCTCTGGATGGAGGAAACCTCCCATTTGACATCTGTGTTCAATTCCTTCTCCGTCTCCTAGAAGAAAGCCAGAAGTAAATGGAATAAATTGCCGAAAGCCCAATAATAGTATGCATAAATATTAAACAACTAAAATTGCACCCAAAAAGTATAAGCTACTGTCCCTTAACTTTTAAGCACTGCCCTCTTCTTAGAAAGAGCAGAACAAACTTAAGAATGATACAGAGCAAGCTATAACTAGCAAGGGCAATTGGGGCCAGAGTTGTACAGCAAAGTTTGGGCCAGAGGTCAGAAAAAAAATCCTCCCAGAAAGGGAGAAGTGTATGAGTAGAGCCCCAAATGGAAAAAGTAGAACCCTGGTCACACTTGGCTCCTGCTTCCTCGCTCTCCCCCCCATTCCCTAATAATCAGAACTTGAATTCTGACATCTATTCCTGCCCATCTCTACCTCCTGTGGTCCTCATCGCCTGTCTCTAGACAACTGCAGATCTTCCTAAAAGGAGACTCTAGGGTTCAGCTCTTCAAGCCACCTCCCATTGAGAGCACCATCCACCTCACCCAAGGTGCTCAAGGGATGGTTATTTCTGATACAAACACCAGTCCCTCCCATCACTGCCAGCATCTCCTGTCCCTTAAGGACTCCTGGCCTGTGAATAAAGCCCAAGTTTCTTAAGCAGGTGCACAAGGCCTTTCCTGACCAGTCCCTTCCTCTCTCTCCAGCCTCACCCCATCCCACTCCAGCAACCCCAACTGGCTTCAAGTGCTCCAAATATACCATAATATGTTCTTAACACCACATCTTTATTTAAATTTGTTTCCTTTACCCAAATCCCTCTTCCATTCTTAACTCTGCCCCACAACAAACACCCCAAACTGAGAGAGGTACTCTTCCTCCGTCCTCACATGCTTTCTCTGCCCATCTTGGCAGTTTCTATGCCAGTGTGACCTCCTGGACTGTGGGTTACTCATCTTTGTAACCTCAGCACCCATCACAGCACCCGGCACGTCAGAGATGCTCAAAAAATATTTGTGAAATGAATCATCAGGCTTTAAAAAAAAAAAAAAACTGCTCCCTCCCTGACTGGTGATTAGAACACCATTCTGGGGACTTGGATTTTGCTGTAGGGAGCTAATATGGGAAAGAGATTGCTGTGATGATGTGAGGTACAACCCCACTTGGGCCTCACCACACACTGGCTGGATAGGAACATCCAAGGAGGAGGAGGAACCAGTGATACACCTCTACAAATTTGGTGTTGTCTCCATTTAATACCTGGGGAGACTGGGACTTGAACATACAGCATCCACTAAACCACACCTTTCCAAGTGGAATACAAAAAAGACCTGAAAACACTCAAATTAGTTCTTCTGACTTCTACATATTAAAAGTACTCTCCAGGATTACAGCCTCGGTGTAAAATGCCAATGCAGGTCAGAACCAGGCAATCTTGCACCCCCACGGCTATACCAAAAGCAGATACCCGGCTGCCTGATGTGCCAAGTCTATTTCAGAACTCACAGAAATTATCTAGGCTGATAATAGTTATCTGGTCCGAAATGAAGTATGCACCTTCTCAAATAATCACTGCTACTCTCTGTGCTGCTGTACTGTTCCCAGCTGCTGAGAAACAGAGGTGGTGAAGGAAGATGTCACGGTGGCAAAAGAGGGAGGTACTGGACAAATGATTCCCTGAAGTCCCCATGTAGGGCCAACAGTATGAGCAGGTGCTCCCCCTACTGTTTCCCCTCCCACCCTCACCAACAGCAGTGGGCTGTCCAGTGTATTTCATGCCCCAGAGCTCCAGAGTCTCCTCCTCCTACTCAACTCTGGGGACACACTGAACTCTGGGGACTTGGTTTCACAGCCTCTTACCATGAATCTGCCATTATCACAAATTAAGCACAAATAAAAATGCTTTTCAAGATAGGGGGTGGGTTAAAAGGTGATGGAGATTAAGGCGTGCACTTGTCCTGATGAGCACGGCTGATGTATGGGAAGTGTTAAATCACCATGCTGCACCCCTGAAACTAATATTACACTGCATGTTAACTCACTGGAATTTAAACAAAAACTTAAGAAGGGGCACCTGGCTGGCTCAGTCTCAGCAGAGCATCCAATTCTTGATCTTGGAGTCATGAATTTTTTTTAAGATTTTTATTTATTTGAGAGAGAGAGAGCACGTGCACAAGAGAGAGGACGAGTGGGGGGAGAGGCAGAGAGAGAGGAAAAAGCAGATTCCCTGCTGAGCAGAGAGCCGGATGCAGGGCTAACTCCCAGGACCCTGGGATCATGTTCTGAGCCCAAGGCAGAGTTAACTGACTGCGCCATCCCAGCATCCATAGGGTCAGGAGTTTGAGCCCCACATTGGGTGCAGAGATTACACCAAAAAAAAATTAAGAAAAAAAAAAAAACAACCTTTCAGCTCCATTTTTATATGCATGTGCAAAGCTGTGACTGGCCTGTGGTTCACAGTTCCGCTCAAAACACATCTGCCATCTGCCTGACTTGCCCTCCTGGCAATGCCACCATCACCCATCAGGATCTTCCTTAAATCACCACACTGCTTATCTCCGCACAGGGGCTGGAGCAAAAACTCACTAGCAACAAGTCAAAGGAAAAGGTCTTTCCCAAAGAGGGAGGGTATCAGAGAGGGGACACCCCCAGTACTGGGGACTAGCAATCCTGACCTTAGAATCTATGGTTTCTGTCCTGCCCACAGTTCAGGGCAGAGCAAATCCCACTTAATGGGCACCCGTTCCAGCCGTGTGCTTTACAAGTCAGCCCGAGGTCAAAGAAAAAAGAAAGCAATGCACAGGCCACACTCTGATCAAGTGATTGGATAACTGCACTTTACAGAGACCCACTGGGGTCAGTGTTTAAACACACTCCCTATAGAGTGTCTCTGAGAGTGTCTCTGACCATCAGGCACACCAAAGCAGTAGTTTTTGAGGTTCCTTAGTGTATTTTTTTGCCTCCAAATTAAAAAAAAAAAAGCTACAAAATAGGATTAAGCTATCCTTAAAGCCAAAAACAGCAAGAAAGAAAAGAAATTAGGAGTTATCCACCCTTAGCCTCCAAGGATAAGTAAGGAATGGTACCTTCAACAATTCAACACACAGTCTGGTGTAGTAAAAAATAAAATAATTTGCTCCTATTTATTAAATGCTCACTATAGGCTGGGCAGTGCTAGATCTATACAACCTTGAACACCATCAAAAAAAAGTGGTAGTGCTCCTTTTTTTTAAGAAAAGGAAAATAAGTTCAAGGCACTTAAAGGGGAAGGGGAAGGGATAGAAAAGGAAAGAACCACAAGATGCTCCAAAATCACAGGATTTCATATAAATAAAAGGCTCTACCCTAGAGTTCTTCCTTTCACTCTTTACCCAGTAGCCAAAACTTCAATACTGTATTGGGGGTGGGGAGGAATCAATCATGAGATGAGGGAGGTAGCATTTTTGGTTGCTAAGAATCAAGTCCCAGCTGCGGCTTCCCCACCCTCAAATGTCACAGCAGGGAGGAACCACAAATTTGTTTTTGTCCTCTCCTTCCAAACACTCTGATAAGGCCCTTCTCCCCAGGTGACACAACACTTCCCTCGCCATCAGCAAGCCCCCAGCCTCCTGCCACCTCTGGGTCAGGCCCCGGCCTTCCTGACCCTCTCCTGAAGCCACAGCATGCCTCTGTGAGATGGTCTCAGAGTGGCTTCCACTGCAGGCTGCTCACACAATGCCAGAGCCACATCCAGGGAGAAAAGCTTCCACCTTGGGACGTGTGACCCACCCCCAGGCTCTACACCACACAAGCCTAAGCTACTACACCAAGGCAGCCACCACGAGGCCCACGTGCAGTGCCTCAGAGCCACAAAGGCTTGGAAACCAGGAAAACATGTGCCGAAACCCTGTCTGACTCATCTGCTCACTTCTGTGGTGACCTGCAAGCTCTGGAGCTGCTCGTGTAGGCTCTCACTGACAGCCTCAGAAGGCTGGGAGTTTCTCTTGTGGCCACCACTGGAAACCCACAGCCCTTCCTTCCCTGAGCAATCCCTTACCCACAGTCAAGAGGCAAGTGAGCAGCGTGCTCTGTGAGGATGCTAATCAGCACAGCAAAAGCTACTTTACCACAGTAAGGATCAGCCAAGGCACAAACGATACAGTAAGAAACGGCTGGCTGAAGGCAACAGTGCTATAAACACGCCCTCTTGTTCACCTTGCACAGTTCTTTACAATTAAGACATTTTACCCAAAAAGGGGGGGGGGTGGCATTTTTACAGTTACTTTACCTGAAGCCTCACAGAAACTCTGTAACGTGGATAGAACAGATATTATTTCCACTATAAGTAAAATGTTGCAGCCACAGAGCTGGGCTCATATTTTGATAAAGTGCTTCCTGACAGGCACGTACAGGTTCACCTCCAGAGGCATTTCTCACTGTTGCCTCCCCATCTGGATATTTCTGTGTATTCTAAGCATCTAGTACGTGTCCCATCCAGGATTCTTTGGGGGTCATTCCCAAGAAGTCTAATTTTCCCTTGGTCTGAAAGCGTGAGCTGAGTTGATCCTTCTCTGCTGGCTACACAAGCAATTTGATCTCCCCCAAATCCTGCTGGGTGTTGTGTTTTGTTTGACGTGCCCTCTTTCCTACCCTGAAGTCAGACTCTATTTTTCCTTCTCAGGATACCCTCCTCAGCCACCAGGACAGACCCATGGCCCCTATTTGCCCCCAAGATACTATATCTACCAAGTAAAAACATTTTCTGACCTGAAGGCAGCACAGATTCAAGTAAACCCCGTGGTGAGAAACTCACCAGGTGGCCCAGACCGAGGGGCCTCTTTCACAAAGCGGGGCCACCTGAGGCAACACTGTGGTGCATATGGTGACACCCTGGGCCTCCACCTCCTGTGAGAAGCCAGGGTTTAATTCTTCCGGAGTACAGTTATCATGCACCTTCTCTGGGCCACACACTGCGCACGTGTTGTTTCTAATCCCCATAACACCGCTGTAAAGACAGTGTTAAAATCCCCATTTTAGAGTAGTGGAACCTGGGACTCCTTAGAGGCTGAGTAACTTGCCAAAGGTCACCACCGGGAGGGCGCAGGGTGGAATTCGAACCTGGGCTCTCAGACTCCGGGTCTAAGCTCTTCCCGTGATAAGTCGCCGCCTGCTTCCACCCAGCATTTTCCTGTCCTTCACCTCAGGGCTTCATGAACAAACAGACTTACTGGTCAGACATACACATTAACTCATGTTTGAGAAAATAAGCTGCTTGGCTCACACTCACAACCTTTTGGTCAATTTAAAAGACTTCATAAACTCAATGAGAAAGCACAAGCTCATTTCTCATTTTACCAAATGTCGTCTTCCTCTTTTCCACTAATGTTTGCTTATCTGCACACATGGGAAATGTTCCTATGATCTGGCTATCACATCAATGTCTAAATTCCCAGTTCCACTTAAAGGGGAAAAAAATGCAAATGGACTCACCCTTTCATTACGTCCTTTAGCTACAACACAGCATTCCGATCTCTGTTTCAGAACCCCCACGTCCACACTGGCTGCAGGCCAGCACTCAGGCTTGAGAGAATGCAGACGAAGCATCTGGGAACAGATGCATTTGCTGCACACACTTTAAATGTAATCTGTCCCCAAAGAAATTAATATCACACCTCACGCAAGGAGTAAAATCCTGGACGTAGGGGAGTTATTGTTTGGGGGAAGGTACAATAAGTAATTTTCACATTTAATAAATGGGATCCTTAAGCATTTTAAATACCAGTGCATACCAAGTTGACACAAACATCTGGTACCTATTGCACATAATTTCCAGCACACAGATTCCCCATATCACCCAAGGTACTAATGAGGAGCGTGTGTTCAGCTGCAATAAAAGGGGTAAAGATGTAGAGGGAATCGCAGGGTAACATTATAGCCTGGGACCAAGACATTGCAGTGGGGAGATTTTATTCCAACATCACCATTGGCTAATAAGGGTTTCTGTTATTGTCCCACCGGGAATTCTGCAATGTTGTCAGCTGTGAAGAGGGACAAACTCCCACAGATTGTGTGCCTGGGCACTGCAGGATCTATTCTGCCCCTGAGCTGAAAATTCCTTCTACCCCCATGGGACGTGAGAAGCTGTAGGAAAGGGCACCCATGATGATTCCTCAGCCACCAGTACAGCCGGGCTCCCAGTGAGCTGCAAGCAAGGGAATGCGACAAACGCCAGGATATGATGCAAAAACAAAGCTCCAGGAAAAAACACCTGGAAAGCCAGAGCTCAAGAGTGCCTGCAGCGTACACAACATATGCTGGTGTTTATACCATCTCAAATTACAACTGGTTGGAGCTACAGCCCTTTGGGGATGGAACTGTGGAATGCACCACCATTAAAATCCAAAAGAGGAAAAAAAAAAAAAAATCCAAAGGAGGCCCTTCTACCAAAGTCCCACCTAGGTTTTTCAACAATAAAACTTAAGGCTAAAGCTTATCCTTGGTAGGAAAAAGACAAGCAGAAGAGTTTCTAGCATTCTAAAACCCGTAATGCGTATGTCTCAGGCAGAAAGAAAAAGCCATATTTTTCTACAGTACGACTCCTTAGGCATGTCTTATCATAGTTTCATCCTCCAAGTGAATATCTAAATCCAGACCTTCCTCTTGACAAACTAACCCTCTTCCAAGAAGTCAACTGCCAACTTGTTGGGCCAAAAGCCAATGCATATTTGTATATTGTTGTGTTCAAATCATGGTGCAACCATACTGAAGAATTTCCTGTGTTCAAGTTGTGTTTTTAAAAAGTTCAAAAAGGAACAATGGAAAAAGCATCTTTAAGAATTTAGGTTCTCAAACTGTTGAGAAGTGCCACGTTATAATGGCACTTACTCTTCCATCTAAACAAGATACCATACAACCAAGAGTATCAGAGGGGACTCATGCGGCTCTATGAGGAAGTGGGGTTTTTTTCATGTTTTTTTATAATCTGAAGAGAACAGGTAGCAGAAGAAGTATGTTCTTAGAAGTCACCACTAGACACAGCAAGAGAAAAGCCCCTGTATTAGAGACAGTGGTTACAGGAGGAGCACTAGACCAGGAAACATGAGAGGTGCCATTTTACATCCAGATCTGCCACTTACTTGTTGCTTAACCTTGTCCTTAAGCTTCCCATAATCTTCTTTCTCTTACTTTATGAGAGGTTCATAGATCTGGAGACACTATACATGCCAATGCTTTACAAATTTCAAGTTCTATCAGAGACACTAAGTCCCCTGAGGGGAGAAGAAATAAATGAATGAAAATATTTTCTCCATTGAAAAATGTTTTCTTTATGAGTTTTTAGAGTGATTAATAAAATATCTAAGATAAGACGTTCTTATACTACTCCCTAGCCAATACTCCCCAAAAAATTATTTTGAAGAACTGCAGCAGCAAGATTTAAAATAAAACTATGTGCAGTATTAGAGTAAAAATTCCTGTTCTCTGAGCAAATTCTGGAAGTACAAATCCCAAAGGTGAGAAAAGTCCATGTTTCTGCCTCCAGGGAATTACCCAAATCCAGAGAGTAATCTGGCATCATCTTGGCTGACTTTCTTGTTGTTTACTTTCAATCTAGAAAATGGTACACCTGTTCCTATTCTGACAAGATCTAGGAAGCTAGGAATAAGGGGGACACTGGCTCGCTACTCAAGTGTTTCTGTTAAGAAGGAAACAGAGCTGACAGTTTGTAAAAAATCTAAGAACAACCAGTGTGCTGCTGTTCCTTTCACAGTGAAGCTAAAAGGTTCAGGAGAATATAAGGAGCTGGTGTTTGCAGAGACTACAGCAGTTACAGGTCAATCAAGCAGCACCATTGAGAAAACTGCTAGATACAGCCAGGGAACAGGATGGTTGTGCCCAGCTTGTAGCCCTGGCCCAGAGCTCTTTAGGGCTCTAAATAGAGAGACTCCATAAACCTGATATACCTATTACACTTTTCCTTTATAGCCAATATCAGCTTTTAGTTATAAATCTATTTGGGCATATGTTTGTGTGCCATTCATTTATTAGGGCATATGTATTTATGTCTTCTGCTTAGCTGGAAACCACATGAGGGCAAGGATCATGCATGTTTCTTGTGCTTATCCTCTATCTACGCAGAGCATGGCACAGTGCCTCACAGGTGGCAGGTGCTCACAAATACTTGTTGGGTGATGAATACCTCAAACAACCAAAACCCTAATTCTCTACAAACGATGAAGCTGGTAGCCCAGGTTTGTATCTCTGCCCTGCCACCACACTTTAGCTTTGTAACCTGGAGCAGTTACTTAACCACTCTATGTCTCTGATATTTCATCTACACAATGGGGATAATCATAGTATCTGCCCCATAAGACAGTTCTCAAGATTAACTCGTTTTTATTATCCTATAATTATAATGATTATTACCATCTCTCCAGCTAA
The DNA here is from genome assembly GCF_018345385.1 of Vulpes lagopus. Taxonomy (NCBI): domain Eukaryota; kingdom Metazoa; phylum Chordata; class Mammalia; order Carnivora; family Canidae; genus Vulpes; species Vulpes lagopus. The sequence continues at coordinate 146,073,681 of NC_054826.1, read as the reverse complement.
AGCACGTGTCCTTTAAAAAAAAAAAAAGATACTTTTAACGTATCCCAACCTCCCTTTTGCATTAGGAATCACAGAATATTAGAGTTTACAGGAAAACTGGGGCCCACGTACATCAGTGCCCTCACTGTCACCCACAGGGCCTAAGGAACCTCTACAGGCATATTATATTATATTGTATTCCGTGTTATTGCACTTCATAGGTACTGTTTTTTATAAAATGCAGGTCTGTGGCAACCCCATGTTGAGCAAGTCTATTGGCAGCATCTTTCCAACAGGATTTGCTCTCTTCCTGTCTCTGTGTCACATTTTGGTAGTTCTCACAACATTTCAAACTTTTTTCATTATTATATTTATTATGGTGATTTGTGATCATTGATTATGACACATGGAAGTTCAGGTGATAATTAGCATTTTTAGCAATATTTTAAAATTAAGGTATGCACACTGGTTTTTTTAGTCATAATCCTATTCCATACTTAATGGACTATAGTTAAGTGTAAACATAACTTTCATATGCACTGGGAAACCAAAAAATTCATTTGATTCACTTTCTTGTGATATTGGCTTTATTGTAGTGGTCTGGAATCAAACCTACAATATCTCCGAGGTATGCCTATATAAACTAGTTGGTAAAAAGGCCTTCTATTCCAATCCTTCCTAGTTTTCAGACAAGTCCTGCCATGACTTCTGGTCCTAAAGATGCAAAATTAATGTACCAAGATAGATCTGACTAGGGTACCCAGTTTTAGTGGCTCTACTTCTAGAAATTCCTGATCTGCTGTGTGTCCACCATACTCAAAAAAAAATTAAAAGAAAAAGTTCCTGATCCAACCCAAATATCATCCTATATACTTCTTTATTACTTATATACTCAAATACTTCTAGAAAGGAAATCGAGGGGCTTGTAATAAAAATTTTTAAATGGGCTTAGAAACCCATGTAAGCTTCCAAGCAATTAAAAAGTGGCTATGACAAAAAATTTCATCAAAGAACTTAAAGGAAACTATTTCATTTGAGCACCTCACCTAGTTCTGAGCTTCCTAGTCGCCAAGGTAAAAGAGAAAATGTGATGCTTATACGGCCTCATTAAAAGAAAAAACAGGACAGCCCAGGTGGCTCAACGGTCTGGTGCCGCCTTCAGCCCAGGGTGTGATCTTGGAGACCTGGGATCAAGTCCCACGTCGGGCTCCCTGCATGGAGCCTGCTTCTCCCTCTGCCTGTGTCTCTGCCTCTCTCTCTCTCTGTATCTCTTGTGAATAAATAAATAAAATCTTTTTTAAAAATGAATTAATTAATGAAAGATAAAACAAATCTCATAAAAAGGAAAACAAGTCAGCTCTTGGGATAAGAAAATATGTTTCCTAAGTCTGAATTTCAGAGGCCTGTGATAATGCAAGGATCAGTGATTTCAAGAGTCATTTTATAAAAAGTATAGGTACATAACTCTTCTTATATGGCTTCATTAAAAATAGAGGGAATATATTCTCTACAGTGAATTTCATTCAGGGGTCCAGGCAATTCTCTCTGGTATGTATGCACAAAAACATCTTTTCTAGAATTGGAAGTTTTTTTGTTTTTACTTTTTAAACCAATAAATTACATCAATGTATGTATGAAGGCAAAAAACAAAGTGGCACTAGTTTGCTAAAGGCATTTGGGGGATTTTCTGATCTTGGTTTTTAAAAACTCGCCATTCAATTAGTCCAGTTTCAGATTTTGGGGGCACCTGGTTCGCAGTCAGTGGAGCTTGTGCTTCTTAATCACAGGGTTGTGGGTGTGAGTCCCATGTTGGGTATGGAAATTACTTTTTAAAAATCTTTTTTAAAAAGTTTTAGATATTGCTATGCTGAGTCAACCAGCAATTTCTGAAAAAAAAATCTAAGCAGAGTTATCAGTTTAACAACAGGCTAGAAGGGAAGGGTTTAATTCAATCAAATTGTATTTAACCTAAAGACAAATATAAGAAATTATTGTACTGCTGTTTAATAAACTCTCCCCAAAATTTAAAGCTGACATAAATGAGATAGCTGTTCAGAAACCACATCTACTGAGCATGCTCACAACAAAACTTCACACACAGTAAAGTACTGTCAAACACACATCTGTATCTGACAAAGCAACCTTTCAAAACAGATGTGTCATCAGATGTTTCAAAGCTTAACTTTTTTTTTTTTTAAAGTTTGTCACATTCAATCAAAGCAATTTCTGTTTTTCGGAAATCTGTGTGTTATTTGGGGGGAAACTTTTCTTCGGTGTTTTTCCACTCTGGATCAACTAGCTCCTCTCTTTTCCTCCCAAGTGAATCTTTGGAAACCACTCTGCCACAGGGAATTCACCTTTTCTCACATGGAGACGAACTCTAATACTTTCAAAGGGTCAATCTGAAAATGAAATCCTTTGCATGCCAATTCCTAAAACAAAAAGGACTTTGTTGCAAGATTTGCACAGAAAAATGTATGAAAGCTTAATCCATTATTTAAAGTAATAATTAATTCTTTCTCTGAGTATTTTATATCATATTCCCTTCTTCCCCTCTTACTTCATCTGGCCCCCCCCCCAAAAAAACACCTTACCACCACACAATAAATGCTTCATTTATTCAGCACTGACTGGTAATGGGATATCCCACATAAGCAAATCTTCCAAATAAGTAAGGCTTTACTCCTTTCAAGAAAGAGATCTAAGTCATTTTTATGGGAAATCTACATAAAATGGACTACATACATAATTATTTCCTGGCCACCTTAAATATTGTGAGCATCCTGAATATCACTAATTTTTTTGAAGGACTTGAGGTCATCATTATGAATACTAATAACAACTTATTAAACTTTGGTATGTTATTTCAGTATTTGTCTCTACACCAAATGGTCCCATATTTGCGTTTTATAATGGTGCCTATACTTTTTATCTTTCTGATTTTCTCCACAGGCTGCAGGTCTGTCTCTCCACTCCAAGACCATCACATATCATCTTTCACACTCAATACTAAGTCAACAGCTTGGCTGCAGGCCATCCCACCTACAGAGTAACCTCTACGGACTTCTGACCCCTATCTTCCTTGTAACTCACCAAATGTTTTGGTTTCCTTCATGTACTATGGATGCACAAACCTGCTATAAAAGTGACACTGTATAACCTTAGTGACAATAATTTCAACACTATTAGTGACACTGTCCACACTAACCTAATTTGAATGGCAAGCCATCAAAGAAAGTGAAATATGCACTAAGGGTGAACTGCTGGGAATTTAGTTCACACAAAAACTGTGCTAAAGGCTCTACTCTATTACTCTGGGGCTTCAAGCATTTTAGAAGTACTATCTTTTCAAGAGGAGGAGAAAGCAAATATATGACCAGGTCTCCTGTCATATATATACATATATACACACACACACCTGTGTGTGTGTGTGTCTGTGTGTGTGTCTCATGGCATCTCCCTCTCTTCTTTATTTTTCAGGATGAATAGATATTTAATCTGCACATCCCAGGTTAATTACAATTTTAGCATCACCTGCACATTCTTCTGCATTATAGCTCCCCAACAGAACTTGTAATCACTATTCCTTCCCATCTTCACTCTCCCACCAGTGCTAGCAGACACTGTCACTGTGATCAGTCACTGCTACCAGCATCCCTGTTTGAGGTTGTGTACAAATGATCCATTGTGTACAACACAGTGTAGGGCAGCCTGCATGCTGGACAGTGCCATATCACAATGAAAACACACAAAGCCACTCAAAAAGCCCTTCCATTGATACTATTTGCAGCTTTCTAAAATCAAGTCATGACATGGAATCTTCCCTACCTTCTGATCTTAAGTTAGAGGTATGAGTCAGACTGCCCTCTTTGCAAACCATGATTATGCTAAAATAAATTTTTTTTTAATTTTTAAAGGCAGATACAGAGAATTTTTGCAGTTTCACAGACTCAGAGTGGCTCACGTTTTAAAGCCCTCTTCTGAAATAAAATACTGTTTCTTTGCCCCAGAGATAACTCATAATTTATCCTAAATTTTGACCTTTTTTACTGTAAAAAGCATAGGAAGTTACATGGAAACAATGAATGGAAGTGCACTTTTTTATTAAACAAGAACAGGAAACTTTCAGTAGTTTATGGTAAAACTACATATTTGAGCCAAAGAGAAAACTTAGACTGGGCTCTTTTAACTCTTAACTTCTCACCTTCTCCCATCCGAAAGATATAAGAATATGTGGAACTGACATCCATGAAACAAATTTCAAGACAAGAAAAAATTAACATTTATAGGCTTCAAAATTATATTTCCCCCAAATTACTTAATGAGCCTCTTCACACGGGCCTACACCTACTTATTCTACTATTGCATGGCTCAAATGAGTCATAATAAAACTCTGGAATATTAAAGACAATAAGTGAGGAAATTCCAGAAAATATAAAAACTATTTCAGGGAGCCAAAACAGAACTGTATTTATTTTTCTATCCTAATGCATAGGAATGAATAAACCAGCAAATAAAACAGGCACTCACAAAAGTAAACATACATCTGGCTGCAGCTCTGTAACATAAAGTCTTCCAAATTTACCACCTCCTCCATACTAAAATACTAAAAAAATTATCTCCTCAAACAAAGCAAGCACCCCCAAGCACCCTCCTCCAATTCTAAGAACCTTCTACTATACCAATTTAAAAACAGGTTTTCTTTGAATCCACAACACCCAACACAGCAAGCGACACATAACAGGAGCTCCATGAATGTTACAGAAAGGAAAAGCCACATGTTATTCTCATTCACTTTAGTCTTAGTCCAACCCTATCTGGGTCATGGCTCCAACTGCGCTAAAAACATATCACTTCCCTAAGCCTCAGTTTTCTCATCTCTAAAATAGGGATAATACTTATCCTGGCTAATCCCCAGGATCATTATGAAAGAAATGAGATCATGGATTTGAAAGTTTTTTATTAAATCAGGAAGCCCTATAGAAGAGTCAAAATATTACCAATAAATATATGAAAAATCAGTAGAAAACAACATCCTTTCTCCTCACTGCCCTACTCTTTCTCTTCAAAAAACAGCTCATAACGTACAGTAACAGACCTTAAGAATATAGAGGGAAAAAGGCTGAACTTGAGGTTAGAAGCTCCAGGTTCTAGTCTCAGCTCTGTTAGTAACAAGCTGCTTGACCTGGGCCACCTATAAAACTAGGGTTAATCCTACCTATGTTGTCAAAGCAAACTAAAGTAATGGATAGCAAAGAATTCTACAAGCTTAAAAGCAAGACACCTATAGAAAAGATTAATTGGAACTTAACAAAAAGTTTAGACTTTAATGGCTTTATTATAAAATCAGTTGACAAGGAAAGAAACCGCCTGTAGTTAAAACCGATAGTAAAAGACCCTCCCTGAAAGAAGACTAAGAAAGACCATGGAGTAAAGAAGGCTCCACAGTGGAAATGCCAGTATTAATAAGTAAAGGGATGAGGGCTTTAGAAATAGGAACACGGAGAAAAAAAACTGTGGATTAGACCCCCTGTGAGTCCCATTAAACTTGAAAATTGAAATAGCAGGTCAGATTTTCTCCATTCCTGGTGAAGGCAGAGGCAGGCAACCCTAATTCTACATGTGCATGCCCAGCATTCCAGAACAAACAGCAGCTCAAGCAGAAAACACAGAAGGAGAGTAAGAGGAGAAAATAGATCAACAAACTACAACAGATTGGTCACTTAGTAATTAAAAAGAAAAGAAAATAACCGATTTGAAAGTTCAACTCAAGGTTGAATTCCCTATCAGAAAATTACTGGAGGCCAAAGCCTACATCTGCATAATACTTTAAATCTGAGGCTGGTCTTTGGAAAAACATTTGACAAAGATTATCAAAACATCTATTTTTCTTTCTTTCTACTCATTTTTCTCCATTATTTTTCACATTAACCCTTGAGCTTCACTTACCACTCCTGCTTTCTCAACTACAGTTAAGCAAATACATATAAATACAGACTGATAGACACTATATAACAAATTTTTCTATATCTATTCTTTAATCGATTATTTCCCTTTTATAATTGAGCGAATGGCAAACATTCACACACCTAACAGTCAACGAAATGAGCCAGTGCACAGTGCTATTATTGGAACCATCCTGACAGTGCTTAGACAGTTTCAGATTCTTCTTGGATTCCAAAATGCTCACTTTTTAAAGTGAGCATACCACCTGTTCCAGCTGTGGGAGTCTTTATGGGATTTTATTTTGAAAATCACTAGAGACTGTGGTTCCCACCTATTGGCCTCAACTGAAACTTTAGACTCATGTTCTAAGCATGAACATTCAAGCACAGCTTTACCTGGTGAGAACACATCAAGAGCAAAACGAAGCATTAGGGAATTTAATTACATGCATTTTTTATACCCTCTACCTATGCAGAATAAAACATACTTATCTCACCACTTTTTTTCCCTAAGTTAATCCAGGACTTCAACTATAGTAGGATATGATTATTTTCAATTACTCCCATATAACTGATTTTCTTATTAAAGAAAACATCTTCATGTCACCACAATACGAATCACTGAGTACCTGATCATTTATGATCTCGTCCGCTATGCATCTAACAGAATCAAACTGGCCCTAAGTAGTGAGAATTACTGGCCTTGCTAAGAATTCAATAACCCAGTATACAATAAGAACTCTAGTTATGTATTTGCTTTAAAATAAGAACACTAACTTTTAACTCCACCATAGGCTTTGGACTCTGCTTCTAACTTAATGGGGAAAAATTTATCATGATGAGGTCTAATTCCAGGTAGCATTAGTGTGTTAACGCAAATCCCTAGCCATCTGATAGTATTTTTACAAACAAAGCATCATAAAGAACATATTGTTCAAAAGTCATGGTAACTGTGCTTTCCAAGGTCCATATTTGACGATCTTTAGGAGAGGATTGTAGATATTAGCACAGAGCAGTAAGTGAGATGCAATCCTTCTTCATGACAAGGTCACTTGCAAAAGAACACTCTGACCTTGGCAAAGTTCTGGAAAATTTAGACAAATAGGAACTGCAAGAAATGTTTTTGTTATTTTATTATTGGTATTTGTTTTTTCAAATATTGCCTGCTTTAAATCACCTCCTTGATTTTTAAGCCGGAAAGGATGCAAATGCCTGAGTTACTATAGTTACCTTTCTCCTGCTGCTTTTAACTGCCTATAAAGCAGTATCTGTAGACACCAAACTTAAATCACCCTGGCCTTGCCAGGACAAATGTTGGCCCATGTATTCCAGCAAGGCCATGAGTATTCTGAAGGTCAAACAAAATGAGGATTATTTCCAGTCAGAAAGGAAGTCTTTGCTTTCTGGAAGGTAGCCCCCAGCTCAGCCTTGACTTGGTATGCTACAAGGCAAGTAAACCAAAAAACTGGAAACACCCTTCATTTTTAATCAGTACTTTCTGAAAAGATGCTACTGATAACCGGGAGAAAATGTGAATGTACCTGATATGTTCACATTCCGCCCTGCCCCCCCGCCCCCATCTTGGCTTTTCTCCTTTTACAGATGCATATACAGATGTTTGAAAGAATACTTCACTGATGAAGTTTTCAATATAAACTACAGAACATAAATGTGGATTCCTGCACTATTCGTGAGGAAGGTTTGACACATCACCACTTAGGGTTCTCCTATTTACCAAACAAGTCTCTATAAGTCCTGCCTGTAGTAAATAGTATCCTAGTGATTATGGTGCTAAAATGGAAAAACAAGAAGGAAAGTGGAGGGTACTTTCTGATGTCTACTTTTCATAAAGGGCCAAAAACCTAATTGTTTTCAAGCACTAAAGGTGTAAGATCACTTGGACCAGTTGAGATTTGCATCCTATGGGGCAAGCATAATATTCTCTTTCTCTGGCACGCAGAAACAAAAAGCAGTCTCATCTGCCCCTTTTTTGCAGATAAGGAAACTGAGGCCCACAGAAATCAAGGGACAGTTTAGCTTGGCAGTCACCACCTACCACAACACAGTACCACTGTCTTCTGGGGCCTAGCCACCCAGAAAGGCCTCCTGTGTCCCCAGCTCTGGCACCTAGTCTTCACTCCTTGTCCCCAACATGCTGAAGGCCCACCTAGACCTTAGCGCTCACCTGAATGGTCTTCACTGCCTCCATGAAGCCTCTCTCAGCCAGACAGAGCCTCATGCCTTCCTCCGGATTCCTACAGCAGGCTGGTTCTTCTTAGAGGCACACACCACAGCACCAAGCTGCATGATCCCCCCTACCGAGTCGAGTGAAGAGTTTCCTTATTAATCCTTCCCAGCCCCTGGACAGGACCTCGTACATGGTAAGCACTCAATAAATGCTTGTTCAATGGAATTATTTAGTTGATTAATGAATAAAACGGTGTTTCCAAGGTTCCACAGCAAGTGGGCAGCAGAGGTAAAAATAAAACCCAGGCTTCATGAGGACCAAATACAGCTTGTACCATGGCCACCACGAAAATCCACGGCTGCATTTGTTTTCATGTGTATGGTGAGGTGTGTACTGTGTTGTGTGCATACACACAAAGTCCTCACAACTAAGCTAAGAACAGTGAGGCTTCTCACCACTAAGCTTGGGTTTTTCACTGTGTCCCCACAACTTTAACAGCTATTTTATATCAAAATGCTAAAAAACTGGATCATTTCCTCTTTTTCCCCCCAGCCTTTTTTTTTTTTTTAAAGTAAAGTTTAGTACAGCAGGAAAACTGCTGAGCTGAGACACAGAGAAAAGCTGACTCTGCACATGCCTCATTGTTTTCCATTTTCATTCCAGCACAGTTGTGGCTGGAAACCAGCATTTAGTATTCCCAATGGACCTGCGTCCCTGGTGTTTCAAAGCGTTACACTTTATACCCTACTCAGAGAGGTGTGAGGCAATGGACTGTGTTCTCTCATATATATCATGTATCTTTAGGGAAGTAAGCAAAATATGTGTTTGAGGGAAGGTGGAGAAAAAAGGGACCAAGGGAGTTTTCAGAGATGTAATTACACATATACAAGTGGGACCTCTCATGTGTATGTTTTGGAGGTGGGAAGTTTAATGTAAACGTTGACTACATTTGTGCTTGTGACTTTTATATACATACTGAATCACCATACACTTCAGCACTCATCTGTTAAAAATACTGAAATGTTCATTGTAAGAATTACTCTATAAGGGATTTGTATTCCATTGTTTTTCCCCCCCAGGTTTTCTTAGCTTTCCTCCTTAAATATATTTGATAACTTATTTTTAAATTTTTGATCACTTAACTGCCAACAGGATCCTCCTATTATGATCCATGGACATGGGCCATTTTGCCAGAAAAGAACTGATGCCTTGTTTCCAAACTGCTCTAATTTTGCCTCTGGAAGAAAAGGCTGCTCACACTTACTTCAGGGAACCCAAAGACACAGAAGCCTTCCTCAAATAGCTCAAAACAACCCTTCAATTCTGACCATCACCCCATTCCACTGTCCCTGTGCAAAGGGACCACTTCTCAAAGAGCTAAGGCATCCCACAGGTTGAAAATAATCATCTCTGACCCCTATGGAAATGAAAACTCAAAGGGAGCAGAGACCATTTGTCCACTAAAGGCCATTCTCCTGTTGAGGGTTGGGCCTCCAGGAGTTAGCTGCATCTACACATACAGGCTGTAGGTGTAGATAAATAAAAATGATTTATTTTTTTAGCATGATACTAAATCCACAGCCCACAATAGCAGGACATTGCTATCCAGGCACCAAGGTCTCAGTGTAGCTGCTATCACAGCCTCCTGAAGTCATGAGTCATACCTCCAAGCATGATGACACAGAGGCTGCACCCCACCCCACCCCAAATCTAAAGGATGCCCGCTCTCTCCCTACTCACACTACGATGCTTTATTTCAAAGACATTTACTTGCTATGATTTTTCTCCTTAAAGACTGTAAGAAGAGAATGGACCAGCTTCAGAGCAATGGGGAAAGAGACACTGAATTGGTAATCAGAAGACAAGGGTTCAAATTCTGAACTGGCTTCCTGGAAGCCATATCACTTTATACAAGTCACAATCTTTCCAAGTCTCACTTTCAGATAAATGGTAAGTAGCAGCACATTTTTCATGGGATTGTTAAAAGATTTCAATGAGATAATACATAAGAAAGTACCTAGCACATTATTAAGTAGTTACTAACCTTTTGCCTAGAAAACAATCATAATGCTCAATTAATACTTTTCAGAGGGTGTGATCATTCAATAATAAAGCCCAATAAGAATATTCTGAGGCCTTGGCAAAATTTTCTTAGCCAGATTTGGGGGGCAACAGAAGTGGCCAACACCTCCATAAAGGTATTACACCATAACCATAATTACACCATAACTTTACAATGTAACTGTAAAGGTATTACAGTGTTACAGGCAGAGGTGTTAACTGCCATAGTATTTACAATAGAGAAATACTAGAAATAACCTAAATGTTCATGAGGGTACATCTGTACCATGAAATATATATATACTCTAGTTAAAACAGTGCTATTTGTACTGACAGAAACATCTTAATGACATATTGTTAAGCTTTTTTAAAAAATTATAGAAAAGGGATCCCTGGGTGGCGCAGCGGTTTAGCGCCTGCCTTTGGCCCAGGGCGCGATCCTGGAGACCCGGGATTAAATCCCACGTCGGGCTCCCTGCATGGAGCCTGCTTCTCCCTCTGCCTGTGTCTCTGCCTCTGTGTGTGTGTGACTATCATGAATAAATAAATAAAATCTTTAAAAAAAATTATAGAAAAGTACGTTAAGAATGATACAACTCAGTAACTCCCTAAAACTATGTGTGTATGTACATAAGTGCAGAGAAAAAGGACTGGATACAAATTCTAACTGCAAATAGTTCTTACCTATGATGGGGGCGGTGCTAGAGTGGGGTCAGGAAGGTGAATGGGCACTGGGACTTTGCTCTTTGTCTTTCTTATTTAACTTTTTACCATGCAAATATACTGTTAAGTATTACTTGTATAATGAAAACAGTTGTATTTATATAATTAAGAACTAGAAACACATACTGTACTTTACCATAGAAATAATTTTGATTAAAGCCAACACTGGTTAATTAGTCTTCTGCCCTGGATGTCTTATATCGGGGGCAGCATCATATGTGGTTCAAAGAAACCACCACCTAGGGTACTCTAGGCAGCAGAGAACCCTGGTCTACTCAACTTGTGTGTTAACAGCCTCTTCTCTACCTGAGGGAGGGCTTTGGCTAGATTCCCTCCTTCTCTGTGGCCAATGACCCAGCAGACTGAGGATCTTGCCTGGGCTCAGTAGCAGGCAGTACTGAAAACATCTGCCTTGTCCTATCTGAGACTTTGCCTCAGTTTTCTCATCTATAAAATGGGAACATATATATACTTTGCAAGCCTGTCGTAGGGATTATATGACACATACTGACGTGGCAGCTTTTAACACTGCTATTATTAACCAGGCAATAGAATGGGTCTCGAGGTCAGTTTTCATCTGTAAAATGAGATCCTGGTATTTATTTTTTAAAGCTTCCAGCTCTAATATTCTATGAGCATATGATGAAGAAGAAAGGTAGACAAACATGCCAAAAAGTGTAGTCAGGTGTCTGGGACCAGAGAGAGGAGACGACCTTTGAGACAGGGGCTTGGCAAGGATGTGATTTATGTGACTGCTATCATGTCATGGGGTGAGAAGAAAAGACGGTAAGAGAAGCTTTATTTCCTCCAGTCTAGAAGACTTAGAATTTAGAAAGATAATAGAAAGACACACATAAAAAAACATATTCATATTCTTCTACTGCCAAATAGGAAACATTTTCAGTATCCCCTAACACCTGCTAGTACTAGTACCTAGTACCTAACACCTGCTGGGAATAGCAAAGCATTCCAAAACAGAGAATCTTAGTGTGACCAGCCCAAACACAGCCTTCATCCTTCAACCTGCTCAACCTTCCAGGACAGAAGTTCAGGTTAAATCCTTTGAGAACCAACTGTATCTCTATACATCTCAGTCTATCTTTTAGGGCTCAGTTGAAACTCTACTTCCCCTTATTAACCTCTCAAACCATCCCCATTAAAAGCCATCTCTCTCTCTCTTTGAATTCCCATAGACTTTGTTCTTCACTTTTATCAATTTCTACTTTATATTATAGTTATTTGCATGCCTGTTTTACCTCTGTTACCTCCCAACTCCCCTGGTAAGCTGAATAATGTTCCAGTCAGTGATCCCCTCACAAACATTTCCTGAGCATCTAGCTGTATGTTATTAGGTATCATGCAAACTGCTAGGGATACAGAAATCATAACACCTTTTCCATCTTCACAGAGCTCACAGTCTGATGGGAAGATGGGCAAGTGAGCAATTTTAATAACCAAGAGGCTACGGGGACATGGAGGAGGGTCCTCCCCAGTCCACCGCAAAAAAGGGAAAGATCAAAGTGTCAAAAAAGTCTTCCAAGGAGGTGATATCTGAGCTAATTCTTCAGAGTTGTTGAGGGGCACCTGGCTGGCTCAGTCATAAAAACATGCGACTCTTGATCTCAGCATGAGTTGGAGCACCCCACTGGATGTAGAGGTTACTTAAAAATAAAATCTCAAAAAAAGTTTTTTTAAGGAGAGGAAAGAACAAATATACTAAAATCAATAGAGGGGGCGCCTAGCTGGCTCAATCTATAGAGCGTGCAACTCTTGATCTCGGGGTCATGAGTTCAAGCTCCATGTTGGGAGTAGAGCTTACTTTTTTAAAAAAAATTAAATCAGTTCTACTTTGGAAAACTGGGTTGGAATTTCTTATAAGGTTAAACATATACTTATCATACAACAGAGCAATCACACTCCTAGGTATTCATCCAGAAAAATTAGAACATAGGTCCACAAAAAAGACAGGTTTCCAAATCTTTCTACCATTTTTTTCATAATAAAAAGGAACAACCAAATGCCCATCAACAGATGAATGAATAAACAAATTGGGATATATTTATACGATAGATATACTTAGCATCAAAAAGGAACAAGCTACTGATATATAAAACAACTTGTTTGTTAACATTTTGCTGAGGAAAGGGAGCCAGACTAAGGAAACCACATGAAATTCTGGAACAGGCAAAACTAACCTATAGTGACAGGAAGCAGGTCAGTAAGTACCTGGGACAGGGAATATTGACTACAAAGGGGCAGGAGAACTGGGGCAAAGGGGATCAGTGATACAAAAAAAAAATCTGTATCTTCCACAACTTGCTTGCGGTGGTAGTTAAAGAAGTATATACATTATCAAAACTCATCAAAATGTACAATTAAAATACATGCATTTTAGTCCATGTAAATTTTACTTCAATAAAGCTGATTGATTTTTTTTTTTAATTTTATTTATGATAGTCACAGAGAGAGAGAGAGAGAGAGAGGCAGAGACATAGGCAGAGGGAGAAGCAGGCTCCATGCACCGGGAGCCTGACGTGGGATTCGATCCCGGGTCTCCAGGATCGCGCCCTGGGCCAAAGGCAGGCGCCAAACCACTGCGCCACCCAGGGATCCCTGATTGATTTTTTTTTAAGATTGTTATTTATTTGAGAGAGAGAGCATGCATGCACCCATGTGAGCAGGAGGGCAGGGCAAAGCAGAGGAGGGCAAAGCAGAGGAGGCAGAGGGAGAGATAAAGAATCCCAAACAGACTACAATGAGTACAGAGCCCCCTGTGGCGCTCAACCTCACGCCCAAAGATCATGAGACAAAACCAAGAGTCAGAAGCTCAACTGAGCCACCCAGGTGCCTCTCAATAAAGCTGATTTTAAAAGAAAAAATATATAGCACAATGTTTAAGAACTCTGGAGTGTTTAAGACTCTAGAGTCAATTGCCTCCTCTATGACTTACTGGCTATGTAAGAGTTAACCAGTATTAGTATTAGTATTAGCATTAGTATTAGTATCAGTATTCATATTCATATTCATATTCCAGGCAGAGGGGAGAACACAAGCAAATGTCTACAGGTAAGAAACAGCATGGTAGTGTAGAACTACAAAACAACTTAGTGGTGTGGAACATAAATTAAGAGGAAAGACACGAAGGGGACGAGATCAGAGAGGCAGAAAGGGTACTCATCTACATATGCCCACATAAAAACTTGTACACAAATGTATTTAGCAACGTTATTCATGAGTCTCAAACTAGAAACAACAAAAATGTCCATCAACTGATAATGGATTAATAAAATGTGGTACACACACACACACAAAATGTGGTACACACATACAATGTGGTACACACATACAATGCATTACTATTTAACCATAAAAAAGATGTAGGCTACAATATGGATGTCCCTTGAAAACCTTACACTAAGTAAAAGATATCAGACACAAAAAGCCACATATTATAGGATCACATTTACATAGGATGTCCAGAATAAGTAAATTCATAGAAATAGAAAGTAGATTAGTGATTGTCAGGGGCTAGAGGAAGGGGAGAGTGGGGAGTGACAGCTACTGGGTATGGAATTTTTTTGGAGTGATGAAAATGTTCTAAAATCAACTGTAGTGGTGGTTGCACAATTCTATGAATGAACATACTAAAAACTAATGAATTGTAACCAGTCATTTTAAATGTGTGAATTATACAGTATGTGAATTACATTTCAAAGTTGTTATAAAATATTTAATGAATATCAATATACTAAGGAATATTTGACAAAAGTTAAACACAAAAATATTTGAGGGGCACCTGGGTGGCTCAGTGGTTGAGCATCTGCCTTTGGCTCAGGTCGTGATCCCGGGGTTCTGGGATACAGTCCCACATCAGACTCCCCGTATGGAGTCTGCTTCTCCCTCTGCTATGTCTCTGCCCGCCCCCCATGAATAAATAAAATCTTTAAAAAACACACACACACACGCACACACATATACGAAACATCTTTCCATTCAATTTGTTCAAATCCCTTATGTGCCAGGTATGGAGGTCACAAATACTGAGTAAGACAGAATACCTTAGCCTTAAGAAGCTATACTCTAGAAGTGGGAAGAGAGGCAGGTACATAGTGTAGCACCATGTTAGAGGGACCCACAGAAAGCTGTCTAGGGCACTGAGGGAACACAAACAAGGGCCAGGACCTCCTCTCCATTACTTTGTCTTTGACTTCTTATCCTCACATGGTCCTATACTAGATGCACGCTTCCTCTATTGGAAGTCTGCTCACATTTATTTCGGCAGGAGACCCCTATGGTAAACAATGTGATTGATTCTCTAGTTGATCAGTCTAAGTCATCATGGCAACTCTATTAGTGATTGCCAATGACTGGCTTAAGGATGGATGGTGGTGCTCTATCAATTCAGCCAATGAATGCAAAAGAGAGGAATGCTGGGAGTTTGGAGAAAGAGGCTCTCTCTTAAGAAAGCCAAAGGCAGCATATCACTCTTCCTTGGACTATAAACAAAACCCTGACACCTCCTGAGCCATTCCTACAACCACCAGGAGACCTGCCTTCAGTTAAGATGACCCTATGGTAAAGGCAAAACAACCTCAGAATTTAATGGAGTTAGTCCAGTTTCCATTTTCTCCTGTCTACCATTACATTAAAAAAGCTTCTAATGATGCCACCTGATGTTTTCTCTTCCCTCATGGGTCAGGAATACCTACGGAGCAGAGACTAGAGGCTACATCTCTGTTTCATTTCCTCCCTCAGAGTCTAGCACATAGTCTACCATTGCAAGTCACATATTTCAGAAGAACAAAAAACAATGAACAGAGTTACACTTAACCCCAAATACTTTAAAAATCAGAATTTTACAGAAAAAGATTACCAAAATAAAGGCCTTTCCTATTAAAATTTACACAGTTCCCTTCACAGCCTCAAGCAAGGACCATGTTTTACCAAGGGAAGGCTCTGTCCCTTTCTCTCCACCACTTCCTGTGGTGCCATGTGGAAGAGGTCCTGGGCTTCCAGGGAAGGTAAGCAGCTTGGGGTAGGGACCCCGTAGGTGTGATGTAAAATGACAGGCAAATGGCTAGCATTTGATGCTAAGTATCATAGCAACAATCACAACAACAGAACCAGTGGGGCGTGTATAGACTGGCATTTACAACATGGAATGGTACTGGTTTCTATTCTCAGCATGTGTCACTGACTTACTGACAAGACAGTTAAACATAAAAAGGGTCCATTATCAGTGGTAACTGGGACAAAGTCCCTGGGCTAGAAGGAGTAGGAAAACTCTAGCAGTAATCCTCAAACCTCCTATTTCTCAATAGTTTCAATTTCCTTCTCCAAACCTTTTCTAAAACTGCTATTACCAAAATAAACTAATTTAAGTTGACTTCCACTTCCTTTCCCTGATGTGAACGCACGGAAGAATGAGCAGGAAGAGATACAAAAACTCCCAATTATCCACCCCTTGTAAGGCTTCTTTGTATGCCTTCTGCATAAGATCATTCATTAACTAAGAATAAGTTACTGATTTGTGATAACACCGTTCCTGGCACACAGTAGGCACTTGATAAATGTTTACTAATGGACTACAGCAAACTAGAAGAAAACATGTGAGCGTTGGACAGAGAGGAATAAAGCCTTGACTCTTAGAGGCTCACTTTTAAGCCAACCTGTTAAAAACAATAATAGTGCACGTCATCAAAAAGCTGAAAAGAGCTGGTTTTGCAGCTAAGGCTGCTGTTACTCAATGCTCCCTGAATGAATAAATCTATTCAGTTTCTCTGACCCCCTTCCAGAACACAAGTGAGTTACAGCCAGTGCAGACACTGGCTCTCAGCTCAGTTGCTATTAACCTCACTGGCTAACTGTAAATAGATACTAGAGAAACCTGTTCAGCTCCAGACTGTCCAGACATCATTTTGGTTAACGGCTTCAGCTAGTTCAGGATACTGGCTTTTCAGATCACCCTGAGGTCTGCTTTCCAAAGCCTGACAGAGCCAGTACAGAATACACTGTTACAATCTTCTTCCATACCTTGCCCAAGAGAACTTAAATGTCATTATAGTTATAGAATACACCTGGAGAAGGAGGCCTCTTCCCTTGATTACAAACAGAGTGAAGCACAGGATTTACCTGTACCAGTAGTCATGCCCATGATAAACTCTCCAGTGTGACAAATCAACCCCGTCAATATTTTAGCTGCATTAAATGGCCAGAGGAAAGACTGTGCCACATGGCAAACTCACATTTCACATCTCAGCCAAAACAGGGCAGAAACATCACATCCACAGCCCAGAGTACAAATGTTCAGCACTGAAATGGACACCAATTAGATACCTGTGGTTATAATTTAATTTAAATCCTCAGTTGAAGGAAGACCACTACTGATTTGGTTTGGTTTATCAACAGAAGAGTTCATAAGGAATTATCATGAGCAAACAGTGGCAGCCACCCCAGTAACCATAAAGGCCTGAGTACTGAAGGAGGACACTTAGCTTTACTCCCTTCGCTGCAGTGAAGGGTCTCTTGGGATGGGTCATCTTCATGAGGTACAGCAGCTGTGCAACCTCCAGGACATACAGGGGAAGTTAAGGAGTAATGGGTTGCTGGGGTAAAGCTAGGCCTGAATCCCTCTAGGAAGGGACATTGGTTTAGGCCCATGTTCTTCTCATTGCACTTATAACCAGTAGCACCTCCACCCCACTCACCTCTACCCTTTTATCCCAATTTCTTGACATCTCATCAGATCAAGAAGACCCGATGGTAGACCTTAGGCCTCCTCAATGCACTGAATGGTTGTTTTAGGTCCATTATTATTATTATTATTATTATTATTTTAATTAAGTGAGCTCTATACCTAACATGGGGCTTGAACTTGACCCTGAGATCAAGAGTCACATGCTCTACAGATTGAGCCAGGCTGGTGCCCCATGAATGGATATTTTACACTTTAAAGCTAAGATTGACTTACATATGGGGAGTCCCTCTTTCTCCAAATTTATGTCATTCCTGAACATCTCCATTCTGTTGGAAAATGACCAATGCCAGCCCTCTAGACCTCCCCATGTCTTCCTCCTCCACCAGGATGCATAAACCACAGGCCAAGCAGACTTCCACAGTGATAAGGCACGGTTCAGGGAAGGCAGCTCTGGAATGGCATCAGACGACCCGTGCACTTGCTCCAAGCTCTGCCAAACTAGCCCCTTTAGCCTAGACTTACACATCTTTAAAATAGGGGAATATGGTTTGATGATTTTTAAGGGTCCTTCCAGCTCTAAACTCTGGGAACTTTCAATATAGACTAGAGCTTCATCTATCTATGCCCCAGTGAAGTATTCCAGTGAGCATTTAAATGAGGCTAAAAGACACATATGCTGGAAGGGTCCAGCCATGGAATCCTAAAACCTAACAATGGGAAAAGCACCTAGAACGTAGCAGTCACCTCGAGAAGCTCTGGGTTTCACAGTGTGCTCAAAGATGTCTATAGGCTCCCCATTTCCCAGGCGGAGTACTTGGACCATCGCTGTGAAAGCAAGGACTTGAAGAGGACAAACTCCAAACTCAGTTATTCCAGACAAGGGTCTATTCTAAAGGTACAGATCCAAAAATAGCTTTACAGTTTACATAAAAGCAGGACCTAAAATAAGATTTTCAAAAAGTCAAATCCTTGGTAACTAAACTTCTTTCTGAACCCACAGCTAGAGACCAGCCCTGTGCAACACAAGGGCATACTCAAGAAGTTACCCATACAAGTACTAGGGTCTTTGCCCCCTTCTTTCTCTGGCATAACCAAGATAAGCTCACCCCGGCACGGTTCTGTTTGGTAAAGGAGGATACCCGGCAATTAGGCCACAGTGCATGTCCCCCAAGAGCAGAATACTTCCCCAGCTACTTTTGTTTGGTATGTCTTTGTTTTGGTTTAGCCCTGGCAATCTGGCAGGCAACGTATTTCCAGGGGGAGCTCTGTCCATGGTGTGAATGCCCCGGCCTTGAGGTCCCTGTTCATTTTCATAAACAGAGCCCAGTTGCCACAGTGACTGGTGCTAGGAGCAGCTGCTAAATAGCAGAGGTCACCCAGAGCTTTCCTTGGGTTCTATAGTCTGGCCTATGTTGTTCCTCTGCCTCTGTGAACAGTGGGTCAACGGGAGCTGCAATCACACCAGCCAGTACCTCACACAGGAGTCTGGGCACGGACAAGGAACCACCAAGCAAGTTGCTAAATACAAATGTGACTTCAGGTGGGGCCCAGACCCACAGGACAGATCTCGGCCAGAGGGCACAGGAAGAGTAAAGGGCATAGGAGTGGCAACTTCCTCCCTGGGGGTTCCACAGGCCCCAGAGGGTGGGAGGGGGCAGGGCCAGAGTTCAGTGCAACAGGAAGGACCTTGGAAAAGTGAATACGGAGTTGGGCCTGTGACACTTTCTGAATCACGTAGGCCAGTCAGGTGCCTTCTCCCTTCTCTGTGAAGGTGTGACATGGTTTTCCCCACATCCACAGCAGGAAACACCGCACCCCACCTGACACACACAGGTAAAAACAAAAACAAAACAAAGCAAAAAACAACAACAACAAAGAAAAAAACAAAAAAACAAAACAAAAAAACCCTTCTGGACTAGAGTCCTAGAGACCTTTCTAAATTAGAAATTATCTCTATTGTGTTTCCATCTTCCCAAGGCAAACTTGCCCAAAGGCCACAAGATCTGCTTGACCAGTGATACAACCAGGGCAGGTGTCAAACACAACTGTGTCTGGAAACCCCTAGCCACCCCCCTTGTTGTCCTCTTGCTAAGATTAGAAACAGTTGTTTTTTACTCTGCACAGCAGAGCTTCTATCCTCAAGGTAGATGCTTTCAAATAAAAATATAAAAACAGCTATAAAAAAGAGATTATAAGGCAGTTCCTCTTGGCTCTTACAAAAACCAAGTTACCTTGGCTGGAGCCCAAGGAAGCCTTAGAATAGAACCAAACATAAACCTCACTTAACATCTTTCAGACCCATCCCCATGTTAACATGGAAGTAATAAACATTCTTTGGTCCTAGTGCCAGTTTCAGAGATGGTGATCATTTAAAATGTAAACAAAATGAAGGCTTATCTCTCTCAAAAAAAATATGCTTCTGTCTTTACCAACCATAAGCCAATTAGACCACAAAATGGAGAGGAAAATGGGATGAAAGTTTACTAATTTATCAGTGTAACTCAAAGATAAACCTGAAAACTTGGATCCATCCATCATGCTTTCCAAATGGGACCCAAATGTTTCACATATAGGATGTTTCTGTGTTATTCCCAAACCACTACTGTAGTTCATTACAGGCCAGAGAAAACCTAAAGAGTTAAGAAGATTATCCTTAGGCAAATAGTTCAATAATTTAGATTTCAAAGACTCCATATTACCCTCTGTTTATACAAAGTAATGTGTTTCCTTTGCCTGCTGAACATCAAAATACCTCACAATTAATTACCTCTATTTTTAAAAATCCCAAATACTATTAAATATAATGGCCAATATATTGGGGAGAAAATAAAAGCATGTTCAAAATCTGCTCCATTCTCTGAAGACACAAAATGATAATTACGACAACATCCATGGAATCGGATATAGATGGTAACCCCCCCCCCCAAAAAAAAAAAAAACTTTTCCCCTAGAGGCACCTAGAGGGTGCCATAGGAAGTTAACCATCACACTCTTAGTTTCAGTTTAGGTTGTGATCTCATTAAGACTCTCTCTGACCCTCCCCACTACACAGGCATGCATGCTCTCACGTTCACTCTCTCTAAACATATCTTTTATAAAACAAAAACAAAAATAAAAATGTTTCCTCTTAAAATTACTGTTTTTATCTATTTTTTTCTATTTTGCCTATGAACACTGTGAATCTAAGAATGGAAGTTTTTTAGCCCCTTACACAGAAATTCAACAAAGTTAAAATTCCAAGTAAAGGCATGGCTTTAGAAAATTCAAAGTTACTTCACTTTCTAACTAGTTAGTACTTTAGCTTTTCTTTAGAGTATTCCTCGTTCATGATTAATGGATTAGAAATTAACTCCACACCTTGCACAGGGAAGTGTAAATGGAAGCACAGCAAGTGGCCTAAATGGCAAAGAATTTTACAAATACTAAGGTCATCGTGGAGATAATGATCAATATTCCTCAGAATTTGTATAGGGAAATTTCCAGGTTTTTAAAAATCTATTTTCCACTCTATACCCTCAAAATATCCACATGTGACAATATTATCATCTATGGAGTATTTGCTATGTGCCAGGCTCTCTTCTAAGCATTTTACTTATATTTACGTATTTATTCCTCAAAACCACCTTGAGATACACCATTACCTTCATTCTATAGCTGAAAACACTAAGACAGAATGATATTAAGTAACTCAAAGTCATGAAGTTATTGACTTACTGACTGGGTCAAGTGACTAAGCCAAGGCCAGCCCTGGGGGGTGGAGGGCGCGTGTGCAGAGAGGATAGTATGTGGACTAGAAGGAAGGAACCAGCATTCTGGTTCCAAAATCAAAAGGTGTTTCTTCCCAGAGAAAATGCTGACCTAAGATAACCCAAGGAATATGCCAATGAGTTCTGATCTAAATATATGTCCTCTTTCTATAGAAAACTCAGCTTCTGGCACATTAAAGAGAGATACAAACACCAAAGAAAAAAGGAAGCTCAGATTTCCTTAATCAACTGGGTAAAGTTCTCAGCTAATGTCATTTTAATTTTACATATATTTTCTATAACTTAAAATAGTCTTGCAAATTACCTAAGAAAAAAATTTTAAAGCCTTCAGAAAAAGGAACTATTTGGACTTTCTATGTTAGAATTTTCACTACATTTTTCTCTTACATTGTAATGTTTTGATGGCTCTTTACAATTCATATTTCTGGCCAACTTGTTTCATTAGCACTCAAAGTAGAGCTAAGCTCATATAACATCACCGGGGCTACAGTGTAAAGCTGCTATCCAGCTGAGCTGATTTAAAAACCCAATTCTGACAGTGTGGTATACCTACCTCTGCCTTTGATAAAATTAGAAACCTTTCCTTCCTTTCTAGAAAATCTTCACATATCAAAACTGAAAAAAGTACTTTTTTCTTAATGTATCTGAAAGTTACAAATAATCATAATATTATTAATAATATTTCTTTCAGAGATCTCATTTTCTATCCTCTCACAGGTCCTCCTTCAGCTCAGGTACAAAGTATGGGCCACAACATACAAGTGAAAGTCAGAGCGGCCCAGTGCGGTCCAGTGTGGCCCAGGCATGCCCAGAGTGGGTGTAGTGTCCCCAGCAGTAGGAGTGCCCCGTCATCGGGAGCTGGTGGCCGGCCAGGCATCGAGGGGCCAGGAGGAGCTGAGCAGCCCCGAGGTGGGTAAGGGGTTGGGTAGGTGGGAACCCAGATTGTGGGAGCAGCCAGGTCCTTCATGATGAAAGATTTTGAGACACTTCTCTCTCCTGCATATAGTTGGTAGCTTGGGTGGTAAAGAGATGGCTGAAAGTGTCAAAACCTTTCTCTAGGACCTTACCAGGGGAAATCAGACTCCAATCTGAGGAATTTGTATCATCTCAAAGCTAGATGCTCAGACTCAGCAAGAGAGGAGCAGCGTGGAAAAGGACAAGCCGTAGTGTCCTGGTGCAGAGGAGAGCCCAGAGTACAGAAAGGAAGCAAGAGAATGAGCCACCTATGGTTACTAGAAGTCTCCTCTTGTTTTGTCAAGTGTTTATTCCTGCACTATAGTCAGTAACAGCCCAAACTATTGGTGATCCATCACAACATGGAGATGTTTGGTCGTCGGTGAAATTCTTCTTTATCTCATTTTTCAGGGCTCTTTGAGTGCTCCCTCCATTTGTGCTTAGCAAAGCTGTTAATGCCATTTCGTCTCAAGACATAGCTGATCTGGCATTTGAGGGATCGGGGAGGAAGCCTCACCCATTCCCCAGTGTCAGCAAAATAACTGCTGACATGCTCTTCAACCTTTGGCTGCAGGCTCCTTTCCACATCCAGGGGATGTCTGTAGCCTCTTTCCCATCCATTATGTTGGTCAGCTGGTTAGTCTTCTGCATACGTCCCTTCTCTACTCACCACACTGCTCTGAATATTGGTTCAATAAAGGAACTGAAGTGCACCAGCGGTTGTCAAGCACAGAGAAGAGGTGGCCTTACTACACTGGATTTGGTTTGCCCTGGCTTTCCTCACAGCCATGCAGTCCTCATATACTATCAGTAGAGGCCCCTCTCCATCCTTTCCTCTGTTCAGCATCAGCGCCAATGAAGCAATGACCCCCAGCAAAGTATACCTTTCCTAGTTGTGCCTCTTCTCTTTGGTGGTTTTCTTAAAGCAAAAGACTTTTCCAGAAGATGGTCTACCTGCAGTCTGCCCTGAGTAGCTCAACCTCTGCAGAGAAATTCCCATCCCCACATCCGTCTCCTGCCAGACTAAAGGCAGCTACAGGTAACCGAGTCACCTGCCACCCAGAGGGGATGGGTGTGATTGGGAAAAAGCTGTAGGAGCTCTTTTCCTTGGCACGTCCTCCACTAGGGAAGGCAGGACCTGCTCTGCCAAGGACCCTCTGCGTATACCCTTCTCTCCGAGGAATGGGACTTCTGTCTCTGGTATGCATAAAGGAGAATTCCTGACACCAGTATGTGGATTCCTAACACCGCTGAGTCTAAATGGACCACAGGTTTTTCTGCAGGTCTTTTCTAGCACTTGCCAGTCCCATGCCTGGAATGATGTGCATACTTTCTTTCTCCCTGTGCCACTTGCCCTCCCAACTCCTCTCTCTGCTTTCCACCACTCTTGGATGAACGGATTTTGTAACTCTGGCTGTTGTATTCTGTGGACCTGTTATTTTTGTTGTTGCTTTGTGAAAGACATATACTGGATGTGGATGGTAAAGGAGTATCTCATTTGCTCCTGGTCACCCCCTGTATAGCCATCACTGTCTTCTTTCTCATAACTCACATTAGATTTTGGTCTCTCTTGCAAAAAAAAAAAAACAAGCCTGAAGTGATGGGAGTGATTTTCTTTCTTCTCCTTAAAGGGAAAAAAATTTTTTCACTGGTGCATTTAAAGATCCCCAACTAGATCCCTGGATGGCTCAGTGGTTTAGCACCTGCCTTCAGCCCAGGGCGTGACCCTGGAGTCCCAGAATTGAGTCCCATGTCGGGCTCCCTGCAGGGAGCCTGCTTCTCCCTTTGCCTATGTCTCTGCCCCTCTCTCTCTCTCTGTGTCTCTCATGAATAAATAAATAAAATCTTTAAAAAATAAATAAGTAAAGTTCTCCAACCATAGGGAGGTACCAGTTTTGGACAAGTGCCACTGCTACACCGAATGCTAGTGAACCTCAACTTTTAACTCTTGAAGTCTGAAGTGTATACTACTGGCCACTGCCAGGTCTATCTGGTATTTCAAAGGAATACTGGGTGCTACTGAAAGGAAGTGAAGGAGTAAACTTATTAAACTCATTAAGCCTGTGATTGGCTGGTGTTCTCCTGTCATTTGAAAGAGATGAAATATGGGAAGGGGGCAGATGTCAAAACCCTTGTCCAATTTTAAAGTGTCACAATTAAGTATGAGCTGTTTTTTTGTTTTTTTTTTAAAAAGTGAATGTGACATTTCCTGGCACTAAACTGAAAACACATTCACATTTGAGTGTTTAATATTTAATTCCATCATTTGAATACTGAGCACCTATATATCCCAAGTTCTTGTAGCTGTTAGAGATACAGCAGTGAACAAAGTAAGCAGCCTTCTCTTTTTCTTTCATGAAACTTCCATTCTATGTAGGAGAAATATGCAATTTAGAAAATATGGCAGGTCAAACTTTTAAACACAAAGCTTCTCCTCCAGAAAAGGACTTGTACAACAATGCATGAGGGTGGGGGGAGTTGTAAGAAACTCCAGAGACTCAGTACTCCCTTTCCCCCTCAGGCTCACTGCCCCACCACAGGCTCAGTGGAACAAACTTCTATGCCAAATGTGTCCCCAACTACCTCAGAGCAACTCTATCTACAAATACAAGCCTTACTTCTTTTATGAACAGGGAGCAAAGACTTTAAAGTACCATCAATACACCACTCTGGGCACTTTTAGACAGCCCTTAATTATCAAGAATCCATTTACTTTGCTGTCACCATTCAGGTGAGTTATTTGTTAACCAAATTCCATGCAGCTCTATAGGGCAGAACTAGGGACTGAGAGTGGAGGTTTACAGCCAGGTGGATTGCACAACATGAAGAAGAATTTCCCAAGGGTCAGGGATATTTTAAATTCAAGTAAAGGCTAGAGGCTCAGTCAGCAGGATATTAGAAAGGTGATTTATGTATCAGGCTGAGCTGAACCAGATAATCTCTAAGGATCCTTAAAATACCAACATACCACAAATCTAGAACTCTAGTAGTGTGCTTTAGGAATGTAAAATCTACCCAGATGTAACGTATCCTCAAACATTACTTGAGGATAATGTTACTAATGAGATACAAATTCAGATGTCATGAAGAAATAAGCAACCTAAAATATACCACATGTTAACTAAGCAATAATTTTAATAGCACACGAATACTCAAAGCTATGGCTTGGTCGAGCTTAGTAAATGCCAGGCAGGTTTTGAGTGCATGAAGCATCACAGCTCATTAAATCTTGAAGACAATCTAATGAGATGGATACTATATTACAGATGAGGATGCTAAAGCAAACAGAGGTTACAAAGCTATTTATTGGCAGATCTGGGATTAGCACCCAGGCAGCTGGCTCTCGGATCTATGCTCTGAAGCACTATGTTCTGTTAAACTGTCTTGTTGGGAGTTGGAGAGCATTTTCCTCTTAGATTGGGTTACATAAGTATCCTGAAATAGCCGACTACTTAAAGGAATCTTTGAAATGTGATGAATGAAACTCTTCTGATATAAGATAATCCTGAATTTCTTTTTTAGATATAATACATACTAAATTTACTATAATTTACTAAAGTGTAGAAGTACTCAGAAAGTTAGTCCAGTTTCCAAATCTTATTTCCAAGTAGTAGCTTAAACACTGGAAGAATCTGGCTCAGAATCAATTACAAAATTTTCCTATGACATTATAACAAACACACAGTACATTAGATATTTATATTTCTGCTAAATATCAGAGATGCCCAAATTGGTGATTATGACAGAGCTGGCCCTCAACTGTGGCAGTTTCCATTACAAAAATCTACTTTACAGGAATTCAGGATCCTGTTTAAAAACTGATTGAGACTGATACTTAATAGGACAATACACTACTGGCTTACCCTCCCCTTTTTGTTTCTTCATCTTTAAAAACTAAAACCATCAAGTCTCCTTCCATTTAAACTAAAAAAAGAAAAATATTAGTTCCAAAGTTTGGGATTCTTAATACATTCCAGCTGACTTTTTTTTTAAGTCTACATTTGTAAATATTAAGGATGTCTAAAGACTCTTAATCAAGTTGTTTTCTTTTTAAAACAAGTACTCAAATAACTAACTTCATGAAGATTTTAAGTATATAATGGATATTACAACCTAAGCCTGTTTCAATATAGATATCAGTGGTTTATGAGGAACCTATAACAAAGAAAAATAACTTATCCAAATTCATAAATCCTCACACAAAAGAAGTTTACATGTATATGCACAGAATATTATAGCACAGCGGTGCTCAGTGCTGGGTGGCTCAGCAGTTGAGCATCTACCTTTGGCTCAGGGCATGATCCTGGAGTTCCAGGATCGAGTCCCACCTCAGGCTCCCTGCACGGAGCCTGCTCCTCCCTCTTCCTATGTCTCTCTCTGCCTCTCTCTCTATGCCTCTCGTGAATAAATAAATAAATTCTTTTAAAAAAAATTATAGCACAAAAATTCTAGGAAATCACACACTTTTTAATTTGTGATACACATAAACCGACAAAAAAAGTACTCAGGAATAATTAAAAATCTTTCCCTTACTCCCTAAGTAAAAATCTTTACTCAGTATAGTAAAAACCAATTAAGATCTAAAACTATAATTTTTTGGAAGGGGACACTGAAAGAAATAATTTTACAGGCCCAAAGAGTCAGAACAGGGCTCTCAAATCCCTGCCTCACAAATATTACTATATCATATCCTAGATATGACCCTTTTCATCATTAACTTTGTAAATATCACCCTCTAGAAATTACCTGTAATGCTCCATAACACCCATGCTGCCAAGATGACATCTTTGACAGCAACAGTTATTTGAAATCATAAAATCTGGGAACTGAAAGAAACCTGAAGATCCTCAGGCCAATTTCCCTCATCTGCCAGGTGAAAAAAACAGATACAGAGGTCCTGAGTGAGTTCCCTAGGCCAAGACTTCTAGATGAAACCCTTCACTGAAACTTCATTTGGACCAGAAGACAAGATTCGCCCCCTCCACATACCAAGATATCTCTTCTTTTATTTTAGCAAGCAGCGATTCTGAAACTTTTTGGTCTTGGGATTCCTTTATGCTTTAAAATTACTGAAGACTCCAAAGAGATTTTGTTGGTATCAGTTATATCTATCAACATTTCACACAACAGAAATAAAAACTGAGAAATTTTTTAAAATATTTAATTCATTTAAAACCAACAGTAGGTTGGGATCCTTGGGTGGCACAGCGGTTTAGCGCCTGCCTTCAGCCCAGGGCGCGATACTGGAGACCTGGGATCGAATCCCACGTCGGGCTCCCGGTGCATGGAGCCTGCTTCTCCCTCTGCCTATATCTCTGCCTCTGTGTGTGTGTGTGTGTGACTATCATAAATAAATAAAAATTTTAAAAAAACAACAACAACAGTAGCGAGACGTGGGAGGCTCAGTGGTTTAGCACTGCCTTCAGCCCAGGGCCTGATCCTCGAGACCGAGATCGAGTCCCATGTCAGGTTCCCTACATGGAGCCTGTGTCTCTGCCTCTCTCTCTCTCTCTCTGTCTCTCATGAATAAATAAATAAAATCTTTATTAAATAAATAAAAATACTAAAATAAAATAAAAATGAAAATAAAAGCAACAATAGGGCGGCCTGGGTGGCTCAGCGGTTGAGCATCTGCCTTTGGCTCTGGGCATAATCCCAGGGTCTGGCATCGAGTCCCACATCCGGCTCCTGTCAGGAAGCCTGCTTCTCCCTCTGCCTATGTCTCTGCCTCTCTGTGTGTGTGTCTCTAATAAATAAATAATCTTTTAAAAACAACAATACAATAATAAATCCATTGCATCTTAATGCAAATATTATCTTTTATAAAAGAAAAATAACTGTTTTTGAAATAAAACAGTTTAGTGAGAATAGTGGCATCATTTTACATTTTTGCAAACTCTTTAACATCTAGCTTAATAGAAGACAGCTGGGTTTTTGTATCTACTTCTGCATTCAATTTACTGTGATACATTGTTCTGGTTGAAGGATATGAAGAAATCTGGTCTCATACAGATATGTAGTTGGAAAGAAGAAGCAAACCTTAACAATCTTTTCATACACTTGTAGCTAGCTATTTCTCCTTTGATACTTTACCTAAACTCATTAAATAGCCATTACTTAAAGGTTAGTTGTGATGTGGAATCTGCATTGCATAATTAACTTTTCATACCTTATTAGGTTAAAATCCATTGCTCTCAAAATACTGAGTAATTACAAAGGAAAAAAATAATAACTTTACAGCAAAGAACTCTGTCAGACACCACGAGAAAATATCAGATAAACTCAAATTGAGGAGCATTTTCCAAAACAACTAACCAGTCTTCAAAAGTGTCAAAGTCACTGGAAGACAGAGAACTGCCACAAACTGGAGGAAACCAAGGAGACATGACAATTAAATGCAATGTGAGATTTTGAGTTGGGGCCTGGAAAAGAAAATGAATATTAGGGGAAAATTGGTAAAATCCAAATAAATTCTATACTTTAATTAATAATATTGTACCAAGATTAATTTCCTAGTTTTAGTAATTGTTCTATGGGTCCATAAGATGTTATTACAAGGTGAAGCTGTGTAAAGGGTATATGGGAACTCTTTGCACCATTTATATAAGTCTTCTCTATGTCCCAAATTACCTAAAAATACAAAGTTTTAAAAAACCAACTGCTTGATCCTGTATTATCAAGATGTGAGATCTTTTACTACCCACACAAAGTTTTGTAACATCATATATTGGCCATCTGGAAAATCACGGTTCAATGAGTTATACAAATATGCAAAATATTGACATATTTCTTATATGATATTAAAAAATAATATTTGTTCATATTTCCATTGATCTCACCAAAAAAGTATTTATTCAAAAACTGCTATGGTCAGAATGATGAATATTAAACTTTAATTTTTGCTTGAAAAATAAAATTTTTCATTGGCAACTAATATTGTAAACCGTTTTATTTGAAATAACAGGATTGCTTTGTTCATTTGTAAAAAGTGTCTGGCAAGTACTGAAGACTAGATAGCCATCGTTTGTCAGTCATTCTTTCAAAGAAAATGCTATTCCATGAAAAATAGACCAGTCCAGCTCAC
This sequence comes from Vulpes lagopus, assembly GCF_018345385.1. NCBI lineage: Eukaryota > Metazoa > Chordata > Mammalia > Carnivora > Canidae > Vulpes > Vulpes lagopus. The sequence goes on along the minus strand of NC_054826.1, from coordinate 146,044,283 downwards.
AATTCAAACAACTGCGCAAGTGTTTCCTTGGGACAGCCACTGCGCTTTGGAATGTAGAAGTGCTACTTGCCTACTTCCCATTTCCTCATACAGAATATGAAAAAGACATGTATTTGAGGGCTTTTAACTCCTTCAGCAAGAACATTCTTACACTAGCATGTGGCAGTGAGGCACTGCTCGATCCCTGCTAAGGCACCTGTTGTTTTATCCAATACTCCTTTTATACCATCATTGCAATGTTAACCAAAGTTGCAAGACAACTTTGAATTCTTATAATAGTTCTGACCTCATAAACCTCTTGATAAGGTTTCAGATCCATAACCATCCTTTGAGAACCACTGTTTTTTTATTTTATTTTATTTTATTTTATTTTATTTTATTTATTCATGAGACACACACACACACACAGAGAGAGAGAGAGAGAGAGAGAGAGAGAGGCAGAGACACAGGCAGAGGGAGAAGCAGGCTCCATGAAGGGAGCCCAACGTGGGACTCGATTCCAAGTCTCCAGGATCACGCTCTGGGCTGAAGGTGGTGCTAAACCAATGAGCCACCTGGGTTGCCCGGAGAACCACTGGTTTAAAGAGTTAACCTCCAGCTCCTGAATAGAATATACCACCACTACTTAAGCCAAGGTCAAGAGTACTAAAGAGTCTTATGCTAAGCTTTATAGAATGTTTACCAAAAAGCAATAACTTCCTGCTGTCAAAGACATTCTTTAGTGACAGATCCAGAACCTGTCTTTAAAACAACCACCACAGGTCACTCAGACATTCTTTTACCTAAGAATCTGAAAACAGTGACCCCTCACCTGGTCTCCACAGGCTAGCCTTCAGAGCAACACTGCTTCCTTCCCCCAAAGTAAAATACATTAAGATTCAGATTACTTTAGCAAAGTTGTACTTTATGAATGAGATAGGATATAATTATTGATTTATTCAATAAATATTAATCACTTACTATGTGCAAGGGCACTAGGGACTGCCCTCTCCCTGAGGATTCCATTCAAGCAAGGATAAGAGGCAATGTGGAAAGCCCTCCACTTGAGAATGTTCATATAATATGCAACCGCTACACCAGAGTGTTTGCAAAATGACTTGACCTTCGTAGAGCTTACATTTTAGTGGGGGAAGATAAATAATAAACATAGCAAATAAATTATAAGCATGTTTTAAAAAGTGATAAGTGCTAAGAGAGGAAAAAAACAGCAAAATAAGAAGGAATGGGTATACTAGGAGTTCAAAGGGATTATGATTTTTAGTAGGATGGTTAGGGTGGGACTAAGCCCACAGGTACTACGCACAATGAAAATTACCATTAGGTGGTCTCATTCTATTGTTTCTGGGCTCTCCTGTCTCCCCACTAGGCCCAGTCCTCAATGCCACTACTACTTTTCTTGAGGATTCATGTTTACCCTTCAACCTCCAGCTAGAGGCCTACTCACTTCCTCTAGAGGAGCAAGGTCTTCTCCATCCTGGCTCCAGATTTAGTCCTTCAGCTGTGATGCTGCTCATTTCAAAGACACCTGAGTCCTTAGCTCAGCCAACAGCAAATCAGCCATCTCCCAAATAAATACCCTGAGACCTGCCTTACCTCTGTGGGGAGCACACAGTTGAACAATAAACTTACTCTGCCAATCATAAGTTTGTTCTAGTGCTCTTTCTTTTCCAAAATATATAGGTTCTCAAAATAAGGATTAACTTTTTAAAGACCTGCTAAGTGCCACAAACCACTGGGTGCTCTACATGCATTTCAATCTCCTAATAATCAATGGACTAAGAGTAATCAGCAGTATTCTTTAGATTAGGCAACAAAAGCTTTGAAAGCCATAAACTTGGGACTCAAACTGAAATTTTCAAAACAAGAAAAAAAGAAAACTTTTGATTCACAATCTCCTCCCAACTTCATCACACCCCTATACCACTTCAGTACTCCCAGCATACTGTTTTGAGCAGAACAAAAGGAAAATAAAGAAACTGGTCATTGATAGAGTCTGTCTTATCTGCAAATTGTACCTCAGAATCAGATCTGATTTTTGCATCAGATATATCTCTGAATAATAAGACTTACGACTTAAAGGACTGGGTAGGTATGTTCACCATGCTAACATTTTCAAAGAACGCTATTTTTAATGGTTTCATTTAAAATAAACACAGCCCTCTGATTTATATGCATCATCTCATTTATAATACTCACAAGAACACAGTGGGTAGATACGGCGGGTATCTCTATTTTTTATGTGAGGACACTGAGGATATAATTACAGCCTGCAAACAGCAAAACCTGGGCTTGAACCTGTGTCAGGATTCATAGCCCAAGGTCACAATTACCATACAATCTCTGTCAAGAATGAACACTGTGGTAGAGAATTACTTTTACTAAATAAAAATGTAATAATCCAATAGATTCACTATGGTAAAGTCCATAGGCATTCCTCACATTTGGAGCATAAAATCTCTACAAAATCCTTTAGTTACAAGTCTCAAAGAAAGCTTCACTGGAGTGACTATGCTCTAGCAAAAATCTGCTGGGAAAACCCAAGGGTCTAGCAAAAGCACACAACTTTCAACCTTTGGATTCTAATATTGCCCCTAACTCTGACCTTTAGTCCAAAGGAATCAGGATGCTCATTTTACCTCAATGAAGAGATGTTATGGCTATCACCTGGTCAGTAACACCAGTTTGAACCTCAGGTAAAGAATATATTTCTTGGGATACCTGAGTGGCTCAGTGGTTGAGTGTCTATCTTTGGCTCAAGGTGTGGTCCTAGAGTCCTGGGAAGGAGTCCAGCATCAGGCTCCTCTGAAGGAGGAGCTCTTAAAATAAAATAGAACATATTTCTTGGAGTGCCTGCGTGGCTCAGTTGGTTAAGCGTCTGCCTTAGCTCAAGTTATAAGCTCAGCATCCTCGGATGGAACCCAGTGTTGTAGGCTTCCTGCTCAGCCTGAAGTGGGCTTCTCCCTCTCCCTCTACCCCTCCCCCTGCTTGTGCTCTCTCTCAAATTTTTCAAATAAATAAATAAAATCTTAAAAAAGAAAAAAACCCCACACATTCCTTAAGTACACACTAAACTTTAAGTTCCTACAACTTAGAGCAAAGCCAGCCAGGTCAGTAACTCACCTTAGTGGCAGCCTGAATTATCTGTGACTGAGCTCACTTGCCAAATGCTGAGGAAGAATTATTTTTCATCATATTAATGAAGAGTAGTTTGAAGAAAATAGAATTATAGCTCTAAATAGAGGTTCTCAAACCTCACTCCCATGAAACAGTAATGCATAATGAATACTACTCACATTTTGACATACCATTGTCTCAAAATAAACTAGTGAAAACTGCAAAAAGCAGTGCTGAAAGAAATTAAAGAAAACCTACACAAATGGAAGGGTATACCATGTTCATGGATGACAAAACATATAAGACACTACAGATTCTGGGTACTTTTCATTCTATCAATGGCAATCCTAACCCCCCTTTCTCTCTCACTCAAATATACTTAAATATAAATAATCATGGTTTTTTTAAGGTTGATATTGAATTTTGTTTTATCTTTTTAAAGAAAATCACTATTTAAGACATCAATTTAACTATTAGTCACAACATTGTTCATGATATCTTACAACTTACCTGGGAAATACCAGTAAGTCTTGACATTGTGTCACAAAATTACTTTCTAAAATAAAAATGCAACAAGACTAAATAATAATAATAATAAAGCTGAAAAAAAAACCACAGTCACAGTCACTTACTGGTTCAAAGGCTTTACTGCCAACTTTAAAAATATCTTTCATGCTCTCTCACATTTCTGAGATCTACATTCCTATCAACTCCATTAAGTTGCCTGGGAATCGCCTACAAAAAGTGCTAAACGTTTAGTCTGAAGTTGTTACTCTGGGTCTGCTGGTTGAGGAGAAGGCAGAAGGAGAAGGTTGCCCAAGGTCCCAGGATAGCCAACTTCATTCATTTATAGAGTAAACAGAGACCACTGTGCACTCAGGAATAAAGTCCTCAACCAGACAGAACACACTCTCCTGAAGTTTTCATGTAAGATTTTTCCAACAGATTCCAAGTTGAGTAATAAACAGAAATAACAGACTGGGGGGGGGGGGTGCTTTCTTGAGTTTAGGAAGATCTGACAATACCATGAAAAAGCCCAGCACAGGCCTCTGAAATTTTTCATTAGAATTCTTTTCTCCTGAATCACGTTAATAAAGTACAATTTGGCCTGAGATTTGTAAGTAACTACTGACTCACAGGCTGCTCAAGCCCAGAAGGATGGGGAAAAACACTAAGGTCTGTCAGTAGGAGGCAGGGCCAGACCCTGGGACCGAAAGATTTCTGGATGAGTGTTTTCAAACAGTGCTATATACTGCCTTGAAAATAGCCTCTTTATATAATATTTGATTGGCTTTGAGATAAGTCTGAAATGCTCTCCTCTACTTTCATCTTCAAATGACTGCACTGCTCTCAGAGTCACCAGCACTGGCACTAGGCCCAAAAAGCCTCAAATCTCTCTCATCTTCCATTACCTTTCTACAATTCATCTGCCCGAGCTATTTCCAGATATTATTGTTTTATAAGATATGTCAAATGTAGCAAAATACAAAATGGAAACCTATTTCACCCCCCTCATACATACAGTATACCCTAAATTTAAACTGGTACGCACTTGATTTCAGATTGAGATCTTTTTTTGAACACCATTTTCCAAATGTAGTAGCACTTTGCAGCCCTGAGCCAGCCAAACAGAGGAAATGAGGAATCGGATTTGTTTATTTTGGTGGGGGTGGGGAGAATGTGGGTGGGGGGATACTACTTAAGGCCTGATCCTGCTGCCTTTGAACATTTAACACTAAAACCTGAATTATTTCATAACAAACTAGAGCTCCCTTTCCTCTCCCTAAGAAGAGGCTCTTGGGAATATTTACTTAATGAATTTTAAGTAATTGTGTTTCTCTCACAAAACAAAAAACAAACAGAACTTCTAGAAGATGCTGTTGAGTTCCCTAGCTCAGCAAGGTCCATATGAGCTCCATCAGCCAAAAGCCTGGAGCAGTAAACTGGGAATTTCGGGAACAATGTGGCCACAAGCACTTCTCCCAAAAGAAAAACAACTCCCCTCTTGGCCCAACTCCAAAAGGCAATTGAGCTGGGTAAGCTCCAGGTTAATCTCTGAACAGCCTCTCTGCCAACTTTCTCCTACAGGCATTAGGTTTTTCAGCATGGGCTTTGCAAATAATCTAAAACAATTAATTAGTGCTTTTGAATTCACCCCGTACCATTAATGAACCACTGCCAGACAGCCTTTGATAGTGTATTTCCAGAGCTAATTAAATGTGGCAAAATAGAGGACACAGACTTGCTGGGCATTCAAGAGGGCCAGGCAGAGACCCGACTGGTGACAGTGAAGCCATGCTTGCACACAATCCTGGGGTGACAAAGGTGGGGGGAGAGAGGGATTGCTGGGGTCAGGCCCTCAGGGTCTTTCACAGTATGCCAGACATCGCTCTCAAATTATATAATTATCAGGGTAGTGTAGACAATTCATTCACCATAAATGAATTTTTTTCTTCTAATAAGTGAAAATTCTTAATTTGATACTTAAAAGTCTGATAATGCTTCCAGTACATACCTCCACACCTCTACCCCCAAAGGCTTGTTATCAAATTTAAAAAAAAGAGAGAGAGAGAGAGAGAGATGTGCAACAGTTTAAACACTAAATATTAAAATAAATCTCATCCCAAAATTCCCTTCTCTCAGAGTCCACTCCCATAACCTCTATCATGTGGGAAATCTTTCCATTTTTTTTCACTATCTAATGCCACACAGAATTCCAGACTGCTCCACACGCATGGCCAGCAAGATAAACACATTTTTGGGAGACCCAGAAAAAAGCTGGCAGGGGGGCAAGAAGTAAAAATGTTGTTGCATTCCTCTGGATTTTTCTGGTCCAATTTCAAAAACAGAATGACCACCACCTGGGGCTTGTGGCAAGCTCCAGGGCTGTACTTATGTTGTTCATTGCCCCCCTCTACCATGACACTGATGAGGTCTGAAAAAGCAAATCAGAAAACCTTACAAACCAGTGGCTAAATAAATGTTATTTTAAAAGACAGCTTTTTAGGCACAGAGGTTAAATCTTCTCTGTGTCTGATCCCATTTTTTAATAAATACAGTGTCAGCTCCTTAACTCTTGAAAATACTGCAGAATCCACTGTTAAAGTAATAGCTGCTCAAAAAAAAAATAATAATAAAAAAATAAAGTAATAGCTGCTCAACAAAAATCCCTAAACTCTATGGCCAAAGTTGTTCTTGACAATAAGATAGTAATTGACTATCTTTTAGCTGATTGATTTTTTTTTTAGATAATTGATTATCTTTTAGCTGAGCAAAGGAGGTGTTTCTGCTGGGTCCAACATTACTTGTTGCACCTGGATTAAAACTTCTGGAGACGGTGAAACTCAGCTACATAAAATCACTGGACAGGGGTGCCTACCTGGCTCAGCTGGTAGAGCATGCAACTCCTGGTCTTGGGGTTCTAAGTTCAAAGAAAAAATATATATATATAAAATATAAGATAAAAAATATATCAATGGGGGATCCCTGGGTGGCTCAGCGGTTTGGTGCCTGCCTTTGGCCCAGGGCACGATCCTGGAGTCCTGGGATCAAGTCCCGCATCGGGGTCCCGGCATGAAGCCTGCTTCTCCCTCCTCCTGTGTCTCTGCCTCTCTCTCTCTCTCTCTCTCTTTCTCTTTCTCTCTCTCTCTCTATATATATATCTATCATAAATAAATAAATCTTTAAAAAAAAATATATATATATATATATCAATGGACAATCCACTTGGCTTAAGAAAGTGACTCCTTCAACAGGATCTTTCTTTGACTTCTTTGATTTTGATTGGTTTGGGTCTTGGGGACCACAGCTCCAAGGTACACTCCAGACACTGGGAATTACCTGGTTTAATAATCATGATAATCTCCCTAGTGTGCTATATTCTCTCAAAAGCTTTAAATATATGTTAGTAGCCGCCAGCCACCAAGCAAATTATCTCCCTAAAACCAGAAAGTCAGAAAATGAAGAAAACAACCAACTTAAGGAACATGAACCTAGGGGTGCCTGGGTGGCTCAGTCTGTTAAGTGTCTGCCTTCAACTCAGGTCATGTCAAGGTCCTGGGATCAAGCCCCACATTGGGTTCCCTGCTCAGCGGGGAGTCTGCTTCTCCTTCTCCCTGTCTCTCCCCTGGCTTGTGCTCATGCATGCTCTCATTCTTTCTCTGTCAAATTAATTAATTTAAAAAAAAAAAAAAAAGGAACATAAACCTGAAGTTACGACTTGCAAAGGAATACCATACAGAAAATCAGCATAATCTGTGAGAGTTTCAGAGTGGTAGCTGGGAGGGTGCTAATACCTTAAATTTTGATCATATTTCTCAGGCTGAGAGTATGATCATAGTGGGAGGAAGGGACTGTTAAAAACAAGATAACAGAGCAGCCCAGGTGACTCAGTGGTTTAGTGCCGTCTCAGCCCAGGGCCTGATCCTGGAGTCCCAGGATCAAGTCCCATGTCAGGCTCCAGGGAGCCTGCTTCTCCCTCTGCCTGTGTCTCTGCCAGCCCCCCACCCCATCTTTCATGAATAAATAAATATAATCTTTAAAAAAAAAAAGATAACAGGCCCAAAATGGAGTTATTTATGCTGAGCCCCACATCACCAAGCTGACTGAATCACAGTTTCAGCTCTCCCAGAAATAGAACCTTAAACCAGACAATCAAGAATTACCTGGACAGCACTAGTGAGGTAATATGCCTGACAGGCCCCTGCCATCCCCTATAGAAAAGTGACCTTGCTGGGACACCTGAGTGGCTCAGTGGTTGAGCGCCTGCCTTCAGCACAGGGCATGGTCCTGGGGTCCTGGGATTGAGTTCCGCACTGGGCTCATACAGGGAGCGTGCTTCTCCCTCTGCCTATGTCTCTAGGTCTCTTGTCAATAAATAAATAACATCTTGGGGGGAAAAAAAAGTGACCTTGCTACAGCCAATCCACTTTTTACTGCTACAAACTTCCTTGTCTCACTCCCTGCTGTCTGTCATTTTGTATAACTCCTTGGAGCTCCTTTCTGTCTGCCAAATGTGATGCTGCCGGATTCATGAGTCACTAAATAACACCAATAAGATCTTTAAAATTAAATAATAAATAAATGTGGTACCAAGGTGCTTAAGTATCAAGAACGACTTAAATATTTTCACTTCTGAAAAATGTTAATATTTTTAAAGTTCTAGCTTTTATACAAAAAACATAAATAAAATAATAAAAAAATAAAAATAAATAAAGTTCTAGCTTGGAGTCTGGTAACAGGAATTAAATAGGAATCAGTGAGGAAACCAAAGTTTAAAACTAAAACAGCTACAGCAGAAATGAGCTGTACCCCACTTAACCCTAACTTTTTAAAAACCCTTTATAACCTACTTCAACTCCCCTTTTTATCCAGTCAGCTGGTACCATCTTTCATTACCTAGAGACTCCTCAGCCTAGTTGTCTGTACCAATGTCCCCAGGCTCATTGAATCCACACAAGTCTCCTGCCTTGGTCGACTAAGTCACAAGGCAAAAAATGGGAAAAGGCAAAAGATGTACATGATAGTAAAAAAAGTGGGGGGAAATTGCTTCTTTAATAACTATGATGATTATGCCAAGGTGTAGCCCCAGCTCATAAAGATGCACCTGGCTTCTTGGGTACACCACACTTACAGCTGGAGAGCTAAAAATCTCTGAGGAACTCACTCCCTCAAACCAATTTCCTCTCCAGCACAAGAATCTCTTAGACCCAAATGAGTTTACCTAAAGGTTTTCAAGAGAGCTTTTTCAAAAGCAAGCTAAAACCAAGTTCTCATTTACAACAGTAAGAATTTTCTAAAAAGGGGACGCCTGGGTGGCTCAGTGGTTGAGTGTCTGCCTTTAGCTCAGGGCGTGATCCTGGGGTCCATCCTGAAAAAACTACCTGGGGAATAAAAAGAATGAGACTAGGCAATCAAGAAAAACTGGGAAGAGAGGGTCCAGGCTTTTAAGACCATGATTATTCAAGAACAGTTGTTAATAGGGCAAAAAAATTTTTTGATGATTTATTTTAAGATACAGCTTTTACTGTTATGTAGAAGTGATTATCTTTGCTAACAGATTATAGCCCAGTGTTCCACTGATAGGAGAAGGAACACATAAAAGTCACAACATCATTTTTTATTTCAAAAGCATATCATTCCCAAGGGTCCTCCCTTCCAAAATCTGTTTGTGGCTACCATCATCTTGCTCAATGATCACAACAGCCATCAACCAATATCCTCAAATGCACCTTTGCCCAACAGTCTATTCTCAACACGTCAGCCACAGGGGTCCTGTTAAAACATCCTTCAGACCATATCATTATGCTGCTCAAACCTTCCAGTGCCTCTGTCTCACTCTGCGTAAAAATTACAAGGCTATATGCAGCCCCACACCTGCCCCCCAGTTAACTCTAATTGGCCCCTCTAGCAGCCACTTGGCCTGCTTACTACTTCTTGAGCACTTTAGGCAAACTGCCATGTCAGGACCTTTGCACTTGCTTTTCCTCCACCTGGAATTCTCATTCCCCTATACAGCCACTTAGCTTACCTTCTTCAAATTTTTGTTCAAATGTGCTCTTTCCAGTGAGGTCCTCCCTATCCACTTTTTAAAAGTAATCTCAAAAAATAAAATAAAATAAAATAAAATAAAGTAATCTCCACACCCAATATGGGGCTTGAACTCATGACCCCCAAAATCAAAGCATTTCACGCCCTTCCAACTGAGCCAGCCAGGTGCCCCTATCCACCTTCCTTTAAACTGTACTCCCCCTGGGGCACCTGGGCGGCTCAGTGGTTGAACATCTATCCGCCTTTGGCTCAGTTTGTGATCCCAGGGTCCTAGGATTGAGTTCCACATCAGGCTCCCCATGGGGAGCCTGCTGCTCCCTCTGCCTATGTGTCTGCCTCTCTCTGTCTCTCATGAATAAATAAATAACTTTAAATCTAAAAAAATAGGGATCCCTGGGTGGCGCAGCGGTTTGGCGCCTGCCTTTGGCCCAGGGCGCGATCCTGGAGACCCGGGATCGGGTCCCACGTCAGGCTCCCGGTGCATGGAGCCTGCTTCTCTCCCTCTGCCTGTGTCTCTGCCTCTCTCTCTCTCTGTGACTATAATAAATAAATAAAAATTTAAAAAAAAAATAAATAAAATAAATAAATCTAAAAAAATAAATAAATAAAAGAAATTGTACTCCCCCACTAAATAATCCCCAGCCCCTTTGCTTTTTGTCCACTGAACCTGCTAAATGATGTATTATTTTTTGTTCTGATCTGATCCATTAGAATGTAAGCTTCGGGAGGATAAGGATTCTATTTTGTTCATTGCTGAGCCTCTAATACCTGGAATAATGTCTAGAATGCTCAATAGATGCTGATTGAGGGGCACCTGGGTGGCTCAGTGGGTTAAGCCTTCGGCTTAGGACATGATCCCAGAGTCCGGGGATAGAGCCCCATGTCAGGCTCCCTGCTAAGCAGAGAACCTACTTCTCCCCCTCCTGCTCCCCCTGCTTGTGCTCTTTCTCTCGTGTCAAATAAATAAATAAAATCTTTAAAAAAATAGATGCTTGTTGAAAAAAATCAATTAACTCTTTAAGAAATGTAACCATGTTACAAGGTAGAAAAAAACTCATTGTTTGCACTAATCAAAGTTTCCCCGTTTTGTGCCTCAGAAGCTAGCAGAGTACCTGGGGCTTGGTTAGGCACCCCAAGTTCACTGACCAGACTACAAGTTCTCATCCAAACATAGCAGCTATTTAAAAGTTGAATGAAAAGGTGAAATGACCAACGGTGCTTTCCTCTAACTCTAAAGAAAGGGGTAAGTGGGAGCTAGGTGGCGTTGTGCTTGGCCACGCAGCAACAGAACAGCCACGCTGGCACACCCAGATGCAGCCTACTGGGAAAAACGTGCACAGCACAGTGCTGCTGCAGCTCGGTGGTGTCACTGTTGGGAACGACAGCGCACAGGCAACTCTAGAAGCTGATGTGCTGCTCTCCCCAGAGGCTGGTGCTCCCCAAGTACCCTCCCGGCTTGGGTAGAAGAGTAGGAAGGAAGGGAGGTGTTACTCCTGACGGTTCTGGCCTATCATCTAGACTAGGACTAAGTTATTCAGACACACGAGGACAAACAGAAGCGACACAAAGAACCTAAAGCAGTCACGCTGGAACTTTTTCCTTTTGCCATAACTACAACTTGTCATTGTAGTTCCCTTCGCTGCCAACAGAGAGAATAACTTCAAAAAAAAAATTTTCTTTTGAAGGCGTTAAGACTGTCCACATTTCACCCTAGGTTTAGTTGGTTTGGTTTGGTTTTGTTTTTTTAAAGATTGTTATGAGTTGGCAGGATAGGGCAGGAGAATAGCTGGGCCTCAGGCCCCAGAGCACCTGCTGTCTAATCTTTGGAAGGAACATTCCAAGAGCAAGTGCATTTTTAAGTCCTCTAGAATTCTCCTGATTTATAGTGTCCTTTCAGAGAACAAAAATATGACTATATTGGACTTGAGAATGAATCTTTTTTAGACCATTCTGGCAGAAAATGTTTTTTTAAATAAATGTATGTCAGCAAGGAACTCACATGGATGCTGTCCGGGCCAATCTTCCAAGAGGGGTAAGCACTTTGATGCCTCGATGCCTGTGTAGAGGGCTGTCCTGATGGAAGGCCTCATGTTGGAACCCTTCCCGGAACACTCCCTGCTCTTACAACTCTTCCAAAACCGGCACGCAAAGCTCACAGCTCTATCAGTGATTCAAGGTAGCCCCAGTGTATAAGGGATTAGTTATCAAAGCAAACAAGCCGAGAAAGCCTCATTTCCTATATCCACAATGTGTGAAAGTATAAGCTTTGAGCGGTCAAACAGCTGTGTGGGCACATACAGATAGCTCTGTCCTGGTGGAAATGTTGATCAGTGTTTATAAAACAGACCATTGCTGGTGCCCTAAAATAACCCAAATAAATCAGGAATCCAAAAAGCAGCGTGGCAATTACACAGCCTCGGATAAGGATGCAAAGGAGAGAGAAACCTGGCGTCTGTTCACTTGTCTGACATCAAATCTGTGAACAATCTTACTCGTGTTCTTGTGAACATCTTTCTTACACTATCACAGCCAGTTACCCAACTATCAGCTAGTCAACTGCTTTTGCAAATGGAAAAAAAAAAAAAGCTTTTATTAGACATCATATCCTATTCCACCCTGCCCCACACACATATACACACATACACCCAAGTCCATGCAGGGCAAGGGACTCTTTAATAAAAAATTCATCTTTTTCTTGACTACTGCTAAGTGTCCCAACTTTGTATGTGTATGCAAACACATACATGTTGGCATACTCTTTGTGTGTAAAAAAAAAAAAGACCATGGGTATGCATGGTCTCCCCAAAAAAGAACACAACATAAAATTCAGGCCACTCTATCCACTCTGTGTCTTTTAATATAGTTCTTTACTCTTTAAGATAAATAGAAAGTTGGCACCATGGTGAAAGCACATACAGATATCCTTGTCCTGGTGGAAATGTTGATCAGTGTTTATAAAACAGACCATTGCTGGTGCCCTTAAATAACCCAAATAAATCAGGAATCCAAAAAGCAGTGTGGTAATTACACAGTCTCAGATAAGGATGCAAAGGAGAGAGAAACATGGCATCTGCTCACTTGTCTGACATCAAATCTGTGAACAATCTTACTCATGTTCTTAGTGACCATCTTGTTTACACTATCACAGCTGGTCACCCAATTGGCATCACCCTTAACATCTTTTCCCTATATATCCAAGACAGCAATGAAATACGAAAGTGGTTACAGTTAACAACCTAAAGACAATAATAATCACAAAACAAATCAACCAGCTGGATCCAGAGACTCCGTATTGGCAAGAGAAGGCCTTGCTGGATTTGCTTGGAATCTCCAAGTCTATCCCTCCTCTACCCTTTACGTTCCCCAGTGGCAGCCACCACTGGCACTCTCCTCATCTTCCTACTATTATGAACCACAGCCTCTGATCACTCCGTTGGCAGAGAGGAGAAAACCATGGAAGAACCACCTCTGCAGCCCGTAGGCCATTAATCGCAAGTCCTAGAGAAAGAGTACCAGTTCCTTTAGGGCAGCATAAGAGAAAGAGCATCAACTCTAGAGTTGTGGCCACTCTGCTAGCTACTACTTGTATGACTGTCAATGACCACTTTAACTTTCATTAAAATTGATTTGTCTCTCATTATATATTACATTTTTCTTCTCTAAGCCTCAGTTCCCGCTAGCATACCAATAGTAGTAGGAGTGGTGGCAGCGGTAACAATTACAAACACAGTGATGGAGACGACTGGGAGGCTCAGCAGTTGAGCGCCTGCCTTCGGTCCAGGGTGTAATCCTGGAGTCCTGGGATCGAATCCCACATCAGGCTCCCTGCATGGAGCCTGCTTCTCTCTCTGCCTGTGTCTCTGCCTCTCTCTCTCTCTCTCTCTGTGTCTCTCATTAATAAATAAATAAAATCTTAAAAAAACACACACACACACAGTGATGATGACAATCACCTACCTACCTCACTGGGTTTCTATAAGGATCAGATGAACTGGCAGGTGAATAGCGCCCAGCAGAGTGGCCGGCTACCACTATTTCAAGAGGTACTAAAGGAAGCACACCAGCAAAAGGACTAAGATTCGTTGGTGCAGCCTGCCTGCAGAGGACTGTTGAATTCTGGTTTGACTGAGAGTTGAGCTATCTTTCTTATAATAAATTACTTTCTCTGAGTCCCATTACCTCCCTTCTGGAAATGATCAAAACAATACCTGCCCCGGGACTACTGCTAGGAGAATTAAATGAAATAGTAGTCATAAGAGTATTTGAAAACTATAAATATAAAATGGCATTCTCATTAATTTAGCCTCCCCTCAAGGCTGTCAGTGTGTCCCATTCCAAATCAATTATTAACCGGTTGATAACTCTCCTTGTTGTCCCATGGACACAAGAGTTCAGAGCTTTCTTAGCAGGAAAATAGCTCCAACTAAAACCATCTCTATTTTCCTGTGGACTATCCCTGGAATTTCAGGTACATTCAGGAGAGATGAAAAGAAATGAATCTTGGGCAGCCCGGGTGGCTCAGCGGTTTAGCGTTGCCTTCAGTCCGGGGCGTGATTCTGGAGTCCCAGGATCGAGTCCCACGTCAGGTTCCCTGCATGGAGCCTGCTTCTCCCTCTGCCTGTGTCTCTGCCTCTCTCTCTCTCTCTCTCTCTCTCTCTCTCTCTAATGAATAAATAAATATTTTTTTAAACTATGTCTTTAAAAATAGAAAAAAAAAAAGAAATGCATCTGCTCAATTGAAATGTGTGTGCAGGTTGTGGACAATCCTCCAAAAAGATGCATTTAGCCACAGAATGGCAACAATGGAATAAGGCAAACAGCCATCCCACCAACATCCCACTGGCACTGAGGCCAGCAGAGTGTCTGCAGAGTTCACCTCAGCAGCACCTCTTGCACTGGGCACAAGGGGCCAGTGGACTGCAGGCAAGTCCATCCCTTCCAACCAAATCGATTTCCTTGAATTCTCTGTGTATGCCTCTTTTTCTTGTTAGCAAGGCTCTTGGAAACACAGCCTTAGCTAACTCTGGCAAGCCTCAGGGGCAGAGTTAGTGTTTTTTAAAGACAGGTTGCCAAACAATTTTTAAAGTGAAAACTTAGTGAGGCTTAAGCCCATAAGAGCATTTAATGTTTTAAACTTCCCACTTTTCTTAGATAGATTATAGGATTATTTTAAGATTTTATTGATTTACCTTGAAAGAGTGAGAAAGGAGTGTGTGAGCAAGCAGAGGGAGGGGCAGAGGCAGAGGGAGAGAATCTTAAGCAGGGCTTAATCTCAGACCCTGAGATCATGACCCGAGCCAAAATCAAGAGTCGGTGGCTCAACTGACTGAGCCACGCTGGTGCCCTGTGGGATTATAGGATTTAGGACAAGGTGCCAAAAACCTAAAATAATTTCTAACCAGGAGGCATGATGGTCCTCATACAGCTTTTGTTCATCAAGAGCAGGGCCTCCCCTACTCACACACTGTACAATAACTCAGGAAAAAGAGAGGGGAGGACAAGTATGAACATTATCAAAGCAACCTCGAAGCTCCTGGGATGGGGCTTGCTGACCACTACCTCCTTCACAAGCAGAGAAGGAAAGGCTTTCACTAAAGACCCAGGCAAATCATGGAGCTAGAAGAGGCCTACTATCCTAACTCAGGTTAATTTTATGTGCTGTGCTGCCCTTCGCCCTTCGCCCTTCCTGGCTACATATCTAAAGGAGGCCTTCTACACAGCTTTCACCCCTTCTGCCACCAAGAACTCTACAACAGAGCTTCACAGTCATGTCAGTAAGGTAAGAATGCAAATAAAGAAGACCCATTACTTGAAGGTCTCTCCATTCTGATGACTTACACATGTCTCATTTAAGGCGAAAGGAGTTTAATTTGGTTCCAGAATGACTTACTGGTGGCTACTCAGTCAAATGAAGGGGTTCAATCATTCCACACTGAGGGTTTCCTACACGGAGGCTCCAGTGGAGTGGGGATGGGCTGGACTCTAAAGCCAAACTGCCTGAGTCCAAGTCCCAGCTCTGTCATTATTAGTTATGGGACTTTATACAATTGTAAGTTATAAGCCAAACTGAGTCTCACTTTCCTTGTTTGTAAAATGTAAATTATGATAATACTAACACTCGCCCCAGAGGGTTGTCTTATAAAGACAAAACAAGCTGGCTGGCAGAGAGCAAGCCCGTGATAAATTGTTGGCCTGTATGCCAAGCGGTGTTGTCTTTGAAGCTAATGAAGCCATATACTCAGCCTCACTTTTTGAGGCCATAGTTTGGATTCTAAGATTAAACAGTATATGCCTTTGGCTACATGGGAATGGAAAAAAAAGGATCCAAACCTCAAAATGAAATCTACAAGACTCGTTCCACAACCTACTCCCATCCTTCCTTCCAAACAGACCTCATTCCCATACCAGATCTCCAGGTCATCCATTCTTTAAAACTCATCAAGCACCTATGTCCCATATACTGTGCTAGCTGATCAGCCCCATGCCTTTATCTTCCTAGTTCCTGGCTGACCTTCAGAACAGAGCTCAAGGTTGAGCACACCCACAAAGCCCTCTCTAGCCACTCCAACCCACCTGGGCTTCCTTTCCAACCTCTCTGAGGTCTTTTGACTTTTATTTGGTATTCAATATATACTGATTAGTTTGTTATATGGTTATATTTTACATGCCTAACTAACGCACAAGAGATTCAAAGGAAGGGATGAATCTTATATTTCTTTGTATACCCCTAAGTGACTAGTACTGTGCTTTGCACTTAGAGGGACTCAGCAAATAAGAGATTTACTTTATGTTTCATGATGACACAGCACAGAGCAAACTATCATTCTTTTTAAACAGGCTTCTGATCAATACTCCCTTCATGACAGACAGACTTAAAAGCTCAATCATCAGATCTAGACTAAGTAGGTTCATGGTTAAATCTGCCACTTACCAGCTGTGTGACCTTGAAGAAGTTATATAACCTGTCTGTGTTCAGTCTCCTCATCTATAAACTGGGAATAAGCAAAATACCTACACTTCTTAGGACAGTAATAAGGGTGAATGAGGTAATATACATAAAGCACTTTCAACAGGGCCTGGCACACATTAATTCATTACTCTATAAATATTCATTATTATTACTATTATTTTCCTGAAGTTCAACTTATCAGATTGCCCTAAAAAGCATTTTGTGAATATGCTAAGCCTACACAAAAAGCCACCAGATTCAGCATATACAAAACATTTCTCCCTTCTTATTTAGCCAATAGGTTGTTCAAAAGGGCATTTCTGGGGCACCTGGGTGGCTCAGCTGGTTAAGTGTCTGACTATGGATCTCAGCTCAGGTCTTGATCTCAGGATCATGAGTTCAAGCTCCTACATAAAAAATAATAATAATAATAATAATAATAATAATAATGGCATCTCTAATACTGTTCACATACATGTGTTCAGTTCATGAAAATATACTGAGCTACACACTTTCATGTACACATTTCTCTGTGTAAATTGTATTTCAATAAAAATTTAGCATTAAAAAAAAGCATCTCTACCTCTACCATTAGTCAGTTGTCTCAGGCTGCTACAAAACTGGTAACTCTACCCTCAATTTTACTTTAATTCTCAGCAAAATTTTGAGTATGTATACAACTCAAAAAAAATATTTTACTAACGGCTTGAGAGAGGAAGGAAGGTCTTAACCAAAACTGATTCACTATCTAATACATCAAGGGTATACAGAGCCATCAAAGTCACCACTTTCCCATAAAGTACCTTCTTCAGTTATGTTTTTTAGTCTATCTCAGGCATCAATGAAAGCAGAAAATTCTGCCTCAAACCTATGAGGTATGATAATACCTCGTCATCAAAATAGCACATTTTCCATCAAGCCATTTCTCTCTCTCTCTCTCTCTCTCTCTCTCCCCCTCCCCTCATCTTTTTTTGCTGCAACTTTTCAATGAGATTTTAATTAAGATCATATTTAATGCAGAGGCTAAAAGACAAATAACTCTTCAATCATGAGACAAAATGAAACTGCTGACAGAGAATGGACAGTTCAAATTCACACTGGCGTTTAAAAAACAAAACAAAACAATTACCAACTTTCTCTCAAGATATTTGCAACAAGGGGGACATTTTGCTGTCCAATCCCATAAACCACGCTCTGCAAACTGGCTTTCACTCAGCCTGTGCCTACTAATGACTCAGAGACTTAACTGCTTCTTAGTGGCTTCTTCAGTACAACACAGACATTAAGAGTGCAGATGTAAAACTTGGCTCCTCCACTTCCCAGTCACATGACTCTGTGCACATCATCTAATCTCTCATCTCATCATCTGTAAAACGGGAAAAATAATCTACCTACCTCAGAGTTGGGATTAAGTGAGCTCACAAAATAAGAATATCCTTATTCATTGTTATATTCTTTTTTTTTTTTTTAATTTTTTATATATTATAGTCACAGAGAGAGAGAGAGAGAGGCAGAGACACAGGCGGAGGGAGAAGCAGGCTCCATGCACCGGGAGCCTGATGTGGGATTCGATCCCGGGTCTCCAGGATCGCGCCCTGGGCCAAAGGCAAGCGCCAAACCACTGCGCCACCCAGGGATCCCTCATTGTTATATTCTGTAATTATTTAGCCCCATGCTTGGCTGTGGTGACACACTCAATAAATGGCAATCGTTATCATCACTAGCATCTCATCTGTATGTGAATTCAATAGCCAAAACCAAGAGGCTAATCATTTTTCAGGTCAATATGTTTCTTGTTGACACCAGCCAGTTTACAGAACTGGTCCAACAAATTCTTTCATGTGGCTTATTATGTAACAGACACAAAGCAAATTACCACAAAATAGAGCAAATTAAGCTTCCAAATTTGTTAAGCAACCTTGACTGGGAACATCAAGATGTTGATGTAGGGGATGAGATATTCTTACTTAAGCAACAATGTTCCAACCCAGTCTTTTGCTTCTTATCTCCAATCTCATACTCTGATTGCCTCCAGAAAGCACAGTTCTGTATTCTTTTTAAAGTTACACCTTAAAATATCTAAATAGGTAAAATGAATACTTCCTAAGCATCCTATGCCAAGAGTGTCACCTCTAAGTAGAAGACCTATTTATGTTCTGATAAAGAACAAAAAGGCTTTCTTGAAATTCTTATTTAGGGAGAGAAAATAAATGTAATCTATGCATGGAACAAAATTAAATGGGATTACACATCAGCATATTTGTTCTCTACCCATCTCAATACTGAGGTTTAGTCAGTATTATTTAGTAATGTCATTGATATTAGAATATCTAGCACCAGCCTAGTAAAATAGAACATAGACAAACATACTATGTAATCTGTAGTCAAATATTTTATTTCTCTGAAGAACAGAAATACTCACATTTTGCATAAACATATTTTTCAAAACATCTAAATTTTTCTGAACTAAAGAGACTGAAGAAAATATATCCGAAAGAATACAAGGAACATGCAATCTATATTCTGCAACTCACCTGTAGTGGCTACACAGGAACTCATCAGGGCAAACACAGCAATTACATAATGAGAAGTCATTTTGATTTCTCCAAAAGTGTACCCCATTCAGTCACTTCAGCTTCAGATGTAGATAGTCTTTGCAAATCAGAAGCAGCCTTAAAAATCCTTTCCAACTTTCAAGTTGCCTGTAAAAATAAACATATTTCAAAAAGAAAACTTAATGCAGAAACTTTTCAAAAACACACAGTAAAGAGAAATGAAGAATCTCTAAAAAGTCTAAGATAAATTTATCTGAAAAGATGCCTAGATAACACTCGAGTAAACTGAACTGGGGGTGCTAGTTACCTAATAAAAGATTTTTAAAGCAAATACTTTTGTAAAGAAATCCTTATTTTTGATACTTTAAATCTTTGGCTTTATATAAAATGTTCATGAATACAGAAGAAAATCAAGGTTCACCTATAATAGAACATTACCAGTTATGTTGTGGCACTAAAGTAATCAATGACACTTGCTACATGAACTTCCAAGTGTCAACAAAGAAACATAAACTCTAATCAAACTCAATCTAATGTTATAATGATGGAGTCATCACAAGGATCAAGTTAAAATACACTTAGAATCAATCTGAAAAATAAAGAACAATCAAAAGGGAAAGATCTCCTTTCAACTGTTTGCCAGCATTTTAACAGGAGAAAAGTCTTCCCTTTCTCTCAACCACAGTTAAGACTCTGGTAACTGGACCAGAGGATCCAGAGGTACTTCTAAACTTATGCTTATCCAGAGGCTTGAATGACAAGTTTTATGCTGATTTGCTTAAACGTGAATATCTCTCCTATGGCCCTAAAGATTACCTCATCTAGACACACCACATATATTTTCCAGCCCTATATTCCTGACCCCGGTACAACCCACAGAAGATGTTCAATTTGACGAACATTCATTGAGCACCCACTATGTTCCAGGCACTGTGTAAGAGCATGATTCCTTCTTATCAGGAAAAGAAGTTATCCAACAACTGGCTAAAAGCACAAAGACCCCATCCCATCTAGGCGCTGAGCCAGGCAAGATCATGAAGTTTCCAGGAACTATCTTAAATAGCTAGGGACTGCAGTCTTGTTACCCTCACCCGGGAAACACTATCTACAGAACCGGCTTGCTACCTTCAGAGACAAAGCCAGTTTGGGTACTCGTAGACGCAATACAAAAATATAAAAAACAATGGCAAATGAGTTTCTAATTAAGTGGTCTTAGTTTACTGCATCAAATGTTAAGGAAAAGACATTTAAAATGGCTTTTAAATGCCTTCACAGGGTGCCTGGCTGGCTCACTTGGTTAAACGTTCCATTCTTGGTTTCAGCTTAGGTGATGATCTCAGGGTTGTGAGATCGAGCCCCTTATTGGGGACTCACACTCAGCACAGAGTCTGGTTGATTCTCTCTCCCTCCCCCTCTATCCCTTCCCCTACTCATGCTTTCTCTCTCTCAAATAAAGTCTTAAAAAAAAAAGTCAGTGACAGCAAAGAGAATTTGACCCTACTTTTTCCCTTCAAAAAATTAAATTTCCTGAATGGATTGATAAGGAAAACTCTCTCCAAAAGAATATGCTATTTCAGCAAATGCTAAGAGCAAATTTCATAAAGCAAAACCCTGTAAGGAGATCTCAGAAGAAGATGGCTTCCCAGAGGATTTTTATAGAGCACATAAACTATAACCAGCACGCGGCTTGTGGGAATATTTAATGAGCTTGTGTCACCCCCTGCCCGCAGCTGCAGAGGGTCTGTGGACTGTGAGCATTAATCCAGGGGCTTAAACCAGGTCTGAATGAACCTGTGGAAAGAAAGGCAAAAGGTTCTATTAAAAATATAGACTGCAAATTGCTGACAAGAATATTGGGCAATTATTAAAATGCAGCAATTACAGATATAACAGAGCCAAGCTAAACAGTTTGATGCCCAAAGGCAAACCACAGCAAGTTTACACCGGATCTTAAAACATCTCCGAGGAAGTCAAAGACAAGTTGAAACTACACACTGTGCTGCTTCTAACAAAGAGGGAGTTTTTCTTCTTTTAGCTTAAAAGTCCCTCCATAATGTAACTTGTGCAAAAAGAAAATAAACTGCAAAGAGTTTTTGTCTAATCTTCTCAATGCGGTGACAGGATCCTAAGGCGGAGGAGAATAAAAAGGGAAGCAGGTCGTTCCCATTCTGTGGAACTCCAACTTTGGCCAAGACTTGCACCTTAATATACAGCTAGAAGAATGTTGGATGATCGAGGCTCCCAGCTTTGTTAATCTGAAATAAAACTGAGGAAATATATACAAACTCTTTCTTTTTTCTCTAAGGTTATATATCTTACTCAATTTGCAAACAGCAGGGACTCCCACCCTGCGTTTCTAAACTCCCTGAGTATCTTTGGACTTTATAAACTAAATGCTTCCTTTAGAAATATAAATAAGGTACTCTGTGATCTTGAAATAACAATTTGGGGTCCATCATGTAAGTCATTTTGCCCAGTTCAAAGGGTATCAGTACTTTTGGTACCTACAAATGAACAGAAAAGAATCTGGGAGCCTAATGGACTTAAAATGCATGCGTGCACACAAATGTCACACTAATTCTTCTCATTTCAGAACTCCTCCAGGTCTATTTCTGAGGCCATTAAACAGAGTGTGTTGCCCCATATTCTCTAGTGATCAGATAGCATGCACAGGTAAAGAGCAGGATTAACTTAAAAAAAATAAAATAAAATAAAATTCCCTCCCCAAATGAAAACCATCATGGGTTAAACCAGTATTCAAAAGGAACTGGTTGGGAACAGTATTCCCTGGGTTGGTTGGGTTTTTTTTTTTAAATGGCATCTCTTTCTCTATCTCAGAGATAAATGGTAAAATGATGTCTGGCAATAGGCTAAAAGCCAGCGAGAGAAATTACTAACTTCCCCTTAGAAGTCTAACCCAGCCAGCTATACACAAAATTATTTAAAATCAGAATGTTACTTGGAGTGGATCAATTTCTCAATTAAAGGAATTGGCATGCTACAGATAAATAACAGCTTTTAAAGCTGGAAGAGATTAACACGGTTCCACTGATGAAAAGGAACCCAAACTCCAAGCCCAGCACTTGCTCAAAGTAATATGGCAGTGTCAAGACTAGAAATCAGGTCTTCCCACGACAGGGTCTCCCTCCCAGATCCAGATTTGTCACTACAAACAAGGAACCATTTTCTCCCTCTCAATTCTCAATTTTCAGAACAGATTTCCCAAGAGAAGGAGAAGTCTGCTAGGGCTGCCATCAGACAATGGAACTTCCATGTGGACATAAACCCTCTGCACAAATCACTACTGATCACAAACTGTGACTTGACTTCGGGACTATAGGTGGCAACTATAACAAAGAATGCTTGATAATGCTGTATGACTCCAAGTTCTCTGAAAATGCAAAGGGTAAGATGAAGCACAAACTGTGCGATGTCATATCTGAACACTAAGACTCTTCAGCCCCCAATTAGGAAAATATTCAACAAATTTGAAGATCTTCAAGATGGAGATATATTGAATGCAGTAAATAAATTGCCATCCCCTAAACTCAGATAGTAAATAACACCTGAGTTTCTGGTACCTTAAACATGAAATTATTTTTTAACAAATCATTAAAATGTTTCTGGTCTGACATGTAAGTGAATTTTGGAGAGAGAAATATATTGTTAAGTCTGCAAACAGTTAAATAAAAGCTGGTAGAGGAATTGTTCTGATGGTTATTCAACATGTTATTCAGGGGATTTAGAAAACAGGCAGGATGGATGACATCAATATCTAACTTGGCAGCCCGTAAAAAGGGGGTATACAGGATGTAGAACAGATACTGTTGTTTGTCTAATGACATTTGGATGCCCTTTAAGACCTGTATACAGAAAAAGCAAAGCCACCTTACTGAATCACAACAGTAACTCTCAGATTTCTCTACCATAAAGAGAAACTGGTAATTCCAAATCCCCATTTTCAGACAGATTTGGCAAAAGGGGAAAAGTCTTAAATTTGGATAAGAAATCTTTGGAATCAAGACACATAGGTGGCACAGTCAGTTAAGCATCCAACTCTTGGTTTTTAGCTTAGGTCGTGATCTCAGGGTCATGACACTGAGCCACACATTGGGCTCCACGTTCAGTGTGGAGTCTGCTTAAACTTCTCTCCCTTCCCCTCATCTCACTCTCTCTAAAATAAATCTTTAAAAAAAATAAAATTTAAAAATTTTTAAAAAGAAATCTTTGGACTCACATTCAAACACAATATTCAACAAATATTTACTACTATAAACCAGGCACTGTTGAAGATGCCGAGGATGAAAAAAGGTGCCAAAAATCCTGCCCTCATAAAGCTTATAGTCTAGAAGTAACACCATTTGTTACATTAGGCAAGATATTTAATTTCCTAAGCTTCATTTCTTCCTTCAGTAAGTCTTTAGTTATTGCTTACTACATGCCAGGCAATGGGGATATAATGGCCAAGCAAAGATACATGTTCTTTGTCATCATGGGCTCAAAGTTTGATGGGATAAATAGACCAATACTCACAAATTTGTAATTAGACACTATGATAAGAGCTCTAAAGGAAAAGTACCCATAACCTGAAGGATAAGTAGAAGCTTAAAAGGGTGAGGGATGACGTTACAGGTGGAGGAACTGTAACAGGTCCCTGACACTGGAGGGAGCAAGGCTGCAAAGCCAAAAGGGAAAGGAGACAAATAAGGTTCAAGAAAGAGTTAAGCAGGTAAGTGGTGGGATCTATTAGGTTAAGATTTCCCTAGTACAGGGGCTCCTGGCTGGCTCAGTAGGTTAGAGCATGTGACTCTTGAGCTTAGGATCATGAGTTCAAGCCCCATGTTGGGTATAGAAGCTACTCCAAAAAAAAAAAAATTTTTTTTTCCTGGTACAGGTACTATGGATATGGAGATTTCTCAAAAAGTTAAAAATAGAATTACTATATGACCTAGCAACTCCACTTCTGGGTATACATCCAAAAGAAAAGAAATCATGCTGAAGAAATACCTGCACTCCTATGTTCCAGTCAAAACCTGGAAACAACCTAAGTATCTATCAACAGAGGAATGGATAAAGAAAACACAGTATATATATATACAATATACACAGTGGAATACTATTCGGCCTCAAAAAAAAAAAAAAAGGAAATCCTGCATTTCCAACAACATGGATAGAACTCATGGGCATTATGCAAAGTGAAATAAATCAAGCAGAGAAAGACAAGTAGTTTATGAGCTCACTTGTATGTAAAATCTAAAAAAGAAAGAATAGATTGGTGGTTGCCAGGGCTAAGGGGAAGTGGGGGGAGGGGGGAAGGTGGTCAAAATGTATAAATATCAGCTACAAGATAAATTAAGACCTGGGGATATAACGTAACATATGACAATATGTTAACAATATTGTATTATATATCTGAAAATTGCTAAGACTAAATCTTAAAAGTTCCCATCACAAGAAAAAAAAGTCTGTAAGTGTGGTGATAGATGTTAAATAAACTTATTGTGGTGATCATTTTGCTATACATACATATGTAACACTATGTTTTACACCTTAAGCTTACACAATCCTTTGTGTTAATTATATTTTAATATAACTGGAAAAAAAATTTTTAAATCAATAAAAAATTAATAAAGATTTTCTTGAGTACCCTATGGAGAACAGACTGAAGGGAGTCCAGAGAGCATGGAAGATACACTGAGATTCCCACAGCAAAAGGGTGCCTGCCTGGCTCAGTTGGTAAAGCCAACTCTTGATCCCAGAGTTTGAAGTTTGAGCCCCACATTGGGTATAAAGAATATTTAAAACAAACAAACAAACAAAAACCTCTTATAGCAGATCAGACAAGAAAACAGGTTTAGATCAGAATGGATTCCCAGACATTTTTTTTTTTAAGATTTTATTTCTTGGGGCACCTGGGTGGCTCAGCGGTTGAGTGTCTGCCTTTGGCTCAGGTCATGACCCCAGGGTCCCAGGATCGAGTCCTGTATCAGGTCCCCATAGGGAGCCTCTGACTATCCCTGCCTCTCTGTGTCTCATGAAAAAATAAATAAAATCTTTTTTAAAAAATTTTTTTATTTCTTTATTTGAGAGAGAGAATGCACTCCAGAGCAGGAAGAGGAGTTGAGGGAGGAGCAAGGTCCCAGCTGAGCAGGGAGCCCTACCTGCCCTGGGGCTGGATCATGACCTGAGCCAAAATGAAGAGCAAGATGCTTAACCTTCCCTTAACTGACCGAGCTATCCAGGTGCCCCCCACCCCCTGTTTCTTCATTTTTAAGATGAAACTAACCCTAAAAATAGTCATAATATTGCAAAGCTGTTCTGAAAAGGTGCTAAAGCTACTGTCTCAACAACCCTGGTATAAGTTACAGGGATCTGGCTGCCTGGCCCTCCTCAGTTCTACCTTTCGATTCCCAAATTAGCTTCAGGGCCTTAGCCGGAGGCTGAGGAACTCAGCCTGGCACCACCACCAACCAAGCTGCCTGGAGTGAGGAATCAGCTATCACCAAAAGCGCTCATTAAATCACGAAGCTGCAATTATTCCAGCAAAAGTCAGCACATCTGAATATCCTCAGGACACCAATCATCATGCTTTAGGCCCTAGCGAGCGCTAAGCCATTAAAAAAAAACTTTGGGAAAGCTACATCTATTAGACCTCCATTAGGCTATTTTGTACAATACACAGTAATTTACTAAAATATTTTAGTCACAGGATTATTTATATTCATAAGGATTCTGCAAATACATGAATTCAGAATAAACACTTGAGCAATAG
Source organism: Vulpes lagopus (assembly GCF_018345385.1). Classification (NCBI taxonomy): domain Eukaryota; kingdom Metazoa; phylum Chordata; class Mammalia; order Carnivora; family Canidae; genus Vulpes; species Vulpes lagopus. The sequence continues at coordinate 146,018,344 of NC_054826.1, read as the reverse complement.
ACTATTCTGCTAATGGCAATTAAGCACTTATTTTTTCTCTCACTGACTTCCAATATAACATTATGGGTCTCTTAAATGAGGGTAATCCCTCAATAGATAACATTTCAACTATTTAACATGTTATTTGGTAAAGAGAGGGCTCAGCAGCCGAGGCATGTGAAACATTAAGAATTGAAACCCTGGGGATCCCTGGGTGGCGCAGCGGTTTAGCGCCTGCCTTTGGCCCAGGGTGCGATCCTGGAGACCCGGGATCGAGTCCCACGTCGGGCTCCGGGTGCATGGAGCCTGCTTCTCCCTCTGCCTATGTCTCTGCCTCTCTCTCTCTCTCTCTGTGTGTGACTATCATAAATAAATAAAAATTTAAAAAAAAAAAAAAAAAAGAATTGAAACCCTTCAATGGTCACCCACTGCTGTCAAGTATAATCAAGTATAAAAACCAAAACCTGGGCAGCCCAGGGTGTGGTGTGTGTGTGTGTGTGTGTGTGTGTGTGTTCAGCAGTTTAGCGCCACCTGCAGTCCAGGGCGTGATCCTGGAGACCTGGGATCGAGTCCCACATCAGGATCCCTGCATGGAGCCTGCTTCTCCCTCTGCCTGTGTCTCTGCCTCTCTCTCTCTCTCTGTCTCTCATGAATAAATAAATATTATCTTTGGGGAAAAAAAAAACCTTCCCAGGATTGCTAGATGCTGCCTACTTAAGACTGACCTCATCCTCTGCATGCTTATGTGATTATTTCCTTCCAGGTATGGCATTCCTACATCTGTTCACTCTAGAAAGAAGGATCTCAGTCTACCTGGTAGCAGTAGTGGTCTACCTATTTGGCATGTAATCGGCTACCAATGAGGGTACCATAATGGGTAACAAGTATAAAACATGATCGTGTACATTACAGTTGGAAGAATGAAAAGATGGTGAATTATCCAAACTTTTCTCAATAATAAATGATAAACCAACAAATAAGAGCTATACATGAGAAAGAACCTGTATCTTGGGGATCTTCAAAGATACAGGAGTTCTGAGAAAAAAAAAAGATACAGGAGTTCTGGCATCAACATGTTTTATAAGCTTAGACAAGTCATTCCATTCTGGGTTTTAATTTCTTCATCTGTAACATGAAGAGATTAAACAAGAAAATCTTTTATTCTATACCTTACTTATAACTGACATATGGACTAACAACTAATACACTTGTGGAAATCTGAAATAGGTCACGGCTAGTATGAATGACTTAAGGAAACTGGAAAGTATTCTCAGGAAAACATTCAATTTGACAACCTAAGTGCAAAAAAAAAAAAAAACTAATACTACTGTAGCTATTTTTAATATACAACTTATAGGGCCCGGGGGGGGGGGGGGGGGGCTCAGCGGTTTAGCGCCACCTTTGGCCTAGGGCATGATCCTGGAGACCTGGGATCCAGTCCCACGTCAGGCTCCCTGCAGGGATCCTGCTTCTCCTTCTGCCTGTGTCTCTGCCTCTCTCTCTCTCTCTGTGTGTCTCTCATGAATAAATAAATAAAATATTTTTTAAAAAAATACATAACTTATATAAACAAAAATATTTTTTAAGATTTATTTCTTTGACAGAGAGAGAATGAGCACAAGCAGAGGGAGCAGCAGGCAGAGGGAGAGAAAGAGGCAAAGTCCCTGCTGAGCAGGAACCCCCCCACCCCACCACACACATACACACACACACACACACACACACACACACCACGTGGGACTTGATCCCGTGATCTGGGATCATGACCTAGCCGAAAGCAGACACTTAACTGAACCACCCAGGTGCCCCACAAACAAAAAATATTTGAATCATTATTTTCTGAGCAATGTAGGTACACACAAAACCTGAATTTTGTCAGATCTGCCCATTCTATCAAAACTGCCATTTTGGGGGCACCTGGGTGGCTCAGTCAGTTAAGCATCTGCCTTTAGCTCAGGTCCTGACCCCAAGGTCCTGGGATCAAGCCCCACATGGGGGCTCCCTGCTCAGCGGGGAGTCTGCTTCTCCCTCCTTGTGTCCCGTCATGTGCATGCTCTCTCTCTCTCTCTCAAATAAATAAATAAATAACCTTTAAAAAAAAATCTGCCATTTCTATTATATTCCTCAAACTCCATGAACTCTACTCATTCCCCTCACCTCATTCTAAAAACCATTCTGATTAATCCTACCCACTGTGAACACAGTTCTCCTTAACATTTTGTGTATAATTTGTTCCATGTTATCTTCTACTCAGAGCTGACCCAGAATGTCAGAAATAGAGAACATCCACTCCAGCCCTCTAATTTTACAGATTAGCAAACCAGGAATTAGAAAGGCTCAGTGACTGGCCCATCGTTACCCAGCTAGTTAGTAGCACGGCCAAGACTTGTCCACATACTGCTTTGTAATTATTCTGTGGTTGTTGGTGTTTTTATTCCACATTCCCCTTCCTTTACAGGCTAACACCCTGCTTTCCTCTTCCGACCCCACAAAATATCTCAGCTACCACCTACTGAGCACCCAAGGCGGTTTTTCAAATTTCTTATTTCATCATCTCAACAACCCAAGAAGACAGATATCCTTGACTCTGTAGAAAGAAAAGTGAGGCTTCAAGACACTCAACAACCCCAATAAGTTCTGGCACCAGGTTTTGAACCCAGGTCTGTCTGATTTTCTTACCACTACAAACAGGAGCTCCTCCTCCACAGATGCCAATCAGGCCTGGCACAGATGGTCACGTTCTAGGTAGTGGGCAGGTCTGATTCAATCAGACCCGAGATAAGTTGTTGTGTTTTGAAACCAGGGAGGCAAGGATCAATTAGCATTGTGCTGTCGTTTTTAAAGATTTTATTTATTTATTCATGAGAGACGCACAAAGAGGCAGAGACACAGGCAGAGGGAGAAGCAGGCTCCATGCAGTGAGACCAATGTGGGACTCGATCCCGGGTCTCCAGGATTACACCCTGGGCCGAAGGCAAGCACTCAACTGCTGAGCCACCCAGGCGTCCCTCAATTAGAAGGTTTATTTTTCTTCATTCATTCACTCAATAAACATTTATTGGCACCTACCACGTGCCAGGTCCTTGTTCAGGAAGCTGGGTACATAGCAGTAAACTAAGCATGACACTGTTTTCATGGAGTTTACCTTCTTGTGGGGGAGACAGACAACAAATTCATAATGTTTCAAGTGATGGAAGTCCTATGAAAGAAAAATAAAGCAACTTAAGGAGAAAGAGTGCTGAGAGGAAGGATGTTATTTTAGATAGGGTGGTCATGGAAGTGTGATATTGTGATTTATAACAAGAAATATATATTTGGTCTTCGTCCCTATTTCTGGGCCAAAGTTCCTAAAATCCTCAGAATTCCCTAAGTGATGACAGGAATAAAAGATGTCTTCTGTTGTGTTATCAAGGTAACCTCTGGACCCCATCTCAGGATCGGACTGCTTACCAGGGGGACCAACCAGGTCATTAGAGGGTTGGACCTTTCAGGTCCTTTTCAGAGAGGAGCTAGAGGTTGACTCAATTGCCAATGGCCAAAGATTTAATCAATCCTGCCTATGTAACAGAGCCTCTGTAAAAAAAAAAAAAAAAAAAAAAAGGATGGGGTTTGGAGAGCTAGCTGCCATGTTGGTAAATATGTAGAGACTGGGAGAGTGGCTTGCCCAGTGACATGGAAGCTCCATGCCCTTTTTCCACACTTTGCCCTCTTACATCTTGCATCTCTTACAGCTGGCTGTTCCTGAGTCATATTCTTTTATAAGAAACCAACAATCTAGTAAGTAAAATGTTTTTTCTGAGTTCTATGAGCTTTTCTAGCAAATTAATCAAACCCAAAGAGAGGGTTGTGGGAACCTCCATTCTGCAACCTGGGCTTGTAACCCATCAAGTAGAGGGCAGTCTCATGGGACTAAACTAGTGTCAGAATTGGTGGTGTGAGGGAAGGGCCCACACACACACACACACACACAAAGTGGAACTGGTTACCAGAAAGCTTTTAGAGGGCCTCTCAGATGAAGTGGCATTTGAGCACAGGAGTGGGCGAAAGACCAACCTGTGAAGGGAAAAGCATCCCAGACAGTGGAGACAGCAAGTGTAAAGGCCCTGCAGAAAGTACATGCTTGGTGTGTTCTCGGAGCAGACTACACATGGCAACAGGACAGCGGAAAGCATGGGGACCTCCGACCCCCTACCCTGCTCCCCTGCCTACCGAGGTTCAAATCCCTGCTCTGCCTCTTCCTAGCAGCGTAGCTGTGCGCAGCTTACTAAATACCTCCAAGTCTCTGCTATAAAGTAGAAATAATGATTCTATTTCCCTAATGGGATTGTTATTAGAAATAAGTTAATTAATAACACGTAAAGCACTTATTACCTAGTATGTTCTCAGGTTTCAGGAAATGGTGGCTATGATTTTTAACTAGGTCATTGATAACATCTCCGTTCAAGACCATTTGTTTTCAATTTGATAGTGTGGAATCCAAGGGTTAAATCTGCTGTTAGCTTTGTACATGGCCAATAACTTCCTCCTAAGCCTTTGACTTCCTTCGGTAGGCTTCCTGTCCTGATGAGGAGGACTCGTAGGAACCACACTGATGTTATCACAAAGAAGAGCAGCAGTTGACCGTTACACTAATGCAAATTATGCTTTTTATTCAACATCATCCCTATCCCCAAGAATCAGATGCTTCTTCAGAACTATAATTTATTGTCCCTTGGATTTAAGTCACTGGCTTCATAAAACAGATCTCACCAGGCCCGACTCCTCACTAGCATCACTGATAGAAGCACGTGCTAATTTCAACTACATTCTTGTCTTGAGAAGGGTTAAAGCTTCTCTTCAAAATTAAGACAAATTTAATTTTAAAAAACCCTTTCTCCATTGTCCTTTTGGCCTAAACTGAACGTTTCTTTTCAAAGAAATTCGAACATCAAAGCAAAATTCAAGTCATCTGGCCTGGCAGTCTCCAGACTATTCCTTAGAGCACAGCCCTGAAGCAACTCAGGAAGGTACGGTGAGTGGCCCAGTGGATGGGCCCAGAGCCAAGGGAAGATGTCAGGGCCGCGGGGAAATTCTGCTCCTCTGCCCTATACCCTCTCCCCCTGCTCTTCTCTTTAATGCTATGTTTACTTTTCATTTGTGCAGCCCAATGGGTTAAAGGGCAAATCACAGGCAGAGAGAAACCACCGCAAGCCCAAGCCTGTGAGAGGTAAACTGGGAGTCTTCCCAAACCACTTGTAAGGCTGGAGACCATGGTTGCCGTTTTCAATCAATTAAAAAGAGGTCAGTGTTCTAGTATGACAGGTCTCAAATGAGGCTTTTTAAACATCAGATTCTCCTCCTTCCAGACAGATCTGATTGTTTTCCCTTTGTAATACCATAAGCCTACATTTAACTGGAGCTATAAGAAATCCACAAAATAGGGACACCTGGGTGGCTCAGCGGTTGTGTCTGCCTTCAGCTCAGGGTGTGATCCCGGTCCCAAGATCTAGTCCCACATCAGGCTCCCTGAAAGGAGCCTGCTTCTCCTTCTGCCTGTGTCTTTACCTCTCTCTGAATGTCTCTAATGAATAAATAGATAAAATTAAATTTAAAAAAAAAAAGAAATCCACAAAATCTTCTCATTCATTTATTCATCTAACAAATATTTATCAAGGTCCTGCTCCATGCCAGCAATGCTCCAGGTACAGGGATTCAATAGGGAACAAAACATAAAAATCCCTGCCCTGGTGAACTTACCTTCTAGTCAAAGGAGACAAACTGAAAACAAAATATATAATTGTATATGAGATATAGATACATGCTAAGAAAACAAAGCAGAGAAGAGGGAAAGGAAATACTTGGGGTCTTTGGTTTGGTTTGTTTCGTTTGGGGTAAGGACCTACAGGAAGTGAGCTTTGTAGATATCTAAGAGAAAAACATTCCAGGCAACAAAAACATCATATGCAAAGGCCCTGAGACAGCATGTCTGGCATGCTCTGGGAACAGCAAGTAGGCCAGGCAGCTGGAACACGGTGAGTGAATCAGAGAGCACAGGAGTGAGATCGAAGAGATAATTGCCAAGGGAGTCACAGTTAGTTGTGTGTGGCTTTACAGATCATTTTAAGGATTCTGGCTTTTACTCTGAGAAAGATAGGAACATTAGTGTTTTAAGCAGAGGAATGACAGGTCCTAATTTAGTTGTTTTCAAAGCCATTCTGGCTTTTGGGTAGAGTATATTGCAGAGAAATAAAGAAGGAACTACTCTCCAGCTATATGATCGTGGGCAGGCCACCTAACCTCCCCATACCTGGCTGTTCTCATCTTTAGGGGGACTTAAAGAAGATTATTTCTAACTCCCACTATAACCCTAAGCTCTATGATTCTGAGTTTATTTCCTTTGCATTTTCTATATAGTTACAGTTTCTATCTACTGTAAACTTCACCTCTCCCCAGATCTTTAACTGAAGTAGAATAGAGTTGAAGAATTCATTTTGACAATACAGATTATAAGCCAAGCCCCTGACACACTTTCAGGATACAAAGATGATGAGACTCCATCCTGATCCAGCAAAGTCTACAATCTGGCAGAGAAAAAAAAAAAAGAGTTCTCAGGAGGTAGCAGGAGAAGTCCAGTAAGCCAAAGGGAAGAAGCAACCAACCCACTACCGGGAAGACCCATGTGTAGCCTCACCACAGACCTGACAAGAGAGATAGATACCCTGGATGAGTAAGCAAGAGATCACCAGAGAAGGGAAAGGAGAGACAAGTACAAAAGCAATGGAGCCTGAGAGCATGTGGTATGTTCTAGAAACCATAAGGACTCTGGTATGAGCATAGTGAGGTTCAGGGAGAAGTGGAAAGAGAAATGGCTAGAAAAAGTAGGCTGAAGCTACTTTGTTAACAACTGGACATCTCTTGCCAAGGACAATGGAACAGCAGTGACTTTTAAAATGTAAGAAATGAAAAGAGATCTGTGTTTTAGAAGGTACCAACCAAAATGAATGAATAATTGGAGATGGGAGATGCTGAGGCCAGGAAAAGCCAACTGGAGAAGCCATGCAGTAGGGCAAGTGAGATGCTGATTTGGAAATGAAGAAAAGAAGGTCAGCTGAGATGGGCTAAAGGTAAGCTCCGTGGGACTGGTGTTAGCTCAGGGAAGAAGCAGAAGTAGTTTAGTGTGTCTGAGGCTCCTGGCTTGGTAACTGGTGCAATTTACTGACAGAGGAAATGAAGGATGGAGACTGGGGACCACAGAGAAAGAGTAGGTTGGGTTTGGGACTTGGTTTTAACAGAAAGACCTACAGAGCAAACAGGTAGCTGCTGGGAATCTGGGTATGAAATATAAAACTGGAAGTTACTGGCAGAGACGTGGCCACCGAGGCATGGAAACATAAGCGACTAAATGTAAACTGAGAAGAGAAGGGAAAGGGAAAATATAGAACCTTGGAGAATGCCAACACCTAAGGATCAGGCACTGGAAAAGAAACCTGAAGAGAGATGGGGAAGATAAGGGGAAAATCAGAAGCAGTAACTCCAGGGAAACCAAGATGATAAAACTCACGGAAAAGACAAGAGTTAAGCAGCTAAGGGCAAAGGCCCCGGAGAGAGAGGGCAGCAGCGATGCTGACAGGAAGCAAGCATGAATTTTGCACCTTGCACCTTTTCTAGCACCTTGGACGTCTTGGTATGGCGGGTGTGGGAGCCTGCCTGCAGCTGGCTGAGGAGTTTCACGGAGATGAGAAGAAATGAGCCAATAGCCAAACACCACTGGCCCCCAACAGACAACATCATTACCAGAGGTTCTGTACCATTAGGAAAGTTTTATTCAATACTCTGTGGAGGTGTAAGGTGTGAGAAACAGGAACTAAGATCTGCTGGGGGTGATCTTCTGGCAGCAGAAAGGAGATTTCTTAGTTAACACCTGGGTCTCACAAGACCACTAATCCTGAAACTAGCCACAGGCATTCAGAAAGGCTAGGTGCTTCTGACAAGTGCTGAGGACACCATAAGCACCCACACACCATTCAACTTCCAGTTAGGCTTCTCACACCAGCATCCCTAGTCTCTCCTCACCAACAGAGAAATGCTCAGCAGCAGGGACCACATGCCCAATCAAGTAGAGTCAAAGTATAACCAAAAAAACCACAGCACTGACTACCTGGTATGATGTTGGGAGTCCATAACCTGACACCACTCAGACTGGAAAAGGCTCTACCAAAAACACCAAGTCAGTGTCAGCAGAAACTGCCTGACAACTCTTCTATTTGCTCTCTGAGAAACAAAAAGAAGCTGAAGAAGGAATTTTTTAATCCCAAATTTATTCTTAATTTCCAATATAGAAATTGTGAGAAAGGTAAAAATTGAGAAAAATCTGAAAGCCAAAAATTTGAAAGACTAACAGATTTTTTTTAAATGTGCACCTAGAGTACTTTCTCCTTTGCCCTCCACAAAAAAGCAACCCAACCCCCAAATGATCATTTTTCTTGGCTTAATTTCCCTATTTTTGTGATATATAATTGGAAACAGACTGCTTTTTCCTGGCTTCAGAGAACAGGATCTTCGGGGTTACAGGAATTGCCAACTACAGAACCTCAGCCTTAGCAAAGTTTCTTTTGCAAATCTTTTACCTATATACCTACTTGAAATATATCTTAACTCCAAAGAAAACAGTTAAATCCCTCATTATTACACAAGAGTGAATTTTGTCCTAATGAATTAGATGCTACCTTCCTTTTGCTCTGTGGTTAAGCAAAACAGAATCCTGCTTTGTGTTCAGTTATCTCCCATTCCAACATTACCAAAAGCCCTACACCCAGCAAGGTATCTAAATGGGATACTTTCTAGAACTTTTTTGAAGAATTTAGTAGGACTGGTTCTACAGGAAACTTTATTAGCCCACACACTGAATGAAATTAAAATCTTGAATATCGTAGAAAGCAACCACTGTAATAATAAAACGAAGATGCCACAAACTGAAAAAGGCATAAACACACACACACACACACACACACACACACACACTCACACACAAAATGTATCAAGTAAGTCATCCTTCCCCTGGCTCCAAACACATGATGCATCCAATGGTTGTGCAATGATTGTAATGGATGAATAAGATGGAAACAAAAGAAAAAAGGTGTGTCTTCACAAAGTCCGTTGTTACCCTAAATAATTTTTTCATGATTCAGATGGTATATTATGCATACACAAGTAACAATCTCTATAAAGACAGAAGAATAAGAATACTAAGGGATGTCTGTCTGCTCAGAAAGGCTTTGACAAAGAGATAGACCAGCAATAGTAAACATGCCCATTTAGAAGATCAGAAACTTCTCCCACACAGATAGGGAAGACCTTACAATATAATTAATGCAAAACGTATGTAATGAGTCACTGGTGCTTTCCCTCAAAGTTGAAGTTAATTTGCCAGCCAACTGCACAAAGTCTAATATAACAAAATGAGACGTTTATCTTTTTATGGACACTCAGAAGAGAGTTTTGTGTTTGGGTATGTTTTATTTTAAAGGAAAAATAGAAGAGAGATAACTCAACACAGGCAGTGTCACACAACAGTACTTAGGGTATCACATGAACACAGAGCTTTGAGATTGGAATCTAAGTATTTCACTTAAAATAACCTCCCAATTATGAAAAAAAAGCACATTCTGCTCCAGCAATCATCAGTTAATTATGAAATGAAGTTTGCAAATAGGCAGCAGTGTATTTTTGCATCCAAAGACCAATGGCATACTGTCAAAACACATAAATCACTAAAAATGCTAACAGAACCATACTCCCCAAAGGGAGTCTTTTCACACACTAAATTGAAATTAAGTAATTCATCAAGATTCCATTAATAAAATAGTAAATAAGAATTAAAAAAAGAAATCCCAAGTTCCACTGGACCGTCCACCTGATCAATTTAGTGTTCTTACCCATCAATAGCGATTAGCCATCATACCTGTAAAACTGCAGACCTTCTCCCAGGGCAACCCAATTAACAGGAAAGCCCAAGGACTAGCAGTATCCGTAAAGACTGTTTTCTAAAGATCATTTTTTCAAGGACTAATCAACTTAAATTTGTTTTTACATATGTTCCACCTGCAATTTCACACAAAATCCACACCTTCAGCATGTACAGGGAAATGAATTATATACTTATAAGGACAAACAAGCAGATGCTTCTTCCTCTGCAAACAGCACCCAACTCGAATGCCCCCCCCTCCCAGAATTCAGTGTCCAAGAGACGGGGAGATTATATGCTTCTGGATTACCATCCTTTTTCATAAAGTAAGGACAGAGATAACATTTTAGATTTAATTCTAAAATATTACTGTGGCAACAACTTAACATTAAATCCTAGAAATTGGGACGCCTGTGTGGCTCGTTTAAGTGTCTGCCTTCAGCTCAGGTCAAGATCCCAGGGTCTTGGGATCCAGCCCCACATTAGGCTCCATGCTCAGCAGGGAGCCTACTTCTCCCTCTGCCTGCCACTCCCCCTGCTTGTGGGCTCTCTCTCTCTCTCTCTCTCTCTCTCTGACAAATAAATAAAATCTTAAAAAAATTTAAAAAAATAAATCCTAAAAATGAACTTTGCCACACTCTAATTCCGAGTCCTCTTGCCAGACTTGAAAAAGCTTTCGGCACAAATGTAGGTGTTAATCTTCTTTTTCCTCTATCACCTTAAGCAGGACATATCAAGATGGCTAAGACTCTTATTTCAAACCTTCAGTAATAATCCCAATTTAAAAAGGTACCATGCATTGTAAGTATGCCCTTAGTTATCTTCTTATTAAGTTTTTTTTACAAATAGACCCAATTATTTTTTTATCCTTTTATTGAGTCTTGATGGTTGGCCTAGAAAACTAAAGAATAAAAAATGCATGACGTTCAAATCAGAGCGGCCTCATGCAGAATGTTTACAAATGTTGTTTCAAACACTAAACATTGCACACTTCTTGGTTGAGAGATAAAAATCATTACTCTCTCTGAAAGAAGGAAAAAAATGCTCAGAAATCTGTACTAAATCTTAAGCAAGGACTTTGCAAACAGAGAAAATAAAGCTCAATGTCACTTACCAAACAAATGTTCTATTTCAAAAGATATAAAACAAGAAATCTAGAAAGGGACAGATCCCAGGAAATGGACCTAGATCATTTTTTATAAAGTCCTTCCAAGCTGTGTGGATTTATTTCAGCTTGACTGGAAACCAAACAAATTAGCAATAGCTTGTGTTTTATGAAATGCTACAAAGAGACAATGTTATCATTCCAAGTGTTAACTCTAAAGATGTGGAACCAGAGAAATTACTGCCATGGATCTTAGTGCAGTAATTTTCTTTCAAAGCCACACAAGCTCTCACAGAAATTGTTAAAGGCTGTAATTTGTGGAAGGCTAGCTTTTCATATAACCTATATTTGCTCTTCTACATTCCAAACTGTCTATATTCCTAGAGGTGATACAAGATTACTTAAAAGTTAAAGATCCTTAAACACATTTACTTACTTGAGTTATGCAAATTTCAAAAGGCAGTTAATATTTTTTTTAAGTTTCAAGATTTCAAAAGTTAAAAACAAGGAAAAATGCTCCAAGATACAAAATAAAAGTGATAAAATAATGTCTCAAATAGCTGTGAAGAGCAAAAAAAGATAAAAGAAAACTGTCCTCATTAACTAATGAACCTGACAATTATAATTAGTTTTTGTCCAATAGCAACAACAACAAAAAAATATTTTGGGACGCCTGGGTGGCTCAGCAGTTGAGCGCCAGCCTTCAGCCCAGAGCATGATCCTGGAGTCCCAGGATCGAGTCCCACATTGGGATCCCTGCATGGACCCTACTTTTCCCTCCACCTGTGTCTCTGCCTCTCTCTCTCTCTCTGTCTCTCATGAATAAATAAATATCTTAAACACACACAGACACATTTTCAAGATGGATTATCAAGAATAGGGGCAATTCAAAAAGATGACAGCATATTAATCCAGAAAAAAAATGCTACAGCAATATTAGTACTTACCAGTCATCCTCTAAATTCTGTTGTTAAACTAAAACGTAAAGTCAGATCTTCCCAGATTTATCATCCCAGGAAATTAATGATGCCTTAGGCACTAAAGAAGTCAACAGTGATCACCTTCTTAGTACCAAGCTCAAAAGGATATCTGAGGTCCTCAGTAGGTCCGCTCAGGCCCAGATTCAGCCTTTTAGAAAGTCACCTGACTTTTACAAGAAGCGACTAAGTTTGCATTCAAAAGGCAAAGATTAATTCCTTTGAGGCTTAAAAAGAATAGGACAATACCTTCTTTTAAGCAAATCAATTTTGTCAATCTATAAAGACTTTCCAAGACAAAGCCGTAGGAAGCCTTAAGGCATCTTAGCCCCCTGCTATCAGAGGTTTTTGAAAGAGGACAGCTCATTTGCTGAACTCCAAGACCAGGAATCAGAATCCTATTAGGAGTAGGGGGCTGAAAAATGTTTGCCCACTGAGTATAAACTACATTAGAGCATGGAAGACTAAGTTAAAACCTAAGTAAAATGCTCCCCTGAAGTAGCTTTTGCAATGCTGAGATTGAGAAAGAAGGGACTAAGTTTGAAAGTTATTTTTAAAAAGGATCCATATGACCCTATGTTGTTAAATGAAATAAAGTCAAAACAACCTGATACACAAGAAACAAGAAAAGAAACTAGCCTATAAAAACTGCAAGCAAAGACTGAAAACCTTTTTTAAAACTCAGTATCACTGTTTTTCCAAGCATGTTAATTCTTAATGTTTTTATTATATTGACAAGAATGAGTGTCTATAGACACATCACACTTCTAAACAAATATGATACTTCTGAACTATTACTGTTTACTAAAATATAAGCCTCTAAAGAATGCCTAGAATTGCTCTTACTCGGGATAACAATCTCTCATTGTCTTGCATTTGGAAGACGTTAATGAAGAATGATAATGATAGGATTGTAAGTGTACCAACCTCCCTGTGAACAAATTCACTACATCCAATTTTGTCTACCAAAGACAAATGAGGATCATTACAAAAAGGATGAACAATGGATCTCTTTGGACTCCCAGTTCTCTTGGATAACTTGAAATATTACTCAAGTGTACAAAATTATCTTACATACACTTCTTAAGGGAAACAAATGGAAAAAACTACATGCATGTGTATTTAATACCTGTCCAGTTACCAGACAGATCTTGACATATATCCAACATACAGGCCTGATCCTCAAAGTCATTCTTATAGTAATCAGTTGAAACTAAACCTAGTTTTCCACCATAAACTCAGAAAGCAACTTGGTGATTTTGCTAGATAAAGCCGTAATATTTTCCATTTCTGAAATGTATGCTTACCACCCTAAAAACTGGTTTAAAAGTGCCTGATAGACATCAATAGTGTGTTAGACTCCCCCTATTGGCTAATATTCAAAATAACAATAAATTCCCCAGGGGTTGCCTTTGAAGTGCTGGGGTTCAAAAGTAAGTTGGTGATTTTTATATTTAAAAACATGAGCTGGATCAACAGTTGTTAAGCAAAGCTGCCATGTAATGGTCAGATTCCATCAAAACAGGAAAAATTAAAGTTGACAAATGACAAAGACAAACTGAAGGGCTGAAAATATGCTGAAGCCTTGAAACACTAAACAATGCAGAATTAAAGCCAAAAGCAGAGAACACCAAGAAACAGAGCAACATCCTTTAACTGACACAATGGCATGAAATCAATTTCATTTTAATAGCCCTTAAGGGGGTAAGAATTATTTCCCTGCCTCCTGTGCCAACCCCAAGCTGTTTCCTAAGGAAGCCAAGTAACTCTGACAATGTGAAGAGAATAAAAGAAATTAAGAATAAAGATTCATGGTAATACCCATCAGGGTTCTGTTTATAATTACTTGGATCTAGCTTCAGAGCTGTAATGCGGCACCCCAGTAAGGACATTACCTAAATTCATTACAGATACCTGATTCCTGTTTCAAGGGATATATGTCCAACCAAAATGGGAAGTTGAACTGGAGAAGACACCTGGGCTCACTGCACAGAAAACTGACTGCACTTGATGCTCCTCAGTGACTAAAGTAGCTCTGGAATCAGAACAGAAAGTTATGTGTTAGCTTGAGCAAGTAACTAACCTCTACCGCCTCATCTGTGAAATGGGGCTGATAGTGTTTTAACCACAGAGTCCGTGTGAGGTTTCAGTGGTCCGAAGGCATAGGAAACAGTGACACACACACACAGTTTGGGCTCAGTAAACGTTAGCTATTCCTATTCGAGAGAAGTAGCAGATCTCACAGCGAAATGACTGTTAGCAGCCTTAAAGTACCATTTCAGGATAATTAAAAGGTCTTGACCTGTGCTTTGTTACTTCTAGGGACTTCTTTCCACCCAAACGGCTCCCTTAACTTTTCTTCTAAGGGAGATGTTCAGGAGACGCCTGGTTCCCCGTCACCTCCGGCTGTCACTCCTACCCTCCTCTTTGCTCTTTCCGCATCACCTGTGCGCTCAGGACCAACAGCTCTAACACCCGTGCGACACCCTTCTAGTGCTTGAACATATGTTAAGTCATTCCATTGTCACAGTGACTTTACGAGACCCATTATTACTCGCATTTCACAGCTAAGGGACTCGAACGATCTTCTTCTCTCAACTCTTCTCTCAACTGAACCCATTAAGTGCCACTGCGCCAAGGTCATTCACGCCTGACAACGCCGGCTCCCTACACTACGTGATTCTGGAAAAGTGGGCAAATGCCCTAATAAGAAGTCTGCAAGCAGATTCTTCTAGCAACAGCCCAAGACTTCCAGTCTGTTCCCACCGAATGGACATGCTAAGAGGAGCGTTCCAAACCAGCCGGGAGCGGGTCACCGGCCACAGGCGGAGCTGCGGGCTGCAGCGCTCCGCGCCTCCCCACGACACCCCCGGGCGCGGGCTGCGGGCAGCGCGGCTCCCGGGCGCGCGGGTCCAGGGCGCAGCCTCCGCAAGCGCCGAGGAGCGCAAGCCCGCAGCAAGCCTGGGCGACGCCGTCCGCGCCCGCGTGCAAGTGGCCCGCGCGCCCCGGGGGTCGGGAGGGACCGCGGAGGGAGAGGGGCCGTCGCCCCCGACAGCGCATCGCCACGGGCGCCGCGCACCGACCCAGCGCGGCCGCTCCTCGGAGCGGAGACACGCGTGGGCCGACGCCGCCCCCAAGCGCGGGGTCCGGCGGCCGCAGCGACCCGGGCCGCGAGCAGGCGCCGAGCCCCGCGCAGCGCGCACGGCGGTGCAGCCCGCGGAGCCCACGGAGCCCGCGGGCCAGAGGCGCGGAGGCGGCGCCGCGGGGCCGGGCCCGCACGTACCTCGGAGGCGGCGCGTCGGGCGCGGATCCCCCCGCCGCAAGTCGGAGGCCGTCGGAGGCCGGCGGAGCCCCGCGGAGCCCGGTCTCCCCGCCCAGCGTGCGGCGGCGGCGAGCTCCGGCAGCTGCAGCGCCGCGGCACGGCTACGCCATCCGGACCCGCCGGGCCCTCCGCCTCCTGCAGGGGGGCAGCTCCGGGGCCGCCCGCGGACACTGCCGGGCGCGCGGCCGCAGACCTCCGAGCCTCACTCGCCGCGGAGAGGAAAGCGCCGCCCGGCGTCCCCGAGAGCCTCGAGTCCCCCCATCGGGCCGGCCCGGGCGCTGGCGCTCGCTCGCTCGCTCGCACACACGCGGGCGGGGACGGGCAGGCCGCCGCAGCAATCAGCGCGCGGGGGGAAGGGCGCCCTCCGCCGCCGCCCCGCGAGGGCGCCGCGCGGCCGGGGACCGCCTCCGCCCGCCGCCCGCCGCCCGCCTCCTCCCTCCTCCCCTCTTCCTCCCGGGCTGATGGATGAGTCCCGAGCTTCCCTCCGGGCTGGGAGGGAGGGGGAGAGGAGCGGAGCAGCGCGCCCCAGGTGGGGCGGGGGGCGGGCACCGGGCGCTGGGGGCGCTGGGGGCGCTGGGGGGCGCCAGCCGCGGGGATGCGCTCCCTCACACTCCGTCCTTCAAACTGTCCGGGTCCCTGGAGGCGTTGGGGGCTTATTGGGTCACCTCAGTCTTGATAATAAAAATTCTAAATCCTCCAGTCGGCTGATCCCACCGTGTGGCCCCCTCCGGAGCAAAGCCTACGCAGCACCCCCCCCCCCCCCCCCCCGTACACAGTCGTTCTTCCCTGTTCTTCCCGCTCCTGATCCTGCCTCCTGTCTCAAGATGCCTCGGGCGGTGGGCGCCAGGGGGGTCCTGCCTCCTCCCGACAGCGCGGAGCGCGCTACGGACTCGTGGGCTCACTAAATAGATACAAGTAAAGGAGCTCGGTCAGCTCCACCCCAGGCTGGCCTAACGTCGGCGCGGCGGAAACCAAGGTGCACCTTCTGCGCACCTGTGTCTGTGAACTGTGCCCTGCAAGGGCGACGAATGCAAGAAGCAGAACCCCACTCTGTTACTCCTGCTCACACCTCGCTCTTCTATTAAAAGACATGCCTAAGTCACAGTTTTACCAACGGGCTGATGAAATGATGGTGTGCTGAGAGGTTTCGGAGACTGGACTTCCCGTTAGATATACAACTGGAACCCTCGAAGTCCGTTTTTTCCTCTGTAAAACTAGGAACGTGGCCTAGGAGACCTCCTCTCCCAACTTGAAAGTCCTCTAGTCCTAGGCCTTTAATATACTGGAAGGGAATAGGGAGGTTTCTTATCCTATTGCATATATTAGTTGGAAAGTTACTCGATTTCCCTACTTTGAGACAAGAAGATTTCTTGTCCTCTTTCTCTTCTATAGAGAGGGAATCCGGGAGATACTTTGATAAAGGTCAGATCATCTTTGATTACCTGGCTTAGTTTAAAAACTTCAGTGAACTATCCCTTCCTTATCAATATTTATTGAGCACCTACTACTTGAGAGAGTTAAACTAAGCCTTGGAGATATACATAGCCATAAAATCCTGAAGGTGAAAACACTCTAGGTGAAGTTAGCCTAAGCTTTGATATAGTCTCCCTAGATTTAAGGCCTTAGATTTCTCATAGACTCAAATTACACAGTATTCATGCCTCACATTGTCAAATTTTGGTTTCAAGTGCAGACATGAACACTTGAATTGGGTGTGAATATCTAATCCTGCATTCAAATGTATCAATCATGTTAAGGCTTTCTGATTTTTTTAAGTTGGTTTTTTGTTTTGTTTTGTTTTGTTTTTTTAAGTAAACTCTACCCTAATTCTGTACAGCCTCAAGATCTAGAGTTACATGCTCTACTGACTTACCCAGCCAGGTGTTCTAAGGCTTTCTAATTTCTAAAAATGGCTTGGGGACACCTGGGTGACTCAGTAGGTGAAGCATCTGCCTTTGGCTCAGGTCATGATCTCAGGTCCTGGGACTGAGCCCCTCCTCAGGTTCCCTGCTCAGCAGAGTGTCTGATTCTCCCTATCCCTCTGCCTCTCTCCTCTGCTCAGGCTCTCTCTTACTATCTTTCTCAAAATAAATAAACGAAATCTTTAAAAATAAATAAATAGATAGATAAATAAATAAATAAATAAATAAATAAATAAATAAATAAATAAATAAATTTACATGGTAGAAGAAGAGAGAAAAAAACCAAGTCCTAAGTAACTTAATTATTAGGGGTGACTTTTCTTTATCTTTTTTTTTTAATTTTCATAATTACTTCTTTTGTTGGTTTGCTGGTATGATTTTTTTTTAAATATTTTACTTATTTATTTGAAGGAGAAAGAGCACAAGCAGGGAAGAGGGAGAGGCAGTAGCAGACTCCCCATGGAGCAGGGAGCCCCATGTAGGGCCCTATTCCCAGGACCCTGGGAGCATGACCTGAGTTGAAGACAGATGACTGAGCCACCCAGATGCCCCAGTGTCTTGTCTTTAAAGAGTGAAGTGACTATTCACAATGGAGCTAGATTCTCAGTAATGTAACTATCAACATCTATTGAACAATTACCCTGTGCCAAGCAGAGCCAAAAACATTCTATACGTGTAAATACATTTACTTCTCACAGCCCTATAAGGCTATATACAAACTGAGGCCTGTGTACAAACCTACACATATACTACATATATGGCCTTGTAACTTGTCAAGATAGCATAGCTAATAAGTGGGAAGACAAGGATTCAAACCCACATCCATCTAGCTCTGAGCCCAAATCTTCAACCACCAGAGCATACTACCCCCTAAAGCTTTACATATTGGCAGAATGAAAGGTTTGAGATATTTGGGATTGGTTGGGTTTTGGGATGTGTGTGTGTGTGTGTGTGTGTGTGTGTGTGTGTGTGTGTGTGTTGGGTTTTTGTGGCGTTATGTGGGGGTTTTTGCAAAACATCTTTAAAATTCAGGGCTATTGGGATCCCTGGGTGGCGCAGCGGTTTGGTGCCTGCCTTTGGCCCAGGGCGCGATCCTGGAGACCCGGGATCCAATCCCACGTCGGGCTCCCGGTGCATGGAGCCTGCTTCTCCCTCTGCCTGTGCCTCTGCCTCTCTCTCTCTCTCGCTCTGTGACTATCATAAATAAATAAAAAAAAATTAAAAAAAAAATTTAAAAAAAAAATTCAGGGCTATTTAATTAGTTCAGTTCAGCTTAAATAGATGATATGGAAAAACAAGAAATTATATAGGTATTTACAAAATTGACAATGTCTAGAAGTATTTTCTCTTTATATCTTTACACTAATAATGTGATATTATTTTCATAAATCCAGAAGCCTAAAGCATTGAGCCAAGCTTTATTTATTTATTCATTCATGAGAGACACACACAAAGGGAGAGGCAGAGACACAGGCAGAGGGAGAAGCAGGCTCCATGCAGGGAGCCTGACGTGGGACTCGATCCCAGGTCTCCAGGATCACGCCCTGAGCACGCAAAACTTCTAAGCCACCGGGGCTGCCCTGAGCCAAGCTTTAAAATAAACTTACGTTTTTGGTTCCCCAGCAAAATTCTAATAAAAGGATTCCCCTACCTTTTATTAATGGCAATATTAACTGATGGGGGGGGGGGGATGAATTCTCTCCTTTCATTGGTTACAAATCAGGACTGTATCCAAGTTATAGAATTTGTCACCATAAGATACAAAATTCCTTTGGTCCAAGGTGGTGTCTTGGTCATTTGTTCTGAATTTTTTCAAAAAGAATTATAAGCAGAGGGCTAAAATAAAGCAGTGCACTTTACCACGTTTGCATAAATCTGTTTGACAGCCAGAGTCTCAGTAATTTACTAAGGCTGTGTTTCTCACAAGGAACCATCCCTCCTACAGGGGCAGAACCACTTTTTTTATGAGAATTAGTATTTAGTGACCTATCTGCAGATACTGTTGCTTAACAGACAGCTGAACAAATTCATACTAACCTGTTTATGTTCCTTAAAGAAGCAAACACCTCAAATTTCTGAAAAACTATATCATTAGAAAATCATTGGGTGTTTCCTTTTTTAACAGGTCCTTATAGTACTTTGCACATGCTTTGCATTTTACAAATCCTAACTCACTAAATCCTTATAATAGCTCTAGTATCCTTATTTCACAGATTAGAAAACATGCACAGAGAGCTTAAGTAACTTGTCCAAAGTCGCATGCCCAGCAAGTAGCAGAGCCAGGTCCCCTAGCCCCAGAATCTGCTCTGAACGTCCACTTTGGACTGTGGCAGGTGAAAAAGAGCCCCCTTCCACTCACAGAGAGAGTCTGATTTTTTAAGGCTCAATTCTTTAAAAGTTTCAAAAGATAAAAACAAAAGTTTGCTTAGGAGAAATATTATCCACCACCACATAAAAATAGATTACTTTTGCCCCAATAAAGAGGGGCAGAAGGACCCTAACTTTAAAGGTTGCCTAAAACAGCCAACATCTTAGAGGCAATTGCATAACAATCCTAAAGAACGTGTGACAGAACATGAACCAAATGTTCCAAAAGTGTTGTGACAGGATACTGGTCTACAAACTACAATATGTGCTCCTATTTTCTGCGTGGTTGACATATTACTACAGACAGATTTACTACTTTATTTCTAAAAATTGCTATAAAGTTCCAATTCATTCCTGCAGGTGTTTTATATATCAACACAATCTAAGGACGTAATCTAAAGCTACATTTTCTATATCTATAACCAAGATTAGAATTTGGTTTTCACTGATAAAATTTGCAGCTGGCCAATTCAAAAGAAGGGGGAAAAGTACTGTCTTGCCTGCAGAGCAGAGCTCAAAACAGACACCTGATTCAGGCCTGGGGGATGCCTCAGAGAATTTAGAAATAAAAATCCAAAGCAAATTCCCTTATAGTAAAAAGAGTCCTGCAAACTTGTCATTTCCTATGCTCACGCAGGAACCTTTAAAGGACGCTCCCACAATGCACCTTCAATTTCACCTTCGGTAGGGCTCTGACAAAGCAGGAAACCTCACACTATTTCCAAGTCACAGCAAACCCCCTGTGGTCTTACCTCCATAGGGGAATGTGGGTGGAGGGCCTGCTCCCCTGTCTCAGGGAGCAGGGATTCCAGAGGGAAGACTTCACCCTGGCCCCCATACCACAGCTGCCCTGCAGATCTCTTTTGTTTTGGCCTGGTGAAGAAACAAAAAGTCACAAACCAGGGCATGTTAGTTTATGTGGGAAACCAAAAAAAAAGACAAGGAACACCCATGACATATATTACCATCTGGGTATATTATAACTCTCATTGCTTTCATTTTAACAAATACAAGAAACTCTCCTAAAAATACCCAAATTTTAAAATTATTATTGCAATTGTTATTACTGTTGTTAATATAGAGCATTCCTCTGTCCAAGGCCTTGTTTTTTAAGAATGGTCTTATAAGATTCATTTCCAAACATATTTTGAAAACGAATATTTCCGTGTGTTCATTACAAAATTATCTGTTATAACATTTCTTTAAGTCACTCACTGTTCTTTTATTTTTTTTTTTTTTTTTTTCACTCACTGTTCTTTTAATATGTAATCTAAGCAGGGGAGTTTCTCAACTGGGCCCTGCAGACACATTCTTTTGATTTCACTAATGAGTTCAATAAGAAATTTGTTTTTATTTTATATTTTTGTTTTAATGATAAAGACTTCAGTTTAAGTCAGTGTTTTTCAAAGTGGGAAACTTATTCCCAGGGGTCCCTGAGAATTTTTTTCTTTAAAAAGAGTCCTTACATTGGTGACATTAATTAATTTTTAATTAAAATTTCCTTTAGAGTGCCTGAGTTGCTCAGGCAGTTAAGCATCTGCCTTCAGCTCAGGTCACAATCCCTGGGGGCCTTGGGATCTTGGGATGAGTCCTGCATCAGGCTCCCTGCTCAGCAGGGAGTCTGTTGCTCCCTTTACCCTCCCTCCTCCCTTCTTGTGTGCTCTCTCTCTCTCTCTCTCTCTGTCATGCACTCTCTCTCAAATAAATAAAAATCTTAAAATATAAAATAAAATAAGCTTTCCTTTAAAGTTTCCCCAGCTTACTCTTACAATTTATGCTGCTTTCTGGAAGACATTATTTTCTTTTATGTTCCAAAACCCAACCAGTATTCATTGAAATTTGCTAAGCCATATTAAGAGGTAAAAGATGCATATAGAGGTGATAGGAAATATAATAAGATAACTAAGGAACAGAAAATTATTACATGTTAGCTATCAAATGTGACTATAAGGCTAGAACAATGGAGATGATCAAAGCAAGGTAAAAAGTGAGCTGAGGATTTAGTGGGTGCAGACAATGGAAAGAACATTGTGAACAATGACAAAGGAATGCTAAGGCTACAAAGCAGGAGTGTCTGAGAGACTGGTCCTGAGAAAGAAGCTAGAATAAGAATAAATTATCCACTTTTCTGTAAGAGACTATGAGGGCCTCACAATCCTATTTCCATTAGTCTCCATAAAAAAGCCAAGGCTTCTGGAGCATCTGGGTGACTCAGTTGGTAGAGAAAATGCCTCTTGGTTTTGGCTCAGGTGGTGATCTTGGCATTGTGAGATGGGGCCCCAAGTCAGGCTCCTGTCAGCTCCAGGATGGCTCCACCCTCAGCAAGGAGTTGGCTGGAGATTCTCCTTCTCCCTCTACTCCTCCCCCATTCACACACTCTCTCTCTAAAATAAATAAAAAAATCTAAAAGCAAGCAAGCGAGTCAAGGCTTCTAAGTCATTGCTTATCACCTGGATTCTTATCATCATATGACTTCTTAGCAGCCCCTAACTTAATTCAATCTTTCTCCCTTTCTCAACCTTCCAGCTTCCCTCTGAAATTTATGACAAATTAGCAGTAAAATGCCTTATATATTCCACCTCTGGAAAACTCTGGGCCCTCAGGTCTTTGATTTTCTCCTTTCTAGTGATCTACTCTTCCATCCTATTCCAGGTGCCTAGACTGTCCAGGTCTTTTCAACAGAAATGATGGCTCCATCTCCTGAATCTCAGTTTCAAGCATTCCTCTCTGACCTTTAGTCTTTATTGTTCCAACTCATGACCCCTAGTCTTGGCCCCAACAATTCCTGACCCTCGCTGGGATCTCCAACCCATTGTCCCTTCTTCACTGTCCACAACCATGAGTAATCTCACTTTAAATTTAAGACCACCGTCCTCAATGGGTTCTTAATGCTACTGTGTTTTCCTTATCAGTTGACTCTCTTATTCTCCAAGAGGTTATTATATTTCTCTTACTCTTTCCTCAAATCTTCATACCTTTTACCCTCTACTTGAACTCAATTGATGACCTTGCTTCATATTTTACTTAGAATATTTTTTTAAAGCCCTCAGAAGAAAATACCTCACCTTCCAACCACCACATCTGCCTATTTATGTGTCTATAGGTCTCTGTTCCAATTTATTTCTTTTTACTCTGCATGAATTAGTCCTGCTCTCTCTATCTGTACCCTAGATTCCATTCCTTTAACTACTTAAAGATTTTCATCCTATAGTAATTCCTCTTTTACCTGTATTCTCAGATTTCTCCCTTTCATATCATTCCCATCAACTTACATACTATAATGTTTCTGATTCTAGAAAATCTTACTTAACCCCACGTATACATCTCATCCCCATTTCTCTGCTCCTTTTGTAGTAAAATTCCTCAAAAGAGTTATCTGCATTTGTTGCCCACACTTCTTTACCCACCATTTCTTCCTCAACTAGCTCCAATCAGATCACCCTTGCCAAGGTTACCCTGTGGCCAGACCAGTGGCAAATTCTCACTTTTCATCTCTTTAACCGCTTAATACCTTTGACCTAGGAGCTCACTCTCTCTTCTTTAAGACATTTTATTGGGCTGCAGGGCTATGGAACATTGGTGCTTTCCCTCTTACTCTACTGGCTAGTCCTTCTATGCTGGCTCTTTTTTGCTCTCAGAACCTAAATGTTGGCTTATCCAAGGGTAGGATCTTTGATCTCCTTTTCTTCTGTTGAGACTCTCTCTCAAAGTGTTATCATCTAAAATCATCTCTTTAAATGTATCTACACATTGTTGATTTTCAAATTTTTATCTCTAGCATAGGCCTCTGTCTTGAACTCCAAACTCATGTATTTAGTTGACATCTCCACATCTCCCATCAATTTCCTCAGTAGAAAAATCTAGTTTGGGATCCCTGGGTGGCGCAGCGGTTTGGCGCCTGCCTTTGGCCCGGGGCGCGATCCTGGAGACCCGGGATCGAATCCCACGTCGGGCTCCCGGTGCATGGAGCCTGCTTCTCCCTCTGACTGTGTCTCTGCCTCTCTCTCTCTCACTGTGTGCCTATCATAAATAAATAAAAAAAAATAAATAAAAAAAAAATAAAGTAACTCTACAATCCTTTATAAGGTATCTGTGAGAGTAATAAAACTATATAGGTTTTCTCCTTAAAAATATATCCTCTGTTTTCTCTCCTTTCTTGTGCTCTTTCCTTTGAAAATCCCACCAATGATCCTCTGAGAAGCCCATATCCCATTCCCACTTCTCAAAATAATTGGTTGAATTATAAAACTAATCATTGGCTTCCAGTAAACATGTTATTTAAAAAAAAAAAAAAAAAAAAGAAAAATCTAGTTTGCTCTTCCTTCAAATTATTACTTCCCACTCTTGCTACTGCAGTTAAATGCCATAATCTCTAAACTATACCATTTTTCTCACTTATACAATTGTGATCACTCTAGTCTCCCTGCTTCTGATCTTGCTTCCCACCCATCAACATACATACATGCACAGACACATACTTAGTCTGTACTTTCTATGTACAGTTCACATTGGTGAATAATCTGGCCCCTTCTTAGAGCAGGCTTCCTATGCAAGATCACATTAGGCTACAGGCATCATGAGGCAGGAACCATGGCTATCCTAATCAACCCTGTATTCCCTGCTCCTGCCATAATGTCTTGCATCTAACAGGTATCCATAAACATTACCAAATTAACCAACGGCTTTTCCAGAGATAGAAACCCACAGTTGAGAATCTAAAAACAGTGAAATTTTGCAACAACCATTGAGAGAGATGCACCTCTAGAGGCTAACAAGACACAGACCCAAGGGCTTTGGGTGTTCAGGCCAGGACTTGAGAGGTAGCAGAACACATCGAATGTGGAAGAATTGGCATCGATTTGTCCAGATAGGAAGCAAGCATGTGATATAAACATTATGACTAAAGCTTAACCTGGAAGCCAGAAATTCTAGCCTGAGGAAGGGGTTTCCTGATCTCAGCCAGACCTGTTAACACAGAGCAGAAAAACCAAACCCCCAGACTGGAGCACATAAGCGTACCTACTAAAGTTAGCTGAAAGGAGAGAGTTAACTGCCATGAAAAGTAGAAATAATACCCAATGCCTTTGCGTATCAGTCTTAGAGATCTAGAGATAAAAATTTTAGAGACAGAGATAAAAATTACCAGACTACTATCTGGCCATTATGAAATGCTAAAGGCACTAATACTAACAGAGAAAAAAAAAAAAAAACCAGAACATAAAGGGTCTTTGGCTACTCCCCAAGTGTGACAGAAAGGAAGGAAGCATTCATTAACTTCAAGTCTCCTCCCTCCCCACTTACCTTTTCCCTTGGAGAAAGGACAACATATTTCCTTTTTTGCCTCTGGTCCCCTTTGAGACACTGTCCCCCTAGTACTCCTTTTGGCTCTCTCTACTGAACGCTGAAACAACTTCAACTCTGTTTCAAAAATCAAGCAAACCAATTGTTCAGGCCTCCTTTGAAAATCAAAAGTTTCAGAGGGTTTTGTGCATTCTTTAATTAAGGCTTTTTGTTCCTCTTCTTTTCTCTTTTATCTTCACCAAATTTTCTCTTGCTTTTCCTTAAATGTAATTTTACTAAATTTAAATGCATAAACAAAGGATATACATGTGTAGAGTTCATGCACATCTGTAAAAACATATAAATTAGTTAAATTTTATAGATTTTTTTTCTCATATGAATTATTTTCCAGTCTCTCATTGTGCCAAGTATCTTCAAAACTTCACCAGGTACTCTTTCAACTTTTCTCAAAGCCCAAAATTGTTCAAAATCTGAAGTTTGAGAGGGAGAAAAACTTCACTGGGAATGCTAATCTATAACTTTGCATTTGACCTGGGATGGTCTCAGATTTCATTCTGTTGGATAGAAATCTCTTTCAACATTATTTTTCCAGAGAGCTAAGTGGTGTGTATCTTTAAAAGGAAAAAAAAAAAAAAAAGACAGACTGAGCCTCCCAAACTGGTTCTTCAGTTATTTGACTTTTCTTAAATAACTCCAACTTCAACTCAGCTGGAATTTCAAGCAACACTTGAGTGTACTTGTATCCTTGCCTGGTTGCTTTTCTCTTTCCTGTATTTTTACTAACTTGTATTTTAGCTTATAAGTTTATCTTCCAGAGGAGGATATAATGGTCTTCTTAATAGAATTCTGCAGCTCTATTGCTTTTTATAGGTATTGTTCTGTCAAACTATTGCAGCCCACTAAGGTATGGTATGGGATTTGGATATTTATATGGTGGACATGCAGCATCAACGTATTTGGAGGGGATATATAACTTGACGTGGGGAGAGGCACATTAGTTGGAAAGGGTGATATGCCTGAAAAGCATATTTTTTTAAAGTCTTTGTTATCTTTAGGAAAACCTCATGTAGAAACACTAGAAACACTAGAAAAGCATCATGTCCCAAGGGCTTTGATGTGGCACAGTTCTGGTTACAGCGTATTTTCTTTGTATATACTGGTCCATTAAGCTCAAACCAACCTCATAATTATGTGATTGTGACAAGATTAACTGAATGGACAATCCAAAAGTCCTGAAGGTCAACTGAGGAGCCCTCTATCCAATAATACTTTCACTCTTCAGTTATTTTTAGGTTGGCTTGGTGAGAATGTGCTGTGCAGCTATGCAGAGGATTATGCATGTTTTGTTCCAAGACCCATTTATTACTATTGTGTGGGTTGAAATGTGTACAACTTACCAAACCTAGGCACAATGTATATGATTGATCTCCAAAAAAAAAAAAAAAAGAACAGTTCTTATTTATAAGAGATTTTCAAGGTGTAGAAAAATACAGTTTCTAACAAACACCCATGTATCAACACCCAGAATTGATCATTGTTAACATTTTAATAAATTCTTTGTCTTTGCATTTAAGAAATAAAACACTGCTGATAAAGTCTCCTAGAAAAAAAAAAAATAAAAAAAAAAAAATAAAGTCTCCTAGATTTCCCCCTCACCTCCAGTCCAGACTGATTAACCTCCCAGTCTCTTCACTTTCATGAATTGTGTGTATCCTTCCAGAGTGTTTTGTTATAATTTTACATATACATATATGTGTGTTTGTATATAGTACATATGTGTATGTTTATATACAGAGAGCTATGCTTTATAAATGAATGTACTTGTCTATTTTATAATGCCACATAAGTAGCACATAATCTATACTTGCTTTTTCATTCAAAGCTATGATTTTTAAATCCTTCTGTACTGTATATGTGGACTGAGTTCATTTTTCTTAATTGCTAAGTAATATTCTACAGTATTTTTTAATGATTTATTTATTTATATTATATAGAGAGAGTGGGGACGGAGTCTCAAGCAGACACCATGCTGAGCACAGAGCCCAACATGGGGCTTGATTTCATAACCCTGAGATCACCACCTGAGCTGAAACGAAGAGCTAAACACTTAACCTACTGCATGCCCCACGCGATCCCAAGAGATTCTCATTCCTGTCTCTCAGTTCACATGGGCAACAATTTCTCTAGCCTGTGAAGCATGACTAGAATTGGAATTGTTGGGTTGAAAGGTATAACAATGAAAATTTCATAAGTATTATCAACATGTATTCCATAGGGATTGCATTAATTTAGATTCTATCGTAATGAACTATTCTACTTGTCCACATTCATTCTACTTGTCCAATCATTAATACTATCTGATTTTCCAATTTTTTTAATCTAAAAAGTGATTTGCTTTGTCTTGAATCCTAGTAAAGTCAAATATTAGTGTCATATACTAGTCACTCAGTTTTCCTTCTCTGTGATATGTGCTCAATTTCTAGACTGAGCAAATCTTTTTTTTTTTTTAAGATTTTTTTTATCTATTCATCTGACAGAGTGAAAGCGAGTGAGAGCACGAGGCAGGGGGCAGAGGGAGAGGGAGAAGCAGGCTCCCCTCAGTGGGGAGCCTGCTGCAGGATCCATCCCAGAAACCTGGGTTCATGACCTGAGCCAAACCAGATGTTTAACCAACTAAGCCACCCAGGTGCCCCTAAGACTGAGCAAATCTTAAAAGAAATTTAAAACCCAGTTTCCCAAAAAAAGCAAGCCTACTAAAATTTTGGCATAAGTAAACATTTAAGCTGGTATCTTAAAATATTTTCTCAAATATTTTTTTTCATTTTTGTGCATCATGTGGAATGACCTATTTTATTTTTTCTTAATGTAAGTAAAATATACTTCTTGAAATGATAGTGAACCAAATATCTTCAGTGTTCAACCCAGTGTTTGGCAAATGATAGGTGCTCAATAAATACCTGCTCCATGAGTAAATATAAGGACTAAGGTAGGAGGTAATTTTAGAAGAAGAATTTCAGAAATAGCGCTCTGCTAAAGATAAAATTATATACAAAAACAGTTAAAAATACAGTCCATACTTCTATCTCCTAATCACATTATCTCATGTAATGACTTAGATTGATGGGTCCACTTTTTAGGTTCAAAATCAAATGCTTCTAATGCTAATGTCTTATGCAAAGTGATTTTTTTTTTAATTCAAGTAGAGTTGACAGGTAAGTTTACATCAGTTTCAGGTGTACAGCACAGTAATTTGACAAGTCTATATATTATGCTATGCTCACCACAAGTGTAGCTACCATCTGTCACCATACAACACTGTTACACTGACTATATTCCCTAACCAAGGTGACTTTCAGGGACTCATCATGAAAAGCTTACACAGAAAGCTTTCATGTCTTTCCTCTTTGTGCCCTGGCTTTAATCACTTGGTGCTCATCACAACAAGTGCACTCCTTAAGCTTCATCAACTCATTTCACTCATCCCCCACCCACCTCCTATCTGGTAACCATCAGTTCTCTATAGTTGAGTCTCTTTCTTGGTTTGTCTCTTTCTCTGTCTCTCTCTGTCTTTTTTCACCTTTCCTTGTGTGTTTTGTTTCTTAAATTCTACATCTGAGTGTAATGGGTATCTTTCTCTGACTTATTTCACTTAGCATTATACCCTCTAACTCCACCAGTGTTGTAGCAAATGGCAAGATTTAATTATTTTTTATGGCTGAATCATATTCCATTGCATACACCACATCTTCTTTATCCATTAATCTATTGTGGACATTTGGGCTGCTTCCACACCTTGGCTATTATAAATAATGCTGCTATAAACATAAGGGTGCATATATCCCTTTGAATTAGTATTTTTGTATTCTTTGGGAAAATATTCAGTAATGGAATTGCTGAATTGTAAGGTAGTTGTATTTTTAACTTTTTTTTTAAGTAATCTCTACACCCAGTGTGGGGTTCAAACTTACAACCTAAACATCAAGAGTCCTATGCTCTACTGACTGAGCCAGCCAAGCACTCCTCTATTTTTAACTTTTTGAGGAACTTTCATACTGTTTTCCACAGTGATTGTACTAGTTTGCATTCCCACCAACAGTGCAGAAGGGTTACTATTTCTCCACATCTTCACCAACACCTGCTGTTTCTTGTGTTGTTGATTTTAGCCATTCTGACAGGTGCGAAGTGATATCTCATTGTAGTTTTAATTTGCATTTCCCTGATGATAAATGATGATGAGCATCTTTTCAAGTATGTGTTGGCCATCTGGATGTCTTCTTTGGAGAAATCTTTGTTTGAGTCTTCTGCCTCTTTTTTAATTGGATTATTTGCTTTTCAGGTGTTGAGTTTTATAAGTTTTTTGTATATTTTGGATACTAATCCTTTATCGGATGATATGTCATTTGCATATATCTTCTCTCATTCCATAGGCTGCCTTTCTGTTTTTTTTTTCCTTTGCTATACAGAAGCTTTTTATCTTGGTATAGTCCCAATAGTATGTTTTTTATTTCCCTTGCCTTAGGAGACATATCTAGACAAAAGTTGCTATAGTCAATGTCAGAGAAATTACTGCCCGTGTTCTCTTCTAGAATTTTTATGGTTTCAGGTCTCATATTTAGGTTTTTAATCCTGTAATAGGGTTGTTTTTTATTGTTTTTGTTTTTAGGATTCTGAAATATACTCCCAGAAATCACTCTCCACCCCCCACCAAGCTTAATCATTTAAATCTAATCTGTTAGCCATTAAATGGGCCATTTCTAAACTGTCATTATTTTAGTAACAGTAACATTTAAAATATCTAGTACTGAGAATTCAAAATAATGCCAACTATAATTTCCTAATGCAGTAGCTAGTTTTTTCCTTGTAAAACAAAACAGTGAAGTTTCCCATATAAGAAACTCTATACCTGGACCATTTTCACCTTGCAATATGTATTCTCAACTCGCTCTTTCATGTTGACACCTTTGCAAAATCAACAAAGTGGTCCAATATCAAAGCTCTCTGTTTAGAAAATAGGGTTACAGGAAAGCTGAATCATCATATTGCTTTACTATCTCAAAATAATAAATACTGAAACTGCTTCTCTTTATTTCCCCAGTGATGCACATGGTGCACATGGTGAAGAGATGGGCTTCACAGCAAACTCAGGAGAAATGAAAGAAAGTTAGCCTCTTAAGGAAAGCAGCTAACAAAAATATCATGCCTTTTATGATAGAGGGCAGCATTCTCACCCTGGTATGCCAAGGACTGTTTCCTTGGTAAAATGGGATTAGGAAAAGCATATTAACATATTAACAGAGATATTAATTAATGAATTAACATTAATGTCAACATACTAACCATTAAATATTACATGTAATATTTAATGTTGGCACAGTTACATTAATATTAATGTTGTAAAGTCTTAGTTCTAGAGTAAAAAAAAAATCCCATTTTTAACTTTTCTTTTTCAAGATTTTATTTATTTATTTATTTATTCATGACAGGCAGAGAGAGAGAGAGAGGCAGAGACACAGGCAGAAGAAGCAGGCTCCATGCAGGGAGCCCAACATGGGACTTAATCCCGGGGCTCCAGGATCACACCCCAGGCTAAAGGTGGCGCTAAACCGCTGGGCCACCAGGGCTGCCTATAACTTTTTTTTTTAAGTAGGCTCCATACCCAGTGTGCAGTCCAACACAGGGCTCTAACTCATGACTATGAGATCAAGATCTGAGCTGAGATCATGTCAGATCCTTAACCGACTAAGCCACCCAGGCACTCCCCGTTTTTGACTATGTTTAACCCCACATTTTCTAAACTTTAAAGAGTCCTTTTTAAAATGTAATATCTATAGAATTAATGTTCTACAGAACATAGTTTGGAAAACTCTGATATAAGATAACAAATATAATTTGTTATTTGATTTAAACAGTTATGCATCTCATTAGTATATTTCAGCAACAAATATTTCCTCTACTGGTGACTTATATCTGCCAAAATGAGGTTCCAGAATGTTGTCCCTGGGTCACATGTTTCAGAGAAAGAGTCCCAGACCAATATTCAGGCCCTTTTCTCCCCGTCTGCCTTTTTGCCCTACAAATGGCCTTCTATTTAGTCCTCAAAAAACGGTAAGAAACTCTCTGACCTGAAATGCTGCCCACCCCCCACCTCAATTCAAACATTAGGTTTGAAAACTACTGTACCTCTGTCTCTGGTAATCTGAGTCAAATATCTGAGCTTCTCCTGACCTCCAGTGTGAAGATGAATTACCATCAGGCCTTAGGAAAGTAAAGGAGCATTCTGAATCACCCCCCAAATTAAGCTGGGTTCATATATAGTCTTTTTTTTTTAAGATTTTATTTATTTTGAGAGAGAGAGAGAGAGAGGGAGAGAGCACAGGCAAGAGGAGGAACAGAGGGAAAGGGAGAAGCAGGCTCCCCACTGAGCAGGGAGCCCACTGATGTGGGGCTTGATCCCAGGACCCTGGAATTGTGACCTGAGCCAAAGGCAGATACTTAATTGACTGAGCCTCCCAGGTGCCCACATATACAGTCTTTTTAATTGTGGTGAAAAACACATAGCATAAAATTTGCCATCTTTTTTTTTTTAAGATTTTATTTATTTATTCACGAGAGACACAGAGAGAAAGAGAGGCAGAGACATAGGCAGAGGGCAAAGCAGGTTCCATGCAGGGCGCCTGATGCAGGACCTGATCCCGGGACTCCAGGATCATGCCCTGAGCCAAAGGCAGACACTCAACTGCTGAGCCACCCAGGCATCCCAAAATTTGCCATCTTAACCATTTTTAAGTTTGTAGTTCAGGAGTGTTAAGTATATTCACATTATTGCACAATAGATCTCCAGAACTTTTTGATCTTATAAAACTGAAAATCTATACTCATTGAATAACAAGTCCCCATTTCTCCCTCCCCCTCCCTAGCCCCTGACAACCACCATTTTACTTTTTTCTGTGTTTATAAATTTGACTTTAGACTCTCCATGTAAATGGAATCATACAGTATTTTGTCTTTTTGTGACTGGTTTATTTCACTTAGCCTGATGTCCTCAAGTCCATCCACATTATAGTATGTGACAGGCTTTTCTACTTTTTTAAGACCAAATAATATTCCATTATACATGTACCAAATTTTGTTCATTTGCCCATTGATAAACATTTGATTTGCTTTCAACACTTGGCTATTGTAAATAATGCTACAATGAATGCAGGTGTGCAACTATCTCTTTGAGATCCTCTTTCAATTCTCTCGAATGGCTGGATCCTATGGTAATTCTATTTTTATTTTTGGGGGGATCTTCTATACTGTTTTTCACAGCGCCTGCATCATTTACATTCTCACCAACAGTGCTGAGGATGTGGATGCTCCACATCCTCACAACCCTTATTTTCTGGGCTTTTTTTGATCGTCTTATATAGTTATTAGGTGTATTTTTATTGGATTTTATTTTATGAAAATTATATAACAACTCTTCATTAATCCAAATATTTGATTATCTGCAACACATACAAGTAGTCTCCAAAGAAAAATAAGTAGTTTCTCTAGTCTAAAAGGAAATCACAGTAAGAAGCAAAATTATAAATACTCAATTAAGGTAAACTACATTTAAAAGCCAGAATGAAACAAGTGAATAATTTTTGCAATTGTTTGATCTCTTATATGATTAAGATGACAAGGATTTGAGTCTGTTTTTACTCAGCTATACATTCAAATAATATTATTGCATATATTTGAACATTACAGACTATTGTATACTGTATTATGTTTAAAGGATCCCTGGGTGGCACAGCGGTTTGGCGCCTGCCTTTGGCCCAGGGCGCGATCCTGGAGACCTGGGATCGAATCCCACATCAGGCTCCCGGTACATGGAGCCTGCTTCTCCCTCTGCCTGTGTCTCTGCCTCTCTCTCTTTCTCTCTGTATGACTATCATAAAAAAAAAAAAAAAAGATATTAAGCTGCCTTTTTCAACTGTTCTTGAAATTTTATAGACATAACCATATCATGATGAATGGTGTGTGTTTCCCTGATACTCAAGAGATTTCTGGGAAATTTTACTATCAATGTTAGGAGGGTCTATTACAATAATACTAGTGCTTCAGAGGAAGGCATGGACATGGCCAACATGCACATGAGAAAATGCTCTGCATCACTTGCCATCAGGGAAATACAAATCAAAACTACAATGAGATACCACCTCACCAGTGAGAATGGGGAAAATTAACAAGGCAGGAAACCACAAATGTTGGAGAGGATGCGGAGAAAAGGGAACCCTCTTACACTGTTGGTGGGAATGTGAACTGGTGCAGCCACTCTGGAAAACTGTGTGGAGGTTCCTCAAAGAGTTAAAAATAGACCTGCCCTACGACCCAGCAATTGCACTATTGGGGATTTACCCCAAAGATTCAGATGCAATGAAACGCCCGGACACCTGCACCCCGATGTTTCTAGCAGCAATGTCCACAATAGCCAAACTGTGGAAGGAGCCTCGGTGTCCATCGAAAGATGAATGGATAAAGAAGATGTGGTTTATGTATACAATGGAATATTACTCAGCCATTAGAAACGACAAATACCCACCATTTGCTTCAACGTGGATGGAACTGGAGGGTATTATGCTGAGTGCAGTAAGTCAATCGGAGAAGGACAAACAGTGTATGTTCTCATTCATTTGGGGAATATAAATAATAGTGAAAGGGAATATAAAGGAAGGGAGAAGAAATGTGTGGGAAATATCAGGAAGGGAGACAGAACATAAAGACTCCTAACTCTGGGAAACGAACTAGGGGTGGTGGAGGGAGAGGAGGGCGGGGGGTGGGAGGGAATGGGTGATGGGCACTGAGGGGGACGCTTGACGGGATGAGCACTGGGTGTTATTCTGTATGTTGGTAAATTGAACACCAATAAAAATTAATTTATTAAAAAAATAATAATAATACTAGTGCTTTAAAACTTACAAAGTACCTGCATGCATGTTATTTTATTTAATCTTCCCAACATCCTTTGGGCTAAATATAATTACTGAAAAACTGAGCTACAAATTATCTGTCCAAAAACACATATATAATAAGTAGTTAGCTGAACCTCAAAGCCGAATGTTTTCTCTCCAATCCCTACCTCTTTTTACTCCGCCATTAGAAAACACGGTTCTATTTGGATTAGTTTAGTTTTAAAAATATTTTTTCACATCTTTTTGGAGTCTCTAAATACACGGAACATGTAGTTTTTTTTCAAATAAGCGCTCAATTAATTACATTTTGGACTTAGTTTCTGTGTGGGAAGTTAAAACAAACATGCAATGCAATACAGTTCCCAGTTTCATGAAGAGTCTACATGAACACAAGTTGTTGTCAAATATCCAGATAATGGGGCTCAGCAGCACACATCCACACCGGAGGCTTGACTCATGAAAGAAGGTTGTAGATGAGGACCAGTGCCAGGCTTTCTCCACTCCCTGCCTGCCTGCTATGCCTAAGATTTCATTAGATCAGCAGAGATGCCTTCCAAGTCTTCCAAAATTACTGAGAATTTGTGTATCCTTGGAAAAAGCAGCAAACCCAGGTTCTGATAGCAGTCTTCTGGATTGGTTACCTCAGTTTTGTTTTGTTTTGTTTTGTTTTGTTTTTCTATGCTAGCCTAGGCCTCTTTGTCTCATAAGAGAAAGAATTTAAAATTCAGATATAATGCAAAATAAATAAACAAATAAAACTCAGATATTGAATTGCTGATGGCAAATCATGATTTATCCACAAAAGTTTTGAAATATGGCTCCCATGTAAATTATAAATTCTTATACTTGGTTCATAGTAGATACAAAAATAAACATATGTATATATATTTATATTACAAGTTCATAAGCATAAGAACTTATAGATATATAAATATCTAGGGTAAAGTACATATATTACATATTATATAATTACATATAGACATAGATATACCCACTAGGAGCCAGGAATATCTCCAAAATATGTTGAAATTTTTGAAAATTGAACCAATTTTTATGAACTTTGGAAACTTAAAGAGAGAACAGTGGTTAACAGCCTAGGCTTTGAAATCAGAATGACATGGGCTTAGATTTTGGTTCTACTATTTGCCAGCTGTATGAACTCGAGCATACTGTTGAACCTCTCTAAGATTCCTGATCTCTAAGAGGGAAATAATAACATCTACCTTTTAGAATTCCTATGAGAATTAAATATAAAATAATGACAGGCTTTGCACATTTCCTGGCACATAGAATGTGCCAATACATTGTAACTCTTATTTGCATAGAGCCTTGGTTTCATTTCTCTTGGCATCAATTCCTACAGAATAATCCTATTAATGTTGAAAATGTAGGTGATTAAGTTGAATCTATAATGACACTCTGACATAACTTGGAATTACATATTTGAATAATCCTTAGGATCAGTTAGTTTATTTAACACTTGTCTCTAGGGTACAAGAAAATGTTAGTTATTTGAGCTTTCTAAATTTAGTATTCCAAACCAACAAAAACTTACTACTTATCCAAAAGAAATTTTGATAAGATTTTCTATTACTCAGAACTGTTGACAAGTTACTTTTGCTTGTACTGAGTTGATCATTTTCACCTCTAGATGGAAAACAATATCCAAAGCTCTTTTGGTTGAAAGTGATAGAAATGTAACTCAAATTAGCTTAAGAAAAAGGGAATGTATTGGCTCTAGCAAGTGGAAAGTTTAAGAGTCGATTTAGCTTCAGATGGTGCTAAATGTTGCCAGAGTTCTGGTTCCCTCCGTGTGTTGGCATCATTCTGCGGAGAGCTTCTTCCATGAAGCCTAGGGTTAGGATCATAAGCTTAAGGCTTATGTGGTTCTTTCAGCTTGACAGCACAGAAAAAAGGAGCTCCTCTCTCTCTCCTAGCAGCTATACATTTTAGAGAAACAAATCTTAGAGAATATGCTTATTAATTCAGACTAGGTGAGGGACTGTGGTCATTCCCCTAGGACCACATGGCCTAGGGAGAGGAAGTTTCCAGAAGAAAATCAAGATCTGATTCGTGACAAAGGAGGATGATAGAGTGAGTAGGTAAAAACCAGAGATGTCCACAGCAGATAGTTTTAGTTGGATTGGCTGAAAACAAGGATCTCAGCAAGGCCATCATGGTATCTATTAAAATATACACTATTTTGTGGAACCACATAAAAATGTTTCAAAGGGCATTGGGATGGGACATTCTTGACTCATGCTTATTCTTCATGCTAAGCTCCACATGTGGTAAACATCTGCAAAAAAAAAAAAAATGTTGTCCTCATATGTTCTGCATCCTAAGCAGTATAGTATGTGTGTAATTACATGAAAAAAAGAGGAAATTATTTTTCCATATTGCAAAAGCAAATAACATTTTTTTAAAGATTTTATTTATTTATTCATGAGAGACTGAGAGAGAGGCAGAGACATAGGCAGAGGGAAAAGCAGGCTCCCTGTGGGGAGCCTGATGCGGGACTCAATCCCAGGACTCCAGGATCACGACCTGAGCTGAAGGCAGACTCAACCACTGAGCCACCCAGGCGCCCCAAATAAGACTATTAATAAATAATAATCATATACAATTACATGAAAAAGAAACGAAAGAAAAAAATTCCCCATATTAAAAAAGCATATAGGGCAATCAATAAATAATAGTCTAAAATTTAGCCAGCTTCAAAATAAGAACAAAAAAGTTAACATTCTATAACCAAATTACATAATACCAAAAATAAAACAAAAGGAAGACATTAGCATTACTTGCATTAGCAAATGACTATTGAGTCCATTTTCCTAAGTAAAACAATTATATTTGCAAGGGAAAATAAGTCATTTTGCATACAAAAAATGCAAAAAGGAAAACTTTATTTTCTTTGTTTAGCCTCAAGGATGAAAATAACTTTTAAACTCCTGATTTCATTCTCCAGCATTTCAGTACACAAGTTCATAAAATACTGATGCCTCTCAAATTAGAAGATTCTTGCTGAGACCTCACTTTGCTCTGCAAACATGATCTCATCTTTCAGCTTGGTTATGTTCCAAATCCAGGAGTGAGGGTAAGTTTATGATCAGGGAGGAAGAAAAGGAAAATATTTACATAAGCCCCATAATACAACTTTTTTAAAAAATCTGAAAGAAATCCATGCTATATATATAAACTTTCTGATACAATCCAAATAGGGAATAGTCACAGAATATGGGGAAGAGGTTAGAATAAAAGCCATCATCCTTTGCCATGTAAACATGAAAAAGAATGAGATGAGCCATCTGAAGATATATTCCCAAGGGTGATAGGCCCAAAACTTGACACTTTTGTATCAATCTACTGTAGAGTGTCTTTCTAAATCATCAGAATATTACATAAAAAATCTCATCTGGAAGGCATCACATTCAAACATCAACTTATTAATTAATATGTAATAAACTGGTATCTTAGAAATAAAATATTGCAATGAGGAAAGTTTTTGTAACTCATGAGTTGAACATAAAGACTTTTGTTATATCTCCAGAGCCCTTTTGAAGGAGAATGGACATTATATGCCCTATCATACATGGTAAGTAACTAGTATCACTTTATGAAAATCTAATTTTTCCCCTAATATTCCCAAAATATTTACTAACTTGTATTGCAAGAGTTTCAGTACCTTCCTGATTTACCTAAATATGGCATAATGTAACATCACTGACCTTTAGTGATTATGTCTATACAACAAAATGAGAAAGGTACACTGGATAGCTTATTCAATCAATACAATTAAGAGAGAGATATTTATTCTACTCTGCATAATTCTAGCTTAGATTTATGTTTGAATTGTGGGGTTTCTTCTCTTAATGTTCTAATTTCATTGTAAACTCCCTCTTTCATTTTTTAATTTAGATTTTTATTTATTTTTTATTTTTTAAAGATTTGTTTATGTATTTATTTTAGATAGAGAGTGTGTAGGGGGTGAGGAGGCAGAGGGAGAGGAGTGAGAGAATCCCAAGCTGACTCCCCGCTCAACCCCCAGATCATGACCTGAGCAGAATCAAGACACTTAACCAACCGAGCCACCCAGGCACCCCTATCTAGACTTCTAAATCCATTTAGATTTGGATTAAGATTCACTCTATTGTAGATTAGATTCACTTCTAATTTCCTTTAAAGTATGCCTTCATGTCCCATGTTTTGCCTAGGATAGCACCATTTACACACCAGGTGTTCAGAAAGTATTCCTTAAATGAAGGACCAAAAGCCCTGAAAGGTTACAAAAAAAGAGAGCTACTGTCCACAACATGTATTTTTAGCCAGAATTTACGCTGCCAACTTCCATTTTACTGAACGAGTGTGAGGAAACCATTCTTTCTTTCACTGGTGCATTTAGGAAATGCTCATGGCTCAAGCAGAGAACTACTGTTTCCTATTCCCTTGCAGGAAAACCCACTGCAGGCCCTCACCTCACCGCCCCAACTTACAACAACAGCAAGTCTCCAGTTGAAGTTTCTTGTCTTCAGGTCCCCTTGAGTTAGGTCAATGAATCCAAGGGGAATGAGAGGGACAGTTCACTTCAGTGCACATCCTATTAGAGACCTTGCTACTAGGGAAGATGTTTTCTTAGCACCTGTGATGTTGTCCTGGATGAAGCCATGCACCTTCAGTTGCCCCCCTCCCCTGACCCTCCTCACCACTTCCTTTTGGTGACATTTATTGAAGAAATGGGTTAAAAGTCTGGTCTCTAGCATGGAATGATCTCAAGTTTGAATCCTGGGCCATTAAATTTCTCTAAGCCTCAGTGTCCTCAGCTGTGAGATAGGGTTAGTAATTGTTGCTGTGAACACTAAATGATACACTCCCTAGAAAGTATCGAGCACAGTAAGTACTTCATGAGTGTTAGTTATCATTAGAACCTGTTACACCCTAATTTAATGTTGATTATTACCTCTATTTTGGATTCAAAGGGCAATCTAAATGTAAAGTCAGTTTTTACTCTTTGATTCAGAACAGATCACTAAGAGGTTCTAAGTTTAAGATAAAGTGACTAATAAAATCAAAGAGTAGCAAATAAGACATCACAATCTATCATCAGCTCTGCCACTAACTAGCTGGGTAATCTTAAACTTTTGGCTCTCCTTTGTAAAACAGAGAAAAGCATAATTTTCTACGGCGATATATGCAGATTTAATTAATCACAGAGAAAACAATCACTTATATATGGTAAATTTTGAGCTAACATTATGAACTTTCATACTTTTTTAAATCAAGAAAAATAATAAATCATGATATATTTATTTTATAGGTGTTCTTTTAAAAAAAAGATTTATTTATTTATTTTGAGAGAGAGAGAGAAAGTGTGTGCACTTGGGAGGAGATGGGTTAGAAGGAGAGGGAGAAAGAATCTCAAGCAGACTCCCCATTGAGAAGGGATCCTGATACAGGCTCAATCCCACAATCCTGAGATCATGACTTGAGCCAAAACCACGAGTTGGACACGTAACCAACTAGACCACCCAGGCACCCCTCCATAGGTGTTCTTGAACTTAATCTATGATGAAGATAAAGAGAATATTGTGACAGTGTATGACTTATTCTTAGGTTGAGATTGGTTAAATGTGAAGCATTTCACTTCTACCTACTAAAATAAAAGCTCCCCAATGCCATCTCTGTATTCTCAATACTATGAGCAAAGCATGTGGGAAGCCCTATAACACTTGCTCAACTAGTGAACAAAAGGATGATGGAAAATGGTTCTTTATGAATGTAATCAGGGCTCCTATCTAAGATTGCCTGATATTTAGAAGTTGTTAGGTAATTTTCCATTTCTAAGCATTTTCTCCAATTCTTAAATGATGTTAGTCTAGAGGGTTCACATCTCTGTAAAACCTAGTAACACAGGCAAGTCTGGTCAAGTACTGGGTTTGTTTGTTTGTTTTACACATTTACGTCATGTACAGATTATAGTGCAATTTTAACAAGGAAAAAAAATTGGGATCTGAGGGTTGTTTTTTTTTAAGTTTTTAGTTACTTTTTTTTTTTTTTTTTTAAGATTTTACTTACTTATTCATGAGAGACACCGAGAGAGGCAGAGACATAGGCAGAGAGAGAAGCAGGCTCCATGCAGGGACCCCGATATGGGACACTTGATCCCGGGACTCTGGGATCACAACCTAAGCCAAAGGCAGACACTCTATCACTGAGCCACCCAGGCATCCCAGGATCTGAGGTTTTAACTCTACAGGGTCAAGATCACTAATTAGAAAATAAACTTTTTGTTAAAAAAAGATGAGATTCCCTTTTTTGTTTTTTGTTTTTTTTGGGTTTTTTTTTTAGAGACTTTTTAAAAAAATTTTTTTTCTTTTATTTATTTATGATAGTCACACACACAGAGAGAGAGAGAGAGAGAGAGAGAGGCAGAGACATAGGCAGAGGGAGAAGCAGGCTCCATGCACCGGGAGCCCGACGTGGGATTCGATCCTGGATCTCCAGGATCGAGCCCTGGGCCAAAGGCAGGCGCCAAACCGCTGCGCCACCCAGGGATCCCAAGATTCCCTTTTTTGAATAATATGTTTTGACCATTATTTTTACTAAAGTAACTTCTTGTTTGGGCATTGCAGTAAAACTACCTATATGTCATGAGACTGTTAACGTCAGAATTCTATTTTGTTTGAGATAAACCCTTCTTACTGATTCATATCAAAGACAAGATATCTTGTTTTTCTGTACAGGCAACTACAGAAAATAGCCAGTTATTTATGTTCCACTTTAAACAGACCCCAGACAACGAGATCTCTGAAACTGGAATCAAGCTTTGAAAAATATGAATAATGAGATAATTATGGTGAAAGATTTTACAATTTTTTTAATTTAAATTCAATTTCCCAACATATAACACCCACTGCTCATCTCATCAAGTGCCCTCCTTAATACCTGTCACCAGTCACTCCATCCTCCCTTCCACCTCCCCTTCTGCAACCCTTTGTTTGTTTCCCAGAGTTAGGAGTCTCTCATGGTTTGTCTCCCTCTCTAATTTTTCCTTTATAATCCCTTTCACTATTTCTTATATTCCACATATGACTGAAAACATATGGCGATTGTCCTTCTCCAATTGACTTACTTCACTCAGCATAATACCTCCAGTTCCATCCACATCAAAGCAAATGGTGGGTATTCGTCTTTTCTGATGGCTGAGTAATATTCCACTGTATATATAGACTTCCTCTTCTCCTCCTCCTCCTCCTCTTCTTCTTCTTCTTCTTCTTCTTCTTCTTTTTTCTTCTTCTTCCATCTTCTTTATCCATTCATCTGTTGAAGTACATTGTGGCTCCTTCCACAGTTTGGCTATTGTGGACACTGCTGCTATGAACATTGGGGTGCAGGTGTCCTGGGATCTCACTATACCAGTATCTTTGGAATAAATACCCAGTAGTGCAATTGCTGGGTCATAATTATGGTAAAAGATTAGCTGTAGTAAGCATTTGATA
This sequence comes from Vulpes lagopus, assembly GCF_018345385.1. NCBI lineage: Eukaryota > Metazoa > Chordata > Mammalia > Carnivora > Canidae > Vulpes > Vulpes lagopus. Next base: position 145,976,990 of record NC_054826.1, on the reverse strand, counting down.
TGTTCTCATGCACATTTTTATGTTTTTATAAGCCTGGGTGACTCAGTCAGTTGAGTGCCCGACTATTGGTTTAGCTCAGGTGATGGTCTTGGGATCATGAGATTGAGCCTGGTGTTGGGCTCCCTGCTTAGCAGGGAGACTGCTTGGGGTTCTCTTTCTTCCCCCCACTTGCATGTGGTCTCTTTCTCTCTAAAACATCTTTAATAAAAAAAAATAAGATGGGGTACCTGGTGGCTCAGTAGTTAAGCATCTACCTTTGGACTCAGGTCTTAATCCCAGGGTCCTGGGATTGAGCCCTGTAATGGGCTCCCTGCTCATTGGGGAACCTGCTTCTTCCTCCCTACTTACTCTCCTGTGCTCTCTCTGTCAAATAAATAAGATACAATAAGGTAAATAAAATAAAATAAAATAAAATAAAATAAAATAAATAAAATAAAATAAAATAAAATAAAATAAAATAAAATAAAATAAAATAAAATTACTCTACTTAAGGGGTGCCTGGGTGGCTCAGTGGGATAAGGAACTGACTCGATCTCAGCTCAGGTCCTAATCTCAGAATCATGGTTAAAGCCCCATGTTGGGCTCCATGCTGGGTATGGAGCCTACTTAAAAAAAAATAAAAGTTAAAAATAAAAGCAATCTACTCAAACACTTCTTGCTATAAGTTTGCCTACCCAGAATATTAATTGAAATAAAAAAGTAAGCACTTTCATTTATTTATATTTCTATATCTACAAATACATAGAAATACCTAAAAAATACAGCATCCATATACAGCATTATTTTTTAGAGGATAGAAGTTTCACAGTGGAATGTCTCTAATGTTTACATTAAATGAATATAGATACTAATCTCTCAAAGAATCTGAAGACTTCCTTTCTGTCCTAGACATAGAAGAGTCTTCTGATTTAATATTTAGTTTGTTCATGAATCATCATCGCTCTGCATTAAAGAAAAAAAAAAGCCCAATATATTTTACAAGGTAAAACTGCTGTCTCCTTGTTTACTTAAAATATGGTAGAAGGAAGCATGAACAAATCATAGAAAATGCATTTTGGTGATCAAAATACAAAAGATTAAAAACATATTCTGTCTACATTAATAAAGCTTTCAAAGGGATCGCAACCAATTCTGTTAGTCTCAGAAGTTCCAGTGTTGGCAGTTAAAAGAGAAAAACATGAAACATTTTGTGCAGTTTTTTCTTTGTGGATAATTAAACACAAGCCATGAGAAAACAAATGTACAGATGTACACCATATTTTCATCACTCTGAAGACTAGAGCCACGTATTGGGGACTTATTGTTCAAAAGAAACAACAACTGAACTATGGTTGAGACATGTTACTGAATCTTCTCCTAAATTGATGTTTTTTGGTAATTTTATCAAGCTTAGTCTCTGTGTTCTCCTTTTTATTTGAAGTAACTGAGTTTGACTATCGTCTTTCTTCTTCTAGGGAACCCACACACACTGTCAAATAGCCATGTGCATTATTAAGGTGTGAGTGTTGGGGTGAGGGTTGGTCTGTATGCTGGCAGGGGACCTCACCCTTCCCCGGGCTTTCTCTTCATAAAAGACAGTCACAGAGAAATTAGTACTGCCAGTTGCTATCATAAAAGCAGCACCATTTCTCCTAGGGCCTGCAAGAATTTGTCTCCTTCCATTGGGTGTGGGAATTGATGTTCATAAGTGGAAAGCGATAGGTAACATTATACATTATACTATACATACACATATGTGTGTACACAGTGTATATGTGTATATGTGTGTGTACATATGTGTATGTGTCTGTATATATATATATAAACACCCCAAATGTATATAACATGTATATGTGTGTGTACCGGGATGGGGGTGGGGGGAGGGATGGTAAGATGGGGGAGGGAAAGTATTCCAGACTCAGGAAGCAGTGAGGAGGGGGCTCCAGGAGCTGGAGAAACTGAATGAATGTCAGTGCAGCTGGATCTCAGCTACAAAGCTGGTAGGGATGGAAGAGGATATGAAGCCAGAAACACGGGCAATCGTTAGATCAAGAAAAACTTTATCACTTTTTATCCAAGGAGCAATGGGAAGACACTGAAGGGTAGAGAGGATTTGAGGATTACTGAAATTCTCACTCTGGCAACAGGGCTACAGGAGGGTCTGGGCCAGGTGGAGGGATGTGGGGAGTCTGGCTAGGTGTGGGGATCTCTTGCAGTGTTTCTGCTGCAGGAGAGTCACAGTGGGGCTGGTGCTAAACTCATGGGAGCGATGGTGACAAGAGAAGGTAATATCAACAGGGCAGTGAATATAACCATCACCTTGGAAAAAGCAGAAACTTCACAACAGTCCTTAAAATGCTGCATGCAAATCCATGCAATAGATTTTCTCTCCTGATAGTGGAAAGCCACCTGCTGGAGAGCCACCTGCTGTGTATCACCGGTATTTCCTCCACTTTTCTTCTCATTCTGGAGAAATCTGTCAGCTCAGATTCCATCACCGGTTGGGGGGGGCGGACGTGGCACCGACCTCGCCACCGGTGCACCTCAGGTACACGACTTTGATCTCGTTGGGGTCGAACTTAGGCGGCATGGTGGAGGCAGCATGGGAAAAATGGGAAGGCAATCTGGTGGCGAGTTTCCAGGCTATCTATGGCAGAGAAGGGAGGAATTTGAGGGAGGGGCAATGGAGAGATATAGACATACCTTTTAGGGGGCCAGCATTCAACGCCCTACATTCTCCATTATCCATGCCAATTCATGGATACATTCTGGAAAACATATCTTCAATTTGTATCTCTCTGCCATCGATCGCTATGAAGATGCCATGCTCCACGGCCTTATTGCTGTGACTCTTACTCAAGCCTATTTTGAAATAGGCTCCACATCCAGCATGGAGCCCAACGTGAGGCTTAAACTCATGACCCTGAGATCAAGACCTGAGCTAAGATCAAGAGTTCAGATGCTTAACTGAGCCACCGAAGGGCCCCAAAGATTTTTCCTTAAGCAATCTCTACACCCAATGTGGAGCTAGAACTCACCAGCCCGAGACCAAGAGTTGCATGCTCCACCACTGGCTGGCTCAGTGTTGAGTCACGTTTCTGCCAGTAAAAATCTAAGCTAAGAATACACCAATAGGTTGTTTATGGTAAACTTAGAAAACCTAAGAGAAATTATTTGATGAATTTAAGTGACAGTTTCTGCTATTCCACTGTAGCGTTCTTCTAGATCCATCCAGGGCTCAGTGCATGTGTGGTTCTCATTAATACTAATGTGAATTGCACACGCCAGCGCTTTACAGGAAACACACCCGAAAGCACTCAACCATTTAAGAGGCAGAAACTTCCAAGAGTCAGGCACAAGTAGTCATGTGACTGGGCGCCCTGCTACCCACAGAAACAGTTTGCAGACATAGTGTGCAAGCTTCATAACTTAAAAACTATTTTCCCCCCTAAATATATTTTGAAGTTTGAGAAGATCCAAAAAGATGCATTTCAGGGTCTATCCCAAGTCAAAAGTGGAGGTCGGAAAGCTTTTATGGTTTGTTTAGTTTTTAAAAGCTAAAAAGGATTTGTATTTTCAGACTCTTTCACCAGGGCAAGTTTAGACCAAGGAGCAAATTTCCAGGAAAGTCATTTTCCCCAGTTTGAGTGAAACTATGAGAAGAGGCCTGGATTATGTGGCCCAGGACATGGGTTCTGGCTCAAACTCTGCTGTTTACTCGGACAAATCCCTTATTCTTGAGCCTCTTAAAAAGCAATTTTTAAAAATTATTTTCCCTGCTTAAAAAAGAATACAGATTAAAAATAAACAGAAAAAGTATCTGTCGTCTCTACTTCACAGGGACACCGTGAGGTATCCTCTGTGGAAGTATTCCTCCTCTATAAGGGACTGATTGCCGCTCCCAAAAGGTGAACCTGAGGAAATAACCTCCGTTTGCACAGTATGTGTGTGCACATCCTGCCACCTAGTGGCCAAACAGAGAAATTGTTTTTAATTTCTCTCCTAGTTTTAAGGTCAAAATAATAAAATGAACCTTGTCGATATTTTTTGAAACTTTGGACCAATCATCTCAATTTATCAAATTTTTCATCAGGTTTACTGACTCTGTGAATGTTATATTACTGATGCAGCAGAAATAAACAGTAATCAGATACATAATTACATGACTAACTTACTTGAACTAAAATTTACGAGCTCCCCAACATCACATTTTTTCAATTCAGGTCTGTTTTTCTCCCTCAGCATATATTCATTTAACGTGAGCGTGGTTGTCAGGTGCTACTTTGTGCCGAGCTACCACAGGCAAGTAACCAAAGTTCCTGCTTTTAATGGTGTTTACATCATAGGGGCAGAGACAATCCATGAATAAATATAAGATATGTTAATTGATAATGAGTTCTATGAAAAGAAGCAAAGCAGAGTAGAGGGAATTGAGAGTGACTGGCAAGGCAGTATGTGTTCTATCTCAGAGTTATCAGGAAAAGTCTCTCAATAAAAAAACCTAAATGAAGTGAAAGAGGAAAACCATGCTAATATTTGGGGGGGGGGGCAAGAGTATTTTAGGACGAGGGAACAGAAGGGGTAAAATCCTAAAGGTGGGGTAAGTTTGACATGACTGAAGAACAGCAAGGAGGCCAATGGAGCAGAGTATGGGGGTGGTAGGTGACAAGGCCAGAGAGGTGGTAGGGATGCCAGTTGGTATAGGGCATGGTTAGGAATTCATATTTTGTATTGGGATCTCTAAGTCCAATGGGAAGGCACTAAAGGGTTTTGACAGCAGAATGACCTAACCATTCTGAGTTATCCTCTGACAAACAAAATAAAATACCAAATAACCTGACAGACAAGTTTAACGAAATGCTTGGGGAGAAATGATTCCCGTAAGAACAAAAATTCCCCAAAACTTGCATAAAAACAGCTCTTTCAAGGGAACTCACGTGGGGGGGGGGACGTTATAGAAGAAGAATGCATAGCATTTTTACACTGAAATAAATCAGGAAAGCCAAAGCTATTTTTTCTCAGTATTGTCAAAAAAAAATAAAAGCGTTGGTGCATAAATTTTAATACTCTCTCCAATGCAGAAAATAAATATTTACTGAATGTCCACTGTAGGCAAGTCACCTGACAAGTTCAGTTTGGATGACAAGACAGGGCTCTAACCCTAAAAGCACATAGAAAACATCTGAGAAGATAAAACATATGCACATAAAAGACAACGCAAAGCAATGTATGAATGCTGAAGGGGAGCTGGTGCCAAGGCCACAGTTTATAGGAGAATGGGCTGTGCTCATGTATGAGCTTTAAAGGGACACAGGCTCTAGGAGAGGTGGCCTGGGTCTAGCACAAACCTCAAGAAAGTCAAGAAGCTATGCCTAGGCTCAGAGACTCGCAGAGTTTTAGAACTGGAAGAGACTCATCACAAAATGATTCTGAATGGATGGTGACAGATGTTGACTTACTGTAGTGATCATTTTACAATATACAGACGGTCACTAACTTACAATGGTTCGATTTATGATTTTTCAATGGTGTAAAAGTGATATGTAGAAAACACACTTTCAAAATCTGAATTTGATCTTTTCCCAGGCTGGTGATATGCAGTACAATGCTCTCTTGTGATGCTGGGCAGCAGGCCAGAGCTCTCAGCCACATGATCACAAGGGTACACAACCAATACACCTACAACTACACTGTACCCATAAACCATCCTGGTTTTCACTTTCAGTACAGTATTCAGTTATATAAAATATTTAGCCCTTAGATTATAATATAGGTTTTGTGTTAGATGATTTTGCCAAATGTAGGCTGATGTAAGTGTTCTGAGCACACATTTAAGGTAGGCTAGGCTAAGCTATGATGTTTAGTAGGTTAGGGGTATTAAACACATTCCACTTACAATATTTTCAACTTAGGATGCATTTACCTGAATATAATCCCGCCCTAAGTTGAAGAAGATCTGTATGCAAACATTAAATCATTACATTATACTCCTGAAACTAATATGTTACATGAAAGAAAAAAAATTTGAGATGATTGACTCTAATACTCTTTTTTTTTTTTTAATTTTTATTTATTTATGATAGTCACAGAGAGAGAGAGAGAGGCAGAGACACAGGCAGAGGGAGAAGCAGGCTCCATGCACCGGGAGCCCGACGTGGGATTCGATCCCGGGTCTCCAGGATCGCGCCCTGGGCCAAAGGCAGGCGCCAAACCGCTGCGCCACCCAGGGATCCCTCTAATACTCTTATTTTACAAAAGGGGAAAATCAGGTCAAGATCCTAATGGTTAGTGACAGATCTGGACCTAGAACTAAGGCTGTTGAGTTTTAGTCCATTGCTTTTGCACAACACCACCAGAAAAATGATAATGAGCTTATGGAATTCTTAAAATTATTAGCCAAGGTTGGAATGAGCCTCATGGGACCATGGAGAACATGGCTAATGTGGTGGTTAGAAGGATACAGACCTAGGAGCTAAGTGATCAGCAAGCTGGAAAGAAGTAGTTAGATGTAGGATAATGGAAAATATATATTGGTCCCTGCCTCTTGTTCCTGGCACAGAGCTCCTGAAATCTTTGTAATTTCCCAAGTGATAAGAACACTAGGAGCATCTTTTGTTCTAATAATTGGTCTTTGATCCTGGCTCCTGACACGGGTCTCCTGAAATCCTTGTGATTTTCTGGGTGACAGAGTGCCTTTTGTTTTATGAAGGTGACTCTGGATTTGCTCCTGGATGAAGGCTGTTCACTGGAAAGACTAAGCCATGATTAAAGCTTGGAACTTTCAGCCCGCCCCCTATTCTCTAAAAGAAGGGCTGAACATGGAATTAACGATCAATCAAGCCTATGGATGAAGCCTCCAGAAAAATCCCCAAAGTAGGAGCAGCTGGATGGCTTAATTGGTTAAGCATTCGACTCTTAATCTCAGTTCAGGTCTTGATCTCAGGGTCGTGAGTTCAAGCCCAGGGTTGGGCTCCATGCTGGGTGTGGAGCCTACATTTAAAAAAAAAAATGCCCAAAGTACAGGGGTCAGGGAACTTCCAGATTGGTGAACACATGTCTAGAGAGGGCATGGAAGCTCCCCATCCCTTCCCACATACCTTGCCCTTCTCATCTTTTCCATCTTGGTATTTGTCTGCATCCTTTATCCTAATTCTTTTATAATAAATTAGTAAACGTCTGTTAACTGTTTCCCTGAATTCCATGAGCTACTCTAGCAAAGCAGTCAAACCCAAAGCAAGGATTGTGGGATCCTCTGATTTACTGCCAGTCTGTCAGAAGCACAGATAACAACCTGGGTGGGTGACTAGCTTCTGACGTGGAGGTGGAGGGGACAGTCTTATAGGACTGAGCCTTCAGCCTGTGGAATCTGATGCTGTCAGAAGGTAGATGTCAGAACTGAGGTAAATTCTCAGACAGCTTGCTGGCTAGCTTCACTAAGCCTCAGGGAATAACTGATCAGTAATTTGAGGTATCAATAAAGTGGGTGTAACACTGAGCAAGGGTGAGAAATCCTCACCCTGCAAATCTGAGCAGGATGCTCACAGAGACTGACACTGAGGGTTCACACTATTACAAGAGGTGGAGAGGAGCCCAGGAACATGAAAGTAAGAAATAATAGGGGAGGGAAAGGATGGCTGTAAATTGATATGTTTTGGACTGTTTTTTTTTTCTCTTTAAAAGATACCCCCCCCCCCCTTTTTTTTGTTTGGTCAGATACAACTCCTACATGGATAGTGCTGGCAAATAAAAGATGGAACTAAACTATCTGGGGATATGAAGGTGTGTCATCCTCTTCATACTTAATAAGGTATATCTGTCACTTTTGTTCTAGAAGGCCTTTTTTTTAGTTTTATTGAGACATAATTAATATACAACATCGTATAACTCTAAGGTGTACAACATAATGATCTGATATATATACACAGAGAGAGAGAGAGAGAGAGAGAAAGAGAGTGCAAAACAATTATCACAGTACATTTAATTAGCATCCATTACCTCACATAGTTACAATTTTTTTTTTTCTGGTGGTGAAAACTTCTAAAATCTCCTCTCAGCAACTTTCAAACTGAAAGAAAATTTTAATGTGAGTTTCCAGTCAATCCTCCAATCTTATTAAGATTACTAGAGAGATCCAGCTCTGAGAGAGAAGGGAATTTCTGGCTTTTCTCGTGGACCAAGAGAGACACCCACCCAATCGAGCAAGGAAGGCAGATTTCCATGAGCTAGTCATGCCCCTATCCTCACTACTGTGGAAGGAAGTCACACCCAAGAGAGGCAGGAGTGGAAAGTGAGCAGAAAGCCAAATCTTATCCCTCCCAGAAAGGAGAATCAAGGCCAACTATGTCCACTTTCCTCTCTCGTTTCTTTTTCACTTCTCCACTCTTCCATCATTGTCACTCATTAAACAATACCAAACTCACGCCAAGAAGACTCTGTTAGGTATTGTGGGAGATGAAAAAATGAATGTGACATAGGTCCTGCTCTGGGTCTGATGGGAGGGCAGGAATACACATGGCAAATATCTTAAACATGAAGAGATTAAGTAAGAGCTTTGATAGAGTGCTAAATGTTTAATGCATTAGTTATTTAATGAAAATTCTATAAATGGGGGACTTTTCTTTTAGTTATTTTTTAAAAGATTTTATTTATTCATTTGAGAGAGAGAGAGCAAGACCAGGAGCAAGGGAGAGGGGCAGAGTTAGAGGGAGAAGTAGGGTCCCCACTGAGATCAAGACCTGAGCTGAAAGCAGACACTTAACCAACTGAGCTGCCCAGGTGCTCCCTTTCTGCCTTGTTTATGAGCTGTTCTCCTGTCCTTGAAAACATGAATGAATCAACGAATCAATGAGAAAAGTAGGTGAAAAACTGAAGAGTCTTGGATGGCAAAATAAATTTTCATTATTTGTTTAAAAAATGATTTTATTTATTTATTTGTGAGAGACACAGAGACATAGGCAGAGGGAGAAGCCGGCTACCTGCCGGAAGGCCGATGGGGGACTCAATCCCGGGACTCCGCACTGAGCCAAAGGCAGACGCTCAACCACTGAGCCACCTAGGCATCCCAAGTTTTCATTATTTTTGTTTATTTAAAGAATGTCAGGTGTACAGAAATGGATTGAGAATAATACTTGTTTCATGACACACCCTCATCATTGGATTATCTTTTATAATTTGGTTTAAGGCAAACATCCACGAACCCAGCCCCATCACAAAACCTACCACCTAGTTTTGTTCTATCTATGCATGCTTCCCTTCCTATCCCCCTATCTCACACCTCCAGGGGAAATCATGCTCCTCAATCTTGTCTCCCTAATTTCCTTACTTTTCTTTTTTATAGGTTTTTTTTTGTTCATTGTTTTTACACATAGATGAGAAATATTCCATAAAAGTACCTTTTAGTTGTTTATGATTTTCCTCAAAGAATATCATGTTGTAAACATTTGGGGCATATTCTTTTTTCACTAAATTTTATCTATTATATTTCATTATATATGTGCCAGTTTATTCATTCACACCCGTCAGCAACTGAGTTACTCCCAGGTGTTTGCTATTGTTAACTGTGCTGTTATGAACATTCTTTACACGTTTTATAGTGTAGACGCGCTGCAGTTTCTTTTGGAGATAGATCTATGTGTGCGATTGCTGGGCTGTGGAGTATGTGAATCTTCAACCTCAGAAAATAATGTCAACCTCTTTTCCAAAGTGGTTGCACCAATTTATGTTCCCTCCAGACTCATTTTAACTTAACCACATCTTTAAAGTCTCTGTATCTACATACAGTCACATTTTGAGGTACTGAGGGTTAGGACATCAACAAATGAATTTTGCAGGGTGGGGCGGGTTACATTATTCAGCTTATAACACCTATTCCTTATTTACTGAGAGTTGGTACATGAATGGATGTTGGATTATATCAAATGCTTTTTTTTTTCATCTATTGGTAAGATCATGTTGTTTTCCTCTTTTAACCTGCCAATGTGATTATTATTTTCATATGTGCTAATTTTAATGTATTTAATATAAGTGAGTATACTGTATTTAAACTTATTTAATGCTCTTCTTTCATGTCTATCCCTCTATCCTATGAAGAGGAGCAACATATGCCACTCTAAAATATGACCTTTGGTATAGTGATTACTATGACTTGAGAAACATCATATTCTGGGAGAGGTTTTCTCCAATCTTCCTATATCTGCCTAAAGACAGATCCTTGAAAAGGAACTCAGTGTTATAAATCCTATCCCCAGAAGTTTCACCAACCAGGGAGGACTGACTCTTATCACAGGAAAGGAGACCAGAATCCAACACCAATCCCTGAAAAACTTTGCCACAAGCTATCATACCTCCCATCTATTCTTCCAGGGGCTCATTCATCTTTGCTAAAACTCAGTTATTCTTCCCTAAGAGGCCTACATATCCCCTTCCCCTTTCCTTATTAAGATGATATTTAAGTCTAAATTCTAAGCCACTTCAGAAAATTACTCATTTTCCCCTAGGTATCTTCCATTCATACATGAGGCATACATGCTGTTAAACTTTTTTGTTTTTATCTGTTAATATTTTATTACAGTGTCTCAGCTAAGAACACAGAAAGGTAAAGAGAAAATTATTTTTCCCCCCTATACCTATAATCAGCACAAAGCAAGAAAAAGATTTTTTAATTTGTGTAAAATAAAAGCCTATTCCTGAATGTGGAAATCTTTTATTTTTTTAAGTTTTATTTTTTAAAAGATTTTATTTATTTATTCATGAAAGACAGAGGCAGAGGCAGAGGCAGAGGGAGAAGCAGACTCCCTGTGGGGAGCCCAATGCAGGACTTGATCCCAGGGCCCTGGAATCATCACCTGAGACAAAGGCAGATGCTCAATCGCTTAGCCACTCAGGCACCCCTGAATTTGGTAATCTTTTTTTTTAAAAAAATTGTAGTTTAAGTTTGCTATCTTGTAAAAAAAAGCTTTTTAAAAAGCAAAAATTCAAATCCATGGACATGACATTTCTCCTTCCTTTCTACTTTTTTTTTTTTAAGATTTTTTTTTTAAATTAATTTTTATTGGTGTTCAATTTACCAACATACAGAAAAACACCCAGTGCTCATCCCATTAAGTGTCCACCTCAGTGCCCGTCACCCATTCCCCTCCAACACCCGCCCTCCTCCCCTTCCACCACCCCTAGTTCGTTTCCCCGAGTTAGGAGTCTTTATGTTCTGTCTCCCTTCCTGATATTTCCCAACATTTCTTTTCCCTTCCTTTATATTCCCTTTCACTATTATTCATATTCCCCAAATGAATGAGAACATACACTGTTTGTCCTTCTCCGATTGACTTATTTTTAAGTAATCTCTATACACAATGTGAGGCTCGAACTTAAGCCTTGAGATCAAGAGTTGCATGTTCTCCTTTAAAGGTGAATATGTGCCAGGTGCCCCCTCCTTTAAAAATGGGGTGCAGGGGCACCTGGGTGGCTCAGTCAATTGAATGTCTGACTCTTGAGCATCTGGATCAGGTTATATAGTCTCAGGGTTGTAGGATTGATCCTCGTGTCAGTCTCTGCTTCTCCTCTCCCTCTCCCTCTGCCCCTCCCTCTGCTTGTGCTTTCTGTCTCATAAAAATAAATAAATAAATAAATAAATAAATAAATAGATAAATAAATAAATAAATATTTTTAAAAGAATGTGGTGCAATGAGCAGAGGAAGCCCAAAAGTTGATCCATGAAAATAATAATTTTCTTATAATTATATCCCTAAAAAGGTATGCAATGTAAACATTCATTCTGCTTTTTTGTGTGTATGTCTATTTTTCCCAATCCTTTATTATGAAACTTTTCAAACAAATAGCAAAGATGAAATAAATTTGAGTACCAATATATCACTATCTACCATTCCCCTTAACATTTCTGTATACTTGTTTACCACATACCTATCCATTCCTCTATTGATCCATTAATCCATCTAATTTTCTGATGCATTTCCAAGTAAATTTGAAAAATCAGTATACTTCTCCCTAAATACTTCAACTTTTGTATAGTTGACTATCGTCAAGTATTTTTCAGTTTTAATTTCTTTTGATGTAGCATTTATATACAATAATATGTTCAGATCTTAAATGAACACTCATGGAGTTTTGACAAGTGATATACCCATGTCACATTGAACTCCATCAAAATATAGAACATTAACATTACCCAAGAAGGTTTCCTCATGCCACTTCTTGCTCACTTCCCACCCCAAGACACAGAAGCAACTATGTTTTCTGATTTTCTGCCTTCTTTCTGTTCTAGAATTTCATTCATCATTCTGCTTTTATTTTATGTATGTACATATGTATGTATGTATGTATGTATGTATTTTACCAAGACCCAAGTAGAGATAGTTGATTGGATTTATGATGCTTTATTTGGACTCTCCAAGAAACGCTAGAGTGGATATGTTAATCATCATCATTCTACTTTTAAAAAAAGGACTTTGCTTAGATAAAAATGTGTGAATCAGTAGAAAGGCAGACAGTCAAATCACTACATCTAAACTTTTTTTTTTTTTTTTTAAAAACATCTAAACTTTTTTTATTACATAAGCCATTTGTTAACATTCACTTCTAACAGGAAGGATAAATCTTAGAGGAGAAAATTTCATTTACAGAAGCATGGTAAATTTTGTATTTTATTTTTTTAAGATTTATTTATTTTAGAGAGAGGAGACAGAGAGAGCGAGGGGAGGGGCAAGAGAGAAGGAGAGAATCTTTTTTTTTTTTTTTTTGAGAGAATCTTCAAGCAAACTTCTTGCTGTATGCAGAGCCTGACATGCAACTTGATTCCACAACCAGAAACCAAGAGTCGGATGTTCAATCTACTGAACCACCTAGACACCCCAAATTTTGTATTTTTAAAATGAGATTGTGGTATAATAAAAATTAAATATTTGGTCTTTGTTCCACTTCCTGGCATAGAGTTCCTAAAATGCTTGGAGTCTTGGGAATAGCAAGTATCTTCTCTGTGGTAATGAGATGTTTCAAGGTGGACGCCCCTAGATAGATCCAGGATGGGGGGCTAGCCATCAGAAAATCCAACCAGGTAATGAAAGGGTTAGACCTTTTAGCCTCACCTCCCTGATCTCCAGCTAGGGGAGAGGAGTCAGGAGATAATCCAATCACCAATGGCCAATAATTTAATCAGTTGTGCCTATGTACTGAAACCTTGAAAAAGCCCCTAAATGATGGGGTCCAGGAGCTTCCAGGTTGATAAACACAATGATGGGCTGGGAGAAGAGTATGCTCTGAGAGAGCATGAGAAGTCTGTGCATACATAGTCCCCTCTCCCACCAAAACCTTACCCCATGCATCTTTTCAATTTGGGTGTTCTGGAGTTGTATCCTTTAAAATAACCTGGCAAGGGATGCCTGGGTGGCTCAGCGGTTGAGCACTTGCCTTTGGGCCAGATTGTGATCCTGGAGTCCTGGGATCGACATTGGGCTCCCTGCAAGGAGTCTGCTTCTCTTTCTGCCTATGTCTCTGCCCCCCTCTCTCTCTGTGTTTCTCATGAATACAGAAATAAAAATCTTTGAAAAAAATAAAATAGTCTGGTAAGCATCAATAAAGTGTTTTTTTCTGTTCTCTGTAAGTCATTTTTGGGAATTATCATACTTGAGTGGGTGGGGGGGGCCCACAGAAACCCCCAAATTTTGGTCTACTAGGCAAGAAGTGTGGGTACCTAGGCTTCTTAAAACTTTTTTTAAAGATTTATTTATTAATTCATGAGAGACACAGAGAGCGAGGCAGAGACACAGGCAGAGGGAAAAGCAGATTCTCTGCAGGGAGCCCAATACAGAACTCAATCCCAGAACCCTGGGATCATGACCCGAGCCAAAGGCAGACGCTCAACCATTGAGCCACCCAGGCACCCCTTCTTATAGCTTCTTATATGTTCACTATTAACAACAGCTTAAATTTCTGCTTCTCAGTTATGTTTTAATAGGAATATGACATGACCATTAACTATGCATTTGGTGCTATCTTTGCCTTATAAATATTAATATCAGAGAACTATATAAAATAAATAAGGTCTAATGTTAAATCTCCTGTTAGGAGATTATCAACACAGTATAAAAATAAACGTTGAGGAGTGGGTTGGGATTCAGCCTCATCCCTGACTTCCAGGAAGGGGAAGAAGGACTAGAAGTTAAATTCCACAACAACTCATAAAAAGGTATAGAGAACTTCCTGGTTGGTCAACACACCAAAGTGTTGGGAGGGTGGCTGCCAGGAGGAAGCATGGAAGTTCTGCATCGGCAACCCCAACTGCCACCCCATATCTCACTCTGCATCTTTTCCCTTTGGCTGTTCTTGAGTTTAATCCTTTATAATAAACCTCTAAATGTAAGAAAAATGTTTTTCTGAGTTCTGTGAGGCATTCTAGCAAATTATGCATCTAAGGAGGGTGGCCTGGACACCCCATTTGTGAATGGTTTATCTGAAGTATGGGCAGTCTTGTGGAACTGTGGAACCTGTTGGGTTTGTGCTTATTCTTTACAGTGTCAGAATGGAATTAAATTACCAGAAACCCAGCTGTTGTTGGAGACCTGGTTGTTGGTGTCAGAAAAATCACACATTATCTAGTTTGACTTTAAAACTTTCCTGCAAATAGGACACATATTGAAAATAATAATAATATAAACAGAATCTAAAAAGAAAATGACAAGACTGACACATTTTAAGTTTTCCAGGTAAAAACAGTGTGGCAATCAGATTAGATATTACTGGTAGTTATACAATGAAGAAGAAACATCTGCTTTTTAAGAACTCATGCTGTGGAAGAAACATTTTGAAAGTGGATGTGTAAAATTATTTCCACTGTTTGGTAATTTTTTTCCCCAAAATGATATAACTGTTACCTCTTAAGTCTCACCTGCATAGTAAAAAGATTTGGAGATGCAATTTATGATTTGTTTTAAAATTTCAGTGTTTTGAAACTATTTGTTAAAAATATTAAAAATGCAAAATTTCCCAGTTCACAAAAACATTGACTGACATCAGGAAAAAAAGAAATTTACTAGCTATGTCTTAACAAAAACTGAAAAATTGGTGTATTGAATTAAAAACGAGTATCAAGACCTGGTAAATGCAGATAATAGTGTATTTCCATTTGAATCTTTGTATCTTGGTGAGATATCTTTATTAACTAGAATTGTATTAAAACCAAATGCCAAAATAAACTGAACTAGATCTTTAAAGCTGAGACCTGAAACCATAAAACTATACAAGAAAACAAAGGCAGTAATCTCTTTTGGACATTACCTTCACAACCTTTTTCTACATATGCCTCTTCACACAAGGGAAATAAAAGCAAAAATAAGCTATGTGGGACTACACCCAAATAAAAAGTTTTCACCCAGTAAAGGAAACCATCAACAATATAAAAAGGCAACCTTTACCAAATGGGAGAAGATATTTGCAAATGATATATTCAAAAAGGTTAATATTCAAAATATATAAGGACCTTATGCAATTCAATACCAAAGGCCAAATAATCCCATTTAAAAATGGCAGAGGATCCAAACAGACATTTTTCCAAAGAACACATACAACAAAAACATGAAAAGACACTCAACTTCACTAATCACCAGGGAAATGCTAATTAAAAGCATAATGAGGTTTCAACCTCACACCTGTCAGAATTGCTAGTGTCTAAAAGACAAGAAATAACAAGTATTTGCAAGGATGTGGAGAAAAAAACTAACTATATGCACTGTCAGTGGGAATGTAGACTGGTGTAGCCACTGTGGAAAACAGTATGGAGGTTCCTCAAAAAATTAAAATAGAAATATCATATGATCCAGTAATTCTTCTACTGGGTATTTACCCAAAGAAAATGAAAGTGCTGGGATGCCTAAGTGACTCTGCGGTTAAGCGCCTGACTTCAGCCCAGGGTGTGAGCCTGGAGTCCCAGGATCAGGTCCCACATTGGGCTCCCTGCATGGAGCCTGCTTCTCTTTCTGCCTGTGTCTCTGCCTCTATCTTTCTGTGTCTCTCATGAATAAATAAATACAATCTTTAAAAAATATATAAAAAGAAAAAAATAAAAAAGGACTGATTTCCTTAAGAAAATAAGATAATGAAAATGTTAATTTGAAAAGATACATCCAACTGTTTACTGCAGCATTACTTACAACAGCTAAGATATGGAAGCAACCCAAGTGTCCAATGATAAATGAATGGATAAAGATGTGATACATACACATGTGTGCACATGCACGTGTGCACACACACTGGTATATTACTCAGTCACAAAAATAAATGAGATCTAGCCATTTGCAACAACACAGACAGACCTAGAATGTATCATGCTAAGTGAAATAAGTTAGACTGAAAAAGACCAATGACATATGATTTTGCTTATACATGGAATCAAAAAAAAAAAAGGAACAAACAAAAAGGGAGGAACAGACATAAATACAGAGAACTGATGGTTGCCAGAGGAGAGGGAGATGGAGAGGATGGGCAAAAAGGGGTGAAAGGGAGTGGAAGTTACATCCCCCAGTTATGGAATGAATAAGCCACAGGGGTGAAAGATATAGCCTAGGGATAGAGTCAATGCTATTGTGATAATGTTGTATAGTGACAGATGTTAGCTACACTTGTGGTGAGTATAGCATAACACATAGAAGTGTCAAATCACTATGGTATACCTGAAACTGATGTAATATTGTGTGTTAACTATACTACAATAAAAAAAAATTTAAAGAAGAGGCACCTGGGTGGCTCAGTTCAGTGCCTGCCTTTGGCCCAGGGCGTGATCCTGGAGTCCCAGGATCAAGTCCCACATCAGGCTCCCTGCATGGAGGCTGCTTCTCTGTCTGCCTGTGTTTCTGCCTCTCTCTCTGTGTGTCTCTCATGAATGAATAAATAAAATATTTAAAACAATTTTTTAATGAAAAAATTATCTAAAAATTAATTTAAAAATAACAAACATATGCAAATGCATTACTCTCACTATATCACTTATTACATTAAATATTGTGGGTAGATGCTAAATTTTTTACTTGATCATATACACACAAAAATTGGACTGGTTTACAATCAGGGTTTTTCCAAGTGTTATCTATGGAACTCTACAGAAGAAACCCCCAGAATACGCATTAAATGCTATTGCTTGAGCCTTGTAGTCAAGACATACCAGCACTAAACTGACCTCTCCATCTGGGTTTAATAAGTGAAAGAGAATCAAGCATAGAATAATTTTATGACGCTGTGATTCCGTTATTTATCTCTGTTCTCTGTGAAGCATCTCAAGACACTTTCTCAAGAAGTGTCTCAAGACACTGGTGAAATGCTTCCCACACTTTAATGCATTGATTTTGCAGTGTTTCAACATAGGTTCCACATTAAGTAAAATCAGTATTAATGAGAAGCCTAGACTTTATGCCATCAGCTACTTTATTTAACGGTTTTTGTCTACTTAGTGAACAAAAGGAAGAAACTAGAGATAGAGGAGCCATGAAAGAGAATAGCAGAGATGGCCCTTTCTTCCTCAGGACACTCTTGCCTCCCCATTCTCAAGCTCCTAAACTCCAGAGACTTTCATTTCTACTGCTTTTCATCCATCTACCTCAGACCTAGTCCTCACTCAGAACTGCATGACCTCCAGGGCCTCAAAGAGAGTTTGCTTTCTCTGATCACATCCCTCTTCTTTCCTCATTGCCTGAATTTGTTGACCTGCTTTTCCTTCTTGTAACTCTGGTCCCTTGCCCTTCTCTTGTTTATTTTCCCAGCTGGATGACCTCATTTCCAGTTTCCTTTTCCCTAATTTTTAGCCTAAAAAGGACCTATATTGGGCTATAAAGGTTATAAAATGTTAGAATCCAGAGTCCTTCATGCTACTGACCTCATTTTTTTGTTCAGAGTGCCTTGTAGGGTCTGGTTAGAGGTTCCCTATATTCGTAGGACAGCCACTTTGGCACAGGCATAGCCCAGGGACACAATCCAAAGCCATAAAGCTGAAACTTCTTATTTGGGATTCTAAGATTTTTTTAAAAAATTGAACTGAATAAGTTCCTTGAATGCCATTCAAAAGTATAAAAAGGTAGATATACCAATTAGATTCTATACTCAAGTATTTGTTGAATAGATTATAGTGAAAGGGTGCCTGGGTGGCTCTATGGTTGAACGTTTGCCTTCAGCTCAGGTCATGATCCTGGGGTCCTGGGATTGAGTCCTACATTGGGCTCCCTATAGGGAGTCTGCTTCTCCCTCTGCCTATGTCTCTGCCTCTCTCTGTGTGTCTTTCATGAATAAATAAAATCTTTTTTAAAAATTAAAAAATAAATAGATTTTAGTGAAAAAATACAAAGCTGTTCATTTTCAATAATTATTGTATTGGAGACTTACTTTTATCAAAAAGAAAGCAACAACAATGATTAAAGTAGAAAGGCATATACGTTTTTCAAATAGGTAGCATTAATTACCTCTGAAACTATATTACCTTATTGTACTTTTTTTTAAAGATTTTATTTATTTATTCATGAGTGACAGAGAGAGAGAGGCAGAGACACAGGCAGAGGGAGAAGATGGCTTCATGCAGGGAGCTCAACGTGGGACTCCATCCTAGGTCTCCAGGATCATGCCCTGGGCTAAAGGCAGTGCTAAACCGCTGAGCCACCCGGGCTGCCTACCTTATTGTAGTTTTGAGAGACAATTTGTTTTTTCTATTAGTCTGAGAGATCATAGGTTATAACACACTTTCTCATCACTTATAATTTCAATTGCTTCACATTCTGGCAAAACTTAGTATCAAAAAATATAAGCATTGATACTGTAATAGTGTTGTATGATGACAGATGGCAGTTACACTTGTGGTGAACCTGGCATAACATATAGACTTGAGTTGAATCATTATGTTGTGCATGTGAACCTAATGTAACATTGTGTGCCAACTATACTCAAAAATTTTTTAAAGAAATAAAGTATTCTTGGGGTGCCTGATTGGCTTAGTTGGTGGGGCATGCAACTCTTGATATTCAGGTTGAGTTTGAGCCCCATGTTGAGTGTAGAGGTTACTTACAAATAAAAAATCTGAAAGAAAGAAAGAAAGAAAGAAAGAAAGAAAGAAAGAAAGAAAGAAAGAAAGAAAGAAAGAAAGAAAGAAAGAAATATAAGCATTATTAATTCTTTACTGCAAACTTCAGCATTTCTAGTAAATACATAGAAGTTATAGACCTAGCTATATAAAAATTTTTATTTTTTTTCAAAGATTTTATTTATTTATTCATGAGAGACACACACACACACACAGAGAGGCAGAGACACAGGCAGAGGGAGAAGCAGGCTCCATGCAGGGAGCCCGATGTGGGACTCGACCCCGGGACTCCAGAATCATGCCCTGGGCTGAAGGCAGGCGCTAAACCACTGAGCCACCCAGGGATCCCTATAAAAAATTTTAAATCAAATAATTTTACCATTTTAAACATAGTCAAAATCCTTTTTTACCACTAAAAGCATGTAAAAATTTACCTATACATCAATAATCATCTCTCAAAGTACAGTAAAACAAATTAAAAGGGAAATAAACCAAAATGAATGGACAAGAATTTCTTCCCTTTCACGATCCGTGCTCCAGTTTGTCAAAATAAAATTCTTTTGTTGCTTATTTGTTTCTGAGGAGCCTTTGTGTACATCTGTAAAAATTACCTACGTTCAGTAACAATTTAGGAAGTCGTTGAGTTACAATGTGTAATTCTCCAATAGAAATGTATCCTTAGAATGTATTAGGTCAGGACAGTGGGGCCAGAATTCACTAAAATTAACACAAAGCCTCCTAAGAAACAATGAATAAGCAATGAATAGGTAACAGAGGAATTTTGACAAACAGGTTTGTTTTCCTTTGAATTTGTTTTAAATTCTCTAACTAATTTTACTATTATTGTGCTTTCCCTGATTCTGTCAGAGGGGACTTTCCCCCTTTTGAACAATTTATTTTAGTTCTGATCAAAGAACTCAGATGTGGGAAAGATTCACTGGATCAATGAAGCTCTCTTCTTCAATTTCCTAACATGAATTATAATTGCTATAAGTGGCCAGAAGACGAAGTCATTGTTTCATGCATAAATTTTTCCTTTGGTCTCTTTGCCTTTTCAGTACAATAGAAAATATACATGTCAATTTCTAGCCAATTAATAGGGGTTCAGATCCATAGGATTTTTATAATTTCAATGATATTTGAGAGCTGGTACCCTGTTTAAATTGTTGGACAACCCCAGCAAATATTTAGGAACTCCTTAATCCACTCCAGTACAAGACAGCCTCCTGCATTCAATATAGAGCCATGTCAGAGAACTTCAGGCCTCTTCTCAGGCACAAGTCAGGGTGCCATCTTTTACTTTTTACTTTGGCTAGTAGATTTTTCAACTGAGAAATATATATCCCTTTACATATTTTTCCCCTTTGGTGAAGTGGGTCTTTAGGCATAAATCATTTATTCATTATTAGGCCACTATTAATTGAACACCTGCTCTGTGCCAGATACTCTACTAGATACTGAGGATAAGGCAGCGAACAAAATAGACAAAAATCCCTTCCCTGAGCTTCCATTCCAGGGAGAGAGAGATAGATCAAACCAATAAACAATTCTGTAATGTATTAGATGGTTATATGTTCTGTGGAGAAAATGATAGCAGGGGAAATGGTTAGGGAGTGTGGGGCTGGCAGTGGTGGTTGGTTGCTCTTTCATTTAAGCGACAAGTTGACAACACAGTTGTGCTTCTTCCTTTAGTCACAGTGAGCTACAGGGCAAAGAGTAGATGTAGACCTAATAGTGGTTATATTTAAAGCTGAATAAGGATTTAATAAAAGTTGTGATCTTGCCAAGCATGAAGTAAGAAGGAAGAGGAGTTGAGAGTGATTGCAAGAAGGGATTATCATGATTGACTTTAGTATAAAAGGGATAGTGAAAAGGTGAAAAGGTGGTAGGGTTAATGGGTTACTGATTCTGGTGGAAGTGAAGGATTGCTGGAATCTACAAGTTCCTGATTCTCTTCAGGGATGGGAATTGGAAGCCCCACTGATCCTCCATTTTTATTTTGGAGTGTATGACTCACCAACACCCCTCTTCAGCCCTGTCGGAATCTAGACTTGGGCAAATGGACACTCCTTCACAATGGGTCTTCTTCTCATAAAGAGCCTGAAAATGCAATCAAGGTCAAACAGGCATCCTTGTTACTCAAGAGGGCTAGGAATTTCTGAGGACTTTCAGATTCAGTTATAGCCCTATCATAGAGACATTCTCTGTTATTTCCTACTATATCTGATTTATATATTTTATGCTAACAGAAATTCTTTAGGTCACAGAGTTTCAGCATTCAAGACGCAAAATTAACTTTTAGTGTTTTCCAATGTTATTTTATTACTTACAAAATCTTGATTGACAGTTAATGGGACCAAAACTTACAAATAAATCTTTTTAAAAAATTTTATAAATAAATCTTCTTAAGTTGATCAATTAGATTCATATTTTGTGGTAGGATATATAAAATTTATGGCTTCTTCCCTCACAGATGGGGTGCATGTTTACTGCCCATCTCTCTTATTTGAAATGATTAAATTAAGATAATTCATTGTTTCCCATACACATTCATTTACATCCAAATTTGGATCTTCTACACATTTAAGTTATATATGAGGAATATATATATAATTATATTCAATGCTATGTCTGAACTAAATGAATTTGATAAATGAAATTACAAGTTTATACCAGTGATAAACAGTATACATTTTATTGTTAACACAATTTAAAAACTCACTTTACTTTTAAAAAAAGAATGGAAAAAAAGGGAAAAAATAAAAAACAAAATAAAAAAGAATGGACAGGCCGCTAATAAAAATATTGATATCTAAGGCAAGTAAGTTAAAGTTCAAATTTTCAATCTATGAAATTGAATAGGGAGAAAGCAAGAATGGGAGTGACGAGTCATACCTATTTTTTATTTAAGTGTATGTGTTATTTGCTCCAAAGCTTTTTTTCATGCTTTGTCAACAATAGGTAGAAAATGTAGAACCTTGAAGATCACTGCAAGGACTTTGGTTTTCACTATGGGGGAAATGGGAAGCCAATGAAAAGTTCTGAGTGGGGTGACATGAACTGATTACCAAGATCATTCTGTTGCTTTGTTGAGACTAGTCTGAAGGAAGCCAAAGGGAGAAGCAGAAGAATTGGAGATCAGTCTGTTGCAAAAGACTAGATGAAACGTACATATTGACTTGGACTAGTTTGGATTCTGAACGGGTTTTGAAAATGTAGGCACAAAGACTTGCTAATGAATCAAATCCTTTTAAACTTGATTGGCTGCAAGATGTGAGATGGGATAACCGAAATTTTTAGCCAGAGTAACTATAAGACTGGAGTTGCTATGTACTGAGATGGGGAAGACTGGGGGTAGAGCAGTCTAAATAGGGTTGTCAGGAACTCAGGTTTGGACATAAACGCCAAATTTAAGATGCTTATTAAACTTCCACGTGGAGACATCAAGTGGACAGTTGAATGTATCAATCTGGAGTTTAAGAAAGGGGTTCAGGGGATCCCTGGGTGGCGCAGCAGTTTGGCGCCTGCCTTTGGCCCAGGGCGCGATCCTGGAGACCCGGGATCGAATCCCACGTCGGGCTCCCGGTGCATGGAGCCTGCTTCTCCCTCTGCCTATGTCTCTGCCTCTCTCTCACTGTGTGCGTATCATAAATAAATAAATAAAAATTAAAAAAAAAAAAAAAAGAAAGGGGTTCAGGATAGACAAGTAAATTTGGGAGTCAAGAACAGATAAGCCTTGACACTGTATGTGCTGCTCCTAGGAGTGTTTCAATAGGGAGAAGTTCCAAGGAGTGAGCATTGGATAATTCCAACATTGAAAAGAAGGAATTAGCAAGAGCTGACTTTTGGATTTAGCAACATCGAGGTAACAAATATATTTTTTAAAGATTTTTTTTTATTTGAGAGAGAGAGAGAGGGTCTTCTATGCATTCTAATACATTTCCTAATACACGTCCACAAATAATAAGGATGTAGTCACCAAGACTCAAAATCCTAAATCACTCTCTTCACACAGCTTCTGTGAAAATGCTCGAATGTCATTTTAAACCCAATGAGCTCATGTGGGCTCCAACTCTTAGCTGCTATCTAACACTGAGCATTGACTACGTGCAAGAGATGGGAGCTTTGGGGAGCACTGGAGAAAAGTATGAAAAGGACAAAAACAACACAAGCCAAAACTCACGAACTACTCTCCCCACCCCACCCCACCCCACCACACAGGGCTAATTCATCCATTCATTCATTTATTTTTTTTAAAAAAATACTTATTTAAGATAGAGACACAGAGGGCATGAACAGGGAGGTGGGGCAGAGGGAGAAAGCAGGGAGCCCGACGTGGGGCTCAATCCCAGGACCCCCGGCGTCATGACATGTCCTGTGCTGAAGACAGACGCTTAACCAACTGAGCCACCCAGGTGCCCCCGGGGCTAATTTATTTATTTGTTTTAATGGTAAACTCCTGGGTGGCGCTCCTACTCCTAACCCCCAGGTCTCTGCACGGTTCCTGCCGCTCAGTAAAGGCTCAACAGTGGTGCACTCACCCCTCGCAAGACCTTCGAGCCCCAGTCCACGTCGGGCTGCGGACCCGAGAGCTGACGCACCTTGCGGGCAGCCCGCCCCACGGCCTGGCCACGTGATGCGCTCGGGCCAATGGGACGGCCGCCCGCCGTCGCCCCGCCCACGCCCCGCCCACGCCCCGCCCCCCGCCGCCCATAAAGCCGCCTGCTGCTGCCCGCTAGCGACTGCCGCCATTAGGACGAGAGCTGGCGGCGACGGACGGGGAGGAGCTGCTGCCTCGCACCGCTTGGCCTTGTGCAAGCTGGCGGGAACGATCGGAGAAGGCCTTTTTCACACGACGTGACGGAGCCTCTGCGCGGACTGCTGCCCTGGATCCGGGCGCTCGGTGCGACGCTGAGCGGGAAACAACCGTTTTTCTCTCTTCTCCCCTCCCCCATCAGCCCTGAGACCGACAAGGCGGTTGGGGAGGCCGGCCCACTGCGTGCCTTGCTGCCCAGGTGAGCTGCCAGTTGCTCTCCTTTGGCTTACCATCTGCAAGCCTGTTGCCCCAGTGAAACCTTTTAAAATTTTTGGGCTTTTCTCTTAAATGCTTGAGTTTGGTTTTTTGCTTTTTGGGGGTTTTTTGGGTTTTTTTTTTGTTTGTTTTTGCAAGGAAGCGGTGGGAAGGAGGAGGTTGGGGCGAGGAGGTGAGGTTCCAGTTATACAACTGCCTACTCCCTAACCTGAAAAACGTTCATGGTCTTTGGGGTTCTCTTGGGTCCAGGATTGGCAGATTGTGTACCTACTGCAACTTGGGGAACACAGGAGAGAGTAACAGAGCTTTAGCAGTGGCTGGCATTTTTGTTTTTTGTTTTTTGTTTTTTTGAGGGCGGGGGTGGTATCTTCATTTGGGACAGGGAATTTCCCACCCTTGATTGATACATTTGTTTAAGCTCTTGAGCTATGCTTACCCATCTGCAGAACCTGGGCCTGAACTCAACATAGTGGCTTAGGTTAAGAATTCAGATGAAGTATGTACATGGTGCTTTGGGACCCGTGAGAAGGACCCAGGTGGGTGGAAGGGGGTGAGGGAGGCCTCCAGGTAGAGGTGATAACTGAGCTGGGTCTTGGAAGACAGAAATTGGTCAGAAGAGTAATGGGAGGAGCTCTGATAGGCAGGAGAAAATTTTCAAAAGCATGGACATGTGTGAGCACAAAGTGGGGTGGAACAGTGAAGAACTGCAAGTTTTTGAGTGTGGCTGGGGCAGTGTTGGGCATTGGAATAGTAGCAACGGAAGTTTAATGAACTAGGCAAGTGGTTTATATATGTGTCTATCATGAACAGTGATTGTAAATTACAAAACAAATCAAAATCTCACCATTATATCAATTGAGGTGGGAGTAACAAGTGATTGAATAGCAAAAAAAAAAAAAAATGTGATTTGGGGGGTAGAAAATAGAAACACCTTATTAAGTATTCAGTAAATGTAAATTTATATTCCACAGTCAGGAATGTGTTGATGGAGTTTAAAAAAAAAGAGCAAGGGAAGAACCCTGAGGGATATTCTTGGTTTAGCAGAAGATGAGATTATGAGGGAGAGAACTCACTCTGGATTTCCAATCTGATTCTATTTGTTTTCTTGGCAACCTGTTTCTATCTCTGTCAAAGCAGTAATTGTATGTATCCTGTTGTAATTACCCTACTTATAAGTCTCTATAAAGAGACCTTATCCCCAATTCCTAGTTCAGTGCCTGGTACTATTGTAGGTGCTTTATAAGTATGTAATAAATGAACAAATGGAATTTGGGGGAAAAAAGTGGTATCCCGGAAACCAGAGAAGAGTTTCAAGAGAGTCACGATAGTCTGGTGATAGATGTTGCTGAGAGGTCAAGTAAGATAAGACTCAAAAGAATCCATTTAACAGCTAAGTATGGTATTAGCCTTAGTATAAAGGGTACTTTTAGAGGAATGACAGAGAAAAAGTTGAGTGTGAGGTGGGGCGTAAAGACAATGTCATTTTTTAGGATGCTCTGGTGTGAGGTACAGAAGAGAGAAGATTGAGGCCATGGAGACAATAGGATCAAGAGAAGAATTTTTTTTTTTTTTTTAAGAGAAGAATTTTTAAGGAGATTTGAGAAAGTGTATATGGAGGGTAAGCTAGTATAGAAATGCTGACAATATAGGCAAGAGAGATCAAGGTCCTTTGTTATCTAGAGTCCCTGGGAAAAGAGTTTAGACAGGGAGGGTGTCGCATTTTTAGACTGAAGGGAGGGGTAGATGAGAAGATTGAATCATTGTGAAGAATACACATTTTCTAGAAATTATCTGTTTGGCTTTAAATGCAGCCTGATTTTTATTTTGAAGAAACCATTTTCTCCCTTGAATTAGAGACAGCTTATTTGATGATGCAGGATTTGGAATCAGTATTTGAGCTCACACTGGGTGGATTGCTTTTGACCTTTCTGAGCCCTAGAACCATCTGGTGTTCAGAATCCAAACTTTTTTAAAAAAATATTTTATTTATTTATTTGAGAAAGAGCACAAGTGAGAGGGGGAGCAGGGGGAGAGGGACAAGCAGATTCCCTGCTGAGCAGGGAGCTTGACACATGACTTGATCCCTGGACCCTGAGATCATGACCTGAGCTGAAACCAGATGCTTAACTGACTGAGCCACCCAGGCATCCCCAGAATCCAAACTATTTAGTTCTATGCTGTACTGCTTCCCTGCATGTGTAAGATCTATTACTTAAGTTCAACCAGAAGTGCCACCACACAGCAGAATAACTTACTCTCTTCCATTTATTGAAATGATGGGAAAAAAAATTTTTTTTTAAAATATTCTTAAATGATCTTATTCAAAATGTCAAAAAGGGGCAGCCCTGGTGGCTTAGCGGTTCTGCGGCCCAGGGCGTGATCCTGGAGATAAAGGATGGAGTTCCACGTCAAGCTCCCTGCATGGAGCCTGCTTGTGTCCCTGCTTCTCTCTCTCAATAAATAATATTTAAAAAAAAAAAAAAAACCTCAAAATTCACTCTATCTAAAAGAGCCTTCTAGGCTCAAGATATGTTAATTTACATTTTTCTATTTTGATCAGCTCAGTTCCTTGAGATTTCAGTAAGCACCTAGGGCAACACAATTTAATACTTGCACTACTAAATTAGTAAAAATTAAATTGTGTAAAGTTTTTTCTTGGCAAACTCAAGAAATTGATTGGTCTTGGTTTTTTTTTTTTTTTTTTTTTTAATTTTTATTTATTTATGATAGTCACAGAGAGAGAGAGAGAGAGGCAGAGACATAGGCAGAGGGAGAAGCAGGCTCCATGCACCGGGAGCCTGATGTGGGATTCGATCCCGGGTCTCCAGGATCGCGCCCTGGGCCAAAGGCAAGCGCCAAACCACTGCGCCACCCAGGGATCCCCGGTCTTGGTTTTTGAAAGTGTAAAACCTTTGCCAAAGAGATCAGACTCTTCCTAATGGTGTCTTTATGTGCATTGAATTAGAGGTGAACTTGTATGTTTCTTGTAACATTTTTAAAAACATGTTTTAGCTTGTGTGTGCGTTTCAGGAAATTTTTGGTTTGTAAGTATTTGTTAAGGATGACTGAAATATTCACAAACACTTCAAAGACTTTTTTCTTAGAAGTTTAAATTTTTACTCTTGTACATTGTTGGTAGGGCTATAAATTAGAATAATCTCTGGACAGCAATTAAAACATGTAGCCAGGGACGTGTGGGTGGCTCAGCGGTTGAGCGTCTGCCTTCGGCTCAGGGCGTGATCCTGGAGTCCTGGGGTCGAGTCCCACACTGGGCTCCCTGCATGGAGCCTGCTTCTCCCTCTGCCTCTGCCTCTCTTTCTGTGTGTCTCTCATGAATACATAAATAAATACAATTAAAAAAAATAAACATGTAGCCACATTTAAAAGCATTGTCCTAGAAATTTTTTTTTAAGATTTTATTTATTGATTGGTGAGAGAGAAGCAGAGACATAGGCAGAGGGAGAAGCAGGCTACCTGCAAGGAGTCCGATGCAGGACTCGATTCCAGACCCCAGGACCAGGCCCTGAGCCGAAGGCAGATGCTCAACTGCTGAGCCACCCAGGCATTCCTGTCCTAGAAATTAATAGAAATATATCCAAAAGGCCAGACCAAATTCAATAAATCAATAAACGTATATATCCAATAGGTATTGGCTATGTATGGAGTTTAGTAATGTATACAATGTATACAATGATGTATTTATGAGGATATTCATTGCAACATTGTATTTAATATCTATATGTCCACATTCATATGATATACTGGGCAGCCATTAGGAAAAGAGGGGGTTGCCCTGGGACAATTTCTTTTTTTTTTTTTTTTTTATTTTTTTTCCTGGGACAATTTCTAATATGAATTAAGTATAAAAAATACTATTGCTAAAAGGATACACAAGAAATTGCTGGGATTCCCCGGTGGCTCAGCGGTTTAGCACCTGCCTTCAGCCTAGGGCGTGATCCTGGAGTCCTGGGATCAAGTCCCACATCAGGTTCGGTTCCCTGCATGGAGCCTGCTTCTCCCTCTGCCCCCCACCCCCGATGAATAAATAAATAAAATCTTTAAAAAAATTGCTAACAAAATAATTTACTTGCAGTAAAGAGGGGTCCTTGTTGGCTAGGGGACAAGAATGAGAAAGGAGGGGTGCCTGGGTGGCTCAGTTAAGTGTTAGACTCTTAGTTTCGGCTCAGGTCATGATCTCAGGACCATTGGATCGAGCCCCATGTCAGGCTCCAAGCTGGGCATGGAGCCTGCTTAAGATTCTCTCTCCTTTTCTCTTTCCCTCTGCCTCTCTCCCTCTCTATAAAAGAAATAAAGTCTTCAAAAAAAGAAAAAGGAAACTTTGTTGTATACCATTCATACTACATGGATATTAAAATTCACGTAAAAGTTTTATTAAGTCTCTATATTATTTACAGATTATTACCTTTATATTGAACTATTGAGTGGGCAAAACAGATTTGATTTTCAGTTAATTTGCTCATGGAACCATAGAATGATATGACATGGTGATGCTAGTTATGTGATTATCTTCATCAAAGTAAACCAGAACTTTTCCTAACCTATTGTACATTGCTTTGAGCAATTGTAATGGGTGATTATTACATAACACCCATTGAATAATATTGAATTCTTATTGACACTAGATTTCATCTGCCCATGCTATCTGTCTTTGTAGAAATGTATCCACAGGTAAAAACTTTTGAAAGCAAAAGTAACAATAAAATGACAACTCACCATAAACATTCAAAACAACAGTAGACTTTCACAGAGACAGAATAGGCTATAGGTTATATATATTTGTCTGTATACTTATAATTCCATAGTTTAATCATGTTTGAATATAAGTAAGTGATTTTAGAGAAAACCTTGAAGTAACCAATCCACTTAAATAAATGACAAAGTGTGACACTGTTCAGCTGACTATGACCCATCATTATATCAAATAAGGTGAAAATCTTTTGAAGGGTGTTGATGAACCATTATGCTGGTATTTTCTGTTTTTTCTATTAACCTTTTTCAATAATTAAGAACAAGAATTACAATTAATAAAAGAAAGACTCTGTAGAAAGTGAAATAGTGGCAACTAACACAGAAATTTGCCAAGTATAAAAAGCCAAACAAAACAACTTTAAAAAAAAATTTTAAATAAGATTACATTGAACAGAAAGACGGTTAGTTACAAAGAATATTTTATAAAGGAAATGATTCCTAGTCCTCTATTGTAAGCTCTCTAACTAGAATCCAGGACCTCCAGCCAAAGAACACAGGCATACTTCTGAGATCCTTATCAGATTATCAAATATTAACTTTTTTTTTTTTGCTTTGCCCAGTGATAATTATCACAGCTCTTACTCATAGTCTATCTACATACAGCTCTCAAGCACAATGTACTGTAAGTTTATTGCTTAAAATTTCTAACCTAAAGAAAAAGATACAAAGAAGACCTATATATCTACCAACAATTGTCAGTATTTTGCCAAGTTTGCTTGTGTATATAGGTTTTTCTCCTACACCATTTAACCTATTTTATAAATGTTACTATTGACATCAAATTTGTTGAGCATAGATTTAGACATCTTTTTCTACGTAATCACCATACTATTCTCATACCTTTCAATGTGTTCTCACAACAGTCAAAATGAATAATTCCCTATATTTTCCTAGTTGTCCAAAAATGTCTTTAATAGCTGATTTCAAACCAAAATATGATCTAGGATGATAAATTGAGTTCAATTATATCTTAATTCAGAGCAGTTACTCCACATTTTCTTTTATAATCTTTGTATAAAAGGCCATTTGTCTATTTTCATCCTTTTTTTAAACTTGTTTTAGGTCATTTGTCTTATAGGATATTATATTGTACACTTGTCTGTTTTCTTAAGATTTTGTTTCATTTTCTCAAGCATTATCCCACAGAACTTCTTTGCAGTGATGGCCTTGCTCTATAGCTGCGTTGTCCCATGCAGTAGCCAGTAGACATATAAAGCTATTGAGCATCTGAAATTTGGATGTTTTTTTTTATTTTGGTAATATTAATTTAAACTTAAATAGTTCTATGTGGCTAGAGCTTGTCATATAGGACAGTGAAGACCTAGCCCTTTAATTTCCTGTTACATGTAAGTTAAATCTAAAAGCTTGTTACATATTTTTGGCCAAAAGCCTTCATAGGTACTGTATATATTGTATTTTGTCTAATCAGGAGACATACAGTCTTTTATCCCAATACGTGCTGTTTCATTTTATTTTTTTAAAGATTTTATTTATTTATTTATTTGAGAGAGAAAACACAGGGAGGTGGAGGGACAAGCAGACTATGCACTGAGTGCAGAGCCTGATGTGGGGCTCTATCTCATGACCCAAGAACATAATCAGAGCTGAAATCAAGAGTCGGACACTTAACCAACTGAAAATAAAGGCTCCCCTTTATTTTATTTTTTAGAACTTTAAAAAGATTTTATTCATTTATTTGAGAGAGAGAGCACTGGCAGGGGGAGAGGCAAAGGGAAAGAGAGAAGTAGACTCTTCCCCCACCTCCTGCTGAGGAGGGAACCCAACCTAGGGCTCCATCTCAGGACTCTGGGATCATGACCTAAACTGAAGGCAGAGGCTTAACCAACTGAGCCACCCAGGTGCCTCATTTTTTTCTAGAGTTAAAAAAATTATTATTTATTAGAGGGAAAGGGAGAAGCAGACTCCCTGCTCAGCAGGGAACCCAATGCAGGGCTTGATCCCAGGACCCTGAGATGATGACATCAGCTGAAGGCAGATGCTTACCTGACTGAGCCACCCAAGCGCCCTTTTAGATTTTATTTTTAAGTAATCTATACCCAATATGAGGTTTGAACCCTCAACCCCAATCAGGAATCACATGCTCCACCAATTGAGCCAGCCAGGCACCCCCTAATACATGCTATCTTAAGTTTTTACTAGTTAGTATTATCTTATAGGTACACAAAAATCTAATTTTGGGATTTGACTAATTTTGTGCAGATATTTGATCCAAGTACCAGAAACAAGAAAACAAGGACAAGTGGCGTTTGAAATATAAGGGACATATGAGGAGGTTGTATAAATAGAAAAGGATATATAGGATATAAAGGAGGAGAATAATTTTATTTTTATTTTTTTAATTTTTTTTATTTATTTATGATAGTCACACAGAGAGAGAGAGAGAGAGGCAGAGACACAGGGAGAGGGAGAAGCAGGCTCCATACACCAGGAGCCCGATGTGGGATTCGATCCCGGGTCTCCAGGATCGTGCCCTGGGCCAAAGGCAGGCGCTAAACCGCTGCGCCACCCAGGGATCCCGAATAATTTTATTTTTAAAAAATATTTTATTTATTCATGAGAGGCACAGACAGGCAGAGGGAGAAGCAGGCTCCCTGTGGGGAGCCCGCTGTGCGACTCCATCCAAGGATCATGACCTTAGCCAAAGGCAGACACTCAACCACTGAGCCACCCAGGTGCCCTAGGAGAAGAATTTTAAGAGAGTTGTTAGCCATTTTAAATACTACAGAGAAGTTTGGGAAGGTAATTGAGGAAGACAGTGAGGACTTTGGAATATTTCAAGGTGTTGGTGATCTTTGGAAATGCAGTTTCATAAGGGGGTTGGAGAAACCAGATGGATATATTTTGTACCCACGGCTGGTTGGTTGACTGTTTTCTATGTTAATAAGCATGTAGCAAGAAAGGTGTTTTCTTTAGGTCCTTATTTCTTAAGAGGTGGGGGTGGAGGGAGAGAGAGAATCTTCCGGAGATTCAATGCTGAGCACAGAGCCTGACATGAGGCTTGATCTTATGACCTGAGATCATGACCTGAGCCAAAATCAAGAGTTGGACACTTAACCTACTGTACCGCCCAGGCACCCCTAAATCCTTATTTTTTTAGAGCAGTTTTAGGTTCACTGCAAAGTTGAAAGATACAGAGATTTCCTATATACCTACTGACTCCCACATATGCTGCCCTCCCCCATTATCAACATCCTCCACCAGAGTGGTACATTTGTTATAGTAGATGAACCTACAATGATACTATCACCCAAAGACCTTAGTTTGCATTAGAGTTCACTCTTGGTGTTGTATATTCTAAGTGTTTGGGCAAATATATAATGGCATGTATCAATCATCATGAGCGAATACAGGCTTTCACAAGCCCTAAAAATCCTCTGTTCTCTTTTTATTCTTCCCTCTCCTCAACTCCTGGCAACCACTGACCTTTTTGCTGTCTCCTTAGGTTTGCCTTTTCCAGAATGTCATATAGTTGGAGTCATAGAGTATGTAGTCTTTTCATTGGCTTCTTTTGCTTATATACCTTTAAAATCCCTCCATGTCTTTTCATGGCTTGATGGTTTATTTCTTTATAGCACTGATAATATTCCATTGTCTGGATGTTGTTCCAGTTTATCCATTCTCCTACTGAAGGACATCTTGGTTGCTTCCAAGTTTTGGCAATTTTTGAATAAAGCTGCTATAAACATCTGTGTGCAGGTTTTTGTGTGGAAAGGTGCTTTTAGGGAAAAAATTTAAGACACTGACTAGAGCATATCCATAGACAGAAATACCAGCAAAAATTAATTACAAAAAAAGAATTAATTGCAGAAAATGTAGTCTTAAGAAGAGCAGGAAATAAAATTATGTATTTTATGATCTTTAAGTAGAGGAAAGCCTTCCTAAACCTAATAAAAGAAGAAACAATAATGGAAATAAA
Source organism: Vulpes lagopus (assembly GCF_018345385.1). Lineage (NCBI taxonomy): Eukaryota > Metazoa > Chordata > Mammalia > Carnivora > Canidae > Vulpes > Vulpes lagopus. The sequence continues at coordinate 145,944,209 of NC_054826.1, read as the reverse complement.
GGAATAATTAATGAAATAGTAGGATTCTGGAAAAGGGGAAAGAAGATCTTCATGGAAAAGAGATGAGGCACTTATGAAATACAGAAAAGGAAATAAGCTAAGGAAAGTTAATTTTTAAAGGGTCTCTTGTAAATTGAGATCCTCTTACATTCTGGGAAGGAGGGAGGGACGGTTGAGAGACTGTAAACAAGTAGACAAACATGGTAGTGGTGAAGCAGAGTAATGGCTGATGGATTAGCATTGGGAAGGAGGGGATAAGAATACCTACTCAAAATGAGGTTGTGAGGGAAAAGCATGGAGAAGATACTTAGAACACACAACAAAGACTTTGTATTCAGACTACATGAAAACTAAAAATAAGATAATAGTAGACAATCCAAAAGAAAAATGGGTAGGACTCTTCAACAGGTGATTGAAGAAGATACTCATGTGGTAAATAGACATTAAAAAGGTGTTTCATATGAATCCTCAGTGAAATACAATGAGATCCCTCACCAGAATGACTGAAATGGAACAAACTGATACCAAATAGGGATCCCTCGGTGGCGCAGCGGTTTAGCGCCTGCCTTTGGCCCAGGGCGCGATCCTGGAGACCCAGGATCGAATCCCACGTCGGGCTCCCGGTGCATGGAGCCTGCTTCTCCCTCTGCCTATGTCTCTGCCTTTCTCTCTCACTGTGTGCCTATCATAAATAAATAAAAAAATTATTAAAAAAAAAACTGATACCAAATATTGACAAGAATGTGGGGAAGGTAGAATTCTCAGATTTCTGTTGTGCATATAAATTGGTACATTTTGGAAAACTGGTTATCTACTAAAGTTGAACACATGTATAACCTCAGACCCAACAATTTTACTTCTGGGTTTATACTCAACATAATGCAAGCACATTTTCATTACAATCATGTTCATGGCAGCGTTATTTATCAAACATTGGACACAACCCAAAAGTTACAACAAGAATGAATAGACTGGTATAATTCAACCATAGAATACTATACAGCAATGAAGATGAATGAATAACATAGTTAAATCTCACAAACATAACATTGATGCAAAGCCAGACTGTAATATATAGTAAGTACTGTATTTATGTAAAGGTCAAAATAATCACAATTTAAGGGGATAGAATTGATCATAGTGGTTATCTTTGTGAAAGAGGGAGGATATAGTGATTGTGACACTCCAAAGATAGACCAACTTGAAATAATTATAAAACAGTAAGAACCAGTTTCAGTTGCAAGACTAAAATATCTCCTTTGTTCTTAACGACATTAAGAGTTTTAAGTTTTAGTACATAAGGTGCCTGGGTGGCTCAGTGGTTGAGCGTCTGCCTTTGGCTCAGGTCATGATCCCAGGGTCCTGGGTTTGAGTCCTGCATCGGGCTCCCTATGGGGAGCCTGCTTCTCCCTCTGCCTATGTCTTTACCTCTCTCTCTGTGTCTCTCATGAATAAATAAATAAAATCTTTAAAAAAAAAAAGAGTTTTTATGTTTGTGTAACATGAGAAGAGTGTAATGAAGTGTGATGAATTACAAGATTGATAATCACCTCCAAGTTAATTGATTTCAGCATAATGTTTCTTTTTTTTTTTTTAATAGAACAAATACCTTTATTTATTTATGACAGTCACACACAGCGAGAGAGAGGGGCAGAGACACAGGCAGAGGGAGAAGCAGGCTCCGTGCACCGGGAGCCCGATGTGGGATTTTATCCCGGGTCTCCAGGATCGCACCCTGGGTCAAAGGCAGGCGCCAAACCGCTGCGCCACCCAGGGATCCCCAGCATAATGTTTCTTGATCCTGGCTACACATCACAAGCACTAGGGAAATTTAAAAAACAAGCAGATTTGCAAGCCTTATCTCCAGTGCCTGGGCATTGGTATTTTTAAAATGATCCACAGTAACTCACACCTATTAGAACGGCTGCTGTTAAAAAAAACAAAATGGAAAGGGTTGTGAGGGTATGGTGAAACTAGAACCCAGTAGACTCTTGGTGAGAATGTGGTGTTGCAGGTGCTGTGGGAAACAGTACCAGATTTAAAAAAAAACAACTTACCATATGATCCCTCACTTCTCACTTCTGTACTTCTGAGGTCTATCCATAAGAATTATAGGTTATTGAGGTGATAATTATACACCGATGTTAATAGCACTATTCACAACAGCCAAGAGGTGGAAGTTAACCCGTGTCTATTGATGAATGAATGGATACACAATATGTTTTATATATATATATATAATGAATACTGAACCTTATTAAATGAAGGAAAGTCTGACATATGCTACAGTATAGGTTAATCCTGAGGACATTATGCTAAGATAAACAGTCACACAAAAAGACAAATACTATATGATTCTACTTATAAGAGACCCTGAGTAGTTAAAGTCATAGAATCAAGTAAGAGTGGTGGTTGCCAGGACTGGGGGAGAGATGAGAATGAGGAGTTATTTAGTAGGTATAGAGTTTTGGTTTTGCAAGATGAAAAAGTTCTAGAGATTAATTGCTCAAAAATGAATATACTTAACGTTACTGAACTGTACACTTAAAAATGGTCAGATGATAGGAGCACCTGGGTCGCTCAGTCAATTAAGTGTCTGGCTCTGTCTCAGGTCAGGTCTTGATCTGAGGGTTGCAAGTTCAAGCCCCAAGTTGGGCTCCATGCTGGGCATGTAGCCTACTTAAAAAGAAAAAAAAAATGGTTAATATGGTAAATTTTATGTTACATATTTTATCATAATTTTTTTTAAGATTTTATTTATTCATGACAGAAAGAAGCAGAGACACAGGCAGAGGGAGAAGCAGGCTTCATGCAGGGAGCCTGACGAGGGACTCGATTCTAGGTTTCCAGGATCATACCCCGGGCTGAAGGCGGCGCCAAACCGCTGGGCCATCAGGGCTGCCCTGTTTATCATAATTTTTAAAGATTCAGAACTGGTTAATATGCAGTTGAGAACTAACACTGTTTTAATGGAAACAAAGATATACTGGCTAAAAATAACACTATTCTCAAAAAATGGATGATCTATTAAATAATTGCACTTTTCATTTTGTTGATATACTTGGTAGTGCCTTTGCTTTTTTATCCTTTAATAATGCTGTTTAGGAATGTTAGATACTGGGATCCCTGGGTGGCGCAGCGGTTTGGCGCTTGCCTTTGGCCCAGGGCGCGATCCTGGAGACCCGGGATTGAATCCCACATCGGGCTCCCGGTGCATGGAGCCTGCTTCTCCCTCTGCCTGTGTCTCTGCCTCTCTCTCTCTCTGTGACTATCATAAGTAAATAAACATTAAAAAAAATATATTAAAAAAAATATTAAAAAAAAAAGGAATGTTAGATACTGTGTCTGAAATACAAAGTTCTATTTTTAATTTTAGATGTTTTAATATGCACTAAAGAGTAGCATTTAGCATGTGTCATATTTCTAATAGGTTTTAAAGTAAATTGCCTTAGGAGTGCCTGCCTAGCTCAGTTGATAAAACAAGAGTCAGTGACTCTTGATCCAAGGATCCTGAGTTCAAGCCCCACATTGGGGGTGGAGCCTACTTAAGTAAATAAATCATTTTAAGTTAGCTAGAAATATCCTTTATTTTGCTTTTCTGCTTTCAGTGAATCAGTAATTTTGGAGTAACTGTATACTACTGTTACATTTAACATTCCTGTTATTTTTTTACCAGAAACGTAAGACTTTCCCTGCTGAGACCTCAATTTGTGTTTTAGAAAGGCAGAAGTAATACTGTGAAAGTTTGAAATACCTTAAATCATCCAAAACTAAGGCACACATAATGAAACAACTCTTACCTATACAGACAAAGGTTTGTATTTGTTTACAAATGGATTTATTTATCATTTGGCTTTTTTGTTGTTTTAATCATGATGTGCTGTAAAGTATAATATTACTCTTTAACACTTTTTACTTCCTATAGAAACCATTTCAAATGTGCTTTGAAGGTAACAAGTTTTGTTTTTGTGTTTTAAGGACATGTATTTATAGGCAACATTGTAATATCAGAATTTGACCCAGTTGACAATGTCTCTGTCAAGTCGACAAACAGCCATTGTTAACCCTCCACCACCAGAATATCTAAATACAAAGAAAAATGGGCGATTAACAAATCAACTGCAGTATCTACAAAAAGTTGTCCTGAAGGCTTTATGGAAGCATAGCTTTTCCTGGCCTTTTCAGCAGCCTGTGGATGCTGTGAAACTAAAGTTGCCAGTAAGTATATCTTATGATTATGTTGGTTGTAAAAGACAAAACCCTTGTGAATCCCTGAAAGAAAGAAACTAGTCTTTAATCTTATAAAATATATTGAATTTAATAAAGACGTCTAATTTATTCTGTATCACTGAAGAATTTCCCAATGAGTATTTTTTCCTAGACAACAAAGTTCATTTTTCTGAGCATTGAAATTCTTATTTTAACAGTTTGGTACGTTATAGTCCATGTTTTCTTATTATAGAATGTGTTATCTGACTTTTCTTTTTTTTGAATGTGACTTTTTTTAAAAAGATTTATCTATTTAGAGAGAGAGAGAGAGTATGTGCATGTGTGAGCAGGGGAAGGGGCAGAGGGAGAAGGAGACAATCTCCAGCAGACTCATTGCAGAGCATGGAGCCTGATATGGGGCTTGATCTCATGCCCCAAGATCATGACCTGAGCTAAAACCAAGAGTTGGATGCCCAACCAACTGAGCCACCCAGGGGGCTCTCGCTTGACCTTTTGATGCAAGTTATCATGAAGGTGACCTTCATGAAGTTTCTCTTGACACTTCTTGGTAGACTTATGTGCATCATGTATAGAATTCAACTTTAGGTCTTCTGTTAAGTATTTTCAGCCATCTGATAACAGGATGGTTAAGTAATTTATGGCATAGTTAGTAAGTCATGGCACTGGGATTATACTCTGGATCTGTCAGATTCAATAAATTCTAGGTTTTTCTTCTTCATGCCCTTCACTTTTTTACAGGATAGTTCTACTTTTACATCATTGTCTTTGTTATTCTTTGTTATATTTTCTCTGAAAAAAAAAATCCATGGCTTAGTTTCTCAACACAAAAATTTTGGTTTAAACTTAAATTTAGTTGCAGTGAATTTGTTCTTACTAACATTTAGAATTTCTTCTTAAAAACTGTAGGATTATTACACCATTATAAAGACCCCAATGGATTTAAATACAATTAAGAAGCGCTTAGAACATAAATATTATGTGAGGGCTTCAGAATGTATAGAAGACTTCAATGTAATGTTCTCAAATTGTTATTTATACAACAAGGTATGTAAGCCTTATGTTATACTTAATAATTCTTTGCTCTTATTTATAGAAGATGTATATAAAAAGTGTGCTGATTTCGGATTTCAAATCTTGATTTGGGGTATTTTACATATTTTTAAGAATAGTGTTTATTTTTTACTGGATTTCATGATTTTCATGTATCAGTATTTATTCAATCTATTTGCCATCATTTTGCCTAAATAGCTGTAACGATTTGTTAGGTTTTGAAAAATGAAATACCAATGATAGCTGGTTTCTGTGAGTATCATTTCAGAGCGTTCTCTACCATATTTCTACCATTTCAGTTATAAATGGTAAACTTTATTATATACTAATCTTAGTTAAATGTTCATGGTATGGATTCAAACAAATTACATACATATGAACTCTGTGACAAGTTAACTTAAAGATCTGACACATTCTGTTATGTTCCAGTAGTAGTATTTTCATTTGTGTTCATGCATTGGCTTGTCTGATAATATATGTGGACATTTGGACCTTAACTTTCACTTTTGTTCTCATCTGTAAAACTGGATTTATATATTCAGCTTTTTCTCCAAATAGTATTCCTGTTTCCTAGAGTGCTGCATTCTTTTTAAGCTGTTATATATCTAAACATTTTTAAACTTATATCCCATCTATTTAAAGTCACTAGTGATGCTGAAATGTAATAGAAATTTTGGTTCCCAAACTATCAGTGCCATCTTAAATTTAAGACTTCGCCAATATGAATTTTTTAAAATATCAGAAATAATGGGATTCTGAAAGTGCCATTGGTAACTTAATTTTAATTTAACAATTCCAAGTAAACTTTTACATTTAACATTTTAAAATGAAGTTCAGTAACTTCAGGAGACTAAGGTACCTAACTTTGAAATAAGCGTTCTCTATTTTAGGCTTTCGCTTTGTAATTTCCTTAGTTTTTTATCAGTGGTGAATAAAGCAAGCCAAAGACTTTTAAGCAGATAGTTAGATTTAAAAACTGAGTTAGCTTTGCAGCATCATTCTGTCACTTAGTTAACTGAAAACTTAATCACATTAAGTCAAATCATGCACTTTGCACAGCCATGAACATATTTTGTTTTAACTTATTTGTGAAGTAGAAATTTTACTTTTTTGTATTAGTAGGATTAGTTGGATTGTAACCCCCTAGTACTAAGAAAGGTTACCTGGGTCATTTTTAGAAGTTAAAAGGGTAGAATGTTAGAATTTAAAATATGAACTGATACTTCTATTTCTTACACTTAATTTAGAAACAGTAAATACTGTTTAATAATGTCGAAGAATACTGTGTCACTGCCCTTCTAAGGTAGCCTGAATTGTTGAAATTTGGTACAGTGACCATATTGTGTAACCTTATGTTTATATATTTTCTAGCCTGGAGACGACATTGTTCTTATGGCACAAGCTCTAGAGAAGTTGTTTAGGCAGAAATTATCTCAGATGCCACAAGAAGAACAAATTGTGGGTGGTAAGGAAAGAGTAAAGAAAGGTAAGACAGAAAAGGTTTAAGTTTTCTTACTTTCTGTGTCTTTTGTATTATATATGAATGTGTGTAAGTACATGTATAAATATAATGACTAGAACTAAATAATAAATCCTTCAAAGGAGATAGACATTCAGAAGTTCTTCTATATGCTAGGACGCCCAGATGGCATGTCAGCTAAGTGTCTGACTCTTGTTTTGTAGTCAGGACCTGATCTCAGGGTTGTGGGATTGAGCCCCACACTAGGCTCTGTGCAGACTTGGCTTCGAACTTTCCCTCCCTCTACCACCACTACCATGTGCATGTTTTCTCTCTCAAAATAAATATATAAAAAAAAATCCTTCTATATCCTATTGTATTCGTATAAAATGTCCATTTAAACAGTAAGGCAGACTTTGAAAAGAAAGATGGCTATCATGCAAGATTAGGGAGGATTGTATTGATTATGGCTCCAATGCCATAGTATAATATAGTGCCATTCACACAGTAGGCACTTATAAATTTATTAGTATTTTTTAAAAGATTTGATTTATTCATGAGAAATACAGAGAGAGAGAGAGAGAGAGCCAGAGATACAGGCAGAGGGAGAAGCAGGCTCCATGCAGAGAGCCCAATGTGGGGCTTGATCCTGGGACTCCAAGATCACACCCTGAGCCAAAGACAGACGCTCAACCGCTGAGCCACCCAGGTGTCTAAATTTATTAGTATTTTTAGTGGATTTTGTATCTGTACTGTACTAATAAGAGGGCCAAAATTTTCAATGTTCCTTGTACCAAAAAATCCCATAGCTAAGAATGAAATGTTACTGTTGAGTCTGAATATCCTCCTTTTTTCTCTTTCTTAATTAAAACCAAACCAAACAAAAAACCACTTTACAGCTGATAATATTTTAATATGAGCTACAAAATAATCTTAAGTATTCAAATGGACTTATTGTAGAGGTTAGAGAGAGAGAGAGAGAGAGAGAGAGAGAGAGAGAGAGAGAGAGAGAGAGAGAGAGAGAGAGAGAGAGAGAGAGAGAGAGAGAGAGAGAGAGAGAGAAGTATGTGCATGTGTGAGCAGGGGAAGGGGCAGAGGGAGAAGGAGACAATCTCCAGCAGACTCATTGCAGAGCATGGAGCCTGATATGGGGCTTGATCTCATGCCCCAAGATCATGACCTGAGCTAAAACCAAGAGTTGGATGCCCAACCAACTGAGCCACCCAGGGGGCTCTCGCTTGACCTTTTGATGCAAGTTATCATGAAGGTGACCTTCATGAAGTTTCTCTGACACTTCTTGTTAGACTTATGTGCATCATGTATAGAATTCAACTTTAGGTCTTCTGTTAAGTATTTTCAGCCATCTGATTAACGGCTGGTTAAGTAATTTATGGCATAGTTAGTAAGTCATGGCAACCTGGATTATACTCTGATCTGTTCAGATTCAATAAATTCTAGGTTTTTCTTCTTCATGCCCTTCACTTTTTACAGGATAGTTCTACTTTTACATCATTGTCTTTGTTATTCTTTGTTATATTTTCTCTGAAAAAAAAAAATCCATGCTTAGTTTCTCAACACAAAAATTTTGGTTTAAACTTAAATTTAGTTGCAGTGAATTTGTTCTTACTAACATTTAGAATTTCTTCTTAAAAACTGTAGGATTATTACACCATTATAAAGACCCCCAATGGATTTAAATACAATTAAGATGCGCTTAGAACATAAATATTATGTGAGGGCTTCAGAATGTATAGAAGACTTCAATGTAATGTTCTCAAATTGTTATTTATACAACAAGGTATGTAAGCCTTATGTTATACTTAATAATTCTTTGCTCTTATTTATAGAAGATGTATATAAAAAAAAAATCCTTCTATATCCTATTGTATTCGTATAAAATGTCCATTTAAACAGTAAGGCAGACTTTGAAAAGAAAGATGGCTATCATGCAAGATAAGGGAGATGTATTGATTATGGCTCCAATGCCATAGTATAATATAGTGCCATTCACACAGTAGGCACTTATAAATTTATTAGTATTTTTTAAAAAGATTTGATTTATTCATGAGAAATACAGAGAGAGAGAGAGAGAGAGAGAGAGAAGTATGTGCATGTGTGAGCAGGGGAAGGGGCAGAGGGAGAAGGAGACAATCTCCAGCAGACTCATTGCAGAGCATGGAGCCTGATATGGGGCTTGATCTCATGCCCCAAGATCATGACCTGAGCTAAAACCAAGAGTTGGATGCCCAACCAACTGAGCCACCCAGGGGGCTCTCGCTTGACCTTTTGATGCAAGTTATCATGAAGGTGACCTTCATGAAGTTTCTCTGACACTTCTTGTTAGACTTATGTGCATCATGTATAGAATTCAACTTTAGGTCTTCTGTTAAGTATTTTCAGCCATCTGATTAACGGCTGGTTAAGTAATTTATGGCATAGTTAGTAAGTCATGGCAACCTGGATTATACTCTGATCTGTTCAGATTCAATAAATTCTAGGTTTTTCTTCTTCATGCCCTTCACTTTTTACAGGATAGTTCTACTTTTACATCATTGTCTTTGTTATTCTTTGTTATATTTTCTCTGAAAAAAAAAAATCCATGCTTAGTTTCTCAACACAAAAATTTTGGTTTAAACTTAAATTTAGTTGCAGTGAATTTGTTCTTACTAACATTTAGAATTTCTTCTTAAAAACTGTAGGATTATTACACCATTATAAAGACCCCCAATGGATTTAAATACAATTAAGAAGCGCCTTAGAACATAAATATTATGTGAGGGCTTCAGAATGTATAGAAGACTTCAATGTAATGTTCTCAAATTGTTATTTATACAACAAGGTATGTAAGCCTTATGTTATACTTAATAATTCTTTGCTCTTATTTATAGAAGATGTATATAAAAAGTGTGCTGATTTCGATTTCAAATCTTGATTTGGGGTATTTTACATATTTTAAGAATAGTGTTTATGCTTTGCTGTTTAGCTTTTGAGTTCAAAGAGCCACAGTTGGGCTATCAAAAGATACGAGGCTATCTCAATCTATTTGGTTCTTAAATTTTAATTAGTGGATAATGAGAACTCAGAGATTGAGGAATACAAACTCTGTCTTAAAATATATTCATATCTATTTGGTTCCTGAGTTTGTTAAGAATTCGGAGAGTCAGGAGTACCAATATGATGTATGTTGAATGTTTTAATGGCAGGAAAAAAATAAGAATGAGAGAACAAGAAAGTAATGGGGGTCAAAAGAGAGGGTTGTTTTACATAGGATGGCTCAAGAAGGTAATATTTCAGTAGAGGTATAAAGGGAATTTAGAATGAGCCATAAGGAATCTCCCAGGCAGAGAAAACAGTCTGCTATGCTTACCAAATTTGAGGGCAGCAAGCCAATAGGCTGAAGTGAAATAAGTGTAGGGGGTAGTGATAGGAAGTGAGAGTGGGAAGAGTGGGGGTGGGAGCATGCATAGGTGAGACATCATGAAGGTTCTTACAAGCCATCGTAGGGACTTTGGCTTTTACTTAGTAAGGTTAGAAGTCATTGGGCATTGAGCAGAAGGGTTATGATCTTATTTGAATTTTAAAATATCACTTTGATTGTGGGGCACTTGGGTGGCTTAGTCAGTTAAGCTTCTGCTTCGGCTCAGGTCATGATCCCTAGGTCCTGGGATCAAGCCCTGCATTGGGCTTCCTGAGGGAGTCTGCAAGTCCCTCTCCCTCTGTCCCCCCCTCCCCCCCCCACCCCCCGGCTCGTGCTCTCACTCTCTCTCTCGGTCTCAAGTAAATAAAATCTTTTTTTAAATATCCCTTTGCTGGGATCCCTGGGTGGCGCAGAGGTTTGGCGCCTGCCTTTGGCCCAGGGCGCGATCCTGGAGACCCGGGATCGAATCCCACATCGGGCTCCCGGTGCATGGAGCCTGCTTCTCCCTCTCCCTCTGCCTGTGTCTCTGCCTCTCTCTCTCTCTCTCTCTCTCTCTCTCTGTGACTATCATAAATAAATAAAAATTTAAAAAAATTAAAAAAAAATATCCCTTTGCTATTTTGGGAATAGACTACAGGATGTAAAAGCAGAAGAAGGAAGGCCTCCTACTTGCAATAAGAGAATTGATGATGCCTGGAACCGGGAAAAAGATAGAGCCAAATGGGTTTGCTGATGGATTGGGATATTAGATTTGAAATACGGTGGAGTCAAAGATGACTCCAAGGTTTTTGGCTTGAATAATTAAAAGAATAGACTTACCTTGATAGAAGGATAGACTTTTGAAATAATAGATTCCAGAGTGATGTTGATCCAAATGTTGTTAAGTCATGTTTTCTCTGGGAACATACAGGGTGGAAGAACATACACAATTGTTCTTTTGGCAGAATCACCTGAAGGATATATAGATGAGAGAATTATATTCCTATCTGTTTTGTGTCACTCAATCTCTGTCACAATTTTAAAGTTCTTGGATATTTATACAGAGCATTCTGGAGACCTCACATAGTAGTATTTACTTTGTCTCCAGGATGTCTGAAATTTTTGCTTGTATTCACAGCTACCTGAAACTAATCACAGAGCTCTATTAGTGTGAGTTTAATAAGCCAGACACCTTTTTGAATAAAACTGATAAGTCTACCATTAATAGCAGGTTTGAAGTCTCTAGTATTATATCGAAATTGGTCTAACAACTGTTACAAGTATGTATGGGAGGGTTTCAAAGGGGAATGGGAATATTGTGTTTATATTGCTAAAAAACGAACTAAGTGAATTAAAGTAGAATACTAAGGGAAAAGTAGTTTACATTTTACTCATATTGACTCTGGTTTACACTTTAATAGGCATTCAACATAATGTAACGGTTCCTTCTGTTAAAGAAAAACAATCCCCCAAAGCACTGGAAAAAGTATTTAAGCAGCAAGTGATTCCCTCTGTATTTCCTGAGACATCTATGTCTCCTTCAAACATGGCACAAGGTACTCCACTCAACTCTACCTCACAAACAGTGGCTCAAGTAAGTTCATTGTAGTTTTAAAATATTTCAGTGTAAGGGGTTGTTGTGACTAAACCTTTTTTAAGTTGATATGAAAATTGGTCTTTTACACAGTCAATCTTTTTGTCTGTGTATATTTTGTAACAGAGACCTAGGATGTGAACCAAATTTTAGAGATTTCTTGGTAAAATTTGAACTAGTTTATTATGTTTTTAGTATTAATATTGATTGCCCAACTACCTATTTTATGTGTGTTATACAACTTCTGTTGGGTTGATAATTTAAAATTGTATACTCTAGCTGATTTCAGGTATTCAGAAACTTGTTTTTTTTTCTTTTAACTGTGATTTTTTCATATACCTTTCATTTATCTCAAAGGTTTATTCAAGACAATTCTTTGGATATTAGGAAGAAAATACTTAAACTATTTTATTTTATCTACAAAAGAGAAATTAGCCTTTACTAATATTTAATATGGGGAAGACTTGGTTCTGGCAAGGTTGAAAACTTGTTCTGAATATCCCCGTAATTATAGTTTTTGTTGTTGAATTATTTCAGGTTACAAGGGGTGTGAAGAGGAAAGCAGATACCACAACTCCTACAGCTGCAGTAGTTAAAGCAAGTGGCGAATCTTCCCCAACACTTACAGAACAAAAATCAGTGAAAACACCACCTCTAAAAGAAAATGTGCTGAAGACTGTTTTTCCAGATTCTCAGCAACAATGTAAAGTTGTAAAGAATGTTAAAGTGACCGAACAGTTAAGGCACTGTAGTGAGATTCTTAAAGAAATGCTTGCAAAGAAACACTTGTCCTATGCATGGCCCTTTTATAATCCTGTTGATGTTAATGCTTTGGGGCTCCATAACTACTATGACATTGTGAAAAATCCAATGGATCTTGGAACTATTAAGGTAAATGTTGTCTTAATAAGAGGAACTTCTTTTCTTGATTATAAAAGTAACCTTATCATTGTAAAAAAATTGTATTAATTCAGAAAAAGATAAGAAAATTAAAATTGTTGGTAAATCATATCACCTAGAATGAATCATAGGAAAATTTTTAAATCTCTTTTTCTTCTATTCAAACATACCCGTGGTTCTTTGCCACAATGTTTGAGTTACAGTATTGTTAATATAACTCTGTACCCTGAATTTTCACTTAGTATATTATGAACATTTTCTCCTTACATATTCAGGATTATATTTTTAATAATTGCATGATTCTGATGCAGTGTTTTTTTTTTTTTTTGTTTGTTTGTTTGTTTTTTGGAGGGGATAAGGCATTTATGTAGTTTCCAGGCCTCTCTACATTTTTTAAATTTTTAGTTGTTTGCTGGCTTCATCAGGTTTTTTGAATTAATTATTATCTTTTTAATTTCTTTTTTTTTTTTTACTTTTTTTTAAGTAAACTGACCCCCAACCTGGGCCTCAGATTTGTGACCCCAAGATCAAGAATTAATCAACATATAGTTGACATACAATGTTATATGATTGAGATATACAATACAATGATTTGACAGTTCTGTACTTTATGAAGTGCTCACCGTGAAAGTATAGATCTGTCACAATATATAATGTTATTATGATATTATTGAGTATATATTCCCTATTCTATACTTTTCATCCCCGTGGCTTATTTCTTAAGTAACAGTTTGTACCTCTTAATCCCTGTCATTTATTTCACTTATCTCCCACTTCCCCCTTGCAATCATCAGTTTGTTCTTAGTACTTATGAGACTATTTCTGTGTGTATGAGTGTTTGTTTTTTTAGATTCCACATACAAGTGAAATGATGTGCTATTTGTCTTTCTCTGTCCTATTTCCCTTAGCATAATACTCTAGATCAGTCCACATTGTTGCAGATGACAAGATCTCATCCTCTTATAGCTGAGTAATATTCTACTCTGTGTATGTGTGTGGGGCGGGGGGAGAGAGAGAGAGAGACATCTTTATCCATTCATCTGTTGATAGACACTGAGGTTGCTTCCATATCTTGGCTGTTGTATATAATACTGCAATAAACAGGGGTGCATATATCTTTTTGAGTTAGTATTTTTGTTTTCTCATATGAATTATTTATAGATCTTGGATAGTAACCCATATAAGATACTTAATTTGCACATCTCTTCTCCTATTCAGTTGGTTGCCTTTTTGTCTTATGATATTCTTCACTGTGCAAAAGCTTTTTTGTCTGATGTTGCTTTTGTTTCCCTAGAGATAGAAAAATGTTGCTAAGGCTCATGTTCAAGAGATTACTGTGTATGTTTTCTTCTAGTTCTGTGGTTTTAATGATTTCATTTAGGTCTTTAATCTGTTTTGAATTTGTGTATAGTATAAGAAGGTGGTTCAGTGTTCATTCTTTTGCATGTATGCTAGTTTTTGCAGCACCATTTGAAGAGACTGTCTCTTTATTCTAATGGTTCTTTTGTGGAGTTTTAAGGTTTTCTATATACATTATCATGTCATCTACAAATAGTGACAGTTTGACTTTTTCCCTACCGCTTTCAGTGCCTTTTACTTCTTTTTCTTGTCTGATTGCTGCAGCTAGAAGTTTTAGCACTATGTTGAATAAAAGTGAGAATGGACATTGTTGTTCTTAGTATAGAAGAAAAGCTTTCAGTTTTACTAACATCGACTATGATGTTAACTGTGGGTTTTTATATATAGCCTTTATTTTGTTGCAGTATGTTCCCTTTAAACCCACACTCTTGGGATCCCTAGGTGGTGCAGCGGTTTGGCTGGCGCCTGCCTTTGGCCCAGGGCGTGATCCTGGAGACCCGGGATTGAGTCCCACGTTGGGCTCCTGGTGCATGGAGCCTGCTTCTCCCTCTGCCTGTGTCTCTGCCTCTCTCTCTCTCTCTCTCTCTCTGTGTGACTATCATAAATAAATAAAAATTTAAAAAAATAAAATAAACCCACACTCTTGAGAGTTTTATCATGAAGAGATTTGAATTTTGCCAGATTTTTTCTGCATTTATTGAGATGACTGTATGGCTTTTATCTTTCATTTTGTTCCATGTGTTGTGTCCCATTGTTTGATTTTTACAGATACTGAATCATCCTTGCATCCCTGGCATAAATCCCACTTGGTTATGGTGAATGAATTTTGCTGATACTTTGTTGAGGATTTTTGCATCTGTGTTCATCAGAGATAACTGATTGACTTGTGATTTTTTTTTTTTTTTTTTTTTGGTAGTGTTTTTGTCTGGTTTTGGTATCAGGGTGATGCTGGCCTCATCAAAGGAATTTGGAAGTTTTTCATCCTTTTCTATTTTTTAGAATAGTTTGAGGAAGTTAGGTATTAACTCTTTAAATGTTTGATAGAATTCGCTTGTGAAGCCATGTGGTCCTCAACTTCTGTTTCTTGGGAGTTTTTTGATTACTGATTCAATTCCATTACTAGTAATTTGTTCAGATTTCCTGTTTCATCATGATTTAGTCTTTGAAGATTGTGTGCTTCTGGGAATTTGTCCATTTCTTCTAGGTTATCTTAATTTGCTGTCATTATTATTATTAGTTTTTGCAGATGTCTTTGTATTTCTGTGAATATGTTATTACCTCTCTTTCACTTCTAATTTTAAGTCCTCTCTTTTTTTGATGAATCTGGCTAAACATTTATCAAGTTTGTTTTATTTTTTCAAAGGACTGGCTCTTGGTTTCATTGGTCTTTTCTGTTGTTTTGGGGTTTTTTTTAGTCTCTTTATTTCAGCTCTGATCCTTATGATTTCCTTCCTTTTACTAATTCTGTTCAATTTCAAATGTCTTTTCACTTAGAGGAGAATTTTAATAAAAACCTTTCATTTAAATGTTCAAGGTTGGTTTAAGGAATGTATCTTTTCATGGCTTTCCTAAGATCAAACTTGTCTAAGATGATCTGGAAATGCACTGTTTTCCTGCTTTTGTGATTTTATTCCTCTTCTTTTTTTGTTTTAATTCAGAATATCCTCCTTCCTTATCTCTACTTGTCAAATTTCACTGGATATTTTCAAAGTCAAAAAATATGAAACAAGCAGAATTTTAACATTTGTCAAATTTGGAGGGTGGGTATCTGTTTTTGGTATTATCTGTATTCTTCTGTATATTTTAACTATTTCATAATATAAATAAATAATGGAAGTTTTCAAATGATTATTGAACCATACTATTTGTGAATCCTATAATTTTTCCTTAATTTAGGGAAAAATGGACAACCAAGAATACAAAGATGCATATGAATTCGCTGCAGATGTTAGGTTAATGTTCATGAATTGTTACAAATACAATCCTCCAGATCATGAAGTAGTGACAATGGCAAGAATGCTCCAGGTAAGTTGATAGCTGTGCTCTGAAAGTGAGTTTCCTCTGAACATGGTATGGAGATTTTAGAGCCATAACTC
Organism: Vulpes lagopus; assembly: GCF_018345385.1. Taxonomy (NCBI): domain Eukaryota; kingdom Metazoa; phylum Chordata; class Mammalia; order Carnivora; family Canidae; genus Vulpes; species Vulpes lagopus. The sequence goes on along the minus strand of NC_054826.1, from coordinate 145,928,124 downwards.
AAAAGGTAAAGAATGCCCCACTTCCCAAGTATGAAGTGTAATTTATTAATTAGAGTATTAAAATGTGGGGGTTGTTTTTTGAGGTATAGCACACATTAGTTGCAAATCTTTTAAGGAGGCTGCCCTACACATAGAGGATATTGGGGAAATATTAGTGAAGAGGGGGTTAATAGATATCTTAGATAGGATTGACTAGAGTCCATGTCCCTTTTATGGTAAAGCTCTAGATTTTTGAGGCTGACACAGTGGGAGGTAGTGGGATGATGCACTAGTCATGGGCAGGAAATCCTTGAAAGGTCCTCTCTACAACTTGAAAGGTCTGTCTTACATAGAAGAGAGGAGAAAAATTGCTATGGTTGGCAGGCAAGGAAGCATGAGTCTTATGTTTCTTCCTTGGTAAATACCCCCCATCCTCACCCCGTTTTATAGAGATAAAATTGACATATAAAATTGTATAAGTTTAAGGTATGTAATATGGTGATTTGATGTATATATTATATAGTGATTACCACAAGGGAAAGTAGAATTATTATCAAAATATGACACTTTTGTTAAAGGGTGTTATTGTTGTATGTATTTGAAAATACAGAAAATCTTTATAATCTAAATTTCCATTATAGGATGTTTTTGAAATGCATTTTGCAAAGATCCCAGATGAACCTATTGAGGGTATGCCTGTCTGCTACATCAAAACAGATACCACAAAAATCCCTGGTAGAGAAAGCAGTAGTGAAGCTTCCTCTGAAGATAACTCTTCTGGTGATTCTGAAGATGAACGAGTTCAACGTCTTACAAAGCTTCAGGAGCAGGTATTTAATTGTATTGATAATTTTTTTGTATTTTTATGAGCTGTTGCAGCAAATCTATTATAAAATCCTTTTTGTAGATTAAAAGTCGTTACATTAAGATCACTTAGCATCTATGGCATTTACTTCTTGGCACATTTGTAATGCTTAATATTCTTTTCCTACCCAAATATCTATGTATCTTTAAATTCTGTTATTTATATTCCTCACCATCATGAGTTCATTCCATTGAAATGATTTATACGACATAATCCAGGATATTTTATGGATGAGATTTTTAACATTGCTACCTTTTGTGAGAAAATGTTAACTTACTCTGAGCTCAAGCCTGAAAAAAATAATTAACATTATCTGGAAATGTTAATTTTCATGGTCTGTTTTTAGTTGAATATCTAAATTTATGGGTTGAACACATGATAGTATTTTGATTTAATGTATGCCTTCAAAATAATGAGTTTGTGGAATGAAATAAGACCCTGACAGAAATGTAATATAAAATAAATTTCAGGATACGTTTAACTTTTGAGTGCCTTCATTTTTTTTCTAATGTCTTTAATTATCTAGAGCTATGAATGTTTAAAGAATTTTTTTTCTTTATCAGCTGAAAGCTGTTCATCAACAGCTACAGGTTCTCTCTCAAGTACCTTTCCATAAGCTAAAGAAAAAGAGTAAGTCTAAAAGGGAAAAGAAAAAAGAAAAGATTAATAACAGAGATGAAAATCCAAGAAAAAAGTTTAAGCAAATGAAATTAAAGGAAAAGTCCAAAAACAAGTAAGTATCCTTTATAATGCCTTATTCATATAATAATATTATCTGAAATAAATTTGACTAACTTTAATTTTTGGTTAGTCAGCCAAAGAAGAGGAAACAACAGGTGTTTACTTCGAAACCTGAAGATGAGGATAATGCTAAGCCTATGAACTATGATGAGAAAAGGCAGTTGAGCTTGGATATAAACAAACTCCCTGGAGATAAACTTGGGCGAGTTGTTCATATAATACAATCAAGAGAGCCTTCACTGAGAAATTCCAACCCTGATGAGATAGAGATAGACTTTGAAACACTGAAAGCATCAACACTGAGAGAACTGGAAAAGTATGTTGCTGCATGTCTAAGAAAAAGACCGCTAAAGCCTCATGGTATGTATTACTGTGTATCAGTAGAAATCAGTCTGTACTTGTGTTACTTTTTGGTAATACTCTTTTTTACTCTTAAATCACATAGGTAAGAAAATAACAAAGTCCAAGGAGGAGTTTCATTCACAGAAAAAACAGGAGTTGGAAAAGCGGTTACTGGATGTCAATAATCAGTTAAATTCTAGAAAATGTCAAACAAAATGTAGGTGGCAGTTTTTTATGTGTTTTTTGTTTTTGTTTTTTAGGATGGCAGTTTTTAAAAAAACGTTCTTGTGATTATTTAATTATACTGGCATCGTAATGTGTTTCCATGTTTTGTAGCTGAGAAAACTCAGTCATCCAAGGCTGTTGGAAGTGGTTCCCGACTCAGTGAAAGCAGCAGCAGCAGCACAAGCAGCTCATCGGAGACCGAGAGTAGTAGCAGTGACTCGAGCTCCTCAGATAGCAGTGATTCCGAATCAGGTTAGCTGGCCCCTTACGTGTGCCTCTGTTTGTGGGAACAGTTTTTTTTTTTTTTTGTATTATTGAGACTTAAACTTTTAAGAAATGTTTGTCACTTACCCAGAACCTATGGTTTGGATGCCACACTTATTTTATTACATGTTGACAATCTCACTATTTTCTTTAAAAAAAGATACTGTGTAAAATGAAACTTCATAATATATGTATATGACTTAGAGGTTTGTAATATTGAAAAGAAGTTTACTAAAGGTGGGAGATACTTTCTTAATACATAATGCCAGATCTTCATGTGAGAAAATAACAAATAATAAAATTCCAATCTTCACTTCTTTTTATAAAATAATTATTTGAGGACATCTTTTACTTTACTCCCCATGATATATTAGACCACTCTAATGTTGCAAAGTATATCCTGTTGTGACAATATATTCTAAATTGAATAATCACTTTGAATTAAGACACCAGTCATCCCAGAAAATGTTTAAGGCAGAATCTTAGTCACTTTTGTGTTTTCTTCACTATAGAATATTATCTTCCATTTATAGAAAAATGTACTTCAAATAGAGATTTTCAATTATGCTAAAGTAAGGTACCATATTACTTTAGTAGTTTATCATCAGCTGTATCAAGCTTAATTCATTCATGTTTTCTTCGTGCTCTTTCATTGATGGTTATGTAGAGTTGACAAGTAGTCACTGTCCCAGGGATACCAACTTGGCAGTGGCATTCCATTATTGTCCAGCAAAAGGCACATTCAGAATACAGGGAACTTTTGTTTCCAAAATTTTGCTTTATTTTAAATGAGATGTTTCTCGTTTGTCCTGAAATTCAGTTCTCTTTAAAAAAAAAAATCCTACACAGAATATTGTCATATCAGGCATTCTTACCATTTGTAAGAGTATCTCTCATTCAATGTGTAGTAAGGATCTGCTGGCTTGCAAGTACACTATGTTTCACTTTTGGTTCTGTTTAGTTTGCATTTACGTGGTACTGATTGCTGCATTTTGTTTTTACATTTCTGAAGTATATAGTGGTAAACGTTTTTGTTAGAATAAAAAAATTACTTTTATTGGAATTTGTCATAGAAAATTTTTAAATTAATTTAGGGCTCTGATTATACATTATTTCCATATATCTGACTTGAAAGCATAAAACAATGCTGGAAAACTCTAAATTGCATTTAGTATTTTAATTGTTATTAGCATTTGTAATTTCATCTAATAAAGTATTTGTGGCCTAATAAGTTAGAGCACTTTGTCTTTTATTTGTAGGGTAAAACTGAGTTATCCAATTATGTACTGACTACTGATTAATAAATGCCTTGAGCATTAGTGGGAAAGTGGAAAAGTACTGTATACAGAGTACTTCAATAAAGGTGTTCAAAAATACCTTAATTTTAATTGGAATTAGTTTCTGATAGATTCTTTCAATTACATTGCTTGAAGAGAAGATGTTTATTATCCACTATGTTCTTAAAATGGTGTAATAGATGTTTTCCTAATTTTCTAGCAGAAAAAAATTATAATTTTTTATCACATTTGTGTTGAATTTTTATTTTATGACTGGCATTCTTGTTTAATGTCATCTTTTTCAATAATGGACTGTTTTTGAAAACATTGTTAAAATCAAAGTAGCACATTTTTATATTTCAACTGACATTATGGATAGTGTGTAAGTTTGTGACACTAAGGTCAGTCTGTCTTCTAACATGATAGTATGAATTTGCATTTTCCTTTGAAGTTTTTGTTTTATGGACATTGAAACTGTGTACTTCATTGAGAAAACACTTATAAATTGCAAACACAATGCCTACCTCCAATGAGCATTAAGTTCTGTTTGAGTTTTTGTTTGTTTTATTGTTTCACAAAATAAATTAGGGAATTTAGGACCTCTGTCCTAAATATTAACTTCAATTGCATGCATTAAAATGCTGTGAGGTTCTTAATTTTTAGTGTGTAATCTAAGAACATTTTTTACTTTCTTGAACAACAAAAACTATAAATAAAAGGATTATAAATGATGAAAAATAATTAAGCCAAATTGTATCAATAGCAATACTTAAAGTAAAAATAAGTAAAGCATCTACCATTCCTAATTGTGTACATGACATTCTCAAGGAGCAGATGACAAATCCCAAGTCTAAGTCTCAGGGTGGAGGGAAATGGAACTACTTACTGAGAAAATACAATTTGTGAAAATCAGGAATATTAGCAAACGCTTTATCTGTTATATAAGTAAAAATTAACTGAAAATATACATAAGATTGTAGCTTTAAAATTTATTATGATTCGCCCAGAACTAAAACTTAACATTTGGAATATCTTTATTACCAAAACTCTGGTTAATAAGACTTTCAGTTATTCAAGATAGGAGATATGAATAGAAGTTCATTTCTTCAAAATTTTAATAGAGGAAAGTTTTATGGAAGCTTTGGTGAGAAATTCTTTTTTGATAGAAGGATATTGTCATAAGCCATTTTTTCTTAATCTATTTTTTATACCTGCCTTCTGGAATTTTTATAGCAGCCTGTACAGTCTTCTTAACCAAGTCATAATCTTTTGTAATTTTGGTTATCAGGGATGGAGCTCTACATTAACTTTTCTTAATTCTCCAATATTATTGACTTATATGGTTCTTTAGTTATCCTGTATAATGAGTTGGTCTGTCTTTACTGCAATAGCATCCTTTTCAGATGTGCGAAATGGGTGTGTGAAATGTTTGAAAGGTAACATCTGTGAAAAATATTTAAGTGTTGTAAACTGTGTTGCAGTTGTTTATTCCACATTATTTAAATGATTGTCTTCTATGTATTCTCAAACTTATTTTATGCACTTTTGAAAAATACAGACTCAATTCTGCTTTGCTATATAGGATTAAGTGGCAGAGCTGTGATTTCCAAGGCAAGTTTGATTTAAAAATTCTTTAACACTTCAAACAAGATATTAAGTCAGTTCCAAAATAGAGTTGGAATGAAAGCCCAAATCTTTGAAAAATATAAACGAGATATCTGTGGGGTAGAAACAGTACTTGAGTGCAGATTTGTTGTAATTTGGTTTTATTGTTTATTTTCTTGATTGACAGTAGCATATGCAAATTGTCATGTGCAGATTAGTCAAGAACATTTATTGAACATTGGAATAAATATAAAACCGTCCTAAATTATTTTTTCATAACCATCAAAATGTCATCAACTGTCAGGTTTGACAATGAAGTGAATTTCAGATGCTTATACCCTTGCTGGGGTCTGCTTGTATATACATATAACCTGGTGAGAGTTTTCTAATGTTCAACAATTTTGGCTATCCTGAGTGATATAATAGGGGAGGAATATAATAATTAATAGATTCAGTCCTGTGGATATTACTGAGAAATAATCAAATGGGAGTAGCTCATTGGTAGTAATGCTTTTGATAGAAATCTTATAGGAAACAACTTTGGAACTGTCTAAATGTAAGCTCAAATACTTGATTAGTATAGAGTAGAATATTTTCCAGGAATGTTTATAATTTTAATTGTTTAATATTTAACACACAAAGGAACCCAGTGGTTAATTTGTTGCTTCATTTATTAGACTTCTTGCTTTTATTGGCTTCAGTGTAATATTCAGAGAATGAAATTTATAAAGTTCTTTAATAGGTTCTTTTTAAAAAAATTTCCTTAATCATGAATGAATTACAGATACGAACAAAACAAAACAATTTTTCTTTTTAGTTTTACAACCTAGGTTTTCTATAGAAATGACAAGGATATGATTTTTTCCACACAAGGGGAAAAGGACAAAAAGGACTTGGTTCAAGTCTATATTTTGTTTTACCCCTTTAGGAGAAGGATGGTTTAGTGAATGTAGGACGTAATAAAATGACAGTGTGGAGTAATCTTTTCCATTTAGGAGAAATGATCAGTTTATTATATAAATTTTTAAGACTTTATGACGTCCTCATCAGTTAAAGTGTTTTCAAAGCAAAAGCACCATAGAGATAAATTCAAGGACCCAAGCTTGATATATACTTGTATATATTGAGGTCAATATGTGAGCCTTGAGTCTTAGAAATTAGTGATGAATTTTGTCTTGTGAACTTAAAATTTTTTGTCCTATATGGGCCTTCCTACCTGAATATGCAGGCTGTGTAGAATAGTGTTATCTCAGTACATTAGAATCACCTGTAAAACTTAAAAATAGTATCCAAACCTGAATTGAATGGAGAATGGGGCCAGGTATATGTGATGTTAGAAGTATCTCAGGTGACTTTAATGTGCTGCCACACTTGAGAACCATTGGCCTTGGGTTTTTTCCTTTTGTTTCCTCTTTTCAGCTCTAGTTTTAATAATTTAGTAAAAGGAACATCAGTTTATTTAGTAATGAACCTTGCTTCTCCCTCTACCCCACCCTCATGTATGTGTTTGCGCTCATTCTCTCTCCTCAAATAAATAAAATCTTTTAAAAAAATAATTGGGTATTTCTCTTATCTTAAAAAAGCACCAAATGCTTCAATAACAATTGCCAAGCAAGCAAATTTTTTAGTTCAAAAGCAAAATGCTTGATTTCTTTTTTTAAAGATTTATTTATTTATTTATTTGTTCTTGAGAGATAGAAGGAGAGACAGAGCCAGAGACACAGGCAGAGACAGAGCCAGAGACACAGGCAGAGGGAGAAGCAGGCTCCATGCACCGGGAGCCCGATGTGGGATTCAATCCCGGGTCTCCAGGATCGCGCCCTGGGCCCAAAGGCAGGCGCCAAACCGCTGCGCCACCCAGGGATCCCTCTTTTTTCTTTTAATCAATAGAATACATCTTTGGTCATAAGTTTGGGCAAATCATTTAACATCTCTGGACATTCTTTCTTACAAAATAAGGTAGCAAACCCTAGTACTGAATTCCTATTACCTTTCTAAATCATGTGCTATGTAATGCAGTGTGCTTTATTTTTCTAACTTAAAAGTATTTTTTTCCTGCTTATATGGAATAAAGTTCTGGTTTTGCACTACAGTATTATATTTATATTTAGCTTATTATATTTTTTAGGCCATACTATCTTGCTGATAATATTTGCTGTCTCTAGAGCATTCATCTCAGTGCTTTCATAGGTTATGGTATTAAACCAACTCTTGGATTGGTTTAATATTTGATTGCAGCCCCCTTTTTGTTCTATGATTGAATTTTTTGCGTTAGTTTAAAATGAAGACTTCCCAATCAAAGTTTTATATTGAAGTTCTGGGAAAGATTTGAAAATAGAACATATTACTACATAACACGCATAATATGCATTTGCATATTTGCATAACACATATACCTGATTTGATCCTCTTAAGGTAGGTATGCATATTATCACAGTTCCCTAGAGAATCAGTTGACACCAAAATGCTCAATTTCATTAATGATTGTAAAACCTGGGGCTTCTTCACTAATTAAAATGAGATCTTAAGCTTAATAGTAAAAATGTGTATGTTGGCCTTTTAATTGCAAAGTCCAGGAACTCATAAATAAATAGAAATAAACAGCATAAACTTTACTATGTTTCTGGAAAGTCAACTATGTAAGAGTAGAATAAGCCAAAAGGCTGAGTTTTAGTCTGTCATTATTCATCTCTCCATAGTCTGTAAGACTTTTATGAAACATACTGTATTGGGTGGTTTTGACATTTTTTTAAATTGAAATATAATTGGCACACAATATCCTATTATTTTCAGGTATATAAAACAGTATTCAGATTTGTATACACTGCAAAATAATGACTACAATAAGTCTAGTTACCAATCTGATTTTTTTCAATTAAAAATTCTTTGATTCCTTTTGCTACTATCTTCAGATTTGGAGATGGTAATTTTTAAAATTCTGAGTTTTATTTTTATGTATCAGAAAAATAATGCCCTTCAATTTCTTAGTAGAACACTAATGAGGTATGTCATATTTTATTGTACTTAAAGAGTTTATGTAAATCATAGAATAATGTAGTTTAGCTGCATATTTGAATAGTTAAGATGGATGTGTAGATGTGCATATAGTATATGATCATATTAATTAAGTCTGGTTTTTTTTGTTCAAAGCCAAAACCATAATGTATTCCCTAAATGTGAGAGCTACCTGGATCTATAGCCTCAATCTTTGCTGTCTGTATTTTTCCCTTCCCTTCCATCTAACCCCAACATTTAAATAATACTTAGTGGAGTGACATTAAGATGGTTTGTGTCATTTCAAATATTTGAATTCTTTAAATTAAAGCACTTCATTGAGTAGCATTTAGCAGTTTTAACAATGTCCAGCATCAAACATTTTAGGAGAGGAAAGAACAGTAACACATCCAGTGGAAACTGATGGCATTTCAGGAGGCAGAAGGTAATTATTAAAATTAGAATGTTTAAAGTTTGAATAAGATTTTATGTTAAACCAGCTTTGGTGCCCTGGAGCCTGAAGCAATGAGCTCCGGTGGCTCATGAATGCTGACCTGGAGAGATGGGTCAAGGCATTAACTGCCTATTTGGTGCTTTGCCACATTGACCTAGGCTTATGATTGGGGAGAACAGCACCAGAACCAACTGTAAGATTAAGAAGAACCTATGAGCACCATGTCAGATCTTTTTATATCTATTCTACCACCAGTGTCCACTATAAAGGTATTTCTAAAGGTAAAGAAGGTAGTGTAAAAGCCATTTTTTGCTACATAGTTGAGGCTGCCAAATAGCTAGAAAGTAAATAAAGGATTATTTGGAGTCTTTCCTATAATGTTTAGTAAACAGAGCAAACTTTACCATGAAATCGAAGCTTCACTTTTCATAAAAGACTCAGATAAGTGACATACCCTTCTCTTTATAGTATTCTTAATTATTTTAATTAAGTCCCTTATGGCTTTATTTATGGCTAATTGATAAAAGATTTTACTATAGTTCATCCTACTTGTTTAAAACCTTATCTGAAAAAAAAATAAAATAAAATAAAACCTTATCTGTGTTGTAACTTGTTCCTTTTTAAACTATTACTTATTCAGACTCTTTGCTATGCTATTCTTTTTGCTTAAATAACCCAAATTGAAATTTGTGAGTGGATATTAATTCCATTATATGGAAAAGAAAATATCCCTATAAAAAGCAAGTATCGCTTTATAATTTTGACTGATTGAAAGGTCAAAACTTGGTAACTATAATAATTTCTTGATCTAAGGTATTAAAAGTATTTTCTTGAAATGACCATTTTATTTCTAATATGAAAAACATTTATAACTTAAATGGTAAGTTTTTAAGCTGCCAAATAGTGAAATCTTTTTTTATATACATTTGCAGAAATGTTTCCTAAATTTACTGGGGTAAAACAGAATGATTCTCCTAAAGAACAAGTAAAGGTAAGTTAATTCTTCATTTTTTATCTTAGAATTTTAAAATGTATGTTATGTCACTGGTGTGATAAATCATATAAAATTTGTTTTGATTTTATTTACAATGAAGAGCTGTCACTCTTCTTCCATTTGTCAACTAAATATTGCAAGATGTCTTCCTCAAGAATATTGAACACAGGAACTGTTTGGCTACATTTTTTCTAAAAAGATGTAACTGTTCTATAAATAAAACAGAGTAGAACAAATTATAAGAGTATGGAATTAGTCTTGAGGTCTAAATACAGAGGGAAGGTCTTGCTTTTTCTATATGCACACAGTAGGATGTAGGGTATGCACAGTAAGGTAGAATTTCTAAAGGTAGGAGGAAAATGGTAGGGTTTAAGATGAAGCTCATAATTACCAGCTATTAATTTTAGGACATCTATGATTAGTAGTTGATGTGCTTTGGAAAGGATAGAAGTAATTTTATCTCTTACTAATTCAGGTTGGTCTCATTAAATTTTAATTTTCTGAACCCTTCTCAGATATAGAATTATAGGTATATATACCTTTATTAAATTATACATTTTTAACATCTAACTAGATTAGGGATGTTCAACATAAATACTTGTTTTGAGGGAGCTCTCAGTTGTAAGAAGAAATATAATCACATGGTTAAGAGGTTGTATGAGGGATGCCTGGGTGGCTAAGCGATTTGGCGCCTGCCTTGGGCCCAGGGCGTGATCCTGGAGTCCTGGGAGAGAGTCCCACGTTGGGTTCCCTGCATTGAGCCTGCTTCTCCCTCTGCCTATGTCTCTGCCTGCCTCTCTCTCTCTCTCTCTCTCTCTCTGTCTCTCATGAATAAATAAATAAAATATTTTAAAAAAGAGGTTGCATGGTTAGTGCTATAATTTATATTCATAATTTATTGAGAAAATGAAGAAGGAATATATACACTGCCTGAAGGAGAGAATGCTTAAAACAGGTTAATAACTAAAGGGAAAAGGAAGGAATGGTTACTACATTGACACAGATTAAGGACTTATTTTTTTAAAGGTGTAGCATGAAGAGAGGCAAAACACAGGTGGTGTATTCAGGGAAATGTGGTAACAGAGGGTATTTGTAAAGGATTAGTTGGCTTGGGAGATAGAATAGGGAGGATTTTGAATGCCTAGGTGAAGTGTTGACTGATTTGGTAGGCAAGAACGAGTTCTTGAAGGCTTTTGAGTGGGAACAAGAAACATAATCTGTTGTCATAGGTATTGGAGGAATCAAAATTATATCAATGAGTTTTGAAATTTTATACCTATAGAATGCTGTCTTAATGATCTGCTTGTGGCCAGAATTTTTTCAGTGCCCCTCACTGAGGAACAGAATGCCCATTGATAATAAAAAAGGGAATATATTTTTAGGAATATGAATAAATGCATATATTTTTGTGTTTCAGAAAGTGATTTTTTTTTTCTGATTTAAACCTCAGCATTTGACTTTAGGTTTTGAGCTTGGGTTTATATTATTGTAGGTATAAACATTCCTAGGGCATTAGTTTTATTCAAGCTAGCATAGGTATTCATACACTTGCCTTGTCTTTTCATTCACCCTAACTCCTTTGTTAGATGGAGGAGAAAGACTGTCTTACTCATCTCTGTACTACCTGCAACTTAAAGCTTAGTAGATAAGGTACCTAGGCTTTGGTATCTTAGCTTGCAACTGAGTAGATGTGAGATTCTAGGTAAATTGCTTTTATTATATTTAAATCTCATTGTAAACTGTACATGGGGATGATAGTTATACCAAACTCAAGAGATTATTGTGAGAATTGAACTATATGAAGGGCTTAGCCTAGTACCTCATACATTATAGGCATTAAATAAGTGTTAGCTATTATAATAGTTTTTACTTAATAAATTAATCAGAATTTGTTGATAGTCTACAGGTTAACTATCATGTGACTTTTACCCACTCTTCCCATTATGCCTCTAATTCAGTAAGGATAGGAGGTAAAAAAAAGTGGATTAGCCTCTAGATTGGGTATAAAAGCTCAGTTTTTATTTTCCATAGCTCACAGGAAAGCATTTCAAAATAAGCAGCACTATTTAATAACATGCCTAAGGCTATATTTATTATTAAGCTTATCGGTTTCAACTAACTCTGCTTAAAACTATAGGATGGACAAGCCATTTAATCTTTCCACATCTTGATTTTCTCATCTGTAAGAATGGGATAATTACACCTTATAAGTTTGTGTAACTTAAGTAATACCATTTTTTAAAGAGTATTGTTATGTTTTTTCCTCTGTGTTTTAAATTTTTTTAGTTAAACCACTTGTGTGGTTAAAACTCTGACAATTTTATTTATCTTTGTCTTAACAGATACAGCATTCTGTGCAAGATAAAACGTCTGCAAAAACTACCCTTGTTTGTCAGACTTCATATTCGTGTGAAACACCACCAAATTACCATCAGTCAGCATTGAATCATCAAGAATTAGAACATTTACAGGGTGCAAAAAACATTTCACCTTTACAAATTCCACCTCCCTCAGGTAAAAAGTTAATTAGTAAATAATAAACTCCAGGTTAGAAAAAATCACTGAAGCACATTGTTAGAGATTATCTGCTTTATACTTAAGATACTCATTACATTTGAATAAGAAAATTATGTGGACAGTTCACATGCAACTTGCTTTCAAGTAGATTATGTACATTGGCATTGGCATATGCCATATATTAAAACCTTTCACTGCCAGTCTACTACTCTACTACTACTACTACTACTACTACTACTACTGAGTTCTGAGCAGATTTAGAATTTTGCTCTAACTTCCATGATGCTTATTTGAATTGGAAAGGTAGGATGGAATATGGAAAAGATAGAGATTATATAGGTAGAGAAATTAAGTTATATACATGAGAAATCGTTTAAAACTAAGGAAACCTGGGCTAGAAATACTTGCCTAGCAGTGGTTCCCATTTGCCAAAACATCTTCGAAATCTGGCTAAATTTTTATATTGTTAGATTCATTTGACTAAATATCCTGTCTGTTAGTCTTGTCAGAAGTGAAAATATTGCCTGTCTCATCTTGATTCTCCTGCCAGTGTTTGGCACAAAGGATAATTCTCTGATACTGATGAACTCAGCCTAGGAGTACCTGAACCTTAAGATACTATTCAGGTCTAACCTAAAGGCAGATGTGAATGTTCCTTATCCACATCTCCTTCCCTTTAGGCTGCTCACTGGTTTGTATTTGGCCTTCCAATGACAGTGGTTTCTCCAAAGCAGAAGAAATTTCTAAATTGTTTTACAACAGCACAGATTAGGAGGAACAGAGAAATTTTGATACTCCTTTATTGCTTCTAGTGGTAGCTCCCTACTGTTCTTTGAATACTTCATTTTGTATTTAACTCAAGTTATAGCTCTTCCTAAAGCAACACTGGAGGGCATCCCAGAAATAAAGATAAAGATCCAAAGTATGAAATACTTACATCCATCCTTTGGTGGAAAAAAGTTTTCAAATTATGCAGAAGCATAACTGAAAATGTAGTAATTCATGAAATTACCTTGAATACAAGTGTTCCATTTGGGTCTTTTATTTTGTATACAAGTAGCTTCAAACAGGAGCATAGTGAAATCTGATTTTATATTAGGAAGTGGTTGTTGCTTAACTATGTAGAGGATGGATTAAAGTGAAGATGCTCTGGAGTAGTTGGGACCAAGTAAGGAAGCTGAGTGCTGTAGTTTAGGAAGGAAATTATGAGGACCACAACTAAGGCAGTAAGTATGGAAAGGAAATGGATAAATTATAAAAATATTTTTGTGGTGCAGCTGATAGGCTTTGTTACAATAAATATCTTGCCAAGGTATCATCCAATAGCTGGATTGAAGATAAGAGGTAGGGCTACCCGGGTGGTTTGGTGCCGCCTTCAGTTCAGGGCGGGATCCTGGAGACCTGGGTTCAAGTCCCAGGTTGGGCTCCCTGCATGGAGCCTGCTTCTCCCTCTGCCTGTGTCTCTGCCTCTCTCTCTCTCTCTGATGAATAAATAAATAAAATCTTAAAAAATAAAAAGAAAAGAAGAGGTAGTGCTCACTTTGGATGTGTTTGAGGTACTAGAGTATCTAATTGGAAATCTACAACCGTAAATGGGTTTCTGAAACTAACAGGATATAATGAGCAGTATAATTTAGGAATTACCAGTGCATAGAAGCTACTTGAAACTGAGAATGAATGAACACACCCAGGAAAATGTATAGAGCAGGAAGAGAAAGATCAAGCACAAAATTCTAAGAAACAAAACTTCCTCAGTTAAAATAGAAAAAAGTAAGGTTAAAAGATGATGTAATCAAATCACAAGAATATAAAAACACCACAAGAGTATATACTGCAAAGGATTAATGTAAGATTAGGAGTGAGGAGAGAGGATTAAAATTGGCAGTGTGGGGGCAGCCCTGGTGGCCCAACGGTTTAGCGCTGCCTTCAGCCCAGGGTGTGGTCCTGGAGACCCGGGGTCAAGTCTTGCATCAGGCTCCCTGCATGAAATGGAGCCTGCTTCTGCCTGTGTCTGTGCCTATCTCTCTCTCTCCCTCTCTCTCTCTCTCTCCATGTGTCTCTCATGAATAAATCTTTTTTTTTTTTTTTTTTAAGATTTTATTGAGGGCGGGGGGCAGAGACGCAAGCAGAGGGAGAAGCAGGCTCTATGCAGGGAGCCCGACGTGGAACTCGATCCTGAATCTCCAGGATCACGCCCTGGGCTGAAGGCGGCACTAAACTGCTGAGCCACCTGGGCTGCCCAATTAATTAAATCTTAAAAAAAAAAAAAAATTGGCAGTGTGAAGTTTTTTTTGCTTTTGCAAAAGGTTTTTTTTACTAGCCATTGTGATTGGGGTAGAAGACAGTTTTTCTAAGTTGAGAAATAATGGAATGTGGATGTACACTAGTCTTCCAGTAAGTTTATTGGTGGAGAAGATAGCTATGGCTTTAACAGAAAAATAGTTTTGGGGGCGTTTTTTTGGTGGGAGTTTTTTGGTAAGATTAGGAGACATTGTTTCAATATGTTTGAGTTTTTGAATCAGAGAGATTTGGACATGTTTAAAGGTTGATCAGAAAGAGCCATAATATAGAAACTATTTTTATTATAGTAAATTCATGGAATTTTGGTAGGCATAGCCCTGAAGAAGTAGATAGTGGAAAATAATGCAGTCAAGATGGTCCTTTGTTCCTATTTTAAGAAAACATCTTATCTATGGAAAGTCAGGCTTTCAAAATCTAAGCCTTCTGTTGGAGTAATTTTATTGTATGGATTAAATTTTTATTTATATGTGATTGTGAGTAAAAGGAATTTGTGTGACTATTATATAAAAGGAATGCGAATGTTTGGACAATGCCAGAGTGGCTATTCTATTGCACTTACCAAATTTTTCAGAATCAAGTGTTTTGCATTTTCCAACTGTAGGTGGCACAATGCCCAAGGGAAACTGCAAATGTATATAAGCTAAAGTTACTTTTCTGGAGTTTAATCTTGATGGAAATAAAGTTTTAGTTAAATCTTCTTAAACAATGAGTTTTTTCACTTAAGTTTTTTTTTTTTTTTTTTTACTTTTATTTATTTATTTATGATAGTCATACAGAGAGAGAGAGAGAGAGGCAGAGACACAGGCAGAGGGAGAAGCAGGCTCCATGCACTGGGAGCCTGATGTGGGATTCGATCCCGGGTCTCCAGGATCACGCCCTGGGCCAAAGGCGGGCGCCAAACCGCTGCGCCACCCAGGGATCCCTCACTTAAGTTTTAATAAAAGTTTGACAAAATGTTAGGAGTACATAAAAACTTTAAGAAATTGAATCACGTGTTAGCAGTTTATTTCAAAATTACTGCCATCGTTTCCACATGAACTAAAAAATGCCTTTTTTCCTTAAAATAAGTTGGTCTTAAGTTACAAAAGATTAATGGCCTTATCCTTTTAACTTCTTCATTTCCCAGATTCATTTCTCAGCTTATAAATCTTCACTCAATTATATTAAGAATTTTTTTTTTATATTAAGAATTTTTTAAAAAATCAAATGCTTATGTTGTCATATCATTGTAAATTAACATAGCAAATGAAAAGGTAAATCAGGGATCCCTGAGTGGCGCAGTGGTTTGGCGCCTGCCTTTGGCCCAGGGCTCGATCCTGGAGACCCGGGATCGAATCCCACGTCGGGCTCCCGGTGCATGGAGCCTGCTTCTCCCTCTGCCTATGTCTCTGCCTCTCTCTCTCTCTCTCTCTCTGTGACTATCATAAATAAATAACATTAAAAAAATAATAATTTATTTAAAATATGGCTTAAAGGATATAAGGAATTTTGTTAGCATATATAACCACTATAGTTCAAAGATAAGTCAGTCTTTAGGCATGATTTGACCAAGGCTTATGCTCTTTTTATGTAGTTATCTTTATCAATAATAAGTGAAATATTTGTATGAAAAATTAACAACTAATAGGATTACATGTTCTATTCTCTTCACCCCAGAGCCAACCTTTTACATTTTGTACTCTTATCTCCTCACTAGTTATTATAGGTATTTAGTGTCTTAGTTCTTCCATTCTTTGTGTTTTCTTTGTTTTTAATTTGGCCCCCAAGAAGTATCTTTCCCTGGGAGCCCTGCATTGGCGTCAGACTGCTCTTTCCTAAATGACTCACTAATGTCTGTAGGGTTACCATGATTGGTTTGGCCTAATAAAAACCTGTCTCTAGAGCTGAGCATCAGTTTGCACACTGGAGGACTGTTAGACCAAAGGGACAGATAAAACGGATTTTGGTAGGTGAGTCACAGTGTCAACTATAATGTAGATAAAACAAGAGGACAAATTTCAAGTGAAAAAATGTTTATTTTACAGTTCCTCAACTAAGAATATTCCAAAGTTAAAATAATATAAAAAATTAATCACTTTGTTTTCATAGTTTCTGACCTGGGTGGGGTGGGAAGGGAAAAAAAGTCAAATTATGGACAAACAAAATGAAATCACTTCATTATACTGTTCTAAAACTGTGTGCATCTAGGTGATACTGAACAGCATTTAAATGGCCTAACTGTGAGGCATCAGTCTGATGATAATGACACAAGAGTGTTAGAATCTGAATGTCAAGTACCTGTGCAGAAGGTAAGAGAGTGTTATTTTTTCCTCACGGATCTTGGAGGGTTTTAAAATTGAATATGGAAGTGGAACAAGGGGTATTTTAAGCCTTATCTTGAATGAGATTTTGGATCTCTAAGCTTATTTAATTAAAAAGAAATATTCTTTGGCCTCTTCAATTAAAAAAAAAAAAGTTTGGGGATCCCTGGGTGGCGCAGCGGTTTGGCGCCTGCCTTTGGCCCAGGGCGCGATCCTGGAGACCCGGGATCGAATCCCACATCAGGCTCCCAGTGCATGGAGCCTGCTTCTCCCTCCGCCTGTGTCTCTGCCTCTCTCTCTCTCTCTGTGACTATCATAAATAAATAAAAATTAAAAAATTAAAAAAAAAAGTTAAAACAAAACAAAACAAAAGTTATTTGTGAGCAACACCTCCCCCATACCCTCTACCATCAGTTCTCATGCATGTATTTAATTATAAGTTCTATAATGCTGGTATTTGCCAACTATCCTGATTTTATTTTTTTAAGATTTTATTTATTTATTCATGAGAGACACAGAGAGAGAGGGAGAGTCAGAGACACAGGCAGAGGGAGAAGCAGGCTCCATGCCGGGAGCCCGATGCGAGACTTCATCCCGGGACTCCAGAATCACGCCCTGAGCCGAAGGCAGGTGCTAAACCACTGAGCCACCCAGGGATCCCCCTATCCTGATTTTAAAACATTTCATAAAGCTATCTTTTAGAATTTGTTATGGGGGATTTCCTAATGGAGTCTTTGGTGCACTTACACTCAAACTACACATTGATCGTTCTTTCAACAAATATAAACGTTTTAGATGCATTAGGTATATCAGGTACTCTTCTAAGCATTTGAGTCATTCTCTGAAACTTAACTGTGAAGGAGATGTTTATATCTCTTCTCTATTCCCTCCCCCCTGCCTTTCTCCTACCTTTCCTCTCTTCCTTCTTTTCTTTTTTTTTTCCTTGCAGTACTTCAGAGGACAAATCTTATTATTCCTAAGTGTTTGGGCACACTTAGGAATATCTAACATTTCACCATAAGGAGCATACTGATTTGATCCTTGTGTTTTCATAATATTTTAAATTTTCTTAGGTAATGTGCCAATAATTACTATCATCAGAGATTATGTTGAACTTAGGTGTTTTGTTGTTGATAAGAATCATTTTTAAAAGTGCCCTTTTTAAAAAAGATTTTATTTATTTATGACACAGAGAGAGAGAGGCAGAGAGACACACGCAGAGGGAGAAACAGGCTCCATGCAGGGAGCCTGACTTGGGACTCAGTCCTGGGTCTCTAGGATCACAACCCAGGCTGAAGGCGGCGCTAAACTGCTGGGCCACCTGGACTGCCCAAAAAAGTGCCATTTTTAAAAGAGCCACCCACTGACTGGGTGGCTCAGTGGATTAAGCATCCCTTTAGCTCAGGTCATGATTCCAGGGTCCTGGGATCGAGCCCTATGTTGGGCTCCCTGCTCAGCAGGGCATCTGCTTCTCCCTCTGCCACTGCTCCCCTGCTTGTGCTCTCTCGCATTCTTCTCTCTCTTTCTCTCTCTCTAAAATAAATAAATGAAATCCTTAATAAAGTATCTTTTCTGATACCCAACATTAATTTTTTATTTTACTGGGTTTTAATAACAAAAGTGTTACCCATCCCCTTTAGGATGAAAAGAATAGTGCCACAGAATTTCTTAAATATTTGGTTTACTATAATCTTTATGTTTCTTTTTTTTTTTTTTTTTTTTATGATAGTCACAGAGAGAGAGAGAGAGAGGCAGAGACATAGGCAGAGGGAGAAGCAGGCTCCATGCACCGGGAGCCTGATGTGGGATTCGATCCCAGGTCTCCAGGATCGCGCCCCGGGCCAAAGGCAGGCGCCAAACCGCTGCGCCACCCAGGGATCCCAATCTTTATGTTTCTAATTTAACAAAACTATAATTTTGACTGGCCCAAAATAAAGTTTGAAAACAATAAGAAAATTTCCAAAAGGGCAAAATAAGCAGAAAAACATGCAGTATATGTCATATGGTTGCAGTTTGTGCCATAGGTAAATGTGACATGTCTACTTTATTTCCAGTGCCTAGCAGGTAGTAGAAACTAAAATGTTGAAATGAAAGCTTAAGGAGGAATGGGATTGTGTGGCTTTTTCTCTTCACAAGAGACTTTCTGTTCTTGGCATTGTTCCTTTACTGTCGATAGCAGTGTTACCTCCTATTGAGAAGATAGGTTATAGAATATCGGTGCTAGAAGAGATACTTTGAGTATTACTCTGTATGCATAAACCCTACAGCCCAGGTGGTTCAAGCATCTTGCCCAAATAAGAGCTGAGAATAAAACAAAAAATTTTGATGAACATTCAACTTCTTGTCTTCTTACTCAGAAGTCCTAGCTTTGCCATTCTCTTACTTCAGCCTCAGGAAAAGATATCTCTTATTACCAAAATTAATTCATCTCTGTTCTTTTTCTTTTTTTGTAATATTTTACTTTTATTCATGAGAGACACACAGAGAGGGATAGAGACTTGGAGAGAGGGAGAAGCAGACTCCATGCAGGGAGCCCGATGCAGGACTCAATCCTGGGATTCCAGGATCTCACCCTGGTCCAAAGGCAGGCGCTAAACCGCTGAGCCACCCAGGCATCCCAATTCATCTCTGTTCTTAATTCTTTTGCACTCAGCAGATTTATTTTGGAGGTCTCCTTCCATCTCTAAAATCTTTATTATTCCTTTTTGTCTTATTTTCCCACTACGCCAGGGTTTCTTTAGTTTAGCACTATTGACATTTTGGGCTTGGATAAGTCTGTATTGGGGGTAGGGCTATGCATTGTAAAATACTGAACAGGAACCTTAGCCTCTTCCTCACTGGATGCTAGTAGTACCCTTTCCCCCACCCCTGTGTGGCAACCAAAAGCATCCACTTACATTGCCAGTTGTCTTCCCTGGACAGAGGGGAATCACCCCCAGGTGAGAACCAGTGCCTTAATTTTGCCTAGCTGCTCCCCTATCCCTATTATTTGGCTTATCAGAGGAACCAGTAACCTCTAAAATTGTTACATCCTTCCCAAAATTGATACAGTGAGAAGCCAGAACATTCTACTACTTCTCTATCTAATTGAACATCCACTATGGTGATTTCAGTTTTAGTCTCTCTGTAAATGACCCAAATACATACTTCTAGTCCTGACTTCCTATGATAAACATTTTTGATGACTTCTCGGTCTTCTGCAGCCAAGGAGTTGCCACACAGGGGTGGGAGAAGGGGTGCTGCTAGCATCCAGTGAGGGAGGCTAAGGTTCCTGTTCAGCATTTTACAATTCTTTGATTCATTTCTAATATGTCTCCTTTTTTTTCAAACTCATAAACCAGCACTTACTCTTTTAATCTGAGCTCTTTTTAACATAACTGGTCTAACTTGAGACCCTCCTTATTCTAATCCATTTCACTTTTAACATTCTTACGTTGTTCTTCCCGATGTGTTCTCTTGATGACATTACTCATCTGTATGAAACCACCACTGGTTTCCAACTTTGACTCCAGAATGAAGATTAAACACCTTTACATTATGACCCGAAACTAACTTTTCAATCTGAACTAGATGCCTTATAACTCATTGCAACTGAACTATTCATTTCTCTCCAGATTATCCCTATTTATGCCTTTAATTATATTCATTCTTAATGAGGAATGCTTGCCATTCTCATATCTACCTTTCTAGTTGTTTTATTCTTTGTTATTCCTGAAAAACTGTCCTATACTCCCAAACCCACATACAAAGTTTACTATTTTAGCATCTGCCAAAATTTCATTGCAGTTAAGTAGAAATTTCAGGCACAAAGCTAGAGACCAGTTTTTATCCTTCCTTTATTCCCGGTTTAATATATACCATCGGGTGTTGCCATAGTTGTTTCAAACCTCTATCTGAAGATGGTATGCTTTAAATGACTGAGTAGTCAGATGAATTCTACAGTGGGTATTTAGTTTATTCCATGGGTAAAAACAAAAATAGGTTTTATTGACAACATATGGGAAACACTTCCAAAAGACATCTGGGTGACCACTGATAATGTCTGACTTTTATTAATTCATTTATAGCTTTTATTATATGAGGTACCTTAACTCAGGTACCTTAACTCAATGTTCACTTTGTTGAGAGTTTTTATCATATAAAAAAACAGCTGTTGGGATCCCTGGGTGGCGCAGCGGTTTGGCGCCTGCCTTTGGCCCAGGGCGCGATCCTGGAGACCCGGGATCGAATCCCACGTCAGGCTCCCGGTGCATGGAGCCTGCTTCTCCCTCTGCCTGTGTCTCTGCCTCTCTCTCTCTCTCTCTCTCTCTGTGTGTGACTATCATAAATAAATAAAAATTAAAAATAAAAATAAAAATAAAATAAAAAAAATAAAAAAACAGCTGTTGGGGTGCTTGGGTGGCACAGTCAGTTAAGCATCTTGACCCTTGGGTCGTAGTCCAGCGGTCATGCGATTGAGCCACACGTTGGACTTTGTGCTCAGCACACAAGTCTGCTTGGATTTCTTGCTTCCTCTGCCCCTCCCCCCAAAATAAATAATAAATCTTTAAAAAAACAAGGGTTGAATTTGCCCATTCTTTTTCTGCATCAGTTGAGATGGTCATATGATTCTTACTCATTTTGGTAATGTGGTGTATCATATTTAATCTGTGTTCATCAGGGATATTGGCCTATGATTTTTTGTGTACTTATCTGGTTTCGGTATCAGGGTAATGCTGGCCATAAAATGAGTTTGGAAGAGTTCCTCTCCTATTTTGGGGGAGAGTTGGAGAAGGATTGGTATTGGTTCTTAAAATGTGAAGCTATCTGTTCTTGGATTTTTGTTTGTTTGGAGGCTTTTGATGATAGACTCAGTGTCCTCACTAGTAATCAGTCTGTTTCAGATTTTCTGTTTCATCGTCATTCAGTCTTGGAAGATTGTATCTTTCTAGGAATTTATCCGTTTCTTTCCAGGTTGTTCATTTCTTTGATATAATCGTTCATAGTAGTCTCTTATCTTTGTATTTCTGTGGTATCAGTTGTAATATCTCTTTCATTTAGGATTCTACGTTTTGAATCCTCTTTTTTCTGACTAGTCTACCTAAAAGTCTGTCTGCTTTCTTTATCTTTTAAAAAAATCAGCTTTTAGTTTCATTGATTAGTTCTGTTGTCATTTAAAACTGCTTCTGCTCGGATCTTTGTTGTTTCCTTCCTTCTCTAACTTTGGGCTTTGCTCTTCTTTTTTCTAGTTCCTTATAAGAACTAGAAAGGTATAAATTAGGTTATACATGAGATCTTTCTTGTTTCGTGATGTGTGCATTTATCACTGTAAACTTTCCTCTTGAATTGCTTTTGCCACATCCCATACATGTAGTAGTATTTCCATTTTCATTAGCCTCAAGATATTTTTAAATAAAAAATAATATAAAATATTAATACTTAATTAAAATATTTATAAAATATTTTATATTTAAATATATAAAATATTTTTATATATTTAAATATATATTTTATATATAAATATAAAAATATTTATATATATTTAAATATAAATATATAAATATTAAAATATTTATTATGTTTAAATATAAATAATATAAAAATATTAATATTTTATTAAAATATTAATAAAAGAATATAAAAATATTATTTCTTCCTTGAGCCCTTGGTTGTTCAGTAGTAGCATGATATTTAACCTCCATGTACTTGTGTTCTTTCTAGATTTTTTTCTTGTGGTTCCCTGCTAGTTCCATAGTGTTGTCAGAAAAGATGTATGGCATGACTTTGATATTTTTGTATTTATTGAGATTTTGTTCTGTGGCCTAATGTGATCTATACTGGATAGTGCTGTTTACACTTGGAAAGAATGTGTATTCTGCTAGTTTAGGATGGAATGTTCTGAATATATCTATTGGATCCATTTGGTCATCCAATGTGTCATTCAAAGCCACTGTTTCATTGTTGATTTTCTGTTTGGATGATCTATCCATTGATGTAAGTGGGGGATGAAAATCCCCTAGTATATTGTATTACTATTCCATACTTTCTTTATGTTTGTTATTAGCTGCTGTATGTATTTGGGTGCTCCCATGTTGGGTGCATAAATACTTATAATTGTTATATTTTCTTGTTGAATTGTTCTCTTTGTGATTATATAGTGTCCTTTGTCTCTTATTTCAGTCTTTGTTTTAAAGTCCATTTTGTCCAATACAAGTAATGCTCCCCTGACTTTCCTTTCTCTTCCATTTGCATAAATGCTTTTCCATCCCTTCACTTTCAATCTGCATGTGTCTGTAGTATGAAATGAGTCTCTTGGAGACATCACATGGGTGAATCTTGCTCCTTTATCCATTCCATCATCCTGTAGCTTTTGATTGGAGTATTTAGTCCATTTCCATTCAAAGTAATTATTGATAGGTATGTACTTACTGCCATTTTGTTGCTTGTTTTATGGTTGTTTTTGTAGTTCTTCCTTGTTATTGATTTTTCTTGCTTTCTTGTTCAGTTTGCTGGTTTTCTTTAGTAACAAACTTGGATTCTGTTCTCTTTATTTTTTTACATATCTAGTACTGATTTTTAATTCTTGGTTACTGTTAAGTTTGTATATATAACAGCTTATGCATATAGCAGTCCTTATTACATCGATGGTAAGTTGACCTATTCTTTACTCTTCTCCACCTCTACTGCCCCCTTTACTATGTTTCAGGTATATGGTGTCATACCTTACATCGTTTTATTTTGTGAATCCCTTGACTAATTTTTATAGCTATACTTAATTTTACTGCTTTTGTGCTTCCTATTCTTATTCTTACTTATGGTCTTTAATTCAAGGTATCCCATTTAATATTTCTCACAGGGCTGGTTTAGTGGTAATAAATTCCTTTAACTTTCCCTTGGGAAACTCTCCTTTTCTGAATGACAGGCTTGCTAGATAGAGTATTCTTGATTGCAGTTTTTTTTTTTTAATTTCCTTTCAGCATGTTGAATATATCATGCCACTTTTTTCTTTCCTGTACAGTTTCTGCTGAAAAATCTGCTGATAGCCTTATGGGGTTTTCCCTAGTATGTTTTCTTTTCTCCTGAAACTTTTAGAACTGTAGTTTGCCATTTAACTACTATGTGTCTTGGAGTGAACTTTCTTGATTGATTTTATTATGGGTTTTCTGTGCCTCCTGGATTTGGGTTCCTTCCCCAGATTTGGGAAGTTTATAGTTATTATTTCTTCAAACAAATTTACTCCCCCCTTTTCTGTGTCTTTTTTTCTTTCTTTCTGGGATTCCTATAATGTGAATGTTTCTCTGGCTGGTTCTTTTTTATGTTTTCTGTTTTCTGTCTCTTTTTTGGTGGCTTCATTGAAGTCTCCCACCCTTTCCTGAATTCCAGTGAGTATTTTTATGACCAATACTTTAAATTCTTCATCAGTCATATTACTTATTTGTCTCATTTAGGTCTCTAGCTATGATTTTTGTCCTCTTCATTCATTTGGAACTTACTCCTCTGTCTCCTGATTGTGTCTAATTCTCTGTGTCAGTTTCTCTGTTATGAAAGTCAGCTATGTCTCCTATACATGAAAGTATTGGGCTTTGAAAAAAGTCCTGTGGTGCCCTGCAGTGCAGTGTCCCCTGTTCACCAGAACCTGGGGTTGAGGGGTATCTCCTGTGTGTGTCATGTGAGCCCTATTGTTGTGGCTAAGCCACTTTTGCCTTCAGCCTCCTCATCTGCAATGGCTTTCTCTGCCTGTTGTAGGCAGGATTTGGTTCCAGTTTTATTAGTGAGCCAGTCTTCGGTTTCTCCGGGTTTGAGTTGAGTCATACCAGGCATTTGACATAGAGGCAGTAGCACAGAGCTGTTGAGTGCTCTCCCTGTGTTTTGCCTCAACAAGCTTTCATTGGTGGTTGAGTCCTGCAGCCAGACTAGATGTCTGCCCCCCAGCCCACAGCCAGGGCTATAGTTGGACTGCTGTGTGTGTGTGTTTATCTTTCCTTCTCTCCAAGTTAGTGGTCATTTTGGAGTGGTACTGGTTCCTGTCAGGGCTGCTTGAACACTGCCCAGCTTATGGCATCACTTTGAATCACTCTCCTGCCAAGAGCATATTGGAGGGGACAGGTACATAGAATGCAGGGTGGGGTACAGTGCCAGCAAGAGCCACTTCAGTTCACTGGACTGGGACCAAGGCAAACCAAGTTTTAGGGCACAGGTTTGCGGAAGCATGGGGGCAGAGCAAGAGGTATTAATAAGTTATGTGGAGAATGTTGAGGTCATGCTGGTTCCAGTGTCTAAGCTGAGGGTGAGAGGAGGGAAATGGCATCCACCACTTCCTTTGTTCTTGGAGAAGTCTGTCATTGATTCCTGCCCCTCTGGTTCATCTCCAGCACACAATCTGAAATGAGTAAACACATCTCCCTCTCATATACACCAGCTGTTTCAAACTAGTGCTTCTATTGCTGTATCTTCACAGTGCTGTTTGTTGTGCTCTTCAAGGATTTGGACTCCACTCTCCCAGTTCTCCCATAGAGCCTTTTAATTTTTAATGTTCCAAGTGTTAAAGACCTGCTAATTTGATTGTAAGAACTTGTGAAATTCAGCCTCTCTGGTCTCCAAAGCCAGATATTATGGTCATCCACCTTCCTGTGCCTAGGGTGGGTGTCTGTTTCTTTCTCCTGCCCATGCTCAGCATCCTTCCCTCCTGCAGACAGTCTCATAGAGAGTCCAGTGGGTCTGTTTGGATCCTCACCACCCTTGGTCCTTTCTACCCTATTGTGGCCTCTTCTGTATATTTAGCTGTGCAGAGTCTAGTCTACCAATCTTTGGAGTCATTTTCTGGTATTTACACTGATGTGTATGTTACCTATTTGTATCAACAGGACAAGGTGAGCTTAGGATCCTCCTCCTTTGCCACCTTCTATATATAATTCCTATACATTTATTTTATTTTTAAAATATTTACTTATTCACTTGATAGAGCACATGCACATGAGCAGGGAGAGGGGCAGAGGGAGAGAGAATCTCAAGCACACTCCCTGCTGAGCATGGAGTGCAAAGTGGGGTTTGACCCCATGACCCTGAGATTGTGACCTGAGCTGAAACTAACAGTTGGACACTCAATGAACCAAGCCACCCAGGCACCTCTGTACTGGAAAATTTTAAAATACATATATTTCTATGGGTTGCACTGATCTAGATCATGATCATTTAAGAACAGTGTCACAATCAGTTAACTTTTTAAGAAAGGAAAGATAAAGTCATGTCAGAGGGTTCCCAGCAAATTAGTATGTCATTCTTATGGCATCATCTTTCCTTCCTTATTAATAATTTGTATATTTGATTTAGTTTTCATATAGGACCATAAATATCTTTTTACTTATTTTTATATTCCTTGAAGATTCTCATACTCTTAATATAGAGTAACCCCTGAACAACACAGAGTTGAACTGTTGGGTCCACTTATAATCCAGCTTTTTTCAATATAGTATAGTACTGTAACATATTTTTTCAGTATGATTTTCTCATTTTCTCTTTATTATAAGAATACAGTATATAATACATATAACATAGAAAATATGTGTTAATCAACTGCTTATGTTATTGGTTAAGGCCTTTAGTTGACCACAGGCTATCAGTAGTTTTGGGGGGAGTCTGAAGTTACACATGGACTTTTGAATATGCAGGTGTCAGCACTCTTCATCCCCATGTTGTTCAGTGTCAACTGTATATGTTTTACATTAAATTGAAATAATTGGTAAACATGCTATTTTAATTTGGTCTTAAATGATTAATGAATAGCTTATCTGTTGTCATATTTTCATATTTTTAAATAGTTTTTAAGTAAGATTACATAGAGACCTTTAGAATCTTAATTTGATCTATTATTGTATCAAAAATATTGTTTTCCTTCCAGTATATAGTTGACATCTGTAGACATATACTGAATCAGATATTTGTTTTAGGATATAAAGATAAAGAATGCAGACTCTTGGAAAAGTTTAGGCAAACCAGTCAAAACATCAGGTGTACTGAAATCCTCAGATGAGCTCTTCAACCAATTTAGAAAAGCAGCAATAGAAAAAGAAGTAAAAGCTCGAACACAGGAACTAATACGGAAACATATGGAACAGAATACAATGGAACCAAAAAGAGTTCAAGAAAATCAGAGGTCAGTAATTTACTGGATTAAGGGAGCCTAGGAGATAATGGACTTTTTTTCATTTATCAGTTTCTTTTTGTTCAAGTATTCATTCATGTCTGCATGCATTGACTATGTATAGCAATCTCCATTCCCAATGGTGGACATGTAATTTTAAATGTATTTCTTTTTTGTCAAGTGACCATGATTTAGCTATTTAGTAGAATACAAAGTGAATTATAATTGTAAAAAGTAAATTTTATTGATATTTTTAATTGACAAGTAGTATCTACTTTGAAGAGGATAGAAATTATCAAGTGATTAAGCTATTAAAGATACTAATATAACTAAATCATAAAGACATCATTATTTTCCAGAAATGTCTTGTTTCCATTCTATGTGTAAAAACATAGCAATATACTTGCTTAGTTTCCATAACCTTCTCTTTGTTAATATAGATTGCCTTTACAAAATATGACACCAAAAGTCAAACTTAAAAATGATATCATAACATATGAAAGGAGGGATCTAAAACATTGCTTTATGTTTATAATTGAATTAACATATCTTTGTAATAAAAATTTTTAAGGAATTTGAAACCTACTTTGAGCTATATTGTTTCTTTAAGGGACCTTGGTTTCACTCAAGAATCTTTTTCAAACAAAATGCAAAATCAGTACCTTGGAGAACAGAAAGACCATCAGCAGTCTTCAGAAGCTCAAGATAAATACAAACTCTGGCTTCTCAAAGACCGTAATTTAGCAAGGGAGAAAGAGCAAGAGCGGAGGAGGAGAGAAGCAGTAAGTAAATTTTACTTTACTAAATCTAACTAAGGAAAGATTTAACAAAGCAGTGGCTTTTACAAGTTCAAAGATATATTCAGGGTGATTTTCAGTGACAGTGAATTTACATTGTTGGTACATTTACCTATCACTCTGGGCTGTTAACTAATTACAAATTAAAAACAAATTCTTTTTTTTTTTTTTAAAGATTTACTTATTTATTTTAGAGATAGAGTGGGGGGCGGAGCAGGGGGAAGTGGGGGGATTCGAAGCCAACTCCACCCTTACCTCACCAACTCCACCCTTACCTCAGAGCCCAAAGTGGGGCTTGATCTCACATCCCTGAGCTGAAAAAAAAAAAATTTCATAGATATGGGGCACCTGGGTGGCTCAGCGGTTGAGCGTCTGCCTTTGGCTCAGGTCCTGATCCTGGGATCCTGAGATCGTGTCCCACGTCAGGCTCCCTGCATGGAGCCTGCTTTTCCCTCTGCCTGTGTCTCTGCGTCTCTCATAAATAAATAAATAAAATCTTTTAAAAAAAAATAAGTAGATTTAAAAAAATTTCATAATTGGTCAGTTTGGATGTCATCAACATGAGCATTTAGAGAAGGCTTCAGAGTATAGGAAACATTTATTTCCTTTGTTTTATTTATTAGATTTTATTTATTTGAGAAAGAGAGCACAAGTGGGGTGGGGGTGGGCAAAACAGAGGGAGAGAGAGAAGCAAACTCCCTGCTGAATAGGGTGCCCCATGGGAGGCTCCATCCCAGGACCCTGAGATCATGACCTGAGCCAAAGGTAGAGGCTTAATTGACTGAACCACCCCTGCATCCCTATTTCTTTTTATTTAATTAGAATTCTGTTTACTTTAGCTTATTTTTAATGGCTTCTTAGCATTTAATGAACATACTGAGTGTTATACATGCGATTTGGTGGATGGAACTGGAGGGTATTATGCTGAGTGAAGTAAGTCAATCGGAGAAGGACAAACATTGTATGTTCTCATTCATTTGGGGAATATAAATAATAGTGAAAGGGAATATAAGGGAAGGGAGAAGAAATGTGTGGGAAATATCAGAAAGGGAGACAGAACATAAAGACTCGTAACTCTGGGAAACGAACTAGGGGTGATAGAAGGGGAGGAGGGCGGGGGGTGGGAGTGAATGGGTGACGGGCACTGGGGGTTATTCTGTATGTTGGTAAATTGAACACCAATAAAAAATAAAAAAAATTTTCATAAATACCTATATATAAAATAAACTTGGTTAAATAATTTGCCCTAGGTTACACAGTAAGTGGCAGAGTCAAGAAAAGCCTGTAGCTTTATTGCTATGCAGTTTAGTTTCCTCAAATAGTTAAAGACACTGGTTCATTCAGAACATAATTTTATGTGTCTAGCACTATTTTGATTATAGAGATAAATGAAATAATATACTCAGTTCATGTCCTTGTTAATAGTCTGTCAACACTGATAATTTTCTCTTATTTGGAGAAGTTTAATTTAGTATTTGTGTAAGCTTTAAGTTTTATCACATGAACAATAATTTAACAAAAATCAGTATTTGTTTTTTGGTTTTTTTTTTAAAAATCAGTATTTGAACAGAAATAGAAAATTAGACTCATTACGTTAAATAAATTGTGTTCATTTTGTAGAATCTGTTCTAAATGTTGTTTGATCATTTTTATATATATCTAATGAAGGCATAGATATTTTTAAAGTAACATTGAATTTTTTTTCCTTGTTTCTACAGATGGCTGGTACCATTGATATGACTCTTCAAAGTGACATTATGACAATGTTTGAAAACAACTTTGATTAAAACATTAAATTAACCATCAACTTAAAATGAATGATATAAAAGATTAAAAATGTATATGGTAAAATGATTGCTTTAAAACACCACGATACCAATCTTATATTGTATTTGCTCTAAAATGATTAAACAATTTTCACATATATTTTTAATAGCTATATGTTCATTTTCTAAATGATATAATTTACAGGAAATTTTATAATTTTGGATCCCTAAAAATTGAATAAATTCCCAGATGTTATTTATTTTATAAATAATTGTCTGCTATGTATTATAGTCCCTGTCTAAGCACTGGAAATCCAAAAGAGACCCTTCTTGTTTAAAAATGAAAAATACATAAAAGTGTATCAAAAACAGTTCCTGTTGAGTTTTTAACTTTTAAAACAAATATCTATCTGCCTTAAAGTATTTTGAACTTCTAACAAATAATACTTGGTTTCTTTGACTGTCAGGTTATATAATATTCTCTGCTGATTCTGTATGCAAAATTTATATTGAAATTTAGTTTAAAGAGTATTATGTATGGTTTGGATGATGTTAAATTTGAGCAAAATAATAGTAAATATTATGATGTAAGTTTCTGTAGGAACTTATACAATTCTTATATGCATATGTGATAGTAATGGATGTTTTACATTTTTACTTAACTATGTAGTCTTTAAATCTGTAAATTATTTTTGTTTCATCATTCTCAAGTTGCAATTATGTATAAATCATGTGTATCCACTTCATATATTTTAGCATTTTGGACTCTTGAAGTGTAACATGACTCAGGTCCTATTATGATACCATCTAAAGTGAAAACTCAGTGTGTGTGTATGTGTGTGTTTTAGAGCAAAAGAGAAACAGTTTTCTTGACTTCATTTGTTTTTATACTCAATATAATTTTTTGAACTATCTAAACTACAGTCATTTAAAAAATATGATCAACTAGTGGCTAAATGATGGTGACACTTTTATGAAACAGCTAGAATCAAAGTAGCTGTCATACTCATTAACTACAACTATTTTTAACCAAGTGATTAGTGTGTATATACTAAATAGTATGCATTGTTATTTTCCTAAAAGATTATCTACAGATTAGATAGATCTCTATGTATTCTAGAATATATGTATTTTTAGGAAGATATATCAGGTGTATCAGGTGTACATAGTGATTAGTTCTAGGTGATGGAATTACAGGTGTTTTTTTCCTTCTCATTCTTTTTAATATTATGTAATACTTTTAAGATCTGTGGGAAATTTTCCATTTTGAAGAGAGAATGAAAATAGTAAGGATTTCTATCAAATACACATTAAATCTTTCAACAGCTGCCTTTAAACAACTAATAAAACTGATGAATCAGTGAGCTTTGGCTACATCTAAAAAAAGTTCAGTTTTGTTAACATCATTTTAAATTAAAGAATAATGGCTTACTTGGAGGTTTTCCTATTAACATTTGGAAGAGCCCTGATAGAGCTGTGTTATGGTTGTCAGTGTTTTGTTTAACCAGCTTAACACTTTTAGCCTTTGTTCAGTCAACAAACTTTTTAGTAGGTTGGTTGAAGTCAGCTTAGCAATCAAAATAATCAGTTTATAACTGATCCTTCCTATATTATGCTTTATTTTTTAGTAAAAGATTTTTGTCTTCTCTTGACTTCTGTGGAATTTACTTCTGTTAGTTTTATGCATGAAATACTGCATGTAACTTGTCTTTAACTGAACCCTTGTTTTGTGAGGACCCCTTTTCTGTCCATCTGTCACTACTTTCCAGTTTCTAAAACTTGTTCATTTTGTTTTCTGGGATTCATGATTGCTCATCCAAAACATTCCCTACATGATCAAACTTTTTGTTTGTTTTTTCCCATTTTTCTTGAGTTCTGGAAGTGTGGTCCATGGACCAGCTACATCAGCATCACCTGAGAATGTTTTAGAAATGCAAATTCTCAGACTTCAGAATTACTGAATCAGAAACACTGGGTGTAGGGTTCAGCAACCTTTAGCTGAACACTCCCTCCAGATGATTCTAATACACACTACAGTTTGAGAACCACTGCTCTAACAACCTGGGCACTCTGCTGCAGGCTCTCATTTAGTGCCTGTTTCTTTTCTTCACTAATGTTTTTCTTACCTTTGGGGTGCCACTTGAAGACCACCATGACCACCTCCACCACCCCTGCCGCCCTCCCTTTTTCATGATCACCAGACTGTACCACCCATAGTCATTTACCATCCCTGTTTCACACCATCTTTTTCCCCAGAGATTTTAGTCTCTATTTCTCTCTAAATTGACACTTGTCAGTCCCTAAACTCTGCTAATTATCTTAATAGCTAATCACCTTTAACCATTCCTTTATCATTGTCAATAACTAAAATCTTTCCTTAGTCTCAGTTTCAAGCAAGTTAGTCTCTTACTACTTTCTCATATCTTTTTCTAGTTTAATCTAGATAGGCCCTGACTCCAACAATCATTAGGCTTCACCATGACCTTACAATTCATTAATCCTAGTGCTTTTCATAGTACCTCTCCCCTTCATGCCCTTTTAAAAAAAAAAAAATTACTTATTTATTCACGAGAGACACAGTGGGAGGCAGAGACATAGAGGGAGAAGCGGGCTCCATGCAGGAAGCCCGATGTGGGACTCGATCCTGGGGCTCCAGGATCACAGCCCGAGCCAAAGGTAGATGCTCAACTGCTGAGCCATCCAGGCGTCCCCATGCCCTTCTTATGCAAGTTTGTTGGCATTATTTATACCACTCCCTTGCGTATACCCTCAACTCCATTGCTCCTTTCTTTGTTGTATTCACTTGGCAAAAAATCCTTATTAGTCTGACTGCTTCCTCTGCACCCATTAAGTTGTTTGTGGTTATAGAAACACATGCAACCATGATAACCAATCTCACTTCAAATTCATGAGCATAAACTCAAGTTAGCCATAATGCTGCCCAGAAATCTCACTACCAATGTAGAAATAAGTTTCTCTCCTCTCTATCCCAACTATTGAGAGATCAAAGCTTGTATATTTTTCAGTCTTTTTACGCTCAAAAATTGACATGTCAGGACTTTGAGGGGATTGTTTTTACAAAAACATGATCCTCTATACATGTTACTTGGCAAATGAGTTTTTCTTAATGCATCAGGAGCATCTGTATAGATCTTTAGACGGATATAGATTGATTTGATTCATTCTTTTTAAGAAGGCTGCATGACATAAATTAGAACAGATATATCATGATTTATGTGATCCCCCTATTGATACAGTTGATTCCAGTCTTTCTCTACCATGAATAATGCTGCAGTAAATACACCACGTATAGAGCCTGACATAATTGTATTGCTATTTCTAAAGAGTAAAGCTCCTAAAATAAGGTTTGCTGGGTCAGAAGTTACAGTCAGAGGGAGTAGTTTTTACTTCAATAGGAGGTACCAAATGACATTTCCAAAAAAGGCTAGAGCAGGTCACATTCCATGGAGTCTGAAAGTGCCTCTTTCTCATTATCCTCACCAGCATTGGATATTACTGCTCTCGTATTCTTTGCTAATCCAAATTAAAAAGTCGTACTCAGTTACTTTAATCTTTACTTCCCAGATATCAAGGGGGCTAACTTGTATTTGTTAGGTGTGTGACTTGCCTAGTAACCAACATCCTTTAATCATCCTCCTTTTGGGTTATCGGTTTGTACAAAGCCTTTTTTTTTTTCTAGGTGGTATAGAAACATTCTTTTTTCACAATCTGTTGTTTGTCTTCTGAGATTTATGGCCTTTTTTTCCATTTCCATAAAATTTTAAATTTTATGTAGCTGTATGTCTGGATTTTCCTTTATAGTATCTAGCTATTCAGACTTGTTTTAAATTGTATCCCCCCACATCAAAATGATAAAAGTCTCTTTTTGTGCTTAAAATCCAGATAATTTTTACACTAAGATTCTAGATGGATCAAAGACATTTTTATGTATATAATAAAAGACAGGGAACCAGATTTCTTTTTTCTAAATGAATTCTCAGTTATGCTGCCACAAGTTACTGACCCTCTGATTTGCAAGAGTTGTCATTCTGTAAGAAATTCATAATCACTTTATCCAATTTGTAAAAGTTGAGTGAAATTAAACATTGGAATTTTGTTTGGGATTAGATTAGAAATAATTTTTTAAGGTTTTTATTTATTCATGAGAGACACAGAAGCAGAGGCAGAGGGAGAAGCAGGGAATTGTGCTGAATTTATGTTTACTAGACTTTGTTCAATAAAATTATCAGCTTGAAATTCTGTACCCAGCAAAACTATTAAAATGAAGATGAAATAAATGAATGAAATTGTATCACTATAGATCCTACAACCATTAAGAAGATAAAAAGGGGGAAAAAAGAAGATAAAAAGGAATATTACAAATAACTTCACATTTGTAAATGTGAATAAGTGGGCCAATTGCCCAAAAATGATAAACTACCAAATTTCAATATGAAATAATCCAAACAGCCATGTATCATTAAAAAAATTCAATTGATAATTTTAAAGCTCCTGAAAAAGAAATTCAAGCCCATATGGTTTCACTGGAGAATTATACCAAACATTTAAAGAAGGATTAACATTAACACAGTCTCTTCCAGGAAATCTATTCCAGAAAACGCCTCTTCTAGAAATTGGTCTGTTATGTGATACAGAGGACATTTTTTTAAGATTTTATTTTCAAGGTGTCTGTACACCCAATGTGGGGCTTGAACTTACCACTTCAAGATTAAGAGTTGTATATTCCACTGACTGAGCTCGCCAGGCACCCCACAAAAGGACAAAAATATTTTTTAAGATTGTATTTATTTATTTGAGAGAAAATATAAGCAGGGGTAAGGGCAAAGAAGAGGGAGAAGCAGACTTCTCACTGAGCAGGGAAGCCTGACGTGGAGCTTGACGCCAGGACCCTGAAATCATGACCTGAGCCAAAGGCAGATGCTTAATCAACTGAGCCACTGAGGCACCCCAGGACAAATTTTATTAATAGGAAGAAGTATACTTCCCAACTCATTTTATAAGGCTAGCCAGTATTACCCTGATACTGAACCAAAGACAATATATTTAAAAGGGAAAAAAAAAAAAAAGAGCTTAAGGCCATTATCTCTAATGTACTTAGACACCAGAATCTTCCGACAAAATGTTAGCAAACTAAATACCACAATGTATGAAAATAATTATATACTATGACTAAGTGATTTATTCCAGGTATACAGAGCAGTTTCAACATTTGAAAATCAGTGTAATCCAAAATGAACTCACATTCACATTTAAAAACAACAAAAAACTTCGGTAAGTTTTTCAAGGGAATTACTTCAATTTGATATGGAGCATCCACAAAAAATCTGCAGCTAATGTTACACTTAATGGTGAAAGACTTGATGCTTTTCCCGTACATTTGGGAACATGGCAAGGATATCCACTCTCACCATTCTTATTCAATGAGTACTAGAAATTATACCCAATGTAATACAGCAAAAAAAAAAAAAAAAGTCATTCAGATTGTTTTGGTTGGGTTTTTAAATTTTATTTCATTAGCTATAATATCCTAAAATAGTACCAAATAATGGAAGCAAGACTAGTCATTCTCATTTACAATTTTAAAGTAAATGGGATGCCTGAGTCGCTCAGTCAATTAAGTGTCTGACTCTTGATTTCGGCTCAGGTCATGATCTCAGGGTTGTGAGATCAATCCCTGCACTGGGCTCTGCCCTGAGCATAGAGCCTGCTTAAGATTCTCTCCCCCTACCCCATCTTTCTCTCTCTCTTTCTCTCTCCCTCTCTAAAAGAAAAATAAAAGATAAAATAAATGGCCACAGGATTTCACCATAAGCTGTTTTTGGAGGGTTTTTTTGTTTGTTTGTTTTGTTTTGATAACTAATGTTTGAGCAGTTTCTGAATCAATTTAGCTTTAAGGACTAGCTGTTGAATTTTTGCACATGATTTTCTTTTTTTTTTTTTTTGCACATGATTTTCTATGTAGAAAATCCTATGCAATATACAAAAAAGTCTTAAAACTAGCAAATGATTTAGGCAAGGTCACAGGATATAGAATCAACATACAAAAATCAATCTGATCTCTCTATTACTAATGAACATATGGTAACTTAACATTTATAATCATTCCAAAGAATTTGAAATACTTAGGTTTATGTTGAACAAAATGTACAGGATCTGTATGCTGAAAATCACAAAATGTTTATGGAAGAAGTTAAAGAAGAAAGACTTAAATAGACATACTATGTTCATAGATTGGGAAAACTCAACATAGGAAAGATTCAGTACTCCTCAAATTGATCTGGTTTAATGCACTCCTATCAAAATCCCAGCAAAGCTTTTCATAGACACAGACAAGCTTGTTCTAAAACTCAGAATGAAAAAAAAAAAACTCAGAATTACAGTCACTAGAATAAATAATACTGAAAAAATAGAGAGGAATCATTCTGTATGATAATAAGACTTACTATAAGGCTACAGTAATCAATAAAATGTGGTATTAGTAAAGCAGTAGACCCCAGAATAAAGAACTGACACCCACACAAATATCCTGAACTGATTTTTGACAAAGGTGCAATTCAATGAAGAAAGGGTAGTCTTTTCAACAAATGGTGCTGGAGCAATTGAATATTCATAAGCCAAAAAAAAAAACCTTAATTAAAACTTACATTGTATGCAAAAATTAGCTCAAAATGGATCATGGGTTTAGATGTAAAATACAAAAAAGAAAAAAATCCTTGAGGCTCTGTGATTAGGCAAAGAGGCTTTAGACTTGATACCAAAAGTATGATCCATAAGTGAAAGACTGGTAAGTTGGATCTTGTCAAAATTAAGACTTTTGCTCTGTGAAAAGATAAGTTACAGATTAGTAAAATATTTGCAAACCACATATCTGACAAGAAATAGTATATAAGAATATATTAAAAACTCTAAAAATACAACAGTAAAAAAAACAATTAGAATGAGCAAAAGACATGGACAAAATTTTACCAAAGAGGATATGCATATGGCAAACACACATATGAAAGCATGTTCACCACTACTAGTAGCCATCAGTGACATACGAATGTAAACCACAATGAGATAGCACTGCACATCTATCAGGAAGGTTTAAAATAAAAAATAGTGACTACACAAAATGCTGGTTGTGTAAAATGGTGTACAGCCACACTAGAAACCAGTTGTTACTTCTTTTAAACAAAACATACAAAGCCATATGACCTGGCAGTTGCACTACTGGACAGTTATCCCAGATAAATGAAAACTTCCGATCACAAACCCACAAAGATTCATAGCAGCTTTATTTGTAATAGCCCAAAACTGTAAACAACCTAGATGTCATTCAGTATGTAAGTGTTTAACAAATTGTAGCATATTCATAATTTGAAATACTAATCAGCAGCAAAAAGGAATGAACTGTTGATACTTGCAATAACTTGAATTTCTAGGGAATTGTGGTGTGTGAAAATAATCCCAAAAGGTTACCTACTTCATGACTTCACTTTTATAACAGTTTTGAAATGACAAAATTTTGGAAATGGAAAACACATTAGTGGTTACCAGAGGTGAGGGATAAGGTGTGAACATGGTTATAAAAGGACAACATGAGGGACACCTGGGTGGCTCAGCGGTTGGCCACCTGCCTTTGGTTCAGGTTGTGATCCCGGGATCCGGGAAAGATTCCCACATCGGGCTCCCTGAGAGGAGCCTGCTTCTCCCTCTGCCTGTGTCTCTGCCTTCTCTCCGTGTCTCTCATGAATAAATAAATAAGTAAAATATTAAAAGAAAAGAAACTTAAAAAAAAAAAAAAAGAGGACAACATGAGACATCCCTGTGGTTAAAGAGCTGTTCTATATACTTGACTTTGGTGGTGGGTACACAAAGCTACACTATAAACAAAATTATAAAGTGTAAAGTACACTGTTTAAAGTGTACACAGTTTCTCTATTTCTCATGAGTGCATATAAATTTCTAATCATCTCATTTAAAATTTCAATTTTAGGGCAGCCCGGGTGGCTCAGCGGTTTAGCGCCGCCTTCAGCCCAGGGCGCGATCCTGGAGTCCTGGGATCCAGTCCCGCATCCGGCTCCCGGCATGGAGCCTGCTTCTCCTTCTGCCTGTGTCTCTGCCTCTCTCTGTATCTCTCACGAATAAATAAATAAAATCTTTAAAAAATGTTTTTTCAATTTTAAAAATACTCAAAATGTTTAAAAAGTATAGTTTATTGTAATCATTTTATAATATATATGAAATATATACACATATATCAAATCATTATATCATATACCTAAAACTAATACAATGATATATGCCAATCATATCTCAATTTTTAAAAATTAGGAAATTCAGGCTTCCACTTGGGATTAAGAAAGTTGGAAAAGCATTTCTTCACCATTACAACAATCTGAAAAGCCAGAATTTTTTTTTTAAGATTTTATTTGTTTATTCATGAGAGACACAGAGACACAGGCAGAGGGAGAAGCAGGCTCCTCGCAGGGAGCCCGATGTGGGACTCGATCCCAGAACTCCGGGATCAGCCCTGAGCAAAAGGCAGACGCCCAACTGC
Source organism: Vulpes lagopus (assembly GCF_018345385.1). Lineage (NCBI taxonomy): Eukaryota > Metazoa > Chordata > Mammalia > Carnivora > Canidae > Vulpes > Vulpes lagopus. Next base: position 145,890,020 of record NC_054826.1, on the reverse strand, counting down.
TGAGCCATCCAGGATCCTGAAAATCTTTAAATTTACGTTTCTTAAATTAATCTGAGGGCTGAGATTATGGGGTAACCAATAACCTGAAACCTAAGAAAAGACAAGTTCATCAAAGGAGAGACAGGATATAAGTACTGGCTTACCTGAGGCAGGTGTCTCCAATGCCATATAATGTGGCAATAAAAACACGATGGGATGCCCCAGTGGCTCACTGGTTGAGCGGCTTTCTTCAGCTCAGAGCATGATCCCAGGGTCCTGGGATCAAGTCCTGCATCGGGCTGTCTGTGAGGAGCCTGCTTCTTCCTCTGCCTGTGTCTCTGCCTCTCTCTCTGTGTTATCTCACAAATAAATAAATAAATAAATAAATAAATAAATAAATAAATAAATAAATAAACAAAAAAGCCAAGCAAATGAAATCATCTAGAAGTAACAATTATGAAAGCCCAGTTGTGGGCTAGTTGAGAATATAGAACCCCTGACAGCACATAAGAAGTTTGCAACCACGTGCAGATTCTTCTTCAAGTATAGACCTCATCAGTACTTACAAGAAGGATTTGAGGGACAGGATGAGGTTCTGAAAAAGCTATCCTCCTTTTTTTTTTTTTTTTCAATTTATGAGACACACACACACACACACAGAGAGAGAGAGAAAGAGAGAGGCAGAGACACAGGCAGAGGGAGAAGCAGGCTCCATGCAGGGAGCCCGACATGGGACTCGATCCCAGGTCTCCAGGATCAACGCCCTGGGCTGAAGGCGGCGCAAAACGGCTGAGCCACCTGGGCTGCCCGAAAGCTATTCTCCTGATGCAGGCCTGGAAGAGAATAGTACCAGATATAGAAAAACAGAGAGGCTTTTCCAGATCCTTCTTCCCTATCTTCCTTAAGGAATACCAGCCTTAAGCTTCTGGGGGAAGAATAGCAAACCCTGTCACCTAGACAGGGCACTGATGAAGATCTACTGCAGTGAGGAGGGAAGAAAACAGAAACCTTCTAATCTAGGACAGGAGCAGGAAATACATCATGGGTGCACACCATTAGAAAGATCTTGTCACCGGGAACAGGAAAGGATCATTGAGAAAATCCCAACTGCTATCCAAGATACCGTGATATCCTGATATCCACAGTGCCTGTCTGGGAGGAAACAGGACAGCAGAGAATGTCCCTCTACCCTCTGCACTTCCTACCACAGGGTAATAAACATTCAATAACAAAAGCAATTTACTACTATCAGAGGAACAAAAGCATGGAGAAAGGCCATCTCTGTATCACTTATCACCAAGCATAAATAAAGACTTAAAGATGAGCATGTAGCAGGTACTGAGAAAAATTCACCAGCAAACCAGTCTCCACCCTAACCACAAGGTAACACTAGAGAGATTTGAGATCTGTGCTGTGCTGAAGATAACCATAGCAATAATAAAATTCAATTCTAACTCAACTTCTGACTAGATTGACACAACCTCCATACTAAAAGCCTAGCAAAAGAAAACATCAATTACAGGCAAAAATTACATACCTTTATCTCTATTGTCTCACACAAAATGTATTTCAACAAAAATTATGAGAAATACAAAACAGCAAAGAAAACAGGAAGTTCCCTGGTAGAAGGAATATGATACCAGTCAGAAATTATAACTATATAATTAACGAAAAACACTGAGAATGGTAGAAATGGAGGTAATTATAAATTTCATTTTATCTTATTTACAAATGTCCCAAAATATAACTATCTAAAACAAAAATAGTAGCATTGGTAGATCCAAAAGAAAGGAAGAAAGCAAATAAGCAAGCAAGAAGAAAGAAATCTATCATTACATATAGATTTCAATATTCTTCTCTCAGCAATTGATAGAACAAGTAGACAGAAAATCAGTAAGGATCCTAACAGTCCCAAACAGCATTGCCAACCAATTTACCTAATCAACATTTATACCACACTCCAGATAACAACTTTCAAATGCAGTTGGAACATTCACCAAAATAGACCATAATCAGAGACATAAAGCAAACCTTGACAAATTTAAAGGAGCAGGCAGTTTTGAAGGTAAACTCTTGGAACATACCATATTTAAACTAGAAATTCACAATGAAAAGATACCAGCAAAATCCTCCAAAATATCTAGATGTTAAGCATTTCTAAATAACCCATGGTAAAAGAGGAAATCACGTGAAGAATTAGGAAATACTTTGAATTGTATGAAAATAAAAGCACAACATATTAAAATTTGTGGGATTGCTGTGGAAGCATTTAGAGGAAAATTTTTTTCATTAAATGTTTACATTAAAACAGAACAAAAATTTCAAACCAATCACTTAAGCTTCTGTCTTAAGAAACTAGAGAAAAGCAAATTAAACCTAAATCTGACAGAAGAAATGAATAAGAACATAAATGAATGAAATTAAAAGCAAAAAAAAAAAAGGAGAAAAAAACCCCAATAAAATCAAAGGCTGGGGATCCCTGGGTGGCGCAGCGGTTTGGTGCCTGCCTTTGGCCCAGGGCGCGATCCTGGAGACCCGGGATCGAGTCCCACATCGGGCTCCCGGTGCATGGAGCCTGCTTCTCCCTCTGCCTGTGTCTCTGCCTCTCTCTCTCTCTCTGTATGACTATCATAAATAAATAAAATTTAAAAAAAAATTTAAAAAAAAATAAAATAAAATAAAATAAAATAAAATAAAATCAAAGGCTGTTTCTTTGTTAAAAAGACAATAAAATTGGGATGCCTGGGTGGCCAGTGGTTAAGCATCTGCCTTTGGCCCAGGGCATGATCCTGGAGTCCTGGGATCAAGTCCCACATCTGGCTCCCTGCATGGAGCCTGCTTCTCTCTCTGCCTGTGTCTCTGCCCCTCTCTCTGTGTGTCTCTCATGAATAAATAAATAAAATCTTAAAAAAAAGACAATAAAATTGATAAGCCTCTAACCAGACTCAACAAGAAAAACAAAAGACACAAATTACAAATGTCAAGTGTAAAAGGAAGAACATTACCTACCCATAGACAGTGAAAAGTTAATAAAGGCATGGAGAGCTTTTTGGGCCATAAATTCAACAACTAACATGAAATGCATAAGATTCCTAAAGGATACAAACCAGCAAAGAAAAAAACAGATCGCCTGAATAGTTCTATAACTTTAAAATAGGTTGAATTATATTTAAAAACCTTTAAAAAATAATTAGAAAAACAACTTGAGGCCTAGGTGGCCTTTTTGGAGAATTATACCAAACTGTATGTAGAGAATCTTAACTATAGGAAACAAACTGAGGGTTGCTAGAGGGGAAGTTGGTGGGAATGGGGTAATTGGGTGATGGGCATCAAGGAGGGCACTTGATATAATGAGCAGTGGGTGGTATATGTAACTGATAAATCACTAAATTCTACCTCCGAATCTAATAATACACTGTATGTTAATTAAATTAAACTTAAATAAAAATTTTGAAAATTTTTTTATAATTAACTATATTAAAAGATTAAAGAGGGAAAACTATGATTATCCCTAGAGAAGTAAAAGCTCTTTGACAAAATTTAACCTCCATTTATGAAAAAAAAAACTTCTCAGAAACTAGAAATAGACAAGTACTTCCTCAACATGATAAATGGCATCTTTAGCTAATACTATGCTTAATAGTGACAGACTGAATGCTTTCCCCCTAAGATCAGGAATAAATAAGCTAAAGATATCCATTCTTATTAATCTTATTCATTACTGTACTTCAGGTCCTAGCCAGTGCAATAAGACAAGAAAAATAAATAAAAGGCCAATATATAGGAAAGGAAGAAATAAAACTATCTCTATTCAGGGCAGCCCCGGTGGCTCGGGGGTTTAGTGCCACCTTCAGCCCAGGGTGTGATACTGGAGACCCAGGATTGGATCCCCTGTTGGGCTCCCTACATGGAGCCTGCTTCTCCCTCTGCCTGTGTCTCTGCCTCTCTCTCTCTCTCTCTGTGTCTCTCATGAATAAATAAATAAAATCTTTAAAAAAAAAAAAAAAAAGGGCAGCCCAGGTGGCTCAGTGGTTTAGCACCGCATTTGGCCCAGGGTGTGATCCTAGAGGCCCGGGATCAAGTCCCATATCAGGCTCCCTGTGTGGAACCTGCTTCTCCCTCTGCCTGTGTCTCTGCCTCTCTCTCTCTCTCTGTGTCTCTCATGAATAAATAAATAAAATATTTTTTAAAAACTACTAGAACTAATAAGTGAGTTTATCAAGGTCTCAGGGTCCAAGACAAAAAAAAAAAGGTATTTCTTTATGCTAGTAATAAGCAACTGGACATTTTTAAAAGTATCATTTACAATAACAAAAAAAAATAATTAGGTCTAAATGTTATGAAATATATGCAATATTTGTATGTTTTGAACAATGAAAAACTAATGATAGAAATCAACAAAGATCTAAAAAATGGAGTGATACATCATGTTCATGGATTGAACAACAGAATATTATTTAAATACTAGTTTTCTCCAAAATGGTTAAGAGATTCAATGCATTTCAATTAACAATTTTTCCCTAAAATAACTAATAATAATTTTTTTGGCAGAGGGGAGGTAAGTAAGTAGAATAGCCAAAACAATTTGTGTAAAGAATAAAGCTTAAGCCTTGCTGCTGTGGACTGTGGGCCACTGGGGTCGGTGAAAGATCTCAAGATGGCTGGGTGAAAACTTGCTCTAAAAACCATTGACTAGGTAGCTTTTGGGGAGATCATACCCCGAAACCAGAAGGCCATTGCCAAATCCCTGAAATTCTGGAATGAGATGCTTACCTCCAGGTTGGCTACTCTTCCTGAGAAACCACCTGCTATTGACTGGGCTTACAACAAGGCCAATGTGGCAAAGGCTGACTTGGTAGATGACTTTGAGAAGTTTAATGCCCTGAAGTTTCCTGTGCCAGAGGATAAATACACTGTCCAGGTGGATGCTGAGGAAAAAGAAGATGTGAAAAGCTGTGCTGAGTTTTTGTCTCTCTCAAAGGCCAGGATTGAAGAATATGAAAAAGAGCTGGAGAAGATGAAGAACATAATTCCATTTGATCAGATGATCACTGAGGACCTGAAGTCTTCCCAGAAACCAAATCAGACAAGAAGAAATATCCCTATCGGACTCACAAGCCAATCGAAAATTTATAAACTTGAGTTGGGGTGAAAGCCCTTCCCCTCATCTTATAAACATTGGACATTAAAAATAATGATATAGAAAAAAAAAAGAATAAAGCTTAAGGACTCATACTACCTGAATTATAGACCTACTGTACTGCTTTCAAAAGTGTGACAAATGTGATATTGAAGAAAATATAGACATAAAGATCAATAAAACAGAATAGAGGCTTAGAAATAATCCCATATGTCAAGTGATTTTCAACAAAGGTACAAAGACAATTCAACAGAGAAAGAACATTCTTTTCAACAAATGGTGCCAAAACAATTATATATCCACACGCAAAACTTAAATGTCAATCCATACTTTGTACCCTATACAAAAATTAACTCAAAATGGATCATAGACCTGGTTCTTCAAAAAATCAAAAATAGAATTACCATATGATCCAGTAATTCCACTCTGGGGTATTTATCCAAAGAATACAGAAACAAGGGATGCCTGGGTGGCTCAGTGGTTAAATGCCTGCCTTCGGCTCAGGCTCAGGACATGATCCTGGAGTCCTGGGATCGAGTCCCACATCGGGCTCCCTGCATGGAGCCTGCTTCTCCCTCTATGTCTCTGCCTCTCTCTCTCTGTGCCTCTCATGAATAAATAAAATCTTTTTTTAAAAAAGAATACGAAAACACTAATTTGGAAAGATACATGCACCCCATGCTTATTTCAACATTTACAATAGCCAAAGTATGGAAACAGCCCAAATGTCCATCCATAGATGAATGGATAAAGATGTGATACACACACACACACACACACACACACACACACTGGAATATTATTCAGCCATAAAAAGAATGAAATCTTACCATTTGCAACAACATGGATGGATCTACAGGGTATAATGCCAAGCGAAATAAGTTAGAGAAAGAAAAATACCATATGATTCCACTCACATGTGGAATTTAAGAAACAACAAATGAACAAATATAAAAAGAGATACCCCCCCCCAAAAAAAAGATTCTTAGCTTTAGAGAACTTACAGTTTCCAGAGAAGTGGTGAATAAGAGGATGGGTGAAATAGCTGTGGGGGATTAAGGAGTACACTTATCATGATGAGCACTGAGTAATATACAGAATTGTTTAATCACTATATTGTACACCTGTAACTAATATAAAACATTGTGTTAACTATACTAGAATTAAGATTTTAAAAATAATAAATAAAACAAAGCCATAAAACTTTAAGAAGAAAACATAAGGGAAAGAAATCCTGTAGACCTTGACTTATGCAAAGGTTTCTTACATTAAAGGCCCAAAATGGGGGGGGGGGGGGCGCGCCTGGGTGGCTCAGTGTTGAGCGGCTGCCTTTGGCTCAGGGGTGATCCAGAGCTCCTGGGATCAAGCCCTGCACCAGGCTCGCCACAGGGAGAGTGCTTCTCCCTCTGCGTATGCCCCTGCCTCTTTCTCTGTGTTTCTCATTAATAAATAAATTTTAAAAATCTTTAAAAAAAATAAAGGCCTTTTTTTTTTTTTTTTTTTATGATAGTCACACAGAGAGAGGGAGAGAGAGAGGGAGGCAGAGACACAGGCAGAGGGAGAAGCAGGCCCCATGCACCGGGAGCCCGACGTGGGATTCGCTCCTGGGTTTGCAGGATCGCGCCCTGGGCCAAAGGCAGGCGCTAAACCACTGCGCCACCCAGGGATCCCAAATAAAGGCCTTTTTTTAAAAAAAAGTGATACAAAAAAAAAAAAAAGTGATACATTGGATGTCATCTGGGGGGCACCTAACTGGTTCAGTGAGCAGAGCATGTGACTCTAGATCTTGAGGTTGTGAGTTGAACCCCACACTGGGCAGAGAGCCTACTTAAAATAAATAAATAAATAATTCTTAAAAAATTTTAAGAAATTCTGCTCTTCAAAAGTCTCTGTTTTAAGAATGAAAAGACACGGTCTGGAAAATTATTTGCAAATCTCATGATGTACAATAAAGTATTTATATCCAAAATACATAAAGAACTCTCGAATTGAATAGTAGGAAAACAACACAATTTTAAAAAAATGTGTAAAAGATTTTAACAGACACTTTGTCAAAGATTATATTTGAGTGGCATAAAAGTACATAAAGATGGTCACACATTATTAGTCACAGGGAAATGTAAATTAAAATCTCAGTGAGATGCTCCATATCTCTTAGAATCGCCAAAATTAAGAAGATTGTTTGGACAATCCCAAGTTCTTGCAAGAATATAACCTAACCATAACTCTCACACATCGCTGTTACGAATTCAAAGTTGTACAGCCACTGTGGAGCCAGTTTGGCAGTTTCTCATAAAGTTAAATGCACACTTACCACGTGACCCAGCAACCCCACTTCTAAGTACTTATCCAGGTGAAAGGAAAACTTAGCTTCACACAGAGATTTCACACGAGTGTTTATAGTGGTTTTATTCGTAACCACAAAACTGGAAAAAAAAACTCCACTGTCCTCAAAATGAGGAATGGATAAACAGTACGACACCTGCATTCAACCAAACAGTCACAGGTAGTAGAAAGGAGACCATATATGCAACAGCATAGTGGAATCTCAGATGCATTACGCTGAGTGAAAGAAGCCAAAAATAAAAGGTTACGTATTCTATGATTCCATTTATGGAAGAGTCTTGCAAAGGAAAAACTTAGAGAGATGGAAAAGAGACCAGGGGTTTCGAGAGGCTTGCCTTTGGCTCCAGAGAGGCCTAGCTGGGCTGATAACCATTCTGAACCTTGCTGAAGATCAACAACTTCGGAAGATTGTTAGCAATGCAGAAAGTAACAGCATCGGTCCCACGGAAGGGACACCCTTCCCTGCCTCTCTTGCCCCCCACCCCCCACCCCTCACCCCCCATAATGCCAGGATCCAGAAAAAGGCCCTAATGAAATCCTCCCAACAGTTCCCAGGGCACTGCGAGGACTCGAACCCCGGCCCGTGTGGGAGCGGCCGTTCCGCGCGCGGTTCCGGGGAGCACTCGGGGGAGTCTCGGCCCCACCTCCCCCGCAGCCGGCCGTGCGGCCCCGGGCGCTCACCCTGCGGGCCGAGGCCCGTCTCCCCCCGCACCCGGCCCGGGCGCAGCGGCCCCGAGCGCGCTCCGCGAGCGCGGGAGCCCGCGGCGGGGCCTCCGGACGCCGGCCCAGCGCAGCCGCCCGGGGCCCGCGGGGAGGCGCGCGCGGGGCCGGCTCCCGCCGACCGGTGGCGGGCCTGGCGCGCCGCCGCGCGGGCTGTCCGGCTCCGCAGCCCGGCCGAGCGCCGCTGCTCGCGCGCCTCCGGAGGGCAGCGGGCCCCGCCGCCGGCCCCGCCCGATGGCGAGGCTGCGGGACCGCCTGCTCCGCCTGGCGCTCGCGATCCGGTCCCTGCTCTTCTGGTCGCTGGTCTACTGCTACTGCGGGCTCTGCGCCTCCATCCACCTGCTCAAACTTTTGTGGAGCATCGGCAAGGGCCCCGCGCAGACCTTCCGCAGGGCCGCCCGCGAACACCCTCCCGCGTGTCTGAACGACCCCTCTTTGGGCACCCACTGCTACGTGCGGATCAAGGTGAAGGCCGGCGCGGGCCCCGCGGGGCCGGGAGGGAGCGCGGCGGCCGGGGGCGCGGGGCGCGGGGCTGCCCCTGCCGAGACGGCGCTCCCGGGGCTCGCGGCGGGGACGGGGACAGGGCGCGGGGGCGCGGGGCGCGGGGGGCGCGGGGGGCGCGGGAGGGGTCGGGGCGGCGCGCGCGCGCCTGTGCGGGAGCGCCCGAGAGCTTCCCCAGCGGGGTCCTCGGGACACGCTGCTGCCTCCCCCCGCTCCCGCAGCCCCCCGTGAGGCAGAGCGCTCTCCTGTCACCTTTTTGCCCTTTAGAGCTCAGACCGGCCGTAGGGAGTTGGTGCTGGTGGTGCCCTGTACTGTCTCCCGAGGCTGCCTTGCCCACCTTCTAGAGGTTGAAAGAGTAAATAGAATAAGTCATTGGAAATAGGACTTTATTCAGAGTAGCAGAAGGGAGCCTTCACGGATGACCTAACCAGCATGAAACAATAAATACATGGTGTACGTTTGTGGGCAAGGAAACAGACGTGGGAAGTCAGAGACCAAAGGAATGGAATAAAAAGTAAATGTCAACCATGCGTTGAGACTGGAACCGTGCGTGCTTGTCCCAAGCCACCTGGCAGCCCACGGATATTCCATTTCCTGAGGCTCCAGGTGGTGATGGGATATGGCCCTTCATGATGCACCCTGCAGTCTGACTCACAGGCCTTTCAAAAGTAGCCTCACATGAGGGGATATTTATGTCACCAAGTGCAGGATTCCTATTAGGAGCTAATTGTCCAGCTGCTAGAGTTCAAAAGACCAAGGGCACATTTTTCTTATCCTTATTCGGCCTGCGGTTGGTATGAGAATGAAATGAATTGATATTTGTAAAACGAGAGGCTTCAAAAACAACAACAACAAATAAAACCTTAGAGCAGTGCCTAGTGCACACAGTAAGTGCAATAAGGTATTTATTTGTTCCCTAAATCCAATCAAGTGGCCGAGACTCATCACCAATAAAAGAAGTTTTTGAACTTCTGGAAGGGCATTCTGCAGTTGAGGGCAAAGTCAGGTTTGTTATCTTGGTTCCAACCTGAGGAGGAAGAGCAGGAAAAAAGAGCCATCTGGAATTCCTTGTAATGCTCTTTTCCTCTTACTCTGGACACCTAAAGAGTTTCCCCAGAGACAGAACCAAGGAGTGGAAAGAACATTGTCCTGTAACGTAGGACAAAATGGGGTTCTGGTCACAGTCCTGCACCCAATCACCTTTATGAGCCATGTTAATATCTTTGGACTTTAGTTTCCAAATATGTAAAAATGATGGGGTTGCATTAAATGACCTTTTAGGATTTTTTTTTTACATCTGAAAACCCTCTTGCTTGGGTTAACCTGATATAAAACTCAGTCTCTGTGCTCATCTTTTGGTTCTTGGTCTCTTTCTTCACTTCTTCTTCTTCTTCTTCTTCTTCTTTTTTTTTTTTTTTTTGGTTTTCTTCTTGGTTTTTTCTCCATTTTCTTCTTTATAGTTTGCTTTGTATCTGCTGTATTCCTGTCTCACCCCCATGCCGTTTATTTTCCTTGGGCAGTCTTGTCTCCCACATGCAGAGAGAAGTCTTGAGCATTCAGAGAATTCTGCTGTTAGAAATACATTGACATGACATGAGCAGGAAGCAAGGGGAGCTGTACATGCAACTCCCAACTTAAAATAATAATGTGGGAAGGAGAGAACTAAAAATAAGAAAAGGAGGTGTGAATTATATAACTGATGGCACAGCTCTTGACGGGCAAGCTGAGAAAAGTACGTGACTAGGAGGTAAACATGGCAGGAATATAAATTCAGATCAGAATTATTTACATGTCCTGTGGAATTTGGATGAGATGAAATGTGACACATCAGGAAGATGAAAGTCACAAATTGTGACATTGTTCCAGAGGCCTGTAACATATAAATTGACCTTGTAAGTAGAACAAGAAGGGAACATACTATAAAGGGAATGCCGACAAAAATAAATATAATTTACTCTATTAATAAATCATGGAATTTTTTTTTGTTTTTGAAATTTAATTATTTTATTTCATGATATTAAAGATAACGCAAGTGGACTTTCTTCTTGAATCAAGTGGAAATGCTAAATGCACTACTTTTGGCAAAATATCACTAAAATTCCGTACCCTCTATTTCCTACTGCAGGATTCGGGGTTAAGGTTTCATTATGTTGCTGCTGGTGAGAGAGGCAAACCACTTATGCTGCTGCTTCATGGATTTCCAGAATTCTGGTAAACATACCAACCAACTTTTTATTTTGCATTAAGGACTTGGCTTATCACAGTGTCATTTTCTTATGACTTTTAATCGACCTTACTTTGTGGTCTCTTACCCAATTATCCTTCCCAAATGTTCCTGAATCACAGGAACACTTTGCCTTCTATTCTAAAGAACAATGCATGGTACCAGTTTAATTTTCTTTTTCTTTTTGAGAATTAAAAGAGGTATGGTTTAATGTTTCAGATTTCTGAACCAGCTACAAAACAGTTTTTATACTATTTACTGTGGACCAAATGCCACATTGGGTAGGGAAAGGAAATTGAAAAGAAACCAAAGGTATAGAGTGCCTATTATCTGGAAGGTCTGAGCGAAGCCTTAGGTAAAGGGGAGGTGGAGAAAGAAGAGGACTCTTGGAGACTGAAGATGAACTATTTTCTGTGCATGTAGCAATAGGCTCATATGAATGCAGGATAAATTAAGGACCTAAATATTTCACATTAGGAAGAAACCTATAACCAAAAATATACAGTTGCTAGGTACTTAAGAGAAAATGTTCTGTTCTCCTTTGAACCTCACAGAGTCAAGTAAGTACAAATGAAAACAACATATGATTAAACTTTTAAAACACGAATATCTTTTTAAAAGATGCTGCCTGTGGTTGTGAAAAGAAGACTAGATTTTTGGTAACGTAGTGCTATGATCTTGAGATAGTTCACAAACTAAATGTAAAGAAATTGATGAAAAATAATCCTATTCTCTGAGCTGACTGCAAGGCAGGATATGTGGTATCTTTTGAAAGGCCTGGGGTAATGCCCTGTCCCCAAATTTCTCCCTTATTATCACTCTTCACGCCTAGAATTTCACCATTATATATTCTGCACCTCCTTCACAGTTTTAAAGATCTTGTGTTATCCAAAGTCCTGATTTAAAATGCATCTAGCTCTGAAAAAGATCTGATCCTGATACACTTTAGTTAATACTTTATCAGTGAAAGAGACTTTATTAGTAAATACATTGAGAATGCTAGTGCACGAGGAAATATTAGGCATTGAAGAAAAGACTGGAGCATGGCAACCTCATCATTTTTCCAGAGCAAAAAGTCTATAGATGTCTTTTTCTGAGATTTTTCCCCTCATGAAGATTTTTCTCCCCTCTGTATTCGCCTGCATGAATAAACATAAGTCGTTTTCATGTTAAACTTTTATATGTTCTTCCATCTGGAGACAACTTAATTAGGTGGTAAACAGCCCAGTGCAATTCAGGCATATGTATGTGGACTCATTTAGTGGAGTGCTTGACATGATTGGCTCACAATAAAATGTAAGTCTGAAGCATTAGTCAAATCTGCATAAAGTAATGTAGGCGGTGAATTCTGGCTTAATCACTTACTCTGCAGGATCCTGCACAAATCATCTGCAATAATCTTGCGGAGTTGTGAGGATAAAGAGAGTCAAAATATGCAGAAGGCCTTACATGTAGCCCCAGTGAATACTCAGTAAATGGTCATTTTTTTCCTTCATTTCCATTCACTCAGTGTGGAAATCCAGCACTAGCATCCGCCATGCATTTACTGATACAGTGCCTTTCAATGATAAAGTATTAACTAAAGTGCACTGAGATCATACCTCTTTGAGAGCTAGCTGCATCAGGACTTTGGATGATACAAAATCTTCAACTCTAAAGGAGATGAAGAATATGTAATAGTAGAATTCTAGTTTTAAGAGTAATACTAATGGGGACATTTGGAGATAGGCCATTGTCCCACCAATAAAAAAATAATTTCCTGACTCTGCTGCTGCTGCTGCTAATTAACATTTACGGACCATTTACTGTGTGCCAGGCACTCATCTAAGTGTTTTACATACATCATCTCACTTAAATATCATAGCTACCCTTCTAAAATTGGCAGCATCAGAAAGTAAGGCACACCTCATTTTTGAGCTTCAGGGCTGACCTCTCCTGCTGTCTTCAGTATATAGGAATGACAGTCTGATATCACACACTGATTTTCACCCTTCAAATTTCACACCTTACAGAAACATTCAAGAGAGTGTTAGAAGTTAGCTAACAATGTAAGAACACCTCACTCTAACATTTTGGATCATCATTCTAAATAAAATTTATGATCTGTTGGGGTGTGGTGGTTGATATTGAACTTTTTAATTTTTTACTTCTTAAAGATTTTATTTATTTATTTGACAGAGAGAGTGAGAGAGCACAAGCAAGGGGAGCAGCAGAGGCAGAGGGAGAAGCAGGCTCCCGCTGAGCAGGGAGCCCAACTCGGGGCTCGATCCCAGGACCCTGAGATCATGACCTGAGCCAAAGGCAGACGCTTAACCAACTGAGCCACCCACGTGCCCCGATATTTAACTTTTTAGAAAGAAAAGATTTAAAAGCTATTGTGTCTCTCAGCCTCATACAAACCCCGATACTTGTCCATGCTCTTTTCTCTTCTGGAACTTCACTTCTTTACATGTGGAACAGTCTACCACGAAGATAAAAATAAACCTACAATTACTTCAGCCACTTGGTAATTGTTTCTAAGAAACAGCCAATAACAATGATATCCTTTTAATATAGGACAGTTAATACCTTCTGTCATATTTAAGAATACTTTTTTAAAAAAGATTTTATTTGAAAGAGAGTGAGAGAGAGCACATGAGCGAGGGCAGAGAGAGAGAGGAAGAGGGAGAAGCAGACTTCCCTGCTGAGCAGGGAGCCTGACGTGGGGCTTGAACCCAGGACCCTGAGATCATGACATGAGCCAAGGCAGACGCTTAACTGACTGAGCCACCCAGGCACTCCAAGAACAATATTTTGTACATTTTTCACAGCATTGTCTCATCATTTACTCTTCATAAGAGCCCTTTTGCAGGGATCCCTGGGTGGCGCAGTGGTTTGGCGCCTGCCTTTGGCCCAGGGCGCGATCCTGGAGACCTGGGATCGAATCCCACGTCGGGCTCCTGGTGCATGGAACCTGCTTCTCCCTCTGCCTGTGTCTCTGCCTCTCTCTCTCTCTCTCTCTGTGTGACTATCATAAATTTAAAAAAAAAAGAGCCCTTTTGCAAAATAGAAATGTCTGGTGATTCTTGTACGTGTCCTCTAATCTTCAGTGGATGGGGCAGCCTGGGAAAGGCCCAGCACTTGTCCCTGGACATCAGCCCCATTTGCTCTAGCAAAGTTAAGTCTTGGTTGTGTTACTCCAGGAACACCCTTGCTATGATTTTTTTAAAAAACAACAGGGGATCCCTGGGTGGCTCAGCGGTTTAGCGCCTGCCTTTGGCCCAGGGTGTGATCCTGGAGTCCTGGGATCAAGTCCCATGTCGGGCTCCCGGCATGGAGCCTGCTTCTCCCTCTGCCTGTGTCTCTGCCTCTCTCTCTCTCTCTTTCTCTCTCTCTCTCATGAATAAATAAATAAAATCTTTAAAAAAAACAACAATGAACCCTCATAGCTCAGTTACTCAAAGAGCATATCGAATTAACTAAACTCTGCTGGCCATTAATCTGAGAGCTACCCAGTTGTTTAGGGAGAGTCCTAAAGCAGCTACATGGAGATTGCTGATAATCAGAAACCTCTGTTTGACTATGTCATACCCTAAACCAAGACCACTATGTTGAACCTCTGTCTTTCCTTCCATTCAGACTGTCACCTGTTAGGAGTGACACTATCACCTATTAGGAGTCTAGTCAATTCCATTCAGGAAAAAGTCAAATAAAATCTGAGTTTAGGATAAAGCTGTTTTGATTAAGCAACTTCAGGTCTCTCTCTTGGCTTCTCTTTTTCCAAAAGCCCCTTCTCTTTCATTTCTGTCTCCTTTAAAAGCCAAAAACAATAAAGCAAAAGACTTTGTCTGACATTTCAAACCAATTTAAACTTTTAAGTGTAAATATTATCCTTCTATTAATCAAGTTTTGCCTAAATACACATTAAATTATGAGCTTATTTGTAGACCAAGTAGGTCAGAATATTTGATACTTTAAAAAAGTAGTCATGAATTGGCAATGTATGTAAAAATGATTTTTTTTTAATTTTTATTTACTTATGATAGTCACAGAGAGAGAGAGAGAGACAGAGACACAGGCGGAGGGAGAAGCAGGCTCCATGCACCGGGAGCCCCACGTGGGATTCGATCCCGGGTCTCCAGGATCGCGCCCTGGGCCAAAGGCAGGCGCTAAACCACTGTGCCACCCAGGGATCCCTAAAAATGATTTTAAACAGAAAAGCACAGGACGCCTGGGTGGCTTCACCTCAGCGTGTGGCCCAGGGGTCCTGGTATCCGGTCCCACATCGGGATCCCTGCATGGAACCTGTTTCTGCCTCTCTCTCTGTGTGTCTCTCCTGAATAAATAAATAAAGTCTTAAAAAAATAAACAGAGAAGCACTATACAAATGCAATATATGATCTGCATTTGTCATCAACACCTAAGAATAGCTGTTGAGAATTGGTGACATTTAATATTAGATGTTACATGGAAACAATATGAAATTCTGGGTCTTCTTTCTTAAAATCTAAAGGAAACATCAAACAAGATCTGCATCTCTGAGACTGTTAGCTAAATTATCCCAAAATAAAGTTGTTTGTCAGGAGATGGTTTTTTCTCCCACTCTCTCTCCACCTCAATTTGCATCGCTTTTAAAAATATTTGGAGCTGATGCAGGCAGTTTCTTTGAGTTGTCTTCATCACCAGCTGTATGGAATGCATTCGTCATTACTCAAGTGCTGAGGCCAGGGAGGGCTCTTGGTACACACAGCTGAGCATAGTCTGATGACTAGGCCCTTTTCTCTGTTGTGAAGGGGAAAAGGATATTCTACATTTGACGGTGGCTATCATGGTAAACCGGAAGCCCTCTTATGTCAAGAGTAATCACTAGGAAGGGGGTTATTTTTAGCAGTGACTCTGCTATTACCTAAGGGTACTAGAAAAAAAATGGATGAAAATAGCTAGCTTTATTTGTCATATTTTTAGGAGTCACTGATTTTTTTTATGTAGGCTCCACACCCAACATGGGGTTTGAACCCAGAACCCTGAGATCAAGCATGCTCTACAGAATGAGCCAGCCAGGCACCCCTGAGTTATTGGTTTTACAAGATGTTTCATTTCTGGGTCAGGGGTTCGATTTTGTTTAATATCATATGAATGAAATGCCCATCAGTCTATCTCTGGGGTGATTTCTTTTTCAGTTTAAAGTATGAATCAAATATGCAAAGAAAGTATGAATTCAAATATGTGATCAAAAATTTATTTATGAATTCTGGAAAGGTTACATTTAAGAATTTTTGGCAATTTATTATGATAGCTTCCCTGTTTCTTTTTTTTTTTTTTTAAAGATTTTATTTATTTATTCATGAGAGACACAGAAAGAGAGGCAGAGACACAGGCAGAGGGAGAAGCAGGCACCATGCAGGGAACCCGATGTGGGACTCTATCTCAGGGCTCCAGGATCACGCCCTGAACCAAAGGCGGACGCTTAACTGCTGAGCCACCCAGGCATCCCATCTGCTGCCCTGTTTCTTAGAAATATTTAAGATATTGTTTGGTTCCTTTCATGGATAATAGCAATAGTTGAATTTATTTGTAAGGCAATTTAAATTATTAATAAGATAATGAAATATGCAGGTATTATGTTTGCATACTCTCTAATGCGATTTTAAATGTAAAATATTGCAGGATTTTACACACTACTTTGAGTCAAATTTCTACCTTGAAATTTCTAACTACATGAATTCTAAATGAAGACCCAGATACTTAAGATATTAAAACAATGCATATTTTCTTTTTTAAAAAAAGATTTTATTTATTTATTCATGAGAGACACAGAGAGAGAGGCAGAGACAAAGGCAGAGGGAGAAGCAGGCTCCATGCAGGGAGCCCGATGACTTGATCCCAGGACTCCAGGATTAGGCCCTGGGCTGAAGGCAGGTGCCAAACCGCTGAGCCACCCAGGGATCCCCAACAATGCATATTTTCATAGGCATTGGCTATAAATTCCCCAACAGGAACTTGGGGACTTTAGTTGTCCCCACCAGTTAGCCAAATTGTGAATGCTATGAAAAAGTTCTTGAAGGAAATTGAAAGTGCTACTCCAGTGAACACACAAATGATAAGAAAGTGAAATAATCTTATTTTTTGAGATGAGATGGAGAAAGTTGTAGTGGTCTGGACAGAAGATCAAACCAGCCAACACATTTCTTTCAGCCAAAGCCTACTCCAGAGCAAGTTCCTAACTCTCTTCAATTCTGTGAATACTCAGAAAGGTGAGGAAGTTGCAGGAAAAAAGTTTGAAGCCAGGAGAGGTTGATTCATGAGGTTTAAGAAAATAAGTCATCTCCATAACAGAAAAGTGCAAGGTGAAGCAGCAGGTGCTGATGTAGAAGATGCAGCAGGTTACTCAGAAGATGTAACTCAATTCATGAAAGTGGCAACAATAAATTTTCAATGTAGATGAAATAGTCTTATATTAAAAGAAGATGCTTTCTAGGACTTTCTTAGCTAGAGAGGTTAATGCCTGGCCTCAAAGTTTCAAAAGACAGGCAGACAATCTTATTAAGGTGACTTAAAGTTGAAGCCATTGCTCATTGATTATTCTGAAAATCCTAGAGCCCTTAAGAATTATATCAAATCCATTTTGCCTGTTTTCATAAATGGAACAACAAAGCCTGGATGACAGCACATCTGTTACAACACGGTTTGCTGAATATTTTAAACCTACTGTTGAGAACCACTGCTCAGAAAAAGAAAGATTTCTTTCAAAATATTACTGCTCATTGATGATGCACCTGGTCACCCAGGAGCTCTGATGGAGATGTACAATGAAATTAATGGGTTTTTTTTTTCATGACTGCTAACACAATATCCTTTGTGCAACCATGCATCAAGGAGTGATTTTGACTGTGAAGTCCCATTATTTAAGAAATATATTTCATAAAGTTATAGTGTCATAGATAGTGATTCCTCTGATAGATCTGGGCAAAGTCAGTTGAAAACCTGGAAGAGTTGCCATTCTAGATGTCTTTAAGAACATTCATGATTCATGGCAAGAGGTCACAATGTCAACATGAACAGGAATTGGAAGAAGTTGATTCCCACCCTCATGGATGACCTTGAGAAGTTCAAGACTGAAGTGGAGGCAGTAACTGCAGATGTGGTGGAAGCAGCAAGAGGACTTAAACATAGCAGTAGAGCCTGAAATGGGACTGAATGGCTACAATCTCATGATCCAACTTTGATGGATGAGAAGTTGCTTCTTATGGATGAGTAAAGAAAGTGATTCTTGAGCTGGAATCTACTCCTTGTAAAGATTCTGTGAAGGTTGTTGAAATGACAATAAAAGATTTAGAATATTGCATACATTTAGTTGATAAAGCAGTAGCAGGGCTTGAGAGGACTGACTCCAATTGTGAAAAAAGTTCTGCTGTGGGTAAAACGTTAGTGAACAGCATCACATGCTACAGAGAAATGGTTTGTGAAGGAAAGAGAGTCAATCAATGTAGCAAACTTCATTGTTATCTCATTGTAGAAACTACCACAGCCACCCCAACCTTTAGCAGCCACCACCCTGAGCAGTCAGCAGCCATCAACACTGAGGCGAGACCCTCCAGCAAAAGAATTACAATTTGCTGAAAGTTCAGATAATGGTTAGCATTTTTTGTAGCATTAAAGTATTTTTTCTCTTTTTTTGATTTTATTATGTTTTTAATCTTAATTCTAGTGTAGTTAACATACAGTGTTATATTAGTCTTAGGTGTACAATACAATGACTCAACAGTTCTATACAAGCAATACTTTTTATTTATTTATTTTTGAAAGATTTTATTTATTTAGTTATGAGAGACACAGAGAGAGAGAGAGAGGCAGAGACACAGGTAGAGGGAGAAGCAGGCTCCATGCAGGAAACCCGATGTGGGACTCGATCCTGAGACTCCAGGATCATGCCCTGGGCCAAAGGCAGCACTAAACTGCTGAGCCACCGGGGCTGCCCGCAATACTTTTAAAATTAAGATATATACATTGTTTTTTAGACATAATGCTATTATATACTTAATTTACTACAATGTAAACAATAACTTTTTTATATGCACTGGGAAACCAAAAATTCATTTAACTTACTTTATTGTGATATTTGCTTTATTGTGGTAGTCTGGAACCCAACCTGCAATATGTCTGAGATTATGTCTGTAATTAGGGATTCAAGATAAGATGTTAGGCAGCGAAATTACATGACAGAGTTTGTGTTTTTGGGACCTCAGACTGGTGTTGTATAAGATAGCACTGAGGGGAATGAAATGCATATAGACCAATCAATAGGTTGTTGCATTAATGGAGGTCTGAATTAAGGTAATGATAGTAGGGATGGACAGGAAAAGTGATTAAATAAATATTTTAAAGGTTAAATCTATAGAACTTTATTGATTGGGCATGAGGTAATCCCTGAAGAGGGAAGAGCTAGGCTCCAGTTACAAGGACATAAAAAAATCAATAGAAAATTTTAAGTAAAGCTAATGAGAAAATAATATCACATGTGTCGACAGATGAGTGTCTTTAAGGAAACCAACTGCTTTATTTGTTACAACCTAAAGACAAGATTAATAAGATTGCTATGACTTTGCTAAGAAATATACTTTTTAATAAACATTTTCAAATCTGTCTTAATCGGTAATGCTTTTGCAGATTTTCACAAATCATGGATATCCTAATAACAGATCAAAGATTTTGTAACCATGCATAATTACAAATATGTGTCTGACACTCTTCCTGATGACCTGTTGGTGGAAAGTGCATGCTTTGTTTTATTGATCTAATTGCTTTGTGACAGTTCACATCGCAGTCTCTCTCACTGTTGGTTTATATCTGAGATCCCTGTGTACCCTTGCCTATTGCACTCCAAAAATGTTTTCAGACAATTATCTCCCATTTGGCTTATGTCAGATAATTCTCTACACTGTTTCCATGAACAGATGTGCATGCAGATTCATTTTTTAAAATGCATATTTGGAGTTGCACAACATAGTCACTTTGAAAAATCCACATCTTTTTTTTTTTTTTCTTTTTCCTATTTGTTATCCTATTTGTTTGAAGAAGAAAGTCTTATAGATCAGGAAGCCTGGCTGGCTCAGTTGGGAGAGCATGCAATTCTTAATCTCAGGGTTGTATATTTGAGCCCCATGTTGGGTGCAGAGATTACTTAAAAATAAAATCTTTAAAAAAAGAGAGAGAGAAGAAATCTCATGGAAGAAAATCTCATGGATTTCATTTAATTCTGCAGTTTTATGATCAAGCACAGAGGGAATACCTGGTCCTGTGCAGGCCTTCAGGACTTGGATGTAGCCCACTGACCATTCTTTTTTTTTTTTTTTAAGATTTTATTTATTTGAG
The DNA here is from genome assembly GCF_018345385.1 of Vulpes lagopus. NCBI lineage: Eukaryota > Metazoa > Chordata > Mammalia > Carnivora > Canidae > Vulpes > Vulpes lagopus. The sequence continues at coordinate 145,869,759 of NC_054826.1, read as the reverse complement.
AGAGAGTGGGCACAAGTGGGGTGGAGGTTGGGGAGAAGCAGAGGGAGAGGGAGAAGCAGACTCCCCTCTGAGCACAGAGCCTGTGAGATCATGTGGAGTCTGAGATCATGAACTGAGCTGAAGTCAGACCCTTAACCGACTGAGCCACCCAGGCGCCTGCCCCTTAAATGTTTTTAATATCACACTTGCTTATACTCATTCAAGAACTTCTCTGCAGAAGAATTTTGTTTTAGCTAACAGAGGTTTATCTTAAGCAGCTGTTTTATTGGATTCTTTCAGTGATCATCTTCTTAAAAATCTTTGACCTTTTTCATCCAGAAGTAAACTGTTATTACTAAAAACTCAAAGCCCTATTTACAATGGAGTAAAGTGAGTAAAATCTACTTTTTAGGGAAATATATTTTCATCTCATAAATATTTTCAGAGAATCAAATGGTTTTGCAGTACAGAAGCATTTGTAAGTACGGATTCCCTGATAGCTGTAAGCATTATTTAAGAAAAGCCTACAAGATTAATTTCTCAAGTACATACAAAAGTATATTGTTTTTAGTATCAGATGTTTTGTAGTTTCTGTAGATACTGGCCCTTTGTACACGCTACTGGAGCTGGTAAAAAAAATTACAATAAATTTTTATAAAGAATGTCAGTGCTCCCTTTTGAAATGCATCCCTTACTCTGGCTCACACACAGCTATATAACCTTTCTCAAAATAGATAGTTTCTTACAGTTGCCCACTTAGAAAAGCTGTAATGTTACTCTCTGGATTCGCTACTGTGGTCTTTTTAATGTTTCTTATTTCCTGCAGGTATTCTTGGCGTCACCAACTGAGGGAATTTAAAAGTGAATATCGAGTTGTAGCCCTTGATCTGAGAGGCTATGGAGAAACGGATGCTCCCATTCATAGAGAGAATTATAAATTGGACTGTCTAATTACAGATATAAAGGATATTTTAGACTCTTTAGGTAGGTCAGTTTTAAAGAAATAGTATTAATCCCTTTTAAGGAACTAACATTCAACAAATTGTGAATTGGTGACTTCATTTCTTGGAAGGAGGTGTTTTCCATTTACCTGAGCTGTTACTTGAATCCTGTCACAATGGTTTTGGGTATACTGCCTCAAATATTTACAGGGGAAATAGAAAATAATACATCCGGAACGACTATTCAGTCCACTAGCCAAGAATGACTTTGAAAATTTGCCTTTAAAAGTATTTCTGATGTGTGAAATTTATTATTTTCAGAACTAATTATTGGAAATTTGATCCTTATATTCAGAAGATTCATTTCTTCAGAACCCACATCTAAATCATTTTAAAATGTTATAAGTTACAGAAGCACTTGCACTATCTTTCTTATGTTGATCAGCTGGTGCTACAACATTATTGTGTAACAGACATGCCAAACTCAGGGGCTTATAGCCATAGGCATTCATTCATTCACATGCTTATGGAGTATGCTGATCAAGTATGGGCTGGACCCCTGGGTCTTTGCCTCAGGTTACAGGTCCTGCTGGGCTTCTCCCTCCTAGTTGGGCTGGAACCCAAGCTAAAAGGGAATAACTACCTAGTGATAGCTCTTCGTCTTCTGACAATGGCAGAAATGGCAAGATGATGAGCTCAGCTGCAGAAGTGTATTTCAAGTTTCTGCTTGCAGCACATTCATCAAAGCAAGTCATATGCCTGAGTCCAAAGTCAAGTCATACTCCCACCATATGACCCAAGCAAACCACATGGCTAAGTCTAACATCAAAGGGGTAGCAAGGTATACTCCTTTTATGGCAGTGGGGAGAGGCGGGGAGTAAATATTTTTAACAATAATTGAATCCACTGGGCAGCCTCGGTGGCCCAGAGGTTTAGCGCCGCCTTCAGCCCAGAGCCTGATTCTGGAGACCTGGGATCGAGTCCCACATCAGGCATCCTGCATGGAGCCTGCTTCTCCCTCTGCCTCTCTCTGTGTGTCTGTCATGAATAAATAAATAAAATCTAAATAATAATAATAATAATTGAATCCACCACATTGCTTTTGATTAAAACCCAGCTGCTACCATGGTACGTTAATGGAGCTAATATAGTGAGAAACCCATGAAATCAAATTAAAGGCCTTTTCTACAATAATCTGATGAGAGCAGAGATCAAGCCAATATTCTAAGAGGAGAAAAAAAAAATGGATGAGGTCTGGGGGTGTCAATGCAGTGTTGTCATTTAGTCTGATTGCAATAAAATAGACTTAAAGACATTGATTTTCAGCAGCCATATTTTGTTACTCTTTTGTGGTAATTCAGTCAGATTTGGCCTAAATTTGTCTTCATGCAATTTTCTAGGCAAATCAATAATATAATCTTGATTATGACTTAATTATGTGTAATCTTTACTCAGGTTCGTGGGACAAAAGCTGAGCTAGCTATTTCAGATTTGTAAAAAAAATATATATATAGATTTCTGGGACAGATTTTGAATCTGTAGGTCTAGAATGGAGGTTGGACATCTAAATTTTCTAAAAAGCTATTTAGGTGATTCAGACATACAGGTTTTGGAAACACCAAACTTAGTATCTACATAAAATATATAATTAGAGTCAGATTATGGGAAGATTAGTTTCAGAGGTGTACTCAGTTTATGTGATGTAATGATGCATCCACCTTCAATGACATCAACATTTTTTTCCTTCATTTCAGGGTATAGCAAATGTGTTCTTATTGGCCATGACTGGGGGGGAATGATTGCTTGGCTAATCGCCATCTGTTATCCTGAAATGGTGATGAAGCTTATTGTTATTAACTTCCCTCATCCAAATGTATTTACAGGTGAGTTTAAATTTTAATTAAAACATCTTTGCTAATGTGACAATTTGCTATGGTTACTGACACTTTGAATTAAAAACAGGAAAATTTAAATAACAGTATTTTTTAAAGACTAAAATATATTAGCAAATGACAATGTCAGATATTTTGGCTTTAAATATTCCATAAGAGTCTGAGAAATTGTAGCTTCATATTTGCTTGCTTAATTTTATTATTTTTTAAGAGAACATTTTACTGCTAACTTGGAGAGTGATAAAGGGGAAAAATGCAGTAACACTACTTTGACAGTAATGAATTTTGACAACCTAGAAATAAATTCTTCTCTTGCCTGACTGCTTAGGCTATCAGGAATGACAGCATTCTTTAAAGCCATAGTTCTCAAATTTTGACTTTTAGGACTCCTTTAGACTCTTAAAAATTATTAAAGACCAAATGAGCTTTTGTTTACATAGGTCATATATAAACATATTTACTGTATTAGGAATTAAAAATGAGAAAACATTTAAATTATATATTAATTCATTTAAAATATAATAAATCCAGTACCTGTTAACATGAATAACATTTTAGTGAGATTTGGCTACATCTTCCAAACAAAAGTTTAGTGAGAAGAATGTCATTGTTTTACATTTTTGCAAACGTCTTTAATTTTTGACTTAATAGAAGACAGCTGGATTCTCAGATCTGCTTCTGCAGTCTGTTGCAATATGTTGTTTAAATTGAAGTGTATGAAGAAATCTGGCCTCACACAGATTTGTAATTGGAAAAGGGAGGAGTATTTTAATAGCCTTTTCAGATAACTGTGGATTTTCTTCTTTAACACTATACCAAACTCAAAAATTGGTGTTTCTTAAAGATTAGTGACAGTTTAGAATCTGATGTCATATTAATGAACTTTTTGTACTCTGTTACATTAAAATCCATTAGTTTCCCTAGCACTTTGAATGGATTTTTTTACCCATGCATGATTTTGCATCATCATGCATTGGAAGACCCTGTTTCATTGAGTTATGCAGATTTTTCATAAGTTGACACATTTTATTATATCAAAGAATTACATTCATTAATATTGCCCCAGTTTCATCAAAAAGCTGAGTATTGCAAAGCTGTCACACTCACAGTAGCAAATACACATCTCCAAAATTCTAATTTTCATTTGAAAGCTTGAATTTTGTCGTTGGCAACAAATAGTGTTGATTGTTTTCCCTCAAGTGACAGGCTCACTTCGTTCATTTTCAAGACATATCTGTCAAATACTTGAGTCTGACTGATAATAGTTTATTAGTCATCCTTTCAAGTAAAGATGGTATTCCATAAAAATGCAGCTAATTCAACTAATCAACTCAAAGAATTGCAGAAGTGCTGTTCCTGGAGACAACCACTGTACTTGGGTGTTCAACAGAATTGCTTTATGTATACTTTCTGTTTCATCTCCATGTTCAAAAGATGTGTGTGCAAAGGTTAAAATTTATAAAATTAATAATTTTTGCTATTTTATCTAGGACATTCCTAAGTGAAACTGGCACCTAATTTTATGTATTTATGTATCTGTTTGCTGCAAATGTGTAGTGTGAAGAATACAATGCCTACTAGTATTGTTTAGTGTCACTACCTTGATTTGTGTTCAGTCAGCAATGGTTTTATCTTCCATTGCTTTTGTACCATGAGCACAAATGTCAACCAAAAAAGAAAAGCTAATAATGTCTTAGTATTGTAATGGAATAATTTTGACTGTCTGGATTGCTTAAAAGGGTCTAGTGGATCCCAACTTGTCCAAGTGGGCTGTACTTTGAGAACCTCTGCTGTAAAGGGAACTCTTAAAATCCTCAGAATGCTTAAAGACCAATGAACATTTTTATTTGGTTTTGACAAAAAATGATAATCTTGTCCTCTTTAACTATCTTTGTCAGATTTTCTGCGTTTCAGGTACTGCTATGACCCACAGCAGCCCTCTAGGAAAGAAAAAATTCTATGTTGGGGACATGATACACAAAAGGAAGAAAGGGAACATGACTACCTAAGTATTGTACATTATAAGTGTAGGAGTTTAATTTTATTTCTTTATTTTTTTAAAGATTTTATTTATTTGAGAGAGGGTGCTAGAGCACAACAGGGGGAGCAGCAGAGGGAGAAGAAGGAGAAGCAGGCTCCCCGCTGAACAGGGAGCCCAATACTGTGGAGCTCCATCCCAGGACCCTAGGATCATGACCTGAGCTGAAGGCAGATGCTTAACCAACTGAGCCATCCAGGTGCTCTGAGAGTTGAATTTTAGATATATATCTGTCCTATTTCTGTTGAGGTGATAGCATGGATGCTTAGAATTCAAATATTAAACTGAGATTCATTATATTTTTCTGTTGCATTGGGTAGCAAAAATTGTGCTACATGCTTGTTCCATTGATTGGGATCCTTGAGTAAACGTTATTTTTATGATGTTGCTAAATAAATAAATTTCAATTGGTCATTTCAGCAAGAAGATTCTTGAAATATTTCTGGAATTGTTTTATCCAGAGTAGGTTCAACCCTAGTCAGATTAATATAAGATCTTCAACTAATATGCCTCTATTTTTTCCTTAATTATATTGATATCTCTTAATGCAAGGCTGAGTAAATTTTGTCCAATGATGACTTTACAAAAAGTATAGCATAATGATATACCACTTACCTAAGAATTATAGTTCTAAAAATTCCAACTGTGTTAACACTAGCATGTTAGTTACAAAATTAGAAATAAAAAAATAGCTCTCTAGCAAAGAAAATAAAAATATAGTGCACAAGAAACAAGTATGCACACTTAATATGTGTGATTACGCTACTCTCCAGTTTAAAGCTTTAGTGTCTTCCCAAAACACTTAAAATCCATCTCCTCTGGCCCTCATTGACTGGGCTTCTGCTTTGCTCTCTGACTCATCTCATGCCACCTCTCCCTCATTCACTATACACCAGTCACACTGACGTTCTTTGTGCTTCTTAAATGTGCCAAGCCCAGGACCTACTTTCCTTTCTTGGATATTCTTCCTAGATATTTGCATAGCTGACTCCCTCTTACCATTTAAGACTCAGTCTACATATTACATCCCCACAGAAGCCTATTCTGATCAGTTCTGCTAAATAATAGCCCCTCCACAGCACCCAAGCATTACTCTCAATCAGATTACTTTGTTTTAATATTCCGTATGGTATTATTGCTATCTAAAATGATCTTTTAAAGTATTGATTATTTATTGTATAAGTTCCTTATTAATGGGAACCTCTTCTGTCTTATTGATTGCTAAACCCCTCACACACAGTACATATTCAAATATTCCTTGAATGTTTTCTAGATACATGAATGAACTAAAAGAAACACTTTAGTGTCTGTTTGAGGCCAAATGAATAAGGTATTCAAATCTGCATGTAAACAACAGAAAATTACCTTGCCATATAACCCTAGGAAAAGTGTGAGGTCAATCATAATAACCTTGGAGAGAAAGCAGTGTTATTTGGGTTTCCTGTTCCTTAGTCAAGACTTCATAAAATGAGACTTTCTTTTCTATCTAAAGTGCTATACATTTTCCAAATACTTGAAATATCTATAACAAAATATAAGAACACAGAAATTGTCCCAAAGAGAAATATAAATATACACAAGGCTTACTTGTGGGTTCTTTTTCATCTCAGAGGTGAAATTGCCTTAAAAAGGAGTTCTTTCTATAGTAAATAATTTATACTCCTTGGATAAGGTCTAACATGGCATTTTAATTTCAGAATATATTTTACGACACCCTGCCCAACTGTTCAAATCCAGCCATTATTACTTCTTCCAAATACCATGGTTCCCAGAATTTATGTTCTCAATAAATGATTTCAAGGTAAGTCAAATATTGTGATGGATGTTAACTAGATTTATTGTGGTGATCATTTTGCATTGTATACAAATATTGTATCATCATGTATACCTGAAACATGTTATATGTCATTTATATCTTATATGTCAACTATACCTCAATAAAATTGAAAAACTGGAGCCCAAGAAGATGACAAAATTAGGAAGTTAAAACTAAAATATAGACAGATGCACTAAAAAAATAAATAAAAGAGAAAAAGAAAGTTGGCTTATGTTATTTGATTTGTTTAAAATAATCATTAATTGATTATTGTTATATGCTGTCCACTGTTAGGCATTTGTTAGGCATTTCCTCCTATGCAAGAAAAAAGGTAAGTCAAGTGAATAATGTATTAAAGTTCATCCTGCAGAAATAAAAATAGGCAAATGCTAAAATTTAATACATGCTTCTAAGACCTCATATATAGGCTTGTTATTAGGCTCATATGAGGCTTGTTATTTTTGTAGGCCCTGTATATTTGAGTGCCTGGTTATTGTTCAATTTTTTGTGAGAGCCTGTACCCCTACAGGCATACCTCTTTTCAGAGAACATTCCATGGGGAGACAAGGGAATATGAATGCCAGGTGAGAGTTTGACACAGCAGAAGTGGAGGACTGTGGGTGTAAACAAAACCCTGAAACAAAGTAAGTGCAGGAATTGGTGTACACGCACAACCAGGAGTCATGTGTTGTATCTATTTCTTGAAAGTTTATCGACTGCTTCTTGTATACCTAATATGGTATTAGATATTTAGGGAGGTTTTAAGAAAGCAATATTATTTTACCTACAAATACTTTTTTTGTATATTTTTTATTGGAGTTCAATTTGCCAACATATAGTATAACACCCAGTGCTCATCCCGTCAAGTGCTGCCCTCAGTGACCATCACCCAGTCATCCCATCCCCCCGTCCACCTCCCCTTCCACTATCCCTTGTTCCTTTCCCAGAGTTAGGAGTCTTTCATGTTCTGTCACCCTCACTGCTATTTCCCACTCATTTTCTCTCCTTTCCTCTTTAATCCCCTTCACTATTTTTTATATTCCCTGAATGAATAAAACCATATAATGTTTGCCCTTCTTTGATTGACTTACTTCACTCAGCATAATACCCTCCAGTTCTATTCACATTGAAGCAAATGGTGGATATTTGTCATTTCTAATGGCTGAGTAATATTCCATTGTATACATAAACCACATCTTGTTTATCCATTCATTGTTCGATGGACACTGAGGCTCTTTCCACAGTTTAGCTACTGTGGACATTGCTGCTATAAACCTCGGGGTGCAGGTGTCTTGGTTTTTCACTGCATCTCTATCTTTCGGGTAAATCCCCAGCAGTACAATTGCTGGGTCTTAGGGTAGCTCTATTTTTAACTCTTTGAGGAACCTCCACACAGTTTTCCAGAGTGGCTGTACCAGTTCACATTCCCACCAACAGTGTAAGAGGGTTCCCTTTTCTCCACATCCTCTCCAACATTTGTTGTTTCCTGTCTTGTGAATTTTCCCCATTCTCACTGGGGTGAGGTGGTAGCTCATTGTGGTTTTGATTTGTATTTTCCTGATGGCGAGTGATGCGGAGCATTTTCTCACGTGCTTGTTGGCCATGTCTATGTCTTCTTCAGTAAAATTTCTGTTCATGTCTTTTGCTCATTTCATGATTGGATTGTTTGTTTCTTTGCTGTTGAGTTTTATAAGTTCTTTATAGATCTTGGATACTAGCCCTTTATCTGATATGTCATTTGCAAATATCTTCTCCCATTCTGTACATTGTCTTTTAGTTTTGTTGACTGTTTCTTTTGCTGTGCAGGAAGCTTTTTATCTTGATTAAGTCCCAATAGTTCATTTTTGCTTTTGTTTCCCTTGCCTTCATAGATGTATCTTGCAAGAAGTTGTTGTGGCCAAGTTCAAAAAGGGTGTTGCCTGTGTTCTCCTCTAGGATTTTGATGGATTCTTGTCTCACATTTTAGATCTTTCATCCATTTTGAGTTTATCTTTGTGTATGGTATAAGATAATGGTCTAGTTTCATTCTTCTGCCCTTGGCTATCCAATTTTCCCAGCACCATTTATTGAAGAGACTGACCTTTTTCCAGTGGATAGTCTTTCCTGCTTTGTTGAAGATGAGTTGACCGTAGAGTTAAGGGCCCATTTCTGGGTTTTCTATTCTGTTCCATTGATCTATGTGTCTGTTTTTGTGCCAGTACCACACTGTCTTGATGATCAGAGCTTTGTAGTACAACTTGAAATCTGGCATTGTGATGTCCCTGCCTCTGGTTTTCTTTTTCAATATTCTCCTGGGTATTCGGGGTCTTTTGTGATTCCACACAAATCTTTAAGATTATTTGTTCCAACTCTCTGAAGAAAGTCCATGGTATTTTGATAAGGATTGCATTAAATGTGTAAATTGTCCTGGGTAGCATTGACATTTTCACAATATTGATTCTTCCAATCCATGAGCATGGAATGTTTTTCCATCTCTTTATATCTTCCTCAATTTCTTTCAGAAGTGTTCTGTAGTTTTTAGGGTATAGATCTTTACCTCTTTGGTTAGGTTTATTTCTAAGTATCTTATGCTTTTGGGTGCAATTGTAAATTGGATTGATCCCTTAATTTCTCTTTTTTCAGTATCATTGTTAGTGTATAGAAATGCCACTTATTTCTGGGCATTGATTTTGTATCCTGCCACACTGCTGAATTGAGTTCTAGCATGAGTTCTAGCAATCTTGGGGTGGAGTCTTTTGGGACCTACAAATACTTTTGCCTAAATCTCTGATAGTTAAGGATTGTTAAAATGATTTTTATTTACTTATTCATGAGAGACACACAGAGAGAGGCAGAGACATATGCAGAGGGAGAAGCAGGCTCCCTGTGGGGAGCCCAATGTGGGATTCAATCCTAGGACCCCGGGATTACCTGAGCCAAAGGCAGATGCTCAACCACTGAGCCACACAGGTGCCCCAGCTTTTTTAAAAACATAACTCCAGGGATCCCTGGGTGGTGCAGTGGTTTAGCGCCTGCCTTTGGCCCAGGGTGCAATCCTGGAGACCCCGGATCGAATCCCACGCCGGGCTCCTGGTGCATGGAGCCTGTTTCTCCCTCTGCCTATGTCTCTGCCTCTCTCTCTCTCTCTCTGTGTGTGACTATCATAAATAAATAAAAATTAAAAAAAAAACATTAAAAAAATAAAATAAAAACATAACTCCAGTACCACTATCAAACCTAACAAAGTGAATAATTACTCCTTACTATCATTTAATTCCCATTCAAATTTCCCTATTGACTGTCTCAACTGTCTTTGCACACTTTGTTTGAATCAGGAACCAAACAAGATCCACACACTGCATGTGATTGTTATGGTTTTTTTCAGTCTATAACAGTTCTTTTGTTAACACCATTTTTTTATTGAAGAAATTTGGTCATTTGTCCTGAGGAATGATCCACATTTTGGATTTGGCTAACTCCTTCATTATGGTGTTATTTAACTTGTTTTGCTAACCTTTGTTTTTCCTACTTCATGGATGTTATTAATCTAGAGGTTTAGTTAGACTGATTTGTAATTTGGCAAGAATACTTGTAGGTGGTGCTGTATATTTCCTAATGAATCACATCAGGGAACCACATAAAGTCTAGTTCTCTTAGTTTTACTGAACAGGGGGATCATGAATTGTCAGCCTATCTAAATTTCCTAACAACTTGTCACCAAATAATTTTAGCATACCTTGATCATCACTGCCTAGGTCCATTATTTCATTAGGATTTTCAGAATGGTGATTTCCTAATTCTATCATTTCCCCCTACTTTTATTAACTGGAATTCTTCCTTTTATTAACTGAAATTTTCCAATCTACTGTTTGGTTATTCTGAAATACAGTTCACACAAGAATGGCAGGATTCATTCTTTACCTTTATAAACAACTTCCAGAATAATGATTTGATGCCCTAGAAATCTTTGATGATAACCAATGAAGTGTTTTTTCCATATTACTATGAGCTCATGAGTTTTATTTTATTTTATTTTTAAAATTTTTAAAAATTTTTATTTATTTATGATAGTCACACACACACACACACACACACACACACAGAGGCAGAGACATAGGCAGAGGGAGAAGCAGGCTCCATGCACCGGGAGCCCGACACAGGATTCGATCCCAGGTCTCCAGGATCACGCCCGGGGCCAAAGGCTGGCGCTAAACCGCTGCGCCACCCAGGGTTCCTGAGCTCATGAGTTTTAAATATATATTTGATGTGTATCAATCAATTACAGTCATTCTCTTTGATGCTAAGATTGTCTCACATTAGGCAAGTGTAAACTCCTTCAGGTTGGATCCTGTGTCCTTTTGACATAAATCTTCAGTCATTGATAGCTTGCCTCCTTAATGTCCTAGGTTCATCTTTTATTTCCTGCCACAAATTTGGAATTAGTTATTTATTGAAGGAACTTTGGCTTCTATTAGTAGGAATTGTATTTAGAAACCACAGTCTGGGTGTCAAGGTGATCATTGTTACTGGGTTTTTATTGCTTCTAGATCTTTCCATTGGACAGAAATTGTATATACATATTTTTTAAAGTGAAAAAAATAATGAGTTCTTATTCATATTTCCAAAGCAAAACTAAGACTACAACGGTTTACTTAACTTTTATATTTTGTAAAAAACATTTATGTGGTGCTAGTCAAAACTCTAAAACAAGGTAAAGAGACGTCTTACTTAGTTCTCTGTTTCCTGTTTCTCTGGCTCCATCCTATTTCCTCCTTCTCCATAAGGAGACCACTTTGGTTGTTTTTGTTTCATTTTCTTTATTGTTCCTTTTTTAAAAAATATAAGCATATGTATATTTGTCTACTCCTTCTTATGTAAAAGATAACATACTACAAATACTATTTTTCACCCTTTCTTTTTTTTCCCTCCTCTTAAAAATATGACTTGGGGATTGGCCACTCCATAGCATGTAATCATCTCCATCTTCTCTTGCAGTATTCAGAACACATACCAACCCCCTACTGATGGATATTTTTTGTTTCCAGTCTTTTGCTATTACAAATAATGTTTCAATTAGTCACTTCTTGCATAAATCACTTCATAGTTTTACAGGTGTGTTTTGGGGTTAAGGGATCTGCATTTTACTTTTTAAAGATTATTTATTTTAGAAAGAGAGGGTGAGCAGGGGGAGGGACAGGGGGAGAGGAAGAAAAATCCTTAAGCAGATCCCCTCTAAACGTGGAGCCAGATGATGGGGCTTATCCCGGGACCCTGAGATCATGACCTAAGCTGAAACCAAGAGACTGATGATGCTTTACCAACTGAACCACCCAGCCTCCCCAAGAGATTTTCATTTTAAAGAATTCCAATGATTCTGATGCAGGTTATTTAGATCTACATTTTGAGAAATGCTGGTATAGAGCAATGTTTTTCAAATCGTACATGAGGAGCCATTGGTGGGTCATGAAATCCGTTTAGCGGCTTGCAATTTCATTTTTTTAAATAAAGTAGAACAGAAGTGAATTGAAAATATCACTATACACAGTAGTAATAAGAGTAAGGGATATTTCTTTAAACTTTTGTTTCAGAAACATGTGTGTGGGAGTATGACTGGATCATGATATAAAAGGTGTTTGTTACTCTGGATTGTGGTCAAAAAAAAAATTCAAACAATTGTGAGGGGAGGAGAGCAGATAGTTTGTCAGTAAACAGATAAACTACTTTAGTTAGAATATTAGGGAAGACTTTAGGGTGGTGATAGTGTCTTAGCTTAGCCTTGTGGAACGTGAATAGGTACCAAGAAGACAGGTTGCTCTTCATAAGGGTGATGTGTCCATGGGGGATTAGAAGGGAAGCTCTCAAAAGTAAAGCCAGGAAAGTAAAATGTGTCTCATGTGTCCGTATATAGTGAGGTATTCTATCTGAAGAGGAGTTTTCACTGACACGGACCGTTATTCTCTTTCAAAACTCAAAGGTTTAGTCCATTGTTAGGTAACTAAAAAGTTTTAATTCTTTTCCTTTAAATTAGGCTTTGAAACATCTGTTTACCAGTCAAAGGACTGGCATTGGAAGAAAAGGATGTCGATTAACAACAGAAGATCTTGAAGCTTATATTTATGTCTTCTCCCAGCCTGGAGCATTAAGTGGCCCAATTAACCATTACCGAAATATCTTCAGGTCAGTATAATTTCTTTTTAGAAATGAATGAGTAAAATATTCATTCCCTATAGAGCCAATATTTTATTTTTATTTTTTCCAAGTTTTATTTAAATTCCAGCTAGTTAACATACAGTGCAGTATTAGATTCAGGTGTAGAAAAAAAAAAGATTCAGGTGTAGAATTTAGTGATTCATCAATTACATGCGACACCTGGGGCTCACCACGCATGCCCTCCTTAATACCCATCACCTGTTTAACCCATCTCCCCACCAACCTCCCCTCTAGTAACCCTCAGTTCTCTATAGTAAGAGTCTGATTCTTGGTTTGCATTGCTTTTTTTCCCTCTTTACATTCATTTGAAATTTCTTTTAAAACTAGATCCGTAGGGCATCTGGGTGACTCAGTGGTTGAGCATCTGCCTTTGGCTCAGGTCATGATCCCAGGGTCCTGGGATTGAGTCCCACATTGGGCTTCCCATAGGGAGCCTGTGTCTCCCTCTGCCTATGCCTGGGTCTCTCATGAATAATAAACAAAATCTTTAAAAAAAAAACACAACTAAAAAAACCCCACAACTAAATATCAGATTGGATTGAGTCACAATTAAAGTATAAGGACACAAAAAGGTTGAAAGTAGGAAGGAAGGAAAAAAAGTTTTACTGGGTGTATTTTATTTTAAGATTTTATTTTTAAGTAATCTCTACACCCAACATGAGGCTTGAACTTACAACCCCAAGATCAAGAGTTGCTTGTTCCACCCACTGACGCAGCCAGGTGCCCCTATAGTGGGTGTTATTTTAAATAAAACAAATTCTCTCAAACTCTTTGAATAGAAAATCCAAGGGGAGTCATGAGATTATGTGAATGAGAGAAGAAGAGGTAAACCCAAACCTTCTTTTGTGACTAACAAAAACAACAAAATTTACAAGTATAAATGTAAAAATCTTTGCAAAACAGAGATGTTAATTTAAAAGGTATTTTTAGGTACCCATTTATCAGGTAGGGCAATGAATAGAAAGGCAGACTGACATTGCAGAGGTTACAGGTTGTATCTCTTAGGATATAGCAACGTTGTCTCAAGTCTATGTATTGTCATTTTTTTTTGTTTTTTACAAATAACATTGGTAAAGAGAATTACAAGGGAAAATAAAGAGAATGATGTAATTTCATACAAGTCAAAATTTTAAATGGGAGTTAAAATGATAGTTTTTAAATGTTCTTGATTTATCCCTTTATCAAAGCTAGCTTTGTGATACAAAGCAAGTAGCTATAAGGAAAGAGAAAATATTCTCATCTTACTGAGATTCTTTTACTAACAATTGTTCATTAGGAGGACTTGCATTCCCAAGAGTAAACTCTAGAATCCTGCTAATTAGCATGGAGAGAGAAAGAGTGAAAAAAAAACAGGCCTGTGAAGGTCAAAACTTACAATTTTACATAAAGGTGAATGACAGTTTTGAACTAGATTGCTATAGGGTAAATCTAGCTGGGTTGAGGTCACATCAAACCTTCTGGAAACTCAACTGACCTCTTCTGATGGTTCTTTACATTAGGATAATTAAGGCCAAGTACATAATTAAAAATTGTTATGTAATATATAGTGACTACAAAGTATAGTACATTATACTTGGGTATGGAAATCATCCTCATTTGTCACCTTAAGATTCCTCAGGACCATAGACTCATTCAAGGACTCTCAAAAATTTGGAGCTAAGGAGCCAAAATGAACTAGGAATTGGATTAGCTATAGGATCTAAGCTGCAAAAAGATTAACAAGTCTAAGCTTTTAACAAAGCACCAAAAATAAGGAAAAATAACAAATCCACAATTACTACTGGAAATTTTATTTATTTATTTATTTTTAAAGATTTATTTATTTATTTTTGATAGAGAGAGAGGCAGAGACACAGGAGGAGGGAGAAGCAGGCTCCATGCCGGGAGCCCGAACTGGGACTCGATCCCGGGACTCCAGGATAGTGCCCTGAGCCAAAGGCAGGCGCCAAACCACTGAGCCACCCAGGGATCCCCCCACTACTGGAAATTTTAACTCACCTCTCTTAAAAGTTGATCAGTGAAGCAGGAAAAAAAAATAATAAAGACATGGAAGATTTGGGACACCTGGGTGGCTCAGTGGTTGAGTGTGTCTGCCTTTGGCTCAGGGCATGATTCTGGAGTCCCGGGATCAAGTTCCCAGCTTCTCCCTCTGCCTATGTCTCTGCCTCTCTTTCTCTCTGTGTCTCTCATGAATAAATAAAATCTTTTTTAAAAAGACATGGAAGATTTGAACAACCCAATTAATATCTTTGATCTGATGAATAATTCTAGAATCCTGCATCCAATAATTAGAAAATATGCAATATTTTTAAGTACATAGAAATGTTTACAAAGATTGATTACATACTGGACTGCAGAGCAAATCCTAACCAATAACAAAGGATCAATATTGTATAGATTGTATCCTCTGAACATAACACAGTTAAAAATTAACAATAACAATAAACTTTTAGAAAACTCCATATATCCAGAAATTTTAAAAACTTAAATTACTCATGGCTACAATCCAGCAATTGCACTAGTAGGTATTTACCCAAAAAATAAAAAATAGTGATTCAAGGAAATACATTCATTTTTATAGCAGCATTATCAACAACAGCTAAATTATGGAAATAGCCCAAGTGTCCATTGACTGATGGATGGATAAAGAAGATGTGGTTTACATATACCATGGAATATTACTCAGACATTAAAAAAGAAATGAAATCTTGCCATTTGTAACAATGTGGATGGAACCTAGAGAGTATGATGCTAAGTGAAATAAGTCAGAGAAAGACAAATACCATATGATTTCACTTACATGTGGAATTTAAGAAACAAAACAAATGAGCAAGGAGGAAAAAAGAGACACAAACACACAAGAAACAGACTCTTAAACTGATGGTTACTAGATGGGAGTGGGTGGAGAAAAAGGTTAAATAGGTGATAGGGATTAAGGAGTGCATGTGTCATGATGAGCACCAGGTATCGTATGGAAGTGTAGCATCACCAAATTGTATACCTGAAACTAGTATTACACTTTATGTTAACTGACTGGAATTTAAATAAAAACTTTAAAATTTTTTTTAAATTACTCATGGATGCCAGGTGGCTCAGTTGGTTAAGCATCCAACTCTTGATTTCAGCTCAGGTCTTTTTTTTTTTTTTTTCAGCTCAGGTCTTGATCTCAAGATCATGAATTCAAACCCCATATTGGGCTCGATGCTGGGCATTGAGCCTACATAAAAATTTTTTTAAAATTACTCATGGATCAAAAAAAGTCATAATGGAAACTAGTAAATACTTAGAAAAAATAATATCAAAACATGCGGAATACAGTTACAACCATAGTTAGAACGATAACATGGTTTTCCATGCTTATATTAGGAAAGAAGAGAGAAAAGAAGATTAGTGAGTTAAGAGTCCAATTTGAAAAGGGAGGAATAGAGCAACATGTAAACAAAAATAAACTGGAAGGAAAATAATTTAAATTAGACAAGAAGCAGAAATTAAAGCAATCAAAAGTAAAGATACCACAGAGTCAAAGAAATCAATAGCAGATTCTTTTAAGATTACTAATGTAGGTAAAAATTTGCCAAGATTGGCTTAGAAAAAGCATGAATAAACAATATTAAGAAACAGAAAATAGGGCAGCCCGGGTGGCTCAGCGGTCTAGCGCCGCCTTCGGCCCAGGGTCTAATCCTGGAGACCTGGGATCGAGTCCCACGTGGGGCTCCCCGCATGGAGCCTGTTTCTCCCTCTGCCTGTGTCTCTGCCTCTCTCTCTCTCTCTCTCTCTCTCTCTCTTTCTCTGTGTGTGTCTCTCACGAGTAAATAAATCTTTAAATAAAATATGTAAATAAAATCTTTAAAAAAATGAAGCAGAAAATAGATTTAAGTATAAACATAACAGATGAAAATATAAATTTAGGTTAACAAACTGGAGAACTTTGACAAAATGGGCAGTTTTTAAGAAAAATCTAGCAACCAAAACTGACTCATGAAGAATTAGCAAACCTAAATAAATAAACATAGCCATTAAAGAAATGGAATTATTAATTTAAAGCACATCCACAAAAACATAATACCCATCCACACAAACAGGCCTAGGTGGTTTTAAAGGTAAGTTCTGACATAGAAATCCCTCTCTTTAATAAACATATTTAGACATTATAAAAAGAAGGCGTATGCTTGGGACGCCTGGGTGACTCAGCCATTGGGCGGCTGCCTTCTGCTCAGGTCGTGATCCAGGGATCGGGGATCGGGTCCCACATCGGGCTCCCTGTGGGGAGCCTGCTTCTCCCTCTGCCTTGTCTCTTTCTGTGTCTCTCATGAAAAAAAAAAATCTTAAAAAAAAAAAGAAGACATATACTTTAGCTCATTTTGTGAAGCTGATATAACTTTCAGTACAAGGATTATATAAAACAGGAAAATTATAGGTCAGACTATGTTATAAACAGATCCAGAAATGCAAAATGAAATCTTTTCAAGCTGAATCCAGCATGTGTTAAAAATTTATTGGAAGTAGTAAAGAATACAGGGTCAAGGCAGTAGCTATTTACTAATCAGTAGAGAAGCATTTTAATATTTTAACAATCCAAGGTCGCCTGGGTAGCTCAGTGGTTTAGCACCTGCCTTCGGCTGTGCTAACAGGATCAGAGCGTGATCAGAGCGTGATCCTTGAGTTCTGAGATCGAGTCCCATGTTGGGCTCCCTGCATGGAGCCAGCTTCTCCCTCTGCCTGTGTCTCTGCCTCTCTCTCTCTGTCTCTCATGAATAAATAGATAAAATATTTAAAAAAGTGTTTTAACAATCCATACAGACTTGCTGTTTTAAACTAGTGAAAATTAGCCCTGGTTTATCATGTTCATGATTGGAAAACTTCAATATCACAAAGTTCTTGATTCCCCACAAATTGATCTATAAAGTGCTTTAATTTCAATCAAAACTGTAAGAAATTTTAATGAAACTTAAAAAACTGATTCTGAAATTTTTATAGAAGAGCATAAGGCTGAGAATGGCCAAGATAGTTTTAAAGAAAAGGATAGATGGGTGCCTAACCCTATCAGATATTAAGGCTTGTAATGAGACTATAAAATTAATAAAATATGCTATTGACTCTGGGTTAGACAAGTTGATTAATGGCACAGAAAAGAAAGCCTCAAGATGGAACCACACATATAGGAACTTTCTCTAACAGAGAACATTTTAAACCAGTAGTAAAAATATTCAGTACATGTTGCTGGAACAATTGGATATTCATATAGAATAAAATGAAATTAAAAAAAAAAAAAAGAATAAAATGAAATTAGATTCCTCTCTCTTACTAAACAAGAAATAAACCTTAGGGAAATAAAAAACCTAAACATGATAAGCAATACTTTCAAATGTTTGGAAGATAAGAAAAAATTTTCATGACATCAGGTAGGACGGATTTCTTAAATAAGACACAAAGAGCTTAAATTATGAAGGAGACTGATAAATTTGACTACTTTAAAATTAAAAACATCAAAAGATATCATAAAATGATAAGGTGATCTTAGATGGGGAAAAGTTATTTGCAATACACAATCAATCATGAATTAATAATATCTAGATTTTATAAAGAATGCCTCCAAATTGATACAAAGGTAGGTCAATCAAAAAATGGATAAAGGATATAAAAAGGTGATTCACAGAAGAGGAATTTAATGGTCAATAACATGAAAGATGCCCAGCCTTACTAGTAGTCAGATATAGAACATAGGTTTTACTGCTTTGAATAGAGACCTAAAATAACAGAAGCAGAAAGAAAGGAAGAGATTTCTCTCACAAGTGAAAGTCTAGTTCGGTGTGTTGGCTGTGCTGCATGAAATCATCAAAATGGTTAGGTCACTCTTTGGTCAGAGACCTAGGCACCTTATGTCTTGTAATTCTGCTATCCCTGGGGTGTTGCCTTTGTTCTTGTGGTCCAAGATGGTTTACCACCATGTCTACATTTCAGTCAGTGGGAAGATGGGAAGGGAGGGCATACTGGGCACAGCTTAGAAGTTGTGCACATAGTTTCGGATAAGCCACATATCCTCACTTTGCTGCAAGCACTCTGGTTAATGTAACCAGTCTTTATTCTGGGTGGCCCTTGGTCCAAATGAAAATTGGATTTTCTATCACTGTAGTGGAAAGGAAGAAATTTTACGGAGCAATCTCTACCATAAGTAAAAGGTAAAAGAAAAAGAAAGAAAAGTATTCCAGGTAAAAGAAAAGTATTCCAGTCTCATTAGAATGGAAAAATTAAATCTTTTGAGAACAAGTGTTGGCAATGGTGTGGAGAAAAATTAATTCTTACATGCTGCTTTGAAGCATACAATCAATTTGGAAAACAACTTGACAATAAGGTTGAAGATGTGCATACTCTCTGAGGAACCATTCTGTTTTAGGGAATATTCTGTAAGGAAGCCTTTCCCTGTGTGCACAAGTGGACATGTATAATAATAAGTTCAATATTATTTGAATTATCAAAATAATTGGAAAAATTTTAACAGCCATTAATGGGAAGATGGATCAATTGTGGTATAATCATAGATGAAATTCTATATAGGAGTGAAAATGGAGTAGAACTAAATGTATCATTAATGGATAATATTAAAAATATAATAGGCACAAAAGCAAGTTTGGAAGAATAGGTACAGTATGAGACCATTTATATAAAGTTCTAAAAATGCAAAACACCTCCATATATTGTTTATAGAAATATATGTACTGTTTTGGGGAGGTCTGGCAAATAGTACCCCATTTTTCCTGCCCAATTTCTGGACCAGTTAAGAAATAAAACAAGAGTCAGCAAATGAAAACCAAAATATACCTTCATTACTGATAAAGGATAGATTGAAGACTATGGCTTAATATGAGAAACAGAAGTCTTGCTAATTCCCTAGTGCCAGTCTAAACTTTAGAACAGATCACCTGTGAGAAGGATTCCAGAACAAACTTGACTTCCCCTGCCTCTCAGGTCACTACCTGCCACAAATCTGGTAGAGAGAGGAGGAGAAAGAGATTGAATGTCTTACCCTCAGGACATATTTGATAGACACACCTAGTTCAGCACCCTGAACCAACAAATGTCACTCACTCTTTGGGGGTGGGACAAGGATGTGGGGAGGCTTAAGGAAAAACACTCCTCAAAGAAACCATAGGAATGGGGGAGAGGTATCTTAATACATATAATAAAAGTTTAAAAACATCATGGGGAGGGTAAGAACTACATTCACTAGTCATTCCTCCTATGGTAGTGGTTCTTCACTATGGCTTGTATCAGAATTACCTGGAGAGCGTGTTAAAACATGCTCCAGATGTCTGGACCCCACCATTCAGTCAGTCTGGGATGGGTCCCAAGCATTGTCATTTCTGACAAATTCACAGGTGATATTCATGCTGCCACTCTATTGACCACACTTTGAGAACCACTGCCTTAGGGTGAATAGAAGAAAAATGGTATCAAGATAAGGTCAGCAGAAAGATGTAACCATGTTTGCAGTGTTTTATTTTTCA
This sequence comes from Vulpes lagopus, assembly GCF_018345385.1. Lineage (NCBI taxonomy): Eukaryota > Metazoa > Chordata > Mammalia > Carnivora > Canidae > Vulpes > Vulpes lagopus. The sequence continues at coordinate 145,849,399 of NC_054826.1, read as the reverse complement.
AGCTGGTGGTGAGCATATATGGGTGTGATTATTTTCTACATTGTCTTCTTAAAGTAATAAAATATTTCCACATACAAAAGTTATGTGGAGTATACAACACTCTGGAAACTGCTGTCTTGATACTTATACATCAGTTGATAACTCAGAGTTTAGAAAAGTAACATGGTAAAATGAGACTTAGCATACTCTCCTAAAATTATGTTTTACTTTATTTGCTTATTTTATTTATACTGAGGTATAATTGACTTCAACCATTACAATAGTTTCAGGTGTACAATGTAATGATTCAGTATTTGAAATGATCTCCACAAGTCTAGTTAACATTGTCCCTGTACATAGTTACACATTTTTTTCTTGTGATGAGAATTTTTAAGATCTATTCTTCCAGCAACTTTTAAATATGCAATACAGTATTATGAACTATAGTTACCATGTTGTCCATACTTTCTTTTGTGATTTTATTTTCTTTTCAAGCTTTTATTTAAATTTTAGTTAGTTAACATCTATGGTAAAATTGATTATAGGAGTAGAATTTAGTGATTCATCACTTATATACAACACCCAGTACTCAAAACAATAAGAGCCCTTCTTAAAACCCATCACGCATTTAACCCATCCCCAACCCACCTTCCTCCATTAACCTTCAGTTTGATCTCTATCATTTTCTTCCTTACATATGTTCATCTGTTTTGTTTTTTTAAATCTCATATGAATGAAATAATATGGTCTTTTTCTTTCCCTAACTGACTTATTTCACTTAGCATGATATACTCTAGCCCAACCATGTTGTTGCAAATGGCAAGATTTCATTCCTTTTTATGGGTGAGTGGTATTCCATGTATGTATACATATATACATATACATTAACAAGAGATGATGTAGAGATTCTCATGTGTACGTATATATACATACATACCACATCTTCTTTTTTTTTATTTTTTTTTTAATTTTTATTTATGATATTCACAGAGAGAGAGAGAGAGGCAGAGACACAGGCAGAGGGAGAAGCAGGCTCCATGCACTGGGAGCCCGATGTGGGATTCGATCCCGGGTCTCCAGGATCGTGCCCTGGGCCAAAGGCAGGCGCCAAACCGCTGCGCCACCCAGGGATCCCCACATTTTTTTTATACATTCATCAGTTGATGGGTATTTGGGCTTTTTCCATAATTTGGTTATTGTTGATAATGCTGTCATAAACATTGGGGTGCATGTGCTCCTTTGAATCTGTGTTGCTAGGTCATAGGGTAGTTCTATTTTTATCTTTTTGAGGAACCTCCATACTGTCTTCCAGAGTGGTTATGCCGATTTGCATTCCCACCCACGGGGTAAGAGGGTTCCCCTTTCTCCACATCCTCACTAATACCTGTTGCTTCCTGTGTTGTTAGTTTTGGTCTTTCTGACAGATATGAAGTGATATCTCATTGTGGTTTTGATTTGTATTTTGCTAATGATGAGTGATGTTGAACATCTCTTCATGTTTCATCTGATGTCTTCATTGGAAAAATGTCTCTTTATGTCTTCTGCCCATTGCTTGCCTGGATGGTTTATTTTTTTGGGAGTTGAGTTTGATAAGTTCTCTACAGATTTTGGGTCCTAACCCTTTATCTGATATGTCATTTGCAAATATCTTCTCCCGTTTTATAGAGGAACACAGCTTTGTTGTGCAAAAGCTTTTTATCTTCATGAAGTCCCAATAGTTCATCTTTGCTTTTGTTTTCCTTGCCTCTGGAGATGTGTCTAGCAAGAAGTTGCTACGGCTGAGATTAAAGAGGTTACTACCTGTGTTTTCCTCAAGGATTTTGATGGTTTCCTGTCTCACATTTAGGTCTTTCATCCATTTTGAATTTATTTTTGTGTATGGTGTAAGAAGATGGTTTAGTTCCATTCTTCTGCATGTTGCTGTCGTGGTTTTCCAACACTATTTGTTGAAGAGACTTTCTTTTTTCCATTGGATATTCTTTCCTGCTTTGTCACTATTTGTTGAAAAGACTTTCTTTTTTCCATTGGATATTCTTTCCTGCTTTGTCAAAGATCAATTGACCATATAGTTGTGTGTCCATTTCTGGGTTCTCTATTGTGTTCCATTGATCAGTGTGTCTATTTTTGTTCCAGTACATACTGTCTTAATAATTATAGCTTTGCAATATAGCTTGAAATCTGGAATTGTGATGCTTCCAGTTTTGTTTTTCTTTTTCAATATTGCTTTGGCTATTTGGGGTCTTTTGTGGTTCCATACACGTTTTGTGATTGTCTATTCTAGCTCTGTGAAAATGCTGGTGATATTTTGATAGGGATTACATTAAATGTGTACATTGCTTTGGGTAGTATAGACATTTAAAAATGTTTGTTCTCCCAATCCATGAGTGTGGGATATTTTTTCATTTTTATGAGTCCTCTTTAATTTCTTTCATAAGTGTTCTATAGTTTTCAGAGTACAGATCTTTTTACCTCTTTGGTTAGGTTTATTCCTAGGTATCTTATTGTTTTTGGTGCAAATATAAATAGGATCAATTCTTTGATTTCTTTTTCTGCTGCTTATTATTGATGTATAGAAATGCGACAGATTTCTGTGTATTGATTTTATATCCTGTGACTTTGCTAAATTCATGTATTAATTCTAGCAATTTTTTGGTGCATACTTTCTTTTATATGTAACATATTTCAGGAGCATATTTCAGGCTCAGTCAGTTAGGCGCCTAATTCCTGATTTCAGTTCAGTTCATGATATTAGGGTTGTGGGATCAAGCCCCACATCCAGCTCTGTGCTCAGTAAGGAATCTGCTTGAGATTCTCTCTCTCCCTCTCCATCTGCACCTCCCCCCAAATCATGCACACACACACTCTCTCTCCAAAATAAATAAATCTTTAAAAAATATATATACATATAACATTTTATTGAAGTTTAGCAATTTAAAACCTCAGGACCGAAGAATATACTCTTCTTCTTTTTTTTTTTAAAGATTTTATTTATTTATTCATGAGAGACAGAGAGAGAGAGAGAGGCAGAGAAATAGGCAGAGAGAGAAGCAGGCTCCACGCAGGGAGCCCGATGTGGGACTCGATCCCGGGACTCCAGGACCATGCCCTGTGCCAAAGGCAGCCACTAAACCGCTGAGTCATCCAGGGATCCCCATATGCTCTTCTTTTTATTTTCTTTTTTTCCCAATTTGATCTGGTGAAGAAGTTTTATTTTTCTTGCTTTCTTCTTTTTAAAAAATTAAAAACATTTATTTATTGTGTTAATTCAACTATAATTACCATAGTAATTATTTTAGTCTCAGGTACACAATATAGTGATTCAACAATTCAATGTATTACTTAGTGCTTATCACAAGTATACGCTTAATCCCCATCACCTATTTCATCCATTCTCTGACCCACTTCTCTTCTGGTAACTACCAGTTCATTCTTTATAGTTAGGAGTCTGGGTTTTTTTGTTTGTCTCTTTTTTTGTTTTTTGTTTTGTTTTGTTTTTAAATAATTTTTTTAAAATTTTTATTTATTTATGATAGTCACACACACAGAGAGAGAGAGAGAGGCAGAGACACAGGCAGAGGGAGAAGCAGGCTCCATGCAGGGAGCCCGACGTGGGATTCGATCCCGGGTCTCCAGGATCGCGCCCTGGGCCAAAGGCAGGCGCCAAACCGCTGCTCCACCCAGGGATCCCTCTTTTTTTGTTGTTCATCTGTTTTGTTTTTTAAATTCCACATATGAGTGAAGAATTTATATTTTTCTTTGTTTTTTGACTAATTGTCTTTTAACTCCCCTCACCTTACTGATTCAATTATTACATGCTCACAAATTGTTAAATATGCAGATAAGTTAGAAAATGTTTTACTTTTGAGTATTTTACGAGTTCTAGAATTTGGGTGACTTATAAGTTTACATAGAAATCCATGTATCAAAATTAAGTATAGAATATTTTTTTCTATCAGTTTACCCATTCACGAAGAACTTAATTTTGGGGAGCATTATAACCAAATGATGGCCACGTACATGGGAGTCAAAAGTTAAGCCCTTAGTGGACATATGTGATATCCTGCACATTCTAGCAGCATTCTATCAGGCCCAAGTAGCCACGAGTCATGAGTTTTGATAACTAACAAAAATAGAAGTTAGTGCTCGAGAGTGTCTAGGTGTAGGTTCATTCTTATGCTTAATCAACAAGAGTATAAGTATGTGTAATTAATACTATCCCACCTTTCTGAAAAATAGTGTAGCAGTAGGTGTCAAAAAGCTTTAAAAATATTTATACTCTTTAGCTCAGGAATTCCACTTCTAGGGCTCTAGCTGAAATAAATGATCTGAAATGCCAAAAAAAAGAGCTAGGCACAAAATTTTCATTATAGCATTACCTAAAACATTCCCTTGTTTTATAATCTAATATTCAGGTATAGGAGAATAGTCATTTATAGGTTATTATACTATCTTTTACAATTATTTTTTTAAAACATGAAATGATAACATTCTCAAGTTATAATTCAATATGAAATTTGAGTATGGATACTGTATATAAATTGTGTGTGTTTACTGCATTTTATTTATAGTGTGGTTTTAACTATATATGTAGAAAATGACCAAAAGGTTGTTTTTTAATGATGGAATTATGCATGGTCTTATTCTTTATACTTCTTTAAGAAAATACATACTTGAACATTGTTTAAAAACAATCTTCTTGCAAAATAAATATAGTATCATTTAATGGTAAAGTTCAGTCCATATATATTTTCTGAATTTTTAGTTCCAGTTTCACATAAAATGTACTATGTTATCTAACAAGCAATTTAGAATATATTTAAAGTAACACCATTTAAACTCTAATTACACCATTCAGAAATTCTGGTATCCTTTTAAAGCAAGTCATTCCTCATAGTGATGAATTTCATATATAATTTACAACCTTCAGTATAAATTTTGCTAACCTCATCCAATTAAAAATTTTATTGAGCCCTTTCTTAAATAGCCTTTTAAATTTTTTATTGTATAGATTGATTGCCTAATGCAGTGTTTCTCAACCATTTTTTCATCATCACTTCCTTAAGGAGCCTTTTTAGATATTTTTTCTTAATTGCCCCCCACCCTATGAAATTTTAATACCTGCTTAGGTACTATGTGTATATACATGACTTATACATTAAAAAAGTAATTTTTTTTCACTGTCCCGAGAATCAACTTTTACTCCATTGGTGGTGATATTGCTTCTTTTGAGAATGTATGGCTTAAAAGAACATTATGGAAAAATGTTATTTTAGCTTTTACAATGAGTCTCAAGTCCATGTGTTTTGTTTTTATAGCTGCCTGCCTCTCAAACATCACATGGTGACCATTCCAACACTACTACTCTGGGGAGAGAAAGACGCATTTATGGAGGTTGAGATGGCTGAAGTCACAAAGATTTATGTTAAAAATTATTTCAGGCTGACTATTTTGTCAGAAGTTAGTCATTGGCTTCAGCAAGAACAACCTGACATAGTGAACAAACTGATATGGACATTTCTGAAAGAAGAAACCAGAAAAAGAGATTGACTTTTCTATATCTTCTATGAGGGGTCTGTAATGAATCTCTAAATTTTTAATAATTGTTCATCAACCTCTTAAGCTTCATTAGGAAAAAATTGTTTTAATATGCTTTATCATAAATATTCTGACAAATGATATTAAAAAAATCTAAGAATGTGCGAACTTGTAACATGATGTTGATTTTCTTCTGTTGAATTTTGCACAGAAAAGCATCTGCCTTAAAATGTGTACATTGGTACAGAAAGGAAGTTGGGGAAAGTAGCTCAGTTTTGGTTTCTTGCCCCGTTATCTGGTGCCTTTTATAAATGTATATTAAAGATTAGGTGTGCCATATTAAAAAAGGCAAACCTGCAATGGTATAAATTTTCATTTTATTATTCAAAACTTCTTTTTACTATTTTTCATTAAAAAATTATGTTGTCAAATCTCTCAGATTTATGAGTTTGAAGGCAAATATGATTAGAAGAATATGATTCTTAAAACAGGCCATAAATACTACTTATACTGGAAAGATTAACAAGAGATGATGTAGAGATTCTCATGAATACATATATATACATATATGTATACATATGTACATATCTAATATGTACATATTTAATACGTATGCACATATGTATTTAATACATATACAAAATAGGAAAGCACATCCATCAAATTACTTGTCTTCATTTTCTAGCTAAATTGGTGAGAGATTGAAACAAAAGATCAAAATATCCTTTTGACCCATTATTGCAGTCAGAATTGAATTCTATACTTCCTATGTGCACTAGAATCTAATCTCCACAAAGCATAGATTTTTTTACTGTTTTATTAACTGACATATATACAACATCTAGAATAAGGGCCTGCTCGATTATAGGCACTCACATATTTGCTTAATGAATAAATAGCATATCTGACACACTGCTAGGCACTGTGGGGGAAATATAAAGGAAATATGGTAATACGGAACTTTTCCGTAAGAAGTATACACAGCATGCAGTTAAATTAAACAAGGATTCAAGAGTGGTAATGAACATTACAAATAAAAGTGGGAAGACTTACAGAGTAGAGACTGATACAAGCTCAAGGGAATACTCATTGTCTTGGGTTGCTCTCATTTGGCATGGGCGATAACCAGTAGCATTGCCAAATCATGGCTCCTTAGAGACTACAACTGTATTCCCAAATAAGACTAAGTTGGTAAAAAAAAAAAAAAAAAATTGTCTCTCTCACTAAGTGTAGTTCTGCTAGTGACAGAAGAAAGTGGAATGTCCTTAAGAGTTCTCATCATTGTATTGTAAGCAACTTGTATTTACTAATAAAAACTCAATTTTCTATATACTTTGTGTTGTGCCTCATAACATTGCAAGGTAGAGAGTATTACTAATTTATAGATATGAAAATGAAGTTGGCCAATGCCCATAGTATAATTGTTGGAACCAGAATCTGATTTAAATTCATCTAGTTTTAAAGCCTCTACTTTTTCCACTAAGATAACAGGCTCTAATATATACACTGCTCTATTTTATTGGTAACCTGGTGTGCTCCAATAAATAGAAACATCTCTCAGAAACCTACAATTTGACTTTTAATTCTGGGGAAAGCAATTTAAATCAGTAATTAGCAAATTAGCATCGTCAGAATTGCAAATGTTACAAGTTATAGAAAAAAGAGAGCCTGGTTCACACCAACTTGGATTATGTTTCCCTCTTGATCATTTCTGAAGGGCAGCAACAAAGGGAGAAATAGGACTTTGTATATTTTGAACCAGTAAAATAATCCTGACTTATTTTACTGAAAACAGGTTACTGACAAAGGTGATTTTAAGGTTTATTGTTGTTACTTACATCAGTTTTGAATGCTAACTGGTTCATGTGGACTCATAAGAATATGAATCAAATGTGCCATGGCTAATTCTGGCCAACGTTAATGGATGTATTCTAATTTTCTATGCGTGTGGAAAAGTGCTTGTAACATATAAAGGCTCAAGGGTGCCATCAATTAAACCTCTTAGCATAAAGAGATATTATGGTCTCTGTAGAGATCAATTTGTAGGGAGAGTAAATGAATTTGACTACCAGGTCCCAAAGCATCTCACAGTAAATAAACTTTACTGGTAATGGCATTTAAATGAAAAAGTTGTAATTAATATTCATCTATTTAATATATTCCTAGTAGTAGTAGTATATAATATATCCTTAATATAAACGTCAGAAATCATGTGAAGATAATTTATTAAGCATATATGTCAAAAGGAAGACATGTACAAAAAGCAGAAAAGATTGTACTATTGATATGATTCTATTATGCCATTTATCATTTTTAATGTTTCTGATTTTAAAAAATAATTAAGGGTAATACATCCTCATTTCCTATTAATGTTGTATCCAAGAGTTCTAATTATGTGTGAATAGGAAGAGTACTTGAATATGGGGAAGGGGTGTGCTCTAGGGGCTGCCCTCAGATCTAATCTACTGGCATCCCGAGATCACTGAGAAGTTGGCCTCATAACTTAGCCATCCTTGAACTTTGAGATGAAGGTGTGAGAGTCCACCTTCTGCCACAGGATGAGCAAGTCCTAATGCCTGCAAGTGACTAGCCCCTTTATGCAGCAGAGGCGCATCAGCCCATGGCACTGGGCTACATCAACCTCACTGGGATTGTGCTGGCCAATCTGTGAGTCCTGCACTGCCTTCCTCTTCATCATCCTCTGGCCAATTCTCCTCACTTTCCATCAAGGGCGGTTCTGCTTGACCAGTCAACTCCGCGAACAGTCAGGGGATAAAACTGGTGCAGTCACTCCTCAAATTCATGTTTCAGGGAATGTTCTGTTTAGCAGCATTCCTAGTTAAGGTGAAAAGGAAAAAGCAATCTGTAATGATGCCCTCATCTGTATTACAGCCCCACACTCCACTGTCTTTGACCAAATCACCTGTGTGGTGGTGGGGTTACCATTGGTGGCAAATCAAAATGGGCAGATTCAAGTGGCTGAAAGCTCCTACTGTCAGCATGGCCTGTTCTTGTGATCCCAGAGGACCTCAAATTCCAGGAAGAATACCCAGGATGAAATCCTGAAGGAAGTGACATTCAAGAGGACATGGCCACAGATACTGATTTTCTTGGAAGGAGTACATACCAACTGCACCTCTCTGGTCACTTTTAAACTAGGGGACTTCTCTCCAGGTATTCCTGTGTAGTGGGTGCTACAAACACACTGGGCACAGTGACCTAGGCCTGGCAGGGGTTTGCAGGTTCTTAAGTCTATATGTTGATCTTCAGTCAGCTCTTTGCCAGAAGAAAAGTTGTGTTTATGCCTGTTTATACACCAAATGACCAAGAAAAAAAAAGACCCATCTCTTTTGCCAATATATTGAGGATCAACATGGCAAATGCTTTGGGGGTTGTCTTTGATAGACCACACTTATGAAGATTATAGACTGATGATTTTCATATGTAACCTTCAACTACCCATGGAAGCTAGTTTAATGGAATTACAAAAATTAGGCAGAAACTGAAATTAGATTGGAATAATATTCATTAGCAACTGGATAAATGTACTGCAATTGCAGTTCCTCCTAAAGGAGTCGCCACTATAGGAATTGAAGAATTTGCAAATTACTTAAAAGTCCTAATTTCAGAGTCCTTGGAACAATATTTTTGCTTCCTTTGACAGGAATAATGATGGAAGCATAGAATTCAGAGCATATGTGACAGATCTGACTATCCTATGCAATCCTGCCGATACTGAAAAATATTCTGCGAGTGTTGTTTAAGCTTTTCGATCTTGTTGAGGAAGGTTTCATGATAGAGCAGGAGTTAGCTGCTATACTTTGGACAGAGTTTGGAGAGTCAGATCTTGATATTTCCAGACTCAGGAAATATCTGGACAGAATTCAGAGTACATTTCATACAAAAACTTTAAGAAATTTGCCTTGAAGCATCCAGAATATACCAAATTATATAATTCATAGTTACACCTCTAGACATCCTCTATATATTCATTACCACATTAAGTACTGGTTTAACTGCTGTATTCAAATTTAAAGTCAGCCCTGAAAATAGTGAATGTACTTTCTAGGTAGAAACTATGATTGAAATAAAATTATCCTTGAAGAAAAAACACAGCAGTTTTTATTCTAGGTGGCTTAAGCACTTAATTATGATATGTAAAATGTGCTTGAGAAATATATATTTCGATTAGATCTTATAGTACCAATTTTTCTTAAGATATGTTTATATCAACATGACTAAAGTTAGAGAATAAGAGATCTATTTATAAGGGGAGTTAAGGTGTCAGTATAGTAGGAGGACCCTAGCCTTGCCTTGTCCCTAGAACACACCTAGATAATTATCAAATCATTCTGAATACCCAAGAAATCAACCTGAGGATTGATAGGACAAATTGCACAACCAGAGGGAGAGAAGAGGGCACACTGGGAAAAGCGAGAGGTGGAGAGGCTCAGTTTGGGGGAGAAATGGATAGCGAGTGCTGTGGAGGGGAGGAGCCATGGTCACAGAAAAAGACAAGAGAGAGTGGAGCACAGAGGGGAACACACAAGGAGAATGTTTCTCCAAAGACATTGGCTGGGGAAGTGAGAGGAGCTGATTTTCTTGTTTTTGCAATCAATGGGGGCTCAAAGAATGGAGTTTTAGAGGTTGGCAGGTTTGGTTACAATAGTCTTGAAGGCGCTATCCTACTGGAGAGAAGGCAGGCAAGCAACGCCAGGGCAGATATTATGATCCGAGGCTCACCTAAGGAGCAAAGGGAGGGACTGTTTGCTCTTTTTGGAGCATACCTGTGAAAGGTGGCATTTTCAGAGTCACCTCTCTGGGGACAAAAGAGCCAGCATGTGCCACTTTCCTCTGTGCATAGGCACAGAGACACCTGCTTAGGGTACCTAATCTGGACACTGGCTGTTTAGCCTGCTTTGCTCCAAATCCTATGCCTCTATATTCTGGCATGACTGAAAATTCTTTGGTCAAACCTGCATCCATCCCAGTGCAGTGTAAACCTCCCCCCACAAGATCAGTTCAGGCCCCTGCCACAGCATGTCCCTAAAGTTTGGAGTTTTAAAAGTCAGCAGGCGTGGCTGCGATAAAGCCAATGGGCACTGCACTGCTCCAGGCAGGTGAGGAACCCAGAGACAGATTGCATGAAAATAGCACAGGAGGGGAAATTATGTGCTCTTCTGGGAATGCTTCCCCAAGAGCAGCAAGCACAGAGACCCCTCTCCAGGGGACAAAGAAGCTGGCTGGCACCATTTCCCTCCTTCAGTAAACAGCACAGCACCAACACTGGCTACCTATCCTGCTTACGCCAAGTCCTATCCCCCTGCACTCAGCTGGTGCTGCTTTTCTTGGGCTAGTGTTCCTAAGGACCACAGCAGGCCCCCTCCCCCAGAAGATCAGCACAAACCCCCCACACACAATGTCTACTGATCATAGAGTTCTGCAAGGCTTCAGTTCTAGTGGAAGTAACATCAGGTCTTATTTAACAAGCAGACCAGAGCATGCCTAGTTAAAACTCCCCACACTCTGGCTAAGGTCCAAACACTGCCCACTGTAGGCATGGAGAGCCTCTGCAGATGATTGACCTGAGGGATAAAGTTGGCAAAACACAGCAGCAGAATGCATACAGCACACATCAGAGACACTTCCTGAAGCACAAGGGCCTGACACTGACACTATATGACCTCTTCTTCATAAAGCCATCACTCTCCAGGCTTTTCTAACATCAAGACAAAATAATCCATCCCCAAAGAAAGAACAAGAATAGATCATGACCAGAGATCTAACCAAAACAGCTGTCAGTAATATGCCTGTTGGAGAATTTAAAGGAGTAATCATAAGGATACTCTCTGGGCTTGAGAAAAGCATGGAAGACATCAGAGAAACTCTTACCACATAAATAAAAGAGTTAAAAAAAACATGGTAATGATCATAAGGATGGAAGAAGCAGAGGAATGAATAAGTGATACAGGAAATAAAATAATGAAAATTAATGAAGCTGAACAAAGAAGAAAAAACTACAGAGAGAAAGAATAGTTCATGGATCATGAGAATAGATTTGGGGAACTCAGTGACTTCATCAAACATAGTAACATTTGTATCATCTAAGTCCTAGAAGAAGAGAGAAAAAAAAAGGGCAGAAGGTTTACCGGAGGAAATTACAGCTGAAAACTTCCCTAATCTGGGGAAGGAGACAGACATCCAAATCTAGGAAGCACAGAGAACTCCCATCAAAATTAACAAAAGCAGGCCAACACCAAGACATATTATAGTTACATTTGCAAAATATAATGATAAAAAATCCTAAAAGCAGCAAGACAAAAGAAGTACTTAAATTGCAAGGGAAGACCCATAAGGCTAGCTGCAGGTCTCTACACAGAAGCTTGACAAGCCAGAAGGGAGTGGCATGATATATTCAACATGCTGAAAGGAAAAAGAATACTCAATCCAGCAAGGCTGTCATTCAGAATAGAGGAGAGATAGAATTTCCCAGACAAACAAAAACTAAAGGAGTTCATGACCCTAAACCAGCCCTGTAAGAAATATCAAAGAGGACTCTTTGAGAAAGAAGGACCAAAAGTGACAAGGACTAGAAAAGAACACAGAAAATTTCCAGAAACAATGATAAAACAAGTAATAAAATGGAACTAAATACATATCTATCACTAATTCTTCTGATTGTAAATGGAAGAGTGTCAGAATGGTTTAAAAAAAACAAACAAACAAACAAACAAAAAAAAAACAAACAAAAAACATGACCCATCTATATACTGCCTACAAGAGACTCACTTTAGACCTAAAGACACCTGCAGATTGAAAGTGAGGGGTTGCACAAACATCTCTCATGCAAATGGATGCCAAAAGAAAGCAGGAATAGCAATACTTACATCAAAAAAACTAGGTCTTGGGATCCCTGGGTGGTGCAGCGGTTTGGTGCCTGCCTTTGGCCCAGGGCGCGATCCTGGAGACCCGGGATCGAATCCCACATCAGGCTCCTGGTGCATGGAGCCTGCTTCTCCCTCTGCCTGTGTCTCTGCCTCTCTCTCTCTCTCTGTGACTATCATAAATAAATAAAAATTAAAAAAAAAAAAACTAGGTCTTCAACTGAAGACTATAACAAGAGATGAAGAAGAGCACATAATAATAAAGGGGTCTATCCAACAAGAAGATCTAACAATTGTAAATATTTATGCCTCCAACTTGAAAGTGCCCAAATATATAAAACAATTAATAACAAACATAAAGGAACTCACTGATAATAATACAATAATAGTAAGGGATTTTAACACCCTACTTACATCAATGGACAGATCTGAAAGCCAACAAGGAAACAATGGCTTTGAATGACACACTGGACCAGATGGACTTGACATATATATTCAGAACATTTCATCCTAAAGCAACAGAATACACATTCTTTTCAAGTACACATGGACATTCTCCAGTATAGATCACATACCAGATCACAAATCAGGCCTCAACCAGTACAAAAAGATTGAGATCATACCATGCATATTTTCCAACTACAACACAATGAAACGTAAAGTCAACCACAATAAAAAATTTGGAAACACCACAAATACATGGAGGTTAAACAATATGCTACTAAATAATCAATGGGTCAACCATGAAATCAAAAAAGAATAAAAAAAGTAAATGGAAACAAATGAAAAAGACACAATGGTATAAAACATCTGGGATGCAACAAAAGTGGTCATAAGAGGGAAGTATATAGCAATACAGGCCTGCCTTAAGAACCAAGAAAAATCTCAAATAAACAACCTTATCTTACACCTAAAGGAGCTAGGAAAAGAACAATAAACGAAACCTCAAGCCAGCAGAAGAGATATAATGAATATTAGAGGAGAAATAAATGGTATGTTGGGATACCTGGGTGGCTCAGTTGATTAAGCATCTGACTCTTGATTTCGGTTTAGGTCATGATCTGAGGGTTGTGAGATTCAGTTCCACATTAGGCTCTGCACTGGGCGTGGAGCCTACTTAAGATTCTCTCCCTTTCCCCCTACCCCTTCTCCCTTCCTCTCTCTCTCTCTAAAAAAATAAGGAAAAAAAAGGAAAGAAAGAAATGGTATAGAAACTAAAAATCAATAGAACAGATCAATGAAACCAGGAATTAGTTCTTTGAAAAGATTAATAAAATTAATAAATAAAAACCCCTAGCCAGACCTATTAAAAGGAAAAGAGAAAGGACCCAAAATAAATAAAATCAAAAATGAGAGAGGAGAAATAATAACTAAAACCACTGAAATATTATTATAAGAGAATATTATAAAAAGCTATATGCCAACAAATTGGACAATCTGGAAGTAAAGGGTAAGTTCCTAGAAACATATAAATTACCAAAACTGAAACAGGAAGACATACAAAACTTGAACAGACCAATAACCAGCAAAGAAACTGAATCAGTAATAAAAAAAATCTCCCAACAAACCAAAGTCCAGGGTAGGTGCCTCACAGGGAAATTCTACCAAACATTTAAAGAAGAGTTCATACAGGGGCATTTGGGTGGCTCAGTCGATTAAGTGTCCAACTCTTGGTTTTGGCTCAGGTTGTGATCTCAGTTTCATTTGATCGAGGCCTATGTTGGGCTAGACATGGAGACTACTTGAGATTCTTACTTCTTTTGCTTCCCCCATCCCTTGTGCATTTATATACTCTCTGTCTCTCAAATACATAAATCTGGTTAAAAAATGAGCAGAAATATGAATAGACTTTTTTCCAAGAAAACATACAAATGGCTTACAGATATATGAAAAGATGCTCAACATCATTCATCATCAGGGAAATACAAATCAAAACTACAATGAGATATTACCTCATGCCAGTCAGAATAGCTAAAATCAACAACACAGGAAACAACAGGTGTTAGTGAGGACATAGAGAAAGGGGAACCCTCTTACCCTTTTGGTGGAAATAATAAAAATGAAAAGATATAATATTGGGAATACCATTGAAACAATTATAAATGGTATGGCTGCCATTTAAAGTTTTCTGTTGTTCTTGTTATGAAAGTGATTATTTATGTATGTATGTATTTATTTGAGACAGTGAGAGAGAAGGAACAGGGTGAGGGGCAGAGGGAGAGGGAGAAGCAGATTCCCCTCTGAGCAGGGAGCCCAATGAGAGGCTTCAACCCCAGGACCCTGGGATCATGACCTGAGCTGAAAGGCAGATGCTTAACCGACTGGACCCCTGAAAGTGATTCAGAATGAGTAAAGAAATTACAACAGAGTACAATTTCTGAAAAGCTGACTAATATTGCAAATATAAGTTATAAATACAGGAATTTGACAAGTTCTACTTTGTATGAGTCTCATCAAAGGGGAAATTTGTGTTTATAATTGCATATTCTGCATTACTAATAATGCCCCTTTCACTCTGACTAGACACCAATGAGAACTGAATCCCCTACTTACTGTTGTATACCTCCTAACTACCGATATACTTCTAGCACCCTTTGCTATGAGACATCTTCACATGTGATGTGATGGGACCTTGGGCCCTATCCTTTCATGTCACTATGCAGGATGAATCAATGAAATATTCCTGGAAGCCATTCCTGCACCAGAACAGGGAGAAACAACATATCTAGATATGAAAATGATTGTGAACCAAAAAATATGCCTTTCTAACCCAAACTACTATATCTTCAACTTAGTTTCATTATGGCCATATCCCAAAAATGCCTATAGGCACTCAGTGCCACTATATGAGGGGACATTTGGCTAAGAAGGAAGTCTTGATCAAATGTGGCATAATTTCTTACCTTTGCAAAATTTACAAAAACATACCCCCAAAACTGCAGAAAGGAAATAAATTCTAGGGTCTTCCAATGGAATCTTGGGAGGGGCTTGTACAAGTAGGCCCCCTAAAGCTTACATTTCATTAGTTAGCTTCCTAGTATTTTGAGACGGAAGGAAAAAGAGATGAGTGAGGGAGAGGTGAGCAGAGGAGGAAAGTTTAAGGAAAGTGACAGAAAAAAATTAAATATTGTTCTGAGATAATTTACATGCATTTCTCACCTGAGAAAGGACAGGATATGTGATATTTTATAATCCTGTCTTATTTCAGGCTGCTATGACAAAAATACTAGGGACTGGTGGGCTAAAATATCAACATTTATTTCTTATAGATCTGGAAGCTGGGAAGTCCAAGATCAATGCGCTGGCAAATGGTGTCTCATAGGAGCTTGCTCCCTGGTATGTAAACAGCTGTCTTCTCACAGTGTTCTCTTATGGTGGAAGGGGCAAGGGAGTTCTTTGGAGTCTTTTTAAAAAAATTTTTTTTTTAACTTATTTATTCACAAGAGGCAGAGAGAGGCAGAGAGAGAGAGAGAGAGAGAGAGAGAGAGAGAGAGAGAGAGAGAGAAGCAGAGAGGCAGAGACACAGGTAGAGGGAGAAGCAGGCTCTATGCAGTGAGCCCGACGCAGGACTCAATCCCGGGTCTCCAGGATCACATCCCGGGATGCAGGCGGCACTAAACTGCTGCGCTATTGAGGCTGCCCTCTAGGGTCTTTTTTATAAAGAAACTAATCCCATTCATTGAGGGTTCCATCCTCATGACCTGATTATCTCCTGAAGGCCCCAACTCCAAATTCCATCACATTGAGGATTAGGTTTCCACATATGAATTTTGGGAGGACACAAATAGTCATCCTTAGTACCCACCTAACTTGATATTTCCATGATAATAATGCAAAAAACCTTAAATTGAATATAGTCTAATTGTTATTAGTAATATTCATCTTATGATACTCTGATAACTTCTATAGGAATGTATAGATAAGTTATTCTGTTAATGTTGTTAGGAACCAAGAGTTTTTCAGTGGAAGAAAAAAATAGAACAGAGTTTAATAACAAAAAAATCTAAAAACTCATAATATTAAATTTGAATCAGATATAGTATAAATTCAGCAACTTTTTTTCTTATAGAAATGTGTATTGCTTAGAAACAACCCTTCCAATATCACACTTAGCACACTTAGCACCCAGATTGTGGCCTATACCTACCATTCCACAGTAAAATGAACTGTAGCTCTTTAGAGGAATAGCTGGGGTGGGAAATAAACAAGGTATCTGGTATTTGGTTGTGCCAGAGAGCAAGGAAACTATCACAGATTAAAGAATGTGTCAAAAGGACACAGGAGCCAGTATAAGGAATTCCCATGGGCCAGATAAGGCTATTTGAGCATCAAAATAAATAAATAAATAAAAATAATCTTTGCATATATAAAAATTAATGAGTTCATGAAAATAACAAAAATAATAAATCAAACACATTGGAATTAACGAGGGTACCAACTCCTTTCTTTGAAAAGTGATCATTTAAATAAGAGAATTAAGTATTTATCCTGCTTTTGCAGTGTGAAATGTATCTCTGGATATCCAGTATTTCTAACTGATGAAGAATGGTTCTCCTTTAAGGAAGATTTCCAGCAAATGAATCTAGATAATGATAGAATTATAAAATTATTTTGCAATGCCTAGTTGGTTCAAACAAGAATTATCAACAGATAAACTATCAGATGAAAATGTATGATACATTTTAGCAACATTAAAAGGAGAATAACCAAACATTATGTGCCCCCTAATATGATACAAAGTAAATTATCATTTGTAGTAGGCAGATTAATGCCTGCCTCCACCTTCCCAAAAGATATCCATGTCTTAATCCCAGAACCTGTGAATATGTTGTCAGGTTACATGGCAACGGGGTATTAAGGTTGCAAATAAAATTAGGTTTGCTAATTAGCTGACCTTAAAACAGGGAGATTATCCTGGATTATCCAGTTGGACTATCCTAAAGGAAAGATGGAGGCAAAAGAAGAGGTCAAAATAATGCAATGTGAGAAGAACTCAACCTGCTGGTTTGGAAGATGGGAGAAAGGATGTCAAGAGCCAAGATATATGGACAGCCTCTATAATCTGCAAAAAGGAAACTCTCCCTTAGAGCCTCCATAAGGGAATGCAGTCCTGCTCAAACATTAATTTTAGCCCAGTGAGATCCATGTAGGACTTCTAACCTACAAAACTGAAGGAAAAATTTTGTGTTGTTTTTGAGCCATTAAATTTGTGGTAGTTTGTTAAAGCAGCAATAGAAAATTAATAGACCACCTGTTAAGTATTTTTTGCTAAAGAATTGAGCCTGAATCTAATCAAGCCTCTGAAACTAACATTGGCAGGAAATGTACAGTATAAATGAACATAGTAAGTGATACTACAAGGACACAAACAGTAAAATTTAAAATTCTCAGTTGGCTGGGCTTCTACGACATCAATGGCATGAAGATAAAAATGGGAGAGCAAACTGCTCTAGATTAAAAGAGACAGAGGGGACATAAGAACCAAACACAACCTCTGAATCATTTGAAAACTGATTCAAACAAACCAACTATAAAGGATATTTTTTAGGACAGTTGGGAAAATTTTATAATGGGTTATGTAGTAAATGGAATTATTGTTAATTTGTAAGGAAGAAGTTAGTGGATAGAAAAATCCACTTTTTTTTTTAGAGATGCATATTGAAGTATGTAGGAATGAAATTAAACAATGTCTGTGGTTTGATTTTCAAATATTTTAGAAGGAAAAGAAGGAAACATGAGAAAAGATGAAAAGGAGAAAAGACTTGATAAAGCATACATGCCCAAATTGTGATAATTGTTGAAATCATGGTAATGGGTATGCTGGGGTTCATTGTATCTCTCTTTACTTCATATATTTGAAATGTTTCAAATGAAAACATTTTTATTTTTTAAAGATTTTATTTATCCATTTATGAGACACAGGCAGAGGGAGGAGCAGGCTCCATGCAGGGAGCCCGATGTGGGACTCCATCCCAGGACTCCAGGACCACGCCCGGGCTGAAGGCAGGCGCCAAACCCCCTGAGCCACTCGGGGATCCCCAAATGAAAACATTTTTAAAGAAGGAAAAAAGAATGCATCCAAAAAAATCACTTAATCACTTTTCTTTCATGAAATTGTAGTTTTTGGAAGAGTTTCTTTTGCCTCCCAAGGATTTTACCTAAATTGATTTTTCACACGTGAGTATCATAGTTAACGCCAGCCCAACCCAAAATTATGGATTTAGCTGTATCTACCTTCAATGCTCCCTTTGCTAGTTACTTAGGATTCTCTTTTCTTCCTAAATGTCTTTCAGGGAAAAAAATCTGATAACGTCACTCAAATTAAATGACCTCATAGCCTGAATTAATGAAAATGAATATGCTTTTTTATTTTTAACAGAAAATAATGCTTTAAGTAAAAATTCTCTGATGGTGAAATGTGAAGCATTATTGACAAGATCTTCGTTTAAAATTTTTATTTATTTGTAAGATTTTTTTTAAAGGCTCACTTTTTCTTTAATCACTTCACATAGTCAATTGCCTAAGGTGTTTTTAAGAGAATTAAATTATATGAACCAGAAAACCATTCTGTCAAAAATTCTGAACCAGTGAGTTAATAAATGCAATTGTGCATTGTAAAAATGCCTGTTACTTCCTTGATGAAGGGACATGGCGGAACTCTTGCAGGACTTTGAAGGGGAAGAGTTGGTTGCTAGTCAGCCTACCCTTTAATACCTAGACCACCACTAAATGGGCTGTGTGACCTTTCCGAAGTTACCTGTCCTGTCATGCCTCAACTTCCTCACCCGCAGATTTCGCTCATGTTAGTATCTACCTAAGTGGTGGCTGTGAAGACAGAGGTAATATATATAAAGCAGTTCTCTCACCTAATTAGCCTTCAGTAAATACTGTTATTATTTTTGACACTCCTCTTTTCCACAGGAATAGAGATTCGATTATCCAGTTTGTTTATTTATTTATTTATTTATTATTTTTCATTATCGTTGTCTGAAAACTTCAGAGGGGCATTATTTGGCCAAACAGCCACTTTTGGGCCAATCTTATGGTACAAGGCCCATCTATTTTTCCAAATACTTGGTATTTGGAAGAGAGACGCAAGAACCAAATGTAACTTCTGAATCGCTTGAAAACTGATTCAAAGCAACCAACGATAAAGGATACTTTGTGCGCAGCTTTGGAACGAAGCAGAACTATTGAGCTTTCTTCCTTGGGTCAAAGTGTCAAAAAAATTTTTTTTAAAAAAATTATATCCAGTCCAGATATTTTCTTCAGGCCAAAATGTTCAAAATTCCATGGCCCACCAATCCACTCACTGCCCTGCCCCTTCAGCCTTGCCTCCTTCCTTCCTCCCCATAAATATTCTGGTTTTATATGCAAAGCGCTGGAATACGAGCCGGTATTTCTCAGCTATCACGTCCCCGAGCGGTTATCTGAGCCACTCCCTGGGTTAGAAAGCGATGCGGGGCCTTGTGGACTCTGTACACACCCTTCGCAGAGGACTCGGGGGTGTTCTAACTCTTGACGATTTCACGCAGTCCTTTCCCCGCTCCTCACACCCCCGGCTTTTCTCGCCCAAAGCAACAAAACGAGCGAGCGTGACTCGCCACAGAAAAGGTCCTGTGAACTGTTCTTTCCTGGGGAAGAAAAGAAAAAAGAAAAAAAAGCGCGCTGACGTCCCAGGAGGACACAATGTGGAAAGGCCCACAGGTTGATATGAACCCGGCCCGCAGTAAAAGCACCCGCCGGGCAAACGCTGCGAGGAAAAACAGCCCGAGAGGCCGGTCCCTACCTCGAGACGGTTTGCTCCCCGGGCAGTGGGGGCGGGGCGCCCGCGGGCCGAGGTAAACAGAGCTACTGCGCCTGCGCACAGCCTTCCCGGGTCACGTGTCGCCGCGGAGAGCCGTCCCGCGGCCGTAAGGGGCCGAGTGCAAACCCGGGAGGCGTCAACCTTTCCCTGAGGGGCGGACTCGGGCCGGAGCCGAGCGTTCGGTCGGAAACGCCCCCTTCTTCCACAGCCGGAGGTCGAGGTGCTGTACCGGGCCTGCGGCTGGGCGCGGTGCGGCCGTGGGACATGGCCGGCTGTGGGGAGGGCAGCGCGGCGCCCGCGGTACTCCTGGGGTCCCCTGCAGTTTGCAGTAAGGGGTTGCAAAGGAAGGGGCCCTATGAGCGGCGCCGGCTGAAGGCGGTGGTATCGGAGCAGCTCAGCCAGGATCTGCTCAGGTAGGAGGAGGCGGGAACTCTGGCTACTTGCATCCATCTCCGCCCAAGAAGCCGTGGCTCCTTCTCGGCCTCTCCATCCCTCCCCTCCGCGCTCTCCTCGCCTCAGGCTTTTGTGGGACGTGCACCGATCTCCTCAGACGGAGCGGTTCTCTCGTCTTAAAGCAATCGCGAGCACCTCGGAGAGCACGTACGCGATTTAAAAAAAGGAAATCACCAGGAGTATCGTCGTGACGTGCAGCACCAGTTTAAGACAGAATAACTCGAATAGGCTTACATCTTGAAAGACAGATCGCTAAGGTCGAGATGGGTCCAGGCTTGGGGGTCCTGAAACGTACACTTAAATAAGTTTAAACAGTTTGAGAAACGTGACAGATTAGGTGTAAAAAATGAATATATAGGCTAAGGAAAAATAGAACAAATTAGTGGAGTCACGGAGGTCTCTTTCTTCTGAACTCTTTAAACAATTTACTAGAAATGCTTCCATAGAAATTCTTCCTGATTGCAACCTGTCTTCCCCTCTCCACCTAGAACACTCCACAGCTCCCGACAACTCCCAGCTCCCACGAGGATGCGAGCAAACGGAGGGTTGTTTCCGGAGCTTAAACTCAGGCTGTGGTGAATCCAGTTGATGACATCTCAGTTTATAAAGAAAATGAAGCTTGGAAATATTCCCTAGCCAACTGCTGGCTGATCAGTTTTGATCAGCCAAAACTGATTTTGTGAGCATTCGTGTGCATCAGAATCACCTGGAGGGCTTGTTAAGATTTAGATTTACTGGGTCCCAGGCCATAGTGCTCCTTCAGTTGGTCAGGAATAGAGCTTTTGCATTTCTCACAAGGTCCCAGGTGATGGTGATGCTGATGCTGGCTGCTTGGGTCAGACTTTAAGACTGAACTAAAGTAAACATAATAAGTAGTAACCAACAGTGGTACAGCATTCTACATTTTTAAAAGTGATATCACCAACACTTAGGCTCCAGCGGCTATAGACTAGGCTTTCTATAAAGTAAAAAAATTTCCTTTTAATTTGGGCCTATCCAGTAGAGATGCTCTTTTGTCTCCACCAGTGGGGGATTAATGTAGAAGATGGAAAAATAAAGCTGAAGTTGTTCTGTTTCCAGGGTGAATCTGGAAGGAGACAATCCTCTTCAGTGGCTTTATTCTCCTGGCTGTATTGTGAGCTTTAAGGTGCAAGGCATTTAAGGAAGATAACAGATCTAATTTATATAAAGAAAATGAGGCTAAAGTATTATCTTTATTCTCATCTGAGCAGTAATTAAGGATAGGAGCCTGAACTCCTAAGTTCCTCTTACAAGCAAAAAAAAAAAAAAAAAAAAAAAGTAGCAGTTTTTTTAAATAAGAAAATTTCATTTGTGTTCCCAGCCACCCTAATTGCTGTGCCAAATTAATCCTTTCCAAACACAACAAAATAATGGATTTATTTTGCAAATATTAATGAAGTATTAGCACCCACTATGTACCTAGATTTGTACTAGGTCATGAAAAATCAAAGATTAATAAGACATAGCTTTGATTATTGTGCTTACACTTTAGTAAGAGAAGTAATAGCCAAACAAAAGTTATGGGGACTGGCATGAGTTTGGGGAAGGCTTTTTAGGGTCACATTTGAGTGATCTCCTGAGGATTGATTAAAAGTTGACTAGGTAAAGATCAGGAAGGGAAAATTAGGATATCTAAACAAAGGGAATGGCTTTTACAAAGGCACAGAGATTTGAAAAAGTTTGATTTATTTTGGGAAAGCAAGTTGTGTTAGATTCTTCCAAACAGCAAGGAACAGAAACATCTCTGGGTTACCTAAGATAATAGGGTATATGGAGAAGTGAATAAAATAGGAAACTGTTTCAGTGGTCAAAAAGCCAGATCGGAGCTAATGTAGAATTGGAAAGTTGCTTGGAATATGATAGCAGCTATACTGTAAGACCTCATTGAGAAATGGACCATTATTCAGGACAATTGTAAGAAAAATAGCTAAACTTACTGCTATTCTACTATTAGATAGATGCTGGGTTGACATGTTTTAGTTAGTACCCTGTGAGGTAAGTCTTGGTAGTATTCCCATTTATTTATTTATTTATTAAAGGTTTTTATTTATTTATTCATGAGAGACCCACAGAGACACAGGCAGAGGGAGAAGCAGGCCTCCCGCAGGGGCCTGATGCGGGACTTGATCCCAGAACCCTGGATCACAACCTGAGCCAGAGGCAGACTCTCAACCACTGAGCCACTCAGGTGTCCCAATATTATTCCCATTTAACAGATAAGGAAATTGAACATTGAGGATGAAGAGATAGAGTGAATAAAAACCTTGACACTCTGACTCCAGAAACATTAAAATGATTTGCCCAAGGTCCTATAACCAGAATATGAGCCAGTCAGTGTGCTTTCTTTGCAGTAGTTTTACAAACTGATCTTTCAGTAATTTTGTTCCTTCATCTCTACTTCTGTCCTTAGCCATTCCTTTTTCTTACTCTTAGATTTGCTTTGAAACTCTCTTACAGTGTTATCAGTTGGTTTCTGTTTATTATAGAACATTTCTGTTAGAGTTTGCTGCTTTAACTACCATATTGGCTCTTGGCTAACCTTGGCTTATTCCATTTTCCATTCAGATGTGGTTAAGAGCATCAGGGTCATGTGCTACTAAGCTGAGCCATATGTAAAGGATAAATGAATTTGGTAGCTTTTTGGGAGGGGATTGTGGGTATGGCCTGCAACCAAAGTGACAGCAGATGAGGGTGAAATGGGTAAACTAAGAATAGACTGTGGAGGCCTTCTTTCTTCAGTGAAAAGTTTGGAATGTATTGTGGAGATAGTGGAGAGCCATTGGTGTTTTTTAAATAGAGGATTAACATATTTAGATTTTAAGTTGAGAAATTAGGAACAAGGAAACCAGTTAGGAGATTTTGTAATAGTCAAGAGATACATAATGGCAGGGGCAATGGAAAAAGTGAAAGGGATTCACATGTATTATTGATGGGCTCAGTGACCAATTACATGTGGAGATACAGAGAAAGGGAAACATAGAAGATGGCACCAAATCTTAGGGCACTTGAAAGGGAGGAGTAAGGTGAATGTTGAGGAAATCCTATCCAGGAGACAATTGGAAATATGTCTGGAGTTGAGAATGAAGATTGGAGTAACAGATACACAGTAAAGGTTAGTGGTATCATCAGTACCCAGTTGTCCAAGCCGAAAAAGAGAGGTTATTCCCTTCTGTTCACTTTCTACATCCAGTCACCAAGTCCTGCCAATTTTATTATCAAAGTATATTTTAATTCCATTCCTCAGTCTCTATCACCATTGATCTCTTCTAGCTCAAGCCTTTACATCATTCATCTGTGTTGTACAGTAATTTTCTCATTTCCTCCGAATTCCTCGTCTACACAACTAATAGGTGATATTTTGAAAAATGAATTTGTGTTTCAAAACGTTTGGTGATTCGCCTTCAACTGTAAGATGGAGTTAAACTCTTTTCTTCTTACATGTCTTTATCCCAGAAGCTTCCTCTGTCGCTTAGCACCACAGTACTCTATGCTGACCAGTTTGTAGCTCCATACTCACACATACCTTAGCAAGGAATGTGGAGCCAGTAACTAACTCTATGACCTTGCCTTCCCTGACCAACTCTTGTTTGATCTTTAAAATCTCATTTGGTTTTCTTGCCCTCTGTAAGGTCTTTTATGTCTGTCTCTGAAAAAAATTTGTGTTATCGAATATATCACACTCCTTAATTTTCAGGCATATCTTCCCTACTATTTAGTAAAATCCTCAAGGGCACATATGTTTTAGTCCTCTATCTGTCCCCAGTGCCTGGGGACATAGATATATACATAGTTCATGCTCAGTACATTTTTAGTGATAATCAGCAGTCCAAAATGCATTAGATAGGTTAACACAATAGTTGGCAGAGAAATGAAATAGAAAGAACCTGGATCTTGACATGGTTGAGCCTTTGCTCCAACCTGTCCTTCCTCTAGACTTTACTTTTAGATAAGCAAATAAATCCCTTTAATATTTAAGCCAGTCTGAGTCAGATAATTCTGTTAATTGTAGCACACAAGATATGCTTGTAACTGATATAGTTTTATAAAATAAAAGGCACTATAGTTTCATATTAGCAATTTTTTAAACACATTAAATTTTTTTATTTAACAAATACTCATGAGCATGTATTAAGAACAAGGCAGATTCCCTAGTGATGGTTATATGGCTACCAGCTGCATTGATTACTTACTTGGGGAGGAAGGGAGGATGAAGAGAAGGTGGGTGGGAGGAAGGAACAAATTGAGTATTTGTCCAATTTGAGTTTTTATTAATGTTTGAGAGACCGGTTGCATTTTTCCATAGCTTTAAAAGCCACTTATGAAAATTATTGATTAAGATATTGACTAAAATGCTTCTGTTTGCTTATTGTTTCCAAGGATCTGAAAGTTTTGTGTTCTGAAGCCTTTGTTTTGTTAAGGGTAAAATACAACAAAATTCAACAAGCAGATATTGAGCTCTGTATACTGAATATACAGTTTTTGCCTTTGGGAGTTTATTGCCTAGTAGGGAGAAAGACGCATAAAAATAATGATGCAATGACAGAAGTGCTATAATAGAGGTATGCATTGAGTGTTTTGGGATCAGAGGAAGAAGCCATTAACTTGGTCTTGGGGGAGTGTGAATGTCTATGGCAACATTCTGAGCT
The DNA here is from genome assembly GCF_018345385.1 of Vulpes lagopus. Taxonomy (NCBI): domain Eukaryota; kingdom Metazoa; phylum Chordata; class Mammalia; order Carnivora; family Canidae; genus Vulpes; species Vulpes lagopus. Next base: position 145,824,074 of record NC_054826.1, on the reverse strand, counting down.
TTCAGTGTAATGGATATCTTTATCCATTACTTGTACCTTTGTACCCACTATACTGTACTGGTGTGATTGCCAGTTATATCCTGTGATATGGAAGTCCTCTGAAAATACATACCTTGCCAAGGATAATGATATAGTGATATGAAATATTATTTAGTGTTTAGAGAATAGAAATATATATTTACCACAGGGACAAGAGATTATGACAGTTTGTATTATGATGCTGATTTCTGTTCTTCCATCACTTTACATGTAATCAGTGGGCTTTACCATAACCATGTGCATTAGTAAAGGGTTTTAAATGGGTTACCCCATGAGCCCATCATTTTAATAATAGATTAGAGCATGGTTTGTACTCTTTGTGTGAGGAAAAAACTGGAAAAGGACTTAAATGTCACATTCTTGATGGCCAGGCCTGCATTTCAGACTTGGTATTTAACAATAGTCAGAACAAAGTGTACCAGTTTCTAATCTGTATTGTCTATTATACTCAGCTTATTTGTTTTGTTGACATTTTCCTTTTTTTTTTTTTTTTTGGCTTCTTTTAATAAGATTTAAAAATTTTTATTCTTTTCAATAGTCAATGACCATATGACTTTGTGTTCTTGTTCTGAAATCTAATGTAGGTACATTTTAAAGGAAAGTCCACATAAATAGCCAGAAGATAAATTTTATTATTGCCAGAAGGAATTAAAAGATATTTTTTGAAAAAATAGTCTTACTCTTTTTAGTGTGATCACCTTTTGTTTTCACTATAAATTTTAGAAAATTAGATTCTAAGCCAGTATTAAACAGTGTTCTTTGGAATGAACTGAGAACAAACTCATTTTCATATTAACCTTTTTAAATTTTGTTATTTACCTCTATATTTTTAGTTTGTGCTATTTTGAAAAATTATTTTATATTTTTGATTATCACTAAACTATGGTTCCTTTTTATTCATTACAGGCTCCTAAGGGAAGAAATCCATACAGATGTTACTTTTTCTGTAGGTTGTACTTTGTTCAAAGCGCACAAAGCAGTCCTTTTAGCAAGGGTTCCTGATTTCTATTTTCATACTATTGGACAGACATCTGGTAATTTAACAAATCATGAGTCTATTGCTGTGGAGAACTTTGAAGCTTCAGAATTTAGAACATTTTTACAGTAAGTGCTTACTTTATCTTTATTCTCTTATATTTAAGTCTAATATATCTTTATGTTTTAAATATATATGTGTGTTTAATTTCCTGTATTTTTGTATCTTTTATAACCTAAAAAAATCTATTCATTTAAATAACAAATTATCTTAGTAATTAGTATTAGTAGAGGCTAAATATTAGAGTATTAGAAGCTTAGTGTTCAAAAAGACTAAGTAAGTAGTAATTTGAGACTGAGCCTAAAGGAGGAAAAATGGTGTTTTCTCTAGTAATTTGAATGAGTTACTCTGTGCCAGGATTTTTTGACAGTGGCACTATTGATACGTTGGGTTGGATAATTCTTTGTTTTAGGGTCTGTGCTGTGCATCTTAGATGTTTAGCAGTATCCCTGTCCACTAGCCCCTAGATGCAAGTAGCATTCTTCTTGAGCCCCCACCCCCTGAATTGTGACAATCACAATGTCTGCCAGATGTTGCCAAATGTCCTCTTGGGGGTAGAATTATCTCCTGTTGAGAACCATTGCTATATACTGACTTCTATGTTATTGGTATGCAAAACTTCAAATAAATTATGTTTGTTAAAATATGAGATCATAACTTTTTATTCTTTTGGCTTGTGTGTGGTCAAAATTTTTGAAAACAGAACATCCATTGAACTCGTTAGTGATTTTAGGGACTTGTGTTTGCTGAACTTAGAATTTTAATCACCTAAGTAATGGGAGAAATTAGTTTAAATTAATCCCCATTCTAATTGAATAGAATTTCATTTTAATGCTTTACTATTATTTTCATGTATGTATAATTATTTGACACCCATTTTTGCTAAATGTATCCAGGAAGGAAGTCTTTTTTAATGTAGTTTCTCAAGATTCTATCTCTTTGTGTGGGTTAAATAAGATGCTTATAAAGCACTTAGCACAGTGGTATGGCATATTGTAAGCACTGAATACATTTTAATAAGTGTTATTTATAGTAGTAGGCCTGTACTAGGCCCTATGAAATGATGTATTTCTGGAGTGTATGTTTATTTTCTTTTTTTAAAAAAATATTTTACTTGTAAGTAATCTCTGCACCCAATGTGGGGCTCAAACTCACAACCCCAAGATCAAGAGTTGCATGCTCTACTGACTGAGCCAGCCAGGCACCCTTTGAGTGTATGTTTAGATGAAGATGCATAGGATATATCAAATTTTTATATATCAGAGAAAAGAAGAAACTAGACCACTGTTTTCCTTTATTTATTGTCATTAAAAGTAATAGAAAAAAAGATAAAGAGACAGCATAGTAAAGTGGAGGAGGCACTGGACTTGACAACAAGGCAGAGATCTGCCTTCGGGCTATGCATTATCTTGTTTTATTTCTTTGAGCCTCAGTTTTCTCATATTTAGAACAAGGAGATTGGTTGGAGTAGATGGCTTTGTGCTTCATAGCCCTTCACAGGCCTCTATTTAAAGCACTTAATCACATTTTGTATTGTATTAGGTTAGTCATGTACGTCTGTGGTTATGTAAGCTTTTTGAAATTAGATCATCTCATTGATGTACACATCCTCAGTGGTATCTTGTGTAGTGTCTTGCAAAAGTGCTTGTGATGTACCCCTTATTTTTTAGCAGATTGCATTGAAATCTCATCTATATTAATATAAAGTATAAGAAGATTATAATGTAAAATATTAAGATTAATTTTTTAATAGAACTTCAGAAAAAATAATTTAAAAAATTTTACTTATGAAATTCAGTTATTATTAGTGGCTTTATTGCACATCCTTTCTCTTTAGACAACCAATAAAATTTTTTGAGATACTGTATTGCTACTGACTATAGAGTCCTTTGATATTATGCACTTGAGTTAAAGTGGAAATAACAGTCTGTGAAAAACTGTTGTATATACAGCAGCATCATATATGATTCAAATGATTGGCAGTGGAATATAGTTCTTGCTTCATGACTTCATTACTAAAATTTAAAAATTCAACTTAGGGCAGCCCCGGTGGTGCAGCGGTTTAGCGCTGCCGCCTGCGGCCTGGGGTGTGATCCTGGAGACCCAGCATCGAGTCCCACGTCGGGCTCCCTGCATGGAGCCTGCTTCTCGCTCTGCCTGTGTCTTTGCCTCTCTGCCTGCCTCTCTCTCTCTCTCTCTCTCTCTCTCTGCCTCTGAATAAAAAATAAATAAAAATTAAAAAATAATAAAAAAATAAAAATAATAAAAATTAAAATTTAACTTAGTATCATAAAAATCTTTGATTTCCCAAGAAGACTTAACACGTTGTCATTGTCAGAGTATGTATATTTGTGTGTATGCGTGTGCTAGGAAAGACTTTTTTTTACTCTCCGATTGTTTATTACATAGTCTGTTTTTGTTTTTAAGAGAAATGGTCTTTGAATTTTTTCTTTTCTTTTTTTTTAAAGATTTTATTTACTTATTCATGAGAGACACAGAGAGGCAGAAACATAGGCAGAGGGAGAACCAGACTGCTGGGAGCCTGATGGGGAACTCATCCCAGGGCCCCAGGGTCACGCCCTGGGCCAAATGCCAGTGCTCAACAACTGAGCTACCCAGGTGCCCTGACCTTTGAATTTTCAACTGAACATCAATAACTGGGGAATGCTAAGATAACTTGTCAGTAAGATAAACACATTGAACAGTACAGAATTTTTTCTTTTCTTTTTTTTTAAAGATTTTATTTACTTATTCATGAGAGACACAGAGAGGCAGAAACATAGGCAGAGGGAGAACCAGCCTGCTGGGAGCCTGATGGGGAACTCATCCCAGGGCCCCAGGGTCACGCCCTGGGCCAAATGCCAGCGCTCAACAACTGAGCTACCCAGGTGCCCTGACCTTTGAATTTTCAACTGAACATCAATAACTGTGGAATGCTAAGATAACTTGTCAGTAAGATAAACACATTGAACAGTACAGAAACAAAGATTCTGTTTCCCTGGCAGCGTTTTCAAGTGGTGGTTATTTTCTTTCTCATATTTCTTATACTAACAAGACTGAAAGTGGGTGGGATAGATGTCTTGTATTAACTGTATTTAACTATATTTTCTTATTTTCTGTATTATTGTTGCTCTGGCATCTGGGGCCTCACTGACAATAGAGATTGTTCCCCCCAGGGTTAGGTAATTCCTATTGAGCACACCAAGTAATTCTGCATTCATTCCAACACCCACCTCCTCAATCTCGTTCTTACATTCCACAAGGCAGTATTTCTCTGCCTTAATCTTCCCAGGGCCAAGAACTAGGCAACTAAAGGCCATCCTTATAGCCTAGAGTACCCCCCACCCCACCTCACCCCACCCCACTCCCATCCCCAATTATTAAAACTATCTAATATTAAGCTTCTTTAGCTGCTTATTTTGTCTCACTCCTTGTTTCCCACAGAAAACCCAATAAAGGCTTTTGCCTGTGCTTTGCCCTCCCTCCTGCTTCCAAACCAACCCTATTGCTTCCCCATGTGGCCATTCCTGGTGTGGTGTGCCTCTTTCCAATTGGGGACTGTAAATTACAAACTATCTTTTCAATGGCAGTCATTTCCTCATCATTTGGCCTCAGCATACTTGAATAAATCGAATTCCCAGGGACATTTTAAAACATTTGAAAACCAATTGCTGCCTTTAGATCTTTCTTCCTCCCATCTTCCTAAACTGCCTGTCTTTGAATCTCATGAGCCAGTCCTCTGTACTCCCCCAAGTCAGTCCTCCTCATTTCTTCTTTCTTACTTTTTAAAAATGTTAATTAATTTTAATTTTAGTTCCTTAGTTAACAATACAGTGTTATATTAGTCAGGTGTACAATATAGTGATTGTACGTGCAGTAATTTTGTACATTACTCAGTGCTCATCATGGTAAGTGTACTCTTAATCCCCTTAACCTGTTTCATCCATCCTCCTCACTTACCGCCCCTCTGGTAACCATCTGTTTGTTCTCTGTAGTTAAGAGTCTCTTTTTTGGTTTGTCTCTTTTTTTTTTTTTTTTTTTTTTTTGTCTCTTCTTTTTCTTTGTTTTGTTTCTTAAATTCCACATGTGAGTGAAATTGTATGGTATTTGCCTTTCTCTGACTTATTTCCCTTAACATGGTATCCTCTTGGGACACCTGGTTGGCTCAGTGGTTGAGCATCTGCCTTCAGCTCAGGGTGTGATTCCAGGGTTCTGGGATTGAGTCCTACATTGGGCTCCCTGTAAAGAGCCTGCTTCTCCCTCTGCCTGGGTGTCTCTACCTCTTTCTCTCTCTCTCTCTCTCTCGAATAAATAAATAAAACCTTTTTAAAAAACCCATTATATTCTCTTGATCCATTTATGTTGTTGCAGCTGACAAGATTATATTCTTTTTTTATAGCTCAGTAATATTTCATTATGTATATATACCATACCTTTATCCATTCATCTGTTGATGGATACTTGGGTTGCTTCCATAATTTGGTTATTGTAAATAATGCTGCAGTCAGCATAGAGGTACATATAATCTTCCAATTAGTACTTTTGTATTCTTTGGATAAATACCCAGTAGTGGAATTACTGGATCATATAGTAATTCTATTTTTAACTTTTTGAGAAACCTCCATACTGCTTTCCACAGTGGCTACACCAGTTTTGCATTCCCACCAACAGTGTACAAGGGTTCCTTTTTTTCTACATCCTTCCCAACACTAGTTTCTTGTCTTTTTGATTCTAGCCATCATGAGCAGTATGAGGTGATATTTCATTGTGGTTTTGATTTGCATTTCCCTGATGATGAGTACTGTTGAACATCTTTCTATGTGTCAGTTGCCATCTGTCTGTCTTATTTGGAAAAATACCTACTTAGGTCCTCTGCACATTATTTAATGGGATTTTTGAGGGTTTTTTGTTTTTTGTTTGTTTTTTGTTTTGGTGTTGAGTTGTGTAAGTTCTTTATATATTTTGGATACTGACCCTTTATCGGATATGTCATTTACAAATATCTTCTCCCATTCACTGGATTGTCTTTTAGTTTCATTGATTGTTTCCTTGCTGTGCAGAAGCCTTTTATTTTGATATAGTGCCAATAGTTTATTTTTGCTTTTATTTTCCTTGCCTCTGGAGACATATCTAGAAAAATGTTGGTATGGGTAATGTCAGAGGTATTACTGCCTGTGCTCTTTTCTATGATTTTAATGGTTTCAGGTCTCTCATTTAGGTCCTTAATTCATGTCAAGTTTATTTTCATGTTGGTGTGAAGTGGTTCAGTTTTCTCAACACCATTTTTTAAAATTTTTTTATTTTTTTAAGATTTTATTTGTTTATTCATGAGAGACAGAGAGAGAGAAAGAGAGAGAGAGAGAGGCAGAGACAGAAGCAGGCTTCCTGCAAGGAGCCTGAGGTGGGACTCGATCCCGGATGCCAGGATCATGCCCTAAGCCGAAGGCAGATGCTCAACCGCTGAGCCACTCCGGAGCCTGATGTGGGACTCGATCCTGGATGCCAGGGTCATGCCCTAAGCCGAAGGCAGACGCTCAACCGCTGAGCCACTCCGGCATCCCCCAACACCATTTATTGAAGAGACTTTTCCCTGTTGCATATTCTTGCTTCCTTTACTGAAGACTGGTTTACCATATACTCATGGTTTTATTTCTGGGTTCTCTATCCAGTTCCATTAATCCAGTACCATACTGTTTTGATTACTATAGCTTTGCAGTATATCTTCAAATCTGGGGTTGTGATACCTCCAGCTTTGTCTCTTTTTCAAGATTGTTTTTTGGCTATTCGGGGTCTTTTGTGGTTCTATCCAAATTTTAAGGTTGTTCTAGTTCTGTGAAAAATGCTATTGGTAATTTTGATAGGGATTGTTTTGCATGTGTAGATTGCTTTGGGTATTGTAGATATTATTTTTATAGACTTTATTTTAAAAGATTGATTTAAAAGCACAAGTACAGGGTGGGGCAGAAAAGGAAGGAGAGGAAGAGGGAAGAATCTCAAGCAGACTCTGCACTGAGCTTGGACCTGATGCTGGGCTCAATCTCATGACCCTGAGACCATGACCTAAGCCAAAATGAACAATTAGACACTTAACTGAGCTACCGAGGCATCCTTGGTAATATAGACATTTTAACAATATTTGTCCTTCCAATCCATGAGAATGGAATATATGTCCATTTCATTGTGTCATCTACAGTTTCTTTCATCAGTGTTTTATAGTTCTCAGAGTACGTCTTTTACTTCCTTGGTTTAACTTATTTCTAGGTATTTTATTATTTAGAGTGCAATTGTAAATGGGTTTGTTTTTTAAAAAACAAATTTCTCTTAATTTCTCTTTCTGCTGCTTCTTTATTATTGTATAGAAATGCAATGGATTTTGTATCCTGTGACTTTACTGAATTCATTTATCAGTTCTAGTAGTTTTTTGGTGGAATCTTTATTTTTCTATGTATAGTATCATGTCATCTGCAAATAGTGAAAGTTTTACTTCTTTACCAGTTTGAATGTCTTTTATTTCTTCTTCCTGATTGCTGGGGCTGACTTCCAATACTGTGTTGAATAAAAGTGGTGAGAGTGGACATCCTTGTCTTATTCCTGATCTTAAGGGAAATGCTCTCAGTTTTTCCCCATCGAAGATGATGTTATCTTTGGGGTTTTTATATATGGCCTTTATCACTGAGGTATGTTCCCTCTAAATCTCCTTTGTTGAGGGTTTTTGTCGTGAATGGTAATTATACTTTGTCAAATACTTTTTCTGCATCTATTGAAATGATCATATGGTTTTTATCCTTTCTCTTGTATTACTTTGAGTTATGAATATTGAATCACCCTTGCATCCTGGGAATAAATCCCATATGATCATGGTGAGTGATTTTTTAATGCATTGTTAGATTTGATTTGCTAGTATTTTGTTAAGGATTTTTGCATTTATGTTCATCAGACATATTGGGGGGTTTTTTGGGTGTCTTTATCTAGTATTGGTATCAGGGTAATGCTGGCTTCGTGGAATGAATTTGGAAGATCTCCTTCCTCTTTTATTTTTTGGAAGAGTTTGAGAAGAATAGGTATTAACTCTTCTTTAAGTGTTTGTTGGAATTTCCCTGTGAAGCTGTTTGGTCCTAGAGTTTTGTTGGGAGATTTTTGATTATTGATTTAATTTAATTGCTGATAATTGGCCTGTTTAAATGTTCTGTTTCTCCTGATTCAGTTTTAGGTAGTTATATATTTCTAGGAATTTATACATTTCTTCTAGGTTGTCCAGTTTGTTGGCAAATGATTTTTCATAATGTTCTCTTATAATCCTTTATGTTTCTGTGGTGTTGGTTATTATTTCTCCTCTTTCATCTCTGATGTTTATTTGCATTCTCTCTTTTTTTTTCTTTTTTCATGAATTTGGATAAAGGTTTACCAATTTTGTTGATCTTTTCAAAGAACTAGCTCCTGGTTTCATTGTTCTGTTCTATTATTTTTTAGTTTCTATTTCATTTATTTCTGCTTTAATCTTTATTATTTCCTTCTCATTTTGTGTTTTTTTTTTTCCCTAGATCTTTAGGTATGAGATTAGATTGTTTATTTGGGATTTTTTTTAAGATTGTATTTATTCATGAAAGACACAGAAAGAGAGAGGCAGAGACACAGGCAGAGGGAGAAGCAGGCTCCCCACAGGGAGCCCACTGCAGGACTCCATCTTAGGAACCAGGAATCATGCCTGGAGCCAAAGGCAGATGCTGAACTGCTGAGCCACCCAGGCATCAGCTATTTGAGATTTTTATTGTTTCTTGAAGTAGACCTAAATTGCTACAATGTTGCCTCTTAGGATCTTTTTTTGTTGTATCCCAAAGATTTTGGATCATTGTTTCATTTAGACCATTGTTGTTTTCATTTGAATTTGTCTCTATGTTTTTTGTTTTCCTCTTTGATTTCTTGGTTAAGCCATTTAATGTTTAGTTTCATGTCATTTAACCTCCATGTATCTGTGTTCTTTCCAGATTTTTTTCTTATGGTTGATTGCTAGTTTCATAGCATTGTGATTGGAGAAGATGCATGGCATGAGTTTGATCTTTTTGAATTTGTTAAGATTTGTTCTGTGACCTAACATGTAATCTATACTGGAGAGTGCTGTATTTGTACTTGAAAAGAATATGTATATCTAGTGTTTTAGGATGCTATGTTCTGAATATATCTGTTAGATCCATTTGGTTTAATAGGTCAAAGACACTCTTTACTTGTTGATTCTGTTTGGGTGATCTGTCCATTTATGTAAGTGGGGTATTGAAGTCCCTTATTATTATTGTATTATTTTTGATTATTTCCTTTATGTTTATGATTAGCTTTGTTATATATTTGAGTGCTCCCATGTTGGGTGCATAAATATGTAGAATTGTTATATATTTTTGTTGGATTGTTCCCTTTGTGACTATGTAGTGTCCTTTTCCATCCCTTGTTTTAAAGTCTATTTTGTCCAATATAAATATTGCTCCTTTGGCTTTCTTTTCACTTCCATTTGCATAATGATTGCTTTTCCATTCCTTTACTTTCAATCTGCGGGTATCTTTAGTATGAAATGAGTCTCTTGTAGATGGTTCCTGCTTTTATATCTGTTCTGTCACTCTATATCTTTTTATTGGCACATTTAGTCCTATTTCATTGAAAGAAATTATGGAAAGGTATGGACTTACTGCCATTTTGTTGTATGTGGGTTGTTTTTGTAGTTCTTCTCTGTTTATTTCTTACTCTCTTCCCTCACTGTTTCTTTAGTGATATGCTTGGATTCCATTTTTTCTTTTGATATGTATTACTGGTTTTTGTTTTCTGGCAATCAATAGATATGATATCTACACATCTTACACATATAGCATTCTGTATTAAGTTGATGATTCCTTAAGTTTGAACCCACTCTTAACTTCTCTTCCCCCATTCCGGCTATATTTTAGGAATATGGTGTCATACTTTATATCCTTCTAGTTTGGGAATCACTTGACTGATTTTAGTAGATATACTTAATTTTACCCCCATGTGCTTTTGTACTTCTGACTTTTTTTTTTAACAACTATTTGTGATCTTTCCACCAAAGGAGTTACCTTTAAAATTTCGTGTAGAGCTAGTTTAGTGGTTATGAATTCCTTTAACTTTTGTTTGCCTGGGAAACTCTCTTCTTCAGTTGTGAATGATAGCCTTGCTGGATAGAGTATTCTTGGCTGCAGTTTTTTTCCTTTTAGTACATTGAATATATCATGCCATTTTCTTCTGGTTTGCAAAGTTTCTGCTGAAAAATCAGCTGATAGCCTTATGAGGTTTTCCCCTGTATATAACTGTTTTCTTTTCTCTTGCTGCTTTTAAAATTCTTTATAACCACTTTTCACCATCTTAATTACTATGTGTCTTTGTGTGGACCTCTGTGGGTTGATTTTGTTGAGAGCTCTCTATGCCTCTGGATCTGGATTTCTGTTTCCTTCCCCAGATTCAGTAAGTTTTCAGGCATTATTTTTCAAATAAATTTTCTGCCCCCTTTTCTGTATCTTCTTCTTGGATCCCTATAATGCAAATATTATTATGTTTGACTATGTTGCTGGGCTCCCTTAATCAATTTTAATTTTTTTTAATTATTTTTCTCTCTCTTGTTTAGCTTGATTGCTTTCCATTACTCTGTTGTTCAGGTTGCTGACTAATTTTTTTTTTTTTTTTTTGCTTCCTCTAGTGTACTATTTCTTCTCTCTACTGTATTTTTAATTTCAGTTGCTGAGTTCTTTGATTGGCTCTTTTTCATATTTTTATCTCTTTGTTGAGTGTTCACTGAAGTCTTCCACTCTTTTCTCAAATCCAGTCAGTATCTTCATGACCATTACTATAAATTCTCTATCAGGCATATTACTTATCTCCATTTGTTTAGCTCTCTTGCTATGATTTTGTCCCGTTCTTTCATTTAGTACATATTCCTCTGTCTTCTCATGTTATCTAACTCTCTGTATCTGTTTATATGTGTTAGGAAAATTAGCTATCTCTCCTCCTTGTGAAAACAGTACCTTATGAAGAAGAGGTCTTATAGTGCCTATTGTGCAGTATCTCCTGTTCACTAGAACCTGACACTTTTTTTTTTTAAAGATTTTATTTATTTATTCATGAGACACACAAAGAGAGAGAGGCAGAGACAGGCAGAGGGAGAAGCAGGCTCCATGCAGGGAGCCTGATGTAGGACTCGATCCTGGGACCCCAGGACCATGCCCTGGGCTGAAGGCAGGTGCTAAACCACTGAGCCACCCAGGTATCCCCAGAACCTGGCACTTCAAAGGTATCTTTTATGTTTGGTGTATTTTCCCCTGTGTTGTGGCTGAACCATTTTTGCCTTTATTGTAGTTGTCTGCAATGGCTCTCTTTGCCTGTTGTGGCCAGAGTTTGGTCCCTGTGTTGTTAGTGGGCCAGTCTGGGGCCACTTTGGGCTTGATTGAGTCATATCAGGCATTTGCCAGATATGCAGTAGCATGGAACTGCAGGTACTTTTCTGCGTTGTCTCCTGAGAATTTTTCATTGGTGAGTGGACTACGCGTCAGACCTGATGTCTGTCCCCAACCCATGCTGGGGCTGCATTTGGACTGGTATGTGTGATTAATTTCTCCTCTCCCCCAGAGCAGAGGCACATTGAAATGTTGATGGATCCTGTTAGGGCTGTTTGCATACTGCCAGGCTTATGGCACTGCTTTGGATGGGCTTCAGCCAAGGACGTATTGAATGGGGCAGGTCTGCAGGAAAATGTGGGATGGGTTGTGAGGAGCCAGTAGGTCTGTGTCAGTCAGTTGTGGGTAGGGGTCTGTAGCCCCTGGGAAAAGTCTTGGCTAGGATGTGATGGAGAGGGCATTTCTGTAGGAGAATTGGGGTATGGAGTATACTTAGTATACTGTATTATACTGTAGTATAATTGGAGTATGGAGTATGTAAGAGGATAGTGTACATGCCCTGCTTGTTCCTGCAGGTGCCCATGTAGCTAGACTTTGGTGTGGGGGAGGGTAATGGTGCTCAACAGCTGTTTTGTTCTTGGAGAAGTTCCCTAAGATCCCTACCCCTCCAGCACACACTCTGATATTAGCAAATAACCCCCCCCCCCTTTTTAAGGTTTTTATTTATTTATTCATGATAGACAGAGAGAGACAGAGAGAGAGAGAGAGGCAGAGACATGAGACATAGGCAGAGGAAGAAGCAGGCTCCATGCTGGGAGCCCGACTCGGAACTCGATCCCTGGACTCCACGACCACGCCCTGGGCCAAAGGCAGGCACTAAACCACTGAGCCACCCAGAGATCCCCCAAAACCCCTTCTTATATACCCCAGGTATTTTTCAAACTGCTGCATTCTGCTGTATTTCATTGTGGCTGTTGTTGTGCTCTCTTCTTAAATGAGGGGACTCCTGACTCTCTCAGAGCTTTGCTTGCTGATTTTTAAAGTTCCAGGTGTTAAGCCCCACTGATTGTTGAGTCCATCTGGTTTTTAAAGCCAAATGTTATGGGGATTCATCTTTCCCATGTGGGTCCCCCGTGGCTAGTGTCTGGTCATCTTCATGTCCATGGCATCCTTCTTTCCCACAAACAGTCCCAAGGGCCATTTGGCTCCTGACAGCATCTCCACCCTTCCTGCCCTTTTTGATGTGTCCTCTTTTCTACATTTAGCTGTGGAGAATCTGTTCTGCCAGTCTTCAGTTTATTTCCTAGGTTATTTTCATAGATGTGAGTGTTATCTACTTGTATTCATGGGAGAGGTGTGCTTAAGATCCTCCTACTCTACTATTTTCCCTAGAAGTCAGTCCTTTTCATTTCCCAAAGAAATTCTTGTTAATTTCTCTAGTAATGTAATTCTTGGTAATTACATTTGTCACATAGGTAATATTTCCGATACCATGGCCTTTTGGTTCTTTTAATTCTTCTACCTCACTACCGTGTCAAATCCTAAATCATGTCATTATCAATAACTGCATTCCTCCATAATCTTGATTCCAAGCATCTCAACCTCTAATTTTCACCTTCTGTCTTTCTACCTTACTCCTTTAAAACTCCCAAATATAATAATTTATCAACTCCATCCGGACCTGTAATGACTCTTACCTCAGTTTTATTATTGTCTCTTATCCTCTTGTCCTTACTTTAGCTTAAATTTGTCTATCATTATATCACTTCCTTTACATACAGCCTCTCTCTCCTTGCCCCCTCTGAATTTGCCTTATTTGCATGTCAAAACCCCAAACCTCAAATCCAGTTCTTTGACTATTCTACTCCTGCATCCACACAATTAAATGACAAGAGAAAAACATAGGCTGTTTGGTCTCACTTTAAATTATGACCATGAACCTCAGGTAGGCACTTAGTGCTGACTGTCAATCATACTGTATGCAGTCATACTATATCTCCCTAGTCCCATTTGCTCTCCTACTCTCCTAGATGATTTCACACCTCCTTTTTGTTGAGCCATCAGCTGTTCTTCCCCATCTTCATTCTTACTTGATGACCTTTCTTCCTATTTCACTGAGAAAAATCAAAGCAATTAGAAGAGAACTTTCACAAACTGTTCCCACATCTATTCATTTAGTTCCATTTACACCATATGCTTTGTCTTCTCCCCAGTTACTATTGATAAACTGTCAGTGCTTCTAAAACCGTTCCCTCCACTTGTGTGCCAGTTGTCACCCTATTTCTTTTCTCCTATTGAGGAACATTGCTCCAGCAATTTTCATTTTCCCCAAAAGAAGTTTCTTTTTTTTTTTTGGACCTTCTCATTGTTATATAAACATGATATTTTATCCCCATTTTAAAAATAAGAGAAGCCCTTCTTGACCTCACTTCCCTCTCAACTAATACTCTGCCAGCTAGTACTCTAATGCTCTGCATCCTTTTGTAATAAAGCTCAAGAGTTATCTATTACACTGCCTCCAGTTCCTCTCCTTCTTTTCTCAGTCTTTTAAAAAACTGAGATAAAATTCACACATCTTAAAATTCACCCTTCTAAACTGTATAATTCAGTGGCTTTAGTATATATGCAGTGTTTTGCAACTACCACCACTCCAATTCCAGAATACTTTCACCACCCTAAAAAGAAGTTTCATGTCCCCAACAGTCACTTCCCACTCTCTCCTCTCCCATTTCCTGGCAGTCAGTAATCTACTTTCTGTCTTTATGGTTTTGCTTATCCGGGGCATTTCATATAAATAGAATCATATAATAAAAGACCTTTTATGTTTGGCTTTTTTTTTTTTTTTTAATTTATGATAGTCACAGAGAGATAGAGAGAGAGGCAGAGACACAGGCAGAGGGAGAAACAGGCTCCATGCACCGGGAGCCCGACGTGGGATTCGATCCCGGGTCTCCAGGATCGCGCCCTGGGCCAAAGGCAGGCGCCAAACCGCTGCGCCACCCAGGGATCCCTATGTTTGGCTTTTTAAACTTAGTGTGATGTTTTCAAGATTCATTGATGTTGTGGTGTTTGTCAGTTCTTCATTTGTTTTCATGGCTGAATATTTCATCGTATGATGGATAAAGGATCATCACAACCATCCTCAGGTTTGATGATTTGGTGAGTCATAGGACTCAGCATATAGTCTTATTCTGGGCTATGATTTATTACAAAAGAAATAAAAAGAAAAGGCATATGAAGTGAAGTATGGGAAACTAGGCACAACCTTCTAAGAGTCTTCTCCCAGTGGAGTCACATAGGACATGCTTAATTCCCCGAGTTAATGAGTTATGACAACACTTCTAAAATGTTGCCAAACAGGGGAGCTCATTAGAGGCTCTGTCCAGAGTTTTTACTAGGTGTTTGTCATGTAGGCACCCTGTATCTATTGTGCATCCATATTGCAGACTCCTGGAAGGAAAGCAGGTGTTAAGCATAAACCATATTATTTATATAAATAGTTCAGGCAGAATGAGCCATGCTTGTCATTTATAGAATGCCAGGAACACTCCTGAAATCATGTTCCCAAATGTCCGCCAAGGACCAACCTTATAATTAAGTCTTTTAAAAGATAGTCAGGGCTGCTATGTTAAACCTCTTCTGTGCATATGGATATACCATATTTTGTTTATCCATTCATCAGTTGATAGACATTTGGGTTGTTTTGACTTTTTGGCTGTTATGAATAATTCTACTATGAACATTCATGCACAGAGTTTTGTATGAACATATGTTTTCATTTCTCTTGTGTTATAGAAGTGAAATTGCTGGGTCATATGGTAAACTTTTGAGGAAATGCCAGAACTCTTTTCCAAAGAGGCTACACCATTTTACATTCCTACTAGTATGTGTGAGGATTCCAATTTCTCTACATTCTTGACAACACTTGTTATTATCTGTCATTTTGATTATAGTCATCATAGTGGGTGTGAAGTGGTATCTCATTGTGATTTTGATTTGTATTTCTCTAATGGCTAATGATGTTGAGTATCTTTTCATGTGCATATTGGCTACTATATATCTTCTTTAGTAAACTCTATTCACATTCTTTGCCCATTTTAAATTGGGCCATTTGTCTTTATATTATTGAGTTGTATTGTTTATATTTTTAAATTATTTATATATTTTATATTCTATACATAGTCTCTATGTAAGAATTTTATTCTGGGGCTCCTGAGGGGCTCAGTCAGTTAAGCATCTGCCTTCCGCTCAGGTCATGATCCAGGGTCCTGGGATCGAGCCCCATATTGGACTCCCTGCAAAATGGGGAATCTGCTTCTCCCTCTACCCCTCTACTCTGCTTATGCTCCCTCTCTTTCACCAGCATTCTCTCTCTCAAATAAATAAATAAAATCTTAAAGAATTTTATTGTATGTAAAATGATTTTATTTTATTTTTATTTTTTAATATTTTATCCATTTATTCATGAGAGACAGAGAGAGAAAGAGAGAGAGAGGCAGAGACACAGGTAGGGGGAGAAGCAGGCTCCATGCAGGGAGCCTGACATGGGACTCAATCCCAGGCCCCCAGGATCACACCCTGGGCTGAAGGCAGTGCTAAACTGCTGAGCCACCCAGGCTGCCCTGTAAAAGGATATTAAAATTCTTTACATGTAGTCTCTTATCAGATATGTGATTTGCAAACATTTTCTCTGATTGTGTGAGTTGTCTTTTAACTTTCTTCGTAGTGTCCTTGAAAGTACAAAAGTTTATAATAATTTCTGTGATTTTCATTTCCTTTTTTTTTTTTTTTTTGTCACTTGTGCTTTTGGTGTTATGTGTAAAAAACTGTTGCCTAATCCAGAGTCTTGAAGATTTATACCTGTGTGTACTTTTTTAGTTCTTACTTTTAGATCTTTCACCTTCTCCATTTGGATATCCAGTTGTCTCAGCATCGTCTTTCTAAGAGACTATTCTTTTCATATTGGATTGTTGGATATCTGTAAAGGAAAACCACATTACTGTGTATTTCCATTACTTTTAATACTCTACTCATAGTATACCTCACTTCCTACCCTCTGGTCACCATATGTGTGGGAGTTTTCCCCCACACCAAGCAAGTCTGAGATTCTCTAGATACCAGCTGGGTGTCTACAAGTACAACTCAATTCTGACACTACCTGGAGATATTACTTGATCCCACAGGTAAACAGTTCAGTCCTATAAGATTGTCCCCAACCCTTTTCAGATGCCAATTGTGAGTCCAGGTTGTTCCCTGTGCTCCTGAACAACCAGCCGTGAATTGGAGGTACCCATGACTCCTTTCTTAGGTTCAGTTAATTTACTAGAATAGCTCACAGAACTCAGGAAAAGATTTTACTTACTATATTGCCAATTTACTATAAAAGGATGTTACTTAATAACAGTCAGATGGAAGAGATGCAAAGGGCAAGTATGTGGGAGGGGGAGTGGAACTCCCATGCCCTCTCTGGGCACACTACCCTCCCAGCACCTCCACGTGTTCACCAACTCAGAGGTTCACCAAATCCCATCCTTTAGGGGTTTTGTGGAGGCTTTATTTCCTAGGCATGATGGATGGAATTATTGGCCATTGATGATTAATTCAGACTCTTTCACCAACTGCCCTATTTCCTTGAGGGTTTTCCAAATGTCACCTAGCTCATTAATGTAAACTCTGTTGTGGTTCAAGGGCTTGTTGTTATGAGTAAGAAAAGCCATCCATTCCACTTCCATCCATCTGGAGCTACTTCAGAAGCTGGGAACAAAGTTAAGTATTTTTTTTTTAAATTTTTTTATTATTATTTAATTTATGATAGTCACAGAGAGAGAGAGAGAGAGAGAGGCAGAGACACAGGCAGAGGGAGAAGCAGGCTCCATGCACCGGGAGCCCGATGTGGGATTCGATCCCGGGTCTCCAGGATCGCACCCTGGGCCAAAGGCAGGCGCCGAACCGCTGCGCCACCCAGGGATCCCCAAAGTTAAGTATTATAGCAAAAGATGTCTCTATGACTCTTGCATAGGAAATTACAAGAGTATTAGGAAATATGTGCTAGGAACAGTGGACAAAGACCAAGTATGTATTTCATATTATAAATCACAATATCACAAATCTGTTGTCAAAAGTTAGTTGCCCATATATGTAGTTCTAGACACTAAGTTCTATTCCACTTATCTATATGTTTATCCTCATGCCACTACCACACAGTACAGATGACTGTAGCTTTGTAGGAAACAGAATTTGGGAAGTGTGAATCCTCCATCTTTGTTCTTTGTCAAGATTGTTTTGACTATTCTGGGTACCTTGCATTTCTATTTGAATTTAAGGACTGACTTTTCAATTTCTGGAGAAAGGTAGTTGAATTTTGATAGATATTGCATTGAATCTATAGAGCAATTCAGAGAGTATTGCCATTTTAACAATATTAAATCATCTGCTGTGTGATGGGCATTAAATAGGAGGGTGCATGATGAGATGAGCACTGGAAGATGTATGTTGGCAGATTGAATTTAAATAAAATTTAAAAATCAAAAGTCACCTAGAATGTTTCCCTTTACATAATTGCTTTCAGCATTGTTTTGTAATTTTTTTTAAAGATTTTATTTATTGGGATCCCTGGGTGGCGCAGCGGTTTGGCGCCTGCCTTTGGCCCAGGGCGCGATCCTGGAGACCCGGGATCGAATCCCACATCGGGCTCCCGGTGCATGGAGCCTGCTTCTCCCTCTGCCTGTGTCTCTGCCTCTCTCTCTCTCTGTGTGACTATCATAAATAAATAAAAAAAATTAAAAAAAAAAAAGATTTTATTTATTTATTCATGAGAGACACAGAGAGAGAGGCAGAGACACAGGCAGAGGGAGATGCAGGCTCCATACAGGGAGCTCCATGTGGAACTCTATCCTGGGTCTCCAGGATCACACCCTGGCTGAAGGTGGCGCCAAACCGCTGAGCCACCCGGGCTGCCCTTGTTTTGTAATTTTGAATGAACAAGTCTTATGCTTTTTTGTGAAATATATTCGTAAGCATTTTTTTAATCTATTGTAAATGGTATTATTTTCTAATTTTATTTTAGATCGTTCATTTCTAGTATTTAGAAATACAAGTGATTTTTGCATATTGATCTTGTATCCTGCAACCTTGTAGAACTTGTTTAACAAATAGGTTTTGGGGTGGATTTCCAAGGACTTCTATATACAAGTTTGTCATTTGTAAATAAAGATAGCTTTACTTATTCCTTTGTAATCCAGATGCCTTTTATTTCTTTTTCTTGCCTAATCCCCTGGCTACAGCCTCCAGTTAAATGTTGAATAGAAGTAATGAGAACAGGCAGACATCCTTTCTAATCTTAGAAGGAAAGCTTTCAGTCTTTTCCATTAAATATGATATTAGCTGTGGGTTTTTCATAGATGTTCTTTATCAGGTTGAGGACATTCCTTCTATTTCTAGTTTGTTGAGTGTTTCATCATGACAGGGTATCAGATTTTGTCAAAGGTTTTTTCTGCATCTATTGATGTGATCATGTGGTTTTTGTCCTGTTGATATAGTGTCTTAGTCCTGCTAAGAGAACTAAATTTAAAAAGTTTTATGATGTCTTTGGGCTGTTATAAAAAAATACTACAGACTGGATGGCTTATAAACAACAAAAATTCATTTCTCACATTTCTGGAGGGTGGAAGTCCAAGATCAGAGGGCCAGCATGGTAGGATTCTGATGAAGACCCTATTTTGGGTGGTAGGTGCTGACTTCTCACTGTGTTCTCACATTTTGGAAGGAGACAAGGGATCTTTTTGGAGCCTCTTTTATAAGGGCACTAATTCCATTTATAAGGGCTTCACCTAATTAACTTCTCAAAGGCCCTACCTCCTGCCTAATGTTACATTGGGCATTAGGTTTCAACATATGAGTTTTGAGGGTCTACAAACATTCAGACCGTAGCATGTAATATATAGCATTGATTTTCATTTGTTTAGCGACCATTGAATTCCTGAGATAAACCCCAGTTGCTTGTGGTGTATAATTCTTTTGAAATGTTGCTAGATTCAATTTGCTGTTACTTTGCTAAGGAATATTAATCTACGGTTTTCTTATGGTGTCTATCTGCTTTTGTATCAGGATAATAATGGCCTCAGAATGACTTAGGAAGTGTGCCACTTTCTAGTTTTTGGAAAAGTTTGTGAAGGTTTGGTGTTATTTCTTTAAACATTTGGTAGATTCACCAGTGAAGCCACCTGGTCCTGGATTTTTCTTTGTGGAAAGTTTTTAATTACTAATTCAGTCTCTGTAGTTAGTATAGGTCTGTTCAGATACTCTGTTTCTTCTTAAGTCAGGTTTGGTAGTGTGTGTCTTTCTAGGAATTGTGCATTTTATCTAAGTTATCTAGTGTGATTGTATTATATATTACTTTCTAACATTAAAACATTTTCTACTTTTAAAACTTTATGCTATTTGAGATCTTTTTCCAGTTAGTCCAGATAAAAATGGTTTTAAAATTATGTCATTGGGAGATCCCTGTGTGGCTCAGCGGTTCGGCGCCTGCCTTTGGCCCGGGGCGTGATCCTGGAGTCCCGGGATCGAGTGCTGTGTCGGGCTCCCGGCGTGGAGCCTGCTTCTCCCTCCTCCTGTGTCTCTGCCTCTCTCTCTCTCACTCTATGTCTATCATAAATAAATAAATAAATAAATAAATAAATAAATCTTTAGAAAAATTATATCGTTGTATTATATGAAAGCAGCACTTGGGAGACTAGGTTTTAAGAATCACCAACATTATTTTTATTAATATTTTACATTTTCTTTTAGGATTGTATATTCATCAAACAGAAGCATAAAAAACTATGAAGAGGAAATTCTTAAGAAAAAGATAGTGGAGAGGGGAGTACCACAAAAGACACACGACTTCAGTTTTGGAAAGTGCACTGACAATGGTGGAAGATCATCTGTCGAGTTCTTAGATAAAAAGTCATCTCATTGTTCTCTTCTGAAGCATAAAGTTCCAGAGGATATCAGTGATGGAGACAACAATTTAATTTCTACTGGTGAGGCATTTTTTTGTGGATTTTTATAAAATTGCAATGCCATGATAGTAATTATATTCTGATACAATTGGAGAAAAACATACTTCAAAAATCAATTATACTGGTTCCTTTCTAATAGGTAAATGAAATAAAAATAAATGAAGGTAAATGTAATAAAAGTAAGTGAAAGTAAATTTATATGGGTAAGTGAAAGTAATCCTATAGTCAACTCCTAGTTTTCCCAAACAATTGGAGTTGGGGTTATTATGAATAATACACATATAATTCACAATTGTCCTCTTAAGCCTCCACATGTCATCATCATTATTCTAATCTACACCAGTAAAAGCTTTAAGCAGACTATAGATTCAGTTGTTATAACATATGTATTACTTAAAAACAACATGCAACATAAAATCATCATTATATTTTGTCACAGCACAAAATTTACAGTTTTGTTGTGACATGTTGTAAAAAGATGGAATATAATAAAAACGGTATGGTTTTACACAGGTTGAATTGTTAAGAAATACATTACTACAATAAATATGGTATTTGACCTTGAAAAAGAATTTCAGTTTGTTTGTAGAAGTGGTTATCAGAAGGGTTGCAGCTTATGAATTATTGTGAATTGGCAGAAGGAGGATGTTAAGGACATAGGAAGGTATAGATAAATATAAGTATAAAAAAAGATAGAAGTATAGATGATATAGTTAGAGACATATAGTAGATATTCTGACAGGAAACTCGAGACCTCTGGATCAAGAAACCGACTGCTTGTCAGTTACAGAGCATCTAAGTTCCCAAACCCCAGTCCCTACAAGGTTAGGTGGTGAGGGCCTGATGTTACCCTACATGTGAAGTGGGATTGCACTATAAAAGAGGAACACTAAAATTAGGAGACTCTGATAGACTACTGGCAGATCTGCCCATCTTCTTCAGAGAAAGAGAGAGTAGGAGGGAGGGGTCTTTACTTTGGAAGGTAAATAAATCTTCCCTGATGAACAGAGAGGAACATATTAGCTTCACCACCCAGGAGTATAGGGAAATGGTTTTAAGGGGAAGAAAACCTGTAAATCTTTCTGGAACCTCACAGTTATCTCTAGCTTCCAAACCTGTTTGTTCTTTAATCATTCTTTGTCCAAGTTTTCCAATGCTTTGCTCAGAAAGGTCAGACCATAGGGAAACACAAAAATATTTATAGAAAATGGTCTCCTAACAGTTGGTTATCTGAAATCAGATGGAAATGTATAACACCAGATATGGAGGTTGTGGCTCATAACATATGCAGTGAATTGAGGTATCTGGTAGATATTTAAGATGTTTCTGTGTATTTTGTGTATTCTTACATGGCTCCGTTCAGCTGGGTGCGGTTTTTTGCATTGACCTAGTATTTCTTGTGAATGAGCTGCGAGGAAGTGAAATGCACATAAGCAAATGAAAATTTCACATTACATTCAGATTGTTTCCTAATATATCAATTGTGTTAGATCAAACTGGTATTTTCAAAACAGGGACTGTAGCAGAATGTATATGAAAGTATCTGTTAACTAAAGGATTTTATTACTGATATTTAGTACAACAACAATAATAACTAAATTGATTTAAGCCCACTTAGAATCCTCTTTTGTGTGTTAACAACATCTAACTGTGGTGAATAAATGAATGGATGTGTCTTCTAGGCTTTAAGGTAGATCCATTCATACAGTTTATCTCATTTAGTCTCAGATAACTCTAAGGAGTAAGTGGCTATAAGCTGATTTATAGATGAGAACTCTAAGAGCATAAAGGACTTTCTCAAGGCCACCCAGAGCAGTTGGTTGAGCTGATATTTAGTACTCATTTTTCCTGCCTCTTGTCTAGAGTTCTGTCACAGCCCCACGGCATCCCATTAAAGTGGCCAAACACATTGCAGTTGTAAGTGAAAAGAGTTCATTTACTGTTCAACCCCCGTCTTAACTATTTCTCTATTCCTCCGTGGAAAACTCCCATGTTGACCAGTTTAGCAGATACTCGTTGTCCACATCTTACTAACTTCTTTGCAGGCTTTCCTACTGTGAGTGTCACCCTCCTTGAAGCTTCCTGTGTTCTATGACACTGTACTCTCTTGATTCTCCTTCTTGGCCATTCGTCTGCCTCCTTCACTGGCACATTGTCTTTATACCCCCTAAATAATTGGTTTTCTCCCATTTTTTTAAGCTTCATATCCAACCACTGACTAGACATATCTGTCTAAATATACCTTAAATATTTCAAAATTTAGTCTGCCTCAAACCGACTTAATCATCTGCCTCGAACATAATTTGTTCTTAAGTACTCTATCATGTAAATTTTATCACTATTATTCTACTCAGTTACTCTTTTACCCTTCATTATATTCAGAACCATGTTTGTTGATTTGTCTTCTAAATATTTTTTTAAGTTTATTTATTTACTTATTTAAGTAATCTCTACACCAACATTGGGCTCAGACTCAGGACCCTGAGATCGAGACTTATGCTCCTCCAGCTGAGCCAGCCAGGTGCCCTTAAGTATTATTACACACTTCTCTTTTTTATCCTCCTGCCATTTCTTTATTTCAGGTCTTTGCAATTTTTCTTGAACATTTGTACCCCCTCTAGTTGCTAGGCCTTTCATTGTGCCACCCTCCATTTATACCGTGTAGAACAATGTTTATTAACTACAGGTCTGATCATGGCACTCCCTTTATTAAAATTCTTAAGTAGTTTCCCATTGATTTTAGTTGGATATCTATTGGTTCAAATGTTATTTTCACCAAAAAAGTCATGAACAGGAATAGGAAGGTAATAGGTAACAAGAAAGGGCATCAAAATTGGAAAATTTTCTAACTTCTTATGTCAGATATTCATGAAGTGGCTTTAATTTGGGTATGTAATTTTGTGATAATATTACCTATATTTAAATGTAAATCTGTATTAAAAGGTATATTTCATTATTTAAGTTGAAATTTATATTTCAAAGCAAGATATATATGACTTTAATGTTGTTTTATTTTGAAATTACCAGTTAAATATTTTAGTTACTATTGCTCTCTCTTAGTAGCTAATCATGATAACTATATGGAAAACCTTTAGTTAATATTAAAACACATTTTTTGGGATATTTATAAGAAAGAAACTATTTTTTAGTTTTGTTTTTCTCTTTTAAAGATAATTATGACTTGGATCCTGCATCTGAATTAGGAGAAGATTTATTGAAACTTTACGTGAAACATTGTTGCCCAGATATTGATATTTATGTTGATGGAAAAAGTTTTAAAGCTCACAGGTAAATAGGCATGTGATTGATTTGGTGTCGTGGTTTGTGAAAGTAAAGTTTAAAGGGGTGGCTGTCTCTTTCTAGCACAGTGGTTTTCAAGCTCTGATTCATAAAAGTCACAGAGGTGTCATGGTTGTACCTCAGGGAGCCCCTGACAGGGGAAGAGGTTGTACATCGGGTAGAGTTTTTTGCCCGCAGGTTCACATAGGCACACATATCCCTTCCCCAGACATGTTCGCATGTTTTAGCCAGAGCGAATTTCTACTTTGCATTGGGCATGAACCTAAGATTTCATTAGAAGGAAATATTCTATTGCCTAAAATAGGTTTGAAAGCCACTGTCACAGAAAATGTAATTAAATGCAATTTTTAATTTCACAGGCATTATAGTATTGAAAATTATTATTTCTATTTGAATGACATATATTTTCTCTGGATGCATTTTGGTTCAAAGTCTTTGATTCAGAATAGATATTCTTATGAATAGCATTGATTAGAAGGCTTAGTATTTCAATGTACTTTGAAAAAACCATTATCATGCTTTAGAATTGGGTTGCTTCAACATTCTGGGCTTTTAGATTTCAAATTAAAGCCTGCTCTTTTTTGCAAGTAACTAAAATCTGCTTAAAAGAAGAAAAATTTTTAATAAGAAATACAGATTTTTGTTTGGGAACTCAAGGGAAAGACGTACATCTGAGCCTCACAATGGACAAAAAATGGAACCAGAACACTGAGGAGCCCAGTGTTCTTCCTCCCTCTCTTTGTGTTTAAATAGAATGTCAATAAGTTATTCTGGTGCTTCTGAAGAGGAAGAACCAGGCTATTTGCAATGGCAAGAACCAGTCTTCTAGGCTCAAGGGTGCACATTCTTAGTGAAATTAGCAATGGGTTTAGATTATAGGATTCAACTATGCCAACAGTACTGATGTTTGTGCTCTCAAACTTCATATTGGCTTTGCCAGTTAATTGACAGCATTACCTTGCTAAACTCTAGGATTCCCAGTTTCAGTCAGACTACCATTCACAATTTGAGCTTTTCTCTGGGGAACATGTATTTTATAATTATAAGTACATACATATGCACATTTTTCCAATTTTTATGAAATCTGCATTATATATATAGTAAAATACAGGATATAATACAGATTTAGTAATATGTTTTCCATATCATGGATATATATTTCCAAATATTGTGTGCATATGTGTTTGTTTGTTTGCTTCTCTCATTCTTTTTTATGGGGGGGCAACACAGTTTTATTTTAAAAATTAATTTAATTTTATTTTGTGTTCAGGTTTTTCTTGAAACCACAGGGGGATCATACCAAAGTTTTACTTATAGAGCCCAAAGGTTATTGTTGTCATACGGGGAAAGCAAGACCTTGTGATCATTTGCAATATATCCTCAAACAGTGTCTATATTTGGCCTCTCTGTGTGCTGCCTGACAGTGGACTGTTTTAGGAACTGGATCTAGAATATTAGGTTTGCATTTCAGGAGAGCTCTTGCTCACACTTCTGGTTTATTTTGTTCACCTAGCAATAAAAAATAAATGTATATTAACTAGAAGGGCAGTTTCCTGAGCACATGTTACAAGAAGATCTGGCTTAATGTTTTCTACTACTTAGTACACTTCTGTGAGTTACAATGGCAAAATCTAAATCTCATTACCTTCCTACTCCAAACTGAACAACTCTCTTTTAGTACATAATTTTATTATTCAATTTAAGGAATATTATGTCAGTAGTTCAGAAGACATATATTCATGTCATGTAATTTAAAGCCCAGCATCAGACCTTTCTGAATTACTTCTTGTTCTAGCTGGTCAACGTTCACATTTATCTTAGTGGTGTGGCTAAAAATCTGTTTGTAATATGGCTGTTTTCATTTTTAAATTATATGTACTCATATATTGAAAGATAAGTGGAGGTACTAATAATTATCAGGATTTATGATCAGAATTATATTCACATTAGGGGTCTATTTTATAAATAGTTTGCTAGTATAATATGTCTAAATTGATGTGGTAATGAGGTAGTTTCTTCTTTTCTTGAGTCCCTGTCTGTTTTTCATGCTCTCTCTATACCTGGTTCTTCCAAGATTATCTCTCCCGTTGCTAGTTGCTCTGTCCAGTCTTTATCTTGATCCCTAGCTTAATGCCTGGAGCCCTTGATATGCAGTTTGATGCCAGTCACTTGCTTGTGGTGGCACAATTAAGCCAAAGAAGTTATTTTATAACAGAGTAATTAAGAGTGTGTGAACTGTGTGTGGAGCCTTTCTGTCTGGTTTTGAATTCTAGCCCTGCCGTCTTTTAGCTCTGTGAATTTGGGCAAGTCATTTAACCATTTTGTGCTTCAGATCTTCATCAAACAGGATATTCTCAAGGTACTCATCTCACAGGGTGATTATTAGGATTAAAATACTTTAAAGTACTATATAGGTGTTCGCTATCATCATCCAGGCAACAGGCCTTTGATAACAAGTTTTTGTGTAGAAAGTAGCAACAACCTGTATGCACTTATGGGGGACAAGCAGAGAAATGTGGCTTGAATCACTTACATTTCACCCCAATCCAAGAAGGGATGGAACAGCAGTGGGCCTTCAGGAAAAGTCAAATTTACTTTACTTTTTTCCATCTACACAGGCCTTTTCCCCTATGAAGCATATTCTACACTCTTCTCACATCTTTGTCCTTGTTTATCTCTAATACTTCTATTCAAAGGAGAAATGAAGAGAGCGCTTTTTATTTGAAAGGATGGGGGTTATAATAAATGGAGGACCCCCTTAGAATTCATTGATCCTGTTTTTATGTTACTCCTTTTCTGAGTACTGCTTCCTGGGATGCTACTACACATTACCTACTTTTGTAGACCTCTGTAACATTACTTTCCTGCCTGAATTGCTCTCATTCACCAGATGAGTAGTATCTGGATATTGTACATTTCTGTCTTTATTTCCTCCTATCATCTTCAGCCTACCCCTAAGTTCACACCTGACCCACTCTATTGGGGATCTCCCATTTTATGGCATTATTTATTATTGTAGTGTTTCCAGAGAAATTGAATCTGTTTCATTTTTAAGATTGTCTGTTGTACTTCTGTGTTCCATAATTAAGATTTTCTTGGGCTGATTTATTGAAATAGCATGGCAGTGATTCCTGATTTTAGCTTTGATGCTCAATCTGATATTCTTTCCAAAATGCCTTTCTTTTCAGTGCCTGATATTATAACATTAGATTTTTCATTCAGTGAGTTAAAGTATCCAACTCCCCTTTTAAAATGTAGATTTTTTTCTGAATATTTAGCAAATTGGCACTCAGTCAGAAGGTCAGTGTTCTAGTTTGTGCCATAGTATTAATCAGTTATATGTTTAACTGGAAGCTTTTCTAGAAGTGTATAGTTTAGTAATTCAGAAGTTAGTCTGGGTTTAGATTCTGACTCCATCATTTATGGAATGGTCAAGAAGTGCCTTCAAGTCTCAATTTCTTTATCTATGAAAAGAATAATAATAGTAATTATAGCATGGGATGGCTCTGGGGATTGAATGAGGTAATGCACACAAAATAACCT
Source organism: Vulpes lagopus (assembly GCF_018345385.1). NCBI lineage: Eukaryota > Metazoa > Chordata > Mammalia > Carnivora > Canidae > Vulpes > Vulpes lagopus. Next base: position 145,796,763 of record NC_054826.1, on the reverse strand, counting down.
AATAGCTGGCACATTATAAGCTTCTAGTGAATGTTAGTTGATATAAATATGTATTGGGTATCTGGAAGGGAGACACATTGTTGTGTCTTATACTTTATAGTAGAGGCTGGCAAACTATGGCTCAGATCTGGTCACTGCCCTCTTTTTATATAAAACAACAAAAAACAAGCATATGCAACAGTAACCTGTAAAGCCTGATATTTAAATCTGATATTTATTATCTGTCCCTTTACAGAAAAAGTTTGCTATCTTACTCAGATTGCCAGGAAGCCTTAATAATTATAAAATTCCAAATTACCATGCAATGAAGTGAGTCACTAACATCTTAATATTAATTACTTTGTTAGTAATAAGTGGTCAGCCATGTCCACTTGTGAGGTTTGATGTGATAACAATAGAAGGAAAACAGAAAATTCCTGAGTGCCACAGGCTTTTTTTTTTTTTTTTTTTTTGCCACAGGCTTTTAAGGGAGGTTGCAGTGGTGTACCAAAGCTAAAGGCACTGGGTGCCCGATGCAGTACAATCTCCTTGATTGAACTTGACAAAACTGCTCTTTAGATATTCTCTATAGAACATATTAACAGCACAGGAGGCAGAACTGTCAAGGTTTAGGAGGCTCTTCTCTGTATTTATATTTTTCCGTTCTTGTCATTGAGTTTGTGTCTTCTAAGAGTCACTTGGGTTGTTCCCAAACCTGTTTAATGCCATTTAACTTATCATTTTCACAGCATAACTTAATGAAATATTAAATAAATCAATGATATATGAGTATGAAAGAGTTTTTATGGGGCACCTGGGTAGCTCAGTCAGTTAAATGTTTTACTCTTCATTTTGGCTCAGGTCATGATCTCAGGGTTGTGGTATTGAGCCGCGTTGGGTTCTGCACTCAGTGTAGAGTCTGTGTGAGATTTTCTTTCCTTCCCCTCTTCCCGCTGGTGCGCTCTCTCTCTAAAATAAGTAAATCTTAAAAGTATTTTAAAAAGTTAAAAAAAAGTTATTCCAGTACAAAATAAAGTGAATGAGAAGATTTAATAAAGAAGAGACATTTTAAAAATTGTTACTGAATTTAGTATAGATGGACAATGTAAAAGTTTGAGGGGGAATTTACAAAAATCTAAAATGATTCTATACATCAGGTGCTTCACAAAAGTTTTAGATTTCATTCTTCATTTTAGAGAAATTTGAATTCGAAATTATAGATGTATATACATATGGTTTTTGTGAGAAAAAAGAGGCTCTAATCAGTGAACTCACATTAAAAAAAGGATTGGCCTTATGGTGAAAGATTTGTGAATGAATCCATATGTATTCTTTTAAGAATTGGCAGATATTTTATTAAGATACAGTTTTTGGAAGTGGGACAGACATTCTAACTGGTCTTCAGGTACATTTGTTAATGATTGGTTGGTTGCAAGTGAGCATGAAAACAGTTTGGAGAATTTCAAAAGAGAAAGGATTGTTCAGTGTTAGGGGTAGAGAGGCTTTTTCTTTTCTTTTTTTATTTTTTATTTATTTTTTATTTATTCATGAGAGACACAGAGAAAGAGGCAGAGACATAGGCAGGGGGAGAAGCAGGCGTCCTGTGGGGAGCCTGATGTGGGACTCGATTCTGGAACTCCAGGATCATGCCCTGAGCTGAAGGCAGATGCTCACCACTGAGCCACCCAGGCATCCCCGGGTAGAGAGTTTTTTGAGACTGCTAATTTCCTGCAAGAAGTTAAGGTCATTATCAAGTGATTACTGGTGGTTTTCTCTCCATGAAGAGTATAGAAGTTTTTTTTTTTTTTTAGCATACTTCTACCTGTATAATTTGGAATTTCTGGAATTTTAATGCTCAGTAAAATGATTGTTTTATTGACATACAGTTGACTAATACAATATTGTATTAGTTTCAAGTGCATAACCGTGATTCAACAACTTATGTTATGCAGTGCTCACCACAATAAGTGTAGTTACCACTGTCCCCATACACAGTCATTACAATATTAGTGACTATATTTCCTATGTTGTACTTTTCCATATTTATTTTTAAGTTATTATAAAATGATTATGACATATACAAATAATTAAATTCTCTTAATTATTTTTGATTAGCCAAACAACTATCAGTTCTAATTTTGTTGGATAATAGGGCATCCATCCATTACACTTTACAAATAATTTTTTTACTTAGGAAGGCTAATCTTATGAAAGCTTTAATCAATGGATGTCAAAATGGATGTCTTAAGAAAAAGCTCTTTGCTTTTTTGAAAGTATGTGTTCTCTAAGATGCTTGCAAAGATGTGCAGTGAGTAATAGTGACAACTCCAAAAAGTTTGATTCACTACCCTGGGTTTAACTTTATTTAGTTATATAGAAATAATTTAAAAAGTATTCTTGGAGCAAGAGTACTTAAAAAAACAAAATAACAACAACAACAACAAAAACAGTCTTAGTGAAAAATTCCTTCTTTAGAGCTTCCCCAAGTAATCCAGGCCATTATTCTGCCTGGAGTAGTGAATCTAGTTCAGCTAACATCAGGAAGTATTGAATAGCAAGCAATGTGCTAATGCAAGAGCAAGGGGGAAATTAGGGCATCTTGACAGAGCCAGAAGCAGAAGCAGCCTTGTCAGTTGAGATTAAATTTAATCAAAAGGAGAAAAATGTTTTTTGGCATGTTGAAGAATGAAAAATCTGGCAAAGATTTTTAATATGCTGTGCCATCTCATAGCACTTTTTTAAAAATGTAGGCTCCACGCCCAGTGTAGAGCCCAGTGTAGGGCTTGAACTCATAACCTCGAGATCAAAACCTGAGTTAAGACCAAGAGTTGGATGCTTTACTGACTGAGACACCCAGTCACCTTATACAGCATTTTTTTTTCATGCAGCTTTCTTTTCTTTCTTTTCTTTTCTTTTCTTTTCTTTTTTCTTTTTTTTCTTTTCTTTTCTTTTCTTTTTTCTTTTCTTTTCTTTCTTTTCTTTCTTATTTTTCATGAGATACACAGAAAGAGAGAGGCAGAGACATAGGCAGAGGGAGAAGCAGACTCCATGCAGGGAGTCTGATGTGGGACTTGATCCCAGAACTCCAGGAGCCGAAGGCAGACCCTCAACTGCTAAGCCACCCAGGCCTCCCCATATAGAATTATTTTTAAACTGAGGCTTGTATCTAATTAAGTAGGAATATTTTCGAAGTTTCTGTCTTAAAGTTGGGGAAATTGTTTAAGTCTCAAATGCTTTTAATCTTACTTAAAGGAAATAGCATGCTGTATTAGTGCAAATATTCTGAGAAGCAGACATGAGGATAGGGTTTATACTTGCAAGAAATTTAGTAGGCTAAATGCATGTGAGAGAACATGGTAAGGAACCCAGGGGTGACTGAAGGAGCTGTCAAACTTCTGTGTTGATCTGCCTATGGAAGGAACAGGAAAAGGAAGGAAGCTTGGGTAGTATTTGTCTTAGGCTACAGTGAAGTTCTGAGGAAAATCAGCAGAGTGTTAGAAAGTTCCCAGGCCAAGGTCACCCATCAGAAAAGGCCCTATCTCTCTGGAATAGTGTCCTGGATGTCCTCAGTCACTAGTAGAGAACAGCCTGTGGGAAAGCCTTGGTACCCATGTGGTAACGAATGCAGGGTGCCCTACTGGAGCCATTGGTCAGTTATGCAGTCAAAGATCAGAGAGATGCATTCTCATGCCTGCCACACATGTAAGTTATGACATGCTATATGTTTATACAGGTATACCTCCTATTGCGTTTGGCTTTATGGTGCTTTGCAGATGGTATGAGTTTTGTTGTTATTGTTGTTTTGTTTTGTTTTGTTTTGTTTTGTTTTAAAGGAGAAGACTTTTTTTATTTTTTTTTTATTTTTTTTTTATTTTTATTTATGATAGTCACAGAGAGAGAGAGAGAGAGAGAGGCAGAGACACAGGCAGAGGGAGAAGCAGGCTCCATGCACTGGGAGCCTGATGTGGGATTCGATCCTGGGTCTCCAGGATCGTGCCCCGGGCCAAAGGCAGGCGCCAAACCGCTGCGCCACCCAGGGATCCCCTTGTTTTGTTTTTGTTTTTGTTTTACAAATTGAAGATTCATGGCAACCTACAGCAAACAAGTTCAATCAGTGCCACTTTCCCAACTGCCATTTGCACACTTCATGTCTCTGGTCACATTTTGGTAATCCTTGCAATATTTCTTTTTTTTTTTTTTCATTATTTGTTGTGGTGATCAGTGATCTTTGATGTTATTATTATAATTGTCTTGGAGTGCCACAAACTACACCCATAAAAACATGGCAAACTTAATTGATATGTATTGTGTTTGTTCTGACTTCTCTCTCAATCAGCCATTCCCTTATCTTTCTCCCTTTCCTCAGGCTTCCCTATTCCTTGGGACACAACAGTATTGAAATTAGGCCAGTTAATAACCCTACAATGGATTCTAAGTGTTCAAGTGAAGGGAAGAGTTGCACATCTCTCACTTTAAATCAAAAGCTAGAAATTATTAAGCTTAGTGAGGAAGGCATGTTGAAAGCCAAGACAGGTTGAAAGCTAAGCCTCTTTTGCCAAACACTTAGCCAAGTTGTGAATGCCAAGGAAAAGTTATTGAAGGAAATTAAAAGTGCTACTCCAGTGAACAAACAAATGTTAAGTGAAACAGCCTGATTTTTGAGATGGAGAAAGTTTTAGTGGTCTGGATGGAAGCTCAAACCAGCCATCACATTCCTTTAAGCCAAAGCCTAATCCAGAGTAGGGTTTTTTTTTTTTTTTTTTTTTAAATTTTTATTTATGATAGTCACACAGAGAGAGAGAGACAGAGACACAGGCAGAGGGAGAAGCAGGCTCCATGCACCGGGAGCCTGACGTGGGATTCGATCCCGGGTCTCCAGGATCGCGCCCTGGGCCAAAGACAGGCGCCAAACCGCTGCACCACCCAGGGATCCCCCAGAGTAGGGTTTTAACTCTCTTCAATTCTATGAAGACTCAAAGAGGTGAGGAAGCTGTAGAAGCAAATTTTGAAGCCCGTAAAGGTTGGTTCATGAGGTTGAAGGAAAGAAATTGTCTTCATAACATAAAAGTGCAGGGTGAAGGGAATCCCTGGGTGGCTCAGCGGTTTAGTGCCTGCCTTTGGCCGAGGGTGTGATCCTGGAGTCCCAGGATCGAGTCCCATGTTGGGCTCCCTGCATGGAGCCTGCTTCTCCCTCTGCCTGTGTCTCTGCCTCTCTCTGTGTGTCTTTCATGAATAAATAAATAAAATCTTAAAAAAAAAAAAAAAAAGAAGTGCAGGGTGAAGCGCCAAGTGCTGGTGTAGAAGCTATAGCAAGTTATACAGAAGATCTAGCTAAGATAATTCATGAAGGTGGCTACACTCAACTACAGATTTTCACAGATTTTATTCTTTTGGAAGATGTAATCATATTTGCAAATGATATATTTGGTAATGGATTAGTATCCAAAATCTATGTAGAACTTATCAAATTCAACTCCCAAACAACAAATAATCTAGTTAAGAAATGGACAGAAGACATGAATAGGCATTTTCCCAAAGACATACAGATAGCTAACAGACACATGAAAAGATGCTCAACACATGACTGAGGCGGAGCAGCAGTAGCTCATCGACAACCACTTCCTCTTCGATAAGCCCATGTCACCCCTGCTCCTGGCCTCGGGCATGGCCTGCGACTGGCCAGATGCCTGTGGCATCTGGCACAATGACAATAAGACCTTCCTGGTGTGGATCAACGAGGAAGACCACCTGCAGGTCATCTCCATGCAGAAAGGGGGCAACATGAAGGAGGTGTTCACTCGGTTCTGCAACGGCCTCACCCAGATTGAAACACTTCGAGTCAAAGAATTATGAATTCATGTGGAACCCTCACCTGGGCTACATCCTCACTTGCCCATCCAACCTGGGCACAGGCCTGCGGGCAGGTGTGCACATCAAGCTGCCCCTCCTGGGCAAGCATGAGAAGTTCCTGGAGGTGCTCAAGCGGCTGGGGCTTCAGAAACGAGGCACAGGTGGTGTGGACACAGCTGCTGTGGGTGGTGTCTTTGATGTCTCCAACGCAGACCGCCTGGGCTTCTCAGAGGTGGAGCTGGTACAGATGGTGGTGGATGGTGTGAAGTTGCTCAGCGAGATGGAGCAGCATCTGCCACCACCACCAGCCCCGCTGCTTCCTAACTTATTGCCCGGGCAGTGCCCACCATGCATCCCTCTGTTGTTCGCCACTTGGCAGCTGAGCCCTTAGCCTTGCTGTAGAGACTTCTGTCACCCTTGGTAGAGTTTATTTTTGTGACGGCTAAGATGTTGCTGATGCTGAAATAAACTAGGGTTTCGGCCTGCTACTACCAGTCCAAAAAAAAAAGATGCTCAACATCATTCATCATCAGGAAAATACAAATCAAGTACAATGATATATTACCTCACACCTGTCAGAACGGCTAAAATTAACAATACAGGAAACAACAGTTGTTGGTGAAGATTTGGACAAAGGAGAACCCTCTTACCTTGTTGGTGGGAATGCAAACTGGTGTAGCCACTCTGGAAAACTGTATGGAGGTTCCTCAGAAAGTTAAAAATAGTACTACCCTATGATCCAGCAATCATACTAATAGATATTTATCCAAAGGATACAAAACTACAGATTCAAAGGGGCACATGCACCCCAGTGTTTAGCAGTAGTATCAACAATAGCCAAATTTTATGGAAAGAGCCCAAATATCCAGCAACTGATGAATAAAGAAGATATGATACACACACACACACACACACACACACACACACACAATGGAATATTACTCAGCCATCAAAAAGAATGAAAGCTTGCCATTTGCAATGATGTGGATGGAGCTAGAGTGTATTGTGCTAAGCAAAATAAGTCAAAAAAAGAATTACTGTATGATTTTACTCATGTGGAATTTAAGAAATGAAACAAGTGAACATGGGGTGGGGGAGAGAGAGAGGCAAACCAGAAAACAGGCTTTTTGTTTAATTACAGAGAAAAAACTGAGGATTACTAGGAGGGAGGTGGGCAGGGGATTATATACAGACAAAACTTAATTCCTGTCATTTCTGGAGCTCTTTTTCTCATAACTCCCTCCTCCATTGTATTGTGCCCCATAAATTCCATCTGACTTATCCTCCTGAAGCTCCTATATTAGTCTTCTCAACTCAGGAAGACAACCAGGCTCTTCTTGTGTTTGTTCTCCCTATGCCATGATCTACAATTTGTTTCCAGGAAGAAAAGTATCATAACTATAGGACTTACCTAATTAGTTTTCCCTCTTTTAGGAATCAGTCCTATACTACCTTTTTTTTTTTCCAGTGTCATATTTTATTCACTTTTCTACTTGTTAATGTAGAAAAGTTACCTTTCAAAAGTGGAAGCAGAATCCCTAATATTTTTAAAAAGGTTTTATAAAAAAAAATAAATAAATAAAAAAATAAAAAGGTTTTATTTATTCATGAGAGACACAGAGAGAGAGAGGCAGAGATATAGGCAGAGGGAGGAGAAACAGGCTTCATGCAGTGAGCCCGATGTGGGACTCAATCCCAGGATTCCAGGATCATGCCCTGAGCCAAAAGGCTGTCATCCAACCATTGAGCCATCCAGGCATCCCTAATTTTTTTAAGACTTTATTTATTTATTTATTTATTTATTTATTTATTTATTTATTTATTTATTTTTATTCATTCATTCATTCATTCATTCATGAGAGACACAGAACGAGAGGCAGAGACACAGGCAGAGGGAGAAGCAGGCTCCATGCAAGGAGCCCAATGTGGTACTCGAACCTGAGCCAGAGGCAGATGCTCAACCACCCAGGCATCCCTTTAATTTTTTTCTTAATATCCTTTATTTTTTAGGACAGAAAAACTGGGAAGAGTACAGAGAATTCTCATATGCCCTCACGCAGTTCCCATATTATCAACATCTTTTATCTACATTTAGTGTAGTACATTTGGTACAATTAACCAACATTGAGACCTTATTAACTAAAGTCCATAGTTTATTCAGAATTCTATAGTTTTTGCCTAATATCTTTTTTTCCCCCGGGTCCCATCCAGGATGCCACATTACGTTTAATGGTCATGTCTCTTTAGGCTTCTCTTAGCTGTAACAGTTTCATAGACTTTACTTGTTTTTGATGACTTGGACAGTTTGAGCTCTGGGCAAGTATTTTGTAGAAATATTCCTCAATTGGAGTTTATCTGATTTTTTAAAAGATTTTATTTATTTATTCATGAGAGACACACAGAGAGAGAGAGAGAGAGGCAGAGACACAGACAGAGGGAAAAGCAGGCTCCCTGTAGGGAGCCTGATGTGGGCCTTGATCCCAGGACCCTGTGATCACAACCTGAGCCGAGGGCAGACGCTCAACCACTGAGCCACCCAGGCGTCCCTATCTGAATTTTTTCACCATTAAATAGGTTATAGGTTTTGGTGAGGAAGTTCAAAAGGATAAAGTGTCATTTCTTATTATATCATTTCGTGGGTACATGTAATGGTAGTGACTTATTACTGTTGATGTTAACCTTGATCACCTGGCTAAGGTAGTTTTTGTTTGATTTTTGCACTGTAAAGTTATTCTCATCACCATCCCCAATCTCCCATTTGCACACTATACTCTCTGGAAAGAACTGTATATAGCCCACACTTAAGGGATGGGAGTTAGGGCTCACCTTCTTGAGGGAATAGTATGTATCTAAATTATTTGGAATTCTTTTGCACAAGAAATTTGCATCTTTTCCCCATTTATTTATTCAGTCATTTCTATATATCAGTATATACAGAAATTCAGGAGTGATTCAGCAGATCTTATGATAAAGGACAGAACAGAGTGGACAAACAGAAACTAAGCTGCAGAGCACTGAGCAGAGGCTTTTGATGAAAAAGGAAAAGTCTTGCACACTGAACTATAATGATATGGACAGTACAGGATAACCAGAGGTGGAGCCAGGGCCTCACCACTATGGAAGAGTATCTACTGAGGCTGCAGACTGGCCCAGGAGTGGCATCATGCTGTTGGGATGGCCATCCTCAATAAGCTTCTCCTTGAAACACAACTGCAGCTGTATTCTGCATCACTGGAAATGGCAATATTATATTAACTCTGTTGGTCTATGGAAAAAAAAATTTATTTTGTACTTTGACTTACATTTTGTGCTTTGGTTTGTAATTTGGCTTATACTTTACTTTAGCTTATTTATTTTATTGCTGAAACTGTTCCAGCTTTAGCTACAGGAGTTCTTTCAATGTGTTCTTATATCCCTTTAACAACCCCCACATCATTGTGTGTGTGTGTGTGTGTGTGTAGCATTTCCTTACTTTTTGACACTAAAAATACTCTAAGCTCATCTGTCCTAGAATCAACCATTTCTCTAATGAACCCTGGTTCTTTTATTCTAATGGAATTAGAAACTAGTATCTGGATACTGGGTGTGCTTGTTGCTGTTTTCTTTTAGGTCCTCTCAGCCGACAGAGCAAAGAAATATATGTGTTATATTCACCGGCATATATGCACGTATCTATAAATATTTCTATATGAATCCATCTTTATATTAAGCTAAGTATAAATTCATATTGATGTCTCCAATACTAATCTGCCACCACATAGATCATCCTAGTCTACTCCCTTACTTGTTTGTAATCTTCTATAACAGTGACAAGCTTGGCTTTCATATTCCAATATCTAGTACTTAATTGTTCTAGTATACACACACACACACACACACACACACACATATACATACATACATAATGGTTTTAGAATTGATAATCTCAGGGACACCTGGGTGGCTCAGTGGATTGAGCATCTGCCTTTGGCTCAGGTCGTGATCCCGGAGTCTTGGGATGGAGTCCCACATCTGGCTTACTGCAGGGAGTCTGCTTCTCCCTCTACCTATGTCTCTGCCTCTTTCTTTGTGCCTCTCATGAATAAATAAGTAAAATCTTAAAAAAAAAAACAAAACAGAATTGTTAATCTCTATTTTATGAGAAACAGCTTCACCAACTGGTGTACAGTGTTTGTATTTGGTTCTTTTGTCTTTATTCTTGTAGTCTGTACTCATTTCCAAAGTTATTTAGGCCAGGACCTTCCTTCTCCACTCCCTTCAGTGAGGTTATTTCATACATTTGTAATGCAGTTAGATTCTTTTGTAACAGACTGCATTTCATCCCAGGGTCCCCTGACCTCCTCCAAAATATTTTGTCTTTACATACCTTAAAGTTCACTTGTGCTTAAAGTTTTTTTGGTTTTTATAAATGGATATTGTCCTACATCTACCATTGCAGTTATCATACAGAATAGTTTCACCTAAAACTTTCCTGTGATTGATGCCCTCCCCAAATTTCTGGCAATTTTCAAAATTGTCTTCACAGTTTTGGCTTTTCCAGAATGTCATATAATACAATCATACAGTATGTAGCCTTTTCAGAATAGTTTCTTTTGCTTAGAAATATGCATTTAAGATTCATCCATGTTTTTGTGTGGCTTGAGAGCTAATTCCTTTTTTATCACTGGATAATGTCTGTTGTTAAGAATATACCACAGTTTATTGATTCACCTGTTGAGGGACATTATAGTTGCCTTAGACTTGGTGATTTTATTTTATTTTATTTTTGACTTTTTTTATTTTTAAGATTTTATTTATTTATTCATTAGAGACACAGAGAGAAAAAGAGAGGCAGAGACACAGGCAAAGGGAGAAGCAGGCTCCATGCAGGGAGCCTGATGTGGGACTTGATCCCGGGACTCCAGGATCACGCCCTGGGCCAAAGGCAGGCGCCAAACTACTGAGCCACCCAGGGATCCCTGTTGCAAACATTTGTATGCAAGTTTTTTGTGGGCGTAATTTTCAGATCAGCTGGTTAAATAGGATATGATTATCAGATCGTCTGATAAGATTATGTTCAACTTGGTAAGAAACTGCCAAACTATCTTTCAAAGTGGCTGTGCCACTTGCATTCCTTCCTTCCTTCCTTCCTTCCTTCCTTCCTTCCTTCCTTCCTTCCTTCCTTCCTTCCTTCCTTCCTTCTTTCCTTCCTTCCTCCCTTCTTTCCTTCCTTCCTTCCTTCCTTCCTGTTTGTTTATGAGAGAGAGAGAGAGAGAGAGAGAGATTGAGAAAGCAAGCATACCCATGAGCTGGGAGGGCAGGGGGAGAGGGAGAGAGAGAAAAGAATCTTAAGCAGACTTTACTCCCAGTGCGAAGCCTGATGTGTGGGGCTCGATCTCACAACCCTGAGATCATGACCTGACCTGAGCTGAAATCAAGAATCAGTAACTCAACTGACTGAGCCACCCAGGCACCCCCTACTTGCATTTCTACTAGCAGTGAGTGAGAGTTCCTTTTGGTTCTCATCCTCATCAGTAATTGATACTGTCGGTTTTCTGGATTTCAGTCATTCTAATAGATGTGTACTTATATCTCATTTTACTTTACTTTTTTTTTTTTTTTAGTTTTTAAAAGAAATTTAAGTAGGTTCCACACCCAACATGGAGCTCAAACTCACAACTCTGAGATCAAGAGTCATATGATCTACCAACCAAGGTAGCCAGGCGCCCTCATTTTACTTTTTATTTCCCTAATGCCAGAGGATCTTTGTGTTTTAGTTCTTTTTTAAAATTTTATTTATGAGAGACACACAGAGAGAGGCAGAGACATAGGCAAAAGGAGAAGCAGACTCCCCGATGGAAGCCAGATGCAGGACTTGATACCAGGGTCCTGGGATCACACCCTGAGCCAAAGGCAGACGCTCAACCACTGAATCACCCTGGCGCCCCAATGCCAGAAGATCTTGAGGATCTTTTCTTTTTTTTTTTTTTTAATTTTTTTTTTTTTTTAGTTTTTATTCATTTATGATAGTCACAGAGAGATAGAGAGAGGCAGAGACACAGGCAGAGGGAGAAGCAGACTCCATGCACCGGGAGCCTGACGTGGGATTCGATCCCGGGTCTCCAGGATCGCGCCCTGGGCCAAAGGCAGGCGCCAAACCGCTGCGCCACCCAGGGATCCCGAGGATCTTTTCATACAATCAGTTGCCATCTGTATATCACTGGGAGTTTTTTGTTCATATCTTTTGCTCATTTTTCAAGTGGGTTGTTTGTTGTCTAATGTTGGGTTTTAAGAGTTCTTTCATATTTTGGATAGAAATCTAGTATCTGAAATGTGATTTGTAAATACTTTCTCCCTGAGCCCTGTCTTTTCATTCTCTTAACAATGTCTTCTACAGAGGAAAAGTTTTAAATTTTTTTGAGTTAAAATTGACATGTTGTATTTGTTTCAGATGTTCAACAACCATTTAATATTTGTATACATGGTGAAGTGATCACCACACTGAGTCTATTTACCATCCGTCACCATGCAAAGTTACAAAATTTTTTTTTTTTCCTTGTGATAAGAACTTTTAAGATTTACTTTTCTGGCAACCTTCAAATATATAATAAAATATTACTGACTAGTTTCCATGCTTAAGTTTTTAAGTTTAATAGAATCCAACTTATCAGTTTTTTCTTCTATGGATTGTACTTTGATATTGTACTATATTCTTCACCAAACCCAAGATCCTATGTTGGTGTTTTCTTCTAGAGGTGTAGGGTTTTATATTTTACATTTAGATCTCTGATCAATTTTGAGTTAATTTTTGTGTAAGTTAAAGATCTGTATCTAGGTTTACTTTTTTGTATGTGGGTGTCTGATTGTTCCAGCACTATTTGTTGAAAAGACTGACCTTTCTCTATTGGTGTTTTCGTCAAAACTCTGTTAACTATATTTGTGTAGCTCTATTTCTGGCCTCTGATCTGTGTTGATTCTGTCTTGAGTACTGTTACTGTACAGTTACTCTTGAAATCAGGTAGTCTGAATCCTCCAACTTTGTTCTTCTTTTCCAGTATTGTTATAGCTATTTTTGGTTCTTTGCATTTCTGTATAAATTTTAGAATCACTTTGTCAATACCTACAAAATAACTTTCTGAGATTTTGATTGGAATTGCCTAAATTTTTAATTTTTAAAATCATAAATTGGTGTTGAATTTTGTCAACTGCTTTATATCTATTTTAATGACCACAACTTTTTAATTTTGTTAATGTGCTAAATTATATTGCTTGATTTTGAAATATTAAAGCAATCTTGTATTCCTACAATAATTTCAACTTGATTGTGATGTTTTATTCAATGTATTTATTGCTGGATTCAGTTTGCTAATATTTTGTTGAATATATTTGCATCTATATTTCTCTCTTTTTTTTTTAAATTTTATTTATTCAAAAAAAAATTTTATTTATTCATGAGAGACACACACACAGAGAGAGAGAGAGGCACAGACACAGAGAGAAGCAGGCTCCATTCCATGCAGGGAGCCCAATATGGGATTCGATCCCGGGTCTCCAGGACCACACCCGGGACTATGAAGGTGGTGCTAAGCCACTGAGCCACCCGGGCTGCCCTGCATCTATATTTCTGAGAGAAATTTTTAGGTTTAGGTCTCAAGGTTATGTTAACTTATAAAATGAGTTGGAAAGTATTTTTTCTTGTTTTTCTATTTATTATTTTAATAAAACTTTGAGTAAGATTAATTTTATATCTTCCTTAAAAGTTTATTTGACTTTATTGGGGAAGCCATCTTGGCCTGTAATTTTCTATATTAAGTTTTATTTTTATTCTGCTTTTTACAATTAAGTTTATTATATTTAGAATTAACATATAATCAAATTCAGAGAGTTAAAAGTCTAATTTGAGGAGTTTTTTAAACTAAAAAATATTTAAAGATTTTGTTTATTTATTGGAGAGAGAGAGTGAGGGAAACAGCATGAGTGGGAGCGTGGGAGGAGAGTAGCAGAGGGAGAAGGACAAGTAGACTCCCCACTGAGCAGAGTCCTGGATGTGGGGCTCCATCCCAAGACTCTGGGATCATGACCTGAGCCAAAGGCAGATGCCCAGCCAACTGAGCATGTAGTTATGTGAGCATGATATATGGTTATCATACAGGGTTACATTAATTTCAGATGTACAATATAATGATTCAACAATTCTGTACATTACTCAGTATTCATCATGATAAGTGTACTCTTAATCCCCCTTAGCTACTTCACTCATCCTCCTCCCCTCCTCCCCTCCTCCCCTTCTCCCCTCTGGTAGTCATCTGTTCTCTCTAAGAGTTAAGGGTCTACTTTTTGGTTTGTGGATTTTTTCTTTCTTTCTTTTGTTTCTTAAATGCTACATATGAGTGGAATTATACGGTATTTGTCTTTCTCCAACTGGCTTATTTCACTTAGCATTACACTGTCTGGCTCCATCCATGTTGTTGCAAATGGCAAGATGTCATTCCTTTTATATATAGCATATATATAAAAATACACACTTCTTCTTTATCCAATCATCTATCAGTGAAAACTTGGGCTTCTGCCATAATTTGGCTATTGTAGATAATACTGCTGTAAACATTGGGTGTGTATATCTCTTTGAATTAGTATTTCTGTATTCTTTTTGTAAATACCTACTAGAGTAATTGCTTTAATATTGTAGTTTAGTAGGGTTGTAGGGTAGTTTTTTTTTTTTTAACTTTTTTAGGAACCTCCATACTGTTTTCCACAGTGGCTGTACCAGCTTGCATTCCCACCAACAGTGCACAAGGTTCTTTTTCTGCATATCCTCATTGACACTTGTTGTTTCTCATGTTTTTTATTTTAGCCATTCTGACAGGTGTGAAGTGATATCTCATGTGGTTTTGATTTGTATTTTCCTGATGATGAGTGCTGTTGAGCATCTTTTCATGTGTCTTTTAGCTATCTATATGTCTTCTTTGTAGAAATGTCTGTTCATATCTTCTGTTCATTTTTAACTTGGATTATTTGCTCTTTTGGTGTTGTGTAAGTTCTTTATATATTTTGGGTACTGTTTATTGGATATATCATTTACAAATATCTACTCCCATTCTGTAGGCTGTCTTTCAGTTTTGTTGATTATTTCCTTTGTTGTGCACAAGTTTTTATTTTGATGTAGTCTCAATAGTTTTTTACTTTTGTTTCCCCTGCCTCAGGAGACATACCTAGGAAAATGTTGCTATGGCCAATGTCAGAGTAATTAACCACCTGTGCTCTCTCCAGGATTTTTGTGGTTTCAAGTCTCACATTTAGGTCCCTAATCCATTTTGAGTTTATTTTTGTGTATGGTGTGAGACAGTGGTCCAGTTTCATTCTTTTGCCTGTAGCTGTCCCATTTCCCCAAACCATTTGTTAAAGAAACTGCCTTTTTCCCATTGCATATTCTTGCCTCCCTTGTTGAAAATTAATCTTTGTCCCGATTACTTATGGGTTTATTTCTGGGTTTTCTATTCTGTTCCATTGATCTGTGTGTCTGTTTTTGCCAGTACCATATGTTTTGATTACTATAGCTTTATAGAATATCTTGAAATCTGGGATTGTGATACCCCCTATTTTGTTCTTCTTTTGCAGAATTGCTTTGTCTATTTGGGATCTTTTGTAATTCCATATACATTTAAGATTATTTGTTCAAATTTCATGAAAAATGCTGTTGGTGGTTTGATAGGGACTGCATTAAATCTATAGTTTGCTTTGGGTAGTATAGATATTTTAACAATTTTTGTCCTTCCAATTCATGAGCATGGTGCATCTTTCCATTTGTTTGTGTTATCTTCATGTTCCATGTTTATAATTTTCAGAGTACAGGTCTTTCATGTCCTTGGTTAGGTTTATTCCTAGATATTTTATTATTTTTGCTATAATTATAAATGGGATTGTTTTCTTAATTTCTCTTTCATATACTTCATTAGTAGTATATAAGAATGCAGTGGATTTCTATATATTAATTTTATGTCCTGTGACCTTATTGAATTCATTTATCAGTTCTAGTAGGTTTTTGATGGGCTCTTTAGGGTTTACTATATGTAGTATGTCATCTGCAAATAGTGACAGTTTTACTTATTCCTCATCAATATGGATGCCTTTTATTTATTTTTTCTTGTCTGATTGCTATGGCTAGGACTTCTAGTACTATGTTGAATAAAAGTGGTGAGAGTGGACATCCTTTTCTTGTTTCTGATGTTAGGGAAAAGGTCTCGGTTTTTCACCATTGAGCATGATAGTAGCTGTGTTTTTTATATATGGCCCTTATTATGTTGAGATATGTTCCCTCTAAACTTACTCTGTTGAGGGTTTTTATCATAAGTGAATGTTGTACTTTGTCAAATGCTTTTTCTGCATCTGTTGAAATGATTTTATGGTTTTTATCCTTTTTCATGTTGGTGTGATATATCGCTTTGATTGACTTGCAGTTACTGAACCACCCTTGCATTTGCATCTTGGTAATAAATCCCACTTGATCATGGTGAATGGTTTTTTAAAAATATATTTTTGATCTGGTTTGCTAATTGTTGAGGATTTTTCCATCTGTGTTCATCAGAGATACTGGCAATTGCCTCAGTGGAAAAAAGTTACCTAAAATACTTGGATGAGCTCTTTTGTCTTCTCTCTTAGAAGTTGTTTCAAAATCTACCATGATGGTATATTCCTGATGCCTTCAAATCAATCTTGCTTAAAAAAAAAACTATATTTATATATTTATATATTTATGTATATGGCTGTATTTATATGTATTTCCCTTTTTTTCTTAACTATTTTTAAAAAGATTTATTTATTTATTCATGAGAGACACAGGCAGAGGGAGAAGCAGGCTTCTTGCAGGGAGCCTGATGTGGGACTCGATTCCAGATCCTGGTATCATGCCCTAAGCTAAAGGCAGACGCCCAACCACTGAGCCACCCAGGCATCCCTTTCTTAGCTATTTTGAAGAATGTTGGTCTGAGATAACCCAGTAAGGCATTGCCAGAAGTGTATTTTTCTTCTCCATGTCCCTCTCCATTCTTCTATACCATCCACTAGAATATAATATTGTTTTGTGTATCTCATTTACTGCTGTATTCATAGCACTTAGAATAGTGCCTAGCACAAAACAGAAGTCAGTAGACATTTGTTGAATTAAAGAGTGAATGGACATTTTATGTGAGAATATAGAATAGAAATTCAAAAGAAAATATCTATCTTGTCATTTCTCCCATCTAAGATATGGGTGTTCTTTAGCATAATTAGGTGAGTTCTGAACTTGAACTCAGGACCTTTATAGTTTTAGTACCTTTCTTGTTGCTACTCTCTTAAAATGTTAATAAATAACATCTTTTGTTCTTTATTTCTCCATTTGCAAATGATTTATTACTCTCTTATTCATGAAAATAGTTTCAATCATTGAAGGTAAAGAGTTTTCAAGGGGAAAAAATAAAAACATTAGAATTAACGTTTTAATTAAGTGATCAAAATATTTAAGTATAATCGGTTACCTGGATTGTTCAGTTGGTTAAGTGTAGAATTCAATTTCAGCTCAGGTTATGATCTCAGAATTGTAAGATCAAGCCCAATGTGAGGCTCCCTGCTGGGCATGAAGCCTGCTTAAGATTCTTTCTCTTTTCTCCTCCTCCTCTCCTTCCCTTTCCCACCCCCCCACCTCACGCATGCACATGCGCTCATTTTCTAAAAAACAAAATAAAAAAAAATTTAGGTATAAATATAGATGTGTAATTTTATTATTATTATAATCCTACCAATAAATGTAAACAAGACAAATAGATTACTATATTTTAAGAGGTAAAGATGAGTTTCATAAAAAATTATATCTTGCATAGTACATAAATGTTTACCTGTGTTTTCCACTCTCTTCCCTTTAGGGCCATTTTAAGTGCCAGATCTAGTTATTTTGCTGCAATGCTGAGTGGCTGTTGGGCTGAAAGCTCCCAAGAGTACATTACTCTTCAAGGGTAAGCATAATTTTTATAAGGCAACTTGACTACAAATACTCCTTCATACAAAGCACTTTTTATGGATCTTATTTCCCCATGTGTTCAATGGAATGTTTCTCATGTTTGTGGAATTCATTAAAGTACATCTTCTGAAAATGACATAGTAGGAAGCATTTAGTAATAGAGATAATGTGTTAGTCTTCTTAGACTGCTATAACAAAATACTACTACTGGGTTGCTTAAACAACAGAAATTTATTTTCTCGCAATTTGGCAAGATCAGAGTGCTAGCAAGTTTTGTGTCTTTGAGAGCTCTTACCTCAGGTTGCAGACAGCTAGTTTTTTGTATGTGCTTAATGGCCTTTCCTTACTGCATGGGGGCAAGGGGAGATGAAAATAGAGGGAGAGAGAGAGAACTCTCTGGTGTTTCTTCTATAAGGACACTAATTTTAGCACATTAGAGCAGGGCCTCACCCTGTTACCTCATTTAATCTTAATCCTTCATAAACCCTATTTCCAAATATAGCCACACTGGAGGATTAGGCCTTGGTATATCAATTTGGGTGGGTTGGGCTGTAAAAGGTAGTTTTGCTTCTTCTTCTTTTTTTTTTTTTTTTTAAAGAATAATTTGGATAGGTGTGGATTTCATTGACCTATTATGAGGCAATGGTGAATCTACACAATTGGTGGCAGTTTATGTAAACTGCCAAAATAGTTATTAAGAGATGAACTAGTACCTTAAATGATAAAAAGCAACCTTTTTTTTTTGGTCATAGATGATCCCTGCAAGATTCTATAGTATGGGGGAGGGCTTTCTCAGTAGGAAAATTGCCTAGGAGTTCTGAGGGAACCTCTCAGCTCTAGATCTTAGCCAGAGATTTGGGTGTGGAATAGTGATAGTGGTAATTTCATGACAATTGATGCACAGAAAGTATTGATAAATTCTTACCATTTATTTTGTCATCCTGACCTATAATCTTGATTCTTGGTTGCAGTCATCTGGTTCTCTTACTCTCTAGAACATATCTACAAATGCCTATCATTTTGTAATTTCTCACTCTATAAAAAAATGGAACTGTTATTTGTAAGAATATATAATGTGTTCTTATTTTGTTCTTTTTTTTCATATTTTATCCATTTAGTAGAAATGAAACATCTGCAAAAGGTCCTAACCCTGTTTTCTTCATACTAGGGCCTTTGAGATTATGTTTTAATTATACTACCACAGTTTTAATACACATATCCCTGTATTTTGCAACCTTTTTTTTTTTTTTTTTTTAAAGATTTGTAAAATGTATTTATTCATGAGAGACAACACACAGAGAGAGGCAGAGACACAGGCAGAGGGAGAAGCAGGCCCCATGCAGGGAGACGTGGGACTCCATCCCAGGTCTCCAGGATCAGGCCCTGGGCTGAAGGCCGCGTGCTAAACCGCTGAGCCACCCAGGCTGCCCTAAGATCTCTTTCTTTATGACAAATTTAAAATATCCACTGAATATAGAAAAAAAGAATAGTGCTAGTAGAGGCCAGAGTTTAAGTGTGCCATTCCTAGGGATAATCACATTGGTGTAATTTTGGAAACTTGTCCAGGGTCTGTGTTTCAGATATTTTAGACGTCATTTAAAAAAAAACCTGTCAATCCACTCCCATTAGAACTGAATTCAATAGAAATGTAAATGGAGAAGTAACAGTAGTTTGATTCAAAATGCAACTTTTGACATTCATTAAAAATCACATGATCCTGTGTAGTGAGATAAAAGTCAACAGAAGAGTATGATTATGAGATTTTTTTCTACAGCAGGGGAAAGTAATTTACAGAAAGCACATGTCTAATTTTTTTTTCTAGCAGAAATCTTAGTTCCTTGTAGGTTTAGTGACAGTTTTTATTATCTGATACCTATTATGTAGCTCTTTCTTCCTTTCTCCAAATAGATTCTGTCCACACCAGTAATAATAATACCTTATAGTAACACCATGTCTTTTTCTGGGCTTCTTCCACATTTACTATGCCCTTTAATTTTTAGAATCAGTCTTTGAGAGAGCAGGTGTATTCATATATTGCAGATGAGTAAAAGCAAGATCAGTTAAGTTAAATGTCTTCCTGGAGTCACCTGGTAAATAAGAGCTTATCCTGAATATAAATCACATGATTTGGGGGGACTTAATTCAGTGTCCATTCCACCATAGTCACTAAAGAATTTAAAAGTTTCCTATTGGAATGAGTTGGGTTCTTGAGCTAATGCACTAATTTAAACTAATTGTTTAAATCAATGATTTTTAAACTTCATCCCATAGGACCCTAAATGTTCCTGGTAGGTATGTTAGGGAACAGATGGCATGGGATAAGGATCTGAGGGAAAACTACATGGGGAAGGGCACTCCTTCGACCAGATATATTCCGCTTCTATCTGTTTTGTATTATTTAAGATGACCTCTGAGTTTAGCTATGGGAATAAGGGAAGTCCTTAGTCAGCCCTCATGAGTGATCAGATTAAACATTCAAAATACAAGGCTTTTAAAGATGAAGTCTGTTAAGAAGTGAGTAGACAAGAAACAAGTGGTATCATTAACTACTGGTCTCTACGACTTTACCTGTAATTTTCCATCCTTGATTATGATGGATGTGATGGATAATCTCCTGTTATAATATGGCTTGACTACCACTGACCAACTTTAGTAGCTTGCCCAAGAAAAAGCCAAATAGAAGTAGCCAAACTTGTTTCACAGTTCAATTTGTTTTTCCCTGGAATAAGCTACTGAAGTTGGTCAGTGGTAGTCAGAGAAAGACAAATATCATATGATTTCACTGTGAAATCTAAAACAAAACAAAGATACAGATGCAGTGAAACACCGGAACACCTGCACCCCGATGTTTATAGCAGCAATGTCCACAATAGCCAGACTGTGGAAGGAGCCTCGGTGTCCATCAAAAGATGAATGGATAAAGAAGATGTGGTCTATGTATACAATGGAATATTACTCAGCCATTAGAAACGACAAATACCCACCATTTGCTTTGACGTGGATGGAACTGGAGGGTATTATGCTGAGTGAAATAAGTCAATCGGAGAAGGACAAACATTATATGGTCTCATTCATTTGGGGAATATAAAAAATAGTGAAAGGGAATAAAGGGGAAAGGAGAAAAAATGAGTGGGAAATATCAGAAAGGGAGACAGAACATGAGAGACTCCTAACTCTGGGAAACAAACAAGGGGTGGTAGAAAGGGAGGTGGGCGGGGGTGGGGGTGACTGGGTGACAGGCACTAAGGGGAGCACTTGATGGGATGAGCACTGGGTGTTATTCTGTATGTTGGCAAATTGAACACCAATAAAAAATAAATAAAAATCCAAAAAAATAAATAAAACAAAGAAATAAACAAAAAGCAGAAACAGACCCATAAATACAGAGAGCTGATGGTTGCCAGAGTGGGAGGGCCTAGGAGGATGGGCAAAATGGATAGAAGAGTGGGAGATACAGGCTTCCAGTTATGGAATGAATAAGTCACAGTAATAAAAGGCACAGCACAGGGAATATGGGAGCTATACTTGAGAGCATAACATAACATACAGAGTTGTTAAATCATTGTGTTAGATTCTTTTTTTTTTAAGATTTTATTTATTTATTCATGAGAGGCAGAGCGAGAAAGAGAGAGAGAGAGAGAGAGAGAGGCAGAGACACAGGCAGAGGGAGAAGCAGGCTCCATGCAGGGAGCCTGATGTGGGACTTGATCCTGGGACTCCAGAATCACGCCCTGAGCCGAAGGCTGGCACTAAACCACTGAGCCACCTGGGCTGCCCAAGCTGCTGGGTTTTGTATACAACCTTTATTCTTATTACACAATATGTTTGCTTTTCCCTCTTGCATCACATATCAAATTTGCTGTGTCAAATTATCACCTAAAATGTTATTAGTATCATGGGATATAAAGCTATAGGAAGGCTAAAGGGAATTTAGGAATTTTGGTTTCTAAAACATCACATCTTTTCAGGCACCTGGGTTGTTCAGTAGGTGGAGCAGCTGGCTCTTGGTTTCAGCTCAGGTCATAATCTCAGGATTGTCAGATTGAGCCCCACATCAGGCTCCCTGCTCAGCTTGAAGGATTCTCTCTCTTCCTCTCCCTCTGTCCCTATCCCCACTTATGCACATGTGCTCTCTTTCTCTCTCTAAAACAAATTAAGCTTTAAAAAATAAATAAAAAATCACACCTTTTAGGAATTTTTATAACAAAGCAATCTACAAAACAAATTTTTTCCACATTAGCATATATTGTAAACCTGGATAGCTGTTTCCATGGGTAGTGTAGTTTAGATCATGGACTTTGATGTCATTATAGGCAGTCCAACATCCAGCCTTAACTTGTTACATGACTTTAGAGACATTGCTTACCTTCCCTGAATTTCCTGAGCTTATTGAAAGGATTAAATGAGATAGTGCGTGGTATATAGTATATAGTGTTTATTAATATTTGTCTTTTCTTTTTTTCCCTAGATTAGATTGTTCTCATTTTCTAGAGAGAAATGGGTTCAAGCAAGGGCCATTACCAATACCAGGACAGCAATACTTGCTTTGCTTGATCAGCAGCCTTTTTTTGGAACTGTACCACTGTTGTATGCCTGTGGGATATTTTCTGCAGTAGATTAGAATGAAATCCTGTCTGTCCTTATAGAAAAGAACCATAGGGTTTTAATGAGTTGGTAACTCATAGATGTAACACATGTGATATTTTTCAAGAGGGATAACCTTCAATAAATTGAGGTAGGAGTAGTAGAGTCCTATAACCCTAGTTCTACCTATGCCCTAGGGTTGGAAAGTGTAAGAAACTTTAACAGTTTTGATGGAAGAAGGGGGAAGTTTTCCACACCCTGCACTGCAAATCGAACCACAGCCAATATTTCTGTAACTCTACATATTTACATTTTATGTAAATAAAAGTCTTTGAATAGTGGCTTGGGGTTCCAAATAAATTTGGATTTTCTCATTTCCCTTAGGAGATTCCAGGGATTACACTGAATTTTCAGGATGATCTTTTGAAATATAAATTAGATATATTTCTCTTCTGACTAAAATTGTTCAGTGCCTTCTCGTCACAGAATTCAACCCAAATCCTTATTACAACCTAGAAGACCCTATGTGATCTGGCTCCTTGGTTTTTCCAGACTACCCCACCTAAAGTAACTATAATCCAACTCTCCAGTTACCCTCATTTATATTATCTTGTTGTGTTATATTCATGGCACTTTTCACTATTAAAATTATCTTCTTTATATATTTGTTTATATATTTAATGTCCATGTTCTCCCTCTAGAATGTAAGCTTCTTATAGCCTCAAGGTCTAGAATAGAGCCTATCATTCAGTAAATATTAAATGTGAATGAATTAACTTATGGATGAGTCCTTAGGTTACCTTAGCCCACACACATCGAACCCTAAAACTTTAGGAAGCACACATTAAGCACAAAGAGTTTAGTAAATGAGGTGCATGTTTATTCTCTGGTCTTAGAGCTCTCATAGGTTTTTCTCCCTGGAGTATACATAAAGTTTTCATCTCCTAAAAGCTTTTATTCTGATTACATTTAAATGGAGATAGTGCTTTCAGTCTTTCCATTTAAACTGTAGGCTATTGAAGTGATTTGTTGTTTTTCTAGGTCAGTTGAATATGTCTTTATAAATAATTTTAGTAAAAATACATATGACTTACAACACTGTAATGAGAATGCAGTTTAGTAAAACATATGTAAAACTGTAGGAAAATGGTTTCTTGTCATTTTTATAACATATATTTATATATACGCTCAAATGTCTAGATTTTGCTATTTATTTTAATAACACTACTTTTGTTTTTACTTAATTATTATTATCTTTTGCTTAAATATGTCAAATCTTGAAAGAAACCATTATTAAACTTAGATGACCAGTTCTCATTAACAATAATAAGAATGCCTCTTGAAATTTTGAGGGAAAGCACATGGCATATACATTGTAGTAATTATGCTAGTGTCATAGATTAACATACTACAGATAATGTGGCATAATTAGTCTGAGATCAAATTTTCTCATATCCATAGTACATAAATGAGAATATGTAGAGATTTGACTTTTTTCCTAAGTATTAAAGATGTGGGATTTTTGAATCAGCAGAAACCAGTACTTAGCCATAGTGGGGGCCAGTAAATATATATTAAATTAATTGAAAAATGCTTTATATTTTCAACTCAATATTCCTCTGAAGAGTCAGAAAGATGCTATAAGTGTCCTAATAAGCCATTCACTAAACATTTTTCAAACATTTATTGAGCATATGTTATATAAGAAATAGAATCAAACACCTTTCTGAGTCCTGTGGGGCTCTATTTCTTTTTTTCTTGCCTTCCTTCTTTATTTCCTTTAGCAGATATTATTTAGCAGATATCCTTTAGCATAGATACTATGCTTAATGAATTGTGGAAATCTTATTAGCATTGTTCCCACCCTGATTCCACTGCAGAACTGCAATATTATATGGGTGAAGAAAATTCTTCTCAACCTGGGGCTACTGAATCATTGCTGACATTTGGCTGCTATTAGAAATGCAAGGATAGGGGATCCCTGGGTGGCGCAGCGGTTTGGTGCCTGCCTTTGGCCCAGGGCGCGATCCTGGAGACCTGGGATCGAATCCCACATCAGGCTCCCGGCGCATGGAGCCTGCTTCTCCCTCCGCCTGTGTCTCTGCCTCTCTCTTTCTCTCTGTATGACTATCATAAATAAATAAAATTAAAAAAAAATTTTTAGAAATGCAAGGATAAATCTAAGGTATAGCCTGCCCTAACAGAACTCAGTCTAGAAGGAGAAACAAATGTGTAAACAAAGATATTACAAGTCAGTTTGATAAATGTGATAATGGAAGCATATAGTATAGTGTACTGCTTAAGAGTCTACACTTTGGAGTCAGTCGGCCTGGATTTAAACTATAGTGTATCACTAGCCATTTGGCCTTGGGCAAGTTGCTTAATTTCAGTTTTTCACTTAAAAAATAAGACTTATAATTGTATCTATTATTAAGTTATTATTCAATGAGCAAATGGCATTCAAAATGCTTATTAGCTCAGTAACTGGCTTATAAGTACTCAATAAATGTTAGTTATTACTGTTTACTATTTGGTGATTTTTATTTTTTGGCCTTTGGGATATTAAGGAAACAATCAGAGATAAAGAGCCACATGTCTGGTGTCTGGAAGATGAAATAAGTAGAGAGAGAATTTTAAGCAGTAAACGGATGTACTAAGGCATAGACGTATAAGGAATTATAAGTAGTTCAAGTATAGGAAATGAGTAGTTCATTCATCTCCCTCTTTAGAGGGAGGGAGAACGAGGTCAGTTGGGAAAGAACACTATACACCAAGCTAAGGAATTTGTACTTTTTTTTTCAATGGGCTATGGAGAACTGTTGAAAGGTTTTCACTCTAATAGCAGTGTGGGAAATGGGATATGAAGAGATTATTTCAGGTAGGAAACCCACATGAGAGAGAAGATAGTCATAATACAGATGAGAGAAAATAAGAGGCTAACCCAGAGCAGTGAGAGGAGAAAGAGGGAGCAGAGGCTAAATTCAAGAAGTTTTGAAAGTGATGGGATATAATGAGGGAGATGATTAACATGAATCTCAGGCTCTAATTTAGGTATGTAGGTGATAATATAGATGGTATTAGAGTTGGGGTGGACAATAAATAATACACTTTCTTCCTATTCAAAATAATATGAAAGAACTAGCAGATGAAGTAAGAAAACATTTCCTTTATTATTATTATTTTTAAAGATTTTATTTTAGAGAGTGTGTGAGCAGGGGGAGGGGCAGAGGGAGAGACAGGGAGCAAATTTCAAGCAGACTCCCTGCTGGACACAGATCCCTATATGGGCTCCATCTCATGACATTGAGATCATGACCTGAGCCAAAATCAAGAGTTGGATACTTAACCAACTGAGCCACCCAGGGGCTCCAACATTTCCTTTATTATCGATAAAAACTGTTAAAGCAATAAAATGTGTGTTAAAAGGAAGAACCACAGTTTACTTGCTTACTATGTCCCCTCTATAACAACCCACCTGAAAGAAAGTCTGAAACTGTATAGTAGTAGATGCAGTTCTTCCCAATCACCTCTTCACACTTGTTCAATAGAGAAGAAAGGAAAAAGAAATCCAATTACCTCTCATCTCAAGTTCCTCCTGACCAATGACCAGTGCTTGTTACCCACAAACCCGATAATTCAGTCCCTTTGGTACAGAGGCAGAGGATAAGACAAGATGCAAGAAGCCCTATTACAGTGCTATGAACAAATTAGGAATAGCATGAAGAAGACTGAATCTGGAGTACTGGGGGAAATGGGGAAGAGGAAGGAGGCCATGAATTCAGTTTGAGATCCAGTAGTCAGTAGGACATAAAAATTATCACTCTAGACTACTTAAGTCTTATCTTTACTTTTCATCTGTAATGAAGATGTTGGTCAAGCTAGAGCTGCTGGATAGGTATTACAAATTAAGAAATCTATACAGCATAACAAGAATCTTTCCAGTGAATAGAGTTGTTCATGTGAGGCTTTAAGAAGATTAGAGGCCATTTGTCAGCGATGATTTCCTAATGAGCCAGAGGTTGTATTGTGACCTCTCAGATCCCTTCTAACTCTAAAAGTTCATTACAGAAGATGCTCAACAAGTAATCAGTGATTTGATAACATACAAATAACATTTTATAACTTATATAAAAATCTATAGCTACAATTATACTTAATTTTAAATTAATGGAATAACTGTATAGATGTTATTTGAATAATATATTCAGATAAAAGTGTGATTAAAACTTTATCTTGGCTAAAATTTTGCAAGAAAATAGAATGTATCATTGATATCAGTCAAACCTTAATTATTTCTGGATTTGAATTAAGTTTTCTTTTATTTTTCAGTATAAACCATGTAGAAATGAATGTTATGATGCATTTTATATATGGAGGAATTTTGGACTTTCCAGACAAAGCTAATGTTGGGTGCGTATTACTTTTTAATGATTTTAAATATAGAAGTATTAGGACTTAATGGTTTCTGCTTTATTGAGCTATGTTTTAAAGTGTCAATGAAATAAAAGCTTCACTTTTATTATTTTGCCATATCTTGTTTGTGTGTGTTGGGAATATCTAAAAACAGTAAGTCACCTTAGTTAGAAGAAAAGATGATCTAGCAACTCACAATGATAAGATTAGGAAAAGTATTTGACTTAAATTTTGTTAGGAAAACCTTATATTTGTTTGAAAAATGACAGGTTTTTATAAAGTTGAATCTTTATCAAATTTGGAATAATTATCTTACTACTTTATTTTTAAATTTTAGGATTACTCTCTTAAGCAGCAAAAGAAAAGAAAAAAAAAACCCTAAAATTACTTTAAGAATATAGGTATCCTAAAAAACCACAATGGTTCTTCATTGCTCTTTAGTGAAATGCTAAGTTGCTGAAATCATACTGGAAAGTGAAATCTACCTTGCTCTTCTAGTTTTTTTAATGTTCTCTTCTTTTATTGCTGTTCTAGTATCAAACAAATGAAAGCTGCTTCTTTAATTTAAATATTCATTGGTTCCTTTAATTATAAACTGATTAATATAATTTTGGAGGGGAAGTATCATAAGTCAGGGATTAAGTACTGAAGTTTTCCTGCCTGGAAATCTATATGGAATTTTATCATGCTCTTAAGGCTTGTCTGTTTCCTAACTACCTAAAGTAAGTGTGGTGCTGGGAAATACTTACCAAATGAAAGAAGCAATGGAAAGTCTCTTTGTAGGCATTTTCAATATGATAAGCATCAATTACGCTTCTCCCAAGTAAGTTTTTATTGTACAAATTTGTTGCAAAGAGTTTCATAACTTTTACAGCCTTTGAAGCAGCTTCCTGAACTTTGCTGTATATGTCGCTGAAAATATGAGGGGAATTTGATTGAAACATCTCCAAATTTACTTCTTGTTATCTCCACTAATCAAGTCATGTAACAGTGCTTTCAACTTTTGACCTGTGTCCTTTTTATTATCCATAAAGAAAAAATATAGGGCAGAAAGTTAGAGTTAAAATAATTCAGATTATTATTTTTTTAAAACAGACTAATCAGGAAATTACTATGTATTATTTCTTGATTTTTAAACTGGAGAATTAACAGTGTATCTATTTTTATTTTAGTCAGATACTCAATATGGCCGATATGTATGGACTAGAAGGATTAAAAGAAGTAGCAATCTATATTTTAAGAAGAGATTACTGTAATTTCTTTCAGAAGGTAATTATTGAGTCTCAGAAATCTTACCCAATGCTTAAAGTCACCCATTATTACCTACTAGATTTTTAACTCTGATAGTGAATAGTGCTTTGAATCTTAAAAATATTAAGTCAATTTAACTAATGGGAACTCTGGTTAAGAAATAGCTCATATGGTATGTCTGCAAAAAAACTAATTCAGATCATCAGTAAAATAAAATTGACATGGGGTTTATTAAAAGGATAAAAGGAGTATCCTTTATAATTCAAAGGTAGAAGGTATAGCTGGGACTCAGTCAGGATTTGGAACTAAGGAAGTCAGGAACCAAAGTTACCTTCTTCATTTATCAAAACACATTTATTAGAAGTGTTTCATTGGTTCTTTTTCCTGAAAGTGCTCTTCCTTCCTGTGACTTCTCTTTGTAGCATGTACTTGGGGTCGAAGATATTCCTCTCAGTCTCCCCAGATAGAGTATGAATACTAACTTTTAACTTTAGTTTATGCAAACATAAATTTATTTTCTAAAGAAAGATATCATACTGTGCATTTGTACAGATCCCGTTTTGTACATTATTCTTATATTTTCCATTGTCTTAATTTATTCTGTGACTGATAGGTTATTTATTCTTTTTAAGATTTTACTTATTTATTCACGAGAGACACAGAGATAGGCAGAGGGAGAAGCAGGCTCCATGCAGGGAGCCTGATGTGGGACTTGATCCCTGGTCTCCAGGATCGTGCCCTGGGCTGAAGGCGGCGTTAAACCGCTGAACCACTCAGGCTACCCTATTTTTTATTTTCTAATTATGCTTTTCTACATTTTCTACAATGGTCATGTATTACTTTAGTAATAAACAGAAAAATCTTAACAGAATTGTTTTACATCATTCCCTTCTTATTGGGTACTTGAGGCAACAGTATGCATTGTATGAATTTTAATTAGGTAATTTAAATAATTTAAATAACATTTAAATTTAGATTTTTGTGTTAGGTAAGACTTTTCCTACCTCTATATAAGTTGTAGCTGAGAAAGCACTCCATGTACTAAAACAGAGCCATGAATAGTTGCATATAGCACCACCTCCACTACCACCCACTCAGGGTTTACTGAAAAAGTTAAACTTCTCAGCCACCTTTAATCAGCCATTCATTCCAGCCTCTAGAAGTAAGGGAACTAGAGAAGGAGGGTAGTAAGTGGTATCCTCAAATATGTAGAAGGTGAAGAATTTTGATGAAAGATTTTCCTTCTCATTCATCTGCTTCCCTCATCTCCCAGCCAAGTGAAAGTTAGGAGGAAGATACAAGCATATCCTGAATAAAGATTAAAGATAGAGGGTATCTGCAATGAGGAGATATGTCTTATCTCTAACATGGACATATACCATATCTCTAAAACCAGCCCACTCTGGAGCTTCCATTAAAGAATAAAAGAAAATGGTAAGAGATTTCTTCCAAGAGCCTGGAATATGCCTCAGAAACCAGTGAGAGTATACTCTAATATGGAGATTTTTAAAGGGAGAAGCCAGTATAAGCTTGGTGATTAGGGACTATAGCTATTGTCATACATTGAAGAAGTATGGGACGTCCACCCTACCCCAGTTATGCATGGTACAATGGGCAGGAGGAGAACCCTAGTGGGTATGTGAGATTAGAGAATGCTGGTATAGGGCCAAATGATGCTGTATCCACCTAGGGAAGCATTGTGCATCATGAACCACTGGAAGAATCTTTATCCACTAAGAGACTAGGGTGAAATTCAGTCTGCTCCTAAAAGAGTCATCAGCAAAAGTCATTGACATCTTAAGTAGAGCAAACTAAGTGACGTCAACCTACTACCATGTTGCATCTGGTTAATTATATAGCCATTTATAGAATCATAGCATTACATTACATATTTTTTTGCCACCTTTTTTTTTTTAAGATTTATTTATTTACTTGAGAGAGTGAGAAGGGAGCACACGCAAGTGCGCGAGTGATGAGAAGGGTAGAGGGACAGAATCTTCAAGCAGATTTCCCACTGAGTAGGGAGCCCCACATAGGGCTTGATCCCATGATCCATGAGATCATGACCTGAGCCAAAATATAAGTGTCCAAGAATTGGACGTTTATAATTGAGCCAGCCACACGCCCCTTTCCACCTCTTAAAAACGTATTTTAGGTAGTAATTTAAATGCACATCTTCCCAGATTCTGCAGGCAGATTTTGAATGACTAAAAGTCAGTCATCCTGTTACAAAACCCTTGGGAATTGGCATTTTTATATAATTACAATTCTCAGAGAGCTAAAGTTAACCTAAGCCAGTGGTCAGTAGACTTTTTCTGTAAAAGGCCAGATAGCAAATACTATAGGCTTTGTGGGCTATTTGTTCTCTATCACAGCTTCTGGGCTCTGCCTTCTGGAAGAAAAGCAACTATAGACAATATGTAAATGAAACAGTGTAACAGTGTTTGGATAAAACTTTATTCACAAAAACAGTGGTGAACTAGATTGGCTCACAAGTATAGTTTGCTAGTCTCTGCTTTAAGTAAGTTACTTTGTATTTTAATATTTTTTATGGAAAAAAATTTAAAGTTATACATCAATTAATGGACTTCACATTGTAAATGGTTGGTTATTCCTAAATAGAATTAGATTGCTAGACTTTTTTTAACTATTGTGTTTACTTTTGCAGTTTTTTAGACTCTGAGTGTTTTTGTTTATACCAGTTGTTTCTTCGCATGAGTTTGATACTCTTATCTAAAGTGGCTCAGAAAACCAAATTATTTAACTTTGTAGAATTATCTCTGTATAATCTATATAGTGACAGACATTTCTGATTTTAGAATAACCTAGAGTACCTCCAGTTATCTTTTTTTTTTTTTAAGTTTATTTATGATAGTCACAGAGAGAGAGAGAGAGAGGCAGAGACACAGGCAGAGGGAGAAGCAGGCTCCATGCACCGGGAGCCCGACATGGGACTCGATCCCGGAGCCCGACGTGGGATTCGATCCTGGGTCTCCAGGATCGTGCCCTGGGCCAAAGGCAGGCGCCAAACCGCTGCGCCACCCAGGGATCCCTACCTCCAGTTATCTTAAAGGGGATAATCAAATTGTTAATATACAAAGCAAAATATTTATATTCGATTTATTAAACACTAATATACTTTTAGGAGAATTGTATTAGAAACTCAAATAATAGCAATTCATAATTTTAAAAGTTGGAAATCACTGACCTTATTAGAAATACAATGCTGGATGCAATTCAGAAGAAGCTTCTGCTCTTCTCTGAGAGCAGGGGATCTTCAGAAGGACATATTTAGAGACTATATCTATAAATT
The DNA here is from genome assembly GCF_018345385.1 of Vulpes lagopus. Taxonomy (NCBI): domain Eukaryota; kingdom Metazoa; phylum Chordata; class Mammalia; order Carnivora; family Canidae; genus Vulpes; species Vulpes lagopus. The sequence goes on along the minus strand of NC_054826.1, from coordinate 145,765,399 downwards.
GACTGATTAGTGGTCTTTATTAAGTGTATAAACCTCGCATTACAACAAATGAATGTGTACAGAGAGAAACTGAACTCTGTTCACCCTAATAGGCAATAGATAGGCTTAGGAAATAATCCAAAACCTGAAAATAAATGATATGGGCTATATGTCGCACAGAGACTTAACACCAAGAGCAGTGAGTTGTCACTATTTATATCTACATTTTATTTGATTCTTTACTTCTGTATTTGAGCTTTTAAAAATGTGTTATATAATTATGATCTAATTAACTTCTATAATTTTGTCTGAGGTCAGTGTAGGACCTCCCCTTGCATATATACTTAGAGTTATGTTTATACGAAGTGGATTAGACCATATGGTTGCATTGCACTGAGATGTGCTAGAAATTATTATACCATTTTACAAAAAATTAAGCTAAATGTAAGCAAAGTAAGTCAGAGACAAATATCATATGACTACTCATATGTGGAATTTAAGAAACAAAACAGATGAACACAGGGAAAGGAAGGAAAAATAAGATGAAAACCAAGGGAGACAAACCATAAGAGACTCTTAACTATAGGAAATAAACTGAGGGTTGCTGAAAGAGAGGTAGGTAGGGGGATGGCATAACTGGCTGATGGATATTAAGGAGGGCACATGATGGAATGAACACTGGATGTTATGTGCAACTGATGAGTCCACTAAATTCTACCTCTGAAACTAATAATACATTATATGTTAACTAAATTGAATTTAAATATACACAACTGATGAATTGTTGAACACTATATCTGAGGCTAATGGAGTACCGTATGTTGGCTAATTGAATTTAAATAAAATTAAATGGAATTTAAATAAAACAAATAAAATTAAGCTAAATGAAATTAGAATAAAACTTGTAGGAGATCCCTGGGTGGCTCAGCGTGTTAGTGCCTGCCTTTGGCCCAGGGCGCGATCCTGGAGTCCCGGGATTGAGTCCCACGACGGGCTCCTGGCATGGGGCCTGCTTCTCCCTCTGCCTACATCTCTGCCTCTCTTTCTCTCTCTGTGTCTATCATGAATAAATAAATTTTAAAAAAATCTAAAAAAAAAAAACAAAAAACTTGTATGCATTCTGACACTGAGAGCTCAAATGCCATTCTATAAAACTAAAAGTTGTTAGTGATAATTTTGAAAGAACAGATTTTTGAATCATAAACATTTATTCTATAGTTTAGGTATATAAATCAGGTCATCTTTATGAACCAAACACTTTTACCTCTGTAAATTGAAAAATAATACATGTGTTGTTTTCTATCAATTTTAGCCCGTTTCCAGAAGGTTGGCGTCTGTATTAGAATGCCTGATTATTGCTCATACAGTTGGAGTGGACAGTCTTTTTGCTGAGTGCATGAAGTAAGTGATCTGAAGTAGTGTTGATACTATTGATGTAGGGACTTTGTTCTTCCATCTCCTAATTTTCTGAGAAATTTTGGAATTGGCCTATTTTCTTGGGCACACTATGTAGCTTAGTGCTTAACTCATTGTAACAATTGTGAGGAGAAGTATTGACTTAGATATTACTCAAGGTGCTTGGGATCAATTTTATTTTAGCTGAACCATAATTATTTATGTTAAAATCTGTGCCTATAACTCGGTGGATTTAAAATGTGTTCACAGAAAAGGAAGGATAATTAAGTCCATCAGAGAACTCACAAAATTAATTATAAGGATTAGTCATCCACATATATGTGTACAACTTATGTCATGGAAAATAAAAGTATTATTTGAGTATCATAATTAAAAATATTTCTCTAACTCAGGATTCTTTGATTTTTTTTTTAACAGATGGATTGTAAAGCATTTTGCAAGGTTTTGGTCTGAGAGAAGTTTTGCAAATGTACCTCCTGAGATTCAGAAAAGTTGTCTTAATATGTTGATTCAGTCTTTAGTAAGTATAACCTGAATATCCTTCTTTGTGTTTGTCATCAAAAAGTTTATTTGGTTTTATATAGGTACTTTCAATGTTTTAAATATAAATATAAAATTATATTATAAAAACAAGATGAGAAAAGCAATTCCAGATAACACAGAACCAGTTGAAAACCTGTCCTTAAGATTCTGTTCCCCTGTACCAGATTCATTAGTTAGGGTTCAGAGATACAGAACCACTGAGAAGTATATTTTGATTCATGAACAAAAGGAGGATGGTGCCATAGATGGAGATTGTACATTGGTATCAACAACATGGATTTTCACTCACTAAGGTAGATTGGGATATAACACTGAAACTTCTCTATGGCAACATTTCCCAAGAGGATTTACGTGGCGGCCAGTTAATTATATTGGACCATTTCATCATGGAAAAGGCAGTGCTCCGTTCTCAGTGGAGTAGACATTTGCTCTGGCTATATATTTGCTTTCCTTGCCTCCAGTGTTTCTGCTAAAACCACTATTCATGGACTTAAAGACAGCTTTTTTCACAATCATGGTATTTCATACAGCATCACTTGTGACTAATAAACTCCACAATAAATCAAGTCTGGCAGTGAGCCGATGCTCCTGATTTCAATGGCCTTTCCATGTTTTATATCATCCTGAAACAGCTGGCTTGATAAATACCAGCTATAACCAAGTTACCAGTTACAGAAATGAGTGCTATAGTGGTGATGATATAAATACTCATTTCCCTTTTTTATTTGAATATTTGTTTATATAAACCAGTATTTGTGTATACTTTTTCTACTGTCTCCTATCTCTACCATCTAATATAAGAGGCATTAATAATAGTTAATTTTATATTTCCATGTTAAAGTTATAGGATACCAAAGGGAAGCGTGAATCAGTCTGGAAACAATAAATATCACCCAAAGACAAAAAAGGGGTTTTATATCCTCTTATAGGGAAAAGGTTAGCATATTTGTTGTATAGAGGATAGTTATACTAAGTTAGGTAAAAACACAACTTTGTTATTGTTTCCATTTGAGAATTAAGTATTGTATAAAGAGAAGTGTATGGGTGCCAAGCTGACAAAGGGCAGACTACAGTGGTTTTGTAACATTGTCAGCTTGGCTCTGATGAACTATGCTTCCCAGAATTTTCCTCTTTGAATGTTTCCAGTTGAAGTGGCCGCGAGAGACAATTTGGCGTGAGATTTGAAGGGTAAAAGTGAAGCAGCAGCCTTTTTTTTATTTAAACACCAGGACTGTTGGGGTAGGCACTTTTATCTCATACATGTTGCTTGTTTACTGGCTCACCTTGTTGAAATGAAACAGCAGACAGGCTGCAACTGCTCCACCATGCCGTGTGTCCTTTTTTGGCTTTCGTTACCCCTCTGCTGGGGATATGTTTAGTTCCATGATGAAGGGCACCAGAATCTCCTGAAGGACATCCATCTAATCCAGGTTGGAGGAACTGAGAACTGAAATGAGTCCATTCTTGTAGGTTTTAGCTTGTGCACTTGGATGTCAGCTTGTTCTTGCTGTCCTATATCTGTCTTCCCTTAACTGCCTTCCCTGTGGTCTTCAAACTACATCAGTAGCCAGCTCCTGCAATTGAATATGGTCAAATCCCTGTAACAGATTCATATATATATATATATTTAACTCCTAGTGGTTCTCTTTCTCTGATTGAACCCTAAATGATACATCAGACTGGGTTACATGGAAGATACATCTAAATCTAACTGGGGTAGGCCACCAGCTAGTGAGATACCATTGCAAAAAATAAATATAAATCTATATTTATGCTAATGAAGGACTGTGTAGTTTTGTTGCTTAATATTTTGGATTAGTTTCTTGATCAGTAAATAGTTACTCCCTGTTCATGAAGGCAAACAAATGGCCTAGCTATAATTCAGTTTACTAGAAGTAGAAACATCACTTACTACTACTACTACTGTCATTATTATTTAATAGGTGTTTTTAGATCTTCACAGTTCAAAAAATACTTTCATTTTAAAAATTTTAGGGATCCCTGGGTGGCGCAGCGGTTTGGTGTCTGCCTTTGGCCCAGGGCGCGATCCTGGAGACCCAGGATCGAATCTCACATCAGGCTCCTGGTGCATGGAGCCTGCTTCTCCCTCTGCCTATGTCTCTGCCTCTCTCTCTCTCTCTCTCTGTGACTATCATAAAATAAATAAAAAAAAAAAAAATTAAAAAAAAATAAAATTAAATAAATAAAAATTTTATATAAGACAGGTACCCTTATCTCTCTTTTATATATCAGAAAAGACAATCAGAGAAGTAAGTGCTTTATTTAAGTTCACAATATCAGTAAATGACAAAGCAGATATTAAAACAAATTGCTGCCATTCTAAAGATAATATGCTAGGTCTTCACTGTGGGCAAAGATTTTTTCTGAAGAAGTGTGGACCTTGACTTCATCATTTCACAAGTTGATAGAAAAAAGGCATTTTTTTAAAAAAAGATTTTATTTATTCATGATAGACATAGAGAGAGGGAGAGAGAGAGAGAGGCAGAGACGTAGGCAGAGAAGCAGGCTCCATGCCAGGAGCCCGATGTGGGACTCGATCCTGGGACTCCAGGATCGTGCCCGGGGCCAAAGGCAGGCGCTAAACGGCTGAGCCACCCGGGGATCCCCGAAAAAAGGCATTTAAATAACTAAGTAAAATACAAATTAGACTATGTGAGTATTAACATTAAGTTCAAAATATAGCATCTATTCTTGATAAAAACCTTCAACAAAGTAGGGATAGTTGGAACATACCTCAACATCATAAGGGCCATATATGAAAGACCCACAGTTAATATCATCTTCAGTGGGGAAAAACTGAGAGCCTTTCCCCTATGGTCAGGAACAAGGGTGTCCACTCTCACCATTACTATTTAACATAGTACTGGAAGTCTTATCCTCAGGAATCAGACAACACAAAGAAAAAAGGCATCAGAATTGGCAAGGAAGAAGTCAAACTTTCCCTATTTGCAGACATCATGATACTCTATGTAGGAAACCTGAGAGTCCACCAAAAAACAAAACAAAACAAAACAAACAAACAAACAAAAAAAACTGCTAGAAGTAATACGTGAATTCTGCAAAGTTGCAGGTTATAAAATCCATGTACAAAAATCTGTCACATGTCTGTATATCCATAATGAAGCAGAGAAAAATCAGGGCATGGATCCCATTTGTAATTACACCAAAAACAATAATATACCTAGGAATAAACCTAACTGAAGAGGTTAAAAGGTCTGTACTCTTAAACTATAGAACACTTATGAAAGAAATTGAAGAGGACACAAAGAAAAGGAAAAATATTCCACAATTGTGGATTGGAAGAATAAACATTTTTTAAAAAGATTTTATTTATTCATTCATGATAGACCTAGAGAGAGAGAGAGGGGGGCAGAGACACAGACACAGGCAGAGGGAGAAGTAGGCTTCATGCCGGGAGCCCAACGCGGGACTCAATCCCGGGACACCAGGATCATGCCCTGGGCCAAAGGCAGGTGCTAAACCGCTGAGCCACCCAGGGATCCCCCAAGAATAAACATTTTTAACTGTCTATACTACCCAAAGCAATGTCCACATTTAATGCAATCCCTATCAAAATATCACCAGCATTTTTCACAAAGCTAGAACAAACAATCCTAAAGTTTGTGTGGAACCACAAAAGCACAAAATCCTGAAGAAAGAAAACAAAACAAAAGACATCACAATTCCAGATTTTAAGCTAAATTACTAAGCTGTAATCATCAAGACAGTATGGTACTGACACAAAAATAGACACATAGATCAATGGAACACAATAGAGCACCCAGAAGGGGACCCACAACTATATGGTCAATTGATCTTTGACAAAGCAGGAAAGAACATCCAATGGGAAAAAGAAAGTCTCTTCAGCAAATGGTGTTGAGAGCAGCAACATGCAGAAGAATGGAACTGAACCATTTTCTTATATCATACACAAAAATAAATTCAAAATGGATGAAAGACCTGAATGTGAGACAGGAAATCATCAAAATCTTTGAGGAGAACACAGGCAGTGGCCTCTTTGACCTGAGCTGTAGCAAATTCTTCCTAGACATGTGTCCAGAGGCAAGGAAAACAAAAGCAAAAAAAAAAAAAATGAACTATTAGGACTTCATGAAGATAAAAAGCTTCTTCACAGCAAAGGAAACAAGCAAGAAAACTAAAAGGCCCTTTATGGAATGGGAGAAGATATTTGTAAATGACATATCAGATAGAGTTAATATCCAAAATCTATAGAGGACTTATCAAACTCAACACCCCAAAAAACAATCTAGTTAAGAAATAGACAGAAGACATGAATAGACACTTTCCTAAAGAAAACATGACTAACAGACACATGAAAAGATGCTCAACATCACTATCAGGGAAATACAAATCAAAACCATGATGAGTTACCACCTTGCACCTGCCAGAATGGCTAAAACTAGCAGTATAAGAAACAACAGGTGTTGGCAAGGATGCAGAGAAAGGGGAACCCTCTTACCCTGCTTGGTGGGAATGCAAGCTGGTATAGCCACTCTGGAAGATAGTATGAAGGTTCCTCAAAAAGTAAAAAATAGAACTACCCTACAATCCAGCAATTGCTCTACTAGGTATTTACCCAAGGGATAAAAAAAAATACAGACTTGAACAGGTATATGCAGCCTGATATTTATGGCAGCATTATCAATAATAGCCAAACTATGGAGAAAGCCCAAATGTCCATCAACTGAAGAGTGGATAAATAAGATGTATATATACACAATGGAATATTACTCAGCCATCAAAAGAATGAAATCTTGCCATTTGCAATGACATGGATGGAGCTAGAGTGTATTGTGCTAAGCAAAATAAGTCAGTCAGAGAAAGACAAATACTGTATGCTTTCACTCACATGGAATTTAAGAAACAAAACAGATGAACATAAGGGGCAAAAAAAAAAAGGAAAACTATAAGAGACTCATAAAAACAGAACAAACTGTGGGTTGATTGAGGTAGGTGGGGGTGGGCTAGATATGTGATGGGTAATTATTAAGGAGGGCACTTGATTTGATGAGCAGGTGTTGTATGTTAGTGATGCATCACTGAATTATGTTCCTGAAACCAATATTGAACTGTATGTTAGCTAAATAGAATTTAAATAAAAATTTGAAAAGGAAAAAAGTTCTGTGTTCTAATTTATCCTGGTAACCCCAGTTTAGGCCATGCAATATGAATTGTCAAATAGGTAAATAAATGAATGGATAAATATGTTATAATTCAGGTATGTACTGGGATCACAGAGGTAAAAACAATTGATTCTGATTAGAAGGATGAGAACAGTAATTTGAGATGAAGCTGAAGATGAGGATAATTTCAAAATAACAGAAGTACATTAGGATATTCCTGACAAACTTCTAAATTATACCAGAGAGCTGGTGGCAGGCAGTTCCAATATTCTGCTGTTACTGGAATGAGAAGAGCTAAGTCTGGGGAGAGGGTAAGGCCAGATTGGGAAGGATCTTAACTAGATGTCTTGTTAAAAAGTCTATTTTTTTACAAGTGGTAAGTATGTGAATTTAATTGAAGAATAAGCCCTCCAAACTATGCCTCTACCTCTGTTACAATATTTTATTTTATTTTTTTAATTTTTATTTATTTATGATAGTCACACACACACAGAGAGAGAGAGAGAGAGAGAGGCAGAGACACAGGCAGTGGGAGAGGCAGGCTCCATGCACCGGGAGCCCGACATGGGATTCGATTCCGGATCTCCAGGATCGCGCCCTGGGCCAAAGGCAGGCGTTAAACCGCTGTGCCACCCAGGGATCCCTTTTTTTTTTTTTTCAAATTTTTATTTATTTATGATAGTCACACAGAGAGAGAGAGAGAGAGAGAGAGAGAGAGAGAGAGAGAGAGGCATATAACTCTAGTTAGGTTCTTATAAACTTTATGAATGTTCATTTTTTCCTTTCACAATAGATGAAAAGGTAAACATCAGAATAGCCAAATATCCAGTGGCCTTTGGTATCTTGGTGATTATAATGAAAATGCGAAATTATGTCTTTCTTTGTGAATAGTCAAGCTTTAAGAAACATTAACTTCATAAACTCTTCATATTTTATCAGTAAAATATACTTAGCTTTTGATTTTAAAAAATAGGATATTTTTAAGCAGTGCTGGGAAAACTGGACAACTACAAGTGAAAGAATGAAACTGGGCCAGTTTCTAACACAAAAATAAACTCAAAATGGATTAAAGACCTAAATGTGGAACCTGAAACCATAAAAATTCTAATGGAGAACATAGGCAATAATGTGTCTAACAGGGTCATGGCAACATTTTTCTAGATAGGTCCCTCAGGGAAGGGAAACAAAAGCAAGAATAAATTACTAGGACTACATCAAAATAAAAAGGTTTTGCACAGTGAGGGAAAGCATCACAAAAAACAAAAAAAAAAACAACACAACCTACTGAGTCAGAGAAGATACTTGCGAGTGATATATCTAATAAGGGGTTAATATCCAAAATATATGAAGAACTTCTACAGCTCAACATCAAAAAACAAACAGTCCAATTGAAAAATGGGCAGAAGACCTGAATAGGCATTTTTTCCAAAGAAGACATACAGATGGCTAACAGACACATGAAAAGATGCTCAGTATTACTAATTATCAGGGAAATGCAAATCAAAACCAGAATTAGATATCATTTCACACCAGGCAGAATTACTAGTTACCAAAAAGATAAGAAATAACCAGTGTTGGAGAGGATGTGGAGAAAAAGAAACCCTCATGCACTATAGGTAGGAATGCAAACTGGTGCAGGCACTGTGGAAAACAGTATAGAGATTCCTCAGAAAATTAAAAACAGAAATACCATATGGTCCAGTAATTCCACTGCTGGATATTTACCCAAAAGAAAATGAGAACACTGATTCGAAGAAGTTATGCACCTCTGTGTTTACTGCTACATCATTTACAATAACTAAGATATGGAAGCAACCTAAATGTCCATTGATAGACAAATGGATAAAGATGATATACAGACATACACACACACTTACACACAGGAATGTTAGGCAGCCATAAAAAGGATGACAATGTGAATGGACCTAGAAGGGATTATGCTAAGTGAAATAAGTCAGACTAAGAAAACCAAATGCCATATGATTTCACTTATATTTGGAATCTAAAAAAAATGCATAAATTTTTAAAAAGCAAGATCAGACCTATTGGGGGTCGCTAGAAGGAAAGGATAAGAGGATAAGCAAAATGGGTAAAAGGGAGTGGTTGATACAAGCTTCTAGTCATGGAATGAATAAGTCATGAGAATAAACGGCACAGTTTAGGGTGTATAGTCAGTGGTATTATAATAGCATTGCTTGATGACAGATGGGAGCTATACTATGGTGAGCATAACAATGTTTAGGAAAATTGGATCATTATGTTGTACACCTGTAATTAATGTAACATTGTATGTCAACTATATTCAAAAATTTTTATAGAATATTTTTAATTTTTTCAAATTTAAAATGGAAATAAGTTATTCAAAACGTGAAAGAGCAGGCGATCTTTGTAGTCTCCTTTAGTTCTAATTCAGTTCAGGTACATGTGCTATGGTGGGCACTTTACTCCATTGATGACATGACCAACACTGTCATATACCAAGGGAGATAAGAAAATGCTGCATTGAACTATATTTTGAGGGTTTTGTTTGTTTTTTATTAATTTGAGAGACTTTAAGGTTTTTCTCTTTCTTGATCAATTTGCAGCAGTTCAGTAAGATGTGATGTATGACCATTGCTTTTGAGAAGAGAAAGCAGGGTGGAGGCATGAGTATAAGAGAGAGGTGTCAGAAAAGTTATGATTTTATAATGTGTAATTACTTGAACTATTTCAAAACATTAAATTTTTCTGTGTCAAAATACTTTAAGCCCTTTATTTTTTTTTAAGATTTTTTATTTATTCATGAGAGACAGAGAGAGAAGCAGAGATACAGGTAGAGGGAGAAGCAGGCTCCCTGCAAGGGTCTGATGTGGGACTCGATCCCAGGACCCCAGGATCATGACCTGAGCCAAAGGCAGATGCTCAACCACTGAACCACCCAGGTGCCCTGTTTAAGCCCTTTAAAACAAATTATGAAGAGTTTTTAAATTTAGGAAAGTTAAAACAAAAGTAGGTATGGGCATGGTCCCTAGGGTGAAAAACCAAAGTTATATATATTATGCTATTAGTCCTAAGGCCAAAGGATAGCTTAAGACCTATTTGATTAATGCAGTATCATAAGGATTAGGAAATGATATGAATCATAGTGTTTTTTCAGTATAGGATATTAAGACAACCAGGAAGCTAGCTGGAAAAATTTTAAGTTGGATCTATTCTTCATATCCTGGTATGCCAGTGATATATTCCAAATAGATCAAAGGTTTGAATATGAAGGGGAAAAAAATTAAAATAGTACAATAAACTCTGGGAGAATTATAACCTTGGCAGGTGAGTAGAGATATACAATTCAGAAGCCTTAAATATTTTTGTTTACATAAAAATGGAAGATTTCTATGTAGTAAAAATGACCATATGCAAAGTCAAAAGACAAATCACGGTTCATATCATACTTTTGATTCTAATTTTCCTAATATAGAGGATTTCTACAAGTTGATTATTAAAAATAGGGCAAAATTAGATCATTTGCAAAGAAAATACAAACACTTCTTAATTTGATGAATAAATCTCACTTCATTTAAGAGAAATGGACATGAAAATTACAATATCAAACCATTTTCTATCTTTTAGAATGAAAATAAGTAGTATAACTTTTGCTGTGTTTTTCACACTTTTTTGACTGCGACTAGGAATTTCTTTTTTACATTGTAACCTAGTGTACTCAAACATACAAAACAAACAAGTTTTACAAAAGAATACTTACTATTATTACACAATGTACTGATATTTCCTATTTTTCTCTCCGTTTTGTTTTCTAATGCTGATCATAAGCCACGAAAAATATTTCCCTAGGTTGCTAGGAGAGAAATCTGCAGTTTGGAAAACAGTTCTTTATTGAATATATATTGGCAATGTTTAGGATACTTCTGGTGCCCCACCTCATATCCTCTTGGCCAATGTGTGAACTCCAGCCATTGCTGCAGGATCCAGCTGCATATGCGTGCAGTCCAACAGCACTTTCCCTCAGGCACATCACATATTTCTCACTTTCTGTCCTAAGGCTTCACTATCACTCCACACAGGGTACCTACAACTCAGTAATTCTGGCATGCAAACCTGGAAGTAGAAGGAAATTAACACCACAGGGGATAAGCCTTGACTAATGGGAGATGGGAGCCAGTGGTTAAATGTTTCCTTGTTTTGTCCCTTGGGCGGAATAATTCAAAGTGCATTCTCTGTGGCTCTTCAGAGGGTCCCCAGGAAGATTGAGCCCCAGTTGCCTGTAATAGTGAATGCTATATTAGTGCTCATCAGACTTCAGTATATACACAAAACACTTCAGAATCTTGGTTACAGGGCAGCCTGGGTGGCTCAGCAGTTTAGCGCCACCTTCAACCCAAGGCGTGATCCTGGAGACCTGGGACCGAGTCCCACGTCAGACTCCCTTCATGGAGCCTGCTTCTCCCTCTGCCTGTGTCTCTGCCTCTCTCTCTCTCTGTGTCTCATGAATAAATAAATAAAATCCTTTAAAAAAAAAAAAAAAAGAATCTTGGTTACATGTATATTCTTACTCAATAAGTCAGAGGTAGAGCCTGTGATTCTATTTCTAACAAGCTCCAGGTGATGCAGATGCTGTGGCTCACACTGAGTTGTAAGGAGCTAGAAAACATACCCTTTCTTTGGCTTTCCCTCCTCTGTTTCACTCTTCTAATGCCTCAGATTCTCTTGGGATCACTTCCCAAAATAAACTATCTTCATATAAGCCTGTTTCTCAGACTCAGGGTTCAGGCAGAACTTAGGCCAAAACAAATAGTATTGACCCAGCAATTCTGTTTCTAGGAATTTATCCTATAGAAATATTCACATCTGTGTGAAATAATTTCATCTACAAGATATTTTGTTACAACATTGTAACAGCAAAAAATTAGAAACAATGTAAATCTACGTAGAGGATTGGTTGAATGACATATCCATATTGTGGGCTAGTGCTAGCTGTTAAAAAAATAAAAAGGCTCTTCATATTCAGATTAGAAAAATATTTAGGATGGACACTGAGTTTGAAGGACAAGGTAGAGAGTATTATGCATATTGTTGCCTCATTTGAGTAAAATTAAGGCAATATTACATATATTTCTTGGGTGAGTATGTATGAAATAGCTTTGGAAAGATGCAGAAAATAAATAATATTAATTGGGAGGAGGGAAAATGGGTGGCTTGGGGAAGGAAAAGGAAAGAAACTTAGTACTGCCCTTTATATATTAAAGTTTGGAGCATATGTTATATTAGCTATTGGATTAAAATTTTATATATTTGGTCTAGAAAAGTATTACATTTTCTTCCTTTGAACTCTAACATTTAATGTTGTATATTCAGATCTGCATGGAATAAGATCACATACCACTTATATTATCATTTATTTCCATATTTTGGTTTTCCAGTAGGTTCCAACCTAAATTATTATAACTATGTATCTGTATTTTTAAAAAATTATCAAAAAATTATCATAACACATGACATTATGTGTATAGTAAGCACTTTGTAGACACTTACCACGTTTATTTGAATACCCTACATTTGGCTTCACCACCAGAACAATCCCTACAGTAGAGCAAATTGGACTTACTGCCTAAAAGCACAGTTATTCAGGATGTCATAAAGGAGAAAAGGATGATGATATCAAAAAAAAGAATTATATCAATGTATGATTTTTTTTTACTCTAATAAGGCAAGGAATTATATAATATATTTAAAAAGAATTCTTGGTAAGTGGGTAAAATGTTAAAAAGTTTTGTTCAAGGATTAAACTTAATTCAGCTTAGGAATTCACATATAGACTCTCACTCTCTGATGATGCTAAGAAATGAAGAAATATTTGAGGGTCTACTATAACCCAATTCTATACTAGGCCCTGGGGATATAGTGGTGAGCCAAAACAGACATGGTTTTATGCTCAGTAAACATACAGCCTAGTGAGAAAGACAGATATTAATCAAGTAGTTGTGTTCATGATCGAATAATTACAAAGGAATCAATTACCCAAAAGAAAAGGGACAGTTCTCTGATGGCATGTGTCAAAGGAATCTGACGTAGGGCCAGAGATGAGGGAAGATAGAGTTGAGATCTGAAACATACAGAGGGTGTGCAAAGTTTACATCATGCAGCCTATGTTGAGGATTTCAGCCTGTCACTTCCAGATTTATCAGTTATTTATTGTTCTGTAACAAACTACTCCAAAACTAAGAGATTTAAAATTATAATTATTTCTCACAATTCTGTGGGTTGACTGGGTGATTCTTCTGATTCTTCCTGAGTTCATTCTGCAACTGCTTTCAGCTGGTGGCTAAGTTGGAGCTTGGGTTTCTACTCTATAGGGTCTCTCTTACCCACCTTCTTCATGGCCTTGTGGTCCCACAATTGCAACAGCATAAAGACAGAATCCGCAGGGCTTCTTAAAAACCTTGGCTCTGGAACTTGCACAGTGCCACTATTTGTGTAAGCAAGTGAAAAGGCCAGTCTAGATTCAAGGAATGAGTAAATAAATTCCAAAGAATTTTTACAGATGAAGCTACAAAGAATTTGTGGCCATGTTTTTTCAGTCTACTACAATCTATCAGGTTTAAATAACTGTTAAGCAGTTATTTACTAAGGATTGTTTTAAGAACTAGAAATCAAATATGAATAAGATACAGTAATGTGTATGTTGTCATTTTTTCCTTTTCCTTGGAGCACATAGTATTTGTAAATTGTCATTCTACTAGAGAGATCAGTATTCATGAATATTTTTTTCCTGTGGTATAAAAATGAATCATCATTAAATGAATAAAATATAGAGTCTTACCTAATTAGAAGGAGAAAGAAAATCACTGGAGAATATAAGTAATTTTTAGCCTTTCTAAATTTGTAACAACATGTATTTTATAGTCAGAAAAGAAGGTTTTGTCAGTGTAGGCATACAGTTATGAATGATATCTATAAGCACAAAAACTAATTTAATAGTCAAAATCTCAGAGAGGTCAAGTTTTTCTTTGTAGTTATATCTCTGCTCTCAGGCTTGTTTTAGTCATCTTTTAGAGGTAGTTTATTCCCAGCTCAAAGTTTGCCCTTTTGGATAATTCTGAATGGATGAATAAATAAGTATTTTAATTAATGACAAAGACATTTGCTACCTGGAATTTTGGGATTTTTTTTGCAGGAAACATCATAAGAAAAGTATTTTCGTAGAAAGTTATATTATGAATAGTAATCTAACTTTTTTCCAATTTTTAAAAAATTATAAGAATGATGAGAATGCTGCTTTTCTTCTGATGGAAAGCGACAGGCTAATCATCAGTTTACCCAGAGTGAAGTGGACAGAAGTAGCACTGACTATGGCATCTCAGCTGCAAGAAGAATGTATTGCATTTATTATAAAAAATTTCTCCACGATTATTCAAAGTGAAAATTTTGCTCTTCTCTTACAGGTAATGTGTCTAAAATTATATCCTATATTTAGCCCCATCTTTGTGTTCTGATTACAATTATGTAAGAGTTTTTAAATGCAGGTTGCCTTTGATTAAATTAGTGTGACTTAAATAAATTCCATAGCAGATGGCATGCTTGTATAGGATTTAGAGCAATGATGGACAGGATTTTTGGCTCACAAGATAATGAAGGCAGGAGGGGACAGGTTTGAGTGCACTGGCAAGATAGAATGTAACTCTGGCCAGCAGTGGCCCTCAATTAGCATAAGCCATATTTTAGAAATCAGTCAAAAATATATTGTTTTGTCAGTAATACAGTTATGATCCATGCAAAATTCTCAGTTTTACTGGGGACTCACTATTCCTAAGTTTAGTTATTGAATAAAGAATTTTGATTATTTCTAGTTCCATTTTTGGCACTATTTTGGCTCCTAGGAACAGTGTGTGCGTGTGTGTGTGTGTGTGTGTGTGTGTCTACAGATTTTTTTTAAAGGAAAAAGATTTTTATAATAACGGCTATGATTATAATTATGTGATTATAATTATTATTAACAGAGGAAATAAGATTTCTGGTTGACTGCATATGGCCAGTTATGATGAATGGCCTATTGTTAAGCCAGACTTTCACATTTCTTACACATTTTACATATATTCCTATTAAATATAAATTTCTGTGTTTTGTAGTCACAAGCAATGAGCAGCACAGCTGATCTATTGGACAAAATTTTAAAAGCAATTGAAGAAAATATTACCACTGAGAATAGTTGCTCTCTTCTAATGGCTTTGGACATGTTACTGAACTCTGACAATACAAAGGAAATGGTATTGAAAATGATAAAGTTCATTTAAATGATATAATATTGAATTGTTTCAAGACTTTAAAATATATGCCCATTTTAAATGTTGCATGGTTCATTGAAACTAGGTGATGGGGGTTGGTTATAGGCTCTAGTTTTGTATCTGCTTAGAGCTTTTTATTAAATAAAAAATTTTAAATTTCATTTACTTCTCAATAGACTTATTGTAAAAGTTCAGAACTTGGCATTTGACTCACTAATTCTAAAGTTAGTTTGGTACTAACAATATTAATTGGTACAGCATAACTTGTATTTCTCCCCTGTCACTATTAAATTGCCTAAATATAAAACTTACAGAAAATTTTAAATAATTTTTTAGAATTTTCAATACTCCTTGTTTTTTATTTTAATAGTATATTTTAATTCCTTTTCATCTTCAGAAAAAATCATATTTAAAATTGGATTGACTAAGAAAAAGCAAAATTAAAATATTATTTTTAAATGTAATTAGTGTTAGCTTATTGCAAATTATTGACATTTTGTATTTGTTTAACAAGAATGATAAAAATTTCATCATATTTATTACTATTACATAGAGTATTTGACCTTGTAATGTCATAGTTGACTTGCTGTAGAAGGTATTCATGTAAAGGCCATTGGTGATTTAAAATAATGTTTGGTTGAAAGGATAAGGTTTAGCTTCGTGTTCACTATAAGATTCTGTTTTTGAAGAGTAAGCCTTCATAAATAACATGTACTCGACGATTTTAAAAATCTAAGTGATGACATCATTGATCTAGCTTAGGAGTAAGTAGATTCGGAAAGGAATAATGACTGGTTGCTATGACAATGTGGCTCTCACCAGCTGCTGATTTGTTGCTTGAACACAGGGTTTTACGTGCAAGATCCAGGCTCTGCGTGATAAGCTGTGGATCTTCCTGGTTCAGTCTTTCTATGCTGTTCGTCACACAGAAAGCTGGAAGCTGATGAGCACAGATGATCAACAGAAAATCCAAGCAGGTATGTTAGCCTTGGGATTTTTTATTCTTATTTTATGATCTTTGTGCAAGAGATATTTTGAGAGGATGCTAATAAGTGGTAGGATTAACATTGTTTGCTTCTGTTCAATAATAGCTTGCTAATTGAAACTAGTGATAGTATGTTTAGGCAGTTTTAATAAATCATGCTTTGCTGTTCTTAAAAAATGACTCATTTCCTTTACATATATGTTTATCAGTTTTTAACCCTACTCTATATTAGCAACAATATTCCAGCCAAATTTGCTTAAAAAGCATTCTTATGAAGAGATTAGAAGTATAGGAAATGTAATCCACATAGAACATATTACTAAACATACTTTCTCTTCCTTTTTAAATATATTTTGTCATAGAGCTTTTCCGTGTTTTGTATAATGTATCATTTCTTGTGGTTTTGTCTAAATTAGATGGCTTTATTTCACAATTGATTGATTCAGTGATACAATGTGTGCTATTGCGGAGTGTCCCTCAGGAACTGCACAGTGGTCTCTGACATTTAATAGGTACCATTTGAAATGTTACCATTAAACAAAAGATGTATATTGCTCAGAATATATGTTTGTTTCAAAAACATTAAGATAAAAATTTTGAGGGTGTGGAACTAAAAATGGCTTCATGACTATTTTTGGGTTTAAGCAGGTGCCTTAGAAAAAATATTTGCAGATTCAGCAAGTATACTTTTAAAAACATTCTAGGAGACTCTATTTTAGGAAGCGAACATTTTGCACTATAAAACATGAAAGCCATATGTGATATATTTCTTGATAGTACATAGATATGTTAAATTCTTTAATGGAATAGTCAGAATATGATTTGCTCTGTCTTGCATTTTGAGCATAACATGATAGTGTAGCTAGATGTGAACTGAAGAGCACTTTTCAAAGACATTCCAACAAAATAATGAAAGAACAAAATCATGAAATAATGAAAATCTCAGGTCTTCAGGAATTTGAGATTTTTCCTTGTAACTATTTCTGTACTGATTTTTAGATGACAGTTAATTTTTACTATGAAATTATTCAATATGAAGAAATAGGATAAGATCAGCATTCCAGGAGTAGGTGTCATTCAACTCTCTTCTGATTGGTAGTAAACTTTGTTTTTCTTCATTTTAAAGGATTTCATAGTTAAGTTATGCCTTAAACAATGTTCTTTATTTTAATTCTATAAGATGTTAATTAAAAATAATGCAAATACATATAGGTACACACATATGTAAAACAAAATTATTGGTAATTGTACTAATAGTCAAAAAGAACTTTTCAATCTATCCTATCAGTGTAATAATATTTTTTTAATCTTCAGTATGCTGAATTATAATGAGTCCTGACTTACGGATAGTTACTGCATTGGGAAACCCCAGAAAAAGGAGTGATTCTAGGTTGTCTTTGTTATAGCATTTCTTATAGTCTAATTGAGTTACTGACCTTTGGGAGAAATCCTATATTAATTTCTTTTTGTATAGGATTGTGCAAAGTCATTTGCTTACTGTAAATCAGTCCTTATAATGCCATTTTCTAGGATCCTGCTTTGTCTTGTAGCACAGATTCTATAAAACACAAATAGAAGATACAAAGGGAGTGTTACGTATAATTTAATATATTTTTATCAGCTGTTTTAATAAATATTAAATAATTTTTGGAGACTATATTCAAATTATGTTTTAAATAGTTTGAACTATAACCTTCAAAAGAAAGAAATACATTAGCTGAACTATATTTATAGCTCTCATCTCATTATTTCTATATATTTTCCTGACGTCATTCAAATTCTTATTTGAAGAACATAAAAACATGAGCTCTGCAATAATTCCCATATAAACCCAATCTAGAAAGTGAGTTTTTAAGTAATTCTAAAAAGAATGATAATGGGTTTGAGGGTTGTTTGTTTTATTTTCCAACAGTATCTTATTTTTTTCTCTTTTCTTTCCTTTTTCCTCATGAAAAACCTGCAAAACCAGGAAATATTTGTAGTCAATTTCAACAGAGTATTTTTACATTTTTTTAGGATAGACACTTTCTTATATTTAATAATTTATAAAATATTAATTTGCCACAACCTGAGATTTTTTGAAATTTGGAAAACTTAATGAAACCAATTATAATTTTACAGCTTGATAAAATTGTTTTTTTGTAAATGTATGAATCTTCTCATAAGATTTTACATTTACTTATTCTAATAATGTAAAATCCAGAGACGAGAAAATAAGATTGAAAATGAGATTCTTAAAAAAAAAATCTAAAATATAATATGCAATTATTTAAGTGTACTAGATTGCTTTTAGCCTTTTTAAAGTTACTTCCACTAAAATACCACCTTTTTCTGCTAGCATACTATTTTCCTTCTAGTTTTATGGCAATGATAGTGTTTTCTATAAAAATAAATTGTTTCTTTCTACAGCTGCATTTGACAAAGGTGATGATCGAAGACTTGGCAAAAAGCCTGTATTCAGTAGTTCTCAGGTAAACTTAAAATTTTACAGGTCTGAAAAAAGATGCTAAATAATTTAAAGTTTATTATTTTATATTTCAGTGATTTCCTTAAATATATTCTTTAAGTAAAGCTGATTTTTTTTAAAGATTTTATTTATTTATTCATGAGAGACACAAGAGAGGCAGAGACACAGAGAGAAAGGGAGGCAGAGACACAGGCAGAGGGAGAAGTAGGCTGCCTGCAGGGAGCCTGATGTAGGTCTCAATCCCGGATCTTGGGATCACAACCTGAGCCAAAGGCAGATGCTCAACCACTGAGCCACCCAGGCATCCCAAATAAAGCTGATTCTTAATGAAAATAATTTTGAGTCTTTCTCTAATCAAGTAAATATTCTATACATTTTTAAATGATGTGAATCTTTAATATCCAGCTGGCATATTCAGCCTTTTTTATTTCCTTGAAAACCTTTTTGGCAACTAATGTATTGGAGCTATTCCGACAGATCAGAAATTGTCTAAAATCCTAGACCTAATTCAGTGTCTAATTTTCTAATTAACCTACTTCTTACAAAAGATTTTAGTTGTCCCAGTTTTCTCTATACTAAGATTTTAATCCATATAACACATTTTTGGTGTGAAAAAGGCAATTAATACCAAGAGTATAGTTGGTTGTGTTTTACTTTAAAAGTTACTTGCTGTATTTATGTGATCAAAAGTAGTCAAACTCTTAGAAACATGAAGTAGAATAGCAGTTCCCAGGGCTGGAGATATAAGGAAAAAGGCAATTTTTCAGTAGGTATAGAATTTCAGTTTTACAAGATGAGAAGGTTCTAGATATTTGTTGCACAAGATCTATATAGTGAGCATTTTTGTTCTTCCCACTTAAAAATGGTTAAGATGGTTAATTTTGTCTTTTTTTTTTAACCCCTTCCCACACACAAATGACTTGCTTTATTTGTTATAATGTTGAACATTTTTCTTCCCTAAGCATGGAACACTGCTAGACTCCCCCTTGACCATTCTTAGGTATATTATACAGTTCCACAGAACATACTCTGAAGTGGTACATTAGAAAATTTTTCTCTATGTACTAGTTCCCTGTTATCCCCAGTGGGTTTTTTTTAGGCTCCCCTAGAATTATCCTACCTGCCTTTCTTTCTGCTGTTCTACTAGCTGTTATCAACCAGTCTTTTCCTCTTTCCTTGCCTTACAGTGAAATAGAACAAAGTCTTGTTGCTCTTCCTTACCTTCCTGACTTTCTGGTTGTCCATGGATTTATACTGTTAACCACAGTGGGAAGAAAACAGGGTAATACATTTCCCTTTGAAGGACAGTATACTGAAATGGGTGCTGGACATGGAATAATAAGAGTTAAAATCTTGACTTCACTTTTTTTTTTTTTTATCCTTACCTAGATTTTTATTGGTTTTGTGAGGAAGTGAAGAGGAAAATGTGTGGCCTCCATGAGGCCAAAAGGCTGAATGCAGGGTACAGGTTTCCTGGGGTCTTTCAGCATCATTCTTTACCTGCCTAAGGTGTTTTTGCCTACCCCTACACAGAGGTGGGAAGTGTGTGTGCGAGTGTGGGAGGGAAGGATGGGTAGAGGAGGAAGGTTTTCTAGCCAAGTGCAAGGGAAGCAACTCTGCTGCCTGGCAGTTGCCAGGACAATACAGCCTTGATTTCACATTTGTTATCTCTGCCATATGTGAGTCTTAGCTTTCTTGTCTGTAAAACGGGCTAATAAAACCTAACAGAATTATTGTGAAAATTAAGTGAAATAATTTATGTGCAATTGATTGATATGCAGTAAATGCTCAATAGGTATGGAATGAGTAAATGTGTTTTACAAAAAGAGATGAGATCTTCTGGAAGTGGAAGAAAGTTAATGAGATAAGACAGAAAGATTTAAGGAGAGTTCTGGTACCATAATACTTAAGGTAATGATGTCTGGGACTTGTTTCAAAATAAAATGGTAGTTATATATGAAATAAATTTGGCCAAGAACTGATCATTGTTAAAGCTGGTAATAGGTCCATGATTCATTATACTATTCTATCTTTTGATTATGTGTGAATTTTACTACAATAAAAAGTTAAACAAAAGGAATAATAACTGGAACTAAAGGGTGTGTAAGGGGAATTCTTTAAAAGGTTGACTCTTTTTCTCATTTTTGTCAATAGCATGTGGTGATCTTCCCACCTGGCCATTCGTATATAAGAAATATATGTAAACTTTGCAGATGGAAGTTAGAGAATACGTAGAGTTGATGTGTGTATATATTGTATCCTCATCATGCTATACCATGTTAATATAAAGTTTCTTATGGTTACCCCATGTACTACATAGATCTCACCCATAGCATGATGCTTTAAAATAGATTCAAGGATACAAAAAATTAAGTAGGATCAATTTTAAGGGTGAGAAGTCTAGAATCAGAAGTCTACCTGGTATTTATTTATTTATTTATTTTTTAATTTTTATTTATTTATGATAGTCACACAGAGAGAGGGAGAGAGAGAGAGAGAGAGGTAGAGACACAGGCAGAGGGAGAAGCAGGCTCCATGCACCAGAAGCCTGACGTGGGATTCGATCCCGGGTCTCCAGGATCGCGCCCTGGGCCAAAGGCAGGCGCCAAACCGCTGCGCCACCCAGGGATCCCTCTACCTGGTTTTAGATATTAAAAATAGGGAATGGTTATTTTTTGAGCTAAGATTTGATCAAGAAAACAAAAAATGAGGGCCAAACCTATTTGAACTTTATAAATATTACATAGAATCCTAGAACATTACACTGAGTAGGACCAAGTCTCCACCCCCTAGAAATAAATAATATGAGGCCCAGACATGTCAATGACCTCTTAGATATCCTAAGTCAAGTAGGTAAAGCCATGACAGGAACACAGTAATTCCTTTATTAGTACCACACCTAGCTTTTCCTTAAACTTAGCCAGGTTATAACTTTGTGCGTGCGCGCGTGTCTGTGTGTGTGTGTGTGTGTGTATGTGTGTATTCCCACTCCCATATATATGTTATCTTTAACTTAGGCAAATTTCTAATGTAAAAAAAGTTTTTTATATTCAGGAATATTAGTCCTTGAACTATATGTCAGGATATGTTCAGATTTGACAACATGCATCACATTTTTTTGAGTACCCAGTATGTTATGGGCACAGTGGTAAAGGACACAAAGACGAAGACAGCACAGGTTTTTCCTCAGACCTCTGCAGTTTCATACAGCTTTTCAAAGCAGGGGGACGTATTTCCTAAAGAGTAGCAATGTAATTTTAAAATTTTATTCTGCACTTCCTACCACTTTTTAAAATGTTGTTAGGACCTGTTAGAAGGACCTTGAGACATTGGTCCTTCTCTTTTCACCTTTTTGCCTACTTCATCTGTTTTTAGAACCTCTTTTCCTCCACTTTCTCCATATAGCCAGTGCTGTATTACTATTTTGTTTCTTGCAAAAGCCAAACTTGTCACATGTACTGTCTTGTATCCCAGAGGCTTGTGGCCCCCAGCCCCCACCCCCAAAGATTAAATCTTCAGTGATAAAATTTCTGGCATTTGGGGTAGGATTGAAGAGACAGTTTTTGGTGAAAATCTTTATAATGTCCCTCAAATTATACCATGTAGATGACTGCCTGCTTAAAGCAGTAAATCATGAGCTCAAGTCCTACTTCCATCCTACCAAGCATGTAACCTTGGTAAATCACATACCAGCTTTAATTCCCAGTTTCTTGTCTACGAAATATAGATAGCAACAGGAGCTTATTGTTGCTTCATACAATACGAAGAGTTTTAGCAAGGAACCTGGGAGTGGGCCCTCAAAAAACGTTGTACATAGTTATCATTGGCCCAAGGCATCCTGACACCTTTAGGTGTTAATCTCTAGCATAACTTCACAAAGCTAAATAGTATGCCTTTTTAAAATAGCATTGCCTTTTGATTTTTTATGCTGTATTTTAGATTCAATTAAGGTAATGTCATGAAAGACACATTCAAATGATCAAAAATAACCCAATTTTGAGTGACCCTATATCCTTTTTTTACATTTTTAAATATATTTTTAAATTGGAGTTCAATTTGCCAATAGCATAACACCCAGTGCTCATCCTGTCAAGTGCTCCCCTCAGTGCCCATCAAGTGACCCTATATCCTAATGTGATCTTTACTTTTTCCTCTTTGAAAAGCTGGCTTATTGAGACAAAGTTTTATAAGTCAAAGACTTTAAAGAAATTTTTTTTCTTCTTTGTAGCAAAGGAGACAAGTTTCTGACTCTGGTGTTATAAAAAACAAATCTTGGAGAGGAAATACCAAGGATTGTTGGAGTTATCCCTCTACTAAGCAAAAGATGAAATCTGATGGATTGGGAGCAGCTGGACATTCATCAAATACTAATAGAAATACTGTAAATAAAACTTTGAAACATGATGATTTAAAGGAAAAGGGTAGTACAAAGGTAGCATCTAAAGTTACAAAAGAGCTTAAAACTGGGGGGAAAAATGTCTCTGGAAAGCCCAAAGCTGTAATAAAGTCCCAAACAGAAAACAGTGATAATGCTAAGTCCGCAAATGCATCACCTAGACAAGCTGTGGAAAGATCAGCAGGAGCGTCAGCAAATGGACAGAAAAATTCATTAAATGAGAAAGGAGTGAGAAATCAGGAAGGGCACATTACAGGTGCCAGACCCAAGGTACTCACTGGAACCATAAACGTGCAAGCCAAACCAAAGCCTTTGAAGAAAGTGACAGGAAAAGATTCTCCATGCCTCAGCATTGCAGAGCCTGCTAGCAGATCAACCAATTCAAGTATGGAATTACTGATTTCCAATGAATGTCTGGATGAACCAAAAGAAAATGGAGCAGTAGGAGAAGAGAAGCCTTCTGGTGATAAATTGTCCTTTTGTGAACCTCCAGGACAGACAGTGAAAAACAATGTGGAAAGTATCAAAACTTCTTCTGTAGGTGGGTTTTAGTACCCCTATTTTTAATAGCTCCTGACAGTTAAAGTTCCTAGAAAAATGATTCTATGTTTGGATGTTTATTTAGTTTCAAATGCCAAGAAGCATTTATTTACATGTGTTCATGCAGACTGAGAGAAAACATACTTCTTCCCACATTAACATTTATTTTTGGATATAGTGTCTGACCAGTGAATTTATGCATGACATTCACATATTCAGTGTTCAGTTTCATGACTGACTTTTCTTAATTTACAGTAGTAAAATCTCGACCTGTTTCAAAAGTTGCCAATGGAACTTCAAATAAAAAAAGCATTCAAGAAGAAACTAATATAAATAACAGGTAAGTTTTCATTCATTTTTTTTACCTATACATTAGCTTTCTCTGAAAGTTAATTATATGCTAACTTCTAGCCAAATATTTTTAAAATATCTTTTCTTTTTTGTTAGAAAATTTAATGTATTTATTTATACAATATTTTAAAACTTTATTAGAAGATAGTATATTTATGAAAAATGATTATTGATACAAAATGATAGATTACACTTGTGGCACTTGATTATGTATTGCTTTATCATACTTAATTAACCTACAGGTTTATAAACTTAAAGACCTATGAATATAAGGTTTTCCGATTTTTAGAAAAAAAGGTATTTTTTAAATTTCTTTGAAAAAAATGTATTTCATATATGGGTCTTTTAAAAAGTGCATGTGGTGCCATCTGAGAATAATACTGAATGCAAATCATTTTTCTTAGTGTGCTAAAGAAGGTCACTAGCAAAGGATATAGTGATCCAGTACCACAGGCTATTATAAAGAAAAAAGGAAATGGCAGTGGATGTGCTACAGCTCAACAGAGAACAAAAAATGCCTCATCTAATCTTGCTAAAACTCAAGGTAAAGCTGATATGGTCCTGGGTATTACATCTGTGTTTAAATTGAATAAACAGAACTCTGATTTGGAACTTTAGCAACAAATAAGAATATGACACGGTTTCACTCATTTTATATTTGTATCATACTATAGAGATAAGATTTTACACTTTAACTTTTAGATAAATATTTTTTTTAAAGATTTATTTATTTGAGAGAGTGCCTGAGTGCATGCATGGGGAGGGGCAAAGGAAGAGGCCCAAGCAGCCTTTGGAGTGCAGAGCTGGGAGGAGGCAGGCAGATGGATTTATAGACCTGAGTCTAAGCTGAAACCAAGAGTGAAACCGAGCTGCCCCTAGATAAGTATTTTGGTATTTCAGGGTGTGGGTTTAGTTTTAATGGTCTTTTATGAGAAATGAGTCACTAATTTATCTGCATTTTTGGTCCTTTAATATGTTATGCCTAGGTTTTTTCAGTTTCATTGACAACTACAGAAATTCCATACAGAAAACCAGCACTAACATTAGAGCCCTTTACAAAAGCAATGCTATAGTTTTGAGAGCTGTATTATATAGGGAAGAAGAATTTTCCTTCTGTTCTGTGCCTGTTTTGCCGTGTTCTAAGAAAGAAAAGCATAATGATCAGATTGCATAATCTGCTGACCTAATAACTGATCTTAAAATTAACTTGCTTTATGCATTAAGCATTCACATAGGTAAGAGCAGTTTGTTAAAACCTAAAATCGGAATCCCTGGGTGGCGCTGCGGTTTGGCGCCTGCCTTTGGCCCAGGGCGCGATCCTGGAGACCCGGGATTGAATCCCACGTCGGGCTCCCAGTGCATGGAGCCTGCTTCTCCCTCTGCCTGTGTCTCTGCCTCTCTCTCTCTCTCTCTCTCTCTCTCTCTCTCTGTGTGACTATCATAAATAAATAAAAATTTTTTTAAGAAACCTAAAATCAATTTTGAGTTAGATAATGAATTAATACTGAAAGTATATTTTAAAATAAGCCAGAGAAAAATTATTCATGTTCTAGTAATAGCTAAAAATTAAACATTTAAAAAGATTTGGCAATTCTTTTTGATAGATTTAAATATCATCTCTAGGACTTAACCAGTGTAAACAAATAGAGTCTCATAATTAATCCTTTCCCTCCAATTATCAGTTTTAGTTTCTATTACACATCTAAGTCGTTAACCCAAATGATCTACAATAATAATGATTTAGTTATGAAAAGTAAATTAGTTTTGTTCATGTTTGACAGAAAAAACTGCAGTAATTTCAACATTTCTATTTTATATATTTTTTTAAGATTTTATTTATTTATTCATGAAAGACATAGGCAGAGAGAGAGAGAGGCAGAGAGACATAGGCAGAGGGAGAAGCAGGCTCCATGCAGGAAGCCCAATGTGGGACTTGATCCCAGGGCTCCAGGATCATGCCCTAGGCCAAAGGCAGACACTCAACTGCTGAGCCACCCATGCATCCCTCTATTTTATATTTAGTTTGATTCTCCTTTTTCAGCTGTGTGGAATAGTATTTTTTCCCCAGAAAAACTTCAAAGGGAAGACCCTTCCTGTTCTTTTGTGATATAAGAAAATCAGATTTTTCCACCCTCATATATTTATGCAAATCCAATTCTAGCATAAAGATCAAAACTCTTTACTTGAGGAAGAAAGATCCGATTTAAATAATTTTACTAAGATGCTGGAATAATCAACCTATATTTGTAATAAAAATATTTTTTATTTTATCATGTTACTAACACCTAATCTTTTGTTGTCCATTGTTATGGACATATCATTTCATTGTTTATTTTATTTCTTATAAAGTAATTTGAAAATAAATATTGCATTTCATTCACAAATTGTAAGATACATTGTATTTTTAAATTTTCTTTTCTTTGGATTCAAGGAGACTCACCAAATTCAGTAAAATCTTCAGTCTCTTCAAAGCAGTCTGAAGAAAATGTGACAAAATTGGACCTCAATACAACTACAGATAAACAAACACCTAAGAAAAAGATTGTCAAGCAAGGACACACACCTTTGCCCAAGGTTAATGCAAAAATAGGGGCAATGCCTAAAAACTTAAATCAGTCTAAGAAAAGTGAAATTTTGAGTAATAAAGATTCAAAACAGAAAATGCTTCCTGGACAGGTTATATTGAAAACTCAGCCTTCTCAAAGACCTTTAAAAAGTGAAACATGTGTTGTCCAAAAAAGTATGCTTCATGATGTACATGAAAATAATAACAAGGATGATATTTCTGAACAGAAGCCTCATGAACCTCTAATTAATCTCACATCAGAAATCAGCAGTACAGAAGCTTTCCAGTCATCATGCAAACCTAAGCCACAAAAGCCATTAAGCAACCAAGGGAAAGAGAAATTAGTATTAGAATGCCAAAGTATTTCAAATCTGGATAAATCAATAAAACATGAACTGGAATCAAAACAGACTGGTTCAGATAAAAATGAAGCAAAATTTTCTGGCAAAGAATCAGATCATCCCAACACAGCTAAAATATATTGTCATTTTGATGGGAGTGCTAATGTAGATTCAAAATTATATACCACCACTGTCCTAAAATCCATGATTTCAAATCCCAGTGAAAACTCTTTGAATTCTAATCCTGTTTGTGATTTAGACTCAGCAAATCCAAAGCAAATCCATTCAGTATCAGACAGGGAGAAGCAAGGAGAGGAACAAGATACAAATAAAAAATTAAGCATTAAATGTGTCAAAGATGTTTTACCATGTGTTCCTGGAAGGACAAATGGCACCTTAAATTCTGTCCAAGATGACAGAAAATCTAAAATTCATGTAGAAGAACAGAAAATTCCTAGGCACTTATCTGATGATTCTGCTATGAGTGAAATCAAACATGCTACAGCAGACTCAGATATTTCCTCCAAGTGTGTTTTGGAACATACATCAGGAAAAAATTCTCCTAAAGATATGGAAACAACAGAAACTCCAGATAGCCATGAAACTCCAGAAGTTCCATTTATGAGCCACTGGAATTTGAGTACCAGTGGTCTGCATCAGAGAGAGAGTCCTGAATCTGATACTGGCAGTGCTACCACATCCTCTGATGACATAAAGCCCAGATCTGAAGACTATGATGCTGGAGGGTCTCAGGATGATGATGGGTCAAATGACAGAGGTATTTCTAAATGTGGCACTATGCTGTGCCATGATTTTCTTGGAAGAAGTAGTAGTGATACCAGTACTCCTGAGGAATTAAAAATATATGATAGTAATTTAAGAATTGAAGTGAAAATGAAAAAGCAAAGTAGTAATGATCTTTTCCAAGTCAATTCAACAAGTGATGATGAGATTCCTAGGAAAAGGCCAGAAATTTGGTCTCGATCTACAGTAGTCCACCCTAGAGAAAAAGAAAATATTCTACGAGGCAGCATCCAGTTTGCTCAAGAAGTAGATCAAGTTTCTTCCTCAGCAGATGAAACAGAAGATGAAAGATCTGAAGCTGAAAATGTTGGAGAAAATTTCTCTACATCTAACTCAGCTCCTCAGCAGTTTCAGGGAATAATTAATTTAGCTTTTGAAGATGCAACAGAAAATGAAAGTCATGAGTTTTCTGCAACTAAGAATTTTAAAAGATCAGTTTTACTTTCAGTAGATGAATGTGAAGAACTAGGATCTGATGAAGGGGAAGCCCATACTCCCTTTCAGCCTTCTGTAGATTCTCTTTCCCCTTCTGATGTTTTTGATGGCATTTCTCATGAACATCACGGAAGGACCTGCTATTCCAGGTATACGCATGGAAGTGAAGGTAGTATTTTAGAATGTAAACAAGATAAAGGCAAGAGTGTATATAAAAATGAAAGCTCTCTCTTGGGTCCCAGTAGCATTGACTCATCAAGAAAAGATAAACAGAGTGCTTTAGCCACAGGAAAAAAGTACACAGCAGATGTCTTGTCCAAAGGAGGCAGACAGCTTCTTCCAGAAGATAAAAAAGTAAACAGTGGAAACGATGTGGATAATGACTTTCAGCAACGCAGCAAACTCTCAGATAGTGATATAAAATCTCAAGAAAGACCGTGTCATTTGGAGCTTCATCAAAGAGAACCCAATTCTGACATACCAAAGAACAGCTCTACAAAATTTCTAGACTCCTGTCGGAGTCAACTTCTGCCTCAGGAAGGTCAAGTGAAAGAGAACCATTCTACTGCTACCAAAAAAGCTAATATTGCTTTATCTGCAGGTAATGTACAGAAATAGAAATACTAAATCCATAAGAAAATGAGTTTATAGAATTTTAAAGTTGTATGTAGCCCTGAATGTTATATTTTAGTTAGAATAATTAAGCAACAGATTTGAAATTCAAATGAAAACTTAAATTTCATAATAATATGAAAACTAGCTAGTTAATCTTTATTGTTCACTGAAAATCCTAGTGCAGAGTTAAGATCTAGTAAAATTTTGGTTATTATTAGAGTTAATCTATTAAGAGATTTTACATAAAAGAATGAAGAGAAAAACTTAGTTTGCTATTATTTAGTTATTATGTCTAATTTAACATAAAATTCTTGACTATTAGAAATTTTATTATACATTGGATATGATTTATGGACTATGCTAAGTATATATCTAAGAGGGCTGTGCAATAACTATAGTAATATAACTAAAGCACTGAACTATTTTAACTAGATTAATTATTATAATTTATATGCATTTTACAGAGATTAAGACTTTAAGCATCACTATAATTCTAAAATTTTCAAGTAAAAAGATAAATTTCCTAAAAGAGATTATATTTAGAAGCAATGATAATATATGAAAAAAGCCCAGGCTTATTTCATATGAATAGATGATTTCCTGTCTAATTGTTTTGTGTGTTTGTCTTCCTTATTACAGTAATTTGAACTAATGACCCACATTTAAAATATGCAATAGTGGCTGACTGCATAGCTATTGTATATCAGAACTAAGAAAGATACTGATCAATAGCCCTTGTTCAGCAAAATCACAACAGGGAGCTCTTTAAAGTTGTACTTTTTTGTTTGTCCTTGCTTGCATCCTCCTTTGCATGTGCAATATACAAATAAGGCTTTAGACAAAATGTATGTATTCCCCTTTTGGAACTGACTCACCTTAAAAGTCACCATCAAATAACCATGTCTTTTTTTCTTCTTTAAGTTCCTATTGTAGTGAATTAGATACATGTGCATATTCTATGTTTATGTTTAAATAATTTTTGTTTTCTGTATCACAAGTTTTCAAATTAAAGTATGGAGAATTATTATTAGTTGCCTATGTTAATTTGCTGCTAAACATTCTTCGGTTGGTTTTTTTGTTGTTTTTTTTTTTTTTTTTTTACATAGAAAAAGAAATGCCTCAATAATCTTGTCAATTTTGTATAAGTGTTATTTTTTCCATTCTGTTTTTTGGGACTATATTATATTAATATTATTCTACAAAACTCTGAGGGATACCAACATGTGCAATTTTTACATTGTGTAGTATTATGAATTATTTCAGGAGACATAGATGATTGTGATACACTGGCACAAACCTACATGTATGACCATCGGCCTTCAAAAACCCTCTCTCCAATATATGAGATGGATGTAATAGAAGCATTTGAGCAGAAAATGGAATCAGAAACACATGTTACAGACATGGATTTTGAAGATGATCAGCACTTTGCAGAACAAGATTGGACACTATTAAAGCAATTGCTCTCTGAACAGGATTCAAACTTAAATATTACGAATTCTGTTCCTGAAGACTTAA
The DNA here is from genome assembly GCF_018345385.1 of Vulpes lagopus. Taxonomy (NCBI): domain Eukaryota; kingdom Metazoa; phylum Chordata; class Mammalia; order Carnivora; family Canidae; genus Vulpes; species Vulpes lagopus. The sequence goes on along the minus strand of NC_054826.1, from coordinate 145,735,002 downwards.
ATTTAGCACAGTATCTAATCAACCAGACACTACTTTTAGCACGAGATAGCTCAAAACCTCAGGGTAAAGCACATGTTGACACTTTGAACAGATGGAGTGAACTGACCTCTCCCCTTGATGATTCCTCAGCAAGCATCACCATGGCTAGTTTTTCCTCTGAAGATTGTTCACCCCAAGGGGAATGGACAATTCTGGAACTGGAAACTCAACATTGAGAGTATTAACACTTTGGAAAATTTTGAACTATGCCACCATTTTATTTTTTGATGCTTATATTATATCCAAATAATTGCATTAGCCAGAGATAGACCATCCTTAATATTGAGGGAGTCTTTCTAAATTTATGGGGTAAACATAATTTATTATTAATATGATATCACATATAGGGAAAAGGTGTTTTTCTAAAATTTGAGCATGTTTTATTAATTATTAGACAAATTAGTAGACTTATAAAGAAAACCTTCAGTTTTCCTTTCCTAACTGATCATTTGTTCACTTGTTTATAATTCAAGAATTTAAAATGTGAATGCACAAGTAGATCAGTCCCTTTACTTTTTGCTCTGCATATGGTAATAATAATTTAAAAATAAAAACTTATTGTGCTTGTGTCAATTTATGTAGAGTTAATCAGTGAGTAACATTGAAACTCAGGTTGGTGTGATTGAGCCTGAGAGCTAAATATTAGGAAAAAAAACCTTCACTTTCCCAACAGTGCAGGTCCAAGAAATTGTAAAGTAAATGCACCTCAAATTTCAATCATATTGATACTGAAACGGAAATAGAATCCCTTGTAACTCTATTTTTGGAGTATTTCCAGAGAGAGACATCTGCCCTTGTTCAAAAGAAGCAGGAGAACTGTCCATTTGTTTCATCTATATAGACTTTATAGTTAGATAATTGCTCTTCATTTTCCATTCCATATTAGAGATATTTTGGAACTGTTCCAGCAATAAGCCTGCACTAAATACTAATTGTAAAATGGGTACATGAGGCAATTGAGTTACTGAGTTAAACTGTATGTATGTGTGTACATACACACGTGTTTGCTTTCTCCACACCTCTATATGCTCTAGTTCCTTATTTCCTTGATTACATTGTCTTTTAGTCTGTAATTTTGGTAGCAAGGCAGAAATAATAATCTTTTTTACAAAATGGTACTGGAGAGCAAACACTTGGATACCTACCTACTTGATCTAAGCGGACACTGCCCTTAGGATGATGAGATTTAGTAGAATTAGCCTCTCTCCTCAAAGCTATATAACTTACATATAACTTCTCTAAAATATGTCAAAAGTAAGGAAAACTTTTGGTTTAGAATTCCTTTTTTAAAATAACAGTTCTCAACAAATTAACAATAGAATGAGTCTGTATATTGAATATCCACATCATATTAATGCACGATCATTTGTATTCTTGTATAATAACATTAACATTAGCCACTAACCTGTTAGTGTTTGCTAACTTAAATTTGCTATGCCTTTTTAAATTAGAAGCTCTGTAGGGGCACTCATTCATTCAGTCGAGAAACAGGCATTGGTTCTAGGCACTAAGGTACAAAAATAAATAAGGTTTGATTCCTGCTCCCCACTCAAAAAAAGAGTGTTTAGTTTCTAATGAGGTGAAAAACCATGTAAGAGAAAGGTTAAAATATAGTATTGTAAGAACATTGTATTTTCAAGCTGGATGGCAATTTAAAGATTGGTCTAATCCTTTCAAATTCTAAAGAAGAACTCTGAAGGCCAGAGGAGTTAAAAGATTGCCCAAGGTCCCACAGCTAATTTATGGACTAGAATCTAATATTCCTTAATTTTAATATGTTATTTCTACCATACAACATACTCATTTGATTTTTGTCATAAAACCTGAAAATAAAGTATATTTTATAATATGAAGAAGTAATGTATGATGGAGTCAGAAACAGTGCAAATTCCCAAGACATTGTGTTATTTCCTTTTCTCCAAATGTGAAATTGTTTTATGTTATTTTTAATAAATAGCTCAGAAGTTCAAAACTTTATAAATGAAACTTCTTTCCCAGTTTTAAGGTCTTAAAGACTTTCTTCTTAAACTACTATACATTAAAAAGCCATTCAGTTTCGTATCACATCTGCAAGGCATTTTGCTTAAGTAGTGACCTCTTAGGCAATTTCAGGACGTGTGTGTTTTCTTATGATGCTCTTTTGTGAATGACACATCTACCAGTCTGTTTCCTGTGGGACTCTTCAGGCTAGAACTTCATGATCTAACAAACACAAAGGGAAAAAAATTGCTAACATTTTATTATGTTATACACTGTGCTGGGTGCTTTAAATATGCAGTAACATTTAACTCTCACAATAATTCTATGAGATTTATCTTCTTATCATCTTTATTTGACACATGAGGAAACTGAGAGAGTCCTTACCCTGGACTAGTTACCCTAGTGGAAGAAACTAAGAAATAATATACTATATCATTGTTTAGTAAGATAAGAGTTGTATATGATCAGAGTGTGTGAGCCCAGAAGGAGAAGCTATGAACAGCTTGTCAGGAAGAGAAGATTAGAGAAAGCTTCTTAGAGCAACTAGTATTCTGTAACTCCTTCAGAATTTCTATAAAGGGCTTAGTGACTGCAATCTAGTTGGAAGTATAGGCCAGGGGACTTAGAAGTTGTACTTGTATAGAAAGTACTTTGTTTTTATTTCAATTGTATGTTATAGATCTATAAAAATAGAAATGTCCTTAAAAGATGCTTTTATACATAGTTTACATCACATTGCAAAAAGTCCAATTGAACATACTCCCCAAAAATCCTATTTTTACTTTGATTTGGCTTGCTTTGAAGGACTGATAAAGATTACATAAACAGTTTGAAGCTTCTTTATACCATTTCTTGGAGCAACCGGGTAACCAGATGCTGGCTTTCAAGGATGAGTAAGAATTTGCTTGGTGATAGGGCATACTAGACACAACAGTGCATCAAAGAATGGTATCCAGGATGTGTGTTGAGGATGAGGAGGAAGAGTGAAAGGAGATAGAGCTAAAGAGCTGAGCTGGGGTTGGATTCTCAAAGTTATTAAATACTATGCTATAATGTTTAAATAGTAAAAATCCTGAATTTAGTGAGAATTGGGTCTCCTTCCATTCTTCTATTTTTAACTCCATAGAAAAGCATTCTGTGCTTTTTCTTCTTCTTTTAATTCCATAAAAAAGTGCATTCTTCTATTTTTAACTCCATAGAAAAGCTTTCCATGTTTTGAGGAAATACCCACCTATAATCAAAATGAGTAGTCATCAAAGTTGTTTTCTTAAGTAAAGTAACATAACCAGGTGTGTTTTAGGAAGGTAACTGTCAGCTCTAGTGACAATGGCCTGGTTTGGAGAAGCACCCAAGTCTCAGAATACAATTAAAATAGTTTAATCAACCTTAGAAATGGGAAATGGAGGAGGATCTGGTAACGGAGATATCAGATAGATTGAAATTATAGAACTTGGTGAATAATTAGATGTTGGGAGAAGATTGAAAGGAATTTTATAATTGCTCAAAAATGGCATTTATTTAGGGGCACCCGGTGGCTCAGTTGATTAAGCATCTGCCTTCCACTCAAGTTCTGATCCCAGAGTCCTGGGATCGAGCCCTGAGTCAGGCTCCCTGAGTCAGCTTCTCCCTCTCCCTGTGCCTATCTCCTCCTGTTTATGCTCTCTCTCAAATAAAGTCTTTTTTTATTATTATGAAATTGTAATGTTAAGTGTCATAATAAAACTCTGTATAAAGTGTAATCTGTGCATAAAGGAGAGGGAAGTGATGGAATGATACTTGGATAGGCTCCCTTACTATCGTGGGAGTTCACAAGACAAAAGAGGCATATACTCTTGGCAGAAAGAGTTTAGAAGCAGTGGGGAATTCTAGTTGTTCCATATGGCTAGAGAAAAGGGAACAGATGGTAAGGGCAAGGGATAAAGTTGGATGGGGATGTAGAGTCCAAGGAGTAACAATCAGATTTGCATTTTATTTTTATTGTTTGTTTGTTTTTAAGTAGGCTCCATGCCCCACATGGAGCCCAATGTGGGGCTTGAACTCGCAACCATGAAATCAAGACCTGAGCTGAGATCAAGAGTCACACACTTGACCAATTGACTCTGGGTGTGCATTTTATAAAGATCATTCTGGGGGCACCTGGGTGGATCAGTCAGTTGTGTAACCGATCTTGGTTTTGGCTCAGATCATGGTCTCAGGGTCTTGAGTTCAAGCTCCTAGTGGGGCTTCATACTCAGCAGGGAATCTGCTTGGAATTTTCTCTCTTCCTCTGCCTCCTCCACCCCTTATTCACACTGTTTCTCTCTCCCTCAAATAATTTTTTTAAAAAGAGAGTGAGAGCGATCATTCTGGAAGCAGTATATAGAATGAAATGGAGCAGGGTAACAAGGCAGAGGGAGTCCAGTCATGAGTATTACAGTAACCAAGGCTTAGACTAGAGCAATGGCTATGGAGAAAGAGAGGTGTGGACATATTTGAGAGATTTAACATGTGGGTTGGACTGATGGGATGAGAAGAGGGAGTCATCTTAAAAGACTCAGGTTTCTGACTAGGGTGCCTGGGTGGTTGATGATATCATTAGCCAAAAATTGAAGCAAGCTTAGGATGAGTTTAATTTTGGACATACTGCATTTGAGCTGCCTGTGGGACATTCAAGAGACTGAGGAAAAAATACTGTGGAATAGAAAAAAGCCTGAGAAAGAGAATGAAAAAGAATATTCCGAAGAAAACTAGAAGGCTAAAGTGAGGAGGAAAGAGTGATGAAAGTTTAATCTCACTATAATCAGAAGGGCAAATGAATGCTACAAGATTCCATTTGAACCTATCAGACTGAAAGTATTTTTTAAAAAACTACAATGTTAGGAAGAGAATGATAAATTTCAGATACTCATACATTGCTATGGGAATGTAAATTACCTTTCCTGTAAGTAATTAGGCAACTTATATCATGAATGCTCATTACTTATCCTGAACCTAGTTTTTTCCCTTCTTGGGATCTCCTATTAAGAAATAAGATCTGAGACCTAGATATATTAGTGAAAAAATTGAAAACTAGCTGAATGTCAACAGTAGCAGAAGGCTAAATAAAGTATGATACATCTATAACACATTATGCAATGATTAAAATTGTTTCCAGAACATTTGTCTAATGCCAAGGGAAGATGCTTAAAAGAAAAAACCCAAAATACATATTTATAATATCCCAATTTTCCATACTTACAGTATATAGAAAAAGAGACAGAGGAAATAAATAAAAATGTTAATGATGGCTGTGGTTAAGTGGTACTGATTATTTTATCTTTTAAGTCACATATTTTCCATGTGTTCTACAAGGTGCAGAAAAATAAGTAGGTTGGTTTGTTTGAGGGTAAGTAATAGTTAACAGTGTTAAGTGCTGTTTGAGATGTCAGCTAAGGTATGCACCTAGACTAGTTCATTAGATTTGGACATGATTTTACTGGCAGCTTTTGTCAATTGGTGTTTTTTTAGAGTAGTAGGAAGGGCAAAAAGATGAACAGGAAGTAAAGAAATAGAACTTACTCTTTCAAGGAAGTTGCCTGAAAAGGAGACAGTGGTAGTTTGTTTTTAAGTTAGAAGCAACTTAAGCACTTTGAAAATAAGAAGTTGGGAAAAATCACTGAATCAGGACCATTAAGGAAGAGGCAGGAAGCAGTGGGATCAAACACAAAGAGTTCTAACTAACACAGGGCACTTCAAGGAACTTCAGGTATTTAATATAACTAAAGCACTGAATGCCAAGTACAGCATTGGAAGATAAAGCTGGAAAAATACAGGCAGGCCAAAACATAAAGAATCCTGTAAGTCATGCTAAGCACAATAAACAAGCCATTTAGGCAAAAATATTTAAATTTTTTAAAAAGTCAAATACATTATAGGACTTTTATTAAGATTACTTTCGGTGGGGGCCCTGAGTGGCTAAGTTGGTTAAGCAGCTGCCTTTGGCTCAGGTCCTGGAGCTCTATGTCAGGCTCCCCACTCTGCAGGGAGTTTGTTTCTCCCTCTTCCTCTGCTTATGCTCTCTCTCAAGTAAATAAAATCTTTAAATCTTAAAAAGAAAAGATTAACTGTAGAGTGTGAGTATATTTTGGGATGAGAAAAGGCTGGAGGAAGGAAGGCCTGTAAGGGGGTCATTGGAAAAATTAAAAGCCCAAGCTTAGGAAGTAATAGCAAGAATAGAAATGAGGATGGATTTGAGATATAATCAGAGGTAGAAAAAACAAGATGTAGTTGCTAATTGAGGGTGAAGACCTGGGAGAAGGGATAAGAATGATCCCCTGCCCATGTCCCATAATTATAACAAGTTAAAAAAAAGGAAGGCTGATGGTTCCTGATAGGAAAAAAGATAATTTTAAATTTGGACATATCACAATTGAGATAACCAGGGTATACAGTATAATGTCTTTCAAAATTCAGAAACCCAACAAATTATGACCTTTCTTACTTCCATCCCATCTTCTGCAATTTTTTTGGGGGGGTGGCGGGGTTTGGACAAGTGGAAGTGAGGACTTATTTTGTCTCAGTTTAATAATGATCTATTGCAGGAGCTATTTTCAACTTGGAATTATCTACACACTCTTCTCCAGTGATAATTATATTATTTTCATATTGTAAATTCTTATACCAAAAGTACTTTGAATCTGTCCTACATATGAGAAGTATACATTTTTATCATGTTAATATTGCGTGAGTTACTTTTAGTGCTCATAATTCATCTTCCATAAAGTGGTTCCTTAACTACTAATTTAGCCAACATTAACGTAAGAATTTTAATTCTGAGAATTTCAATTCTACTCTGATTCTACATTTTTATATTAAGATCCCAGACAATTTCCAAATCAGGAAGATACTAAGAAAAAAAATACTTTCACACAAAGACATTTTCCCTGAAAGAGTTTTCATATAAAATGTACCTTTTAGTTTTTGCTCAAATTTAGCCTTGCAAGAGAACTTTATAAAAAAACTGAAATAGAAATATGCCTACATTTAAACTACTACATGCTTAGGGAAAAGATGTCTAACACCCTTATAAAAAATTTTTTTTACTTAGATTAAAATGCAAACAGCTGGTAAACAATGAAAAGATGTTTAACCGACTCATTAAAGAAGCATTAGAAAAAACCATAAAAGGTTTTTAAAATATGAATAGATTCAATAAGTAGTAAAAGTAGTAATACATTTGATAAGTGAGACTATTATAAGTAAAATAAATGAATAACCATTAACCCATTTTATTTTTTTGTTTTTTTCACAATGTTCATGTAGTAACTTTATTCGTAATTAAAAAGTAGAAACAACTCAAATGCTCATCAGCTAACAAGTAGGCAAACAAAATGTTGTGCATGCGCACAATGGACTATCAGCCACAAAAGGGAAGGAAGTACTGATACACACCACAGTGTAGATAAACCCTGAGAACATTATGCTGCACACACAAAGGGCCACATGTTGTGCAATTCCGTTTTCATTAAATGTTCGGAATGAGAAAATCTATGGAGACAGAGTAGATTAGGGGCTAGGGCCAGGAGGGAACAAGAAGTGGATGTCTTTCTATGATTGATTTATTTCACTTAGTGTAATACACTCCAGTTCCATACATGTCAAAGTACATGGTAGGTATCCATCCTTTCTGATGGCTGAGTAATATTCCATTGTGTATATATACAACATCATCTTTATCCATTCATCTGTTGAAAGACATCATGGCTCTTTCCATAGTTTGGCTATTGTGGACATTGCTGCTATGAACATTGGGGTGCAGGTGTCCTGTCATTTCACTACCTCTGTATCTTTGGGGTAAATACCCAGTAGTGCAATTCCTGGGTCATAGGGTAGCTCTATTTTTAACTTCTTCAGGAACCTCCACACTGTTTCCACAGTGGCTGCACCAGCTTGCGTTCCCACCAGCAGTGCAAAAGGGTTCCCTTTCTCCACATCCTCGCCAACATTTGTCATTTCCTGTCTTGTTAATTTTACAATTTTACACCATTCTCACTGGTGTAAGGTGGTATCTCATTGTGATTTTGATTTGTATTTCCCTGATGGCAAGTGATGTGGAACAATTTTTCATGTGTCTGTTGGCCATATGTAGGTCTTCTTTGGAGAAATGTCTGTTCATGTCTTCTGCTCATTTCATGACTGGATTGTTTGTTCCTTGGGTGTTGAGTTTGAGAAGTTCTTTATAGATCTTGCATACTAGCTCTTTTTCAGATATGTCATTTGCAAATATCTTCTCCAATTCTGTAACCTGTCTTTTAGTTTTGTTGACTGTTACCTTTGCTGTGCAGAAGCTTCTTATCGTCATGAAGTCCAATACTTCATTTTTCCTTTTGTTTCCCTTGCCTTCATAGATGTGTCTTGCAAGAAGTTGCTGCAGCTGAGGTCAAAAAGGTTGTTACCTGTGTTCTTCTCTAGGATTTTGATGGATTCTTGTCTCACATTTAGATCTTTCATCCATTTTGAGTTTATCTTTGTGTATGGTGTAAGAGAATGGTCCAATTTCATCCTCCTGCATGTGGCTGCCTGTCCATTCTTCTTCCCAATACCATTTATTGAATAGACTGTCTTTTTTCCAGTGGATATTCTTTCCTGCTTTGTTGAAAATGAGTTGGCCATAGTTGAGGGCCCATTTTGGGGTTCTCTATACTGTTCCATTGATCTATGTGTCTGTTTTTGTGCCAGTACCACACTGTCTTGATGATCACAACTTTGTGATACAATTTGAAGTCAGGCATTGTGATGCCCCCAGCTTTGATTTTCTTTTTCAACATTCTTCTGGCTATTCAGAGTCTTTTCTGGCTCCATACTAATCTTAGGATTATTTGTTGCAACTCTGTGAAGAAAGTCCATGGTATTTTGATAGGGATTGCATTGAACATGTAAATTGCCCTGGGTAGCATTGACATTTTTACAATATTTATTCTTCTAGTCCATGAGCCTAGAACGGTCTTCCGCCTCTTTGTGTCTTCCTCGATTTCTTTCATAAGTGTTCTGTAGTTTTTTTTTTGTTTTGTTTTTTCTGCAGTTTTTAGGGTGTATATCCTTTACCTCTTTGGTTAGGTTTATTCACAGGTATCTTATGCTTTTGGATGCAATTGTAAATGGGACTGATTCCTTAATTTCTCTCTCATCAGTCTCATTGTTAGTGTATAGAAATGCAACTGATTTCTGTGCATTGATTTTGTATCCTGCCACATTGCTGAATTGCTTTATGAGTCTAAGCAATTTTGGGGTGGAGTCTTTTGGGTTTTCCATATACAGTATCATGTCATTTGTAAAGAGGGAGAGTTTGACTTTCTTTGCCAATTTGAATGCCTTTTATTTCTTTCTGTTGTCTGATTGCTGAGGCTAGGACGTTTAGTACTATATTGAACAACAGTGAGAGTGGACATCCTTGTCGTGTTCCTGACCTTCCTCAGGGAAAAGCTCTCAGTTTTTCCCCATTGAGAATGATATTCATTGTGGGCTTTTTGTAGATGGCTTTTATGATATTGAGATATTTTCCCTCTATCCCTAACTTTGAAGAGTTTTAATCAGGAATAGATGCTGTATTTTGTCAAATGCTTTCTCTGTGTCAACTGAGAGGATCATAGGGTTCTCGTCTTTTCTTTTAGTGATGTGATCTATCATGTTGATTGATTTATGAATTCCAAACCACCCTTGTATCCCAGGGATAAATCCCACTTGGTCATGGTGAATAATCCTCTTAAAGTACTGTTGGATCCTACTGGCTAGTATCTTGGTGAGTATTTTGGCATCTGTGTTCATCAAGGGTATTGGTCTGTAATTCTTTTTGGTGGGGTCTTTTTCTTGTGTTGGGATCAAGATAATTCTGCCTCACAGAACGAATTTGGAGGTTTTCTTTCCATTTCTATCTTTTGAAACAGCTTCAGTAGAATAGGTATTATTTCTTCTTTAAATGGTTGGCAGAATTCCCCTGGGAAGCCATCTGGCCTAGACTTTTGTTTCTTGGAAGGTTTTTGATGACTGCTTCAATTTCCTTGCTGGTTATGGGTCTGTTCAGGTTTTCTATTTCTTCCTTTTTCAGTTTTCTTAATTTATAAATTTCCAGGAATGCATCCATTTCTTCTAGATTGCCTAATTTGTTCATATATAGTTGCTCAGAATATGTTCTTAAAATAATTTGTATTTACTTGGTGTTGGTTGTGATTTCTCCTCTTTCATTCATGATTTTATTAATTTGAGTCTTTTCTCTTTTCATCTTAATAAGGCTGGCTAACGGTTTATCTATCTTATTAATCCTTTCAAAGAACCACTCCTGGTTTCGCTGATCTGTTCTGTTTTTCTGGTCTGTCTTTTGTTAAGTTCTGCTCTAATGTTATTATTTCTCTTCTCCTGCCTGGTTTAGGCTTTATTTGCCATTCTTTGTCCAGTTCCTTTAGGTGTAAGGTTAACTTGTATATTTGAGATTTTTCCAACTTTTTGAGAAAGGCTTGTATTGAAATGTACTTCTTTCTTGGGACCACCTTTGCTGTATCCCAAAGATTTTGCATGATTTACTTTCATTTTCATTACTTTGCATGAATCTTTAATTCTTCTCTAATTTCCTGGTTGACTCATTCATTTTTTAGTAGGATGCTCTTTAACCTCCAAGTGTTTATGTTCCTTCCAAATTTCTTCTTGTGATTGAGTTCTAGTTTCAATGCATTGTGGTCTGAAAATATGCAGGGGACAATCCCAATCTTTTGGTATCAGTTGAGACCTGATTTGTGACCCAGTATGTGGTCTGTTCTGGAGAAAGTTCCATGTGCACTTGAGAAGAATGTGTATCCTGTTGCATTAGGATGGAATGTTCTGTGTATATCCAGGAAGTCCATCTGATCCAGTGTGTCATTCAAAGCCTGTTTCTCTGTTGATCTTCTGCTTAGAATATCTGTCTTTTGCTGAGAGTGGAGTGTTGAAGACTCCTACTATTAATGTATTATTATCTATGTGTTTCTTTACTTTGGTTATTAGTTGGTTGATATAATTGACTGCTCCCACATTAGGGGCATAAATATCCATAATTGTTAGGTCTTCTTGTTGGATAGATCCTTTAAATATGATATCCACTAACCCATTTTAATTAGGAATTATGAATGAAAGAATTAGATGCTTTGCCAACCTTATAAAAAATTATTGGAACCAATTGTACTCAACTAACCAATTTAAATATACTAAAGTAGAAAAATAATTCTAAGTATTACTATACTATGCAAGTTTAAATTATTGGTCAAATTAGATAACTTTCTTGGAATTCAATTTCACCTTGATTTTGAAAATAAAGCTAGAATTCTGGGCAGATTACAGTAAATTCAAGAACATTGCGTGGGATGATTGTGCTTTTCATAGTCAATGAGATAAGAAAATCTAAAAATTACCAAGGAGGAAATGAAAATATTTTGGGCTGTCATATGTGCAACAAATGCCTGAGTCAATTTATATTACCACACAGATTTATTTGTAGCATGTCAATGTCAAGCAGCTATTATTACCATCACAGATTTAACACCCTTATTTGCTTTTAAATTTTTATTTTTTTTAATTTTTTATTTATTTATGATAGTCACACAGAGAGAGAGAGAGAGGCAGAGACATAGGCAGAGGGAGAAGCAGGCTCCATGCATTGGGACCCCGACGTGGGACTCGATCCCGGGTCTCCAGGATCGCGCCCTGGCCCAAAGGCAGGTGCTAAACCGCTGTGCCACCCAGGGATCCCACTTTTAAATTTTTAAAATTTATTTAGAAGGAAAAAATCATAAGTTCATTTTTGTTTATTCTCCCATGTTTTTCTTAAAAATTACTGATCATCTTAAAATTTATTTGAACATAATTGTGACACCTTAGAAATGATCAATAGATTCTAAAGTCAATAGATTCTAAAGTTAGTAATACTACTAAATGAAGAAAAATACCATATAAGTAAGATATCTCAGGGGGGGAAACTGAGTTTTCCCAAATATGTTTTTTGGAAAGACATGATTAGTTACCTGAGTCATCTGTGGGAGTGATGCTTCATTTGTATATGAAAATAATTTCATTTTCATGTTTCAGTTCCCTTTATTTTTATCATCAATATATGACTATATCTTTATTAATTTTGATCAACTGTTTAAGTGAAAACCTGAAGGATCTATAGTTTCTTCCTTTACTTAAAGGAAAGATTTACTTAAAGTAATGGATTTTATATTCTAAAAATTGTATAATAAAAAACTAGAAAAGCAAATTAGGAATCATTTGCAGGAAATATGACCAATATTTATATTCATAATATATAAATACTTCATATTTCAATCAGAAGAATGCTAGTAGCCTCGCAGAAAAATAAGCAAAAAGTAAAAACAACATTAACAAAAGAAAAAGTAGAAAGGATCAATAAAGATAAAGTGAATGATTAAATGTTTTACATAGCAGTAAAGAGATACAAAACATTTTAATTTATTTAATTGATAAAATTATGAAACCTGATTTTATCTAGAGTACAGTGACATTGGCATTGTATTCATATAATGTTGGTGTAAGTGTAAATTGGTACAAAGCTTCAGGCAATAGGAATATGGGCCTTAAAAATCTTTATAGTCATTCACTTGGTAATCCCACTTTTAGAAATTTATTTATTTTTTAAAGATTTTATTTATTCATGAGAGACACAGAGCAAGAGAGATAGAGAGAGGCAGAGACACAGGCAGAGAGAGAAGCAGGCTCCATGCAGGGAACCTGACGTGGGACTCGATCCTGGGTCTCCAGGATCACGCCCTGGGCCGAAAGCAGATGCTAAACTGCTGAGCCACCCAGGGATCCCCTGCTTTTAGAAATTTAATGAATAATCAAAAATAGTTTAAAAAATATATATGCATGTATACAATATTTTATAGTATATGAGATATATATACATGTATACAATATTTTTAGTCCTTAAATACAGGAATAAATAAGTTATTTTATTTTGATATGTTGGGATATCAAACCACTTTAATAAATAGCATGTTTTGTATGAATATCTGATGATTTGGGGAAAGCTCAGAATAAAATAAAGGTGATATATGTAGTATAATCTATTTATGATAAAGACTGCTATGATAGTCTTATGTATGAAATCAGCTAGGCTTCAGTACCCAGTGATTTAATCAAACACTAACCTAGGTGTTATTATGAGGTATTTTATAAATGTATTTAGCCACTATAATCATTTGACTAAGTATAGGAGATTATCCTTGATAATATGAGTGGGCTGTATCCAATCAGATGAAGGCCTTACAAGCACAAACTGAAGTTTCCTGAAGAAGAAGAAATTCTGTCTCAAGACCAAAGCATCAACTCCTGCCTGAGTTTCCAACCTGATCTACAAATTTCAGACTTGCCATTTCCCACAATCCTGTGGGATAATTCCTTGAAATAAATCTAATATATATCTCTAATTGGTTCTGTTTCTCTGGACAATCCTGACTGATGCAACTGCTATATATTACCCTAATATCTATTCTTCTCCTTTCCTTCCTAGTTGAACCCTGAATTTTACAGTGGGCACTGGGGCACTCAGAATAAATAGTACATTTCCCAGGCTTTCTTGCAGCTATTTATAACCTTGTGACCAGGTTCTTTCCAATGAAATATAAATGAAAGTGTTGAGTAATATTTCCTAAAAGTTTACCTAAAGAGGATGGGCTTTCCTTCTGCTTTGTCAAGCTGTTTGGAACATAAATGTATTCTATCAGCCCTCTTTTTTACCATGAGGGTGAGTGCCACACCCTAGTGATGGCAGAGTAGAAAGCAAGCAGAAATCTGGGGCCTAAGGACGCCTGGGTGGCTCAGCAGTTGAGCATCCACCTTTGGCTCAGGGCATGATCCCGAGGTCCCAGGATCAAGTCCCACATCGGGCTTCCTTCATGGAGCCTACTTCTCTCTCTGCCTACATCTCTGCCTCTCTCTGTGTGTCTCTCATGAATAACTAAACAAAATCTTAAAAAAAAAAAAAAGAAAGAAATCTGGAGCCCTAAATACCTCATGCTATACCAACCATGGACTACCTATCCCTGGACTGATATTACATGAGGAAAGAAAATTTCATATGTTAAACTTAGCATTTTAAACTACTATTGATTGAATTTTCTCTTACATGCAGTCAAATCTAATCCTAATTAATATATTACATGTGAATATATAACTAAAAATAACTATACCAATATATTGGTAGTAGTTAGCTCTGAATTTTGAGACTTATTATATTATTCTTTTTGCTTTTTACATTAAGCATGTACTGGAGTACCTGGGTGGCTCAGTCCATAAAACATGCAACTTTTGATATTGGGGTCATGAGTTTGAGCCCCACATTGGGTGTAGAGTTTACCTAAGAAAAATAAATAAAAATTAAAATAAAAATAAAAATATATTAATTACTTGTATGCTAGAATTTTTAATAAAAAATACTTAAAACAGTGGAAATTATTTTTCCTAACAGTTTTGATCATAATTGACACACTGACACATAAGGGATGACACACTGAGATTGATGAACACATAAAGGATGGATCTCATTATATCTTTAAAAGATAGATGATAGGGACTTCGGGGGAGATGGCAGAGTAGGAGAATCTAAGCTCACCTTGTCCCATGAACACAAATAGATAATACCAATGTCAGTGTAATAACCCAAAAAATGACCCAAAGCCTGCCAGAGCCAACTCTCCACAGCTAAATGTAAACAAGAGGCCACACTGAAGATAGTATGAAGGACAGAGACATAATCAGGAGCTAACAGACTCCACAGGAGACTCTGTAGCAGGGAGGGACAGAGCAGGTATGGAGAGGAAGAGGACCTGATGCCCACACCAGGCACCCCAGTCACAGGGAACCCATATGGGGAAGACAAATCCCCATAATATTTGGCTTTAAAAAGAAGGGGCCTAACAATCAATGAGGCTTAATACCTGGAACTTTAAAAATCAGGAGGTTTGGTTCTGGGAGAGCTGGAAAGGTGAAGTCCCCACCCTTAAATACATAGCACAACAAACAACCACGTGGAGATATAGCATAGAAGTAGTAGTTTAAAAAACACCTGAGGTATACAGGAAGGAGATTTATTTACTAATCACAGAACATGTGGTGGAGGGGCAGGGACCTTTGGGAACCTTTTCCAAGACCAAAAGAGCTGGCAGGTGCCATTTCCTCCCACTGCCCCACAGCCTAGATACACAAGCACCTGCAGGAACCAGCACAGCAGGAGTATTCCCAAGTGGATATAGGTCCCTTGTGGACCTTGCTAGCACTGTGCACTACCCTCCTCATGTTCCCCTGCAGACCTGTCTCCTCCAATATGCCCTTGCAGGAGACTATCCAAAGTGGTGTCACAGGCCTACCAGTGTGTAAGCAGTCCCAACAGGGGCCAGTACCACTCCAAAGTAATTCCTGCCCCAGAGACAAGGGAAGATAACCACATACACCAGTCCAATGGCAGCCCCAGGAGTGGGCTAGTACGGACATTGGGTCTGACTGAAGGCCCCATTGACCAAAACAAACAAACAAACAAAAAAACTCAGGAGACAACACGGGGAAAGTGCCCTGCAGTTCCATGCTACTGCATCTCTGGCAAATATATGACTCAACTCAAGCCTGGGAGGCCCCAAACTGCTCCACTAACAACATAGGGACCAAACCCTGCCCACAACAGTCAAAGACAGCCAACATGATAACCAAATTGAAGACAAAAGCAGCACAGCAACAACAGTAGGGCACATGCAACACACCTAGGAGACACTCCTGAAGCACCAGATTCTAGTGAATAGGGGATATTGCACTGCAAAGCACTACAAGACCTCTTCTTCATAAAGCCACTACCTTCAAGAACAGGTGACATAGCTGACTTTCCTAACATATATAAGCAGACACAGATAATTAGACAAAATGAGGAGACAGAGGAGTATGTCCCAAATTAAAGAATAAGACAAAATCACAGCAAAAGACCTAAACAAAACAGAGATAAGTAATATACCAGATGGAGAATTTAAAGTAATGGTCAAAAGATACTCACTGGATTTGAGACAAGAGGGAAAGCCTCAGTAAACCATTAACAGAAAACACACACAAAAAAAACAATCAGAGATGAAGAACTCAATAACTGAAATTAAAAACAAACTAGATGGGGGCATCTAACTGGCTCAGTTGGAAAAGCGTACAACTCTTGATCTCCATGTATAGAGATCACTTAAATAAATAAAAACTAAAAAAAAAAAAAAAAGATAAACTAGATGGAATAAATAGACTAGAGGAAGCATAGGAAGGGATCAGTAAGCTGGAGGACAGAGTAATGGAAAACAATCAGGCTGAAAGGAGGGGAAAAAAACTAATAACAAAAAAATGAAATGAGACTTAAGGAACTCAGCAATACCATCAAGCATAATAACATTCTCATTATAGGGATCCCAGAAAGAGAAAAGAGATAAAAAGGGTGAAGAAAATTTATTTGAAGAAATAATAGAAAACTTCCCAAGTCTGGGGAAGGAAACAGAAATCCAGTCTAGAAGAGACAGAGAGCCCTAAGCAAAATCAACCCAAGGAGGTCGATGCAAGACACATGATAATTAAAATGGTGAAAAGTGGCTATAAGGAGAGAATTTTTTTAAAGATTTTATTTATTTATTCATGATAGTCACAGAGAGAGAGAGAGAGAGAGAGGCAGAGAGAGAAGCAGGCTCCACGCAGGGAGCCCGACATGGGATTCAATCCCGGGTCTCCAGGATCGCACCCTGGGCCAAAGGCAGGCACCAAACCACTGAGCCATCCAGGGATCCCTATAAGGAGAGAATTTTTAAAGCAGCAAGAGAAAACCCCATAAAGCTATCAGGCCTACCTCAAGAAGCAAAACAAAACAAAACACCAAACAAACAAGCAAACAAAAAAACCCTCAAACAACCTAATCTTAGACCTAAAGGAGCTAAAAGAAAAAACAAATAAAATCCAAAACCAGTAGAAGGAAAGAATAAAGGTTAGAGTAGAAATAAATGAAAT
Organism: Vulpes lagopus; assembly: GCF_018345385.1. Taxonomy (NCBI): domain Eukaryota; kingdom Metazoa; phylum Chordata; class Mammalia; order Carnivora; family Canidae; genus Vulpes; species Vulpes lagopus. Next base: position 145,717,965 of record NC_054826.1, on the reverse strand, counting down.
AGAAACAAAAACAATAGGTCAATGAAACCAGGAACTGGTTCTTTGAAAAGACCAACAAAATTGATAAACCTTTAGCCAGATTCATCCAAAAAGGGGGGTGGGTGGGATTTAAATAAACAATATCAGAAATGAAAGAGGAGAGGGATACCTGGGTGGGTCAGTGGTTGAGCATCTGCCTTCAGCTCAAGTCTTGATTCCTGGGTCCTAGGATCTAGTCCCACATTGGGCTCCCCATAGGGAGCCTGCTTCTTCCTCTGCCTATGTCTCATGAATAAATAAAATCTTTTTTAAGAAAAGAAATGAAAGAGGAGAAATAATAACTAACACCACAGATAGACGAAGGAGTATCAGAAAATATTATGAAAAATTATATGCCAAATAACTAGACAACCAGGAGGAATGGATAAATTCCTAGAAACATATAGACTAACAAAATTGAAACAGGAAGAAAATAGAAAATTGGAACAGACCTATTGCCAGTAATGAAATTGAATCTTAATAAAAAAAAAACTCACAACCAACAAAAGTGCAGGACCAGACAGCTTCACAGGTGAATTCTACCAAACATTTAAGGAAGTTTTATACCTTTTCTTCTCAATCTATTCCAAAAAATGAAGAAGAAGAAGAAGAAGAAGAAGAAGAAGAAGAAGAAGGAGGAGGAGGAGGAGGAGGAGGAGGAGGAGGAGGAGGAGGGGAGGAGGAGGAGGAGAAAAAGAAGAAGGAGAAGGAGGAGGAGAAGAAGTAGAAGAAGAGGAGGAGGAGAGGAGCTTCCAAATTCATTCTGTGAGGCCAGCATTACCCTGATACCAAAACTAGATAAAGATACCACAACAGAGAGAACTACTGGCCAACATATCTAATTAACATAGATATAAAAATCCTAAACAAAATATTAGCAAACTGAATCCAACAATATATACAAAAATCATTCACCATGATCAAGTGGGATTCATTCCTGAGATACATGGGTTGTTCAGTTTTTTGATACATCACATCAACAAGAGAAAGGATAGAAACCAGATGATCATTTCAATAGATACACAAAAGCATTTGACAAAGTACAACATCCATTCATGATAAAAAAGAAAAAACAAAACCTCAACCAAGTAGGTTTAGAGAGAATACACCTCAATGTAATAAAGGCTGTGTATGAAAAACCCATGCCTAACATCCTCAATGGGGGAAAAACTGAGACCTTCTTGCTTAAGGCCAGAAATAAGATAAAGGTGTCCACCCTCACCACTTTTATTCCACATAGTACTGGAAGTTCCAGCCACAGCAATCAGATAAGGAAAAAAAGAAAGAAAAGAAAAGAAAAAAGAAAGAAAGAAAAGAAAAGAAAGCCAATTGATGAAATAAAAACGTCACTTTGCAGATGACATGATACTATATCTAGAAAACCTTAAAGACTCCACCAAAAAACATTCAAACTAATAAATTCAGGAAGGTCGCAGGATATAAAATCAATATACAGAAATCTATTGTATTTCTATACACAAATATTGATGTAGCAGAAAAAGAAATTAAGAAAACAATATAATTTTCAATTGCATCAAAAATAACAAAATACCTAGGAACAAACTTAACCAAGGAGATGAAAGACCTAAACTTTAAAAATTGCAGAACACTTATGAAAGAAATTCAAGACAACACAATGGAAAGATACTCTACCAAAGCAATCTACATAGTTAATGCAATCCCTATCAAAATACCAACAGTATTTTTCATAAAACTAGAGCAAATAATCCTAAAACTTGTAGGGAATCACAAAATACCTCAAATAGCCAAAGCTATCTTGAAAAGAACAAAGCCGGAGGTATCACAATCCTAGATTTCAAGATGTACTACAAAGCTATAGTAATCAAAACAATATGGTACTGGCATAAAAATAAACACATATATCAATAGAATAGAATGCAGAGCCCACAAGTAAACTTATGGCTATATGATCAATTAATCTTTGACAAAGGAGGCAAGAATATGCAATGGGAAAAAGTCTATTCAACAAACGGTATTGGGAAAACTGGACAGCTACAAGCCAAAGAATGAAACTGAACCACTTTCTTAAACGATACACGAAAATAAACTCAAAATGGATTAAGGACCTAAATGTGAGACCTGAAATCATAATCTTAGATGAGAACACAGGCAGTAATTCCTCTGATGTCAGTCATAGCTCCATTTATGTAGATATGTCTCCTGAGGCAAGCAAAAAAGCAAAAGCAAAAATAAACTATTGGAATTACATCAAAATAAAAAGCTTCTGTATAGCAAAGGAAAGAATGAACATAACTAAAACACAACCTACCGAATAGGAGAAGATATTTGAAAGTGACATATCCAATATTTATCTAAAATATGTAAAGAACTTATATAACCCAATGCCAAAAGAAAACCAACCCAAATTAAAAATAGGCAGAAGATATGAACAGACATTTCTACAAAGAAGACATACAGATGGCCAAGAGACATGAAAAGATGCTCAACAGCACTCAGCAACAGCAAAATACAAATCAAAACCACAGTCAGATATCACCTCACACCTTTCAGAATGACTAAAATCAAAAACAAAAGAAACAACAGGTGTTGACAAGGATATGGAAGAAAAAGAACCCAAATGCACTGGAGGTGGGAATGCAAATGGTGCAGCCATGTGGAAAACAGTATGGAGATTCCTCAAGAAATTAAAAATAGAAAAAAAAAAAAAAAAAGAAATTAAAAATAGAAATACCACATGATCCAATAATTTCATTACTGGGTATTTACTCAAAGAAATGGAAGCAATCTGAGTCTCAATCAATAGATGAATAGAAAAAGATGTGGGGTGTGTGTGTGTGTGTGTGTGTGTGTGTGTGTAGTGGAATTTTTAAAAAGATTTTATTCATTTATTCATGAGAGACACAGAGAGAAAGAGGCAGAGACATAAGTAGAGGGAGAAGCAGGCTCCCCACAGGGAGCCTGATGCAGGACTCAATCCCAAGACCCCAGCATCATGAACTGAGCCAAAGGCAGACACTGAACCACTGATTCACCCAAGTGTCCCATGTGTAGTGGAATATTAATCAGCCATAAAAAAGAATGAAATCTTGCCATTTGCAACAACATGGATAGATCTAGAGGGTATAATTCTAAGTGAAACAAGTCATTCAGAGAAAGACACATACTATATGATTTCACTCAAATATGGAATTTAAGAAACAAATGAACAAAGAAAAAAAGAGACAAACCAACTACGAAGTAGACTTTTACCTATAGAGAACAACTGATGGTTATCAGAAGGAAGGTAAATGGGGACTGGGTGAAATAAGTAAAGGGGATTAAGAGTACATTTATCATGGTTATCATTCAATAATGTATAAAATTGTTGAATCACTGTATTGTACACCTGATAATATAATACTGTATTGTTAGCTATGATGGAATTAAAATTAAAAATAACTAAATGAAATATAGATGATAGCCTTTAATATTATCATTAAAATTGTTTGCACACTGGGGTGCCTGGCTGGCTCAGTCAGAAGAGCATTTGACTCAGGGTCATGAGTTCAAGTCCCAGGTTGGGTGTAGAGATTCCTAAAAAAAAAAAAAAAAAAAGTAAATAAATGCTTACAATTTGAAAAAAAAAAAGTGAGTTTAAGTCACAGACTAACTAGGAAAGGATTCATTCATTTTATTTTTTATTTTCATTAAAATTATATGGGGCCCTGGCTGACTCAGTTGGTGGAGCATGTGACTTGTGATCTCAGAGTTGTGATTTGGAGCCTCACGTTGGGTGTAGAGATTACTTAAATAAAAATCTTTTTAAAAATTATTTATGCATATAGTTTATGCATATAGTTTAAAAAGTGAAATAGTTCTGCAAATCTTAGTAAAAAACAAACAAAAGTTCCCTGCCTGGCTCCACCCCCTCAGATCTCACTTTCTATAGCCACAACTTTCAAGTCTCTTAGCTATTTCTTGTTTGTGCTATTTCTTTAAATAATATGAATTCCCTTTGACAGATCTGTCACAAATTAACTTTTCAGTTTCAGACATTATCTATTGTTGTCTCACTTTGGAAGATGAGAACTTAGTTCCATTCACCCACCCTGATGACTCAAAATAGTTGTATCATAATTTTAGTTGTGTCAGAATTTAGAGTTTACATTATTACAATTATGAAAATACTACTCAATTGCTAAGTCAGTAAGTAATGTGATTACTTTCTCTTCCATTCTGTTTTTCTTCTCCCTGAATTTGTAACTGTGCTTTCTGTCTGCTTCACTTTCTATGTAAATATAATTTATTATTTACTCGTAGCTAAACCCTACCTCAGTTATCTAAGTAGTCTTTCAGTATGTTCAAATACATTAGGTATTCATTTCAATTTATGAAATGTCTCTGAAAATGTCTCTCCTAGAGCCTTCTAACCTGTTCTAGTCTGGATAGTTTATTCTCTAGGAATTCTACAAAACTGTCTCCTTGGATCTCCCTTCATTTTCAACGAAGATTCCTTCACTTCCCCTCTTCTTAAATTCCCCATTGTCTAGGTCCCACATCTTCCTCTTTGTCTCATTTTGGTGGAATACTTTCTCCAAAGGAATGCATGAGAGGCATAATTTTTGAGAACTGAAAGTCAGAAAACACCTTTATTCTACCCATGCACTTTACAAAGATAGTTTAATTGAATACAACATTCTTGATTGGGAATAATTTTACTTCCAAATTTTGAATATGTTGTTTCCAGTGTTGTTGTTAGGTCCGATGCTATCCTGGTTCTTTATTTTTTGCAAGCAGTCTGAAGAATTTTAGGATTTTCTCTTTGTCCTTTGGCTTTGATATTATAAAAGATTATGACCATGTACTTGATGTGGGTATATTCTTATCCATTGTCCTACACATGTGGGAGGCCATGTCAGTTTGGAAATTCATGTTCTTTCATTGTAGAAAATTTTCTTATATTATTCCTTGAATGATTTCTTCCTCCTCTATTTTCTCTGTTATGTCTTTTTGGAACTCCTATTACTAGATATGGGACAACTAATACCTTTTCCCTCATATTCTCTTTGTCTTTGTCTTTTACTTCTTGGGGCATTTTGTCAACTTTATCTTTTGGTCCTTCCATTCAGCTTTGCATTTTCATTATTGCTGTTTTATTTTTTATTTTGCTCTTTGAAATTTTCATGTTTTTTTAAACATTTTTAAATTTATTTATTCATGAGAGACACAAAGAAAGGGGCAGAAACATAGGCAGAGGGAGAAGCAGGGTCCCCATGGGGAACCCGAGGTGGGACTCAATGCCAAGACTCTGGGACTACAACCTGAGCCAAAGGCAGATGCTCAACCACTGAGCCACCCAGGTGCCCCTGAAATTTTTGTTCTTAATAGTATTTTGTTCTTGGGGCATGTGAGTGGCTCAGTTAGTTAAGCTCTGCCTTCTGCTAAGGTCATGATCCCGGAGTCCTAGTCGAGCCACACATCAGGCTCCCTGCTCAGAGGGAAGTCTGCTTCTCCCTCTGCCCCTTCCTTCGCTTGTGCTCTCTCTGTCTCAAATAAATAAATAAAATCTTGAAAAGAAAAAAAAAATAGTATTTTGTGCTTGTTCCTTGGATGGAGTTTTTTCCTCATCTGAAGGCATAAATTATTATTTTGTGGTTTTAGACTCTCTACACAGTGAATTTCTTCCAATTTGCTTTTTTCTATTTGTTTCAGTTTCTATTTTTTACATTAGAGGCAATTTTTTTTATTTTTTTGTTCATATTTTAGGGATTCAAATCTTTTTTGGAAACTATATGTCAACCAAAAAAAAAAAAAAGAAAGAAACTATATGTCAGTTGGGCTTGTAGATGGCAGGCTTCTCTGCAGCATCATGTGATTGGGTTCATTTGAAACACCAGTGTCAGCATCTTGAAGTCTTTTCACCTAATCTAGTTAGATCCCTCATAGAACAACTTTCCTATCCCCTGCCTGGAAGAAATGATCTTGATACCAATATTTTAAGAGCAATTGTGGGAAGAGAGTATCACTTTCTGTGTGCATGCGCTCTCTTCTCCTGTTTCCAGCAAAGTCCACTTCAGTTGCACCTGTGGTCCCCCAGTCAATGACTGTCAGGTTACCCTCTCCAGAGAAAGAATCCCTGATTCTGCTGAGTTAAGGGAGGAGTCACATGGCTATTGGCAGAGCACCTCAGGTTCTGAATGCTTCTTAAACAGGACTTCAGTAATTATTCTGCCTTTTAGTCACACATCTGATAGACCAGAAGCTCTGAAACAAATTCCTCAGCCTCTGGGAGTTCTGGGTTGCTTTCTGATGCTCTCCCATTGCCAGGCTGGGTTTTAGCTTTCTTGTATTTATTAGGTTAGTTGTCACTCCTTTTGCTTCCAACTTCGAAAATTGTTCTGTCTTCTCTACCATTCTCTTTATTTGTAGTATATACTTTTATTTTTCTTTAAATAGCTTCAACATCATTTATAAGATTAAATTGATTAATTTTGTTTTAGTTTTTTTGACATTATTTATTTGAGAGAGTGAGAGAGCACAAGCAGGAGTGAGGGGTAGAGGAAGAGAGACAAGCAGACTCTCCACTTAATGGGGAGTTTACATTACAAACCCAAGACCCAACCCCTGGGGCTTGATCCCAGGACTCCAAGCTCATGACCCAAGCTGAAGTCAGGTGCTTAACTGACTGAGCCACCCAGGCACCCCTTATTTTAGATTTTTATGTTTTAAACTTCCTTCCTGTTTTTTGTGTCTTTTTCTCTACAAATCAGATTTCATTGGCTTTTCTATAATGTTTAAAAGTTTTTAATATTCTATTTTTAATTTCCATACAATTAACACTATTTTCCCTAAAATGTTGTTTACCTTATATTTCTCCAATTCACAAGAATCAAATGTGTAATGACATCTTTTAAGATTCCCCTCTTGGAAATGAGAAATTAGCATACCTCTCTCTCCATTACTCTCCTCTGGCCTTTGTCCTTTTCTTACTCCTTTCTCTGATAATGTTTAGATGTTTTGAGTATTTGGATCCAGATTATCATTCAGAATTTTTACATTATGTGTCTTCCCTTTTAAGAGTAACTTTGTTTTTTAGCCTAGTTCTCCAGAAAACAGAACCTAAGGTGAAGTTTTTGGAACTAATGTTTTATCAGAGGGTTCAATCCCCGGGAAACAACGCTGAGGGAAAAAGTAAAGTAAAACAGGGAAGGAGGTAAGCAAATGTAAGATGGCAAACTATGCTCAGCTTCATGAAAAATAGCTGCTTGCTTGGTTACACAGGACATCTTTGGAAAGGCCAAGGGAGCTTTTGAATCTTAGACCAATCAGGGGGAAGAAAGGTGAAACTTTATCTGCTTTCTTTTCCCTCTCTTCATTGCTCAGAGTTTGCCCCACAGAAGTTAACTCCTCCCTATTTACAGGCTGTGATATACGCCTCTCCTGGCAATTACTGGAGAAGCCAGAGGCTCCCTCAATGGATCTCACAGGGTCAATGCAGTTCCCTCTGCAGCATGTAGGATGGAGCCCATGCCAAAGCTAGACTTTAACATCTGCTTGGGAAGACTGAGTCAGCTGGTGGTGTCAGGAGACAAAATCCAGTTGGAGTAATCAGGACTTACTACTGTAAGAACAAGAGACTCTGACAGGGTTGCTTGGCCTGGGAAACTGAGCAGGTGTTGAGACCAGGAAGGCAAGGTTCAAAAGGACGTGAAGAGGGCATAAATGAATGCATTGCATTTCTGTTTAGTTTTGTGGCTATCTTTGTAATTCTTTAGATTAATGCCTTTATTTAACTTGAGTGCTCATTGCCTGTCCTTCTCTCTCAGTTGGCTAAAAATAGCTTGGAGTAATTATCTCCTGTAATTTAATGGGACAGCAGAGAAGTCTGAGGTGAACATGATTTTTTCTGCTTTCTAGGAAACATCTTTTATTTTCTTCATAGATCTTTGTAGAACTTCTTCTGTAGCTTGTAATTTAAAAAATTTGCAGGCTTGTCTAGATGTAGGTCTTTGTCATTTACTTTTGCCAAGAACATGACTACTTCTTTCCATCTATGGGCTTTTTTTCACATCAGGAAAGTGTTCTTCCGATCATATATTTGATTTTCTTCCATTCGCTTTAGCCTCTTCATGAATACCAATTATTTTTTTCTCTATTTTCCTGCTTTTATCTGTTCTACCTACCCCCAACCTTTATCTCTTCACCAGGAGTGTCTCAAGTAACTCTCATCATTTATTCAATATTCTTGCAGAATCAAGTCTTTCTTTTTGCCAATAGGGATTTTAATTCTGTGGTTGCATTATTTTTGTATCATTCCCTGTCCTCTATTTCATTCATAACATTCTATTGAGTTTTCATTTCATCCTGTTTATATCTTTCCTCCCATACTTTATAGATGCATGTTTATAGAACGTTTGTACTCTGTTAGGGATGCAAGCGGTCTCTTGAACTTTTCTTTTGGGTCCTGTAGTAGATCATTTTTACAGTTTCCTTTCTGTCTTTATGATGTCATTTCCTTTCTCTTGTTCAGAGATATTTTTTCATAGGTTCCATGTTGATTTTTTTCTTCTTACACTCACTTTCTAGAAGAGTTCTCAGACTTAAGTGTTTGTCAACAGATAGAATGTGTATATTTCTTTTGGTTCTGTCCCCTATCCACCTGTATATATGTCAGTTCTTATTTCAATTTCCACATCTACTAGGCATTGGCCTATTAAACTTCCACTCTACTGGCTTTTCTTATCTTATTGCCTGATCTTCTGTTACTCTGAAATGATGGAGCACATGAAAAACTACAAAATTCTGTTTACATTCCTCTTGGGTTCATCTTCTCTGTGCTCTACCTACAGTACTATATATTGGAACCATACATTTCTCAATATGCAGCCTGCTCCCTCCCTGCCCAGCTGTTTCCTTTTGGAGCTCTCTATGGATGTAGTACAAGAGAGAGATAGTGGAGGTGAAGGTAATTAGCATAAATCTAGCCACTCCTTAGGCAAGTAAAAAGCAAAAAAAAACAAAAGTAAAAATAAACAGTTGGGATTACATTAAACTAAAACATTTTGGCACAGAGAAGGAAACCATCAATAAAACAAAAAGGCAACCTACTGAATGGGAGAAGATATTTGCAAATGATATATTTGACAAGGGGCTACTATTCAAAATATATAAAGAAGTTACATAATTCAACGCTAAACAAATAAACACAATTTAGTTTAAAAATGAGCAGAGGCTCTGAACAGTCCTTTTTCCACAAAAGACATACAGGTGGCTAACAGACACATGAAGAGACACTCAACAGCACTAGCCATCAGGGAAATGCAAATCAAAACCACAGTGAGTTATTACTTCACACCAGTCAGAATAGCTAGTATCGAAAAGGTAAGAAATAACAAGTATTGGGAAGGACATGGAGAAAAGGAAACCCGCATGCCCTGTTGGTGGGAGTGTAAATTGGTGCAGCCACAGTATGAAAGTTGTTCAAAAATTTTCAAAAAATCATATGCTTCAGTAATTCTACTGCTAGGTATGTACCAGAAGAAAATGAAAACACTCATTTTAAAAAATACATGCACTCCTATGTTTATTGCAGTATTATTTATAAAAGCTAAGATATGGAAGTGACCTAAGTGTCCATCAATAGAGGGACAGATAAAGAAGAAGTGGTGTGTGTGTATGTGTGTGTGTATGTATATACATATATCTGCATATTGTATATGTATACAGTATACATACACACAATGGAATGTTAATCAGCCATAAAAAATGAAATTCTGCTATTTGCAATAGCATGGATGGACCCAGAGTGGGTTATGCTAAGTGAAGTAGATCAGAAATAGACAAACAGCATATGATTTCACTTTTATTTGGAATCTAAAAAACAAATGAACAAATAAAAACCTAAAAAACCAGACTCAGAAACTCATAAATACAGAGAACAAACTAGTGGCTACCAGAGGGGAGGGGATCGTGAGGATGGGTGGAAGAGGTGAAGAGGATAAAGAGATACACACTTCTAGTCATAAAATAAGTAAGTCATGGGCATGTAAAGCACAGCATAGGCAATATAGTCAGTAATATTATAATAATTTTGTATGGTGACAGATGGTAATTACACTTGTGGTGAGCATTTTGTAATGTTTGTAACTGTCAAATCACTGTGTTATAGATCTGAAACTAATATAATATTGCATGGCAACTGTATTTCAATTAAAAAAAAACAAAGAACTCTGGCTGCCTCAAAAAGCAGTGCATACCTGGTAAAGTGATAACCAAATTTCTAACTAGTGCACACCCTTGATCTGATGTAGGGGCAAAGAGATAGGTATTATCTATTTTTCATTCGTTTTCATATGATAAAACTTGACTATGCTTTGAAGAGTAGGAATTTCTTTATCCAGTTCCAAATGCCTTAAATTCAGGTATTTTCATGTTCTCAGACCTAGTTTTTGCTGGTGTGTTGAGTTTTTGTCTTAGTTGCTTTTATATTATGACTGTGGGCTGAAGACGGTTTCTCTTGCCAGAAACAAGAATCTGTCACAATGTCAAGATTTCAAGGAACTCATTTTTAAATTACAACTATGCTCAATAATCACATTAAACCCAAAGTAGCTAAAGCACAAGGGATTGCCATTGAGAGTCAGCTGAGAACCGGGAGAGATATAAGTCAGAGGGTGAACAGAACCAGTGTGGTGAGAGGGTGTAAAGATTCTTTCTTAGTGCCTGCAAAAAGAACTGAATATGTTTTGCTTTGATTTTCTAAGCCTCTCCATGCCCAGGATTGGATGTGGTCTTCCACATCCAATCCTGGGCATGGAGAGGTCGGTGACTCCATTCTTCAAACAATGGGACTTTGGGTATTTATGTATATATATATAAATACCCAAACCTATTTGGAAATAGAACAGATTTTGAAGCCAAACAACCAGCTATTTTTAAAACATCCTATGGTTTTATTATATTGAACCTGTTGTTTTCAATACAATAAATTGTTTAAATCCAATCATTTAAAAATAAGAATTTATATATATGGTGAGGCTTGAAAATATAGTACTGTATCAGCTCCTGTATCAAAGAAAATTGGTGAAAGGCTAGATTTGAAAACAGGCACTTTTCTTTCATCAGATTTCCTCTACAATTCCCTTAGTCTTTGTGTGTGTGTGTATTTCCTTTTGATAGTTTACAACATCAAGGTCAGAACACCAGGAACAAAGCCGACAACTAAAAGAACATATAGTAGAGTCTCCAAAGAAAATGCTTGTTCAATATTTGCAATTGACTAAAAGGGAAAAATATTGAAGTACATTGATTATCAAAGCATTCAAGCCACTAAGTAGATTAGAGGGTTTGCTGCTGTTTATGAAACTGAGGCATCTCACAAAAAACACTAAGCTATTCTTCACACTGTCTCATAACAGATTGTCATGATACAACTAATGTGGAAATACAGCATTGCAAGGTTTATGAAATATATATATTTTATTGATTCTATGCTTTCAAGTTCAAGCTTACATTTTCTATCCAGGAATAAATAATTTATGGAATTAATTTTTCATTATAACTTTCTCACAGCTGCTGAATTAGGCATGTTCTGACACTAAACGTGAATGTAAATTGAACATATTTCTGTATAGGAATTCTAGGGAGTAGTAAATCATAGAGCTGGGCTGTTACAGAGTTGCCAAGTGTATCTATGTAGTCAGTTTCAATATATTTGGACCTGAATTGTGTAGACAACTTTTAAAAGCACAACTCAAACACCCTTATTTGTTCTGGTAATGACTGAATCACAGTGTTACTTAAGCCTTCCAAAGGTAAACTCCTTAGCAGGATTAAATGCTAAACATTTGTTTCCAGTATATACCTCTCAGACAAATTAGTTAGCCAGGACCCAGAAGACCAAAGCTTGAAATAAATTAGTTCGAACCTAATAGTAATAATGCTAAGAGTTTTAATAAAAATATATGTCTCCATTGGTACTATTCATATTATGGCTACTAACATTCAATGAAGTCTGATATGTTATTATTGAGACACAAACTAGAAGGTGCCTCATATGTTAGGGCAAATGATACTTCAGCATTTAACTATATTTATTAGTCCTTATGAGGTAGCAGACATTGTTTTAGGTGCTGGAGATGCATCAGTGAACAAAACAGACAAAAGTCCATGCTCTTGTGTAGTTTACATTCTAGAGAGAGAAGAAAAGCTATAAACAATAAACATAATAAGTATGTATATTATATAGTATGTTAAAAGGTGGCAATGATATGAAAAAAAAACAGCAGTTTAAGAGGGATCAGGAGTGGTTCTAATTTTTAAATGAGTAAGTCAAAGTGGGCTTTATTGGGAAGATGACAGTTGAACAAGTAAGATGAAGGAGAGAGAGTGAACTATGAATACATCTGGGAGGAGAGCACCTTAGACAGAAAAGCTGTTACAAGGCAGGAGCATGCCTGAAGATAGGAGGACAGGAAGGTGGCCAATGTGTTTGGAACAGAAGGAACAAGTTAGAAAGGTAGTAGTAGAAGGGATTAGGGTAGGTTAATAGGGTAACTGGCTCACTTAGGCCCTGTGGGTCATCAGAAGGACATAAGCTTTAATTCTGACTTCTGTTTTAACAGGATTACCCTGGTTACTATGCTGAAAAAGGACTGCAAAGGGCAAGGCATAAATAGGGAGATCTGTAAGAAGGTAATTGCAATAACCCAAGTTATTAGTGATAGTGGGTCAGACCAGGGAGGTGGTGAGGGTCTGGATATATTGCGAAGGTACAGGCAACAAAATTTCCTGATGGAGGAGATGGGGCATATAAGAAACAGGCAAGGTATTTAAATTTAGCAACAAGAAAAGTGTGAGTTATTAACTGAGATAGGGAAGACTATGGACGGTAGAGGTTTGCACAGGGAAATTAGCTCAATTTTGGAAGTGTGAAATTTGAGAAGTCTTTTGGTGGAAATATTAAATAGGAAGTTGCTTATACCAATTCAGAGTCCAGGGGAAAGGGTAAAACTGGAAGATAGAAATTTGGGATTTGTCAGCATATGGATTATATCTAAAGCCATGAGTTGATGAGATCACCGAGGGAGTGAATATAGCCAGAGAAGAAATGAGTTCCAAGGACTGTACTTGGGGTACCCCTAAGAGGTTGGGTATTGAAAAAATAAATAGTAACATTGTTGAAAAGTGGCCAGTGAAATTACAGGAAGACCATGACCATAGACACATGCTATTGGGTAACCAAGAGAAGAAGTGTCTCCGCGAAAATAAAGTGATCAACTGTAACAAATACCATTGATTGACTAAGTAAAATTAGTATTGAAAATTGTCTACTAGATTCAACAATGATCATGACAAGAGCAGCTTCTGTGGCACACTAGAAATGAAAAAAAAAACCTCATTGGCGTAGGTTTAAGAAAGAATTGAAGAAGAGGCATTACAACAGAAATTATAGGCAATCCTTTTGAGTTTTACTATAAAGTAGAGTAGAAAAATGGGATAGTTAGCTGCAGTGGGAAGACGGAACAGAGATTTTAAGATGGGAGAAATAATGAAATATTTATTTCCTAATGACAATGGTCTAGTGGAGAGGATAAAAGCTATGTTTTAAGAGAGACAGGAGAAAACTGTTGGAACTATGTTCTTGAGTAAAAAAGAAGAGATGAGATCTGGTGTCCACCTGGATTGTTGACTTGATTTAAGAGCATTCACAGTTAATTAATTAATCTACCATGATTGGGTGGAAAGCAAAATCTGCACATAAAGATGACGATAGATGGCTAGATGTCCTTGTAGGCCTTGGTGGAAAGTTCACTTTTAAATGCTTTTGTTTCTCTCATATAAATAGTAAGGAAGGCCTTTAGGTGAAAGTGAGGAGGAGGAAGAGGTGCTAGATATTTGAAGAAAGGAGAGACGGTATGAAACAATTATCTAGGAGAATGGGAGAAGGAATGGATTGGGCAAATATCATATAGCTGCAAGATAACATTAAGGAAACATTTAAATAATAATGATAGCAAGTAAACATATTGAGTGCTTATATTTTAGGCACTGTTTTAGAAAGCTTGCATATATCGACCTATGAACTGGCACAGTTATTCTCATTTTAAGATAAAAAAAAACAAGAGGCTGTCACTTATCTGTGGTCACAGAGCTAAGTAAATGGTGGAGGCATGATATAAAGCCACTACACAAATATTTGTTGATGGAAAAAATTAAGGACGGGGGTGCCTGGGTGGCTCAGGCAGTTGGGTGACCCATTCTTGATTTTGGCTTGAGTCATGAACTTGGGGTTGTGGAATCAAGCCCTGCATGGAGCTCTGTGTTGGGTGTAGAGCCTGCTTGGGATTCTCTCTTTCCTTCTGCCCCTCCATGTCTCTCTCTAATAAAAAAAAAAAAAAAAAAAAAAGTAAGGATACATTTAAAAAAGGAAGAATGAACAATCAATGCTATCTCCACAGTTTGTGGCTTTCTGCTAAATCATTTTTGCACTTATGTGACCTATGATGTTTTCCAGATCTTTGTGTGGTCTTTTGTGTGGAGGAGGAGCTGTAGGTAGGGATGTGGCCTAGACATCCGATAGACTTAGGTTTGAATCTCAGCTCTTTTTTTTATTAGCTATATTATCTTGGCCAAGTAACTTAATCTCCAAGCCCTCGTACCTCTTCTTTAAAATGAGAATAACATATACTTTACAGCATTTATGGAGATTAATAGAATCATGTATTCTATTAATGTATCTGGTATAGTACTTGGTACACAGTAGGTTCTTGATAAGATTAGTTTTCTTTCCCTCTCTAGTCTGGTCAGTTGCTCAGAACTCCAGTTCTACCCCTCCCCAGAATGGACCATTCTTTGCACTTGCCAGTTTCATAGCCAGAACTGGAGTCCCTGCTCTCAATCCAGCTACATCTCCTTACAGTATAACAAGTAGATAGGAAAGGCTATATCCTGCACTCTTCTTTGTTGAAACTATATTGTTGCTTAATTTTGAATGCCTCTCCTATCCCTCTGCAATTAGCATGGTCAAAATAGGACTTTTCAAGGAGGGTCCTCTAGCAAACCCAAACCTTCTGGCTCCTACCAATAGTTGACTCAATTCCTTGAGTTCTGAAATCCACACAATATCGCTGGAGTCATGTCTTGATTAATCTGACCTGTACTATCCTGACTCTACTGTCCAACAGGGCTATTAAAAGAGCGCCCCTAATTTTAATAATATAATAAAACACAACTCTAAATTTACAAAATGTTTGTTGCAGGGAATAATTAATCCATAAGACAAGGGTGTTACAAAAGATTTTTTTCCTGGCGCAGTATTCTTTTCCCCCCAGCAATATGTATTTTCCAAAGGAAGACATGGTTTTGTATCCTAACAATACGCTCTGTGCAAGTGGTGACTTTTCTTTTTCTTTTTCAGTTTTTGCAGTTGTGAACATCAACGCTTAATAATTTGCTGAACTTCAGTCAGGTCTGAAAGCCATGGATTCCAAAAGAGTAAACACACATGGTATATGTACAGCCCCTAATGAAAAAGTGAGCATTTTTTTTCATAATTTGCATAAACCTGAGGCCACTTTGATTTTATACTGTCGGTAATAATAGTAAAAGAATGAGCCTAAATTTCAGAAAGCTGTAAAAAGTCAACTCCAGGCAACTAAGTCAAATGCACAAAACAAACCCCTTACTTTTTCCTAACTACTTAGCAGTGTGTGCAAACTGCGCAATCTAAACAGCAGGCACTGGGTGTTACACTAAATGTCAGCAAATTCAACTCCAATTTAAAAAAAAAAGACAAAATGACCATACCTTGGAACATTAAATAAATAGATAGAGAAATAAGTAAGTATGTAAATAAATAAATAAATAAATAAATAAATAAATAAATAAATAAATAAATAAATAAAATAAGTAAATTTTAAAAATAAAGGAAGGGAAGATTTTAAACAAACAGCGGGAAAGGCGGGGCCACGGTTAGGTAGATGTGCGCCTGCGCGGAAGCACCGGAAGTTGGGAGTTACGCTCGCCACCCGGGTGCCTGGCGCTCCGTGCGTCTTGCTACTCACAGAACGTTCTGGAAGTTTGGGAGGCGCCGTGGCCCCAGGAACCTCCTGATCTGGTAGGTGTGTTTGCAGCTACCGAGGACCTGGCTTTTGAGGTTTCTGTTGCTTCGTACTTCGGAGAGTGTGCGTTTTAACTCAGACTTGCGGAGGCACCGTCTTTGCCTCAGGGCGTTGGCAGAGTGAGAGGGCGTCCTCCTCACCCTTTTCTTCCTTCAAGAGTTGTGGGGAAAGGACTTTCCTCATGGTTTTCATGAAGAGTCGTAGAAGTGCTTCCTTTTCAGAAGCGCTGTTGTGGTGCAGGCTTTGAATTTGTGTTTTATTTACTTCAGGTGTTGTTTGTAACCTGTCGTTCCCCACCCCAGACCCAACCGCAGCGGGGGTGTGGGGAGGACAGAGAACCTCAAGAATGGAGGCGGCGGGGAAGATCTCGGAGACCAACCTTTCACCTGTCAGTTGAGGTGACCGACCGGGAACGAGAAGAGACGTACGGGAGACTTTCGTGCAGTGTTAACACTGATTTGATTTTGAAGACTTGGGGAAAATAAGCAAAACCCTAATGGCTGAAAATACTAGGGCCTTGAGTCCGAGCTTTATCTTTTCAGACGAGAAAGCCGGCCAACTAGAGGTGAAGTGATTTGCCCCAAGTCCAGGAGCTTTTCCCCAGAGGAACCGGGGGACAAAAGGGGGGGGGGACCTTGCTGCCTCAGCCCTAGTTTTCTGGTTCATATCTCGTCGTCAGTTGTACACTCTTGTGGGGATTCTACTGATCCCAGTTCCTTTAGCACTTTTTATATAAGTGCACAAAATTACTAAACCTCTTACAGCCTCAGTTAAACTAGTTTAAATTGTAAGACCTACAGGGAAGGGTATGAAGAATTAAATGATTCCATTTTATGTGAGTGTATAATCAGGAGGATGGTCATTAGCTAAGCAGTAAATTGAATTGTGTAAGAGGGGAAAGAAAAGTTGCAGCCCTTCCCCTAGCCATTTACTCATTCAAAAGAAAAATGTTTTTTGGGTATGTACTGTGTGCCACGTACTGCAGATACAGTATTAGGTAAAACAGAAGATGTTCCCTGCTCTCACAGAGCTAGTTGTCATTCATTCATTCATGCAGTAAATGAGGAAATTATGGAACATTTGGTTTCAACCCAGCAGGAAGAACTTTCTAATTATTAGAGTTGCTCAAAAGTAGAATGAAACTGCCTGAGGAGATATTAACCGTAACTTAAAGTGACTTTCATCTGGATTGGTTGGTTTCTCGATTTTGCTTTGAGCTGATTTTGTATTAAGTAACCTGACAAACATAAATTTGATTGATGTTAAGATGCTTTTGATCTAAGGGAAATGAAATATGTTTATAAATAATTTTGTTGGGCAAAATATGGTAGGTTTCAGCAGAAGTGTTGTAGGGTACATTCTGTGGAAGGAGAGATCTCATTTAAGTTGGGGGTGGTCAGGGATAGTTTCTTGCAGAAGACAGGATTTCTTTTTCTTCTTTTTTTTTAAAAAATATTTTTTTTATTTATTCATGAGAGACAGAGGGAGAAGCAGGCTCCTCACAGGCAGCCCAATGCGGGACTCAATCCCCCCAACCTGGGATCACGCCCTGAGGCGAAAGCACACACTCAGCTGCTGAGCCACCCAGGTGTCCCAGAGACAGGATTTCTAATGGGCCTTGAAGGAGAGTTAGGATTTTAATAGAAATTATTTTTTAGAAAAGTTTTAGATTTACAGAAAAATAGACGTGAAAGTCCAGAGTATTCCTACACACTGTTTAGTTTATCCTATTACTAACATTTTGTATTATATGGTACTTTTGTCAAAACTAAGGGACCATAATTATTATTAACTAAAATTCATAGTTTATTCCGATTTCCTTAGTTTTTTACTTAATGTCTTTTTTTAAAAAATATTTTATTTATTTATTCATGAGAGACACACAGAGAGAGAGGCAGAGACACAGGCAGAGGGAGAAGCAGGCTCCATGCAGGGAGCCTGATGCAGGACTCGATCTCTGGTCTCCAGGATCAGGCCCTGGGCTGATGGCGCCGCTAAACCTCTGAGCTACCCAGGCTGCCCTAATGTCCCTTTTTTTTTTTTTTTTTCTGTTCCAGGATTCCAGTAAGTATACCACATTACATTTAATTATAATGTTTCCCAGGATGCCTGGGTGGCTCAGGAGTTGAGCGTCTGCCTTTGGCTCAGGGCGGATCCCAGAGTCCCAGGATCAAGTCCCACATTGGGCTCCCTGCGAAGAGCCTGCTTCTCCCTCTGCCTGTGTCTCTGCCTCTCTCTGTGTGTCTCTCATGAATAAATAAGTAAAATCTTTAAAAAAAATTATAATTTTCCTTAGGTTCCTCCTGTCTCTGACAGTTTCTCACACCTTCTTTGTTTTTGATAGCTTTGATGGCTTTGAGGAGTGCTGGTCTGGTATTTGTAGGATTTGCTACTATTGGAGTTTGATGTGTTTCTCAAGGTAGGAGTAGGATATGGATTATTGAGAGGAGGGTTACATCATATCAGTGGTACATATTGTCAACATGATTTATGACTATTAGTGTAGACTTTGACCAGCTGATGAGGTAGTACCTATTATGTTTCTCCAGTATCTCTTGGAGACAGTGTCAGGATATTTGTCTCTTCTCCCCGTTTATTTTTATCAGTATGGATGTGTGGATATTTTATACTTGGAATTATAATAAATATTATTTTACTTATTTTGCTACTCACATTGTTCCACCTTTGGCCATAGGAGTCTTTCAGTTGATTACTCTTTTTGTCATACTCCTCTCAATGTGAGCTTTTTCTTTGTTTTTGTTTTTAACCACTTCTTTACTTTCTGTTACTTCAGAATACTCTAGGCTCAGCTTGTTGTCCCATTCCTAGAATCAGCCATTTCTCCAAGGAGCCCTGCTTCTTTTTATTGGAGAATGGTATTAGAAACCAAAGTCTGGCTGGTAGGTGTGATTGTTGCTAAGAGAGTATCATTTCATTTAGGCCCCTCTCAGATGACAGAGCAAAGAAATATATACATGTGTGTACTAATCCATATATGCCCACATGTCTATAAATATTTTTCTCTATATTCAGTTGTATCTATGTTAAGCTAACTGTAATTTCATACTGATGTTGCCAACTGTAATCCATTGCTATATGGATCATTGTAGCCTCAAAAGGTGGATGAAAAAGAAGATTTAAGCAAAAGTATGAGGAATAAAATTTAAAAATGCTGTTAAAAATATTCTTGTACAAATATTTTAATACACAATGCATGCATTTCTTTTCAGTATAAACTTAGGAGTGCAATTGCTTAGGAGTGCAAATCTTCACTTTGGTAGATAATTCCTGTCAAGAAGTCTGAAAAGTCTGAGATTTTATACTACTTGCAAGCTAACAAATTGGCTTGGCATTTGTTTGATGCTGGCAGAAGATACTTGATCCTGGACCAGACACAGGATTTAAAAGAAAATCATGGCAAAAGTAGTAGCCAAAGATTTAGGTTTCTAATGGTTTCCTTAGCTTTCATATCCCACAAGAGGTAGACGGGTTGGAATAACGTAGGTGGATTTAGATGGGCATGCATGCAATTGGTTACGTTAACAGAGAGGAACACTTATTAATGAGTGGTGACAAGCCTGTTCAGTGCATTTCTCCGTATTGCTCATTGCAAATGAAAAATGACCTGGGTAAAGAGTCAGGGCCTGATATTCTTGGCATTTCCAGAAAAAAAAAAAATGCTGGGACACTAAGGGCCCATCAAAGATTACCCCAACAATGTCTATCTCCCAAAATGGTTGGTTGCATTAGTTTACATTTCAGCTACCCATGTATGAAAGTCTATTGCTTCATATCCTAACCAGTTTTTTTTTTAAGATTTTATTTATTTATTCATGACAGAGAGAGAGAGAGAGAGAGAGAGAGAGAGACAGACAGCACCGTGCAGGGAGCCCGACACAGGACTTGATCCTGGGTCTCCAGGATCACACCCTAGGCTGAAGGTGGCACTAAACCGCTGGGCCACCCGGGCTGCCCCCAATTTTTTTTTAAACACTTAACTTTTGTCACTTATATGCAGCCATTTTTAACTGGATTCTATAAGAGAATTAAACCTATTGAACATGATTTGAGTGATTATTTTTTCATTTCTTCCGATGATGGTATATATCTAGTACCATTCTAGATGCATGGGAGAGAACCAAAGTCATGAAATACCATGAAGGTCTTAGGGAGGACTTGGCAAATTATGGCCTATGAGTCAAATCTGGCCTTCCACGTTTGGAGCCAAGAATAATTCTTTATAGGGATGCCTAGGTGGCTTAGTTGGTTAGCAGCCAGCTCTTGGTTTCAGCTCAGGTCATGATCTCAAGGTCCTGGGATCCAGGCCTGCATGGAACTCTGCAGTGAGTTTGTTGGAGGATTGTCACTCTCCCTCTCCCTTTGCCCCTTCCTTGACTTGTGCTCTCTTTTTCTCTCTCAAATAAATAAATAGATCTTTAAAAAAATAATAATTCTTTATAGTTGTGATTGGAAAAAATATTTGTGATGCATGAATATTATGTGACATTCATATCTTCATATGCTTAAATGCAGTTTTAAGAAACCCAGACACATTAATATACTTATTGTCTGTGGCTGGCTGCTTTCATGCTATAGTAGCAGAGTTGAGTCATTGCAAGAGACTTGTGTGGCCCACAAAGTCTAAGATAGTTGCTATCTGCCCTTTACATAAAACACAAATCAATGGAAAGATACTCTGTGTCCATGGATTTGAAGACTTAACTATTCTTTTTTTTAAAAAAATATTTTATCTATTTATTCCTGAGAGACAGGGAGAGAGAGAGAAACAGGCAGAGACATAGGTAGAGGGAGAAGCAGGCTCCTTCTGGGGAGCATGATGCGGGACTCAGTCCCAGGACCCCGGAATCACTACCTGAGCTGAAGGCAGACACTCAACCACTGAGCCACCCAGGTGCCCTAGAATTAACTGTTCTTAAGATGTCCATACTACCCAAAGGTGTACATAACCATTGGTATGATCCTCTCTCAGCCAGAATTTCCTGAAATGTAAAATTATATAAATATTTTCTTTTTCTTTCCACACTGGTTGTTCAGAACCTAGCCAAAAATGTGTAATGTTCAGTTGCTTATGTTCTCTTTTGAGCATTCCACACACTTAAACGTGTGTGTGTGTGTATTTAAATATATGAATACATCATTCTCATTCCATTTCTTTTTTTTTAAATATTTTTTTTAATTTTTTTTTATTTATTTATGATAGTCACAGAGAGAGAGAGAGAGAGAGAGGCAGAGACACAGGCAGAGGGAGAAGCAGGCTCCATGCACCGGGAGCCTGACGTGGGATTCGATCTCGGGTCTCCAGGATCACGCCCTGGGCCAAAGGCAGGCGCCAAACCACTGCGCCACCCAGGGATCCCTCTCATTCCATTTCTAACTGATCTTTTGTGATAGTTTGTCTCCACTCTGAGCAGCCTTTAATTTTACTACCAAATTAAATCATTTCAGCTTTCTCTCTCCTATCTTGTCTCCCTAAAGAGCCTATGTTGGAAGGAAAAGCCTGGGATATGGATGTCTTGGTTACCCAATTAAATCAAGTAACATAATGTTTATTAAATATCTACTGTGGGACTAATATGGAAGGAGACCAAAATTGAAATATAGTCTGAGAATTCTTCATGGAAACATTGAAGCATAATCTGAACTACAAAGTAACCATAGGCTTTGAACATTATAAGAGGAGTAGAAATAACAGACATCAAGTTCTGTTACTTCTGAGAAAAAAAAAGAGCCAGCTCTCCTTTTACTATGTTGACCACCCAAGCGTTCTCTTTTTAAAGAGTAAAAACTAGGGATCCCTGGGTGGCGCAGCGGTTTAGCGCCTGCCTTTGGCCCAGGGCGCAGTCCTGGAGACCCGGATTGAATCCCACGTCGGGCTGCCGGTGCATGGAGCCTGCTTCTCCCTCTGCCTGTGTCTCTGCCCCCCCCCTCTCTCTGTGACTATCATAAATAAATTAATTAATTAAAAAAATTTTTAAAAAGTAAAAACTATACATTTAGAAATAACAATTTTAAGTGCATTGTGCCTCTTGCCTAATATTAGTAATTACCATTTATTGAAGCTTAATATTTGCAAAGTGCATTTCAATAATGACTATTTCACTTATGTGCTCTTCTGTTTCATGTGCTTTATGCACAATAATACATTAATCCTCTTTTTTCAAAAAATTTATTTATTTGAGAGTGAGACACACACAGCATGAGTGGGGGGAGGGACAGAAGGAGAGGAGGAGAGAGAACCCCTAAGCAGATTCCACACTGAGTATGCAGAGCCCCATGGGGAATGTGATTCAAGGATCTTGAGATTATAACCTAAGCTGAAATCAAGAGTCGGACGCTTAACAGACTGAGCCACCCAGGTGCCCCCATTCAATAGCCTTATGGGGTAGGAAGTATTATCCACATTTTACAGATGAGGAACTAAGGTGTGGAGAAGTGATTTGCCCAAGATCAAATCATAGCTGGTAGGCAGCAGAACCAAGAATTCAAATCAGGGAGCCTGGCTCGAGGCTACATATTGATTTTTTTTAATTTTTATTTTTTAAAGATATTATTTATTCATGAGAGACGGTGAGAGGCAGAGACAAAGGCAAAGGGAGAAGCAGGCTCCCCGTGAGGAGTCCCATGTGGGACTTGATCCAGAAGCTCTGGGATCAGGCCCTGAGCTGAAGGCAGATGCTCAACACTGAGCCACCCAGGCGCCCCTCGAGGCTACACATTTAAATGGTAGGCCATAATTCTACTTTACGATGTGATTTAATCCTTTGAAGTGTTTTGAAAGTAGGACTGCTACTTGAATTTTACAAATGAGAGCTGAGGTTTGGAGAGGTAAAAATGACTTGCCGAAGAGCACATAACTAGTAAGTGAAGGAACCAGGATTTGAATCTAGGTACTCCCACCACAGAATTTGTGCCTTTTTTTTTTTTAAATGATTAGATTTCAGGTGTATTTTATTTATTTATTTATTTATTTATTTATTTATTTATTTAATTAATTAATTTTTTATGATAGTCACAGAGAGAGAGAGGCAGGGACACAGGCAGAGGGAGAAGCAGGCTCCATGCACCAGGAGCCCGGCGTGGGACTCGATCCCGGGTCTCCAGGATCACGCCCTGGACCAAAGTCAGGCGCTAAACCGCTCCGCCACCCAGGGATCCCTGTGCTCTTAATTATTATGTTATATTGGTCTGAAGATGACTAGATGGTCTCTTAATAATCTTTAATACCACATACTTTAGTCTTTTAAAAATCTAGATACTCTTAGTCTCATTTATTCTAGGTTTTGATTTAATGTTTGAAAATTTCCAGTATCTGTACCTCCCAAAGCCATGCTGGGTAAATTGCCAAGCCAGATAAACGTTGTACTCTCCTGAGTTTTCCTCAATTCCCAGTATAGAAAGGCTTTCTGGGGCTTCCTTTCTTCCTTTAAGGACTCATTTTAATGCTGCCCTCTTTTTCTCTACGTACCTAGAAACTTATCAGTATATCCTCACCTTGGTGATTTCTCTGCTTTAAGAAATGAAAAATGGCTGCTTCTTAGAAAAACTTAGGAGAACCCTGTTTGATAATTAGAACTCTTCTATTTCATACTATCGTAAAAGATGTTTCTACTGAAGAAAGACAATACTGAAGTAAAGATGTTTTTTCTAGCCATATAAGCAAGGCAAGTTATTTATTTAATCTAGAAATTCAATGTGTTTTTCCTTTTGGAAAATAATTGGGATATAATAACTTCTGGGACCATTTTCAGTAACTATCAAGGTGTTTCAAAAAGGTTAATTTTCACTTATCATAACAAAGGATTAGTTTTGTTTTCTTTGCTTGATTTAGCTGCCTGGCCTTAATTTTGGTTTCCCTAGCAGCAAGAGGAGGCTATTAGTAACAGAGTCGCTAGAATTCCAGCAGATTTCACGACTCCAGCATAAGAAATATTTTTAATAACTTCACTGTTGAACACTTATGGTTCTTACACGACAGAATTTTTTAATTTAAAAATGATACAGGGCAGTCTGGGTGGCTTAGCGGTTTAGCACCACCTTCAGCCCGGGGTGTGATCCTGGAGACACTGGATTGAGTCCCACGTCAGGCTCCCTGTATGGAGCCTGTTGCTCCATCTGCCTGTGTTTCTGCCTTTCTCTCTGTGTGTCTCTCATGAAAAGATAAATAAAATCTTTTAAAAAATAAAAAAAAATGATACATATCATTTTAAATATTTTTGGAACTATTTAAAAGCTTTTAAGAGATTCAGGCATATGCTATATATAGGATATTTTTAATATGTATGTTAAATTTATAATATATATGCTTACATAATATGTATAATTATCATGTGTGTTATATAGCAATAATTATATAATACATATTTTATATACTGTAATACATATAATACAAAATATATTTTTAAGGTATAATTGATACATAATGAATTGCACTGAGTGATGTGATATTTTGTTACATTTATACACTTGTGAAACAGTCACCACTAATCAGTATAGTGAATATACCCATCATCCCCAAAAACTGCTTCCTGCCTGTTTGTAATTTTCCTTTCTTTCCCAGTTATTCCTTCATCATAACCATGGTTCTGTTTTCTGTCACTGTAAGTTAGTCTACATTTTCAGGAGTTTTATATAAAGGGAATCTTATAGTATGTGCTTTTTTCACCTTTCAGCATAATTTTTTAGGTTGATTCAGGTTGTGTGTATTAATAGTTCATTCCTTTTTATTTTTTAAATTTTTTTCATCCCCCCCCCCTTTTTAAACATTTTATTTATTTGTTTATAGAGACACAGAAAGAGAGAGAGGCAGAGATACAGGCAGAGGGAGAAGCAGGCTCCATGCAGGGATCCTGATCTGGGACTCAATCCCAGGTCTCCGGGATCACACCCTGGGCCAGAGGCAGCACTAAACCCGCTGAGCCACCAGGGCTGCCCTCATTCCTTTTTATTCTTGATTAGTTGTATGGATATATATCAAAGTCTATTAACTTTTTGAAGGGTATTTGGGTTGTTCCTAGTTTTGGGCTTTTACAAATAAAACATGTGATTAAGACTTTATATGGATAGATGCTTTCTTTTTGCTTTGGTAAAATACCTAAGAGTGAATTGGCTGGATTATATGGTTGGTGTGTGATTAATTTTTAAAGAAATTGCCCAACTCATTTTCAAAGTAGTTGTGCCATATACTTTCCAAATATCAGTGTATGAGAGGTCCAGTTGTTCACATCCTTAGCATCAATTAATATGTTTAGTCTTTTAAATTTTAGACATATTAGGTATATTGTGTTCATTGTGATTTTAATTTTCCTAATGTCTAATGATGTTGAATATCTTTTCATGTGCTTATTTGCTATGTATTTATCTTCTTCAAAGAAGATAACTTTTTGCCTATTTTTAAATTGGATTGTTTTCTTGAGTCTTGAGACTCTCTATATATTTTTGGTAAAAGTCATTTACCAGATACATGTTTTGCAAATATTTTCTTTCAATCTGTGGTTTCTCTTTATTTTCCTAAAAGTGTCTTTTGAGGGGGAAAGCTTTTTTAACTTTGATGAAGTCCAGTTTATCAACTCTTTTCTTTTATGGGTTACAGTTTTGGTATCATCTAAACATTTTTTCCCTGACCCAAGAGCATAAAGATGTCCTATTTTCTTCTAAAGCATTTATTATAGGTTTATGTTTTACTGGTAGATCTGTGATCCATTCTGAGTTAACTTTTGTATATGATGTGTGGTAGGAATCCAAGTTTTCTTTCTTGGGTCCTGGGATTGAGTCCTGAATCATGCTCCCTGCTTAGCGAGGAGTATGCTCTCCTGCTACCTCTACCCCCTACTTGTAATCTCACACACTCTCTCACTCCCTGTCTCTCTCAAATAAATAAATAAAATCTTTAATTTTTTAAATTTATTTATGATAGTCACACACAGAGAGAGAGAGAGAGAGAGAGAGAGGCAGAGACATAGGCAGAGGGAGAGGCAGGTTCCATGCACTGGGAGCCCAACGTGGGATTCGATCCCGGGTCTCCAGGATCGTGCCCTGGGCCAAAGGCAGGCGCCAAACCGCTGCACCACCCAGGGATCCCTAAATAAATAAAATCTTAAAAAAAAAGTCCATACTAACCCAGGCAATATACAGATTCAGTGCAGTCCCAATCAAAATACCAACAGCATTCTTCACTGAATTAGAATAAGCAATCTCGAAATTTGTATGGAACCATGAAAAATCTTAAATAACCAATGCAGTCTTGAGGAAGAACAACAAAGCTGGTGGTATCTCTATCCTACATTTCTTTTTTTTTTTTTAAGATTTTTTATTTATTTATTCGTAGAGACACAGAGAGAGAGAGGCAGAGACACAGGCTGAGGGAGAAGCAGGCTCCATGCAGGAGCCTGACTTGGGACTCGATCCTGGGTCTCCAGGATCACACCCCAGGCTGCAGGCAGTGCTAAACCGCTGCGCCACCGGGGCTGCTCTCTATCCTACATTTCAAGATACACTACAAAGCAACAATCATCAAAACAATATGGTACTGGCACAAAATTAGACATGTAGATCAGTGAGTGGAACAGAAGAGAGCCCAGAAATAAAGCCATGCTTTTATGGCCAAATTCATCTACAACAAAGAAAGCAATAATGTACAATGGAGAAAAGACAGTATTTTCAATAAATGGTACTGGAAAAACTCTCAACTACGTGCAAAGGAATGAAACTGGCCCACTTTATTATACCATACACAAAAATAAACTCAAAATGAATTAAAGACCTAATTGTGAGACCAAACCATAAAAACTCCTAAGAGAAACACAGACAATAATCTCTCAGACAGTGGCCTTAGCAATATATTTAGATATATGTCTCCTTAAGGCAAGGGAAACCAAACCAAAACAAAACTTTAAGCAAATAAAATGCTTTTGCACAGCAAAGGAAACCATCAACAAAACAAAATGTCTTTTATTTCTGTTTCTTGTCTGAATGCTGCAGTTAGGACTTCCAATACTATGTTGAATAAAAGTATTGAGAGTGGACATCTTTGTTTTGTTCCTGACCTCAGAAGAAAGCTTTGTTTTTCACCTTTGACTATGATTCCAGTTGTGGGTTTTTTCATACATGGCCTTATTATGTTAAGATATGTTACCTTTGGATTCACTTTGTTGAGAATTTTTATCATGAGTGGATATTGTATTTTGCCAATTTTTTTTTTGCATCTATCAAGATGATTATATCGAGATAATGTGGTTTTTTCCCTTTCTTTTGTTAATGTGATGTATCATATTGATTTGCCAATATTGAACTATCCTTGCATCCCTGGAATAAATCCAACTTAATGATGGTGAATATTTTTTTTAATGTATCATTGAATTTGGTTTGCTAACATTTTGTTGGCTATTTTTGCATTTATGCTCTTCAGAGACATTGGTCTGTAGTTTTCTTTTTTAGTAGTGTCTTTGTCTAGTTCTGTATCAGAGTAATGCTGGCCTTGTGGAATGAATTTGGAAGTTTTCCTTTCTCTTTTTTTTGGCATAGTTTGAGAAGAATAGCTGTTAACTCTTTTCTATCTATTCATCTACGTTTAGGAAAGTTTTTGAAGTTTTTATTTTAATTCCAGTTATTTAACATATAGTGTTATATTGGTTTCAGGTGTACAATATAGTAACTCAGAAATTCCATACATCACCCAGTGCTTATCATGACAAGAGTACTCCTTAATTTCATCACCTTTTTATTTTTGTTTAATTTTTGAAAAAGATTTTATTTATTCATTCATGAGAGACAGTAAGGGAGAGAGAGAGGCAGAGACACAGGCAGGGGGAGAAGCAGGCTCCATGCAGGGAGCTCGACGTGGGACTCGATCCCGGGACTCCAGGATCACGCCCTGGAGCCAAAGGCAGGCACTAAATCGCTAAACCACCCAGGCTGGCCCATCACCTTTTTAACCATCCCACACCCTACTCCTCTCTGGTAACCATCAGTTTGTCTATAATTAAGAGTCCCTTTCTTGGTTAGTCTCTCTCTGCCTCTCTTTTTTCCCCTCTTTGCTCATTTGTTTCTTAAATTCCATGTGTGAGTGAAATCATGTGGTATTTGTCTTTCTCTGACTGACTTCACTTAGCATTATACTCTACTCTGTTCATGTCATTGCAGATGGCAAGATTTAGTTCTTTTTATGGCTGAATAATATTCCATTGTGTGTGTATACACACCACACACACACACACACCCTTTATACATTCATCAATCAATGGACATTTAGACTGTTTCCATATCTTGACTATTGTAAATAATGCTGCTATAAACATAGAGATGCATGTAACCCTTTGAATTAGTGTTTTTATATTCTTTGGGCAAATATCCAGTAGTGTGTTTGCTGGATCACAGGGTAGCTCTATACTGTTTTCCATTTTCCACAGTGGCCACACTAGCTTGCATTCCCACCAAGAGTGCATGGTGTTCCTTCTCCGCGTCCTCGGCAATACCTGTTCTTTTTTGTGTTGCTGATTTTAGCCATTATCCCTGATGAGCATAGATGCAGGATTCCTGAACAAAATGCTAGCAAACCAAATTCAGTAATACATCAAAACAATCTTTCACTACAATCAAGTGGGATTTATTCTTGGGATGCAAAGGTGGTTCATTATTTGCAAATCAATCAACATAATGCATCACATCAATAAAGGAAAGAATAAGAACCATATGATCATTTCAGCAGATGCAGAAAAAGCATTAGACAAAGTACAACATCGATTTGTGATAAAAAAAAAAAACCAACAAAGTAGGTTTAGAGGGAACATACCTCAATATAATAAAGGCCATATATAAAAAATCCATAGCTAACATCATCTTCAATAGGGAAAAACTAAAAGCTTTTCTCCTAAGGTCAGGAACAAGACAAGGATGTTCACTCTCACCACTTTTAAACAATGTAGTCCTGGAAATTCTAGCCACCCCAAGCAGACAAGAAAAAGAAATAAAAGGCATCCAAATCTGTAAGGTAGAAGTAAAACTTTCACTATTTGCAGATACTCTAGAAAACCTGAAAGATTCCATCAAAAACTGCTGGAACCTGTAAACAAATTCAATAAAGTCACAAGATACAAAGTCAGTGTACAGAAATCTTGCATTTCTATACACCAATAATGAAGCAGTAGAAAGAGAAATTAAGAAAAGTATCCCATTTACAATTGTACCAAAAATAATAGGATACCTAGGAATAAAGCTAACCAAGGAGGTAAAACACCTGTATTCTGAAAACTATAAGACACTAATGAAAGAAGTTGAAGACAACACACAAAAAAATGGAAAAACATTCCAAGCTCATGGATTGGAAAAATAAATATTGTTAACTCCTAAAATGTTTGGTAGACTTCATCTGTGAAGCTATCTGGTCCCAGACTTTTGTTCATTGGGAATTTTTTGATTACTGATTCAGTTTGATTTCTAGCGGTCAGTCTGTTCAAATTTTCTGTATCTCCTGATTCAGTTTTGGGAGATTGTATGTTTCTGGGACCTTATCTATTTCTTCCAGGTTGTCCAACTTGCTGACATGTAATTTTTCATTGTCTTCTCTTATGGGAGTGCCTGGGTGGCTCAGTTGGTATAGCATGTGACTCGATCTCAGGGTTCATGATTTGGACCCCCAATGTTGTGTGTAGAGATTACTTTAAAAAATTCTCTTTATGTTCGTTCTCTTTCTTTATCTGATTTTTTATTTTTTTGAATCTTCTCTATTTTTCTTGTTGAGTCTGTTAATAGTTTATCAATTTTGTTGATCCTTTTCAAAGAAAAAACCAGCTTGTGGTTTCATTGATCTGTTCTATTGTGGGGTTTTTTTAAGGCTTTTTCATTTATGTCTGTTCTAATCTTTGTTTCCTTCCTTCTATTAGGCTTTGGGTGTTGGTTGTTCTTTTTCTAGCTCCTGTAGGTGTAAGATTAGGTTGTTTATTTCAGATTTTTCTTGCTTCTTGAGGTGAGCCTATATTGCTGTTATCTTTTCCCTTAGAACATCTTTTGCAGCATCCCAAATATTTTGGACCATTGTGTTTTCATTTTCATATATTTCCATGTATTTCTTTATTTCCTTTTTAATTTCTTGATTTACCTATTTGTTGCTTCATAGCATGTTCTTTGCCCTCCATTTGTTTGTGTTTTTTCCAGTTTTTTTCTTGTTATTGATTTCTAATTTCATACCATGGTGGCCAGAAAAGATACTTGATATGATTTAAGTCTTAAGTTTATTGAAGTTTGTTTTGTGGCCTAATATATGATCTGTTCTGGAGAACATTCCACGTGGGCTTAAAAGGAATATATTCTGCTGTTTTGGGATGACATTCTGTATAGGTCTGTTAGGTCCCTTGGTCTAATGTGTTGTTCAAAGTCACTGTTTCTTTGTTGGTTTTGTGTCTGGATGATCTATTCGTTGACATAAATGGGGTGTTAAAGTCCCCTATTGTATTCCTGTCAGTTTCTCCCTATATATCTGTTAATATTTGCTTTATGTACTTAGGTGTTCTTGTATTGGATGTTTATATACTTATATTCTCTTATTGGATTGACTGCTTCATCAGTATGTAATGCCCTTATTTGTCTTTTGTTACAGTCTTCATTTTAAAGCTTGTTTTCTCTAGTATTGCTACCTCATCTTTTTCTGGCTTTCATTTGCATATGTTTTTCCATCCCTTTTCTTACAGTCTTTGTGTATATTTAAGTCTGAAGTGAGTGTCTTGTAGGTAGTGTAATAGATGGGTCTTGTATTTTTATCCATTCAGTCACCCTTTGTCAATAGCCTTCTACAGCAAAAAGATTACAACTCACTGAAAACTCAGATTATGGTTAGCATTTTTTACGAAGAAACTACTTTTATGAGAGAGAGAGAGAGTGCACAAGCAGGTGAGGGGAAGGACACAGGGAGAAAGAGAGAAGCAGATTCCCTGCTAAGCAGGGAGCCCAATGTGGAGCTATTCAAGGACCCTGAGCTCATGAGTTGAGCTGAACACAGATGCTTAACCAACTGATTCACTCAGCCCAAGAAAGTATTTTTTAGTTAAGGTATATACGTTGTTTTTTAGATATAATGCTCTTATTGCACATCTAGCAGATTAAGTATAGTATTTATAACTTTCATATGCACCAGGAAACCAAAAAATTCATTTAACTTGGGACGCCTGGGTGGCTCAGCAGGTAAGCATATCTGCCGTCAGCTCAGGGTGTGATCCTGGGGTCCCGGGATCGAGTCCCACATCAAGCTCCCTGCATGGAGCCTCTGCTTCCCTCTGCCTGTGTCTCTGCCTCTCTCTCTCTCTCTCTCTGTCATGAATAAATAAATAATAAAAAAAATCTTTAAAAAATTTCATTTAACTTATGTGATTGTGATACTTGCTTTAATTGTGGTGGGTCTGGAACCAAATTCACACTTTCTCTGTAGTATGCCTGTATTTAGATTTCTCTTTTTTTATTTGTCTTTTATCCTTATTGATGATTTGTGTCTTTCTAGAAAAGTGGCCATTCCCCAGCCTGGGGCGCAAATGTTGGCACCAGGCCCCGGCCATTTGGCCCGGGGGCACCCTGCGCCTCTCAGAGGAGGCAGACTCAGACGTATACCTGTTCCAGGACTCTACGGAGCCATAGGGCTTCTCGGGTGCCATCCTCAGATGAGGAGGTGGTGGAGGAGCCTCAGAACCACAGTGCACGGATGTCCTTGGGCACCAAGGGGCTGAAAGTCAACCTGTTTCCTGGCCTGAGCCTGTCGCCCTGAAGGCCAATCTGTGCCCTCGGAACCGCTCAGCTGAGGAGGGGGAGCCTGTGGAGAGCAAGCCAAGCCAGGAGGAGTCTGTGGTGCAGCATTCCAAGTCTTGCAAGGTCCTGGGGCTGGGGAAGCCCCTTGCGTTACCTCCCAAGCCAGAGAAATCCTCAGGGTCAGAAGGATCATTACCCAACTGGCTACAAGCCCTGAAGCTCGAAGAAGAAGGTCTGAGAAGTCCTCGAGGTCCTTCCATCTGGCAGTCTCAGGCAATGCCCATTCCTGTGAGGTCCCCGGGGAGGAGACAGCTGGAGCCCCACCAGGCCCCAGGCTGCAGCCTCTGTCCCCTCCACATCTGAGGAGCAGCTGGGGAGGCACATTTATGCACTTTGTATCCCTCCGCCCTTCTTGACTCTACCCCCTCCCTCCTGACCAGATTCAGGTATTAGTGGTAAAGGTTTGGTCCCTCCTCCCTCAGTCTCTTGACAACCGCCCCTCTGCTTCCTCCTCCAGCCTCCGTTGGGTTTTCTTTTGATATCAATTTATAGCATTTTTTATAAAAGCCTTTCATTTTTGTAACAGGTGGAGCCCTGCCCCCTCCCAAGCCTCCCTCTGTCCTGCCAGGTGCCCCACAGAGACCAATAACATTTTGCCACTTGAAACAATAAAGTTTTTTGGGGAAAAAAAATCTTGGGATTATAATATGTGTTTTATTATTATTATTATTTCAGATTAATACTTCTACTTGGCATAATAAAATGGATTCTCCCACTGAGAGATATTAGAAGTTAAATATATGAGATGTTGCTTACAACCAAAATAATTTCTTTTGTTACTAGAAGCTCACTCTTCATATTGTCAGCATATCTTATCAGTAATGTTATGGGAACATAATTCATTGACCAACTATTTAGTAAATACCACTGTGCTAAGTGTTAAAGGAATATGGTAAGGAGGTGAATTCATATCTCAAACAAGTAGAGGGAAATCCCCTAGTAATATTATTTAGAGAAAGATAATTGTGAGATAATACTTGTCTTAAGGTTTTGTAGTTTGAGATATGAAGTTTGCAGAGATAAGAAGGAGGATTTTAATTAAAAACTTGAGAGAATTTTGGAAGAGTTTAGAAAATGAATGACATATGTAAGTGAGTGCTCGCTTTGGCAGCACATGTTACTAAAAAAGATATATGTAAGTGATGGCAATGGAAATACAGAATTAATCAAAATACCACAGGCTTCTTGTTTTAAAATGGCAGACTGACCCCATTTGTTTATTTTCTTTTCTTCTCCAAACACTTGAAATGATAGGAAAGATTTTTTTTTAATTAACAAACACAAATAAGGAGTAAAATAGCAAATGAGAAATGTATTCATTTATGAAAAACATATATAGAGAGTGGCAGAAAACTGTGGAAGGAGCCTCGGTGTCCATCGAAAGATGAATGGATAAAGAAGATGTGGTTTATGTATACAATGGAATATTACTCAGCAATTAGAAACGACAAATACCCACCATTTGCTTCAACATGGATGGAGCTGGAGGGTATTATGCTGAGTGAAATAAGTCAATTGGAGAAGGACAAACAGTGTATGTTCTCATTCATTTGGG
Organism: Vulpes lagopus; assembly: GCF_018345385.1. Taxonomy (NCBI): domain Eukaryota; kingdom Metazoa; phylum Chordata; class Mammalia; order Carnivora; family Canidae; genus Vulpes; species Vulpes lagopus. The sequence goes on along the minus strand of NC_054826.1, from coordinate 145,684,503 downwards.
GAATATAAATAATAGTGAAAGGGAATATAAAGGAAGGGAAAAGAAATGTTGGGAAATATCAGGAAGGGATACAGAACATAAAGACTCCTAACTCGGGGAAACGAACTAGGGGTGGTGGAAGGGGAGGAGGGCGGGTGTTGGAGGGGAATGGGTGACGGGCACTGAGGTGGACACTTGGCGGGATGAGCACTGGGTGTTTTTCTGTATGTTGGTAAATTGAACACCAATAAAAATTAATTAAAAAAAAAAAAAAGAGTGGCAGAGACACAGGCAGAGGGAGAAGCAGACTCCATGTGGGAAACCCAATGTGAGACTCAGTCCCAGCACTCCAGGATCACGCCCTGAGCCAAAGGCAGATGTCCAACCGCTGAGCCACCCAGGTGTCCTGCAAATGAGAAATTTAAATGAGTATGAGGAAATTGGAAGACAGAGGAATGATAATTTGGTTATAAAAGAAAGTTATCTAAGTCCCTACTGAGGGAGAAATTAATGAGAAGAGAAGAATTACGCCTCATGGGCCTCCTGGGATCTCCTGAGAGGCTGAGTACTGTACTTGGAAGCATTAAATATTGGTGTACATCAAGAGCAGAATGTGGAAGAAAAGATTGTTGAAAGTTTACATGCACATCCATTAGAACCTCCTTGGGTTCTCTTCTCTATCCTGAACATTCAGGGAAACTCGGTTTTCCTGTGGAGGAGATTGGAGGTTTGTTTTCTGGAGATGTTCGCCTGGGAAGATGGATTTGGGAATACCAGGCACAACCTCTTATCTTATAAGAGATGTCTTCTCTAACCATCCAACATAAAATAATAGCCTCCAGCACTTATTCCCTGTGGACTCTGATTTTTCTCCACAACACACATTGCTACCTTCCATCACTCCATGTTTGTCTTTTTTTTTAATTGCTGGAATCATCTCACTAGAATGAAAGAGTCATGAGGGTGGAGATTTGTTCATTATTACATCTCTAGCCCCTATAATATCAAATCCATAAATATTTTGATTAATAAACATATAAATAAGAACAATTAAGGATCACTAGACATTTGAGGAAAACTTCCAACATGAAACAATCAAGAAAAGCAATCTGTAGAAAACTGATAATGTCAACAGAAGAAAACTTTAAGAAAATGTAGTTAGTTACCTCACAGAGATGAGAGATACTGAATTCATAAAACAAAGGGATGCCTTGAAGAAGAATGAGCAGAGAATAAGAGCTTTTAGTAACAAAAAATATGTACTTACATGTTTAAAATTAAAAAAAAAACAAACAAAAATCTTGGCTTTTGTTTTCTAGTCTAGCATGAAACAGCATGGAACTAGTAACTCTATCCTAACAAGTAAAAAGCTGAACAAAGTGAAAAAATAAAAACTCTTAAATCTGTCAGAGAAGTGAAGTCACAGGGCAAACCTCTGCACCCAAAATTGTAGAGACAGAGGGATGGATATGAAGAATCATTTATTGGAGTAGAAACCAATAAGCAGCGACCTCTGCAGGAACCAGTATGAGATAGGAAAACCTAAAGTGTAATTGAAGAATTGCTGGAGGTGCTGTCAATAAGTAGGGAGACCCACTAATTAGGGTGCCCTGTCTTAGTGTGAGCTGCCATAGCAAAATCCCATGGACTGGGTGGCTTAAACAGACATTAATTTTCTTACAGGTCTGGAGACTGGAAGTCCAAGATCAGGGTGCTATCCTGAATGAGTTCTGGCAAGAATTTTTGTCCTAGCTTGCAGACAGTGGGCCACCTTTTTGCTGTAGCATTTCTTTTTTTAGGGGCCCTGACCCCATCATGAGGGCCTCACTCTCTTGACCTCATGGGAGCCTAAGCATCTTCCGAAGGACCCATCTTGAAATATAATCATATTCGGGTTGGGGCTTCATTATATAATTTTGGTGGAACATAATTCATTCGATAGCAGGCCCCTATACTTTTGTGAGTTCTACCTCTGCAAGCTCTACAGAGGTTCTCACAGTGAATATTGTAGGCAAATTCCTTCGTGCTTCTGGCAGGAGAAGGAGAAAAAAACTGAAATATGTGAGAGCATCCTGTTTTTTTTTTTTTTTTTTGAGCACCCCTTTCTTAAAAATTCTGCCCTCAAGGCAGGGCACCTGGGTGGTCAGTTGTTTAAGCATCTGATTCTTAATTTCCTGATCAGATCATGATCTCAGGGTTGTGAGATAAAGTCCCTTGTTGGGCCCTGTGCTGGGAGTGGAGCCTGCTTAAGACACACACACTCTCTCTCTCTCTCTCTCAAAAAATTTAAAAAAAAAAAAAATTCTGCCCTCAACAGAAACTACTTTGCCAGAACCTAACCCTGTTGGTATTTTATCATAGATTAATCAACATGGGAGGAGGGAAATACCTAGCTTTAGGTCCCTCCCGGCATCCTGTCCCACCTAGACAGGGGAAAAATCTGAGAAACACTAGTGAAATTTGCAGCTCAGGGTGCAGGCTCCTGAAAAGACTGAAACCTAATAATAGGATTGCAGAATCCTCCTTCCCTTACACATTATCACCATGTCATCAAAGGCCTATGTACCAGAGTTTCTTTTACCAAGTAGGTCATTTTAGGCTTATAACAAAAAAACTATAAGACATACTAAAAGGGAGAAAGCATAGTTTGAAGACACAGCATCAGAGGCCCAGATATAGCAGGGATGTTGGAATTTTCAGACTAGGAATTTAAAACAATTATAGTTGATCTGTGAGAGGCTCTAATGGAAAACATAGACAATATAACAAGAACAGATGGGTATATAAGCAGAGAGAAGGAAATTATAAGAAAGAATAAAAAAAGAAATGTTAGAAAAAGGAATGTAATAGAAAGGAAGAATGCATTTGATGGGCTCATTAGTAGAATTGACACAGCTGAGGAAATAATCTCTGAGCTTGAGGATATGGTAATAGAAACTTCCAAAACTGAAAAGCAAAGAGAAAAAAGACTGAACAAAACTGAGCAAAATATCTGTGGGACAAGTAATGTAACATATCTGCTGTAATGTGAATACCAAAAAGAGAAGAAAGAGAAAAGAGAAAGGATCAGAAGAAATATTTGAAGCAGTGACTAAGAATTTCCATTACCCCAAATTAATGCCAGACACTAAACCACAGATTCAGGAAGGGAACACCAAGGATGATGAATGCAAAAAATAATAATAATAATAATAAAATAAAATAAAAATAATAATAAATAAAAAATAAAAAATCCACTAGACATATCAACTCAAACTGCAGAAAATCAAAGATAAAATATCTTGAAAGAAACCATCTTATCTATAAGAGGAGCAAAGATACAAATTACATTATACCAGAGCTTACTTTTGCTGTCACTCTCTGTGCCGTGTGAAGACACAGTAAAAAAAGGTGGCCAACTGTCTATAAGCTAGGAAGAAAGTTCTCACCAGAACCCATCTGGGGTGGCATCCTAATCTTGGATATAATTGCATGTGAAACCATCCAAGTAGGAGAGTGGAGTGAAATGTTTAAATTATTGAGAGAATAAAACCACCCACCTGGAATTCTCTGTCCTGCTATGTCCCCCTTCAAAAGTGAGGAGAAATAAAGATTTTCTCAGATAAGCAGAAATTGAGAGATTTGGTTGCCAGTTGATCTCTTTTGCAAGAAATGTTAAGAATTTCTTGAGAGTTACATCACTGTGTGTTAATGAACTGGGATAAGAATAAAAGCTTTTAAGAAAAACATATTGTACAACCAAAAAAAATGTTTTGAGAGAAGGGAAATGATAGTGTCAGAAACTCAGATCTGGGGATGCCTGGGTGGCTCAGTGGTTAACTGTCTGCCTTCGGCTCAGGGTGTGATCCTGGAGTCCCAGGATCGAGTTCCATGTTGAGCTCCCTGCATGGAGCCTACTTCTCCCTCTGCCTGTGTCTCTGCCTCTTTCTCTGTGTCTCTCATGAAAAAATAAATAAATAAATAAAGTCTTAAAAAAAAAAGAAAGAAAGAAACTCAGATCTGTATGAAGAAAGGGAGAAATCGAGAAGGAATAAGTGAAAGCAAAATAAAAACCTATTTCTCTTATTCCTGATTCATCTAACAGATAAAAATTTGTTCAAAATAATAGTAACAATGTATTTGATGGTTATAGCTCATGTAAAAATGAAAAGAATGACAGCAATGACATAAAGGATAGGATGGAGGATTTAGGAATATTTTTTATTATAAGATACTTGTATTATTTATGAAGTAGTATACTGTTACTTGAAAATAAACTTGGATTGGATATAAATGTATATTGCATACCTAGGGCAACCAGCAGGAAAAAAAGTTTTAGAATAAACCTTTAGAGCTTGTTAGGAAAATCATCTGGAAAACAACCCCTCCAAAAAAAAATTGAAAACAGTAGAAGACTAAGATCAAGCTATAAGATCTAAAACCCAACTAATAGCAATTGTAAAAAAAAAAAAAAAAAATTGGGAATATTAAATAAGTTTACAAAATAGTTTTCTAGAATTGAAGAACATGAGTATCCAGATTAAAAGGTCTTGCTGAATACCTAGCACAATGCAGGTAAAAAGATCTACCTAAAGGCACATCGTTGTCAAAGTTCAGAACACTAGAGATTAGGAAAGACACCAAGCTTTAAGGTACCAAAAAAGCTTCTGGAGAAAACAAATGAAAAATAAGTCACTTATACAGGAGGAATGGGAATCAGTATGGTATGTTCACAGCCAACACTGGTTGTCTAGAAGACAGTATAGTAATATTTATAAAGTTCTGAAAGAAAACACATCTATTAGGATATATAGATACAAACACATAAATACACACACATGAACATATATATATATAAATATTGATCAAATATGAAGATAGGATAAAGATTTTCAGACATGCAAGGGCTCAAATACAGTTACATCTTTATATTATTTGCCATGCATATTTTTAAGGGAACTACTAAAGAATGCTTCAGTGAAACAAGAATAAACCAAGGAAAGGGAAACAGCTCTAACACAGGAGAGCGGTGCAGGGAAGTCCCAGGATTAAAGCTAATGAATCAGATCTAGAGAAATATCCAATTTTTATCTGGAGGGATGGGAAGAGTTCTCTAGGGAGAAGACTGTAACTGAAGGATTATTTACATTGGAACATTTGAAAAAAGTAGCAAAAGTCTCGTAAAAATAGTTTATGGTTCTGTTTTGGTCAAAAGGATTGACTAAAGTTATATAATGATGGTAATATATTTGCATTTTAATATGTGTTATATAATTTGATTTTCCTAGCTACCCTGTGAAATAATGGCAAGCCAATATTACTCGTCTCAGTGTATGTAATTATACATGTAGAAATAGGCTTAAAGACATTGGGTGATTACAGTGGTAGAGGTTAAGACTAGAACCCTGGTCTCACTCCCGTTGTATTTTTTTCTGCTACACTACAGATCTTTTACCAAAAGGTCTGAATGTATGCCTTATATTTGGCATATATTCTGCATAAACTCCACATCCTCACAGAATCATAAAAACCATAAGCACCCATTTTGTCTTTTACAATTCCACTCCTTCCTACCCAGACACACCACCAATATTCTAACATAGTCTTTATTGTTGCTAAAATATTTTTACTTCTTTACCTTTGGCCAGACATTAAACTAAACTCAGTGACAGGAACCTTCATTATTCTAGAATTTGCCTTTATATTTGATCTCCTTGGCTTTTGACTTGCATCTTTCTCTTTTATTATTTTTCTTTTAGTTCTGTTTAGAAATTTATTTTTATACATTTAACTATGCATGCAGGTTTTTTTCTCTTTTACTCTTGACTAGACTCTGATGCAGTTCATGAAACTCAACCCCATCTACCTCTTTTAGTTTAAAACAACTTTGCATCTAATTATTGGCCTTATTTTAGGCAAGAATAAGCATTTGGCAACTATTTCCAGAGTTCTTCAGGGATGATCCTTAAATATATGGAGTACCAGGTGCCTACTTCCCAATGGCAATTTGCTTCTGCTATTTTGCCAACAAGTCAGGTCACTGCATCCTCTTCAAATTATTTCTTGTTAGCCAACAAGATGTTTTGTAAGCATGTAATTCTGTTTGTGTATTTTTTCTATTTGTATATTGTTATGAACTATGACATATGTGCTCAGGGTCAAGACCCAGAAGGTCATTTAATTCACTTCGGACTACATATCATTCCATTTATTCCAGGGACTCTGATCATCATGAGATTTTGGTAATAGAAAAAGCTCTCACCAAGAAGACAGCCTCTGTGGAATCTAAGTTTATTCATTACCACTTAAGAATTTAAGAATTCTTCTGCCTCCACAGGTTTTTACCACTTGTACACTAACCACAGATCTGTATTCATAGCATAGTTTTTGAAAGCTATTTGTTAGTTCATTGCCTAATGTATCCATAGTTGTTTGTCACCACCGATAACCCAACAAATCATCAGGCAGATCATGGTAGAATACTTTGATACCCTTACTTCTTTTTTTTTTTTTCTTTTTCTTTATTTATGATAGTCACACACACACACACACACACACACACACACACACACACAGGCAGAGACACAGGCAGAGGGAGAAGCAGGCTCCATGCACCGGAAGCCCAACGTGGGATTCGATCCCGGGTCTCCAGGATGGCGCCCTGGGCCAAAGGCAGGCGCTAAACCGCTGTGCCACCCAGGGATCCTGACACCCTTACTTCTTATGGTGAAAGTGGTTGGTTCATCTACACACCTGCCACATATATTTACTTCTAAAATCCCCACCCTGTACTTTTACCCCCACCCCCAGCTCTTTGCTCAGCCTGATAGAACTAGAGTTCATTATAGATACGCTGAGGTCTTGTTGAAAGAAGAGTAAAATATTGGGACTTCCCATATAGATATCAAGACTTTTCATAAAACTATAAAAATTAAAAATAGTATGACATTGACTTGGGAATAATCAAACTGAACAGTGGAATAGAACAGAAGCAGACCTAAAAATATATGAAAACCCTGTTTCACTAAGGTGGCATTGCAAATAACCAAAGAGGAAAGACTACTAAATAGTATTGGGACAACTAGATAGCCATATTTTTAGAAAATGAAGTTGGATCCCTACTTCAGACTCTGTACAAAATTCTAGATGAATTAAAAGCTTAAATGTGAAAGGTCAGACTAAAAATTTAGAAGACAATGAAAGAGAATATCTATGACTGCGTTAGAGAAGATTTCTTGAGAAAAAAAGCACCATAAATGCAAGCATTGATAAATTTTACAACATTGAACATTTAGCCTTGTGTATCAAATAATACCATAAAGAAAGGGAAAAGACGAGTCCAATCTGGGAGAAAATAGAACCTGACAAAAATTAATATCTAGACTATATAAGAAAATCCTACAAATGAATGAGAAAAAAGAAAAGGAAAATTTAATAGAAAACTGGGCAAAAGACACTCATTTCGCAGAAATGGAAAAATGGCTTAAGAGTGTCAGTGTCAATAATAGAAAAGTGCCAAATTTAGACCACAGTAAAATTCTCTTTAATGCTACTTATTTATAGTAATTTTTGTCTTTCCTCCTACCTGCCTCAAACAACTATAAACCTTAGCACACCGATATTTTTGAAATTCTCTTATTATATCTTTTTTATTATCTAATTGACAGTGCACAGTACTTTGTGTTGTTCTTGCCTAGAATACTCTTCCTTTCTTTAGTGCGGTGGCTTTTAAAACATGGTCTCCAGATAGGCATTAACAGCATCACCAACAGAAATACCCCTCAACTATCTTTTCAAGGATGTTTGTGTAGTAATAGTTTTGTAGGTTAGAGATAGAATTTTCCTCTACAGCACAGGGAAGATTTGGATGCAGCCCATTATAAAAGTTAGGGATTCATTAGCTTGGGGTTCCTCTCCTATAATACAACTCACTGTTTATGCTGATATTGCCTGGCCTTCCCCCCATAACCATGTGGGAGTTGGGCTTCGGGAATTTCTGCAAGAGAATAAGGATACTGGGGTGCCTGGGTGGCTAAGTCAGTTAAGCATCCAATTCTAGATTTTGGCTCAAATCATGATCTCAGGGTCATGAGATTAAGCCCTAAATTAGTCTCTGCCCTCAGAGATTCTCTCCTTTTTCTCCACTTCTTCTGTCTCTCTAAAACAGTGTCATAAAAAAAAGAGAGAGAGAGAATGAGGCTACTTTTCTTGCTGTGAGTAAAAAAAATAGGTAAAAAAGCCTTTCTTTGTCCTCTGATCCAAGAATCTTATGTCTTTTGTTATATCCATGGAACTGTGGCAGGTTAACTTTTTTTAGCTTGCAAGTAGAATAAAACCACTGACCTTCCACAGTTCTTGACACATCTTCTTTTATAAAGTTAGTCTCCTGAAATGAGAACCATTGCTTTTTAGTAATTGTTAATAGAGTAAAAAAAAAATTTTACCGAGTAAATTTAAAAATCAAATTGGCTTCATTCACTGGATCATGAATTGGGCAACATCCCAATTAGTAAGGGAAAGGAGCTCCACCAAGCTATAGAAAAGGGAAGGTTTTTAATGACAGAAAGAGGTGGGCAAAAGAAATTATTTGCAAACAATGCATTGTTTCCCCTGAGGGGAAAGGAAAGGGTTAATTGGGTGGATTGGTTGTTTCACTAGTGCTGACCAGGTAATTTGGTGTTGTTTGGTTAAAGGTTACATTCAAGGGGGCTGAAACTGTAGTTAGGTTAGATACCAAGTTTTGGTTTATTGCTGTGGAGTTTAGCACAAATGACTCAATTTTGTGTGTTTTGTCTCCTTTTTGACAATAGGAAGCATGGTATTGCAATAGAAAACATGATATTGAATAAGCTTAATATATAATAAGACATATTCTTCAGTGTCAAATTTTAACTTTCAAATATTCCTTAGAATGTCTCCATTAACCTAATTTCATTTCTGTCTTTAATTTTCATTCATTAAACATTTCTACATTGTCCTATTTGCTCTTTCTTTTTTTCAGATTGTGGCATCATTAGAAGCTGGGTTGATCAAAAAAAAAAAAAAAAGAAGCTGGGTTGATCCAGAGACAGACAGATGGCTGAAAATGGCAGAAAAGAAAAAGTAAAATGGACAACCACCATTATTATTAGCTCATCTCTTAAGGTAAAGAGGCATTTGAGCTATTGATCTTTGATTTGAAAATGAAAAGCAATAGAATATTTTAAAAGATCCTTAGCTTGATTAGTTATATGGCTCTGCAAGAACATAAACTAAATATATTTTAAAGATAAATTCTGAACTTTACTGCATCCACTTTCAGCATCCTACTTCTCTACATTTTTAAGGTTGGACATTTCTTAAAATTCTTTTTTTTCTCTATAACTCCATTTTTTTTAAAGATTTTATTTATTTATGAAAGACACACAGAGAGAGGCAGAGATATAGAGGGAGAAGCAGGCTCCATGCAGGGAGCCCAATGTGGGACTCGATCCAGGGACTCTGGGATCATGCTCTGAGCCAAAGGCAGGCCGAAATTAAAAATACTTTAACTGAGACGAGTCCAAACTGGATGCTCTGGGACACCTGGGTGACTCAGTGGATGAGGGTCTGCCTTCAGCTCAGGGTGTTATCTTAACATCCTGGGATTGAATCCCACATCAGGCTCCTTGCAGGGAGCCTGCTTCTCTCTCTGCCTCTCTCTCTCTGTGTGTCTTTCTTGAAGAAATAAATAAAATATTTTAAAAATATAAAATGAAAAAATAAATAAAATGGATGCTCTAACAGTTACAGTTAATGAGGCAGAAGAGAGTGGGTGACATAGAAGACAAGTTGATAGAGGAAGGAAGCTGAGGAAAAAAGAGAAAAACAGTTAAAAGGCCACAAGGAAAGGCTCCAGGAATTAAGTGATAGTTTGAGAAAGAATATCTTACTGGGATTCCAGAGGATGTGGAGAGAGAGAGAGAGAGAGAGAATGAGAGAGAGAGAATGAATCAGAAAGTATGTTTGAACAAATCATAGCTGAAATGTTCCCTAATCTGGGGAAGGAGACAGGCATTTACATCCAAGAGATAGAGAGGACCTCCCCACAAATCAGTCAAAACCAATAAATACCCCAACATATAATAGAGAAGCTTGTAGATTTCAGAGAAAAGAGAACATCCTAAAAGCAGTTTGAGACAAGATTCCTAATTTATATTGGGAGAAATATCAGATTAACAGCAGACCTATCCACAGGCCAGAAAGGGCTGGCATGATATATTCAGAGTACTAAATGAGAAAAACAGGCAGCCAAGAATACTTTACCCAGCAAGGCTGTCATTCAGAATAGAGGAGAGATAAAGACCTTCCAGGATAGACAGAAACTGAAGGAATGTGTGACCACCAAACCAGCTCTGCAAGAAATATTAAGGGGGACCCTGTAAGCAAAGAGGAAACCCAAAGAAACAATCTGCAGAAACAGTGACTGTATAGTAATACTATGATACTAAATTCATATCTGTCAGTAGTTAATCTGAACATGAATGGGCTACATCATCCAATCAAAAGACACAGGGTATCAGACTGGGTAAAAAAGCAAGACCCATTTATATGCTGCCTACAAGAGACTCATTTTAGACCTAATGACACCTTCAGATTAAAAATGAGGGAATGGAGAACGATTTACCATACAAATGGTCCTCAGAAGAAAGCTGGGCTAGCAGTCCTCTTATCAGATAAATTAGATTTTAAACCAAAGACTATAAAAAGACATGGATAGGGACACTATATCATACTTGAGGTCTATCCAAAAAGAAGTCCTAACAATTATTAATATCTATGCCCCTAGTGTGAGAGCAGCCAATTATATCAATTAATAATCAAAGTAAAGAGATATATAGATAATCATACATTAATACTAGGAGAGTTCAACACAGAACTCTCAGCAAAAGAAAAGGAAATCTTCTAAGCAGAAGATCGCCAAAGAAATGGCTTTGAATGATACACTGGACCACATGGTTTCACAGATACATACAGAACATTCCATCCTAATGCAACTGAATACACATTCTTCTGAAGTGCACATGAACTTTCTCCAGAATAGACGACACACTGGGTCACAAATTAGGTCTCAACTGATACCAAAAGATGGGGATTATCCTCTGCATATTTTCAGACCACAATGCTTTGAAACTAGAATACAATCACAAGATGAAATTTGGAAAGAACTCAAACACTTGGAGGTTAAAGAGCATCCTACTGAAAGATAAATGGGTCAACCAGGAAATTAGAGAAGAATTAAAAAGATTCGTGGAAACTAATGAAATGAAAACACAACAGTTAAAAATCTTTGAGATACAGCAAAGGTGATCCTGAGAGGGAAATACATCTCCATAAAGCCTCCTTCAAAAGATTGGAAAAATCTCAAATACACAAGTTTACTTTACACCTAAAAGAACTAGAGAAAGAACAGCAAATAAAACCTAAACCAAGCAGGTGAATGGAAATAACAAAGATTAGAGCAGAACTCAGTGAAATAGAGACCAGAAGAACTGTAGTACAAACAGATCAATGAAACCAGGAGCTGGTTCTTTGAAAGAATTAATAAGATAGATAAACCGTTAGCCAGACTCCTTAAAAAGGAAAAACAACTCAAAAACCATGAATAAAAGAGGAGAATCACAACCAATAACTGAAACTAAAGCTGTTTCAGAGGATGAGGCCAGCATTACCTTGATCCCAAAACCAGAAAAAGTCCCCACCAAAAAGAATTACGGACCAATATCCCTGATGAACATGGATGCCAAAATACTTGCCAATATAATAGCCAACAGTTCATTAAGAGGATTATTCATTATTCACCATGACCAAGTGGGTTATCCCTGGTATGTAAGGGTGGTTCAACATCCGTAAAACAATCAACATCATAGATTGTGTCAATAAAAGAAAAGACAAGAACCCTATGATCCTCTCAGTTGACACAGAGAAAGCATTTGACAAAATACAGCATCTATTCCTGATTAAAACTCTTCAAAGTGTAGGGATAGAGGGAAAATATCTTAATATCATAAAAGCCATCTACAAAAAGCCCACAGTGAATATCCTTCTCAATGGAGAAAAACTGAGAACTTTTCCCTGACGAAAGTCAGGAACACAACAAGGATGCCCTCTTTCACTGTTGTTCAACATAGTACTAAATGTCCTAGCCTCAGCAATCAGACAACAGAAAGAAATAAAAGGCATTCAAATTGGCAAAGAAAGTCAAACTCTCCCTCTTTACAAATGACATGATACTGTATATGGAAAACCCAAAAGACTCCACCCCAAAATTGCTCAGACTCATAAAGCAATTCAGCAATGTGGCAGGATACAAAATCAATGCACAGAAATCAGTTGCATTTCTATACACTAACAATGAGACTGATGAGAGAGAAATTAAGGAATCAGTCCCATTTACAATTGCATCCAAAAGCATAAGATACCTGTGAATAAACCTAACCAAAGAGGTAAAGGATATACACCCTAAAAACTACAGGACACTTATGAAAGAAATCGAGGAAGACACAAAGAGGCGGAAGACCGTTCCAGGCTCATGGACTAGAAGAATAAATATTGTGAAAATGTTACAATAATATTGTGAAATTGCTACCCAGGGCAATTTACATGTTCAGTGCAATCCCTATCAAAATACCATGGACTTTCTTCACAGAGTTGCAACAAATAATCCTAAGATTTGTGTGAAGCCAGAAAAGACTCTGAATAGCCAGAAGAATGTTGAAAAAGAAAATCAAAGCTGGGGGCATCACAATGCCTGACTTCAAATTGTGTCACAAAGTTGTGATCATCAAGACAGTGTGGTACTGGCACAAAAACAGACACATAGATCGATGGAACAGGATAGAGAACCCCAAAATGGGCCCTCAACTCTATGGCCAACTCATTTTCAACAAAGCAGGAAAGAATATCCACTGGAAAAAAGACAGTCTATTCAATAAATGGTATTGGGAAGAAGAATGGACAGGCAGCCACATGCAGGAGGATGAAATTGGACCATTCTCTTACACCATACACAAAAATAAACTCAAAATGGATGAAAGATCTAAATGTGAGACAAGAATCCATCAAAATCCTAGAGAAGAACACAGGTAACAACCTTTTTGACCTCAGCTGCAGCAACTTCTTGCAAGACACATCTATGAAGGCAAGGGAAACAAAAGGAAAAATGAAGTATTGGACTTCATGACGATAAGAAGCTTCTGCACAGCAAAGGTAACAGTCAACAAAACTAAAAGACAGGTTACAGAATTGGAGAAGATATTTGCAAATGACATATCTGAAAAAGAGCTAGTATGCAAGATCTATAAAGAACTTCTCAAGCTCAACACCCAAGGAACAAACAATCCAGTCATGAAATGAGCAGAAGACATGAACAGACATTTCTCCAAAGAAGACCTACATATGGCCAACAGACACATGAAAAATTGTTCCATATCACTTGCCATCAGGGAAATACAAATCAAAATCACAATGAGATACCACCTTACACCAGTGAGAATGGCTAAAATTTACAAGACAGGAAACGACAAATGTTGGCGAGGATGTGGAGAAAGGGAACCCTCTGGCACTGCTGGTGGGAATGCAAGCTGGTGTAGCCACTGTGGAAACAGTGTGGAGGTTCCTGAAGAAGTTAAAAATAGAGCTACCCTATGACCCAGGAATTGCACTACTGGGTATTTACCCCAAAGATACAGAGGTAATGAAATGCCAGCACACCTGCACGCCAATGTTTATAGCAGCAATGTCCACAATAGCCAAACTGTGGAAGGAGCCACGATGTCCTTCAACAGATGAATGGATAAAGAAGATGTTGTATATATACACAATGGAATATTACTCAGCCATCAGAAAGGATGAATACCTACCATGTACTTCAACATATATGGAACTGGAAGGTATTATGTTGAGTGAAATAAGTCAGTTGGAGAAAGACAATCATCATATGGTTTCATTCATATGTGGAATATAAGAAATAGTGAAAGGGACTATAAGGAAAAGGAGGGAAACTGGGAGAAATTTGAGAGGAAGACAAACCATGAGAGCCTCCTAATCCTGGGAAAGAACAAAGGGTTGCAGAAAGGTGGACATAGGATGGGGTAATTGGGTGACCAGCACTAAGGAGGGCACTTAATGGGATGAACAGTGGGTGTTATATTATATGTTGGCAAATTGAATTTAAATAAAATATTTTTTAAAAAGACAAGCATTAGGCACAGATGAAATGTTTTATTTTTAGAGGAACCAATATTGTCCGACATGGCTTTCAAAAATGTTCCTCAAGTTAGAGGAGTTTTCTTATTCATGTGTTTTGTTTGGGCTTACGCATTTCCTAGTTTCATCAAATAGAAAGTTTGCTTTTGTTTCTTATTCTCGTTTCATTTATGTGTACTTTGCAAAGACAGTAGGAGAACTATCCTTTTTATTTCATTAGTTACTATTTTTTAATATTTTAAATGGTGCTTAATTTACTGTCCTTACGCATAAATCTTTATTGCTAGTTTTTGACCTAGAAAAATTCTTAAAAGAATAGTTGCATTAAGGAAAGAGGCATGCACATTTTAAGACTTTTGCTATGTGTTGTCAAATTACCCTCCAGAATGTGCTTTTTAATTTAAATTCAATTTAGTTAACATATCAGAATGTTTTAATTTAAAGTGCCATCAGCAGTATACAGGAAGGTCAGTTCATCCTCATCTCTGACAATTCCAAGTGTTATCATTTTATGAAAAATCTGCTAGTTTCATATTTCATATTTTATATTTTGATGACAAAAGAGATTAAACATTTTCTCAGGCACATATGTATTATTTTTATTTCTTCTATAATTGTGTTTTTTTCTATTGGTGTAAATACTAAATAAATTTTTATTCTTTAAAAATATTTGAGAATAATATGTGTGTTATACTATTGATTACATTTTTTCCTCAGGTTTTTCTTTTGCCTTTCAATTTTATGTGGTACTTGTGACATCATAAGTTGCAGATTTTTATTTCTACTCTATCTTGAAGAGTTAAAACAGTTATTTTTATTATATAGTCAAGTTTAAGTTTATTCCCCGAGATTTCTTAAATTGCTTTTTCTTCTAAGATGTTATTGCAAGCTTAAAGATGTGTTACATACATCTGTACATATGCTCACATACAAGTAATTATATCCTTTTGAATCTGATCCTGTTGTATTCAGTGGATTTGTATTTTAAATATTGAATCATTACCACACTTTTAATTTTTAAATTCATTGTAGTTGAGTGATATACCTTAAAACTTAGACATGTTCCTTCCATACTATTCCTGTGTTTCTAAAACATGTTTATTCATCTCAGTTAGGGAATCATAAAACTATGGTCTGTGTCCTGGCCTACAGTGTGTTATTATTACCAAGCCAGTTAGTTAAGCATGGTTTTCACATTTTTCAAGGCTTATGAGAAAGAAAGAAACAAAGAGAAAGAGAAGGAGGGAGTGAGGGAAACAGGAAGAAGGAGGGGCAAAAGGAAGGAGGGAGGGGGAAAGAAGAGAAGGAGGGAGGCAGAGAAGAAAAGAACAAAAAAAGGTTGCGTAGGATCTCTGTCACAGAGATCGTATGCTACCTGAAAAGCCTAAAATATTTATTATCTGACCTTCTACTGAGAAAGTTTGCAAACTTTATTCTAGATGAACATCAGTATCCCTTTAAGTTAAAAAGAAAAAAAAAGTTCAATCATTACACTTTTGATTAGAATTTAACTAACTTATTAAATGAGGAGAAAAAATTTTCTTACCATCCTTTGAACACATAAGATACATCATTATTTTTTTCCAAGTCTTTTTTTTTCTAAGGTATGATTTTTTAAAATTTTCTTCATATTGTTCCTATTTCGTTTTAAGTACCGTAGATAGTTGATGTTTTGTTGCTGTTTTGGAATATAGTTTCCCCATGTTTTCAATCTGTAAGTAGAAACTTTTTTTTTTTTTTAAAAGATTTTATCTATTCATGAAAGACGCAGAGATAGGCAGAGACACAGGCAGAGAGAGAGAAGCAAGCTCCATGCTGGGAGTCCAATGTGGGACTCAATCCTGGGACTCTGGGATCATGCCCTGAGCTGAAGCAGGCGCCTAACCACTGAGCCACCCAGGTGTCCCAATAAGTAGAAACTTTTGAATTTGTGGTAATTTATTTTTAATCACTTTATTGCATTTTCATAATACAATCATCAGTTGATTCTATTGGATTTTCAAGAGAGGCAGTCATAATTTGTGATTACAATTTCTGACAGCTATATCTCTTATTTTTATCTTATGGTCTTTTGCTGTGGCTAAAGTATCTAAAAGTGTTTCTGATTTTAATGGGAATACTTCCATTGTTTTATTATATATGATGTATTGTTACTATAAAATATTTATTGTGTTAATATTCATCTAAGCTTAATAAAGTTCTGTTAATCAGAAATAGGTGTATAGTTTTTCAAATGCATTGTTTTTTGTTATCTGTTGAGAACTTAAATGACTAATCTTTGCATTTCTTTTAAAATTTTAAATTTATCTTTTAAAAAGATTTCATTTATTTATTCATGAGAGACACACAGAGAGAGAGAGAGAGAGAGAGAGAAAGAGAGAAAGAGGCAGAGACACAGGCAGGGGGAGAAGCAGGCTCCATGCAGGGAGCCTGATGTGAGACTTGATCCCAGGACTCCAAGGTTATGCCCTGGGCCGAAGGCAGGCGCTAAACCGCTGAGCCACCCAAGGCATCCCCTAACCTTTGCATTTCTTGATTAAACTAGGTGGATCATTTTGGATTTTTCTTTCATATTCTCTTAAAATTTTGTTATCTAATATTTTATTTTTGAATCCTTGTTTACTAATGATTTGTTTTTTTTCCTTTTCCATACTTCTTTTTTCATTTCTTCTGTTTATATCTATGAAGTAATATAGTGTGGAAATTATTAGTTAAGATAAAAGCTTTTCTGTTAAATTTTCTATGCTGACAATGTTTTATGAAATGTAGAAAATGTGTGGTTTCTGTGTTTTGCTCTATTAAGTTTTATCCTATGAGTCTATTTTCAGAAATTATATATTTTTTAAAAATTTACCTAAGTCACAGATATGGTTAAATTTGTTAAGTTGAAATTTATGAAATTACCATTTTTTTATTTAAATTTTCATATTGACATTCTCTTAAATTTCCTAATAAACTCTGTATTACTTACTGAGTACCCTTTCCCATTTCATTTCCTTTCTTATGAGTAGATTTGGTAGAATACTAGTTTTACAGAACATTAATAGGTGTTAAATTTGTAGAAATAAGTATTGGATTGTATTTGGAATGCTTGTATCAACAAATTTATCCAAGTTTTTTTGTTGTTGTTTACTGCACTACTTTTCAGAGCTTTTCTTTTTCTTTTTTTTTTCAGAGCTTTTCTTATGCTTAAATGCATGGTATGTATTTCCTCAAAAGGAGACAATACTCACTGTTTCCCATTATTATTTGAATACAAGGAACATCTTTTAATATCTCATGGGATTCATATTTCATGAAACATGCTTTGGAAAATCTAGTCTTGTTAGCTCCTGGGTATTTTGAAAAATTAACTCTTGAATTTGGCTTTGTCTTAATTCAGTACTTTCTACTTTTATCTTTATTACTTTATTTTTATTATAATTCTTTTAGTTGGCACCTGAAATAGAGTATGATTTTTTAAACTGATTATTTTTAATTGAAGTCTAGTTGACACATGAGGTTGCATTAGTTTCCAGGTGTATAGTGATTTGACAAGCCTTTTTACATTATTATATACTCAATAAGGTTTAGCTACTGATACCCTATGATTGAAATTCATTAACATGGCATACATGGGTCCTTAGTGATGCCAACATTTATTTCTAATACCATCTCCAAATTAACTGATTCATGTACACCTTACACACAACAGTCAAACTTTTGGGTCTGAATGCCTTTGCTTTTACTCTTTCTGTCCATGATCTTCTCACATTTGTCTTTTTCAAAACTTCACTGGCCTGCTTAAAAAACTCCTTTCCACTTTATTTTTTTTTTTAAGATTTTATTTATTCATTCATGAGAGACACACCCTGGGCTGCAGGCGGTGCTAAACCGCTGTGCCACCGGCGCTGCCCTCCTTTCCACTTTAAAGATTTACCTCACTTTATGAAGCTTTCCTGACTTTCACATCTGTTACATCCTTTTATAGTTTGTTTTCTTGCCAGAATTCTCAATTGTGTCTTTCATCTCCTTGAACATAATAAACATCACTATTTTAAGATATGTATCTGATGAAACTTCACTGTATGTAAACATCCCCTGTGAGTCTGTTTCTATTGCCTGTTGCTTCTCATAGTTCTCTTTCAAGTAATTTCGTCTCTTGGTATGTCTGATTTCTTTTTTTATTGTGTTGGAATTTGTTTTTGAAAAATTGTAGAAATAACTTGAGACCTAGAGTAGTGTTCCATTCCTCTAAGAAGTCTTAATTTTACAAGATAATTAAAACCCCCCAAAGCCCTAAGGGTTGCCACATAAAATACAGGACATTCAGTTACAACATTTGGGTTTTAGGTAAGCAATGAATTTGGTAGAATTATATCCCAAATATTGTATGGGACATACTTATACTAAAAAATTATGTTGTTTATCTGAAACTCAGATTCACCTGGATGTTATATTTGCTAAATCTGGCAATCCAAGTCCTAAAGCACCTATTGTATGTAATAAATGAACTATATGTAGAATGGTACTTGATGTGTGAAGTGAAAAAATAGTCACTCAAATAATTTTCTTTGTAGTTCATATGAGAAAACCTGATTGAGAGTGCTTCTGCAAGGTGCTTGGGAGCAATAGTAATACAGTATCACCTAAAGACAATTTCAGGGATTGAAATTGTCTGAAGCTTGACTGTAGTCCCTGTGAGAGCTGTTCTACTTTTGTCAAAAGCCATGTTCAGCCTCTCATCTCTTTCTGAATTGGCAGATGCCCTTAGGGAAGAGGTGGCCTAAATGCTGGTCTCGTATCTCTGAATTTCTATATATTTTGGCCTTATAATTTTTCACTATCCTGTTAGCTCTCTGGTGCATTCAAGCAGGTTTTTAAAATTGTCCAGCTTTTCTAGTTGCCTCAGCAGGAGGTTTGGCCTAAATTACTTAGTCTGCCATTGCTGGAATCAATGTATAATTTTAAAACAGCAGAAGAAAACTCATGGGAAGAGCCATAGTTGTACTCCAGATCAGGATCTGTTTGGCACAAAAAAACTCTTTAGGAAAGAAAGGAAGCATATATTTTATATACACTTCCAGCCTGTGTACTTAAAATACACATGTTCTAAAGCAAAATATAAATGTACCTAAAGGATTTTTGTCTACTTGGAGAATAACCAGCTTGAGTTGTAACCAGTCAGGAAACACTAATAACCACTTATATCTTAGTGGCTTAGATAAAATTATCTAAGTAATTGGAATAGGCAGTGATAGAATAGGCAGTGAAATGATTTTTGAAATGGTGTTTAAAATAGAAGCCCTGTTGGCTGTGTTCATACATGCTTTCTGACTTATATAAGGCTTAAAACAAAAAGTATACACTTTTTATACTTTTAAAAGTATAAAAAAGGGGTGCCTGGGTAGCTCAGTTAGATGTCTTAGATCATGATTTCAGGGTTGTGAGAATGAGCCCCATGTAGGACTCCATGCTCAATAGGGCGTCTGCTTGAGATTCTCTCCCTCTGGCCACCTCCATGCTGACACCCTATGTGCACTCTCTAAAATAAACATATATGTATTTTTTTTTACAAAGTATAAAAGTAACTGTAATGTACACAAATGAATTGGAGAATTGGTTGTCTCCCTGTGGTCTGTACATCTGGTACTTCGTGATATTGTGAACCATGTAAGAAACTCACCACGACTCACCTTCCAGATTTCATTAGCATATCAAAATCCACCTCCAAGTTTTTATTTTATTTTTTTTTTCATCTCCAAGTTTTTAAATGAAGTGTGCATTTGGTTTCTTATAGTTTAGTTCTTTAATACTGTCCTTAGTTTCTATCCCTAAGTAACATAACTAGTGCACAATTCATTTCCAAACAGTGTGTTTCAGTAGAACTGAGTATTTGTGCTTTTTTAAAGTGTTTTTCCCCCCCATTGGAGAGCACATTTACTGTCTCCTTTGATGATCAAATATTTAAAGAGTATAGTTATAAAAGAAGCTATTAAACTTAATTTTTTCATTAGCTTTAATAAAAAATCATTCATTCTAAGCATGTCTTAAATTTGTGTTTCTGAAAAAAATTTTTTTTAGAGTTACGAAGTTGCAACTGCCCTAGAAAATCAAAGCCACAAGATTCGGTATTCAGATTCAGTGGAAAATGGATCAATTATATTTTCTCTTTCTGGTACAGTATATTTGCTAACTGTCTTGATTTAAGTTTTTTATAAAATATGTCAGTATAAATTCTAATAGTGGTAGTTCAGTTAACCAGGTAATAAGCTTAAGGTATTATCTTTTGGGAGAGGTAAATGTATAAAACTTTATTATTGCTGCAAAAGTAATACATATGGCCAACTACAACATGCATTCCTTTTTAGATTATAATTGTTGGAGGCACCTTGGTGGCTCAGTCAGTTAAGTGACTGATTCTGGAGTTCAGCTCCAGTCATGATCTCAGTGTTGTGAGATCAAGCACTGCACTGGCTCTGTGCTGGGCATGGAGCCTGCTTAAGATTCTCTTTCTCCCTCTCCCTCTGCCCCTCCCCTGCTTCCTCTCTAAAAAAACAAAAATTGTTGAACTAAAGCTGAACCAGTGAAATCTGGTAGAGGACGTTAAAAACTTGCTTTGGAACTACGATGCAAATAGAACTAGAACAAAACTCTCTCTCCAACAGTTAGGACTTAAAATACTACCAGTATTAACAAAGAGGCCAACATCACAACATTGGTCAAAAGCCATATATAAAAACAAGAGAGAATGTTTTTTCAGGATTTTGTACAAGAGTTTTCTGATATAAACAAATACTAAAAGAAAAGAACTGAATAGAGACAAATAGAAGTTCCTCAAGTCATAAAACTAGGGGCAGCCTAGGTGGCTCAACAGTGTAGCTCCACCTTCAGTCCAGGGCGTGATCCTGGAGACCCAGGCTCCCTGCGTGGAGCCTGCTTCTCCCTCTGCCTGTGTCTCTGCCTCTCTCTCTTTCTCTCTCTGTATCTCTCATGAATAAATAAATAAAATCTTTTTAAAAAATCATAAAACTATATAATTGTCATGGGCAAAAAAAATACAAGAAGGAATTAGATCAGGATATGAGAAGGCTGGGGCAACACAAAGCATAGGTTTGTGGTAAGGAAATGACTAAAGTGATAAAAGAGGTGGAAGTAGAGGATTTTATCAGGAGGGTTGCAGATAGATAGATTGGTAACTCTAGCAGAGGTTTTGGAAGACAGGCAACTTCCAAAAGCTCCTAGAAATGAAACTCCAGTCTGAAGGTGGTCTAACCTCAAACTTCAAAGTCATCCTTCCTGATTGAATAGGGGGTGAAATGTTTTTGAATGTCTCCTATATCCCTTTGCCATTTCATACCCAGGATCTTACTTTTTCCCCCCAGTATCTTATTTAATCTTCTCAACAAACCTATGAAAGAATTGTTACATTCTTACAGATGGTAGAACTTAGGTTCAGAGAGGTTTATATACATTGCCCAAGTTCACTCAATTAACATACTATCACTTTCCTCAGATTGTCTTCTCTTTTAAAGAGCTATAATTAGGGCAGCCCCGATGGCCCAGCGGGGTATCATCCTGGAGACTCCACATCGGGCTCCCTACAGGGAGCCTGCTTCTCCCTCTGCCTGTGTCTCTGCCTCTCTTTCTCTGTGTGTCTGTCATGAATAAATAAATAAAATCTTAAAAAAAAAAAAAAAAAGAACTATAATTAGATCAAATTTCCCTTCAGGACTATTCTTATGGGCCTGATAGAGTTTCAAAAATCCTAGATATCTGAGTGTTTTAATTTATATAATAATGTTCTCTACAAAGGTTTCCCCAAGAAATAGTTGAAAGCTTATCTTTGATTTCCAGCTTTAAACAAATTATTATAATATACAAAAAAAAAAAAAACAACTAAAATCAGGCATTACTTTGTGTTCAGTGCCTTAGTTTGAAAATTGTTACTGACCAAAAAAGCTTTTTCCTTTAGAATAAGTCATCCTTTTATATAGAGCACTTCAAAGAATTACCTAAATCGTTTTGTAACATAGGAATTTTGTTATAGTAACTTTGTTCCTTCTAGGTTTAGGTCTTGGACACTTAGACCTATACTATAGCTATTTTTGTTGATTCTACTGAATTTACAAAAAAAATTGATTATTATAACAAAGTGATGTTTTACATTGTGCTTACTTTTCCTAGGAGTTGCATTTTTATTGATGGATGCTAAAGAATGCTTTATATCAGCTGAAGAAATATTTCTAGCCAAAATTGAGAAATTTATTAATATTCACCAAAAGAGTTTTTTGGTTCTGTCTGCTGCCCTCCATGGGCCTGAGGAATGGAAACTCATGTTCAGGATTCAGCAAAGGTATAGAAGAATAGTACTACAGACTTAAATCACATTGTTTTTACTTTAGTTCTTAATTCTTTTAAGCAGGTGAGTTATGTTTTGTCATAAGATAAACATTATAATGTTAACTTGTCATATTTCATAAAATGTGGGCCTAATGGCTATTTCAAGATTCAGGGTGACAAATTTCAGAGTTCATGCTGATTTCTTAGATTTTCCTTCGAGACCAAAGAGAATACTTTTTAGTCTATTACATTCTGGCTATAAAGCCTCATCATACCTCTGTGGAATAGGGCAGGGCGTGAATAAATAAATGAATATAAGGTTTCTCTCTCCTTTCCGCTTAACAGCTATCTGTATAAGTTATATGATCTATTTACAAATTATTTTTCAGATTCCTGGGTAGTAACTTACGGATACTTCCAGTACACAACACAGTAAATGCTATTAATCTTATGTGCACTATAGCTAAGGTGAGTCATCTAGAAAAATGACACATATGTTACATAGCACTCATGGATTTTAAGGTTCTTGACTTCAAAAGGCACACCCACTTGAGCAGGATTAACAAATACTCTGCCCCTTTTCCCCTCAGAGAAGTTGCTCTTTCAGCATGCA
Organism: Vulpes lagopus; assembly: GCF_018345385.1. Classification (NCBI taxonomy): domain Eukaryota; kingdom Metazoa; phylum Chordata; class Mammalia; order Carnivora; family Canidae; genus Vulpes; species Vulpes lagopus. The sequence continues at coordinate 145,661,384 of NC_054826.1, read as the reverse complement.
GCTCTTTGAAGCCTGAACTCAGCCCTCTCATCTTCTCAGTTTTACTTTCAGTAGCAAGAATGACTAATTTTAGCCCAAAAGAGCATTTGGCATATATACATTGTGTTGGCCCTACTGGTTTCTCAAATTTCCTTCAAGTTCTAAAATATAATTATTGATCAGGCTGTAGTCAAGAACTGTCAAAGTGCAAAACATACGATTTTATAGGATAATGTTCACAAGTTGCCCACCATCTTTTCATGGTCTTTTCATTTGTCTTCCCCTATGAAATGGGCCCTAGGCAGAGTTAGGTGTTTCTTACTCTTATACTTGGAACAGATCTCCATTAAAGCAATTCTTAAAGTTTTCTTTTGGCTTTTTGGAAATTCCTTAAAGACAAAGACCGGTATTTTTCTATTACTCAAGTAACTCATACATAGTATTTAGCACATAGAAGGTGATTTGATACTTATTGAGTATGTGAAAATTTATTTTTTATATGGTCCTGTAAAAATAACTTATTTCTATAAATAATGTTCCATGTTTATAACTTTTTACAGACTGCCTCCAAACCATACACAGATAGGATCTGCTATAGAATGATAACAACTGAGGCTTACATCATTGAGCAAAGTCCTGTTTGGAAAACACTTCAAAAGTTAAAACTAAGTAGTGATTCATTTAACCTAAATTAGTGTATCAATTGCTTAAGTTCTTTAGGAATAATGTTAAAATAATTAGACTTAATTATAATGTTCAAATATATTTACTTTAAAGATTTTTAAAATTTTAAAATAATAAAGTGTATATGATTAAAAATGATTTTATCTTCAGTTTTGTTGAGTAATCCCTTTAATAACGTTTAGAAAAAATTGGTACATACATATATTATAAAACTCAGATGCAGTTTCTTAGTGATACAAACTAAGTTGGATGGACAAATATTTACTACAAAATAAAAACACAGCATTTTCTAACTAGCCCCTTTAGAAAAGGAAAAGTCATACACTTTTTAGCTATTCCACAAGGGCTGCCAGTATTTCTAAAATTAATCTTTGCAGATGCTTTCATATTATAACTGCTGCTAGAGGGGTGGTGATGGGACTCTGCCCCCTAAGACTCTTCCTGAGGTAGGAAAAGAAAGGAAAATTGAGACAATCAGCCAACTGGCCTACTGAAAACCTCTGTATACTTTTACAGTGCTGTGATACCCTATTTGACACCAAGATTTCTAAAATATAGCATCTAACTGGAACGTAAAGTGTATCAATGTATTTATAAATCAGTATAGCTATATGAATGAAGGCAATACAACTTCATTTTATGAGATTATAATACAAAATTATTAGTTTGTATTGGATTTTCAACAGTAGGATCTAGAATATATATATGGGCATTATTTACCACGTAGATAATCTTTTTAAAACCAAAGAATACTACTGGTCCTTAATGTGTCATCACAGAAACCAATAAATGAGAAAAGCTACATTTATTTTTCTAAAAGTATTTTACAGAAAAGTTTTTATAAAGGTATTAAATAATCAAAATGGAAAACACAGTATTTTACTAGCTTTTATTTAGGAAATGGAAGTTTCACTTTATCCCAATATTTTCTTCAGTGGTAGACTTTGTTTTTATTTCAATGAGTTCTTCTACTCGAGCCAGAACACTTTCAATCAAATCAAATGTGAAAAGAGCTGAATGTAGGACCTGCAGTGCCAACGGAAATTAATGTTACATTAATGTTGCGTTAAAGCAAAAAAAGAAAGTCTTCAGCTGGATATAGCTTAGGAAAATTTCAGATCTACCTTAAGCTGCATTTCAGGAGGCATATTAGGGATCTCTTCTCCACCTACAGTTACAGAACAAAGATCTTTAGACTTCTGGACTTCTGTAAGAGAAGAAAAAAAAATCATGTATCACATTTAACCATTAAAAACAACTCTCAGATTTCAATAATCAATTTTTAAGCAACTTTCATTATTATACCCATTACACTAAAACAATATTTCTGGTAATGCCTATAAGAAATACCCCATAGCTATACAGAAAAGAGCAGATTATTATAGAATTGCTTAATGACTTTAAAAAATAATTCTGCATCTAAGACTCTTTTTCATAATTTGTACAGATTTACTTGAGAGTGAGGATGGACAGAGCCATACCCAAGTTAGTATAATAGCCAAACAGAAATACTTATAATACAGTTAGATTTTTAATCAGAATTTTTATTTTAACCTGGTTTTAAACCAGAATATGCTTCAAATTGGTTTAAATCTTTGTTAACTCAATTTCATTGTTAACTGGCTTACAGATCTGCTAAAAATCATTTTAATTACAAATAAAATAACTTTCATGGTTCCTTGTTTGTTACAAAATAAACAAGTATGACATTTAAAAGTTCTTTATTTTGAATATAACTGACAGTTCTAAAACTTAACTAATTTTTAGACCTAACCAAAAATGAAATTGCCTATTACCAACCTTGGCTATTTTCTTGGCTATTCTTAATTTCTGCTTCATAATGTGCTTTTGACATATTAAGTCCTGTATGGAGTGGCTTTAAGAAATTATTCTCAATCTTTGCAAGTTCTGTCCATAATCCGGTCTGTTCAGAAGAATTAATGAAAGAGTTATTAGGTTCAACATTTTTTGATTGCCTATTATTATTAAACACATGTTGAAAGTTGGAGAAATAAAAATAAAATCTGATCCTTGCCTTCCAATACAGTTTACTGTTTAATAATACATTCATTATTACATCTAGTTATTTTATGTGAATACCAATAAAAACAAAAATGTACTTTGGAAGGTCTACTCATTAATGCATCATTTGGACAGTTCCTGATTTTGAGATCTATAACTTACAAGCTTTACTCATGAGAAAATTATCTGAGAATCTATATGATGAAACATAAACCACCCCTACAATGACATTATATATTCCTTCAACTCATGACCTTTCAATTGATATCCTTGTCACAGACCTTGTTCTAGAGAATTCTCTCCTTCCCTATTGATGGAAACATTTCTTTTTTTTTTTTTTTTAATTTTTTTTTTAATTATTTATTTATGATAGTCACAGAGAGAGAGAGAGAGGCAGAGACACAGGCAAAGGGAGAAGCAGGCTCCATGCACCGGGAGCCCGATGTGGGATTCGATCCCGGGTCTCCAGGATCGCGCCCTGGGCCAAAGGCAGGCGCCGAACCGCTGCGCCACCCAGGGATCCCCGATGGAAACATTTCTAACACAAAGCTGTTATGAACTTCCTGGTGATCAATGTAGCAGAGGTTTTACCTGCTTTTGTCATCCATATTAGAAGTTTTTATTCCAAAAGCATTTCCTCCTATAGTACTTAAAGGAGGAGAGTCATAAAGTCTTAATTTTATTAGGAAGAAAGGGAAATGGGGGACACCTGGATGCCTCAGCGGTTGACCCTTTGGCTCAGAGTGTGATCCTAGTCCTGGGATCAAGTCCTACATTAGGCTCCTTGAGGAGCCTACTTCTCCCTATGTCTATGTCTCTGCCTCTCTCTCTGTCTCTCATGAATAAATAAATAAAATCTTAAAAAAAAAAAAGGAAGAAGGGGAAATGGGAGGGGAAGGGTTGAAGGTAGGGGAGAGAGAGATGAGACAGAGGAGGAAAGAGAAATTCATTAGTATTATTAAGTTTCCAGGTACTCCTTACAAAGGAAGATACTTTAGGTAAAAAAGGGAAACTTAGGAACCCATTCTTTTTTTTTTTTTTTTTTTTTTTTTTAGGAACCCATTCTTAACCAGAAGTGGACCACCTGAAAATCTATTTGTAATCAACTTTTGATTATTCAATTTTAAATTGAATTATTTATACAAACATCTTTTATTATTTATACAAAAATCTCATAAAATATATTTTATTCATAATTATACAGGGGTTCTCAAACTTCACTGTGCTAAAAATATAGATTTCTCTGCTTTATTTGGAGACTGAGTAGATTTAGGGAATTTGCATTTATAAGAGAACAAATACCCAGGTGATTTTGATTAGGAGCCTGTGATAAGGTACAACCATCTAAAATGGCCCCATCCAGGCAGCCCCAGTGGCCCAGTGGTTTAGCGCCACCTTCAGCCCGGGACATGATCCTGGGAACCTGGGATCAAGTCCCACGTTGGGCTCCCTGTGTGGAGCCTGCTTCTCCCTCTGCCTGTGTCTCTGCCTCTCTCTCTCTCTGTGTCTCTCATGAATAGATAAAATCTTTAAATAAATAAAAATAAAAATGGCCCCATCCAATGCCAAAGAGAAAACTGATTTTTTTTTTGATTTTTTAATTAAAAATTTTTAATTCAAATTTTAAATACTCAGATGTGGCTACTGTCTACTGTATTGGACAGTGCAAATCTAGGAGGTCTTTATTAAGAGCTCAGTTTTTTTTTTTTTTTAAGTTTTAAAAACTTATTTGAAAGAGTATGAGTGGGATGGGGGCAGAGCAGTGGGCAGAAGGAGAGAGAGAAGTACACTCCCTGCTCAGCAGGGAGCAGGATGCAGGGCTGGATCCCAGGACCCCGAGATCACATGAGCTGAAGGCAGATGTTTAACCGACCGAGCCACCCAGGCCTCCCTTGTTTTTGTTTTTAAAGATTTTATTTTAGAGAGAGAGCATGTGTGTGCTTGCAAGCAGAGAGGAGGGAGAGAGAATCTCAAAGAGATGCCATGCTGAGTGCAGAGCCCAACACGGGGTTTCTTTAATCTCAGGACCCTGAGATTATGACCTGAGCCAAAATAAAAAAACCAAGTTTTGGCTCAGGTTGGACACTTAACCAACTGAGTCACCCAGGCACTCCAAGGACTTAGTTGTTTTTAATGGCCATAACTTTTTTTTTTAATACACAGCCCATAATCCTAAAACTTATAAGGCAATAAAAACATGGCAAAATTAGGCTATAGAAAATCTGTTGTGCATTCTGTTCAGCATAATTCCACAAATTTTTCATATGGTGAACTGTGATAATTTGAGAAGCATGCAGGAGCGAAGAAGCTGTGTAAATCAGAATATTTTCTCTTATAATAAATAAGGTTACTAGATCTTTAAAAAAATTCAAAGAAAATCATTTTAATATTTCTTTTATCTTCAATGTCTAGAAAAAGTAACTTAAGAATAAAAAAAAAGTTTAATAAGGATACAAATGTGAAGTTTCCACAAATGCTTGCTTTTCATTTTTCTCAAGTAGATTTATGTAGTTAAAGTTTTTCAGTTCTAAAGCTTACCTATATAATTCAAAACACACTGTAGCCTATCTCAAAAAAGGAAGACTAGGCAGTTCTAAAACATAATAAAATTTACTGCAGAATAGACAAGGGTCTCTCAAAGGATACATAGTCAACCATGATAATGAAATAAAAGGAGGAAATGAGTAACACCTAGTTTTCCTTCTCCTTAGTTGCACATGATTCCTATTTATGATGTAATACTGTAGAACTTCTATAATTTCCATTATTAATATTGTAATAAGGATAAGGAATTTCTATCACCTAAAGTCATCTGTCTCTGCAAATAATACACAAGGCATATGTTTAAAAAAATGAAATCCCAAAATATGGATTATATGGAATTATATGTATTTACATATATATGTATTTGTATATATGTGTCAGATACTTAGTTTTTTCCTAAATGAAAAGTATTATCTGTACATATTACATAATTCAGTTTTTTAAAATTCCTAATACTGTGGCCTTTACAATCTCACATAGTTTCCCTTGACCCTGCTTTCATTCTTATTACAGTATCACCCTAGGACAAAAATGGGTAAGCAGGAAGATGGGAAAGTATGTAAGTAGATAGAAGGTGAGGGATAAAATTATTATAGGCTGCGTATTAGAATTACTGTAATTTGAAACATTTAAAGATACCTACCTACATACATACATAAAGATACCTACCAAAAAGAACACTAGGTATAAAAACTAAGTTGGTTTCAGTAGATATGGAGGTTCAAGAAAAGTTTTGTGAAGCTGAAGTGTGGGAGAAGGTGCCTGTAACTTAGTAACAGGATGAAGAGAAATAAAATAGGGTGAAGAGGGAGATGACTTATGAAAAGAATAAATCAACTGACAGCAACCCAAAAACAGCAAGAAAAGAAATGGATTATTATTCAATTATGAATCACTCTTTTATATTTGAATGATCCTATTCTTAATTTTCCTATATACCTTTCTAATTACTTCTCAGCTTTTCATCTGACTAGTTCACATCTCAGCACGCTTAACTGGTCAAAAATAGGTACTGGTATGGTGGCTTACGGAGTTGAACATCTGACTTGATTTTTGCTCAGGTCACAATCTCTGGATCCTGGGATCAAGCCCTATGGCAGGCTCCCTCCTCAACAGGGAGTCTGCTGGAGATATTCTTCTTTCTGTCTCCCCCTCTCCCCTTGCCCCTTCATGTGCACCCCCCCATGTGCCTGCTCATGTTCTCAAATTTTTTTTGTTTTGTTTTTTTATGAGAGACACACAGAGAGAGGCAGATACATAGAGGGAGAGGCAGGCTCCTCACAGGGAGCCCGATGCAGGACTAGCACACAGATTTACCTGTCACATATCTATATGACTTACTATAATTAATTGCACTTGAGAGAAATGCTTCTGATATGAACAAAAAGGCTCTTAAGATGCCTCAAAGATAATCAGGTTGCCACTTTGGACTGTTTTTTTTGTTTGTTTTGTTTTGTTTTGCTAATCTCAGTATAATAATTCTTATGGTAATTTGCTTGGTAATACTTTGGAATATATGATTCCCAAGAAATTTTTAAACCATTAAAAAAGAAAACAATTTTATAAACTGGTTATATCCTTTTCTTCACAATACAATTGTTTGAGCCAAAGAAAAGGGAGTCATCTGTGCATATAATAAAAGATATTGCACAATGCTAAACTGCTCTGTCTGCCCTCTAGGTAGAAGCCCATTTGCTGCCCCTCTAGCACACCGTGTTGCAACCTAATAAATTTATCACTTTTAATCAAGAAGATTCTTTTTCTCCTGTCAGGCAAATCAGATCATCTCTATGTATGGCCTTTCTTGATTACTAAAAAAATAAACTCACACCTTACTTTAAGCACACCTTTCTGAAACCTGAGGACCTTCACTGCTGCTGAATTTCACTTATTTTTTCTATTCTTACCAGAAGCTCCTCTAGGAGTCAGGATATACTTTGTGATTCAAAGGTTCCGGCTTTTGCCTAAGGTCATAGCTATCTACCACTTACTAGGTAAGTGCCCCTGTGCAAGTTAAAGATCCTTCCAATGCCTACATTATTTATGAAAAGTAAAAAATAAACTATAAAGTTGAAAAAGGACACAGGAAACTTCCTTCTGATGATAGCAATGTTTTATTTTTGATAAAATTTGGGTAACAGATCTATCCATTTATTGAAATTCAGAGATGTACACTTAAAAACCTATGCATTTCATTTATGTAAATTTTATCTCAGAAAAACTACAGATAAATTTAGCCATTTATTAAAATATATGCTACAATATTTATGGAAAACTATGCTGTTTGTAGTTTATTATGAGGTACATAAATAAGACACTGGTGTGAATAGAGGGTGGAGAGATGGATACAGGATAACAGTAGAGTAAAATGTTAATGGTAGCATCTTGGTGGTGGGTAAATCAGGGAGTGGTCCCTGTTAAATTATCTTCAGTTTTGCTATATGTTTAGAAAACTAAACAATAAGATGTTGGGGAAGAATAAGCACTCTGTACAGAGTAAACGCTAGTCAATAATTACAAATAACTATTTTTGGCTGAGGAGGATAAACAAGAGGTTAAATCACTGAATCTACTAAATTCAGTCAAGAGGGAGGGAAGCTGCTGTTCTTATATAAACTTTTCACTGCAAATCATGATTTACGTAAGTTTTCTTTTAAAAAGCTCTTTGGCATCCTTATGTCAAAGTCAGAGGCTCCTGAGTGACTCGGTCAGTTAAATGTTCCAACTTTTAATTTAATCAGAGTTCAGCTGAGGTTTGATCTCAGGGTTGTAAGCTCAAGTCCCATGAAAAGATACTTTCATTTCTTTTATTATTTTCTTAAACCAGATTAACAACACATGTGATTCAGGTGGTTACAGTTAATAGAGATAATACATTATGGGACAGCAATTATTCTGGGTAGCAATTCTACCCAGAATAGGTAGAAAGAAAGCAGATAAAAAGCAAATCTAATTTTACTGTATGACAAATCTCCCTCAAATAATTTTGTCTTTATTCAATAATTCTAATGATGAACTATTAAGAACAAAACAAAAAACTTCCTACACATTATCCAAAAATCCTGTTAGCAGATTTCAATTTTAGTGCTGAAAATGGTTCAATTAGTCAGATCTGGTGAGGGGATATCAAATTATCAGATGATTTTATTTTAGATAGCTTAATTTTAAATCATGACCTACAGGTAGAGGCAACTCAACGAGACATCCAAACATATGCACGCTCCAAAAGTTTAGTTAGGATCTGCAATGTACTTACCTGACGGGGCTTAGCAATGCTTATAGCCAAGATGGCAGAGGTTCGATAGGAAAAGGAAAGGGAAATTAGGTCTGAGGTGGTAAGGGCTCCTGGGAATTGACTTCAGGTTTCAGAATAATTGCTGGTACTTCTCCTAGCCTTTGTAGCTGGGTAAGATATTAAATATTGGCTTGTGCATTTTAAACATACTGTTTCTTATAAAAAAAAAAAACTCACTTACTCGATTGTCTTTTTCATTATCTTTGATAACCAAATATCTCAATAAATTTAATGAAGCCATTATCCTGTTAATTAAAAATAAATAATTTGTTACTTACAATATGGTTTTACATAATCAGCAATTTCAATGAATAAAATAAGTTAAAACCTAGGGTGTATTTTTACAATTATGTTTGCCATTAGAAACTATTCCCCCAACACATATTTTGGAATAGTAATTATCACTTTTGTTCACCAAGTTCACAATATACAATTGTGAAAATTACTATTCTTTTCCCCCGAAGGAGTCTTGTTATCGTTAGTATTTCAGAGTATCATCTCTTCCTGAATTTTCAGATTCCTTTTTTAAAAGCTTACAACCACTTCTCATTATCTACTCTAGTAGACTAAATATAAAATTACATGTTCTATATATAAAAAAATGATGTCCTAGAAAACAATAAAACCCAAACACATGCCTTTTATGTAAGTTATATCCATGAAATTCTTAGTTTTTAGTCACCAATGCTATAGTTGCAAATCTCTATAAGTTGTATATTGGAATGCAGGGCACATTATAGGTATACAATCATTCTGTTGGTCATACTTTTGGAAGGAGTTTTTAATTTTGTTTTTGCAAAGCATCTAATTACTTAAACATGGAAATCTTTATGAAATTTTATGAATTAACTATAGATCATAATGTAACAGGAAAATACATCTTATTTGTTTAGGTTTGCTAAAAGGGGGTTTTAACATTTTATTGTGAATTTCCTATGTGAACCTTAGTAATGGTCACCTCACCTATCTGAGTTTTGGAGTAAATCAGTTTCAGCACCCTCTGGGAGAAAGAGCACCAAATCTAGAAGTGAAATCAGCTGTGGGCCTGTAAACCATTTGTTATGTGTTCTCTGAAAAGCAAAAAAAAAAAAAAAAAATTGGGAAAGGTTTTAAATAATAGCTGATAAATTCATGTGTTATTTCTAACACCTTCATGCTACAAAAATAAACATTACACATTTAAAGTATTTTTTAAACTTTCATTTCCATTCTTTTACACTCTTTCTAGACACTGGGAACAAAATGCCAGATTGAAAACACTGATGCGTTGTTTTCAGTATGGAATTACTGACTATTCATAAACAAAGTAGACTTAAGTTTCCATTAATATTTCAGAAATATAGAGCAAAATACAGTCACATCCTCAGCTCAAAGAATTAATACAATTTAAATGTATAGTTAACAGAATTTCAAAATTAAGGTTTTTAAAAAACAGAAATAGTAGAAAAATATGCCGTAATACTAGATATAGAAAAGGTCCACAGGGCAAAATTCACCTTAATGTATTTTACAAATGAATAAATATATCCTCCAAATTAAAAAAGATAATCAACACCTTAGCTATGCTCTTACCTTTAATGACACATCAATTTGATTTTTGATATTCTGAATAATGAAAGCCTCCACACCTGAATGATTACTTGTATTCAATAAGCACCTTGAAAGCAAAATTACAATATATTTGAACTTATCCTGGGCTGCATTATTCCTAAATGATGATGAAAATCTTACAAATTCATATGGGCCATATGTTACTTCTAGAAACACAAAAATCAGTAAGGACATTTAGCAAAGTGATCAACCAACTGCGAAGTCACTTGTGGTTATTGCTCTAACTGGCAAATTCTATTTTAACTGGATCTTTCCAACATGAAATTTCTATTAAATCAAATGTGAATCTTTTGTGCATATAGTTGCAATGACTTGACATGGCAAATCACAGTCTAAAAACTCCCAAAATTACTCCTTATGAAACTAGACTAGTTTTGTTAGATTAACTTAATTGCAAAGGAAGGGAACTCAGTATGACTGCCTTGAGAAAAAAGGGGATTTCTTGGTAGGGATATAGATAGCTCATCAAATTAAAATTTCATAAAACCTAGTCTAAGTCTTATCAATAGAAGTGAAGATGGAATCAAGGGTGCTAGTATAGGCCAATCCCCAAAAAGGACTTCTTGGCACTCTGACGTTGCCCAAATCTATTTTTTTGACTCATTTTTATTTACTACCAGGTATGTCAACAAACTAAGGTTTGCAGGCCAAATCTAGCCTGGTGTCTGTTTTGTTTTTACTGGAATGCATCCACCCCTACCCCCACTACAAAGACAAAGTTGAACAGTTGTAAGAGGTGCTGTGATGCACAAAGACTATTTAATGTTCGGCCCTTTACACAAAAATCGGCCTCTTTTTAACTCTGAAAGGTGCTAGAATCCTTTCTCTCAAATAGCACTATTAATAATCTCTACCATTAACTTAGTGAATAGCCTATCAAAGTTATAACTCCAGTTAATTTCAAAGTGAATAATAAGATTACTGACATGTAAATTTTTAGCAGGAGCCTTATCAACCTGTTATTTAAAATCTCTCTCTACTCTTTTTAAATTCTAGAATATTTCAATTATTTGAACTGAAATACTATTATGTATATAATAATACGTATCCATAATATTTGAGTAACCTTTCTCTACCTATAGGGATAAGAGAATTTATTATAATATGGCTTCCAAGAAGAGTTGACAATGTAAAACATAAATACTATAAACATTTGGAATAATTAAGTGGCATTAATTTGGTTTTTAATCAACTATATACTTGACAATTAACCATTCTTGATACATACCTAAATAATGTGTATTTGCCTTGTGAATCCAACTTGTTAATATACAGCTGAAGCATAGCTAAACTTTTTTTCCTCTACAACAAAACAAATAATATTGTTACATAAAGTGAATTAAGATTATAGTTGACTATTGAACACCAGAAGTTTGAAATGTGCAGGTCATATATGAGTGGATTTTTTTTCGATAAATACAATATAGTAAATGTTTTTTCCTTATGAATTTTTTAAAGATTTTAATAACATTTCCTTTTCTCTAGCTTACTTTATTATATGCATACAATATATAATACATATAATACAAACTATATGTTAACTCTTTTGTTATTGGTAAGGTTTCTGGTCAATATGAGGCTATTAGTAGTTAAGTCTTTAGGGAGTCAAAAGTTATACATGGCTTTCTGTGCAGGAGGTTAGCACCCCTAATCCTTGTGTTCTTAAAGAGTCAATTATAAATTATTAATTAAAATTTCTCACTGCAATTCATTATTATGTAGTCTCAAAACATTTACATACCAATGTCTCAATGGGGCAAAGTGTCATTACTTTGACTAAGCCCTGGAAATTAAAAAATAAAATTCAGATGTTAATAGATTACACTGACAACAGCCAACTATACTATCAATGATGGATGGATACTAAAATTTCAGAGAAGTGAAGGTAGGAGATTTAAATATGAAGTAAATTTTCCCCTGAGTCTTTAAAATTTTAAAGATTTTATTTATTTCAGAGAGAGAGAGAGAAAACATGAGCTGGGGGAAGGGGCAGAGGAAGAGAGAGAGACACAGACTCCCCACTGAGCAGGGAGCCAGATGCAGGGCTAGATCCCAGGAGTCTGAGAACATGACCTGAGCTGAAGGCAGATGCTTAACCAAGCCACCCAGGTGCCCCTCCCTCAGCCTTTCATTCCACTATTATATCTAAGGAAGCTAAATGCAATCCATTTTGTAAGTAAAACTGAATAGGGTGATACAATGCATAAATTTAGAAGTCAATTGTAATTTATAATTCTGTCTACAGTGGCAAAAAATGAAATCAGACGCACAAAAATATAATCCATTTGTTAAAAGTAATCAGTGTTAACATAATAATAGCCATGTTTTTCTCTTTAAATAATGGAAAAACATGTTTCTATATCAACATCTAAAGACCTACTTGCCAAAAAATAAATAAATAAATAAATAACGACCTACTTGCCTATGATAACTAACAATAGTACAAAGTAAAATAAATCACAGGAGGGAAAAACAAAATGTTTTTCTAGTAATGAGTCCAGGCACGCCTTAATGGAGTCCTTAGGACTTGAATTATGAGAAAAGTAAAGCTTCATTTCCAAGGTCCCTACAGAAACAGTGTCAAAGAAGAAAATTATGTTTTCTCACTAGGTGTTATACTATCAACTATGGTAAGCCATTAGCCACATATAGCTATTTAACTTTAAATTAATTTAAATTGAATTAAATTTAAAATTCAGTTCCTTAATCAACTCTAGCCACATTTCAAGTATTCAGTGTGGCTAGTGGCTTTCATACTGTGTCAGAGCTAGAACACTATCACCATCATAGCAAGTTTTACTGGACACATGGCACTAGAGCTTTCAAAGGATATGGAGAAGGAAGTAGAAAAGGAATCTGAAAAGACCTACTTAAGTTCAGAATAGGAAAGATGCTATTTCAAGATTAGAACACACACTTTACTTACCTGAGGTACAGTAAGAAAGCTCTTGATTTCTAAGTACTGGTGAAGTAGACTGTTGTCTTCTATTCTCAATAAACCATTCTCCAATAGATCCTACAGATTAAAATATATGCAGAGACACATATAGCAAAATCAACAGCTATATTTTTGACAATGATTGTGTGTAAATTACAATGGTTGCAAATAAATCTTACCACTCCTTTGGAGAAAACAGACTCTTCTGTTCTGGAAGAGAATATTAAAATTTATCAACATGATTTTCTAAACTGCTTTAGAATGATTCTTCGTTTTAGGAAAAATAAAGCAAAAATTGAAATTTAAAGACTTTAAAGTATGCATTAAGGAAAAATTTTGTTGAAGAACTTAGTCAAAATTCTTTTTTTTTTTTTTTTTTTTAGTCAAAATTCTTAATCCATGTTTGATCTGTCTTTTGAGTTGGCTACTGACATCCAAATCTGACCAAAATCTGCCCTCCCAGGGCTTATTTCCTAGTAACAAATCAATAGATCTTCCATAGCAATTGATAAGAAATCAATTATACATGATACTATGTATTCTACTTGATTACATCTATAAAATCTTTCCAATTATTTTTATACAAGAATTAAATGCTTTCCATTTGTGGTAATATTTTTTTAAGGTGTATAATCTTTTTTAAATATTTAAGCCTTGTGGCAAAAAAAATTATCTAAGGCCTAAGTTCTTATTCTAACCATGCAAGGAGTTAAAAGTGTTGTTTTTGTTTAATGACTAAATAGTTTGGAAATCTTAAGAATATAGAACTTAAGATTCAAATCAATACATATTCTCACTGAATATAACAGAGACTAAAAAGAATGTAAAATCATTAAGACATACATAATACAGTAAATTTACAGAGTTAATAACTACTTGTGCCAGGAGACCCTTGGAAATTCCTGCCTTGTAGGCCGAGGCTTTGGACATTTGCCATGTTACAAATCTTCCTTCACCTGGGAAGAGATGGGATTGATAAACTGTCACTAATGTTCCTATAGGATATACTACTGAAAGGTCCTCATTGATCGCAAGAGATAATTTAAACATGTTATAAGAAAACACAAAGCGTATAGAGTTTTGCAAAATTTTTAAATGTCTCAAAAAATCATACATATTTGTTACTTTGCAATTTTTTAAAAGAAAAAGACTAAAAAAAAATAAAAAAAAAATAAAAGAAAAAGACTTGCATTCTTAATACCTCAAGTAAGAAAAGTTTCTGCATATAATCACTGTCAATAATCTAATAATCTCAGTTACAAAAAGGTGGAGTCAAGACACCTCCTTCCCTTTGATTCAGTCAGATTGTGTCCATGAATAAAAACATGGATGAATTTCTTTTACAGACCACCTCTTCTTAGATCAAGGAGGCTACAGTGGGACAGAGGTGTTTTAACTTACCAACTTTTGAAATAAGAGAAGCAGCCTCAGAAGCAGATGACTGGAAATTCCCTTTTAAGACAATATTTTAATATTTAAAGATAATTTTTGTTGTGAAACCTCTGACTCATTTTTGTGTCATATTTGCATCACTGTCTTATAAAATAACTGAGTAATTAATTAGGGTCTGGCAAAGAGAAGGTAGTCTCCCCCATCTTAACAAGAACTACTTTAATACCACTATTTAATTCTGAGATGCCATCTAAATGATCTTACCTTTGCAAAAAGACTTCAATATGTGCCATGTTAAATTGCAAAAGGTACGATGGGCTAAAATAGACAACATATATATATATATATATTTATATGTATATATCACATGTATATTTTTAGAAATTTTGTATACATAAATACTATTATGGGTTGAATTGTGCCCTCCTCAAAAAAGAAATGTTGGAATCCTAACCTCTGGAACCTCAGCATATGACTGTATTTGGAGATAGGGCTGCCTTTTTTTTTTTTAAACTGGGATGGGCAGGGGCAGAATAGGAACCTCCCTACCCTGGAGATAAAACTGAGGTCCTTAGTGTGAGCCCTAATCTGGTACAAATGGTATCCTTATAATAAAGGGAAGTGTGGACAGACATACACAGAGAGAACGCTATATGAACATGAAGGTAGACTGGAGTGCTAGATCCACAAGCCAAGGAATGTCAAGGATTGCCAGCAAACCACCAGCAGACGGGACAGGCAAGGAATAGATTCTCCCTCAGAGCCCTATGAAGGAATCAATCCTGCCCACACCTTAACCTTGGACTTCTATCCTCCAGGACTATGAGATAATGTGTTTCTTTTAAGACTATCTCATTTGTGGCATTTTATTATGGCAGACTTAGCAAACCAATATATGTACCTAAGTCATTTTGGTGGTAGTGTGAGTAAGAGTACAGGCTCTGGCGTCAGACAGAACTGTGTGAATCCACCTATCCCACTAGTTAGTTGTATGATATTGACTGGATCCTAATTTGTCTAAGCCTGTTATTTTCATCTGAAAAATGAGAATGCTCTATTTCATAGTATCGTAAAGATTAGATAATGCATGCAAAGTTGTCTGCATATTATTTAATACATGGTGAACATGTAAGTGGAATACTGCCATTATTGCAGTATTTACATAGAAATATATCCCCAGGTATATTCATACATAAATATATAAATGTACACCAAGAAATATGCCTATGGCCTGAAAGACAAACACATAATCCTTATTATTATGGGTATGAAAATCTAAAAGGTATATTATAAAATTATATATTTAAAAAATAATTTGGATAAACTTTATGAGAAAAGAAGGACAAGGTCAAGATAATTACAACAGGACGAGTCAACCTAATTTGGATGATGAAGGAAGGCTTTCCTCATAAAGTGACATTTAAAATTAGAGATGGTCTAAGCATATAAAAAGGCCCTAGAGCAGAAAGGTTCATAACACATTTAAATAAAAAACCGTAAAAAGGTCTGTGTTATTAGAGCATAGTAAACAAGAGAAAAGGTGGTAAAAGGGGAATCAGAACCATCAAGCAGGGTCCAAATTATGCATAAGTTTGTCTCATGTGAAGATTTTTAGACTTTAGAGCAGTAGATAACCACTGAAGGGTTTTCATTAGGGACTGCTCTTAAAGTAGTGTTTTGAAAAAAGTTGGATTAAAAGGGATTGAGGTTGGATATATAAATACTCAGGATTACAAGAGTAATACAGTTAAAAGATGATGGCAATTTAGACCATCCCATGGGTAACTGACTGACCAGTTCTCTCATAGTCCAGGGTGATCCTAATAGCTTCAAAACCAAGCCATTTCACACTTTCTGATCTTGTCCCCCTCATGTCTGTTTCACACCCCCTTCCCCTGCCAACACCTTTTTGATATTTGAGTACTACTGGCTTTAACAGATAATATTGCCTATAATATTATTAATAAAAATAGCTTTTGTTTATACTTCATTTAAAATCCATTAGTACATTAATAAACATACACTGGAAATTGAGTTTGATACTCCTTTTAGAATTACATCAATAAGCCAAATATTAATGCCTACCTTAAGACCATTGGAAGCTGATCAATACTGATGCCCTGTACAAATACTAGATAGGCCAGAGAAGCCATAGAGTCTGCTAACTGTTTGTCTTCTTCTTCCTCAAATTCAAGATAGTCCCAAGTCCTCTTTTTCCTTCCATGATTAAAAATTATTTTGGGGAAAGGATGCCCAATTGCTGATAGAAAGCCCTGTGAAATGAATAAAAAAGTGATACCAAGCAGGCTCTAGTATGCTTTTCCCACCCTCCCTGCCATATTCACATCCTGTATAATCCCTTTCCCTTGAGTGTTGGTGGGACCTGCTGGACTTGCTTCTAACCAGCAGAATATGGCAGGATGTCACCCCATAATGAGATTATGTTATGACAAAAGTGAGAGGACTTTTGCAGATATATTTAGGGTTCCAAATCAGTTAATTTGGGGTTATCCAGAATGAGGACTAGCTTTGGTGGACCTGACTTAAGCAGGTAGAAGGCTTTTTAAAAGGGGCCAGGCCCTACTTGAGAGTCAGTAAATCACCTCTGCAAGCATTAAAGAACTAAGCTGCCATGTTATGAGAGAGCCTATGCAGAGGACTTTGTGGCTAGGAACTACAGACAGCCCCTAGGAGCTGAAAGTGGTCCCTGACCAAACAGCCAACAAGAAAATAGGGACCTCAATCTACAGCTTCAAGGAGATAAATTTGACAACAACCTGAGGGAACTGAATGGGAAGAAGAAAAAGTTTTGAAGATAGAGGGTGGTACAGTTGCATGACGATATGAATATACTAATCCACTGAACCATACCCTTATGGCAGTTAAAATAGTAAAATAAAATAACAAATTTTATGTTATGTGTATTTTAGCAGAGGTATTTGAGAGCAATCTGAAAATGTGAGATATACAAATATCATGAAATGACAGTAAACTACTCAGATAAAAAATACTCTAGGATGGGATGCCTGGGTGGCTCAGCGGTTGAGTGTCTTGCCTTTGGCTCAGGGCATGATTTCGGAGTTCTGGGATTGAGTCCTACATCGGACTTCCCACATGGAGCCTGCTTCTCCCCTCTGCCTATGTCTCTGCCTGTCTCTCATGAATAAATAAAATCTTAAAAAAAAAAAAAAAAAAAAAGAATACTCTAGGAACAGGGCTTCACTGACCACTGTCTGCCTAGATACAAAGTGGGCAAAAGGACCACTGGATTTAGAGTCACTGGCACCAGAGGCTCCAGAAATAGTGCTGCAGTCTCAGGTCATAAGGGTTCTTGTGTCATAAAAGAAAGACAAGCATGATTGGACAGGACTACAGGTTAGTTAGTTAGTTATTTAAAGGAGGGAAAGAGAGAGAGAAAGAGCACTCAGGAAGCATAAGGCCACTCCTATGCCTCTTGTTATTTCTAACTATACGACTAGAAAGCATCTTCTGACCTTCAGAATCCAATGGAATTGATTTGTATTTTGGCTTAACCACTTACTAGCTGTGAGAGATATTAGACAAGTTACCTAACTTCTCTAAAGCCTCTGTCTCCTTATCTAGCAAACGATATATCTATGTCAAATATTTATTAAGAAGGTCCGCAAAAAAAGTGTGAAAGTAGTAGGTTACAACAAACTACTATATAGAAGTCAAAAGGGAATGACAACAACAGCTAAATCAGAGTGAACACTGACTGATCTTTCACATATTCACTCATTTATTTAATAAATACCTGAGTGTCAGGCACTGGGCCTGACATTGTGGGGAATCATAAAGTCAAAATAAACTTTTCTAGCCTTCAGGGAAGTAAAATCTGCTGATCCCAGATGGCTCCATTAGTCATTTCAGAACACAGAAAGAACCATGAGAAATCATCCTCAGTCACAAGAGACTGCTATTCAGCTACCAGATGCTAAATATATACTGCTGTACTGATTTTCAAAACTATGCATTCCTGTTATAGCTATAAGGCAAAAAGTTTACTGTATTTGGATTCCAAATGTCCTCTTAATCATGAAGCTCCATGTCTTCATTTGGCCAATACCAGATATATTTTTTCCTAGAGGAAGGTTATCCTTTTAAAAAATTGTTATAGGAGGTGCCTGGGTGGCTCAGTTGTTAAGTGTCTGCCCTCAGCTCAGGTCATGATCCCAGAGTCCTAGGATCGAGCCCCACATTGGGCTCTCTGCGGGGGCGGGGGGGCGGGGGGGTGCTGCTGCTTCATCCATCTGCCATTCCTCCCACTTGTGCTCTCAGGCTCTAATAAATAAATATTTTTTAAAAAATTAAAATCCAAAATAAAAAATCAGTATACATAACCAGATTCTACAGTGCTGCTTTAGGATATCTGGAAGTCCACCCGTGTCCAAATTAGGACCCTCCCTCTCTGACCACACACCATCCAGCAGTCATGCTGGATATACCTGCCACTCTACAAATTCTCATGGCAGCCTTGGCCCTTTTAGCCATGTTACTGTGATGAAACCCTTGGGACATTCAAGCAATTCTATATCAAAATAACTTCTGCAAAGGAGAGATAGCTGAGGCTATCAATCTCAAGCATGCCACACTTACCTGGACTTCTCCAGTATAGAAAGAGAAGGCATCTATCTCCTCATTTTATCTCCTATCCTGATTTCACCTCTACTTTTTTTTTTCCCCCGCCCCCCACCTCTACTTTTTTTAATCTAAAAAATTTTAATATGGGGATCCCTGGGTGGCTCAGTGGTTTAGCGCCTGCCTTTGGCCCAGGGCCTGATCCTGGAGACCAGGGATCGAGTCCCACGTTGGGCTCCCTGCATGGAGCCTGCTTCTCCCTCTGCCTGTGTCTCTGCCTCTCTCTCTCTCTCTCTCTCTCTCTCTCTGTGTGTGTGTCTCTCATGAATAAACAAATAAAATCATTTAAAAAAATAAAAAAATAAATAATAAAAAATTTTAATACAGTTCAAATCAGTGTGGCAGGTTCATTTCAGCCCCTTCACTGCTAAAACTGGGGGCAAGGACTGCTTTAGTTTCTCTGCCTTTTTTGTCTGTGATGACCAAGGTATACTAGATATCAGCTGCACTGAACTTTAAACTTCATTATCCTTCTTTTTTCTTGGACCCTGACAGATGTGGCATCCTTTTGCCTGGCCTGAGCAGAAAGTCCTTGATTTCTTCAGTTTTGGGAGGCATGACTATAAGCGCACAAGGGAATATGCAGCCCAAATAGCAAGCAGCAGGAAAAGAACTCACCTCTACTTCTTGACTGCTTTGTGCTTCCTCACTTTGTTCTCTACTTCTAATGCTCCTTCCTCTGAGATCTTAAAACCTCATCCCTATACACTCAATCTTCTTAGGATACCTGCTCTGTCTTACTGCTGTAATTAAACCCGACTGATTTCTGGTGCAGGCTGCTCATCTTCTGACACCTCTTACAAAGCAGTCAGGGAGGCAGCAGTGGAGAAGGGTGGTATGAGTAGAGGCTGGGTATTATCTTGGTTCTTGCTGCACTCTCAAGCAAAAGCACATTTACCTTTTGAGGCAGATGCTGTACTGCCTCCAAGCAATAAAATGCCAGCTTTGGAAAAATAGCTACAATCCACCTTCTCTACCTTTACACCCAGGCAGCTGAGTACTGCTGGAGAAAAATCCTACCCAAATACAAACTGCTACCACTATAGTAGTCGTGGTCTCCAACCAGTCGAGTGCTCAGACTACTAAGGCTTTCATGTCTCCTACCATCTCTTTTTCTTCTCCTTTTAGTATTCCAACCCTTACCAACTCCTTGGCAATTTCTACAATTTCTCCCTCCTCATTCTTCCTTCCAAGTACTAACCAGGCCTGACTCTGCCTAGCTTCCGAGATCAGATGAGATTGGGCACCTTCAAGGTGGTATGGCCACAGACTCTACCTCCTCATTCTTAAGAGCTCTCCTTCACCTAGAAATTTGAGGCCACTGGGTTTAACTCTCTTCAATTTTAATATTCCATTCCTGCTACAAATTTCCCTACATGCATACCCATTTTTACCTCCTCCAGGTGTCCCTGAACCTGTGCTCAGCTGTGTGCTCCAAAGCCACATTTGATTTCAGTTATCCCATAAATAAATATACATACTCAAGGCTCCCTGTCTCCCCCATTACCTTCCTACCCTAGGCCCATGTCTTCTACTTACTCTTCTTCTTACTCATCCTCTTTTGAAGATCACCTTATACTAGTTGTCTTTTTCTCATTGGTCATGTGCTCTTTTAACACTGTTTTTTGTCTCCAACACTCCACTTAAACTGTTCTTGCTAAGATTATCAATGGCATCTTCCTAAATCCAATGTATGCTTTTCAACTGTTAATTTACAGGCCACATTTAACACTACCAATCAGTTTCTGTGATATTTGTACCACCTCTGTGACCCTTCTTTCTTGGTCTCTTTGGTGGGCTTAAGTGTTGGTACTCTGTAGGTTCAATCCTAAGCCCTTTCCCTTTCCCACACTAATCTACCTCTTTAGATGATCATCAAAATTTGATCATCTTTCAAAATTTTCTCCTTAAAAACCTGCTCTCTGGGAATTAGATATAAAGCAATTACTGTTAATCTTGTTAGATGTCATAATCTTGTTACAGGTCATAATGGATTGTGGTTTTTTGTTTTTTTTTTTTTAGAAGTCTTTACTATTTAGAGAAGCATACTTGAAGACTTATGGATGAAATGATATGTCTGGGACTTGCTATAAAACACTACAGTTAAAAAAGAATAAACAAAACAAGATTGGCAAAATTTCAAAAATTGTTAAAACTGGGTAATGGGTACATGAGGTTACAGTATATTGTTCTTTCGGCTTTCTGAATATTTTTAAATTTCTTAATAAAAAATATTTTTAAAGCACAAGACATACTGTTTCTTGCTCTTTACTCTCTATCTCAATTATTGGCACCTTCATCTGCCCAGTTAAGCAAGCATAAAACTTCATCCATGAATTAGCTTTTAAACTATTTTTAAAATTAAATTAATGGCCAAATTTTGCTGATTTTATCTACCTTCAAATATTTTATTTTGCCCTCTCCTCTTCATCTTTACCACCATTTCCATAATCAAGATCCCATTATTTTTCACTAAACTCCCAAAACACACCTAAGGATCTCCCTATTTCCAATCTTATCTTGGTTAAATTCAACCTCCACTGAAATGATGAATCCAAAACAATTATATCACAACCAGGCTTAAAATCCTGTAACAGTTAGTTACTAGCTTTCTAACTATCTTCTCAAAATAGTGTACATATATCATACATGGTAATGTTTATACTGTATCCAGGGGATTATACTGTAATATTAACATTGGCAACAATGAAGAAGCCCCAGTCTTTTATGTGTTGCTGGGAAAATCCCTCCTTTTCTCTCCCTCTACATCACTCATAGCCTCTTCCCTACTATCTTGACCATCAGCATTAACTCCAATAACCATGCAACCCTATTTATATTAGTTACCAAATCATTTCTTATCCTCAGAATCTAGTTCCCCTAAATTTCTGGCATCTCTTCATCTAAACCCTTCTCTTACTTCTTGGATCTCAGGTACCCTTCTAAGTATGGCCTGTGGCACTCACAATTATTAGCAAAATCCATTCTTTGTGAAATGGTCTCTTACTTCATTCACTCTGAAATTTTTTTTTCTGAAAATGACTATTTTCTCTGCAGACCTCTCAAAGGGTTGCTATTTTTTTTTCACTCATATCCATATACCAAGCCTAGAAGTAAAATATCTGTTCTTCTTATTGCTTCCCCAACCTCTCTAAAACCCTGAGCTTTGAAACTTATTTCACGTGACTATACAACATCTACCCCAAGGTAATCCATTAATTGGGTTTTGGACATTATTCTTACCATAATTCTGTGTGACTTAAACGTATAACCAACAATTTTCTAATACCCTGGAATCTCAGGTACTTCACTATCTAGTCCAATAACCCCAGCCTCCGCCGGATCCTTAGAAAACTCACTCCATGATCATACCCCAGACATTGTTATTAGTAACTTTAACTTTTCTGCAGTGTTATTTCAAGCATCCTGTGTTTTTTGTTTTGTTTTAAGATTTTATTTATTTATTCATGAGAGACACAAAGAGAGAGGCAGAGACACAGGCAGGAGAAGCAGGCTCCATGCAGGGAGCCTGACGTGGGACTCAATCTGGGGACTCCAGGATCACGTCCTGGGCCGAAGGCAGCGCTAAACCACTGAGCCACCCAGGCTGCCCAAGCATCCTGTTCTTTAACCTCCAATCTTTTCAGCTCACTCCTTTTAATAACCTAGGCTCCAGCAACTTGTTAATCACACCAGGAACTACAATCCAACGATTCCATCATCTTTTTCACCGTCTCTCACATTTTGTATGTCCTATCTTCCCTCCTTATTCAGCTTAAATTCTACTGTTCCTCACAGTCACTTCCTTGCATACAAGCTCAATGCCTTTCTCCCTCTCTTGCTTTGTAGAATTCACAATTCTCAAAACTCTGACCTAATTAAATCCAACTTTCTTCCTATGTTTTACCTACACTCATACAGCTGAACATGGCTAAAGAAAATCCACAATCACAATGATTGCTCTAATCTGAAATTCACGACTATTAATTTCAAGTACATAGTTTTCCATATTTCAAATTAGTTCCCTAATACGGAATCCCAGCACACTTATTAGTACTCTTTGATGCATTAAGCCAAATTACTTTTAAAATAAAATGTACTTATTTCTGGAGTTATTTTGAAAATATCATAAACCTTAAAACTGAGGATATCTTTTGGCACAGAAATTCTACTTCTAGGAATTTATTTTAAAAAAGCAACTAAAATATGCAAAGATTTGGTTAAAAGGATACTTATCATAGACTTAACAGTTAAAAGAAGAAAGCTGGAATTATTTTATAATATTGAAAAATTGGAGAAAACCTAGAACTAGGGCACCCCGGGTTGCTCAGTGGTTTAGCACCTGCCTTCAGCCCAGGGCCTGATCCTGGAGTCCCTGGATGGAGTCCCGCGTCAGGCTCCCTGCATGGAGCCTGCTTCTCCCTCTGCCTGTGTCTCTGCCTCTCTTTTTCTGTGTGTCTCTCATTAATAAATAAGTAAAATCTTTAAAAAAAAAAAAAAAAAGAAAAGAAAACCTAGAACTAGATGGCCCTAGTTAAACAAAAACAGAAAGACAATGGAAAAATATTCGTAATATGTTAAGAGAAAGTACATTACAAAAGAGTATGTATAAAGGGACAGAATCTTTGAAAAAAATTACATACACGTATACATTCATTTAGGACTGCAAAAGCAAAGTCTGGCGGTGTTAATTTCATTACCCAAATAATATTGCTATTTATTTTCCACCTTTTTAATCTGTGTTCTACATATTAATAATGTATCAATTTGCATGCCCATGTGCAGTACATGAGAATATAGCAGTACATTTTAAATTATAGCAGATTTTATAGAAGATTAAATTAGCTGTACTTACTATTATTTCAGATGCAAAACATCTTAAAGGATCATTTCCTGCTTCTTTAGACTGCTCAAAAAATTGTGCTGTCAGCAAAGGGCATTTCAAGCTTTTGAAACAACTAAGGTATAAGAAATGGGTAACTGTGAATACAGTATTTTGTAAGTATAAAATACCTAGCTCTATAAACTTATCAAAGTGAATTTTACATGATAAATAACATCAGCCCCAATGACTCAACAGCATGTAAAACTGCTAATGTAAAATTTTTCCTACTGGGATTGGGGAGAGAATGAGCACACCTTGCTAGACTCCATGTGGTAAGATTTACTTCCATGCCTGGACTATACCAATAGTTACTGAAGGTTTGAGGACCAGTGCTATTTCATGATGTAGTTTTCATTAGTTCAAGGAAAATCATGACAATGTAATTTTTTTCATAAAGCTCAATTTGTTTTATTTAGAAAACCAAACTATTCTGTAATTAAGCCTTTCCAATTTCTTTAGTTTATTTTCACGCTCATGAAATAATGGGTTTATAAATGGCAAAAAAAATTTTAATGTTCTAACCTGAAAAAAACAGAAAGCTAACTGTAGTTTTAGTCTTCAAATTTTAGAAGATAAAATTACTCGTCCATGTAATTCAGTAATCTAGTCCAATACAAACGTAATACAAACTCTGCATGTGATTTTAAAATCTTTTAGTAGTCACATTAAAAAAGAAACAAGAGAAACTAATAACTTATAAACTTAATATATCTAAAATACGATTATCTCAATGTTAGTATAAAAATTATTGAGGTATTTTATTTTAGTATTTTTTAAATACAAGTCTTCAAAATCCAAGGAGCATTTTATACTTAGAGTACATCTTAATCTTGCTAGCCATATGTCAAATGCGTGACAGTCACAGTGTACATACAGTATTTGTTTAGTGTATAGTGCCCCTGGAATGATATGCTTTTGGCTACTCTGTTACCGTTTTTGTTGTCAAGTTGGATGTTCAACTTTCTGGTGCTACTTCTGTTGCTGTCATAAGAGGAGTAAAAGCACAATTCCGCTACAAAAAGACCAGATTCCTTGAGCTACACCTATCTACTTCCCCTACTTTATTCACTTACTGAATAAAAGCAAGTCATAGAAGCATACAAATTTAACAAATGGATTTAGGTTTTTAATTTTTAAAAATGTAGAATATGGCATTTAATGAGGCAATGACCACTGTATCCCATAATCTTCTAAAATTCAAAACCTGAGCTAGATTTATACATCCATGGCAAACAAATACAGCAAAGAAACATAAAATAACTGACTACTTAATTCCATTGTGAACTATTAGCAAAAATATACTTACAACTTCAGTAATTCATCCTTTAACTTTTCATTTTCATTTTCCAGTGAGTTTTCTTTGTCATTAATGACTTCTTCCACAAAAGGCTTAGTGAATTCTATTAAGGCCTTGCAACACTGACAAAGGCCATAGTCATCTGTTTGTATTTGTTCCTCTGAGTATGGAACAGGAAGGAGAGATAGCTGACTCCAAAGGGTGGACAATGCTAATCCCACTGAATATGCCTTGTTGTTATGAAGTTTCTGAATCACTAAAACAGAGACCAAGTTGTGACCTGAGGTAACTTCATCAAGTATGCTATACATGGGACAATAAGTCCAGTAAAAGTAGAATTATAACATGTTTAAAAAAAACATCGTAATGACTGAAATCAGGATGACAGATCATAACTTAACTGATAGTGTTTTTATCTTTCCTTCTTAGTGGTGCATGAAATACCTGAGCATCTTAAAATCAATCATGCACCTTATAACAGATGCCATGAAATCTTGTTTGTTTCTAGCTGTTTACATAGTTAAGACAAAACACTTCCATATTTTTGGTTGTTATTAACTATTAAATAAGAGAAGGCTCTTTGCAAAATATTAAACACTGAAAAAATGAGAAGTAGTATTACTAGAATTACCTTTCTAGGAGACTTTGAGTATGTCAGGTGGTTCAAAGCTGCTTCATTCTCATTTAAAATGAATTTACTCTAACTTCTAGATTCCGGGTTCTTTTATCAGACTCTGAGTTACATGTAAGTCATAAAATGAAAACATAATCTCTTCCCATGGATAAATACTGTCTGTTTTGGTTGCCAAGCTCCATTGCTTAACAGTAATGTTACTGCACTCAGCCATGGGAGACTTTTCTTTCACAC
This sequence comes from Vulpes lagopus, assembly GCF_018345385.1. Classification (NCBI taxonomy): domain Eukaryota; kingdom Metazoa; phylum Chordata; class Mammalia; order Carnivora; family Canidae; genus Vulpes; species Vulpes lagopus. Next base: position 145,635,210 of record NC_054826.1, on the reverse strand, counting down.
CTGTTTCATTCGTAGTTCTTTTGCTATCCCCAGCCCCAACTTCCCAATGCTAAGGATAAGCAATGTTTGCACAATACTGTTCTTAACCAAGATATAGGACCCACCACAATGCTAACAGACTGAGTAAAGCAGACATCACAGAGGCAATCCTTTAAATATGTTTACAGAGAAAGTTTTAGATATAAGTTGCAGATACAAAGGGTAAGCAGAAAGCTATAGATTACAACACAGTACCTGAAAAACAGCAGGACATTTAACAAAATATATACTGGGTACCCATCTGTGCCAGGTATTGTCATCTTTCTACAGGTAGCAGGATTCAAACTGGTACTGCTATTGCTAGTATAAGCAGAGTACTCAATAATTAGTCATAAATTTACTTTGGTATAGTGCTGACATTTTGGACTAATATCAAGAACTTAACACAGATAAAATAAGAAACATTTAGATATCAAAATACTCATTACCTGTTTGTAATGGCTGAAGTAAAAGAAGAATAATTTGGGATATCTGTTTTCCAGAGGGCTCTTCAATCAGTTCAAGCAAACCCAACAATAATTCCTTTGGATTACATAACTATAAAAATATTCACAATTGAACCTGTTTAATACAAGTTGTATTTAAAGCCACATGATTACTATTTTTAAAAGGCAGCATATATTGAGAAAATAGAATTATTTTTAACAGTAAAACACCTCACATAATTGTTTAAAAAGATACACTAACAAAACAGTCAGAATCTGACTGTCAAATCACTAAAACTAAAAAGCAAAAAGTCATGAGTGTTTTAATAGACAATTATACTTGGGGTGCCTGAGTGGCACAGTCAATTAAGCGTCCAACTCTTGGTTGTGGCTCAGGTCATGATCTCAGGGTCTTGGGATCAAGCCCTTTGTCAGGCTCTGGGCTCAGTTTGGAATCTACTTCAGATTTTCTCTCTCTCTCTCTCACTTTCTCAAATAAATGAATAAAATCTTAAAAAAAAAGACAACTCTATTTGGATACTGAAATTCCTAGGAAAAGTTAGAAAAATAGGAGAATAGAAGAACTTGATTACCAAAACTGAGGTTTCTTTTGAGCTTTGACTGTCTACTCTGAAAGCTACCTTAGTTTCCCATGACTTCAGCAGGTGGGACTTTTCTATCTCACACTGTCAGGGTATTTAAATGAGTAAGTCTCTTTTGTCCTTTCTGAACAGATATAACTTTGCACTGCCTTCTGACCACCCAGAATTACCACACTTGCCTTGTTTTCCTTTTAAAGTAGTTAATGACTACTATCTAGATGGGGTTTCCACTTTCCAAGTATGTATTTTTACTTGTACTGATCTCTAAGTAGCTCTTTTTTTATGTCCTTTTCTTTAGATTTTATGCTCCTTTATCATCATTTTTTACTTAAAACTTTAGTAACCTTTTATCAAGTCTCTAAGGTTGTTGGTTACAACAAATCTCCTTCCTATTCCTATATCCCCTGTGATCATTTGCATTCTTGATTTTTAATTATCTTTTAGAGAATATACCACAGAGAAAAGAGGACTGAGATTTGCTAGTTCCAATGTTGTTAAAAGAACAGCATGGGCTTGGAACTAACTGCTTCTCTAAACCCTGAATTCCACATCTATATGATAAGCTACTTATTTAAAATAGAACGTTTTAGGTATCTTCTTGGAGATTCTGAATCAGTGGGTCTGAGATGAGGTTAGATACTTCTTATATTCAGAAATTTGGAAAAACTGAAGTGGCCTTGCCCATCCAATCAATAATATTGGGCCTTTTCTCCAAAGAATTCTCTTCTCTATTTTCATGAGCTAAAAGCTTCATCACCCAAAATGAGCATTAAACATTAAAACAAAATACTGCTGGCTATCATGACAAAGAGAACCTGATTTTGTTAACTTACCTTTACCAATAAATCAAGCATCAGAAAATAATATTTTCTTTTCTCATCTTCCTTATTCCACAAAAGACATCGAACAACAGGACCAACAAGATTCCAGCCCATATTCTTAATGATGACCTGTAAAAACATTTTTAGAGTAAAGAAAATACTGCCATCTATAGGGCTCTTACAGTAAGCTTTCTTAACTTGAAGGAGCTTAATATTTCCTCTGAAATAGCTCTGAAGCAAATGAAGCCTACAGCATCTCACCACTGACTTCTCAGGGTTGGCTATTAACAACTCTCAACATTTTAAAATAGTTCTTAATACTCTCACTGAAGAAAGGTGAATGGACATTTACTTTAAACCAGGTAAGTTGGTCTTTTTTATACTTTAGTTTCTCTATTTCTAATAAGAGAATTGATTTGAGCAAATACTTAATTTTCACGGAGAATTTTGCTCTCCTGATTCATAAAGAAATACACCCAACCAAAAAAAAAAAAATTACACCCAACACTTATGAACCCTTTAAAGTAACTTGGAACATCTGTAAATATATTATGATTACATAACTTATGTAAAAAGGGATGCCACTTCAGTTACCTTCTCTTCAACATACAAGTTATTTCTATTTTCAAAGATATTTCAGAATGTTTACCACACAAGTAAAAGTTTATATTCTTAATTTGTGATTCACATTCATAATCAAAACCTCTATTTCCAGAACTAGCAATAATATACTCCATTTCTCTGGGTTGCTTTCTACTTCAACTTATCAGTATTTAATCAAGAATACACTATTATATGTCAAGTCCCTAAAATATTCTGGTGCTATAAATTAAGTAAGGTAATATCTCTATCCTGATAAGAGTTGACCTTCTAGATTCACTCATTAAAAAAACACATCTATTCCGGAAGACAATTAAGCACATACTCCCTCCATGACCCCAGTCTTATAAGATAATCAAACCAGAGTATTGAGATATAGCAGAACTGCCTTCCATCTAGGAAAGGCAAGAAAGGCTTCTCTGAAGAGACAGTGGCTAAGCTAAAATTGTTAGGGAAGTCTGTCAGGTGGAAAATATATTTAAGGCTCTGAAACAGCAATGTGTAAAGGTGTAAGACTTAACATGTCCTAGAGAACTAGTAACAGAATATGTTAGCGTATATGAACATATAGCTCACAAAAGAGGAAATGTCGTTTATATTTTTGCTCACTTATCAATTAGACATTTTAGCATTTGTCTTTATCAATCTGCATGAGCTCCCTTCTTGTATTTACAACAGATAATTATTTGGTTTTTTTGGTTGTCCTTATTTTTTTATAAGCAAAATACACTTTTCTTTGATTCTTTTCCTATTAGCTTTTAAATCTAAATTGGTTTCTCTCCTTTAGAGATTCATAAACAATTCATTTATATTTCAACATATATACATTTCACCTTTCTTTTTATTCAAAAGATTTATGTTAGAAACACGGAATAAAGGGCGCCTAGGTAGCTCAGTTGGTTAGGCTTTCAGGTCTGGATTTTGGGTCAGGTGATGATCTCAGGGTGGAAATCGAGCCAGTGTCTGGGCTCAGCAGGGGGTCTGCTTACCACTCTACCCCTCTCCTCCACTCATGCTTGCATGCACATGCACTCTCTCTTAAATAAATACATCTTTAAAAAATATTTTTTTTTAAATGAATGCTTGAATCGATTTTTTTTTTTAAACAAATAGCAAAACAATCATTCTTGGGATGCCTGGGTGGCTCAGCTGTTAAGTGTCTGCCTTTGGCTCAGGTCGTGAACCCAGAGATCAGGACTGAGTCCTACATCGGGCTCCCTGCATGGAGCCTGCTTCTTCCTCTGCCTATGTCTCTGCCTCTCTCTTTCTTATCTCATATGAATAAATAAAATAAAAACAACAACAACAACAAAAACAATCATTCTTTTTAGCTAATGGGAAAGACAACTCAGCTGTTCTAAATATTTTCATTTCATATTCATAAATCATTCCATACTAGTTATTTCTTCTGCCTGGCATGCTCTCCTTTCAGATAGCTCTTCTCCCTACAGTTTACTCCTCTCCTTCCTTTTCAAATCTCTGCAGTCTCACCTAACATGGTTCATCCCCTAGTTATGCTTTACTTTTCTCTATAGTATTCATCACTTTCTAACATATCATATAGTTTATTAGTAGATACCTGTCTTCATTAGAGTTTAAGATCCATATGAGCAGTTTTGTTTACTGCTGTATCTATTCCTAGCATCTAGACAAGGGCTTGTTAAAAAATAGGTACTCCATAAATACATTTTGAATGATGTCTGTTATCTTTAAGGGTAACAAATTATATTCCCTCCAAAGCTTTGATATTCTGTTGTTTTTATTAATTTTTTCCAAATTACTAAATATTTATTCCACCATTACCTATTAAGACTACTCTTGCTTTTTAAAACTTAACTAGGGGATCCCTGGGTGGCTCAGCGGTTTAGCGCCTGCCTTTGGCCCAGGGCGCGATCCTGGAGCCCCGGGATCGAGTCCCGCATCGGACTCCCGGCATGGAGCCTAGTTCTCCCTCCTCCTGTGTCTCTGCCTCTCTCTCTTTCTCTCTCTCTCTATCATAAATAAATAAATAAACCTTTTAAAAATAAATAAATAAATAAAACTTAACTAGCTCCTATTAGACTCTACTTTTCCAAATAAGCACTTCTTTGCCTTTCCATTGGTGTATTTCTACCCTATAAGTAATCTCTGAGAATTAACTATATGGGAAATTCTAGCTTTAAATAAGATTTTGCATATCTGAAATGAAAAAAAATAATTTTGATAAAATACTTTACAAACATCATCTCAGCTGCAAGGTATCTAGTCATTATGTAAATAGTGAATAATTATGAGAAAAAGGAATCAATACTAACTATCCATAAACTACACCTTGTTTAGTTTAATACTAACTACCTACAAAGTAAGATTATCCCCAAATGACACATGAGAATGCCAACGTTTAGAGATTATTGGCATGCCTAAATATCAACTAAAATGTGGCAGAACCAGGAACTGCATATAAATCTGTTTGGCTCCAAAGCCCATGTGTTTCCCACTATACCAATGGATATCCAATGGGGGCAATTTTGTTCCCTGTCTACCAGGGGACATTTGGCAACATCTGAGGACATTTTTGATTGTCATTTCAGAGTGTCGGGTGGTTACTACAAAATATCTAGAGTATTAATGTTGAGAGGCCCTATACTATAGGACAAACTATTCATATGGCCTTTTTTTTTAATTTACAAAAAAAAAAAGAGTATAGTAAATCTTGATCAAGCCTGATTGCATCACCTGGCAAGAAAGCTAAGCTGCAGTCAGTTTGAAATACGGCCTTATAGGGGATCCCTGGGTGGCTCAGCGGTTTAGCACCTGCCTTTGGCCCAGGGCGCAATCCTGGGGTCCTGGGATCGAGTCCCACATCGGGCTCCCGGCATAGAGCCTGCTTCTCCCTCTGCCTGTGTCTCTGCCCCTCCCTCTCTCTCTCTATTATGAATAAATAAATAAAATCTTAAAAAAAAAAAAAAGAAATACCGTCTTATCAATGTCTGAACCTTTGAATTTAGCAAACCACACATTACAAAGATAATTCTCAACCTATTAAACTTAAAACTCACCAAGTTCAAAAATATCACTATCACCCAATTTTCTTCTTTTGTTTCAAGTTTTTATTTAAATTCTAGTTAACATAATCACCTAATTATTTTTTTAAAGATTTTTATTTATTTATTCATGAGGGACACACAGAGAGAGAGAGAGCGCAAGGCAGAGACAGGTAGAGGGAGAAGCAGGCTCCATGCAGGGAGCCTGACATGGGACTCGATCCCAGGTCTCCAGGATCAGGCCCTGGGCCGAAGGTGGCACTAAACCACTGAGCCACCTGGCTGCCCAAGAAAACTTCTATGTAAATAAATAGTACTGTAAATGAAGAAAGAGTGTGCTCCTGGAAAGATGATCTTTTCTTGTATAAAAAGGCAAGTACAGGGCAGCCCGGGTGGCTCAGCGGTTGAGTGCCTGCCTTCGGCCTGGGTCATGACCCTGGAGTCCCAGGATTGAGTCCCACATCAGGCTCCCTGCATGGAGCTTGCTTCTCCCTCTGCCAGTGTCTCTGCCTCTCTCCCCATCTCTCTGTGTCTCTCATGAATGAATGAATGAATAAATAAATAAATAAAATCTTTAAAAAAAAAAAAAGGCAAGTACAAAGACAAAAAATTTGGCAGTGTTGCCAACACTGCGTCCCAGGAAACATTTGTTTCTCATTCCCAAAAGATCCTTTTCCCATTGATGAAAATGATTTTTCAGATAATTATAGCTGCACGATATTGGCCAGTAAGGATATCTAAGTCTGCTCCTATTCTGATTTTATGCACCCAAATATTATCTTTTTACTTCTTTAAGATTTTATTTATTTATTTGAGAGAGCGAGAATGAGCAGGGGAGAGGCAGAAGGAGAAGCAGACTCTCTGCTGAGCAGGGAGCCTAAAGCAGTGCTCCATCCTAAAACCCAGGATCATCATCTGAGTGGAAAGCAGATACTTAACTGACTCAGCCAGCCTCCTAAATATTATCTTACTTAATATCCGGTTTTCCATATATATCTGGCTTAAGAAAGAGAAAGTGCGGATTACCAAAAATGAGTATCTAGGTTGCCTGATACTTACAGTACTAAATGTAAATTAATAATAATCCAAATGCCACTTTTGATCCCTAAAGCAGAAATAATCCTTGCTCTTTTAAAGCACTTTACTCAAACTATATCAATTATTTCATTTATTCTGCCCTATTGCTAGTTGTTTACATGATTATCTCTTCCACCAGACTATAACCACCTTCAAGTGTATGAATAGCCCTAAGCCCTTTTTTGTTTTTCATGTTCCTACTGTAGAAATTTGATTCTTAAATGTTTGATGAATGAGTGGATAAACAATAGCATCATATGGCTATTATCTTCCTAGTAAAGACTAAAAAATACTCATAAAGATTGCACTTACCTTATTCTTTTCATTTTGAATAATTTCTAGTAGCTGCTCTATGTGCCCTTCATCTATGCATCTTTGGCCTGCTAATTGAAATAGGCCAAAATCTTCTTCTTGGAAGTCTTGTTCTTCTAGGATTTGCTGACAAAAACAAAATGAAGACAAAACGTTTGGTGAATAAAAAAATTCAATAACTACTTGATTTATTCTCTCTCTGGAAATAAAAAGGAAATTTGTTTGAATTCTGAGTAAGTTGCACATTAGCATATGTGTGAAAATGATAAGCCTGAAAAAGTAGTTTAATGATCTTGAACTCCACACTGCCAAAAAAAATTCTACAATAAAGATCAATATTAAAAATTTTAAATTTTTTTTTTTTTTTAAATTTTTATTTATTTATGATAGTCACAGAGAGAGAGAGAGAGACGCAGAGACACAGGCAGAGGGAGAAGCAGGCTCCATGCACCGGGAGCCAGATGTGGGATTCGATCCCGGGTCTCCAGGATCGAGCCCTGGGCCAAAGGCAGGCGCCAAACCGCTGCGCCACCCAGGGATCCCCAATATTAAAAATTTTAAAGGTTAGACAAGTAGGTCACTTGGAGAGATAATCCAATCTGCCTTCTGGCCCTCCTGCTATTTATTCACAGGTCAAACAAAGCAAGGATTAGAGAAGATAAGCAATTTGAGTGACCCTAAGTATAACTAAAAATAATCTTGCATTTAACTTTACAAGAAGAAAAATTACTTACACATCTCATTATTATGGATTGAAGTTCTTCCACAGCCATTCCTCGTTATTTTTCCTAGTTTTTATGCTGAAATATAAAACAGTTAACTATCAGTGATATTACAGTTTTAATGAGTTATGTTTCATTCTGATGAATTATCAGTAAATACAAAAGGAAAATACGACATTTTAAAGCTGAAATATTTTGAATTAAAGCATTTTAGCCTAAGGAGTAAAAAACTGTTGCATCTTTTAGGTTTTCTAGAATAGTTTTGAAAGATCTACCTGAAAAAAAAAAAAAAAAAAAATCCTCCAGGGTACGCCCAAACAGGAGCGCAAATATGGGCTACGTAAATGGCTTTAAAAAGGCTAAGTATTTCTTCTCTGAAAAAATTTCCCAAGTGTTCCTGAAATCAGTTCTAGTCATTAGGGAATTTTAAAAAATGCTTTAATGTCCCACTTGACAAACACTGGAGCCTACACAACTCACCCCAGAGCGGGTGAAAGTTCCGATGCCCACAGTCCCAAGTGCGACCCGGACATTCTTCTGTAAGAGATGCGGTTCCCCAGTAACCCAGTTGGTGTAACCGCCTTGCCGCACGGACGCGAAGGCTCGGCTCCCGCAGGCGCCGTGCGCCCAGCGGCAAGACCCTGCCCCAGGCCCGCAGCGGGAGCCGGGTCAGCCGGGTCAGCCGGGTCCCCGCGGCCGCGCGCTCCAGAGCGGATAAAAGCCCAGCGCGCGTGCGGACTGCATCCAAAGGAAGCCATTTCTCCCGATTCCTGCGGGCCTAGGCGTTCGGGCCCATGACCTCGTGGGGCCTTGCGGGCCGCGGCGCCGGCTCCCCCGCGGCTCACAGCTGGCCCCGAGCCCCGGCCACCCCCGACGCCCGGGCTCGTCCACTTACCGCCGGGCCTCTCGCCGCTCTCAGCGGCTTCCTCCACCTCCTCCGGCCGCGCAGGCCTCTCTCCGGGCCCCGCCCCTCCCCGGCCGGCCCCGCCCTGCGCTAGCGAGGGGGGCGGAGCCTCGGGGGAGACGCCGGGTCCCGGGCTGACCTTCTGACGCGTTTCCCATGGCTGACTCCGCCGGGCCGCGCTCGCCGGGCCTCAAGGCTCGGACGCCCCGCGCTTCCCGAAACGCCTCAGGTAAGAAGGGCCTGAGAACCGAGCCCCTCGAGGGTTCCACACGGAGGCGCGCGGGACACACCCGGAAGACTGCTCCGGGGCAGGGAAGGCCCAGAGCGTCCCATCCCCGGCCTCGGGTCTTCTGGGAAAGACCTCCACACCCTCACCTCTTCACACCGGTGTTCCAAGATTTGCCCCAGAACCGGTCTCTGAGGGAAAGGGAGTAGAGGAGCTGGAGTCTAGAGCTGGCTCGCCAGAAGGGGCAAGCGACCGGGGCAGCCCGGCTTGGAGCTGCACTCCTGCTTTAGCTCCGGGTCCTCTGAGGCGTCACCCCACCCCTGCTCTTTCCCTGTGAGCGAACATTCGGGGGAACATTTCGGGTTGCCTACACCTCAGATTTGCAGGAGCCCGTGACCATGCAGCTGTTTTACATGAGAAAATTCAATCCCCGAGGAGATTACATTTTAACCAAGAAGAATTCGGGAATAATTAGCAAACTGAATTCCGCTTGCCCATGTCATTCGTTTTGCAAACGGGATTGGAAAGTAACGTGTGGGGAAGAAAGAAAAAAGGTTGTCTGCAGTTTCGGTAGGAATCTGTCCTGTAAACTAGTGTGTTTGCGAAGACTTGAACTCCACAATAATTTTATTATTATAAATGTAAAATATTTTTATTGTAGGTGCTAAACAGACAAATGCTTTAAAACAAGAAGATGCTTCTAAAAGGTAGGAGAACTACTTGGACAACTGCATTAGCTTATCTATTTATCTCATGTTGTTTTAACCATTTCTATAAACAAGAATGGGAGATACTTAAATTATGCGAAAGAAAGAGAGGATCAGAAAAGCACTATGATTTCTCATATATAGACTCATTATATCTCTCTACTCCAGGCTTTAAGAAAACCAAATCAAGACACTTTTAGATTGCTGGTGAAGGTATGAGTATCTGTAGAAAGATGTCTAAGGGAATAAACATTCTTCAGTTAAGCAGGTACTCCTTTTCCACCTCTTCAGGTCCACTTGCCTTTTATTACTTTATATACCAGAGACTCCAAGAAACCTTTACTGTTCTTCGTTTACATTATGTCCATATTTTCAGCAAAAAAGTCCTATTCTGTTGCTTGGCGTCTCCTAAACAGACTAGATTTACCTCCTGTCACAAAGTTTCTAGAATAGGAGTAGTCTATGAGAATGATTTAAATACATAGGTCAGTATTTTATTCTCAAAAAAAAAAAAAAAAGATTTATTGGGATACCTGGGTGGCTCAGCAGTTGAGCATCTATCTGCCTGTGGTTCAGGGCATGATCCTAGGATCCAGGATCCCCTCTCTCTCCCTCTCTCTCTCTCTCGTGTGTGTGTGTGTATGTGTCTCTCATGAATAAATAAAATCTTAAAAATATGTTTATTCATTTTAGAGAGTGAGCAAGTACATGTATGGGATGCAGGTGAAGAGGGAGTAGAAGAAGAGGGAAAAGAGAGACTCTAAAGCAGACTCCCCACTGAGTGTGGAGCCTGACTCAGGGCTTGATCTCACAATCCTGAGATCATGATCTAAGCTGAAACCAAGAGTCAGATGCTTAACCACCTGAGCCGCCTAGGGGTTTCAGTGATTTATCCTTTTATATCAGGCAGGTAGTGGCTGTCATTTACTCATTCTTTCAAAAATTATTTACCAAATAGGAGATATGCCAGGCCTGTGTTAAGCCCTGAGGATAGGTTTTGAGCAGAATAGACACAGTTCTTTTCTACTGGAACAGAGAAATACCGATTAAATTGTCACAACTGAATACATAATTACATATTGTGATAAGTGCTATAAAGGAAAAGACTATGAAGTTATCAGATGGAACTAATAGGTGTTCAGATTAGCTGGGGATTCTCAGGGAAAGACTTTGCTAAGGAAGTAATAAACCGAGCCCTGAAGGCTAACTAGGCATTAACCAGAGTCCTGAGGAGAGTCCAGCCAGAGATGGCAGTATATATGAAGGCCCTGAGAAGAAAAAGGTCAGTTCAAGGAAAGGAAAGATACCCGTAGTAGTGTATGGCATTTTGAGCAAGGGAAGAAAGGAGCATAGGAAAAACTTAGGATTCCATTCTTAGAGAATCTGGTGGGCCATGGTGAGAAATTTAGATTTTCTAAGTTCAAATGTAGTAGTATATGGCATTTTGAGCAAGGGAAGAAAGGAGCATAGGAAAAACTTAGGATTCCATTCTTATAGAATCTGGTGGGCCATGGTGAGAAATTTAGATTTTCTAAGTGCAAATATGAAAACATCAAGTAATAGAGTGATGAAATTTAAGTTTAAAAAGTTTTAAGAGGAGTGCCTGGATGGCTCAGTGCTTGAGCATCACCTTTGGCTTGGGGCGTGATCCCCAGGTTCTGGGAGAGTCCTGCATGGGGCTCCCATGAGGGAGCCTGCTTTTCCCTCTATGTCTCTGCCTCTCTCTGTGTGTCTCTCATGAATAAAAATCTTTAAAAAAAAATTAAAAATAAAAAAATAAAAGTTTTAAGATGTTAGCGATGGTGATCATCTAGGAATAGAGAAATTGGATGAATTTGAGATCTATATTTTTAAAGATTTATTTATTTACTTGAGAGAGAGCATGCGAGAAGAAATTTAAAAAATTAACGGATGGGAGGTACAGAGGGAGAGGGAAGGAGGGCTTTCTGCTGAGCAAGGAACATAGTACAGGGCTCACTACCATGATCCTGAGTGGAAACCAAGAGTTGGACACTTAACCAACTATGCAACCTGAGTGCCCCTTGCGATCTATTTTAGAGAATATTTCCCTGTAGAGTAGCATGACTTGGTTTTATGATACACTCCAAGAGTAAAGTTAATACTGATAATGATGGTAATTTGCAACTTTCTTCAATTGTGTGATCTGACCACAAACCCAAGAAGATTATATTTTATTTTGAGCAGCATAGTGTGAGAAGTATAGATACACTGAAATGTATTGGGGGCAAATTACCCAGGATGATGAAACAATTAAAAATCCATGGGGTAACTAACCAAATAGTTGTTGAAGGGAATGAACCTTTATAAATCTATGCCCACTGAAAAATACTTCAACATCAATCCAATCAAATACTATTAAGCCAGGAATTAAAGAGCTTTACAAAAATGTAAAATAATTCTTCTCTTTTCACAAAATATGTAATAGGTTCATTACTACTTTTGTTACATGAATTAATAAGTGCTCTACATTTTTCTCATTTTTAATCCAAATATGGTGAATATCAATACATAAAATCCACATAAGCAAAAGTTCTAATTTTTAGAGTGTAAGGCAATGCTGAGACTGAAAGATTTGAGAACCATTGCTATACACCATACTATCTGTCATCATTTAGGACCAGAGGGCAACAGTGACAAAGGGCTGTTCGTGGGAAGCAGCTCTAGGCAACAGTCAAGAGTAAGTGTAGTGGGGCGCCTGAGTGGCTCAGTGGTTAAGCCTCTCCCTTTGGCTCAGGTTGTGATCCTGGGGTCCTGGGATCGGGTCCTGGGATCGAGTCCCACGTCAGGCTCTCTGCATGCAGCCTGCTTCTCCCTCTGCCTGTGTCTCTGCTTCTCTCTCTCTCTCTCTCTCTCTCTGTGTGTGTCTGTCATGAATAAATAAAATCTTTTAAAAAATAAAATAAAAATGTGAGTGAGTGTAGTGTGGCTCTTACTGCAGGTTGAGGTAGTTAACTGCTTGAGTCAACAATTCCTTAGTGGAGGTTGTAGACTGATTGTAGTACATGGCATAGCTTTTATTGGTAGGCAGCAATATGAGAAAAATAAAATAATGTTTTTCATAAAGCCAAATACATTTGATATAAACAACTGCCTTTTAATTTGTATCCATGTAAAAAATAATAATAATAATAATTTGTATCCAAGTCTTTTATACTTCTTTGATGTAAGAATGGCCTTTATGAAATCATGGGAGAACAGTTGTTAGTTGCAAATTTCTTCTTGTTTTAATGTTCCTATTTGGCAAAAGAAATAGTTGGCAATCCTGTGTCATCCTCCTTTTTTTTTTTTCTTTTAAGATTTATTTATTTATTTATGAAAGAAAGAGAGAGAGAGAGAGAGAGAGGCAGAGACACAGGCAGAGGGAGAAGCAGGCTCCATGCCGGGACCCCACGCGGGACTCAATCCTGGGACTCCAGGATCGCACCCTGGGCCAAAGGCAGGCGCCAAACCGCTGAGCCACCCAGGGATCCCCCATCCTCCTTTGTGGTAGAATATTATTATTATGTTATATTGTTTCTGTAGAATGTTATTGCTCTAGGCAAGGAATTAAGAGTGTAAGGTCTTGAGAGTCAATTAAAGGAGGGCGGTAAAATGAATACATTAAAGATCCAGATATGAGAGCCAAGTCAAGGCCCAGGAGGCTGGCTGAGGTAGTTCTGGTGGGAAAGTAGAAACCAGTGCAGGAAACGAGCAAATAAGTTACCAAGATGGTTGGATATCTTTGGTCCTATGGCAAGGATTCTCAACCCCTTTGCTTATTAGGATTGTCTGGAGCACTTTTAAGAAACACCAACCTCGGGCAGGCCCGGTGGCGCAGCGGTTTAGCGCTGCCTGTAGCCCGGGGTGTGATCCTGGAGACCCGGGATCGAGTCCCGCGCCAGGCTTCCTGCATGGAGCCTGCTTCTCCCTCTGCCTGTGTCTCTGCCTCTCTCTCTCTCTCTCTCTCTCTCTCTCTCTCTCTCTCCTCTCTCCCTCTCTCTGAATAAATAAATAAATAAATCTTGAAAGAAAGAAAGAAAGAAAGAAACAAACAAACAAACACCAACCTCCAGTCCCCGTCCTCAGAGATTCTGATTGAATTAGTCTATAGTGGGAGCTAGGCATAGTATCTTTTAAAGAAATCTCCTTAGGGGCACCTGGGTGACCTAGTGGTTGAGCATCTATCTGCCTTTGGCTCAGATCATGATCCCAGGATCCTGGGATCCAGTCTCGCATCATGCTCACTATAGGTAGCCTGCTTCTCCCCCTGCCTATGTCTCTGCGTCTTTCTCTGTGACTCTCATGAATAAATAAAATCTTAAAAAAAAAAAAAAAAGAAAGAAAGAAATCTCCTTAGATGATCCTAATGTGCAGCTAGGATTGAGAACCACTCTCCTAGAGCCATTGTTAATCAGATAGACTCTGCTTTTATGTTCCATGATGCGTAGAGACCAGCAAAGGATGATAGTCCTACTGGTGCCAGGGCAAGGACTAGCCCTCCTAGGAAGATTGTTTTCCTAAACTACATAGTCCTATCAATATAGTTATTTAATAAGACTTAATAACAAAAGCAAACACTTCCTTGCAAATAGGACTCTATCTTGTCAGACTGGGCTATCATTAACTTTTGAGACTTGACACAAATTTTTACTTATAAGAACAGCTGTAGTTGTCTTTTCCCCCTCCAATATTTCCTGATTTCTAAGGATTTCAAAGGAAAAGTTGTCTTTTTAGGTACACACAGGACTGACTGAGAGAGTATAAACACTAACTGGCAAAAAAATTTCACCTCATTTACTTCCTTATACTCTAAGCCTTGGAAATCATCCTGTCATTATGGCAGACTTCTGTGTGTTAATACTTTTAAAGTATTGGATCAAAAGTAAAAACATTAAAAAAAAACATAAAATTAAATAGCAGACTTCTATGTGTTAATACTTTAAAAGTATTGAATAAAAAGTAAAAATATTAAAAAAAATAAAATTAAATAGCATGTTGTATTTGTACTATATTCTAAGAAAATTGGCTATGATAAAACTTGTAAGTAGAATAATTTCTAAATTTTATTTTATTTATTTTTTTAAAACATTTTATTTATTTATTCATGAGAGACAGAGAGAGAGAGAGAGAGAGGCAGAGACACAGGCAGATAGAGAAGCAGGCTCCACACAGAGAGCCCAACATGGGACTCAATCCTGGGACCCCAGGGTCACCCCCTGGGCCGAAGGCAGGCACTAAATTGCTGAGCCACCCAGGGATCCCCCCAACTTCTAAATTTTAAATAATTTTTTTGTTTTTTAATTTTAGGAAAGCAGAACTAGAAGCAGCTGTGAGAAAGAAGATTGAATTTGAGAGAAAAGCTCTTCATATTGTTGAACAGCTTTTAGAAGAGGATATTACAGAAGAATTCCTAAGGGAATGTGTATGTGTTGAGAAATTATTACATTATTTAAATCTGTATGATATGAAACTTCCTTGCATTATCAAAATCTTTGACTCTGTTCTCAGTCACAAGATGCAGGGAGCATGCTGTGTAATCCATGCATTTTATTTTTTTTTTTCAAAGATTTATTTATTTATTTATTCAGAAAGAGAGAGAGGCAGAGACACAGGCAGAGGGAGAAGCAGGCTCCATGCAGGCAGCCCAACACGAGACCCGATCCCGGGTCTCCAGGATCACACCCCGGGCTTTAGGCAGTGCTAAACCGCTGCATCACTGGGGCTGCCCTAATTCATGCATTTTAAAATAATCAACTATTACGCATTCCTGGTTGTATAATGACTTTAAAATACACTAAAGAAAAATAACATGCCTGTTTAACCGCTTAATAATAGTTCTTTAAACAAGTCTGCTAATCTCACTTGATTTACATCACTTTGCACTAATTTTCCCAATGTTATTTTCCATATTCTGTGTGTTGTCCTATTTTAGTAACAGAAGGTTATTATTTTTGTTAATGTAGTTCTTTTAGTTTTGATATTTTAAAAACCTGAAATATAGATCACTTATGATTTAACACATAACAAGAGAATTGTAATCTGTATTAAAAGTTGTTCTTTTTTTTAACAACTCTATTGCATTAAAATTTGACCATGAGTATATCAAAGGGAAATAATTGATACTAGTTTATAAGTACCTAATCAGTCCCCTGTACAGGTTTTCAGAAGCTGAGAGATTTTGCAAAAAATTTGTCAGGACTCACAAGGACACCTTTGATATACATTGTTTTTAAAGATAGTTCTTTAAAAACAGGTAAATTATATTTTATTTTACATGTGACTAATTTTTTGAATAATACATTTTTAAAATGAATTTCATTTTAGTGTTTTGCTTTGGAATAGCAATCGCTATAGCACCACTTCTTTTTCCTGCCTCAGATTTATTTCATGAACTATGTATCTACAAAGATGCACAGTCTCCTGGCAGAAGTTTTTTCAGGTTGTTTGTATTTTTAATAATAGCTAACATTTTTGAGTGCTTACTATGTGTTGAGTGTATTTATTTTCTCCTCTCCATCATACCTATGAGCTAGACATTATCCCTCTATTTTCAGATGAGATCAGTGAGGTGTAGAGCACTGATAAATGAAGTTTTCCAATAATTTAGCAGAGGAAATGCTCCTCTCATTTCATTGTAGGGGAAGTTCATCACACCTGCTCACTACAGCGATGTCGTGGATGAGCGTTCTATTATCAAACTCTGCGGTTATCCTTTGTGTCAGAAGAAACTAGGAATTGTAAGTAACAGATATTTTAAAATAGAAGCTTTAATTTTTTATATTTAGCAAAATACTTTGTAGATAAGACAAGAAGTGAACAGGCTTGAACTAATGACATGAGTTAGCCAAAGTTATGATATGTAGATAATTTAATCTTGTAACATAAAGTTTATATTTATTACTTGAATTCTTCTTAAGCTATACTTTTTTTTTTTTCCCCTTTAGGTACCAAAACAGAAATATAAAATTTCTACCAAAACCAATAAAGTCTATGATATTACTGAAAGAAAGGTAAGCTTAAAGGCTGTTCTCACTGTGGCAGTTAATTTTTAATATACTAAATGGAATTTTTTTAAAAAGTTGAAAAGTTTGCCTTTTAGAAAGTAGCCATGCTGAAAGTTTATTTGAAAATATTTCATTCAAGATATTAGAAAAAACTGCTCATGCTTTAATTAATACTTGAACATTTAAAAATTCAAAGTGCAGGATCACCTGGGTGGCTCATTCAGTTAAGCGCCCAACTCTTGATTTTGGGTCAGGTCATGATCTTAGTGTAGTGAGATCAAGTCCCACATCAGGCTCCTGTGCTGGACATGGAGCCTGCTTAGGATTCTTTCTCTGTCTTCTGCCTCTCCCTCCCCCGTTAAAAATAAAATTTAAATAAAATAAAATTTAAATTGAAGATTAAAATTTGTGCATACCAGCACAACTTAAAGCAAGTAAACCAGGAACAGAATAGAGATCCAGAGACATACTAACCATGTATGTGGATACTTTGTATATAATAACAGGAATATTGTGGATCAGTGGAGAAAGTATGAATTTTTCAATAAATAGTAGTGGCACAACTAGTTATCCAAATGGAAAAACTGAAAATTGATCCCTGTTTCAGTGTACATAAAAAAATCAATTTTAGGTAGATTAAAGATTTAAGGTTAAAAGATAAACACAGTTTCAAAGAATATGGGAAGGTTTCTGTAAACATGGAGAATTTCTTAAATAAGATACACAATTACAGACAACAGAGGAAAAACTGGTAAGTTTTTTTCTACATTAAAATTAAAAGCAAAAAAAAATAAAAAAATAAAAAAATAAAATTAAAAGCATTTGCTTATCAGAAGTTTCCAAAAAAGAGTGAAAAGCCATAAATCAGAAGGAGGTATATTTCCATAGAAATGACTAAACCTAGTAGAATTTTTTTCTTTTTTTTTTTCTGAAAGAAAGAGTGCATATGTGTGTGAATGGGGGTAAGGGCAGAGGGGGAGGGAGAGAATATCCATCTCACAACGCCAAGACCATGACCTGAGCCAAAATCAGGAGTCACTTAACTAGCTGAGCCACCCAGGTGTCCCTAGAAAAATTTTATAGAAGGAACTTGATAATGAATGAAAAGATGATCAATCTTGTCAGTAATCAGGAAAACAGCAAATAAAAACATTGATTTACATGGGCAGCCCGGGTGGCTCAGCGGTTTAGCGCCTGCCTTCAGCCCAGGGCATGATCCTGGAGACCCGGGATCGTCCCAAGTCTGGCTCCCTGCATGGAGCCTACTTCTCCCTCTGCCTGTGTCTCTGCTTCTCTCTCTCTCTCTCTGTCTCTCATGAATAAATAAAATCTTTTAAAAAATAAAATAAAAACATTGATTTACATTCTCTCAGCCCCCAAATTAGCAAAATTATAAAAATCTAACAATATTAGGAACTCTTTATACTACTGGTTAAATATTAGGAACTCCTTATTCTACTGGTTAAATAAAATTGCATCCTTTCTGAGAAGAAATTGGTATTATCTTTCTGAGAAATTGGTATTATCTAGTAAAGTCAAGTTCACACATTTTTTATGGCCAAACTTTTCTGTTCTTTGGTATATATTCTTAGGGATTTCTTGCCCATATGTATTGCTATGTATGTATAGGAATGTTCCTAGTTGGATTAACAAAATATGCTATATGCATAGAATAGAATGTTCTTCACCCTTTTAAAGGAAGGAAATTCTGACACATACTACAGCATAGATGTATTTGAAGACATGTTAAGTGAAATAAACCTGTAAAAGGGACAAATATTAAATGATTCCACTTATATGAGATAACTAGAGTAGTTTGATTCGTGGTTACAAAAGTAGAATGGTGATTATCTGAGGAGGCAGATATGGGGATTATTTTTTAATGGGTATAGAATTTGATTTTGCAAAATGAAGAGTTCTGTAGATGGATGGTGTGATGGTTATACTACAGTGAGAAGGTATGTAGTGCCCGTGAACTGTAACACTTAAGAATGGTTAAGATGGTAAATTTATTTTACAACAGTATTTTTTTATTTTAAAAATTCTTTACAAAAAAAAAAAAAATTCTTTACAAATGTTTATCAGGCACATTGTAGTGATAGCAGAAAAGTTAGAAACAACTCAATTATTCGTAAACAATAAAGGTATAAATATAGAAACTACACCTCCATGAATCTGAAAAATATAATGTGGAACAAAAAAAATCCCAGAAAATATAGCAGTACAATTATATTTAGACAAAGTTTAAAATTAGGCAAAACTGAATGATATCTTTTGTAGGTATGTATATATAGATAGCAGTACTAAAAAAAGCAAGGGAGTTAGGAACACACAGTGTATGATAGTGGGGAATATGGAAGGTGATGCTATCTGAGACAGACACATCGAGAGCTTCAAAGGTATTATACATTATTTCTTACCTTGGGTTGTGGACTCATGGGTTTTCGTTATTTGAACTATGTTTTCAGTACATAAGTTGTGTTTCATAGTAAGAATGAAATAATTTGCTAATTAAAATTTTTTTTCAGTGCTTTTGCAGCAACTTTTGTTACAAAGCATCTAAGTTTTTTGAAGCACAAATTCCTAAAACTCCAGTATGGGTTCGAGAAGAGGAAAGGTAATTTAAATCATTACATATAATTTGTTGATATATTCCAGCTTTCTGAGATATGTAGAGAGTAGTGCTAGTTTTCTGTAGGATGTTACCATTGTACACATTTTAATTGTGGGGAAACGGCTTTATTTTAAGCATAGTTATTAAGTATTTTACACTTAAAATCAGAAAATTAATAAATATAAATGGTGTTTCTTTGCTGTTTTCATTTTTTAAAGATTTTATTTATTTATTCATGAGAGACACAGAGAGAGAGAGAGAGGCAGAGACACAGGCAGAGGGAGAAGCAGGCTCTGTGCAGGGAGCCCAACATGGGACTCAATCCCGGGTCCCCAGGTCACGCCCTGGGCCAAAGGCATCGCTAAACTCCTGGGCCACCTGGGCTGCCCCTGCTGTTTTAGTTTTAATCACAAAACCTGAACGTCACTTCTGCTATGTTAGTTATTTCTATTAACTCTATTAGTATAATAATCTTAGAGTAAGAATGTTAAAGTTTTCAAGTAGATACTAGATCTTAGGATCCAACTGAATTTTGTTAGAAAACTATGTACTAAAAAACAACTATGTACAAAGGTTAAAAAGTTCAGGTTACCAATTCACTCACTATTAAAAATCAGTACAGTATTTTTTTTAATTTAAACAAATCCAATATAATTTTTAGCAAAAAAATATTATGAACACTCCTGGGGTTTTGCCTCTTAGGAAATGTTTAAACTTTTACAACATTTCAGTAGTTGCTGAATTTGAGAGAAAATTTATTATTGAGGAGCAAATGCCATATGTAGAAAAGGTAACAAAAATTGTTATGTGATTGAACTATGTTGTCCAATTTCAAACAAGGTTAAATGAAATAATGTCCCAAATAACTCATGTTTCATAGAGAATATTGCAACACAAGGCAAAAGAGTATCAATGCTAAATGAACTTAATGACATAAACATAATGAGATGCAAGTTAACTAAAGACCTTTGCCTAAAGAAAAATCTTATTCAAGTCTTATCTGATGCACAAGGTAATATGAAACCACTGTAGTTTGAACTAGCATCATTTGTACTGAGGGACAGTCCTGTTGTTGGCTGACACCTTTGCCTGCAGATCCAGTGCTGTGTGGTTTAGAATATGTAAAGGGGCACCTGAGTGTCTCAGTCAGTTAAGCGTCTGACTCTTGATTTCAGCTCAGGTCATGATCTCAGGGTTGTGAGTTCAAGTGCTGTGTTGTACTCTGCACTCAATGTGGAGTCCTTACGATTCTTTCTCCTTCTTTCGCGACTGCCCCTCATTCACACACACTTTCTTAAAAATAAATATATATATATAGAGAGAGAATATGTGAAGCACACCACTCTATGACCTTTGTTAATTGAATTACACATAATGAAGACAAACTTGTTCACTACTTCTCCTCTAGCCTTTCTTATTTGAAGGATAAAGGATTGTAGCATTGTCAAAGGTGACTGGGGACCTAAGAGTACCTTCTTAACTATTACTTTTCTTTTTCTCCTTTCTTAATGTTTGTTTCAACAGAGCTGCTTATTGCCTCCTCAGTCTTAGGACAGCTGCACATATTCCATTCCCCAGCTGTTAAAATCGGTGTTTTCTTAAGTTATCCTTAACATTGTTTCCAGTGATATCTTCTCTAGTTAAATTTAGCCCATCCTCATATCTGCTTCAAAACTATTTACTAAACCACCCTTCCTGTCATCTTGATATTCTTCAGATACAGTTATTGGAAGGTTTCTGTAAAACATGGAGAATTTCTTAAATAAGATACACAATTACAGACAACAGAGGAAAAAACTGGTAAGTTTTTTTCTACATTAAAATTAAAAGCAAAAAAAAATAAAAAAATAAAAAAATAAAATTAAAAAGCATTTGCTTATCAGAAGTTTCCAAAAAAGAGTGAAAGCCATAAATCAGAAGGAGGTATATTTCCATAGAAATGACCTAAACCTAGTAGAATTTTTTTCTTTTTTTTTTTCTGAAAGAAAGAGTGCATATGTGTGTGAATGGGGGTAAGGGCAGAGGGGGAGGGAGAGAATATCCATCTCACAACGCCAAGACCATGACCTGAGCCAAAATCAGGAGTCACTTAACTAGCTGAGCCACCCAGGTGTCCCTAGAAAAATTTTATAGAAGGAACTTGATAATGAATGAAAAGATGATCAATCTTGTCAGTAATCAGGAAAACAGCAAATAAAAACATTGATTTACATGGGCAGCCCGGGTGGCTCAGCGGTTTAGCGCCTGCCTTCAGCCCAGGGCATGATCCTGGAGACCCGGGATCGTCCCAAGTCTGGCTCCCTGCATGGAGCCTACTTCTCCCTCTGCCTGTGTCTCTGCTTCTCTCTCTCTCTCTCTGTCTCTCATGAATAAATAAAATCTTTTAAAAAATAAAATAAAAACATTGATTTACATTCTCTCAGCCCCCAAATTAGCAAAATTATAAAAATCTAACAATATTAGGAACTCTTTATACTACTGGTTAAATATTAGGAACTCCTTATTCTACTGGTTAAATAAAATTGCATCCTTTCTGAGAAGAAATTGGTATTATCTTTCTGAGAAATTGGTATTATCTAGTAAAGTCAAGTTCACACATTTTTTATGGCCAAACTTTTCTGTTCTTTGGTATATATTCTTAGGGATTTCTTGCCCATATGTATTGCTATGTATGTATAGGAATGTTCCTAGTTGGATTAACAAAATATGCTATATGCATAGAATAGAATGTTCTTCACCCTTTTAAAGGAAGGAAATTCTGACACATACTACAGCATAGATGTATTTGAAGACATGTTAAGTGAAATAAACCTGTAAAAGGGACAAATATTAAATGATTCCACTTATATGAGATAACTAGAGTAGTTTGATTCGTGGTTACAAAAGTAGAATGGTGATTATCTGAGGAGGCAGATATGGGGATTATTTTTTAATGGGTATAGAATTTGATTTTGCAAAATGAAGAGTTCTGTAGATGGATGGTGTGATGGTTATACTACAGTGAGAAGGTATGTAGTGCCCGTGAACTGTAACACTTAAGAATGGTTAAGATGGTAAATTTATTTTACAACAGTATTTTTTTATTTTAAAAATTCTTTACAAAAAAAAAAAAAATTCTTTACAAATGTTTATCAGGCACATTGTAGTGATAGCAGAAAAGTTAGAAACAACTCAATTATTCGTAAACAATAAAGGTATAAATATAGAAACTACACCTCCATGAATCTGAAAAATATAATGTGGAACAAAAAAAATCCCAGAAAATATAGCAGTACAATTATATTTAGACAAAGTTTAAAATTAGGCAAAACTGAATGATATCTTTTGTAGGTATGTATATATAGATAGCAGTACTAAAAAAAGCAAGGGAGTTAGGAACACACAGTGTATGATAGTGGGGAATATGGAAGGTGATGCTATCTGAGACAGACACATCGAGAGCTTCAAAGGTATTATACATTATTTCTTACCTTGGGTTGTGGACTCATGGGTTTTCGTTATTTGAACTATGTTTTCAGTACATAAGTTGTGTTTCATAGTAAGAATGAAATAATTTGCTAATTAAAATTTTTTTTCAGTGCTTTTGCAGCAACTTTTGTTACAAAGCATCTAAGTTTTTTGAAGCACAAATTCCTAAAACTCCAGTATGGGTTCGAGAAGAGGAAAGGTAATTTAAATCATTACATATAATTTGTTGATATATTCCAGCTTTCTGAGATATGTAGAGAGTAGTGCTAGTTTTCTGTAGGATGTTACCATTGTACACATTTTAATTGTGGGGAAACGGCTTTATTTT
Source organism: Vulpes lagopus (assembly GCF_018345385.1). Lineage (NCBI taxonomy): Eukaryota > Metazoa > Chordata > Mammalia > Carnivora > Canidae > Vulpes > Vulpes lagopus. The sequence continues at coordinate 145,612,338 of NC_054826.1, read as the reverse complement.
AAGCATAGTTATTAAGTATTTTACACTTAAAATCAGAAAATTAATAAATATAAATGGTGTTTCTTTGCTGTTTTCATTTTTTAAAGATTTTATTTATTTATTCATGAGAGACACAGAGAGAGAGAGAGAGGCAGAGACACAGGCAGAGGGAGAAGCAGGCTCTGTGCAGGGAGCCCAACATGGGACTCAATCCCGGGTCCCCAGGTCACGCCCTGGGCCAAAGGCATCGCTAAACTCCTGGGCCACCTGGGCTGCCCCTGCTGTTTTAGTTTTAATCACAAAACCTGAACGTCACTTCTGCTATGTTAGTTATTTCTATTAACTCTATTAGTATAATAATCTTAGAGTAAGAATGTTAAAGTTTTCAAGTAGATACTAGATCTTAGGATCCAACTGAATTTTGTTAGAAAACTATGTACTAAAAAACAACTATGTACAAAGGTTAAAAAGTTCAGGTTACCAATTCACTCACTATTAAAAATCAGTACAGTATTTTTTTTAATTTAAACAAATCCAATATAATTTTTAGCAAAAAAATATTATGAACACTCCTGGGGTTTTGCCTCTTAGGAAATGTTTAAACTTTTACAACATTTCAGTAGTTGCTGAATTTGAGAGAAAATTTATTATTGAGGAGCAAATGCCATATGTAGAAAAGGTAACAAAAATTGTTATGTGATTGAACTATGTTGTCCAATTTCAAACAAGGTTAAATGAAATAATGTCCCAAATAACTCATGTTTCATAGAGAATATTGCAACACAAGGCAAAAGAGTATCAATGCTAAATGAACTTAATGACATAAACATAATGAGATGCAAGTTAACTAAAGACCTTTGCCTAAAGAAAAATCTTATTCAAGTCTTATCTGATGCACAAGGTAATATGAAACCACTGTAGTTTGAACTAGCATCATTTGTACTGAGGGACAGTCCTGTTGTTGGCTGACACCTTTGCCTGCAGATCCAGTGCTGTGTGGTTTAGAATATGTAAAGGGGCACCTGAGTGTCTCAGTCAGTTAAGCGTCTGACTCTTGATTTCAGCTCAGGTCATGATCTCAGGGTTGTGAGTTCAAGTGCTGTGTTGTACTCTGCACTCAATGTGGAGTCCTTACGATTCTTTCTCCTTCTTTCGCGACTGCCCCTCATTCACACACACTTTCTTAAAAATAAATATATATATATAGAGAGAGAATATGTGAAGCACACCACTCTATGACCTTTGTTAATTGAATTACACATAATGAAGACAAACTTGTTCACTACTTCTCCTCTAGCCTTTCTTATTTGAAGGATAAAGGATTGTAGCATTGTCAAAGGTGACTGGGGACCTAAGAGTACCTTCTTAACTATTACTTTTCTTTTTCTCCTTTCTTAATGTTTGTTTCAACAGAGCTGCTTATTGCCTCCTCAGTCTTAGGACAGCTGCACATATTCCATTCCCCAGCTGTTAAAATCGGTGTTTTCTTAAGTTATCCTTAACATTGTTTCCAGTGATATCTTCTCTAGTTAAATTTAGCCCATCCTCATATCTGCTTCAAAACTATTTACTAAACCACCCTTCCTGTCATCTTGATATTCTTCAGATACAGTTATTGGTACTTCCTTCAGCTAATCTAAAACAGTTTTTCCCAAAATCTTATTCTATGTTCAGAACGCCCACCTTTTCCCAGAATGTGAAGCTCTGTCACTTTATGCTTGGGGTTCTTGAAATTCTACTTTATATGCCCTTCCCTACCTCCCTAAAAAAGAAAGATGAAAATGGCATTGGTTTCCCTAATTTAGACAAATCAATTTAATTTACATTCAGTGTGTATAATGTGAGCTTAGTATCCAACAGGCTACCCACACCTGTACAAACGACACACACACACTTATGAAACCAAACCTGTGAGTTTAAATTGAAATGTTAATGGAATGGCATAACAAGCACACAAATGAAACAAATTTACTTATTCTAATGAGGACAAGTATTGAGGAGCCTTCAAATGCTTTTGAACAGAATTTGATCTGACACTGGTGTACAAAATGAATTAAAGAAGAAAAGATCATAATTAAAGAGCTGAAAGGCCCTTAGGGACAATTTAACACAACATCTTTATCAAACAAGCTCAGAAAGATTAACTGTATTTCTTAAGCAAGTGATAGGTTCTCAACAATGCCAGGATTCCAGTTGTTTAAAAGTAACCAGTGAGTAACCTATAAATATATAATTGTATACAGTTATACTACATGTATAACAGTAGCCCTTATTTTTGTATGATTCTTGTTAGTATATAACCATATTAGTATCTTTTATATCTCCAGTATCAGGTTTACCTTAATTTATAAATTCTTACTGGCAAGCATTATGTCAGTTTATTTCATGAATCCACTAGAGGTCACTGTGTCTTCAGAGAATGTTGATATTTTTAAGTGTTCCAAAGCTCAGAATTCTAGAATTCAGGCTTTTAAAAAGCCTTTCCAGCTGTTGCATATGTAAGCTCTACAGAAATGTGATTTTTAAAGTCTGCTCACATATAGTATCAGGTATATAATGTTAAATAGCATTCAGAACCTATCTTTTTTTTTTTTCCAAAGATTTTATTTATTTATTCATGAGAGATACAGAAAGAAAGAGAGAGGCAAAGACATGGACAGAGGGAGAAGCAGGCTCCATGCAGGAAGCCCAATGTGGACTCGATCCCAATACCACAGGATCATGCCCTAAACCAAAGGCTTAACAGCTGAGTAACAGCTGAGCCACCCAGGTGTCTCAGAACCTATCTTCTTTTAAAGGGGAAAAAATTGTTGCTTTTAAATGTCAGGATTTAGTATTTAAGGAAGAGATGTTTTCATTAGTTTAAAGTGTCATCATACTAAATCATATCACCATAATTAAGTCATAATTATTTTGTTTTATTTATTTTATTAATAATAATTATTGAATACTTAAAATTAAAAAAAATAAGAGCAAATTTTATTTATTTATTTTTTTTAAGAGCAAATTTTAAAATCCATTCAAAGAATTGAATATTTTATTGCGCTGACCACCATAGTATACTTTACATTATAATCCAGCACATGCATATTACTGTCAGTCTGTTATCAACACTAAGCCTTAGTTTCCTCATTTACAAAGTAGAAAGTTGCATTAATCTCTTAGTTCCCTTTAGTTCTAGTGTTTTAGTCTGAGTCAGTCACTGTCACCATAGTAAAAGTTTAGATAGGAAATGTTTTATTTATAAAAGTGATGAGAATTAAAATTATTGGCATAAGACTAGGGAAAGTCTGTAAAGAAGGCTGATAAAGGGTAAGATCAAAGTTTTTCAATTATGAAGAAAAACCAGGAATGTTTTATAGCATGTCCAGAACAATTTGAAGTTGACATCTTCAGGGAAACCATGATCTTGCACACTATTTGGAAATAGAATATTGAATTTGACTCAGTTTAGTTTGTCTTATATTGTTGTGAAAGCTAGTATAATTTACCAGATACCAAAATACTAAAATCTGTAGTGTCTTTTAACATTTCTAAAATGCTATTTTATACCATAGAAAGCTCTCTACCCTGATAATAAACACATATAGATAGATTTTTAAAAGATTTAGACAAATCCATGAATTCTAGCTCCATACTTCTGTTGAGGCTTTGGAATCGGAAGGGGCCTTTGGAGTTTTCTACTCCCTCATTTTTATTATTAAAGTATGAAAAAATATCTGGAGTAGAATCTTTAATGTCACGAGAACAGCCGTGTTTCCCACAAAATGTCTCCTGATACTGTCTCAGAGACAAAACATTGACCTAGATGACTTAGATCATGACGCAGTATGATGCTTCTCATGTTGTGAGTTAGAAATTTTTCACCCACTTGGTGGCCAGAAACAGACCACATACACTTAAATTCCTCTGAGACAGTGTACTCTTTTAGATAGTCATATAGTTATACTTATAAAATCTGTTTTGTTTGAATGTAGACTCTGACAAGTATTGGAAGTTTCTTTATAACCTAAAAAATCAGGAGTTAAAACTAAGAAGGACAAATGTTGAGAATCAAATTATGGTTTGAAAAATAAAATTGGGGTGAATTGTTAATGCTGACAGAGCTAAAAGCGCCATCATGTGGCCCAGAATAGGGGATTTTCACACATGCTTCTTGGCAATAAACAGTATAATCTCAGAGGTGCGGAAGCCAAAAACCTCTGCAGAACAACTTCTATAACCTCTTCCTGAACAGCCACTTCTGTTGCTTGGTATACAGAATAAAAACTTTCTGAAAGAGGTTTTAACATGTCTCAGATTATATTTGGAAAATCTCCACCACAGGGGGGAATTGTAGCCTGCTGCTTCTGTTGATTTATGTATAATATACCTATTCTGACCAACACAAACACATATATCTATATGCATACATTCAAAGAAGGTTTTTTGGCACAAGTTATTTCTAATTTTAGGTTTCTTTTGCTAAAGTTACAATTGATCATCTAATTTATACTTCAGTGAAAATAATATGAAATGTTTATGAAGAACCAGTTTGAAGGTATTCTGTAACATGATTTTTTTTGTTTTTTAAGTTCAGCTCATGTCGATTAGATTGAGAACTATCTCTGGGGCAACAAACTTTGAAGGGGTTGAGAAATAGAGCAAAAAGAGATGGCACTTTTAACAAATAGCTTTTGAATTTCATCTAAGGGTAGAAAAGAAAGCAGTATAACTTGGTGCCTCATTCTTTCTAAAACAGATCATATCAAAACAAAATGAACTTTTATATTGAACCTTTCATTTAATACCTCATTAAGTCAAATCTAATTGATTTTAGTGTCATGTATCTTTCTCCATTTTATAGTCTTGGAATCAGGAGACTGTTAAGGTTACTCATCAAATATCTCGAAACAGTGTTACATGTGGTTCTCTTTACCTGAAATCAGAAAAATGAAACAAAGGAGAGGAAAATAGTAGCTCCGGAAGTACATTGAGTTCCTATGAGAGGGGTTAAGCAAAGGAGATACCCTTACAACTTTGAGTCTTTTTTCTAACTTTAATTAGAGGCAGCATGTTGTATAGAGAGCTTGGACTTTAAAAGACCCAAATTTGAATCCTAGATTTACTAGTTGATTAACCTCTCAAAGCTTCAGATTCTTCATCTGTAAAGATAAAGTCATAAATCTCTGAGGATTAAATGAAGTAATGTAAAAACCAGCTAGCAGAAAGTATGGGAAGATGAAAAAGTCCTGTGGATAGATGGTGGTGATAGTTATACAAAAGTGTGAATGTGCTTCATGCCACTGAATTGTAACTAAAAATGGCTTAAGTGGTAAATTTTATGTAATGTTATACCACAAAAAAACTCACCTATCATATGTAGGCACTTAGTATATTCTGATTTTCCCTTGCCTTTGGAAATTAAGTTTTCTTTTAATTCTTAGTATTTTTCCTCAAAAAATGTCATGTAGCTGGATATTTTTCATAAAACTATCTTAAATTGTATTCATGATTTAAAATAGTGTTTACATTTTGACTACCCCTTCATTCAGCCATACTTAGACCTATTCTTATATGGGTTATTCTGCCTCCAAGATCTTGAAATAAGAGCTTCCCGTTTCTCACCACAACCTCTATCTCATCTATAGCTATCACTCTTGAGTGTGCTTTGTGACCTCATTTTGACCTCCTGTCTCTACCTTAGCTCTGTTCTAGGTTGGCCAGACCCTCATTAAATTAGCTTTCTTGTGCACAATGGTCAGCAGTTATAGTATTGTCCTTCCAAACAATCCCAGATTCTTTATCCTTAACCTTCTACCACGCCCAGCTTATCCTAAGCTTCAGTCATCCTTTTTTTCTTTGCTTGGGTTCCTGAACTTTATTGGGTAAAGTTCTCACACACTTTAGGTAAGCTGTCTCATTTAGCTTTTTAGTGCTTTACATAAGCTGTGTCATTTAATTCAGTCCTTACAAGATCCCTGGGAAATATTGTTACCCATTTCATGGATGATGGAACTGAGGCTCACAGAATTTAGTGACTCACCTGGAACACTTGGCTCATATATAGAGATTTGAGATTTAAACCGAAGTCTGTCTGGTACCAAAGCCTACTCTCTGTGCATTTCTCTGGCCTGGTTACAGTTTATTCTGTGTAGTCTGAATTGTGTGCTCCCATTTTTTTTCTTTGTTTCTTATTGACTATCTGATACGTTCAAATCTTTTCTTCTGTCTTTTTAAGATTTTTAATTTATTTATTCACGGGAGACACAGACAGAGATGCAGAGACATAGGCAGAGAAGGAAGCAGGCTCCCCGCAGGGAGTCCAGTGTGGGACTCATCCCAGGACCATGGGATCACGACCTGAGCCAAAGGCAGACGCTCAACTGCTGAGCCACCCAGGTGTCCCAAATCATAGTAGATGATTTAACCTACTGCCTAACTGAAAGGATTGAGCACATTCAGCTGAATCTCCACTATTTTCTTCTTATCTTCTCTCATTTCTCTGCCTCATTGCTTATACAGTACTTTTCTGTGTTCCTGGTTCTTTTCTCCCTGAGGCTTGCTTCATGATTTATCCCTGTTTCTTCCTTTTTCAAGCTCTCCTTTCATACTGATTTTTTTTCTTCTACCTTAAAAAGGTTTTGGGGGGGAGGACAGAATCCTGAAAAATATCCATTAGATTTAGCATTTCTCTGTTAACTGGTGATCTTAGTGAGAGCCATCTCAATAGAGTAATGCATAAAGATTCCAGGAGGTAGGGATCCCTGGGTGGCGCAGCGGTTTGGCGCCTGCCTTTGGCCCAGGGCGCGATCCTGGAGACCCGGGATCGAATCCCATGTCGGGCTCCTGGTGCATGGAGCCTGCTACTCCCTCTGGCTGTGTCTCTGCCTCTCTCTCTCTCTCTGTGACTATCATAAATAAAAATTAAAAAAGAACACTTCTTATAAAAAAAAAAAAAAGATTCCAGGAGGTAGAGAGTTGATGACTGAATAGGAGATGTGGAATTGAAAAGTAGTGCAGACTTTAAAGAAAGCTTACAATGAAAAATGAGGGGGACTGCATGGTTGAAGGACAGGGTTGGTTGATTTTTTTCTAAAGATAGACTTAAATATGATAACATCCTAAAAGGAAAGAGAAAAAAGGGAGAGGTTTATGGAGTAAAACCTCAGATCCATAGCGTTAGCTTTTATAATACAAAATGTTGATCTTTATAGGTCCAACTGAATCTGAGGCTTTTCTTCATTCACTCAACAAGAAGTTTTTATTTCTTCCCTAATTTCTTGTAGCAGCTCATGTATCTCATGATACAAGTATGATACTTACCACATACTCTCTTGAATGATGCGAAATGTAGTTGAGCCCTTTGTCTTAGTTTGATTCCTTGCTTTACTAGTCACTGTGTGACTTTCCACAGATTACTGATCCTTTAAGTACTCGTCTTTTTATCTGTAACGTGATGATAATAGTAGTAGATTCTTAGGAGGATTAATATTTGTAAAGCTCTAAAAACAGGCATTTTCTTCCTACTAAATTGTAACGTCCTTAAGAATAAGAACTTAGTCTTTTTTTTTTAAGATTTTATTTATTCATTCATTCATGAGAGACAGAGAGAGAGAGAGAGAGGCAGAGACACAGGCAGAGGGAGAAGCAGGCTCCATGCAGGGAGCCCAATTTGGGACTCTATCCCGGGACCCCAGGACCATGCCCTGGGCCGAAGGCAGGTGCCAAACCACTGAGCCACCCAGGGATCCCCAAGAACTTAGTCTATATATTACTTAGTATACCCAGCATAATTCATATATATAATAGTACAGAATTTTATTTTTGAAGGAATTTGGAGGAATGATAGAATATACTCTTGCTTTTGCAGGTTAGCTGTTGAGTATAAGAATCCAATTGAGGATCATTGTCTACACATATTTTCTTCCCTATAGTGATACTCAGATCTCAGTGTAGGACCAAATGCCAGACAGCTGCAAGGTACTGAATCTTGATAATTTTAGCCAAGAAGACTTGGGTGGGGATGTGGGATAGGAAAAATGAGAGAACTACAAGTCAAAGTGGGAGGATGTAGTCAGCAGGCAATAAAACTCTCTGTTGTGAAAGTTAGCATATTATTTAGGCCAAAAAAGCTCTTAATGGGAGTTATAAATATCCCCTGGAGCAGTCAAGGCTGGCTAGTCACCATCCAAGTAGTGTCCTTGGCCTTGAGGAACACCAAACCGAGATAGCTTCCATGACTAGAGTTTTAGTGAGTGGGAAGAAGTAGGGTAAACAGGGTAATTTGGGTGATTGGGAAAGGATATGCCTCAACTGGCTGAGGGACTAAGGAAGAAACAAAAATAGATTACATTTTTACTCTCAGGAAGCTCACTGCCCATTGCCTTATTTTGCCTTTCCTTCTAAATTTTTTATTATTGGTCTTGGGGAATTCCTGAACTACAAGGGGAATCTCTCAAACAGGGATGACAAATACTGGTTTCATCCCATATGCCTCCTGATGTGTGTACTGAGAAGGAATTTAATGGGAAAGAGTGCCTTGATCAGTTAGTAGTGCCTCCCTTACTTGAGAGGATTGATAGAACCCATTTCCTGCAGTGCCTCTTATGCTTAAGACTGAACGAAAGACGAATAGATTATCTAGATAATATTATATAATTGATGTTGTGATCTTTAATTATATAGAAAAATACTTGCAACTTTGACATTTTTTGATTGACAGCCTTTCAGTTTCATAATTCAAATGACCTCTGGTTCCATCTATCCATTTAGCTTGACTTTTTCTAATTGAAAGTTTTTTGCAGTGCCTTCATTGCAACCCTATTTCATCCTTTAAAAGGGTTTAATACTCAGTGCCGGGGATCCCTGGGTGGCTCAGTGGTTTAGCGCCTGCCTTTGGCCCAGGGCGCGATCCTGGAGTCCCGGGATCGAGTCCTGCGTCGGGCTCTCGGCAGGGAGCCTGCTTCTCCCTCCTCCTGTGTCTCTGCCCCTCCCCTTCCCTCTATGTCTATCATAAATCAATCAATCAATCAATCAATCAATCTTTAAAAAAAATACTCAGTGCCTTAGCTTCTCTTTCATGTACACCTAGTTTCTTATGTTTACTTCTTTTTTCTCTTAATAGACTTTATTTTTCAGAGCAATTATAGCTTCATAGCAAAATGGAAAGGAAGGTACAGAGATTTCCCACATACCCCTTAACCTCATCCATGTATAGTTTCTCCCATTATCAGCACCCTCCACCACATTGTACATTTGTTTCCACTGATGGGCCTATATTAACACATCATTATCACCCAAAGCCCATAGTTTACATTAGGGTTCGCTCTACGCTTTATATATATCCTGTGGCTTTGGACAAATATATAATGATTTGTATCCACCATTACAGTATAATACAGAGTAGTTTTAGTACTAAAAATCCTATGTGCTCCACTTATTCATCTCCCACCCTCTATAACCCCTGATCTTTTTACTATCTCCATAGTTTATCTTTCCCAGAATGTCTTATAGTTGGAATTATACAGTATTTGGCCTTTTCAGGGTGGCATATTTCACTTAGTAATATGCATTTAAGTTTCTTCCATGTCTTTTCCTAGCTTGATGATGGCTCATTTCTTATTCTTTTTTTTTTTAAGATTTTATTTATTCATAAAAGACCTAGAGAGAGAGAGAGAGAGAGAGAGAGAGAGAGGCAGAGCAGGCAGAGGGAGAACCAGGCTCCACGCAGGGAGCCTGATATGGGACTGATCCTGGGTCTCCAGGATCACGCCCTGAGCTGAAGGCAGGTGAGCCATCCAGGGATCCCCTCTTATTGGCTCTTAATAGTATTCTAGTCTCTGAATTTACTGAATTTATTTAACCATTCACCTACTGAAGGACATCTTGGCTGCTTCTAAGTTTTGGCAGATAGTAATAGAGCTGCAATAAACATCCATGAGCAGGATTTTGTGTAGATGTAAGTTTTTGGCTCCTTTGGGTGAATACTGAGGAGTAAGAGTTCTGGATTGTATACTAAGAGTATATTTAGTTTTTAAAGAAATCACCAAACTGTATTTCAAAGTGATTGTACCATTTTGCCTTCCCATCAGCAATGAATTAGAGTTCTCTTACTCCAAATGCTCACCACCATGTGGTGTTGTCAGTGTTCTGGATTTTAGCTATTCTAATAAGTATATAATGGTATCTGATTGTTGTTTTAATTTGCATTTTGCCAAAGGCAGATGATTTAGAGCATCTTTTTATATGCTTATTTGCCATCCTTATATCTTCTTTGATGAGGTGTCTGTTATGGTTTTTGATTCATTTTTATTGAATGGCTTTCTTACTGAATTTTAACAGTTATTTAATATTTTGGATAATAGTCTTTTGCAAATATTTTCTCCTAATTTGTGGTTTTTCTTTTTGTCTTGACAATATCGTTCACAAAGCAGAAATTATTAAGTTAATGAAACCTGGCTTATCAATTTTTTCTTTCATGGATTGTGTTTTTGGTGTCCTATGCAAAAGGTCATTTAAGTTTTCTCCTATGTTATCTTGTAGAAGTTTTATAGTTCTGTGTTTTGTATTTGGTCTATGATCCATTTTGAGTTAGTTTTTGTGAAGGGTGTCAGTCTTTGTCTTGATTCACTTTTTTGTATGATAATACCCAGATGTTCAATACCATTTGTTGAAAAGATGGTTTTCTCGTTGTATTGCTTTTGCTTCTTTGTCAAAGATCAATTGACTATATTCATGTGGACCTATTTCTGGGTTCTCTGTTATGTTCCAATGACCTATTTGTCTCTGGCCACTGCCACACTATCTCATTACTGTAGCTTTATAGTAAGTCTTGAAATTAGGTAATGTCAGTCCTCCAACTTTGTTCCTTCAATATCATGTTAGCTATTTGGAGTCCTTTGCCTCCCCGGAAACTTTATTTTTTTTTTAAGATATTTATATATTTATTTGAGAGAGAGAAAGAGAGAGCATGAGCAGGGAGAACAGGCAAAGGGAAAGGGAAAGCAGACTCCTTGCTGAGCAGGGAGCCTGATGTGGGACTTGATCCCAGGACCCTGGGATCATGACCTTAGCAGAAGGTAGACACTTAACTGACTGAGCCACCCAGGTGCCCTCCCCCAAAACTCTAGACTCAGTGTATTGATATCTCCAAAATAACTTGCCAGGATTTTGATTGGGATTGCATTGAATCTGTAGATCAAATTGAGAAGAACTGACATCTTGACAATATGGAGTCTTCCTGTTGATGAACGTGGAATATCACTCCTTTTTTTGGGGAGGGGGGTTCTTCTTTGTATATTTTTACTTTTGTTTAATATGTTTTTGTAATCTTTAGAAGGTACTTTTTCTGAGTCACTTCAGAAGTATTTTATAGAGTTTTCCTGTCCTCTTGGATTCACTTGCTATTATATTTGTTCCTTTTTATATTGGCTTTCTAAGAGCTTTTTCCTCCCCCTTTTAAATATCTATGATGCCCAGCCAAATGTGACTTCTGCTGTTGTACAACAGAAGTGTTCCTAGAATTAAATTAAATCATCTTATCTACGTAGTCCATATCCATACTACAATACAACTGCTTTCTCAGAAATTAGAGCAAAAATTTTTATTGACTATAAAAGTGAAATAGAAGAGCATTATAATAGATAACCTCTGCCCTCAAGGAGCTTGTAGTTCGGGATCCCTGGGTGGCGCAGTGGTTCGGCGCCTGCCTTTGGCCCAGGGCGCGATCCTGGAGACCCAGGATCGAATCCCACATCAGGCTCCCGGTGCATGGAGCCTGCTTCTCCCTCTGCCTATGTCTCTGCCTCTCTCTCTCTCTCTCTCTCTCTCTGTGACTATCATAAATAAATAATAAAAAATAAAAAAATATTTAAAAAAAAGGAGCTTGTAGTTCATTAAGAGACCACACTTAAATATATGAAAAGTAAGACATTCAGATAATAATTCTAGTATTAAGTCATAGAGGAGTACCTCAATATATATTAATTGAGTGGATAATACTGACTCTGGAATTTACTGATACTGAACGAAGTGATTTACTTAGGTTAGTCAGGAAAACCTTATTGGGCTCATGGAAATTGAACTTACTCCTGAAGTATGAATACATTTTGGATAAGAGAGATTAATCCAGATTTCTTACAGATGAGGTTCATAATACTTTGTCCTTCGATTTTTTTTTCTTAAAAAAAAAAAAACTTTAAGTAAACTATTTCCTTTTATATTTTCTATCCAATATAGTTATAACAAACACTTGAAAATGTTTCACATAAAAAAAAAGTTTCACATAGCATTTACCTTCAGTTTTCTATTGCTGTGTTTTGTCACAGGCATCCTGATTTTCAGTTACTACAGGAAGGACAAAGGTATGGTTGAATCAGTATTACTTACCTTCTATATATTCATGTTAATAGAAACATTAAGAGTAAACCAGGTGATATGAGCTCTTGGACTTCCTGTGTTGATGCATTATGTAAGTGCCCATTTTAGCCCACACAAAGAAATATTTGCCTTGTACAGCTTTTTCTTTTGTGATAGTAAGATGATGTGTTTGATCTGTATGATTTATTGTACAGCTGTTCCTACCAAGGATTGGTAATTGAACCTGTTGAAATATGACACAAACACAGCTTCCATCTGAGACACTGTGCTTCTTTGTCAACTATATTGTGCCAATTATATTTGTCGAAAGGTTTTTATAGGTTTTAGAGGATTTCAAAGCTTAATATATCATTTGTTATTTGAAAGAGTGTCTAAAGCATTAATAGAAATTTCAAGTTGTGATATTTTCTTTTTTGTGTGTGTGTGATATTTTCTAAACTGTCCTTGTGGTGTTGTTGCCCAACCATAACCATCTCTCAAAGCACATTCTTTTATTTTTTATCAGGACAAATTTTCCTGGTTCTTAGTTACTACCTAGCACATGGAATTAAGCGCATGTGAAAGATATTTATTGATATGTCTTTTTAATTTATAGCTTTAAAGTAATATAGAAAAATATAATTACCTTAAAATTCCAAGGTAAAGTATGAAACATGAAGGTCAAATTGTTCTAATTTGTTGAAATTATACTGCTTCAAATATAGGAGACAGTCCCATGGCTATATAGGCTAGATCCTAACTGAAAAAATGAAATCTAATACTGAACAAACTTGTCATTGTCATCTTTTCTTTATTCCCATCCACAACCTTACTTTCATCTGTTTTTCTTTTTTATACTTCTACCTAGCATGCATTATTTTATTTCATTTTATTATTTAGTCATTTAAAAAATAAATAGCCCTTTTAGGGAACAATTTTAGGTTTACAGAAAAATTCCCTGGAAAGTAGAAAGTTTCAGTATACCCTCTCACCATTCCTCTGCCCCAATTTGACCCAGAATCCTTGTCCTAATCTTTTAAAGTTTTGATATGTGCATTTGCTTGAAAGTAGCTGCTCACCTGTCATTGAATATCTCAAGTTTGTATAGACAGAGCTACTTTTTTCCTTCACTCTTTCACAATTCTTAATCTATTTTAAGCCTAATTGAAAATTGAAGGAACATAGTCAAAGGGATACTGTTTTTTTATTGTTAGCATTCTGTTTTAACTCTGGGTTTTCAAATATATCTTTCATAAATAAATGTTAAATTGTCAACTCTATTTTCTGCTGGGACTTTATTGTGTTTTTTATTCTAATCTATGGAATAGTCTGTATTGGAAAATTCTTTTTCCAATTTTTATCATGTTATCTTCTGAAACCTAAGCAGAGTTTCTATAATATATTTTTGTTTTTTGACAAAGCAAGAGTGAAGTTTTCAAAAGAAAACCTTTTTTTTGTTTAAACAAAAAGATACATAAAATAGTCACAAATACAACAGGCAGAAATCAAAATTACTAGAATGAAATTACAAAGCCTTTTTTTCCTTTTTGCTATACTCTTAACACTTTTCTTTTATTATTAAAGATTTTATTTATTTATTCGTGAGAGCCACAGAAAGACAGAGACAGAGACAGAGACAGGCAGAGGGAGAAGCAGGCTCCATGCAGGGAGCCCAATGTCGGACTCGATCCCAGAACTCCAGGATCACGCTCTGGGCCAAAGGCAGATGCTCAACCACTGAGCCGCCCACGCGTCCCACACTTTTTAAGTAATGGGGAAAAAGACGAAGATGGTACAATTAGATCAAATAAGATGTAGAGAAATCATAGATTTATAGCAGTCTTTGGAAATGTGTGGATATGTGTGTGTGTGTGTGTGTGTGTACATACCTGTAAGACTTTGCCTAGGGAGTACAAATTTTACCTTGAGAGTTACAATATATAAATGCCATGGGACATTTGCTTTTCCATTATAGTTATTTTATTTCTTTTTTTCTACAGTGGCCATTCTGGAAAGGAAGTACAGCTATGCACTAAGGCCATTAAAACATCAGATATTGACAATCCTGGCCATTTTGAGAAGCATTATGAATCTGGTTCTTCCAGCTCTCATAGTGATAATAGCAGTGATAATGAACAAGACTTTGTTTCCTCCATTCTACCAGGAAACAGACCAACTGCAACGGGTATGAGTCCACAGCTGCACAAAAAAAGCATAATGAAAAAGAAAGCTGGTCAGAAAGCTAACTCCAAACATGAAGACAAAGAAGAGACGGTAATAGATGTCACTGAGCAGCTAGGCAAGTGCAGATTAGATAGTCATGGGAAGGCTGCTGCTTGTGAACTTCCTTTACAGAAAGTAAGTACTCAGATTTCTTCAAATAGTCCTTTGCAAGAAAAATTAGAAGCTACAGAAAATTCTGAAAATAAATACAGTAGTTCAAAAATAACTCTAGTAGGCATAAGTAAGAAAAGTGCTGAGCATTTTAAGAGAAAATTTGCCAAATCAAAGCAAGATTCTAGGCCAGCCTCTAGTTCAGTGCAGATGTGTCCTGAAGTTGCAAAAGCAAACTTACTTAAAGTCCTGAAGGAGACTTTGATTGAGTGGAAGACAGAAGAAACTTTGAGGTTTTTGTATGGCCAGAATTATGCTGCTTTGTGTCTGAAACTTTCTTCAGCCCCTCTGGTTAAAGAAGAAGAACTTGATGAAGATGACATACACTCTGACCTAGATAGGCATTTCCCTGCCTTTCAGGAATCTCAGAACAGCTTGGATGAGTCTTTACCTTTTAGGGCCTCAGATACAGCCATTAAACCACTACCAAGTTATGAGAACTTGAAAAAAGAAACTGAAACATTAAATCTGAGGATAAGGGAGTTTTATAGAGGACAATATGTTTTGAGTGAAGAAACCATCAAATCACAAGACTCAGAAGAGGTATGTCTTAAAGATGATAAGTTTTCTGTGCTGCTAGCATATGGGGCACTCACCATAGCAAATCTTGAAAGGGGAATAATATTGAAGAGATAATTGTTAAATTTTCAGAAGATTGGTTTAGTTCAGTTTTTTGGTTTAAAATGCCATCTCCGGGCAGCCCTGGTGGCCCAGCAGTTTAATGCCACCTTCAGCCCAGAATGTGATCCTGGAGATCTGGGATCGAGTCCCACGTCAGGTTCCCTGCATGGAGCCTGCTTCTCTCTCTGCCTGTGTCTCTGCCTCTGTGTGTGTATGTGTGTGTCTGTCATGAAAAAATAAAATAAATTAAATAAATAAATAAATAAATAAATAAATAAATAAATAAGCAAGCCATCGCCAATATTGGAAATACTATTTTCCAAATAATTTGAAATTTGCCCCCAGAAAATTCCACAAATATGTAGTATTTTTCTCTAATGTAGAAATAGCCTAGAATTGTGGGACAAAGTTTTCTTTAAAACCTAGTTCTTTATATAATATGTAGACTCTCTGAAGGGGTTTTTTTTTTTTCTTTCCTACCAACAAATATTCTTTGTATTCTTTCAAATTTCTGCAAGGGTATGTATCTTTGTATTTTCCAGTGAGACTATATGTAGTGGAGTAGACTTACTCGTTGAATGGTAAAGTATTTATCTGGATATTTGGCAAGCATGCCCATTCAGAATAATACAAATGAAAATATAGTAAAGGAGACATATTGGGAAATAATGGACACGAAAGAGCACATCAGACCTAGATTGTAATATCTGTTCTTATTTACTAGCTGTATGAAAAGTTGGTCTCTTGAGTCTGAGTCTGTAAATGGGATTATAAAAATCACTTCAATTGTGTTATTAGACGGTATTCATAAGTTGTATAGTAAGCTTGGAGAAACCTTGCTCTCTAGTCACTCAGCTGCATAAAACTACATTATCATTTGTTTTATCATTTTTGTGCTGTAAGCTTTAAACAGGAAAAATTATATAAGAAAGAAAATTGAGGGCAGCCCCGGTGGTGCAGCGGTTTAGCGCCGCCTGCAGCCCGGGGTGTGATCCTGGAGACCAGGATCGAGTCCTGTATCGGGCTTCCTGCATGGAGCCTGCTTCTGCCTCTGCCTGTGTCTCTGCCTCTCTCTTCACTCTCTCTGAATGAATAGATAAATAAATCTTTAAAAAAAAAAAAAAAGAAAGAAAGAAAGAAAATTGACTATTCCTCTTTTGCATAACATTTTTAAATGTTTTCATTGAAGTATAATGCAGGTAGTAAGTGTACAACTCACTGAATTATCAAAAAGGAACACATCCTTGTAATCATTACCCAGGCCAAGAAATCTGAGTACAACGAAAGCCCCACTATGTCATTCCTAATTATTACCTCTTTCCAAAATGAATAACCATTATAACAACATGGATTAGTTTTGCCAATTTTGAACTATAGTAAATTTACATAATAAATATTCTTTGGCTTCCTGTTTATTTCACGTAACTTTATGTTCATGAGTCATTTGGGTTGTTCATGTGGCTGAAGTTCATTCTTTCATTGTTGCATGGTATTTCATGGAAATATGCCACAATTTATTCATATTAATGAGTATTTATTTAGGCTTTTCCAGTTTAGGGCTGTAGTGTTATGAACTTCTTGTCTATGTCTCTCTTCTAAGGTATATGCATTTCTCTTGAGTGTGTATCTAGGACTGGAATTTTGGAGTCATGATGTGTGTGTATATGCAACTATACTGGATGATGCCAGTTTTCCAAAGTGGTTTTGCCATTTTATGTACCACTACCACTCTATGAGGTTTCCAGGACTCCACATCCTTCACTAATACTTGACCTTGTTAATTTTCACCATTTCAGTGGTATTGCTTTTTGGTTATAAGACATTTCTCAGATAATTAAGGAGTTGAGCACTGTTTCATTTGCTTTTTGACCGTTTGGCATGTCACTTTTGTTAAGTGTCTTTTCAGGTCCTTTTCCCATTTATCTGTTGGAATATCTAGGTAATTTTTTTCTTACTGATTTTGTAGGAATTTTTTATTCAGTATTCAAACCCATTTTTAGTTGTGTGTTTTGCAGATCTTATCTTCTATTTTGAGATTTGCCTTTTCACTTGCATTAATGATACCTTGGGTCCAGTTTATTAGTTATTCCCTTTAGTGACTTCTTTAGAAATCTTTGTTTAGCCCAGTTTATTTCATCTTCTAGATTGTTTTTCCTTTCATATTTAGATCTGCAGTTCCCCTGGAATTGATTTTATGATGAGGAGTATGGGTCAGATTTCATTGTTTTCCTTTGGGGAAATGTATATATTAAAGTTTGAGAAGCACTCTTGATTGGGGGGAAGGAGTGTTGCTCACTCCATTAGTTACTGAAAGAGGTGGGACAGGTAGATCAAAAATCTGTCACTATAATTATAGATTAATTATTTCTACTTTCAGTTTAGTGAATTTTACTTTTAATATTTTGGACCATGTTATATGGTATTAAAAAAAGATTATGTCTTCCTAGTAAACTAAACCTCAGTATTATGGAGTGACCTTTCTTTACATTTATGATTTTTTTTCTTAGAGTCTACTTTGCTGGCATTAGCATTCTTTTATTAGTATTTTCAGGACTGTCTTTTTTTTTTTTACTTAAGCTGATAATTGTTTGTTTTTATGTGGAGAATGTAGTCTGTTTACATTCAGTGTCAATTTTTATGTATTTGGATTTAAATCTACCATCTCACTCATTGCTTTCTGCTTGTCCCATCTGTTCTATGTTCCTCTTTCTTTTCCTTTCTTTGAATTAATATTATTTCATTGTTTACCCTCTATTAGCTTTTTTTTATACTTCATTTTGCTAATCAGTAAGTATAATCTTTAAAGACTAAAACCTGAATTAACTGAATCATTATAAAAGTCCAAAATAAGTTAATTTTTTGCTTCCTGGACAGTTAGTACCTTAGAACTTTAATTCCACTTACCCTCTCTGTGCTTATGTGCTCTTGTCTATTTTTATTCTCTCTATATTTTAAATTCTGTAAGATGATTTATAACCAATATTCACTTGGAGTTATCCACTTAATTACCCTTCCGTTGTGGTTCATTCCTTCCTGCATCTCTATTCTTTCATCTGGGATCATTTGCCCTGGGCCTAAGAATATCCTTTATTTTGATTAGTGGAGTTTACTATGAATTTTTCAGTGTTCATCAGAAAATTCTTTATTTTACTTTCACTTTTGAAAGATTTTTCTTGGTATTTCTTTTTTTTTTAATTTTTTTTATTGGAGTTCAATTTGCCAACACAAAGCATAACTGGGTATTTAATTCTAGGTTAGCAGTTTTTTTCAGGTCATTGAAAATATTTCTGTCTTTTGGCTTCCATTTATTTGTCTCATAGCTGAAAATACTGTTTTTCTTCCATTAGCCACTTTAAAGACCATTTTTGTCTTTGCTTACCATTAATTTTAGAATGCTTAGGTGTGATTATAATTGTATTTATTATTTTGACTGTTATAATACTTGAATCTTGACTAGGTTTCTCTCGTCAGTTTTGGAATATTCTCAATTATTATTGTTATAAATACTGCTGTCTCATTCTTCCTTTCCTCTGTCTGGTACTCCAATTGCAGACATGTTAGTCTTTTTCTATCTTTTGTGCTTTATATCATGTGTGTATGTGGGTGTTGGTTGTGACTGTGCTTTGTTCTGAGTATTTTCAAAATCAGTATTCTCTCTTCAGTCATTTATATTATTAAATATAGCCATTGAGTTCTCACTTTTGAATACTATATTTGTCAGTTTGAGAATTTTCATTTGATTCTTTTGTATAGTTAACAGTTCTCTGCAGAAATTTTTGGTCTCTTCATTTTTCTTAGAATATATCAACATAGCTAATTTTTAAAAGATTTCATTTGAGAGAGAGAGACGGTTAGAGAGATCATGAGTAGGGGAGAAGGGTGGAGGGAGAAGCAGGGAGCCAAATGCAAGACTCGATCCCAGGACCCTGGGGTCATGACCTAAGCTGAAGGAGACACTTAACCAACTGAGCCACCCGGGCACCCTCAACATAGCTATTTTAACTAAAGTTGATAACAACATTATCTGGATTCCCCGGAGGCCTGTTTTCTGTGGGCTGATGTTTGAGATTTTGACCATATTGTCTTGTTTTCTTATTGTTTTATTATATGGCAAACATTGTATACTATAAATTACAGATAACTCGAGGCCCAAGCTGATGTTATCTTCCTCTACAACAGATATATGTTTGCATTGGGCAGATGATTTGTAGCAGTCCCAAATCGCTTAATCAGATCAGGGATTAAGATGATTTGAAACTGGACTACAATCCCTATAAGAGCCAGTCTGTTTCCTATTTATTCCTAGTTCTATAGTGTGGTTTTTCTAAGTCAAGCTTGGAGGGGAGGGTTGCCAGTACTCCTTCCTTCTTGGTATTCCCCAATTGTTAATGCTTATTAGAAAAACAATGCTCAGGTTCTCAGTATCTGAATTGCTTCTTCTGGAATTAGTCACTGTCCTCTCTGGAATTACCTTCTTTAGAATCTTTGGCCTTAATTCTTTACTGCCTTGTTAGTTCTCTGATGTTTTCAAACAAATGTGGGTATTTTCCCAGTGTTTTTTCAGTTCTCAGCAGGAGGGATGGTTTGAATTATCTTGTCTACCATTTCTAGAAATGGAATTCCCCGTTCTCTCTCTCTCTCTCTCTATATATATATATGTATACATATATATACACACACACAAACATATATGTAGTATTTGCTAACTTTAATCTCAAAAACATTTGTATAGCATTTAGTAGTTTACAAAGTTCTTTTGTATACATTTTCTCGTTTAATAAAGTATTATTATCCCTTTATATAGATGAGAAACATTCTCAAAAGCAGGCATATGACTCAAGTTCACATCAACCTAATGACTGAACCAATGCTCAAATTTAAATCTTCTAATAATTCTCAAGCCTAGTTTTTTAGTCTACCATAGCCCAGGTGTGACCTTTTGTGTTTTAATGTTTATTGTCCTTATCAAAGAAGAATGTAAATTTATGATTTTGCTTTGTTTTGTTTAAAAATGTGATTCAGCATGATCCCACCTTTCCACTGATAGATTCAAGTTCTCAAAACCAGATTAGAAAACGCATCGTACTGGAAAAGTTGAGTAAAGTGTAAGTATATAATTGTCCACTTTAAAATATTTAAAATTAACTTGGTATTTGTGGGTTCATAATTTATATTAATTTAAATTTTAATTTTTTAAAAAAGAGAGGCAGAGACATAAACAGAGGGAGAAACAGGCTCCCCATGCAGGACTCGATTCCAGGAGTCCAGGATCACGCCCTGAGCTGAAGACAGACACTCAACCACTGAGCCACCCAGGCGTCCCTTTATTAATTTTTATTCCTGAATCTTGAACAGTTTGAAAAATATGTGAAAAGTTTACATGGATGTCTTTACTGAGAAATTGAGATTTTTAAGATATCCTGCCAAGGAAATACTGAAATTAAGTTTTGTATAGAAGACACAGAAGCACATAATAAAGAGGAAGGTTGAGATTATGGGAGTGGAAAACCAAACTATGTCACTTCCACTTAATAATCCAGTGAAGTCAGGGAAAAAATATCAAAGCTAGATCATTTAAATACTGATTTGTGGTATATGTGTCATATCGGTTTCACATGTGAATGAAACCTTATGAAGTTGTAATGGTCTGTTAACTCACTCTGCATACATATTTATAGAACCATTTCACACTCAGCAACTTAAGAGTTTTTGTTCAAGCCAACTTTGCACTTTAGTTTTAAACTTCCCGTGGTGGAAATTATTTTTCTTGTAATTAGCCCAGTCATAAATGACATTTAAAAATTGTAATCTTGGTTTGTCTTTCAAAAGAAGTTTGAAAATTTTTTTCTAGAGGTGTGAGGGCTGTCTTGAACTTTTCAATCTCTGTTTTCTTTCTTTAGAAAGAAAAAATGTAAAGGTGTTTAAATGTAAAGGTAGAAAAAATGTAAAGGTGTTTCCAGTCATTGTTAAAGATCTGCATGTAGGTTAGGGACACCTGGCTGGCTCAGTGGGTGGAACATGGGACTCATATTCTCACTAGGGTTGTGAGCTCAAGCCCCATGCTGAGTGTAGAGATTACTTTAAAATCTTAGAAGGGGGGGGGGGGGCTGTGCATATGGAGAAGTCTTAATTTTGTCATAGTTTAATGATAAACCATATCTTCTGAAAGCCTTAATATTTTGAGCAGCCTAAATGTTTTACATTTTAAATAACTGTTTAATATTTATTGAGTGCCTATTATGTTAGGCTTCTCATAGATAATCTATTATTTTGCCTTTTATATAGTCCTCAGACTTTGTTTCCATTTGATATTATTAGGTTAGAAAACAGTATAAGTCACCATATGTCTGATTCATAGGACAAGAAGATATCAATCCTAATTGTGGTTAAATAGGTTCTGAAAGTTAGGATGGATTATTGATACTTGTATATAATCAATAGATAGGGATTTATTGGAACATAGTTTTCTAGACTTTTTATCTAATGAAAGACCCAGTTTTAAATTTAAGACCACATAGTTATGCCATTAAAGGAATTCTGTTCCTTCTGGGTTTTGTTTGCAACAGAAGATGCCAGAAGTTGCATGCCAGAAGACTGAATTTATTGATAATAGCTCAAGAACTAAATTTGAGAAGAGGTGGGATAACTTATAGAAACACAAAGAACACTAAATATAAAATAATTATTGACATAAAGGGTTTCGGGGTTTTTTTGTTATTTATGAAAACAATTTTTCTCATTATAAAAGTAAGACATTTTGTGGTTTCTGATTGGAACAAACCAGTTGTAAACAGACATTTTTTTTAGATAATTAAAATGAAATATGTGCTGGGTATTAGATGATATTAAGGAATTGTTAATTTGGTTGGCTATGATCATTTTATTGTGATTATGTAAGAAAATGCCCTTGCATTTAGAAATAAATAAATGTTTAGGAGTCAAATGATGCAATGTCAGGGATTTACTTTAAAATATTACTGGCAAAAAAAGTAAAGAAGAAAGGAAAAGTAATAAGTGTAACAAAATATTGGGAAGTTGAGTGTGGAAATATATGTTTGGGGATATTGCTATTTTCTCTGTTTGAAATATATCTGAAGCTTTATAATAAGTTTTAAAAAGTAATACATGATTATTGCAGAAGATTTAGGCAGTACAAAATGGTTTAAAGACGGAAGTGAAGATCACTGGTAATCCCACTGAACAGTAACGACTATTAACATTTTTATGTTTATCCCTGATACGTGTATATGTGGTGTGTGTGTATATTCATTCCTTTTGGTTCTCTCTGTTATAATATAAACCTGGAAGGAATGAAACAAGTTTGAAATATAGTTTTTATCATATACAGTGTCATTATACATAAGTTTTTATAAAAATGAGACCACGCTACATATGCATTTTTCACTTAACACTTATACCATGAATATCTTTCCACATTAAAAATGTGTACATTCACATTATCATTTGAAAGGTTGTATTATATTCCACTGCACGTACATATAATTTATTTAATGAATGACCTATTGGTGGACATTTGTTTGCATTTTTCACTACTAAAAATATTTTTGCAAAAAATAAAAAAATAAAAAATAAATATTTTTGCAATAATCATCTTTTTTATGTTTATCTGATTGTTTCTTTAGGATAAATTTTTTTCATAGTAAAACTGTTGGGTCAAGGAATATCCACATTTAAAATGTTAACATATATTGTCAAATTACTCTCTAGAAATATATCAGTCTTCCACCATAAGGATTTCATAAGGAAAAATAGGTCACACTCCTAAATTGTACCATTTGGGGGGTCTAATTCCTCTTGCTTTGTGTTCTTTGCATTTAGTCTAATATTTTAAAGTAAAGGTAAGAAAAACTAGATATAAGAATATAGATAGCAGCCAAAATAATATTTTTCAGTGCCTGACATTGTAGCATAGACTACAAAGTGGAATGTGGGGTAATTATGAAATGTATTCTAGTGAGTTCTCATCAGTCAGAACCTAACTTAACTACCTCTACCTAAGTGCCATTAGTACCTATGGAAAATCCAGACTTAGGCAAAACTCAAAGAGTATGTCTGTCTAATTAAATTATATTTTAAAAGAAATGTAACTTTTATTTTCAGAGTGCCTGGACTTTTGGGGCCTCTTCAAATCACATTAGGAGATATTTATACACAACTTAAAAATCTCGTCCGAACTTTCAGGTTGGTGTTAATACTATAATTTTCTTCTTGGTTATTTTGACTTCCTGTGATTGCCTTGCAGAATCCATAGGTAGACTGTGTTACCTAATGATCTATCATAGCCAGTAACTCAGAAAATGAGTGGGTAAGCCCTGGCCTGTTGCCATAGCCAACTGCTCCGTCCTAGGAAGTCCTGAGGGGGCTGGACTAATCAAAAGCATAGCTCCTGGCTGGGTTTTCCCACACTGTTGTTGAACATACTTGAATAAGCTTGTTCCAAGAGAAGCCAATAACTCGAGAGAAAAGGGTTTGGAAAAGAGAAAGGGAAAGATTTATTTTGGGTGCCGGCAGCCAGGGGATATGGCAGGCTTTAGCCATAACAACTAGTCTCTCCACCAGCAATATGGACCCCTAGAGTTTTATAAGGACAGGTTGGGCTTTGGGGGAGGAGAGAGGGGGGTGGCTGGGTGGTCCATGCAAGAAAGCAGGCAGGTAGCACATAATCATGGTGGGTCAGGGTCATTATGTGGCCAGCCCACATTTGTGGGCAGGGAAGGACATCTGTGAGGTGTAGTCTTCTAGGCATTCCTTTGCTATCAGGGCTTTTCTGGTCAGGCAGTTTGGATGTTCTGGATGGATCATTGTAAAACACCTTCATCAGTGCCTCAAGAAAGTAAGAAGTAAACACAATGGGGCAGCTTGGGTGGCTCAGCGGTTTAGCACCACCTTCGGCCCAGGTTGTGATGCTAGAGACCTGGGATCCAGTCCCATGTCAGCTCCCTGCATGGAGCCTGCTTCTCCCTCTCCCTCTGCCTGTGTGTGTCTCTGCCTCTCTCTCTCATGAATAAATAAATAAAATCTGGGGATCCCTGGGTGGCTCAGCGGTTCGTCGCCTGCCTTTGGCCCAGGGCGCAATTCTGGAGTCCTGGGATCGAGTCCCATGTCGGGCTCTTGACATGGAGCCCGCTTCTCCCTCTGCCTGTGTCTCTGCCTCTCTCTCTCTCTCTTTATGTCTATCATGCATAAATAAATAAAATCTTTTAAAAATAAATAAATAAATAAATAAATGAAACACAGTGGGTTTTATTTTTTTTTCACAATGGGTTTTAATTAAAATATGAGTTTTGTTTTTTTTTTTTAAGATTTTATTTATTTATTCATGAGAGACACAGAGAGAGGCAGAATTCAGAGAAGCAGGGAGCCTGACGTGGGACTCGATCCGGGTCTCCAGGATCAGGCCCTGGGCTGAAGGCGGCGCTAAACCGCTGAGCCACCCAGGCTGCCCCAAAATATGAGTTATGTTAAGCAATCTTATCTAGTTCTAGTTTTAATTGTTGGGGTCTGTAGTTGAGCAAGAAGTTTTTCCAACAGAGGAATGAAAAAAGTGACTTAACCTTCATCGTCTTAGATCTAAGAATAGTGTTGTTTTCTCCTCCAGTAAACATTATCTTTTACTAAATGCAACATTTTATTTGCTCAGGCCTTAATATAGTTATTTTTTGATAGTTTATAGAATAGCCTAAAGTGATGTCTCAGACACAAAGGTGGTTAGCCAATAACATATTGAATCTTAGTAAATTAGTAGATATAGATCAGATGACCAGCACTGTGCTGCTGGCAAAAGAAGCATTATGCCCACCCTCAAAGAGGAAACCTGTTAGAAGTTGAGCACAGTGAACAGTACAAAACAATGGGTAATTTAATACTGAGTTTTTTTAAAGCGTAGGTATAAAGAAAGGAAGAAAAGCGAATATCAGTTGTAAAACAGAGCAGTTGGGATTGTTCTAAAACTGTCAAGGTAAAAATATTCACACCAGCTAAAACTGTGTTCTGTACCAAGAAGCATAAGGATAGGCCTCTAAATACTCTATAGGAAGAGGTGCACCAAATACACATTTTGGCCCAATCCCGGTGACCAAATACTAAAATCAGTACTTGCCTATGGCTAAAACTAAATAGAACCAACATCAAACAAACTTCTGGAGTGAAAGACTCATTTCATCCAATAAATATGGATGGTTTATTGTTGACAGTAGTAATAATATTTTAAAAGTTTAAAATTATAATACAGAAATAATTACTTGACATTGTTACCTGTTAGATTTGAAGTCACTGTACTATATATCAGTAATATCAAATAACCATTCACTTTCAACTAACACATTTAAAAAATCACTAACCTTTTTGTGTGCCACAAAGTGATTCAGGAAACCGTTTTTTAATAAAATATGTACTAGAAGGATCTAGGATTGATAGTTTAGACAAATTCACCTTCATCTTCTGAACAGGACCATTTGTACCACTTTATGTTTAAATATTTAGCCTTTGTAGACTCAAGACTACAGGAGTTGTTTTAAGACATTCTTGTAGGGTCTTTGGTTGTGAAGTTGGACTAAACAGAATGTTTGGGGTGTCTCAATTTAGTTTTAACATTTTTATCATTTTGATTAGAGATTGTATTGAGATTATTGTATATCTATTTACATAATGTAGATATTTTTTCAACTCAGGATATTTTGAAGTGACATTGTGTCATCATCACAAGATTCTAAGAATTCCCCAGTAGGCCATTTTCTTGAAAGATTTATAACAAATGACAATAAATAAGTAAAATTTAAATGGAGCTCTTAAAGCTGTTAAAGAACAAAAATTTAGTCAAGTCAGTTTTTGAAGATCTAATTGGCTTTATTCAGTAATTAATGAATTAGGCAACATTCATCTAACATCTAGGAGAATGCTTGGAAGGGTTGTACAAAATAGAAGGTATTTATTTGTAGGCAGAAATGGGACTAGACAAGGAAGTTATTAGAAAAAAAGAAAAAAATGTTTCAAGCAAGGTTACCTTCCCTTAGAGGAAAAGGCAGGGGGTCTTACCTTGCAGATTACCTCCTTAATGGTGATCAGGAAATTCCAGACTGATGGATTTAAAACTTCACTCCTGGGAGAGGCTGAAACGACAGTTTAAATTAGGTGTTAAATCTTGGTGGGTCTTAGCATAAGGAACTCCCATTTTGGTTTTTTTGTTTTGTTTTGTTTTGTTTTTTTAAAGATTTTATTTACTTATGAGAGAGAGAGAGAGAGAGAGAGGCAGAGACACAGGCAGAGGGAGAAGCAGGCTCCAAGCAGGAAGCCTGACGTGGGACTTGATCCCCCTAGTCTCCAGGATCACACTCTGGGCAGAAGGCAGCGGTGGCAAACCGCTGAGCCACCTGGGCTGCCCGGAACTTCTATTTTGGGGCTGATTGACCCGTTTTAACAGTGGTTATTTTCTTTAATGTTATAAATGCTAGTACATAATATAGTTCTGCAAAGATCGAATTACAATAGAATCTAATCTCTATTATCTGTCTTAACATTATTTGAATATAAACATTTTTCCAAGATAAACAGCATTCTCAAGAAAGTAATCTATTTAATGTATTTACTGTTTATATTAACTGTTGATCTGTTTTGCTAAATAATTAAAAAATTTTACTAATTGTTTTATACATTAAATTAAAGGTTTTCACAGGCGTGATTGATTCCTGCAGCATTTTGTTTTTCTGACTGACAAAAGCACAGAAGGACATTTTTACTTCATCTAGAATGTTTAGATTTGAAAGTGAATATTCAGATAATAACAGTAAATCTGAATGACAGGATTGTTCTAATTACTGAGATTGTTACCTGTATTGGATATCATGGAAACTAGGCAACCACAGATCATTGATCACATACAAATATAAGCAACCTGATGTTAATTATTTTTTAAGTCTTTACTCTTTAGTATCTGCAGGTTAGAGTCTGTAGCTTTAATAAAAATTGCTCAAATTGGCTTTTCTGCTTTTTAGGAAAATGTCAATTATTTAGAGTACAGAATTACCTCTGGTAGGATAACTCCTGTCTTCAGAATCAGGACAGGACAACTTCAAGAGGTATATGACTATTTGGTGGCTAGAGCCACAAACAGAAATAGACTTTCTACATGAAAGTCTCTAAAAAAAAAAAAAGCCTTATTGATGACCGTGACTAGTGTTGAGAGATCTTTTCAATCAGTACTAGCAATGGAAAAGAATTGACATAAATAACCATATCCTTCCCTTTGAAATGATAATCAATATTAGGAACTTGTAAAACAGTGATTCTTCAACCAGTTGTGCATCAGAATTACCTGGGGAGCTTTTAACAACTACAGATGCCTGGCTCCACCCCTAGTTTGGTTAGGTTGGGCCCAGACCTCAGTATTCTTTAAAAGCCCCCAAGGTGATTCTAATGTGCAGCCAGAGTTCAGAGCCTATTAGAACATACATATAAAGCAGCTTTTTCAGCTCTTTGAAGAATCTTTCCCCTGTGAATAGAGCTGTCCTTTCCACTGAATTGAATCACAGTCATTTATCCAGAATGTTACTTTGATTTACCTGCCATAGCAGTTCCATCAGAAGTTGCTTGGTAAAGATTCACTGTCATCAGTTTGGGTCAAGATATTTTTTTTAATATTTTTTTTATTTATTTATTCATGAGAGACAGAGAGAGAGAGGGAGAGAGGCAAAGACACAGGCAAAGGGAGAAGCAGTCTCCATGCAGGGAGCCTGATGTGGGACTCGATCCTGGGACTCCAGGATCACGCCCTGGGCTGAAGGCAGATGCCAAACCACTGAGCCACCCAGAGATCCCTCAAGATATTTTTCTAAATCTGATTTGAATTAAAATTCTATTTTGACACAAGAAGATCTTGTGTTTATCCCAGTGCCTAGAAGAGTAGTATAGAGCAGGCACTCAGTACATATTTTGCTGGATGAGTAAATGAATTTAAATTTGTCTTAACTTTGGGAAATTTGAGTATAGTAGAAAAATAATTTCTTTAAAAAAAAGAAAAGGAATTTTTTTAACTTGTCCACATTTTGTTTTACATGCTTACCCTTTGACCTTTTCTGATTGTGTGCTAGACTCTGTTTTAGTTGCTAAAGACAAAGCAGTGAACAAAACTGACAAAAATTCCTTCATTCATGGAACTATTCTAATACAAAGGATATGTAAAAATTTTAAACAATATATGTATTATCATTATGTGATGATATGTCCTTTCCCCTTTCTCAATTCATTCTCTTCATTTTCTCCTCAAAAGCTGGGAAAGGGATTGGTACTGAAGAGGGAGGTAGTTGTGCTTTTTTATCTGTGACCAGATAGGCTGGTCAGGGAAGACCTCATGGAGATGATGCCATTTGTAGAAAAGATCTAAAAGTTAGTGAGAGAGCAAGTCATGTTGTTATCTGAGAAACTATATTGGGTACAGCAGGCATGGTGTATTCATAAAATATTAGGGATGCTAGTGAGGCTGAAGAAATGAGCAGATGCAAAGGTACAAAAAGATATGGTCAGAGAAGTACAGGGCGAGGAGCAGGTTTGGTATAGATTATATAGGCCTTATAGCTATGTTCATTTTTCACTTTTACTCCAAATGAGATGGAGAGCAATTGTTTGATTTGGAACAGAAGAAAGACGTGATCTGACATACATTTTTAACAATGTCACTCTGCTAATTTGAGAATTACAGTAGATGGACAGAGGCAGGAAGACCATTTAGAATGCTGTCTTGGTAATCAGGCAAGAAATGATGGTGGACCAAGGTGAAAGCAGTGGAGGTAAGAAGTAATCAAATTCTGTTTTGACGGTAATATCATCAGGATTTGATGACCAGTTGGACATGGGACATCAAGAGAGCCAAGGTTAACCACAAGATTTTTGATCTGACCAACTGGATTCTGTAAGGATTGTGTGGCCATTCACTGAGGTGGACCTATCTGCAGGATGACCTGGTTTTGGGAAAAGATGAAGAGCTCAATTTTAGCTGTACTAAGTTTTAAGATGGCCATTATGTATTCAAGTGGAAATACATATCAAGGAAACCATTAGATCTAGAAGTCTGGAATTCAAGGAAAAGGCCCAGGCTAGAGATAGTTATAGCCCATAGTTATCTAATATTTACAGCTATGAAATTGGATAACAGCACCAAGGAAATGAGTATATATAGAGGAAAAGAGAGACCCAAGGGCAGAGGCTATGGATTTATCCAAAATCAGAAGGTCTAGGAAAGATTAAGGATGGGGCTGAGAAATGTCTGTTTATTTGGCAATATGGATATCTTTTGTACATTTAGTCCTCATAAGAACTCCTGTGAGGTGGGTAGTACCATTGTTCCTGTTTTATTGAATTTAAAAATAGTTCTTCAGCTATTGAAATGTGTTCCAAGTATGGCTAAGTGACAGATCTGAGTATCAAACCCACATGTCTGTCAGACTTTTTAACCACCATAGTGTAGTGCTTCCTTTTTTATGTCATCTAGGCTTTTTAAAATTTTGTAAAACATTTTAACTATGGGAAAATTCAGATTAGTATAATAAAGATACACATATTCTTCATTCAGAATTTTTTTTTTTTTTTTTATGATAGTCACACAGAGAGAGAGAGAGAGAGGCAGAGACACAGGCAGCGGGAGAAGCAGGCTCCATGCACCGGGAGCCCGACGTGGGATTCAATCCCGGGTCTCCAGGATCGCGCCCTGGGCCAAAGGCATACGCCAAACCGCTGCGCCACCCAGGGATCCCCTTCATTCAGAATTAATAGATATTATTATTTTGTAATATTTGATCCAGATGTATGTATTTTAATTAAAATAAGTCACTCATTTAGAAAAAAAATTAATGGAATGCCTACCTCATTCTGGGTATTTGGAATAAATAGGTGAAGAGAGGAGTTAAGATGGCAAGAGTAGTAGGGGGACCCTATGCTTGCCTCATCCCTCAAAGACAGCTAGATATCAAATCATTCTGAACACCCAAGGAATTGATCTGAAATAAATAGGTGAAAAACATACAGATTCCTGCCACAGGCAAAAACCAAAACAGATAATCAACAATACTGTGTTAGAAGGTGATAGTGGAGGGGTGCCTAGGTGGCACAGTCAGTGGAGTGTCGACTCTTGGTTTCAGCCTGGTCTGATCTCACAGTAGTGGGATCAAGCCCCATGCTGGGCTCCAGCTGCACGTTGGGTTCTGTGCTCAGCACGGAGTCTCCTTGTGTTTCTCTCTCCCTTTCCCCCTTCCGTCCTACACATACATACACACACACACACTCTCTCTCTCTCTCTGAAATAAGTAAAATAAATCTTTTCTTTTTTTAAAGGTGGTAACTGGAATAGGGAAAAAGATATATAGCTAGGTGAGGGAGCTGGGAACTTGGGGCTGGGAAATGGAAAGAAGTTTCCTTTTTTTTTTTTTTTTTTTTAAGATTTGAGAAAAAACATGCATGTGAACGGTGGGGAGGGGCAGAGGGAGAGAAAGGGAGAATCTCCAGCAGATTCCCCACGGAGCCTACACAGGACTCAATCTCAGCACCCTGAGCGAAAATCAGGAGTTGGACATTTAACAAACTGAGCCACACAGGTGCCTCCTGAAGTTTCACTTTTTAATATGATGGTCCAGACAGGCCTTATTGTGAAAGTGACAAGAAAACTTAATTTGGGAAGATAGTTTCAGGCAATAGAATTGCCAGTGCAAAGGCCCTGACATGAATTCCCCTTTGTTCCCTTTCACAGTCCATTCTCCTTTTCTCCCCCAGAAGCAACTGGTAACTGAATTTAATAAATATCTTTCTATTCTGCGTTTTTATTCTTCTACTCATAGGTGTATCCAGAAATAATACTGAGTCTTGTCTGTTCTTGAGTTACATAAATAATGTGATACCATACTTGCTCTCTTTCATTCAAATTATGATGAGCAAAATATGTAAGTCTAGTTCATTCATCATTTTTGACAGCTCTTTAGTATTCTATAATAATGCCACAACTTCTTATTTTTCCCATTACAAGCGTATTAACTATCTTTATACATATTTCCTTAAACATAATTGAGATTTTGGTTAGGGTTTATGTCTAGAAGTGAAATAGTTCAGCTATTCATATGTATTTCAGCTTTATCAGATGTTGCCAAATTGTTTGATTGCTCAATCAAGTGTGTTAAAAATACTATTTCTTCATATTCTCACCAGCCTTTGCTATTATCAATATTTTATTTTTGCCAATGTGATGGAATGAATTGCTTTTTTACTAGTTTTCCAGATTACTGGTGAAATTGCACACTCATCCAAATGTTTCCTGGTGAATTTAAGCTCTTTTTTTTTTTTTTAATTTTTTTTTTAAACTCTTTATTGAAATGCTGACGACCATTTCCTCCTCTGTAAATTACCTGCTTATTTCCTTTGTCTATTTGTTTATTGGTTGGGTTTTTTTTAAGACAATTTTTTAAGAGCAGTTTCAGGTTTATAGCAAAATTGAGAAAAAGGTGCAGAGTTTTCCTATAATACTCCTTGCCCCCACACATGCATAGCTTCTCCCATTAGCTACACTCCCAGCCAGAGTTATACATTTGTTGCAGTTGATGAACCTACATTGATAATATCATCATCACCGAGGGTCCATAGTTTACATTAGAGTTCACTCTTGGTATTATATAATCTCTGGCTTTGAATGAGTATATGACATATGTCCATCATTATAGTATCATAGGGTATTTTCACTGCCCTAAAGCACCTCTGTGCTCTATTTGTCTACTTCTCACTCCCACCCCCATTTCACAACTCCTGGCAACCACTGATCTTTTTTTTTTTTTTTTTTTTTTTTTTTCTTTTTTTTTTCTTTTTTTTTTTTTTTTTTTTTTCCACTGATCTTTTAATTATCTCCATAGTTTTACCTTTTTCCGAATGTCATATAGTTGGAATTACACAGTATGAAGCCTTTTCAGACTGGCTTCTTTCACTTAATTAATATACATATAAAGTATCTTCACATCTTTTTGCAGTTTGATAGCACGTATCTTTAGGGCTGAATAATATTCCATTATTTGGATGTACCACAGCCTACTTTTTCATTCACCTACTGAAGTACATTTTAGTTGCTTCCAAGTTTTGGAAGTTGTAAATGGAGCTGCTATAAACATCTGTGTGCAGATTTTTTATAGCCAAGTTGTTGACTCCTTTGGGTAAATACCAAGGAACATGATTGCCAATCAGATGGTGGAGTAGGTTTAGTTTTATAAGAAAGCACCACACTCTTCCAAAGTTGCTATACCATTTTGAATTCCCATCAGCAATGAATGAGAGTTCCTCTTGCTCCACATCCCTGCTACAGAGCCACACATTTGACCAATGTGATAATGATGTCAATGTAGGTTCATCAGTTATAGCAAATGTATGACTCTGATGGAGGGATTTTGGTTCAGGATTTTGGCCATCGTAATTGGTGTATAGCATTATCTTACTATTGTTTTATTTATTTTTTTAAATTTTTATTTATTTATGATAGTCACACACACAGAGAGAGAGAGAGAGAGGCAGAGACACAGGCAGAGGGAGAAGCAGGCTCCATGCACCGGGAGCCCGATGTGGGATTCGATCCCAGGTCTCCAGGATCGCGCCCTGGGCCAAAGGCAGGCGCCAAACGCTGCGCCACCCAGGGATCCCTCACTATTGTTTTAAATTGCAGTTCCGTTATGAGATACAATGTGGAGCATCTTTTCATGTGCTTATTTGTCATTTAACTTTGATGAGATGTCTCTTATGGCGTTTGGCTCATTTTTTAATTGGGCTATTTGTTTACCTGTTGTTAAATTTTAAGTATTCTTTGTCTATTTTGCATAACAGTCCTTTATCAGATATTATTGGCTAGGCTTTTTTTCTTACTGATTTTATTTCGTGGGATTCAATCCCCAGGTCTCCAGGATCGCGCCCTGGGCCAAAGGCAGGCGCCAAACGCTGCGCCACCCAGGGATCCCCTTCATTCAGAATTAATAGATATTATTATTTTTAAAGATTTTATTTATTCATGAGAGACAGAGAGAGAGAGAGAGAGAGAGAGAGAGAGAGAGAGAGAGAGAGAGAGAGAGAGAGAGAGAGGCAGAGACACAGGCAGAGGGAGAAGCAGGCTCCATGCACCGGGAGCCCGACGTGGGATTCAATCCCCAGGTCTCCAGGATCGCGCCCTGGGCCAAAGGCATACGCCAAACCGCTGCGCCACCCAGGGATCCCCTTCATTCAGAATTAATAGATATTATTATTTTGTAATATTTGATCCAATGTATGTATTTTAATTAAAATAAGTCACTCATTTAGAAAAAAAATTAATGGAATGCCTACCTCATTCTGGTATTTGGAATAAATAGGTGAAGAGAGGAGTTAAGATGGCAAGAGTAGTAGGGGGACCCCTATGCTTGCCTCATCCTCAAAGACAGCTAGATATCAAATCATTCTGAACACCCAAGGAATTGATCTGAAATAAATAGGTGAAAAACATACAGATTCCTGCCACAGGCAAAAACCAAAACAGATAATCAACAATACTGTGTTAGAAGGTGATAGTGGAGGTGCCTAGGTGGCACAGTCAGTGGAGTGTCGACTCTTGGTTTCAGCCTGGTCTGATCTCACAGTATGGGCATACAAGCCCCATGCTGGGCTCCAGCTGCACGTTGGGTTCTGTGCTCAGCACGGAGTCTCCTTGTGTTTCTCTCTCCCTTTCCCCCTTCCGTCCTACACATACATACACACACACACACTCTCTCTCTCTCTGAAATAAGTAAAATAAATCTTTTCTTTTTTTAAAGGTGGTAACTGGAATAGGGAAAAAGATATATAGCTAGGTGAGGGAGCTGGGGAAACTTGGGGCTGGGAAATGGAAAGAAGTTTCCTTTTTTTTTTTTTTTCTTTTTTTTTTTTTTTTATGATAGTCACACACACAGAGAGAGAGAGAGAGGCAGAGACACAGGCAGAGGGAGAAGCAGGCTCCATGCACCGGGAGCCCGACGTGGGATTCAATCCCCAGGTCTCCAGGATCGCGCCCTGGGCCAAAGGCATACGCCAAACCGCTGCGCCACCCAGGGATCCCCTTCATTCAGAATTAATAGATATTATTATTTTTAAAGATTTTATTTATTCATGACAGATAGAAAGAGAGAGAGGCAGAGACACAGGCAGAGGGAGAAGCAGGCTCCATGCACCGGGAGCCCGACGTGGGATTCAATCCCCAGGTCTCCAGGATCGCGCCCTGGGCCAAAGGCAGGCGCCAAACGCTGCGCCACCCAGGGATCCCCTTCATTCAGAATTAATAGATATTATTATTTTTAAAGATTTTATTTATTCATGACAGATAGAAAGAGAGAGAGGCAGAGACACAGGCAGAGGAGAAGCAGGCTCCATGCACCGGGAGCCCGACGTGGGATTCAATCCCCAGGTCTCCAGGATCGCGCCCTGGGCCAAAGGCATACGCCAAACCGCTGCGCCACCCAGGGATCCCCTTCATTCAGAATTAATAGATATTATTATTTTGTAATATTTGATCCAATGTATGTATTTTAATTAAAATAAGTCACTCATTTAGAAAAAAAATTAATGGAATGCCTACCTCATTCTGGTATTTGGAATAAATAGGTGAAGAGAGGAGTTAAGATGGCAAGAGTAGTAGGGGGACCCCTATGCTTGCCTCATCCTCAAAGACAGCTAGATATCAAATCATTCTGAACACCCAAGGAATTGATCTGAAATAAATAGGTGAAAAACATACAGATTCCTGCCACAGGCAAAAACCAAAACAGATAATCAACAATACTGTGTTAGAAGGTGATAGTGGAGGTGCCTAGGTGGCACAGTCAGTGGAGTGTCGACTCTTGGTTTCAGCCTGGTCTGATCTCACATAGTGGGATCTTCAAATTTATTATCATTAACAGCTTTGGGAAAGTTTTATTTTCCAAAGTAATAAACATTTTTAAAATCAAACAGTTGTAAAGGAACTTAAAGTACAAGTTACTACACAAGCATATATAAAAATTTTACATTTAATACTCATTCACCTTTGAAGAAATCACTAGTGGTTTCTAAAACTGTCTTTCAGTAGGGTTAAAACCATCTAGTAAGTGTAGTGTTTTTCAGCTTGAATTGCAAGTCTTCTTTTGAAGGCCATTCATTGCTGCATTACTGTTGCTACTCAGTGCTTGTTAGGTCATTGAAGCCCATAGGACACTAAATACTTACTGGACACTCACAGGTCAAGAAGTGTTATGAGCCAACCTCAAAGCATCTCCAGCCCTGCTTTCTCTTTCTTTGATATTTCTTTAGTCTGACATGTTACTCTGGCTTCACTGTCCCAAGGAAGGCTGTGCTGGGAGGCATTAGAGTAGGCTTCAATGAGCCAGCATCTGTGTCACCCAACCAGATACAACTCACATGATTCATTAAATCAGAACACAGAAAATAACTTTACTTGAATGCCATCATATAAATTTTTTATCAACCATAAGAACAAATCTTTTGTCATTTCTACTATTCAGTGTTCCAGTTGAATTGGTTATTTGTGAAACAGATCTTATTAATTTTTTAGAAAGTTCTTTCCATTTTATGAAATTTGTAAATATTTTGGTCACTGGCAAAAAAAAAAAAATATATCAGTATCTCTGCTCACCCACCATATCCTATGCCTGCCAATAAACCCTCATAGATAACTGTTTAACTGTACTTCTGCAATTCATTATACTAAAGAGGAAGTAACTTTTTTGGTTGACAAGTCACAGGCCTGGGCTAAGCAGTAATCTCAGAATCTTGCTTTCTAAGCCAGTAACTGGAAGTATTATCTTAATGAGCAGCTGTTTACTTAGGACACATGTTAGGTCCTGCTTTTTTTTACATCAAACTCTTGACACATCTTCTCCAAAATGTATAGCAAGGAACAAATAACATACAAAAAATAAAATTTCAAATGATTATTCCACACAAAAGTAAACCTCCAGTGTTTGATTTTAATTGAGGCCCCCATATGACACGAACTATTGGAGGCTTTGCTAATCCTTTTAGGCATTTTTTGACTTCCTTAATTTTGGATATAGTATAGAGAATTCTCCTATTTTGAGGGTCAATGACCAAAAAAATAATAACCTAATTGAAGTTAAGAAACAAACTGCCCACATCTTATTTGTATTGCACATTGCACTTATGTGGTCAGTCTTGAGGTAGCAGTAAACACTAACTAGTTTTGTCATCCACCTTGAATCCTTCTCTTTCATTACACATTAACCCCTAGCTAGATCTGCCCATCTTTCTCCTAGTCCTTGGTCCTTTTGATACCTGGACAACTAAAATCCCGTCCAGTTAGGGCTCTTCTTGCTTCTTTTAAAATCCTTGGTCACTAGACAAAGCAAGTCAGCTGAAACACTTTCTTCAGTGTTTGCCTTTCAAATATTATTTTCTCATAATCCTAACTTTTGCCATTGGCGCTCCTTGCATGTTATTCCTTATCTCTTCCATTCTGCATTTACACCTTCTGTACCTTCACTAGCTGGATCTCCTTATTCTTCAGTCACCAGCTTCTAAGAGTTTTGTCTTCTGTTCCAGTATTTATTTATTTCCCCTTTTCTCAGAAAGTCCCCTTTAGCTTTTCATATTTCTTCCCCCAAAGGAATCTCTGGCTCAATTCATAAGCCCTTTGGTTATCAGCCTTGTCCTTTTATTATCCTTTTAGAGTAAATATTACTTTATGAGATGGGCATAAAGTTAAAATACTTATCTATCATGTTAAATACTAATCCCATTGACTTCTCTGAAGTATAATTATACTTTATATTTGTACCCCTCTTTCTGCCCACTTACAGTTCACAATTACTTTTTGGGAAAGGCATTTTGTCTTTGGGAGAAGAAAAATCAGGCTTGAGGGCCAGCATTGGATAAAGAATCTTAAACACAGTGCAAAATATGAAGACCTTAGACATCCAAAGAGACATAAAAAGAGAAAGGAGGTAACATACACATATTTATGCAGCAGTAACCCCACTACACAGCCTTTTAATTTATTGCCATTAAGATTGAACGTAGGAATACATGGGTTTATCTTTTTTAAAAAATTATTATTCTGTAATTCGGGAAACCTTTGCATCTACTCTAAAGTTTCCAGTGGAATTTTTTTAGTCATTACTTCCAGATGTTTCTGGAATTTATGTTAGAAGTGAACTTCTTATAAATCTATAGCTAGGAAAAAGATTCTGATAGGCAGTTATCGTCACTGAAGATGAGTATAATAAGATGGTATGTTCAGTATTATTTTAACAATGGTACTGTTCTTTGTATATGAACATTATAAGATTTTGTTATTAGCACTTGTTTAATGTATAAAAGCTGTATCAAAATTCCTCTTGAGAACCACTTAAAAAAATATACATTTTGTTAGTATTTTTGCTAGGCTGGCTCCAGTCTAACTCTTGTTAGAGAGGGAAAAAACTCAATACTTTGAGCAAAACATGGTAGTCCAAAAAAATAAAAAAGGACTGGTTCTTGAATTTCCACATCTGTATTATTAAAAGTAAAAATAAGGTTTTTCTGTATCAAATCATCTTTTCTTCATAACTTCCCTTGCAGTTTCACAGATGTATTAACATTAGAAAAATTTAAACCACAATGTATAATCTGTCATTTATACTGATAGGAATTTTATTCTCATAAAATCTCAGGAAGGAATTGATCAAATTGAATTATACACTTCTTTGTGCACCCAATGAAATACATCTATCTATATATAAAAATACGTCATGACCTATTCCCATTTCATTTACATTTCTCCATATGATTTGAATGCCCAGTGTGACTGCAACATTTATGGATATTTATACTTTGTACTCAGACCTTAAATAGCTACCAAGGGCACACAAAAAGACCTTTTAAATCAGAGCCTAAACAGTATACATTTATTTAACAGTGAAGGAATTTCCCTTTAGTCCTTTCATGTTTATTTAATTAATGTTATAATTAGCAAAGACTCTGAAGAATTCCTTATGTAGAACATCTGTAATACTGATAATTGACCCAAAATTTTTTTGTTTTGTTTTAAGGATTTTATTTATTTGGGGTGGCAGTGGTTGGGGGGAGAGGGAGAAGCAGATTCCCCACTGAACAAAGAACCTGACTCCACTCCATCCCAGGACCTCAAGATCGTGACCTGAGCTGAAGGCAGACATTAAATCAACTGAGCTACCCAGGCGCCCCTTTTTTTGTTTTTTAATAAATCATTAGAAATGCAGTAAAGTAGCCTGGCAATTGGTGTTATTGCTTAAACACTTGCTTATAGTAATTTTTTAGCTTAGTTGAACTTTGTCAGACTTTACTCTTACATACTATATGTTGAAAATACAGAGTTGAATCTGATTTGCCCACAAAGTAATGCTCTAATATTAGCCTCTTTCCATAGTCTTGATGCCTGATTTTTCATAAAGATGTGTTTAAATATATAGACAGTCTGCTATAAATATGTTAGTGCCTGTATACTGTGTAAAGCTAATGTATTTATATAATTTTTGTGTTTATATACCAAATTAGCAAGCATAATTATTACATTACATTTTGTGATGCCTCCTTATAGTGTATCGTATTTGTTTACATATTCCTCATAATTCTCATCCTACTCCTAATATAGGAAAAGCAAAAACTGTAGAATTACTTTTCATCATAGTACTCAGTAGTTTCCTTGAGAATATTTTGACTGGTATTCTGAGAAGATTTTCTAGCCATAGAACATCCCCATTGGCTTGTTCCCTTTTCTCCTTTTCCTCTTCCCTTTGCTCTTAGTCTCCTTTGACCTCTTATTATACTTCATCCTGTAACACGTGAAGGGATTATGTAGATGTTGACTAAAAGCTGGAAACCTAGAGAAAGGTCCAGACTAGCAGCCAAAGAGAAGCCATATAGAAGGCTAGGGAGAAGCAGATTAACTGGCCTAATTTACTTTATGTACAACCCCACATGCCAGAACTGGGATTTCCTCATTGACTTTTTGTTATTTAAAACGTTAACTTGGGCAGCCCGGGGTGTGATCCTGGAGACCCCAGATCAGATCAAGTCCCATATTGGGCTCCCTGCATGGAGCCTGCTTCTCCCTCTGCTTGTGTCTCTCTGCCTCTGTCTTTCTCTCTGAATAATTAAAAAAAGGAGGGGAGGGGATCCCTGGGTAGCTCAGCGGTTTGACGCCTGCCTTTGGCCCAGGGTGCAATCCTGGAGTCCGGGGATCGAGTCCAGCGTCGGGCTCCCGCATGGAGCCTGCTTCTTCCTCTGTCTGTGTCTCTGTCTGTCTCTCTCTCTCTATCATGAATAAATTTAACAAAAAAAATTAAAAATCTTTAAAAAAAAAAAAAAGAAAGAAAACCTTAACTTTTCCACGTTAACCTTCGTAAATAGCCAGTGCTTTGCATTATGATACTTTGGTTAACTGTAGCATAGGAATTGAGTGCCTTATAGTGGGTAGCCTTGGAGAGGGGTAAGTGTCGTTTCATGGGAATGATTGGATTATCTAATGAAGGAGATGAATACTTAGAAGAGAAGGAAGAGAGTGACTTGTAGTTTAACATGGATATACTCTATTCCTAGTTTTACGCCCTTGATGTTCTCTAATGGAAAGCTTTCAAGATCATCTCACAAAATGTCTGCTTTCATTTTATTTATCTGAACTGTCTATTTCCAGTGAACTGTGGCCCACTTCCTAGGCAGAGACCATGCAATAGTTTATTCCCCCTAAAAGCTTTCAGTATACCCGTCGTTTAGGGAGTAGCATGTTAAGTCCTGAAAAATGGTATTTATACAAGCTCAACTTGACCATGATCACTGAACAAAAGCCTTCACTGGATATGGGCAGCCACTTTAGGTAACCATCATACAGATAGACACTCAGGAGAGTCAGTTCCCTAGGGTACCAGGCATGAATAGAAAAATGTGACTAAGGCTTTTTGCCTCAGCAGATTGTTTTTTTTAGCCCACTCATCACTAATTTCCTTAGAGAAGTTTGTGAGCATACCATGAAAAATAAGAGAAGGTTCCTTAGAAATTTATTGGTTTTCAGAAGCATTCTAAGGCCTTTCTTCTAACATTCCCAATTTGGTTCTGAGTAGTCTTGAGACCATAATGGAAGATCATTGAAATTTTTATTGAGATGTAAATTCACATAACATGAAATTCACCATTTTAAAGTGGACCATTCACTAGTTTTTAGTATATTCACTATATTTTGCAACTGTCACCACTGTCTGATTTCAGAACATTACCATCACCCTAAAAAAGAAACCTCATATCTGTTAGCTTAGTCCCAATGTCCTCTTCTTTCATTCCCTGGCAACCACTAATCTAATCTACTTTCTATCTCTATGAATTTACCTATTTTGAATATTTCATACAGGTGGGATTGTATAATGGCCTTTTGTGTCAGGTATATTTCACTTAACATGTTTCAAAGTTCATTAATGTTGTAGCACATAACTACTTCATTCCTTTTTATGTCTGAGTAATATTTCATTTTGTGGATATACCACATTTTATTTATCCATTAATCAACTGTTGAACATTTAGGTTGTTTCTACTTGTTGGCTCTTACGAACATTTGTGTACAAGTTTTGATGTGAATATGTTTCAGTTCTCTTACACATACCGAAAAGTAGGGTTACCATATGATGTTAACACTGTTTAATCTTTTGAGAAACTGCTAGCCTTTTTTCCAAGGTGGCTCACTATTTTAAATTTCCATTGGCCAAAACCACAATGAGGTACCACCTCACACCAGTGAGAATAGGGAAAATTAACAAGGCAGGAAACAACAAATGTTAGAGAGGATGTGAAGAACCTTCTTGCACTGTTGGTGGGAATGTGAACTGGTGCAGCCACCCTGGAAAACTGTGTGGAGGTTCCTCAAAGAGTTAAAAATAGACCTGCCCTACAACCCCGCAATTGCACTGCTGGGGATTTACCCCAAAGATACAGATGCAGTGAAACGCCGGGACACCTGCACCCCCGATGTTTATAGCAGCAATGTCCATAGTAGCCAAACTGTGGAAGGAGCCTTGATGTCCACTGAAAGATGAATGGATAAAGAAGATGTAGTTTATGTATACAATGGAATATTACTCAGTCATTAGAAACGACAAATACCCACCATTTGCTTTGACGTGGATGGAAGTGGAGGTTATTATGCTGAGTGAAGTAAGTCAGTCGGAGAAGGACAAACATTATATGGTCTCATTCATTTGGGGAATATAAAAAATAGTGAAAGGGAATAAAGGAGAAAGGAGAAAAAATGAGTGGGAAATATCAGAAAGGGAGACAGAACATGAGAGACTCTTAAATCTGGGAAACAAATAAAGGGTGGTGGAAAGGGAGGTGGGGTGGGGGTGACTGGGTGACAGGCACTGAGGGGGGCACTTGAGGGGATGAGCACTGGGTGTTATGCTATATGTTGGCAAATTGAACTCCAATTAAAAAAAAAAATTTCCACTGGCAATATATGAGGGCTCCATAGATTGAACAGTAGAGGTTTTCTCATATTCAGTAGTCATGTTGGAGACTTATATTTGCAGTTTTTCTAAAAGTTAAATATGCCTATTATGAGTGATTTTAGACCTTCATGGGCCTGTAATATCAATTTGTTATGTTCTAGGAATTTCTCCTTAATATGCAAAATGACTGCCTGTGACACCCTGCCCTTTCAGAAAGACCATAGTATTGAATTATAAGACCATATAAATTGAATGTCTGAAACATAACAGGTGTTATTTTCTTGGATTTCTAAATATCCATAAAATTCCTCTTTTTGTTTGTTTTTTCCTTGTGTAAATCTTGGATCTGTTTATCTTAACTATCACAGTATCATTGTCATTGTGAAGTTTAAGTATTTGTTTACTGAGTATTAATAGATTATTTCTAACCACCACCACCCCATACTTACTGCTGAGAGTTTACATACAAAAAATATATTTTTAAATTGAAGTAGCTTTACTCTGGGAATCCAGATATTTTTCTAAAATAAAAATAGTATTTAAATTTTTAACCAAAGCCAGTGGTTTTTTTTCCCCTCAGAATTCCTTGTATTTTTGATAATTTTATAATGTTAGTGTTTTTAACTACAAGTAACTGAAAGTCCTCAACTTCAGGCCACAGTACATCTTAAAGTCAC
This sequence comes from Vulpes lagopus, assembly GCF_018345385.1. Lineage (NCBI taxonomy): Eukaryota > Metazoa > Chordata > Mammalia > Carnivora > Canidae > Vulpes > Vulpes lagopus. The sequence continues at coordinate 145,569,833 of NC_054826.1, read as the reverse complement.
CAAGGATCCTCAGCAAAAGGATTTTCCCTTTAGCTTCCTCATTCCAAGCAGCAGCAGTGGCAGCATTGGTGAATGCAGGTAACAAGTAGCACTTGGCCCTTGCTAGTCACAGCCTCAATTTGAGGAGACAGTCTCTGTATCTGCCAGTGACATTTTCACATCCTGACTGAGCTCACTGAAAGGACAGGCCTGGGGAGTTTAGGAAGCTAGAGGCTTAAGGGCTTTGTCATACCCAGCTTCAGGGTTCTGCACCCTAAGAGTGAGATGATGGTTGCATACGGACACCTGGTTAGTTCCATTTCCATTTCAGTGCTAGAACAATGACAAAAATAGTTGGAGCCACTATCAACAATTATGAAGAAACTATTATGTTTCTTCAACAATTATGAAGCAACAATTATGAAGAAAAGCTTTTCCAACACTCCTCTACAAAGCTGCTCTTAGATCTGTCACAAGCAGGATTTAGATATAAAGTTTAAAGTCACTACAGCCCAGCCCTTTAAACAAACCTTGTGTAATATATCAGTACAAAGTGAGTTACAAAGAACTTGTTTGCTTTGAATTAGAAATATCAATGAAAAGCATCCCTGCTTCCTTATTAATAGGTAATCCTAAAGCACTAAATACAAACATTATCAGGGCATAAACCATCTGTTATAAGAAAAACATTTTTTTTATTTGGCTAGCATAGTCTTTTATAATCAAAGTTTTTATCTCCATTTCCTAGATAATAGTTATGAAGTAGGAAGCCCATAATGACATACTTCTTCATGCTACGTTCTTTTCTACTTTATTTTTCTTATAAATCCTTAATAGTGATAGCCTCATATGCCTCTTGATTTTGAGACTTTAGCTTTGTGCCTAGGATAAAACTAAATGCAATTTAAGTGCATGTAAATAATTGTTATTAATCATTACAATATTTTTATTAAATGTAATTCCCTTACCATCTAAACTACCATTAGCATGCAAGAGCCTCTTAAAACCCTAAATTCAGTCTTATTCTGGATTACATCTTGTTTTTTTCCTTTGCAATGGCACTATATCCTTACACAAGTTTCTTAACCTCATTTTGCATTATTTTCTTGTTGGCAAAATGAGTGGTTAGACTATATATCCAAGTTAAGTTAACTTAGTGTGATTTCAACTGTGAGATGTTATATATAAGAAGTTACTCGAACGCAGTATGTAAAAGGCTACTGACAATGAGGATGAGTATACTTAGCATAGAGAACAATTTAATTTTGTTGATAAAGAACCATGATGACTCTGCCCAAGTATTATTACTTAGTTATCTTAGTCATTAAGCTTGGCAAAGAAATGCATTGAATGATACAGCTAATCACTCTGTGGAAAGATTAGAGTACTCATTTAAGTCAAAGGAACACTCCTTTAAGATTCCTTTACTCTTTCTACTACAGACTGACATTATATTAGCTGACATTATGTTGCTCTCCACAAAGAGGAGGAACCTGCTCTGGATGCAAAAGGAAACAGTGGAGTGATTTAGTACCTCAGCATTCTACTTACAGTGGTGAAGAGCAAAATAAAATGTTCATTGATTTTTTTAATGGAAAAATATGTTTTAAAACTATTTTGCTTACAGAATCCTCACTACAATCTGTGGACCTTTTTTCCCTCTTCTGTTTTATTCTTTACATTTTATTCTGGGAATAGGGATGTCCAGAAAGGTGCTCATATGAATTATAGATTCTTTGTTCAGATCACATTAAAGGAAATTTTAAAGTGGTTCTAGAATAGTGTTTTCCTTTTTTACTTCCTACCTTTTTTTTTTCATTCATTGATGAGAAGATCTCAAGTGTTCGTTGATAAATCTTCTTTAAACTAGGTATGATAAGGCAACCTGAGTTTCTTCTCTGAGATAGCATCATCTTGTTGTTAGCTAAAGGATTGATAAGTACCTGAGTTATAGCTCTGATTTTTCTTCTAAAGAGTTGGTTTAGTATTTTTTTTGTCTCTAATCCATGACATGAAAATCAACATAAGTAGATCTATATATGCCAGAAAAGGAAATGAGACCACTCTGTTAAATCAGAATAGAAGCTGGTATCTACACAATAATTGAGAAGGTTCCAAATACTTAGAAATCTGAATTTAAAGATAGACAACAAATGTGTATTGAGCAGCTTCTACTGGTAAGACAGTATCTTAGGCACTGTGCAAGACACAAAAGTTAAAGCCTCTGCACTCAAAGACTTTACAGTCTGCTGGATGTTGTAGAAAGGGAGAGATGAATATGTGCACAGGTAACTATGGTAAAAAGTTAAATATATCAAGTGGCAAAAAAAGCACAGACTGTTGGGAGTTTGCTTCTTTTGCAAAGAAGCAAAAGATCTCAACTAGAAAGATGATTTAAAAAAAAAAAAAAAGAGTTTCACAGAAGTGGTGTTTGTGATGAGCCCAAAGGATAGAAAGGGTTTCAAGAAATAGGAATGAAAGGATGAGGGCATTGTAGGAAGTACCTGTGGCATGGACAAAAGCAAAAAGAAACGATTTAGTGAAGAATAAAAAATAACTGGAAAGAGCTGTTAGAAATTTGGGTCTACTGTAGAGTAAGATCCATTTGTGGCAGATAAACTTACTTCAGTGGACAGTGAAAGTCATTTAAGTTTTGAGCAGAGTACTGTCATGAAACCTGTGCTTTAGCTCTGATCCTGTCTTCCACCTGTTCTTCAAAAGCTTCTAACTGCTCTCAGAGAAAAACCTCTTATTGTGGGCTGTGTGGCCCTGCATAGTTATAGCCCCTTCTTCTCCAGCCTCCTCTCTCCTACCACCCTACCTTGTTCCCTTTTCCAGAACACTGACCTTCTCTCAGCCTTTCTCATCACACTCTCACCATAAGACATTGGTTGTTCCCTCTGTCCAAAATACTCTTCCTTCCTCTCTTCCTTTGGATAATTCCCCTTCATTTTTTAGAACCTAAGGAAACTTCCTCAAGAAATTTTTCTTAACTTCCCTGACTAAAATACATATCTTTATAAATAGGCTTTTATAATACTGTGCACTTATCTTTCCTATACTTGTCTTGTTTTCTGTTTTATATTTAATTGTATGATTACTTGATTAATGTCTGCCTCTCTCATTCAATTTGAAAATTTTAGGGGCTGGTTCTTTTTTTTTTTTTCTTTTTTTTTTTTTTAATTTTTATTTATTTATGATAGTCACACAGAGAGAGGGAGACGGAGAGAGGCAGAGACATAGGCAGAGGGAGAAGCAGGCTCCATGCACCGGGAGCCCGACGTGGGATTCGATCCCGGGTCTCCAGGATCGCGCCCCGGGCCAAAGGCAGGCGCTAAACCGCTACACCACCCAGGGATCCCATAGGGGCTGGTTCTTTATCTGATTTTATTCTCCATCATATACCCAGGACTTAGTATTGTGCCTAATTATAAATTTACAATAAATATCTGGCAATGAATGAATGAATGATTAATCACGGAACTGTCCTTTCTCTTTGTTGACTCCTTCCCTCCTGCCTCCAATTGCTTATTCATCTTTGAAGTTTCAAAAACAAATGGAGGGACACATGGGTGGCTCACCCATTGTCTGCCTTAGACTCAGGGCATGATCCCAGGTTCAGGATCATTCCTGCATCAAGCTCCCTGCAAGGAGCCTGCTCCTGCCTCTGCCTATGTCTCGGCCCCTATCATGAATAGATAAATAAAATCTTTAAAAAAAAAAAAAACAAAACTGTCCTTTGTCCTTAATCTCACTGACCCCCTCAGACTATACATCCATTCACTTAACAAACTTCTTAAAAAACTAGTCTGCTGTCAGTAATTCCAGTGCTTTTCATTAATCTCTTGCATTCTTATTCTTGCCCACACCATTTATGAAATTGATTTCTCAGAGACTCCAGTAGTGATAACCTCATTGACCAAAGAGCAATAAGGTAGTGAACTAAAATGATTACAACAAAAACTAAATGGGAGAGACCGATGGTAAGAGACATGATAGCTCCAGAATCTACAAGGTTTAGCAATGTGTGTGTGTGTGTTGGGGGTGGATAGGGAATAATAAATGATTTCAAAATACAGGCACACTTCATTTGATTATGCTTTACATATTGCTCTTTGAGGGTAATTGCATTTTTTACAGATTTAAGGTTTGTGCATTGAGTAAGTCTATCAGCGCATTTTCCAACAGCATTTGCTTACTTCAGGTCTCTGGCACATCTTGGTAATTTTTGCAATATTTTGAACTTTATTATTGTATTATGACCTGTGATCAGTGATCACAACTCACTGAAAACGCAGGTGATAGCATTTTAAATTCTTTTTAATTTGTTTGAAAGATTTTATTTATTTACTCATGAGAGACACAGAGAAGCAGAGACACAGGCAGAGGGAGAAGCAGGCTCCTCACAGGGAGCCTGATGCAGGACTTGATCCACGGACCTGGAATCATGCCCTGAGCCAAAGGCAGACGCTCAACCGCTGAGCCACTCAGGCATCCCTAAATTATTTTTAATTAAGGTGTATTCTTTTTTAATAGACTACAGCATAATGTAAACCTGACTTTTATATGTACTAGGAAACCAAAAAATTCATTCAACTTTATTATGATACTTTACTGCAGTGGTTTGGAACAAAACCCGTAATACCCCACAATATGACTGTATTAAGATAGATGACTAGGAAAATAGTGGTTCCTTTAGGGAAATGGGGTAGGAGGAACTAATTTTAGGAGATGGTGCATTTGGTTTAATGCTCTACAAGCACAGAGGCTATTCCTGTTCAGGAATAGGAAAGGTTTCAGGCAGATTATCCACTTGGGTGGTTTACCAGTAGGTAGTTGAATTGGAATTAAAGAATGGTAAGGGGGCTGCCCATGTCTAATGCCCAGACTCAGCCACCACTCAGCCCAGAATCAGGACAGCACCCCATTGTGGACCCTGAATGCCATCGGGAAGGCATTAATGCCCAGGGGCCATGATCCAGCTTGTTGGAAGGAAACTTAGGGACATCTGTAAGGAAGGACCTGAGGAGAAGCAGTAAAGGAAGACATTGTAGATCCTTTGGAGCCAAGGATTGGGACTGACTTGCAAGACCTCCACCAACTAGTGGTTTCCATAGCACACTCCTTTGCCAAGATTTTGGTGAATAGACTTTGACTATGCATTTTTTTCTTGGACATTGTTTTACTTGTTATCATGACTGTGCTTGCTGGATGCTTTTTCTTGTTCCATAAATGGGCACATTTATTGAGTTCACTCCTCTAACTTTGAAGTAGAAAGAAAATAGCCTGTTCAGGAGACTTAGGCACAATTGAGACCCAAGCCTTGGATGAAGAACTGCAACTATGAGAACCATGTGGAAGGGATATAAGTATCCCTCAGGAAGGACCCTGATGTCAATAAGCAAAGATGATCCTGGTAAAGTAATTCAGCTCTGAAGCTTACCTGATTAACTGTATAGTTCCTGTTCTTGGTTTCACATAAAGTAATTGCAAATTATTTTGTAACATTTTACATAAAAGTAAATGTACTTTAAAAAAAAATGGTAAGGGGGGACACCTGGCTAGCTCAGTCAAAAGAGCCCATGACTCTTGATCTCAGGGTCATGAGTTCAAGCCCCACAGTGGGTGGAGAGATTACTAAAATAAATAATTTTTTTTTTAAAAAAAGGTTAAGAAAAATGAGAGACCTAGATTTTTGAGTCAGCACTGAAATGATAACATGGCAGAGGTAGAGGGTGTTAAATACCAAGTCAAAATGAAAAAGAACTGTAGAACAGCTGCCTCCATGCCAAGGATGCCTGAGCACTACAAAAAAGCAGAAATAGGAGGAAAGTGGACATTTTTGAACATCAACCATGTGCAACACCACGCTAGATTCTTTACATGCATTATTTTATTTGATCTTCACAACCGTCTAAGGTCAATTGTGGTGTCCCACTTCCCAGAGGAAGAAACAGACTCTGGGGAGACTAGTACTTTTCCAAGATCACACCTAAGACTCAGACTCAGATGTCTAACTTCAAAATGTGTGCACTTTACTTGGCACAGTGTACTTGAGAAAGGTACATATTCCAACCAGAGCACTGCCAAGGAATCCAAAACAGTTATGAAAGTGGTAACTACCTTTCTGAGAACCTGGTATTTATCCTTTATTGAAAAGGGATGAGGACTGAAAAAGGCTGTGGCTTTAGCAATTAGGTGGTTGTAGGTGACCTTCAAGAAAGCAGGGTTTTTTTAGATGATAGACGTGGAGACCAGATTGCAAGGACTACTGCAGTAGACAATTTTGAAGGTACTAGATGTAGCACATGTTGACCATTCTTTCCATATAGTTGGCAGAAGAGGAAAGGGAAGTGATTATAACCCCATGTGACATGGTAAATCTTCAGAAGACTTATCAGGATAATGGAAGCTTGAGCTTATTAGTAGCAGGAGGCAAGGAAATGTTAGGTAGGGTACTTTTTGGGAGTACTGAAAAGACAGTGTAACTGACAGGATGCAGCCCATGAATAAACTGGGAATGTCATCAAAGGCAAATTTGCCTATTTTTCTTCTCTAACCTCTGTCCCCTACCTCTTTCCCACTGTTTCCTCCCCATGTTTCTCTCTCCTTGCCTTGAAGTATTATTTGCTAACATTTTCCCTTCCATACTTAATTTCAAAAGTGAATAAACCAATATATAAACCTTATATATTTCTTCTTCCAAAAATCTATGTTAGAATTACTGCTTTATTACTTGCGGTGATTAATTCTTACCCTCCTCCACTGCAGGTCACTGATCTGTCCTAGGAGAATTAACGTAAAGCAGCATTTCTAAGCTTGACCTATATATAGCCACTATGTTTAATTCTGGTGACTTTTTTTTCATACTTACGATTTTTACCTTCCCTGTCTTCTCATCTTTCATGACCCACAAATCATTCCTAGGGCCATGTGCATGTACTTCATATGTGTGTGTGTATGTGTGTGTTGCATATATATATATATATATATATATATATGCATGCACTTCATATGTATATATATATATATATATATATATATATATATATACACACACACATGTTACTACATGAAAATAAGAATGGAACTAGTACTATTTCATCTAGAAATTGTGTTTGGACAATGCATAAGCAGTACTAAACCAGAAAAGATGTCTACAGTAAGTGAGGTGAATTTGAAACTCTTTTCTTACCAAACATAATCACCTTCAGCCAAGGACATTGTGTAGATTATTTTTGTCTCCCAAGTGCCAAGCACTCTATCTGGTACTTAGTAAGCAAAGTAGTCGGTGAGTATTCATGGAATAAATCAAATGAATGAATGGGTAGGAAAGACTTGGATAAATTATTGTTGATGTTATGGACTTAAACATAGAATTGGTAGCACTGGTAAAATCGCTTTGCACAGGAAAAAACAAAAATCGTTGCTTACTATAATGAGTGAAAGGAAGGACAGTGACCCTGTGTCTCTGTAATGATTCATATTTTCCAGGGTGGGTATGGTCTGATAAAGGTGTGACTGGTTAGCCCAAAAAAAAATTGCTAATTTTAACTAAATCTAACATTGCTTTTTTGCAAATAGATTGTTATAAAATCTTTAATAAAATTAACGAAAAACACTTAAAACTAGATGTAAATGTCAGATTGTTTTTTAACTCCTATAATTATAAAATTAGTGAACATTTAAATTTTTTAAATGTTTCTTTGATTTAAAAACTTGATTCCAAATACTGCTTTTCTCTTACTTTCCGTGGACTTAATCTTTTATCCTCTGTGGACTGATAAAATAGAAGAATTAGTTAAAGAGCAGTTAATCACCATATGTGTTATAGTATTATACTGAATCTTTTATTTATCCAGTGCATCACAGACACAATTCTGGAGAATTCTTTTAAATGTTTTACATGTTGGTATTTGTTCATTGAATTGGAAGCATTTATCAAATATTAATGGGTCCTAATGGAAAATTTTACTCTAGAGGCAAACTCTTCCTTTAACTAGTTTTATGAATGTATTTTATTACCTAGCCTCACAAACTTTCATTCAAGTTTTAGGAAAAAAAATTATTATTCCCATGTGTATTGAGTGTTTATTCAATTTAACATCCTAATCGTCTAGTGTGTTTTTCCTCTGTTGTCTTTAAACATTTCCGTTTAGATTGTTTATTATAGAGACTTAACACCTTTTTAATATTCTTCCTGCCACTGACTTTTCTCATTCTGATAGTTCTAGTTAACTGTAAAGTCACATAGTTCTTAGAGGCAAAATTCAAATGCTTCCATTTTACTCCTTGTCTAAATATTCTTACAAAGCTTTAGAAAAGATTTTAATGCCAAAGGGTAAAACAAAGCTTGATATTCTTTTACTGCTGTTTGTGTTGTTCCACTGTCCATTCTGGATGAGGAATTTGAGAGTTGGCTTTCATTTTAGTACAGCTAGAAAAGGTATACTCTTGCCTTAGAAGATGACACATATCCAAATACACAAGGCTTAATACTGAAAATTCCAGTGGAGCAAAAGTACTTGGGAAACTACTGCAAACTGCATGGTGAACACCTATAATTTCTGTGGGAAGGAAATCATGTTATAGTAACTGAATTGCCTATACTATTTCAGAGTTCCATTTATTTACTGATTATTCTTTCCATTGAATCTTTCAGCCTTCACAGTATGATGTTGTTCCTCATATGGATGTTTTTAATTACAGTGAGTAGCAAATCAGCTGTACCAAAAAAATGTTTTGCAAGAACAAGGCAGTCGCCAGGTTATAACTAGTATTCTTAATGGTTTCACTGCAGAGAAGAATGTTGCTTATCTGAAAACTGAGATTTACACAACTTTCTCATGTTCCCAATTTCCAAAACTATAAAATTAAATGCCACTAATTTTCTGCAGTTAAGGTTATACATTAAGATACATGGTTATGCAGTTGAGTCTTGAATGATGTGGGGGCTAGAGCACTGACACCCCCCCCAGTCAAAAATCCACATATAATTTTTTACTCCCCCTAAACTTTACTAATAGCCTACTGTTGACTAGAAGCCTCACCAATAACATAAACAGTTGATTAACACATACTCTATATGTTATATGTATTACATACTGTATTACATATTACAATAAACTAACTTCTCAAGAAAATCATCAGAAAATACATTTCCAGTACTGTACTGTATATTTTTTTAAATCCATGTATAAATAGATCATGTAGTTCAAACCCATGTTGTTCAGGGATAATCTTCCCCCAAGGGAAAAAAAATGCCAATTTGGAAAAAAACTTCTTATATAACTGGAAGGAATATATAAACTCTTATATCTGAGATTACATTGAGAAAGTAGAGTCAGCAAATGTAGATTTCTCTGTCGAGAAACTTAATCAGAAGGGTAGGAGAGAGATTGAACAATTTGTTTTGAAAAGACATTTAAGAATGCAAATAGCTTATGGAGAAGGAGCCAGTAAAGAAAAATAATCTGAAATTGAAAATGAAATGGAGGGGTAGTTATATACCATGGAACAGGGTCCCAGGGGAGGCACAAAGAAATGGGACCATGGTCACAGGCAGATGGAATAGCTTGAAGAAGAGAGAACAGCTACATTGTCTGAGACTGGAAGAAAGTAAGTGAAGAATAATGTGGCTATACATAAGTTTGTAAGTAGAAGGGAAAGATTTTCAAATCATGCCTGACAACTTCATTTTTCATGGAGTAGGATATGAAGTTGTGCTCTAAGAGTAAAGAGATTGTGGTTGGGTAGAGAGTGAAAATACTGGTAACAGAGTAGTCATTAAGAGGCTCTGGAAAACGCTCTAACCCAGGGCCAGAGAATATTGCCAAGTGACCCTGTGTGCCCAGAGGAGGCCAGAGATCATGGATTTGTAACGGTGGCGATCTTCCTCCCATTCCCCTATCCCAGGGGTTTCCAACCATCCTGCCATAGGTGTAGAGAAAGCAGATTGTAGCATTGATCTCAGCTTGTAGTTGTCATGACTAGGAAAGCTAAGACAAGCAAGAGATTCAGAGGAGTGCTGGTGAGAGATTAGTTCAAGAAATAAGCACAAATATAATTGGTAAAGGATAATGGAGTTATCTTAGGAAGGAAATTAGTTATCCCAATCAAACATTTCTTGTGTCTTTCTCCTCAAAGTTGTACCTTCAGCTCCGACATTTCTCTTAGATAGCAGACAAAACTTTTTTGAGAGGGAGATGCATCTCCATTTGGATATTCCTCAGACAATTCAGTCTCAGATCTGAGGTTGAGTTCATCTTTGAAAAGACTCCTATTTCTTTTGGTGACATTTCCCTCTTTCTAATTACCCAGAGTTGAAAGCCAATTTGTTGGTGCTTCTCTTGTCCTTAGCCTCCCTATCTAGTCAATGCAAAGTCCTGCCTTTGTAACTTCTCTTACCCAGTGGTATGTCTACTTTCCCAGCGAGGCTAACTTACATTAGGCTTTTCATTACTTGCCTAGACTGCTGCAATTAGAGTGTTCCCAAACAGGTCTCCTTTCTATGTGTCTCTTCCTTCAACTAGTCCATCCTTCCTCCAGCTTTAACGATAATCTCACTAAAGCTTAACCCTGAGTAGGGCAAGCTTTTCTTCACAAACCTAGTGACACTCCACTTCCTACTATGTAATTTAGCTTGAAATTGAAGACTCTCTTAAAGTGGTCCCAACCTGCCTCTTCAACTTACTCTCTTGTGTTCTTACATTGTGTCCACTGTTTGCCCCTACAGACATCTTTGTTAGTACTCTGAACTGTGTATAAAATGCCTTGCCTTTTCCTATCTGTCTGTCTTAGCCTTCAAGGCCCAGTTCAGATGTCACTGCCTCCTTAAAAGCATTCCTTAACCTCTCAAAGGTAGAAATAATAACTTCCTTGAATAGATACCACTAGATGAGGCCATTCTTTGGGACTGTATTACCTTCAACTTTGTTTCGTAGCTGTTTGTGCAAAGATTTCATTCTTTCGTTGCTATTCAGGTTCTTCCAACTATGTAGGTAAAAGTATAATATATAGTTAGAACTCAGATCTATTCAGTTGAGAAATTTACAGAGGTTCTCAACACTCATTGTACATTGGAATTATAGAAGTTCTCAACATCAATACCTGATTCAGAGATTTTAATTCATTGGTCTGGGATAGGCCTGGAAAATGTAGTTTTTAAGTTCCCCAAGTGATTATAATTTGAACAGACAAAATTGAGAACCACTGTCCTTACTTCGGGGGCAGTTATTAGTGTGCCAAAGCTATGCTAAATCAGTTGATGTAGCTATGTCTGCTAGGATTTTGCTTGCTTTAAGGCAGTTCTTAGCTTGTTTCGTAAAGTCTTCATTAGTTAATGGTGTTGGAAGGTGCTTTTTGGCTGTCATAATAGAGAAAAGATGAATTAGAAACAATAGACTTGTCAGTTTTCATTAGCACATTTGATCTTGTACTGATAGATTTCAGAAATTATTTGAAGAACATATACAAATGGGCCTTTGAAATCATAAGGTATACTCAGTTCTTAAAATGAATCAGACATGTGAGCTTGTGTGGTATAGTGGTTAGAAGTGTGGACTAGTGGGAGTACTTCTGGATTATTTGCTCATCTCTTACTGACTGCGTGACCTTAAGAAAGTCACTTAATTCGCAAAGCCTAACCTTAAAGTTAACACTTGCTGCAACTTCACAGAATGGTTAAAGGTTTAGTTTCATGAAGAAAAAAAATCCTTTTACAAACTTGGAAATCACTGATGTTTCATATGTTTGACTCAGTGAGTGGTTGAGATCCTGCCACAGATGGAACAACTGGGAAAAAGAACTGGCATTTCTTCAAGGGAAATGAATTCATTTACTCCATTTAGAAAGCAGCCCACCACCCCTAGTAAAGTATCTGAATTCCTTCTACATTGTAAAATCATGTTTACTTTCTACATAAAAACAACAACAATGCAGCTTAGGAAAGTGCTGTGAAGTAGTTATGTCTGCCCATGAGCCCGTCCATGTTGATATATGGAAAAAGAAAAGCTCTTCCTCAGGATGGCTTTTTTGGTTCTTTCCCTGTGCCCAAGTGTGTTTTTTGCTACTTCAGGGAGGAAGCCAGGGGCCACAGATTACACAAATGTTTTTAGAGAATCACTGACATAGTTGAATAATCATTTTCATTCTCCCCAATAAGAAGCAAGGTGGAAAAAAGTTATGTTAAACATGAAATCCTAATTACTTATGCAAAGGAGCCCGATAAAAAAAGTAGACAGATAAAATTCCTTTTCAAAGTTTATACTAGAAGAATTTTTTTAAATCTGAGAGATGCATTTTGCAAAATGTCTTAGGTTTGTGTGAGCCCTCAAAATGCTGAAAATAGATGACATTTTGACCCATTGTGTTACATACTGGTTACAGCTCTCTTTTGTTTCAGTTTTGAGTGTGTGTATGTACAGACAGAGGTATTCTGGTTTAATCCTTTATCATTTATTTAGCATTTGTTCTTATAGAGAAGGGAAAATCCCAACTCATTTTTTAGAAGATAAAACATGGGTGAGGTAACAATTGTTACTGCAGGAAGAAAGGAGCACTGAGACTTGATTGGTAAGCAAGATGCCTTTGTGATAAAGGTGTCTGTTTTTAGCACTGTTCTTAGCCAATGTGACCCTGGATAAATTCCTTACCCTGTCCAAATCCTGGGGTACTTCAGCTGTCAAAAGGAAACTTTTGCTGAATAGGTTGAGACTAAATAAACCCTACTTGAGGAAATTAAGTGATGGAATAGCCTAATAAAATAGGACTATGCAGTTAAACCTCAGCTTTTAGAGTCTGTACTTAACCAGGCCATAATTAGTAAAGATACCTCCTCTGTCCCAGAAGACTTTTGTTTTTTTATTTGAAGCCCCCCCACCCCCACCCCAAGTGTCAGGTGTTGTAGTATCTGTTCTCTTTTAACTGGTAAAGTGACAAGCCTAGTGTCTGTCCATGCTGCTTACTTTCTCCTTTCCAGTACTAACTTCTGAAGGATGAGAGAGTGAGTGTTTAAAAATTTCTTTTAAGCCCAGCATTATCTTTTAGCAGCCTCTGCATGTTCATCACCTTTATGCACGGTAATCAGCAGAACAGGTTTCCCTACTGCAACAGAACTCTGTGTGAACCCAGTAATTTCTCAAATCTGATAGGTACAGAAAAGTATGTGGCTTTTCACTTCCTGTCCCTTCCTCCAACCCCAAACCAAAGAGAAGCATGCTTTCTGTGACATTTATTCACATAGATGTTCTCACAGCTCTTTCTTCTCCTGAGGCTATGTTGACTTTGAGGAGTGTTGTTCAATGTCATTTTACAATAGCCTACCATTTTTTATTCTGTGAGTTTGGAAATCAAAAATAAAGACTCAGGACACTCTTAGAGTTGTTGCTTCTCTTCTAGTTTTGAGGACAAGGTTGAAGGATGTCTGTGCTGTATCATTTCAGGCAAGTGCCTACGTGATCTTCACACATATCACCCAGATTTATTCAGGAAAGGGTAATCTGGACTGTACTGTGATTTCCAGTGTTCCAGTAGCTGCGTCATGTATTTTCCAGGGGGAATGAGTGCAGTGAGCAAAGCAGTAGAGACCACAATGGGGAAGGCCACATAAAAATCCAGGTTCATTACTGACTTTTATCGCACTACATGAGGTGGATAACAGAGTTCCCTCCGTTGTTTAGCTCTACTTGCTCACTAAACCACAGCTTTAACTCTTTATATAGCTTTCACTGTTGATAGTATATAAACCAGGCACTCATACAATTATAGGTGACTTCTCAAATATAAAAGTTTGTACAGCTCTAAATCCTTGGGTAAAAGGATTGTTTTCATGCCATTTTTAATTAGAAAGATCTCTTGTTTCAGTTGTCAGACTTTGAAAGTCTTCTCACTACTGTGTTTAATTCCTATTAACCAGATGTTTGATAGCTCAGTTATAACAAATGGAAGATACTTGTCCTAACCTGACTTGCAGTCTCTCCTTTAGAGGTGTAGCATATGTGGAGCAGTCAGCTAAATAATGGTCTTATCAATAAGATGCAGTTTAACACTTGGCTTTTTGCTTTTGTTGTCTTACCATTTACCATATGGTAAAGAACTAGTTATATAAGGCTGCCTGTCTTTTCAAAATAGAGATTTGAATCAGTGGCGTTTTAATGAGAAGTTTCGTTTCTTGTTTGTGATTTATACATTGCAAGGTATTATGTCGTTTTTTCTAATTATATTCTCCAGCATACAGACTGTTTGTGGTAAGCCATACTTCTAGTGTCACCTAGAAGTTTTTATTCTTACTTAAAAGCACCTGAAGGAAATAATTGAAACATAAAAATCTTTGTTTTTACTCATGGCCAATCACATTTTCTGTTAATTATTTTAAAGTATTTCTTACCTAAGATACCAACTGGGGTTGTATTACTGTTTTTTTGTTTTTTGTTTTTTTTTTTTAAGTAGAAGTAGTTCTGGGGGTTTTATTTGTTTTGTTTATTGTGGTTTTCTTTAATATTCACTATTACAAGTTTCAGGACTAGAATAGGCACTTGAGTCCCTTTCAAAATGTAATAGCCTGGGAATTCTTTAATGAAAAGGTTAAAAAGATAAGTGATTAGCATATCATGATTAATAGTGCACAGATAAGGAGTTAAGAGAAAAGGAGGAGCCTGGGGAGTCAGTTAAACAAAAAAAGGGGAGAAGGGTGTTTGATAAGATCCTGAGATAATACATCAAAGATACAGACATGAAAGATTTTATTTTGTGGTATCTTTCTGTGAGGTGGGAAGTATGTTGTTGTTGTTTTGAAGTATTGAATTTGGACAATATGTATATTCTGGGGCAATATGTTTTAGGAAAACAAGAACCTAGAAGGGTGTTTAGGGAAGACTACCATTCTGAATAAGGAGCAATCAGATGGCATTTCTGAGGAAAGCTTAAAAGAATTTGAAATTAATTGAGAACTATTTTGAAGAATAGGAAGTAATTAAGAGCTTGCCCCACAAAAAGTTCTACGAAGGAGAAAATAAAATTATGCAAGAGACATTTAGTTTATATAGAAGAACAATGGCTAGAATTTAAAGTTTGCTATCCATTGCAACATGTTGTACACAAAGATAGAATCCCCCTCCTTCGATCATGGAGGTAGTTTATTTGCAGTCTTGTAAAGGGGCCAAATTTCTACGTTAAGAAAGGACAAGTCTGTTTTCTTAGATCATAGAACTCTTCTTTGTATTTATGTTTCTATTGAAGTTTAGTTAATATACAGCGTTAAATTAGTTTCAGTTGTACAACCTAGTGATTCAACAGCTCTATACATTATGCTATCCTCACCACAATTGTAGCTACCTTGTGTTACCACACAACGCTATTATAATACCATGGGCTGTATTCCCTATGCTGTACCTTTTATCCTGTGACTTACTACTATATCCCACTTCTACTCATTCCCCTCCCCTCTGGCAACCATCAGTTTGTTCTCTGTATTTGTGGCTATGTCTCTGCTTTTTGTTTCTTTTGTTCATTTGTTTTGTTTTTTAGATTCCACATACAAGTGAAATAACATGGTACTTGTTTTTCTTTTTCCATTTAGCATAATGCCCTTTAGATCCATCCATGTTGTTGTAGATGTCAAGATCTCATTCTTTCTCATGGCTGAGTAATAAGCCATGGGGTGTGTGTGTGTGTGTGTGTGTGTGTGTGTGTGTGTGTGTGTTTATGTTTATATACCCCATACCACATCTTCATTATCCATCAATAGACCGTTGAGTTGCTTCCATATCTTATCTTGGCTATTTTAAGTAATGGTGCAGTAAACATAGGGGTATATATCTCTTTTTCAATTAGTGTTTTTGTTTTCTTTGGGTAATACCCAGTAGTGGAATTACTGGATTATGTGTATTTCTGTTTTTGTTTTTGTTTTTTAAGGACCTCTGTACTGTTTTTCCCAGTGGCTGTAACCTATTTACATTCCCGTCAAACAGTTCATAAGGGTTCCTTTTTTTCCACATTCTTGACAAAGCTTGTTATTTTTGTCTTTTTTATTCTAGTCAGTCCTACAGGTATAAGGTGATATGGTGATATCTTGTAGTTTAGATTTGCATTTCCTTGATGATTAGTGATGTTGAGCATCTTTTCAACATCTGCTGGCAGTCTGTAGGTCTTCATAAGAATTTGTCTTTAGGTTCCCTGCCCATTTTTAAATCAGATTGTCTTTTTTTTTTTTTTTTTTGGTGTTGAGTTATGTAAGTTCTTCATATATTTTGGATATTAACCCCTTTATTGGATATATCCTTTGCAAATATCTTCTCCATTCAGTAGATTGCCTTTTAGACTTTTGCATCCATGTTCATCAGACATATTGTCCTATATAGTGTCTTTGTCTAGTTTAGATATCCGGTTAATTCTGGCTTCATAGAATGAATTTTCAAGTTTTCCTTCCTCCTGTTTTTTGGAATCATTTGAGAAGAGTAGTTATTAACTCTTATTTAAATGTTTGGTAGAATTCACTTGTGAAACTATCTAGTCCTGGACTTTTGTTGTTGGGAGATTTCTGATTACCCAGTTTAGTTTTGTTACTAGTAATTAGTATGTTCACATTTTGTATTTCTTCCTGATTCACTTTTTTGGAATATTGTATATTTCTAGAAATTTACTATTTCTTCTACATTGTCTAATTTATTGGCATATGATTTTTCATTAGTTTCTTACAATCTTTTGTATTTCTGTGTTGTCAGTTGTTACTTCTCTTTCATTCCTGATTTTACTTATTTGAGCCCTTTCTTTTTTCTTCTGATGAATCTGGCTGAGGATTATCAATTTTATTTATCTTTTCAAAGAAGCAGGTCTTAGTTTCATTGATTTTCTTTTCTTTTTTTTTTTTTTCCCCCATCCTACTCGGATCTTTATTATTTCCTTCCTTTTGCTAACTTTGGGCTTTGTTTAGTCTTCTTCTAGTTCCTTTAGGTCTAAGTTTTGATTATTTACATGAGATTTTTCTTGTTTCTTGGTAGGCCTGTATCACTTTAAACTTCCCTCTTAGAACTGCTTTTGTTGCATCCCAAAGATTTTGGACTATTATGTTTTCATTTCCATTTGTCTCCATGTATTTTTTAATTACCTCTTTGATTTCTTGGTTGACTTATTTGTTGTTTAAGAGCATATTGTTTAGCCTCCATGTGTTTGTGTTCTTTCCAGGTTTTTTTTTTTCTCGTATTTGAGTCTTGGTTTCATACCGTTTTGGTTGGAAAAGATGCTTGATATGATTTCAATCTTTAATTAAACTTATTGAGACTCATTTTATGGCTTAACATGGGATCTATTCCAGAGAATGTTCTGTGTGCACTTGGAAACAATGTATATTCTGCTGCTTTGGGATAAAATGTTCTGAGTATATCAAGTCCAGCTGGTCTAATGTATCATTCCAAGCCACTGTTTCCTTATTGATTTTGTGTCTGGATGATCTATCCTTTGATGTAAGTGGGATGTTAAAGTCCTCTACTATTATTGTATTACTGTTATTTTCTCCCCTTATGTCTGTTAATATTTGCTTTATGTATTTAGGTGTTTCTGTGTTGGGTGCATAGATATTTGATAATTGTTACATTCTCTTGTTGGATTTTTCCCTTTATCACTATATAATGCCCTTCTTTGTCTCATATTACAGTCTTTATCTTAAAGTCTCCTTTGTATTAGTATTGCTACCTCAGCTTTTTTTTTTTTCCACTTTCATTAGCATGGTTATTTTTTTTTTTCCATCCCTTTACTTTCAGTCTGTTTTTGTCTTTAGATCAAAGGTGAGTCTCCTGGTACACAGCACAATAGATGGATTTTGTTTATCTATTTAGTCACCCTATGTCTTTTGATTGGAGCATTAAAACATACACATTTAGAGTAACCATTGATAGGTATGGACTTATTGCCATTTTATTAATTGTTTTCTGATGGTTCTTACAGTTCTTCTCTCTCCATTTCTTCTTTTGTTATCTTCCCTTGGGATTGATGGCTTTCTTTAGTGTTAGGCTTGCATTTCTTTGTGTGTGTGTGTGTGTGTGTGTGTGTGTGCATACGCGTGCGCATGTATCTGTTAAAGGATTTTGTTTGTTTTGTTGTTTTTTAAAGATTTTATTTATTTATTCATGAGAGACATAGAGAGGCAGAGGGAGAAGCAGGCTCCTCGCAGGGAGCCCGATGCAGGACTCGATCCCAGGACACCAGGATCACGCCCTGAGCTGATCAGGTTGCTCAGCAGATGCTCAACTGCTGAGCCACCCAGGCATCCCAAGGATTTGGGTTTGTGGTTACCATGAGGTTCATATATAACATCCTAATTATATAGTAGTTTATATTAACTTGATAGTTTGCTTAAGTTCAAACTCATTCTGAGAGCACCGCTTTTTTCTTATTCATGTTTTATGTATATATTTTACATCTTTTTATTTACTGAGTCCCTTAACTAATTTTTAGATACTATTTTTTTAAGTCATAAAGTTAATTATAATTCCAATGTAGTTAATATACATTGTTATATTAGTTTCAGGTATATAATAATAGCAATTCAATTCCATATATTACTCAATACTCTTTATAGTAAGTGTACTCTTTATCACCCTCACCTGTTTCATCCATGTCCCCTCTGGCAACCCTCTTTTTGTTCTCTATAGTTAAGATTCTGGTTTTTGGTTTGTCTCTCTTTTTTTCCCCTTTGTTCATTTCTTTTCCTTCTTAAATCCTACATGAGTGAAATCATATGGTATTTCTCTGATTGGCTTCTTTTGCTTAGCATTACACTCTCTAGATCCATCCATATTGGTGTAAATGGCAAGATTTCAATGTTTCTTCTGGCTGAATAATATTCCTCTGTGTGTGTGTACCACATCATATTTATCCATTCATCTATAGATGGACACTTGGGTTGCTTCCATACCTTGGCCATTGTAAATAGTGCTGCAATAAACATAGGGGTGCATATATCCCTTCAAATTAGTGTTTTCGTAACCTTTGGGTAAATATCCAGTAGTGCAGTTACTGGATCTTAGGGTAGTTCTAATTTTTAACTTTTTGAGGAACTTCCATATGGTTTTTCACAGTGGCTGCACCAGTTTGCATTTCCATGAACAGCTTACGAGGGTTCCTTTTTCTTCACATCCTCACCAACATTTGTTTGTGTTTTTTATTTTAGCCATCTGACAAGTGTGAAATGATATCGCATTGTGGTTATTTGTACTTCCCTGATAATAAGTGATATTGAGTATCTTTTCATGTGTCTGTTGGCCATCAGTATGATGAATGTCTGAATAGAGAAAGAATGAAAGAATAAAATGAATGAATAGAGAAATGTCTGATGATTCTACTGCTTTTGTCTTTTAATGTTCATACTAGCTTTTTTTTTTTTTAAGGTTTTATTTATTTATTCATGAGAGACACAGAGAGAGAGAGAGAGAGAGAGAGAGAGAATGGCAGAGACACAGGCAGAGGGAGAAGCAGGCTCCACACAGGGAGCCTGACGTGGGACTCAATCCTGGGTCTCTAGGATGAGGCCCTGGGCTGAAGGCGGCGCTAAACTGCTGAGCCACGGGGGCTGCCCCATACTAGCTTTTTTTAGTGATCTAACTTTGTTTGCTTTACTCATGAATTTTTTTATTTTCAAAATTTTCTAATTATAATTTATCTTTTTTGCTTAAGTCTTAACATTTCTTGTAAGACTGGCGTAGTGGTGATGAACTCCTATAATTTTTGTTTGTCTAGGAGACTCTATTTCTCCTTCTATTCTGAATAACCTTGTTGGTTGGAATATTTTGGTCGTAGGTTTTTCCTTCCAGCACTTTGACTGTATCCTACCATTTCTTTCTGGCCTGCAAACATTCTACTGAAAAATCAGCTCCTAGCTTAATGAGATCCTCCTTAAACGTAACTAACTGCTTTTCTGTTGCTACTTTTAAGATTCTTTATCTTTACTCTGACATTTTAATTATCATATGGCTTGGTGTAGATGTCCTTAGCTTCATCTTGTTAGAGGCTCTCTGTTCCTCCTGGACCTAGATGTCAGTCTCCTTCCCCAGGTTAGGGAAGTTTTTAGCTATTTCTTCAAATTTTCTGCCTCTTTTTTTCCTCTCTCTCTCTCTCTCTCTCTCTCCTTTTTCTGGGACCTCTACGAAATGAATGTTAGTACACCTGATGTTGTCCTAGAGATCTCTTAATCTATCCTCTTTTTTTTTTTTTTAATGTTTTTAGAGGGGCACCTGGGTGGCTCAGGTGGTTAAGCATCTGCCTTTGTCTCAGGTCATGATCCCAGGGTCCTGGGATCAAGCCCCGCATCAGCTCCCTGCTCAGAGGGGAGTCTGCTTCTCCCTCTCCCTCTGCCCATCCCCCCCCCACCTTGTTCATGCTTACTCTGTCACTCTCTCAAATAAATAAATAAAATCTTTAAAAAAAAAAAAATAGGGGATCCCTGGATGGCTCAGCGGTTTGGCACTGCCTTCAGTCCAGGGCATGATCCTGGAGACCAGGGATCGAGGCGTGGAGCCTGCTTCTCCCTCTGCCTGTGTCTCTGCCTCTCTCTCTGTGTCTCATGAATAAATAAATGAAATCTTTAAAATAAATAAATAAATTAAAATAAATTAAAATAAAATGTTTTTAGTATTTTACTATTCAGCTTCAATACTTTTCATTATCCTGCTTTCTAGATTGCTGGTCATTTCTTCTGTGTCCTCACCTAGTGTTGATTCCCTTCAGTATATTTTTATTTCAATTACTTTATTCTTCTACTGGTTGGTTCTTTATACTTTGTTGAAGTTCTGAGTTTATCCACTCAAAGTCCAGTGAGCATCTTTATGACTATTACTTTGAATTCTTTATCATGTAGATTGCTTGTCTCTTTAATTTTTCTGAAATTTTGCTTTGTTCTTTTGGCACATATTCCTGTCTCATTTTGTTTGATTTTCTATTTCTGTGAATTAGGCAGAATAGGTTATTTCTCTTAGACTTGAAGTAATGGCTTTGTGTAGGAATATCTCTGGCGTACACCATGGCTGTAACTTTAGCTGGATGGCTGAAGCTCTAACAGGTGTAGGCTGCCCTGCAGGGATGGCTGGAGCTGAAGCAAGCTGGCTAGGGGTTCCCCTGGCACTACACACACAGACGCCCTGGTAGGACAGCTGAAACAGGTACACGTCGGGGGGTTCTGGGGCACTCCAGGCATGTAGCACCCTGGTAGGTTGGATGGAGCCAAAGCAGGCAGCAGTATGGGTGGTTGGGAGGGGGGGTCCCACAATACTCTGCACATGGGGCACCCTGGTAGGACAGCTGCTGTTGAAGCAGGTATGGGCTGGGAGGTCCTGGGCCACTTGGTGCAGTAGGGGCCTCATGAGTCCTCTACAGCTGAAGCAGGTACAGGCCTAGTATGGTACATGATGATTTGTGCCTGTGGTTACCTTGGCAAGACAGCTGGAGCTGTAGTGGGTGCTGTCCAGGGGTGATTCAGTGTGCACTGCCCTGGGGCTACCTTAGGGAGACAGCTAGAGCTCTAGCAGGCACAGGTTGGAGGGCCACCTTTAGGGGCAGCTGGGTTTGGTGTGGGCCAGGGGTCTGGGCATGCACATACCAGCACCTTGGATACTATAGCATTCGGAAGCTCCCTGCACTTTTGGCAGATACCCTAGGGCTCATTCCTTTATGTTCCAGTTGTCCTTTTAATCTATTGCTTTTTCCTGTGCAGCTGAGGCTCCACTGAAGCAGCGGGCCAGCTTGGATACCTGCTCCTGTGTTATCAGGGTAGAGAGGGAACATAAACCATGCTGCTGACCCATACCTGTGACCCACAGAGACCGTTCTTGTAGCTCCCTGCCATTTGTCAGATGCTTTAGAGATGGTTCCTTTATGTTCTACATGCCCTTTTAAAGTGTGGTGTTTTTTTTTTTTCTGTACTCCTGGTTCCTCGGTACAATTTACCCACTGCAGTTTGCAAGATGGTGAGGAAAGTCTACCTCCTCTGACTCCTTGGTTTTATTTTAGCTAAAGTTATTGTGGGGAAGGAACACTTTATTCGTGTCAAAAAAGCCAGTTGACTTCTGGGTTCCATCTTCACTGCAAGAAGTTGCCTCAGGAAAAACTGGCCACAAATGCCTAAGTTTGCCCAAGTGCCCAGCCTGGACTTGGTACTGGAAAGCTTGGTATTGTCCTGTTTCCTAACTACCTTTGGGGAATACCTGCAGATATAAAGCTCATTAAAGTGTGAAAACCTGGTTCTGCATTCTCCACCTATAAAGAAATACAGGAGAGGTGGAGAAGGAATACACTATAGCAGTTTTCCCATGTAAAACTCTGTGGATTTCACTGGACTGTTGGAGTCACCTTGGACTCCAGTCATCTCCCATTCTTGCTAAGATAGCTTGAGAGATACAGAGAATTTACTACCTCCTCAAAATCCCAGCTGTCTTTGGACAATGTGACAAATATTTCCTTTTACTTCTGCTTTCTGTATGAGATGGCTAAGCAAGGAAGAAATCTCTGAGAAAATAACATTTCCTCTTCCACACTCAGTACGGTGTAGTTGCTTCACTCTGATTCCTTGAGCTTTATTGATTGAAATCGGAGGATTTTTTTATTTATATTTGATTTCCTTGGTGGCAGTGGCCAGTGTTAAAAAAGCATCTGGAACCTTTGTGGTAAGTTAAGACTATTCAAGGATAGAAGAATTTTCTCCCCAAAACTTTTCCAGAAATGTAACTTTAAAAGGCTCTATAAAGCATACTCTTTGGAGATTAACTTCATATAATTATGCATAGATTATATATATGTAATGTATGGAAAGTAATGGTCTTAATCCTTGATTAGTAAGCATGACTTTTAAAAAGTGAATATTTAGGGCAGCCCCGGTGGTGCAGCGGTTTAGCGCCGCCTGCAGCCCAGGGTTTGATCCTGGGGACCCTGGATCGAGTCCCACATCAGGCTCCCTGCATGGAGCCTGCTTCTCCCTCTGCCTGTGCCTCTCTCTCTCTCTCTCTCTCTGTCTCTATGAATAAATAAATAAAATAAAAATTTTTTTAAAAAGTGAATATTTAGAGGCACCTGCGTGGCATCTGTCTGCCTTCAGTTCAGATCATGATCCAGGGGTCCTGGGATCAAACCCCACATGGGGTTCCCTTCTCAGTGGAGAACCTGCTTCTTCCCCTTCCACTCCCCCTGCTTATGTGCACTTTAATAAATAAATAAAATCTTTAAAAATATATAGTGAATGACATTTTATTGAAAATTACTTTTGAAAATATATGCACTCAATCATTAGGAGTATTTACTGGAAATGGCTTGGGAAAGAAACAGTGTTAAGGTTTCATCTAAAAGGTAATCCTGTTTATCATTTATTATGGGTTTTTTTTTTTTCAGGTGATATAAACATTCAATATGGTTTTAAAGCAGTTCTCACCTCTAAGCTTCTTTCCACAACCTCTTCCCCAAGGGGAAAGACTTCATTTTCATTTCTGAGAACTTGGTAGCTTTTCCTGGCATAATGAAGAACGTGTTACAGATTCAGGCTTTTAGGTTTCTTTCCATACTTAATATGCTTGATCTTTCATTATTTTCCTGAGATTTCTTCTCTGCCTTTATTAGTAAAGCCTTCTGTCTCTGGGAATTCTATTAAATCTGAAACTTCATCCCTCTGCTGTGACAAAATCCCCTCAGTCCTCATTTCATGGATATGCATTTAATTTTTTTGGTCTTTTCAGACTGACCCCAATTCTTGGCATTCAGAAGCATTCTCGGGAAAATGTGGTGTTTACACAGTTTATAGAGACTTTGCTTGAAGAATTACACTTAAAGAATGAAGACCTTGAAAGCTTAACTGTCATATTTAAAACCAGCTGTTAACCGGAGTGGTGAGTTGGATTCTGTTTTGTTTTTTCATTTGTTGCCCATTTGAATTCTTTTTTCATATTTGAAATTTTCAAAACCAAGTATAGACCTCAAGATATCCTCCGATTGCAAAGGAAGAACATGATATCCCTTAGTTCTCAGCTCCTGTTACTTTCTGCCCCATCCTTGTTATTCCTCCTTATTGGCTATTGCAGTTAGTTCTGTTTCTGGTATTCCAGAAAACTCCCTTCTACCAGCTCCCTAGACAAACCTAGACCATCCCTCATGTCCCATCTTATTGGTTAAAGTAAATTGCTGTCTCTTGGGAAGAAACATAACTACTGCAGCCATCCACTGAGAACATCCTCATCCTACTTCCTTCTTGGGGAGACCACCCCCAACCCAGCCAATACCTAAGTCCTCTCCTGGGCATCTAGATAAGCAGGTGAATGTCCAAGTCCGACTGTTGAATCCTGACCCTGCTCCTTGGCACACAGCCCTCCCCTGGTCTCCCAGACTTTTGCCTCTTTCACAACTATCAGTGTCCCCTCCCTCACCCTGCCTTTCACATACCTCTCTCCCTTTCCTCCACTTCTCACTTCATTCTCTCAGGTGCTCAGATAGATATTGACTTAATGTTATGATTGAAGAAATTCAGCTGAAACTACAAGTGAGAACCTCCTAGGGAACATTTTCCCTTTAACTTTCAATTTCTTAAATTATACAAACTTGTAAAAATTAGACAATACAAAATTGCATATGGAATTTAGAAAAGGAAAAATCCCCTTCTCACTGTGCCTCTAATCCTGTCTACTTTGCAGAAACACATTTGATAGATACCATTCCATTTTTTGTAAAAACAAAACCAAAAAACTCTTCAAGCACATTTTTAAATATATGAGAAGGATATTTGAGAGAGGAATTTTGGCAGAGAAGAAAGAACAACACATGCTCAAAAATTGAATGTAAGGAGTCAGTACTGTCAGTGCCTCCCAGTTTATACTCAGTGGCTTTTTCAAATGACCCTGCTCCCCTGAGGACCTTGTAAAACAAACGCTTTTATTCAGGGAATGAGTATAGTGAAGTTGGAGCTCTTTGTTTTATTGAGCTTCAGATACAGAAACTTGATAAAGAATGCCTTAACCAGAGGTCTTTCCAGATCTGCTTTAATAAATAGTACCATGTAAGAATCATTTTAATTAACATATTTGAAATGTGCATGTAAACAGATGCTGAAAGTCCTCAAAGTACTTGAACACCAGTAGATGTTTGAAGTGGACTTAACAGTACCTCTGTGATCACTGTTTACTTACCTAAACAGTGTAAATAATCAAAGGTAAACCTTTGTCCAGACTTTGTCAATATTATGAGATTCTGAATGAATTGAGCCCTCATACATAGTTTTCACTATAAGAAACAGTTGTGAGTACATAGATCAGGTTTTTTTTCTGCTTTGCATGATTTTTATTAATCATGAGTTCACTTGTATATAAAGACTAATGTCTAATATACTTGCTAATAGTAACTGAATATTGAAAAGGTTGTGTTAATATGTTTTCACTTGCAAATAAAAAAAATCCAGCTTTTCTTTTGCTGCTTAACAAATTACTCCAAAGACTTTGTTTTAAGCCACTACCAGTTTTTTAATCTCACATTTTCCATGAGTCAGGAATCTGAACACAGTTTAGCTTAGGGCCTGTAGCTCAGTCTCTCTTGAGTGTGCAGTTAAGTTATTATAGTGTCCTCTGAAGGCCCAACTAGAGGAAGATCCCCTTATAAGGTCATTCTTATGGTTGTTGGCAGGATTTAGTTCCTCACAGGCTGGTGAATTCAGGGCCTCACTTTCTCACTGGCTGTTGTCCAAGGACCTCCACTTAACATACCTCATGCTTGTAAATGGAAGCCACAGCTTTTTTGTAACTAATCTCAGAATTGACATCCCATTACTTTTTCTATGACTAGTTAGAAATTAATCACAGGTCCACCTCACATTCAAGGGGAGAGGACTGAATAATGGCATGAATACCAGAGACAAGGATAATTGGTGGCCATCTTCAAAGCTGAATGGCAAAATTGTTAAGTAGTTTCCAGCTTCATATGTAGTATATTACATTGTCTTGGTAAGAGTCTTGAACTTCACACTAATTGAGGGCAGCCCGGAACCAATCCACAGGCCCACAGGATTGCTATTAAACCAACCAGTGGGGGGCACCTGGGCAGCTCAGTGGTTGAGCATCCAGGTTAGGACCCCAGGGTCCTGGGATCAAGTTCTGTATTTGGCTCCCTGAAGGGAGCCGCCTTCTCCCTCTGCCTATGTCTGTGCCTCTCTGTCTCTCATGAATAAATAAAATATGTATTTATTATTTATGTATTCATTCATTCATTCATTCATTTATGGCAAGGGATGGGGAGACAGAAGAGGATTTTCTTACTGAACTAGACTTATCAATCACAGCCTTCTCTCAAGCTGAAGGGGAGTTGGGTCTACTCCACATAAACTACTATTGCTATATAATGAGGGAAAATGCAATGTATATTAGGAAGACAACACAAGAGTGTTCCCAAAAGCTAGTAAAATAGCTTTTACTATTTTAGATGTTTTATTCAGACTGTCCTTTTTGCTTCACAGGTATAATCCATGAAGACCAAATAGAAGGTAGACTTCTATTCATCATTTCTGGAATTCTACCTACAATAATGTTCCAGTGGTGACTGTTAACTAGCTTTGTTCTAAGAAAGACCTTTAACTCCTTAGATTTCAGCCCCCTGCTTCCCAGTCCCTAACTGTACAGTGACTTCCCCTTGATTGAGGAGAACCATTATTCCAACCAGGATAACCAAGTCCCTGTATTCCCTAGCATTAAGACATAGTATTTTTATTTACTTGAAAATGAAAATTGAAGTCTTAAGTTGAAACTTTAATTTTAATGACCTCATTTTTTTCTGGATGATTGCAACCATCATATCAGTTGACAGAAACATTTAAGAACATTCCTATTTTGGCCTTGCACTCTAAACTCTAGATTCTAAGCAGCCAGAAAGAGGTCAATAAATGCAACCTAAAATGAAGCCCTTTGGAAGTCTAGTCATTATTCTTTTAAAGAAACTGTGTTATAAAATGGTCCTGAGCAATGTAATTTATTGTAGAAGTCCAAAACAGGAGTATCCCAGAATTTTCTGGACTCAAAGAAATAAACTAGTTTGTTTTCAAAAGAGACAATTATTAGCATTTACACATTCAAACACTTACTAAATTTAACAAAAGTACAAGACTTGGGGTATGCATCTGACTCTTGGTTTCAGCTCACACTCAGCTCATATAGTCTGCTTGAGATTTGCTCTCTCTCTCCATATGCCCCTCCCATTCCTGCTCTCTCTCTAAAGTAAAATCTTTTAGAAAATATATTGGAAAAAGAGCACAAGTAGGAGGCAGAGGCAAAGAGAGAGAGCAGTAGACTCTCCTCTGAGCAGAGAGACTGACATGTGGCTCAATCCCAAGACCCTGGGTCATGACCTGAGCCAAAGGCAGATGCTTAACCAATTGAGCCACTTAGGTGCCCCTCAAATAAATAAATCTTTAAAAATAAAACAAGGGGTGGAGGGGCCTTGGATGGCTTAGGTAAGCATCCAGTTTGTTTCAGCTCAAGTCATGATCTCAAGCGTTGTGAGATTGAGCCCCACATTCGGCTCAGCATGAAGTCTGCTTGAGGTTCCCTTTCTCTCCCTTTCCCACTCGTGCACTTGCTCTCCACAATAAATATTTAAAAATAAAAAAGTGGGGGATCCCTGGGTGGCTCAGCGGTTTAGCACCTGCCTTCGGCCCAGGGCATAATCCTGGAGACCCGGGATCAAGTCCCACTTTGGGCTCCCTGCATGGGGCCTGCTTCTCCCCCTGCCTGTGTCACTCTGCCTCTCTCTCTCTCTGTGTCTCTCATGAATAAATAAAATCTTTGAGAAAAATAAAGTGTAAGACTTGTACAATGAATACTATAAAACAGACATTAAAGAAGGTATAGAGATATTCCATGTTTATGAATTAGAAGTTTTAATTAAGATGGTAGTCCTCCCCACATTGATATAGATCAATGCAATCCCTCTTAAAATCCTAGTAGGCTTTTTGAAATATTTTCAAGTCAATCCTAAAATTTCTAGGGAAATACAAAGGATTTCCAAAATAGCCAAAACAATTCTGAAAAATACTTCCTGATTTCAAAACTTACTACAAAGCTACAGTAATCAATACAATATGATACTCTTAGGCATGAAGTTAAGAGGTCAGCTGGGAAGATGGCTGAGTACAAGGGTGTTGAGCTTCCCTTATCCCAGGATACAAGTAGGTAAACCAACCAGTGGGGTTGTATAAATAACCCAGTATAAATAACCCAGAAGATGACCCAAAGCCTGGCAGAATAAACTTCACAACTAAATGGCAGAGAAGAGGCCACAACAAAGACAGTAGAAAGGGCAAAGACGTCTGGGAGTGAGGCAGACTAGAACCATCCACAGTGGGTAGGTAGCCAGTGGCACAAAGGACAGAAAACAGACTTTCACACCCGAGAGCCCATAAATGGAGAGGACGAATCTCCATAATACTTGCCTTTGAAAGTGAGAGGTGGCAAATTTCTTGAGGTCCTACAACCAGTGGGAGTTAAATGGCCAGAATTTTAAAATGAGCAGGGTCTTAAATGGCCCTGCTCATTTTAAATAATGGTCTGGTATTTTAAAATCAGCAGGCTCAGCTCCAGGAGAACCTGGAGGGTATCAGGATGCAAAGCTCCTGCCTTTAAAGACTGTACAGATACAGCATGGAACCAGCAATTTGAAAAACACCAAGGATAGAGGGAAAGTAGAGTGATTTGTTCATCTCAGTGTGACCTCGAGAGAGGGATCACAGCAAGACCCCTCCAGGAACAAAGGAACTAGTGGGTGCCATTTTCCTCCATCCTCCACCCCCCATATAAACTACAGACACCTGCAGGAATCATTGCAGCATCTACACTTGTTACCTGTCTTAAACCAAGTCCCACACCCACACTCCTACAGATCCACCTTCCTCAGTCACGGTCACCCCAGTTCAGTCACTGTGGGTCCCCTCCCCCCAAAGACCAGTGGAAACCCTGCCAATGCTACATCTGACTAACATGTTGTACAGGAACTCCATTCTGGCAGGGGCAGGTCTCATTTCACTAGCAGACCACCACACTCCTTGTTAAACACTGCCCACAATAGGCAAAGACAGCCTCTGCAGACAACTGGACTGAAGGGAAAAAAGAGGGCAGGATTCAATAGCAGAGCACACACAACACCCATAGGAGACGTTCCCTGAGACATCAGGCCCTGGAGAACAAGAGACACTGCACTACAAGGCACAACAGGACCTCTTCTAAAGAAGGCTATTACACTTAAGAGCAAGAGAAGGTGCTGACTTTCCTAACACAAAGAAATAGAAACAGGAAGTCAGACAAAACAAGGAGATGGAGAAATAGCTCTCAAATGAAAAAATAGGACCAAACCACAGCAAGAGATTAAAGCAAAACAGATGGAAGTAATCTGCCTGATAGAAAATTT
This sequence comes from Vulpes lagopus, assembly GCF_018345385.1. Classification (NCBI taxonomy): domain Eukaryota; kingdom Metazoa; phylum Chordata; class Mammalia; order Carnivora; family Canidae; genus Vulpes; species Vulpes lagopus. Next base: position 145,540,451 of record NC_054826.1, on the reverse strand, counting down.
AAAGTAATGATAATAAAGATACACTGGACTTGAGACAAGAGTTGTGGATATCAGTGAGACCCTTAACAGAGATTTTAAAAAGCACTAATCAGATCAACAACACAATAAATGAAATTAAAAGACACCTGATGGAAAGGGAGACAGAACAGGAGAGACTCCTAACTCTGGGAAACGAAAAAGGGGTGGTGGAAAGGGAGGTGGGCGGGGGTGGGGGTGACTGGGTGACGGGCACTAAGGGGGGCACTTGAGGGGATGAGCACTGGGTGTTATGCTATATGTTGGCAAATTGAACTCCAGTAAAAATAAATGAATAAATAAAAATACACCTGATGGAACATACAGCAGTCTAGATAAAGCAGAGAAAATAAAAATAATGACTTGGAAGACAGAGTGATGGAAAGTATCCAAGCAGAACAAAAGAGAAAATTATGCAGATTGAGAATAGTCTTAGAGAACTGTGACTCCATCAAATGTAATAACGTTCACCTTATAGGGATTTCAGAAGAGAGAGAAGGTAGGGGAGAAAATTTATTTGAGGAAATAATAACTGAAAAATTTCCTAATCTGAGGAAAGAAACAGATATCCACATCCAGGAGGCACAGAGATACACACACACACACAATTCAACCCAAGGAATTCCACACCAGGACACATAGTAATTAAAATGGCACAAAATAGCAAGAAAATATTTGCAAAGCATCAAGAGAAAAAACACATATAAGGGAAACCCCATAAGTCTATCAGCAGCTTTTTCAGCAGAAACTGCAGGCCAGAACAGAATAGCAGGATATATTCAACATGCTAAAAGGGAAAAACTTATGGCCAATATCTAGCAAGGACATTGTTCAGAATATAAGGAGAGATCAAGAGTTTCTCAAACAAAAACTAAAGAAGTTCATGAGCACTAAACCAGCTCTATAAGAAATATTAAAGGAGACACTAAGTGGAAAAACCATAAGTTCAGAGTATAAAATGGAAAAAAAACAAAAGCAGTAACAAGTATTTCTGTAAAAATCAATCAATCAAGGGATTCACAAAAGTATATAAAATATACCACCATATATCTAAAATTTGTGGTAGGAGAAGAGTAAAGGATGGCTTTGAACATAAGTGACCATCAACTACTGAATGCAGAAGATACTATACATCAACTTAATGGTAACCACAAATCAAAACCAGTAACAAGTATTAAAGAATAAAGAGAAAGGAATTCAAATATATCACTGAATGAAGCCAATAAATTGTGAAAGAGAGCAAGGATTAGGAAAAAAATCTATAGAAACAACCACAAATAGGTAATAAAATGGCAATAAGTACATATCAATAATTACGTTGAATAACAATGACTAAATACTCCAAATCAAAAGACAGAGTGACAGAGTAGATTAAAAAAATAAGATCTATCTATATGCTACCTAGAAGACAGTCATTTCAGACTGAAAGACACCTGCAGATTGAAAGGAATTGGAGATACATTTATCATGCAAATGGATGTCTAAAGAAAGGTGGAGTAGTAGTACTTAGACTGAATAACCTTTAAAACAAAGACTCTAACAATAGATGAAGGACCCTATGTACTAAGAAAGGGGATAATCTAACAAAAGGATATAATAATTATACATATTTATGCACCCAACATGGGAGCACCCAAGTATATAACTGTTAGTAAGAAATACAAAGGAAAAAAAAAAAAAAGAAATACAAAGGAAGTAATGGATAGTAATACAATAACAATAGGGACTATAATACCTCACTCATACCAATGGACAAACCAAACAAAATCAATAAGGAAACAATTACTTTGAATGACACACTGGACCAGATAGAGTTAACAGACATATTCAGAACACTCCATCCTGAAACAGCAGAACACACATTCTTTTCAAGTACATATAGGATGTTCTCCAGAAGAGATCACATGGTAGGCCATAAAACAAGTCTCAATGATAAGAGAAACAAAAATCCAAGTCATATCATGCATCTTTCTGACCACAACAGTATGGAAATCCATCACAAGAAAAAAAAAATCTGGAAATACAAATACATGGAGGTAAATAATATGCCTCTAAAAATGAATGGGTTGACCAAGAAATCAATGAGGAAATCAAAATTACATGTAAACAAATGAAAATGAAAACAACAGTCCAGAATCTTTGGGATGCAGCAAAAGTGGTTCTAAAACAGAAGTTTATAGCAATATGAGCCTACCTTAAGAAGGAAGAAAAATCTCAAGCAAGCTAACCTTATACCTAAAAGGAGCTAGAAAAAAAAAAAAAAAAGTAACCCCAAACCAGTAACAGGAAGAAAATAATAAAAGATTAGAGCAGGAACAAATCAGAAATTAAAAAAACAATAGAACAAATCAATGAAACCAGGAGTTGGTTCTTTAAAGAAAATCAACAAAATTAATTGATAAACCTTTAAGCCAAACTCATAAAGAAGGGGGAGGGGGGGGCTAAGTAAACAAAATCACTATTGAAAGTGGAGAAATAACTAACACTACAGAAATACAAACGATTGTAACAATATTATGAAAACCTATATGCCAAACAAAGTGGACAACTTAGAAGAAATGGATAAATTTCTAGAAACCTATAACCTACCAAAACTAAACCAAGACAAAATAGAAATTTGAACAGACCAATTACCAGTAATGAAATTGAATCAAGTAATCAAAACACTTCCAAAAAAACAAAAGTCCAGGACCAAATAGTCTCACAGGCAAATACTACCAAACATTTAAAGAAGACTTAATACTTTTTCCTTTCAAACTATTCCAAAAAATATTAGAGGAAGGAAAATTTCCAAATTCAGTCTATTAGGACAATATCACCTGATGCCAAAACCAGATAAAGATATCACCAAAAAAAACAAACAAACAAGCAAAAAGAACTATAGGCCAGTATCTCTCATGAATGTAGAAAGAACTATTCTATGATCCAATAATTGTACAACTAGGTATTTACCTAAAAAATACAAAAACAGTAATTCAAAGGAATATATGCACCCCTATGTTTATTGCAGCATTTACAATAGCCAAACTATGGAAGTAGCTCATGCATCCATCCATAGATGAATGGATAAAGAACATGTGTATATGTGCATACACACACACACACACACAGATGAATGGATAAAGAAAATGTGTATACATGCATACACACACACACACACACACACAATGGAATATATTTTTCAACCATAAAAAAGGAATGAAATCTTGCCATTTGCAATGACATGGATAAGGCTAGACAGTATAATGCTAAGTGAATAAGTCAGAGAAAGACAAATACTATTTGATCTCACTCATAAGGGGAATTTAAGGAACAAAACAAAGAAAGACAAACCAAGAAACTGACATTTATCTATAGAGAATAAACTAATGGTTATCAGAGTAGAGGTGTGTTGATGGATGGATGAAATAGGTGATGGGAATTAAAAAGTACCTTTATCATGACCAAAAAAAAAAAAAAAATCAGTGGAATAGAATTGAGACTCCATGAGTAAGCCCTCATATTTATGGTTAATTGATTTGCAATGCAGAAAGGAGAGTCTTTACAACAAATGGTGCTGGGATGTTTGGTTATCAGATGCAAAAAACTATGAATATAGACCTTACCTAATAGCATATGCAAAAATAAATTCAAAAGGGATCATAGACCTGTATGTCCGAGCTAGAAGTGTGTAACTTTTAGAGCAAACAGGAGAAACCTTAAATGACATTGGTTTACAATGAGAGTTCCTATATATGATACCAAACATACAATCCACAAAGGAACTTTGTTCAAAAGACTTCATTAAATAGAAGAAAAACGAAGACTTACAAACTCATTCTATGAGATCAGCATTACTCTGATACCAAAAATAAAACAGCAAAACTACAGGCCCGTATCTATGATGAACAAATACACAAAAACGCTCAAAAAATAATTAGCAAACCAGGATGCCTGTGTGGGTCAGTCAGTTAAGCTTCTGCCTTCAGCTCAGATCATGATCCCAGGGTCTTGGGATGGAGCCTGGAATTGGGCTCCCTGCTCAGTTCAGAACCTGCTTCTCCCTCTCCCTCTACCCTCCTCCCTGCTTGTGCTTTTTCATTCACTCTCTCAAATTAAAATCTTTAAAAAGTATATATTAGGAAACCAAAATCAACAATACCTTTAAAAAGTTGTTCACAATAATCAAGTAAGATTTATTCTAAGGATGCAAAGGTGGTTCAGTATTTGCAAATCAACATGATATATCACATTAATAAGAGAAAGGATAAAAACCATATGATCATCTCAATAGATGCAGGAAAAGCATTTGAAAAAGTACATCACCCATTCATGAAAAAAACCCTCAACAAAGAGGGTTTAGAGGGAATATACCTAAACATAATAAAGGCCATGTATGAAAACCCACAGCTAATATCACACTCATTGGTGAAAACAGTTTTTCCTCTGAGGTCAGGAACAAGACAAGCATGTCCAGTCTCTCACCACTTTTGTTCAACATAGTACTGGAAGTCCCAGCTGCAGCAATCTGAAAGCATAAATAAAAGGCATCCAAATTGGTAAGGAAGAAGTAAAACTGTCACTCTTTGCAGAAGACATGATACTATATCTAGAAAACCATAAAGATGCCATTAAAAAAAACTATTAGAACTGATAAATGAATTCAATAAAGTTGCAGACACAAAATTTATAGAAATCTATTGCATTTCTCTACACTGATAATGAAGTAGCAGAAAGAAAAATTAAGATAACAAACCCATTTATGATTACATCAAAAAGGAATAAAATATCTATTGGTCTTTAACCTCCTCCTTGGTTAAAGAGGTAAAAGACCTGTACTCTGAAGATTATAAAACACTGATGAAAGGAACTGAAGACCACACAAATGGAAAGACATTCCATACTCATGGTTTGGAAGAATTTATGTTATTAAAATGTCCATACTGCCCAAAACAATATAGAGATTCAATGAAATCCCTGTGAAAATACCAATAGCATTTTTTACAGAACTAGAACAAATAATCTTAAAATTTGTATTGAACCACAAAGGCCCCAAATAGTCAATACAGTCTTGAGAAAGAAGAACAAAGCTGGAGGTGTCATAATTTCAGAATCAAGATTTACTAAAGCTATAGTAATCCAACGAGTATATGGTACTGGCACAAAAACACGAAGAATTCAGTGGAACAGAATAGCCCAAAAATAAACCCATGCTTATATGGCTAATTAATCTACAACAAAGGAGGCAAGAATATATAATGGAGAAAGGACAATCATTTCAATAGTGGTGCTAGGAAAACTGGATAGCTGCATGCAGAAGAGTGAAACTGGACCACTTTCTCAGCCATACCCATATTAAACTCAAAATGGGCTAACAACCTAAATGTGAGCCCTAAAAGCATGAAACCCCTAGAAGAAAACATAAGCAGTAATCTCTGACATCAGCCTTATAGCAACTTTTTCTAGCTATGTCACCTCAGGCAATGGGAACAAAAACAAAAATAAACTATTGGCTATCCCAAAATAAAAGGCTTTTGCACAGCAAAGGAAACAAAATGAAAAGGCAACCTACTGAATGGGAGAGGATATCTGCAAAGGATAGATCTATAAGGGGTTAATATCCAAAGTATATATTTTTTGAAGGATAAATGATTTCTTTGGACTTACATTCTTCTATGAAATACAAATGCTGATTAGGTGGGTCAGTATGTGAGAAAAGACCTTGAATCTTCAATGAACATGCATTATTTTTCCCAAGTCTGGATTTCTTGGAAGCCACATAATTCACAGTTCAGCCCATCTTCCAATTCTGCTCTCTGAAGGCTAGTCTCCTTCTAGCCTAAGCTGGGGAGAGGCACATAACCCACCCAGTGTGTCCAATACCCTGACAGTGTTTTATTTCAAACTCTGATCCTTGCCTATAATTAAAAAGAAAATTCTGCCAGTTTGCTCCTGACAGTCTCTGCTACAGGAAAAATAGGTTATCTGAAACATACTTTCGTTGAGACTCAAAAGCTAGATATACAATTTAAATAGGGAGAAGGGGCTTATGGCTGTATGTATCAGCCAGCCACCCACCTGGACCCAGCCATCAGCTGTGGTTGTGGAAGAGACAGCTGGAAACACCCAAGCAGGAGAGGAGAGGACAAACATAGATGCTTCTACAGCATGATGGAGAGATGACTGACTTCACAGCTTCCAGACTCCATAGCATCCAGCCACCTCATCACCATGCTTCACATCCCAGGAGTCATGCCACCAGGATAGCTAAAGTATATGGGCCTCTCCTTGTGGCTCTTCATAGTCTTCCCAGGGTTTCAGCTGGGGCCCAGGGATCATCATTGTCTTAAGGATGGGCTGCTTGTGGGGTGCCCATGGAGGGGTGATCTTGCCATGCATTCTCCAGCTCCCATAGGGATTTACCAGGTGCTTTTCAAACACAACATACTCCAGGACATCCCTGGGCACATCTTCCTGTCCATACATTAGCCGGCCAAACCGGTCACAGATGGCCAGAGCCTGTCGAGTGTGCGTGCGGACAGTGACCTGGCTGTATATGTTGCCCTGGTTCAGCAGATTCGAACAGCAAACCTGAATCACCTGGGGTGGCTCTAAAGATTCTACGAAGCTCCAGCGGACCATCTTATACTTGATGTCCCAGACCATGTCCGGAAAACAGTTTTCAGTTACCAAGGTATGAAGCCGATCATGGTCTGAGTTGTTTAGACAAAGGAGCTTCAATAAAAATATCCTTAGCTTTTTCGGGGAAGTCCTTTATTTTAAAATTAGGATCATGTTCTCTTATCTTCCAGATTGACAACTGTGATGCCACCTTCTTCTTCAGTTGTTTGCTTCTCTGTGCCAGAGATGACAAGCGAGCATCACCCTCTGGAGGAACATAGGCATCAAAGATACCAGCTGTACAGGCCAGATGTAGTGGACGCTCCAAACATTCTGGAGGAATGACCAGTCCTGCTTTCTGGGCATATTTCATAAACCCCTTTTCTGATTTGTATTTGGGTTCATAAGTAGGAGGTGTGAAACGTTTTTTAGTTCTCGCTGGAACTACAACTGTGGACTGAATCACCAGGACAGGTTTCCAAGACCACCATCCTAAGGCTTTGGATAAATAATACAAACCCCGCAGTGTGGGGGCTGCCATTTTGTTCCCGCAAAGGCCGCTCTATCCAAAGTATATTAAGAACTTAACACAACTCAGCACCAAAACAAAACAAATTCCAATTAAAAATGGGCAAAGGAACTACTTGGTATTTACCCCAAAGATACAGATGTAGTGAAATGATGAGACACCTGCACTCCGATGCTTATAGCAGCAATGTCCACAATAGCCAAATTATGGGAGAAGTCATGATGTCCTTTGACAAATGAATGGGTAAAGAAGATGTGAGGTATATATATATGTATGATGTGATACATATATATATATATAATGGTCTATTATATATATATATTGTGTGTGTGTGTGTGTATATATATTTATATATACACACACACACACAATGGTCTATTATTCAGCCATCAGAAAGGATGAATACCTGTCATTTACTTTAGCATGGATGGAACTGCAAGGTGTTATACTGAGTGAACTAAGTCACTCAGTTTCACTCATATGTGGAATATAAGAAATAGTGAAAGGGACCATAAGGTAAAGGAGGGAAACTGGGGAAAAATTAGAGAGGAAGACAAACCATGAGAGACTTCTAACTCTGGGAATAAACAAAGGGTTGCAAAAGGTGAGGTGGGTGGGGGTAACTAGGGTGATGGGCACTAAGGAGGGCACATGATGAGATGAGCACTGGGTGTTATACTATATGTTGGCAAATTGAATTTAAATAAAATATTAAAATGAAATAAAATGCACAAAGGAAATGCACACCAAAAATCCCCCAAATAATCCAGTTAAAAAATGGGAAGACAGGGATCCCTGGGTGGCGCAGCGGTTTGGCGCCTGCCTTTGGCCCAGGGCGCGATCCTGGAGACCCGGGATCGAATCCCACGTCAGGCTCCCGGTGCATGGAGCCTGCTTCTCCCTCTGCCTGTGTCTCTGCCTCTCTCTCTCTCTGTGACTATCATAAAAAAAAAAAAAAAAAAAATTAAAAAATGGGAAGACATGAACAGACATTTCTCCAAAAGACATACAGATGGCCAACAGACACACGAAGATGCTCAACAGCACTCATCATCAGCAACAAGCAAATCAAAACCACAATAAGGTATCACTTTGCACCTGTCAGACTAAAATAAAAAACACAAGAAGCAAGTGTTGGCATGGATGTGGAGCGCAACAGTGTTCCACTGCTGGTAGGAATGCAAACTGGTGCAGCCACTGTAAAAAGCAATATAGAGGTTCCTCAAAATATTAAAAATAGAACTACCATATGATCCAGTAATTGTACTACTGAGTATTTACCCAATGAATATGAAAATACTAATGCAAAAAGATATATACAACCCTATGTTTACTGCAGTATTATTTACAATAGCCAATCTACGGAAGCAACCCAAGTGTACATCCATAGATGAATAGGTAAAGAAGAGGTAGTGATTGTGTATATAGTATGTGTGTGTCACACACACACACACACAATGGTATATTACTCAGCCATAAAAAAGAATAAAATCTTGCAATTTACAACAACATGGACAGATTTAGCAAATAAAATGCTAAGTGAAATAAGTCAGTCAGGGAAAGACAAATTCCATGATTTCACTCATATGTAGAATTTAAGAAACATGAAGAAAAAAAGAGACAAACCAAAAAATAGACTCTTAACTATACAGAACAAACAGAGGAACAGAAGGGAAGGGGGGCAGGGATGGTAAAATAGGTGAAAGGAATTAAGAGTACACTTATCATGAGCATGGAGTAATGTACAAAATTGTTGTATCACTATATTCTAGACCTGAAACTAATATAACACTGTATGTTAATTATACTGGAATTAATTATTTTTTTAGATTTCATTTATTTATTCATGAGAGACACACAGAGAGAGAGAGAGAGAGAGGCAGAGACACAGGCAGAGGGAGAAGCAGGCTCCACGCAGGGAGCCCAACGTGGGACTCGATCCCAGAACTCCAGGATCATGCCCTGGGCGGAAGGCAGCACTAAACCACTGAGCCACCCGGGCTTCCCGAATTAAAATATTTTTTAAAAGTAGGCAGAGGGGTACACAGTAGGTTAATATCCAATTCTTGGTTTTGGCTCAGGTCATGATCTCTCCTGAGATGGACCCCCACATCTGACTCCACAATCAGTGCAGAGTCTACTTGAGATTCTTTCTCCCTTGCTAATAAAATCTTTAAAAAAATAAAATAAAAATGGGCAGAGGACCTGAAGAGACATTTTTCAAAGACAACAGATGACAACAGACACATGAAAAAATGCTCAACAGTACTAATTATCAAGGAAATGCATATCAAAACCGTAATGAGCTATCACCTCAAACTAGTATAGAATCAAAAAGACAAGAATTACAAGTGTAAGCAAGGATGTGAAGAAGACAGCCCTTGTGCTTTGCTGGTGGGAATGTAAATTGGTTCAGCTACTATGGAAAACAGTATGGAGCTGTATCAGAAAATTAAAAATAGAAATACGATTCAGTAAACCTACTATTGGGAATTTACCCAAAGAAAACAAAAATATTAATTCAAAAAGATATATGCATCCCTATGCTTACTGCAGCACTATTTACAATAGCCAAGATATGGAAGCAACCTAGTGTTCATCAGCAGATGGATAAAGATGTGGTGTATATATACACACACACACACACATGCACACACACACACACACACACACACGATGAATTATTACTCAACCATAAAAAAGAAAAATCTTGCCATCTGTGCCAACGTGGATGGACCTAGAGATATTATTCTAAGTGAAATCAAATGCCAAGTGATTTCACTTACATCTGGAATCTAAAAAATAAAACAAATTAAGAGGACTTTTAAATAGAGTGATCAAACTGGTGGTTGCCAGAGGGGAGGTGTGTGGAGAGATGGGCAAATAGATGAAGGGGATTAAGAGGTACAAACTTCCAGTTATAAAATAAATGTCATGGAGATGAAAAATACAACATAGGGAATATAGTCAGTACTATTTTAATAATGCTGTATGTTGACAGGTGGTGACTACATTTAAAATGAGCACTAATGTATAAAATTGTTGAATTAATATGTTGTACAACTGAAACTATTAACATTATATGTTAGTTATACATCAATGGGGAAAAACAGACAAGAAATAACACGTGTTGGTGAGGATGAAAGAAAAGGAAACCCTGGTGTGCTGTGGTGGGAATGTAAATTGGTATAGCCATTGTGGAAAACAGTTTGGAGGTTTCAAAAAAAATTGAAGTAGAACTATCATCTGATCCTGTAAATTCCACTTCTGGGTATTTATCCAAAGGAAACAGAAACACTAATTCTAAAAGCTATCTGCACCAACATTTTCACTGCAGCATTATTTATAATAGCCAAGATATGGGAACAACATAACTGTCCATTGACAAATTAAAAGATAATGTGGCATATATATACAACAGACTATTACATATCCATAAAAAAGGATAAGATAGTGCCATTTGAGACAACATGGATGGACCTAGAAGATACTATGCTAAATGAAATAAGTCAGACAGAGAAAGACAAATACCATATGATCTCATTTGTATGTGCAATTTACAAATAAAATTTTTAGAATATTTAAAAACCAAGCTCAAAGATACAGAGAACAGAGGAGTGGTTTCAAAGGGAGGTGGATGAGACCAGTAAAAGGAGACTAAAGACACCAATTTCTAGTAATAAAATAAGTCCTGGGACTTAAATATCCTGGGAACTCTCTCTTTTTCTCTCTTGCTCTCTAAAATAAAATAAAATAAGATAAAATAAAATAAAATAAAATCTTTAAAAAAATAAAGAAAAACTGGAGTTTAAATAATAATAAACCAATACAGTTTCTTAGTTTTAACAAATGTACCACAGAAATGCAAAATGTAAATAATGGGCGAAATTGGATGAGGGGTATGTGGCAACCCCGTACTTCTCTACAACTTGGTTAATCTATAATCATTTCAAAATAAAAAGTTTATTAAAAAGTACCAGCAGAGGATCCCTGGGTGGCTCAGTGGTTTGGCGCCTGCTTTGGCCCAGGGCATGATCCTGGAGTCCTGGGATCGAGTCCCGCGTCGGGCTCCCGGCACGGAGCCTGCTTCTCCCTCCTCCCATGTCTCTGCCTCTCTCTCTCACTCTCTCTCTATCTTGAATAATAAATAAATAAATAAAGCTTAAAAAAAAAAAAAGTACCAGCTGACCATGAGAAGAGACGCAAGGACAAGAAAGGCATTGCCCTCAGAATCTTCTGCCTTCCTACAGGAGGGAGTCATGATGAGGATAAATGCCTTGAAGGAACACACGCACCCTAGTTTGCCTGGGACAGTCCCTAGTTTATACCCATTATCTCAGCATCATCATTAATTACAAAGCACCCCCTTTTACGTCTAAAAGTATTCTGATTTTGACATTAAATTTTACGGTCACACCACCTAAAACCACAGAGCCTACTACAGTGGTCAGAAATAAGAGGGAACATTGTGATAGCAGGGCAGGATGGAAGGGGGTTAAGAAGTGGAAATTGGGGGATAGGAAGGAAGAGGTATGGCCCAGACAGGGGCGGCCTCAAGAGGAAGGGCCCAGAGGCAGGGCCCAGAGGCAAGTAAGACCCAAGGTGTATTCTTTTTAAGACACAGAAGTCTGAAGTTGGAGAAAAACAGCAAACATGATTAAGATGATGGGGTCAACTAGGGTTGGGAACACATTAAAAGGACTAGAACTCTCCTGGGGCAGTAATGTATTATCAAGTAGATGGGAGGGAAAACGACTATACCACCCTACACGTGAAAAATCAATTTTCTTGAGGAAGATCCCTTTTTCCCCCTTATCTATTCTTCCCTAACCTTTCCTATACATTCTCCAGGCCCTTGATATATACTGAGCTCCAGCTCACGGAAGCTCACTCTCGAAGGTACTGTGAGATCCCTCCATACACTGCTACTGCCCTCAATGTATACAATGTATACAAGATTTGCAGCTGCTTCCCCAGCCTTGGGTGTCTGACCCAAACTGTGTTTCAGTCATATGCTCTGTTGACTCAGAGCCCACAGCTCTTCTCCACAACACCACTCCTTGACCTCCATGTGGCATTCTTTGCTACTGAAGTAAAGGGTCACCTTCAATAAAGCATAACCCCCAAGTCTTCTTGTGAACTCCAGATTTCAGAGAACAGGAAAAAATGTTTTATAAAAACCCTGTTGCTCTTTCAGGGAAGAAGACTTGCATTCTAAATAGTTTTACTATGAAAAGTAAACTGTGATTCAGTTTCACTTTCTATTTAAATACTTCAGGAACTAATACACATGCTATTATTTTCAGAGAATGAGGACTTTATATATTTTTTTTAATCTTGTCCTTTGAATCATTTCATTCCCATGTGATTCTCAAACACCTAAAAATCCCAAAAATCCCACCAACTTAATATACTTAGTGGAGTCTCTTTCTGGGATTATTTAGCATCTTCTGCTTATAGTGATGTCCAAAACCCAGTAGATCTTCCTACTCCTAAAGATTTGCCTAGACCAAAGTGATACCACTCTGAAATCTGAATGTCTTTAATAGCTGCACACCATATGCGCTAGTAGAAAAACACGAGGAAGAATGTCTACAAGCTCACCTCTCCTGGGCTGTGGGTAGAGTGGGGAGCAGGGGGTACTTTCATCTGCAGTGTGCCTAGGAGGCTTGAGTGAGGTTGGGCCAGGATTCTGGGGCCTCTCCTGCCCGGGCCCTCCTAACTTCGGCCCAGCCTGGAGGCTAAGAGGTGTGGACCCATGGCTGGCTAGGGATGCCCTGTAAGGCCGCTGATAAAATTCTCTGATGAAATTTGTTCTTCCTCAATGAAACATGCTTTCTCTGGGAATTCCTATGTCCATTTCCAAATTAAAGTAACAGGACAGGAACTTTCATAAAATCTGAGCCATCTAGCTCTCTGCTCTCTAAAATTTTCAAGTCTTTGCAGGTCCTTCCCTCAGCAAAAACTCTCATATTTTAGAGAACTTACTGCCAATGAAGTAACTGGGAGGTGGAATTGGACAAACACATTCTGTTCTTCATTGGTATGAGAGCACCTACATTGAGCCATTCCCTTTAAAGGAGCAGGCCTCACTTCTGGGGCCTGTGGAGAGAAGCCCGCTCCAAGGTGTTAGTTTGCAGTTGGCTTCCCAGCACCTTCGCAGTCATAACCAAAGCAAAGGAGAATATTGCATGACTTCAGAAGAAAGCCGGCCACCTTGCAACATCTTCAGGAAATTCTGCACTCCCCTAGGGCTTGCAAAACTCCCTATGTCTTGCAGACCAAAGGCAAGATCTCAGTCACCTAGCTCTAGTTTGCATAATTAAAGAAAGTGGAAGCTGGTTATTTTCTGAGTGACCCTTGGCCCAACCAAGCTCACAGGGCCTGTGACAGAAATAAGATAGCAATAAAATGAACTACTGTAGCAGTGGAAACTTGTACTATCTACACTAGCAGGAAAAGCCAGGCCCTTGGATATTCATCTGATTCCTTAACCTGCAAGGGTCACCTGGCCAAAACAGTATCCACTGAAGGTACTATAATGTTATTCTTTTGAAGATGGCACACATACAACTTAATGTAATTTCATGTTAGAATCTGTAAGACTTTTGGTTGAAAGAATTTACTAAAATCTATAATATCTTTTATCTTCCTTTTTGATGTGGAAAAGCATAGCCTGTGATGTTAATTTGCTATTGCATCTTTACCTCTTTCTGCTCCTTCTTCCCTTGCCCTATTATTATTATTAATTTTTTTATTTATGATAGTCACACACAGAGAGAGTGAGACAGGCAGAGACACAGGCAGAGGGAGAAGCAGGCTCCATGCACCGGGAGCCCGACGTGGGATTCGATCCCGGGTCTCCAGGATCAAGCCCTGGGCCAAAGGCAGGCGCCAAGCCACTGCACCACCCAGGGATCCCTCCCTTGTCCTATTATTAACACATTATCCAACTTTGCCTAAAAAAAATTAGAGAAGTTTAAAAAAAGACGCAGAAGTTTAGAGCCACGTCCAGTATAGCCATACAGGGGGAGAGAAAGTCCACCTTCAAAGCAAGCACAGCAGCTCTACCTCTTCCACATTGGGCATCCAGACAAATTTCCTTTGTACAGAGTCTTGCTACTAGAGGAAAAAAAAATTTTTGAAAATCACTGAGTTACTCTAAATGTCCTTAAAGAAGCAAATTCAAGACAGGTTTACTTGGCAGGAGGTCACTTTTAGCAGAGCAACTGCTAGAAAGCAGGCCTCAATTTCCTTGTCCGTGGCAACAACAACAAAAAAGCCCAATTAGCTTAGGAGAGACAGAGGGAGCTCCACATGGGCCTCTTTCAATCAAAAGCCACCTGGGATTAGGGCGGCCACCCTGTCTGCAGGAGCTAAACTAAGATCCCTCCGCCCCCACCCCCACTTCCGTTGCAGAACAAGGGTCACTGCCACAGGGAGAGCTGAACCTGTGGACTGGGTTCTGGTTTGAGTCAGAGCACGATTTGGTTTTAAGGCCCAGAATTTTTTGTTTGGACCTTTCAGCCTTGATTAAGGGTTCAGAGGCATGGGGCCTCCTAGCAGCCCTTGGCTTTCCAGAGTCTAGGAAAACAGCTCAGTCGCATTAGGAGTTTCCCAGAGAAAGCTAGGACAGAGAAGGAATATTTACTAAGTGGGAGAGGAAGCTACTGTTGAAGACCTTTCTAATCCACCTCTATAAGGTTCACTTCAATAAAACCAGTAAACATACCTATCACGACTTTGATCCCCCTGTGAGTAAAGCCTTGAATTTTTTTGTGAAAAGTGACACAGCAAGCAAGCTAGCTTGCTCATTTTAGCATGGCTGAGGAGATCTACAGAAATGGGGTCCTGGGTCATTCTAGGGGTGGAAATAATAAATTCAACATTAATATGATGGTCTACGAAAGTTTCTGGATTTTTTTTTTTTTTTTTTTTAAGGAATATATGAAATGTACTGGCTGGATAAAGCCACAGTTTTCATCCTGTTCAGCTCTGGGTCCTGGGAAGGAGGATAGTGGGGTGGGGGTGGGGGGGGGTGGTTAAGTACAGGATAGGCAGGCCTGACCTGGCAGCCTGAGTTTTGTAGCATCTAGGCAGTTTGGAGTCTTTGAGTCTCCCCTGAAATCCCCTCCCCGACCACACAGCCTGCATTCCTGGGGAGTGTCCTAACATCTGCCTGAGGCTTCAGAACCGTGCATTCATTTTTCAACCAAAATTTATTGAGCACTCACCTTAGGCTAGGCCTTCCAGTCTGGGACCACTAATTAAGTGCCCCCCAAAGAGCTCTGCACAGTTTCTTGAAGAGGCATGGAGGAGAGTATCCTGCTGACTCCTGTGCTCCCCACAGTAGCTTATGGTTAGCCTGCACTATAAAGCATTCAGTTAACCACGCACACAGGAGAAAAGCTGGGATTTGCAGCCAGACTGACCCAGCTGAAATCCTAACATCGGGGCAATTGGCAATAACCAGCTGCTTAATCTTGAGGAGGTGGTTCAAATTCTCTGCATCTCAGCTTCTTTAGATGAAAATGGAGGATAAGAAAATGCATTCCTTACAGGGTTGTTTAATGGGACATAAAGACATATTAGGTAAATACATAGGGGCCACCAATAATACTAGGGTTTTTTTTTAAGATTCAGCACAATTTTTATTTTAATATATTTCAGAGTAATGTCTGTACATAATTACAAAAGTAACACATAACTCTTACTCTGTACGAGGCACTATTCCAAACATTTTACACAGATTAAACTAGTTCACTCTAACAACAACCTTCTGAGGTAAGTATGACTACCTGGTGTTCAACAAATGATGTAACTGAGGTACAAAGACATTGAGTGACTTACTTAAAGTCAGATAGCTAGCCTGTGGTATGACCTGGCTTCAAGTCATGTCCATATACATACAGTTCAATAATTCAAAAAATTCTGTAAGATTTGTTATGAAAAGCAGCCGCTCTGCATTTCCTTCCCAGGCATTCCCACTCTCTATATAATCAAGGCTTATAGAAGACAAGGATTTAAATTGCTTTCACCATTACTGGAAACCACCATATACCATTCATACACCACCCTTCCCCTCTTCCATCCTTTCAGTAACAATTGTTAGTTAGATGTAATGTTTACATCATTATCACTTATAATACTATTATAGGCAACCTCTGCAGTGTTCCATCATTCTCTTTCTTCCCTATACAACTAGTAACTAGAGTTAATCCCTATCTTATTAGTTGGCTGAATTTCTATGCACCTTCCCCTAATCCATCACCAAACTCTCCGTGTTCATCTCCTCTCCATTTATTCAAACACATCCATCAGAAGTCCTTCCATCCCTTGAACACAGCTTTCCCAGAGAGTCTTTCTGCTCCAATCGACACTGGACGCTTCTAGTCCTCCCCTACAGCCATATCTCGGGAACTCCTTTCATCATCCCTGGAATCACTTTCACTTCTTTCTTAGGCCAATTCACCTAGATCCTTCACATTTTTATGAAGTTGAATTTCTCAAATTTTTTTTTTTCGTTTGTGGCTCTTGTATTCTATTAAAGAGATCTTTTCCTACTGTGAAATAGTGAGATTTTTCTAAGATTTCTCCTAGAAGTTTTATAATTTTAGCCTTTATGTTTAGGTCTGGGATCCATTTTTAGATGCATTTTGTGTATAGTGTGAAGTAAGAGTTGAGGTTCTTTTTTTTTTTTAAGATTTTATTTATTTATTCATTAGAGACACACAGAGAGAGGCAGAGACATAGGCAGAGAGAGAAGCAGGCTCCATGCAGGGAGCCTATGTGAGACTCTATCCTGGGACTCCAGGATCACTCCCTGAGCCACTCTCAGGAGCTCAACTGCTGAGCCACCCAGGCATCCCAAGAGTTGAGGTTCTTTATCTCAAAATAGATATCCACTTGATCCAGCACCATGTCTTTAAAAAAAAAACTGTCCTTTTCCCTATTAAAACACTTTGGTCTCTTTGTCAAAAAAAAAAAAAAAAAAAAAGCTATTTATGTGTTGGTTTATATCTAAACTATCATCTTTTATTACCCCTTACATATGTATTTATGCTAGAATGTCTTGATAACTGAAACTTTATAGTGAGTCTTCAAATTAAGTAGTATAAGACTTGTTTCCAACTCTGTTCTTCTCAAATTTGTTTTGGTCACTCTAGGTTCTTTGCATTACTCCATACGTTTTAGAATCAGTTTGATAGTGATTGCACTGAATCTACAGATCAATTTGGGGAAACTGTCATCTTTTTTTTTTTTAAGAGAGAAAGGGGCAGAAGTGGGGGAAGGGCAGAGGGAGAGAGAGAATCTTAAGCAGGCTCCACGTCCAGTGTGGAGCCCCACACAGGACTCAATCTCACAACCCTGAGATGATGACCTGAGCCGAACACAAGAGATGGACACTTGACAAACTGAGCTATAAAGGTGCCCCCTGGAGAAACTGACATCTTAGCAACATTAAGTCTTCCAGTCCACAAACATGGCAATTCTCTCCATTCATGTAGGACTCCTCCAACACAGCAATGTTTAGTAGTTTTTAGTCTACAAATCTCAAACAAATCTTGTAAAATGTCCCTGAATATTTCATGTGTTCTTCGTTTGTTTCTTTAAAAACAGACTTTATTTTTTAGAACAGTTTTAGGTTCACAGCAAAATCCAAGTATAGAGAGTTTTCATGTAACTCCGGTTCCCCCAAACCCCCAACTAGGGTGTTTTTCATGCTATTGTAAGTGATATTTTTATTTTTAAAAACAGTTCAAGTTTTTAAAAAAAGTTATTTATTTAAGTAATCTCTGCACCCAATATGGGGCTCCAACTCAAGACTCTGATATCAAGAGTTGCGAACTTTATGACTAAGCTAGCCAGGTGCCCGCTACAAGTGGTGTTTTTAAAATCCCATTTCAAAATTATTCATTGCTAGTATATAGGGGGAAAAAATTAAACATTAACCTTGTACCCTGTGAACTTGCTGATCTACTTATTAGTCCCAGTAGTTTTTCTGTAGAATCCTTGGGATTTTCTAAATACTCATTCATGTCATCTCCAAATAAGTATTATTTTACTTCTTTTTTGCCAATCTGTATGTCTCACCTTACTGCCCTGGCTAGAGACTTCAGAAGAATATTAAATATAAGTGGTGAAAGATGACATCCTTAGATCCTAGAGGGAAAATATTCAGGGAAAAATTTCACCATTAAGTATAACCTCCATTGTAGGTTTTCACGGAGGCCCTTTACCAGGTTGATGAAGTTCCCAGGTATTCACAGCTTACTGAGAGGTTTGTGTCTTTTTAAATCATAAACGTTAAATTTTGCCAAAGGCTTTTTTTAAAAAAAATTTATTTATTTGAGACAGAGAGAGAGAGTGGGGAGGGGCAGAGGGAGAGGCAGAGAAATACTCAAGCCGACTCTCCACTGAGTCTGGATCCTGGGCTCAATCCCAGGACCCTGAGATCATGACCTAAGCCAAAATTAAGAGTCTGCTGCTCAACCAACTGAGCCAAAGGCTTTTGATGATATTCTCTTCATTTCTATTAATGTTGTAAGTAACACTTGTTGGTATTTAAATATTAAATTAACCTTGTATTCCTGGGATAAGCCCCACTGAATCAGGATGTATTTTCTTTAGTATTTATTTTTCTAGTAATTTGTTAAGGTTTTTACCTTTGATCATGAGGGATATTGGTTTGTAATTTTTTTCTTGTAATGTCTCTTTATGGTTTCAAAATCAAAATAATATTGGCCTCATAAAATGGGCTGGAAAGTGTACTATCCAATTTTACTTTCTGAAAGTTCTGTATAGCTAAAGTATTGGTATTATTTCACCCTAAATGTTTGATAGAATTCACCAGTGACACCATTAAGGTCTGGGAGTTTTCTTTGTGGAAAAAATTATTAATATGAATTTAATTGCTTTTGTTGATATACTGATATTCAGGAATATTTCTCCCTGAGTCAGTGTTGGAAATTTGTGTTTTCCAATGTGTGTTCCATTTCATCTAAGTTTTCAAATGTATTTGCATAGTTATTCATATCCCTTTATTATTCCCTTAGTGTAGGATTTTTGTACTGTTTTCTCTTTTCCCAGATCTTGACAATTTGTGTCTTTTTTCTTGATCATTCAATTTTGGATGTTATCAATTTTATTGATTTTTAAAAATCAAATTTCTTGTTTCATTGATTTCTCTTTTTTCTATTTTTTGGTTCATTATTCTCTGATCTTTATCATTTCCTTTCATCTACTTGCTTTGGGTTCAAATTGCTCCTCTGCCCCTAGCTTCTTAAGGTGGAAGACTAGATCATAGGTTTGAGACTTACCTTTGTTTCAAAGATAAGCTATAAATTTTCTTCTTAAGGACTGACTTAGCAGCATCCCATGAATTTTGAAAACGTTCTTCTTCATTCAAAATATTTAGAAATTTCCTTTGTGATTTCTAACTTTACATTTTTCCCAAATATCTGTTTTTAATTTCATTCCATTCTTATTAGAGGGCATACTCTGTATGATTTCAGTTGTTTTACACTTACTGAGACTTGTCTTAGGGCTCATAATTTGGTGAATGTTTCACATGCACTTGGAAGAAATGTGTATTCTGCTGTTGTTAGGTAAAGTATTTTGTGTCAATTAGGTCAAATTGGCTGATACTGTTATTATCTTCTATATCTCTACTAATTTTATCAGTTTCTTCTTTCAGTTACTGAAAGAACATTGAAATCTCTAAAGATCACAGGTTCATTCATTATTAGTTTTTCCTACATTTTGTGTTTGTTTATTTTTTTAATTTTCCACTGGAACATGATTTCACAGGCATCTTTTTTTTTTATTGGAGTTCAATTAGTTTTTCCTATAGTTTGCAGTTTGTTAATGTGTGTGCACATTTAGAATTATGTCTCCTTGAGCATTTGTACTCTCAATTATTACAAAATGACCCTATTTACTCCATGTGACATTTCTTGTTCTAAGGTATACTTTGATATTAATATAGCCATTCTAGCTTTCTTATGATTGGTGCTTGCATGGTATAAAACTTTTTCAGGGATCCCTGGGTGGCAGCGGTTTGGCACCTGCCTTTGGCCCAGGACGCGATCCTGGAGACCCGGGATAGAATCCCATGTCGGGCTCCCGGTGCATGGAGCCTGCTTCTCCCTCTGCCTATGTCTCTGCCTCTCTCTCTCTCTCTCTCTGTGACTATCATAAATAAATAAAAATTTTTTTTAAAAAAGTCAAATCAGTATTGAGATAGTTCAAAGGAAGATTTAAAAAATAAAAATAAAAATTTTTCATCCTTTCACTTTTAATCTATGTGTGTATTTACATAAATATATACATAATAATAATATATATATTTTAAAGATTTTATTTATTTATTCATGAGAGACAGAGAGAGAGGCAGAGACACAGGCAGAGGGAGAAGCAGACTCCATGCAGGGAGCCCGATGTGGGACTCGATCCTGGGAAACCAGGATTATGCCCTGAGCCAATGGCAGATGCTCAATTGCTGAGCCACCCAGGTGTCCCTGTATTTATATTTAAAATGGGTTTCTGGGGCACCTAGATGGTGCATTCAGTTGAGCGTCAGACCTTTGGTTTCGGCTCAGGTCATGATCTTGGGGTCATGGGATCCAGCCCCACATTGGGCTCAGGTTCAGTGCAGAGTCTGCTTAGGGTTCTTGCTCTCTCTCACTCTGCCCCTCTTCCCCTGAAACACATGCATACACATGCTCTCTCTAATAAAGAAATAAATCTTTAAAAAATAAAAATAATAAAATGAATTTCCTGTGAACAGTGCACATTTGGAACTTGCTTTTTTTATTCAGTTAGTCTGGCCATCTCTGCCTTATAACTGGTATCTTTAGACCCTTTATAATTAATTATTAAGCTGGTTGGGTTTTATTCTACCATCTTTTTTTTTTTTTTTTTTTTTTTTTTTTTTTTTTTTTTTTATGATAGTCACAGAGAGAGAGAGAGAGGCAGAGACACAGGCAGAGGGAGAAGCAGGCTCCATGCACTGGGAGCCCCATGTGGGATTCCATCCCGGGTCTCCAGGATTGCGCCCTGGGCCAAAGGCAGGCGCCGAACCGCTGCGCCACCCAGGGATCCCTTATTCTACCATCTTTGTATTCATTTGGTCCCATCTGTTCATTTGTTTTTCCCTTTTTTTGTTGCCTTCTTTTGTGATAATTATTTTTAGCACTCCATTTAATCTATAATATTGGTTTATTAACTATATCTCTTTGTTTTAGGTTTTTTAAGTACTTGCTCTAGAATTTAAAATATGCATATATTACTTATTACACTACACCTTCAAATAATGCTGTATCACTTCTGGTATAATGTAAAAACCTCATAACAAAAATATGTTATCATTTCATTTTTCCCATCCTTTGTGCTACTACAGTCACACATTTCTTTTCTATAGATGGTCTAAATCCTACCATGCATATAATTTTTGCTTTCAGCCATCGATTATCTCTTAAATACATTTTAAAATGAGGGAGAAGAAAGTGTTTTATATTTATTTACTCACATACATATCATTTCAAGGATTCTTCATTCCTTTGTGTAAATCCACATTCCCATCTGATATTTTCTGAATAACTAACATTTTTCATAGTGTGAGTTTACTGAAAACAAATTTTTTTTACCTTTGTTTGTATGAAAATGCCTTTTGTTTTTGCCTTCACTTTCGAATAATTTAACTTATTTGTTTTTATTTTTTTCTTTTGGCACTTTAAAGATACAATTCTATTGACTCCTGGCTTGGATAGCTTTAGACATGAAGTCTGTAGTTTTTCTTATCTTTGTTTTTCTCTACATGCTATCTTATTTCTATCTCTTTATCATTTAATTTTCAACAACTTGATTATGATATAGTTTTTTGGGAGTTTCTGTATATGTAGGTTTATTTTGTTGAGCTTTTATCTTTGTCATTGCATTTTCATATAATTTGGAAATTTTTTCTTTTTTTTTCTTACTTTTATTTCTTAATATTCAGAAAGACTTAAGATTTCTGGAGAATTTTTCCTTATAACTCCCTCTCATCTGGAATTCTTCCCACAACCTTCAGCTGCTTTAGTTTCCCAGAAGTCCAATCTCTCAACAACGCAAGGCCATCATGCTATACTTGGGATACCCCTCCTAGCTCTATGGTCTGGAATGTGCTTCCAGATAGAAACCTAAGTGATAACAGAGTTTACTTCATTTTTTTTCTCTTCTCTCAAGAATCACAATCCTATTATACCTCTAGTCCAACATCAGAAAACAGGTATTGCATACTTTTATAGTTTCTGGTTATTTCTGTGGCAGGATAAAAGTGATCCCTATTGCTCCATCATCGGTAAAAACAGAAGGCCACATGCTTTTCTAAAAATCCATTTACTAACAATTTTTGGAAGGTAGTAGAGAGTAAACTTACTTTCAGTAGGATTGTCTGATAAAATAATTGTCCCGAAATCTTGTTTTGCTTCTTCTCCAAGCCCAACACTTATTAACCTTGCTTGGGCTAGTTATTCAAGCATCTCCACATTAATATGACTTGTATGTAATTTTGCTCTAAGAAGTACAAATTTGAACAATACCTTTATAACTTTGGTCTCTTTATATTTACTGACAAAACTGATCAGTTTCCTACACTCACTCTAGAAAATATCACTTGATTTACCAGAAAGGTAAATCATACTTTGTTTGAAAATTATGTCAAAATTTGGTGGCTTTCTGCCACTATAGGACAAAGTGTCACAAGAAACAGTGACTGCTTCTTGGGGACTGTTAAAATGCAATAAAGTCCAATTTTCAAACATTCAGTAATGTATTTCCTAATTGAACATCTCTTTTCTGGCTATTATGCTAAATCAACATTCTTATAGATTACTTTGTCCTAGCTCATATAGATTCATGCTGTGTTCATACTGTAACTATATTCAATATTTACATTTATAGAATTCTGTATTATGGTATTGATAATATTATCTTCATCATTAATGACACCCTTCAATTACTTTTGACTCATAAGATTTAATTTTTTTTTCATTTATTTATGATAGTCACAGAGAGAGAGAGAGAGAGAGAGGCAGAGACACAGGCAGAGGGAGAAGCAGGCTCCATGCACCGGGAGCCCGATGTGGGACTCGATCCCGGGTCTCCAGGATCGCGCCCTGGGCCAAAGGCAGGTGCCAAACCGCTGCACCACCCAGGGATCCCCCGACTCATAAGATTTAATACAAAAGTAACAAAATGCAAAATTTTACAACTAAGAATTTTAACACTATCATGATGTGAAACACAGTATACAAAATGATCTGTAATTGATCACTGAAATTACCTATGATGAACTGACCAACACAGTCCTTGCAGTAAATATCCTAAAATAATTATTAAGAATTATTAAGAATTATTAAATTTCTATAGAAAGTCTTAATTAATCTTACATGTAAAATTAGCAAAATGTATGTAAACAAAATTGTTTCATTTTTTTCCCTCTAAAATCATCAAACCACTTGCAAACTCCCTGATAAACCACCAGACTTTCATAGACCAACTCTGTGAAATCCTGTTTCAAGGATATACATTTGTATTTCTAATCAGTGGTAATAATTACTGATTTTCAATGATTCATACGTAGAAATCATTTAATACTCATCTAATAAATTATTAAGCAATGTTTTTTTGGTTTCATATATGTTAAGCACTATTCTATACTCCAAGGATATAGCAATGAAACAGATATTGTTTCTATTCTGGAGGTACTTCCTATCTAGTAGAAAGAAGAAAACAGTACAAAGAAAGCATGTAATAAGTTCAGAAAATTTTAATGATATAAAGGAAATGGTATAATGAGATAAAGTGTGACTTAAAGAATTACTTCAGATGGTGCGTTTAAGAAAGATCTCACTGAAGTTATTGTTGAACAGAATGCTGAGTGGTGAGAAGGAGGCAGGCACTGAGGAGCAGAGACCATTCTAGGCAGAAGGCCCAGCAATTGCAAAGGCCTTGAGGCAGTGGTAATGTCTTGGCCTTTTTGGGCAAGAGAAAAGGCTGAGGTGCCTGAAGCAGAATGAACAAGAGGAATATGGGATAAGAAGAGGCTTGGAAGGCACCCACGTACCAGAGTAGCAGAGCCTTGTGAGCTGTTGTGATGAATTTGGGAAACTACTGGAAGACCATAAACAGGGGAGTGACTGGAGCTAATTTACCTTTATAAAAGATCACTAAATGTTCCATGGAGTACAAAGGAACTGGAGAGACGCAGAGTGAGAGCAAGGAGACCAGTTACAAGGGTATTTAATAATCTAAGCAAGAGGTGACCAAGATGGAAACAGTACAGATGCAGAGAAATAGGTGGTTTTGGGAAACATTTTTCATATAGAACAATAAGACTAGTCAATGCATTGAATGAATTAATGCATGAAATAATTAATGAATAGTCACTAAAATGGGGAGATCTGAGAGAAAGGTAAGCATGTGCTACAGAAGTTAAGGAAAGCTTTCTGGAGGAGGCAAAATGAGAACTGGGCTTAAGAGATGAGTTACCTATGGCTAAGAAGTACAACAGTTGGGATCCAACTGCAAACAAAATCAGTGAGATGGGAATGAACCTCAGTGTGTCTGGAGACTCACAAAGAACTGCCTACTAGCTGGATGTTGAGGAACGAGCGGATAGTAGAGTGGGATGGAAAGGAGCTGCATCATGGAATATCTGGAAAGACCAAAAGGGTGAACTCTTTGTCTCTACCTATTCAATCCCCAGAACAGCTGTAGCTTGGGCTTCCTACCACAGAGACTGGCAATGAGCCCAAGCCTGAGGCTGAGGTACCCATCTTACTGCCTTCTAGGAGAGGCCTCACATGCTCACTGATCTGCCCAACATCAAGGTGACCTGTGAGGCAGTGAGCTGGGAGCTGGAACAAGTCCCTGCTACATTTACCATCCCTGGAAGATATGGGAACACCTAACACACTCTATAAATGCTTCAGATAACAAGTAAACTATCCCATAAACTCTGAACTGGAGGCATCAGTCTATCTCTGACAAAAGTGGTGAGTTTTTCTCAGCGCTAGATGGGAAGGACCCCCAGGACTGCCTTGGAAACTACCCAGAGCTCTGCCTCCCCTTTCTCTCTGACTGCCTAGCCTTTGCTGTCCCCACCAAGGAAAGAGTGTGCCTCACAAGTCCATAATAAGATACCTGTTACACTTGGAGAGGAGGCCTGGATTTTAAAATGCCAGACTAAAAGACTCATTGGGGCAGTCAAGCTTTTAGATTCATAGATGCTGCTCCTTCTGTGACTATACCAGATACTTCCTTGCCATGTGTGGTTCCAGTTCAAATATGAGCTCTACAGAGGCAAGGATGCTGCCTGTGTCACACATGCTTTGCCTCAGAAGCTGACAGAGTGTTTATTTTTTTTAAAGATTTTATTTATTTATTTATTCATGAGAAATACAGAGAGAGAGAGAGAGGCAGAGACACAGGCAGAAGGAGAAGCAGGCTCCATGCAGGAAGCCCAATGTAGGACTCAATCCCAGGACTCCGGGATCGTGCCCTGAGCCAAAGGTAGACACTCAACTGCTGAGCCACTCAGGTGTCCCTGACAAAGTGTTTAGAACACATTTTCTTAAAAAGAAAAAAAAAGAATAAATGATTGGCTATGATATGGATGTAAGGGATGGGACACAAAAACTACTCAATGCCTAAACAGCTGCCCTAGAAGTCTACCCACTTCCTCAATAGAAACAACAGCTCCCTCTTACTTGGTGATATATAATGTATGACAAAAGGGCTAGGCACATTTCCCACATTATCTCATTTAATGTTCACAACATCCTCTCTTTAAGCTGTGTATTCCTACCCACATTTTACTGATTAGGGAACTGAAAGGTAGGCAAGTTAAGGTCACAGCCTAGTAAGAGACAAAGCCAAGTCTCTCACCTGCCTACAGCTAGTAGAGGTCATCTCCTAACTACAAAATGAGGCTCTTTCCACTAGTCCTAAAGCAATTCTATGAGTGAAAGCACTGGAGTCTCCCACCTGCCACCCTGGAGGGCAGTTCAGCAGCCCTTTAGCTCACCCTCACTTCAGCAGGAAGCCGTTTATCAGATTAACAACCCACCTGGTGCCACAGCAGAGAGGAGTGCTCTGAGGAGAAAGAACTACACTTGGTTGGGCTCTCTGTGGGGGCCAAGGACCCAGGGATATCTTGGGCCTTAGAGCAGGGAAGCCACTGTGTGTTTTTTCCCTTCCAAGGAAGAAACTAGAATGTTTTCTTTGACCTCACTGTCAGTATGAAGTAATGGGAAGAACACAGGATTTGGAGCTAGATAGATATGGGTTTGAGTCCTGATAAACTTTATGATCTTGGACAAGCCACTCAGACTCTCCATGTCTGTTTTCAGCTGAAGAATGGCTTAATGCCAATTCACCTGTGGAACTGTCTTGGGCATTAAATGAGATGGTATATTTAAGGAGCCCACACCACAGCTGGCACCCAACAGCACTCTCAAGCAAGAGCACTCCTTTCTTCTTTCAACTGGATAGGGCAACCATTATTGGGCCCACTTGTCAGATAAGCAAACTGAGGTGCCAAGAGATTGAGCCTACAGCTAATAAAGTACAGCCAGGATCAGTGTCCTCACACGCCCCTGTGTTTCAAGACCATTACTCTCCTCTAGTCTAACTTTTTTGGGGCTCATGTTATCTAACTATATCAGCTTCCCTGCATTTGTCTCCCACCCTCCATAAAATGAGGAGGCTCTTTCCACTACTTTTTTTCCCCTCTTTCTTTCTGGCTTCTCAAAAGCAAAACCAGGTCATTCTCCCCCAAATTGGTTATTTTGTCTTGAATATGTAACTATCTGGGCCCTCCTCCTCTTCTCTTCCTTCCCTTCTCTAAAATTATTAATCTTACCAGTCTCTTTAACACACAAATCAGACTGATCATCATAAAGTAATACAGAGAGTCACAAGCAGAACAAGAGGTAAATATAATTTCATCCACAAGCAAGACAAGCCCTCTCTGTTGGTGCAAAATCATGACTCATTCGAAATCTTTTATGATGGCCAGATGCTGAGCACATCTAAATTGCTCCAAATTGCTTCTACAGTGTATGTTAGTGGTGGGGAGGGGAACAACCAACAGCTATCTATTTATTTATATATTTATACATTTACCAGGAAATGTGTTTATATTGTTTTCCAATCAGGATTTACCACAAGCCAGGAGTTCCACACCTAAAGAACAGGCTAAACCCAGCCCACTGTCAACAAAGTCCATCACAAACATAAAAGATTTTAAATCAAAATAGATATTAGAAGAACATGATTTCTCAGGATTGTTGGGCAGCCAGAGCTATCTCTAGCAGCTGTCTGAGTGAATGATGGTTGTTTCTGGGCTCAAACTTTATTCTGTAAGCCTAGAAGCTAGGCAAGGGAGGCTTCCAAGAAAGGAAACGATCTCTTTTTGGCCTGTAACTCCACATTTAGGTTGGAAATTCCTGGTGTGGCCTCTGACCACCCACAGCCCAACCCCCACAGCCAGCAGCCTTGTACCAATCCACCACGTCATGCTGGAGTCACAACTTGTATCTTCCCTAAGACAACCTGACCCCAGAGATCTGTGTGGACTCACCATACCTAGATGTTACATCTTGTAGACTTAAGTCACTGTTCAAAATGTAAAACTTCAGGCAGCCCAGGTGGCTCAGTGGTTTAGCGCTGCCTTCAGCCCAGGGTGTGATCCTGGAGACCTGGGATCGAGTCTCATGTCTGGCTCCCTACATGGAGCCTGTTTCTCCCTCTGCCTGTGCCTCTGTCTCTCTCATGAATACATAAATAAAATCTTTTTTAAAATTATTGGCTTATTCATTATGTAGTGATACTTTTTCTTTTCTTTTCTTTTCTTTTTTTAGAGAGGAAGGAAGAGAGAGTGTGTGAGCAGGGGCAGTGAGCAGAGGAAAAAGGAAAGAGAGAGTCTTAAGCAGGTTCCACACCCAGCACAGAGTTCAACACAAGACTCAATCTCACAACCCTGAGATCATGACCTGAACCAAAAACAAGAGTAGGATGCTTAACTGACAGAGCCACCCAGTTGCCCCACAAATAAGGCATTTTCTGACATAGCCTCCCAGCCATCTAGCCTTTCTAAGATCACTAATCCCTTGATCCCTCCTCTTTCTACCAGTCCATGTCCCCCAGACAGCCATCTTTTCTTTCCAACCAAACTTAAACTGTTCTCTTAACCACACCCTCCATGCCTATTCTTCTGCTGTCCCCCAATCCTCTGCACCATGCTCCATTCAATTTCTGCTTTCTGCAGTAGCAGCTGAGAGCTACAAATGAAAGTACATGCCCCCACGTCCCCACAAATATACCTGCATCAGAGACTGCTGGTTGCCAATCCCAATATCCCAATCCCAATACGTCTGTTATCACCATTTTAGAATCCTGATTTGGAATAAAAATCCTTATAATCTTTAGAATTTTGATCTTGAGGGATGCCTGGGTGGCTCAGCAGTTGAGCTCAGGACGTGATCCCGGGGTCTGGGATCAAGTCCCACATTGGGCTCCTTGGGGAGAGCCTGCTTCTCCCTCTGCCTGTCTCTGCCTGTCTCTGTGTGTCTCTCATGAAAAAATAAATAAAATCTTTAAAAAAATTTTTTTGATCTTGAATAAAAATATTTCCCAGCATCCCTTGGAGCTAGACACGACAGTATAATTCAGTTCTGGTTAACAAGGTGAGTAGAATTACTGTGTGGCCGCATTTGGGAAACTTCCTATGATGTATCTATGATGAGCCCTTTGTCTTTTCCTCCCTTGCTCCATCCTCCTACTGGAACTTGGATGTGATGCCTGGAGTTCATCTTAGACCATAATAATGAGAGCTACAACTAAAGGATAGCAGAATATAGCTAGTAGTCTGGGACTATGAATTGCCTACAAAAGATTTCTTTCTTTATGTAAGAGAGAAATAAACATTATTCCATGTACTCCATTATTTTTTGTTTCTGTTACTCACAGTTGCTCATAGTGGAACAGACTCCTACTGACACAATGCCCTGAACACACAATCAATTCTTCTTGTGCTTGATCTTACTTTTTTTTTTTTTAAGATTTTATTTAGTCATGAAAGACATACACAGAGGCAGACACACAGGCAGAGGAGAACCAGGCTCCCTGAGGGGAACCTGATGTGGGACTTGATCCCAGGACTCCAGGATCACACCCTGAGCCAAAGGCAGATGCTCAACTGCTGAGCCACTCAGGCGCCCCCTTACTTTCCTAATACCCTCAGGCTCCAGGCCAACCCACTCCTGTCCCCACAGACCCCAACACATTCAATTCCCACCCATTAACCAATCTCACCGTGTGACCTTACATTCTTTGGTAAGGTGGCTGACTAAAAGATAAATATCTAAAAAAAATTCTGGGTGATCCCTGGGTGGCTCCGAGGTTTAGCGCCTGCCTTCGGCCTGGGGCATGGTCCTGGAGTCCCCAGATCAAGTCCCACATCAGGCTCCAAAACATGGAGCCTGCTTCTCCCTCTGCCTGTGTCTCTGCCTCTCTTTCTCTCTGCCTTTCATGAATAAATAAATCTTAAAAAAAAAATTAATTTAAAAAATTCTAACTTTATTCTACTGACAAGCATTAGCAAAGGAAATGAGTAAAGTATTATATTTAAGCATCCAAAATCATAACACATTTAGAGATCTATTTAGTAAGAAAGACACAGGGGCATCTGGTTGACTCAGGTCATGATCGCAGGGTCCTGGGATGAAGCCCCCACATCAGGCTTCCCACGGGGAGTCTGCTTCTCCCTCTGCCTATGTCTCTGCCTCTCTGTGTGTCTCTCATAAATAATTAAAATCTTAAAAAAAAAAAAAAAGAAAGAGGCTTAAATGAAATAAATGTACTGGAATATACAAGATCTTGAGAGTGGAAAGTTATGCTATGTTCTTGGGGGAAAAGACCTACTAATTTAAAAAGTAAGCCTCCTCAAATTAGTATGCACATTGAATTAGTTCCAGTTAGAATCCAAGCAATATTTTTAATGAAATTTCATAAAATTATCTTCAAATTCATATGAAAAATAAATGGCTGAAAATAGCAAAGAAAATCACAGAACAGAGTCTTGCCTTAACATATAAGGTCAAACAGAAATGGAAAATTGGTAAAACAAAATAGAAAATCCATATTTATGGATTTTTATGACCAACAGCCATATTTATGAAAAGTTAACACATGCTATATGTGGAAGTTTAATTTGGTGGGAAGAAAATGGACTATTTAATAAATGATGTTGGTACAACTGCTTATCCAGATGGGAAAAAATAAAGTGGACTCTAATCTTATATATTACACACACACAAAAATCCAAACAGATAAAAATATGAGAGCAAAACAGTGAAAAAAAATATTGCAAGAAAACTTTAGAGACCATTCTATAAACTGATGATAGGGGAGAACTTCCTAACAAAGACTGGAAAGTGGAGGTTCTAAACAAGATGAAAGACTCTCACACCAGCATCTCATTCTGCATTTTACCATGCCTTTCACCAGAGACCCTTTCCAGGGCCCTACATTGGATAATGATTCCTACTTGGGGAAAACTCTGGGCTTCCAAGAAACTACCATATAAGAACCCAACTCACTTTTCTCAGCAAAAGGAACCCTGGAGTCAGTTCAGCTCAAATCAACTCCATGAGGTGATTTATTTTTTTGATCCTGAGATACCAAAGGATGACCTGGGTTTCTGCTTAGCAGCCTTGAACAACCACCACACAGGGACATTCAAGAACAAAGTGAGATACTGTTACACCAGTAGACTATCCAGAATGCCCATGGAATCATCAAGACCCAATTCTCTAAAGTATTTTTACCCTTTCCTCTGCTATCTTCCATCAATTCCTGAGCTAACATCAGACACTGGATGAACTCTAAGAAAAAGTCTATCCACAGCATCCAGGGATCCATCGTGCCCCCTCACACCACAGCCACCAATGGAGGCTATTCCTGAAAGAATGATGATGGCTTCTTCTAACTAGTGTTGACAGACCCCTGGACTAATCACTCATAATGGAACATCCTGCCGCCCACCTCAATTAAATAGATCTGTGCCAGATTAAAAAAAAAAAAAGATGAAAGATATAAACCTTACAACTATCTTGGGATTACTGGGTAGCTCAGTGGTTGAGCATCTGCCTTTGGCATGATCCTGGAGTCCTGGGATCGTGTCCCACATCGAGCTTCCTGCATGGAGCCTGCTTCTCCTTCTGCTTATGTCTCTGCCTCTCTCTCTCTGTGTCTCTCATGAATAAATAAATAAAATCTTAAAAAAAAAAAAAAAAACCTTTACAACTTTCCTACCACAAAGGCCCCAGAGAGAATATATGGGAAAATATTTACAATACAAATTTTAAAAGTTAATTTTTATTAAAAAGTAGGTAAACATGATCCAAAGAGTATATTAAAATGACCCTAAAGATCATGTGTGTATGTGTATGTGTGTGTGTGTCTGTGTGTGTATGCAAAGATTTTCTTGGAGCTCCAAAAGGTCCTCCATGAATAGCCTCCCTCTTTCTTGTCCAAGACCCTGAAAAAAATTGAAAGAGTAAAGAGTAAATATGGAAGCCAAAATATTCTATTTTTAATGACTGAGGCTAAGTTCCCCAGCCTGTATTCTCACCAGACTCACCCCTTTAAGCCTCTCCTCCATTATTTTTTTAATAATAAATTTATTTTTTATTGGTGTTCAATTTGCCAACATACAGAATAACACCCAGTGCTCATCCCGTCAAGTGCCCCCCTCAGTGCCCGTCACCCACTCACCCCCACCGCCCGCCCTCCTCCCCTTCCACCACCGCTAGTTCGTTTCCCAGAGTTAGGAGTCTTTATGTTCTGTCTCCCTTTCTGATATTTCCTACCCATTTCTTCTCCCTTCCCTTCTATTCCCTTTCACTATTATTTATATTGACCATATAATGTTTGTCCTTCTCCGATTGACTTATTTCACTCAGCATAATACCCTCCAGTTCCATCCACGTTGAAGCAAATGGTGGGTATTTGTCATTTCTAATGGTTGAGGAATATTCCATTGTATACATAAACCACATCTTCTTTATCCATTCATCTTTCGATTGACACCAAGACTCCTTCCACAGTTTGGCTATTGTGGACACTGCTGCTTTATACATCGGGGTGTAGGTGTCCCGGCGTTTCATTGCATCTGTATCTTTGGGGTAAATCCCCAACAGTGCAATTACTGGGTCATAGGGCAGGTCTATTTTTAACTCTTTGAGGAACCTCCACACAGTTTTCCAGAGTGGCTGCACCATTTCACATTCCCACCAACAGCATAAGAGAGTTCCCTTTTCTCCGCATCCTCTCCAACACTTGTGGTTTCCTGCCTTGTTAATTTTTCCCATTCTCACTGGTGTGAGGTGGTATCTCATTGTGGTTTTGATTTGTATTTCCCTGATGGCAAGTGATGCAGAGCATTTTCTCATGTGCGTGTTGGCCATGTCTATGTCTTCCTCTGTGAGATTTCTGTTCATGTCTTTTGCCCATTTCATGATTGGATTGTTTGTTTCTTTGCTGTTGAGTTTAATAAGTTCTTTATAGATCTTGGAAACTAGCCCTTTATCTGATACGTCATTTGCAAATATCTTCTCCCATTCCGTAGGTTGTCTTTTAGTTTTGTTGACTGTATCCTTTGCTGTGCAAAAGTTTCTTATCTTGATGAAGTCCCAATAGTTCATTTTTGCTTTTGTTTCTTTTGCCTTCGTGCATGTATCTTGCAAGAAGTTACTGTGGCTGAGTTCAAAAAGGGTGTTGCCTGTGTTCTCCTCTAGGATTTTGATGGATCTTGTCTCACATTTAGATCTTTCATCCGCCTCTCCTCTATTAAATTCTAGGTTGCTCACACCCATATCTACATCCTTCTTCATTCCATCTCTAGAAAAGAAGGTGGCTTTTCTGGTAACTCCTGAGGCCTCTAGCTTCTCCTTGGTTCACTGTTTCTGAGTATACTCCCATACCTGAACTGATCATAGTTAATAAGTAGAATGGGAAATGATGACTGACTTAAACAATCAGACCTTTGCCTGGAGCTAGAGAGAAGGGTGTCCATCATACTAACCGGGAGGCTAACTATGGGGGAAGAATGAATTTCCCAAATGGGGAGTCTAAGAACTTCCTGCAAGAGGGAAAATGGAAGTGCAGAAGCCATTTGCAAAACCAGCAAATGCTCCCTACCCAGCCTTGGAGAGTCAGACAACAGGCAAGCTGATACCTAAAGAACAAAAAGGAATTAGCAGGGCATAGGAGAGGTGGAAGGCATTCCAGGCAGAGCAAATAGCATGTATAAAGCTCTGAGGATAACAGACACAGGACACAGGTAGAAACTGCTAGTATTTCAGTGTGCCTAAAGCAGAGACTTGCATCCTCACCCTCAAAGACCAAATAATACCTATGTAGTATCAGTAAACATTTATGGACTGAAGGACCAGCATCCCCTGTTAATCAGCCTCATCCCTGGATAAGCTTCTTACTTTAACAGTCCCTTAGCCTACCACTCCTGTTCTGCAGTGCCCTCCCCAATCTCAAGGAACCCACAACTACCAAAAAGCACCCAAAGCTTAGACATAAAGGGCTGGGTCCCAGGCTTCTGGGCCTCCAGAGATGTCTCTGCCCCACTACCAGATCCCAAAATGACACAGCAACTAGAGCTGACAGAGGGCTGGAGAGAAGCTAGGAAACTAAAGGGAGTCACAGCTACCTGAGGGAAATTTGGAGAAAGCTGGCTGAGTGAGACTTCCCAAAGCCTTTGCTAGCCTTCTCCAGAAGCCTGGGAGACTAACTCCCTCCAGCATAAACCCTGGAGCCTTAACACCTCTTTCAAGGCAATTAGAGGTGAAAAGACCCACAGTGTCTGAAGATCTAAATGTTGGGTTTCTCACTCACCATCTCCCTAGAGGTTGAAGGCCTATAGGTTCCCTGTTAGAAGCTCCCAGATACAAACCTTTCCAAACTACCCACGAAGGTTCTAGGGAAATGGCCAGTGTTAACCATACCATACCCACCTGATCACCAATGTGCAGAGTGTGTAAGAGCTTGGGCTCTGAACTCACACAGAACTAGGTTTGAACCTTGGCTCTGCTACTCACTGTGTGACCTTGGGCAAGGTACTTTACTCCTGATCCTCAATTTTCTTATTTGTAAAATGGGGATGGTAGTGTTGAGAAGATTAGATATAATAACATATATTAGATGTTAAATGTGAATATTCTTCATAAGTATTAGTTCCTTTCCTTCCCTTGATGCCACCAGGCTTCTTTCCCCTATCTTGGATCCTTTCTCTTGTTCTTCAGACCCTATCTTGTCTCCTATTCTTGTTGCAAACAGACTGCCAGGAAGCTTCATAGTCCTGTCTGCTTGGAATAACTGCTTCTCAACTCAAGGAGACTCATGCAGTAATAACAGTTACAATCACTTAGTTATGTGAATTGAACACTGCCTGGTTTTATGGCAAGTTTGGGGGAATATCAAGGAGAATAAGACACAGACTGTTCCTCAAGGATCTCTACTCCAGTGGGAGAAAACAGCACAGAAGACCTTATAATAATATGGCACAATAACTTAGATGTAAAAGGGAACATGCCCACTGAGTTTGGGGGCATCAGAAGGAGATGACAGATGAGGTAAGTTTTTTAAATTATCTTTTTTATTGGAGTTCAATTTGCCAACATATAGCATATTACCCAGTGCTCATCCCGGCAAGTGCCCCCCTCAGGGCCCGTCCCCCATCACCCCAACCCCCTTCCCACCTCTCTTTCCACTACCCCTTGTTCATTTCCCAGAGTTAGGAATCTCTCACGTTCTGTCACCCAGATGAGGTAAGTCTTAAAGGATAAGTCGGTGTCAGGTGGAGGAAGGAAGATGAGGAAAAAGCAGAGGTGAAAGCATGAGCAAATTAAGGAAAGGACCTCGACCCTGGAATGTGCAAAGAAATGGGCAGTTCTGGGCTTGTGGAAAATAAAGTGGCACATAGCCTTTAGGAGATGCCCAATTATGTTTGGATAAGGATTGAAAAGAGTCTGATGGGAAATATACCAAATTGTTTTACCTACCTTGAAGCTGGAAATATGGTAGATGGGACTCTTTCAGGTTTTTTTTTTTTCTTTCAGGTTTTTATATCTCACTACATCATTTCAAACTGTGACAAGTGTGTGTCAATTTTATAATTTAAAAGTATATTTTTGAACATGTAAAAACAGTTCATTTTGGCTACAATGCATAGAACAACTTCGAGTGGGGCAAATTGGAAGCAGAAAGACCAGTTATAAGGCTACTGCAGGTGATGAAGTTCTAAACCAGAGAAGTGACCATGGGGATGGGGAGAAGTAGTCAAGGGTGTCAAGACTGTAGAATTGTGTAAGTGGTGGTACCTTTACTGAGACAGAGGCCATGAAGGAAAACAGATAGTGAGAGATCAAGGAATTGAGGACTCAAAAGTGACCCTGACATGCCCATCAAGATCTCTAGGTTGGGGATCCCTGGGTGGCGCAGGGGTTTGGCGCCTGCCTTTGGCCCAGGGCGCGATCCTGGAGACCCGGGATCAAATCCCACGTCGGGCTCCCAGTGCATGGAGCCTGCTTCTCCCTCTGCCTGTGTCTCTGCCTCTCTCTCTCTGACTATCATGAATAAAAAATTAAAAAAAAAAAAAAGATCTCTAGGTTTCCTGGGAAGTGTCACTCTGAATGACCCTAGGTGGGAGAGATAGGCAATGGAGCCTCCATCCTGCTCATGGCTGTATCTGAGCCAAGATTTACCCTTTGCTTTCTAGTTTCAGCGGTGCAGGACCCAAATCTTGTCACTATTCTCTCAGCCTGGTGGGGTACATGTTGAATTCTAAGAAGTCTCCTCAAATGGAAAGGGTTATTATACACCACCAGTATAAGCAAACACCTGGGCATCCTGGGAAAGGATGCATCCTGGTGCAGCCCTAACTCTCTCTCTGACCCTGAGCAACCCACACTTCCTCAGTGGGCCTCAGTTTTCCCATCAGTAACTTAGAGGGCCAGAGGGAATAATTTTTAACGTTCCATTCCAACTCTCACATTCCATGAGCCAATAAATTACATGAAGAGATAGATCCCTATCTAGCTTTTTCTGAGCGGGGAACATTTAAAAATCTGGTTTTCTGATGTAAAAAGCTTGCTCAAAGATCACAGGCTCTGTGTTAATTAGCCATGGGTAAAAAAAACTTAAGGCATGCCTGCATAACTCCCTCATTCTGCATCCAGGTACAGGACCTACAGATAATTAGATTTCAAACACAATGAAGAAAGGATATCACACTGAATAGATGTGTGACTTCAGAGAAAGCTCTATTCTTTTTTTTTTTTTTTTTAAAGATTTTATTTATTTATTCGTGAGAGACACAGAGAGAGAAGCAGAGACACAGGTAGAGGGAGAAGGAGCCCGATGTGAGATTCAACCCTGGGATCACACCCTGAGCCGAAGGCAGAAGCTCAACCACTGAGTCACCCAGGCATCCCAAGAGAAAGCTCTATTCTTAAGCCCTTCTTTGGTGCCACGGTACAAGACCAGCTTCAAATCGTCATTATGAGCTGGGTGACCTCGGGCAAGTTACCTAACTTTTCTGTATATTGGTTTTCTCTGACATTAAATAGGGATAATAATAGTACCTACTTCATAAAATTGATATGATTAAATGAGTTTTTATATATGAAGTACATAGAACAGCACCTGGCACATAAGAATCGTAACACACAGGGCACCTGGGTGCTCAGTCGGTTAGGTGTCTGCTCATGTCATGATCCCCAGGTCCTGGGATTGAGCCCATCTGGCTCCCTGTTCAATAGGAAGTCTACTTCTCTCTCCCTCTGCCACTCGCCCTGCTTGTGCACTGGCTCTCTTGCTCTCTCCCTCTCAAATGATTAAAAAAAAAAAAAAAAGAAATATAACACACATGAGTATTAAATAAAATAATACTAATACATACATATACACATATGCTGATTCACTCTTTGTCTCTGTCCTTCAGAATAGCAGCTTCATCTTCCGCATACAGCCCTCAGACATTTCTGGGCACCTCTTCACACTAGCAAAATGGATAAAGAATTCTACCTAAAGTCTTTACACTGTATTATGTAAAGGAAGAGAAACACGTCTCCTCTAGGAGCTGTCAGAGACTAGAAAGTTTTTCTTTAAAAAAAAAAAAAAAAAAGATTTCTTCTCCTTTGCTGTAATTGGGTAATGTGGCCAGTAAAGACCTACCCCTGCAGGTGGGATTAGGTCAGTCCCACCCAAACCCATGGCTCAAGAGGAAGGCAGTGGACAGATCCCCAAAGGAAGATCAGATTTGATTTGACAAAGGGATGAAGATATTCACTGTAAGTTTCTACTAGATGACAAGTACCAGGCTACACTCTGGGAATATAATCCTCAAAGTCACAAATCCTGTGCTCCAGGAGTTTACAGCCTAGAAAAAGGCCATTATAACACAGCACAAAAAGAGAAGCCCCAACTTGATAGCACAGAGGAGGGTCACTTTACTTGGCCAGGCCAGAGGGCAAAAAGGCATAAGACAGTGAGTGGGAATGGAGGTTGTTATGGAGATTCCCAAAAGACATGAATCTTGAAAGAGAAGTAAAGCTTTATCAGGTGAAGAAAGGGAGAAGGAATTTCCCAGCACCAAGCACCAAATGATCAAAGGCAAAAAAATGCAAGTAGTTTAGAATGACTAACGTGTAAAGTACATGTAGGGATGGGGAGAGGAGGAAGCAGTCAGGGAAGAGTGGGGAGATGTGAGATGGAAAGGCCAGGAGACCCCAACTCAGGTCAGATTTGTCTGAGATCTACATATCATTAGCATGAACTCAATAGTTGAAAACCTGAAGTAAGTTGAGAATAAGGAAAAGATCACACAGAACAAAAAGAAACAGGAGAGAGCCTGAAAATGTGTTACCAAAGAGGTAGAAGTCTTTAATAGGAAAATACAGAATGCCAGTTGTTGCAGAGATTAGGCAGGATAGGGTCTGAGAAGACAGTGATTAGTAACTGATGTTGACCTTGACCTCTGACAGAGCAGCTTCAACAATGGTGGACAAGCCAGGATTGCTTAGAAATCAGTAACCAGGAGATAAAAGTTGAAGTGATGACAGTTGCCTATTCTATCAAAGTGTTTATATTTTACAATAAAATATGTATCCAAAAACTTAAAATATACATCCAGGAACTTCCCTGCAGAAATTTGTACTAAAGAAATAATTAGGACTATGTGCAAAGATTTACAAAGGTTATATTGTTATGTTAATTATAGCAAAAACTGGAAATAATCTTTTTTTTTTTTTTCTTTTTTTAAATTTATTTATGATAGTCACAGAGAGAGAGAGAGAGGCAGAGACACAGGTGGAGGGAGAAGCAGGCTCCATGCACCGGGAGCCTGATGTGGGATTCGATCCCGGGTCTCCAGGATCGCGCCCTGAGCCAAAGGCAGGCGCCAAACCGCTGCGCCACCCAGGGATCCCTGGAAATAATCTTATGATTATGATTTAAAATAACTAAATGACAGTGCACCCATACAATGGATGTATTTATTTAAAGATGTATTTATTTTATTTTAGAGAGAAAGAGCAGGGAGTAGGGGCAGAGGGAAGGGAATCTTCAGCAGACTCTGCTCTAAGCGCAGAGCCCCACACGGGGCTCAATCTCACAACCCTGGGATCACGACCTGAGCCAAACCAAGAGTCTGACCCAGGTACTCCCATACAATGGAAATTTTAATGCAATGATTCAAAATCATGCTGGAGAAAAATACTGACACGGGAAAAGTGTCAAGTTACAGAAGAGAACATCCAGAATGCCCTTTAAATCTAAGTTAATCTCAAAGTCTTAAAATAGATTGGAAGGATATAATACAAAATGTTAACATTCGTGGTTACCTCTAGAAGCAGGATTACGGGGGTCTTGCCTAAAGTGTAATACAGTGTAAAGACCTAAAGTCTTTACACTGTATTATGTAAAGGAAGAGAAACACGTCTCTTCTAGGAGCTGTCAGAGACTAGAAAGTCTGAAACATGTTTGATTATTTGTATTTCCCAATTTTCTACTACTATATTACTTTTGGAATTTAAAAAAAAATTAGAGCTTGCCAGTAATGAAAAAAGAACACAATCAACTTCAAGACAAATATGGTTGAAGAAGACATGAGTTTGTTTATGTGTGAAGGGAAAAGAGGAGCAAAGATTGAAGTTAGGAGAGGGAATTGAAAGAGCCAGGCTCTCAGAGATAAAGGGGATCCTGGGGATGAGGTGAAGATGGCAGAGGACTGAAAAGCAGTGGGAAGGAGACCTGATCACGGATGCATGATCACCTGCCATTCAGCATGTGGAGAACAGGGAGATTAAAGGGATGGAGGAGAGTGGAAAAGGTTTACAACAGCTGCTGTGGGGAATTAGGAAGTCAATTAACAATAAGTGAAGGGATTTTAGAGAGGCTCCAAGGGACGGCCCAGCTGCCTCTGAGGAGCAGGACTTGATCCCACTGCCAGTTAATATATTAGCCGCAACCAAAAAAAAAAAAAAATGTGCAACCTGGATCCAAATAACCATTGTCCAAATAATATCCAGAACCTGTGACTCAGAATAACTGCAACACTAAAGACTTTATTAATGTATTAACTAATTTAAGCTCTGCTTTTCTAGTTTGGTCTCAGGCAATCGTACATCTTCACTGTAATCATTATTTTAAAAGATAAAAGAGGTGAGAACAGGTAGTAAAATGAAAAAGGATTTAGGGAAATGACTTTATCAGCCAAAATGATGAGTGTTAAAATGTCACTAATATATTGGAGCATAATACATAGCCAGCTGTTGCCAGGTTCTTGCTTCTTCATTCCCTAGATGAGTGTCTACGGAAGTCTTCCTAGCGTCTGATCATAAACAGTCTCTTTGCTTCAGCCTTGCAGGTAGGTAATTATAAAGTATTCCTGTCTCATAAATAAATGGTATCAGACTTTCCTATCTGATCAGTATAATCATTATAAATTACCTTAAAGTGGAAGTATCAGGAAATTCAAGATTGTTAGAACAAAGCAAAATCGTTTGTGCTTACTGAAATCACTTCCTGGACTGAGGGAAAGCAGCTACCATCTGTTAAGAATCTTCTTTGACAGGCCCTTTATTTTCACTATTCTCATTTAATCCTCCTGATAATTCTGCACGGTAGATATAATTTTCTTCATTTTACAAACAACAGAAGCAGCTCAGAGATGATAAAACAGTGAAAATGATAGCACTAACCTCCTAAGGGTAATTTGAGTATTAAATGAGATAATACATGTGAAGCATTCAAGAAAGAGCAGCACAGGGTACTCTCCTCATAAACATTAACGACAATAATGTCTATTGGCCATAATAATATTCCAGGATTTATGCTATTGTTTGGTAAAATAAGGTGGTCTTATCCACTATTTCCATTTCACAACAAATTAAACAGGTTTAGCCAAGGTTC
Organism: Vulpes lagopus; assembly: GCF_018345385.1. NCBI lineage: Eukaryota > Metazoa > Chordata > Mammalia > Carnivora > Canidae > Vulpes > Vulpes lagopus. Next base: position 145,499,776 of record NC_054826.1, on the reverse strand, counting down.
CAGCAAGCTCTCTATAGTCAATATTTCAACTATCACTTTCACCAGGCTCTGCTGTCTACCATGCATCTGCACTAGATTCAAGTTCTTATATCTTTCCTATGTTCCCAGTCAAATAACTTTACATTCCCTTGAACACAAACCAGCAAGGGTGACGAAAACCCAGAGAAGCAGCCTAGGTTCCAACAGGAATAAGCATGGAATCTAAAAAGCACTAAAGCATAAAAACATAGACTTGTTGAAAGTCTCTTCAACAAATGGTGCTGGGAAAACTGGCTATCCACATGCAAAAGATTGAAATTGGACTTTTACCTTACACCATATACAAAAATTAACTCAAAATGGATCAAAGACCTAAATGTGAAACTTAAAACTATAAAATTCTTAGAAGAAAGTATAGGGAAAGTATTCATGACATTGGATTTGGCAATGAGTTCTTGGATATGACACCAAAAGCACAAACAACAAAAGAAAAAATAAACCAGACTTTTTCAAAATTAAAACCTTTTGCGCATTAAAGGACACTACCAATAGAAAGGCACATTGCTCTACAAAATGGAAGAAAATATCTGCAAATCAAATATATGATAAGGGATTGATACTGAGAACATATAAAACCTCTTACAACTCAACAACAAAAAAACCCAGTTGAAAAGCCAGCAAAGGATTTGATTAGCTTTTTCTCCAAAGAACACAAACAATAGCCAATAGGCTCCTGATAAGGTGCTCAATGTCACTAATCACTGGGGAAATGCAAATCAAAACCACAATGACATACCACTTCACACCCATTAGAATAAAGATTATATTTTTTAAATAATAAATAACAAGTGCTGGCAAAGATGCAGAGAAATTGGAACTTTTGTGCACTCCTAATAGGAATTTAAAATGGTGTTGCTGCTGTGGAAAACAGTACAGTAGGACTCAAGTAATTAAGCACAGAATTAGCATATGAACCAGCAATGCCACTTCTGGACATATATCCAAAAGAATTGAAATCAGGAACAGATATTTATACACCAGTATTCATAACAGCATTATTCACAATAACCAAAAGGTAGAAATTACCCAAATGTCCATCAATGAATAAATAAAATGTGGTACGAACCTACAATGGACTATTATTCTGCCCTAAAACAATGAAATTCCTATACATGCTACAACATGGCTGAACCTTAAAAATACAATACTAAGTAAAATAAGCCAAAAACAAAAGGATTAATATTGTATGATTCCACTTACATGAGGTAATAACTAGAGTAGTGAAATCCAGAGATAGCAAGTAGAATAGTGGTTACCAGGAGCTGGGGGAGAGAATATTGGGGGAATTATTGTTGACTGAACTTGAATTTGGTTTGGGATGAAAAACTTCTGGAGATGGATTAGTCATGATAAGTGCACAATAATGTGAATGTACTTAATGCCACTGAATTGTGTATCTTAAAAATGTTTAAAATAACATTTTATATTACATAAGTTTTACCACAATCTACTAAAAAAGTATTGCACATAGGAAAAAGATGGGAGGGGCATGTGGGTGGCTCAGTAAGTTAAGTATCTGCCTTCAGCTGAGGCCATGGTCCCAAAGTCCTGGGATGGACCCCCGCTTTCGGCTACCTGCTCAGTGGGGAGTCTGCTTGTCCCTCTCTCTCCCTGTACGCCTCCCCCTGCTTGTGCTCTCCCCCTCTCTCTCAAATAAATAAATTTTTTAAAATCTTAAAAACAAAAACATGGGAAAGAAATAAATTTAAATGTTCACGGTGGTTATCTTTAGGGTATAAAATTACAGGTTCTGTTTCCTTCTTTACACTTATTATTTTCCATATTTTCTTCAATAACCTTTTGAAATGAGAAAAAAGTATTTTTTTAAAGATTTTATTTATGAGAGACACACACACAGAGAGAGAGAGAGAGAGAGAAGCGCAGAGACACAGGCAGAGGGAGAAGCAGGCTCCATGCAGGGAGCCCAACATGGGACTTGATCCCGAGACTCCAGGATCAGGCCCTGGGCTGAAGGCGGCGCTAAACCACTGAGCCACCCGGGCTGCCCAGAAAAAAGTATTTCTTTAAATTGATGTACTGCCACTGGGATAATTTTTTAAATTATAACAATTTTTTCAGAGCAAATAATGGAGTTTATCTTAATACTACACAGAAAGGTATTCTATCAACCTAACAAGGAGGTAAACTGAGGCAAGGTCAAATTATCAGAAATTTGAGTTTATTTGGGCATAGCAGAGGAACTTCAATTTGAAAAACATGCAGTAAACAAGCTATAGGTGAGTCATTTGAGGGTTTGAGGCAGGCTGTATTTATGAATAAGGACTGCAAAGAGGGAGAAGGCCAATCCGGGAGATTCTTGGTGGATGTTCACTGGTCAGGAGATAAGTCTCAATCGTCTGTAAATCAGGCATTTACAAATAATCAGTCTCTCCATTAAATTCCATTCTTCTGAGGGAGCATGCATGAGCATCCATTTCATATCCTCCAGTTCAAGTTTAGATTGAAATCTTCTCAAAACTTCATTAATTTATTATTTTTTTGGCCATTTCCTTATTGATGCATATCTAAATTGCCTACAATTTTTTTTTTCAATTACAAAAATGAAATAAAATCCCTTGAATATTTATCCTGGTACATTCCTGTAACTATTTCTGAAGGAAAAAATGCCTAAAAGTGAAATTGCTGGATCGTGTCATGTACTTTTAATTTATGCTACTTAATCATACTTTCTAATTCATGTGGGCCAAACTAAATCTTTCCCAGAACAAGGTATAAACACACAGGATGGGTATTTTACTTTCAATAGATACAAAACTGAAAGAAGGAACTTTGTGTCTTTTCAGGAAGCCCACAAAACTAGAAATGAGTGGGTCAGGAATGTTCGGTGGAGGCAGGACAGACTGAGAGATTTTACCTTATGTTCTTCACTCACCTTTTTACCTCATTTAGACAATAGAAAATCATTTCGGATAACTGTCTATGGCTTGTGCCAACAAAAAGAAGGGAAGACATTCCCATAGAAGGGGTTGCCCAGCAACAGAACTAGGATCTCCTGACATAGCTTCCCACACTGGAACTGTTCAAGCTCAGGTGGAATGGTCCACAAGAGAAGCCACACAGTGTGCTAGTTACAAAAGCACAGTCCCTGGAGTCAGGATGCCTGGATTTGAATGCTGGTTCTGATTCTTAGCAGGAAGATCTTGGGCGAGTTAATTAGCCTTCTGTGCCTCAATTTCTTCATTAGTAAAATAGGAATAATAACAGTACTTACCTTACAGATCGTTATGCATCACTCTCCGTGTTTAAAAATATCTTTCAAAAGAAACACAGAGGAAGTTAGCTTTCTAAGATTATATACCTTGTAGCAGTTAAAAAAAAAAATTCCCCACAGAAGTTAAATCCAAAAATGATGCTGGGAGAGGGAAGAAGACCTAAGGATAAGACAGTGATCAAGAATTTTGGCTTTCAATCTCCAGCACTAGGAGCACCATCGTAAGAAGGAGACTAATAAAACATAGGAATCAAAGAGAATATTATGAGAGAATTCAAAGTACTTTTAGGAGAGTCTCTGGAGGGAAGTAGAAAGGCATGCATCATATCCCACCAAGGTGAAGTGAAAAGAAAACCGGATGGCAATCAGGTACTGGGGTTTTAGTCCTAAATCTGAGACTGCCACCTTGGCCAACTGACTTCATCTGTTTGAGCCTCATTTTCCTTAAAACAAAATCATCTCTGCACTTTCCTCTCATCAGCTCTCAAGATCTGTGATTCTAGCAATCAGTACTCAAGTTGAAGAGATTTGATGGTCAAAGCCCTCACACTGAGACAAATGAGTCTGTAGAATGCAAAACCCCCCCATCAAGAATGCAAATCAAGAGAACCCTAGAGAGCTGGGATGTAGAATTGGGTGCATATTGAGGACCCTCTTCTGTAGGGAACAATTTGGCTTAGTTGCCTTTTTCAAAGTCATAAAACCACAGACTGCCAGGCCTGGAAAGTACCCAGTCTCACCCTCTCATTCTACAGTTAAGAGCCTCAGAAAAGCTAAGTTACCTGGCCAAGGTCACCCAGCAAGATATAACAGACTAAACATCAACCCTCTTGATAAATCAGTTTTTCCCACTATATCTGCTGTCTGGAAATATGGGAGCTCAGGGCCTAGGACACAGCAAGTGATCACTTACATTTGGTTTTTACTTGAACGCATCCTGGACATAAGCGTGGCTGAGGGCTAGGGTAAGCAAAGGAGACACCAGTGCCAGGCGCAAAATTAAAGAAGAGGGATCAAAAAAGCTCAGTATTCAAAACAGTATTTTTTTTTCAAGATTGTATTTATTTATTCATGAGAGATACTGAGGCAGAGACACAGGCAGAGGGAGAAGCAGGCTCCCCACCAGGAGCCCCACACAGGACTTGATCCCAGGACCCCAGGATCATGCCCCAAGCCAAAGGCTGACATTTAACCACTGAGCCACCCAGGCATCCTTCAAAACAGTATTTTAATGCACTATTTAAAAATTTAAAAAATATACAAAATATAAAAACTTTAAAGACAGGGCAGCCCGGGTGGCTCAGCGGTTTAGTGCTGCCTTCAACCCAGAGCCTGATCCTGGAGACCCAGGATCAAGTCCCACATCAGGCTCCCTGCATGAAGCCTGCTTCTCCCTCTGCCTGTGTCTCCGCCCCCCTCTCTCTCTCTGTCTCTCATGAATAAATAAAATCTTAAAAAAAAAAACCAAAAAACTTTAAAGACAGAATCTGAACTTGCAATGGTACAGCCTTAACTTCTCCATCTTGTTCTAATCCTGGACCCATTTCCAATAATTTCTTTTTATAAAAAAAAGGTTGACAAGCCACAAGTTTGAAGATTTGATTGTTCAAAATATTGCATTAAAACATTATTTATCTTGATTTCTGAACTTTTTGATGTCCCCTTAAATTTTGTGCCCAAGACAAATGCCTCACTTTTTTCACCCTAGTCTTGCCTGACAAGGAATGTCAGGTGCATGCCCTGAGGGCATGCTGTAGCTAAAATTCAAGGTTTCCTAACCTTGGGTCCCTGGCTCCTCCATGGCACTCTGCAGATAGGTTCTGGAGATTCGTGAATCTCCTCAGATTATAGGCAAAATACTGTGTTCACAAATCTTTTCCTGGGAAAACAGCTTTTAATTTTTAGTCTCCAAACGACTCTTAAAAGGTTAAGAACCCTGCCACAGAACGGAGCAAAACCACCTCACCTGCCATTTTCCTGTCTTCATCCCTCTTTATTATTCTTCCTGCATAAAATGTGCATCTATAAGAAAAAATTAATATATTCATTCTCACAGGGGTGCAAAGGACATGATAAGACACAAAGCCCTGGGCACTCTTGTAGCTCAAAAACCTTGAGCCTGGCAGCCCAGGGTGGCTCAGCGGTTTAGGGTGTGATCCTGGAGACCAGGGATCAAGTCCCATATCAGGCTCCCTGCATCGAGCCTGTCTCGCCCTCTGCCTGTGTCTCTGCTGCTCTCTCTCTCTCTCTCTCTCTCTCTCTCTCTTTCTCTCGGTGAGTGTCTCTCATGAATAAATAAAATCTTAAAAAAACAAAACCCAAAACAAAAAACCTTGGGCCAACGTTGTCTCTTGGGGCACGTGGGTGGCTCAGCCGGTGGAGGGTCTGCCTTCCATTCAGGTCATGATCTTGGGTCCTGGGACTCAGCCAGGAGCCAGGCCCTCCCCATGGGGGCTACTTGCACAACCGAGGTCCGCTTCTCCCTCTCCCTGTGTGACCCCCCACCCCCATGAGCTCATGTGTGTGCTCTCTCTCTCTCTCTCTCTCTCAAATAAATAAAGTCTCTTAAAGTCTCGCAATTTAAGTAATAGGTACCGGCTTCAGGGGGACATCTCCCACTCCCCACCCCCACCCCCCCAAATCACGTTTCGGAGACCTCCTTAACCCTCCCCCGGTGTTTCTCACCCACAATAAGCACCCTTTCGACGAGTCCGAGTCCGTCGTGAAGAGTAAGGAAAGACAGCACTTACTAAAAATGCAAGGATCTCTGCAAAGGCAGCAGCTCACAAACCCCACAACCCGCCTCTACCAGGCTTCGCCCGGACGACGACCGCCTGCACAGGCCTCAGAGACGCGCGGACGCCAAGCCGAGCGCGCAAGACCGGAAGCGCGGGGGCGGGCCCCGCGCAGGGGCTCACGGGTAGGGCGGCAGGCAGTGGTCGGAGGCGGGTCCGTGGCTCCGCGGCCCACGCTACCTCGGTTCCTGCAATCAAAGTGGCAAATATTTACCTTGGAATCTGACTGACTGAAAATATTTGGTTGGAGCCAGATGCGTCGCGTGTCTGTCCCTGAAATATTAGCTAAAGGAGTGATTTAGGAAAATAAAATGGTGGGTGGGGTGCCTGCCTGCCTGCGCTGTTTACTTTGCACCGCTCCCGCGCAGCGTGTGGAGCCTGTAACAATCCCCGCAGGGAACCGGAACAGCTGGGAAGCAGGCCAGCCTGCGGGAGAGAGAAAGGGTCTGTTTTGCTTTGGGCGGATAGTTTTACATAAATCAGAGATGTGGAAATAGACGCTTTTTCTTAAAGGCTCTTGGTTATGTTCTCCAGTTTACCCAGAAGCAAACTGCGAAGTTTGGCTACGTCTTTAGTTCTAGAGCGCATCTAAAACAAGGGCACTAGGCCCTCGGGAGCCGACAATTCCTTAGAGAATTGCTGTTGCTTTCTTTTCTTTTCTTTCTTTTTTTTTTTTTTTTTTTTAGATTTTATTTATTAAAGGGGGGGGGGGAGAGGCTGCGGAGAGGCAGAGACACAGGCAGAGGGAGACGTGGGACTCGATCCTGGGTCGCCAGGGCCACGTCCCAGGCTGAAGGCGGCGCTAAACCGCGGAGCCACCCGGGCTGCCCTGCTGCTTGCTGAGCAGCTCGTCTGTCCTCAGGTGTGGGCCAGACAAGTCCTATAGCTTGAGGTTGAGCAAGATGCTTACGATGCCCCCGGCCCCGAGACCACTATTATTGGCCCGCTGTCTAGCAGTTCTCGCAATAGAGCAACCTCAAGATGAGTTATTAGCCAACTCTATTTTCCAGAAGAGAATCAGCTTCAGAAACGGTGAATGACTTACCCAGGGATTCCTGAGTGAAAGAGCTGGGATTGGAACCCAGACAGTGTGACACTCCGCTCTTTGCCTCCCCCTGAGAGTGCCAGTGATGGTGAGGGGGCATCGCTGGTCTGTAATTCTCCCGACGAGAGGGATGAGATTCACACTGCTGATTAGGGAGGTTCTCTGTGTCTGTGTCCAAGGGTGACCTCTTAGGTTGATCCCCTTTGCTATTTTACGAGGTACTGGGATATGCTGCTTCCCAGCAAAGTAGAACTAAAAATAAATGTAACGAAAATAAGCTTCTAGTAAAAAAAACTTTAGTGCGGCCCGGGTGGCTCAGCGGTTTGGCGCCTGCCGAGGCGTGATCTTGGAGGCCCGGGGTCGAGTCCCGCGTCGGTCTCCCTGCGTGGAGCCTGCTTCTCCCTCTGCCTGTGTGTGTGTGTCTCTCTCTCTCTCTCTCATTAATGAATAAATAAAATATTTTTAAAAAATTAAAAAGGAGTCAATATTTTATCTCTTTTTCAGATGTAAAGAGAATACAAAGTATATGAAGATGTGGACTCAAGTGATTGACTCTGTCATCCAAAGGCAGAAACAAAGAATCCAAGGAGGCAAATTGAGCACTTCATACCCGTTACAGACTGTGCCCACTTGCCCCAAACTTCCTTAACCTAGTTGTAAACTAGAAGATGTCTAATAACTTGAGGTTTTAAAAGAGGTTACATTAATCAAAAAGTTACTTTGAGAACAACTGCTTGTTTTTAATTGAACTAATCATGTTGTTCTAGATCTGATTCTGTGTGTTAACAGAAGCCATTTCTCAAAATATAATTTCCAGCTTCCCAGTCACTTAGCCTAGGATCCTTCAAAATATCTTAGTCCTTGCCTCACCTTTGCTAGTCACATTCTCCTTAATACTTTCAGTAGCTCCCCTCTGCATTGAGATGACCACCTACTTCTAGGCATTTTCTGATCTGTCCCAGTGTAACTGGAAGCTCAATTGTGGGAGCCAAGAGAGCTTGAGATGTAACTCTATCCCCACTACTGAATAACTGAAGAGATTTCCCTTTTCTGTAGGCCTTAGTACCTTCATCTGTAAAATGAGTGTGTTGGGATAAATGATTCACTGGTCCTTACGATGGAACATTCTTTGCATCTGCCCCTTAAGCCTTCTTTCCTTAGTCTTCCTTTCATGTACCATGTGCTTCAGCCGCACTGTACCCAGGACCTAGCACATGCCCTGCATAGTCCTATCTCTACCTTTCTGCCTTTATCTGGAATGTCCCTCCTTCTCCAGATAACCAAATCCTTTGCTTAAAGGCTCAAATATAATGCCAACTTCTTCACGAAGCTTCCTTGATTTCCTTGTTGGGAAATCACTTATTAAGCCCAAGAATTACCTAACCTGGTGTCTTGACCCTCCTTTTGAGCACAGAACCATATATGGATTATTTATATATCTTTAGGGCCAGGTTATTTTTGTATCCTCCCCAATGCCAGGCAAAAAGAAGGCATTTAATTAAAGAACTGCAGGGCAACCCAGGTGGCTCAGCAGTTTGGCGCTGTCTTCAGCCCAGGGCGAGAACCTGGAGACCCAGGATCGACATCGGGCTCCCTGCATGGACCCTGCTTCTCCCTCTGCCTGTGTCTCTGCCCCCCCCCCCCCGCTCTCTATCTCTCTGTCTCTCATTAATGAATAAATAAATAAAATCTAAAAAAAAAAATAAATGTGAGCTATTGTTTTTAATACCAATGATGATAATTATAAATGTTCATTGAATGAATGGAATAAATGAAATAAACTGCAAACCAAAAAATCCTATGAAAAGATGTCACGTTTTGTGAGGCTGGGTCTCAAGACATAAAGTAAAAGGACATACACTCCTTAGTAACATCCAGGAAACTGAGGCAATATTTGGGGTCAACTTTTCTAGTTGCATGCAAATAGACATGTTTAAAATGTAAAGAGCCACGGGAACCTTAAAGTTTTGAACAAGTAGTCAATATCAGATTTTAATCTCAGCTCTTTGAAATCCTCAGTTCTGTTGCAATAAATATCCTCACACATAAATAAATTAATTTATTTTTTATTTTTTTAAAGACTTCACTTATCTATTCGTGAGAGACACACAAAGAGAAGCAGAGATACAGGCAGAGGGAGAAGCAGGGAGCCGGATGTGGGACTTGATCCCCGACTCCAGGAACATGCCCTGAGCCGAAGGCAGAAGGCAACCGCTGAGCCATCCAGGCGTCCTACACTGAGTACTTTAAAAAACATTTAAGGGATGCCTGGGTAGCTCAGCGGTTGAGTATCTGCCTTCCGCTCAGGGCGTGATCCTACGGTCCAGGATGGAGCCCCCCATCGGCCCCCCTGCAAGGAGCCTGCTTCTCCCCTTGCCTATGTCTCTACCTCTCTCTCTCATAAATAAATAAATAAATAAATAAATAAATAAATAAATAAATAAATCTTTTTAAGGAAATTTAAACTCTAAAATAGAAAAAATAACATGACCTCTTTGCTAATTTAACCAAAAATAATATATAAATAAATTTCAAACTTGGTGGTCAAGTATTATAGTGAGCTACCTTAAGTATTTTAATATGTAAATACCTACAGGTATATGTCCTATTAAGAACAGAGCCATTAGAGGGGATCCCTGGGTGGCGCAGCGGTTTGGCGCCTGCCTTTGGCCCAGGGCGCGATCCTGGAGCCCCGGGATCGAATCCCACGTCAGGCTCCCGGTGCATGGAGCCTGCTTCTCCCTCCGCCTGTGTCTCTGCCTCTCTCTCTCTCTGACTATCATAAATAAATTAAAAAAAAAAAAAAAAAAGAACAGAGCCATTAGAAATGAATGAAAGCAATAAGCTGCTGTTGCATGTTGTGGAAGAAAATCTACAGCTAGGGCAGCCCAGGTGGCTCAGCGGTTTAGCGCCGCCTTCAGCCCAGGGCGTGATCCTGGAAACCCAGGATCGAGTCTCACGTCAGTCTCCCTGAATGGAGCCTGCTTCTGTCTCTGCCCCTCTCTCTCTCATTCTCTGTCTCTCATGAATAAATAAATAAAATCTTGAAAGAAAAAAAAAGAAAATCTACAGCTAGGCAAAAAAAAATGTCTCTGGAGGAAAAAGCAATTGACCATTAATGCAACTCAGTACCAAAAACCTCACCTTGGCTAATGAGAGCGTACAACATCAAGACCAGGGGGCCAGGGAATAGAGAAATGTTTCTCCCCAGACTCCATCCACTTCACCCCATCCCCAAATAATCATTGTTAACATTATGGCGCGTGTTCCTCCATTTTTTCCCTGCATATGGTAACATTATCGTTACTATTGATTTTCCTAGAATAGGATCATAGTTTATATGCCACCCGGGGATTTGCTTTGCAACAAGTCAGATTCCTAGCATTATGATATATGAATGTGCCTGTGACTTTGCTGATGGGTTTTTCCACAGTCTTAAACCACGCTCTGGTGAACATCCTTATACACATATCCTTTTGCTGTGACACTACTTTCTGACAGGGCATCTTTAAGAGCTTTGGAGGAGGAACTTTAGTTCAGTAGTTTTTTATTGAACATAAAACAGTCAATCAGCAGGGCAATTTCAAGGTAGATTAGATAAAACCATATTTGGGAACACAAGGACTCACACCACACCCAAATGCAAAAGGACTTCCCAGGAGGCTCTCTGCCCTCCTTCAGCAGCTCTCATGCCTACCAGGCTTGTCTTTGGAAGCTGAGCCAGTTATCTTGCATACCTGAGTTCCCTCTGCAGCAAGTAGGGCTGGAGGCCATTGTATCAGAATGCGTGTAAAATGCATAAAGTGTAGGCACTCGCATCTATGAATTAGAATGATGACAGGGAAATTTAAGAAGTTTAATATTCAAGACTTTCAGCTAAAAGGGGTGCATTTGAAAAGTCTTTGTGTAACTGGGGGAAAGAAGAGTGGGTTTGTTTGACAACTACATACTATCTAGCAGCCCAGCTCCAGTGCATTGGTGCAGAGCTGTGAGCCTGCCAACTCTTCTGAGAGCCTCTGGAATTCCTTCCACCCTGGCCGGGAAGGGTATCTTTAATAGGTCTCCTTTGAGTGGAGGCTTTGCTTTGACTCTGCTCAGTGGCCTCCAAGTTGGTCAGGCTCTAGTATGAGCAAGAAGAGCCACTGCTTCCTATCTAATGGGGACTGAACTTATTGTGAGTACTTGTGGCAAGATGGCCACTCACCCAAATAAACCATTTCTGAACCTGTTTGTGTTTTGGGCTGAGTCAGGAGATTTCCTCTTTCTTTTGGTTAAAGAGGATTTAAAAGTATAGAACCATCCAATATGAACATCTCCTCCAATCCTCTCCAACTCCCTCATTCTACAGGTGAGGAAACTAAGGCCAGAATGTCAAGTGACTGGCTTAAGGCTATACACCTTGTGGGTAACAGAATTTTTAACTCTTCCAGGTTACTGCTAGTCTTTTAATTAGCATTATCAACTTGTTAATATCAAGGAACTACCAGTATTAGTAGAACTTGCATGTTAGAGTCCTTGTCTTGAATGCTACAGAGAGATTTATCAGGACAGAAATAACAGTTGTGCTCACTTTGGCAGCACATATACTAAAATTGAAACGATACAGAGAAGATTAGCATATCCCCTATGCAAAAATAACACACAAAATAGAAATAACAGTTATACTACTAATAAATTACTATATTATATAATAAATATAAAATGATAATATGCCAAATGCTATTCTAAATCTTCTGGATGCTATTACTCTTACTTTTTTTTGGTATTTCTTGCTTTGCCTTCTCTTGAATTGATTTTTTTTTCTTTTTCTAATTCCATTTCTCTTTAATTGATCGGAAAGTATGTGTGCTTGTGTTTATTATTTCAGAAATTAAACTAGTTTAGCATGCTGATTTAACAAAAAGTCTGAAGCTCATATCTTACCTTACTCCTAAATAATCAAGGATCTTGGATGATTTTGATTCTAGTCTAAGCCCAGTATTTTAATTATATTTTCCCTTCAAAAATTAAGAGCATTTTGTTACATTATGTTGTTCCATAGTCAGTGTTTGCTGAGATATGCTCTCATATTTACCAAAATGGTTTTGTCCAATGTTTTTTTACATCTAAAGCTTTCCATTTTTCATTCTGCTAAAGTATATCCTTTATGATTTCATATAGTGATTCTCTTTGGGTGATGCATGCTCTTAAGTTATCAAAGGGGAGGAGTTGTTTTTACTAGTTGTCTCTGTTTTGTTTGCCTGGAAACAATATTCTTTGTTTCAGAAAAAAAAGATTCTACAATCTTTTTTTTTCTGAAATGTAGCTTCATTGAATGTGGAATTCTAAGTTGATGGCTATTTTCTCTCAACACATTGAAGAAATTCTTACATTGTATTCTCTTCCTTAGTTGCTCTTATAAAATGTACTGTCAGTCTAATTGCCCTTTTTTTCTTTTCTTTTTTTTCTTTATTTTTTTTTCTAATTGCCCTTTTTTATAGATGGTTTTCTTTTCTCTTTGGCTGCTTTAAGATCTCTGTTTTTCTCTCTCTGTTTCTGTCTTTCTGTACAGCTTTTCTCCAGTTCTTCTTGCCACTACCCTTTATCAAGCAACCACTGGTTCACTTTCTATCAATATAGATTAATTTGAATTTTACACATATGAAATAATATAGTTTGGCTCCTTTTTAGGGGGTCTGATTTCCTTCACTCAACAAAATTATTATGAAGTTCATCCATGAACATTATTAGATCTATATATAGTTCATTTATTTTTACTGCTGAGTAGTACTCCATTGTATGGATTTACCACAGTTTGCTTATCATGTCACTTGTCATTAGACATTTCCAGTCTTAGCTATTGCAAAGGAAGTTGCCACAAACATTCATGTACATCTTGTTATGAACATGAGCTTTCATTTTTCTCACGTAAGTATTTAGGAATGAATACCAGGATTATATGGTAGGTCTATGTTTGAATTTTTAGACACTGCCAAAGAGTTTTCCAAAGTAGTTGCACTATTTTACATTCCCATCAGCAGTGAATGAGAGTTCCAATTGTCTACACCCTTGCCTTCATATGATATTATGAGATTTTTACTTGTAGCCATTCTATTACATAGTTGTAGTTGTATCACACTGTGGTTTTAATTAGCATTTCTCTAGTGCTTAATGATGCTGAACATCTTTTCCTGTGCTTATTTGCTATCTATACATCTTCTTTAGTAAAATGTCTGTTTGGATGTTTTACCTATTTTTAAATTGGGTTGTCTCCTTATTATTGAATTATAATAATTCTCTACATATTCTAGATAAGAATTTTGTCAGATACATTTTTTGCAAATATATTTTTCCCAGTCTGTAGTTTGTCTTTTCATTTTTTAAATTGTGTTCTTTGAAGAGCCAAAGCTTTTAATTTTGATAGAATTGAATTTATTGATGTTTTCTATTATAGTCTTGATTTTTGTCATATTTTTAAAATCTTTGACAAAGCCAAGATAAATAAGATTGTCTGGTATATTTTTATGTAGGAATTTTATAGTTTTAATTCTATGTTTTAGTCAATGATAAATTATTTTTTAATTATTTTTTTTAATATGGTAGGATGCAAGCCAAAGTTGATATTTTTTCATATGGCTACTCAATTTTTCTAACACTATTTGTTGAAAAGATTGTTCTCCTCCATTCCTTCCCATTGAATTACATCGGTAGCTTTGTTGAAAATCAATTAAATTTATATGCCTGGGTCTCTTTCCTGACTCTATTATGCTATGTTCATTTGTTTGTCTAACTTTATGCCAATACCATGCTGTACTAATTGCTGTAGTTTTTAAATAAGTTTTGCCATCCAGTGGTGTAAGTACTACAAGTTTATTTTTGTTTTCTGTTTTTTTTTTTTTGTCTTATTTTCAAAGTTGTTTAGTTATTTTAGATCCTTTTCATTTTTATATAAATTTCAGAATCCATTGGTCAATTTATCCAAAAACATAGTCTATTGGGATTTTGATTGGGATTGTATTAAACCTATAAGTCAATTTGGGGAGGATTGGCATTTTAATAATCTCTAGTCTTCTCCATGAACATGATATATTTATCTCTCCATCTTTTTAGGTCTTCTTTAATTTCTTTCATCAATGTTTTACAGTCATCGTTATATAGTTACTGTTCACCTTTTATCAAATGGATTCCTTTTTTTTTTTTAATTATTTATTTTTGATAGTCATACAGAGAGAGAGAGAGAGGCAGAGACACAGGCAGAGGGAGAAGCAGGCTCCATGCACCGGGAGCCCGACGTGGGATTCAATCCCAGGTCTCCAGGATCGCGCCCTGGGCCAAAGGCAGGCGCCAAACCGCTGCACCACCCAGGGATCCCTCAAATGGATTCCTATTTCATATTTTTATTCTGTTGTAAATGGTATTGTTTTTGTAGTTTTAATTTCTAATTCTTCACTGCTTACTTAGTTGATCCTTAACACAGGTTTGAAATGTATGTCCACTTATAAATGAATGTTTTACATGTATGTAACTGTATTTTCTCTCCCTTATGATTTTCTTGATAACATTTTCCTCTGTCTAACTTACTTTATTGTAAGAATCCAGTACATAATATATATAACATACAAAATATGTGTTTATCAACTGTTTACACTATTGGTAATGCTACGGGTTAACAATAGGCTATTAGTAGTTAAGTTTTGGGGGAGTCAAAAGTTATACGCAAATTTTTTACTGTGTGAGGGGTTGATACCCCTAACCCCTGTGTTGTTCAAGAGTCAACTGTATATAGAAATAAAACTGATTTTTGCACTATGATCATGAACCCTGAAAATGTGCTCAACTCACATATTAGTTCTAGTAAGTTCTTTTTGTATAGTCCATTGGATTACCCACAAAGATAATCATGATGTCAGTAAATATAGTTTTTTCTTCCTTCTTAATCCATTTACCTTTAATTTATTTTTCTTGACTTATGCACTGGCTAGAAACTCCAATACAGTGTTGAAGAGAAGTGCTGAACCCAAACATGGTTGCTTGTTCCTACTCTCAAGGGAAAGAATTCAGTTTTTCACCACTAAGCTTGGTATTAGCTATAAATTTTTTTTTACAGATGTCCTTTATTAGGCTGAGGAAATTCTCTTTTTTTTTTTTTTTTTAAGATTTTATGTATTTATTCATGACAGAGAGAGAGAGAGAGAGAGAGAGAGGCAGAGGGAGAAGCAGGCTCCGTGCAGGGAGCCCGACGTGGGACTCTATCCCAGGTCTTCAGGATCACGACCCGGGCTGAAGGCGGCCCTAAACCGCTGGGCCACCAGGGCTGCCCAGGAAATTCTCTTCTATTACTAGTTTGCTTAAAGTTTTTATCAGGAATAGATGTTGAATTTGGTCAAATGCTTTTTCTGTACCTATTGAAATGAGCATATGGTTTTTCTATTTTTTAGCAGGGCAATATGATGAATTATATTAGTTAACCTCAATAATAATCTTTTTTCAAGATATATTTATGTATTTTAGAGAGAGAGAGAGAGAGTGCACACATGTAGGGGGAGGAGCAGAGAGAGAAGAAAATCTTAAGCAGATCCGGTGCTGAACATAGAGCTGGGTGCAAGGCTTGATCTTATGACCCTGAGATCTGACCTGAGGTAAAGCCAAGACAGATGCTTAACCAACTGCACTACCCAGGTGCCCCTATATTAGTTAACTTTAAAATGTTAAACCAAGTTTGTATTTTTGGACTAAAACTCTCCTGTTATATTATCCTTTAAAAATATTTTATTTATTTATTTGAGAAAGAGAGAGAGAGCTTGAGTGGGGAGAGGGCAGAGGGAGAGAATCAAGCAGACTTCTAGCTAACCATGGAGCCCAAGGTGGGGCTGGTCTCACAATGCTGAGATCACGACCTGAACTGAAATCAAGAGTCAGAGCTTAAGTGACTGAGCCACCTATGCGCCCCTATTATCCTTTTTATGTATTGTTGGATTTGATTGACTAAAACTTATGAATTTTTACATCTATGTTCATGAGGAATAT
This sequence comes from Vulpes lagopus, assembly GCF_018345385.1. NCBI lineage: Eukaryota > Metazoa > Chordata > Mammalia > Carnivora > Canidae > Vulpes > Vulpes lagopus. The sequence goes on along the minus strand of NC_054826.1, from coordinate 145,483,659 downwards.
TGGTCAGTAGTTTTCTTATAATGTCTTTCTTTGATTTGGGTATCAGGATAATGCAGGCTTCATAGAGTGTTAAGAGTATTCTCTCCTCTTCACTTGTCTGGAAGAATTTTTATAAAGTTTGTATTATTTCTTCCCTAAATTTTTGATAGAATTTACCAGTGATGCCAGTCACAAGTAGTATTTTCTTTTAGAAAGAAATTTCTTAAGAAATTTAAGAAAGAACTTTCTTAAGTAGCTATAGAGCTAATTCATCTATCTCTTGAGTGAGCTTTAGCAGTTTGTATCTTTCAAGGAATTTGTCCCCTGCTAAGTTGTTGGATTTAGTGGCACAAATTATTCATAATTTCTTGTTATCCTTTTAATATTTGTAGAATCTGTACTGATACCACCTCTCATTCTTGATGTGGTCACTTTTGTCTTCTTTTCATCCCTGATTAGTGGGGCTAGAAGTTTATTTTTCCTGTTTTCCATTTCACTGGTTTCTCTTATCTTTTTTATGGTCTTTATTCTGCTTACTTCAGGTAAAGTTTGTACCTTTTCTAGTTTCTTAAGATAGAAGCTGAAGTTATTGATGTAAAATTTTTCTTCTTTTCTAATTAGGTATTCAGTGCTATAAATTTCCTTCTAAGCTCTGCTTTGCTGAATCCCACATATTTTGATATATTGTATTTTCATTATCAGTTAAAAATACTTTTTAACTCTCCTTTTAATTTCTCTGACTTGTGTGATACTTAGAAGTGAATTAGTTTCTAAGTACTTGGATATTTCAAGATATCTTTCTGTTACTGATTTCTTAAAAAAATTTTTTTTTTATTTATGATAGTCACAGAGAGAGAGAGAGAGGCAGAGACACAGGCGGAGGGAGAAGCAGGCTCCATGCACCGGGAGCCCGATGTGGGATTCGATCCCGGGTCTCCAGGATCGCGCCCTGGGCCAAAGGCAGGCGCCAAACCGCTGCGCCACCCAGGGATCCCCTGTTACTGATTTCTAACTGAATTCCACTCTGATCAGAAATAAACTTTATATTATTTGAATCACTATAAATATATTGGTGCTTGTATGTCTCAGAATATGGTCTACTTTGACAAATTTTTTTACTTTAAAAAGAATGCATATTCTGTGTGTACTTCAAAAGCATATGTATTCTGCTGTTGTTGGATGGAATGTTCTATATATATCAATTGGATCAAGGTTTTTGTTAGTGTTGCTTATGTTTATTCTACCAATTATTGAGAGAGTAATGTTGAAATCACTGCCTATAATTGTGGATTTATCTATTTTTTCCTTGCAGTTTTGTCAGTTTTGCTTCATGTATATTGAAGTTCTATTTTTAGCTGCATAATATTTTTGATTGTGACATTTTCTTGAGAAACTGTCTCCTTTATCTCTATGAAATATCTCTTTATCTCTCATATTTTTGCTCTGAAATCTGTTTGGCATTAAAATAGGCATTCCAGCTTTCTTTTACTTAGTGTTATCATGGCATATCTCCTTCCATTCTTTTACTTTTAACCTATTTGGTTCTATATATATATAAAATAGATTTTTAAAAATTCAGCATATAATTAGAATTTGCATTTTCTATATACTCTGGTCATCTCTGACTTTTTTATTTACTTATTTGAGAGAGAGAGAGAGAGAGAGAGAAACCACAAGCAGGCAGAGGGGCAGAGGGAAAGAGAGAGGCATAAGCAGACTCCCCACTGAGCATGGGGCCCAAGGCAGGGCTCAATCCCAGGACCCTGAGATAATGACCTGAGCTGATCAGACACTTAAGTAACTGAGCCACCAGGCACCCAGATAATCTCTGATTCCTAATTGGGATCTTTGATTTTGGGGGTTTTTTTTGTTGTTGTTTTCTTTTTTTAGAAAGAGAGCACAAATAGGGGTTGGGAGGAGGGACGGGGGAGAGGGAGAGAGAGAATCTTAAGCATGCTCCACACCCAGCTAGGAGCCTGACAAAGGGCTCATCTCACAACCCTGAGATCATGACCTGAGCCAAAATCAAGAGTCAGATGCTCAACCAACTGAGCCACCTAGGCTTCCCCTAATTGGGATCTTTGGAAATGTGCTGCCCAATACAGTAGCCACCTGCTACATATGCCTATTTAAATTAACTAAAATTAATTATATAAAAATCAGTTCCAAAAAAATTAATTAAATAAATAAATAAATAAAAATCAGTTCCTCAGGCACACTGGCCAAATTTCAATAGCCACACGTGACTAGTAATTACTGTATTGGACAACACTGGTTTAAATCATTCTTGACCTTTACATATAAAAGAATTATTGATGTGGTTAGGTTTGATTCTAACATCTTGCTATTTGTTTTCAATTTATCCTATCTGTTCTTTGTTCTATTTCTGGAAATTCTATTTGCTTTAAAATCTGCTTGGTCCTTTTTTTTTTTCTTAAGATTTTATTTATTTATTCATGAGACACACAGAGAGAGGCAGAACAGAAGCAGGCTCCATGCAGGGAGCCCAATGTGGGACTCGATCCCAGGACCGTAGGATTATGCCCTGGGCCAAAGGCAGATGCTCAACTGCCAAGCCACCCAGGCATCCCTGCTTGGTCCTTCTTTATTGTCATTATTCTCTGCTCATAATTTCAAATATTCATTCAATTTCTTTAAATATATTAAGCATAGATATTTCATATTTTTGTCAATTCCAACATCTAAAATTTTTGTGGGTCCCTATTTGCTGAAATTTGTTTCTGATAGTTCTCATTCATGGTGTCTTATATCCATTATATATTTTGTGATTTTTTTTTTTTAAAGCTGTCCCCTTTCATTGGAACCAATCAATTCTTTTGAGATCTGAATTAAATTATTTTGAGGTAGGAATTCTTTTGAGATCTGAACTAAAGTTAAATGCCTCTCGAGAAATTTGCATTTGTTTCTATCAGTTTCCTGAGGTGCTACCAATGTGGGACTATAGTTAGATTAAAATTTCAACATAAATTCCCCATTTAAATTAAAGTGAATCCTGATAGAAAACACATGTGAGGACCTACTTGGTTTATGAATTCTCAAAGGGGAATTTTGTTCCTTCCACCAGCACCAAGGTGAGGATAGGCATTTCTTCATTATCTCCTGTGCAGTGTGATTTCTTAGTTAACCTTGCACTGAAGGTGTGATAAGGTGGCTTTCCTATCAGATTCTCTGCTTGCTCAGCCTACTTGTAACTCTTGGATCCATACTCTGACTCATACAGGAGGAAAGACTCTCTAGAGTTTGAAAAGAGCCTTAGGGTGACAGCTGGCTTGGCATTTGTTTCCTGACCTGATTTCATACTTTCATTACTGGTTTTGAAATCAAGAAATTATTTATTTTGAATGTACTTACGATTATTTTTGAATATTTTATTCAGAATTTTAGTTGCTTCAAACTGGAGGGATATTTAATCCACAATACTACTACCACAAGAAATGGAAATTTCCCACTCTATTATTTTTCAAATTGGGTGCTAGGTGATGAATTTCAGAGCTATTGGTTAACAATAATAGCATATAACTATTATAGAGGCCTGCTCTGGGTCAGGCATTTTGCAGATATAATCTCTGATCTTCACAATAATCCTACAAATGGATATTATTCTTTCCACTTAACAGATAAAGCAACGAGGATTAAATTACTCAAAGTCACACAACTAGTTAGCAAAGGAATTCTAACTCCTCTCTTTGCAGTCAAACCTGATCTCCTTTCCATGCTGCAGTCATTTTTCTTTTTTTTTTTTCTTTTAAAGATTTTACTTATTTATTCATGAGAGACACATAGAGAGGCAGAGACATAGGCAGAGGGAAAAGCAGGCTCCATGCAGGGAACCCGATGTGGGACTCAATCCTGGGTCTCTGGGATCACTCCCTGAATAAAGGCAGATGCTCAACCACTGAGCCACCCAGGTGTCCCCTCTTTTTATTCTTAATATTGAAAATACACTGTGGCTTTTATATTTAACTGCAGGTAGTGAAAGCAAGTTGAGCAGAGCAGAGATTTTAAAGGATAAGATTTTCCCAGTATGTAGGCTTCTATCGTTTCACCCCATATCCCTGAAACACTTCATCAGATTTAAAATGCTCTACAGGGGCAGCCCCGGTGGCTCAGCAGTTTAGCGCTGCCTTCAGTCCAGGGCGTGATCCTGGAGACTCAGGATGGAGTCCCACATTGGGCTCCCTGTGTGGAGCCTGCTTCTCCCTCTGCCTGAGTCTCTGTGTCTCTCATAAGTAAATAAAGTCTTTTAAAAAAATGCTCTACAGCAAGATGCCAGCAGAAACTCACTTTATGACATTAGAAGCCAGACCACTCAGATCTCCATATTCAATACCCTTCTATTTCCAAAGCTCCAGGTGATCTTTATTTGTGTGAGACACAAAACCAATTCTTTCCTCTGAATTTTGTGTTAGACTCTGATATACCTAATAGGACTTTCTCATAACTGCAGCCTATAGATGTCATTTTTCTTCATTTTGGGGGTTGGTGGCTTTTGTCCTTAGCAGCTGTGGCCTTCAACTTTATCTGGGTTTGCAATCAGGAAGCTGTGATACTTCCTGAGACTGTTCAGGGTACAATTTACACAATACAAATTGAGTTCACTTTCTTCACTTTGGAGTTGCTCTGGGGTCCTGAAAGGGTTGACTGTACTTTGTCCAGTTTTCTACAGGTTGCATCCAGCAGTTGGTGAGAACCAACCTCTGTGGTTTACAACTACTTTTATTTCCTGAGCAACATACATAGAGAATTTGGAAAGAAGGCAATGATTAGGATTGGAGTCAAGAAAACCGTTAAGAAGGAGGAAGTTTATCAACTCAGTGGGAGTAAATCTCCAAACCACCTTCAGAATGCTAACACGCACACACTGCTTCTCATTGCCATGACCAATCAGCAGGTTGTTGAAGAAAACCAACCCAATACCAGAGGCAGGCAGAAGTTAGAGAAGAATCATCATTTTTAAATATTCAGATTCCTTGGCCAAAGAGAGTTGTCATGGCATTGAATCATATACAAGCTTTTTCATTTGTGAAATGCTCCCAAAGCTGTGACTGTCATTCTGTATTTAAAAATTGTTTCCCTACTAGCTATGCTTTGAAACTCAGTAGTGAATCAACCTATTTTTATGTTTATTGATATATTTATACCACTTTTAAATGCTGTTAAAATTTTTTATTAATTATTCCAATGACTAAAAAGAAGGGATAATTATGTAACATGATAGAAATACTAATTATCACTACAACGGCAATCATATTACAATATATAAATGGATCAAATTAACATATTGTGCACCTTGAATTTATACAGTGTTGTATGTCAAATATGTTTAAACATCTTTGTAAGCTGATTACTGAGTTTGTGTGCCAGGAGTCTTGTTTCTGGGCTTTCCTCCTTAAGGTCCTATCTTAGTTCATTTTGGTGAGAAGACTGGGTGGGGTAGGAGAGGGGCAAAGATACAAGTCAGAGTCTGTGTGAATAGATTTGGTAAAGAGAAATGGGTGAGCACAGGTATGGCCTGAGGTTTGGGATCATGTCTAAATTAGAGGTGTTGAGCTTTGCTGGTCTCCACAAACAAGGATGGTCCAGAACTAAATGTCTACCACTCACTACCTGACCACCAGAAAATAGCATGGTGTTTTTGACAGCTACAGTGTCTGTCCTCTGAAATCCAAAATGTGCCTCACTGGGCCCCACAGAGTCCCTATAAAGTGAATGAGTAGTATTGGTATTACCATTTCTACAAGAGAAAGGGGTGAGGGCAGTTATCTAGGCAGAACACTGCTGACTCTCATTAGGCTGAACTGTCTCCTCACCCATCACATCCGCAGAAGACTAGGCTTCAAATCTTGACTCCAAAACTTAAAACCCGTGTGACCCACGGCAGCTACCTTTCTGAGTTTTAGTTTTCTCATCTATAATACAGACATAATGAAAACTACCTAATAGGAATTTTGTATTGGGAAAATACTGGCAAAAAACTTGACACATTATCAGCTCTAAAGAAATGTATCTCTTCCCTTCCCCCACCGTTCACAGAGCCTAAGTCGTCATTGCATGTTTTCTATACTTGGAATGAAACAAAAGCATCTGAGTATCCCTGAGGCTGGCATATATGCATTCAAACCACACTCTATTGAAGACATACTAAACAAGGTATTTAAGAAAGTGACCACATGGGGGAATAAAAGAGACATTTATAATGGCAACCAAAACAGAAAAAACCCACAAGGACACAATGAAAACTGAAACCACAATAATCTCTAAATAGAGAAGTAATAATTGTAGCCTATATTTAAGTGTACGGGAAGCAAGGGTTTGGGGAAGGGGGGTGCCTGCCATGGAGATAATACATATTTTTTCAAAGTCTGTGGGGAGAACTAGAGCTGATTTTTTTTGTCACAAAATGTTTCAGCTCTTTCTGGTCTTACCCCAAAAGCATACAAATGAAAGAAGAAATAAAGCATGATGCTGAAAGGAATGTGCTAGGGTAGGGACTATACAGGTAGAGTCAATGGTATTGATAAAATTCTAGTATTTTGTGTTTTTTTTTTAATTCTAGTTTTTAAGCTTGGGCTGGGATCATGGTTGCTCAATTTTATTATTATACTCACAACTTACAATTTCATTACATATATTCTTTCTGTAACAAATGTTACACAATAAAAAATTTTAAAGTGAATTGGAAATTGCTCAGTGAGTTCCACAGGAATAAAAAAGAGAATAATCAACATCTGCAAGGAGATTCTATCTGCAATCAAAATGATATGTGTAGTCCCACTTCCCAAATGCTGCCAGAGACATATTTGCTTTTCTGATTTTAGAATCATTAAGTTAGTGAACAAAGAGAGTATGTATAGCTTTACCTCTGGACATCAGTAAAGCTTTACCTCTGGATCAGGTGTCTCATTCAATTGTACTTATTCAGGTACACAGAGAAGTCTGGTCTCCATCAGATGGATGGAAATAACTCGGGTGATGGCATCAAAGGGCACCAGGCAGTGTAATAGTCTCAGGCTTGGGGAAGATATCTGTAAATTGCAGCCCTCAGCAATGAGTGGCTAATTTCTTAAATATCTTTGCGAATTGTTTGAAAGAATAATTATACTTCTGTTAGTTGAATGTTTGTGATTTAGTAAGTAAGATAATCAGGATTTCCAGAGTAAGAATTTGTCATGATCTAATTTATAAATAAAATGAATCAATCACATGAGCTGGCTGCAGAGAAGGGTACAAATCATCTGAGATCAGCCTTGAGAGCCAGATTGTCTGGTTGTGTCTCTCTAAACGGCCTTGATCAATATAATACCTCATAGGAATATTGTCAGGATTTTTAAAAAATATTTTGTTCATTTATTTGAAAGAGCACAAGCAGAGGGGAGGTGTAGAGGGAGAAGCAGACTCACCACTGCACAGGGAGCTTGATGTGGGATTCAATCCTAGGACCAACTGACATTTAACCAACTGAGTCACCCAGGTGCCTTATTGTTAGGATTAAATGAGAAAACGTATGCAGAGAATTTAGTGCAGTTCTTAGCAGAGAGTAGTTCTTTTTTTTTTTCTAGAGAGAGACTGAGCGTGTGCGCATGTGTGTGTGTGTGTGTGTGTATGGGGGGAGGGAAGAGGGAAGGGCAGAGAGAGAGAGAGAATCTTAGGCAGGCTCCACGCCCAGTATGGGGCTCAATCTCATGACCCTGAGATCATGACCTGAGATGAAACCAAGAGTCGGTTGCTTAAGTGACTGAGTCACCCAGCTGCACCTGAGATTGATTTTTAATAAGTGGCAGTTACTAATGTTAGAACATAAAATAATGATAAAAATATTAATGATAGTAAGGCTCTTCTCTGTACTAGGCTCTTGACATATAGATGATATTTTTTTTCTTTTTGCTATAGATTTACCTTATAAATGTGTTTAATTTGTAAGGTGGGTGGGTGGTGAGTAAAGGAAACCAGATTTTTCAAAGAGATAATAATCACAGTGAAACTGAAAGCATAAGCTAAGGAGAAATCAATCACACCTTTTTCTCAGGGACAAAAAGATCTTTTGGATACCTACATTGAATTTGATACACAAATTAGGAGTAAAGGTAATTCCTTTACTCCATGGGACTAAAACAAAACAAAACAAAAACAAAAACAAAAAACCACACTACACTCTCTACTTAAAAAAAGGCTGCTCATACTCTGAAATTGGCCAGCATCTCATGTAGGTACAGTTTGGCACATACTCTACTATGATAATGTGGAGAAAGTGCAGCTCAACTGAATGCTGACAGCAGATGCTCTGTGGCCTGGAGAAATGGTACTTGTGCTCTCAATGTTAACCTTTTAGGGCCCCTACACTTAGGTTAAACTACTCTATTATTTTGCCTCTTGCTCATTATTCTGAAGTTCTTAGTGTTGATGATAGACTCAGGTAAGATTAAAATGTTACTCAGGTAAATATATGAATGTATTATTAACATACTTCCCCCAAGAAATTCTATTGTCCTGAACTTAGACTAAAACTTCACCAATTTTTAAGTAATATTTATTCATTCAAAAAAACATTTACTATATGCTAGGCATTTTTATAGGTCCTGAGGTTGGAGCAGTAAATAAAGCAGACATGATCTCTGGCTTCATAGAGTGTAAAATCCAATGCGGAGTCAGGTAATAAACCAGAAAACAAATTGCAAGTCATCAGAAAATGCAGTAAAGAAGAAAACTTGTGAACATGATTACTCTGACATAGCTCAGCCTTTTGTGAAACCTCTGGGGCTGGGTATATATAGTTTGGGCCCCTCTGGTACTCTAGAATTTTAGGGAAGAAGCGCAAGTGGTCATCACTTTTTGCAGCATGAGAATTGGAAGAAGAGGAGATGAGGGGGAAGTTTCCTGGCCACATTAATATTTGCACACACACCTGGTAAAATGTGGCTGGCACCTCGACCTAAGATAAGGCTACACCCTGGGAGAGGTGGTCAACTTGATCTTTGGGAATTTCAGGAAGTGAATAAACTCCTTGGTGAATAAAATCCTTGGGGGTATCACTGTTCTTCCTTCTTGGACTGTCAGAGATCCTTTCCAAGCTGGGTGTTTTCAGGGTCCAGCCAGGGCTTTAACAGGATTACAGAACATAGATGGTCAGAGCTGGAAAGTCCCTTAGAAAGCTCTTTGTCCATCTTCCTCGGTTTACAAAGAAGGAAACAGGCTCAGAGAGGGGATAAGCCTAAGTTTAAAAGCTAGTTAGGGCTGTGGCACAGAATGGCTAGATGCTCACCAGCCCCATTTTCTCTTCCTTGGCACAAAGGAAGATTACATTTTCCAGCCTCCTTTGTAATTAGATTGGGATCATGTGTTGGCATTCTGGCCAACGGAACACAAACAAAAGTGACCTATCCCATTGTCCAGTCTGTCTTTATAAAGTCCCCATATGATCTTCTAAACATTCTCTAGCTTCATCAGCCAGCTAAATGCAGATAATCCAACAGAGGACCCCAAGAAATCCTTAGAAGAGGGCAGCAGCATTAGACAACCACAGATAGAAGTGGAGATCTCTCAATCACCTGTGAAGGCAGCAATCTGAACACACTCAAACAAATAAACTTTATTGTGTAAGCCTTTGAATTTTGGGGGGTAGTGGTAGCAACTAGTGCTCTTTACTCTGACACATACATACACTGGCAGTTTAGAGGTTGTCATGGTTAATTTCATGTGTCAACTTAACTCGGCCACATGATGCCCAGACATTTGGTCAGACAGTATTGTGGATTGCCTGTGAGTTTTCTAGATGAGATTAACATTTGAATCAACAGACTGAGTGAAGCAGATTTTCATTCTTAATGTATATAGGTTTCACTCAATCACCTGAAGACCAAACCAACTGAATAGAACTAAAAGACTCAAAGGGAACTTTGCCTGCCTGCCTGGTGAGCTAGGACATCGGTCTTCTGCCTTTGCACTAGAATATATACCATCACCTCTCCTCATTCTCAGGTCTTTGGAATCAGACTGGAGCTACAAGGGCTCTCCTTCCTGGGTCTCTACTTGCTGACTGCCAATCTTAGGATTATTCAGCCTCTGTATTCCCATGAGATGATTTCTCATAATAAATAAATCTCATAATCTGTCTCTCAAAGAGAGAGAGAAAGAGAAATAGAGATGTATCTTATTAGTTCTATTTCTCTGGAGAACTATGATTTATTCAGAGTCTGTACATCAGACCTCTTGACTCCTGATTCAATGCTGTTTTCACAACACCATATTGTTTCTCCAAGCTAATAGAAGATTTCCTAGGAAACTTCATATCCACTTCCCATACCTGGAACCTCCTCATCTTGGACCAAGAGTGACCAATGAAAAATAAATCTCCCTGTGGATGCTAGGGAATCCTTAGTGAAATACAAAGTATAAGTTCATGGGTCCACTGGGATCAGCTACATCTCTGGCATGAATGTTTGGACTGTGGTGTGTCTTCCAATCTACTGTCCACTATTTCAGGTAACTGATAAGAGCATATGTGCCTTGAAGTCTATCAGCTACTCTATTTTTTTTTTTTTTGAGAGAGAGAGAGAAAGAGAGGGAGAGACCAGGGATGAGGGGCAGAGAGAGAGAGAGAAGGAGAGAGAGAATCTTAAGCAGACTCCATGCCCAGGACAGAGCCCAATGTGGGTTTGATCTCATGAGTCTGAGCTCATGACTTGAGCTGAAATCAAGAGTCCAACGCTTAAACAACTGAGCCACCCAGGTGCCCCAAGAGAACTCTGTCTTGATCAATCTTCTACGAATCAATAATGACCCGAGGCTTGAGTTGGGAATCAAGTAAAAATTCAGTAAAGTTTAGTGTTATATGACTTTGTTATAATCTGATTTTCTTTATGTAATAACCCATATATGGTTCATAGAATCACAGTCCATTAACACAAGCTTTTAAGCATCTATTGACTAGAATTGCTTATTCCTGTCCTCTCTGAATCACAGATGAAGAAACAGATTACCAAATGGAATAGCTAGTCACAGGATTTCCATCCTTGGTCAGTTGGCAACATGGAATAATCTGGCTCTCTTTTCCATAGCTTCCCAATGTTAACACTCCAAGGAGTGAAAGGACTTAGCTGGACACTCCTGAAATATGCCTCTCTAGTTGTCAGTTTAGATAAACCCTTAGAGAAAAAGGAAGGTCTTAAAACTAGAGAAGCTTTGGATTGGAAAAGTCTTAGAATTCACTTGATTCTATCTTTATTTTTATATTTTTATATGTTCTTTTATATAGTACCTAAACCCATGATACAACCAATGACCGTGCAAAGATAAATTAGAAAGAAGGTATGCAAAAATATGATAGTGTCATGGGATTCCCTCAGCTGAGTTAAGAACTTGTTGCTCTTGCTTATTGGAGTCCCATGAACAATTTTAGTACGAGGAAAGAGGAAGTCGAGTTTGTGTGAAATCTCTGGGAATGTATGTCCAAGAGGTGAAATACGGACAAGTCTATCAAGAGATAATGAAAGATTCATTTCTGACTTCCAAAAAAATCAAAGGAGATAACTAGTCAACCTTCCTTACCCTAAAAAAATTAAGGAATTGTAATTGCAGCAAAACCTTACAGAGGCATGTCATTCGGTTCTATTTCTCAGAAAGTGCAACCTAGAAAATTGTCTAATTCATGTTAAAAGACAGAATTTAAACTACGCTTCCTATTTTACCAAAAATTTAAAAAAATTCTCAATGAAGTTCATAAAACGAACATCAAGAAGCAAATCTAACTTCCTGCTTTTGCTTCTCTTCCACAGTTACAACAAATTCAGGCTTAAATAACTTTGAAAATTAGGATTTTTTCCTTGAATGTCAGAAAATGAACAGGCAGAGTAAAGCTGTATCTTGTTCTTTTGGACAAAATAATTGAGTACTTTTCTCCTCCAAATGTGTGTGTGACCAAAAGGGGACACACACACACACACACACACACAAGTGCACATACAAGTACGCACACACAAAATCAAACAGTATCAGAAACCAAAGGTTGTTTTTTTTTAAGATTTTATTTATTTATTTGAAAGAAAGAGAGCACAACGCAAGCAGGGGGGAGGGGGAGGGGCACAGAGAGAGGTAGAAGTAGGCTCCCTGCTGAGTAGGGAGCCCGGATGTGGGACTCAATCCCAGGACTCCAGGATCATGACCTGAACCAAAGGCAGATGCTTAACCGGCTGAGCCACCCAAGCACCCTCAGAAACCAAAGATTTGATTGGAAATTATATTTTACTCATGTCTGAAAGACTTTTAAAACGTAAGCAATATTTAGTTGATGTTTTTTACAAAGATACACACCTAAAGCATAAGGACAAAAAAGCTTCAAAATAAAAGGACAAGAAAAATACTATGTAAAAAAACAACCAAAAGAAAGTTGACATAATTATATTATCATTGGTAATTAGGAAACATGCGTTCCTTTCAAGTACAGGCTATCTAGAAATATTGACCATGGATGAGGCTACAAAGTAAATCTCAACAAATATTAGAGAATTAATATCATGCAGGTCATGTTCTCTGATCAAATGTAATTAAATTGTAATTCACTGGTAAAAAAAATACTGGAAGAAATGATTAGAATTTGTAAATGCACTTTTAAGTACTCCCTCTGTCAAGTAAGAAATCTTATTAGATAAAATGTAAAAATAAATGACGGGAAAATGTGCTGTAAAAATCAATAAAATAGAGACATTTGACAAAATTGGGAAGAAAAAGATAATGGCACAAATAAACAATATTACAATGAAGTACTGAACATAATTTTAGATACAGAGAGATTTTTCTGAAATCAGAGAATACTATGATTTTTATACTATTTCATACTGTTTTCATAGATTTTTAAATATAATAGCAATTAATTTGAACACTTAAAAGAAACAGAACATTTCCTGAGATATGTAATCTATTATAGCTGGTTTAAGAAGAAAGCAAAAATCTAAATAGACATGTTTAAAGTCTAAAATATACACTCCCCTTTCTCTTTAAACACACACACACACACACACACACACACACACACACACAGGCCCAGATGAGCTTTGTCAAACATTCAAGGAACATATAATCTCAATCTTTCACAAATTGTTCCAGAAAACAGAAAAAGAGGAAATGCTGTCCTACTCATTTTGAAATGAGTTAAACCTTGATATCAAAACCACATATGGGTAATATAAGAAAGAAAGATTAAAAGCCAATTTCAGGGCAGCCCAGGTGGCTCAGGGGTTTAGCACTGCCTTCAGCCCAGGGCATGATCCTGGAGACCCAGGATCGAGTCCCACGTTGGGCTCCCTGCGTGGAGCCTGCTTTGCTTTCTGCCTCTCTCTCTCTCTCTCTCTCTCTCTGTCTCTCGTGAATAAATAAATAAAATCTTTATTAAATAAATAAAAAGAAACCAATTTCACCAATAAGCATAAATGTAAAAATCTTAAAGTTCAGCAAACCAAATCAGTAATGTAGGTTTTCAAAATAACCAAGTTGAGAGTTTTTTCCCCCAGTAATACAAGCATAATTTAACATTAGAAAGTCTATAAATGTCATTCGCTGTATTGACAAAGAATAAAAGCCATCAGATTTAGAAATTAAATAACACACTTTTCTCAACAGATGCCCAAATATTATACAATAAAGTTAAATACCCAGGCACACAAACATAAATTCTTACTAAACAGAAATAGAAATTTTTAACTTGATTTTTAAAAAGTTGTGTACCAAAACCTACCCAAAATATCACACTAAGTTATAAAAAATTAAAAGCATATTCCTGGAAGTTAGGAACAAGACAAGGATGCCTCTTATTCTGCCTTTGTTCAATATAGCCTTGTCTAGTGCAATGAGTCAAGAAGAGTATGTTAAAAAGGCCAAAGCTACAATCATTTGCATATGTTATGACTATCTTACATAGAAAATCTGAAATAATCTACAACAAACTAAAAAGAAGGTTCAGAAAAGTTACAGGATACATGATCAATATACAAAAAAATTAGAATTTTGTTCCCATATACCAGCAGCAGATTGTTAGAAAATGTAGTTTTTAAAAAGAACTACGAGAGCAGTGAACAAATAAAAAAGAAAATTATGCCAAAAATTATTAAATGTTATTAAAAGACATAAAAGAAGACCTAAATAAATGAGCAATATAGCTTATTTATGGATAGGAAGAATTAATATCAAAACAATTTCCATTTCCCCCCATTAAATAATAAATGTAGTACAAATAAAAAATCCAACAGTTTTTCACAAGCAAAAGCCAAGATATTCCTGAAAAGAACAAAACAGTTCAGGGAGAAGCCTTCCTTACTAGCTCCTAAGAGTTTGTCACAGGTTTAAGACACTGGGTAGAAAAAAGGATGCAATTGCTTTGGCATACAGATGGACAATGGCCAATGAAACAGATAAGGAAGTCCAGAGGTAGAACCATACAGAAATAGAAACTTGACATATGATAGAAATGATTTACAATTAGAGGGAAAAGGATGTAGTCTGCAATAAATAATGTTGGAGTAATTGGTTACCTATGTGGGAAACATTTTTTTAATTAGGTTCTATTTCATATCATACACATATAAGTAGATTAAACAGCTAATCCAGGCATCTGGGTGGCTCAGTTGGTTGAGCTTTCAACCCTTGTTTTTGACTCAGGTCATGGTCTCGGTTGTAGGATTGAGCCCTGCGTTTTGATACCTGCTTGCAAATCTCTTCCTCTGCCTCCTCTTCTCACCCCCCTTCATGCAAGTGCAAGCATACTTTCTCTCAAATAAATAAATAAATAAATAAATAAATAAATAAAATCTTTAAAAAAATAAGAAGCTAATGTTGTAAGCAAACATTTTAATATTTTTAGAAGAAAATAGAGGGAATGAGCTTATGACTACCTATCAGGGAAGAGAGTTTCTTAATTAGTATATAAAAAGCATAAACCATAACCTGAAGACTGATATATTTGACTACATTGACACAAAAAACAAACAAATCCTCCCTCCAACCAAAACAAAAAGGCAAGCTACAGACTGGGAGCTGTGGGCAATGCATTTAACTAACGGAACAGTGAGTACTTAGAATATATTTTAAAATATTAATTGATATAGGAGTGCCTGGGTGGCTCAGTTGGTTAAGCGTCTGACTTCGGCTCAGGTCATGATCCCAGAGTCCTGTGATGAAGACCCACGATGGGCTCCCTGCTCAGTGGGGAATCTGCTTCTCCCTCCTTCTGTCTCTGCTCTCTCCCGTTCTTATGGTCTCTCTCTCTCTCTTGAATAAATAAATATTTTGTAAAATATGAATTGATGTAAAGCAAACAATCTAACTGAAAATGGACAAAGTACATGAACTGGCATCTCACAGGAAAGGAAACTTATGAAAGAATACTCAACCTCATTAGGAATCAGGAAATGCAAATTACAAGCACATTTCACATCCATCTGATTGGCATTTTTGAAGTCTGACAATACTAAATGTTGGTAAGGTGCAGAGAAATAGGGATTTTCCTATACTGTTGGTAAGAATAAATTGGCACAACCACTTTGGAAAGCAATTTTGTAATATCCGTCATTTCCACTCCCAGAAATATATCCTAAAAAATCTTGCTCACAGGAGATCCATGTGAAAGACTGCTTGCTTCAGAATTGTCTGTAATAGGGAAAATTGGAAATAACCGAAGTCTCCCAACAGAATACAAAAATAATCACCAAGTATCCATATAACAGAATTCTTTATGCAGTGGCTAAAGAAATGAACAAAACTGCACATACTAAATGGACAAATCTCAAAAACAAAGTGTTGAGTGAAATTAAAAAAAGGTTAGGTGGTGGAAGGATATATACACTACGACACCATTTATGCTGAATAGTATATACAGTATATGGTGTGATACGTGTAAGTAAAAGTATAAAAATAGTCAAAACAACAATATATACTAATTTTGGTACAGAGGATGCCTCTGAGGACAGAAGAAAGGAAAAGAGCTTGGGAGGAACATATTCCACAAGATATTCAACTATGTCTATAATATTTTTAAAATAAAACTTGAAGTAAATACAGAATTATGTTTATAATATTATTTGTAATTTCTTATATGTTTGAAATGTTTTATTTAAGAAGTGAATGCCTCTAAAGTAAAACCAGGAAATATAATATCTTAATGACTGACAAAATCCTAATAAATACTAAAATTTCAATAAAATTTAACCATAAAGTCATCAAAATTCTCATTGTAAAATATAAATGTTTCAGTTTCAAGTATGTGTCCATATTAAAAGTAAATATGAGCTATCTAGACATAAATTGTAAATTACCCTGATAATAGGGCTTAAAAATATAGACTATAAATATACACACATGTGGGTAAAGATTGGCAAGCAGCACTAAAAATAAAATAACCTTTGAAGGTAGAAAGGTTTGGGTGAAATTTCTTTAATTTTTTTATTTTTAAAATCTGGCTTAATAATAGAAATGTTTCCAAAATAAATATATGAAGTACTTTCTGCAAAGTTTCTGCTGTAGAAATAATATAGCAGCAGAGATTTAAACAAATAGTTCTCTATTAATGCACAGCACAAAGTAGTCAAGTCCTTTCAGGCCTTCCTCTAAATTCTTTTCTTTCTGCTAAATGATCAGGTTAAACAAACAGGCACACAGCAAAATGATGTGGGTCAAATCACTATCGCCACCCAAATTTCAAGGGCAATAGCAGTCAAGAATTCACCTGGGAGTGATACTTTGCTATGCCTTTAATTAAGGCGGGGCTTTAAAACTCAATTGTTCCATTCCTGTCTCAAATCAATCAGATGAAATTCACCTTTTACGTGGCCTGAATCCTGATAGCTCGGCACACTTGATAGGTAATTTAATCATCTCTGGTGTAGATGAACGCAAACTCAAATTAGCTAGTGAAAGAGTTGGTCTTCGCTGAGATAGCTGTGCTTTTCCACTTTTATGCAAGAGCTGAGCTTCACCAACTGGCTAGCTGGAGGTGTTATTAAAAATTTAGTGAAAGAAACAAAGGTGTGCTCTGGTGTCTCTTGTTACCCTTTCTACTGTTACTCAGGCAGACAAAAGGCATAGAGCCTGCCTCATGAATAATGTGACATGGAATATTCACGATCTATTTTTAATGGAGTCAAGTAATAACATTAAGAGAGATATTTGCAATCTTCAAATTTCACACAGTAACAGGCGCAGTAATTTGTTTTGATTCTGAACTGAGGATATCCAGATGTATTTTTTTCCCTATGAAATCATACTGTTAACATCAAAATTACAACTTCTCATTTATAGCACAAACGAGAATTATGAAAATGGCCCAAAAAGTTCTAAATGTCATAACAGAAGGATAGGACAGATAACTAGATTTCAATCAGTCTACTTACCTCTTCGATGCAACTTCTTTACTTTTCAAACCAGGTTGGAAATAATCAACCAGTGTGCACAGTGAATTCTGTGGGAAGGATGTTTTGTGCTCTTTATTTATTGGGAACCTTGTTTCCCAGGACACTAAGAAGAGGTTCCTGGATGCTGTAACTGTTCACTCATCAGTTCTGGAAAATTATCTTAAACTGTATTATAAACAAATTTAAATTTTGAATGACAGTAAACTGACATGGAAAGACATGGTGTTGAAAACCAGGTGAGCACAGCCAAGGACTGAGATTTGGAGACACTGGAGAAAAATAGCATCAAAGCCCCCTCACCTACAAACTCAGGAGAGTCCTGTGTGTTCAGTTGGTTTCCTGAAGTCTTACACAATTTCTCTTTTCATTGTGCTCCAGAAAGCAGAAAGTCAGGATGAAGCAGGACTTTATTTTCTTTGCTTATTTACCTATTATCTCAGCAAATACCTATTGATCTCCTATTGTGTGCCACGCACTGTTCTGGGAGCTGAAGATTCAGCAGTGACCAAATAAAGGACAGGATACTGTGCTCACTGCTGTATCCCCACCACCTAGAACAGTGCCAGGCACATACTAGTTACTCAATCAGTATGTGTGAAGTTGATTTGAATTGAAATGTACAATCCACTGGTGGTCACCAGGGGCCACACTACCTCAGCTGGGAGATGCTAGAATGAGCACACAGGTAGTCAGGATCTAGGCCAGGACCTTATTCCGGTTTCATTCTTGTAAAGGACTGATTCATGCAAGAAACTCCCACAAGTGGGATAGAGCTAGAAATATTATTACCCAAATTCCAATTTTACTGCCCCTAATGCATCTTTAGATTTAGACTTGCCTTAGGTGAGGCACCTAACCAGTATCACATACTTTCTCTCCCTTCCAGTCTCCACAGAATCAAATAGTCAGGGTTTGATTGGGATGACAGAACCATATCCACATTTCATGGTCAAGGAAACTGGAATCAGGAAGGCCAAAGAAGTTGCCTAAGTCATACAACATATTGGTGATAGAGCTGTGACTAACACTCAATTTCCAGACCTAAGGCCTGTGATTTCTTTATTCATCTGAAATCTTCTAACCTATTAAAAAACAATAACAACAACAACAACAACAAACCAACCAACCAATCAACCAACAAAAACATCCTTGAAGTCCTCAGAAGTACCTATGTACATGTGGGACCACTAGGGACTCTATAAGGTAGGAGCTTAGTTTGGTATACCTAGTTTTTCTGTTAAGAAAGAAGGATCTTTGAAGTGTAAAAGGAAAAAGCAAATGAAAATCAGAGCAATTGGATTTTTACTTTCTTCTGAATATTGGCTTGACTGCTTAACTTTTAATATCCCACTGTAGTTTCTTTCAATGCCAACTCCCACTACACACTAAAACAAAGATCTTTCCCAAATTCCTTGCCTAAATGAGAAGCAATAGGTAAGAGTCTTAATACTTTATTAATTTAAAACATCATTCTAATAAATATGTATTAACAAACATAATGCACTCCAGATGTTCTAAAAACATTTACAAACCTCATCAAAGTAAAAATACCACTTTTTTTCTTTATAGTACACATGGAGGGTCACTCCACATGCCTGCTAGCTTAGACATCTTAAAAATATCAGCTTAACAATAAAAAACTGAATATACACACAAATCTTGGAAGTACCTGTTCAGCTATTTTTTTAATGTTTGATAAAAATCCAAACGTGTCAGAAAAGAAGGGTCAAGATTTTGTTTTGTCTTCTCTGAATTCCTTAGGAGGGGAAAAAAAAGATCTAGCTACTTGGAGGTGCAACTGTTAGCTTCTGAGGGGCAGGGGCATGGGCCATAACTTGAATCTCTGGCTCCTCAATACCTAGCATAGGCCTGAGACCTGGTGGTCAATACACATTTGCTGAGTGAATGGATGGCATCTTGTCCAGAGGTGTTGCTCTGTGCTTCCACCTCCTCTGGTGAAGTCTTCACAAGCTTCACTGCAGGGAGGATTCTCCTCTCGCTACCAGGTCCACTTTTCTTTTGCTCCTTCTTGGAGCAGTCTGGACAGTGTATTTTGTAATTTCAAGAGTATGAAACTCCATCCCCAAATCAGTTTCTGAACCAGTCTTCAAGGGGGAGAACTGATTCCTCCAAGATTTATAGGCAGCACCCAATAGAAAGAGGTTAACAGACTCCCCGGAAAGAAAAAAAAAAAAGTAACACTCATTTATCATTCTAGATAAAAACATTAGCCTGTGTCCACCTTATAAATGGTGATTCCTCCTTGTCCACACAAGTATCTGGAGTAAGTCAAGAGGAGGTAAAAAACCTGAAGGACTTTTCTGTCTGTGGAGCAGGGCTGGGAATGGGAAGAGCTGCAGGGCTCAAGATTTTATCTGATCCCCTCTTGACTTTGAGTCTTCCGGTGGCAGGGAGCCTATTCGGGATGTCCAAAGCCATGAGTCCTTTGGTTCCCACTCTGGGCTGAACTTTGCATAGGTAATTTATCCCTTCTTGGAGTTCCAGGAAGTAAGGTGAAGGAGCTCATCCTGCTGGGATCTTTGGACTGGAATGGAGGGCCTGAGAAGTCAGACGTGGATGGTGGCAAGTGGGGAGGCTGCCCTCTGTAGTGTTGTGTAACTGCCGCTCCAGCCAGGGCCCTCATTTGAGCCCATGCTGTGTCTCCCGGTGCCGCCTAAGGTCCACCTTCCTCTGGAAGCCCTTCCCACAGAGGTCACAGCCAAAGGGTTTGAAGCCTGTATGTTTGCGGCTGTGGGTGATGAGGTTGGAGCTCTGGCTGAATGCCTTCCCACACACCTGGCATTTGTGGGGCTTCTCACCTGCAAGGATGGAGGAGGGGGAGGGAAGTATGAGTCTATGACAAAGCTAGAGGCAACTCACTGTGACCCACATGCTCCTGGCAGCAGCTGGCTGCACCAGAGTCTAAGGCGTTCAAGCAACTTGGAGGGTGACGTGTTGCAACGCAAGTCCTGGGAAGTCATGGGTGCACCAGGTGAAAGGGAGACTTTCTGAGTGGGGGTTCCCAGCAAAAGGCCTCAAACCGTTTCCTGCTAAACGGAAACAGAGCAAAGGCCACGTGCCCAGACTCACAGCTGAATCCACCCTGGCAAGACAGCCCTGGCTTTAGAAGCAGAGAGCTCCCACAGCAGATGTTCAATGTGGGGGTGGGGGCCTGTCCTTCAAACCATGTGACTCTGCTCTAATTCAGAGGAAGTTTTCAAATCTGAGTTTCCAAGTGGGTGTTGGTTTGTATGGACCAGTGAATCTGTTTTCTTTCTTGCTCTTGAAGGACAATAGAATGTATCTGAAGCATAGACACATCTCAAAGTCTTATTTTTAAAAATCCACATTTGGGTCACAAAGTATTCCTTAAATAACGATCCTTTTCTGTCTTGATTTTACTTTCTTTTTATAAAGATTCTTTATATCCTAGCAAGTCTTCACCATAGATTAATAAATAACAAACAGAAAAGGTTTGGTGGTACCTGGGTGGCTTAGTTGGTTGAGCTTCAAACTCTTGGTTTCGGCTCGGGTCACGATCTCAGGGTTGTGAGATCGAGCACCCTGTTGCGCTCTGCTTGAGATTCTTTCCCTCTTCCTCCGCCCCTCCCCCTCTGCCCCTCCTGCGCTCTCTCACGTGCTTGCTCTCTCTCTCAAATAAGTAAATAAATAAATAAACATCTCACAAACAAAAGAAAAAGGTTCTGTCTTTTCCCCCAATTCAGGTGATGTTTAACATTTGGATAAATAGCATGAATTTCCAAATAGCCTTAGCATGGCATTATTGTCAGGGATTGGTCTTGGAAAACTGCACAAAATAGATGAGGTTGGTTTTTGAGGAAACTTCTTCTCTCTTGTTCATTCCTTTCTGTCTTCATGCTTCAGATTTCTTTGATAAAGAACCACCCAACAAAACTTAGCTATTCCCTTAGGGTCAAACAAATTTGAGAAACAAATTCTAACTATGATGTGAATGTGTGATAAAGACTCAATGTTTCATTCAGTCAAGGTCCTAGTTGCATTTTGGCAGGAAAACCTTTACTCAAAAGGAGTAGGTTACCCAGAAATTTCAGTTAAGGGGTCATGATTAAAGTAAGATATTTTTCTGGGTTTTCTGATGGGGCATCGACACTGTCCCAACATATTTATAAACTCAAAGGTAGGTGTTTGGAACACTAAAATCCGTTTTAAATCAGTGTTCATATTCTGGAATGAGAGAATTCTGAGTCTCTTGTACATGTCTTATTTACTATTAAAGAGACTGCTCCTGACATTAAAACTGCCACCTATATACAATCAAAATGTTAGAGAAAGAGTCCAGAATTGGAATCCAGAGCATTCTATGGCCCCAACATGCACTCTTAGTCTGATCTTTGGTAAATCACCCTGAGTTTCATCAGGCTAAGGGCTACATTATGGGGTGGCAGTAAGGATCAAAAGAAAGGATGGGGCACCTGGCTGGCTCAGTCAGTGAAGTGTCTGACTCAGGTCATGATCTCAAGATCCTGGGATCGAGCCTCATGTCCAGCTCACCAGGGAGTCTGCTTGTCCCTCTCTCTCTCTGCTCCCCTCCCCCCCCACACACTCATGCCCTCTTTGTCTCTCTCTCAAATAACTAAAATCTTAAAAAAAAGCGGGGGGAGGGAGGATAATTTTTTTAAGAAGGGATAGATTTGAAAGCAGTTTATAAATTATAAGGTATTATCACAGGTAAAGAATTACCATTATTATGGTATGAACTTGCTGATATTTTGAAAAGGGCAGTAAGTGAATAGAAGCTTTCTACATCTACCAACCCTCATGACTCTGAAAATAGAATACAGTAAATGGTGGTCAAGCTAATATACAGTTGAGGTCAGGAAGATCTGAATTTAAGTCCTGGCCCTGCCGCTTGCTATCAGAGCCTTGGACAGGTTACCCAACCCTTCTGTGCCTCACTTTCCTCATCTCTAGATGGGAATAAGGAATAGTCTCTACCTCCCAGAGTTCTTGTGAGCATAAAATGAGATAATGCATTTAAAAAGTGCTTAGCAGACACAAAAAGTCTCCAGCAGCCCTGGAGAAAGTCCTCTATCTCTGGAGCTTCGTATTTCACCCAGATCATGCAGCAGTTGGAACAGCAGCTAAACTATAAGAAAATAGTCTTTGCAAGGATAGTGTACCTGAGGTTGACCAGCTGAGTAGTTCTGCAAATGCAGCCCTACCCCAAAGCCCTTCTGAGGAGAACCTTGTATGTAAACAAATCTAAGAGAATCTGCCTCCTAATTTTTTCTTTTTTAAAAGATGTATTTATTTATTTATTCATGAGAGATATATATAGAAAGAAAGGCAGAGACATAGGGAGAGGGAGAAGCAGGCTCCATGCAGGGAGCCCCATGTGGGACTTGATCCTGGGACTTCAGGATCATGCCCTGAGCCAAAGCCAAACACTCAACCGTTAAGCCACCCAGGCTTCCCATGCCTCCTTATTTTCTTGAACACATTGCAGTGATTAACTCCATCTAGAAGGCCTCATCTACCACTCATCCTGTAGTCAGGATATCACAGCAAAGGTGAATTATATTGGCCTCAGAGGGAAGAATCATGCTCCTCCACGCCAGCCTTCACCAGGAGTTTCCCTACAAGCCAAAAGCCTTCAGCTTACCAGTGTGGATGAAGGTGTGTTTCTTCATGTCTGACTTCTGGTGGAACCTCTTGCCACAGTACTGACAAGGGTAGGGCCGGGTGTCTGAGTGGATGAGCAAGTGTGTGGACAGCGTAGATGACCTCTTGAAGCTTTTGCCACAGATCTTACAGTCAAAGCTTCGTTCCTGTAGACAGAAAGACGTGGCATTCCTATTGTAGTCACCCTAGGCTGCCATCCTCTTCACCACTAACCCGACCATAAAACCCCCAAAGCCAGGGCTCCCCCTTCCTTCAGGCTCTCCCCTTTGCCTTAGTCTGTTCCATCATCCTCTCTCCCCAGATTTATGTCCAACCTCCACCCTCCCCACCTCTTCCTCATAACAGTTTTTCTGCCCAAACAGTTCGCCCACAACCCTCCACACCCCATGGCAAAAAAGTATCCCCACCCTGCTTTTTTGACACCCATTTACAAACACTTCTCCACCCTCCTCAACAGGAGGCTTAGACCTCAGTCACTTGATGCCACTGCCCCTTCCAGCCAGTGTTGAGAGAGATGCAAGAATTGTAAGAATTGTACTCTTTTTTAGTAAATAAGTCTCTGAGTAAGCATTCACTTGTCATAGTTGTGTACTTAATTGCTTACCAACCCCTCTGTCATTCCGTTAAACTGAAAAAATCTGTGGGGGTAGAGTAGCCTGGGCGGCTCAGGGGTTGAGCATCCTTTGGCTTAGGGTGTAAGCCTGGGGTCCCAGGATCAAGTCCCACACGGGGCTCTGTGCGTGGAGCCGGCTTCTCCCTCTGCCTGTGTCTCTGCCTCTCTCTGTGTGTCTCTCATGAATAAATAAAATCTTAAAAAAATTCTGTGGGGGCATCCGGCCAGGGACCTAGTGTGTTGTTACAGGATTCTGAGCAGCCTAGCACGGGGAAGTTGCACCACAGATATGAATAAAGGAATGAATGAAAGAACAGGACAATTATGCTCTCCCATGCTCTAAATGAGGTGACATCCCTTCTTTTCAGTTGGGAGGGGTCAATACAAATGAAGTGACAGCCATTTGGTGAAAAGCGAGGCCAAAAAAACCCCAGAGCTAATACATCTGATAGATCAGCAGCAAGAGTGCACAAACCCTCCTCAAACCCAAAGCAGTGATCTGGATCATCCTCTGGAGAGGCTCACAACGAGTGACGGGGAGCTCTAGGGCTGCCTGGATGCCCCAGCCGGCCACCTTTCCCTACACACCTACATGTGGGCAAAGAAAGGGACGTGCTGGGGGAGCCTGGGGGCAGTCCGGGGAAGTCCAAGGGAAGAGCTGCCAGGCGGAGAGTGGCGGGTGCCGCACTGACAGTCGGACCTTCCCCGAACTCGGGAACCTCACAGGGCCGTGCGCGGCCATGCGCCCCGCGCTTACCTGCGAGTGCACGGCTTTATGCTGCTCCAGGCTCACCGCGTGCCCGAAAGTCTTGCCGCACATCTCGCACGCAAAGGGTCTCGTGCCGCTGTGGGACCTGCGCACGTGCACCTCGAGCCCGTGCGGCGTGGAGAACACCTGCGGCGGGTGGGGCCGGGGAGAAGGCCGCTGAGAGGGGCCCGGGGGCGCGAGCCGGGGGCGCGGGCGCGGGGCCGACAGAGCCGGGCGCGCGGGAGCCTCACCTTGCTGCACTTGATGCACTTGTAGGAGCCGCCGCCCAGCAGCAGGCGGGTGCACAGCAGCTCCGACTCCACCTTGACGCCTGCGCCCTTGTCCGCGTGCAGCCCGTGGCCGCGCTCCGAGTACAGCCCTCCCGCCGCCGCCGTGGGCCGCTCGTACAGCCCTGCCGCCGCGGGCCCGAAGTCGCCGTAGAGCCCCAGGCCCGAGCCGCCGGCAGCGCCACCTCCTGCGCTTCCTCCCCCGGGCGCCCCGGCCCCCGCGCCGCCCGCAGCCCGCTCGGGGCCGTAGAGCGCCGCGGGGTGGCCTGGCTCCGGGGCGCGCTCGCAGAAGAGGCCCAGGCCGGCGCCGCGATCCAGGGCCGCGCACGGCCGGTAGCTGTGCACCAAGTGCCGAAGGTCAGAACCCGCCAGGCCTCTCCAAGAGTACGGCTTGAAGGGCAGGGGGAAGGGCTGAGCTTCGTCCAGCGACGGGCACACCGACTTCTCCGAGGCTGTGGAGGCACAGGGGGGCGTCCAGTTAGGCTGGGCCGCCCGGCGGCGTCTGCAGGTTGCCCAGCCCCGGTGCGGGGAGCCGCGCGCCGGGAGCCGCGACGCCCCCGGGATGAGACGCGGCCCCGGTCTCTGGGGCCTCGAGGATCGCTGGAGGCGGCAGGGCAGCAAACGGATAATTAAAATGACATCGGCCGAGGAGATGGGTAAATTTGGTGCCAGGGCAGCGGAAACGTTAGGACGGCATTTTCTGGCGGGACCGGAGCACCTCGCGATCCCACAGAGAAAAGCGCGCCAAGCTGTCTGTGCTGGAGAAATGTTGAGCTGAGCTAGGCCGGGCGAGGCGGCCCCGTTAGGGCCTGGACAGCGCTCCTGCTCCGAGGTCCCAGGGCCAAGCGCTCCCGGCCCCTAGAGGTTCCCACTCCGTCCCTTTTCTTTCCGGGATCGGTAAGGAGCGAGGGAGAGGACCAATAAAATGCAGCCTGGCCTACCGAAGACATCTGTTGTTGCGGTTTTTTTTTTTTTTAAACAAACAAAAAAAAAAAAAACGGGAAGGTGTTAACATTCCTAACGATTATTAAATACCCAAAGGGGCAGCAGAAAGGAGGGTTTGGAGCTTGAACTGCCCGCCAAATACTACCACCATTCTCATTCCTGTCCTAGCTTGATGGGGAAAAAAAAACAAATTCAAATTTCTCAGAGAATAATTTACAAATAAGGTTTTAGCTGCCACCTGCCAGGGACATAGCTTTCCCATATTTGTGGCCTTGTGCGCCCCTGCCCAACGGGAATTTTGCTAAAACCAAATGCCCAAGGTATCCTTTCTCTATTTGCATACAGATTTATGAATCTGTTCCCACTGCACACTCCAGACTAGCCGTTTCTTGCGCCCCAAGATTCTGACAGAGAAATTCCCGGAGCACTCAGTCTTGCAGGACGTGTCCTGCACAGCCAAGAAAAATTCTCTGGTCTCAAGCTCCCAGACACACTCGCTGGAGTTAGGGCTTTAGCCAGGTCAACGAATTGAGAGTGGGGTGGGGTTCAGGCTATCTTTTAAAACTCGTAAATGCAATCTGGAAATAACAGGCTGTGGGAGGAATCGGGCTGGTTTGCGTTCTTCCCCTGGCCAGGACCCAAGACATGCCCCCACTCAACGTTTGTGCAAACCTCAATTACTGTCTGGAAATTAAGCCAACGGACGGGGCCCCAGGGCTAGGCCAACCTGGAAGAACGAAAACTGAAACAGGCCCCGGATCCGAGCCTGCGAAGACTCAGAGGAGGGCAGAGATTTTCGTCGGACCCGTCCCTCTGGCTTGGCGCCCAGCTCTGCCAGGCCCAATAACTGAGGGAGCCAGGGGGAGTTTTAGACTGCCCAGGTCTCCGTTTTTTTGAGACTTGGAGGTCTGGGTTTGGGGATCCCAGCTCTTTCTAAACAGTCAACTGATCAGAAAACGAAAAGTCGAGATTGCTGTTCAGACGACTCATATATTTTCTCTCACCCACTATCTACACCAAACGAATATTAGGAATGAACAACCCGAGTCCCGCTGCCTGGGATCCAAGCAGCAGACATCCCAACGGGCTGAAGCAGTCCCAGAGAAGCCAGGTCCCCCCCTCCCCCCACGGGCCCCTTACCCCTTGAACAAGCGCTAGCCTTTCGGAAAGACTCTCGGCCATCCATTTAGCAGTTCTGCACCCAAAGCCAAGTCAGTGTATTCCTCACCATGGGGTCCCTGCCGCCCCGGCCTCACAGCTCCCAACGGGCTCCTACCTGGAGACACAGAGGGCGACGGGGGCCTCCAGAAGTCCTCAAACTCTGAGCTCCGGTCGCAGACGCTGCCCTCACAGCTGCCCGGGGATGCGGAGGATCTGTCAGGGGCCTCGGTCAGCTGGGACTCCGGGGACAGACGACCCCGGGGCTCCGTCTGCGCCCCGCCTGCACTCGAGGTGCCGTCTGCGGAGAGGAGGCAGGATCGGAGCTCAGGCTGGGCCTGAGTGGACCCGCTGGTTCTGAAGCGGCGCCCTCCAGGCCGTGGCACCCAGGCATCCTCCTCTCTACCCAGACCTGGCCGGGAACCCTTCCCGGTCCGAGGGCGGGAGCAAAGAGGCTGTGGCACCCAGGCGACAGCCCCGGAAGGGACCCAGACGGTAGGAAACAGAAACGAGCAAAAGGGGCGTCAGGGTCTCCCTGCAGGGCTCCTGGGGGAGGGTGGTGTGGCGGGGCTCGCAATCTACATCCCTGGGCGCACCCCGTACCTGCTCCGCCCGGTGCCCCCACATTCTCCAGGCGGAGGGAATAGTCGGGTCCCGGGGAGCGCGGCTGGTGGTAACTGTGAGCCTTCTTACTCTTGACAAGGAACGAACGCGGCATGGTGGTCGGGCGCGCTCTCCGCTCCGCTCCCACTGTCACCCCGAGGGCGTGCTCAGCCCCAGCCAGGCGGGGACCTGCGAGAGGAGAAGAACCGGGCGCAAACGCGGGTCAGCACGCTCCAGGGCCCGGCACTGGGCAGCCGGGTGGAGAGAGCGAGAGCGCCGGCCGGGAGGAGGGAGGAAGGCCCGCGGGAGGAGGAGCTTGGCCCGGCCGCGCCGCGCTCACCAGGTGGCACTCGGACAGGTGGCGCGAGCCCGCCGCCGCCACAGCTGAGCGGTACAACCCGTCCCGGGCCCCGGCTCGAGCCTCTTCCTCCTGCCCTGCCCACACCCCTTGGCCCCTCCCCTTCCCTAAAAGGGAAAACTCGCTCTGGCGACCAAGCTCTCCGGAGAGCCGATGTCCCCCAACTGGTCAGTTGCCCCAAGTCGAGCACCCACTGCCTGCCTGGCCTGTTACCGGGCTGGGGCGGAGCGCAGGGACGCGTCCATCCGTTGGGGCCGCGGGATGGGTTGGCGGCGGGGCACCTGGAAGGGGCTGGAAGCCAAGCCCTGCAGGAGCCCGCGGGGGGCGGGAGGGGCGCACGGGGCCGGCTGAGGAGCGGGGTCGGGAGGCCGCGCCAGGGGGATGAGGGCGGCGGGGGCCGGAGAAAGAGGGCGGGAGAGAAGAGGAAGAGGAAGGTGGCGGGAGGGCGCGTGACAGGGCCCCGACCCCGGCCCCCGAGGGAGCTCGCGCGCCGGTGGTCTCCCTCGCGCCGCTCGCCAGGGAGAAGGTTGGTCTGGAGACGCGAGGGCGGCGGCAGCAGCAGGCGAAGTGCGGGCAGCACGCCCAGACTGTGGACATCTAACCTCAGAAACCAAGCCCTGGGAGAGAGCCCTTTTCGTTCTGCTCACCGAAAACCTTGTCTAGGGGAAGTGGGGCGATTCGCGCGCGCCGGCTGGAGTCCGCGAGGAACCGCGGCTTAGCGGCCGCGGAGAGCCGGGGCGGCCCGCGGGGGCCGGGGCGCAGGGGGGGGGGCGCGGCGCCGCTCTCCTGAACCCCCAATCAGTTCACCTAATCCCGGGGTCGAAACCTGAGCCCGGCGGCGAGGCGGGGCAGCGCCTCCAGCTCCGCGCGGGGCTGCTCGGGGGCGGGCCCGGACCCGGACCGCGGCTAGGTCTGGGGCAAACGAATTCGCCGTCCTCTAGCTGGCGGCCGGGTTCACGCGGGGGCCGCAGGCACAGCGGCTCTCTCCGCGGTCTGGCCTCGTTCAGAAACGAGGGTGCTAGGGGACCCGGGGCCGGGACGAGGCCCCCGGTCCTGGGCCGTCGCGAGGCTTAGGCCGGCGGCGGAGGAGTGCGCGGCTCCCGGGCAGGACGGAGGACACTGGCCCAGGCTGCCGGATGCGCTCCGAGCCCAGAACGAGCCATCGGGGTCTCGTTTGCCCTGGAGGGCTTTGCACGTCCCACTGCGGCCCCCTCCCTGGGGTGGCGCGGGCACAGGCTGGAGAGCAAGGGCGGCTGGGGACCTGAAGCAGAATCCCAGAGAGCTTTCCGGAGTCCTAGGAGCCAGGAGGCCCCTGGGAGCGGCGAGGCCACCTGCCGCCGTCGGAGTCCGCCCCTCGGGTGGGAGGCTTGGAGGCGCTCGGGCTGCCCCGGGGCGCAGCTTGGCCAGCACACCTTTCCCTGGGCCTCTCTGCCTGAGCCGCCACTTCGGCCGTATAATTAGACACAACAGACGCACAAACGAATTCCTTAGACAGCTATGAAACCCAGAGGGAAAGGGAAACGGGGTGCACCGGCCTCGAGGGCCCGGCCGAGGCCTGGGTCTGCGTCGGCGCGCGGGGGGGCGGAGGGGCCCGGGGGAGCCGAGCGCGCGGGAGCCGGCGGGCCGCGAGGGGCCCTCTCGGCTCAGGCCGGCGGCCGGTCCAGGGCGAGGGCAGCGGGCGCAGGGCGGGCGCAGGGCGGGCGCAGGGCGGGCGGGCCCAGCGCCGGGCGCGTGGGAAGGAGACCTCGCGCAGCAGCTGGCAGCGGGAGGGCGGGGCGGCCCCTGAGCGCACGCGGGCCGGGGCCTCTCTCCGCGGCCGGCGGGAGGCGGGAGCCGAGGCGCCCGGGGGCAGCCCGCTGAGCCCAGCTGCCCCCGCCTCCCCACCAGATGTTTCCTTCCCGGATGAATCCTGCTCCCCTGCGCCACAATCCCCTGCGGATGGGTCCTGGGGCTCCCTCGCAGTGGCCAGCAGCGGGTGCGGGGTCCCCGGCAGCGCCCTCTGGTCGCCCCCGCAGTGGCGGCGCCCGGTTGGTCCCCGCGGCCGCCCCCGCCAGGGGGGCAGGCGCAGAGCAGGCGGCGCGGACCTACCTGCGGGGTCAGGGCGCGGGCACTGCGCTCCGAGAGTTTTCAAACTGAGCTGCTTTCGGGAGAGGCTGCGCTTGTCTCTCTCTCTCTCTCTCTCTTTTTTTAATCTCCTTCCGAGCTCAGCCCCCAAAACCACAAGCTTCACTTCCTGAGCGTTGGGGAGTAGCTCTCCTAGCCCTCTCAGACCTGCCCCCAGCCCCCAGTCGGGCGCGCTCCCCTTGCGCAACCCCCCCGGCCTGCCCGCCGCCCTCCCGGGACGTCCTCCGCGGGCTTGCTCCGTGGGGCTGCGGGGCTTGGAGAGCCCCGGAGGGCCCGACACCAGACACTAGAAGTGACTCGAAAGAAAACGAACCCTTCTTGGCTCTGGGAGACTTCGGCAGCGGGAAGTCACGGATTCAGGACACAGATTGACTGGAGCGCCGGGGAGCCGGAGCGCCAGCTCGCAGGAGGCCTCCCTCCCCGCCCCTCGGGCTCGGGACACCCTCCCGGCACCCTCCCGGCACCCTCCCGGCACCCTCCCGGCACCCCCGGGCCCCGCCGCCTGCCGGGCTCTGCCGCCCCCGGGTCGCGGCCGTGAATCACCGCCGGCCTGGAGCCCGGCGAGCGGCCGCGGCGGCCGCGGAGCGAAACCTGCCCCGCGGCCCCGAAATAGCTTGTTGTGGAAACACTTCGGGATAAATACGCCCAACGAGGCTGAAAATACCTTGACACCCAATCCGAGAGGTTTGCTCATTTCCCTTCGGATTTAGGTAATGGTTAAATTTGGAAGAGGTGGGCGAGCGCCGAGCCCCCGGCGGAGAGGGCGCTGGCGGCGCGTCCCGCGGGCGCCGGGCTAGGCTGGCGCCCCCCGCCCCGCCCCCGCCCCCGCCCCCGCCCCCCGCTCCGCCGGGTCCCCGCCGGGTCCCCGCCGCCCGCCGCTAATTTCCGGGGGTCCGAGCTGCGACCTTGAAGGCTGCGCGGGAGGGGGAGCGCGGGGCGGGGGCGGCGGCGGCGGCGGCTCGGCTGACCCCACCCTGCGCGGCCAGCCCGGGAGAGCCGGGCACCGCGGGCACCTCGGGCACCGGGTCCTGACTCGAGCAGTCACACAGCGGCCGCAAAAGCACCTCCCCGATGGCTACTGAAGAGTAGATCTTCGCTGGGATGGTGTGTTCCTTGAGGGGAGGCGCGCATCTTCACTATTATGTCCCTGGTAGGCTCTTACGAAACGTGTGGACTGAGTCCATGAATGAATGCAGTTAATTAATTCTATTAAGAGAACTGGGGAAAAAAAAAAAAAAAGAACTGGGGGGGAAAATGTAAACCTCATCCATAAATAAATGCAGCAACCTCCAACGCTGAGTGTCTGCCAGGATCCATAGAGTGTGGCCTGTTGTGTCTGCGTAAACCTAAACCCTTTCCTGACGGGGGTGGGGGTGGGGGTGGGGGGTTGAGGGGGTGGACATCGCTGTTTTTAGGTTACTTTCCTAAGTGAATGGAGTTAGATTTTGATCACTACTTCGTGCGCAGTAAGTCTCCAGCGTCAGATACCGGGAAAAGGGAGTGTTGCTCCTCAGTTCTTGCAAAATAAAGTGCCATATTTTAGGTTAAAACAAAGTTGTCATGGAAAAACAGGGTCCTTGTAGCCGTTTCTCTAGAGAGAAATGTTTTTTTGAAATGATTTTTAATTTGCCTTGTAAGCCCGAAGATTTGCAGAAAAATATTTGGTTACCATGGCAGTAGTTCAGGCATGCTTTAATAGATCAGATATTTTATATAGCAATGGTCCTACACCTACTGTGTGCCAAGTGCTGGGCTAGACGCACATCTTAGTGGTCTGCTTAGCTATTCTTCTTTCACTACTGTCCATTTGTTCAGCACCCCAGAGGTAAACAATCTTTTTTTTTAAAGATTTTATTTATTTATTCATGGGGGGGGGGGCGGAGAGAGGCAGAGACACAGGCAGAGGGAGAAGCCGGCTCCATGCAGGGAGCCAGATACAGGACTCGATCCCCCGACTCCAGGATCACACCCTGAGCAGATGCTCAACCGCTCAACCACTGAGCCACCCAGGCGTCCCGAGGTAAATAATCTTAACCAGCATTACAAATATTGAATAAACTGAAGGGAAATCAAAGCACGTTACATATAAACTTTTAATTCTTATACGCTCTGTTCTGGCCTAAAGTATAAAAAATCTCAAAACAGTCCAAAACAAATCTTTCCCTTAGTTCTCCTATCTTATGCAACAGTAGAAAAAGACAAAATGTTAAAAGAAAATTATAAATGGAACAAAAGAAAATTTATTATCAACCAAGTTCTAGAGAAATGGTTGAACCATTTCCTTTGCACAAGAGCAAGTTCAAAGTAAAAATTTCTTGAAAAGGCACTGTGACTAGTAGTTTAGTTGAGTGTTGATGTTTGAAGTCTCAGAAAACATGAGGGAGGCTATGCAGGGGACTATACAAGTATTACTTTAGAATAAATCCCTTTCATTCAGATTAAATCTAGTCATCTTTCTTAGTTTGCCATGCACATCCTCTGAATTTGCAAAATAAAACTGAGAACTGGGACAGGGACATTCAGAGAAAAGCAGGAGGGAATGAGATGGCATAGAATTTCTCTTTATAATCTTAAAAGTTTTTAACCATATGGATGTATTACCGACTCAAATAAATACATATAAAATATTTGACTAGAGATATTAGGTCATTTCCCAGCTGTCTAATGCTGACTCCCACACTTGGGGGGAACAGAGGAGAAAAGTAAGAAGAGGGCACCGAGAGAGGTTAAGAAACTTGCCAAGGAGCAGCTAATCGCCAGCACTGGAAATGATGAACTTAACTTATAATGAACTTAATTTCCTGCTACTTCAAACTACCTCTCATTTACCACTAAACGGAAAATGAAGAGAATAAGACACCCCTGCCCCCAAAGTGCACATTTTTACAAGCTAGAAGGAATCCTCCCCCAATGTGCCCCTTTGGAACTGAAATAGATTCTAATGGTAAGCGGAATTAGGCTTGGAGCATAATTTTTTTACATACTGGTTTTCAAAAACAGGATGTAAAATTTGCTATTTTTTGTCAGTAATTTACTAATTATTATTAAATAATAATCGTGTACCTGTAGATGCCAAATAACAAATGATGCTCTTTATTATCACAAACATTTCCAAGCCCTGGCCAGTGGCCCATTTATTTCAAGTAGATCAGAATTCCTCTACAATAAAAGATTTGAGACTTTCGAAAAAAGAACATTGTAACAGGCTAATCCCAGGTTCTTGTTTATATTTTCACAAAGCTTTACAGCTACCAAATCTGTTCTATTTGGGGTAGGCATAAGAAGAGGGGGGATCTTGAAACCACAGAAACGGGCAATGCCCCCATTTCCAGCATACCTTTCTCATTTGATGAGAATGGTATGATGCCTCATTTGATGCTCATAGCAGTGCAACCAGGAGGGAAAAGAGTCCAGGCTTTTTGCAGACAGTCATTTGTAGAAATGAGTTTCTCTTCTGTCACTTACTAGCCCTGTGATAGGGCTCAACCCTCTCAGCCTGTTTCTCACCTGTGAAGTCAAAATAACTACTTACCTTGTAAGACCATGGAACAACTTTTTGATTTCCGCCCTTCACAGGTTCCTCTGGACACCAAGAATGGACAAATCTCTCAGGGAGGCTGTCCTAGACATAACCTTCTTGTTCCAAGTCCTGCTTCAATTTACTCAACTTTGCATAAGTTAACTTCATTATAGTAATGTGTAGGGACTTGTATTTTTTTTAAATTAAAGATTGGAGAAAAATGAATCAAGGAACAATTTTTTTTTCATTTCTGGATTTCTATTGATTTATTTAGGGGAAGTTAAGTGAGTAACTGTGTCAAGACTTAGTTTGCCCATCTTTAAAACAGGAGATGCCTTCCATGTGTCAGAGACCATGAGCTATTGGCTGAGAATAGCTATGGAAGACATGCTGAAAGTAAAATCAGTGTTTAATAAACACAGCAAAAAAATAATCACAGGATGGGACTGAACATGAAGCTCCTTCATAAGCCAGACAAGAGATTTTGTGTATGAGAATGTAGTGGTTTGTTTTTTTAAAATAATTTTTCATGAGGTGCCTGGATGGCTCAGTTGGTTTAGCATCTGCTTTCCGCTTTGGTTGTGATGCTGGGGTCCTGGGATTAAGCCCTGCTCTTGGAGAGCCTGTTTCTCCCTTTCCTCCCCGCTCACGCTCTTTCTCGCTATTCTCTCTGTCTCTCAAATAGGTGAATAGAATCTTTAAAAAAAAAATTAAAAACTTTTTTCACTATAAATCACTATATATTTAATTTGATAAAGAAAAAACAAAAGGGGGATCCCTGGGTGGCTCAGCAGTTTAGCACCGCCTTCAGCCCAAGGTGTGATCCTGGAGATCTGGGATCGAGTCCCACATCGGGCTCCCTGCATGGAGCCTGCTTCTCCCTCTGCCTGTGTCTGTGCCTCTCTCTCTCTCTCTCTCTCTCTCCGTGTGTGTCTCTCATGAATAAATAAAATCTTTTTTAAAAAATCCACATAATTATAACCATATCATAGCCACAAAAGTGTATCTTTTTTTAGTGAATGTTATAATCATACTTCTTTGTACTCTCTTTATTTTTCATATTTTCTTTGATAGTAAAAATAAACTCATTTAAGTAAAAATCATAACAGTCATTTTCCTTGCTTTAATATTATCTTTTGTCATTCTCAATTGCTAAAGTAGGGGTCTATCATCTAGTTTACTGTAATTCATGCAATCACTCCCATCTTGGGATTTAGCTTGTTTTCAGTTTTTACTATTTTAAATAATGCAATGGAAAGTTTTCCAGATATAGCTTTGCCCACATTTTAAATTGTTTCTTTAGGATGTATTTTTAGAGATGGAATTTCTGGATTTAACAATGAATATTTTTAAGGCCCTTGATACATAGCAGAAAATTTGTTTTGGATAACATGTTTATGTAATGCATAAGCCAAAGAATTCATATCAATTAACAAACAGTTAACGGGTTATAAAAATCAACTATGGAAGAGTCAGACTTTGGTTAAAGACTAGACATAGAACAGGTCTTTATTTTGTAAACAAGAAGCATTTGTTAGACAGTGGTTACACCCTGTCGTATTGCCATGGTTTTTTCCTCTTGGTATTATTAAAAAACTATTTAATTTTTGTCTCTGGATTAGCTATTTTGGTGAGTGTAGTCAGAAACACAAGTTTTATGTATTTTCTAAATGGTATGAGTTCAAAGAAAATAAATGCAGAGTGATAATTATGTGATACCTTATTGCAAATGTTAGATATTATAATTGTCTCCCTTCTACTCTTGCGGGTGGCAGGTTATCAAAATAAAACACAAATGACACTATAAGTCAGAATAAGATAGATGGTATCATCATTTATGGAAAGTGGGTAATGCTTTTTTACCAACATACGCAAAAATTGGGAAATGGGGTAAAGGAGAAATTAGGAGATAAACAACTGAATACAAGACTTATGCTATGAGTAAGACCCAATCTCATATTATTATTTGGAACCTTTTCTAATATAAAGAAAACACTGTTTTCTTTTAATAAACATTTTGTGATTGATATATTTAAATGTTGTCACATTATAAAAATACTCCATTACTATGAAAAATTTAAATTAAACTTTTACATTAAGGATTTCAAACAGCTGAAGACATAGAGGCTCTCAGACATAGAGGTGTTCAGAGTTCAAATAAGAACATTGTTAACCTCACCGCATATATATTTTTACATTGTTCCTAAGAACAGATTGACTGAATAAAGTGTCATCTTATGTGTGGGCTGTATGAGATGACTCTTCATAGAAACATACTCGGCGTGAACTTTTATGGAAAAAAAACAAAGGAGTAGATTTTACTTGGTGAATGGAAAATATAATGAGAGAGAAAGGTAGAATTATTTTTCTTTTGAGTTTTTCATCATTTCCTCCAGGATGTTTGGTTATCATTTTACCCTACCCCAGATGAAACACTTCACTTTAAAACAGTAAAGCCTCTATATTGTAACTTTGAAAAATCATTCACAAAACACAGCTCCCCTGGGGGAATGTTTGACCCCATACCTAAAGGTAAGGTAGGAGCTGGGGATCCTGGAAACCTTAGGCCAGCTGTGAGGCTCACATGAATACCCCAGGCTCAAGTTGAGAGGCAAATCCCTGGGCAGATGGCATGAACCCATAGTAGGCAGGTGCAGCCCACTGGGTACTCACAGCTTTGCTGTGCTGGCCTCATGGAGGAGAAGCGAAGGCTGAGAATTCTCTGAGGCAGACGTTAGAGTCACTTGTTTCCTGCATAAGGACACCAGTGTTTAAGAAGCCCAGGTTCTGATAACTATCAGCTTTTTGAAACCCAACCAAATCTGTTGATTCCAAATCTTGTCTCTTTCTACCAAACCACGTTGAATCAGTAGATTGAGTAAAGAAGATTGCCCTCACCATTGGCTGGCTCATCTGATCTCCTGAGGGAAGAGAACAGAAAGGTGGAAGGGAAGGGTGACTCCTCTCTCTCTCTCTATCTTTCTTATCTTGAGTTGGGACGTTCATCTTCTCTTGCCCTCCTGGTTCTGGGCCTCTGGGGTCCAGGTACACCAGTAGTCCTCCAGTCCTCACGTGTAACTGGAGTTACACCATCAGCTACCCTGATTTTCAGGCATTTGGACAGAGAATAAATTATACCATTAGTCCCTTGGTTCTATAGATTGCAGATGGTGGCACTTCTTGGCCTCCATTACAGTGTGAGCCAATTCCTGTAAGAAAATTCTTCTTGGGGATCCCTGGGTGGCGCAGCGGTTTGGCGCCTGCCTTTGGCCCAGGGCGCGATCCTGGAGATCCGGGATCGAATCCCACGTCAGGCTCCCGGTGCATGGAGCCTGCTTCTCCCTCTGCCTGTGTCTCTGCCTCTCTCTCTCACTGTGTTCCTATCATAAATAAAAAAAATAAATAAATAAAGCTCTGGGCTGGTCAGTAGGTAACCCTTTAAAAAAAAAAAAAAAAAAAAGAAAATTCTTCTTATATACTGATATACCCCATTTTTTCAAGTTTGCTTTATGCCACTTGCTTTTACAAAAGACCTAGTTAGTACCTGTTTTGCTAACAGAAGGGAATCTTTTTTTAAAATTTTTTTTATTTTAAAGATTTTATTTATTTATGCATGAGAGACACACACACAGAGAGAGGCAGAGACACAGGCAGAGGGAGAAGCAGGCTCCATGCAGGGAGCCCAACGTGGGACTTGATCCCTGGTCTCCAGGACCAGGCCCCGGACCAAAGGCGGCGCTAAACCGCTGAGCCACCAGGGCTGCCCCAGAATGGAATCTGAAGAGGATCTCAACTTGGGTGTATGTCTATGTAAAAATTAACCAAGCCAGAATCTTAAGATTTATGCCCTTTTACAGTAAAAGTTTATTAAGTACTTTTAATCTTTATCTACAGTAAATATTACATACAGTAGACGTTTATTAAAAAGAATAAAGCACTGAAGACTTTATTTCTAGAGCTGTTTAAGAGGATATGAAAAAAAGGCAAAAAAATGAAAATAGTATTCAGCATATGTTTTGCATCAAGCACTTACAGAGGGAGCACGTACTCTGAGCAGTGAGAGTGATCCCACTAAGTTCCTTCCTCAGAAACTACACTCGGCATCTCAGCATCAAGTTTTCATAGTTTTGTTTGTTTTTCTTTTTAAGATTTATTTATTTATTTTAGAGAGAGCGGGCATGAGTGGGAGGGGCAGAGCAAGAGGGAGAGAGAATCTTAAGCAGACTCCACCTCTTAGCCCAGAGACCAAGCTGGGGCTCCATCTGATGACCCTGAGATCAAAACCTGAGCCAAAACCTAGAGTCGGAAGCTTAACCGACTAAACCACCCAGGTGCCCCAAGTTGCCATAGCTTTGAACTGTGTCTGTGAGCATCTGTGGTTTATCTGGACTTATTTTGTTTATCAATTAGCAAAATGTGTCCTAAGGTGTTAGAAAAGCCTAAGAGGGGTTATTTTTGAGTCTGGGAACACTCAAAAAATTTTCCATATAAATGAAGAATAACTCCTTTTTCCTTTACACCAGTTCAGCTTACAAAAGGTTTCATATGAATGCTCTACCTTAGGAGAGTGGGGAAAACCTGTAAGTCTATATATATATATATTCTATTGATCCTGCTTCTCTGAAGAACCCTGACTAATATAACCGGTTGACACCTGGCAGTTTGTGCTACAAATCTGAGACTCAAGTGATATGAAGCAGGGGTTAGGACTTGGGAGCATCAAAATATTCTACTAGTTGTAGAAGAATGTGATCTATTTTATGCACAAAGACATGTTTGCTTCTGCTTTGGGAAGCATTTTGCAGTTTAGATTGTAGAAAGGAATTGATTTTGGCATATACCATGCTACTTTTCATACCAAAACTTAATGTTTTTGCTAGGATTCTTTGAAGAAGGAGCCAGAGAGAGGAGGTGGAAATTTTTCTTTCTTTTTTTTTTTTTATTTTTTTTTATTTTTAAAATTTTTTTTGAAATCTTTCTTTTTTCTTTCTTTCTTTCTTTCTTTCTTTCTTTCTTTCTTTCTTTCTTTTTCTTTCTTTCTTTCTTTCTTTCTTCTTTCTTTTCTTCTTTCTTCTTTTCTCCTTTCTTTCCTTCTTCCTTTCTTTCATTGCCAAGTTGAGGTTAAGTAATACTATTAACTATTTTTTGTGCCAAGATCAGATATGTTTTCCTCTGGGGTCCTAAAAATGATTATTGTGACAGAAATAAATAATGTTTTCAGATATCCTTAAAGTAGGTGCAACAAGGGATGCCTGGGTGGCTCAGCAGTTGAGTGGTTGCTTTTGATGCAGGGTGCAGGGCGTGATCCTGGGGTCTGGGATTGAGTCCCGCATCAGGCTCCCTGCATGGAGCCTGCTTCTCCCTCTGCCTGTGTTTCTGTCTCTCTTTCTCTCTGTCTCTCATGAATAAATAAATAAAATCTTTTAAAAAAATAGATGCGACAAAAGTTGCTGTGTCTCATAATACTTAATATACATTGTTGACATCATACAAAAGTACATTTTGGTAAAAATTATACTTTGGGAAACTATGGCACTGTCTAGCAAGGTACCAGCTGTCTATTGATCTGGTTTAATCCATGGATAAGTTTTAGCCTAGACCGTCTGAAAAAAATGCATAGGTTGATGTATACTTGAAATAATCCTCCCTGAAAATTGCTTCTCCCTATTGAGTTTTTAATAAATATTCAATGACAAAATGAGATTATACTCCCATCTAAATCCTGGAATGTAGCTGTCTGAGTTGTCAAAATTCGGACACATATACCTTAATAAACAATTCATAGTAGAGTGTGCCCTATTATGAAAGCTGAGGTACTAAGGACAGCTGGCTGTTTAAAAGGCTTTTCTCACCTGCAAGGGAAAACCAAGGCAGGTGTAAGGTTTTTCAAGGAAATTGTTTTGAGTCTGCATAGCACAAAATTGAGACCCTAAAACATTACTTCCATAGAACATGGACAAAATAATATTCTTCCAATTTTATATTTTTATATAGACAAGTTTAAATGATAGTATAATGAACATCCAAATAATTTCAGCTACACTCAGCATCAATATAACCTTAATATAAAAACATCTTTTAAAAATATTAACACTGAGATGCCTGGGTGGCTCAGCGGTTGAGCATCTGCCTTTGGCTCAGGGCTTGACCCCGGGGTCCTGGGATCGAGTCTCGCATGGGGCTCCCTGCATGAGAGACACAGAGAAAGGGGCAGAGACACAGGCAGAGGAAGATGCGGGCTCTATGTTGTCTGGTCCTTATGTGCACAATGTTAGCCTGATGAACCCAGGCTTGATATTTGTCAACCGAGCTAATAACTAATTTGTTTTGGTTCTTGACTATGAGACTGTACCTGTTCTCTCACCATATTATCTCACTGAATACAACAACCCTTAAGGTAGGCACAATTATCATTATTATTCCTATTTTATGGGTAAGGAAATTTTGCCCAAAGTCACAGTTATTTATTTATTTTTTAATTCATGAGAGACAGAAAGAGAGAGAGACAGAGACATAGGCAGAGGGAGAAGCAGGCTTCCTGAGGGGAGCCTGATGCAGGACTCCTAGGACCCTGGGATCACAACCTGAGCTGAAGGCAGACGCTTCAACCACTGAGCCACCCAGGTGCCCCCACATGATTATTTAATGGCTTTCAAACTTAAGTGATTTTGACATTAAAGCCTAGACATTTTTTTTTTTAAGATTTATTTATTCATGAGAGACACAGAGAGAGAGAGAGAGAGAGAGAGAGAGAGAGAGAAACAGGCAGAGATACAGGGCAGAGACTCAGGCAGAGGGGGAAGCAGGCTCCGTGCAGGGAGCCCAATGTGGGACTGGATCCTGGGTCTCCAGGATCACACCCTGGGCTGAAGGCAGTGCTAAACCGCTGAGCCACCCGGGCTGCCCAAAGCCCAGACTTTTAACTCTGGTTATGCTGTCCCCTATAGTAAGCAAACATTAAATTGTCTTTTATTCAGGCTGGCTTTATAAAAGATGAGATAAATGATGCTATTCTGCTGGGTATGATCATGCCTGTAGAGGCAACAAGTCAGCAATACCACTTGTTTATGAGGATCAGAGCTTATAATTCACAGCAATTCTTAAACAGCTCTAGAAATTGTGTTGGGTGCTTTATTCTCTTTTATAAACTTTTATTTTTTATTTTAAATAAAATATTTTATTTATTTATTCATGAGAGACACAGAAAGAGGCAGAGACACAGACAGAAGGATAAGCAGGCTCCATGCAGGGAGCCCGATGTGGGACTGGATCCCAGGACTTCAGGATCACGCCCTGAGCCGAAGGCAGATGCTCAACCACTGAGCCACCCAGGCGTCCCTATAAACCTTTATTGATGTATAATTTACATACAGTAAATGTGCATAAATCTTGAGTATAGCTTGGTTAATTTTTACATAGTAATACATCCAAGTCAAAGTCTAGATGATTTCCAGCACATCAGGTGTTTTATTGAATTCATATTTTTAAAAAAGATTTATTTATTTATTTGAGAGAGAAGGATAGTGTGAGCAGGAGGAGAGACAGAGTGGAGAGAATCCCCAGCAGACTCTTCACTGAGCTTATATCCCAATGTAGGGATCCAGCCTAGGCCTCTGAGATTATGACCTGAGCTGCAATAGTCAGTTGCTTAACTGAGTGAGCCACCCAGGCACTACTGAATTCATATCTTTTAATCAATTGCTTCTAGTGGAAGACCATTACTGAGTTCCAGTTAGAAACTGGCTTGTGAGCTACAAAAATCCAGGCCATTGACCATGGTTTATAGAGTTAGGTACAATGAGTTACCTCCCATGAGCCAACTCACATCTAGGATATGACTCCATCATTTTGCCTCAGAGACTGTGTTTACATTGCCAAATCTAATGGCAATTTAAATGAAATATAATGGCCTACATAATCATAGAAAAGGAGGTTTCATTGTTTTTGTATCATTTTGGTTTTTGTGGGAAATAACAAATATATACAGAGAGAGTAGTAAAATGTCCCCTGTGTACTCACCATGCAGCTTCAACAGTAAATCTATGGCCATACTTGTCTTATTTATCTCCCCATCCACTGCTTCCCTTCTTCCCCTGACTATTCTGAAGTAAATCCCAAATGTCATACCATTTCTTCTGTAAATATTTCAAGATGCCTCTATAAAGAATAAGGACATTTCTTAGAAATAGCTTTTGAGGCAAGGAAAAATTACAGTAGATATCTTTACTTTTATAACGTTAGGTGGTTATTCTATTTTTGTTTTTTTTTTTTTATCACTAAGCCTACTAAAATTTTCTTGTCTATCTTCTAGTCCTTGACAAATCACATCTAGGAAGGTGGTAACTTCATTTTTGGTGAAAACCAATTGTACGTTTTCTACATCCAAAGCAGTTTATTTAAATTCAGCTCATAATAATCAATGGAACAGAATAAAGAGCCCAGAAATAAACCCACAATTATATGGTCAGTTAATCTTCAACAAAGGAAGCAAGAATATGTAATGGTAAAAGGACAGTTTCTTCAACAAATGGTGCTGGAAAAACTGGACAGTTACATGCAAAAGAATGAAACTGGACCACTTTCTTATACTATACACTAAAATAAACTCAAAATTTAAGGACCTAAATGTGAGGCTTGAAACCATACAAATCCTAAAAGTAAGACCATAGGCAGTAATTTCTCTGATATTGGCCATAGCTGCATTTTTCTAGATGTATCTCCTGAGGCAAGAGAAACAAAAACAAAAATTAACTATTGGGGCTACATTGAGATAAAAACAAAACAAAACACTTCTGCACAACACAGTAAACAATCACTAAAAGACAACCTACTGAATAGGAAAATATATTTGCAAAGGACGTCTCTGATAAAGGGTTAGTCTTCAAAATATATAAAGAATTTACACAACTCAATACCACCAAAAACAGATAATCCAAAAAATGGACAGAAAACATAAACAGACATTGCTCCAAAGAAGACATCCAGATGGCCAACAGACACATGCAAAGATGTTCAACAGCACTCATCATCAGTGACGCACAAATCAAAACCACAATGAGAACCACCTCATATCTGTCAAAATGGCTAAAATAGGGGATCCCTGGGTGGCGCAGCGGTTTGGCGCCTGCCTTTGGCCCAGGGCGCAATCCTGGAGACCCGGGATCGGATCCCACGTCAGGCTCCCAGTGCATGGAGCCTGCTTCTCCCTCTGCCTGTGTCTCTGCCCCTCTCTCTCTCTGACTATCATAAATAAATAAAAATTTTAAAAAATGGCTAAAATAAAAAACACAAGAAACAAGAGTTGGCGAGGATGTGGAGAAAAAGAAACCTTGTGCACTCTTAGTGGGAATGCAAACTAGTGCAGCCTCTGTGGAAAACAGTATGTAGTTTCCTCAAAAAATTAAAATTAGAACTACCGTATGATCTAGTAATTTCACTACTGGGTATTTACCCAAAGAATATAAAACCACTAACTGGAAAAGATATATGCACTGCTATGTTTATTGCAGCATTATTTACAATAGCCAGATTATGTGAGCAGCCCATGTCCATCGATAGATGAATGGATAAGAATGTGGTATACATATATACAATGAAATATTTACTCAGCCATAAAAAAGAATGGAATTGGGGCACTTGGGTGGCTCAGTTGGTTAAATGTCTGACTCTGGTTCAGGTCATGATCCGGGTCCTGGGATTGAGTCCTCAGTTGGGCTCCCTGCTCAGTCGGGAGCCTGCTTCTCCTTCTACTCCTCCCCCTCTGCTTGTGATGCCTCTCTCTCTCTCTCGTGCTTATGCTCTCTCTCTCAAATAAATAAAATCCTTAAAAAATTAAATCTTACTATTTGCAACAACATGGATGAGTATAATGCTATGTGAAATAAGTCAGAAAAAGACAAATACCATATGATCTCACTGATACGTAGAATTTAAGAAATAAATAAAGGAAAAAAGAGACAAAAGAAAAAAGACTTTTTTTTTCAAAGTAGGCTCCATGCTCAACATGGGGCTTGAACTCACAACCCTGAGATCAAGAGTCACATGCTCTACATACTGAGCCAGCCAGGTGCCCCACAAAAAGCAAGCTCTTAACTTCAGAGAACAAATTGATGGTTATCAGAGGGGAGGTAGGTGGCGTGATGGGTGGAACAGATGAAAGAGATTAAGAGTATACTTATGGTAATGAGCACTGAGTAATCTGTAGAAGTGTTGAATCACTATATTGTACATCTGAAACTAATTTAACATTGTATGTTCACTATACTAGAACTAAAATTTAAAAATAAACAATAAAATTCAGCTAATGGTAAGTCACCAGGTGCTTGAAAGCTCTTGGTCACCTTACTTTTTTCAGTGCCTTTCACCTTAATCTAATGCCTTAGTATCACAGCTCTAGGACAAGAATGCTTTTAAATAAGCCAGAGGA
The DNA here is from genome assembly GCF_018345385.1 of Vulpes lagopus. Classification (NCBI taxonomy): domain Eukaryota; kingdom Metazoa; phylum Chordata; class Mammalia; order Carnivora; family Canidae; genus Vulpes; species Vulpes lagopus. Next base: position 145,439,820 of record NC_054826.1, on the reverse strand, counting down.
AAGATAACTATGTGTAATCCAGAGCATTTGTTCTAAGGATGGTTAGAAGCATAATAGTGTTAATATATGTTATAACTATAGTCTATGAAGCTATTGCTCAGATTAGAGAGGAAAATTTCGGCAAAATATATTCAATCCCTACAAGTTTCCATTTATTTATTTTTTTTTAAACATGTTTTTTTTTTTTAATTGTTTAATTTTTATTTATTTATGATAGTCTCAGAGAGAGAGACAGAGACAGAGACACAGGCAGAGGGAGAAGCAGGCTCCATGCACCGGGAGCCCGATGTGGGATTCGATCCCGGGTCTCCAGGATCACGCCCTGGGCCAAAGGCAGGCGCCAAACCACTGCGCCACCCAGGGATCCCCAAGTTTCCATTTATAACGAATATATCTTCAGTTTTAAATTAGCTTATCTGTTTCCAAAAGTATGTTCTATAAGGAAAGTAAATATGCTTTTATATTGATAATGGAAACGTTAATTCGTGAAGGGTAACTGACATAATGTACACAAAAAAGTTTTTTTTTAAAGACTTTATTTATTTATTCATGAGAGACAGAGAGAGAGAGAGAGAGAGAGAGAGAGAGAGAGGCAGAGACACAGGCAGAGGGAGAAGCAGGCTCCATGCAGGGAGCCCGACGTGGGACTCCATCCCAGGACACCAGGATCATGTCCTGGACTGAAGGCGGCGCTAAACCGCTGCCCCACAAAAAAGTATTTAAAATATCTAGGAATTAAGTTTTTAATAACATAAGGAAATAAAGATGTGCATTATAACTTATTTTAAGAAGTTTCATGGCAATAATAGGGAACACATATGCAACAATAGAGCATTGGTTAAATAAATTTAAGTTTGTTTATATGATGTACCGCCATTGAAATATGTAAAAAAAAAAAAAAAAAAAGAAAGTTAAGTTAAAAAATCAATGTGAGGGATCCGTGAGTGGCTCAGCAGTTCAGCGCCTGCCTTTGGCCCAGGGTGTGATCCTGGAGTCCCGGGATCGAGTCCCATGTCCGGCTCCCTGCATGGAGCCTGCTTCTCTCTCTGACTGTGTCTCTGCCTCTCTCTCTCTCTCTCTCTCTCTCTCTCTCTCCCTCTCTCCCTCTCTCCCCCTCTCTCTCTCTACCATGAATAAAAAAATAAAATCTTAAAAAAAAAAGAAATCAATGTGATAATATTCCCAATTTTGGAAAATGACTAATTCAATAAGGAAAACAAGAGAGAAAAAGACAGAAAAATCACAGAGGATCAATCCAGGAGCTCCAACATCTCACTAATAGAATGAGAAAGGAAATTATCACAGAAATAAACACAGTGTTTCCAAATCTGAAGGACATAAGTCTCTCTATGGAAAGGATCCAGTAAGAGCCCAACGCAATGAATGAAAAAAGCCCCCATACCCAGAGACAGCATTGTGAAAGAATCCAAAGATACTGGGGGGACATGGGGCAGTCTCTGCCATACTGCCTAAACTGTCAATCACATAGAATAAAAACATTTTCAAGCTGGCAACATCACAACATTTAACTCCAGATAGCTTCCTTGGGCAGCAACTGAAGGATGTAGTATAATTTATCTACAGTTAGGGATTGATGACAAAGATGAGAACAATTCTATCACTCCTTTTTTATTTATTTTATTTTATTTATTTTATTTTCCATTCCATCACTTCTTAGCTATATAACCTTGGGCAAGTGACTTGGGCTCTTTGTGCATTAATTTCCTCATCTGCAAAATGAATTACACTATTGTGAGAATTAAGTGACTTAACATATAAAAAGTACTTAGCTAAAAAAAAAAAGTACTTAGCTAAATGCAATGTGGCATCCTGAATTAGATTCTGGAATAGAAAAAAAAAGAACATTTGTAGAAAAACTGGCAGGATCTAAAAGCCTATACTTTATTTTATTTTTTTAAGATTTTATTTAGCTTTTTTTAAAATAGAGATTTTATTTATTTATTCATGAGAGACACAGAGAAAGAGGGGCAGAGACATAGGCAGAGAGAGAAGCAGGCTCCATGCAGGGAGCCTGATGTGGGGCTCCATCCCAAGTCTCCAGGATCATGCCCTGGGCCAAAGGCAGGTGATCAACCGCTGAGCCACCCAGGGATCCCTAAGAGCCTATAGTTTAATTAGAACTATCATACCATTCAAAAATAAAATAAAATAAAATAAAGAACTATCATGCCATTAATAATTTCTTATTTTGACAGATATATAATATTTACCTTAGGCATTAGGTGAAGCTGGATAAAGGCTATAGGGGAACTCTGTACTATCTTTGCAGCTTTTGCAAATCTGAAATTATTCCAATATAAAGGTTTATATAAAGAAACTACTTCATCCCTACCTTACACCATATACAAAATGGATCATCAAACTAAATCTAAGGGCTAACCTCTCAAACTCCTAGAAGAAAATAGAGGGACCTCAAATTAGGCAACTGTTTCTTAGATATGACATCCAAAGTACAAGCAACCAAAGGAAAGATAGATAAAATGGATTTCATCAGTATTAAACACTTTTGTGCTTCAAAGGATACCATTTGGAATGTAAAAAGACAGCTTATAGTATATGGAGACAATATTTGCAAATCAAACATGATAAGGGACCTCTAGGCAGAATAAAGAATCTTACAACTCAATAACAACAACAAAAAAACCCCCAATCCAATTAAAAAATGCATAAAAGCTTTAAAAAGACATTTCCAAGAAAGATATACAAAGGGTCTTTAAACACATGAAAAGACAATATCATAAGTCATCAGGGAAATGCAAATCAAAACCACAAAGAGCTACCACTTCATACCTACTAGGATGCTTATAATAAAAAGAATAGACAATTATAAGTGTTGATAAAGGTATAGAGAAATTGGAATCCTCATACATTGTTGGTGGAATTGTAAAAATACTGCAGACACTTGAAACAATTTGGTAGTTCCTCAAAATGTTACCAAAAAACAGAGTTCCCATATGACCCAGAAATTCCACTTTAAAGTATGTACCCAAGAGAATTGAAAATATCTATGTCCAACAGAGATGTATACACAAATGTGCATAGCAGCATCATTCACAATAGGAAAGAATTAGTAACGACCCAAATGTGTATCAATGATGAATGGATAAACAAAATGTGGGGTACCCATACACAGGAATATGATGGGGGGTGGGGAATGAGATACTGATATATGCTACAACATGAATGAGTCCTAAAAACATTATGCTAAGTGAATTCCACACAAAAGGTCATCTATTATATCCTTCCATTTATGTAAAATATCTCAAATAGACAAATCTATAGAAACAAAGTAGACTAGTAATTGCCTAGTAGTAGTAGAGACTAGGGGAAGGAGAGAATAAAGAGTGATCACTGATGAGTATTCTCATTTCTTTTTTGGAGTAATGAAAATATTCCAAAATTGATGTGAATATCCTGAAACCAGTGGGAGCCATTGTCTTTAGTGATGCTGATTGAGTAATTCTGCAAGTACTAAAAATTATGTAATTGTATACTTTCAAGGGCCAAATTATTTGGTGTATGATTTATACTAAAGTTGTTTTTTTAAGAAATGTATTTAGCATAGTTAACAAAGTAGGTACCATGTTTCCAAATATTCATCACTTCTGTCTGGGGGTGTGTGAATCATGGGACTTATGTTAGCCAGTGAAATATAGCTGGAAGTGATGTATATCACTTCCTGGCAAAAGTGTTGGGGGCTAGCATGTCATCACCATATGGCTTTCCCTCTGCCATAACAATCAGCAATATTCAAAGTAGAAGTGGCTTTCCCAGCCTTGGCCCTAGGGTGAAAACAATGGAGAGCAGAGCAGTGGGCAACTTTTGATGGACATGTAGCATGAGTGAGAAAAGATGCTGTAAGCCACTGAAATTTTAGGATACGCGAACAAAAAGAACCACAAGAACAAGTGGTATTATTACCACCGCTGGCAGAAATAGGAAATAGGAAAACTGTCAGGCCAACACGTCAAACAACACATTTATGTGGAAATACCATGTAGACAGTGGTAAAACAGAACTGAAGTACAATGAGAAGTCAAGGCAGGAGGAGGTACATTCAAATCAAAACTATTTTCTGAGAGGCCCGTATTGACCAGTTCTGGGGATCCAGAGATGCAATACACAATCTCTTTTAGCTAACATTGATTGAGCACTCAGTCACTCACTATGTGCCTAGCCGTTTTGGGTTTGGCACACGTGTGGTCTCCAGTCTCACCAAAGAGCAGTTTGGTGATGAACAAGAAGCTTCTCCAATTTTGACCCACAAATAGACAATTCTATTTTAGAGAAATTAGTGAAGCAAATGAAAGGCTGTGGGATACATTTAAAATAGCTACAGATTGTTAAGGGCCATGAGCCAGAGCAAACAGCACACCTTCCCACACGCCCCACTTGGCCTGTGATTACTCAAATCCCAGCATTGGCCAGGGCTGCTGCCCGTCGGGAACATCCCTGCAAAGAGCACCACTGGAAGGTAGTTTGCCAGGAAAGGGAAGAGCTAGACTGTACCTGGGCATGACATTTTCCCTTATATTTATAAATTTGTGCTTAACATCACGACTCCCCACTGTTTGATTTTCCATCTCCTCCGCTGGCCGTTTGCTTGTGTAGCACCGGCAGGAGCTCGGCCAGGCTGAGGAAGGGCTGGGAGAGGGATGTGGCTCAGGGGCTGCTTCAGGCTGAGCAGCCCAAGAGGGACCAGGAGCTCATCTGGTAGTAAGGAGGCTGCAGGGATGAACATTTATTCATGCACCAAAGGTTTTAAACAACTTGTAAATGGAGTATGGTTGGTCCAATCCTGAGCTCTGGTGAAGGGCACAGGGGGCAGAAGCTGGATCTCGAGACGTAAAAACATAAGTGACAATGTGGGACAGTGGGGAATAGATGCCATCTCTTTTACTCATAGGAAGTGTCGGCCTGGTGGAGGTTAGGCCCCCCACAATTGTGTCTTGAAGGGAGATGTACAGCAAACAGCAAGGCACCTAGTCCTGGGGTGGGAGGGACAGAGGGGACACCAGAGACTGGAAAAGCCTCTGCCTGAAAAGGAAGAAGAGCCCTTGGCCAGGTGGGAGACATCGGGTTCGAGGCCCGGTGACTTCACTGGTTGCCCTGCTCCCGTCTGCTGTGGAGGGCTGTGTGCTGCGGCTGCCTGTCCCACCCCCTGAGGCTGAGCCAGGGAACAGTTGGGGGCTCCCAGGTGCATCTCAACTGCCACAGCATCTTTCAGCCTTGGAGTCTCTCATGTGTACAGTATGCATTTCCTTTAAAAAAAAAAATCAGAGAAAAAGCATCTTTAAAGCCAACTAGTTTTTTTCCACCTCACTCTGATCAGAGAAGATCCCTCGCAGTTCTGAAAAAGTGGCCAGGCTGGGTGACAAGGAGGTGGGGATCTTACATGGACACAGCAGCAGCTACCTTGTGAGAATCGATTCAGGAGGATTTAGAATGGTTCTCTGGGCCTGAAATCCCACATTGTGACTGGTTGAAGAGGCTTCATTTCTAGACAGGCAGGAAGGATGTGGCCATGCACTCAAATCAGGAGATATTAGCACCTCTGTATGAGCAGGCCATTAGACTAGGAGATAGTGGGGCACACCAGGCAGTTGTGACAGGGATCAATGGCCCTGCCAAAGTGCAAGATGGGGTTTCTGAATGGGCAGGGAGTTGGGGAAGGAATCAAAGAGACCATTCCTCTATTCTGGACATAACCTTTGAGTTCCCATGACATTGTGTCAGTACAATTGCATCTCATTCCACGTGTGAGGACAGGAGTTGGTCTGGTTCCCCTGTGGCCTCCTCACTGGTGCCTGCTGGATGTCTTGTGCCAAAGCAATCTTCAGTATGTAGAGATCCTGGGAGCTAGGTTGGCTGTATTGGGATTCTGGGTTTTCCACTGACATATTTCCAAAGATGTTTATCCCTATTTATTTATTTATTTATTTATTTATTTATTTATTTATTCATTCATTCATTCATTCTTTCATTCATGAGAGACACAGAGAGAGAGAGACGCAGAGACATAGGCAGAGGGAGAAGCAGGCTCCACGCAGGGAGCCCGACGTGGGACTCGATCCCGAGACCCCAGGATCATGCCCTGGGCTGAAGGCGGCACTAAACCGCTGAGCCACCCGGGCTGCCCTATCCCATTTTAATAGTAAACAAACTGAAGTATCATGATTTATTCAACCATTCATTCAACAAATATTTATTGTGAGCTAAAGCAGTATTTTGAGTAACCGGGGATAGAGATAAACATCATAAAGCTTTCGGTCTAGAGTGGGTAGATGAAAACAAATGAAGGCATAAAATGTGTAGAATGTGAGACAGTCGTCAATGCTATGGAGAAAAATAAGCCTGGAAAGAGACTTAAAAAGGAATGGTCACAAAAGGCCTCCTCTGTGGGTGACACCTGAGCAGAAACCAGGAGGAGGGGGGTAGCTAGCCTTGTGGGAATGTGGCCAAACCCATTCCAGGAAGGGCAAGGGTCTGGATGGGAGTGTGGTGTTCAAGGAGCAAGAAGGAGGCCATAGAATTCTGTGATCTGTCCCGGTTTTGTCAACACAATGCTTGAGTTCGGTCTAGTGTTAGAAATCTACATCTAAAAAATTCTTTTTAATGGGTACTGTAAATCTTATAACTACTCAGATTTTAGTTTTTTTCTCCTATAATTTTTATTTGAACATATTTAATTATAAGCTGACTTTAAGTTAACATTTTTTTTACCATTTTAACAGCTTTAAGTGTACAATTCAGCAGCATTAAATACATTTGATGCTGTGCAACCATCACTAACCATTTTCAGAACTTTTTCATCATCCCAAACATAAGCTCTGTATCCATTAAATAACTCCCCTCCCCCCCACACCTCTATTCCTTTTTAACAGCTACTCTATTTGTCTCTTTTGAATTTGCTATTCTAGTTACTTCACATCAGTGGAGCCATATTATGTGTAGAGCTTATTTTATTTAGCATGTTTTCAAGGTTTATTCACATTGTAGTATGTATTAGAATTTCATTCTTTTTTTTGGTTGAGTAATAGTCTCTTTTATGTATGCCTCATTTTATTTTCTCATCCTTTAATAATGGGCATGTTGTTTCTATCTTTTGGCTATTATGGATAATACTTTTATGAACACTGGTGTACAATTATCTGTTTGAACCTCTTTTGAGTACATATCTAGAAGTGGAAGTGCTGGATCATATGGTAATTCTATGTTTAACTTTGAGGAACTGCCAAAATTTTTCACAATGGCTGCACCATTTTACATTCCCAACAATGCAGAGGTCCAATTTTTCCATATCCCTGCCAATACCTTTTTTTTTCTTTTAAAAAAGATTTTATTTATTTATTTATTCATGAGAGACACACACACAGAGAGGCAGAGACATACGCAGAGAGAGAGAAGCAGGCTCCATGCAGGGAGCCCAACGCGGGACCGGATCCTGGGACTCCAGAATCAAGCCCTGGGCTGAAGGCAGGCACTACACTGCTGAGCCACCCAGGGATCCCCATCAATACGTTTTCTTTTTTTAAAAAGATTTTATTTATTCACGAGAACACAGAGAGAGAGAGGCAGAGACACAGGCAGAGGGAGAAGCAGGCTCCACGCAGGGAGCCCGACTTGGGACTAGATCCCAGGACTCCAGGATCACGCCCTGGGCTGAAGGCAGCGCTAAACCGCTGAGCCACCTGGGCTGCCCAATGTTTTTTTTTTTTTTAATTGCCAATCTAGTAAGTGTGAATTGGCACCTCACTGTGGTTCAGGTTTTACTTTTCTTACTACTAAAGAGTCAAATTTGCAAACTTTCTTCAATAAGTATATATGTTTTTAGTTTTGGTCCTAGTGGCTTATAGTTTTTTGACCCACTTCTAAATTATACTACAGATTCTCAACCAGGGGTGATTTCCATTCCCAATTCTCCTGACTGGGGACACTGGCAACAAGTGGAGGTCTTTTGGGTTGTAACAACTGAAGGACGGCTGGTACTGGCATCTACTGGGTAGAAGCCATGGATGTTGCTGCATATCCCTACCATGTACACGACAGCCTCCTGCCACAATTTGGCCTCAAACGTCAGTAATGCCAAGGTGCACAGACCCTGTATTACAACTATCTTGTCATATTTCGTGTACCTTTATAAATAAGTGTCTGAAATCCTTCAGGAACAAAGCAGAATATATAGTGAACTGCTTCTGAAATAAACGATGTTAACATTGTGAAAAAGATGCAGAAAGCCTAACTTTTCACAGTATATTCAAGTTATATATTTGAATATACTTATTGACTTAGTTGCTAATCAATTCAATCGCCTAAAATACAATGTGAGATGAAAATATTGCTATTAATATTTTCAAAGAGTTAGCATGTTGCTGATTATATCTTGCCTTTCATTAAATTGAAAAATGTCATGTACCCGGCTCTCTGTTTGGGACTAATTATACATGGGTGGACCACGTGGATATGGTCCTTGTACTCATGGAGCATAAACCTCACTAATGAATATGTGATGTTAGGCCAAGCATAATTTTTTAAAAAATATTTTATCTATTTTTTCATGAGAGAAACAGAGAGAGGCAGAGACACAGGAAGAGGGAGGAGAAGCAGGCTCCATGCAGGAAGCCTACTGTGGGACTCGATCCCAGGACTCAGGGATCATGCCCTGGGCAGAAGGCAGATGCTTAACTGCTGAGCCACCCAGGTGTCCTGCCTCTCCCCTTTTAAGTTGAATAGTTTAAGGAAACAGAAATTCTTATAAAATGAAAAACTTTAATAATTGTTTAAAGTAAAGGCACAAGTAAACATTTCAGGTTATCATACAATGTTACAATAAGAAACTCCAACAGTAAAATGAAAAACATTATAATTTTGCATCTCTATAGTATATCTAATGTATTATTCTATCATCTTTTCTTTGGAGTGAAAGGAAAGGATAGGTCGATCAATGGATGGGATGTAAAAAGTTGGATTATAAAGAGCATCCACTCTACTTTTAACCAGGAACTTTAATTCCAGGACAATTAATTAAATTAAAATTCATTAGTTTTAAAAACTGTTTTGTTAATGATAGAGCAGCAATAACTTTCAGGCTAAAGCACACTGTTTTAATAAAGTAAATCACTGATTTAATAAAATGTACCTTACACATGGTACTACACAATGATTAAGTTGGCTGTGAAAGGGCTTTACTGAAACACAATTCATATACTTATTTTACTTTAAATCTGAAAATGATAGTGTGTTATGTAAAAGGTAAAGCAGAAGATGGAACCAATTCATTTCTTATGATGTTAGAAATAAAATACTTAAAAAGGTCTAGACCTTGTTTTCAAAGGCACTATCTGGAAAGTAACAAGCTGTATCATGCTCAGAGCTAAGAGAAAGTTTTTTTTTTCTTCCAAACTAGTGTGCCAGGTGAGACTTGATGTCCCAATAGTCATTGAACATTGAATACTTAATATCTATCAATAGAAAGGGTAAAAATTGTGTAATGTTAGATCTTTGACCGCTTTTTACAGGAAGAAAATATTTACCACTGATTTTTAAAAGGCTGCTGAAATAATTTGCTTGATCTAAAAGTTCTGTTTCATCACCCTATGCAATTTCCATTTCATTCAGATCCTACTTTTAGTGTTTCAACCTAGATGGCAACAACACCAGGAAGGTAACTACCCTGAGAGAGTACTTTGTGTGCTATTTATTTTATTCACTTTTCCTCCCTGAATATTCTTCAGCTCTAAGTGTTTAACTGAGTAACATTTAAATGACACAGAGTACCAGGGATTAAATAAAATCTATCAAGAGAACATTTTCTGATACCTCAAAAGTCTTAATATCAAATCAGGGCATAGTATCCTGTTGCATCCTAAAAACCAGGAAGATTCTAAACGCTTCTAAGGAGTATTTGAATCAAAGCTCTTAAATGAGACGATTGTTGTTTCTAGATTTTCATTGTCCAAATTACAAGATCAATGGATTTACTTACTACGATCCTTGTTAACACCTAATTCCTAACTGGAAAACAGTACGTAGGAAATTCTCTAAGAATATCTTTCAAATTTAGAATTCAAACATGATTCTAGAAAGATGTTATTTTAAAGTCAAATTATAACACTGGCTCATTGAAGCATACACTAAAGGTCAATATGCCTGCTTGCAAGAACAGTGCTGGGATTCTGGAATTATTCCCTTTCTCCATTTCCAAAGGTACAGATGTCCTTCCAAATTTGTCTTTGGCATCAAAGACTTCATGATATAAAACAGCTGGAACATTTTCCATTTTGAATAGTTATGAGTTTAAGATCCACTAGGAAATTTTAGGCTTCCAAACCATTAGTTCTACAGCAGAAACAGGTAGTTTGAGCTTCTACTGAGATGTAAACCTACATTTTGGACTGTTTGTACCCTACAGTACCTGTTATAACTACTCAACTTTGCCATGGTAGCAGAGAAGCAGCCACAGATAAGATGTAAATGGACAAGCATGGGTAAGCTCCAATAAAATTTTATCAATACTGAATTTCGTATGATTTTCATGGGACATAAAATATTGTTCTTTTGATTTTTTTCTCCCAAGTATTTAAAAATTAAAAAGCTCTAAGCTTGTGAGTCATGTAAAAACAGGAAGCTGGTTGGAATAGCCTCATGTCCTGTATTTGCTGACCCTTGGTCTAGATCATTTAGATTTCTTATTGTGGGGGTCAAAGCAATCATGTGGCCATGACTCACCTCATTTTACCTGGGCATCAACAGCCCCTAGGCTGACAGTAATGAACTCCAAAAGAGAATCCCAATAGCACCAGTCAGGCAATTCTAGTAGATGATTCTAGTAGAGCTCTGCGGAGTTTATGAGTGTTGATAATCTATACATCTAGATCTATATATATTCAGGAAACCAATGAAATCACATTAATTGCCAGAAAAGCAGAGAATTGAGAAATTCATTAGCTGAACCTTTTCAGCTTGGTGTCAGAGAGATCTTGATGAAAATTTTGGCTCTGCTACTTACTAACTTGTAACCACAGGTAAATTACTTAACCACTAGAATTTAACCTGGTGATATGGACACAACAGGCATTATTTTCAATCTTGTTTCCCAAGCAAATAGCTACAAAGTGCTTGCTGGAAAAGCCTAATCCATAAATATACCATAAAGCTTAACTCCTGGCTTTAGACACAAAAATGATTCTTTCTCTTCTACTCCATCCTGTCATACAATTTTTTTTTTTCTGCATGCAACATACTGTGCAAAGTTGTATCTCCATATATACTGAATTCTACTTTCCTCTTATCCTTGAAGGCTATTTTTTTTTCATAGGCTGCTGATGAAAATGGAAGTGGAAAGCATCCAGTCAACATATTCTTGTTATCTTTAAGTAATCTAAGTGTAATTTGGTGTTTCCACCAATTTACCATTGACAGTCACTCAAATTTCCATGAAAAAAAGTCTAGATAAAAAGGAAGAATTGGTAGGAAAAAATTCTTATGGCTTTACCTATGGATTAGTAACTAGAGAATCTGAAGATAATGTTCATAGATTATTTGCAGATATAATTTTTGTGTATCTTGGACCTCCGTCCATTGTTTAAATTATATTAAGTAGATATTAGCACTAAGTAATATGTGCTATAACCTCTTTAATCATGAAAAATTTATTAGTTATATACACATGAAGTAAAATATGTCACCAATAGTGTTTCTGAACAAGCATTAGTTCACTTATGAATCTGCTAGTGTTGAATGCTAAGCAAAATACTAAAGCTATTAAAATATTAGTGTTTGGTTTTATTTTCAATTTTCTTTTAACCTATTATTTACAGAAGTCCTGTTGGAATGCTGAAGGCAGTCATTTTGCAACATGTACATTCTTCATATAAAATGATGTTCAATGTGGGTGATGCAGACTTATAAATATGTACAAAAACCCAATTTATTTTTAGTTAACCTACTATTCTGACCAGTAGGCAACACATGGAAGCATATGTACATAAAAATTAGAAATTAAAACAAAACTTAAAACCCTCAAGACAAATGACCATTAATTTGTGTTTGCAAAATTATATGGAAAAAAGAAAAGGCTTTGTGTTTGGGAGCTTTCAGTGGCTCATTACCAAAGCAGTAATTTTAACTGAAAACAACAAAACAACAAACAAACAAAAAAACCAACCCAAAAAACTCCCCCAACACAAAAACACAAGATTAGTTCAATGTTTATATCGGTCAAATGTTTGTAGACAGCTGCCCTGAAAACAAATTGATAAACATAAATATGTAATTTGTTGAATGACCATGAAATATTGCACTAGAGCAGTTTTATCTGAAGAAAATTCAATTTTCCATAGTTCTGAACTTCAAAATATTTCTCACATATAGATAAATTGCATTTTCTAAACAAGAAACATTAATATTCAGTAATACTGTTAGAACCTTATTTTTCCCATTAACCATATTCCAGTCTACTTTATGGCAATGGTAAGTCAGTGGTGAAGATTTGGCAAAGATAAAAAGGCAGATAAGACTGTAAAATATATATATATGTATATATATATATATATATATAGGTATATAAGTATGTACATATGAAACAGATATGTTCCCCAAACCCTTAATCATATGATAACTGATCCCTTAAAAAACCCCACAGTCTAGGTCACAGTGATGGTCAGACAGTGGTTGAGTACGATTCTCTTCTTGGGGGCTGCTCCTTTCGAGTCACTTGGTTGCTGTCTCTGGTCTCCAACACACTGTCTTCTGTTTCGCTTTCAATACCATCTGCCACAGCGGGGTCCAAAGACATTGGGCCAGATTTTCTGTGCAAAGGAAAACCAATGCCACCTTCCCGTAAGGAATTATCCATAAAATCTTCATCAGAGGAATGGAATGATTCATCATCTCCTATTAAATGGTTGACAATGTGGATTCCATCAAAAGAAGGCTGGCCTGAGAAGACCCTCTGGCCTTTTAGGCACCTGAGCTGTCAAAACAAAATCCAAGTTAATATACTCAACTGGGGGAAACACACACTAAGAAAGCAAATGTTTCATGTTTAAGAAGGAAGATACATTTTTTTCCATTTGTAGATAAAATAGTAACTACTAATTTTTGTGTGTCTCCTATGTGTTATGTAATGGGCACGCAACTTGTTATTTTAATTGAATTATCACGACAGTCCTATGTGGTAGATTCTATCATTCTCATTTTAGAGATTAGGAGACAGAAACTGAGATAGAGTAACTTGCTGAGGACACATATCTAATAGCATAATTTAGATTCAAACAGAACCTTCATTATATTATCGATAATATAATGAACTCCATGTACCCATCACCTAATTTCAATAACAAAACAACATTCTTGTTACATTTGTACCTCTCCTGTCCCTGGATTACTCTGAGGTAAATCCCAGACGTTCTATCAGTTTCCTTGTAAATATTTCAACATGCATCTCTAAAAGATGAGGATTTTAAGACCATACTCTGATCACTCACACTGTCTTAAGAGCACATCTCCCTAAGTCTGTGAATGATGAAAATCATTTACAAAAGACGAAAATTTGCTGTGAGTCCCCGTTCTATTATAATATCCCAAAGACCACCAAACCACTCAAGGCAGGGATCCATCTTGCAACCAATGAGATTTCTCTCTGCATGGGAAGAGTGTCAGTAGCATATAATTTTTTTTAAAGATTTATTTATTTATTTATGATAGACGGGGAGGGGGGTGGGGGGGTGGGCAGAGACACAGGAAGAGGGAGAAGCAGGCTCCATGCCGGGAGCCCGAAGTGGGACTCGATCCCGGGACTCCAGCGCTCTGGGCGAAAGGCAGGTGCCAAAACGCTGAGCCACCCAGGGATCCCCTGTAGCATATAATCTTATCTTCTTTCCCCTACTCCTCCCCAGGGAGAAGGAGCAACTTCTCTCATGAGGGAATAGGGGAGAGGAATGGCATACACTGCTCAGCTATTTTTCTTCTCTTTCCACCTTTCAGAACCAGGTCTGGCTATCCCAGGAGTTTCACATGGCCAGAAGTTCATGTTGACACCATATGTTACCTGTTACGGGTGGGCAAGCCTGACTAATTCTAGAGATCAGCAATGAAAAATCCATTGTTGTCACAAATCCAAACCACATTCTCCAAAACCAGCTTCTTCAGGAATAAAGGTGATTTCTTTCTATCATCTCCCACTTTTTTGCCTAAGTTATCTTAAATTCCCAAACCTACTGGCATGCATACTATGACTTCTACTAGCATATAATTGAGACATCACCCCCATCATCAAGAGCTTAGGTTTTAAATATGAAATTTAATTTGATATTGTCACTTGTTCAATTTCCCCCACACACCATGAATTTTCTCTTAAAATAGAGAAGAGCTAAAAACAAAACAACCCAAACAGTAATAGAAAAAAACTAATTACCAAAATCTACCTTGACTTGCAAGAATTTAGCTGAAACAGATCCCATGCCTCCTACCCTTATTGCTGTTAACCTTCAACTTCGTTTCTCAGGGGCAAATTCCTGGTCACTCATTATCTCTCAAATCTTAAGATAAAGCCTGTGTGAAATATTCAGGAACTATTACGTATACTTTCAAAACTAACGGTTCTGAAAGAAAAGACATTACTGCCTTGCTATCCACCTGCCAGCTTTCCTGACAGACTTCCAGGAAGAAGTGAAGAAACATCAACTCTTCCTGGCTGATGTGCGAACAACGGGAAACAAGAAGGACGCTGAGACTCAGTGCAGCCATGTCGGCCTCAGGCAAACCTTCAACCTTAAAGAAATTCTTATGCCCTGGGTCAAAAGAACAAAATTACAGTGAGGTACAATGTAATTTAAGAAACACCATCTCCCTTGGCAGAGAAGAAAGGACTTAAACTTGTAGTTGAATTTTTACCAAAAGGGCACAGAGCACCAAAAAACCTCCGCAGAGCTGTGATACCCACTGCATTACTACAACTGCCACGTTCTGATGCAACATCCTATCACCACATTGCAACACACAATTTATAGCTCCAAGTGTTAAATTAAGTCAGTTAATCTCTTTCTTTCTTTTCTTCCCAGATCCTTTTGAAGAAATAATATGGAACACATGTTTTCCTTTTCCCTGGCTGTTACCAAAGGAGAATGGCAGGGAAACCACAACTTCCCAATTGTTTGGAAAGCTGCAGCTCTAACAAATTTTATTGCAATTAAAAATCTGCAGCCTCCTATCAGATGTAATAATGACCTCAAATATTATATAAACTCACTTTAGGTTGAGGGGTCATTTCCTCACTGTCAAAGGGGATGCAACTAAAGCTTTTTTGAGAACTGCTAATAAAGAATAGCATTAGCATAAAGGAGCTCTGGAGAGAAGGACAAATTGAAGATAAAGGACTATGTGGTAAAACTGAAGCTATCCCTTAGTTAGCTCTTAGACCCAGGAGTGTGCTCATTGGTTCTGAGAGGAAGGCCTGTACAGGCCCTGAAAGGGGACATACGGGCAAGGAATTTCAGGGTACTGAGAACCCATATTGTGGTCTAGAAGGGGCTGAACTTCAGGTGAGGATATCCTGGGGGACTCCTCATTCTGTGAAGAGAGGTTTGGCTAGAGGAAGACCACAGCTGGGCCTTCTAAAGTACAAAGCTTTGGGTGACTGGATCTAAGAGCTGTACTGCTAATTCTATTACTAGACTTTTAGGAGCTAATTATATTTAAACAACAAAATCCAGACAATTTTCTCAACCCTATACCCCTCAACAAAAACTTCCACAGATATTATTGTTATTCTTGGTAGCACACTTAGATTAGTATAGCTCAAAATATGGTCCACTGCTCATCTCCATCAGGATAACCAAGGATGATTATTAAAAATGCAGAATCCATTCTCAGATCTAAGGAATCAAAATCTGGAGAGCGAAACTTTTAAAAATTTGTTTATTATTTTTTTAAAGATTTTATTTGTGTATTTGCAGGAGACACAGACAGAGAGAGAGAGGCAGAGACATGGGCAGAGGGAGAAGCAGGCTCCCCACAAGGAGCCCCATTGGAGACTCGATCTCGTACCACGGGATCTTGCCCTGAGCGAAGGCAGATACTCAACCACTGAGTCACCCAGGAGTCCCAATTTATTATTTTTTTAGATAATCTCTACACTTGCTGTGGGGCTCAAACTCACAACTCTTAGATCAAGAGTTGTAGGCTCCATTAACTGAGCCAGCCAGGTGCCCTGGGAGTGAAACATTTTTTTTTTACAAGCATCTCAGGAAATCTTGATATCTCAGTTTGAGAATCACTGTGGTAGATTGTTCAAACCAAATGAGGCTGAGTCAGAAAGCAGTTGATTTACCTGAAATGGAAGTCTTATTCACAATTTAAATGCTTCTGAACAATGAACAACTGCCTGTGTGTATCTGACATACAGAAATGGATACAACCAAGTAGTACAACCAAGCTGTTCTGAGAAAAATCCACTACCTGATGGTTGAAACAAGGACCAGTCTGTTTAAATGCCTTTTCTTGAAACTTTCTCTTGGTATAGGGTAGGATCTAGGAATGTGTATGTTCAAAAGACCAGGGTAATTTTGATGCACATCCCAGAGTAAGGGCAACTACTTTAGGCAATGTTTTGTTTGGTTTGCTTTGTTTGGTATCTCCTTTGAATCAATTCCTGTCAGGATCAGGAATTTGACAAAAGCTACTGACTGTCTTTCTTGAAAAGTACATATATATATATACTTTAATATACCTTTCTGCAGCCCCTTGTCTTTTAAATTTTTGGTTAAAGAGCATTTTTATAAAACAACAACAAAACAGCAAAACTTTGTGAAATGCCAGTAACACACTCATATCATAAAAAAGATTTAAAAAGTATTATTTTTCTAGGTGAAACCAGACATAGGCTTTAAAGTCACTGAATGTGAATGAATACAAGTACTTTTGAGACTCATCAAGGAAACAGAGGAACCAGGACTCTCTGGAATTTTAGGCAGAGGGAATCTATTCTGGTGAATCTTGGGATTTTCCCAAAGGGTCTCGGCTAGATCACAGTCAACAGAACCCTATCCAAGCATTCAGAATTTTCTCCCAGCTTTTTAAAGTTCTCTAAACCTAAAGTTTGAGCAGGGAGTCAATTATTTTTTACAAAACCACCTAAGAGACGCTAGGGGGAAAAAGGCAACTAGGAGGAAACAGACTATTGGTGAAAAAGAAAACTCTTTAAAAATCATTTATTTCCTCTGAAGAAACTGCATCTGTGTTTAAAAAAAAAAAAAAATCCAGGCTACTCTAAAAAAGAGGTTTCAGACATAAATTTCTCTAACCTGACAGACATGAGCTTTGAGATTGAAAAAGCTTATCAAGTATCCATCACAATGGATAAAAGTAGACTTACACAATGGTACCTCAATGAAATTTCAGGATACTGGGAACAAGAAAAGATAAAGCATCTAGCCAAAAAACAAAAAGATGTTTTATATAAAAGATTAAGAATCACAAAGAGAGGGGATCCCTGGGTGGCTCAGTGGTTTGGCGCCTGCCTTTGGCCCAGGGCGTGATCCTGGAGTCCCAGGATCGAGTCCCGCATCGGGCTCCCTGCATGGAGCCTGCTTCTCCCTCCTCCTGTGTCTCTGCCTCTCTCTCTCTCTCATAAATAAATAAATAAATATTAAAAAAAAAGAATCACAAAGATATTAGACTTCTCAACTGTAAAGAGAGTATAGCAAGGCCTTCAAAATTCTGAGAAAAAATTTCCAACATATATGTAAAATATTCTAATTATCTTAAAAAATGTTTTAAATACAGGGAATAATTTAGTGGGTTCCTGTGTTGTCATCACCTAGCTATTTGGAAGCAAATGAAAAAGGATTTTTATTTTCATGTTTTTTTCTCCTGATCAGTATGATCACATTTATCTTCAATAGCTTTTATTCTGCCACCAGGAGTATTTGAGCATGCCTATTATATCTGGCCCTGGCCAGCATGACCGTTACATATTTTTCTCTATTATAATTCCCACTATTATGGTCACTTTGTTTCTTTGATTACTGCTGGGATGATTGAGAAATGCCTTCTAGTTCTGTAACATTTAAAAATACTTACTTTAGGTATTAAGCAGATTTGCCATTTTTCAAACATAAGCTAAAAGAGCCACAAACTACCAGAGATGATCTCAGGGACTATTCAAATCAGTAGGTCATTCTGGAGTCCTTACTTTTGGGAGAATGTCGGTGATGTTAATAGCACCCTCTGACTTCCTAATTCTCTAGAACAATAATTAATAGTGTTATGTATAAAACCTGAAATTCTTACTTTAAAATATGTAGATTCTTGGGCCCCTTCTCTCAGACACCTGGATTCAGCAAGTGGGACTCAGGAATCTGTATTTTAAACAAGTACTCCAGGTAATTCTGAACAGGATGATCTATAGATCACATTCTGAGAGACGCTGGTCTAAATGGATCATATTTAGGGATTTACTATATTATGATTTTTATAAGATTATTTATTTATTTATGATAGACACAGAGAGAGAGAGAGAGAGACAGAGAGAGAGGCAGAGACACAGGCAGAAGGAGAAGCAGGCTCCATGCCGGGAGCCCGACGTGGCACTTGATCCCGGGACTCCAGGATCGCGCCCTGGCCAAAGGCAAGCACCAAACCGCTGAGCCACCCAGGGATCCCCTATTAGGATTATGTTAAGAAAATTTGGTAAGGATAAATAAATTTGAACTTAAGATGTTCTTTTTTTTTTTTTTAAGATTTTGTTTATTTATTCACGAGACACACACAAACACACACACACACACACACAGAGAGAGAGAGAGGCAGAGACACAGGCAGAGGGAGAAGCAGGCTCCATTCAGGAAGCCTGACGTTGGACTCGATCTCGAGTCTCCAGGATCAGGCTGAAGGCAGTGCTAAACTGCTGAGCCAACTGGGCTGTCCCTAAGATGTTCTTTTTTTTTTTTTTTTTTTAATTTTTACTTATTTATGATAGTCACAGAGATAGAGGCAGAGACATAGGCAGAGGGAGAAGCAGGCTGCATGCACCGGGAGCCCGATGTGGGATTCAATACCGGGTCTCCAGGATCGCGCCCTGGGCCAAAGGCAGGCGCCAAACCGCTGCGCCACCCAGGGATCCCTAAGATGTTCTTTTTAATTTATCACTGCCATCATAACATTGGCCACTGTCATATTTTAAAAATACAATGGCCTGATGTACACAACCAACTGGGGGGGGGGGAGCAAATAAAAATGCAAAGAGCTATGAAGCTAATAAATATTTTAATATATGATACCTTCACCATCTAGTTTCAAATCTAGTTCCCATGGGATTCATTACTGAGGAACATCATCCAGTTTTAGACATCTCAACATCTCAGTTTATATCCAAGTGAGTGAACACGTGTTCAGAGTCAGAGCCTTCTTTTCTCCTCCTATCAAATGTCTGTCAGCTTTCAAGTTCAAAGTTTATTCTAGGAATCAGCTTCATTCATATCCAGGTGACAGATTATGCCTTTTAAAGCATAACATGTCTAACGTTAGGAGTATAGTTCTAGCTTTACAGCTCTTGATTGAAAAACTATTTCTTTTCTTTTTTTTTTTTTAAGACTTATTTATTTTATGGAGGGGAAGGGCAGAGGGAGAGAGAAACTCAGACTCTGCACTGAACCCAATGTGGGGTCAATCTCAAAACCCTGAGATTAGGACCCAACCAGAACCAAGAGCCAGTTCTTTAGCCAACTGCACCACCCAGGTGCCGATAAGTAGCCTGATACTAAAAAGCATATTCTATATGGTTCCATTGCAATAGTTAAAAAAAAAAAAAGTTCAAAAACAAGCAAAAAAAAAAAAAAAAGAGAAAAAGAAAAATTTGAAGTTTAGTGACAGAAACACAAAGTTCATTAGATTTATTCTCCCTGCATTTGTAAATGTTTGAAAATTTCCATAATAAAAAACATGCACATTAAAAAATAAGGTTATCAATGAAACCTCTCAAAAATGCTTCCAAATTCATTTGTATCTGATCATTTTGATAAGCAGTTACACTCACAAAAGTCTCAATGAATCCAATACAAAACAAAACAGAAAAAACTGCTTCCTTTACATTTAAAAGTATTTTTTTGTTTTCTGGTATTATTTTGGTATTAGTTTAAAATATTAGCACTTTAATCATTTTAAAACATATTTAATACATTAACAGGCATAAATATTTTCATAAACTTTAATACTCTATTGATTGACACATATTTGAATATATTATTTACAGATAAGGTTTTTTCCAAGTTATAATGAATATTTAAAATCAGCACTGGATGGTTGCTGTACATATATTCTAGCTCCTCTGTTAGCCTCTGATGATGGAAACTGTTTCTAAATCATTTTTGTATCCTAGAAACTCAGCATTCTGACTTGACAAGAGTGGACACATAAGAAATATTGATGAACTACATTGAAAAGATAACAAGATTCTTGAGAAAACCCCCAGGTACTAATTATTCATCCTATCTTTTTTGAATGAGAATATTAAGAAGAAGACAAAGGGGAGTGCTAATATACAAGACCCCAATAATGTACTGTTTCTTACCTGATATGGACTGCTTCATCATGTTATGCATAAAGAGAGTAAAAAAATAAAAACATGTAGAATTTGTTTAAATAATACTTCAGATATTCTGACATATTCATTACAACTTTAAAGGCTAACAAAATCTTAACCTCTCACTAGCTTCAAAGAGATTGGATTTTAAGATTTCCCTGCATGCATTCAACAATACAACCCAAAGAGAGTATTTAGTAAGTAGAAAAAGAAAGTGTTAAGATATTATACCATCTTCTAAAAAATATAGCACAAGAGGCAGTATAGCTAATAAGAAAACAGGAAACTGTCATGTTCATAGTCTGATGAACGTAGGTTTTGACAGGAAACAGCAGAGTTTCTAACTGCATGATAGTAAAAATTCAAACACTTAAAAATGAATATTAAAAACTATTATATTTATTTCACATAAAGATTATCAGTAAAAATTGAAAGCAGGGACACAAACCAGCAGGAATGAATATTCTGAAGGCCCAAAGGACTCACAATCATTAAAGATACACAAGTATTTAAAAAATTTCTTATTAGTCTACTTCATTAACTAAATCTCTACATGTTAAGATAGAAGTTTCTTTTGTAAAACAGAGAAATGTCATAGCTTTAGATACTTGTAGGCTTTAAATATAACTTCCTAATAAATAATAGAGAAATCTGTGCTGAGAAATTTGATCATCTGGGCTATGCCCAGGTGAATAGAGTACACATGTTCTCTCTGTGTTTGCTCTCTTTCAGTAATTACAGAACATTGGTAACTTGAAAAGTTTTGAGCTGATTTTTAGAGTTGATTTTAAAGAGACACAACAGGTTATCCTTCCTCAATTTTAATGTGTAGGGGTAATAGAATTAATAATAAACCCTTATATTTATATGAGGTTTTACAGTTAAAAGTGCTCCCATGCATATTATTTCAAGTTAAAAAAAATTTCCCCTGTGTGTGACTGGAGGCTGAATTGTACAGAAAGCTACCACTTTCTGAGATTCAAAAGAATTAAGAAGGGCTGCACTGAATATTCTGAAAGACAATCAGTCCACAACAAAGTGGAAAAAAGTCATCCACACACCAAAAAAACCCCTAACCAAATGAACTTTGATCACTACTAGACAGGGTTTAAACCATTTAAGTGAGTCATGTGATAACCAAGTGAACTGCAAAACAGATGCAGTAAGTTTCCAAGACTGAGTCATATCAGATTATAAAAGCTCCTATTTGTACATTTGGGTTTATATAATCAATCTTTGTAAAACACCGAACTATCACTGTTAAAGCTAAATGTAACATTTCTGTATGTAGAAGTTCTAAAATTTTAAATAACTATACGTTATACTTTATATGAGAAGATGGACATAAAGTTCAACAATCACAAAGATTTGAATTTCTAAGTTCTAGAGGCTTTGTTCTTTTCCTTCAAAGAGTAATTAGTAATTTTGTTGAAATCCTTAATACTTTTAATAGTTTTTCTCAGTTTTCAAAATGTAAAAGGGAAATGGTGTGCTAAATTAATTCTCAATTATCAGCTTCTTCCAAAAATGAATTGTACGCATGACAAAGATTAAAACTAGCCATAAGCACACAAACCAAAAGATTTCCAGTGAATCAGAACAGGAAACCAATAAAAGCAATCAATTGGAGGTCATGACTTCTTGATCAGTGTATTACATAGACAAGAGTAAAAATTCAGACCTACAGTCCTTAAAAGTAGATTAACTTGAAAAATGCAAGAATTTTTTTGAAACAATACAAAACAATGTTGAAAATGGTTTTGGCTTTAAGCTAAGTAATCATTTTTAAAAACAAGATAAAACACTTAAAATTTAAAAAGCATACAGATTCTGTGTTAAATGTATAAAATGCAATAGTTAAAAGCCCATGCTTTTAGAAGCAAAGAAAAAATATGTATACACGACAATAAGTGAAAAAGGTGGAAAGGAAAGAAAGTCTGGCACTGAAGAAATTTGTTACTAGAGAAGGAGAGAGAGAGAAGAACGAAGTCATTTACAAAGAACTTAGTCTTTCTCTAGTGTATGCTTAGATTTACCCAGTATACTACGGCAAACAAAATGAAACTGCATTGTACTCTTCCTGGCAGCTGACACATCTTGATAAAATTGAAACCATTAACATTATTTAGAAGGTACTCTAATGTCAATGGTGATGAGGTTAGGAATATATGAGCTTCTATGTAAATTTATGACCAATTACAGGAAATAAATCACTTCACACTTGTTTCACTCTGAACTTTTAAAGCTACATCAAAGTACATTTCATTTGATTTAACCTTTAGCTGAAGTACTGAAAAAATTCAAATGTTTAGCAAAACATCCTCATCGAAACGAAGTACTTCTTTTCTATCTAGATTGAACAATCTCTAAAGCTAAATCATAGGTCTTATCAGTCTAATTACTTACCCCCAAAAAAATTTTTTTAAAGATTTTATTTATTTATTCATGAGAGAGAGAGAGAGAGCCAGAGACACAGGCAGAGGGAGAAGCAGGCTCCATGCAGGGAGTCCGATGTGGAACTCAATCCCAGGACTCCAGGATCATGCCCTGGGCCAAAGGCAGGTGTTAAACCGCTGAGCCACCCAGGGATCCCCATACTTACCCAAAATTTAAATCATTTATCTGATAAAGGGCTTATATCTAAAATACATAAAGAACTCTTACAACTCAATTATAAAAAGACAACCCAATTATGAAATGGGCAAAGGATCTGACTAAATAGTTCTCTAAAGAAGATATAATAAGCCTATCACAAGATGCCCAATATCATCAGCCACCAGGAAAACACAAATCAAAACCAAAATGAGATGACATTCATAGTTACTAGGATGACTATAACAAAAAAGAGAGATAATATCAAGTACTGGCAAGCATGTGGAGAAATTGGAACCCTCATACACAGCTGGTGGAAATGTGAAATGGTACAGCTGCTTTGGGAAACAACTGCAGTTCTTCAAATGGTTAAACATTGAGTGACAACATGACCCAGCAATTCCACTAGTAAGTAATATTCAACACAAATGAAAACACATGGTCACAATGAAATATGTACACTCACATCAGCATTATTTATAACAACCAAAAGGTGAAAACAACCCAAATGTTCATCAATCAATAAATGGATAAATAGGATGTGGTATATACCCTTTTGATGGAATATTATCAGGCAATAAAAAGGAATGAAGTACTGATACATGCTACAACATGAATGAACCTTGAAAACACTACGCTAATGAAAACCCAAAGATGACCACACATTGTATAATCCCATTTACATGAACCAGAATAGGGAAATCTACAAAGGCAAAAAGAAGAGTAGTAGTTCCTAGAGCTGGGGGAAGGGAGCTTGGGGGAAATGAGGAATGACTGCTGATGGAAACAGTATTAATTTTTGGAGTGATAAAAACATTCTAAAATTGTGGTAATACTACACAACTCTATGAAGATACTAAAAATGACTAAAATGTACACTTAAAATGGGTGAACTGTACTATGTGAATTATACCTCAAATAAACCTGTTTTAAATATATATGTATGTATTAAAATATATATTAAAAAATCAGATCACCATATTGTGTGTGTGTTTCCTTTTTTTAAAATTTTATTTTATTTATTTATTCATGAGAGACACAGATAGAGAGACAGGCAGAGACACAGACAGAGGAGAAGCAGGCTCCATGCAAGGAGCCTGATGTGGGACTCGATCCCAGGTCTCCAGGTCTCCAGAATCAGGCCCGGGTCAAAGGCAGGTGCCAAACCACTGAGCCACCCGGGGGATCCCCTGTGTGTATGTTTCCAATGGAGATACTGCCACACTGAAAATGAGTAATTTTCTCTTTAGGAAATATAGAAAATTTAATTGATTAAAAAATTCATCAACAGTTTTAGTCTTCAACGTCCAATTTTTTCCTCAACAGAAAGAAGTGCTGGCTATTTTCTACAGCTTTATCTTAATAGGTACAAAATATGTGCAGTAAAAAGTTTAATACTTTAGACAGAAGTATTAAGTAAAAGGAGATGAATGCATTTGTAGCTTTTGCTTTTTTCCAGAAACTAAAATTAACTCCTGATGGAAAAATTATTTTAAAAACACATAATATACACATATAGCTACAGACCTACAGTATTTTGTCACTGGACACAAAATGAATTTTCACACAGAAAAGGTTAGTAGCCCTCTCTTCCTCATTCTGAGGTGCTCATAAGCTGCTAAGTTAAGATTGGGCACTTGCAAACCACATGACCTCATGAATGCTATCTTATCATATCACAGGTTCCTCAGACTGACCACAACAACTTAAATCAGACAGGCAGCAAAATAGTGCTAAGTCTTTGACACATATTATTGGTATGACATTTTTAGCTGTCCAGTTCGTGGGGGAGTGAAAATCTGATTATCTCAAGTCCAACTGCATCTGTGAGATAGGGTCCATGGAAAGCACATGATTTACTGCACTAAAGACTTCCAACCACATTTAAATTTTTAGTTTTTCTAAATCTGAGGGAGCTAGCTCATCTTTTATCAATTCTCCTTTAGTTGACATTTAGTAAGTTTGCAGAACACCACATTTACAAATGTGCCTAGTTTGAAAAACTGTCAATACTATGTTACTGTTTCTTTTGAAAAACAGCATTTTAAAACTGAAATACTTGATGCAAAAGAAAATAAGGTTTTAAAAAAGACTGGTTATATTTCAAAATCTTGGCATAGCTAAAGAAACTAGACTTTTAGATTTAAGAATATCCAGCAATAAAAAACAAGTGTGAAGTATTGGGTAGCTTGGATAATAGGAAGAGAACATCGAAATTAAACTGAAAAGATTCAAACTGGCTCTCAAATGCACTGTGTGGACCAAGGGCTTAAAGAGAATATAATTCAAAACATAATCAAGGAAGAACATTCTAATTTATGAATTTCCCTCTTGTCTGATTAAGAAAGCTTTACTCTCAGCCCTCATATCAATCTCTCTAAATTCTATTTTCAGGACCACACACTAAAAACAAACTGATCGGGCTAAGTCTCCAGTTTCAGAAATGCTCCTCTCTACTTATTTCCCTGCTACTTTTTTTTTTTTAATTTTTTTAATTTTTATTTATTTATGATAGTCACAGAGAGATAGAGAAAGAGGCAGAGACACAGGCAGAGGGAGAAGCAGGCTCCATGCACCGGGAGCCCGACGTGGGATTCGATCCTGGGTCTCCAGGATCGCGCCCTGGGCCAAAGGCAGGCGCCAAACCGCTGCGCCACCCAGGGATCCCCCCTGCTACTTTTTTTTAAAATAAAGATTTTATTTATTCATGAAAGACAGACAGAGAGAGAGAGAGGCAGAGACACAGGCAGAGGGAGAAGCAGGTTCCATTCAGGGAGCCTGATATGGGACTTGATCCCGGAACTCCAGGATTATGCCCTGGGCTGAAGGCAGACGCTCAACTGCTGAGCCACCCAGGTGTCCCTCCTTGCTACTTTTATAGCTGTTCCTTCTGTCTCCTTTCTGAGCTCTTTATTTGCCTCCAAACCTTTGCATATGATGGCCTCTCTGCCTAAATACTCTTCTACTCTCTTTTTCTTGGCTATTTTCTCCTCCTCCTCCAACACAGTGTAGGTAGCCCCACACCCAGAGATTTTTGGATACATTTCTAGGCCATGTTGCCACATGGTTCTAGCACAGCATTGCCCATACATACTGTTCTCCCTACCAGTCCGAATTCCTTCACAATTCGGACAATGACTTTTATATACCAAGCACAGGACTGGGATGGAAAGCACTTTAGCTAATTTAGCATGACTGCTTTAGGATGCAGTAAATGAAGCAAGGCCTGAGGCATGCTTTAAATATATATGTATGTATTAAAATATATATTAAAAAATCAGATCACCATATTGTGTTTCCTTTTTTATTTTATTTATTTATTCATGAGAGACACAGATAGAGAGACTGAATACTCACTGACCGACTGAATTTATGAAGTAAATTGGCATCCTAAGGTTACACAGTTAACCAGTGGTAGAACTACGCCTACAATCCAGGTCTCCTGACTCTATGTCCACTGTTCCACAAATGATACTTTTCTCAACCACGTGTAGTAAATTCTTTTTGGAGAACAAAGACACAAAATTCAGCAACAAAACTAAACTTAATCAATTTAAAAACAAAAAATCCAGAACTGTCATTAAGAACTTGATAAATTGCACATGTACCTATAAATTTTCTCCTCTTCTCGCTTTTATGGATGTGTTTAGAAATATCGGTATGATAATGAAAGGTGAAAGTAAGAGTCAGATGAAGAGTAGGGATAATTAGTTTTGTTTTTTTAAAGTAGTCTCCCTGCCCGGTGTGGAGCCCAACAAAGGGCCTGAACTCACGAGCCGGAAATCAAGACCTAAGCTCAGATCAAGAGTCAGATGCTTAAAAGAAAAAAAAAAAGAAGAGTCAGATGCTTAACTGACAGAGCTAACCCAGAAGCCTCAGGATAATTAGCTTTTGAATAAATGAAAATTTTTATTTTTTTTCTATTTTTTTGGAGTTTGATTTGCCAACATACAGTATAACTAAAGGAAAAATTTTAAAAATGAATCTCAAGTCTTGAAACCTGAGTATATGAGTAAGTTCACTAGACTTTAAAACTGTAGCTCATTTGGTTACCCAAATCAGGCTGAATGAAATCGTTAAGCATGAGGTGCCTGGGTAGATCAGTGGTTAAGCATCTGCTTTTGGCTCTGGTTGTCATCCTGGGGTACTGAGATCGAGTCCCGCACTGGGCTCCCTGCAGGGAGCCTGCTTCTCCCTCTTCCTCTGTCTCTGCCTCTCTCTGTCTCTCTCATGAATAAATAAATCTTAAAAAAAAAATCTTCAAAGATATCCTATTAGTTTCACTTAAATGTTAACAATACATCTAATACTGTAATCACGTTAAAATCTTTATACATTAGTGAAATAGTTTAAAAGAAATTATATGGTTTATTTGTGTGTGGTGTAAGTCAACTGTTAACCATGTAATTCATTGCAGAGGAGAGAGAAAATCTTAAGTAGGATCCACACCCAATGTGGAGCCCAATGGGGCTAGATCTCATGACCCGAGCTGAAATCAAGAGCTGGAGGCTTAACTGATTGAGCCACCCAGGTGCCCTTGAAATAGTTTGGATTTATATCTTATTTTTCCCATGTCTAAGATTTAAGAATATGCTATTAGATGATGTTTTCATGGGAATGCTCCTATCCTTACTGAATGAAATCTATTTAAGAACACATATTTTCGGGGATCCCTGGGGGGCTCAGCAGTTTAGCGCCTGCCTTTGGCCCAGGGGGACCTGGATCAAGTCCCACATCGGGCTCCCTGCATGGAGCCTGCTTCTCCCTCTGCCTGTGTCTCTGCCTTTCTCTCTCTCTCTCTCTCTGTGTCTCTCATGAATAAATAAAATCTTAAAAAAAAAAAAAGAACACACATTTTCATTAGCAAATTTAAACATCTTTTTTTTTTAACCTATAGTAGGAATAGAATACATAGAGGCATATAATTGGGTTGAACACTGCCCCCTTTTATGAATATAGCATAAAACTGGAAAGTGGTTAAAAGTCTTGAATAAAAAGTCAGATTTCCTGTGTGGGATTATTATAGTTTTCCTCTGTGTTATATATTCTTTTTGGAGACAAAGAATGAATGGGAAGATATATAGCCTTGGAGATTTAAAAAAATTAATCTAGAAACAATTGTTGGAAGTTTGGTCACAAGTTAAATAACAAACTCTTGCAACAGAATGTATTGAAGAGCTGTGCTAATTTATGTCCTTGAGTAAGCTTGTATTTCTTAAATAATAGGTATATATGAAATTGGGTTAGCTATTTTTATCTAGTTCTATGTTTCTGGGAACGTCAAATTTGGCTAGAAAATCCAAGTTGCCTCTGTTTTTCAGAAAAATCATCTAACATATAAAAGTTAAGATTTTAGTAGCATCTACTGGAAACTGAAACAAAATCTGAAGGGTCAAGTCATACCAATTCCCCAGTTTCAGATGGAAGAGAAATCCAGAATCTGATACTGGAAGAATAAAGAATACTAGGTGATAGTAGAGTTCTATTAACTAGACATTAGGTTTCCATCTGAGAGAAGTAATTTATTTTAATTTAATTAAACACTTATGGGACTCCTTCTACATCTAACTAACATGTGACAATTACATGGGTCGGCAGGATTGTGGTAGGGCAGTGGGATGTAGTAGACCAGAAGTCAGAATGCCTGGGCAGTAGTTCCGTCTTTGCCACCAACTAGCTGTGTAACTTTGGGTAAGTCCCTTAACTCTTATGCCCTCAGCTTCCTCATTTATCAAGTGAAAAACTAGATAAACTTTGGGAACATGTCGGCTTAAAAAAAATATGAATCTGAAATCTCAGCTTTAAGTCTTCTACATAGTGATATTACTGCAGGCATAAAATACTGTACACTATTCAGTATTTTTTTTATCTTATGACTTCAAATAAGATAAACCAATTATCCAAGATTAAAAGTAAGATATAAGAGGAATACGAATAATAACACTAAAGGTCATTAAGAATGAATTTTTATTCTATAAATGGAGGTTGTAAGATTTAAAAACAGTGCTAAATGTTTAATTCAAAGAGCCTTAAAGCAATTTTCATAGAAGTACAAATATAATCTTTCATTATCTATATGAGACTTTTTGGCAGCAGAGAAAATTTTCCTGTAGTGAGACTTGTGTGAACTTCTGCATGATACTTTACACTGCTTTAACTAGAGAAAAAGCAAATTTAAAGGAATTTGTTCTTTTATTAAGAAGTTGCAACACTGGGAAACTGGGTACTTTTTATTGTAACAACAGGCACGAATACTTATAACTCCTTGTATTGAAATAAAAAAAAAAAAATAATTCTAGGGCAGCCTGGCTCAGCAGTTTAGTGCTGCCTTTGGCCCAGGGTGTGATCCTGGAGATCCAGGATCGAGTCCCACTTTGGGCTCCCTGCATCGAGCCTGCTTCTCCCTCTGCCTGTGTCTTTGCCTCTCTCTCTCTCTCTCTGTGTCTCTCATGAATAAACAAATAAAATCTTAAAAGTAATAATAATAATTCTAAAGTTAAGATTCAATTATCAGCAGACACCAATACAAAAGAAAACACTACTTTTGTTTTTTATTTCTGCCTCCACTCACTAATACCCTATTATGAATGCAGTTTGTAAAAGTGTCGATTCTATTTTAGGTTATCTTCTGTAAACTAGGTAATATAATACTTGGGGTTTTACAAGATTTTCAAGGAAATAAAGACTAGTACAGACAATCAATATAGAATAAGCATACAGTTAAAAAACCAAAAAATATTATTTATTGTTTGAAATAAAGAGAAAAGAATAGCTGCCAATAACTAGAGCCAAATCACTAAGCTCTTTTCTACTTTTAATATTCTAGTTTTGATGCCTAGATGAAGATCAATGTCAAATGAGTCTTTAAGCTTCTTTTAAAAAATTCAAGTTCGGACAGTCCCGGTGGCTTAGCAGTTTAGTGCCGCCTTCGGCCCAGGGCGTGATCCTGGGGACCCAGGATCAAGTCCCACATCAGGCTCCTGGGACGAAGCCCGCTTCTCCCTCTGCCTGTGTCTCTGCCCCCCCACCCCATGTCTCTAATACATAAAAAAAATCTTAAAAAAAAAATTCAAGTTCAACTGATTTTATTAACTATGTTTAAACTGGAGAATACAGAGCAAAGAAAAGATTCACAGTTTTATAAAGGGCAGTCTGTCATTTGATTCCGAAAGTTCCTCATTTCAAAAATTCTAGTTTAATAACAAATGAGTATACATATTAAACATATTAATAATGGTTAGGATATTCAAAATGACTTTTTGGTAGATATTTAACTAAATCTATAGCTCAAGCATACATAAACAGTTATCAGAATTTTAAAAAGAATACTCATGTATAAACATTTTCTAAGTCAAACTTCAAAATGGGTTTTTTTAGATTTTGTTTTATTTACTCAAAATTTTAATTTTGTACTTGGCTTGTAGAAATAACAGAAGATTCTTATAACACAGGATAACTTAAAAAACTGTCTCCTCAAGAGAGAAGACAGGATGACAGAAGACCCTTGGGTACTGGGAACCAGCACAAAGGCTCTCCTTAAAATGAAAGTTGGCTTTACCTACCTGGGTTGTATATTATTTATAGCATCCTATAATAGTGTTTTATATTGTTTTGGGTTTTGGCCAGCTTTGTCCTGAAATAGCTGACATTTCTGTTAGTTTTTCAGGAAGGGGGTCTCAGTGCTTGTTCAATGAAAGACAATTCCTCCTGTCAAGTTCTTTTATAAATTATCTATCATTCTCTGATAAATGGTAAAAAAAAAAAAAAAAAAAAGTGCTGAAGATAACTTTCTTAATACATTCTTCCTTGAAGAAGACCAGGGAGGTTTAGAATCAAATTAAAATAACTATGTTGAAATGCTCCCTTCTTGATAGTCTCCTTTCTGGGGCTCCTTATCCAGAGCTGCCAGTTTCCCTCCACGAGTAGTTTTGATCTCCTTTATCTCTTGATCTTATAGGTCGAGAGTGCCATACACTTGCTCCTAGAACCTCATCCCTTTATCTATGAATAACATTTATATGCCAATAACTACTATACCTATTTTTAGCCCCAACATCTTTTTTAGAACCTCATACACCTTATATTTTCATTTTAATGTTTAATAGGAATCTCAATCTTAATATAAACAAAACAGAGCTCTTGATATTCTACTCCTTCCCAACCTCAGTAAATGGCACCAACCAATCACTCCGATGTCAAGCCAAAAATCTCTGGAGTCACTATTTTATCTTATGTCCCTCATATAATCCATCAGCAAGTTCTCAATCTCTAAAACGTATCTTTAATATATTCGTGTGGCCAACATTTTCACTTTTCTCATCCTTCTAAGTCACCTTTGCTCTTACCTAGACTATTTTAATAGCCTTCATTTCCCCATTTCTATTCTTGCTCTCCTACAATCAATTCACCATATAGTCAAAAATTCTAGTTTAATAACAAATGAGTATACATATTAAACATATTAATAATGGTTAGGATATTCAAAATGACTTTTTGGTAGATATTTAACTAAATCTATAGCTCAAGCATACATAAACAGTTATCAGAATTTTAAAAAGAATACTCATGTATAAACATTTTCTAAGTCAAACTTCAAAATGGGTTTTTTTAGATTTTGTTTTATTTACTCAAAATTTTAATTTTGTACTTGGCTTGTAGAAATAACAGAAGATTCTTATAACACAGGATAACTTAAAAAACTGTCTCCTCAAGAGAGAAGACAGGATGACAGAAGACCCTTGGGTACTGGGAACCAGCACAAAGGCTCTCCTTAAAATGAAAGTTGGCTTTACCTACCTGGGTTGTATATTATTTATAGCATCCTATAATAGTGTTTTATATTGTTTTGGGTTTTGGCCAGCTTTGTCCTGAAATAGCTGACATTTCTGTTAGTTTTTCAGGAAGGGGGTCTCAGTGCTTGTTCAATGAAAGACAATTCCTCCTGTCAAGTTCTTTTATAAATTATCTATCATTCTCTGATAAATGGTAAAAAAAAAAAAAAAAAAAAGTGCTGAAGATAACTTTCTTAATACATTCTTCCTTGAAGAAGACCAGGGAGGTTTAGAATCAAATTAAAATAACTATGTTGAAATGCTCCCTTCTTGATAGTCTCCTTTCTGGGGCTCCTTATCCAGAGCTGCCAGTTTCCCTCCACGAGTAGTTTTGATCTCCTTTATCTCTTGATCTTATAGGTCGAGAGTGCCATACACTTGCTCCTAGAACCTCATCCCTTTATCTATGAATAACATTTATATGCCAATAACTACTATACCTATTTTTAGCCCCAACATCTTTTTTAGAACCTCATACACCTTATATTTTCATTTTAATGTTTAATAGGAATCTCAATCTTAATATAAACAAAACAGAGCTCTTGATATTCTACTCCTTCCCAACCTCAGTAAATGGCACCAACCAATCACTCCGATGTCAAGCCAAAAATCTCTGGAGTCACTATTTTATCTTATGTCCCTCATATAATCCATCAGCAAGTTCTCAATCTCTAAAACGTATCTTTAATATATTCGTGTGGCCAACATTTTCACTTTTCTCATCCTTCTAAGTCACCTTTGCTCTTACCTAGACTATTTTAATAGCCTTCATTTCCCCATTTCTATTCTTGCTCTCCTACAATCAATTCACCATATAGAAGGTAGGGCAAATCAGATCACATCACTCTTTGCTTAAAACCATCCAAAGGCTTTCCAATGAACCAAGAATAAAACACAATCTATTTATTCTGGCTTATAAAGTACTATATAGGATTTGACCTCATCTATCTCTTTAACCTTATCTCACATTATTTTTTCCCCACCCTTCTCTATACTCTAGTCACATTAGTATGATTTCTCACAAAGTCCATTATGTTTTCTCCTAACTTCTTTGTGCTAGTTGTTTCTTCTGCCTGGAATGTTCGTTCTTTTCTTTTCTTTCTTTCTTTCTTTCTTTCTTTCTTTCTTTCTTTCTTTCTTCCTTCCTTCCTTCCTTCCTTCCTTCCTTCCTTCCTTCCTTCCTTTCTTTCTCTCTCTCTCTCTCTCTCTCTCTCTCTCTCTCTCTCTTTAAGATTTTATTTATTAATTCATGAGAGAGACACACACAGAAAGAGAGGGATGGGCAGAGACATAGGCAGAGAGAGAAGCAAGCTCCATGCAGGGAGTCTGATGTGGGACTCATCCTGGACCTCCGTATCACAGCCTGAGCCAAAGGCATATGGCTCAACCACTGAGCCACCCAGGCATCCCTGGAATGTTCTTTCCACTGATTTTTGCACATTAGGAAGCTTCTTCGCATTCCTATTAAAGCTTTTATGTTACCTTGTCAGCAAAGCTTTTTGAAATCATTTATTCATTAAATTTTTTTTCATGGAATATCTACTACATGGCAACATTGTTCTAGGTGCCAGGGGAAAAAAGTTACTCAAGTACACATTAAAACCATAATGAGAAACCTCTTCAAAGCCAGAGAATGATAGAAATTAGATAAAGACAATCAATTCTACATGTTGATGAGGATGTAGAACAATAAGAACTGTCTTCATGACTCATGGAGTGTAAAACGGCATAACCATTTGCAGTAGTGTTCTTAACAGACCAAACTCGAAATAATTCAAATGTTCACCAACAAAAAGATAAATAAATTGTAGTATACTTATACAAAGGAAAATTACACAGTGATGAGAATGAATAATCTGCAGCTACATTTTAAAATAACATAGTTAAATTTCACAATTTTAAGCAAAAGAAGACACAAAAGAATATATATTATAAGCAGCCATTTATATAAAATTCAAAAACTTAAGCTATCGTATTAACATTGAGATAATGGTTATCTTTGAAGAAGAGGGTGTGAATAGTGGTTTCAAGAGTGTATGAATGGGACTTTGAGTTTATTTCTTGGACATGGGTGGTAGTTACATGGGTGTGATCACTTTGTGATAATTTATTGAGCTGTAAACCTATCACCTGGGCACTTTCCTCCATGTTATAATTCTATCAAAAATCTTTCAAGGCTTTAAACTGTTCAATTTTTATGATTGTGAACCATTTTATTATAGAATGTTAAGGGTAATAGCTGGTCTATAATAGTTGGTCATACTAGAAGGTTTTGTTCATGAATAAGCAATGAAGAAACTGCTGTTTGGATTTACCATCAGGAACAGTTGCAGCTCTCTTAACCAACTGGTCTGTTTTCATTACACATTCACTCTGAAATGTTAAAAGTGACCAGGTTTCCCCTTTTTTTGTGTTGATTGCTGGAAACCCTAGAGCCAAGTTTGAGGCCCACTTTTAAGAAATATCTAGATACTCCTGTGGTATGCATTTTTGTAAGGGTCTTATTCATGGCTCCATATTATATTCCTACAGTTTTCTTTCCTTTTGTCTCACAAAAATAGAGTTTGCTATTCTGCATCTTTTACAAACTTGCTTCATTATGTCTAGAACAAGGCAAGGTATGTATTAATGAACAAAAATGCTCTAGAGGTTTTTTCTCTTTCTTTTTAAAAATATATAGTTTGTTTTGGTTTAACTTCATTTTAAATTTAATGCATTACAGTCAACTGAAAATCCTACTTGATTTAAGTTTCTGCTACTTACTGATTATATGACTGAAGACGTGTTATTTAGCCTCTCTGGGGCTATACAATAATTTTCACAGGATAATTGTGAAAATTAAAATAATCACCCAAAATACCTACACCCAGTGTAACAACTACCACTAGAAAAAAGCTTAATGAAAAAAGGGAAAACTTGCTCCATATTGAAAACTTACTAAACAAATATAACTAGAATTACTTTTGTGAGATTTTAAGGACATAAAGCATATTAGAACTATTATGACATTATAAAAATTCAGCAAAGCTGTTTAATAAAAAATATTTAATTTTTAGCATAAATAAACTATCTTTGGACTGGAATAAATAAACGTATTCCTGCAACATCCACCAGAACATATCACCATCAAGAGCAAGTGAAAACATAATCTACATCCAAAAAACGTTTTCAAATCAGCTATGTAGTATGCATTTTCCTATAAAATAATACTGTAAATAGCAGCAAGGCTTCAAAGGACCCAGAAAAGACTAGTCAGCTGGTAATTTGGCTAAACCACAGGATTATACCTACATAAGTCCTGAGTGTATTTCTTTTGGCTTCTAAGTGGGAGTAACTTTCTACCTTCTTCTAGCTCCATTTCCTGGCATTTAGAAAATATTCTTTGTCTTCAGTGGTCAGTAGCTGTAAGTAGACAGACCTACGTTGCAAAAGTACATGGCTTATTCATTCCTAGAACTTACAATTTTGTTTTTTGTACTGACTTATATGCTTGTGATGCCCAATCTTCGTGACAATTTTTTTCTCAATTTTCAAAGCCCAACCCAAGTGCTGTTACCATTTTATTCCATATGTTTCAAAAAATGCTATAATATATGGCGTTAAGTACATGAATGGGCTTGGAGTCATATAACCTGAATTACCTCTATCACTAACTAGCATATGACCATGGGGAGTTATTTAGTACCCCAGAACCTCAGTTTTATTAAATGTAAAACATGAATAATAACGATGCTACCTACTTCATAGGAATGTCATGAAGATTAAAAGAAACAATGTAAGTATAACATTTAGGACAGTGTCTGGCACAGAGCAACTATTAAATGAATGCTAACTACTATAATGCTATATTTTTCATTATATATTACAATCTATTTGTATACCTATCTCTGTTGTTAGGCTGTGAACCCGTTGAGGGATATGAGTTATATTTCAATCTTTAACTTCAGTTCTAAACTAAAGTGCCTAGTAGGGGCTGTCATGATAGATGGACAGGAGTTGTAAGAGGTGGGGAAGATGGAATAAGAAAAGTACTTGAACTAGGATGCATGTTCTTTTTTTTTGTATGCCATGAGGATAGGATGTAAAGATAGGGGAGGATTTAACCTAGGTTCTTGTCAGATCTGGGGCAGCAAGGGTTTCCACAGTGGCTTCTATGAGGGTCCTGGCAGGGTTTAAGAGGCTCCAAATTAAAATATTTTTATGTGAAGTAGGTAAGATTGAGAGCATAATTAGTTAGGTGATGATGATAGGAACTGCTGGAGTTGGGAGTCAGAGAAGGCACTCCGAGGGATCACAGTAAACTGCAGGAAGTGAAGATAAATCTCCATATGCAATGCTAACAGGGAGAGAGAGACTCCTGTGGCTAGGTCAACTGCAGAATTCACTCACTGAATGTATACAAAGTAATGTTTCTGGGAGGAACAACACAGTTAAAATACTGTCATTAGTTTCCACTCTAGATTTTTAAATATTGATGACATGTTTTCTAATATCATGTCTGTAACAGCACAGAAAAAAATAAACCAAACTTGATTCAATCCTGGTTCAACCATTTACTACTTGTATAACCCCAGTAAGTTACTTAATTATTGTGAGTCTTTTTATTCAACTGAGAATACTGCCATCATGTGGGATTATTATGAGGGTTAGTAACAACAAATATAAAGTGTCTGATACAATACTTGACCAATAGAGGGGTACTCAATAAACAGTAACTACTACTGTTATTTTATAGATCTGCAAAGTTTCTCTGAACATTTCCTTCAACATTTTGAGAAGTATAAAAATCAGCTAACAAAGTAACTGTTAACAGTCACATGTTCAAATATAACATGAATATTTTAAAGTTAATTTTTATGTTGAAAGGTAAAGATTCCGGCAGTCTGGGTGGCTCAGCGGTTTAGCGCCGCCTTCAGCCCACGGTGTGATCCTGGAGACCCAGGATCGAGTTCTGTGTCAGGCTCCCTACATGGAGCCTGCTTCTCCCTCTGCCTGTGTCTCTGCCTCTCTCTGTGTCTCATGAATAAATAAATAAAATCTTAAAAAAAAAAAAAAAAAAAGGTAAAGATTCTGGCAAATTATAGCACACAAGGCAAAAGTTAAGTTGTAGAGATCAGACTGACTTCGGTTATGGTTTTCCCCCCATTGTGAAGTGCTGTAGCACAAGAATGAAAATCACTAGAACAAAAAAGTGATACCTTTTTAACCCTCTTAAGAAACTGGCCCAGCCAAAGGAAATGTGTATAGTAGGTGTACTTATAACCTATTACATTGGTTTGAAATTTCACTTGTTTTCATTTATCCTTTCTTTAGTTGGAAAATTTTGAAACAGGTGAATGTATTAAAATCTGTTCAGAAAACAATGAAAAGGAACCTCTAACTGAAGACCGATAATGGTTTCATCTTATTTAGCAAATTTAATCTCTCCTGGCTTTGAAGATTCACCATAAGCTGGTTCTATGCAATCTACCCTTATTTACCACAACTTAATTTCATTAATTCTTAATCGAGTCTAATCTAATCGAGTCTAATCGAGTCTAAATCCTACACCCATGCTGGCTCACTCTCACCTCTGCACTCTTGTGTGGTCCCCAGCTGCACTGTACTCACCCTCTATAGGTTTTCTTACCGGGGCCTGCTTATGCCCAGGACCTGTGCACTTTGAATAGCACAATTAGCATCTCATCACAAACTGTTCTAGTTTTTAATTTACACAATCCAGCTCTTTAACAGTAGAAAATTCTACTCTATTAATTAATTTCCTTTCCATGTATGTTCAAAACAAAAGACTACCTTGCAGGCCATACATTAAAAAAATGACATTGAAGTGAGACCTCTCATGAACCATCTTCTGCCAGTCCTGAAGAGGAGATTATAATTTTTTTTAGTGAAGTTACATGATAGGCAAAGTTAGTATTTGTTGGCTGATTTTTAGACAAATCTTGGAAATAAAGTCAATCCTGTCAATTTTCTTAATTCAGCATCGTTAAAGCTTTCTAATCACTCTAAATCAAAATTATAAAAAATTCTAAAGGGAGAGACTGCTTTAGTCAAAATTTCCTTTGAGAAAAGCTTTTGAACACAAAGAATAATTCCTAGGGTTCTCAAAACAAGAAAAATTTCTACATCTTATTTGAAACTTGTTCTTTCACACATGGCTATTAGATCAGAATAGATTATAAAAACTGCACACAAATAAGTAAAAATTAAATATAATCCTGAATTCCTTAAATGTTATTATTGGTTGAAAATCACAGGAATGACTCCCAAAATTTAGGACAAGTTAAATTAAACCACATTTAAGATTTATCATTTTTGTTACTGTTTTGTTTCTTCATTCAGAATTTACTTAGATTGACTACCTCCAGGAGTTATTACCCAAAACACTCAGACTTTAACTGAAGGGTGTAATATCAGGAAAGAGTAATGTCCAAACTTTTCCTTTGAGGTTTCAATTAATTTAGTGGTCAAAATGAGTTTCTTTCTCAACAAATGAAGTTATGTTACCTGCTCAAATCTTATCATTGTGAATAAACCTTATTGTACAAATAATTTAAGATAAGAAATATGCTTTTGTATTCATGTTTAGATAAGTACTTACCATTAAAAAATAATAAGGGATGAGGAAATTGACCTAGAGCCCCATTAACAAAAAGTATCTAATCAAAACACATGAATTTAAATTACTTAGGAGAGTACTTAATAATACTATTTGAAAATTTCATGAGTCAAATCTCATAGATTCAAGGTAGTGCCAGTTTAAAAAGTACTTAGATACTAAGAAATCTGTTAACTGATATTAGGCAAGTATCCTTTTTTGCAATCTCAGTAATACCACCATGAAGGGAATAAGAAGACAAGAGTAAAAAGACTTCCCTCTATCCACAACGGTAAATAACACAAATCTAGGTATAAAGAAAGGTATAAAGAAAACTTTAACAAAAGTAACTTATGACACCTAGACAAACTATCAAAGGTTTACAGATCACAATTTAAAAAAATTGCCATGCCAATATTAATCATTTTAGATCATGATAAAAAGGCTTAAGGAAAATTATTCTCAATATTGTAAAAGAATAATTCTTATTAAAAAGACAATTTTCTAAAATATTATTATTTAATCATAATCAAGGATTCACAGAAAATATTTATCATGAAAGAGTCAGCCACAGCCAGTAATACAGTGTTGTTACAATACAGAGGAAGGAAGAAAGAAATATGTGAAGATCAAAATTTATCACTTACCTCATGATTCAGCTCTGCTATCTGATCTTTCAGTTCCCTAATATACTGGTTAGAATCAGACTTGTTAAGCTGTCCTTGAAGCTTTCCTTCTTCTTTCTGTTTTGTGACAATAGAACAAACCAAAAACAAGAGACAGCGTTCACAACATGTACTCAAATATTTGAAGATATAGGACAGCATAAAGGCATATCCTTTACCTGCTAAATTCTGAACTAATCTGGAAGGTATTCTCAAACTATGTCTGGAAGGTAATTTATAGTAAACTATACTGAATGTTTCTAAATAATGCTTAGTGGAAGTTGTTTACAACAAATACAACTTGTAAAATGTACCTTTTGAGAGACTCTTAGAAATCAACAATTGAATGGGTCTACCAGTGAAAAAATTACCCTAGAATTTCAAAGGCATTCTCCTAGTTACATTGGGCACAAATGATTTTCTATCTCTACTATAAGAGATTCAACTCTTAGTTGATAAGGTAGTGGGCCTCCCACAGCTACCCTGGGAATTAGCTTTTGTTTGGCGAACAGAGGAAAGAAAAAAAGAAAAGGTTCTGCAACCATTCTTAAAAGGAAAAGGATAGCTCTGAATCTCTTCTGTTTAATTAATTTAGGAAAGTATGCTGGGAGTCCTAGATATAGCTGATAAAAAGGTACTCCAATAATAACAAATAGATATAGAACCATACTGTGACCATTTTCCAGGGATACAGATCGGGGAGGAGAGAAGCTGCCTTTCTTTATCATCGGAAAACAAATGTGACTTTCAAGATATAGAGCTTATGAGAGGATGAAACTGAATTGTTTATGACATCTCTTGATTATTTTAAGTTGATGCTTAAAATGTGAAGAAGCTGTGATCCAGAAACATCTACTGAAATTACTAACTCCTGATAGCAGAAAAGTACTGGTTTACTTTTAATAGTCACAACCACTCAATTTCCTTCCAATGGAGACAACCACCATTGACATTTTTTTAGTGTAATCTTTTCATGATATTTTGTACATACGTAATCAAACACAATTATATACACACACATATTTTTACCTATACTACAGACACTCTAAACACTGTTCTACACTTGCTATTATTCTTAAAAATCCAACTTGCCCCAGGTCAGGCTCCCTGCTCAGCAGGGAGTCTGTCTCCTATTCTCTCTGCCCCTCCTACTCCACACAGGGTCTCTTGATTAAAAAAAAAATCTAAAAAACCCCAAACAAACCAACCTGAAGATCATTTAATATCACTACATACATATAGGTAAAAAAGAGCTACATTTTGATTGAAAGAGTTTTTAAGTCTCTGTAAAAGTTATCTTAGTGCTATCTGAATATAAGTTTTTTAAAAGTAAATTTTAAAATGTACTGTAGGTCCATAAAATTACCTCGAAAGTAAAGGTTGTACTGCAGAGCACTTTCCAATGTGGAGATCTCTATTGCAATCTTTCCATTCACAGTAAGAAGGGACCCTAGACATCACCTGGTTTGGTCCTCTGACTGTAGCTAAGTACATGCTCTACTTTCCTTCTTACATACCTTCTTCTAATATCCTTGGTAGAAAGAAGAACTAACTAGAATTGCTCCAGTAACAGAATGGGTGACTCCCCTATAAAATCAGGGTACCATTCCAAAAGAATTGCTCTTCTTCATTAACTGCCCTTCTTACCTTGATTGCATTCTTGTGTACCCTTAGTCTACCCTTTAAATCCTATCCAATTATACTTACAGGCCAACTCCTTTTTTTTCTCCTTCTGTTTTTGGCAATCTGCCTTAAAAATCTTTCACTAGAATATGGCCTGTTGAAGCAGTTTAGCTAATATTTGTATAGATATAAAGGAAAAACTATAGTTTCTATAGGCTTTAAGAGTCTCATGCTCTACCAAATGAGCTAGCCGGTGCTTCTACAGGCTTTAAAACTTTTCTTATATATTTGAACACATGAAAATCACATATTATCATCTAAGCAAAGAACTGTCTAATTTAGGGGTACCTGGCTGGCTCAGTCACTGGAGCATGTGGCTCTTGATCTTGGGGTTATGAGTTTGAGCCACATGCTGGGTGTGGATATTTCTTTTTTTTTTTTTTTTTTTTGGGTGTGGATATTTCTTAAAAATAAAATCTTATTTACAAAAAGGAACTAATTTAACAATTATATTCCAAATGCACTAGGCTTCTTAAACATATTAAACAGACACCTTATGATTTTTAGCCATAAGCCTATATTTAAGAAAAAAAATATTTTTTGAAAATTTAGAAACATTGGTTTAAGCCAAAGCAATCCTGATAAAGAAGAACATCTTTAAAAAAAAAAAATTTATTTATTTATTTATTTATGATAGAGAGAGAGAGAGAGAGAGAGAGAGAGGCAGATACACAGGCAGAGGGAGAAGCAGGCTCCATGCAGGGAGCCCGATGTGGGACTCGATCCCGGGTCTCCAGGATCACACCCCGGGCTAAAGGCAGGGGCCAAACCGCTGAGCCACCCAGGGACCCCAAGAACAAACATCTTATAATACCAGATTTCAAAATATACTACAAAGCTGCAGTAATCAAAACAGTATGGTACTGGCAAAAAATATATATAGACACATAGATCAATGGAGCCCCAGAAATAAACCCATGATTATATAGTCAATCGATGACAAAGGAAGCAAGTATATATATAATGAGGAAAAGACAGTCTCTTCAATAAATGGTGCTGGGAAAACTATATAGGTACAAAAAAAAAAAAAAAAGAAACTGAACCATTTTTCTTAC
This sequence comes from Vulpes lagopus, assembly GCF_018345385.1. Classification (NCBI taxonomy): domain Eukaryota; kingdom Metazoa; phylum Chordata; class Mammalia; order Carnivora; family Canidae; genus Vulpes; species Vulpes lagopus. The sequence continues at coordinate 145,397,794 of NC_054826.1, read as the reverse complement.
ACCATACACACACACACACACAAAACCTCAAAATGAATTAAAGACCTACATGGGACACATGAAACCATAAAAATCCTACAAGAGAGTGCAGACAGTAATTTCTCTGACATTGGCTATAGCAACATTTTTTTCCTACATGTTTCCTAAGACAAGGGAAACAAAAGCAAAAATAAACTACTGGACTACACCAAAATAGAAAGCTTTCTGCACAGCAAAGGAAATCATCAAGAAAAAGGCAATAAAACAAAAAGGCAATCTACTGAATGGGAGAAGATATATGCAAATGATACATCCAATAAGGAGTTCCTATCCCCAAACCCAAACAATCCAATTTAAAATGGGGAAAGGAGGGCACCCCCCATGACCCAGCGGTTTAGCGGAAAATGTAAATCAAAACCACATGAGTTATCACCTCACACCTGTCACAACAAATGGCTAGAATTAAAAAGAGAAGAAATAGGGCCGAGCAGTTTGGCGCGGCCTTCAACCCAGGATCGAGTTCCACGTCAGGCTCCCTACATGGAGCCTGCTTCTCCCTCTGCCTGTGTCTCTGCCTCTCTCTCTCTCTCTCGCTGTGTCTGTCATGAATAAATAAATAAAATTAAAAAAAATAAAAGATGTGAGAGCCCAAAATAAACACTTATATTTTTTTTTTTTAAAAGAAGAAGAAATAACAAGTGCTGACAAGATGTGGAGTATAAGGAATCCTCATGACCTACTGACAGAAATGTAAATTGATGCAACCACTCTGGAAAACAGTATGGAAGTTCCTCAAAAAATAAAAAATAGAATAACTGGATCATAGAATATGATCCAATGTTTCCACTATTGGGTATTAACCCAGAGAAAACAAAAACACAAATTTAAAAAGATATATGCACCCTTATGTTTATTGCAGCATTATCTGCAATAGCCAGTAAGGAAGCAACCTAAGTATCCATCAATAGACAAATACATAAGGAATTTGTGGTATGCATATTCAACAGAATATTGCATATCCATAAAAAGGATAAGACCATGCCATTTGAAACAATGTGGATGGACCTAGAGGGTATAATGTTAAGTGAAATAAGTCAGATTGAGAAAGACAACTACCATATGATTTCACTTATAAGTGGAATCTTAAAAGAAAAAAATTAATAAACACATAAAAAGCAGAATCAGACCTATAAATAGAACAAAGTAATGGTTGCTAGAGGGTAAGGGGATGTGGGTTTGGGCAAAATGAGTGAAGGGGAGTGTGAGATACAGGCTTCCAGTTATGGGAATAAAGGCACAGCATAAGGAATACAGTTGATGAAACTATAATAGCAACGTAATGGGACAGATGGTAGCTATATTGGTGGTGAACATAATGTATAAACTTGTCAAATCACTAAACTGTACACCTGAGACTAATATAACATTGTATGTCAATTATACTCAATTAAAAAAACCAAAACCAAAACAGCAGAGATACGACTCAGAGCCCCAATCAAATCATATATGAAGCTGTGTTTTTCTTTTATTCATATGTTCCACAATTTCCCTTGGTTCTAGACTTATTCCATCTCAGTTCTGTATATCCTCAAAGTAGGAGAAGATTATGTCAAGTAGAAGGGAAAAGTAGTGAGTGAATCAAGAGGGGAGAAAAGGAAGAATGTGGAAAAAAGAAAAAAATATATGGAGAAAGAATATTCACTGAAAATTAAATTAATTTTATAGAATGTATTTTCCAAATTCTATATATGGCATGAGAAATGGCAACTTCCAAAGGGGACTAATTTGATAAGAATCACTCCTTTGGTTATTATGCTGTCCTCTTTGATGGCTTTTAATTTTAGCCTAATTTTAGCATTGTGCCATATTAACTGTCTTGAAATAGTTGATCAAATGGAAAGTATAATTGCCTACTAGGAAGAAATCCTCATGGAAGAGATGGAAAGGCTAGATATCTGTGGTTTGGGATTAGATTTAGAAAAGTTTTCTTTAAATCTGGTCTCCAGTGAAAGCAAAGGTCTTGACAATTTTGAATATCCCAAAGTAAGAGTATCATGCAGGACAAAATAAAATTCTCAGGATGAATAAAATGACAATGTCCAAAGTAAGTACTAATGTTGTAAGAGAGAAGTTCAAGAATGCAAAATACTTTAGGTCTGAAAAGCTGTCAAATGACCAATAATCATAATTAATACCAATTCTTTCCTATAGGGAAACCTGCATGAAAGAAAAGTCTGGCATGTAAGATTAAATTTGGGATGCCTGGGTGGCTCAGTGGTTGAGCAGCTGCCGTTGGCTCAGGGTGTGATCCTAGAGTCCTGGGATCTAGTCTCAGGATGGAGTCCCACATCGGGCTTCCTGCATGGAGCCTGCTTCTCCCTCTGCCTCTGTCTCTGCCTCTCTCTCTCACATTCTGTGTGTCTCTCATGAATAAATAAAATCTTAAAAAAAAAAAAAAGAATGATTGAATTTGTTTTACAGAAAGTGACTGACTCCAAAGATATGTTTCTCCCAAAGGTAGGTCTTAGTAAGGTTCAGCCAAAAATTTTGCACCTTGATTTCTTTAGAGGAAAGGCAGTATTTAATAAAAAGCAGGGCAACTGGACATGCACATTCATAACAGAAGGAAACCATCCCAAATGTTGGGAAATATCAGGAAGGGAGACAGAACATAAAGACTCCTAACTCGGGGAAACGAACTAGGGGTGGTGGAAGGGGAGGAGGGCGGGTGTTGGAGGGGAATGGATGACGGGCACTGAGGTGGACACTTGACGGGATGAGCACTGGGTGTTTTTCTGTATGTTGGTAAATTGAACACCAATAAAAGTTAACTAAAAAAAAATAAAAATAAAAAAATAAAAAATAAAAAGCAGGGCAATTAAGAAATTTTACAATAAAGAAATTGAATGTTTTTTACTTAAGAAAAAAAAAAAAAGACTCCTGAATGATATTTGTGAAAAGTCAAAGAAGCCCTCTTATGGACTTTATGACTAAAAAAATCAAGTGTTCCTTGAATTTCAATTCAATGTAGAAAAAAGGCAGAATTTCAAAGAGAAAAATTTTATATATTTGATTAAATATAATTGTATATAATTGTTCTTTTAGATTTAAACATAACTATTTAAGCTTAATATTAGGTTTCTCTGGAAAGCTTTTAACATACATTCAAAAGTTTAGCAAAAAAATCTGATGCCGGGCAGCCCAGGTGGCTCAGTGGTTTAGTGCCGCCTTCGGCCCAGGGCGTGATCCTGGAGGCCTGGGATTTAGTCCCATGTCGGGCTCCCTGCATGGAGCCTGCTTCTCCCTCTGCCTGTGTCTCTGATGAACAAATAAATAAAATCTTAAAAAAAAAAAAAATCTGATACCCATCAAACCATTATTTCTGTAGGTACACACAAATACACACACACCCAAATAATAACTTGTAAGGCACACTGACTAAACTGAGGGCAAAGGAAGGGTAATTAAGCAGCTCTACACTCTAGCACTGACCCCATCCCTGCAGTTACCACATTTTAATAGCAAGCATGCCAGTATGAGAAGCACACTGGTTGAAAAGCTCTGCATAAGGTTCTGATTTAACAGTCTGCTGCAAGGGAATATGGCTGGTACTTCAAGAAGTGGAGTAAAGTGAGAGATGTCCTACATGCTAATTAATAAATTTAAAAATATAAGTAACATTTTCTCTAAAAGTCTGATTTTTATGCTCTGCAAATGGGCTCTCATTTAAATATGTTAATCGAAGCTCTTTAGGGTCTTCCTTAAAGGTAACTAAATACACATTTGCAATGCCAAAAAAAAAAAAAATCCAGTTAACTATTATAAAAAGTGGGTAACAATTTAATTTCACCTCTGAGTTTATTCAATTATCTAACGTTTAAGGGTTTTTTGCAAAAATTTTTAGTTTTCTATTTTCAATCATGTCCACATGGTTCTTTTCTGATAAGCAGGTGGGAAAATGTCAGCTATACTAATAAATTTACCACTAACCTGGATTTTCTTGACATTTTCTTTTGGCTCAGCTGATAGTAACAACAGATTGCCAGTTAAGTGGTTTCCTAAGCAAAACTAATTAGGCAAGTAACACACTTAAAGTAAGAGCTCCAATACATCAACAAGTTTGGTAATTCTATAATTTCACTGAACTGACCTTAAGTATATTAGCTTTGTCATGCAATAAAAGAGACTTTAGATTAAGAGAACATAAAGTGATATTTATAAAAGGCTTCAATTCACTTTCACTCTTGGATCTTTCAATAATTATTTTAGCAATTATCATCATGATGTCCATAATAATCTAATTCATATTAAAGCCTTAAGCTATAGTTCCATGTAGAAGTTTCTTAGTCAAAAGTTCATTAAAAATCTAAAGATAGGCATGTTTAAATGATTAGGGAGAGAGTATAACAACTTTAACTTACTCTGAAATGCATAAAAAAAATAAAAGATAGCTTGAATGGTGGATAGGTAAGTATCTAATAAAGCAACAGATAAAACAAATATATAAAAATATTAATTCCATATGGAGGTGGTGAATATTCCCTGTCCAACTCTTTCAACTTTTGTATGTTTGAAAATCTTCATAATAAAATACTGGAAGAAATCATCAATACAAAAAGAATACATGCCTCCCATCCCTCTAGAAAACAAGCACTTAGGCCATACTGTAGTTCATTTCCATATGTGGGAGGTATTTATCTCCCAAAGGTTATTTACTGGTTCTTCATTTATAATCTACCTGTTGCTCTAAAATTAGAACTTTCTCCATATTTTACTAGAAACTTAAGAAACTGAAAATATTAAATCATAAATTAGTACTTCATTAAAACAATGTAATTTTAGAGACCAAGCTGAGTTACAGTTTATCTCTATAGTATTTTAGAGTAGATTTTACAGTTGTTATATCAGGATCTATTTTCTCTCCTTCATTATGTAGTGGTCATAGGATAGGAATTATCCCCATCCTTAACCTCATAGGTAGGCCCTGATTGGTAGGGTTTAAACCAAACAGGATAGTCACATCTGTTTGTACTGTGTGTCTGGTTCAGGTCTTACTCAAATAGTGACTCTCAAAACTTTTACTGGAAATTATGGGTTATAGCTTCTTATTCTGGATATTATGATAAGTACGTATAAGGCTTATTTGTTAGCCATTTTAACACAATGAGAAAAGCCTTCTAAGGATAAAAAATGACAAGCAGAAGGGGGCTTGGCTAGCTCAGTCCAATAAGTGACTGACTCTTGATTCTGACTCAGGTCATGATCTTGGGGTCCTGAGACTGAGCCCTGCATCCAGCTCTGTGCTCAGCAGGGCATCTGGTTGAGGATTCTCTCTCCCTTCTCTGCCCCTCCTCCCACTCACACAATCTCTCCTAAAATGAATTAAAAAAAAAAAAAAGATAAGCAGAGCAAAGCCTTTAGAATCACGTCTAATGAAACATGTTGGAACCCAAATCAAACTTTTCCTGAAATATATCCTATTTCTGGACTTTTCAAATACATAAGCCAATAAATCTCCTTCATTATTTAAGCCATAAATACATCCAGAATAGAGTCTCCTATTATCTGCAATAAAAACATCCTAAGAGATATATTTTTTAAAGATTTTATTTATTCATGAGAAACACACAGAGAGAGGCAGAAACACAGGTAGGGGGAGAAGCAGGCTCCATGCAGGGAACCTGACATGGGACTCGATGCCGGGTCTCCAGATTCACACCCTGGGCTGAAGGCAGCGCTAAACCGCTGAGCCACCCGGGCTGCCCTAAGATAGTTTTTAAAATGTGACTAACTAAATGAATACAAATAAAATTTATAACATAAACAACAAGGTATACAAATATACTACAAACAACATAACCTAGGAAATGCTTAAAACAGTGATTCCCAAAGATGATAATGGTTAGGCGTTTTGTAAACACACAGATTAAGAGAATCTATTTCTGACCTAATGAATTCTAAACATCTGTGAATGGGGTTTGAAATTCTGTACACTTTGATAGTTATATAAGTGGTAGTTCTGATATAGCTATTGTGTAGATCTATACTTCAAACACACTGGCTGGGCAGCCCTGGTGGCTCAGTGGTTTGGCGCCGCCTTCAGCCCAGGGTATGATCCTGGAGACCCAGGATTGAGTCCCACATTGGGCTCCCTGCATGGAGCCTGCTTCTCCCTCTGCCTGTGTCCCTGTGTCTCTGTCTCTCTCTCTCATGAATAAATAAGTAAAATCTTAAAAAAAAAAAAAAAGATTATTAAAAAAGAAAAGAAAGAAACACACTGGCTTGTACCATCTTTGAAAATTTTGAATACAAATTCAAAATTTTATTTATATGCCAGTTTTGAAACATTTTCACCTTTTAAGATTCTCAAATATTTTACAAGTGTATGCTTATTATAGAATTTACTTACTCTACCTTTGTATATAAAAAAGAGGTAACTTGACTGGATGAGCACTGGGTGTTATTCTGTATGTTGGCAAATTGAACACCAATAAAAAATAAATTTATTATTTAAAAAAATTTTTAAAAAAGCACACAAAACAATCCCCCCATATAAATAGATAAATACATAAATACATAAATAAATACATAAATAAAAAGAGGTAAATATTTCTTTTAACTACCAGCACAAAGTTTGGTAAATGACCAAGACTAATAAACTTATTTACAAATAATCTCTACATTCCAAGAGTGAATGTATTTTAAAACAAAGGAAAACTGGTAAGGTTTCTTAAATTAATTTCTTTTAATTCTGCTATCAGTTTCACTTCATATTATTTCTATATTAGTTTCAGCTGGTCAGTTCCCTGTCTATAGAGGTTGGTTCAATTTTGAACTCAAATCCCTTTCTTGGTTAACTTAGCTCTCAAAGAGAAAATATTATTATTTTAAAGTTTAGTAATGTATGATGAGGAACTAAATAATGTTTAAGATCAGAAAAACAAACAAACAAAACAAAAAGATCAGAAAAACAGGGATCCCTGGGTGGCTCAACAGTTTGGCGCCTGCTTTTGGCCCAGGGTGCGGTCCTGGAGTTTCCGGGATCGAGTCCCATGTTGGGCTCCCTGCATGGAGCCTGCTTCTCCCTCTGCCTGTGTCTCTGCCTCTCTCTTTCTCTCTCTGTCTCTCATGAATAAATATTTTTTTAAAAAGATCAGAAAAACAACCCACATATATGTACACTATGACTGAACACTAAAATACTTGTTCATAAGAATGAAGGAAAACCAAAGATCTGAGGACTAGCAGAATAATTCTTTAAAAGCTTAAAAGTATTGGGGCACCTGGGTGGCTCAGTGGTTGAGCATCTGCCTTTGGCTCAGGTCGTGATCCTGGGGTCCCAGTGATGGAGTCCCATATTGGACTCCCTGTGGGGAGCCTGTTTTTCCCTCTGCCTATCTCTGTGTGTCTCTTGTGAATAAATAAAATCAAGAAAAAAAACTTAAAAATATCAATATCTGTGAGGGGATATGCCAATAAATAAGGGATCCAATCAGTTAAACTTTTTATCAGGTAACAGGTTGATACAGTCGAAAACTATGTTAATATAACCATAAATGTGTGTAAAGGAGCATTTTCCTAAGAGCATTGATTCTGGTGTTTCACTACTTGGACTGTTTTAATGACTTTAGGTATATACATTCATCTGTTTTATCCCTACAACCACTGGGAGCTGCAATCCAGGAAAAGATGAGGTAGAGATGGAATGTGCCCAAGATGTGTCACATATTCATTACGATTGATTGGAAAATCAGTAAATGCAATAGTCTACAGGAAAAAAATGATTATGTATTTGTGCAATGTGTATACAGTTACAGTAGAAAGTGGACTTTTTAAAAAAAGATTTTTATTTATTCATGAGAGACAGAGAGAGAGAAAGGCTGAGACAGAGGCAGAGGCAGAGGGAGAAGCAGGCTCCCCATAGGGAGCCCTATGTGGGGCTGGATCCCCAGACTCGGGATCACGCCCTAAGTCAAAGGAAGACGCTTAACTGCTGTGCCACCCAGGTGTCCCAGAAACTGTACATCCTAATCAGAGATTTCGTCACCTACATCTACTGTATTCCAACATGCTCTTTAAAAAGTTGAACAATTAAAACATGCTAGGGCACTGAGCTAGAAATGTGAAACGTTTTCTCTATAGATCTAATAAGCAGTATATTTTTTGTGTGTTACACTGTAGCAAAACTGAGGTGAATACAATGTTAACTTGCTTTGATTAAGTGTTTGGAAGAAAAAATGGGGTTTTAATAATATTAAAAAATATTGTGGAGGTGAGAGAAGAGGAGGCAGGGTCTCAGGTTTGTATAAACTCACAAAGCCTCAATTTTTAAGCGAAATTGTAATAGGCATGTCTAAGAGTCCATTCGTGCTTGTTTCTTTATCTATGTTTTTAATGCTGGTTATAACTTACCCTATCTTGCCACAGGAAGGACACTTCCTTAGAGACAGGAAGATAGCAGATTTTAAAAGCTGTGTTTCAAGCCATAGGCTTTTTAATACTCTGTGCAACCAGATAGTTTGCTTAGAAGTTTTTGGGTTTTCTTAGAGAATTTAACCAGTTAATACCCAGTTAATGTACTAGATGCATAGATGAGGTAGTAGAAAACAACACGTAAAAGCACCTAGTCTATTATTTATATCCTGTGAATTTTTCTTTTAGCTGTTCAGTTTTCAAAATTTTCTAAACTACAAGAGGAGCTGAAATAGTACAATACCCATATACTCTTTAGCTATATTTACCAATTACTATTTTGCCACATTGGCTTTCATTCTTTCTTTCTAAATGTAGAGATATCTTCTGAACCATTTGAATATAAATTGGAGATACGACATCTCACTACTATATATTTTAGCATGCATTTTCTAAGAATAAGGAACTGTCCCACATAACTAAATGCCATTATCACAGTTAAAGTAACAGTTTAATTCCACAGTATCACTGAATATGTAGCTCCTATTCAAATTCCCTTAAAAGGGCCCCAAATGGATTATTACTGTCCAGAATTAAACCAAGGTTTATGGTTAAATTTGGTTATTATATCTCTTTACCCTCTTTAAATCTATAATAGTTCCTCTGCTTTGTCATGACTTTGTCAATATTTTAAGAGTCCAAGTCTAGAGACTATATTATGCAAGCTGAAAGTTTCCCATTCCAACAAAACTCCAAGTATAGTACTGTTTTTAATCCTTTTTTCAACCAAATAGGCAGCAGGATAAAACTAATATAGTGTATATTTAATTGTTGGTTAAGGGAGGAAGCATAGAAGACAGGAGCACAAAAACTTAAATATGTGAAGCCAAAGACTAAGAAAATATATAGAAACAGCATAAGAAGACAGCATTTTATATATTATAGTGGTAAATATTTACTTATTTATATATATTTGATAAAAATGAGAAACATAATAAATATCGGTTATTTATTTATTTATTTATTTATTTCCTTAAGAGACTAACCTACATGTTTAACTCTTCAATCCCTTAGGAGATCCAAAGAACTCTCTCCATATGTCACATCACTTTAAACCCACACAAAAGCCTTTAGCCTTTCTGTCTCTGCAAAATTATTCTGTCATCAGTAGATGACTTTAAATTCTGGGAAAAGCACAGGGCTAGTCACAAAGAAATCACTAAAGAAGAAAGGATTTGTCATAAAAGGAAAGCATCAAACAGCCACTTATTAAGCTTCACTTTATTCAGTGTAACAGTGCTCACAGCTGGAAAACTCTGTAGCTGAAAAAAATGTGATTTATCTTCTGGATGGCTGGAACTGTCATACTTTAATATCCTCATATTCCATTCACAAAGGTTTATCACTCAGTGAAAGATTCATCTCTGCTTTTGTTTCTTGGCTTTGTATTTTGTTTTTGCTTTTAATACTACAAAGTTAAACACCAAATAGGTGCTCTTGTGAAGTATAAAGCAGCTTTTGTCTTGCTCTTTCACCTATGAGGAAAGGATATATGATATCTTGTTTACTAATGATAAACACTGTCATGCTAGGCTGAGTGAAGACCTGACAAGTCCTTTGGGAGTGCTGTCTTGGGATACTGAGACTTTTGAAGAATTAGTTTCCAAAAGCCTTTCCAAAACTAAGCAAGCATCACTTCATCTTGTCATTCTACTACTCAGCACTGTTATTTCTTGAGATCCTCTTCTGTCAGCTTGAAGACTATTATACTCTAGACCTATTATTTTAGACTACACTCATATTACCACGTTTTTCTCTTAGCAGGATTTTTCCAGACTGATAAATTAATAAGCCACCCTCTCTTTTGGCATGGCCCCCATACCTGTGCATATCTTCATAGGTGGCTTGACCTAAGCATGGCCTAGATCCAACAGCACTAGAGGACTAAAGAGACTCGGTGGCTAACTGATTTACCAAGGATCACATGGCTAGTTAGGAAAAAGCCAGGGGCAGAAATCAGGTTTCACTCCTTCCATGTTTGTGAGATAAACCACAGCAGGATATGTGTTAGAATTGTTTCTAAAAATGGTATCGATAATTTTCTGTTTGATTCATTTATCTTTTCCTGGACATCCCATAAAGAGTGATAGTAAGCCAAAGCTGGGGAGTACAATCCTTAGCTGTCAAAGTCTGTCATATGTCTTCCTTAGCATCACATTATCAGACAGCTTCCTATATATTCATTGATAAAACATGCTCTTCTCTCATTTTCTCCCCAAATTTTTATTTAAATTTCAGTTAATTAACATATAGTGCAATATTGGCTTCAGGAGTAGAATTTAGTGCTTTATCACTTACATATAATAACCTGTGCTCATCATAACAAGTGCTCTCCCTAATACCCAACACTCATTTAGCCCATCCCCCATCCACCTCCTTCCATCAACCCTGTTTGTTCTCTATCATTAAGAGTCTCGGGGTTTGCTTCCCCCTTTTTTCCTTCTCATATGTTCATTTATTTTCTCAAATTATACAGTTGAGTGAAATCATATGGTATTATATCTTTTTCTGACTTATTTCACTTAGCATAATACACTTTAGCTTCATTCATGTTGTTGCAAATGGCAAGATTTCATTATTCTTGATGGCTGAGTAATATTTCCTTGTATTCAGAATAATTATTAATAGATACAAATTTAGTGCCGCTATAAAGCTGGTGTTTCTGGTGATGTTCTCTGTTCCTTTCTAGTCTTTATTGCTTTTGGTCTCCCTCACCCTCCTCAAAAGTCCTTTTTAATATTTCTTGCAGGGCTAGTTTAGTGGTCATGAACTCCTTTAGTTTTTGTCGGGGAAACTCTCTTTCTCTGAATGACAGTCTTGTTGGATAAAGTATTCTTGGCTGCATATTTCTTTTCTCATTTGTTTGAAGGATACATAAAGAACCGATTTTGCCAACAAGAAGTATTATCAACTTATTAGATTATTAAGGTATTGGAATTTGATAGGGACCCAGCCATTTTTATCAAGTAGAGGAGAAGGCCAGTATGAAAAACCAAATTAGAATTACTTATCAATTCAGTAATTCCTTCTCATATGAAGTCAAGGGAGAACAAGGTATAAAATTAAAGATAGCCTACATAAAGATATTACCAATAATATTTTATACATTTGAGATTAATAACTCATACTATAAATTGTTCCCTCTCAACAATTTCAACGAGATGGTTTGGCTTGGCTGTGAATAATACAGTTATTGAGCCATTTTTTTCTCCCTGCATATGTTCCTCCATCAAACATTCATCACCTTTAGCTTATGATTTGGAGTTCATGTGTTATATAGAGGAATTTAAAGGCCTGAGGGAAAAAAATAGTAGAAAAAAACAATTTTATGATCAATGTTACCATCCTGGAAAATGTACAGCCAGGTTTTTTAAAAAAGAGAAATAATTGTTTCTGTAAAATTATACACAGTTATCTTAAATAATTCAAAGGAAAAAATATGAAGATGAAATTGACAGAAACACATTTATGTGGGGCTTGAATCTACAGCCCCAAGAACAAGAGTTGCACACTCTTCTGACTGAGCCAGCCAGGTGTCCCTGCTTCTGAAATTCTACAAGAGAGAAATCATATGGTATTTATACCCAATAGAATATTAGTCATAAAAAACAATGATATCTTGCCGTTTACAATGACACAATGGATCTAAAGAATGTAATGCTAAGTGAAATAAGTCAGTCAGGCAAAGACAAGTACCACAATTTTACTCACATGTGGAATTCTTCATATTTTTGAATATATCTTCTTTCCATTTGTTGTGGGACACCAGTTATCCTTAGTGTTAGATAATCTACCTTTCACCATACTTGCTAATACTTGTTTTACATTCTTAATCTCTGCATTCACTATGATTACCTTAAGCTTTTCTTCTATGCCAATATTCTACTTTTCAGCATTGCTTATGGAATAGACTATTCTTTTGTTGTTTCTGCAACGATGTATTTATTGGGTTTTGTTTCCTTAGCAGTACAATCTCACTTCTTATCTCAGTTTTATTTTTTTTAAACATTTTATTTATTATTCCTGAGAGACACACAGAGAGAGGTAGAGACACAGGCACAGAGAGAAGCAGGCTCCCTGCAGGGAGCCCGATGTGGGGTTCGATCCCAGGACTCTAGGATCATGGCCTGGGCCAAAGGCAGGCACTCAACTGCTGAGCCACCGAGGTGTTCCCCTTATCTCAGTTTTAAAAAGTCATTTCATATTTTGATTTATGTTATTGAATTCGGTTTTCTTTTTAAAGATTTTATTTATTTATTTATTCACAAGAGACACACAGAGAGAGGCAGAGACATAGGCAGAGGGAGGAGAAGCAGGCTCCATGCAGAGGCCGATGTGGGACTTGATCCTGGGACTCCAGGATCATGCCCTGAGCTGAAGGCAGATGCTTAACTGCTGAGCCACCCAGGTATCCCTATATTCATGTTTATTTTATAGTGGGAAGCAACTGTAATTCCTCTCTTATCCTTGAATTACCTTTCTTCTTCGTTGGGATCCTTTTGAATGGTATTTGTTTCTCTTTCTCCACTATAACAATATAAACCAAGCTGTCATGTCATTTCTTTGCATCATGGCTAGGTGACTGTCCAGATATTCCTAATGCTTTAAGAATACGTGTTACTTATTAACTCTTTCACCATATATAAAATCTATTTTCTTTGCTCTCCAAGCTCAAGTTTGACTTTTCTATAGCCTGAGGGGATAGCATAGGGAAGGAAAGAACCTGGCTAAACAAGGGCTCTGCTTATTCTTCTGAGATTTTGCTAAATATCTGTATTCCCTAACTGGAGGGATATAAGTCAAAACCTGGGTTTAGGGTTCAAATAGTTCTCCAAGGGATGCCTGGGTGGCTCAGCAATTGAGCATCTGCTTTTGGCTCAGAGTATGACCCCAGAGTCCTGGGATCGAGTCTCACATCGGGCTCCCTACATGGAACCTGCTTCTCCCTCTACTTGTGTCTCTGCCTCTCTCTCCCTCTGTGTTTCTCATGAATAAATAAATATTTAAAAAAACAAAACAAAAAACCCAAGTAGTTTTCCAAATTCAGTGTGTTGTCCCTAAGATCTTCACTTCAGTTAAAATTCATATGTTTACTTTTTACTCTTTGACTGGGTTGTCCCTTCTAGAAATTTTTGTAATTCCTCAGTCAGAAAATTATATATTCATTTTCTTTCTCTCCACATTTGGCATATGAATGAATGCTCTGGGGACTTGCTGACTTACCTATATAGCTCAGTGAGTAGAATAGGAGAGGGAGACAGTTGAGGTTAGAAGCCAAGCCCTGGTAGACCTCTTTGCTCTAGACTAGTCTATTTCTTTCTTAGCTGTCATGTTTAAAGTTTATTATACTATCCTATGCTCCTTTCCCTCTCAGGCTGCTTTTAGTAGAAAAGTATTTGCCTTAAAAAAAACAAAAACAAAAACAAAACAAAATGAAAAAAACAACAACCCTATTATTTACTGTTTTGTTAGATAACATGGCTGGATAGGAAAATATAGGATCAATTTCAATCTATTTCTGAGGCACCATTTTAAGTAAACAAATCTTTACATATACAGTCCTTAGAACATGCTACTACCTCTTATGGCATAGAATATCAAACTCCTTTAAACATGGCTGTTTTCTACCCCTTAAAATTCATCCTGCAATTATTTTTGAGTACCTGTTATATGCTGGCCATATGTTTATCTTATTCAAACAAGGTTCTAATATATTATATGTTGGAATAAATTAATTCTTAAGGTGAAGATAATTAAAGACTCTGATAGTAGTCATAAATAACATAAAAAATGATGATGAAATAGAGAGTAACAGTGTGAGGGGCCAATTTTACAAAAGTGGTCAGGGAAAATCTCTATGAATGGGTGGCTTCTAAGTTGAGATAAAAATGATGCAAAGGAACTACCAGGGGAAGCTCAGGTGTTCCAAATGTAGGGTAGAGCAAGAGCAAAAGCCTTTTAGGAATGAATAACCTTGGTCCAAGAAAGGAAAAGAAGGATGGTGTTGCTAGAGCATAACATGTGAAGGGAGTGTAATTTATGATGTAGTCAGAGAAATAGGCAAGAACCAGAAAACTCAGGGACCTCAAAGCCACAGAATGAGTGTGGCACTTTTGTCAGGTGGACCAAATTTTCTTTGTTGCTATTTTCCTTTGATTATTTAGAAGTTCTAATTCTTATTTCCATTCTAGCAATGATTACCTTAGAAGTTATTTAAATGTATATTCATTTAAAAATTACAATATAATAATATAAGTTCATAAAGTCTAAAAAGTGAATTCCTGCCCCTTACTCCTTGCACCAAGCCCTCTACTCTCCCCAGAGGGAACACTGTCAACAGTTTTGATAAATCTCACAGGAGACACTCTAACGCATTTAAATATGTGTAAAACAAGTAATACACACACATACACTTGTAAAAACACACACATGGAATGATCTACATTCTGTCTATAATTTGTTTTTCTTATTTAATATGTCTTGCAAATCTTTCTTCTTAAAGACAGAGACTATTCCAACTATGGATTTACTGCAGTTTAATAATTCTATTGATGAGTAGTTACCAGTGTTTTTAAATAATAAAAATGATGTTGGATTTAGGCATCCATCTTAAGAAGTTACATAAAGAACACAAAATAAGCCTATAATGGAAGGAAATAATACAAACAAGAACAATAAAACAAAAACAGAGGCTTATCATTAAATTTGCATTTGCTTACTAGTATTCTCCTGGCCAGTGGTATCAGAAGTATTGGCTACTGGAAGTACTATTGCTTTCTCCTTTCTTGAATGTTCTACATATGTCTAATATACCACCCAATTCTCAACTTAAACTTATAATTAGTTATTACATTTTTATAACTTTAGAATAGGAAATCAGTACTTAAATATACTTCAACATTTTAAGCCTCACATATTAAAACATGGTTTACAAATAGACATCACACCCTTAAAGGAAATAACAGAAACAATTAGTAATCTCTCTATGCTCTCTTCATAGAGATTTCAAAATAAATCTAAGGTTATACATAGGATGTGGGTTTTTCACTGGGAGTAGTATTACAGAAAGTTTGTGGTATTAGAAGGGTCATGACACAATGCAGGTTGCTTAGTCTCAAATGCAAGTGTAAAGCTTACATTTTAAAAATATTTTAAATTACACTCACATATGAAAAATGTAACACAAATGGAGGCTATGCTAAAGATATATCCAAGTTCTCTCTCTCCTTTGTAAAAGTTAAACTATTTCAGACTCCATTAAGAAGGCAGTATCTTGACTGTTTTTAAGGTTAAATAATACTTTTTTTTAAGGCTATATTATGAAACTATGCTCAACGGTCACAGAGGCAACCATATTAACTTGCAGCAGGGGGACAATTTTTAAGTCCTAATTTGATATTTTCAATGCATATATTAAAGCAAAATGTATTAAGCAAATTATAACTGCATATGAAGTTACCATAGTAGAAGAAAACCCAATGATTTGAGTAAATCCCTGACAGTTGATAAGTAATCACTGTGATTAATCAATATAACCTTACTGAAACATCAATAGCAACCACTAAGCTTTAGTAAGTTATTACTGATTTGTACTTTGCCTCAAGAAAATTAATCATAATAGTAAATGTGGTAAATGGTAGCCTTTCTGTGACTTCAAGGTGACTCATTTGAAACATCTAAAAACAAATCATACTCATATCATGTACCATCCTAAGTTTCTGAAACAGTTTCCTGTAATCTAAAGTCACAGACAAAAAGGTTTGAATATTTTTTATGGTTTAGTAACTAGAAAAAAAAGTACATATAAATATTTAAAGAAAATAATACGGTAATTTGAAAAGTATGGAAGGGAGAAAATAAATCTAAAAATGTTTTAATGCTAAACTGATTTAATTCCATTTGAGAAAAGAAACATGTACACTAATAAACATTTTAGAGTAATCTTTCTTATAGGACCAACCACATGCCCACACGAATAATCAGGATTTGCACAAAGTCCAAAAATATTTTTATATTTCTTAAAAATAGTAGTTTAATTAGAAACAAATCAATTTTGTGACAAAAACTTAAAATTTGTATGATTCTTAGGTTCCTAAAAATCATGAAATTATATAAACTAATTTTATAATAGACTTCTTAAAGAACAGTTTTGGATTTACAGAAAAAAATGAGAAGACAGAGAGTTCCCATATACCTCCTGCACTTAATTTCCCCTATTATTAACATCTTCTATTAGTATGGTAAATTTGTTACAATTAATAAACCAATATTGATACCTTATTACTAACCAAAACCTATAGTTTATTCAAATTTTCTTAGTTTTTTGTTTGTTTTTAAGCTAATGTCTTTTTTCTGTCCTAGGATTCTATGCAGGATACCATATTACATTACATTTTGCTATCATGTCTCCTTAGGCTCCTCTTGGCTGTGATAGTTTCTTGGACTTGTTTTTTATGAACTCTGAGGAGAGCTGGTCAAGTATTTTGTAGGATGCCCCACTATCAAAATTTGTCAGATATTTCTTCTCGTGTTAAGATTGGGGTTTAAGGGCTACTGGAAGACTATAAAAGTACCATTTTTATCACACTATATCAAGGGTACATACTATCAATATGATTAATCACTACTGACGTTGACCTTGATTATCTGTTTGAGGTGGGATTTTTCAAGTTTCTCCACGATAGGGGATCCCTGGGTGGCTCAGTGGTTTGGTGCCTGCCTTCGGCCCAGGGCGTGATCCTGGAGTCCCGGGATCAAGTCCCACATTGGGCTCCCTCCACGAAGCCAGCCTCTCCCTCTGCCTGTGTCTCTGCCTCTCTCTCTCCCTCTCTGTTTCTCATAAGTAAATAAAATCTTAACAACAAAAAATTTCTCCACTATAAGGTTATTCACTTTCTCCTGTTCTTTCCATACTGTCCCCTTTGGAGAGAAGTCATTGTGCACAGTCTACACTTAAGGAAAAGGACTTCTTCCTCTCCTTAAGAACAGAATATCTACAACAGTTATTTGGAATTGTTCTGCATAGAGATTTATCTTGTCTTTCCCATTTGTTAATTTATTTAATCATTATTTATATCAGTATGGACTCATGGGTATTTTATACTGTTAGTTAAAATCTACTACTACTTTTAAATATTTTTTCCTACTTTTGCCATTAGGAGCACTTTCTGTTGGCTCTTCTGTCCTTTTAAGACACTCCTATTAATGTAGTGATTTGCTTTGTTTTGTTTGAAGCCCTTCCTTTCACTAGTATCACAAAGTGTCTAGGCTCATCTTTGTCCTTGCTATGTTTCCTGCCCCAGTCCTGGAATCAGCTATTTGTCTGAGGAGCCTTGGTTTCTTTCATTAGAATACAGTATGAGAAATCAAGATGTGTTTGCTAGGCATACATAAACTAACTTTTAATAAGACCAAGATGATCGCTGATATTATGGTACTTAAGAGTCTAATTCTCCTTCACTAATTTTTCAAATGCTACTATGAGCTCGTTTTGGGTACTTGAATGATATTTTTCATTTCTAGATACAACAATACCTTAAAAACCTCTAGGTACTTAATTTCTTTATATTTAACTGCATACTAAAGTTGCATACCAAAGAATCTAAGCACAAAATTTTGAGAAAATCATTTAATAAAAATACCTTAATATTTAAGTAAGTTGCTCAAAACGGAAATCATTTTTTTTTTATTTTTTTTTATTTTTTTTTTTTTTTTGGAAATCATTATACTTTAAGGGGAAAAAAACAATCTTCCAAAAAGAAGTTAGCCAAGAGCTGGCATATAAACTACCACTTGTGAAATTACTA
Source organism: Vulpes lagopus (assembly GCF_018345385.1). Taxonomy (NCBI): domain Eukaryota; kingdom Metazoa; phylum Chordata; class Mammalia; order Carnivora; family Canidae; genus Vulpes; species Vulpes lagopus. The sequence goes on along the minus strand of NC_054826.1, from coordinate 145,379,537 downwards.
ACAAATTAGCTCAGGAAATATTGAAAAGCACAAACTGATCACAAAGTTTTATGATAAACTCCATCATTTAGTAATGCCACTGTAATTTAACATTATTAAAACACGTATTTTAAAGTTCAGCGATAAAGATTTTATCACTTCCTCTCCATCTCTGCCAAGACTACATACTGATCTGGGCACACTGATTTAAACCTAACTCACTCATTTTATGTCAGAACAGAATTTTGAGTGGGTGTTTCTTAAGTCAAGAGTGGCTGGGGTATTGCCCATCTGAGGCATCCCTAGAGGTTATCTGCTGGGCAAAGTAACGAAAGTGGGTAAATGTTACTGGGTACCAGGAAAGAACAAAAAGTTGGATTTGAGTAGAACTACACTGTTTTAAATTTAAAATTTTCCATTACTTATAACAAAGCAGCATTCATTTTACAGTTATGCTTGATCCACAGAAGCTTTTAATATGGCTATGACAATTAATATGCTTATCTTTATAATAACCAAAATACAAACTCAATTCTGAGTTAAATACCAGAAAGCTTTTAATTCCCACCTATTTTCTTCAACTACCTGAGCAAAAATCAACTTTTCAGTGTTTTGTTCTACCATCTGCAAAGTAGAGTGAGTTTTATTTAGTGTGAATATAAAGTCCTGGACAAATAAATAACACTTGGATCAATAAAGGTGGAAAATTCCACTATAAGAGGAGGAAACACTTATTAACCACTATTTCCTCCCTCCTAAGTACTATGAATTACTCTTACAAGCATTTTTTTCTCTGAATCAAGTTCAATTAAAATTTTTTAATAGGTTAAATGTCTTCTAGTTGATCATTCCTATGCTCAAATGACTTTCCAACTTACTCACAGAAAGCCAGAGTTCTTAGGCCTACATAATCTGCCCTATTTACCTTACTTTTCTACTTCCCCTCTTACTTCACCCAGGGATTTTTCTCAGACATGCTACTGGCCTTAGGCTCTTTGGGCTTACTAGCACCTTAGCAGGGAATTCTTTCCCCAAATCTGCATGACCTACAAATGTTTTCTCATTTAATACCAACAACTGTAAAGCAGATAACTTTCAGATACTCAGTTCTGAATCAGTAAATTAAAAAATAGGTTAAACAACTTGTCAAACATAAGATACTTATTAATTTGACTTCAAAATCTACTTTTTTTTTCAAAATCTATTCTTAACAAATAAAATGTCTCTAGCATTAATAAGAAAACAGAAAGACAAAAAGTTGTGACCACAGAATCACGTAGGATTTAAAATCCTCTTGCTCTTAATAATAATTAAATTTCTTAAAGTTTTTTATTCTGGTAAGGTTCTATCATATTTATTTTTGCAGGCTGCTTAAAGAAACAAAGATACATTCAACCAGAAAATCAGTTTGTAAAGTATATGTGCAGATAGGAAGAAAAAAACAAATTTCTTCCTTAAAAGGTAACAACTCGCATCACCTCAGATGTAACTGAAGCCATTGACACCAACAATAAATGTACACGAATTTTCAGAGGTTTAAATTCTATTCAACAACCTTTCAAAGAAGGGACCCATGCTCAGTGACTCATTTATCATCCTACTAAGTATCATATGTTGTTCTTGGGAGTGTAAGATGATAAATGTATTTATAAATGAATTCATTTTTTCATCCTCATCAGTGACCTAATGCTAAAAAATGTATGCAAAATGATGCAAGTGTGAATACGGTAATGATCTCTGAATTTTAAAAATTTGAATACTCTACATACAGTAAAAATCACTTGTAGAAACAGCAGATGAGTTAATTATTGTATTAATTTAACATCGAATACAAGTAGTTTAGATCACTTAACTACTTAAGGTTATGCACCAGCCATTATATACCAAGCCACTGAGGAATATACAGCAACTGAGTAAGACAGGCCAAAAATTCCTCTCACTGCACTTCCACTCTGGTGGGAATGTGAACAACAACAATAACAAGAAATGTATATTTTTATGGAAAGAAATAATTGTTTTTGAAGAAACATGAAATGACAGACGAGCACAGTGATTAGAATAGTAGTATTATTTTGGATGAAAATTTGGCCAAAGGAACTTATCTAGTAAAATCATAGAGATCTGAATGAAATGAAAGGATTAAATAGTATTAAAATTTCAAAATGGTAACTTTGAATGATCAAAAGATTAAAATGATATACATGGCATAATTTTTATATTTAATGAAAACTTAGAGTTTAACCTCTTAATTTCGTAGGTGTATATCTGCTCCAAACAAGCATTATAATAGAATGATGACTAAAATCCATCTGTAAAGTGGCATTCTGCTTGAGAAGGAGGAAACCTAGCTAACAACTTTCTCAAACAGGTCTAAGAAAACAGCTAAAATCTGCAAACTGCTACACTTAAAAAAAAAGATTAACTTCACTGTAAGACACTAATATAAAACAGCTCCTCCAAAGACAGGGGGGAAAGATTATAAAAATCTTAAGTACATTACAGATGTAGATATCTCAATCACATAGGGAAGGATTATAAACTTTAAATCAGATCTAACATTTCACGATGGCTGAAGAATCTTTGAAATCAAACTTAAAACTTCAGCCTCATAAGTGTATCTACCACTGAAAGCTGGTGTTTATAAAAATGACTATTTGTTCATCTAATGTACTTCCTCATCTAAATACGACACTTATAAAAGTATAATTTTCATAAATACTTTAAGCAGGTCTACTTATATTAATAACAGATTATATAATACGATAATTTATTAAATGAAGAGTTTGAGAGAATTTGGTTTATGGAAAAAATTTTTATTCATGAGAGTCACATTAATTGGAAGAGTTGATCCGAAGAGATATGAAGTACATAATATTTGACAGAGTTCTCCCCCTAGTGGAACTTCAAAATGATCTAAAACATTTCCATGACGAAGAATAGCCTAAAATGTATTATTCTTATAATTGAAAAAGGAGTTTCAGATTTTAGCAAGAAATCTATTATGGATCTGCCTGTAATAAGCAAATAAATGAATGATAGTTGGATCATCAAGAGGTTTACTGAAAACACATTTACTAAACGTATTAATAGCAAAAGAACTCAGAAGAAACACCTTAAAAGCAGAAGAATGAGGGTATAGAGAAACAGCAATTTAGGAAGACATAGTAGCTCACAGAATGATACAGAATTATGAAAGAATGTAAAAATTTTGTGTGCGCGCGTGTGTGTGCATGTGTGTGTGTAAGGGGTAGGGAGTGAGGATGGGGAGATAATGCTGAGAGATGAGACAGGACATGCAGGTCTGGGCAACAATGAAAAGGTAAGCATTTTATGCTCAGGAATTTTGATATCATTTGCTAGGTAAAAGGCAGTCAATAAAAGTTTTTATTTTTCAGAAATAAATTCTGATAGCTCTGTGGAATTGCTGAGGCTAAAGAAGAGAGAACTGACTAGGAAGTTACTATAATAGTTTAGGTAAGGCTGAAGAATTCAGGGAATGGCTAGGGGAATAGAAAGGCTAAGAGAGATTAACAGAAAAGTTTATGAAATTAAAATTATCTTTGGTTTAGTTTTAGATTTACTCAGGACTTTTCTCTTTTGGAGGAAATGAAGAGTGGGCAAGTCTGTATGAATTATTAACAATTATCTGAAAGCAAAACTACAAAAATAGGTGAGCAGGTAAAATGTTGGTAATGTTCACTAACACAAACACTTTGTAAAATAATTTGATATTATCCACTAAAGTTAAAAGTTTACATATTCTCTCTATATAGCTTTGATACACAGCGTTAAGAAAGGCATAAGTGAAGCTCCTACTAGGCTGAACAATTCGGTAAGAGATGCCATCACTAATCAAGACTAAAGATAAAAAAAGAAAAAAATTTTGGATAAAATAGGAACATATATAATTTTAAAGTCTGTTTCTTTTTTTGACAGACAGAGAGAGAAGAGTGCACGCACACACACAAGCAGGAGGAGAAGCACACAGAGATAGAGAAGCAGACTCCCTGCTAAGCAGAGAGCCTGACATGGGGTTCGATCCCAGAATCCTGACATTATGACCTGAGCTGAAGACAGATGTTTAACCAACTGAGCCATCCTGGCACCCTGGAACACATATAATTTTAGACATGTTGAATTTGACATGCCTGTGCAACTTCTAGGTGGAGTGGTCTATTGTCCATTAAAACTACTGGTTTACTCATCAAAAGACACAATATGTTAAAAACACAACAAAAGACAAGAGTAGAAATAGATATTTGCAAAACATAACATCAATAAATAAAGAACTATATATCCAAAGATAAAGACAGAAACTTAATAGAAAATATATATACAAAAAGACTTCAGCAGGCCTTTACAAAAGAAGAAATCAAAATGGCCAGCCTCATTAGTAATCAGGTAAATGGAAATTAAAACCACAATGAAATATCACTGCATACCCACCAGAAAGGCACAAGTTAAAACATCTGACACCACCAAGTGTTGAGGAGAATATGGAACAAGCAAGAACTTTCATATTCTGTTCCTGGGACTTTAAACTGGTACAAGCACTTTAGAAAATAAAGTTGAAGATTTGCATGCTCTGTGATACAACCATTCCATACTAGAGAAATATATACATGTGGTCAGTATAGTGCATAAGATTGCTCATAAATACAGCACTGTTCAAAATAGTCCTAAACTGGAAAATCCCAAATGATTGATAATATTAGAGTGGATAGATACATTGTGATGTATTCATAAAATGGACCATATACAATAAAAATGCTTACTCTTACTAAAGTAATGTTGAATAAAGGAGAGCCAAAAAATATTTAAGAATACTCCATTCAAGATCAGAAACAGGGGACACCTGGGTGGCTCAGCGGTTGAGCGCCTACCTTCAGCTCAGGGTGTGATCCTGAAGTCCCGGGATCAAGTCCCACATTGGGCTCCCTGCATGGAGCCTGCTTCTCCCTCTGCCTGTGTCTCTGCTCCTCTCTCCCTCTCTCTCTCTCTCTGTGTCTCTCATGAATAAATAAATAAAATCTTTAAATAAACTATCAGAAACAGGGAAAACTAAACTGTACAGATCAGAGAGGCATACAAAGATAACACAATTCTAAGGAAAAGTAAAGGAATGATTATCACAAAACTTAGGATAAAGGAGTGAGGTGTGATTGGGTAGACTTCTGGGGCACAGGAAATATTCTGTATCTTGACCTGAGCAGTGATTATATGGGTAATATGTTTACCCATATTATAATGTAGCCTTTTATTATGAACTTCTTGGTATATTGTGCTAATAATTTTTAAAATAATTTAAAAAGATTTTAAAACTATTGTTTGGGGGAAACATGCTAGGGGTTGGAGTTACATAAGGATTTGTTGTTGTACAGATGGCTCCTAAGCCATGTAACTGAGACCCTTCATTTAAATTCAGCTTTTAAAAAGCCAAGAACTTGGATTCTCAGGGGAATACAATCAGAAATGATAAGACTGAAAACAATAAGGAAGAAGAGAGGCAAAAGTGAGTGGTGAACGGAAAGCCATGGGAGGAGAGAACATAAAGAGCATGACTACTCAGCAATGACAAATGAGATAAACTCAAGCAGGATAAATACCCAAAAAACTCCAATGAATAGCAATAAGGATTCCAGTGATTATTTAATCAAGAGCCATTTTATGCCAATATATTCCTGACAGTAAAAATTCCATGCATTTTCTATTTTCAGAAATGATGGAACATGTTATATTTCGTTTTAAACAAAACATGCAGCGTATCAGGCTCTTCTCTTTAATAACTATTTCAGAATAAATAAAACAGTGATATAAATCTTACTGTTTGTGACTAAGATGTACAGAATTTTAAGAATATCTTATAATTTTTTAAAAGATTTATTTATTTGAGAGAGAGCACGCGCACAGAGGGAGAGGGACAAACAGACTTCTCGTTGAGCAAGGAGCCCGATGGGGGACTCAATCTCAGTACCCTGGGATCATGACCTGAGCAGAAGGCAGATGCTTAAGAGACTGAGCCACCCAGGCACCCCTATAGTTTTCTTGATATCAGAAAACTACAGGCTTAAACTAGAATTGCATATGATAGCATGATATAATTGCTGATTACAAGTATATCATGTAGCAATACCTACCTATCTGAAGTTTTTCTGAATATGTGCTACTTTACAGGAAATATTACAAAAAGAACATAAAGGCTATATTTTTTATAAACTTACACAAATCACAGTATGTTATGATTACTTTTGACCCAGATCAAAAGATGAGGCTATAATATATATCAGTCTTAGAAATGAACCAAATTTTAAATTGAAACTTAATTCAAAGGATATTTCAAGTGGGAAGAAAATTCTAGATGTTGCAACAAAAACTGTATTATGGCTTGGAATAGAATATGAGACATTTTGAAAGAAATAAGATTTCAAACATAATGTTTTTCCTATATTAGAAATTTACTACTTTATTAAAGATTTTACTTATTTATTTATTCATAAGAGAGAGAGGGAGAGAGGGGCAGAGACACAGGCAGAGGGAAAAGCAGGCTCTATGCAGGGAGCCCGACATTGGACTCAATCGTGGGTCTCCAGGATCACACCCTGGGCTGAAGGCGGTGCTAAACTGCTGAGCCACTCGGGCTGCCCCCAAATTTACTACTTTATGTTGTACAATAAGAAATAGGATATATAACAACAAAATGGTTAATTTTGAATTTTTTGAAAATTGCTTTGGCAATGTACAAATATGGTAAACTATCACTCAAAAATGGACTTAGAGTAGAGGCAACAAAAGGAAAAGAGTTGGACTTCAACAAAAATAAAAACTTTCATGCATCAATGAGAGCACTTGATGGGATGAGCACTGGGTGTTTTACTATATGCTAACAAATTGAATTTAAATAATACAAACAAAATAAACCTTTCATGCATCAAAAAACAAAACAAAAACAAAAAGGCAACCCGCCAAAAGGAAAAAAACTATTTGCCAACTATCTATCTGATAAGGGACTGACACCAAGAATATATAAGGAGCTTCTACAACTCAACAACAACCTGATTAAAAACTAAGCAAAGAAGTCACATAGACATTTCTTTAAAGAAGACATACAAACAGCAAGTAAGCAAATGAAAAGATGGTCAACATCACTAACCATTAGTGAAATGCTAATCAAAACCCAAATGAGCTACCACTTCACACTGATTAGGATGACTACTATAGAAAAACAATCAACAATCAAAAAACCCCAGGAAATTAACAATTGTTGGTGAGGATGTGGAGAAATAAAAGCTCTGTGTATTGGCTAGCAAGAATGTAAAATGGTGCAGCTGCTGTGAAAAATAGTACAGCAACTCCTCAAATAATTAAACACAGAATTACCACATGATCTATCAATCCCACTTCTGGGTAAATCCCAAAGAAATGAAAGCAGGGATTCAAAGAGATTTGCATAACTATGTTCAGAGCAGCATTATTCACAATAGCCAAAATGCGGAAGCAGCCGAAGTATTTACCTATGGATAAATTAACCAAAAGTGGTGTATATATATATAATATGGAATATTAGTCAAAAAGGAAGGAAATTTTTTCACATATTACAACATGGGTAAACCTTGATGACATTACGCTAAGTGAAAAGAGCCAGTCGTAAAAAGACAAATACTAGGGCACCTGGGTGGCTCAATCAGGGGGCCAACTCTTGATCCTGGCTCAGGTCATGATCTCAGGGTCCTGGGACTGAGCCCCGTGGTTGGTTGGTGGGTCAGGGGAGTCAGCTTCCCCTCTCTCTCTCTCCCTCTGCCCCTCCCCACTCCTTGTGCACTCTCTTTCTTTAAAATGAATAAATAAATCTTTAAAAAAAAGACAAATACCATATCATTTTACTTATATGAGGTAACTAGAAGTAGTCTAATTCAGAGATAAAAAGTGGAATGGTGGTTTCCAGTGGTTCGGGAAGATGGGCATGAGGTGATACTCAAGAAGCAGACTTTCATTTTTGCAAGATGAAAGGAGTTGTGAAGACTTTTACATCAATTTGAATGTCACAGAACTGTAAACTTTAAAATGGTCAATTTTATGCTGTATGTATTTTACCACAATAAAAAAAAGGACTTGGAAATGAGTATGTGTTGAAAATAGAATCACATTCATTAGGAGGAAGATATAAATCACTCTTCAGGTGCAGAAGGAAAGAGAAACTACTGCATTATTTTTATGTGTACTTTATTATTTTCATATGGTACCTGGATTTCCAGCTCAGCAATGTGCTGCTGTAATTCAGCCACAGCAGCAATGCTATCTGCTTCCCGGAGTCTCACAGCCATCACTTCTTCTTTGTTCTAGGGCAGCAAACAAAATAAACCAAAAATAAACCATGCAATAAGTCAAAATAAAACCTGCTTCAAATTTAAAAAATAACATATAGATCTATGATTAAATGAGAGGAAAAAGTGCCATTATTTCCTGAACTTGATATAATATGAAGACCAAATATATAGGATTCCATCTTTAAGCATTAATAAACAGCATTCATATAAATAAATATTGCATAAAAAGCTAAAATTAAAAATGAACTTATTTAAAACAATTCAAATCACTGGTGACAATGAAAGCTGCTCACTTTTTATGCAAGAACAAATATCGAGACCTTTCAAACACTAAAATAGCTAGAACAACAGATTAACAGAGACTATGGATACTGAGAGAGTATATTAGCTAGATAATATTTTAAAATTATATTCTTTCTGAAGCAATGTTAATGAGTATTTACAATATACAAAAGAAAATAAAAATTATATTATAATTCTAAACTTCCTAGGAAAAGCATAGCACTTAACTCTACCACCTCAAAATTTCACTAAGAAAAACCCTCAAACTATTCAACAATATTTATGACAAATAATACTGATCCAGAAATAACAAAATATGAAGAAGATATGTCAGTAGGTATGCAAAAATATTTTTCTCCTCCATTAACTTCAGTTGAAAGTTAGCAATTATTCATATAAAATTGTATAGCATGGTGATCTTAGGAGAAATTTAGCACCTGACAGTACTATAATACCAAAATTTCTAAGAATACCAAATTTAGAAGTGTAATAAACTTTAAAATAAAAATTCATATTTATTTTTATATCTCAGATATGATATTGCTGCTTGACGTTAAGCAAACACTGCTTTAAATATTTTGCCAATTTGCATATGATCACATGTATACCCACTGCTGTGCTAGTAAATGTCTAACAATCAGCTTTCTCCTGGAGGGGGTGTGTGTGTGTGTATACACATACGTGTTCAAGCATAAGCTTATTATATTTTTTAATATAAACTGATACGTAGGATATACAGAACATTTAGATAATAAGATAAAAAATACTCATTGCCAATTCTGTGTAGTCACAATATTCTCACAGAATGCTTTCACTGATTTTTTTCTAAACTACTGTATCCATAAGCCATCAATGGTTGAAAAAGTAGTAAGTGAAGTTTTGATATAAATGTTAAGTATTTTTGTTAGAAGATGAAAAGTGAAACAAAGAAGACTTATGTTAGAATTTCACACATTTGTTAATGTGAGAGAGAGTTTTTTTGTTGATTCTGGCAATACTAATCAAACACTGAAAGAAAATTTCCTTAAAAATTCTGTGTTATTCATAATGTGTAGGTCGAAGAAACAACCCTTTTTAAACTTTAACCTGCATTTAAAAATCTAGCACAGGAGTCAAAAGCTTTTCCTTAAAGAGCCAGGTAGTAAATATGTTAGATTTGTGGACCATACCATGTATCACAACTATTCTACCTAGCATCAATGCAGTGTGAAGGTGGACAATATATAAGTAAATAGGCAAGGCTGTATTCCAATAAAACTTCATTTCCAAAAACATGCAACCAAACAGATTTGGGCTATGAGCTACAGTCTCCCAACATTTGGTCTAGATAATTTACAAAATAATAAATCCAGCCCTGATTTATAGTTTGACAACTAATATGATGTAAATCCTCCTTTACGATGTAAATGGCTCCTTTCAAGGTACCAACATACATTACTGAACACTGAGTTGGGAAAAAATGTGCAGTAGAAAACTATTATATGGTTATTTCCACCATACAAGAGATATAAATAACTTCAAAAGCACAGATAGTGGTAAAATATAAAAACTAAGTAGGAAATGATGAAATTTGAGTATTTATTATTTTTGTTCTACCATAATTTAATTATGCTATATAACTTAATTGTTAATATGGCTGTTTTAATAAGTGAGTCACAGAATTCCTGAAAATTTAACAAGTGGTTCTTATAAGCCTTTCCTGGCTGGCACCAGCACACCACTGTGTCTATATTTCATAAAATTCAAATCTCATTTTGTCACTCCCTTATTTTAAACACTTTATGGCACTCCACAGATCTTGAGATAATGACTCAGGTCCTTATATACTGATAAACTAGATTCTATATGATTTTACTCCTTATTCACTTCTCTAGCCTTGTATCTTACCAATATTCCTCATGACACTTACCTCTAGCTACAATGAACTTTTTAGTTCAAGCAACCTCTTGTTCCTTCTCATTTTACTCTTCACACATGCTATTCCCTTTCTTCAGTGAGCTCTATTGTCATTCCTTAACTCCTACATAGTCTTAATGCTTTAATCACTCCTCAGTTAGCCGTTCTTGAACCATTACCCTAACACTAAACTCCCATTATAATGCCCTGTATACCTCCTCAATCATAGCACTACTCATATTGCATTGTGCTTGTGTGTGTACTTGTCTAAATCTTTTACTAAGAGAAATCCCCTTGAGGGCAGTAATGTCTCCAACAGCCCCAGCACCAACTTTCAGCCTGTGAGCCACCAAAAACACCTTATCCTTTAGCTCCAGTTAAGCCACTGGAAGACTGCAGCCTCCTTAGAGATTCTAAGTCAGAACCATTTGGATAAGCTGCTCCTCAATTTCTGACCCATGGAAACTCTAGAATATTGGTGCTTATTGTTATTTTAAGCCACTAAGTTTTAGAGGTAATTTTAAAAATAGTAATAGATAACTAATACATTTATACTCTACTAATTTTATACAATTATAAAAAATTATATCAAGTAAAACTATTATTTATATAAATATATATAAACTGAATTATACAAATTCATAATACTTACAAATGTATATATTATAAATCATACAAAATTATGTTAATCAAGTTAAAAAAAACAAAACTTCCCCTAATCTTCTCCTTCTCCAATCTAATCACCAAGTCTTGTTGGTTCTCTACAAAAACAGACTGTGCATTTATCTACTTCTCTTTATTTAAATGCTAATATCTAAGCCCAAGCTAGCACCTCTGTCTTGTACTATTTCCTGATGATCTCATATCAAATCTCTCTCCAACCCCACCTAAAACCTATCTCCAGTGGTATATGTGTTCTTTTAAAAAATAATTACATTAATTGCTATAAGCAATATCCCTTAATAAAGGCTAAAAGTAATTGCTGAAACTTTACAAATATTTGCACGGCCTCAAAATAGTTCCCCCCAAATATTTATTAATTACTGTGGTGGTTTTAATATACATCCATAAATTCTTTGATATTCTTTCCTTGAGGAGGTATAACTTAACAGCCCTGCCTGCTGTTGGACTATGGGCTGGACTTAATAACTTGCTTGTAAAGAAGAGTAGCAGAGGAAAAAAGCTCTGTAGTGTTTGAGAAAGCTGGCAGACATCAACTTAAATGATGAAGGTTAACAGCACTAACCATACGATATATTAATATATGTCTTCTAACATGATATGTCGTGAAGGACACTTCAACTCTGTACTCTTTCATAAGATACATTATCTCAGTCTAGTCATGAGAAAACAGACAATCCTAAACTGAAGGATATTCTACAAAATACCTGACCAGTATTTTTTAATAATCAAGGTAAGGAAAGATAAGAAAACATTAAGAAACTGTCACAGATTAGAGGAGACAGAGACATAATGGGGAAATCTAAATAAAGTCTATAGTTTAGTAATAATATTGTATCATTATTCATTTCTTAGTACTGAAAAATATATCGCGGTTATGTAAGATGTTAACTTTAGGGGAAGCTGATTAAAAGGTATATGGTAACTCTCTGTTTTTGGTACTTTTCTGTAAACATAAAAAATAAAAATATTTCAAAAGTAAAAAAAAAAAAACTGAAGCAAATACAACAAAACAGAAAAAAAAATCATACTTTTCCTGCCTAAAACCTTTCAGTGGCCTCTCAAATTGAGTAAACCCAAAATCATTAGTATGGACTCTAAAATTTTACATGGCAAGAAATGGAGTTCCAACCTACTTCCTTGGTTTTATTTTATTAGCTTTTCTTTATTTTTTAAAAGATTGTTTGTTTGTTTGTTTGTTTGTTTATTTATTTATTTATCTATTTATTTATTTATTTATTTATGGGAGACAGTGAGCAATAGAGAGCATGAGCAGGGGAGAGAGGCAGAGGGAGAGGGAGAAGCAAGCTCCCTGCTGAACAGGGAGCCTGACATGGGGCTTTATCCCAGGACTCGGGGATCATGACTTGAGCCAAAGGCAGACGTTTAACCCACTGAGCCACTCAGGTGCCCCTAGCTTCTCACCTTATAGAAGACTCAACAACCAACTTCTTTCCTGCTTTTGGATCTTAAATTCTGTGACCCTTTTCTTGCAAGGATCTTCCCCTGGCTCTTCATATGTCTGCTTCTTTCCTATTCTTCATGTCTCTAAGCTTTCACAATCACCACCTGGCATTCCATCTTAACCACCACTTCCCCTTACCTCCCACTTTATAGTACATCATCTTGTGCTCATCTTCTTCACTACTGAATCCCTAGAACCTCTAAGACTGAAAAATAAGGGCTGCCTAAGTATTTGACGAATATGTAAATAGATGCCATTATTCTTTGAAGTCTCATAAACTCATCTCCTACCATCCCTACTTGAGAATCACTGTCCTAAAATATGCAAGTTATATCTATTTTTTTTAATTTTTTTTAAATTTTTTATTTATTTATGATAGTCACACAGATGGAGAGAGAGAGATAGGCAGAGACATAGGCAGAGGGAGAAGCAGGCTCCATGCACCAGGAGCCCGACGTGGGATTCGATCCCGGGTCTCCAGGATCGCGCCCTGGGCCAAAGGCAGGCGCCAAACCACTGCGCCACCCAGGGATCCCACAAGTTATATCTATTTAAAATGAAAAGGTTTGGCTCTATGCTTTGTAAGTAACATAATGGAGAAACAGGTACTATCATGTCCGCTTGGTAAGAGTACAAAACGGTACAATCCTAAGGAGTGTAATCTAACAAAATTTCATGAAAGTACAAATGTATTTACCCACTAACCAAAAAATCTACAGGAATGTGTAGATATACCTCCATAGGAATGTGGATATAACTCAATGTGTCTGAAATTATACATGTACAAGGTCAGTCACTACACTCCTTATGGCAGCAAAACACTGGGAAAATCTATATTCCCATCAACAACGACCCAGTTACTAAGTATATTAAAGCACATCCATGCAATGGAAAACAATGTACCTTAGAAACTAATGAGAAGACTCTTGAAACAATATTGAAAGTTCTACGAAACATGGTGACATAAAAACATAGTGACAAAAAAAGCAAAGAGAAGAACATACAGTATGTTAACTTTCATGTAAGAAAATGAAAAGAAAAAATATGTACTTTTACTCTATAGTATTTGCCTAAAAGAAACTCTGAAAAGATGTATCAGAAAATAATAAAAGCAGTTACCTAGCAAAAAATAAAAGAAGGGGTATGTGGTAGAGTCAGGAAGAGAATGAGATAAAAGGGGAAAGAGCGTGAGCAATGCTTTCATTTATACTCAAATTAAAAAATCAAAGCATTATGAAAAAATGTGTATGTATTAAGGTATTTAAGTTTATATTACATATAAGCACCAGATTTCTTTTCTTCCAGCTCCCTTCCTGTCATTATTCCATATATGCACAATATTATAATCAAAGTAAAATATTTTGATTTTCTTCACTTAAAATCACTTATCATACAATTTTACAAATTTATATATGAATTAATATATCTTTTCTCATGGATATATACAGATCTATGTTGGTATATCTATACATATATAGAACCAGAGAATATAAAATCTTTCTATAATCTTCAAACTTAGATTTATATAGAAAATTCCACAATCTCATTACTAAAATCTTGGGGGCTAGGTATGTCATGGAATTTCAGAATTTTTAGATTTTAGAAAAATAATAAGGTACATAAACCATACATTAATATGATCCAGTGGCAGCATCCATAATGAAATACTATGTTCAATGCTAAACACAAAGAAACCATAAAGTATAAATATCTATACAAAGTGGGATAAAATAAAAACTATAAATGGCCACTCAAATGAATTTGTTTGAAATTTATGAGAAACGCTTGGGTTTCAGTGTTTTGAATTTTCATATTGGAGATGACAGACTTACACTATTTTCATCTTTAAGTGGAAACATTCAAATTCAGTAATAGCGGGGGAAATAACACTAATATTAAAAACAATATCCTGATAATGAAAAATAAATGAAATAAAAAAATAAAATGAAATTTAATAATTATTTATCAACAAATTATACTATAATCATATAAAACTAAATGAGGGGCTCTTGGTGGCTCAGTTAAATACCTGCCTTTGGCTCAGGTCATGATCCCAGGGTCCTGGGATAAAGCCCTGAGTTGGCCTCTCTGCTTAGTAGAGTCTGCTTCTCCCTCTCCCTCTGCCCCTTCTCCCAACTTCCCAACTCGTGCTCTCTCAAATAAATAAAATCTATAAAAAAAATCTGAATGAAAACGAATCAGAGTTTCTATAATTGAAGGACTTACTTCCTTGAAAAAGTTAGGGTTTGTTCCTGAACTGTTCAAGTGTAACAAGGTAAAATACTTAATTACAATGTACTAGGTGCTACGGTAACAATGAACACACTGGTCATTCTCAAAATCTGCAAATGGTATTATAAAATATTGAATAAATCAATACACAGGGTAAATACGGGGAGATATCAAAGTCAGGATCTGTGGGATCCCTGGGTGGCGCAGCGGTTTGGCGCCTGCCTTTGGCCCAGGGCGCGATCCTGGAGACCCGGGATCGAATCCCACATCAGGCTCCCGGTGCATGGAGCCTGCTTCTCCCTCCGCCTGTGTCTCTGCCTCTCTCTCTCTCTCTGTGACTATCATAAATAAATAAAAAATTAAAAAAAAAAAAAAAGTCAGGATCTGTAACATATTTCACAGAATTATTAATGAACTGCTAAAAATTAAATAAAAGTTCATAATGGTTCTTAAAATTTTCTAAAATTCGGAATCTGAGTCCATTAGTTAAATTTAAAAGAATATATATTTTTTATCAGCAAATCCCATAGATTATTTCCAAAGAACACTTTGCTTAAAAGGTGCTAAATCATTTGAGAAGGAATATTAAATCCAGTAACAGTGTGAACAACCTATGTTTAAGGAAAACTTACACCAATAATGAAAAAAGAGTTTAGCTTTTTTTAGTTTAAGTTTAGCTCTTTATTAAAAATAAATCAGCACAGACAATATGGCATCATGAAAATTCAGTCACATATTAGAAGGGCAAATCAAACTGATATAATCTCATGTCACATAATTTTATTTTTAAATTAGTCATATCATTCTAAAGGAACTAATTTTAAGTTAGTACAAATTTCAGTACTGCCTACAGATTTCTGTCAGTGTAAATTGCAACAGCCATGCATATTTATTAGGATGTAATTTCATCTCTGGATTTCAGTGACACTGATAAACCACTCAAGCTTCATTCTTGGTTTTTAATGACACCAGAACAAGTTGATGGAATTACAGCTTCATATGTACCATTGAAAGTCTTATTTCTTATCATAGAATAATAAGGCTGGAATCCTTAAAGAGCATCATTCCTGCTGTCCTATCATGAAAAGATGGATATCTAGTTTATTTTTAAAGTCCCATAACTAGTCCTCAGTAATCTACTCTAATGCTCAGACCATAGTCATCTCTTCAGTTATTTCTTTCTCTAACACTCACTCTCTCTCCTTCCACCTCCCTCCTCATCCCACCCCACTCCTTATCCCCCTTACTTTCTCACCACTGTTGTACTGTAAATTGATTTAAAAAAAAATTTACTTGCATTCAAATACTTTTCGATGCTTTATAAATCCAAACACTTCACACACCTCTCTAAATCACCTATATTTTTGGTTGCAATTTTAAAAGCTTTTCTTTTAAAGGGTTACAAGTTAAAAGAAAAATTGCAGAAAGATAGCAATTTTCAACTACTTGTTTAACTTAATTTCCTACACTGGCATTTAACCAAGTGGGTGAAAATGAGGTTTCCTGCCTGAAATCCACCTCACAGCAAGATGAACTAACCCTGTCTGAAAGCAACCACTAAACCCAGTTCAGGAAAAGTGGGGGGAAAAAAATTAGCTCTTTTTGGTTTTATCTGGTTTTAAATAACGAAGAGACAAAACAAAAAGGCATTATTACATTGACAAAAAAATAGGTAGCTGATATATTTACCTTGCATTCAATCTCTGCTTGTTTGCGTTTTGCTTCACTTAATTGAGTAAGCAGTCCTTTGTTCTGTGCTGAAAGATATTGCACCTTCTCGTGTAGACTGATCACTTCTTGTTCTGCTCTTCGAAGATGGTTACTATTGATCTGATTCTAATAATTAAAAATGTAAATACTCAGACATTAAAGACTCCAAAAAACCTACAAATTTCTATCTCCCTATTTTATAAAATGATATTATTAGTTACAGTTGAATTTTATTTAATAGTTCAATACTAAAAAAACAAGTTATAAAACATGCTTAAAAATCAAGTCATCCAAAAGAATACTTAAGGTCCATATTACAAACTCTTCCTAATTTTCTGTTTATACAATACATATCTACAAACTTTAAGAATGTTTACACAGAATGTTTCCAGTTTCCAAAAGAAAGCACAGACGGATTGAAAAGTACCATCACCATATACTGAACTGTAAAATCCTTGGTGTCATGAAATTTGTCATAGGCAGTTCTATATTCCTCTAACATACAGAACAGTCTTTTTATGGAGCATGAATTGGTTTTGAATTCTGACTTTTTATCTGATGATTAGGCAAACCAGTTATAATATTTGAGTCTATTTCCTCATTTGAAAAATGTATATAAAAATACTTCCTATTTCTCATTTGATTGTCTTCAGTATTAAATGAGAGATTACATGGAACAGAGCTTAATATATAGAAAGAACTCAATCAATGCTAGCTACTTAATGTGTTACAATTATAGAACATGCTAAAAATATATATATAGGCCTTAAATTGGCTGACATGAGGTAGTTTCCCCATGTAGGTTTCACGTAGCCTGTTTCTCTTAACCCCAAAATATTCTATTAGGGATCTGAAAGAAACAGTAGGGATTTTATAACCAAAGATAAAAATCTGGCTCCTCATTTTAGTTTTTCAACCTTGCTAAACTTATCTAATCCCAACAAATTTCAGTACACTGGTATAAGCACAGAAACTACTACTTGACTTTAAAGGCTGTGTTTTAAGAATCATATGAGAAAAGTTTCTGAAAGGAGTCTCATATAATGTCTGAAATTAAACAGATACTTAATAAATTCTTGGTTGTTACCTTTATTATAACTATTCTACCTCATTCAATAAAAACAACCCTGCCTTGATTTTTAAAAATCTGCATCATAGAATAGATTTAAGGTCCAAAACTTTCTACCACTTCTCAGTTTCTTCATCTTTAGTTTTATTCATCTTCCTGTCTACAAAATAATGAACTTCTTAGTACTCAAGTACTTAGTGCTTAGATTCAAAATGTTCCACAACTTCTTTTTACTGTCTTCTTTCCTACCACTAAATACTTCAGAAGGACATACCTTCAACATAAGCTTCAAAGAATTCTCACAGAGAGAACTCTTCCTTCCACCCCTCAATACAAGTCTATGACCCAAAATTATAAAACTCCACACATAAGCAAAACTGAAAATTGACAATGAGTGAGAAATTGTAGACAACAGGACAAAAGAATAGATTTTTTAAAAACTCTAGTTGGAAAATAATCATGTAAGGACTTACATGAAATAGTATATTTAAAATTATTAGGCATAAAAAGAGAGAGCAAAAACCTAAGCAAAGAACAACTAATTATCAAAAAACATTTAGAAAATTTGGGGGCGCCTGGGTAGCTCATTGGTTAAGCTTCCAATTCTTGATTTCGTTTCACTTCATAAACTCAGAGAGTTGTGGGATGGAGCCCTGCACCAGGGGCCTCAGTCAGTTGTCCCTCTCCTTCTGCTCCTTCCCAACTCATGCATGCATGCTCTCCCTCCCTCTCTCTCTGTCTCTCTCTCTCAAATGAATAAATATCTTTTAAAAACCCCACATTTAGAAAATCTGAAAAATAATCAAATACAATCTCTAGAAGTTAATGTGGCCAATAATGTTTAAAAATTAAAGGGTTAAGTAGGTGATTAGCTACACTGAAAAAATCGTGTTCCAGAAGTGGTCAGAAGACACAGAAGAGAGTAAGGAGGTACAAAATACACCCAATGGGGGGTTTCACGATAAAACAGAAAACAAAGAAAAAGGTAAGATATGATCGTCTAAGAGTTGACTATAGTTGACAATTTTTACAACTGATAAAGATATATATATGAATCTACATTTTGGGAAGCACTACTAGTCGCAAACAGGATAAATACAAATAAACCCTCACTAAGACACACTTTAACAAAACAATGCTAACGAAGATGCAAATCAAGGGCAAAACTGAGTATCTGTGAAAAGGGAAGGTGAAATATGCAATAGACATTGCAACAGGAAAACTCTGTAGTGCTTTAAAAACTAAATTTCATCCTACTTTAGTGTATTCAAATAAACTATCATATAAAAGTGAGAAAAAAGTATATTTACTGTTAAGAAAGTGAGACTTTACAACTCATGATTGAAATCGGAAAGAAAACTGTTAAATAAAAGAGCAAAAACTCAGCAAACAGGCAGACAAATCCAAATAAGCACTGACTCCACAAAGCAATAATGTCTCGTAATTTGGAGATATAAAAAAGATGTACAATAATAGTAAGATATAGGATTGGAAAATGAAAGAAGAGCACATGAAGATCTTCCAAGGCCCTTACATAACTTAGAAGGAAGATGGGGATAATTATCAACATCAAACTTTGTTCAGTCAGGTGAGCATTTTTTATTTTTTATTACGTAGGTAACAAACGCTAACAGAAAAGGAATTATAAAAGTCAAACCAGTAGCAGAAAAAGAAACATCATCTAAATTAATCCAATAAAAAAGGAGGGAAAAAACAGAAAAAAGGGAATAAAAAAAGAAAACAATTTAAAATACATCATAATAAAGAGTTTGGATTCCTGATGTGGTTGTAGAATAGAAAGAGCATTATTCTCACTCTTTCAATAAAAAAAAAAAAAAAAAAGCAAGCCAAAATCTAAATTCATGACTTCTCTTAAAATCAGAGAGGTGAGGTCACAAGGCAATTAACTATCCCTAAAATATAAGGACAGACAAGACAGATGAAGCCAAAAGCTGTTAAGAATAATTCAGCCAGAATATAATCAAATTGGTAGAGACCAAGTGTTGACTGGCTAGAGAGTGTGGAGCCTAAGGGAGCAGGAGAATTCACAAGCTCTTACACACTTTTTCTTCATGGACCACACAAAAAAGACAGATGAGAGTCTTGAAAAAGAGATCTCCACTGCGCAGGCTTGAGGGAGGAGAATAACAGCCAATGCGAAAGGAGCATTAAACCTTGCTTGTCTCCTCTAGGGAACATAAGCTTGAAATGGGGCAAAAAACACTATTGCCCTTAGAGCACTGGAGAAACCACTACATGTGAGGAAGGAACAGGACGATATTGTGGACCTAGGACTATAGCTGGTGGTAGGGCAGGAGCACCAAGAAAGTCAAACACTCTAGATCCAGGGACGCTATGCAGCCTAAGACTGAGGCTTTATTAGAAAAATGGGCAACACTTCTGCCCCTCCAACTTCCTGTAAAAAGTAATAGTGGAACACTTCTGAATACTGAATCTCTCTGAAGTGCTATGCAAATGGAAGACCTAAAGACACTAAGAAAACCCTCTGGCAAACCAGCCCCCATTCTAAAAATAAGATCATGCTAGAGGAATTTGAAGCCTGTGGTGCAATGAGGGTAACCACAGAAACAACAAACCTCAAACCCAGCCCAACTCCTGACTGTATTAACTCAAATCCCCCACATTAAAGGCCTAGCAGAGGAAAAGGTATGCCCATTTCCAGGCATAAAAACTACTTACCTAAGTCTATTGTCCTACACAAGATATTCAGTTTTCAACAAAAAATTACAAAGAATAGGAAAAGATAAGAAAAAACAAAACACTACCAAGAGACAAAGTAATCAACAGAATTAGCCTCACATATGACACAGATATTAAAATTACCTGACAGGGAACTTATAATAACTGGGATTCTATGCTAAAGGCTCTAAGAAAAAAGTGAAAAGCATGCAAGATCCCATAGTTACTATCAGCAGAGAAATAAAAACTAAAAGAATCAAATGGAAATGCTAGAAATGAAAAAACACAGTAGTAGATGTGAAGAATGCCTTCAATGGCTCATTAGACAACTCACAGAGTGGAAGAATCAGTGAACTTAATGATAAGTCAATATAAATATTTAAGTCAATAGAAACTGAAATGCAAAAAGAACAAATAATGAGGGGGAAAAAAAGAACAGATCATCCAAGAGTTACCATTAATATCAAATAATCTAACATATGTGTAATGGGAATCCCAGAAGGAGAAAAGAGTATGGATAGGACAGAAGAAATATTTGAAGAAAGAATAACCAAGAATTTTTCAAGTTTCATGACAGGCACAAATACACAGGGCCAAGAAACTCAGGATAAAAACAAAGCAAAAAAAAAAAAAAAAAAAAAGTCATTTCATCTTTAAGCTCCTAAAAACAAGAGATAACCTTAAGGGTAACCAGAGGGTCAAACACATTACATGCAGATGAAGAAAACCAGAATTCTGGCTTGCATGGTTTCTGACAAGAAGAATAACTTACACCGTTGAAGAAAAACAACAAGAAACAACTCCAAATACAATATCCAGCAAATATGCATTTTAAAATTGAAGAAATACTTTCCCAAAGAAATAAAAGTACTGCCAGCTAACCAGCAGTACAAAAATGTTAAAGGAAGTTCTTTAAGCAATAGGAATATGCCACCAGACAGAAACGCAAATCTATACAAAAAAATAAAATGCCAAAATGCAATAATTGAAGGGAAAATGTTAAAATTTTTAAAAATTTCTCTGAAAGGTAATGATTAAAGCAAAATTAGTAGCACATGACATGGCTGACTATATGTGAAATATATGAGAACTATAGCACAAAGAAAGGGGGAAGAACTGGGAATATACTGTTGAAAGGTCCTTATTACGTGTGAAAGGTACAATATTATTTGAAGACAAGCTCTGATTAGATGTATATTGAAAAACCTAGAGAAACTAGTAAAAAAGAAAAAAAATGAATGGAGTATAAATAAAGACAATTGTGGAGATAAAACGTAATTATAATAAATGCCCAAAATCCAAGAGAAAGTAGAAAAAAGAAGAAAAAAAATACAGATAATGGAACAAAGAGAGGATAGGCAGCAAGCTGACAGATATTAATCCAAACTGAACCATCAAACATGTACTACACATGACAGCTAAAAGAGACCGAGACTGCATTTTTATAGCTTTATTGGGGTGTCCACATCATAAAATTCACCTAAAGTGTACCTATACTTCAGTGGTTTTAATATATTCACAGAGTTGTATGATCATTTGTCAGACTGGATTTTTAAAAATACATACCTATATGAAGTTCATCAGAATGTAATAAACAGGTTGGAATTTAAAGGATGGAAAAGATATATTAAGGCAAATGCTAAACAACAAACAGCTTAAATAACTATGTTAAGATGAACAGACTAAATCAAAATGCATCATGAAGGATAAAAAGGATCAGTATATAGTAAGATTCATTTTACCACAAAAGAAATAACAAATACAAATTATACATTTGTATGTCCCTCTAAAAGAGGCTCAGAATATTTTAAGCCAAAAAAATTATTATTCTGAGGAGAAATAAACAAATTCATAATCACAACAGAAAATATCTACTAGTTAGTATTTCAAAGATAAGGTGACACACACAAAAACTAGGAAGGATATAGAAAATACAAAAAATACATTAAATATATTTAAGATACATTAAATAATTAAGAAGTTTGATCTAATATAAGACTCTACAGACCACATTCTGTGACCACAAAGCAAGTTAGTTAACATAATGACATAAACTACTAATGAAGTGAACCAGAAATCTATACTTCTGGAAATAAAAGAAAACATAATAGGAGTACAAAGAAAGGGGAAAAAGATGAAACCCAAGCAACATATAATAAAAGAATATAAGGAATAGAACTAAATTATACAGAAAACAATGGTATTAACGTGGAGGACCAACAAAAACTAAAAACCCAGTCTTTAGAAATATATATTTTTTTAAGATTTTATTTATTTATTCAAGAGAGACACAGAGAGAGGCAGAGACACAGGCAGAGGGAGAAGCAGGCTTCATGCAGGGAGCCAGATGTGGGACTCGATCCTGGGACTCCAGGATCATGCCCTGGGCCGAAGGCAGGCTCTAAATAGCTGAGCCACCCGGGGTGCCCCCAGTCTTTAGAAATATTAATAAAAATGGCAAGTTTCTAAAAAAAATATGGTCAACTTCTGTGCCTTTCCAAGAAAATACACAGGCACAAATAAACACTATTAGAAATGAAAAAAGAGACAAATATTGATCAGTAGAAAGAAAGGATATTTCTTTAAAAACTACTCTGAACAACTCTAAGTGATAAATTTGAAAATTTAGATGAAATAGAAGGGAAACATTAACTTACCAAACCAGACTCAAGAAAAAAAAAACAGAAAACCTGAAAAGACTTGTAACTTTTCAGTAAGTAGGATTGATAGTTACTATTCACACAAAACAAAACAAAAAGAATGGATTCCAGTAAATACTGAAGTGACAAGTAATTCAAATCTTAGATAGTATTTTACAAACTATAACAAAAAAAGATAAAATACAATCCAATTAATTCCATGAGCTTTTTATAACCTTTCTATTGAAACTAGTAAAAGCCCCCCCAAAAGAAAAATTGTACATTTTAACTTAGGTACAAAAAAATCCAAAATATTAAAAACCTGAATCCAGCCATGTGAATGCGTTGTGTACATCTCTGTACCTGTATACTGACAACTGTACCTCAATATAACTAGTTTGCTTTGCAGTCCTGTGTATTTTACTTTACGCATTAAAAACCATTATTTTTGAGAAAGAGTCCAGAGGCTCCAGACTGCCAAAGGGGTTTATGGTATTAAAAAAAAAAAAAAAAAAATCTCTGTCCTGAAGAAACTCTTAGAGCTATCCACTAGGAAATATGTGCAAGAATGTTCAGAACAGCACTATCTGTAATAGCAAAAACTGGCACACAGAAAGAAGAGTGTGTGGTTCAATAAACTAAGATGTACTTCCTCGGCATTTTCTAAAAGGCACTAAAATTAAGGAACTGAAACTACATGTATCAACAAGGACAAATCTCTTAATCTGGATGCTCTGTATGGACCATCACTAGTTCGAGCACTGGCATTTAGGAAAAAGTGCCATATGCCATTCCTCTTCCAGCAAAATCCATTCAAAATCACACTTAGGTACAATTCAAAGTACAAATTCTTCAAGCTTTTCCCTAAACTATCTAGTTGGAATTTATTTTCCCCTCCTATTTTCCATAGCAATTTCTATTGAACTCTTTAATTACCAAATTTCTAAATTATACATTGTCCAATTTTATTGAGATATAATTGATATATATAGTGCTGTGTAAGTCTAAGGTATACAGAATAATGACTTGATTTACATATAGTGTGAAATGATTATTTAACAACCATCATGTAATATAGTGAATTATAATAAATGTATTTTGTGCATGCCTGATTTCCCATGTGCTAAGTTTTCTAATGGCTGGACGGTGCTTTGTATTCAAAAGTTCTCAAAACGATGTTTGTGAATTTGATTCGTTCACCACTTTGAAATAAAACCTAGGGGTGCCTGGGTGGCTCCGTCATTTAAGCATTTGCCTTCTGCTCAGGTCATGACCCCCGGGTCCTGGGATTGAGCCTGCCTTGGGCTCCCTGCTTGGAGGGAGGCCTGCTTCTCCCCTTTCCCTCTCCCCCTGCTTGTGTGCTCTCATGATCTCTCTCTCTCAAATTAGATAAAGTCTTTAAAAAAAAAAAGAACGATAAAAACCCTGAATATAGGCTTAAAGGCTGTATTGCATCTTTAATGTGTGTACAAGGAGATAAAAATCTTTTATGAAATAAAACTTCCCAATACAAAAGCTAGATTTCTTTTTTTTTTTTTTTTCAGATTTTATTCATTTATTCATGAGAGACACAGAGAGGCAGAGACCCAGGCAGAGGGAGAAGCAGGCGCCATGCAGGAAGCCCAATGTGGGAATCGACCCCAGGACCCCGGGATCATGCCATAAGCCAAAGGCAGACAGATGCTCAACCACTGAGCCATCCAGGCGTCCCAGAAGCTAGATTTCTACTTTTCAAAATTTTACTGTTATTTTTAATTATAATGAAAAATACAAGAAAATAACTTTGAACAGTGTAAAACAAGGTATATTGTTTAACCTAAAGGATTTACAGATTCATGTGACCATATTCAAGTTCAGACAATTTTACCTACAGGTATACAGAATGATACGTGAGTTAACTATGCCCCCTACTGACTAAGTACTTAGAAAACCAACTAACATTACAGAGAATACAGAAAGAATATGGTCCACACAAATGTACCACATAAAAATTAAATGTACTTTATAATGCAAGTGAGTTCCATTAAAAGAATTTTGTAGATCTTAAATCAAGTATATTTAAGATAGAATTTATTACAGAAAGGGGAGACTTGAGAAAAAGAAGTATAATTTTGGAATTAACTGCTCAGAATCACCATATTACACATACGGAAGCATCATTCACATTATATTCTACGCCAATTATTCTCAACCAGGGGCAATTATGTCCCCTAAGGACATTTGGCAATGTGTGGAGATGCTTTTGGTCATCACAACCTGGGGTGGGGAGTACAGTGAAATTGGATCTAGTGGGTAGAGGACAGCAATACTGGTAAACATCCTACAATGCATAGGCCAGTCCCCCAAATAAAGAATTACCTGGTTCAAAATCTTAAGAATCAAGGTTGAGAAATTTTGCTCTACATGAATATTTCCTCTCAACTTGTGCAATAAGGCAACAAGTTAAATACAGTTTTATGACTTGCTTAAACTTTGCCGATTGGGTCAAAGAAAACATTAAAATCTCTGATATCAAAGACTACAATTTTTAGCCCTTTTCATTTGGGCTAGGAAATTATAGTCTAGACAGTTTCATATATCCATCTTTTATATCTATTCTACATCTATTCTAGAGATGATATAACCTGTGCATAAATTTTGACCTGTTCATGACTTTTTTTTTTTAAGAGGGGGGGGAGGAGAGAGAGAGAGAGAGAGAGAGAGAGAGAGAGAATCTTAAGGCAGCTCCACACCTGTACTCCTAAGGTCATGACCTGAGCCAAAATCAAGAGTCCAAAGTTTAACCAATGGAGCTACTCAGGTGCCCCACGCTAATGGCCATTTTTTAAAGGTACTCGGCTTTCCCATCATACCTGTGTTTCCATTTCCATCATCCTTTGTTTAATTTCTCTTATTTCTGCCTGAGTTTCAGCTTCTCTAAGTCGAATGGTCATCAGTTCATCCTGTAACTCATTTACAGCATTTTTCTTAGGTGGGTCTTTCCACCTCCCAGTAGTACGAGCTAAGTGGCGCTAAAAGACAGAAAAAATTATATTGCAACAAATATTCCCAGTATCAAAATAAGAGCTAACTTTCCTGGAACTTATTTCATGTCCAGTACTATATTGAGCACTATATATACATTATTTTATTTAATCCCCAGCAAATTTTAATAGTTATGTACTATTATCTTCATTATACAGGTCAGAAAATGGAAATGGTGATTAAGTAACTTCAGAAAGGTCAATATAGCCAGTAAATGGCAGACCTGAAATACAAGCTCAGATATAGTTCAAATCTGTTTATACTGTGGATCATTGTATAGAACACAATTTTCACCCTAAATTTATTATGACAGATTTCCAAATTTTTAATGAAATCCCAAGAAAAGAAAAAACGGGGCCATTCATCAATTAAGGAATATTAGAAATGTTCTCAAAGTATCTATGGTGAAGCATCGGTTTTGTTTTTAATTTACAGTTTATTGCTGCCTGATACTTCTGGAAAAAAAAGAAAAATGTTGTGGCAATATCAAGGACTAATTTCAATCTTTGCTAGAGGTAACCCTACCCCAAATTCAAACCAAAGTCACTAATCTGAAATGATATGTAGTGTTTTTTATTTTCCTCTCCTGCTTCTAGATTCTGTTTTTTGGTTCCTTATCAGCACTTTTCCTCATATGTGAAAAAAATCTGGGCATATAAATGCCTGATTTTGTGAAACAACCAATTTTCAAAACAGTTTACAAATGTATAGACAAATTTATATTGGTGTCATCCTGCTGTTTCATACTGACCAATGGATTTAATATCAACAGAAAAATGTCCTAGATAAAGGAAAATTTTCTTTTCTCTTCATTAGAAGAAGTTACATAAATCACAATGGTACAATAACAACAACTTGACTTGATCTCTATTTTATCTTTTTAATTATATGAATTAAAAAGGAAGAAACAGCTTAAAGGTTCTTTCAATTTATAAATGCCTTCATATTTTTGCATTTAAAGAGTCTCACTTCAAACTCAAATCCTAATGATGATCATCAGCACTTCAAACTCATACAAATTAAACATTTAGGCTTCACCTGCTTTTTAAAAAGCATGCAAAGTATACTGATATACCTGCCAGTGTTCCTCTAAATCCTTGACCTGTTGTCTCAGTTCTTTCAATCCCATAATAGCTTCTGCTTCTCTCAGTTTCACAGCAATGAGCTCCTCCTGAAGCCTTGCAATGTTATTCTCATCAGGAAAAGAGTTGTTTCTCTAAAGCAAGAGAAAATTTGGGATTTTTAAATTTAAAGAATGAAATAAAACATATGCTGTAAGAACTATTTTGTCCCATACATAATTATATTTAATTTTATACAGTTTTACTAAAATATAAATCACAAACAATAAAACTTACCCTTTTAACGTACACTAGTCAGTGGATTTAAGAGTATTCACAGAATTGTACAACCATCATCATGATCTAATTTCAGGACATTTTAATCACCCCACAATGAAACCCTATACCCATTAGCAGTCCCTCCACATTTCCCCTCCCTCAGCCCCTGACATCCACTAGACTACTTTCTGTCTCTGTGGATTTGTCTATTCTGAACATTTCATAACAATGGAATCACATGATATCTGACCTTTTATGATTAGCTTCTTTCACTTATCATGTTTCAAGGTTCATCCCTTTCTTTGACAAATAATATTCCATTGTGTGTGTATGCTACATTAAAATGTTTTTAACATGGCAATAAGCTTACTAACATCCGATTAGGACTCCAAACAAAGCATGAACATCACTTATATTTTAAAGACTTATAGAAAAGAATAGTCCAAAATCTATTTGTAAAATAGATTGTGTACAATATAAAATACAAAACGTATTTTCTCAGCATGTCACTTTGGAAAGGAGTATAAAATCGTTGAACATTAGTTATTATTTATATCAAGATTAAGAAATTAATACTAATGTGATCTACATATTTGCTTAAAGAGTACAAGATCTAGACTAATCTCTTACTCCACTGAAAGACCCAGCCTAGATACAGGGTAGCCCCTATTACACTGCTCTGGGCTATGACCAACAGATCCTAAATTAGGCCACAGTAAAAGCTCCTTGGGTAAAGTGGGGTACTACTGAGATTTCAAGCACTGAGTCTATAAAATTTTATAACTTTAAAATATTTCACAGTAGGACATGAAGATTTTAGCTCCTAGAGATAATGAATAAAGTTATTCTTGCCAATTACACATTTTTACGGTGGACTATAAATACTTTCTTGATTGAATACCAGAAATTTACTGTATATGCATAAAAAGAATCCTGCAAGAAGAAATTAACCATAGGAAGCACTAAGACTTCTAATTTCCTCTCTATAATATGAATACCAACAGACCTATTTAAGAACTCCATTTCTAAGTTGGATCCAACGACATTTCTTTCTGCCACATATTCAAAACTAACAAATTGAGATTCTTATCTACATTATGGTACGCAGAGTACTCCTAACTTAGAAACCAAATATTCTCTTATGCATTTTTTATAACTCCCTTGCTGCCTTTTTCTCAATAGGAAAATAAATTCTCTAAAAATAATATAAAAATAGCAAGCAGATCTCTAGCAAAATTATTCCACTACTTTTTTTTTTTTAAGATTTTATTTATGAGAGACACAGAGAGAGAGAGGCAGAGACACAGGCAGAGGGAGAAGCAGGCTCCTTGTGGGGAACCTGATGTGGGACTCGACCCCAGGATCCAGGATCACAACCTGAGCCGATGGTTCAACCATTGAACCATCCAGGCGCCCCAATTATTCCACTACTGATGGTTGTTACACCTTGCTTTATTTCATTAAGAAACAGGAACAACTTGAGGCTGTCATGTTCATTATTTATAAGTCTTTGATTTGATAGCTAGATACTACCTGGTAAAAAGAACAAAGAGCCTAAGCCACCAATGATTTTATAGAGGACAAAAAGAGATTCAGGGTTTGTGATCTAGAACACAGACTCTCAAGTCTGAAAACTATGAGAAACCTAAAAACATTTCTATTTCTATTACTTATCTAATCCTTAAAGTTCTTTAGTAACCTTGAAAAGAAGTAAATTAGCTTCTGTAAGTACACTTTAGGCTAAGATCTTCCCATATGTCCTGAGGTGGCTTATAGTAGCTTGGAAATTTTTAACAGTAACACTCGGATGAAATTTTTTTGAAATGTTTATGTATTACTCATATCCTATCTCTTACAGATAAAGATATACTATTTGAAGACAACCATTAATATGTATCCCCTAAGTTTCATTTAAATGTTAAATCATCTCAAAATTACCGTGGTTGCTTTCCTCTAAAAGTGTTCCAATTTTTTTTTTAAACCCTTAAAAAAGGGGCTTTGAGTAGTATGGCAACAACAAAGAGTAAGTGAGAAGCTTATTTTCTTTCTCCTTTTCTCTTATGGTAACTAATGTGTAAGGTTTCCAATGTAGAAAAACACCAAGTCCAATTTAACTGTTCAATAAGTACATCTATCACATGTCTCCTCTAATTTGGGAATGACAGTATTTATATTGTTCTCACCTTCTCTATATCCAGGACTTTATCCTGCATCTCCTTTAGTGCACACTGAGACTCAGCTTCACTCAGACGGGCTTGGACCAATTCCTTCTCTAGTTGCAGCACAAAATCTTCATTGTAGTTGGAATTGCATTTATGCTACAAATTATAGGCATATAATGAAATTCCGTAAAGTATGAACATGTACATACAATAAAAATAAATGCAATTACACAATACAGTTACTAAGAGCAATCAAATGTAAAAGTCTGATCTCCCCATTACTTCTGGTTTATCTACTCCAAATAACTTTCCAATGAATAAAAAAGTCCAGTCATGGTATCTATGGATAAAACACATTACTCTTTACTGGTAAACAGTTATTGTACTAATCAAATCCAATTCATGAAAGATAAATATCTCCTTTTATCTGTCCATCCATCCAGATACTAAGAACTTGTTCTGACTCTACAGACATGCCCTGTATGAGAGTGTAGCCATTAGCCATATATGGCTACCCAGCACTTGAAATGTTGCTAGTCCAAATAAGAAAGGATGTAAGTGTAAATACAAACTGAATTTTGAAGACTTATTATGAAATAAAAGCACAAAATATCTCATTAATAATTTTTATATTGATGACAGGATGAAATAATATTTTACACACATTGAGTTTAAGAATATTAATTTCATCTATAATTATGACTCCTTTTAATAAGGCACTTTAAAATGCATATGTGGCTCACATTCTATTGCTACAGGACAATACTCTTATACACTACACAGGTACACATTTACTGAAAATTCTATTTTAAAGTAATTCTTTTTTTAAATAAAAATAAGGCATTCATAAATGACATGAACCATCCTAAATCCCAACAGAATAAAAATGTATTTGCTCTTAGAAATGTAGAGCTCTTTAAGGATATGCATGAAAATCACTGCTGGAAACTGAGAAAAAGAAGATGCTGAACAAAGAAATTAACCACAGAAGCACAAAACCTTTCCATCTCCTTTCCTGCTCTTTAATGTGAATGCAGCCACTTAAGAAATCCCTTTTTAAGCCAGTTTCTATAAAAAGCTGTTCTAAGAAAGCAAAAAGATATCTAATTCACCATTATATAAGACTTCTTAAAAGAAACTATCATTTCACATTTAAATCACATAGTAAAGAAACAACTCAAAATTCCAAAATAGTCACAGAGAATCATCTCCTGATAAATTAGCTTGAATAAAGAATAGTTCCTTCTTCAATTAATAGTTTACTCTTTAATACATTAGGAATAAGACCGATGTCAAATTAAAACTTTATTTAAAAACTATTAAATGTTTAATTAAGACATAATACTCCCTTACCCCAGTTACTCAAAAAGATGGTTTTTTAAATGAATAGTTGACTTATTAAACAAAGGAGGGCTTTTTAATTCAATGTATTACACATTATTTTTCCTAGTAATTTTCTGGTACGATTAAAACAGTATTCTATTTTTTTTTAAACAGTATTTCTATACAAGGAGTATATGTGCAACAAGTATATCTCTTTAGTAAATACTTACCTTACTAAATAGGGAAAAGGGACTCTTTTGGAATAACCACATCCAAAATGCAGGTGCCACAAATTTTGTTTAATGGGACTGTGGTTATTCCATGAGTAATACTAGAATTTCTTGCCCTAATCTAAAGCCCTGACAACTGTAGTTCAGGTGTGTTTGCCAAGATTCTATATTAGGAGATCCCCAGGAAAACATCAAGCCCTGATGGCCCAAAAGAGAATGGAGTCACTGATCTGGTGTAAACCAACTGATATACCCAAGCACAAAAAGACCCTTGTACTAAATTGGGAACACGTTTTTATCAATAAAATTTTAAAAACTTCTAATTGACTTCTATTGTTCAAGGTACAAATTATAAATTCCACAGTTTATATGTTACTTCTTCCTTCATACTTCGCATTGAGTTGAGGGTTGTTCCTCAATCCACTGTAAACTAGCTTTAGTTCTTATCCCGTATTGAAACTGATCTCATCACCAACAACATCAATATACAGTAACGATATAAAAAGTCAATGGTAAGCCCTTTTATTCAGCTTTTACTTTCACTAGACAGTATATGGAATTTAATACAACTGATCACTCTTAAAACTTTTTACTTAGATTTTGAGGTGCTACTCCTCCATAGTTCTACTATCCTATCTTCTCTGCTGCCTCTGCCAACTCTATTACTTCATATAGGTATATATGACTATATGTACATGTATATGTGTCTATCAGTCCCCAAGAGTTCAATATTGTTTTCTGTCAATCTGTTTTTTTTTTTAATTTTGTAGATTCACATAGTGGATGAACTCACCAAGGAAAATTCTGTATAACAGTTAAAAAGGGAAGGTAGAGGGAAAGAGGGACAGTAAGAGGGAGAACATACAATGATGAAATTCCAGGGACAGTATACACATAAGTACATAGAGTGCATAACACTCAAATCTGTATTATCAGCCCAGATCTTTCTACAAAGCTACAGATCCATATTCATAAGTTGTTACTAGTCTCTGCTATCTGGCTCAAAGCATCTCAAATTCACCTCACATTCAACATGTCAAAACTGAACTCCCCATCTTTTCGTCCTCAAGTATTTACTCTTCTGCTAGGGATCCAACCATGTAACAACTGACCAAGTCAAAACTTTCCCTCTTCTATTTAACCCATACTAATCACAAAACCTTAATTTTTCTTCCAGGTATCTTTTGAATTCGTCTGCTCCTCTAATCTCTACTATCCTTGTTTTTATTCATGCCCTCACCTCTTTCTCTGAACTGCTGCTATAGTCTTTTTTTTTTTTTTAATTTTTTATTTATTTATGATAGTCACAGAGAGAGAGAGAGAGGCAGAGACACAGGCGGAGGGAGAAGCAGGCTCCATGCACCGGGAGCCTGATGTGGGATTCGATCCCGGGTCTCCAGGATCGCGCCCTGGGCCAAAGGCAGGCGCCAAACCGCTGCGCCACCCAGGGATCCCTGCTGCTATAGTCTTACACAAATCCCCTCCTATTATAGCACTTACAGTGGGTATTAATATTCTGTTACATCTCATTGTAAATTATAATAAAAACAAGGCATTCTTACAATTCTACCACCTGGACTAGGTATGTGTTTTGTGATCCTACTGTTTTGAGTCTGAGGAAGTTTTGATTCTGTTTATTAATATGTTGCTGAAAATTATATAAACATTAACACACTTTAATAAAGTATTCAGAATGAGTCTAACTCTACTAAGTCAGTTTCACCCAATTATCAGTTTTCTAAATGGCAATTAGCCTTGTCCAATTATATTCATATGCATTTTTACTGAACAAAAAGTACTTCCATTGGAATCAGTTAATATTCATATAGGTTCAATAAACAGAGATTCTACATTTAGACTTAGGGAGTTAGAAAAGGTTCTAGCGGGCAGCCCGGTGGCTCAGCGGTTTAGCACTGCCTTCGGCCCAGGGCATGATCCTGGGGATCCGGGATCGAGTCCCACGTTGGGCTCCCTGCACGGAGCCTGCTTCTCCCTCTGCCTGTGTCTCTGCCTCTCTCTTTCTCTCTCTCTGTGTGTCTCTCATTAATAAATAAATTTTAAAAAAATAAGAAAAAAGAAAAGGTTCTAGCATTTGTTTGGTTGTCTGAAACATGGAACAAAATGTGGCCCACAGTGAGTGTACTGGAAATGCCAGATATGCCTTGGTTTAATGTAGAACGGAAAAGTGATGACAAAGAAATTCAGGGAAGATGTAGACAGATCTCTTTGAATGGGCTAAAAAACATGAAGACATTTCTTTGTACCCCATGGAAATGCTCACCAAAGGGTGACCTCAGCAAAGGATTTTAAAAATCAACTGGATAGGATGACCCACTTTGTGGATATCAGTCAGCTTTTTTCCTCAGTCACTGATCACTGTCCAATAGACTCATGAATGAAGCAGCCATGGTGGGAGGGATGGAGGTTATGCATGGACTCAGCAACCTAGACTTCCATTCACCAAAGTTTTGGCCACTGCTGAGAGCCCAATGTGCCAGCAGCAAAGGCATCTTCAACCCTGAGCCCCTGATATGACACCATTCCCTGGGATGACTAGTCAGCTATTTGGTGGCAGGTTGCTTACACTGGACTGCTTTTATCATGGAAGGGCAGCACTTTGTTCTTACTGGAACAGATATTTAGTCTAGATACAGATTTGTCCTCCCTGCACATAAATGGTTTTGTCAAAACTACTATCTATGGACTTACAGAATGCCTTATCCATTATCATGGTATTCCACAAAGCATTGCTTCTGATCAAGAAGTTCACCTAATATCAAAGAAGTGCATCAGTGGGCCCATGCTCATGGAATTCACTAGTTTTGCCATGTTTCCTAACATTCTGAAGCAGCTAGCTTGATACAATGGTGGAATGACCTTTTGAAGACCAAATTACAGTGCTAGCAAAATGGCAGTATCTTGGGCTGGGGCAAGATTCTCCAGAATGATGAATGTGCTCTGAATCAGTGTCCAATATATGGTGCCTTTTCTCCCACAATCAGAATTCACAAACTCAGGAATTAAGAGGTGGAAATGAAGAATATGTGTGGAACACAGAAGATCCTTTAGTGTCTCTTAGCATTATCATGCTCTGTGATTAAGGTCAATGAAACATTAGGAAGGATTAATAATGGCCCAGACCCTTCAGGAATGAAGGTCTGGATTACCTCCCCAAAGAATCATGATCAGCTGATGTGCTTGTTGAAAGCAAAAGGAATAGAGTGGATAGTGGAAGATGGTAGTTATAGAAGCTATGAGTGTATGACAGAAACGAGGACTGTAATTGTCATGAGTATTTCCTTCTAATTTTGCTATGAATATGTGTTTTCTTTCATTTCCTTATATAAAATGTCTTGACTTTATATCCAAGTATTTATTGTTAGTTTTACATCATAGTATTTAAGTTATAGGATATCAAGAAAACATCACTGAAAGACTAACTTCTCTTCTGGGGAAGGCATTAGTGCATTTTCAGTTGTGCACAGGCTAATCATATCATGCTAGTCCAAATTATGACTTTGTTGTTGTCTTTATGTGGAGACTAAGTAGGTTTATATGGAGATGCACATGGTTGCCAAGTTGACAAGAGTTGGACTTAATGATGGTTAATTTTGTGTGTCAACTTAAATTTGGGCCCCCAGTGGGCCCAGACTAAACATTATTTCTGGGTGTGTCTAGGGTGTTTCCAGATGATTCAATAGATTGCCCTCTCAATGTGGGTGGGCATCATCCAATCTATAGAAGGTCTGAATAGAACAATAAGTGGAGGAAGGGAGGATTCATGCCCTGCCTGCTTGCCAGCTTGATCTGGCATATGGGTCTTCCCCTACCCTTGGACTGGAATTTATACTATCAGCTTCCCTGGTTCTTCGGCCTTTGAAC
This sequence comes from Vulpes lagopus, assembly GCF_018345385.1. Lineage (NCBI taxonomy): Eukaryota > Metazoa > Chordata > Mammalia > Carnivora > Canidae > Vulpes > Vulpes lagopus. The sequence continues at coordinate 145,344,599 of NC_054826.1, read as the reverse complement.
TTTTACTCTCAAAACTGTGTATGTGTGTGTGTGTGTGTGTGTGTGTGTGTGTCTACCCTACTGACTCTGTGTCTCTGAAGAACTCTGACTAATGTATGATAAATTTTACAAATAAGAATTAAACTCACTGATTGGAATTTGATCCATTTCAAATTTGACCCATTAGAGCTTCTGCAATTGAATACTTTTTTGGTCATAATTTCCACCATTTCCAATTTCTTTCATTCAAATTATTTTTTCTTGGTTCAAATTTTTGCTGCTCTACATGCAGTCAGGAAAGTGATACTTCTGTCAATATTCAGCCTATTAAAAATTCTGCCTTGTCAATTTTAGCCCTAAGTTTTGGTTTTTATTACTAGCAGCCTATGACATTCACCAAGCAAGTTGGTAAATAATGGAATAATGTTGTTTTTTTTTAACTAATTATCTGGAAAAATGTTAATACTAATCCTAATAATAAGTACACCATTTATTTAACACTCACTATGCGCCAGGCATTACCCAAGAGAACCAACTCCCTTAAGTCTCAACAACCTTCAACTATACACAGGACAAACTATACCACAAAGAATTTAAGTAACTTGTCTTAAGTACACACAACCAGCGAGTGGAAGAATTGGCACCAATGTGGCAATGTTAAAATACGCTGCTGTGGAATGTAAACTACCTGTTTCAAGGGGTTTGTTTTGTTTTTAATTTTACACAGGAAAAAAGAAAGTGTTATTTACAAAACGGTGGTTTTTTTTGTTTGTTTTTGTGAAGCCTTTTAACTCACTCACAGTAGAAATAGAGATGTCAGGAAAGGTGACTGGTACCACAAAGCCTGAAAAAAAAAATGCAGCACATGTGGACAACTGCTGGTTCCTTACCAGGAGGAAGTGCCATAAGGGGCAGAGGCTGTGAAACAGGTGAACACTGAGGAACAAAAAATCCCTAGTTCCATGTCTATTTAGGAGAACTTAACATGGCTCATCTACCTCTTTTTATAGTTTTTCCAGACCAAACAGACAAAAAACCAAAATCCTGAAACCAACAACATTACAGCAAAACCTTAAATACAAACCAAAACAAAAACTAGGCTTCTATGAGGTCGACTGGAGTTCAGAATGATAAACTTTTGAGAGGAAGAAAGAAAACCATCAAAGCCAAGAAAAGCTCAGAGATTTAAAAGCAGCTATCTAGCCATGTCCAAACCTTGACCATTCCTGATGTGCTGTTTCATTTTAAGATGTTCTGTTCCACTTACTATAAAACAAGGTTTTTTTTTTAATATGAAAAATGTACTTCATATTCACATGAGTAACCTGGACAAATATATGATTTATCAAATGAAAACTGCTACAATTACAATGGCTAAGTCAGCAAGGGACAATTTATTCAAAAGTCTATAAATAATGAATGACTTCTTTACACTTAACATCAAATTCACTTTTGTCAGTGAGTCTCTTAATGCTTCTGTGATACCAGCAATCCCACTCTAAAGAAACAAATTGTCTTTAGTAGGTGAAGTCTCTGCTTTTCAATTCCATATGCTTTTTTGGTGTTACAAAAGTTACAAAGGTAGGATGAGTTACAGTAAAACCCTTAGTAACCTTTTTCTCTTGTGTCTTGGTAAAACAAAAAAAAAAAAAATAGATTTTCACATTTAATGTCTGAAGGATACATGAGTGATATAACGAAAAGCAAAAATTTGTATTTGGAGAGGTTCTTGTATTATGAAGTAAAAAAAATTCCAACTGGAAAAATGTTTGTCTACACAAATGTATCAAATATTCCCTGAATTTAATTATGTATCAAGCAACTAAGTTCAAAACCTGATAATTATGTGTCCTATTCAGGAACCCACATTTCATGGAACTCTATATTCTTTTTTATAGTATTTATCACAACTCTAACTAAATAATTAAGTGTACAATTAATTTTTAAAATATCTACCTCTATATATACAAGCAGTGCCAGGAAGTTTGGCTGATTTGCTACTGTACTGTCAGAACTAAACTGTGCTTTTCATAGTGAGCAAACAATATTTAGTGAATAAATTAGCGACTCAACTCTTGGTTCAAAAAACAATATGGGGGCCTGGGTGGCTCAGTCAGTTAAGCATTTGACTCTTGATTTTGACTCGGGTCATGATCTCAGCATCATGAGACTGAGCCCCATGCTGGGCATGCACCCTGCTTAAGATCCTCTCTCTCTTTCCCTGTCTCTCCCCCAACCCAAAAAAGAAAAGAAAAAACCAACAATATGAAAAGTACAGTACAGGGAATACAGTCAATAATAACTTTGGTGACAGTGAGCATTTCATAATGCATAGAATTTTTGAATCATTATATTGTATACCTGAAACTAATATGTCAACTATACTTTGATTAAATAACATCAATATTCCCTCTATTATATATTGTATGTTAAACATAGGTAGTGGTAACTGAATGTTGCAAAAATAACTTATAAAATCTATTTGTTTCAAAAATAAAATTTATAATAATATGGAAATATGGTACATTTCTACTGTCACATCTAAAGCACTTGAAAAATTATTACACAAGGCTAGTAGTCCAGACTAGGATTTTTTTTATCACAAAACAAAATCATAACAAAAAAATTAAGTAAAAAATTTTATCTTACAACAATAAAGAGAGAAAGAGACTCATAAATGTGAGTGGTTGCCAAAGGGGGAGGAAGAAGAGGGATGGGTGAAATAGGTAAAGGGAATTAAGCTCCCAGTTTTAAAATAAACAAGTCATGGGATGAAAAGCACAGCATAAGGAATATAGTCAATAATACTGTGATATACTTTTATTGTGATGAGCATTTTGTAATGTATAGAATTACTGAATCACTATGTTGCACACCTGAAGCTAACTTCATATATCAACTGTACTTCAATTTTTAAAAAATGTTATATGGGGCAGCCCGGGTGGCTCAGTGGTTTAGCACCACCTTCAGCCCTGGGCCTGATCCTGGAGACCCGGGATCAAGTCCCACGTCAGGCTCCCTGCATGGAGTCTGCTTCTCCCTCTGCCTGTGTCTCTGCCTCTCTCTCTGTCATGAATAAATAATTTAAAAAAAAAAAAAATGTTATGTCTTGCTCTCAGCCTCCGCATATGACCCCAAGAAGATTTCTATAATCCTCCCAATAAGCTCCAAATAGCTATTAAAAAAAAAAAATCCAAAGCATGTGGGTGGCTCAGTCAGTTAAGCATCTGCCTTCAGCATTGGTCATGATCCCAGGGTCCTGGGCTGGAGCCCCACTCTGGCTCCCTGCTCAGTGGGGAACCTGCTTCTCCCTCTCCCCCTGTGCTTGTGCTCTCTCGCTTTCTCTCAAATAAATAAAATCTTTAAAAATTATAAAAATTCAAGCAATATGGATGTACTAAAGATCTACTACACTGAATTTTTTTTGAAACTCAAATAAAATCTTTAAAAATTATAAAAATTCAAGCAATATGGATGTACTATTTAAAGATCTAATACACTGAATTTTTTTTGAAAAATTGGTATATCCTTTTAAAATGATTTGTTCCCAATATCTGAAAAATTATATACATCCTTTAAGGTCGAAGTTTGTCTCTGCATATATATATATATATATATATATATATATATATATATATATACTCAAACTGCAAGGATTTTTTTTTTTAATGCTGAAGAAAATGTTAAAAAAAAACAATTACTTCCATTAAAGTGAATGCTCATTTATCATTTAAGCTGATAAAAAAAGATGACCACATATGAATGTAAAACATTTAATTTTAGACTAATGTCAAAATTAGTTTTGGAAGAAAACTTCTTAAAAAAAGGGGGGGGGGGACTCCTGTCCACATGTATAGGCATACTGATGAGCAGTGTTAAGAGTCTGCTAAATTTGTAAAATCATTACTCTATTTGAAAAAAAGACTTATGTAAACTTACTAATAATTACAAATTAAATGCCTTTTTCTTGAAATGTCCCTGAAGTAGAGCTAGAGTGTTTAGAATGCAGGAAGAGACGTTAAACGTTAACTTCCATATTCTTAAAGTAATCCACTACGTAAGTCAGGTGTGAGGCAATTCCTAAAGCTGCTAAACACTTTTTCTAAAATAAATCATCTAGAAGATTTCATAACTTCTACTGAAAAACCGGTTGGTTTTAGTTTATTAACCTTTGTGTGTTCATTTTAGGTAAGATGAGTTTTTATTCCTCATATCAAATCCTTGGTTCTTTTTTTTTCTTTTTAGGTTTTATTTATTTATTTGAAAGAGAGAGTATAAGAGCACAAGCAGGGGGTAGGGGCAGAGAGGCGGAGAATCCTGCTGAGTAGGGTAGGTAGCTCAAGAGAGGCTCCATCCCAGACCCCGAGATCAGACCTGAGCCAAAGGCAGACGTTTAACTGACTGAGCCACCCAGGTGCCCCAAATCCTTGGTTCTTAAAAGTATTACATAATTCTTTCATGTTTTATTCTGGAATTCTAGGAAAAGGAAGGACTGTCTGAAGAAATCTTTTCTAGCCTCCCCTTAAGTACTCCCAAGTACAAAGGTCCTGAGAACTTCAAAAGGCAGTCATTTCAGCACTCAGCAGTTTTAACTGTTACAATTCTTGTTGATGCTTGATCCTAGTCAACAAACTGCTGGACAAAACTGCTTCTTCAGAATAACCTGTATGATAAGCTCTCAGGTATAGGTTAAAAAACTTAAATAGTTCAAGCAAGACTCAAAGACCATTGGTTACCAGGAAATATTGTCTAAAAATACATTTATGCCCCACCACACTCAAAAGGGTCAGAGTCAAACATGCAACTATATGAAATACCACTGGATCGGGCAGCCCCAGTGGCTCAGCGGTTTAGCGCCGCCTTCAGCCCAGGGCCTGATCCTGGAGACCCGGGACTGAGTCCCACGTCAGGCTTCCTGCATGGAGCCTGCTTCTCCTTCTGCCTGTGTCTCTGCCTCTCTCTCTTTGTGTCTCTCGTGAATAAATAAATTAATAATCTAAAAAAAAAATACCACTGGATCATTTCTATTTCTAGGGGGTTCATGGAACATGTAAAACAAATACTTAAAGGAACAGTTTAATCTTAATGTTTGGTTTTATCTTATGGCTCGTTTAATATTTCATGTAATACTACTAAATACTAAGTATTAAATTTTATTTAATGTCCTAACTAGTAAATTTGCTAATAAATTCACTTGATCATTTTTGAAAACAACAATACCAGGTTTAAGCTACTAAAAGCCAGCACAAAATGAAATCAATGATTTGTCAAAGGCAATCATTCAGTATTTGTGACTGCAGAAATGCTTAACAGGGGCACCTGGGTGGCTCAGTCGGTTGAGCATCCAACTCTTGGTTTTGGTTCAGGTCATGATCTTGGGGGGGTGATATCAAGCCCCACACTGACTTTTACCTCAATGCAGAGTCTGCTTGAGATTCTCTTCCCTTCTTCTCCCTGCCCCTCTGTTCCTTGCCCAACTTGGGCACATGTGCTCTCTCTAAAACAAATAATCTTTAAAGAAAATAAAGAAATGCTTTTCAAAGAACATCAAGGATCAAAACTAAGTAAAAATAAAATTTACCTTTTAAAAACTGCTGCTCAAAAGTTAAATTTATTACTGTGAAATAAGTATGGCATATCATTATAACAACAATATTAAAAATCATTAAAAAGTACATAAAACATTAAACAAACTAAAGTCCATGAATCTGGAGTGATATGAGTACATAATAAGTGAGTATAAAAGATTAAGGAGGAGGGTAGCCCCGGTGGTGCAGTGGTTTGGTGCCACTTGCAGCCCAGGGTGTGATCCTGGGGACCCAGGATCGAGTCCCACATCTGGCTCCCTGCATGGAGCCTGCTTCTCCCTCTGCCTGTGTCTCTGCTTCTCTCTCTGTGTGTGTGTGTGTGTGTGTGTGTGTCTATGAATAAATAAATAAAATCTTTTAAAAAAAGAAAGATTAAGGAGAAAAAAAAAGAAAGACTTTATAAAGGAACATTAGCTAATATGTGTAGAAAAAAATGAGAAAAATACGAAAATCACCATTTTGGTAACCTAGTTAGTGGATACTAAAACCATCAGGTAAAAGGTGAATAGAGGACAAGATATTTATGTGGCACAAAAGTATTTCCCAATAGATTACTTAATAGTCGCAAAGAAGAAATCTTATTTTTACAAGGCAGAGAGTCTGTGGTAAACTCAACACGATACTCAAACTCAGTATCATTACAGTGAGAACAACTTATGTTATGTGCTTCCTGATTTAAAGCAAAATGAAATTCACAACATTATTGATCATTTAGGTGTTAATAGTTTTTAACTGACTCTAATTTACAGTAAATATAATACCATGAAGAACAACTCCAGAATATGAAACTTGACTCCATCTATCAGAAGTCAAAGTCATCTCTGACATTGGTTACTGTTTCTTCTTAATTAGTCAGTCTAGACAGAAGTTTATCAACTTTATTAATGATTTCCAAGAATCAGTACTTGGTTTCATGGATATTCTCCATTTTTGTTTTGTATTGTTTTCAGTATCACTGATTTCTACTTTTTTTTTTTTTTAAGATTTTATTTATTTATTCATGAGAGACACAGAGACACAGGCAGAGGGAGAAGCAGGCTCCATGCAGAAAGCCCGATCCGGACTCTGGGATCACACTCTGAGCTGAAGGCAGACACCCAACCACTGAGCCACCCAGGCATCCCTACTCTTTTTATTTCTTATTCCTTTTACCTGCTTTCGTTTGAATTTCCTCTCGTACATCTAGTTTCTTAACCTTAGAATATTAGTTTGAGACTTATTTCCTTTCCTAATAGAAGCATTTAATGCTATAAATTTTCCACTACATACTGCTTTAGGTGAATCCTACAAATTTTGATAATGCTGTGTCTTCAATTAATTCAATACATTCTAATTTCCTTTGAGAAATGTGTCTTTGACACATGGATAAAAATGCATCAATTTCTAAATATTTGGGGGATTTTCCAGATATCTATTATTAATTTCTAACTGAATGCTGTTAAAGACAATACTTTTTATGATTTCAATTATTTTAAATTTGTTAACATTTATTTTATAGCCCAGAATATGATCTATCTTTGTAAATGTTCTATGTGCACTTGAAAACAGTATGTATTCTGCTGTTATGTTATGCCAAACAGGTCAAGTTGGCATAGTTGCAAGTTGTTGCACAGGTCTTCTGCATCCATACTGATTTTCCAACCACTTGTTTCATCCATTACTGAGACAGGGATATACTGAAGATGATAACCATAACCGTAACTGTGGATTTGTCCATTTCACCTTCCAGATCTACCAGTTCAGCTTCACATGCCTCTATTGCTAGGAGCACACATTAGGATACATATATTCCTAAATACATACAATCCTAAATAAGATTATGTCTTCTTTGTGAATTGACTCTTGAAATGTCTCTCTTTATCAAGGAACTATTCCTTGTTCTGAAGTCTACGAGGGCACCTGGGTGGCTCAGTAGTTGAATATCTGCCTTTGGTTCAGGTCGTGATCCTGGGGTCCTGGGATCAAGTCCTACATCAGGCTCCCTGCAGGGAGCCTGCTTCTCCCTCTGCTTGTGTCTCTGCCTCTCGAAAGAAAGAAAAGAAAAAAAAAGAGAAAAAGGAAAAGAAAGAAATCAGTCTACTTTATGTGATATTAATACAGACACTCCAGCCTTCTGCTGTTTGCATAGTATATCTTTTTTCATCTTTTTACATTTTTTCCTAATCATAACTAGTAGTTGTAGCCAACAGTTATAGGTAGACCTCCTTGATCCTTCACTCCTGTAAATTCACTGTGAGGGAGTCACCCGCATTAGCTACTATGCTATCTAAATTTCCAATATTCATCTCAATGTGACCATAACTCTTGATTGACACATGCCCAACCCCAGCCCTGAGGAAGCTCCCGTTCTTCTCAGGCTCCCCATACAAGCAAGCTAGCTCACTTGCTTCTGGCCCTACTCTGACCTTAACCAATGGGTTCCAGCACTTCAATTTAATATATTTTCCCTTATTCCCACCTTCTACTGCAATCACAAACTAAATGTGTCATTTTCTTGAGACACATTTCTTGACTTCTGCAGACTCTTTTTCTTTAAACATTTAGGTAAAATTCAAATAACCATTTTCAAGTGAACAGTTAGGTGGCATTTAGGCCATTCAAAATGTTGTGCAACTACCAATTCTACCTAGTTCTAAGAACATTTCCATCACTTCAAGTAAAACCTCTTACAGATAAAGCAGCTTCTCATTCCTTTCCCACCCTAACCTTTTGGCAAACACAAAACTGCTGTCTCCATGGATTTATCTATTTTGGATGTTTCATATAATAGAGTCATGCAATATGTGATCTTTGTGTCTGGCTTCTTTCACTTAAGATTTTGGAAGTTCATCCATAGTAAAGTACTTTAATCCTTTTTGTGGCTGAAAAGTATTTCACTGAATGCATATACCACAATTTGTTTATCCATTCTTCCACTGATAGACTTTTGGGCTATGTCTACTTTTTTTGTAGATAATGTTGCTACAAATGTGTGTACACATACTTGAGTATCAGTTTTCCATTATTTTGGGTATATACACAGAAGTTGAATTTTAAGTCATATGGTAAGTCTGTTTAACTTTTTGAGGAACCGCTAATTTCCACCAGCAGTGTACAAGGATTCCAAGTTCTCTATCTCCTCGCCAACAATTGATTTTTTAAAATTATTATTATAGCTGTCGTAGTGTGAATTGGTACCTCGTTGCAATCTGCATTTCCCTAATGACTAATGATGTTGAGTTCTTTTCACATTCTTGTTTTCCACTTGTATATTCTCTTTGGAGAAAGGTGTAGTCAAGTCCTTTCTTCATTTAAAAATTTTTTTGAGGCACAACTGACATATATTAGTTTTGGTGTAAAATGTAAAGATTCAGTATTTGTATATATTGTGAAATGATCACCACATCAAGTGGTGGATGCTGTTAACATTTGTCACCATAAGGTCACAAATTTTTTGTAATGAGAACTTTTAAGATCTATTATCTTTTAAACATGCAACACAGGAACTATAGTCACCATGCTGTACATTAAATCCTCATGACTTATTTGTAACTAGGAATTTGTAACTTTTGACCCCTCTTCATCTGATTTCACCTCCCCCTCCCCATCTCTGGCAACCACCAAACTGTTCTCTATGAGTTTTTTTTTTTTTTTTAAGATTTCACATATAAATGAGATCACATGTTGTTTCTTTCTCTGACTTATTTCACTTAACACCCTCAAGGTCCATCCAAGGTTGTTGCAAATGGCATGATTTCATTCTTTTGTGGCTGAGTAGTATTTCTGTGTGTGTGTGTGTGTGTGTGTGGCATGCACACACATGTGCATATGTACATGTGTGTACACAATCTTTATCCATTCATAAGACGCTTAGGTTGTTTCCATGTCTTGATTACCATAAATAATGCAGCAATCTTTTGCTCATTTTAAAATTGTGTTGTCTTTTTTTTAGTTTTAAAAGTTCTTTATATATTCTGGATGCTAAATTTCTATCAAATAGGTGATACAAGTATTTGCTACCACTCTGTAAGATGCCTTTTCATCTTCTGGATAATGTCCTTTGATGCCCAAAAGGTTTTAATTTTAATGAAGTCCAATTTACCTGTTTTCCTTTGTTGTTTATACTTTTGGTATGAAAAAACTCATAGTCAAGAATCCATTGCCAAATTCAAGGTTATGATGATTTATTCATATGCATTCTAAGAATATTATATGGCTTTAAAACCATAAAAGTTATTTTAAAATGATAAAATCTCTTTTTAAATCCATTTTAAATTAAATTTTTATATGTTCTGTGGTAGGGGTCCCAGTTCATTCTTTTTCATGAAGATATACAGTTTTCCCAGCACCATTTATCAAAGAGATTATTCTTTCCTCATCAAATGGTCTTGGCACCCATGTTAAAAAATCAACTGGCCACAGATAACATGGGTTTATTTCTGGACTCTCAAAATTCCTAACCCATTGATCTATATGTCTATAATCATGACAGTATCATATTGTTTTGAATACTCTAGCATTGTAGTAAGTTTTCAAATTGGGACATGTGAACCCTTCATATCTGTTCTTCTAAGATTGTTTTTAATATTTAGGGCTCCTTGCAATTCCATGTGAATTTCAGGATCAGCTTTCCCATTTTTGCAAAAGACAATTAGAGTTTTGTGGATAATACTGGATAGTGTTGATATCTTAACAATATTAAGTCTTCCAATTCTTAAACATCAGACATCCTTCCATTTATTTATGTCTTCTTTAATTTCTTTCATCAACAGATGAATAAACAATGATTCACAGTTTTCAGTACAAGTCTTTCATCTTCTTGGTTAGATTCATTTCTAGGTACCACAATGAAATATCACCGCCAATTAAGGGATGGCTATACTATAAAACAAAAAAACAAAACCCAAAAACACAGAAAATAACAAGAATTGATGAGGAAGTAAAAAAAATTTATTAGAACTCCTGTACATTGCTAGTGAGAATTAAAATGGTACAACCATTGTGGAAAACAGTTTAGTGGTTCCTCAAAAAGTTAAACAGAATTACCATATGATCCAGTAACTCCACTTCTAGGTATATATGCCAAAGAATTAAAACAGGGATTCAAACAGATACTTGCATGTTAATGACCACAGTGGCATTATTCATAATAGCCAAAAGGCAAAAAACCAAAATGACCAAAGATGAACAAATGGATAATCAAAATATGGTATAACCATAAAGTATTATTCAACCACCATAAAAACTAATTAAATTTTTTTTAATTTTTTTTCTAATTAAATTATTATACCCTGAAGATACCATGCTAAGTGAAATAAGCAAGACACAAAAGGACAAATATTCTAAGATTCCACTTATATGACTTACCTACAAGAGGCAAATTCATACAAGACAGAAAGCAGAGCAGAGATTATCAGGGGAAGGAGAAAGGGGAGACTATTTTTTAATAGATACAAAGCTTCTCTTTGGGATCATGAGAAAGTTCAAGAAATAAATGGTGGTTATTATTCACAGCACTGTAAAATATATTTAGTGCCACTGAACTGTGCACCTAAAAGGTAAATTTTATGTTTTATCTATTTTATCACAATAAAGAAAAAATTGCCAAAAAAGAAAAAAGTGAGTGTATATGCTAACTGAAAGAAGTCAGACACAAAATCCTCATACCTTATGATTCCATTTATATGAAATCCTAAAACAAGGGAAACTACAATGACAGAAAGCAGAACGGCTGCTAGAAGTGGAGAAATGAACTGTGAAGGGACAAGACAGAAATTTGGGGGGTGAGAGACATACTCTATTTTGGTTGAGGTGATGTTATACAACTAGACATATTTGTTAAAACACATTAAACTATACACTTAAATTGGATGAATTTTATTGCATGTGAATGTACTCAATTAAGTTCATTTAAATAGTCAAAGAGACTTCAGATGGTCTAACCCTATGCAATCATTTATTTTTTTAAAAGATTTTATTTATTTATTAATGAGAGATGCACACAGAGAGAGAGAGAGGACAGACATAGGCAGAGGGAGAAGCAGGCTCCATGCAGGGAGCCTGACGTGGGACTCAATCCCGGGTCCCCAGGATCAGGCCCTGGGCTGAAGGCAGCGCTAAACCGCTGAGCCACCTGGGCTCCCCTATGTAATCATTTTAGAGGAAAAAGAAAACCTAAGTCCTTGAATATCAAAATCACACAATTTAGCAAAAACAATCTGACTAGAAGTCAGTCCCATAAATGAAATCCAAAGCTCTTTATATCATATAAAATAATACTATTAGCAATAGAGGGTGATGGTGGTGGAAGAGTTACATTGGTAATTCAATACCTCCTCCTGGAATAGAGATTTGAAACCTTTTATTCTGAGTTCTGAAGAATTCATGAAGTTATACTGGAAGGCTGTAATCAAAACATGTAGCAACTGATGTTCACTACTTTCAAGCAACTACTCCATTTGTCAAAATCCCAATGCATAAGATTTTGTATCCGTCGACCTTAAATACATTCTGGCCTCTGAAGCAATATCAAAAAAAGCTAATCATTCTTCTATAAGATCACCTCTCAAATACTTTTAAATGACTATATCTATGATGTTCTCATAAAGTCTTCTTTAGTGTAGTCTAAAAACATCCAGAGCTGCCACAGTCTTTCCTACATCTGGCCATAATACAGCATGAAAAAAGTTCACATGAGTTTTGGTATTCAAACTAGAAACAACACTACAAATTTTCTGCAAGCTACTTAAAATTAAATTGGATCACTGTACTTCTAGAAAGACTACTTCGGATTGGTGGGAGGAGAGGGTAAACCCATATTATGTTATTGGCTAATTCCTGATTTCTTGTTAATTAAAAATATTTCTAGGTCTTTGTTACATAAAGTATCACTAAGACATCTCTCTGAATATGAATCTTAAGGGCAAGGCTGAAGATTTATTTTGGTAAAATAACCTTTTATTTTAGTTTCTCATTTTAAATATACTTTAAATATATTTTGGAATCTTGATTCATTGTGCAACATATTAACTAAATTTCTGAAGTATTTTTTTTTAAGATTTTATTTATTTATTCATGAGAAACACAGGGAGAGAAAGAGGCAGAGACACAGCAGAGGGAGAAGCAGGCTCCATGCAGTCCCACGTCCCCTTGACGTGGGACTTGATCCTGGGTCTCCAGGATCACACCCTGGGCTGCAGGCGGTGCTAAACCACTGCACCATCAGGGCTGCCCTGAAGTATTTCATATATAACATTCTTTTTTTAAAAAAAGATTTTATTTATGTGAGACACACACACACACACACACACAGAGAGAGAGAGAGAGAGAGAGAGAGAGAGAGAGAGAGAGGGGCAGAGACACAGGCAGAGGGAGAAGCAGGCTCCCTGCAGGGAGCCCGACGTGGGACTCGATCCCCCGTCTTCAGGATCAGGCCCTGGGATGCAGGTGGCACTAAACCACTGAGCCACCCAGGCTGCCCCTCATATATAAAATTCTTAAACATACCTTGCACATAAGGGTTTAATAACATTAAAATACTTGGAAGCATAGGTTTAGGAGACAAAACATATCTGACATCTCTTTGCTTCAAAATAGACAACCTCCTGATATGGTTAATTACCTATAAAACCACTTAAGTTTACTACTTTCATCTATATTTCTCTACCTTGACTAGAAAGATACCATGAGAGTACCTAACAACTTTTAAAGCTGCAATTATGGCACAGTTTTTGTTTATTGCAGAAACAAAGTCAGTTTGTTCTGACTTATACATAGTAAATTCCTTTTTAATGCGTAAAAGTTATTTTTCTAACTGTTCACAAACCAGATGTTCTAGGAATTTTTAATGAAGCATCATCAAAGTCACTGATTCTCTTTTTAGATATCTAACTATTATTACTTAAAGAGCTATGTTTGACTCACCTCAAAGCCTTTAGTATCTCTTATTTTCTAAAATCCTTTAAAAATAATATTCCTGTATTCTGCAAATTAGTTTATTATCTAGAGATATGCACTTTGCTTTGAAGTTGGAAATTTAACCAAGGCTCTGTTACTTTCACCTGTTTTGTACATCTCTGCTTTCTATGTTTGTTTTACATTTTATTCCAGTTTAGAAGAAAGTCTGCCAAGTGAGAAAAAAAATATAAACAAAATCAAAGTAGAGATCTGCATTCTACTGGTTACTTTTTAGACCCATAATGTGAGACTATCTTGTCCTGGAAACAGCACAAAGATTCTTTTGTTATATTTTACTTTCAAAAGCTTCAGTTCATTCTGGCCAATTTTGCTTGCCCATTTTACTTTTTTCATTATAAACCAACATTTTTATTTTTATGTCCAAAGGTCTCAATACTTGAAAAACTATGCAAAAAAAACAGTAATTGATAATTCTAATGTATTAGCACTGTAGCTTATACTAAATGCAAAAATAATACTATCTTTCCCTATAACAAAATCACATTACACTGATAACTCAGCTCAACTTAATCCCCAATAGGATGTCCCCAATTCTTTTTTTCTATTTTTTATGCTCTGATATTGACATTTCATACAAAGGCAGAACAAAATATTAGAGTTCCCAATGTTTTAGTATTCTTTTACTCCTTTGTATTAATTTTTCTTAATACCTTCATTAAATAGAAAAAAATTGCTTGTCAATTTCTTCTTTTTGCTTTCAATTTTCTGATATTCATAGCCAACTTATGATAGTTTCTTAATTTTACTGAATAAAAGTTTAAGTCCAACTTTGAAGTCATTCTATTTGCCTTCCAGACTTGTGCAGAATTCTACATTTAGCATAACTTTTTCTGCCTATTCCTGTTACAATCCAACTCTTACCTGAGAGCAGAAAATGGAAACAAGAAGTAATATCTTTTTAGAAATACATAGTTGGCCTTTTTAGCCCTCATATCCTTGCTCAAGATCACACTAGTCTCAACTTGCCAATGGAAAGTGATGTCTCAGTTGCAAAAGATAAAATCAGTAGCTATCAGTAACCTAAATTACTTAACATAATTTTTTAAAAGTTCATTTTTTTCATTTTGAGACTTCTCTCTTCTTGAAAAAATGTAAGCATATATCTTAATCCATTATTTGATGTCTTGATGTAGGAAGTTAAGGCTGTAGTTTTTTACAAGACATAAATCCCCAAATTATCAAAACTTTGATGAGGTAATTACATATATTCTCCATGTTGGATAATATTTCATCTGCACAATTAACAAGAATTAGCTGGAGTTAAGACTCAAAAATTACCCATAGCAAAATACCAACATGAAACAGATTTCTAAAACAAAAAAACCGGTCTGACAAACATCATTTATTTTCTGTGACTTAAAATATAATGTAAGAAAAGATTACCTATTTCTAACAAAACTGTGTGGACAGAGAAAGAATGTTAGAATGAAGAGTCTTTAGACCACAGTAAGATCCCTCAGTATTATAGAACATAAAATTAAGAATTCAATTAAAGTAGAAAACAAAATTACTTAGAACAAGAGCACAGAAGCTGTGCTTTCCAAAAAAAAAAAAAAAAAAAAAAAAAGTTTAAAGGAAAAGGGATGAGAAAGGTGAGAAAAAGCACTACCAGACTCCTTACCCATTGTTGTTGGTGCTGGAGCTTCCTGATGGTATTTTCAGCTTGCTCCAGTTTAGCACTGGCCTCATCACTCTGCTGTTTGATGGTGGCCAACTCCCGTTTTATGAGGTAGTTTTCCTCAGCCTCCTGGGCTCTTGTCACTTGTCCCTTAGGACATAATTTGTGTGTGTGTAAAGCAATTTAGGATAGATTCAAGAAAGACTACCTTTGTGAGGTTTAGTTATTTACTGTGACATGTTAAAAAAAAAAATCACCTCAGAGAACAGAACAGCCTGAGTAATTATTAACCAGCAGCTCATTATTGCTCCAGCAAATTTGGGGAAACTAAATTTAAAAATTCATCTGATAATCTTAAGAACAATTCTCTCAGTCAATAAAAATTCAATTCATGCAATATTACTGAGTACATGCAGGACTAAAATTTTCAACGAATAGTAGTTAATTTTGCAGAATCCACTGATTGATATTTTGGAATAAGTATTTTTAAATAAAGTTAGCTTTAAAACGTGCATAAGGTGTTTAATAAACCAGGATAACACTGTTATCAAAAATTAAGTTTACACGCATATATACCAGCCCAAAAAATTATTTCTAGGAAAATGCATGTAAAATTGCATGCGTTAAATGTGAATCTCTAGGTTTAGGACTTTCCTTAGAAGTAAAGTTAGAGAAAATGCTAAAAAACAAAAACAAAAAAACTATACCTGTATCAATCTATCTGCCAAGGAAGCACTTTCCTACAAAAGGAAAAATTCAGATAGAAATTTAAGAGAAAGAAATAAAATAAAGGTGCATAAAATTAGGAATAAGAAGAAACAAAGCATACCCAAATTCCATCTACTTTTCATTGTAATTAAATCAATGTTTAGGTTTGATTTTTAAAGCTTTTTTTTTTTAATTTTAATTTTTTACTTTTTACTGTGTCTGTTATTCTTAACCCTTAAGAAAAATATATCAAAATAAGCATAGACTACCAAAAATCATATGCTTCTAGAAGACCAAACACAAGAGGTTTTTTCATCGTTTGGGACAAGCAAATAGCTTCTTTTTAAAGCATACTTTTAACTCTTCATGTTTGGGAGTCAGCCATATTGTCAAACCACTTATAGGAAAAGGAGAAGGAATTTGAGTAAGCAATTCCACTTATAAAGTGTGACAGCAATTTGTATAACAGCAACTTCCAAAGAAGCAAAGCGAGGAAAATACGACAAATGAAATTAATGAGCTCACTGTAATAAACTAGCAATAACTCAGTAAGTAAACATTTTAGTTACAGAATTTAATGGATACCTAAGCATTTGTAGAATTCTAAGTGCTAAAGGACAGACCTAGGCCATGTAAGCCAGCAGAAAGGTACTTAATTTTCTAGAAGTAAAATCAAACTTAACACTTTCCTACAGCTTTATCTTTCTGACAGTTCAATGAAATGAAAACACTTTCTCTGTGAAAATATCTCATTCCAAAGATAAAAGACCACCTAAGAAGACAGATATTTATAAACTGAGTATTTAATGGAAAAAACAGTATGCAATTAGAACTTAAAAACTAAATTAAGCTCATCCTTTTTTGCAGAGTCACCAGAAAAGTAGAATTATCCTCAAAGCAACTCTAACAAGATGAAGGAAATACAGGCAAACTATTTTTTATCTAATATAATGTACCTGAAATGTCTATACAACAAAAAGACATGTAATAAACATCCTATCCTTGTGTGTAGTGCAACATTTTCAAACAAAACACAAATATCCAAACTATCCATTTCTTCATGTCTTCTTTCTTACCAATCTGTAGATTTTCAGGGAAGATTTTAAGATACTTGGCAATATCATTTATAAACCTACTTACTCTCATCTTTGGTTTAAAAAAAAAGCCCCTCCAACACCAAAAGACTTTGTGAATTCAGGTTTTTCTTTTAATAAACCAAAACTCTTAGACTATACTTTTATTACTCAATATATTCTTAAAGCATCAGAGCAAGACTACAAAAATAATGCAAAACTTTCCACATCTGCCCAGTTATTTTATATGATACAAAGAGGAAGAAAGAGGTAATAAGTAGTATCAAAATAAGTCTGAGAATCAAATGTTTAAGCAAATTCCCCTGTGTTGAAAACCAACAACATGGTGAATTTTTATGAGAAATCAGTCATTCTGACTTAACTCAAAGGAATCCTAGGCTTTAAAGGAATCACTGGCACATTTAATATGTGGCTAGAAAGTCAGGGCAACATTTTAAAGTCATTTTCAAAATACTATACAGAATGAATTCTTAATTAGGTTACCTCTAAAGAGCATACTTTTTAAGAGATTATACATAAGGAAAGCAAATGATATCAATATGTTACTCTAATAATAACCTTAATTAAAACTTTAACCTTAAAGTTCAAGGACTCATAGTGATCAATTTTTATTAATGACAAGTTATTTAGTTAAGTAGTAAGTTAGGCAAGCTAAGCAGTTAATGCCACAACTTTTGGAGATTTGTGATAGAGTTCTTGAGCCTTTATTAAAAATAGAAAATAATGCTGTGCATTCAACAGAAACTTGCATAAGTAGTTATTTACTTACTTTTTCTAATGTTTCAATGCGCTGTTTTAAAAGTCTATTTTCTGTGCGTAACCTCTGCAAAAAAAAAAAAAAAAAGAAAAGAAAAGAAAAAGAAAAAAAAGAAACAAACAAAACAAGAGGTTTGTTTGCAAGCATTCCTGAGAGGAAAAGATTCCTAAATCATAGCCCTTAAAATGTACCACCTTTAATAAATAGCAACGGTCTAAGGAATGATTACATTATTATCTGTCAAACTCTTACAGGTTCAGAGTAGGAAATACATAGTAAAGAAAATGACATTTAATCAATCCAGCTGTGACTGCATTTTAAATATAAGCTACATTACATACAGAAATAATCCCTTTCTTTTAAAGTACCTACCATGACTCATAATCAGTATTTTCTCATCTACCTTAACATCCCCATCATATAGAAAAGATTCCAATTCATTTACCTCTTACAAAGACTATCTATACAAATAGAATTCAAATGTTTATCAAATAAATAAGAAATCTGAAAAATGCAGCTCATAGAAAAAATACCAAATAGTCAGTTCAGAACTAGACCAGCCTTCATTTATGCCTTGTATATGAAATCTGCAAAATTCCTCACATTCTGAAAATATAAAGATTGAGTTACTGTCATCAAATTAATTACGAGTTGTTCTGAACATAAAAAAATGGCTCAGTCAGCAGAGAGTATGTGACTCTTGATCTCAGGGTCATGAGTTCGAGCTCCATGTTGGGCATGGAGCCTACTAAAAAAAAAAAAAAAGATTAAAAAACAACACACCACCAAACTTAAACACACACACACACACACACACACACACACACACACACACACTTCTGATTACTAGCATTTTAAAATAGTTCCAAAAAGCAAAACCAGATTTGGAACACCTGGGTAGCACAGCTGGTTAAGAGCCTGACTCTTGATTTCAGCTCAGAGACTGATCTCAGGGTCAAGTCCCAAGTTGGGCTCTGCGCTCAGCAGAGTCTGCTTAAGACTCTCTTTGCCCCTCCGCCCTCTTGTGCTCTCTTTCTCTCTCAAATAAATAATCTTTAAAAAAAAAAAGTAAAACCAGATTTTAAAAAATCTTCACCTAATGGCTCAATACTCAACTCCCTAAACTATCAAATTACTGCTATTAAGTATCAAAACTAAAACACTCTACATAAAAAAACTGCCTTTTTGCATATTCCATCAACATATTTTTGTATGAATCCTGATGTTATTCTTTCATTTTAGAATCTTTTAAGTTACCCCTTCATTTTGCCATCATTATAATTTCAAATTCCCCTTACCTTTTGTACAAATTTACTCCAGAACTCAACCCAGCCTTCTTCCAACCCTATCATCCTCTATATTTCTGCTTTTAAAAATGTCTTCCTCAGAAATTTCTATTAATTCAATCTACCATTTTAACAGTAAAGACTAAAATATAGTTAATATAACATATAAAGTCTCAGACCAAGGAAATAGAGATTCTATGAATTACTGTATCTTGTTAAGTGAACCACAAATTGGAAGAAATAAATCTTAAGAGTTATTATAAAGATCTGCAAATTAGATTTTATTCTTGGAAGACACATATTTACAACATATTTAGGTGGTCTGAAATCATTATTATTTTATGTGTGATTTCAGACTACAAAATAGCTTAAGAAGAAAAGGTTTCTCATTTCTTGGCTATACATATTATGTGTAGCACAATGGTCTAGGTAAATAAGCAATTATTAAATGCCTTTAAAAATCTGCAAGTCCAAAGAAACAAATGTGATTCTCAAAATGTTCTCAACATACTTAATCAGAAAAAAAATTTTTTTTGTTTATCCCAAAATACTTAGAAAGCTAAGTTCAACCAGACAATTGAGTGAATAAAGTTAATGTTACAACAGAAATAATGCTAAAATATAAAATTTAGAACTAAAAACATTCATCTGGGTTTCCCTCTCCATCTCCTTTAAATCTTCTGAATGTTTGCTACAGATTAAAGTCTAAATTGATTTCTCCCACACACATACACTCAAATGTCTGAACACCACTTTTTAAATAAACCAATTCCCCATTTATGTGACATCTACTTCATCACAAATTGATAAACTTTATCAGTTATTAAAGACTATTTCAGGATTACCTATTAAATTACAAGTTTTCTTTTTCTGGACTAGTACCACAGTATTCTGGTAATTATAGCTTTGCGATCTCCTTTTAGTCTGGTGGAGCTAATTTCTCCCATTCTTATATTATTTTGTTTATCCTTCCCAAATCCTAAGTGCTAATATACTAAATTAGTTGAGAGAATGGGTTTTGAAGTTAGATGGTTGTAGGTTCAAATCCTCACTCTAAAATTAACACCTGTGCTCCTTACTCAATATTGTAGACTCTCCATTTTCTCATCTAGAAAATTAGAGTAACGCCTGCAATGATATGGGAAGAATTACTGCACATAATACCAAGAGCTTGATTAATGATAAACAATGCTCATAACATTCTTTAAGTCAGGCACGAGTAGTATTTTATCATTTTTCTCTATTTTTTACAACTATCTTTAGATTTTTTTAATGTTCTACAAAATCATGGGGAATTAAATGACTGGATGTGTTAATATGTATTTGATGGAGAAATAACTTTATTTAACGCAGACTTCTTTTTGTTTTTTCCCTTTAGTCATCCTTTTTAAATGCCTTTATGCAAAGTTTTTCAGTGATAATTTGTTAGGCTCTATCCTATTTTTCATTTAGGTGATCCCTAAATATGCTTTTATTCTTATTTTAAGTGGAATTTCTTTTTCTAAGATATTCTGGAAATGTTTATTGCTGAAATATAGGAAAGTGAGTATCTAATATCTATCACTTGACTGAATTCTAATTTTTAAGTATTTGTCTTTTTTTTTTTTAATTTTTTTTTTTTTTATTTATTTATGATAGTCACAGAAAGAGAGAGAGAGAGAGAGAGAGAGAGAGAGAGAGGCAGAGACACAGGCGGAGGGAGAAGCAGGCTCCATGCACCGGGAGCCTGATGTGGGATTCGATCCCGGGTCTCCAGGATCGCGCCCTGGGCCAAAGGCAGGCGCCAAACCACTGCGCCACCCAGGGATCCCTAAGTGTTTGTCTTTTTAATCACATTTGCCAGAGTGAATTAAGAATGTTTTCTAAACTTTAAAGTGAAAACTATAAAGAGAAAGACTAACAGATGCATATACTTAAAAGAAAGCGAGAGGGAGAGACTTTTTTGACCTACCAAATTAGAAAAGAAAAAATGAGATGAAATGTGACAGCAAAAATGAAATAACCAATGTAGGCAAGATGTTAGTGGAATGGAAAATTGCTGCCCAAAAAAACATACCCTGGAAATACTCTTTAGGAAATTTACTTAGTACATATCAAAAGTCTGACAAATACTAATATCCTATAATACAATTATTCTACTCTTTACAGCTGGCTAAAAAAATATAAGGTGCCAGAAAACTTTATACATAAACATGCTAACTATAGGTGCTATTTTTAATAATGAAAAATGATTAAAAAAAAAAACTAAATATCTCCAAATGGGGAAATTTCAGTTTCTAACAACTCACTTTATTCTTGCCATTTTATTCTTACTCATTTTATGAAATAACTCAAACACAATAATCTTCCTTATGGGGACAATCCATTGATCCTATCAACTTTTCATTGTCCCACATCTGATGTGCTCCCTTCCTTCTTTACAAAGTTTAATTTCCAATCGTTATAGATAGATATTTCCTTGCTTTTATCCTCCCCTCTGCACTCTCTCCCTTAGGAGTTAGCATACTTGCCTGGTAAAACCACTACTCTGGGTCAGCGTACTGATAACTCTGTGTTGCACCTATGCTGGTACATATAACTGAAGAAAAATAAAACACTGAAGTTTGTTTAAATTAACAATCACTAAATTCAGTTGGACTACTAATGCACTGTAGCAGTAATAATGTATTTCCATAGGCCATTCCTTCTCTCACCCTCTCAGGTCGTATTTCGTACTTACTCTTCTTTCTTTAACCCAGGAACCCTTCATCTCACTATCACTCCTAAATGATAATCCTATTTCAAATTTCACTGAAAGAACTAAAACAATAAGAACAGAACTTAGCAAACTCCCACAACAACATCCTACATCTTACCTACATTTCCCCCCATATATTTTAGATTCTTTCTTGTTCTTGTGTATTAACTATCCATGATAATAGACCAATGCTCCTACCACGGTCTAAATCCTAAACCATGCTGACCCTAGTAATTACTCCCTGCCATTCACACATCATCAACTTTTCCTACTTGGTTATCACCATAAAAACATGGTTATTTCTCCCGTCTTAACAAAAAAGTAAAGAATAACCAAAATCCCCTCAACATCATTACCCTCTCTCTAAGCTACTGCCTGTCCTATTTCTCTTTATAACCTATATCCAATTTTTTCCAGTTTTTAAAATTTTTTTCCAGTTTCATTCAAGTTTTAGTTCCCACCTCTTCTCTTTTTTCTAGCTTATCTCCATGCTGACAAATTCAATTACTATTTCTCCATCCTCCTCTCACAGCAACACTCTTTAGCACTGACATAGTAAAATAAAATCCTTCTCTTACTGAAACTCTCTCTTCTCTTGGCTTCTAGGACACTATACTTCCCTAGTGTTCTGCTTTGCTCTCATCTTTCTAACTTAAATGTTGGCTTACGATCAGACTCAATTCTTGAACTCTCTTCTCTATTTCATCTATACTCAATCCCCAGATAATCTCAACCACTCTAAAGGTTTTTACTATCCTCATTCTGGCAGTAACTGCAAAATTTATATTTTGAGCCTGTCCTCTCTTACACTCAACACTGAATATTCAAGGGGCTCCTTGAACATCTCCTAGGCATCTGATACTGAAAATACTTCAGACTGGGCTCCTGATATTCCTCCCAAAACCAGATCCTCCCATAAACTTCCCATCTCAGGCACTGGGAACTCTATTTTTCTACACACTAAAGCCAAAATGCTGAATTCCTACCCTCACACCGCCACAATCAACTTGCCAGCTTTATCTTTAAAATCTATTCAGAATCCAATCACTTCTTACCACCTCAATCCAAGCCACCATCATCTCTGGCCTGTAGTACTTCATCAGCCTCTACTTAGTCTTCCTGTCCCCTGTAATCTACCTTCAACCTACCTTCTCCTCCTTCACTGAAAACCCAAATGGCTTTCCGGATTCAAAGTTATTGACTTCACATGTTCAATGACACCCTACTCCTCTCACTTTCCTCATCATGTATGCTGTCCCATCCACAATGGTTTCCTTACTGGGCACACTCCTGACTGGATTCTGCTCTCCTTCCAGATATTTATATACCTAGGTCTTAAACTTCCTTCAAGTACTTATTCAAAAGTAATCTAGTCAACTTCTCTAAATTTTTAATCCAAACACTAACATTTTACCCTCTCTTCCCAGACATATTCTTTTCTCTGTTTAACACTTATCCTCAACAAAGTATTATATATTTTACTTGTTTATTGTCTGACTCCTATACTAAAATGTAAGTTCCATGAGGGCAGAAATTGGTCTATTTCATCAATACATTTCAAGGGCCTAGAACAGTGCTTGGACATGTAGTAGGCTCTACAAATATCTGTTAAACCGATGACTTCTTGAATAAATTATGCTATTGTACCCCCCATGGATATTATTATATAGCCATCAGATATTTAATGAAAGTTTGTGATGCTGAAACTGAAAAACGGGCATCCAAAAACCTTACATCACAATGCATTAAGTCTTTTTTGGAAAGTAGCACAGTGTATACACTGAAGAATATATGGTCTTAGAAAAACATAAATCAGATTTCAAATGCTTGACTTTCACCATTTTCTAGCAATATGACAACTAGCATATTTTTTGAGCTTCCTGAAGCTCAAGAAGATGAGGATAAGAACCCTCTCATAAGGTTATTAGAAGAATAAAAGTAGATGATGCATGTAAATGACCCTTCACATATTAAGTGTTAAATAAATGTGTCAATATAACACTTCACACTGTTAAATATAACTCCTGGATGACTCAGATAACATTAGTCATATTTTCCTTTTTTATGCCAGGCAGTGAATACACAAGTGTTTTTATATTATTCTGTTTGTCAACATATCCAGAATACTTCATAATTTTTAAATTAAAAAAAAAATCCACCTTCTGGCTAAAAATCCGTCAGAATCTCTAATTCCTCCCATTTGCAGGACTTATATGTCCCACAGCACAAAATTTAAATATGAATATTAGATTATCAGTTCATGTCAGTCTTAAATAGAGTGGGGGAATAAAAGTTTTTCGTTTTTAAAGATTTGTGAGGTACCCTAATATAAGCTAGAATTTTAATATTTCTTACCTCCTCCCCCTCAGGTGGAACATCAATAGATTGGAAGATACTGAGAAAGCTGTTTCTATTAACAAAAAATTTCACACAATAAAATGTAAGATTCTCCATGTGAAACCATTATTATCAAAATCTTTCTTTTACACTTTCAGAAAAGGGTTGGAAAATAATTAAAAGTTATTATCTTCATCAGGGAGCCTCCAGATATAACTGTTAGACTAAAAGGTCCACAACCCAAAGGTCTTAGAATTTTAAGTTAAAAAAAGGGAAATGTTAACAAATCAATGGCTGATTTTTTTACTTCCATATTAAAACATCAAATAATTTGATGATCATACCATTTACTTGTGTAAAAAACAGCATAAGATTATCTCGCTGAAAGCTTCTGAGGAGGACCAAGACAAGAAAGTATGAATTTAAGAGAACTCACTTCCTTGTAAAAGGGACCTCGGGGAGAAGGGAAGAGTGTGTGACTAAGGAAGTGGCGTGTCCTATTATAGAGAAAGGCTCCAATAATACATGGCTCACTATCTGTAAATGCAGTGGTCATCTGATTGTGACTGAGATGAGCTGCCAAGTCAAATATCAGACATACCCAAGCTTATATAAAGGAAAAAAAGAGGGGGGACAGTCCTACAAAAATTATCATGGCTTTGTCCCTTTTGGTGACCAGAGGAGTGAAGAGAGAGAGATGCAAATGGTATGAGCGTAATAAAACACTATGTGGAAACAAAATTTTATGAAAGGAACAAACTGGGATCCCTGGGTGGCGCAGCGGTTTAGCGCCTGCCTTTGGCCCAGGTCACGGTCCTGGATACCCGGGATCGAATCCCACGTCGGGCTCCCTGCATGGAGCCTGCTTCTCCCTCTGCCTATGTGTCTCTGCCTCTCTCTCTCTCTCTCTGTGACTATCATAAATTAAAAAAAAAAAAAAAAAAAAAAAAACACACAAAATATAAAAGGAACAAACTATCTTTGAGATCAGCAGATTTTATTTACCCAATGTGTTTCTAACTTTTTGAACTTTCTTTTCTCCCCTCCCCCCACCATTTCTTCTCTATAAACACTTGTGCCATCTGTTTTTCCTTAAGACACATGGAGCTGGCATTCAAAAGTACTCTGTGAGGTATATGAACTATAACTTTCCCCCAAAACTGAAGTTTGAAGAAAAACTGCAAATACAAGCTAAATTTTGCTAAAGATCTTTCTGAAAAGGCCTCTTGGTATTCCTACTATTCATGTGATTTAATTTTAGAAGAAACTTCTTTAAGAGCAAAAATTGTTCATAGAACTGTGTTTTGTTTTGCAATAACATAGCATGGTGAAATGAACAGGATGGCTTCCCATCCTCAGATTCTTGATTTGCAGTTCCGAATATTCGTGGTATGCGATAACCCATACTCTTTCCCCACTCATCAGGATGACGTACTTTTCCACTTTTAGTAGGTTGAAGTGGAGGGTATGATTTAATGTTACTCTTACTCATGGTACCTAAAAGAAAAGCAAATGGTAGAGCAGCAGTTGGGTGACAGAATTTTTAAAAAGGAGGGAAAAACATCCACAAAGGTCTTTTCTTTCTCTCTCTGAAAAATGTAGAAGTATCTATTTCCTATTGATAGGGAATACGGATAGAAATGAAAATAAAACATCTAGAAAAGGGAGACAGATGAGAGAGAGGTCACACATAAAAAAGGGAGAGGTTGTCTCCAAGAAGGCTTTTGAGAAGGACCATGGCAAGAAAGTATATCAATTTCATAAAACCTATTCCCTTCATGTAAAAAGGGCCTGTAGAGTGAGTAATGAAGAGGTACTTTATAGCAATGGTGAATTAAGACATGGCTAAAGAATCATAAATAAGGTGATCATCTAACGTCTTGCCAGGTTCAAGTCAAAACTCTCAGACACATCCAAATGTAGAGTTTTAAAAAAAAAAAGTGTAGTCACTCAAAACTTGCTTTATTTTTGTTTCTTTGTGGGTTTTTCTTTTTGGAAGGGGGAGAATATAAGACAGATAAGACCCAATGATCAGCAAGTCAGAGTTTCTTCACTAACTCCTGCTTTTACTCATTATCCTCATCCTGAAATATCAGCATAAAGCCTATAGAACTTTCCTTAACTCTCAGCTCAAACAATGCCAAAGATCCTCATCTTAAGAATTTCTAGCCTACAGGGGGCACATATAAGAATTTTGAGATATACATAGGAATTTACATATCCCTTAAAACTGGCAATCTACCTGTTTCCATAAACAGTTTCAAAAGTATAACCTTTGCTTAGAGATGAGAAAATTGGCTAAGAGAACTAGCCAAAATTTCCTTCAGCTTTAAGGCATCCGTAATTGGTTTTGGTGCAAATATTTGTTCTATTAATCTACGCATGTTATAGATGAACTTCTCTGCATTTTTAAAAATATGCTTAAATTAAGTGGTAATTATCTTCCCCATAGAAGTATTTTCTCTTCATGACCCAACAACAAATCCAGAAATACTGCTGCTCTCACGCTACAATAAGAATCACTTGTTATATTATTCTGGTTTTTGAAAGGTCTATTTTAAACTATAACCTAGTGAGATGTAAATAATATCAGTAAGTAGTAATAAACATCACTGCTAAATTTGCTACAGGAAATAAATATATCAACATAAACAAACAACTGACTTTAATAAGTTTATGTTTGGCACTTTTAAAAGTCCTGAGATGCTTACTTTAATTTCAACTTGTTCTTCCATTTCTTTAGTTTTTATTGTAGTGTATTCCTTTTCAAGCCTAAGAGGAGGAAGAAAAAAAAAATCAAAGATATGTTTTTACTCCAAAGTAGTTACTAAATTATAAAATTTTAAACTACATATTAACACAAAATATAATTTCAGCAGATTCCAACTTTTAACTTGAGATACTTGATATTAGAAAAATCATCTGAATAGTTACATGGAATTTTATCAAAAAATTACTTCACAAGTAAAAATGAGAACCACACAAAAAACTTTCGAAAGTGAAATATACAAGGCACCAGAGAAGTGAGTTTACAGATTCTATTCAGTCCTAAACTTATGAAAAGAACCATCTTTCTTCCTCAAATTAAAATACATTGATATAGTTCAACTGGATTTTAACCAAAAAAAAAAAAAAAAAAAAAACAAGTACTAAAAACTGAGTGTAAAATTTATAATGGGGGAAACAGAATGAGTCTTCCCAACAAAAGGATTCCTAAACATAGAAAGAATGAGGCAAATATTAAAATCACCATTAAAAATAATGATAATAAAACATTAAAAACACCATTAAAATTCCACAATAATCCCCACAGGCAAGAAAAACCAAAGGATGTTAAAATTAATGGGTAAAAACTTAAGCACAGTCTCAAAATATTTCTCTCAAAATAGTAAATTTGTAGTATATTGGTATCCTGATAGCACCTGAGCCAACTGATCAAGATTAACACCATCAATAATACATACGGACATCATGCATCCCCTGTTTAGATGTACTGAGAAGGGTACTTCGCTTCCATGATATGCACACCCTCAATTTAATCAAGAGAAGTCATCAAACTCAAACTAGCAAATCCATTGACCAGCTCACTTCAGAAGTATCAAGGTCAAAAGGTAAAGACTGAAAAACCGTCACTAATTGTAGGAGAGTAAGAAATGACAAACAAATGCAATGTACTATTTTTGCGACTCTAAGTGTAAAATCATCTTTACAAAAATTTATAGGCCATACAAAAATTACGCCCACCAAGTTACTTTTAGATCTTACTCTGGACCAAAAATGTTAGTAACTTTAACTTCTCCTAATACTAACAAGCCAAGGCCCCCAAAAAACTTACACCTGCCATCAAAAATCAAATTCTCCCTTAAAGGAGAAAAACCCATTATTTACTATTTATATATAAAATTTCATTTAACACACAATAACTTTTTTTTATTGTGATAAAATACACCTAGCAAAATTTACCATCTTAACCATTTTTAGGTATACTGTTATTAAGTATATTTATAATGTGCAGCCATCACCACCAGCATGTCCACTGTTCTGTTCATCTTATGAAACTGAAACTTTTTGTTTCTCAAATTCAGCAATTTCTAATACTCTGCCTTCAGGTTCACTTATTTTTCTGCCTGCTCAAATCTACTTTTTTTTTTTTTAAGATTTTATTTATTTAGTCATAGACACAAAGAGAGAGAGGCAGAGACACAGGCAGAGGGAGAAGCAAGCTCCACACAGGGAGCCTGATATGGGACTCGATCCCAGGTCTCCAGGATCACACCCCAGGCTGCAGGCGGTGCCAAATCGCTGCGCCACCGGAGCTGCCCTCAAATCTACTTTTTAATCATTCTAGTGAATCATTCATTTCAGTTACCAGACTTTTCAGATCCAGAATATTTTTTTTGTTCGCTTTTACGTATTCTGTCTCTTTACAGATATTTCCATTTTGTTCATCTATCTTTTTCTCGATTTTCCCCACATCTTCCTTTAGTTCTTTGAGCTTCTTTTAAAGTCTCTACTTGTCTACTTTATCTGCCATCGAGTCGCTTTCAGATATAGTTTCTATTTACACCTGACCGTTGAACAACATGAGAATCAGAAGTGCTGACATCCCTGTGCAGTTGAAAGTCTGTGTGTAACTTTTGATTCTCCAAACACGTCACCACTGTTGACTGGAACTCTTACAAATAGCGTAGTCAACATATTTTGTAAGTATCATATTTTGTAATCTTAAGATGAAGGAAGCTACAGAAAAGAAAGAGTTATAGGGAAAATTATAAGAGAAAATACATTTGCAGTCCTGTGCTGCATTTCTCAAAAACAATCTGCAAATAAGTGGATGAGCACAGTTCAAATCCATGTTGTTGAAGAGTCAACTATATTCTTTTCCTTTGGGCCATACTTTCCTTTTTTTAAAATATGCCTTGTGATTTTTGTTATAAGCTAGATATTTGCTTTTGTTTTAAAATATTTTATTTATTTATTCATGAAAGACACACAGAGAGAGGCAGAGACATAAGCAGAGGGAGAAGCAGGGTCCCTGCGGGGAGCCTGATGCGGGACTCGATCCCAGGACCCCAGGATCATGACCTGAGCTGAAGGCAAACCCTCAACCATAGAGCCACCCAGGTGCCTGTTACAAACTAAACAAAGGGGGAAAGGGAAAAATAAAGGGAAGAGAAGAATGATGGCCCTTCAAATCTCTTGGCAATTATTTCAGCTGGAGGATAAGGGGACTTGTAACAATGGAAAGTGGTGCAACACTAATGGCACCTTCCTTGCACCTGTGATCAGAAATGGCACAGCAATCAGATCAGAGCACACAGATTCCAGGTACCTGGAAGACAAGGTCACTTGTGCCCACCCTGGTTCCAAGTTGCATGAAAGTTCCTCCAGAAATACAAGCACAGCTGCATACCATGGGCTGAAGGGTGAAGAAGGATGGTGCTAAGGGGTACTAATGTGCTAAGAACTGAAATTGACTAAATTAGTCACAATTCAGTTCAAGCCTTCCCTTAGAAGTTACTCTTCAGTAAGCCCCAGAGTTCCAAAACAATTACATCAGATTCTGCCACCGCAATTGTTTTCTAGGTGGGAGACCGATCACTGGCGATTTCTACTCCATTTTCTTACAATCCTCTGTCCACAATGACTTTTTAATGCTGGTTGTTATGCCCATTTGGAGGCTTAGAAAGACTGAGAAATTTGCCTAAGGTCACACCTTTGACTGTTATACTACCATGTCTATTACTTTGGTGTATCTAAAAGAGTAATATATTCAAAAGAATTTACAAGACTCTCAAGAGGTGCAGAATGTTTGAACAATGGCTGCACTGCTGAAGTAAGTTTATAGTCCTCACAAGTGCCTGCTTTGTTATGTATTAGGTGATAAATGTTATCATTACTCACTCATGTACCTAAAACACTTGAAATCATCATTTAATCTTAGCTTCCCAATTCAGTCACCAAACACGTTCAATTCAACCTTCTTAACAATGCTCTCAAATACATTATTTCTTCTTCAACTGCACTGATGGCTTTTAAATAAACTTTATTTTTGAGAAGTGATTTTGATTACAAAATAATTGAGAAGAGTGCAGAGTTTGCATACCCCCGTCCCCAGTTCTATGTTTAACACTTACATTAATATACTACCTTTGTAACAATTAATGAACTAATATTAATACACTGTTAACCAGAGTCCATACTAAATTCAGATGTCTTAATTTTTGTCTCATGTCCATTTCCTATTCTAGGATACCATCCAGGGAATCATATTACATTAAGTTGCCATGTCTTTTTAGGCTCCTCTTGTCTATGACAATTTGTCAGATTTTCCGTATGTTTGATGACCCTGATAGTTTGAGGAGTACTGGTGAGGCATTTTGAAGAATATTCCTCAATTGAGATTTATCTTATTTTTGCTAATGATTGTACTGGGGTTATGGGTTTGGAGGAAGAAGACTACAGAAATCAGTCCCATTTTTATCACATCATATCAAGGGTACAAATTCTCACCAGATATCACTGTTGATGTTGACCCTGATCATCAGTTGGCCTAGGTATGCTTATAAGGTTTCTACAAAGCAACTTCAAAGTAACTACAGAGCTATATCATTCTTGTATTGGCAACATTTTTAGGCCTTCATTATAGCTTGACTAAATTACTAGAGGAATCTGACAACTGTCCTCTCTACTGCCAGTTTCATAATTCAATCTTTTCTGCACACTATTACCAGGATAATGTTTTTATAAATGTCGATTTGGATCATGCCACTCCTGGAGTTCAACTGCTTCAGTGTTTATCCATTACCTTCAGGCTACATTTAAAAGGCTTATTACTAAAAATAATCAAGGCCCTTTGGAGAAATGATTTGCTCCTGTGCAAGAACAGGAAAGGCACAAGATGAGTCTGGAGCTTTCTGTTGCCTTACAATAAGGCAATTCTCAAAGAGCCATGGGGACATGTCAAAAGGACACCACAGCCAGCTTGAAAGGGCTCCTACTAGACAAAGCAGGGTAACTGGAGAGTAATGAATTATAATTCACCAAATAAAAAAAAGAGCCCACAAGTTCACACTTATATAAATAAATGAGTAAATATATCAAAAGGAAAAGCTCTTCCTTACAGTAGAATGTCAATTAATAAAGAAGGAATGAGGGAGTGAGAAAATCATAAATGGATATAAATCTGGTGAGGGAAGGCATGTAAAGAACAGGATATTATATTATCTCAAAGCATCTGGATATAAACACTTAATAATAAAATACAAAATAATAACTTTGTAGTAAACTTGGCAGACATCACCTTAACCCAGTAATTAGAAATACCATCATCAATTCTGAGCAAACCAGTATCATATACCCACTGCATGGTTAACTGAGAAGACCCATCATTGGTATGCCTACCAAAAATGCACAATCTGAATCTATTCAAGAGGAAATGTCAGAAAAACCCAAACTGTGGGATTTTCCACAAAGTAACTAGCTTGTACTCTTCAAATCTATCAAGGTCAAGAACACAAGAAGAATAGAGGGAGTGTTTCAGATTAAAGGAGATTGATCTGACACAATTAACGCAATACATGATCCTGGAGTACTTAAAGTGGATCCAAAATCTAGGAGATGAAAGGTAGGGACTGGATAGGAGAGAGAATTAGGTGGGGATTTGAAAGGGGAGATAGTTACGAAGAGTATTATTGAGACAAGTGATAAAACTTGAACATGCTTTGGGAATTAGGTAATAGTACTGTATCTATATAATTCTCTGATTTCAATTAACTATTAGATTCTGCTAAAAAAAATAAAAGTCCTTGTTCTTCGGAAGTACACATTCATTCAAGTATTTAAGAAAAAAGGGCACAGCATCTTAACTTACTCTCAAATGGATCCCCTAAAAATGAATATGGATTTTACTTACATGCACACATATTATTTATAACTCTTAAAAGGTTTAAAAATATACCAAAATGGAAAAAAAAATATACCAAAATGAAATTACAACAAAAAAACAAAGCCTAAGAATGATTGCTTGCAAATTTCTTGTCTTAAAGGAACCTCGGAGCCTTTGTACATATTACTTTTCTGCCTAAAATGCCCTCCTTCTCTTCACCTTGTCAACCTCTACCTACTCTTCTAGACAACAAAAAGAGTGAAATTTTAAAATAAGGTGATGTCACTTTTGTCAAAATTCTCTAATGCCTTCCCTCAGACTTAAAATATAAGTCTGGTCCCTGAGGAGATCAGTATGTCCAACAAAACTTTACAATAGTGAAAATGTTCTAGATCTGTGAGTCTAATATGGTAGCCACTAGCCAAATGTAAGTGACAATGGGCACTTGAAAAGTGGCTAATATAACAGATGAATTAAATCCTCAGTTTTAAAAATTTTAGTAGATACATGTAGGTAGTAACTACCTTATAAAAAAAGCCCAGCTTTAAATATCCTTTGCTCTCTACTAGGTTTTAGATTTCATTAGCCAACACACTCCTATTTGCCTACACTACAGTCATGTTGGCTTTTTGCTGTCCTTTAAACATATCGATCACATTCTGGCCTCAGTCATCATTACATTTACTCTTCTATCAACATG
Organism: Vulpes lagopus; assembly: GCF_018345385.1. Classification (NCBI taxonomy): domain Eukaryota; kingdom Metazoa; phylum Chordata; class Mammalia; order Carnivora; family Canidae; genus Vulpes; species Vulpes lagopus. The sequence continues at coordinate 145,311,951 of NC_054826.1, read as the reverse complement.
GAATACAATCACATGGTTCACTCTCAATTTTCTCAAGTATCTGCTCGAATGGAACCTTATCAATTTATGTGTTCTATCCTTGAGTGCTATACCTAAAATAGCACTCCATCACTCTATGTCCTTCATCCCGCTTTTCTCTACTGAATATTGGGGTGAAATGTCATAATATCCGTAATTTACTTTCAAATAAAATAGAATTTTATCTAATAATGTAGATGAAGTAAGTAAATGACAAAGCATTAATGTTGCACTATATTGTATGCCTGAAACTAATATAACACTGTGTTAATTACACTAGAATTAAGTTTTTAAAAGATTTTATTTATTTATTCATGAGAGACACACAGAGAGAGAGAAAGAGAGAGAGGCAGAGACACAGGCAGAGGGAGAAGCAGGCTCCATGCAGGGAGCCCGACATGGGACTCGATCCCGGATCTCCAGGATCAGGCTCTGGGCTGAAGGCGGCGCTAAACCGCTGAGCCACCTGAGCTGCCCTAGAATTAAAATTTTTAAGAAGATAAATATTAACTGTTTAATCTAGATGATAAGCATATGGATATTTACTATTCCATTATGTCTCTGTATATTTGAAAAATGTCCCAAATGGAAAAAAATAGCAGATGAAATATGATCTGAAGCTAATAAATAAATTATTCTTTCCTTCACAATTAAATTTCATAAAAAGAGAATGAATTACTATGTTGAGGTCAGTTTTGTTTTGACGCTTTTAAGTCAGAAATCAAAAATACCTTTGTACATTGAAGAAAATGAAACAGAAAGAAGGGATGAAGATAAAAGTAGAAACAACTAGTTCAGCAAAGACCTGGAAGAGATGGAAATAACATACTGAATTAGCATTGTAAAGGAATAGAAATACTATATTCTGAAAAGGGAAGAAAAGAAATATGGCTAATTCTGCAAGCTGCAAATTATAGGAGAAAAGGTTCAGAGAGCTTGAAAAATGATGGCTGACGAATTAATTAACAAGCAAAATAACCTGCCAAAGAGTTAGGGCAAAAATGGGGACACAATCTAGGGAAATGGCAAAGTTTGAAATAATCACCATGGGGAATGGGAGAATTAATCAAGGTCAATAAAAATACACATGAAATGGCAAAGAGATACAATTTACTGCCAGCAATCTGTTTATGAAATTTTCTCCAGCACTTGACTACATGAATACAGGGTACAAAACATAGAGGTATACTTATTTGGATCAGAAGAAGGCTATCTAACATCAGAGTAGAGATCTTAAAGTTGAACAGAGACATCATATGAGTACGAATGAAAGAACTAGGGTGTCAGAAGTTTGATAAGTATAGAGAATAAAATTTCAGAAATGGGATTATACTGGTGATAAAATCTAAAAGGAAAATCAATTATGTTGTTCTCTGTAATTAAAATACAATAAATTCTATTCTTGGCTAGTGTGATTTAAATGTGGTTTTACCAAGAGCTGAAAGTTGATATGGCTCCTAAAGGTTTTATCAATTATAGAAGGGAATAGCTTTTTGGTCAATAATGTCTCAACATTATGGTGCAATGTGATTTAGAAATTTCACAAGTTAAATAAATAAGTTAAATATTAGTGAAAGCTCATAAATTTGCTTGTTTTTGCAAATTAGAGCTAATTTTAATAACTTCACAAGTTATTTATTAATACTAGTGAAAGCTCATAAATTTGCTTGTTTTTGCAAATTAGAGCTAATTTTAATAACATAATTCTCACTTATATACTTTCTGGGGTAGGAACATCCATGGGCGTATGTAAGAGATATGAATGTAATTTTGTTACAACAGTGAAGATACTGAGAACTGTTAGCATATAGTATTGCTATCATTTTAAAGTATCTTGTGCCATAGAAACTAGTATCAGGAGTGGTAACTATGACCTCTGGCTAAGATTTATCTAAATATCGGAGGCTGGAGGACCAACAGCTATCATTCTGAATTATCTTTATCACATTTCAAAAAATTAATCCTTGGGATTTCCTTGAACTTCCATTAAAAACATATCAAGAAAAGCCTTATTCAAAAATAATTCACAATAAACAAAAACTTAAATTCTCAATCTATACCTCATGCCTATCCCGTTGGTTAGACTAATCCTGAACTTAAGTGACACTCTGGAGTTGAGCATAAAAGAATGTCAGTGAAGTGGATCACACCACAGAAGTAGTTTTCAAAGTAAGAGCACACTCACGTATATACATTTACCAGGTTCCTAATTCCAGACAATGTGGAATGGGAAAGGGCAGTTTTATAGGTAATACATAATGATCCCAAGCACCAATACTAAGAGAAGTATGAAATTCCAACATTAAATTTATGTTACCACAAACCAACACAATGAACTAAAATGCTACAGTTCTATGAACTGAGGAAGAAAACTGCACTTATCACTGGACTGTTTTGACACTTCTAGTTAATCTCCTATATGCTTCAACAAACACTCATGACTAAAAATCAAAATATAAAATACTTACTTTTTCATTTTTTTTGAGTTATATTTGACTTGGTAAGCTGCCTGGATTAATTTGTCTGGCCCACCATCAAACTGATGTGGAATGACCTTCTGAAAGTGCTAATAAAACACAATAAAAGAAAAGCATAAGAACTACTTAGTGTTGCTTATTATTAACTAATTGGCAGTAATATCTAAACACACTCAAGAAATCATGAACTGACCTACCTGTAACATCCCTTCCATGTCAAGCTGCATCAGTTCTGCCTGATTCATTTGAAGAAGTGCTAATCCTACTCGAAACACTATTTCTAAACCCTGTGGAAACACATTTTAAAGCCAAATTTGTCTTACTCTGCCATTGACAAAAAATAATCATTCAAAAGAACAGCACGGTAAACATTTAGTGATCTTACTAGAAATTGGCAAATTTTGTATAAAAGTCAGATAGCAAATATTTTGGGCTTTGTGGGCTATTTGGTTACTATCACAAATACTCAACTCTACCACTAAGCCCAAAAGCAGACAGAGATAACACAACAAATGGGCATGGCTATGTTCCAAGAAAACTTTATGTACAAAAATAAGTGGTAGGACAGATTTGGTACCTGAAAACAGGGTGGTCAGTGCATGAATCACAGTTTGCTGGCTCCAAACTAAACTAATTTAACTAGGTAATATAATAAACTAATCTTCCCCAGATCTAATTAATAACAATGAACACTGGGTTTGATTAAGATGTTGTTTGTGTGTTTTTTTGTTTATTCATTTATAAGTTCTACACCCAACATGGCTTGAACTCACGACCCTGAGATCAAGAGTCACATGCTCTCCCAAGCTGAGCCAGGCAGCCACCCCCTGATTAAGATGTTATTAACAATAATAATACTTCCAGGTGCTACCATTCATTGCCTAACCTTGCCTTCCTACCTTATCATCCAAAATACAGAATAAAAGACAAAGGATGACTACAACATGACAATGACAATTAAAAGGACTACCTGCAATATATTCATGGAATAGAAGAAAATTATACATTCATTACTTCTTGCTCTTTGGGTAACAGATGCAGTGCAATAATATTAACTATAAGGCAAATTTCATTTCTCACGAATTCTCACTGAATCATTCAGGAAGTGATACAGAGGTTTGCTTGAGTGTGAGCTCCAGATTTTGACAGCCTGTATTTGAACAACAGTTACTACACTACTACTACATGCTATGTGTCCACAGACAAGCTATTTAACATTCCTTGAAGTCTCAGCTTCCTTATCTAACATCCATTAAACGTACTGACAGGTTTAAAGGAGAATATCCGTATGAGCAGTTTAGTATGGAACACATGGATCTCCTTTATTTTCTCCTCAATGTCCTGCTCTAACGATTAACCCAAGGATTACTCTGCTCAGCTTGCCCATTAGCTTACCTCAGACATAAAGATATCAAATATTCTTGTTGCAATTGGTAATGGAAAAGTCGTAAGAAAGATAGTCAGAAACCAAGATGATGCATACATTGAGGTATGAAAACTCTGAGACTGAAAATGTACAAAGAGCTCTGGAAGATGCTCCTAAAGAGAAGAAAAGAATTAATTAAAACATAATAAAATTGAGCATTTTAAACCAGATTACTGTGTATATACTAGAAAAGACTTTATCAAAAACAAAGATCAGGCATCAATTATGATGTTGAAATTGATATTCAGGATGATGGTTACTATTAGGGAAGGGAAGAAGGGGAAAAGGATGTAGAGTTGGAACTTAGGCTGTATCTGTAATATTTATTAATAAAAATAATTAAAACAAGTAAATAAACTTTAATATTTGCTTAATCATGTTGGTGGAAACACCAGTGTCTAGTATTTTTAATACTTTTCTATAAACTATAATAATTCCAAAATTTTTTTTATTTTATTTTTTTTAAGATCTTATTTATTTATTAGAGACACACACAGAGAGAGAGACAGAGAGATACACAGAGAGAGAAAGAGAGAGAGAGGACAGGCAAAAGGAGAAGCAGGGAGAGAGAGAGAGAGGACAGGCAAAAGGAGAAGCAGGCTCCATGCAGGGAGCCCGACACAGGACTCAATCCCAGGTCTCCAGGATCATGCCCTGGGCTGAAGGTGGCGCTAAGCTGCCGAACCACCCCGGCTGCCCTCCAAAAAAAAATTGTAAAGGAAAGAAATGCTATGCTGAAACACTTTCAGGTGCTATCTATCCTTACCTTCCTACCTTTTCATCCAAAACACACATGCTCCCTCAATTCTAGTAATTCAAAACATAAATGACACATTGAACTGAAAATAAACCAAGAAAGATTAAGGTTGGTTAAAACAAGCCTACATGGGTGCCTGGGTGACAAGTCTCAGTCAGTTAAGCGTCTGCCTTTAGCTCAGGTTATGATCTCGGGGTCCTGGGATTGAGCCCCACATAGGGCTCCCTCTCTACTTGGCAGGAAGTCTACTTCTCTCTCTTTACCTCTGCTCCTCCCCTCCTCATGTCCTCTTTCTCTCTCTCAAATAAAATCTTAAAAAAAAAAAAAAGCCTACTATTTCAGAAAGAAAAATTTAAGAATCATCTCAAGACTTTATCTTCTCTTTTTCTTTAAAAATATGTGCAAACACACACAAAAAAAATGTGCAAACACTTTGCATATCCCTTTTTTCCCACTACACATACAAAAGATAAAGGATTTTAAAATTCTTGCAGGTAAGGCCGCCAGGAAAAGGAGACTTGTAAAAGTGGCTCTCATGTCAGCTGAATCATTAACCTATATTCTTAAGTTCTGCTTATCTAATTGAAATTTAAGTAAATGAAAATACACTATTATATTAAAGGACAATATAGTAAACTATATATATATATACACGTGTGTGTGTATACTATATATATACTATGTATATGTATTATTATATATATGTATTAGTTAATACAATATATATATTAGTTTACTACATATAAATATATAAATTAACTCCAGAAAGGAAAAATATTACAAAGAATATTTTTCATTTGATTTTGATTCCTCTGCTCTTCTCTACACCCTCACACTAGACTCTCAGTCTTAAACTAGGAACATAAAAGCCTTATTTTAAGAACAGATTACAGGCTAGCAAAAAAGTAAGATAAAAAAAGAAAGGCAGGAGAGAGGACTGAAAGAACCAGAACAGACAGGTCTCAAAGGAAATGAACTGATGTCAGTGTCATAATGTCAGGAGCTCCTATGAGAGCACAGTCTATATAACAATAGAATACAATAGGGTATAAAGGGGAAACTCATGCATTCAGGCAATGTGGTTGTGACAGATTAGGCACAAATGCGTAAAGTTTGAATATGAGAACGGCAGTCGAGTTCCAGACTGTGATCTACTTGTAAACAGTATCTAACTGGGAAGTAGGTCTAAATTGTGTTAACCAATGAATGATCATGTGATTAAAACACTGATTTTTCAATTGCTGTAACACTTTAAACATTAAGTTTACTTAGTCATCACTCAAACCAAGATGACAAAAATATAAAGGCAATATGCCTGTGAATACTACAATTTTACCTGTATCATGCATTCAAACTGGTACATACAAAGGCCCAATTCTGCCATACTTGGTTTAAAAAGTTCACGAAGTCTATAATCTTGCATTAATTTAACAAATACACAGAAAGCTTCTTCTTCTGGCATCTACATTAGAAAGGGGGGGGGGAAGCAATATAGGTTAACGTTCTGTGATATACAAATAAGCTAAATTCTATTTAAACTAAGTACCCTTTTAACGAGAAATACAGTTTTGAGAGGCCATGTGATACAACGTTAAGCACACTGAACCTGGAATCAAAAGGTTCTGATCTCCCATTCTCAGAATGAAAAGTTAAACAAATCTTATAACCTCTGAGACTAACTGCCTCACTTGCCTGATTCATGAATTCAATAAATCAATATTCAGTTAGAGCCAGATACTTCTGTTTTTCTGGGTATATACCACTGAACAAAATAAACACTCTACTCTCATGAAACCTGAACATCCTACTGAGGGGAGAGAGACAATACATGTAATAAACCAATTCATATGTATGCCTAATGGTTTTGAGTACTATGGAAATAAAATAGAGTAGGGTAACAGGAAATGCTGGGGAGATACATTATTTATGTAGGTAGGTTAGGGCAAGTCCCTTGATAAGGGAGCATTTCAACAGAGTACTGAAGAAAATAAGGGAGCAATTGAGGAAAGAGTAGTCCTGGGAGAAGGAATAATATAAGGCCTTTAAGTAGAATCACAATTGGCATGCTCAAGCAACAGCAAACAAGAGACTACTAATTAGGAGGAATTCTACAAGGGGTGGTTAGGTTATGAAGGAGAAATACAGGGAACCAGAATACATAGGGTTTTAGAAGTCACTGTAAGGATTTGGGCTTTTACCTTACATGAAATGGGAAAACTTTCAACATTCCTGAGCAAAAATGATATGATACAGCATAAGTATTTTTAAACACACACACACACATAAAATAAATTTTCAAAGAATCCGTAAGCAAGGTTTAAAAGTACCAATCTCAAATTTTATGTATAACTCACAAAAAAAAAAAAACTATATCAAATAAGATAATGAATGTAAGAGCTCTTAAAAGAGCTCACAGATATTCAGAACATTTGCTAATTTTCCAATGCTCATTTAGTCACATTATATCAAGGTGTTTTAAAAGAGGAACCTAAGTCTCTCTAGGTAGTCTTCTTACTAAAGACTGCTTCTAATTACATTTCTCCTGGTCTTGCCACAGCCATGGATAGAAGTGTTACTGTTGGTAAAACCTGTACTTCCTTCCTCCTTCCCAAAACATATAGCCACAGTTCTGCCTTGGAGACCATTCTTATCAATCCCATCATTCCCATTAATTTACTTCACTGCAAGAAGCCCAAGAACCCAGAACTCTCATTCATGTGGTTCTACTGCTCTTTAATCTAACCCCATATCCAGCCTTCCCTATACCTTTTCCATAGCACTTTCTGGAACTCATAACCTGCCATCAACAAAATATCCTAACTAGATCCTCAATCTCTTTACCAAATCTTCTTTCATCTTTTTCCTCTAACTGAATCTTGTCTCCCCTAAGATGGCTGTTTCCTTTCCCATCTCACTGGAAGACACCAGGAAATAGGTATATGCCCTTCCTTGGACCTTGCTGACTCATGGTCATTGCAATGACTCCCTCTCCTCTCTGAAACAGATACTTGTGGGTATTACTACTTCTCTTTTTTGTAGTAACTTCTAGGTGACGTACCCAAACCCCACTCATTTTCATGAGGACTAATGCCCTGGCCTAGCAGATCTTTGCCTTCCTTTCTTCCAGTGATCCCTGCTCAGGCTCTAGAGCCACACCACTTAAGATTCAAAGTCCACTTAATAGCTATGTGACCTTCAGCAAATTAACCTATTGCTCAGTTTCAACATACATCAAATGGGTAGAATAACAGCACTTAATTTCACAGCGTTGTGATGAAGATTAATACACATGGAGTATATATGACTTGCAAGTCTATCACTCATTTATACCACATTACCTTTTTTCTATTCCCAGCTCTTTTGTGTGGTCTTTGCTATATTTATTCACTCATTTAAATCCACAATTGCACGTCTTTATCTCTCAGTAATAATTCCAACTGAAAAACCCCACCTTTGAATAAATCCAACTCTACAACTACATTTAGGCAGGAGAAAGTGGCTGGATAAAAACAAAACATTTAACCATGCTGGCTGGTCTCACTTTGAATTCTGTGGACTTTTAATGCTTCTGGTATATTTTATTTCCCTACTTCAATCACTCTCATTCTCCTAGGCCACCATTTCAAACTTTCATCTCTGTCCTCAAGCTTCCATTACCTCCTTCCCACCAACTCTAAGTTAATGATCTTATTGGTATTTCAGTTTTTTTAAAAATTAGAAGCAATTACAACAGAATTTTCCCATTCTCACCTCACCACAATACCATTCTACCTGCATCTGCAACCATTTTATAGCCCCCAGTCTCTCTCTTCTATTGGCCTGAACTTTTAGTTCTGGTCTCATATTTCCAACTACCCTACTTATACTTCCACTGGGATGTCCAAAAGACATCTCAAACCACTCCTAGTTTCCTACCTGCCATTCTTTGCCCAAACTTCCACTCAAAACCTTTATGCACCATCACTGTCTCCTTTCTCTTTTACTACACATCCAATCTATCAGTAACTCCTGTTGGCTCTAAATTCAAATTATTTCAAGAATCAACCACTTCTGACCAGAGATACCTAGTCCAAACCACCATCAAAAGAGCAGTCCATTGTCTGGACAATTCCAAGAACCTCTTCACGGATGTGGGAAGCAAAAGTGGAAGAAAAGTCTTTCCATTCCATCCCACTGACAAGTCCTTGAAACAGGCAAAGTGACATTCCTCCAGGAACTCAGCTGTCTCAATGTTAATAATTCGCTAAGGGCAAAGGCAATCTTAGCCTGACCCCAGAATTCTGTAAGTCTACTTTGACAAATAAAAAGTCCTTTGGAAACTTCCTTCATCTCTGCCTTCCCAGATACATGTTGGCAATCATCCCCCAAGCATATGACTGACCGACCCACCAATACATATCTAAAGGGTCTCATGACTAAGGTTTCATTAGGCAGTAATAAATGACCTTTTCCCAACTATAACTAGCTCCATCAAAGTCCTGGAAACCCTGTTTTCAAAATTCCTTAGAGACCTACACTAACCCTAACCCCCTCCCAACTTGAAAGTACATAATAGGCCACTCCTCATGAACCCAGTACAGCTCTTTCTGCACATGGTCCTGTCCCCATGCTTTAATAAAACCAGCTTTTTGCCCCAGACATCTCAAGAATTCTTTCTTGGTCATCAGCTTTGAATCCAGTATCTTTCCTACATAATTTATGGGTCTCTCTGCCACCTTCCTATGTTTCCTTCCCAACTGTCTGTTCCCCATCAGCATGGAGCTGCAAAGTGATCCTTTCAAAGTATGAATTAGACAATTTCACTCTACTGCTCAAAACACTCTAGTAGCCTGTCATATCCTCAGTAAAAGCCAAAATCCTTACAAGGCCCTACATTATATGACACCTTACTATTTCTCTAACCTCTTCTTCTACCACTACCTTTCCCTTTCCATTCCACCCCTACCACCCCTCATTCTAGTCACAGTGAGGATGAATAAATTTTTTGTCTTATAAGAATTTCTTCTCTTCTGAACATTATCAGAAAAGTTTCATTCCCTCCCTCCTCTGCAATAGCACTGATATGGGAACTGACAATATTTTTTAAAAAGTTGAAGTAATTAAAAAAAAAAAAAAAGTTGAAGTAATTGAATAAAAGAAAAAAAATCATTGGGTCCTTCTCAAGAAGACTGAAACAATGGTCACAAAACAAAAAGTGTGATACCAAGGAAAATATAAATATGAAGAACAATCACCCACTTGTTTTATAGCCACTCCTTTCTATTAAAAATCTGGGCACCAAATCTTAAAGCTGCTACGTATTTTCTCTATGACACTGACTTAATGAGAATCCATGCCTTTTGCAAAGGTCTAAAGGAGACAAAATCTACCTAATTTTATAGGAGTATTAAGATATACACCAAACATATATCCAGCACTTGTAGCTATTTTTAAAAACATGTATTAATTAAGCTAACTTTGCAAAATTTTTTCTCAGACTCTGAGTTATTTTGCCAAGCTAACATGTGGGAGGCAATATAGCACAAAGTATTAAAGAATATACTTTAAAAACCAAAGAGAGGGAGCTTTTGAATCTGGCTGCACCAAATTTTCTAGTTTATGGCCCTGGGCTAGAAAATTATCATATGGTAATATATTAGCTGCCATTGATAATCCTAGCTAAGGAAATTAATCATTAAATAAAAATACTGCTACCAGCATTGCCTACACTATCCTGAAGAAAAATGTAATGGCCCCTTAGGATTCAAACAGGCCTAGCTCTGCAGTTATGAGATTCCTAACTCAAGTAAGGAAAATCTGTTCTTTAAAAAATGCTTAACAGAAATAAATACTGAAAGGTTATTTTGAAGCTAATTTAGAAAGTAAAAAGAATAGAATTATGAAAAAAAAATCACTGGATTGATAATAGGAATGCTTGAGAGTTCAGTAGTAAAAACCCTACCAAATACAGATTAGGAAAAATCACAACTGTGCAAAGCTGTTATACCTCAACAAATCTAGTTTTGTTTTTATTATTTACAATCCAATGTCACCTAGAAATGGACAGTTATCTTACAACAATAACAATCAGTTATTATGTTATAAAACAAAATAAAAATCTGTCACTCTTATTAATCTGTCACCAGTGTCTCTGACATCAGGTTTTTGCTACTCAGAAAAGTAGTTTGATAGTAACAGAGGTTTAAAACTCAGGCAGAACTGCTGGGAAATTAAAGCAAAGCAAGGGGAAACAGTTTCAGGTTCCTACTCTGCTTTTATCTACCAAGAAGAGTGATCTTGGGCAAGTCACTGAACTTTGACTACATGTCTACTATGTGGCAAACACCATGCTAGATTTTTACATTTATTATTTCATATGACCTCACAATGCATCGGAAAGTAGACAGTATTATCTAATTAAGGCTCAAAGAGAGATTAAATAATCTACCCCACATTCACAAAACTCAGTGTAGTACTGAGGTACTGAGATACAAAAACCAACATACATACATACATATATATATATGATACTCATATCACATATATATATGATACTGGGTTCAAAGCTGATGACTGTGTGTGTGTGTGTGTGTGTGTGTATGAATGACTCAAATCAAGCTATCTCCAAGGTTTCTCTTCAGACTATATTTTAGTCTAAGAATCATATAGAGTACGATAGACTTTAAAAAAAAAAAATTTCAACAAAGGTGAAGAGAACACTATTAGTCAATTCCCTTAATTCAATTTATAAACTGAGGATCTGTTCCTGACTTCTAAAAACATCCCTCCCAAACCCACTCCAAAATTAGTTGCTAATAGAAATATAGGTTATTATCTTCAGGACAATAAAAATAATTGAGTACCTATATTTTAGAGCCTATATAACAAGATATGCGTAACAAGCCCTCAAATCTATGACAACCAAAATTTCTGTGTAAATTTCAAAGATGGATGCTATAAACAAGATTTTCATACCAACACTTCAATCATGTCCTCCTTGGATGAGAAAAGATTAGTCTTTATTAAATATTAACATATAATTTAAGATTTAAAAGTAGATACAGGCTTTAGTGGGATATTATGGCCACAATGAAACGGACATTTCATTTAGTGGCAGGATATTATTGCATATGTTATTTTCAACACTTTTAATATTTTCAAGTGCAAACTAAATATCCCTATTTAAATTATGCCTAGGGAAAAATTCCTAGTATCAAACAATAAAAACAAGTTTGATTTTTAAATTCACCAACCCAACTTCAATAAAGAACTTAATCAGACACTTAAGATTTATACTAACTTACCTGCATAAGCAACAATCCAACTATAAAAGCACTTCCTTGACAGTAACCAACCTCACGATCCACTAAAGAATATGCCTAAAAAGTAAAAAATGTTCAGAAGACTTTAACATGCTATATTATATCTTCCTTCTCTAAACACCTAAAAATATAGTGGAGTAAAGACTATTTATTTTTTAGAAAAGCTTTTGCTTGCTGGTTGTAGAGGTTATCCTATAAGTGTTTAAAAAGTAGGTGATTTATTACATAAAAATTTTTTTTTACAATTTCCCAATTAGAAACTGAGAGCTCCTAAGGACAAGAAAATAAATCAGTGAAGTAACAAATCTTATAAAATGTTTACCTGAGGTAAAACCAGAGTAAGGTTAAGGTAAAGCATTGGAAAAACTGAAATGGTTTAAGAAGAAATTAATATTTCACAGAGGTAGTTGAAAGGGAAAGGAATTATGAGAAGAAAAAAGGCAATATTGAAAGAAAAAATGACAATGGCACACACTTTTAAGAGCTAAGAGCCTTTAGCAGTATTGGCCACAGTAAGCAGAAAACTTTGTTCTTAGATTATGGAACTCACGTAAGATAAATGATCCATTTTCATAAAGGATCTTTCTATGGTGTATATTGATTTATAGGCTATTTGATTTTAACCAACTAATACCAAGCAAAGGGATGAATTTTGTAAGTTCTCCAAAATGAACAGTAACGTAGCATTAAAATTAAAGCAGAAATTATTCTAATGACAAATTTCTGAAAAAGAAACTTGTGGTGAAGGTTCATGCTTCACTATATGTATGATTTCAGCCTTCTGAGAATTCACTTCAAAAAATGAATAAATAAAACTTACCTTCATTACATTAAATAAAACCTCCTGTCCAAGGCTATCTTTTTCCTTAAAAAAATTGTGTTCAGGATAAGTTCTAGCAATGTCCCTTCGGATCAATTTTTCACACGGTGAGGTCATTTTCAGGAGTTCTGAATACTGATCCTTAATTGGCATACTTTGTGCGCTACATAAAAGTTGCCAAACTATTGCTCTAAAGTGGTGGGGTATCCCTTTACGAACAAGCTCCTAAAAATAAAAAGATAAAATTTTAAAAGTCAACCATTTAAGTCTCCTACCTTAAAAGCCATCGAAGACATATTGGGGGTTGGAATGGAACACTTTATCAAATTTATAATTTACAAAGCTACCCTTAATACTAGGGAACCTTTTAATCAAGGCTAATAAGACTTGGCCCTTGAGTGTGTCCTATTCTGGTCAGGGGGCTACAATACCATGGATAAATTCTTGGCATTTCTCCCAAAGTATGGCCTCCAAAGCTATTAAGGAAGGAATTGATAATCTGCAGAGCTGTGAATGAAAGCACAGTAACCATTAACTATCAAAGAGGTGTTTCAGGCCAAAAAAAAAAAAAAAGTAAAATACTAATAATTCAAAGATGCTGGGTGTTATAACTTCATTCCTGAATATAAAAAAATGCAAAAATTTAATTTCTAAAATAATTTTCAGCTATATATTTCTGCCATTAGGAGACACTTATAAAAACTGGTATCTACAAATCAAAACTTTTATAGGCACAAATAAATGAAAACATATAAAGCAGAGCTCTTTATTATAGCACTTGGAAAGTATTAGAATCTGATTTTTAAAAATCTATTAACTCATGCCTTGATGCCCCTTTGGGATAAGAGGAAGAACTTCAAGAAAGAATACCTTAACTTGCTTTTCCTTTTTTTTGCGTACATCTTCCCATTCATTTACAATTCTTCCCCAAAGAATCCAAGAATCTTCTTCAAGGTGGCTGAGGTTGCTAGAGGCTGATGAACTTGATACAAGGGAGGAGCCACTGTTTCTTCTTGACCCATTTACAGATCTTAAAGACTTACTATCCGTCTCTAACAATCTAAAACATAATTAAAAATTGCTCAAGATCTAATTTCACAGTGATACCAGATGAAGTAATGATGATACTTAGAGCTGCACTATAGCCATGGTTTTAGAATATACATAATTTCAATAATCTTCTTGGCATCTATAAAATTACTGCTATATTTTTTCATCTAAGCATGGCAATTTCAAAAACTTTTTAAAGACTTTGAGAGATAGGGAGAGGGGCAAAGAGAGAGGGAAGGAAAAAGAATCTCAAACAGACTTCTGCACTGAGGGCAGACTCTGTCTGACACAAGTCTCAATCTCACATCCCTGAGGTCATGACCTGACCCAAAACCAAGAGTTAGATGCCTGACTGAGCCATCAGGTGCCCCAAATTTCAAAACTTGATAGTAAATTATGTGAAATATTTTAGTGCTATTAGTCCCAACATAATTTCCCTTCATCTCACTAAAAAATACAAATTAGAAGAAATTCGGTGAGAAAAGTAGTTGGGAGGGCTTCAGAAATAAAGAAACTACAGTTGGAACAGGTATAACAAATTTTACAAAAGAACTAATCCTAACATGTTTAGAATGTGTCGTAGGCTAAAAAAACAGCAAGGCAGGGCCATACAAATCACCCAAAAAGACCACTTCTTTTTTCACTTTCCTCTACCCATGTATAAATCTGCCCCCCAAAGTGTTTTGTTTGGCCATACAGTGTTTGTATAAACTGAACAATTATTAATATTAAATTGGAATAGGCCATACAGTGTTTGTATAAACTGAACAATTATTAATATTAAATTGGAATATTTTACTTGTTTATATACACATATATTCATATTTATTCACAACTCTGGGGATTCTGTTGAAAAATAAAAAGATAGGACAAAACCAGGCCCATATTCCTGCACAGGAACAATAAGGTATAGCAGAGTAGGTGCTTCACTCTTTAGATGGAGTATTTTAACCCACTCAGTCTCCATAGTCCCTACTATTTATTTTTAAGATTTTATTTTATTTATTCATGAGAGACAGAGAGAGAGAGAGTGAGAGGCAGAGACATAAGCAGGCTTTAAGGAGCCTGATGTAGGACTCAATCCTGGGAGTCTGGGATCATGCTCTGAGTCAAAGGCAGACACGCTCAACTACTGAGCCACCCAGGGATCACGATAATCCCTACTATCTCCCAAAAACTCAGGCAACTAACAGCTGTTATTTATCATTGGGTTTGCACTCTCAAAGTGAGACCTCTTCACTCTTAAGGCTCTATCACCTTTATGTTTCCTTATCTGTTGAAAGATGAATTAAGATAATTTCAGAGATCAAGTCCATGACTCATCACATCAAATCCATTATTTCTTTCATAAAGAAACAGACTATCAAGAAAGGTTGGAAAATGTGGCTTCATCACTATAAAGATGTAAATTACATATCATTCAAATAAGAACCCTAAAAGATCTATTTGTGTTTTTAACATGGCTATATATACTTCCAGTAATTTCTTGAGAAAGTCATCTGCTTAGGATACAAGAAATGCTCCCAATAGTAATTTAAGATAAATAAAAACTAATAAAGAAACATATGTGTCAAATCCTACTGAATAGACTATAGAAATACCCTTTGTGTGGGAGATTTATAACTTAATCACCCTTTTGTTCCTGACAGGATTTAGCTCAGTTCAAAGTACATTAAATACTGAGTTAAAATAAAATCAAAATCTCCATATTAAAAAAAACTTCAAATCCCAAATATGTCATATTCAATAATAAAACACAATAACATAAACTGAACAAATTCTATTCTTATTTATGGGATACTTTATTTCCACTGCAACAATAATTTATATAAAATATCTCAAATGTTGCTAGAAACAGAAAAATTAAGGGTCAAACTATTTGCTATAAATATTCTTTATTAGAAAAAATAATTAATGATGGTGTTTACTTAACTACTGTTTTTTCCACAGATATTATTTCAGTAAGTCCACAATATATCTTATGGAAAAAATTAGTGTACCTATGTAAGTACTTTTATGTATGAGTCTAATCCCTCTGAATTCCAAATAGTATAGAAAAACAAACTTTACTGAAATAACTTGAGCCGAAGTTATTTATTTCAGTTAATTATTCATTAAGTGCTTGTTATATGCCAAGTAATTTAACTACTGCACTACCATCAATAGAGACATGTAGTTAAAAAGGAAATACTGGTATTTCCTAAGCTAAACATAAGTTTGAGATACAAAGGAAGTATAGATGAAAAAGTCCCTAAACAGAAGGCTTTTAGAGAGTTAGAAAGGTCTCAGAGATTGCCAAGTTATAACTTTTGGTGTAAGCAGGAATGCCAGGTGCAATCATGGGTGTGAGTTAGAAAAGAGGGTAAAATAGTTTATCTTCAGAGGACACTGAAATAGGTCCTAAATGAGAAGAAGAACATGCAGCCAAGAATACTTTATCCAGCAAGGCTCTCATTCAGAATAGAAGGAAAGATAAAGAACTTCCAAGATAGGCAGAAACTGAAAGAATATGTGACCACCAAGCCAGCTCTGCAAGAAATACTAAGGGGGATTCTGTAATAGAAAGAGGAAGTGCAAGGGAACAATCCACTAAAACAGGGACTGAATAGGTATCATGATGACACTAAATTCATCTTTCAGTAGTAACTCTGAACGTGAATGGGCTTAATGACCCCATCAAAAGGCACAGGGTTTCAGTCTGGATAAAAAAGCAAGACCCATTTATTTGCTGTCTACAAGAGACTCATTTTAGACATAAGGACACCTACAGTCTGAAAATAAAAAGTTGGAGAACCATTTACCATTCAAATGGCCCTCAAAAGAAAGCAGGAGTATCCATCCTTATATCAGATAAACTAAAATTTATCCCAAGGACTGTAGCAAGAGACGAAGAGGGGACACTATATCATACTTAAAGGATCTATCTAACAAGAGGACCTAACAATCATCAATATTTATGCCCTGAATGTGGGAGCTGCCAAGTATATCAATCAATTAATAACCAAAGTTAAGACATACTTAGATAATAATAATACACTTATACTTGGTGGCTTGAATGTAGCGCTTTCTATAATCGACAGATCTTCTAAGCACAACATCTGGAAAGAAACAAGAGCTTTAAATGATACACTGGACCAGATGGATTTCACAGATATTTACAGAACTTTACATCCAAACACAACTGAATACACATTCTTCTCAAGTGCACATGGAACTTTCTCCAGAATAGACCATGTAATGGGTCACAAATCAGGTCTTAACTGATACCAAAAGATTGGGATCATCCCCTGCGTATTTTCAGACCATAATCTTTGAAATTAGAACCAAATCACAAGAAGAAGTTTGGAAGGATTTCAAACACGTGGAGGTTAAGGACCATCCTGCTAAAAGATGAAAGGGTAAACCAGGAAATTAGATAAGAATTAAAAAGATTCATGGAAACTAATGAGAATGAAGATATAACCTTTCAAAATCTTTGGGATACAGCAAAAGCAGTCTTGAGAGGGAAATATATCACAATACAAGCATCCATCCAAAAACTGGAAAGAACTCAAATACAAAAGCTAACCTTGCACCTAAAGGAGCTGGAGGAAAAACAGCAAATAGATCCTACACCCAGCAGAAGAAGAGAGTTAATAAAGATTCGAGCAGAACCCAATGAAATAGAGACCTGAAGAACTGTGGAACAGATTAACAAAACCAGGAGTTGGTTCTTTGAAAGAATTAATAAAATAGACAAACCATTAGCCAGCCTTATTTAAAAGAACAGAGAAAAGACTCAAATTAATAAAATCATGAATGAGAAAGGAGAGATCACCACCAATACCAAGGAAATACAAATGATCTTAAAAACTTATTATGAGCAGCTTTACGCCAATAAATTAGGCAATCTAGAAGAAATGGGCACATTTCTGGAAAACCACAAACTACTAAAACTGGAACAGGAAGAAACAGAAAACCTGAACAGAGGACAGTGAAATAATATACACAAATATACAGAAGTATAAGAAAAAACGTATAAATGAAGTATTCCAAATAAAGATACTACATTATTTAAAATATTGTCCCTGACATACAGAAATGACTCAAATGGGCAACAGCTATGAATATAAAAGTTAAAATTATTAAAACTCCTTGAAGAAAACAGGAAAAATCCTTTACAACCTTGGAGGAAACAAATGTGTTCATGGGACACAAGGAAACACTAACCATAAAAAAAAAATTGATGAAAAAATAGACTTAATCAAACTTAAAAACTTTGCTCTTCAAAATATACCCTTAAGAAAATGAAAAGGTGATAGATTAAGAAAAAAGTGTTCTCAACATATGTATCTAACAAAAGATCAGTATCCAGAATATACAAAAAATCTTAAAATCAAAAGTTAATACAGTTTTTTAATGAGTAAGACCTAAAATTGACATTTTACAAAAGAAGATCAAGTGGCCAATAAGAAATAAAAAAAACATTGAACAACTTTAGTCATCAGAGAAATGTAAGCTAAAATCACACTATGTATGTATTAGAATGGCTAAATTTTAAAGATTGACCATAACAAGTGTTGCCCAGGATGGCAGCAATTTTAACTGTCATATATTGATGGTCATACTTCAACCACTTTGAAGGACTAAATACATTTTCATATGACCCAGCAAGAGAAACGAATACCTATGTCCTCAGAAAGACTTGAAGAAAGTTCAGAGAAGCTTTATTCATAATAGCTAAAACCCAAAACAACCCAAATATCCAGAAAAAATAAATGATCAAATTGTGATAGATTTCATTCACTGCAATACTACTCAGCAATAAAAAGAAAAAAAAACTAAAAAAATGAAGAAAAAAGAAAGTAACAAACTGCTGATACACATAATAACATAGATGAATCTTACAAATGTTAGGTTGAGTGAAAGAAGCCAGATGCAAAAAAGCATATACTACATGATTCCACTTATATGAAGTTCAAGAACAAGATACTATAGAAGAAAATATAAGAGTAAATCCTCATGACTCTAGGTTAGGTAAAGCCTTCTTAATATGACACCAAAAGTATTGAATAAATAATACACAAACACACACTAATTGAACTCATCAAAATTAAAAATGTTTCATACCTTACTAGATCCATCAAGAAAGTGAAAAGAAAACCCACAGAATAGGGAAAAAAAATTGCAACTCAGAAGACTTTTATCTAGAATATATAAGAAATTCTTATGACTCACTGAAAAGACAAACAACCCAACTAAAAAAATGGTGAAATAATCAGAATAAACATTTTTCAAAAAAATTACAAATGGCCAATAACTATATGAAAAGTTGTTCAACATCACTAATCATTTGGGAAATGCAAACCAAAACCTTAATAGGCACCACTTCACAACCACTAGGATGGCTATAATCAAAAAGACCTAATAACAAGTGTTGGTGAAGAAATGTAGACATAGGAACTCTTAGGCACCAGTTTTAGGAATGTAAAATGGTAAAAACCATTTTGGAAAACAGTATGGTAATTCTTCAAATAATTAAACAAAGAATTATCATGTGAACACCAATTCTACTCCTAAGTATACAATCAAGAGAAATGAAAATCTATGCCCAAGAAGGGAGGGGAAGTGACTGCTAATGGACACGCAATTTCCTGTGGTGACAGTGCACAAAAGTTACATAACACATGTTAGCGGCAGTATTATTCACATTAGCCAAAAAGTGGAAACAAAGCAAATGTCCATTAATTGTTAAATGGATTTAAAAAAAAAAACCACACTGGTATAGCCATACAATGAAGTATTACTCAGTCATGAAAAGGGATGGAAGTATTGGTACATGCTACAACAAGGACAAACCCTGAGAACATTATGTAAAGTGAAAGAAGTCACAAAAGGAAACATTGTATGACTCTACAGATATAAAATATCTAGAACTCAGAAAGTAGATTAGTTTTTGCTGAGAAATGGAGTAGAAGTGAGAGAAGCAAGAAGGAATGGAATAGTAACTGCTTATGGACATGTGCTTTCTTGTGGTGATGGTTATACAACTCTGGATATGTGAAAAAAACAGAGTTGTATGTATACTTTAGATTGGTGAATTGCATGTATGTGAATAATATCTCAAAAAGTGTTATATAAAAAAAGAACAGGTAAAATATATCAGTGGCAATAAAAATCAAAATAAGTTTCAGAGGGGTGAGGATGCTAGAAAGGGAATGAGGGAATTTTCTGGGATGACAGAAATTTTCTAACATGATAGAAATCATCTATGTGTTAATGGACGGTTTACACACAAATGTGTCAAAACTCAAACTAAAGAACTGAGCATTTCTCTGATTGCAAATTATACACCAACTTTATAAAAATTTATAGAAAATACTATCTATAGGGGCAGCCCAGTGGCTCAGTGGTTTAGCGCTGTCTTCAGCCCAGGTGTGATCCTGGAGATCTGGGATCGAGTCCCACATCAGGTTCCCTGCCTGGAGACTGCTTCTCCCTCTGCCTGTGTCTCTGCCTCTCTCTCTCCTCTCTGTGTTTCTCATGAATAATAAAATCTTTAAAAAAAAAAAAAAAAAAGAAAGAAAGAAAATACTATCTATGGTTAATGACTCTAGGAGTAGTGACAATTAGGTGAGAATCTACTGCTTTTCTATTCCTGAAAGCCCTTTCAGGAAGGCTAGTTTGTTTCTTTTTATTGCTGAGTAGTTTAAGCCCTTTAAAACTTTTTTTTAAATGACTATTACTTTGTAAAAGACTGTTTTTTATATATTAAATATATGTGTTTTGTTTTGCTGTTGTTGTTTTTTAAAGATTATATTTATTTTAGAGACAGAGAGAGAGATAGCACAAATAGGAGTGGCATAAGGGTAGGAAGAGAGAAAATCCCAAGACTCCATGCTTACCATAGAGCCCAATGCAGGGTTCAATCCCAGGACCCCGAGTTTAGGACCTGGGCTGAAACTAAGAACCGGACTCTTAACCAAATGCACCACCCAAGTGCCCTTAAATGTATCTATTTTGTAAAGAAAGGAAAATATGAACATTATTCCATTTTTTCCTTTTCAAATTCATTGGTCACGCTAGCAAATTTCAGACTTTTCTAAAGATGACCTTCAGAATTTTTTTTCAATGCTATAGGTACAATGAAGAAGTCTTTTGTTAGAGAGTTGGAACATTTTCCAGAAAGTAGTACTTGAACTGATACTGTCAAGACTCTCCCCATTGAGCTACTAAATCATGGTACACAGAAAAAGAATTTACACATTCATAAAGAAAATGTAGACTTGGGGAGCCTGGGTGGCTCAGTTGGTTAGGTGTCTGCCTTTGGCTCAGGTCATGATCTTAGGGTCCTGGGATCAAGCCCAGTATCCAGCTCCCTGCTGAGCAGGGAGTCTACTTCTCCCCCTCTCTCTGCCTCCTCCCTCCTGCTCATTCTCTCTCTCTCTCTCTCTCTCTCTCAAATAAACACATACAATCCTTGGGAAAAAAGGAAAAAAGAAAGAAAAGAAAAGAAAAGAAAAGAAAAGAAAAGAAAAGAAAAGAAAAGAAAAGAAAAGAAAAGAAAAGAAAAGAAAAGAAAAGGAAAGGAAAGGAAAGGAAAGGAAAGGAAAGGAAAGGAAAGGAAAGGAAAGGAAAGGAAAGGAAAGGAAAGGAAAGGAAGAAAATGTACTTTACAGAATAGGTAGTTAGAATCATGTATTCTTATTCCTCTTTGCTAAATACAGTAATGAAACAACTCAGGAAGACTCCTAAAAGGTTGCCACCTAGTTGTAATATAATTAAAATATTCTGACAAGATAGTAGAAAGTACATACTATCTGAAAATGTCAACAATTTCCAAAGACTTGAGGCTAGTTGGGATGCCAGAAAGGCTCAGTAGTTGAGCTTTAGCCCAAGTTGTGATCCCGGGTCCAGGGATCAAGTCCCACATCAGGCTCCCTGTGAGGAGCCTGCTTCTCCCTCTGCCTGTGTCTCTGCCTCTCTCTGTGTGTCTCTCATGAATAAATAAATAAAATCTTAAAAAAAAAAAAAAAAAAGACTTGAGACTAGCAACTGGGAAAATGGTAATACAGCATTACTCACAGGTCTGTGTACTGCTGAGAAGTATATTCAAAACGTACTTATTTCCCTTTTTGCAGTGCATGTGGGTTCACTGCCTTGTACAGATTTATTGCAGAAAAAGAAAGTACCTTTCTATCCCATCATAATTTCCTTATGACTAATATAAGAAGAAATTTAACAGATTCAAGGAAAAGAATACTGACCCAGCAGGAATATTGTATATGCTACAATCAAAGGCATTCTCCACAGGTTTGTGTGGCCTCTTGGCCATTTTTTATCTTCCACTATTATACAGTAATTCATAAGCCCAAATTTATTCATCCTCCCAGAATGCTGCCAGACTAAAACATCAAAGGTTGGATGTTTATTTATTGGAGTATACATAATCCTCAGCCTAAGTAAGCAACTCCAAGTTTTTGCTCTAAGGGCAGCATTTACAATGGCTATAACCCCACATTAACTGAGATGGGAGTGCGAGAAAGCTAATTTTCAGTTGGACTACACTTTAAGTGAATCTATATTTGGCTGCTCCAGAAGCTTAGAAGACTCAGGAGAGAAAAATAACTTCCATTTCCCTGATGGACAGAACTAGTGACTAAACTGAGAACAAGCGAATACGCCAACAGAAAGTAGTTTCAATTTTATATTAGGCAGATTACCTTCACCATAATTTTGCTCCTGAGGAACTGAAACTTATTCTCACCAAAGGGTCACCTATTTAAGGAAAACAGCAGAGGGTGTACTTCATGATGGGCATATGAGAAAAAAAGAGTAGCTTGATAAACATCAAAGAAAAAGCCTCTCACAATAATACCATGATTGAAAAATATAATGGAGGAGAAGGAAAACAATGGGTTCTCTTTTGGGTATCTGGCGTATGAAGTACTTGGGGGACATCAATGTAGGTAAGACGCATGGCAATGTAAAAGAACCTTAGAAAAGAAGTGAAGCCTACAAATAGAAATCTGGCAATTATCATAGTCCCCCCACCCCCTTATCCACAGCTTCACTTTCTGCAGTTTCAGTCACCCACAATCAAATGCGGTCCATTAACAGGTGATTCTCCTTCTGACTTATAAACAGAAGATCAAGCGTGGCCTAATGCTATGTCACAATGCCTACGTCACTTACCTTACTTCATCTCATCAAGGTAGACATCTTATCTCACATCACCACAAGAGAAGAGTACGTTAAGATATTTTGAAAGAAACCTCATTCACACAACTTTTATTACACTGTATTGTTGTAATTGTTCTATTATAGTATTAGTTGTTGTTACTAATCTCTTACTGTGCCCAATTTATAAATTAAACTTTATCATAGCTATGTATGTATAGAAAAAACAGTACATATACAGAGTTTGGTACTATCCACAATTTCAACCAAGCACTGGCATTCTTGGAATGTATCCTCCACAGAAAATGGGGAACTACTCTATTTATGATATCCTATTTTACTCAGCATAATGCGTTCCTATGGATATCAGAACTAAAAGATCAGGATACACAGCAACAGGTCATCATGCCATTTAGAAATGTGTAAACTGTTAAGATAATTTACAAAGAGATAAGGAAAGATCCAAGAAAAGCTAATGTAAAAAATTACTACATAAACTAAATTCACTGGCACTTGGTTCAGGGGGATCAACTTTCCAAACACTGTTTAAGTATCTCTCGTAATGTTACATCAAAGAAACAGGATATGAATGTACTAGGAGAAAGAATAGCAAGTAGCAAGTTAAAAGAAAGGCAAATCAGTAGCAACAAAATATCTGGCTGATTCACAGAGGAGGCACACCTTTTCTCATCAACACCATCAAGCACAAATTCAAGTCTCAAAGCAACAGAAACAAAAAGGGGAGAATTAAGAGAAAACCCAACAAATTAGCACAGGAAACAATTCAGAGACAACTTACAGTGAGATACCTACACATGACAGGGATGGCTCCAGTTCTGAAAGCACGAGAGGGTTTTCTTTTGCTTCTGTTTAAGATGGGGTCTCAAAGAAGGCAAACACAGGAGACTCGCACCTCCCTCTCAAATATCCTGATCATAAACTGATGGTTTGGGGATTACTTTTATTTTTTTGGGGGGGGGGGGGATTACTTTTATATAGACATTCCAGACAGACAAGCAAAGCAGACTTCTTACATTTCTTAATTTTAAAACAATAGGAACATAAGTTTAATAAATTCTTTAAATTATATTATCAAAATCCTTAGAAATCAGTTGATAAAATTCAACACAATCCTCAATAAAAAGAAAAGGATAAAGAGTTTATGTGAAGATCTTAAAGGCCTCTCATACAATTGAAATTACATGAATTTTTAACAGAGAAATTTGAAAAGATCTGTTTTTACTTCCTTCATAGTCATGGTTGTGTTATAGAGAGTACCCTCAGGAAAACAAGGTAATGCTTTAGTAGTAAAATTATAAAGATAAGATGAAAGTTAGATCATCTAGATTAGCACTGTACAACAGAAATATACTGCAAGCCCTTTATATCAGTTTAAGTGTTCTTAGAAGCCACATATAAAGTAAAAAAAAATTTAATGTGATTAATTTTAATAATTTTTACCAAATATAGTCAAAATATCATTTTACCATGTAATAAAAAATTTAATTGAGATATTCTTTTTTTCAAATCAACTCTTCAAAAATCTGGTATACATTTTAGTCTTACAGCATATAACAATTCAGACCAGCCACATTTTAGGTGTTCAATTTGCCAC
This sequence comes from Vulpes lagopus, assembly GCF_018345385.1. Classification (NCBI taxonomy): domain Eukaryota; kingdom Metazoa; phylum Chordata; class Mammalia; order Carnivora; family Canidae; genus Vulpes; species Vulpes lagopus. The sequence goes on along the minus strand of NC_054826.1, from coordinate 145,287,328 downwards.
ATCTGGCTTGTGGCTAACATACTGGACAGGGTGAATTCAGATGTTGGTAAGATAAAGATATGTAAATTAAGGTTTCAAGGATTCTTGCTTATTACATTTAAAAATACATAAAATACATTTACTTTAGTTTAAAAGAACCCTTATTCATTTCCTTATTCTCATATCTCATCTCCAAAAATCTGTTAAAAAGTAAATGTTTATTCCAAATAGTCGAATATAAAAGGAAACAAACATGGTTGCATTGCCGAACTTTTGAACCACACAAATAATGGCTGACCCATTAAAAATTTAAATCAGCAACATTCCCTCCTTAATTAAAATGCACTGCTATCACACTTGAACCTTACCTTCCTAAATTCATCTCTGCCAAAGCCTTTGTATTTTTAAAATGAAAAACACATTTAACACATTAGAAAAAAATAGCTGTCCCATTTCAACTTTAAGGCTATCAATCATTAACTTTCATCAAACAGATCTTTGATATTTCTTCACATTTCTTCACATCTTTCTGGGATTGCCACATGCACTGATTTTTTTAAAAGTCATAATTGCAGTAAAACTATAAGTAGGAAAAACTATATAAAAATTTGGTACTTTCGGATGCCTGGGTGGCTCAGCGGTTGAGCGTCTGCTTTCAGCTCAGGGCATTTCCGGGATTAAGACCCACATGGGGCTTTCTGCATGGAGCCTGCTTCTCCCTCTGCCTATGTGCCTGCTTCTTCCTCTGCCTATGTCTCTGCTTCTCTCTCTCTCCCTCTCTCTCATGAATTAAAAAAAAAAGTTGGTATTTTCATGTTTCTTAAATCATTTTCTAATATATTGCCATTTTTATACTTTCTGAATTAAAGAGAGTTAAGTAAGATAACCAGAGACTCATCTATATTTGGAGAAGAGAACAAAAAATCCTAAATAAAAGCATATCCATATATCCCTTATTTTAAGTAGTAGTTACATCTCATAATTTTTACTTTAGTTATATAACTTGCATATCTACATTATATACCCCAGAAGTGGTCAAAGAAAATTTAAGTTATTATTCTTATAATTTTTCCATGGGTTTAATAGGTTAGCAGGATAGTAGGGCAGAACAGGGAAAGGAGAACTAGACCTCGTGTTTGCCACTTTACTTTTTGTTAGAGTCAGAGATGTGTTTTTCCAGCAAGACTATTATGTAGATCACTCCCTAATAGACATTTTAAGGTATTCCCACTCTATTTCTTTTCCATTTGCTGCAAGTCTGATTTATCCTGAATAGGGGCTGATTACTGGTCCTAAAATGAAGAAGTGTGGAACAAAGATGTACTTAACCTGCAGCATGAGATGAAAATGAAATGAGAAACAAATAAAACTTTGTTGTTACAATTTTTTAAAAAGTAAATGGTGGAAATATTCCAATTAAAAGGCAAAGATCATTAGTCTGTATTTTAAAAAGCAAGACCCAACTATATGCTGCCTGGCTGACAAAGATTCAAAAGAAAAAAAAAAAAAAGGATGGAAAAATATATAAAATTTTAACACTATTCAAAAGAAAGCTACAATAACTATACGAGATAAAGTAGATTTCTTTTTTAAGATTTATTTTAATTTTTAGAGAGAGACTGTGTGTACACATGAGTGTAGGTGGGGAGAGACAGAGAGAGAGAGACAGACTTAAGCAGACTTCCTGCTGAGCCAGGGCAGGGCTCAATCTCACTACTCCAAGATCACAACCTGAGCCAAAACCAAGACTCAGATGCTCAACTAACTGCAACACCCAGGTGCCCCGGGATAAAGTCGATTTCTAAGCAAACAATATTACCAGGACTAGAGAAGATATTTCACAAGAGGGCATAACAAACTCAAATGCTTATATACTCAAAAACACAACTTTAAACTACATGAAACAAAGACTACAAAGAATTTAAACAGAAATAGTCAAATCCACAATTATGGTTGGAGGTTTCAATAGTCTTCTGTCAATATCCAATATCACAAGTAAACAGGAAACCAGCAAAGATACAGTAGACTTAATATTATCAAATAAATTTAATTGATTAATGTTTACAGAATACTCAAAACAACAGCTGAATATACCTTCTTCTCAAATTCACATAAAATGTTTACCAAAATAAGATCACATTCAGGATCATAAAACAAGTCTCAACGAGTTTAAATGGCTATTGCTAAAGGAGGGCTTAAAAAGAAATATACAGCACCAAACATTTATATTAGAAAAGACAATAAAAGGACACAAACATTACATACAAATGTCAAAAAAAAAAAAAATCACAAGACAACTACAGATCAATATTCACTCTGAACATAAATGCAAAAATCCCAAATACAATTTTAGCAGATCTAATCCAACAATATTTTATAAAGACAATATATCATGACCAAGTGAGTTTATCCCAGAATGCAGAGTTGATTTAACATTCAGAAATCAATGTAATTCACCATATTAAACAATAAGAGGAACACCACATGATCATCTCAATAAATGCAGAAAAAGCATTTGACAAAATCCAAAATCTATTTCTTTTAAACTCTAAGCAAACAAGGAAGAGAAAGGAACTTCCTCAATCTGATAAAAGCCATCTACAAAAACCTAGTTAACATATTTGATGCTTTATCCCAAGATGAGGAAAACAAGAATGTACGTCCACCACTTAATATTCAAATTTGCTAGAGGTGCTGGCCAGTTGTGATAGGCAAGAAAAAAAATAAATAAATAAAGGCACCCAGATTGAAAAGAAAGAAGTTCAAAGTGCTTTATTCAAGATGACATGCTCATCTACATAAAAAATCTCATGGAATCTAAAAACAATAAAAATATAAACCTACCAGAACAAGTTTAGCAAGGCTAAAGGATACATAAGGCAATACAATTCCAATCAAAATCTCAGCAAGTATTTTTGTGGAAATTAACAACTTGAGGTAAAATTCATATGGTAATGCTAAGTTCCAAAAACAGTCAAAATGGGTGAACTAAGTTGGAGGATTAACATGATCTGATTTCAAGACATAGTATAAAGTCACAGTAATCAAGATAGAACTGTACTGGCATTAAGATAGAAAACAGATCAATAGAACAGAGTTAAGTCTAGAAATAAGCCTATACATACAATAACAACTAATTTTTTACCAAAGTGCAAAAGTACTTAAGTGAAGAAAGAATAGCCTTTTCAACAAATGGTACAGGAACTATTAAATATGCATATTCAAAGTATAGATACTTTGAATCCATATACTTTGCTCCATAAACAAAACTAACTCAAAATAGATCAGATCTAAACATAAAGCTATTAGAACTTCTGTAAGAAAATACAGGAGTCAAGCCGGGTGACCTTGAGTCATCAAAAGCACAATGTGGGGGCAGCCCCAGTGGCGCAGCGGTTTGGTACCGCCTGCAGCCTGGGGTGTGATCCTGGATACCCAGGATCAAGTCCCACATCGAGCTCCCTGCATGGAGCCTGCTTCTCCCACTCCCTGTGTCTCTGCCTCTGTGTGTGTGTGTCTATGAATAAATAAATAAAATCTAAAAAAAAAAAAAAAAAACACAATCTATAAAAGAACCATTTCAAAATGGACTTCATCAAAATTTAAAACATATGTTCTTCAAAAGATACTATTAAGAGAATGATAAGCCACAGACTGGTAAAAAATATTTTAAAACCATATAGCTGATAAAGAACTCATATTCCAAATATACAAAGAACTCCTAAAATACAATGATAGGAAAGCAAATAACCTAATTTTTAAGGGGCAAAAGATTTCAAATTTCTTTTATCAAAGAAGATACTTCAATGGCAAATCAGCACATAAAAAGATTCTCAACACCATTAGGAAATGCAAAGTAAAACAATACTGTTAGAATGGCTAAAACTAAAGACTAACCAAGTATTAGCAAGGATGTAGATGAACTGAAAATTTCATAGTGATGGTGGGAATGTGAAAAAGTATAGGCCCTTTTGAAACAGTCTGACAGTTAAATATGCATTTATCATATAAACCAGCCATTCCAATCCTTGGTATCCACCTAGGAGAAATGTAGCATACATCTATGTATACTAAGGCTTGTACACACAAATAAATAATATTCACAGCACTTCATAACAAAAAGTGAATAAATTATGATATATCCATAATAGAATACTACTAAGCAATTAAAAATGAACTATTCATACACACTACAACATGGATGAATCTCAAAATAATTATGCTGAGTAAAATACTCCATGTAAAGTACTTATTATATTATTCCATATTTCTATAAAATTCTAGAAAATGCAAACTAATCTACAGTAACTGAAAGCAGATCAATAGCTGCCTAGGGATGGGAAGGGGGATAATAGATATGTTCATTTTCTGGACTTTCGTGATTATTTCACAAATATATATACATATGTCAAAACCTATCAAACTGCACACCTTAATTATATGTACTCTATTATGTCAATTATATACAAAAAAAGTTACTAAAAGTTATCTCTCTTGTTACCCTTAAAGCCAGTGGTAGTATATATCTTGACTGAACATAAAAAGGAAGTCTTCCAATAATTCTTTTGTAGCTAATGCCCAAAAAGAGCTTCTGATAATAATAATGTGAAAGGGTTTATAGGGTCCAGAGTATACATTCCTAACAACTATTCTATTTCATTCCCATTAAGAGAAAAGGGCATTTTGCCTTCCATGAATAAATTGAATGAAGAGATTTCCCACTCTAAACCATAAATCAGATATCTAAATTAAATTACTTTATAAATTAACCAAAGGGGACTAGTTAGAGTTTAAATTAAAAATGGCAGTTTTAGGGGCACCTGGGTGGCTCAATTGGTTAAGCATCTACCTTCAGCTCAGATCATGATCCCAGAGACCTAGGATTGAGCCCTGCTTTCACATCAGGCTCCCTGCTCAGTGAGGGGTCTGCTTCTTCCTCTCTGTCCTTCCCCACCCTCCCACTGCTCATGCTCACTCTCTTTCTCTCTCTCTCAAATAAATAAAATCTAAAAAAAAGAAAAGAAAAAATGGTAGTTTCTTTGCCTTAAAAAAAAAAAAATCCTAAAATTCAGGAACTTAGGGAATTTGCTATATTAAGAAACAAATCTCTAAAGCAGGGATTCCTGGGTGGCACAGCGGTTTGGCGCCTGCCTTTGGCCCAGGGCGCGATCCTGGAGACCCGGGATCGAATCCCACATCAGTCCCGGTGCATGGAGCCTGCTTCTCCCTCTGCCTGTGTCTCTGCCTCTCTCTCTCTGTGTGTGTGACTATCATAAATAAATAAAAATAAAAAAAAAAATTAAAAAAAAAGTCTCTAAAGCAATCTGAGCCAGGAGAAAATTTTAGTACAACTTTAGTTTTAAGACCAACTCTTCCAAAAAAGACTTGAATACTCTTGTTAAAAAATAATTCTGATAAACAAGGAGCCAAACACTAGAAAATAAACATTCATAGTATGGGTAAACTTATATATACATATATACATAAATGAATGATTGAGCTCGTATAACTGCAAAGAAAGAAAAGCCAAGCAACCTCACTCACCTGTTTTGTTCCTCCAGTTTAGCCAGGAGTTCTAAGTCGTCTGGACTCAACTGTGAAGGGGAAGATGGAGAAAGGGCTGGCGTGGATAGTGTGGTAGATGAGGATGTAGTGTGTAATGAAGCAGATGGACTTGCCACCTGACTGGCCATCTGACTGACTGTATGTGATACTGTGTTCTTCACCCATGAGAGAGTAGAACTCAGCTTTTCTGCAACCTTGTCTGTCGCCACCTACAAATAAAAATGAAAGTTGAATATATTTTAGTTTTATTGCATTTATTACCAAGAAGGTAAGAAGTTTTACCTAATAAGTTAAGTTATACCTAATAACCACCATCACAATATTTTCTTTGAGGTTATAAAGGTAAAACCTACTTTAGCAACAATTGTCCTAACATCCAGCTTTTGGAAAATATTTCAGTTCTGCAACATGAACAAACTAGAACAGTGTTTTCCAAACTACATGCTAAAGTTCTTCAGAGAGTAATAAAATCAATATGACAGGTAATGCCAGCACCTTTTAAAAATGAAAAAGAAAATATCAATGTAAACGTATACTGTTATTCTTATGAAATTGTCTATATGAACATATATTCTTATGAAATTGTTGGTTTAGTTACATATATGTATTACAACTACGTACTACACGCACATACATTTTTTAGTATACTGAGTTGGAATATAAAATGTATTCTGTAATGAAAAACATTTGAAAGCCAAGTAATTAAAACATGTCCAATGGGTGATGAGGACCCAGAAATGCTGTAACATAACTAATAATTCAACAAAAACTAGGGTTGCTTAGCATAAATTAAAATGTAATAAGACCCATGATACCTGTCTTCAAATGGCTAAAGAGTATTTTTATAGAAGAGGGACTTTTTCTAGAAGAACAAAATTATGATAAATGATTAAGTGAGTGGGAGAGATGCAAGGCACAATTTTCACATAGAACAATTCAGAAATAAAATGGGATGCTTAGAAAGAATAGACATCCCCATCAATGGCTATAACAAAGCAGTTATTATAACAGCCAAATGTCAGAAGCTGAAGATAACTTTCTGTTTGACGTAGGTAACCAAAATTTAAAAAGCCCTTAAGATCTCTCCAGTTGCTAAGATTCTGATATCCATATATTCAGTATAAATCATGCCCATCTCCTAAGCAGATATGTATACAAATTCAGCTGAAAAACAAAATATATATAAATAATATTCAAACATAGCATTATCACTTCACTAATGAAAAACAATATACATAATAGCCATATTTGAATATCTATATAAAACTAAACATTCTTAATGATATGTTTATAAAATAAGGTATTAATAGGCTTTTTAAAGGCCTACATTTTCTAAAAACTATCATAAAAAGAGCTTCTTTTTTTTTTTTTTAAGATTTTTATTTATTCACGAGAGACAGGGAGAGGCAGAGACACAGTCAGAGGGAGAAGCAGGCTCCATGCAGGGAGCCCGACATGGGACTCGACGTGGGACTCGATGATCCCGAGACCCCAGCATCACACCCTGGGTGTGAAGGCAGGCATTAAAACCGCTGAGCCACACAGGAATCCCCATAAAAAGAGCTTCTTGATTGTGAAGTACTTATATAAAAGCTAGTAACTATGAAGCACTTTTATGTGCTTTGAGAAGATCTTAAATTCTATATCATAGGTAAATGGCTAAAACACTGTGAATTATTTTCAGAATCAGCATAGTCTCAGCTAATCTTAGTTATATATAGCAATTCATGCACACAGAAATTACAACACCAAGACATACAATTCCAGTGAAACTATTTTAGCAAACACTATTCTCATGGTTTGCCCAAAGCCTTTTTTGTCACCTCAAAACATAGATGACTCTCTCTCTATCCCCCTGCCCTATTTCTTCCATCTCAACCCAGCAGAATATTTTGATGTAAGGAAAGGATAAAATGGAAAAGGGATTCTAAGATCATATTTGAGCAACTCAATATGAGACTGGAACTTCTAAGACAAAAATGTGATTACAAGTGTTGAAAGGGACAGAAGTTTTTTTTAACCTTAGAACACCTCTTATCTTTAGTAACTCATTTTAGAACTTACTTCTCTTAGAAACAGTATAATAGGTGGTATAAGGGAACCCACACTGTTGAGGGAAGAATCTCCAAGAAGGACAAATAGGATACAGTGTGGAACCCAAGGAAAAGAAGTATGGGGCAGATCACTTAGGCTTCCGGGCAAAAGAAGCCCTGCCAAAGCAGAGCAGCAGCATACCTCCTCAGGGCAAAGCCTGACAGGAACCAAAGGATAATTTAGCCAGAACTTCCTTTAAATAGTAGGAGTCATGGTAGACCACAAAATAGCCCATTGTGATTTGTTATCCTACTGATCTTCTCTACATAATTACAACTACAAATTCATTTGTGAAGATGGCACTAATTTGCATCACAGTAAACAGAAAACCTAATGTAAATCACAGTAAACACAATCACAGTAAACAGAAAACCTAATGTAAAATTTACAGAAAACTGTTACCGTTATTAATACTAACCATTAATTTCAAATATACTTACAAACTTTCAAAAATTAAGACTTCACATTTCCATTACATAAAAGTTCTCTACTAGAGTTAACTGTAGAAAAAGCAAAAGATTCCTATTTGCTTATTTTTCATTTATTAAAACAAATAAATTTTTCATACCCCTTCTGCACACTGTAGCAACAGGCTTCCATTTAAAGAGTTTGAAATAACCAAGAGCACAATCCTGACATCCTTCCAACTTTGCTGAAATTCAACTGATACGAGATTCAATCTAAATCTAATGAAGGCTCATTATCTCATCTTTAAATGTTAAATACTTAAATATAACTGGAGTATTTAATTGCAGTTGCATTTTAATAAAGTTTAATACTCTTGGTTCTAAAAATCCCATAGGACTGATTCATTTTTCAATATCATCATGTTCTATTTTTCCTTTAACTCTACAGTACTTTTCCAAATCTCCACCCTGTCACCTCTAAATCTCCTTCCCTCATCCTATGGTAAACTGAGGTCATGAAGACATAGTAAATCTGACAATGCCATTACATCACAAAGTTCCTGTCTACCTCATAGAGAGGTTATGCATTTATTTTTAAATATTGAACATACTTTGAAAAGGTAAAACCATCATTAAAAATGCTTAGTAATCAGGCACAAATGACACATATTGTAGGACTTCATTTTTATAAAATGACCATAACAGGCAAATCTAGAGATTGAAAGTAGATCAGTGACTTCAAGGGGATAAGGGATGACTGCTAATGTGCATGGGATTTCTTTCTGGAGTGACAAAAATGTTCTGGGATTGGATTGTGCTGATGGCTACACAACCTTGTGAATGTACTAAATGCCACTGAACTTTAAGTGAGTGGATTTATGGTATGTGAATCATTATCTCAATTTTAAAAGGGCTTAGTTAATCTCAGAAAACTACATAATCTATGATTACGAAATCGATGATTCCAACCATACAAAAAAGGCAAAACAATGGAAACAGTAAAAAGATCCATAGTTGCTAGGGGCTGGAGTAAGGGAGAGATGGACAGGCAGAGCATAGAGATTCTTAGGGCAGTAAAAACACTCTGTACGATACCACCTGATGGACACGGATCCTTACACATTTGACCAAATCCATCCAAAACACAACACTAAGAGCGAACTCTAATGTAAACTAGTGGATTTGGAGTGATTATGATGTGTCAATGTAGGTACGTCAATTGTAACACATGTACCATGCAGATGGGGAATACTGAAAAGGGGGGAAGCGAAGTATGTTGGAGGACAAGGGAGTATATGGGAAATCTCTGTACTCTCCACTCAATCTTGCTGTGAGTCTAAAACTGTTCTAAAAAAGTAAAATCTTAATAATAGAGTTTAGTAGGATTCTCAGATATTACTACAAGATTTTAATAGGATCTCCCATGAAAAACAATCATGGTTCTTCTATTGTTCTGTATTTTACTATAAGGATGCTCTTCACTCCCAAAAATGACTATTTTATTCTTTTAAAATTTATTTTTATTTTAATTCCAGTGTAACTAACATAGTGTTATACTAGTTTCAGGTGCACAATATAGAGATTTAGTAATTGGGCATATTAGTGCTTATCAAAATAATTGTACTTTTAATCCCCTTTATCTATTTCACCCACCCTCCAGCCACTTCCCCTCTGGTAACCATCAGTTCTCTATAGTTAAGAGTCTGTTTTTGGGGGTGCCTGGCTGGTTCATTTGGTACAACACACAATGCTCAATCTCAGGGTCATAATTTCAAGCCCCACATTGGGCATGGAGCACTATTTAAAAAACAAACAAACAAACAAGGTCTGTTTTTTGGTTTTTCTCTACTTTATCCATTCATTTATGAATAGACACTTGGGCTGTTTCCATAATTTGGCTATTGTAAATAATGCTGCAATCAACATAAGAGTGCAAATATCCTTTTCAGTTAGTTTTTCATATTGAGTAATATGCACTAATACCCATTATGATATGGGAATTCAATTTTTAATTTTTTTAGGAACCTTCATGCTGCTTCCATAGTGGCTTGCATTCCCATCCATGCTGCAAGAGGGTTCCTTTTTCTCTACATCCTTGCCAACACTTGTTTCTTGTGTTCTTGATGTTAGTCATTCTCATAGGTATGGAGTGAAATCTCATTGTGGTTTTTGATTTGCATTTCCCTGATGAGGGGTGATATTGAGCATCTTTCACTTTGTTGGCCATCTGTATGTCTTCCTTGGAGAAATGTTATTCATGTCTTCTGCTCATTTTTAATTGTATTGTTATTTAGGTGCTAAGTTGTGTAAGTTCTTTATACATTTTAGATACTAACCCTTTATTGGATGTCATTTGCAAATATCTTCTCCCAGTCAGTTGTCTTTTAGTTTCATTGACTGGTTCCTTTGCAGTATACAAGTTTATGCTTTTAAATAGTCCCAATAGTTTATTTTTGCCTTTGGGAGGGCTTTATATTTTGCTTTAGTTTCTCTTGCCTCAGGAGACATATCTAAAAAAATACTGCTATGGCCAATGTCAGAGAAATTACTGCCTGGGCTCTCTTCTAGGATTTTTATGGTTTCAGGTCTCACATTTAGATCCTTAATTCTATTTTTGTCTACAGTATAAGAAAGTGGTCCAGTTTGATTCTTTTGCATATAGCTGTCCAGTTTTCCCAACACTATGTGCTAAAGAGATGTCTTTTTCTCATAGCATATTCTTGTCTCCTTTGTCAAGAACTGATTGACCACAAAATCATAGGTTTATTTCTGGGCTCTCTATTTTGTTCTAATGATCCATGTGTCTCAAACTTTGTGCCAATACCAAACTGTTTTGATTACTGTAACTATGTAGTATATCTGGAAATCTAGGGCTGTGACACCTCCAGCTTTTTCTTTTCCAAGACTGTTGTGGCTATTTGGGGTCTTCTGTGGTTCCAAATTTTAAGATTATTTATTCTAGTTCTGTGAAAAGTGCTATTGGTATCTTGATAGAAATTGCACTGTATCTGTAGATTCTTTGGGTAACACGGGCACGTATCAGTATCTTCCAATTCATGACTATGGAATGTCTTTCCATTTGTTTATGTCATCTTCAGTTTTTTTCACTGACGTTTTATAGTTCTCAAAATATAGATCTTTCATCTCCTTGGTTAAATTTATTCCTAATATTTACTATTATTGGTACAATTGTAAATGGGATTGTTTTCTTAATTTCTCTTTCAAGCTTTGCTATTCATGTATAGTAATGCAAAGGATTTCTGAATATTGATCGTGTATCCTGCAACCTTACTGAATTCATTTAATAGTTCTAGTAGCTTTTTTTGGTGGAGTCTTTAGGGTTTTATATATATAGTATCATGTCATTTGCAAAGAGTGACAGTTTGACTTCTTCCTTACAGATTTGAATGACTTGTCTGATGCTGTAGCTAGGATTTCCAGTACTATGCTGACTAAAAGTGATGAGAGTGGGGGTGCCTGACTGCCTCAGTTGGGAAAGCAGGCAACTCTGTCTCAGGGTTGTGAGTTCCAGCCCCACATTGGGTCTGTTCACTTTCTATTTCTTCCTGATTCAGTTTTGGGAGGTTGTATGTTTCTAGAAATGTATCCATTTTTTCTAGGTTGTCCAATATGTTGGCATATAATTTTTCATAATATTCTGTTATAATTCTTTCTGTTTCTGTGGTATTAGTTATTTCTCCTCTTTCATTTCTGATGCCTTTTTTTCTTTTTTGATGAGTCTACCTAAAGGTTTATTAATTTTGTTGATCTTTGCAAAGAACCAGCTCCTGGTTTCACTGATCTGTTCTACTAGTCCTGGTTGGTTTTTGTTTTGTTTTGTTTTTTGTTTTATGCATTCCATTATCCTGTGTCTTTTGACATTAAGTCCATTTACATTCAGAGTACTTACTGATAGGTATGTACTTATTGCCATTTTGTTACTTGCTTTTCATGTTTTTAGTAGTTCTTTGTTCCTTTCTTCCTTTGCTCTATACTCTCATAATTTGTTGGCTTTCTTTAGTGATATACTTGAGTTCCTTTCTTTTCTTTTTTTATACCTCTTACTGGTTTTTAATTTGTGGTTACCATTCAGTTTGTATATAAGGACTTCTGCATATAGCAGTCTATATCTTCTCTCCATCCCTGAATCCCCATCCATGTTTTAGATACATGGTGTCATACTTTACATCCTTTTGTGAATCCCTTGATTGATTTTTACAGATATACTTATTTTTACAGCTTTTGTGCTTCCTACTTTTCTACTCTTATTTATGGTCTTTCCTTTCCACTCAAAGAATGTTCCCCTTTAACATTTTTTGTAGAGCTACGTTGGTGGTCAGGAACTCCCTTAGCTCTTGTTCCTATCTGACTAGGAACTCTTGATCTCTCCTATTCTGAATGATAGCTTTGCTGGATAGAGTATATTCTTGGCAGCAGATTTTCTCCTTTCAGCACTTCGAATACATCATGCCACTTCCATCTGGGCTGCAAAGTTTTTCCTGAAAACTCTGCGGATAGTATTATGGCCTTTCCCTTGTATGTAAATGTTTTATTTCTTTTTGCTACTTTTAAAACTCTCTTTATCACTATTTTTTGCCATTTTAATTACTATGTATCTTGGTATGACCTCCCTGGGTTAACTTTTGACTGCCTCAACCAATAATATATATCAAAAATGGCTACTGAGACTCACTTTTGGAACCCAGCCACCATGTTGTTGAAAAACCTAAACTAGCCCACACAAGGACCACACAGAAAGGCCAAGTACAGACATTCTGGCTAACAGCCCAGCTGAGGTCCCAGCATCAACCACTGGACAGGAATGAAGAATCAACTCCAGCCTCTAAGTCTTCCCAGCTTCTCTGCTGCACAGGCATTTTGAAGGAGAGACAAGCCTTTCTCCTAATGCTCTGTCCAAATTCCTGACCCAGAGAATCCACGGACACAGTGAAGCAATTATCTTAAGCCACAAAGTTTTATGGTGGTTTGTTATACAGCTATCGTAACTGGAATAGTATCATATTATCTCACATAATTATTTATTTATTTATTTATTTATTTATAATTTTTTTTATTTATGATAGTCACAGAGAGAGAGAGGGGGGCAGAGACACAGGCAGAGGGAGAAGCAGGCTCCATGCACCGGGAACCCGACGTGGGATTCGATCCCGGGTCTCCAGGATCGCGCCCTGGGCCAAGGGCAGGCGCCAAACCGCTGCGCCACCCAGGGATCCCTCACATAATTATTTAACAATATTTAAAATTAACTGAAACCAGGAAACTAAAGTATAAATTATTAGTAAAGACATCATTCTGAAATTGTTTTCGAGGGGATCGAGGGCTCACATAGTGGAGAAAGACCATCTTTTTATATACTTGTAGTGTGATATAAGTAGATACAAGGACAGTACACTAAAATAAAATCAGTAGACATTAGAACCAAAAAATTACATTAATGCTTTGGAGGCCTGAGAGAATAGAACTTAATTCAGTTAGGAAAATTTATCCTTGATTTGTGGCTCAGAGTCAAATGCATTTAAACCACATCATTACTTTTCCACTGCTATTAAAATGGCATTTTGATTAGCATGCTAAAGCAATGCCAAGAAATAAGAATTTCAAGGAAGCCTTTTATTTAACAAGTAGGCTATTTTCTTAAAGTTAAGAATTTGGGGTTTATTTTTTAAAGATTTTATTTATTTATACATAAGAGACCGAGAGAGACAGACAGACAGGCAGGCAGAGGGAGAGGCAGACTCTTTGCAGGGAGCCCAATGTGGACTTGATCCCCCGACCCATGATCTGGAATCACTCCCTGAGCTGAAGGCAGACACTCAGCCACTGAGCCCCCCAGGTGCCCCAAGAATCTTGTTTTTTTTGAGTGATACAGGATATAAGTAATTTGAAGACTTTATTATAAATATATTTTCATTGAGACTAAATTAGAAACATTTCAGTAAAGATATACAAGAGCTTAGTTCAATGGCAAAGCAGTTTGTAATTAAATTTACACTTTACAAACTTATGTCACAACTATAAAAAGAAATGAAGCACGGACATATTCCATAACATGGATAATATTGAAAACATTATGCTAAGTCAAAGAGTCACGAAATACTACATATGATTCCATTTGTAAGAAATGTCCAGAATAGGCATTATCTATAGACAGAAAACTGATTAGTGATTGCTTAGGACTTCAGGGAGAGGAGGGTCAGGGAGCTAAAGGGTTCAAGGTTTCTTTTTAAGGTAATGAAAATGTTCTAAGATTGACTCTGATGATGGTTGCACATATCTGGACAAATTAAAAACCACTGATTTGTACACTTTAGATGGGTAAATTGTATAGTACATGAATTATATATGTAGGAAGCTGTTTTTAAAATTTTAGGTTTGGGGCAGCCCGGGTGGCTCAGCGGTTTAGCACTGCCTTCAGCCCAGGATAAGATCCTAGAGACCCGGGATTGAGTCCCACTTCAGGCTCCCTGCATGGAGCCTACTTCTCCCTCTGCCTGTGTCTCTGCCTCTCTCTTTCTCTCTGTGTCTCTCATGAATAAACACATAAAATCTTTTAAAAAAAATAGGTATGAATGAATTTCTTCGTAAAATAACAGAGGATATTATGATGCAGGGAATGCTTGACAACCCTCCTCATCTCTAATCAAGTTTTTATTTTTGAACATTCCCACTTTAAAACACTCTGACCTGCTCCATTCTGAACTGGCTGCTATTTATACCTGGTGCTCAACTACCACCTGGGGATCTCCCTTCACTAGGATCCAGGTTTTTCCTTCACCTCTCTTTGGGTTGGATAATGTTTCCTAAATCCCATGTCTATCTTCCTTTTTCTTGATACATTCTCTCATTTTGGCGGGTTACCTCTTTTCATAGCTACCTAAAAGGTAAATATAAGACACTGCCTATGTGAAAATATCTTTATTCCACTGTAACACTTGAAAGTTCAGCTGCATTATAAACCACATTAGAAATAATTTGGCCTCAGATTTTTGAAGACCATTGCCCTCAGTTGTCTTTTATCTTCCGTTACTTTTCTTGAAAAGTCTGAAGCCACTCTAATTATGTTAATTATCCTATTTCCCTTCACCTCTGGGAACTTCATGTTCTCTTTCATCCTTAATTGCTAAAATTTGCGATGAAATGCCTTGATGCCAGTATTTATTTATTTTATTTAGCACTTTGATGGGCTCTTTTAACTTAGAAAACTCATGTCCTTCAGTTCTGGGAAGTTTTCCTGATTTATTTCTTTGATGATATACTCCCTAAATTTCCTCTTACTTAAATTCTTATTATTCAATTATTGTATGTCTTGAACTGGCTTTCTGATTTTACCTTTCTTCCCAATTTAACTGCTACTTTCCACAAGTTCTCATCTCACACAGCCTCACTTGATATTGTTACAAAGCATGACTCAGTGGTTGAACACTGGGCTATGACATTAGAGACCTGGGTTCAACCCCAGGTCCTCTGCTTGCTGCTGATATTAAGCTTCAGCTTCTTATTTGTAAAACAGATAATAAAATGTACACAAAATACTTGGCATATACTTAGCACTCAATAAATGCAGCTATTTTCCTACTATCATTTTTTTCTTCTCTCTCTTCCCAAGGCTTTTATGACAACCTGTTTTTAGGGCTTTCCTTCTACTTCTCAGGAATTTTCTTTGTTGGATCCTTTCTATGCTTTATCAAATGTTGTCCCCCATAAATCTATCTTTGGTCACTTATTTTTACTCTAGGCTGGATCAAATACAAACTCCATACCCAGGTTCTAATAATCTTTACCACTTAACTAGCTGTGTGACTTTAAGCAATTTACTTAACCAATTGACACCTCAATTCCTCATCTGAAAAGAAGTGGATTAATAAGTATATCAATGCCTGGGTGGCTCAGTTAACCGTCTGCCTTCTGCTCAGGTCATGATCCCAGGGTCCTGGAATCAAGCACGGGATCTGGCTCCCCGCTCCGCTCAGAGGAGAGTGGGCTTCTCCCTCTCTCTCTGCTCCTCTCCCTGACTTGTGCTCTCTCATGCTCCTGCACTCATTCACTCGCTTTCTTTTTCATGAACAAATAAAATATTTGTTTAAATAAATAAGCATATCAATCCCCTATGCTTTGCATGAAAATTAAATGTTTTGTGACACTCAGAAAACTTCTTGGCATAGTAAGCACTCAAATGTTTGTCATTATTACTACATTACTATCTCTACTGCTTCTACTACTACTATTACTACTACTATGATTACTATTAAAAAGGCCCACCCAGGTGCTCCCAACAGATCTCCTAAGCTTTTTCAGAGATGTAAACTAATCACACATTTCAAAACTATATTTGGAATCTTGCTTGTTTTTTGTCCTCATCTTTAACAGTTTACAAAGAATTATCTTCCTCCACCTCCTCCAGACTTCTGCTGTTATTGATGGTCTCATAATCAGTAAAGTTACAAACTGTGTTAGTCACCCTTTGTTTTCTTTTGGGGGGACAGGGGAGGGCAGCAAAGCAAGGTTTTTTGAAAGATAGTAAAGTGATAATACAAAACTCCTGAAGAGGAAAGGGACTCAAGAGGGTTGCTCTCACCCTTTGTTTTCTTATATACAAATACAGCTGTATAACTACCAAAGGAAAAAAAAAATCAAATTAAACTAAACTTTGTGACAAGTATCCTTCCTACAGAGGTAATTTCTTAAAGACTTTCACTCATAACTTAAGCATGAAAGATGCCTGAATACTTCCTAGCATAATGAGCTGTATTCTGGAATTGCCAAGAAAAATATACTGCCAAAACTGAAAGGAACAGGCGTTCATTTACAAGTATTTTAGCACCTGCTATTTCTGAGGTCTGATACTATTTAAAACACCTAACTATCCCTACAAAGAAAATTAAAGGTATAGAAAAAAAAAAAAAAACTTCTAAAGGAAAGGAATAGAAGTAATGGTTTTTAATTTTTTTTTTTTTAATTTTTTATTTATTTATGATAGTCACAGAGAGAGAGAGAGAGGCAGAGACACAGGCGGAGGGAGAAGCAGGCTCCATGCACCGGAAGCCCGATGTGGGATTTGATCCCGGGTCTCCAGGATTGCGCCCTGGGCCAAAGGCAGGCGCCAAACGGCTGCGCCACCCAGGGATCCCCGAAGTAATGGTTTTTAAAGAATATTTACAAAACATAACTCTCAAAAGCTCTAGGTGATATAATACATGAATAATGTGTCAAATTATTAGATGAAAAATTTGAAGAACACACTGAAATGCAAGCTAAAGTCACAGATTTTGCTTCATCCAATTAAATCTTAATTTCCAGAGGTATACAACCAATTTACTCAGCTTTTCTACATATAAATTAGTACAGCCCTTTATAGTTTATAAAATAGTTCCACACAGTTGATCCTTAAAGCAGATTTGAGAAGATAGTCCTGTGTTACTCATTTGACACGTATTTATTAAGAACCTACTCTAAAAGAGTACTTCATTAGGTATTGAATGCGTATGAATATATAGTCATAAAATAGACATGTTCTTTCCCCTCATGGAGCTAGTTAAGAAGTAAAAGACTGAACAAATGTGGAGAAAGATATATGACTTAAAGGCAACAAACAGTAACTTAATTTGATAGACTGGTTAAAGACTGTCTTTCCCAAGAAGCAATGTTCAACTTAAGATCTAGAAGATGGGCAAGAAGCAGCCAGCGGCGCAAAGATCTAGGCAAAAAAACAGAGTTAGGGAGACGACATGTATAAAGGCCCTGAGGAATTTAAAAGCTTAGTGGGTTAGAGAAGGGCTATCCCATACAAATATGAGGTAGACCACAAATGCAAATATTAGTTATTTTAAATTTTCCAGGAGCTATACTTTAAGAACAAAAGAAAGTGAAATTGTATCTTTTATTTAACCCAAATATATCCAAAACATTATTTTGACAGATTTTAATGAAATATTTTACATTCTTTATTTAATACTAAGGGTGAAATTCAGTGTATATTTTACACTTATAGCACATCTCAATTCAGACTAGCCACAGTTCAAGTGCTCAATACGTGGTTAGTGGCCTCCATATCGAACGCACAGGTTAGAAGAACTAAGATAAGAGGAGACCATTAGGGGGGATCCCTGGGTGGCTCAGCGGTTTGGCGCCTGCCTTTGGCCCTGGGCGCGATCCTGGAGTCCCGGGATCGAGTCCCACGTCGGGCTCCCTGCATGGGGCCTGCTTCTCCCTCCTCCTGTGTCTCTGCCTCTTTCTCTCTTTGTGTCTATCATAAATAAAAATAAATAAATAAATCTCTAAAAAAAAAAAAAAAAAAGAGGAGACCATTATAGCTAATACATAGTAATTTAAAGGGAAGTGTAGAGGGACATCTGGGTGGCTCAGCGGTTGAGCATCTGCCTTCACTCAGGGTGTGATCTGGGGGTCCAGGGATTGAGTCCCACATCAGGCTCCCTGTGGGAAGCCTACTTCTCCCTCTATGTCTCTGCCTCTCTGTATCTCGAATGAATGAATGAATAAATGTGCAGAAAGATGAGAAGTCAATGGGTGCCCAATCATTAATAGTCTTACAGGAAAGGAATTTGGAATCTATTTGGAGTACAACTGGAAATCACATGAGTTTAAATATGCAAAGTAAAATCTGATATTTTCTGTTTTATAAAAAGAGTACTCTCCTTTTAAACTACAAATTACACAGAATAAAAGCTGAAGTAGGGAGACTAGGAAGAAAGAGAATTCTAGGTGAGAAATCATTAAGGTTTAGGCTATTATGGGGGCAGCAGAGATAAAGGAAAAGATGCATGCAAGATATTGTAGAAAATGAAACAAAGTAACTTTATGATTAAATGAAAGTGAAAAAGAATGAAGGAGAAAGAAAAAACATGAGTGTAATCTACTCTGACTTGAGCAATCAGTGGTGCCATTTACTGTGACAGGAGAAACTAGCATTCTGTGGTTATTTGGCAAGGGGTGCTGAAATTGGTGGAACTGAATCAAGAATTTTTCCAAATACAAAACAAGCTTGGAGAGGCTTAGACTTACTAATAAAAACTAAAAGACTCAAACCCAGATATTCTAAAATTGGATATAATACCCTCTTGCTGGTAATATATTATCTTTCCATAATTCAAAAACAAAAAAAAAAAATCTATTAGGATGTAAGTAGTAATGCCTCCTGTACATACACCAGCGAAGTCCTCAATTAAAAGGGCTATAGGTCTTTATAATTCTTTCATATTTTGAAAAAAAGAAAGGAAATATTTAGCTTCAGTTAATATGCCTAGGAGTCTGAAATTAAATCTACAGAAAACATTCTCTAATCCAAGCTCCAGAGAACAATAGCAAAGAAGTCAAATATCAGAGCACCTGGGTAGCTCAGTCAGTTAAATGACAGACTCTTGATTTCAGCTCAAGTTATCATCTTAGGATTGTGATATTGAGCCCTGCGTGAAGCCTGGTTAAAATTCTCTCTCCTCCTCCTTCTGCCCGTCCTCCACCCTCTCTCTCCTCCTCTTAAAAAAACAAAAACAAAAACAAAAACAAAAAAAAACCCAGCCAAATAGCCAAATATCATGACTTCAAAATCAGTGCCAAACGCCTACAGCCAAATCAGCAGTAGTTCAGAAGTTGACCAATGACTACTTTTTAGAAGAAATAGGGCGGTCTTAACATGCTATCTGACAATGACTCAAAAATCTGGCTATCTAAGCTTCAGGGATTTAATATTCCTTCTAAGGTCTTTACCTCCACTACAAAAATACTTAGGGTAAGTACAGGGCCAGGCACTGAGTGGGATGATGAGTAAGACACATAGTTCTTGTCTTGTCCTATCCTCAAGTAGCTCACCCTAATAGAGTGTGAGGAGACAACATGGGAACAATTACAATATGGCAAACGCCACAGAAAAGTATATACAGTTCACCCTTGCGCAACACAGCAGTTAGGGTGCCAACCCTCCCACTACTTGTGCAGTCAAAAACCCATTTACAGTTGACCCTTGAACAACACAGGTTTAAACTGTGTGACTACACTTATACAGACCTTTTACAATACAGTACTATAAATGTATTTTCTCTTCTTATGACTTTCTTAATAACATCTTTTCTCCAGCTTACTTTATATAGCATATAATACATATAACATACAAAATATGTTAATCAACTGTTTATGTTATCAGTAAGGCTTCCAGTCAACAGTAGGCTATCAGTAGTTAAGTTTTCAGGGAGTCAAAAGTAATACATGGATTTAACAGTGCAGGGGTTCTGCATCCCCTAAGCCCCATGTTCTTCAAAGGTCAACTGTGCTGTCATTCTTTCTGACCACCCAACATCTGCATCCCCATTAGTATTCTGGAATTTCCCCCATCTAATTCTAAAAAGTACCAGATAATCATTCTCCTGGTCTCTCTTGAAAATAATTCAAAGCATGGACCAAGGTTCCCATATCTACCTATTTATCTCTCTTTCCTTCTTCCATTACCCCCAAATCTAGAAGCTTAATATACCAAATATTAGTTACCTCACAGTTTCTGTGTGGCAGGATTTAAGTCATAGTTTAACTGGGTGATTCTGGCTCAGGACCTATCATAAAATAGCAGGCAAGCTCTTGGCCAGTACTATCATCTTTGAAGGTTTGACTGGGCCTAGAAAATCTGCTTCAAGATGTCTCCTGCACATGGTTATTAGCAGAGGGTTGCAGCTCCTCACATGAGAACCTTTCTAGAAAACTGGTGAGTATCCTCACAGTGTGGCAGCTGACTTCCCCCAGAATAAATAAGTAAAACAGAAGATGTAATACCTTATATGACCTTGCATCTTAAGTCACATTCTTTCATTTCTGCAATAACCTATTTATTCCACAAGCCATTTTTAGTGTAGAAGGAAACTATACAGAATGTAAATATCAGGAAGCAGGGTTATCAAGAACCATGCTAACTACCCTATGAAATATATTATGGCTATATGTTGTATTGTTTATAAATATATACATATTCATGAGCATAAAAATATTATGTTTGGAAGGAGGGGGCACAATGGTTAGAAGTGCTTTGTAATGCTTTATTTGTTAAGGTTGGTGATGGGAATATAGGCATTTATTATACTTTTTTTAATACCTCCTGAGTTTGAAATATTTCATTATAAAAAAAAATCCAATGCTTTGAATAAAGTAAATGAATATTTTCAAACACATTACTGTCAGCACATACATTAGAAGTTGTTTTGAAAGACTATATGGAAGTATATATAACAAAATTTACATGTGCATAAGCTGACTCAGGAACGTGTCTAAGGATGTATGTACTAAAATTAATCACAGAACTATTTCTTTTTTTTAAGATTATTATTTATTTATTTATTCAAAGGGGGGGGGCGGGGCAGAGACACAGGCAGAGGGAGAAGCAGGCTCCGCAGGGAGCGTGACGTGGGACTCGATCCCGGGTCTCCAGGATCCCACCCCAGGCTGCAGGCAGTGCTAAACCGCTGCACCACAGGGGTTGCCCTCACAGAACTATTTCTAATATGAAACCATTGGTGATAATCTCAATGCCCATTAAAGAATGAGCAAATAAATGACAACAGTATACAACAGAATGGAGCCATTAAAAAAAAATGAAATTCCCAATATGATGGAACCAATCAGTTATTGGTGAAGAATAGGATGTGCAGTATAATTCCATTTTTTGATAGGTTATTTTTCAAGCTATTAACAGCTACCTCAAGAGAGTGAAAATTTAGCAAGAGAAATAAAAGCAGACAGAGAAAACTTTCCTTTTGTACTTTAAAGACTTCCATTCTCAAAAATTTTTACTCTGTCCTCTATAGGCATACCTCAGAGATATTGTGGGTTCAGTTCCAGACCACTGCAATAAAGAGAGTTAAATGAATTTTTTGGTGTCCCAGTATATATAAAAGTTGTTTACACTATATTGTACTCTATCAAGTGTGTAAAAGCATGTCTAAGAAAACAATGCATATACCTAATTAAGAACTATTTTAATGCTAAAAAATGCTATCATCTGAGCTTTTAGCAAGTTGTAATCACTGATCACAGATCACTATGACAGATAATGAAAAGGTTTGAAATATTGTGACAATCACCAAAATGTGACAGAAAAATGAAGTAATAAGGAAATGCTGTTGGAAACATGGTGCCAATAGACTTGCTTAGCCAGTTACCACAAACCTTCAATTTGTAAAAAATAGTATCTGCAAGCACAATAAAGCAAAGCACAATACAACGAGGTATTTTGTAATTTCTGTGGTTGTTTTGGTTTTGTGTTAGGTAGACTTTATTCTTTAGAACAGTTTTAGGTTCACAGCAAAACTGAGCAGAAGGTACAGATTTCCCAAATATCCCTTGCCCTCATGCATACATAGCCTCCCAACACCAACATGCCCCACCAGATAGAATATCTGCTACAACTGATAAAAGTAATGGGACACCATTATCATTCAAAGCCCATCGTTTACATTAGGGTACACTCTTGGTGTCGTACATTCTATAGTTTTGGACAAATGTATAATGACAAGTATTCATCATCATAGTACCATACAGAGTAGCTATACTGCCCTAAAAATTCTCCTATGCTCTCCTTCCAATCCCCTCAACTCTTGGCAACCACTGAGCGTTATATTATCTCTATAGTTTTGCCTTCTACAGAATGTCATGTTAATGGAATCACATTGTGTATAGCCTTTTCAGACTGGCTTCCTTCACTTATAAATAGGCATTTAAGGGGTGCCTGAGTGGCTCAGTCAGTTAAACATCTGACTCCTGACCTCAGGGTCATGAACTCAAGCCCTGCACTGGGCTCCACCCTGGGTATAGAGGGCAGGAGGGAGAAAGAACATTCTCCATGTATGTCATGGCCTGATGGCTCCTTCTTTCTTAGCACTGAATATGATTCCATTGTCTTGATGTACCAGTTTATTTATCTATTCAACTATTGAAAGATAATTTGGTTGAGTTCAAGTTTTATCAACTAGAAATAAAGCAGGTTTTTCTGTGGGCATAGTTTTTCAAATCCTTTAGGTAAATACCCAGAAGCATGACTTCTGAATTGCATTCATATAAACTTCTGAATTTAGTTTTATAAGAAACTGCCAAACTGTATTTCGAATTGAGTGTACCATTTTGCATTCCCACTAATAATGAATGAGAGTTCCTGTGGCTCTACATTCTTACTAGCATTTGGTGTTTTCAGTGTTCTAGATTTTGGCCATTCCACTAGGAGTATAGTGGTATCTCATCATTGTTTTAATCTGCATTTTCCTGATGACACATTATGTGGAGCATCTTTTCATATGCTTATTTGCCATCTGTAGATTTTCTCTGGTGAAGTATGTTAAGATCATTGGTCTATTTTTAAATTTTTTTTTTTTTTTAAATTATATCGTGTTCTCAATGTTGAGTTTTAAAAGTTCTCTATATTTTGGGTAACAGTACATTATCAGATATGTCTTCTGAAAATATTTTCTCCCAGTCTGTGGCTTGGGAGAAATTTTTAATTTTAATGAAGTCCAGGGATCAAGCCTTTGATGTTGCATCTAATGAATCATTACCAATCTAAGGCCACCTAAAATTTCTACTGTTATCTCCTAAGAGTTTTTATAGCTTTGCATTTTACATTTTCGTGTTGGATATGTTTTGAATCAATTTTTGTGAAGGATGTAAAATCTATACTTAAATTCATTTTTGTGCATGTGGAAGCCTAATTGCTCCAGCACTATTTATTGAAAAAATAATCTTTTATCCATTTTATTGCCTCTGCTCCTTTGTTAAAAATTAATTGACTATATTTTATGGGTCTATTTCTGGGCTTTCTACTCTGTTCCATTGATCCATTTGTCTATTCTTTCACCAATATCTTATTGCCTTGATTACTGTAGCTTAAGAATGTATCTTGAAGTCAAGTAGCAGCAGTCTTCCACCTTTCTTCTCCTCCTTCAAAACTGTGCTATTCTGAGTCTTTGGCTTCTCCATATAAACTTTACAATCAGTTTGTCAATATCCACAAAATAATTTTCTGGGATTTTGATTTGGATTGCATTGTATCTACATAGTTGGGAAGAACTGACTTTTTTTTACAATATTGAGTAGTCCTATCTATAAACATGGACTATTTCTCCATTTATTCAGTAGTTCTTTGATTTCATTCACCAGAGTTTTAGTTTTCCTCACATACACTTTGTACATATTTCATTAGTTATGTCAGACCTTGAACATATTTCATTAGATTTAAATATGCTTCATTTTTGAGATAGTAAATAGTATTGTTTTCAATTTCAAATTCCACTTGTTCATTCCTATATACATAGAAAAATCAACTGATTTTGTGTACTAACATTTTTTCCTGTTACTCTACTATAAAAACAGTCCATGATTTAACTTACAATTTTTCAACTTTATGATGGCGTGAAAGCGCTACACACTCAGTAGAAACTGTATTTTGAATTTTAAATCTTGATCTTTTCTCCCAGGCTAGCAACATGTGGTACAAATGCTCTTGGTGAAGCTGGGCAATGGCAGTGGAGCCACAGCTGCCCATCAGCTGCACAGTCATGACAGTAAGTTATGACAACTGATAAAACCATTCGGTATCCATACAACTATCCTGTTTTTCACTTTCACTGCAGTATTCAATAAATTACATGAAATATTCCACACTTTATTATAAAATAGGCTTGTGTCATGATTTTGCCCAATTGTAGGCCACTCTAAGTGTTCTGAGCATGTTTAAGGTCCACTAGCCGAAGCTATGATGTTAAATTAGGTTAGGGGTGTTAAGTGCACTTTTGACTTAGATATTTTCTACTTACAATGGATTTGTTGGTTACCCCATCAAACACAGAGGAAGACTGTGTTTATTAGTCTCAGAGGAGGTTTTCCTTCTACGTATCTCAGATTTTCTACATAGACAATTACAGCATATGTGAACAAAGAGAGGTTTTTTTAGTTGTTTCCCAAACCCTGTACACCTTTTCTTTTCCTACCTTATTGCATTAACTAGGACTTTTAGTATGATGTTGAAAAGCAGTGGTAATAGGGAATATCCTTGTCTTGTTCCTGATCTTGGTAGGAAAACTTCAAATTTCTCATTGGTAATTAAGTATGATGTTGTACTTAATGTTGTAAAATACTGTACACATTTCTATATGTATCTTTATCAAGTTTTTTAATATATCTTTATCAAGATATATCCTTATCAAGTTCCCCTCTAGTTTATTAAGAGTTTTTATCATGACTGGGGATTAGATTTTGTCAAATGCTTTTCTACATCTATTGATATGCTCATGTGATTTTTCTTCTTTAGTCTGTTGAAGTGATGTATTATATTAATTGATTTTCAAAAGTTAGATCAGCCTTTCATATTTTAGATAAATCCCACCTGGCCATGATATGTGATTCTTTTTACATATTATTGGATTCCATTTGCTAATATTTGAGAATTTTTGTACTAAAAAAATATATAAAAACTATATTCATGAGATATGAGTCTGTTTCTTTTCTTATAGTATCTTCATCCAATTATGGTATTAGGGTAATGCTGGCCTCATAGAATGAGTTATTAAGCATTCTCTCTGCTTCTATCTTCTGAAAAAGATTGTAGAGAACTGGTACTTCTTCCTTACATATTTGGTAGAATTCAGCAGTGACCCTATCTGGCCCTGGTATTATCTGTTCCGGAAGGTTATTAATTATTGATTCAATTTCTTTAACACATATGACCTATTCAGATTGTTTATTTCTTCTTACATGAGTTTTGGCAGATTGTGTCCTTCAAGGAATTGGTTTTACGTTCCAAGATGCAGTCATCTTGATGAGTGTTCATGTGAGCTTGACAAGAATGTGCATTCTGCAGATGTTGGATGAAGTAGTCTATAGACATCCATTATAATCAATTGATTACTAATGTCGTTTAGCTCATTTATGTCCCTACTGTCTGCTAGATCTGTCCATTTCTGATAGAAGGGTAATCAAATCTCCAATTTTGATAGTAGATTCATCTACTTCTTGGAATTCTATCAGTTTTTGCCTCACTTAGTTTGATATTCTGTTTTTAGGTGCATATTAAGGATTCCACCTATTAAGGATATTAAGGATTGTTACGCCTTCTTGGAGAAGTGACTCCTTTATCATCATGTAATTCCCCTCTATCTCTGAAAGCTTTCCTTCATCTGAACTCTCCTCTATCTGAAATTAATATAGTTACTCCTGCAAGGTGCCTGAATGGCTCAATTGGTTAAGCCTCGGATTCTTGATTTCAGCTCAGGTTATGATTTCTGGATCTCGAGATTAATCCATGCATCTGGCTCCACACTGGGCATGGAATCTGCTCGAGATTCTCTCTCCCTCTCCTTTTCCCTCTGCCCCGCTTCCACTCATGCATGCTGTCTCTTAAATAAATAAATAAATAATTTAAAAATATATACATATAGTTACTCCTTTAATTAGTGTTAGCCTGGTTTATCTTTTATATCTTTTTCCAACCACTTTTTAATCTATATGCATCTTTACATTTAAAGTGGATATCTGGGCAGCCCAGGTGGCTCAGCAGTTTAGCGCCGCCTTCAGCCCGGGGTGTGATCCTGGAGACCCGGGTTCGAGTCCCATGTCAGGCTCCCTGCATGGAGCCTGCTTCTCCCTCTGCCCGTGTCTCTGTCTCTCTCTCTCTCTCTCTCCCTCCCCATGTCTCTCATGAATAAATAAGATAGATGATAGATAGATAGATAGATAGATAGATAGATAGAGAAAGAAAGAAAGAAAGAAAGAAAGAAAGAAAGAAAGAAAGAATGAAAGAAAGGGGATTTCTGAGGCACCTGGGTGGTTCAGTTGAGCATGACTTGATTTCAGCTGAAGTCATGATCTCAGGGTTGTGAAAGTGAGGCCCTCATGGGCTTGAGTCTGCTTGAGATTCTCTCTCCCTCCCCCTTTACTCCTTCCCCTGCTCACACTTGCTGTCTCTAAAATAAAATAAACATCTTTTAAAAAATAAATAAAGTGGATTTCTAGTAGACAACAGAATTGGATTTTGTTTTTTGATCCACACTAATAACCACTATCTTTTCATTTGTGTCTTTAGACCACGGTTATTCAAAGTGAATACCCATATAACTGAATTAACATCTACCATATCCATTACTGTTTTCTATTTGTTTCCCTTGTTCTTTGTTTCTATTTTTGTCTTTTACTGTTTTTCTGCCCTTTGTATTTTTTTTTTTAACTGATTCATTTATTTGGGAGAGAGTGAGTGTGCACAAGAGGAAAGCACAGAGGGAGAGTCTTAAGCCAACTCCATGCTGAGCAGGGAACTCAGGTCAGGGCTCGATCCCATGATGCCAAAATCACAACTTGAGCCAAACCAAGGGTCCAAGGCCCAACCAACTGCACCACATAGGCACTCCTGCCCTTTGTGATTCTGAGAGAGCATTTTATACAATTGCATTTTCTGTCCTTTTTTGGTATATCCCTTATACATCTTCTTTTCCTTTTCCTTTTTTTTTTTTAAGATTTTATTTATTTATTCATGAGAGACACACAGAGAGGCAGAGACACACACACAGAGAGAGAGAGGCATAGGCAGAGGGAGAAGCAGGCCCCATGCAGGGAGCCTGATGTGAGACTCGATCCTGGGACTCCAGGATCACACCCTGAGGTGGAAGGCAGACGCTTAACCCCTGAGCCACCCAAGCGTCCCCTCTTTTACTTTTCCTCATGGTTGGCCTAGGGTTTGCAATATACATGTATAGCTAATCAAATTCCACTTTTAAATAACACTATACCATTTCCGGGGTAGTGTAAGCACCCTATAATAATAAAATAATTGTAACTGACCCCATCCCTTGTATCGTTGCTGTCATTCATTTCACTTATGTCATTCATTTCACTTATTATTTTCACTTATATATATAAACATAAGCATTTATAATCATATACACAGTTCCTATTATTTTGAAGAAACATCTGTTAGATCAATTAAGAATAAAAATAAAAGGTATTTTGCCTTCACCTATACCTTTTCCCATGCTCTTCCTTACATTACGTAGATTCCAGTTTCTTTTTTTTTTTTTTTTTAAGATTTTATTTATTTATTCACAAGAGACACAGAGAGGAAGAGACATAAGCAGAAGAAGCAGGCTCCATGCAGGGAGCCCATGTGGGATTCGATCCTGGATCCCAGAATCACGCCCTGAGCGAAAGGCAGACGCTCAACCTCTGAGCCACTCAGGCATCCCTAGATTCCAGTTTCTGATATGCATTATTTTTCTTCTCTCTAAAAAAGTTAACATTTCTTGCAAGGCAGGTCTACTAACAATAAATACTCTTAATTTTTGTTTGAGAAAGTATTTCTCCTTCACTTCTGAAGGATAGTTTTGCAAGATACAAAATTGTAGGTTGAGTTTGTTTTGTTTTTTTCTCTAAGCACTTTAAATGCTTTACTCCATTTTCTTCTTGCTTACATGGTTGCTGAGAAATTGGCTGTAATTCTCATCATTGCTTCTCCATTGATAAGGTGTGTTTTTCCTCTGGCTTCTTTCAGAATTTTTTCTTTATCTTTGATCTTCTGTAGTTTGAAACTGATATGCCTGAGTGTAGTTTTTCACAGTTATACTGCTTGGTATTCTTTGAACTTCCCAGATCTGTGATTCACTAACTGATGTTATTTTGGGGCAATTCTCAGTCATTACTGTTTCTAATATTTCTTCTGTTCCTTTCCTTTTCTCATTATGGAATTCCCATTACGCATATGTTAAACCTTTTGTAGCTGTTCCACAGTTCCTGAGTATTTTGTTCTGTTTTTTTTTTTTCATCTTTTTTCTCTTTCCTTTCTAGTTTTAGCAGGTTCTATTCAACATCTTCACACTCAGAGATTCTTTCCTCAGCCAGTAGTAGTCCAATCTTCTAAGCCCATCAAATGGTTACAGTGTTTCTCTGTTACACTGCTACAATGTCTTTGATCTCTAGCATTTCTTTTTGGTTCTTTCTTAGAATTTCTCTCTCTCATCTAACATTGTCCATCTATTCTTACATGCTGTCTACCTTATCCATTACAGTCCTTAGCATTTTCATCAGTTATTTTAAATTCTTTCTTGTTCTGATAATTTCAATACCCCTACCATACCTAAGGCTAGATCTGATGCTTGTTCTAGCACTTCAAACTGGTTTTTTTTTTTTTTGTCTTTTAGTATAGCTTGTAATTTTTCTTGATAGTTGGATATGATGTACTAGGTAAAAAGAGCTGTTGTAAATACGTTTTCATTACTGTGGTGTTAAGATGGGAAGGGGGGAAATACACAAGATTAAAACCAAGGTTATGTTAGAATTTGAATGTTAGAATTTCATTCTTTTCCCAATTATCTCCAATTTGGTTATATAAAACTTGTATAATTAAAGAATATATATATCAAAAATAGTGAGAGATGATCAGGAAGAGATAAAGGATAAGAGAAAGAAAAGCATACTATTTATAAGGCATACTAAAGATAAAAAAAGGGATCCCTGGGTGGCGCAGCGGTTTGGTGCCTGCCTTTGGCCCAGGGCACGATCCGGGAGGCCCTGGATCGAATCCCACATCGGGCTCCCGGTGCATGGAGCCTACTTCTTCCTCTGCCTGTGTCTCTGCCTCTCTCTCTCTCTGTGACTATCATAAATAAAAAAAATAAATAAATAAAATTTTAAAAAAATTTAAAAAAATAATAAAAAAATAAAGATAAAAAAAGAATTTTTCTGATTTTATTTTGTTTTCAAAATGTTTCTTATAGATTTTTTCACTGAGTGATGTACATTTATAGCAAAAAAAAAAATTCTTAAATCAAGAAGAAAAATTAATTATCCATAAAATACCACTCAAATAATCAGTGCCAGCCTGTTTTTAAAAAAATTATGGAGCAGAAACTAGGGGAGCATGATGGAACATGAATGAGAGAGATCACCTCACACAGAAGTAAAACTGTGAACTAGCCACATGCCCTTAAGAGTTCTAAATAGATTTTTTTTCCTAATTATGGTAAACAATATTTAACATAAAATTTACCACTGTAACCATTTTTAGGTATACAATTCACTGGAATTAATTGTTTTCACAATGTCGTACAACCATTACCACTATTTCCAAAACTTTTTCATCACCCCAAAGAGGAACTCTGTATCCATTCTTCCTTCCCCCCAGCCTCAGGTAATCTCTCATCTACTTTCTGACTGTATAAATTTATCTATTCTAGATTCATAGGTAGAATCATATTTGTCCTTTTGCATCTGGCTTATGTCATTCAACAATGTTTTCAAGATTTATCCACACCACAGGATGTATCAGAGTTTCATTCCATTTTGTGACTGAATAATATTTCATTATATATATGCTTCTCTCATTCTACAAGGTGTTGGAAACTCTGGACTATAAAAAACTTGATATATTTAAGGTTGAAAGATAGGTATAGATAAGTAGGTAGATAGATAAATAGATCTCCACTCATCTGTTGTTTATCCATTCATCTGTTGATGGACATTTGGCTTGTTTCCTCCTTTAGCTATTGTGAATAATGCTGCTATAAACATTGGCATACAAGTGCCAAACATACTTTTAATAGTCTGCTCTGGCTGGAACACCAACAGAGGGACTATAAAGGCAAATAGCAACAGAAACTGCCAACAGGAATTACCACAACAAAATTAAATAGACTATCAGGCTATATTCTATTAGATATAAAATATATATATACATATATAGAATATACAGAGTATAATATATATAAAATTATATATTCTATAATATATAAATGTTAACTTTATGGTTTCACACTAAAACCCATATTCATATTTATTTTTTACAAATTTTCTTGAAAATATGTATTATTTGCATAAATGAAGGAAAATCCTTTTCGTAAAGTCCTTTGTCATGACAGGATATATATGTTCTAACCTGAAAAATAATATATAATAAGGAAATAAATGGGAGAAAGCAACCAAATGCTGAAGTAAGATATTAAGAGATCAATACTGAAATCAGGATTGCAGATTAGGTATACTACTGAGAAGGGAGAAGAGTTGGAACCTGACAGCATCTTTTTTTTCGTTCTGACCAAAAAGAAGGTACTACTTTGCCCTTCAGCATGCCTAACACATACCTGCTATACACTAGACACTCAACAACAAAAGCTGGCCTTAAGAATAAATAGATGGACAAATCTATAGATATTCAAGGTCTTCCACCTACATCTTACTTTTTAAATGATTTATACAGTTAGTCTGAAATTTATTATTACAAGCATATCAAGTTTTACCATAAGCTTCATAGGAATCCATAAATTCACAGGGAATCTGGGAGGTAGGTGAATGACAGGATGTTGTATTTCTGGGATTATTACTTAAGCTACAACTCTGCTTATACAGGATTACAAGTCCAGAGCTCACCAACTTCTAGCAACATGCTTTTTTAGTAGGTTTCTGTAGAAGTGTTTTTAATGGCAAATGGATGCAGAAAGGTCTTTTATGCTTCCAAAATAAACAACAATGTACCAAACTTAGAAGTATATTCTAAAACGTTTGCTCAAATTTCAAAATGGTCTATATCAATGTAAACATAATAAATTAACTTATACCTGTATACATTGTTATTTCTCTTCATTCTTCAAAGTTCTGGAAATTCTGAGCCCATGAAAAACTTGATATTCAACAATAAATGTGTGAAAAGAAAAAAAATTATTTATACTTAACCTTGTTTCGGTAGGACTTAAGGCTGGTACAAATGTAATATACATCTTCAATCTTTTAAGCAGGATATAAGAAAGTACTGTTCCAGAAGCACCAGGATGGCTTAGTCGGTTAAGTGTCTGGCTCTTGATTTCAACTCAGGTCATGATCTCAGGGTCCTGGGAGATCAATGGGCTCAATGCTCAGTGCAGAGTTTGCTTGGGATTCCCTCTCCCCATCCCTCTACCCTTTCCCCTGCTTGCTCGCTTGCTCTTTCTCTCTCTCTCCAAAATAAATAAATAAAATCTTTTAAAAAAATAAACAATAAAAATCATATCATGTCATTTAAAAAAAAAGTACTGTTCCAATTCTGTAAACATGGGCATAAATATTATAAATAGCAATGCCTTGCATGTTTTGAGTTATTATCAATAAATATAGGATACAGATTTATTTTTTTAATTTTTTTTGTTTGTTTAAAGATTTTTTATTTATTTATTCATAGAGACACAGAGAGAGAGAGAGGCAGAGACACAGGCAGAGGGAGAAGCAGGCACCATGCAGAGAGCCTGACGTGGGACTCGATCCAGGGTCTCCAGGATCACGCCCTAGACTGCAGGCGGTGCTAAACCGCTGCGCCACCTGGGCTGCCCAGATTTATTTTTTTTTTAAGATTTTATTTATTTATTCATGAGAGACACACAGAGAGAGAATGAGAGGCAGAGAGACATAGGCAGTGAGAGAAGCAGGCTCCATGCAGGGAGCCTGATGTGGGACTCGATCCCAGGTCTCCAGGATCACACCCTGGGCTGAAGGCAGGCGCTAAACCGCTGAGCCACCCAGGGATCCCAGGATACAGATTTAAAAACATAGCCTGTAAATATCCACGAAGAATTTCAAACTATGTCTTTCATTTATGTAAGTTAACAGCTGTTAAACAGAGATGGAGGAAGGGAAGATACAGAGCACTGCCTTCAACAGGAATCAAAAAACAGAACAGATATTACAGTGAAAGGGAAAAAAACAGGAAATAAGAGCAACACTGCTGACTAGTTTCCTTTAAGTGTCTACATGACAAATTTCTAAGTTAATTTATTTTCTGTAGGCATACAGTGCATTTCCATCTCTATGATCCCTCCTAAGTCTAGAACTGAATTTCAAAAAAGTGAAATTTGTATACAAATTTGTACTAACTACTGCAACCACCACCATCATCTACAATATACTTTATTATGTACCAGACACTGTGACATGATTTACATCCACTATCTTTTTTTTTTTTTAATATTTTATTTATTTATTCATGAGAGACAGAGAGAGAGGCAGAGACACAGGCAGAGGGAGAAGCAGGCTCCATGCAGGGAACCTGACGTGGGACTTGATCTCTGGTCTCCAGGATCACATCCTGGGCCAAAGGCCGCGCTAAACCGCTGAGCCACCCAGGCTGCCCAACATCCACTATCTTATTCAATCCTCACCATAACCCTAATATAGGTTTTACTGATGTTTGTGTAGATTAAACAACTTGTCTAAGATCCATTAGCTAATAAATGATGAAGCCAGAATACTGACCATTTGGCCCCACCCAAAACAAAAATATCCTGACAAGTATAAATCACTGATAGGAAGGTGAGCTAAAACTAACTGTAGAACATCAAAGTAAAAAAATAGCACTTTTGAACATGTCATAACCCTGGGGATTTTGATAGAACAGGGCCTGCCCAAAACCAATCTGATTACCAACTTAAGAAGTTAACTAAAATATTGAGATGGAAATTCTATTTAAAAATGAAATTGTCAACGTATCACATGAAGATCTGTATGTCCTTTGTAAATGGTCTATTATAGACTGCAATAGTTTTTAAGCCATGTAATAATACTAATACAAAAAGTCTTAAGAATATCAACAAAAACCTCTTATAATTTTTTATATTAACAGAGCAGATCTGTACAACATATCTAGAGAAACATTGGTCATTTTCCTGACTTTAACATTATGCACAAAAGGAAACCTTCCCACTTTACAAACTACAACAATAGTTTCTAAAGAAAAAGGAAGAAAAGAAAATGAACAGAGAATAGAAACCAACGGCCACCACAATTCCATGCCTATGTTGGAGGAAAACAGAATTTTACCATGGCTACCAACTCCAACTAACCTGTTTATGGGACTTGAGTTTTTTTCAAAAGATCTTCTAAATATAAAATATCAGTTTGTTGCTAATATTTTATATTTAATGCTCCAATAAGTTTACGGTTTAATAGTTGCAAATCTGTATTTATAGTTAAAGAACTTTTCTAAAGGGTGCCATGTGCAATGCTCTCCAGCTAACTAAATTCCCTTAATTCTTTTTTTTTTAAGATTTTATTTATTTATTCATGAAAGACACACACAGAGAGAGAAGCAGAGATACAGAGAGAGAAGCAGGCTCCACGCAGGGAGCCCGATGTGGGACTCGATCCCAGGTCTCCAGGATCACGCCCTGGGCCAAAGGCAAGGCACTCAACCACTGAGCCACCCAGGCTTCCCTAAATTCCCTTAATTCTACTGGACTTTGCTCAGAAATACTGTAAGCTACATATAAAGTTACCCCCACACACACACACACACACACTCTTCCAACCCATTCAAAACATCTGAGTATTGCTGATATTTATAGGCTACATGATTGAAATATTTCAAGTGAATGAAGTACTACTCAGTTTTAATATTTTAAATGTTTAAAGTATCTGAAACTGTACTAGAAATAGCATGCAATTATCCTGAAGAATTAGCATTCACTTAGCATTTAAAACCTAAGAGTTAGGGCAGCCCAGGTGGCTCAGCGGTTTAGCGCCGCCTTCAGCCCAGGGACTGATCCTGGAGACCCAGGATCCAGTCCCACCTCAGGCTCCCTGCATGGGGCCTGCTTCTCCCTCTGCCTGTGTCTCTGCCTCTCTCTCTCTCTCTCTGTCTCTCATGAATAAATAGATAAATAAAATATCTTAAAAAAAAGAAACAAAAAAACAAAAAACCTAAGAGTTAAAAAAATAAAAATAAATAAAAATAAAAAACCTAAGAGTCATACAAGTTCAATCATATTCAAAAATTTAATGAAATATTTTAACTGGCCATTTCAACTACTACCCAGTATTAAAATATTTTTCATGTTTATGAATTCATATATTAATTACTAGGTAACACGTATTTCTTAAGAAATAGTGCTCTTTTAAGCCATCTTCATTGAATGACCAAAATTACAATGAGCTATGGATCTGAATTAAGTTTTGTTCATGCTAAAAAAAATAAAGTCTTACTTAATGCTATACATTTCAGTAAAGAATCCATAAAAGGTATTACACAAACCTAGAATCTCTCCTGCTACTATGCCAACTAAAACCATCCAAAGAATAAGATATTTTTAAGCACACACAATAATCAAACAATAATTAGGTATATTATTATTATATTAGGTATATTATATACCTAATATTACATATTAGGTATATTATTATTATTATCACCTTAACATATGAGAAAATGATCTTACAGTTAGTTTTGGTAAAGCTATTTTGGTAATTCAAAACTTAATATAAACTTGAAACCAATCTTGCTGTCAGACTGATCTTCCTTATATACTACCTTCCATATAAATTTCATTTGTCCTTTCTGCATTTTTTAGTCTTCCTTTAATAACATCATAATCATAAAATAACAGCTGCTATTTATATTGGACATCAAAACACATAACAGCTACTACTCCAGGAACGTTACATCTATTACTTGCACTCCTCATGTCCATCTTTGCACAGTAAACATGAAAACATACTTTCTGGTTACAAAAAAAAAAAAAAAAAAAACAGACCCAGAGGGATGCCTGGGTGGCTCAGCAGTTGAGCATCTGTCTTCAGCTCAGGGCGTGATCCTTGAGTCTGGGATCGAGTCCCACATCCTGCTCCCTGTGAGGAGCCTGCTTCTCCTTCTGCCTGTGTCTCTGCCTCTGTCTCTCTCTCTCTCTCTCTGTGTCTCTCTTGAATAGATGAATCTTAAAAAAAAAAAAAAAACCCAGACCCAGAGAGGTTAAACAATGAAAATGACAAAGCAAAATGCTTGTTCCACTACATCATGCCACATTTTTTTCCAGCCATCAATTCTTATAATGAAATTATTTATAATACAGAATTTTACTAGATTTAACAAAAAGATTGTTTTTCCTTTACAGAACGGGAAATTATTATTCTGTAAAATATTTTATTGTATTACCATATTACTGATGTAATTTCCCCCAAAATATTTTTGTATTATAACTGAGAGGAGAGAATGCTATCTAAAGAACACTGAATAAGAGTGCTATCTAACTAAAATTTGATCCTTTGAGCTGCACCTAAAATTGCTATAGCTGAGGTGCTGAAGTTCATGGGTAAGGAACTAAGTCTGTTCCCTGACCTCAACCTTCCACTGTTACAAACACAAAACTCTTTATTAAAATTAAAAAAAAAAAAAAGGACATATCCGCATACACAGTTTTTTCCTGGCAGCAATAAGCGTATGTACTAAAATACTGGTTTACCTATGTCTCAATCTTGTCTGAAAAAAAAAGCACAAAATCAGAACAAGTATCTCCTAAAATCTATCATATATTACACAAATTTTTTATTCAGTATACACACTATATCAAGCATTGTGTCAAAAAGTATGTTAAGGGGTGCCTGGGTTGCTCAGTTGGCAAGTACCCTTGATTTCAGCTCAGGTCATTGTCTCACAGTTTTGAGGTTGAGCTCAGTGTGGGCTCTGAGCTAGGTGCCACGCCTGCTTAAGTTTCTGTCTCTCGGGATCCCTGGGTGGTGCAGCGGTTTGGCGCCTGCCTTTGGCCCAGGGCAGGATCCTGGGGACCCGGGATCGAGTCCCACATCGGGCTCCTGGTGCATGGAGCCTGCTTCTCCCTCTGCCTATGTCTCCGCCTCTCTCTCTCTCTATGTGACTATCATAAATAAATAAAAAATTAAAAAAAAAAAAAGTTTCTGTCTCTCCCTCTGCCCTTCC
The DNA here is from genome assembly GCF_018345385.1 of Vulpes lagopus. Classification (NCBI taxonomy): domain Eukaryota; kingdom Metazoa; phylum Chordata; class Mammalia; order Carnivora; family Canidae; genus Vulpes; species Vulpes lagopus. Next base: position 145,250,572 of record NC_054826.1, on the reverse strand, counting down.
CCCCACTTGCTCATGTGCTCTTTAAAAAAAATAAATGTGTTAAGCACTGTCACTTATTTCACTCAATGTGAAATAAGAAGGAATTACCACTGTTTGTAAAATCTTACCACTGTTTGTAAAATCTTACCACTGTTTGTAAAATCAATGTGAAATAAGAAGGAATTACCACTGTTTGTAAAAATCTTAAAATGGCAATAATAATCTTCAACATAGGGACGCCTGGGTGGCTCGGCACTTGAGCATCTGCCTTCAGCTCAGGGCGTGATCCCGGCATCGAGTCCCACTTTGGGCTCCTTTTGAGGGGCCTGCTTCTCCTTCTGCCTATGTCTCTGCCTCTCTGTCTCTCAAATAAGTAAAACCTTAAAAAAAAAAAATCTTCAACGTAATTCTCCAAATGGGTAAATAGTGCACAGATCATAGCAAAGTCCTAAAAATTCTACCTTAATGCTAGTCATGTTAATTAATTACACGGATACTAAAAAAGGAAGAGTGATCAAATCATGAGGGGGAAATATATGTTAATCAAAACTAGATAGAAAAATACATATGAAAAATCAGGAAATCCTAGCACAAATTAAAATTATCAATGAAACAATAATTTTTAAAAAGGTCCTCAGCAGGGGGATCCCTGGGTGGCTCAGTGGTTTAGCGTCTGCCTTTGGCCTAGGGCGTGATCCTGGAGTCCCGGGATCGAGTCCTGTGTCGGGCTCCCAGCATGGAGCCTGCTTCTCCCTCTGCCTGTGTCTCTTCCTCTCTCTATATATCTATCATGAATAAATAAATAAATCTTTAAAAAAACAAAAAAAAAAGGTCCTCAGCATCTCAACAAGGTAAAAGTACCAGGGTGGCTCAGCGGTTTAGTGCCGCCTTCAGCCAGGGCGTGATCCTGGAGACCTGGGATTGAGTCCCAGGTGGGGCTCCCTGCATGGAGCCTGCTTCTCCCTCTGCCGGTGTCTCTGCCTCTCTCATGAATAAATAAATAAAATCTTTAAAAAAAAAAAAGTACCAGGTTCTATTTACAAGACACATGTGGCCTCCTCAAGTCACTTAAGCTACTCAAAAGTTATTTAAGCTCTTTTTCCTTGTTAGGAACTTGAAAATAGTTGGAAGTGAATGTTATTTCCCATGCTTTCCTCTTGTAACATTCTAGAATCAAGAGAAAACTGATACAAACTTATATAAGCAGATCTTTATTTTTAAGATATTATTTATTCACGAGAGACACACAGAGAGAGGCAGAGACACAGGCAGAGAGAGAAGCCAGCTCCCAATGGGGAGCCCGAGGCAGGACTCCATCCCCAGACTCCAGGATCACACCCTGAGCCAAAGGCAGCCGCTCAATGGCTAAGCCACCTGGGCGTCCCTAAGTAGATCTTTTATTTTATTTTTTTAAGATTTTATTTATTTATTCATGAGAGAGAGAGAGAGAGAGGCAGAGACACAGGCAGAGGGAGAAGCAGGCTCCATGCAGGGAGCCCGACGTGGAACTCGATCCCGGGTCTCCAGGATTGCGCCCTGGGCCGAAGGCAGGCGTTATACGGCTGAGCCACCCAGGGATCCCTAAGCAGATCTTTTAATGCAAAAATTAGTTTGAATAACAGTAAAAAAAAAAATCCCAAAATGTTGCACCTAGAAAACTATGGTCTTATCTCTGAAACTCATATGCTAGACTACTGAAACAATCAGAAGTTTTGAGGACAGACCAAAACAGTGAGAGTGCATTAAAAAGACTAAATTTACATAAACAATAACCTCAGACTTTCAGAAGATGCCAAAGCAGCAAGCAGGATTGCAAGAGATTTTTTTTTTTAATCTGATAATACTGAATAAAACTAAAACATAAATTTAACTACTATGCATAGCCACACTCCTCTAGGTCTTAGCTGCTACAAGCAAGAGCTACAAGCTCTGCTTAACCAAGTCAGAAGACCTCAGGCCTCATGCTCTTTGAATTATCCTGGAACTCAACTTCTCTCTCTTCCTCCCAGTTTCTGCCTCAACTTTCAAACCTGCTGCTCTGCCATATTGAAAAATCTCACTGGATCTTATTTATCCCTCTAAGTATCCCAGTCTCACAGCATCCTGCCACTCCTCATAGCTAAGCAACTGGAACGATATTTAGCTATTCATTCTTCCCTTCGTCACCTCCCACTTTTTCACTGCAATCTGGCTTCTATGCTACCCTTTTACTGAAACCACTTGCTAAGGTCACTCACCAAGAGCCTCTATCTCTCTACAATATGTGACCCAGTATAATACTCTATCCTTTATTTTGGAAAATTAACAACGCAGGAAACAACCAATGTTGGAGAGAATGTGGAGAAAGGGGAACCCTCCTGGCACTGTTGGTAGAAATGTGAACTGGTGCAGCCACTCTGGAAAACTGTGTGGAGGTTCCTCAAAGAGTTAAAAATAGATCTGCCCTATGACCCAGCAATTGCACTGCTGGGGATTTACCCCAAAGATACAGATGCAGTGAAACGCCAGACACCTGCACCCCGATGTTTATAGCAGCAATGTCCACAATAGCCAAACTGTGGAAGGAGCCTCGGTGTCCATCGAAAGATAAATGGATAAAGAAGATGTAGTTTATGTATACAATGGAATATTACTCAGCCATTAGAAATGACAAATACCCACCATTTGCTTTGACATGGATGGAACTGGAGGGTATTATGCTGAGTGAAATAAGTCAATCGAAGAAGGACAAACATTATAGGTCTCATTCATTTGGGGAATATAAAAATTAGTGAAAGGGAATAAAGGGGAAAGGAGAAAAAATGAGTGGGAAATTTCAGAAAGGGAGACAGAACATGAGAGACTCCTAACTCTGGGAAACGAACTAGGGGTGGTAGAAAGGGAGGTGGGCGGGGGGTGGGGGTGACTGGGTGACAGGCACTGAGGGGGACACCTGATGGGATGAGCACTGGGTGTTATTCTATATGTTAGCAAATTGAACACTAATAAAAAATAAACTTATAAAAAAGAGAATTGAAATATCACAGAAAAAAATTATTTTTTAAAGATTTTATTTATTTATTCATGAGAGACAGAGAGAGAGAGAGAGAGAGAGAGAGAGAGAGAGGCAGAGACATAGGCAGAGGGAGAAGCAGGCTCCATGCAGGGAGCCTGATGTGGGAATCGATCCCAGGTCTCCAGAATCACACCCTAGGCCCAAGGCAGCGCTAAACCGCTGAGCCACCGGGGCTGCCCAATCACAGAAAAAAATTAAAAGTTTAAATACTCTGTAATCCTACTCTCAAAGATCACCCATTAGCAGCATAGTCTATCTCCATCAAGATTTATTCTTTAAAAAAATTATTTTCTATACATATACTGAGTATATATGTATTTTTAACTTAAAAATTAGATCATACTATACATATATTTGAGAATTTTTAAAATGCATCTCAATCTTCTGTCCTTGTTAGTATTATGTAGTAGCCTAATTAATAGTCTCCTAGAGAGCTCCTCATCATAATACCCAGAACATATGAATGCTATCTTAAATGGCAAAAGAGGCTTGGTGGATTAAGTCAAGGATTTTGTGATGAGTAGGTTATCCAGATTATCTGGATTGGGCCCATCTGAAGATACTAAAATCTTGGCTTAGAAGAGAGGAAGAGGCCACAGAAGACAACGCAAGTAATACCAAGAATGCAATTCAAACAGCTGGAAAAGGCAAAAGAACAGATTCTGCCCTTGAAAACAGCCCTGCCAATATCCTGACTTTAGCCTAGTGAAACATTTCAGACTTCTGGCCTCCATAACTATAAGAGACTAAGTCTTTGTTTTAACCTAAGTCTGCTAATTTATTACAGCAGCAATAGGAAATGTAGCAATAAATATACAGCATATTACATTAGCTGTATAACATTCTATCATAAGAATGTACATTTTATTTAGCAACCCTTTTTTTTTAAGATTTTATTTATTTGACACAGAGAGAGTGAGTGCACAAGTAGGGGGAGCAAAAGAGGCAGAAGCAGGCTCCCCACTGAGCAAAGAGCCTGATGTGGGGTTCGATCCCAGGACCCTAGGATCATGACCTGAGCTGAAGGCAAATGCTTAATCGACTGAATCACTCAGATGCCAAATTCAGCAATCCTTTATTGACAGCTACTTGAGTTGTTTTCAATTTTTTATTATTATATACTAGGTGCCATGAATACCTCTAAACACACCTTTCCATATTCCTGTGGTTCTCTAGGAGTTATTCCATAAAATAAGAGATCAAGAAATGTGAAATTTCAGTGTGCCTGCCTGGCTCATTTGGTAGAATGTGCAGCTCTTGATCTCGAGGTTGTGAGTTCAAGCCCCACGCTGGGTATAAAGGTTACTTTAAAAATAAAAAGAAGAAAAAAAAAAAAAGAAAGAAAGAAATGTGGTGCACCTGGGTGGCTCAGTCGGTTGAGCATCTGACTCCTGATTTCAGCTCAGGCCATGATCTCAGGATCATGAGAACAAGCCATTTATTGGACTCATGCTGGGTGTGGAGCCTGCTTAGGATTCCTTCTCTCCCTCCCTCCCCCTCTGCCCTTCACCACCCACCTTGCCCTCCCTGCCCACATGCATTCACATGCACTTACTCTCTCAAAAAAAAAAAAAAAAAAAAGTGACATTTAAACTTTTTGCAGATATACATAGAAAAAACCTCCAAAATGGCTGTACTTATTTTTTACTCACAGGCACTACATTCAAGCCCTTCTCTCCTTCTTCAAAGTTCTCAACTTCTGTTAAATCAGTTTCCTGGTTTTCCTTCTTTAGTGGCTACTCTTTCTGTTCTTTAGCAGACTAGACTCCTTTTCATCAGGTCATTTCTGAAACGTCAATGGCCCCCAAAGATCCCATTCTAACCTGGGCTTTTTCCTCACTACATGCACTTCCAGAGCTATCTCATCTACTTCCTTTTACCCCCAATTACTACTTATAAACAAAACAGAATTATTACCCTCTTTTCCCTCCAAAATCTACTCTTCAACGGTTCCATTAATGACTGCCACACCAATATTTACCAGCCTAATACAGATACATGGAGGTCATTCTGACTCCTCCCTTATCCTCACTCCACATACCATAACTCTAGAATCCCCTAAGATTCCCTCTCCCTATCAATTACTTGAAACAGGAATACATCAATTTTCAACTATATTACTTTACTGTGTGTTTTCCCTATCTTAAGTCCTGTGCCCCACTGTACCAGAACAATCTTTCGGAAACTCACTTCCGATTTGTCACTTAACTAGACCTTTCACAGACTTTCACAGTCGTTAGACTGTAGAATGGTAGAACCACTCAGGAAAAATATATGGCAACGTCTTCTAAAGTTAAACACATATCTGCCCCATGACTCAGTAATTTCACTCCTAGTTATTTATCCAAGAGAAATAAGAAAAAGTATGTCTATAAAGAGACCAATAATCAAGTGTTCATGACAGCTTTATTCACAAAAGCGAAATGGCAGAATGGATAAACTATATCATAGTTATACAATGGATAACACACCAACTAAAACGAACTATTGATATGTGCAAAAACAGTTAAATCGGTTAAATCAAAACAAAACATGGTTGAATTTCAGAAACATGTTGAACAAAAGAAGCCAGACAGAAAAGAATACACACTTATTCTATTTTTATGTAAAGTTCAAGAACAAGAAAAACTACTCTGTGGTAAAAAAAAAAAAAAAAAAACAGAGCAGGAACTGACTAAAAGAACCATGAAGGATTATTGCGGGGAGAGGGTGAGAGATTCACAAAGGCATATGCATTTATCAAAACTCACTCCATTGTATAGTTAAGTTCTATGCTATATATAAATTTACTCCAAAAAACTTTTATTTATTTTTTTTACAGTGTTTCTTTTTTTTTTTTTTTTTTTTTTTTTTTTTTTTTTTTTTTATGATAGTCATACAGAGAGAGAGAGAGAGGCAGAGACACAGGCAGAGGGAGAAGCCGGCTCCATGCACCAGGAGCCTGACATGGGATTCGATCCCAGGTCTCCAGGATCGCGCCCTGGGCCAAAGGCAGGCGCCAAACCGCTGCGCCACCCAGGGATCCCTCAAAAAACTTTTAAAGCAAATATTAAGATTTAAAATTTATTTCACTCAGTATTTTCCCTTACTAGTTATAAAAAGCCTCAAGATTGAGGGGCACCTGAGTGGCTCAGTGGTTAGGTGTCTGTCTTTGGCTCAGGTCATGATCCTGGGGTCCTGCAATTGAGTGTCACATCAGGCTCCTCACAGGGAGCCTGCTTCTCCCTCTGCCTCTCATGAATAAATAAAATATCAAAAAAAAAAAAAAAGCCTCAAGATTTAAGAAAACTATTCACTTACTTTTCTTTTTTACAAAACTATCATCTCACTTAGAAACAATGTATCAACTGTGCCTAGTTTGTAAATTTTGTGAAAGGATTTTATCTAGGGATCCCTGGGTGGCGCAGCGGTTTGGTGCCTGCTTTTGGCCCAGGGCACGATCCTGGAGACCCGGGATCGAATCCCACGTCAGACTCCTGGTACATGGAGCCTGCTTCTCCCTCTGCCTATGTCTCTGCCTCTCTCTCTCTCTCTCTCTCTGTGACTATCGTAAATAAATAAAAATAAAAAAAAAAAGAAAGGATTTTATCTATGTAGAATAGATCATCATTATCTTCTCAATACCTATCATTATGTTAGACATTGGAGATGCTCAACGTGTGTTATCTTGGTGGTTCTTAATGACTTATTGACAATTTTATAGCTTCTTTGTATTTCTAGATCACTTACTGATTCATTTTTCTGATCCTGTATGTTAACACGTAAATGTACCATCATATTTGACAACCTTTATAAACTTTGCTCATTGACGGTAGAAAAGAAGCTTCTCCACATTTTCAAAAAGGCAGTCAAGTCTTTAACTTTGTGCTCATCCCTTACATGTATTTCAGATAAATATTCAAAGGCATTAGACTTTTCATGGGCTTATTCCCTAAAACTCATTTTCAATTTACTTTAAGGGGAATTTCTGGGTGGCTTAGCGGTTTGGCACTTGCCTTTGGCCCAGGGCACGATCCTGGAGTCCCGGGATTGAGTCCCACATCGGGCTCCCGGCATGGAGCCTGCTTCTCCCTCTGTCTGTGTCTCTGCCTCTCTCTCTCTCTCTCTAGGTCTATTATGAATAAATAAATAAATCTTAAAATATATATATATATATATTCAATTTACTTTAAGCTCCATCTTCTCACCATCGTGTCTTCTAAACTATCTTGATTTCTAGTATACCTGGTAGTATTAAACTTTTCTCTCATGCAGCTCATTTAAACATATTATATAATTGTTCATTAAAACTACACTTTTATCCAGTATCTATTAACATTGATCTAACAAACTTACTAAGCATAATTCATGAGAATGTTGGATTCATTTTTAACATAGCAAAAGATCTGTACTAGGCCAAAAAAGAAGACAGCTATTAATCTTTTGAAAACCAACTGAAAGTAAGACAAAATTCCCATCTTCACTTCTGTATCAATGCTTGCACTTTGCTATGAAAAACAAAAAAGAGGAATGATCAATAATAAAACCAGTTCTGTTCCTATCTCTCATCAAGGTCTCTTCCAAGAACACAGGAATTAGCAGGTCCTCAAGGAGAGAGCCTTAATCATGAACCCACCAGACGATGAATAGCGAAACCAACAATGAAGACCAGATAATGGCCAGTTTGACCAGCTTTGGGGAACACGTTTCAGAGTACAACTGTCAGGGCTGGATTAGTACAAAGAACAATTAACAAGCACTAAATCCACATTATCTTTGGCCACTTAAAGGATAAACTGCAAATAGCACAGGCAGGGGAAAGCTCTCTTGAACTACAGATACAATTTTAAAAAGACCTGGAAATGGCAACAAATAAACACACCAGGCAATTTGAAATAATGAGAATGGGATGATCCTTTCTGAGCAAACATATGGGACCACAGCGAACAAATTCTATCTACAAAACACTAATTAACCTACATGCTTCCAAGAAAGAATTAGCATATGACCAAGATAGACAGTGATAACTGCCAGTGTTATCTTTTATTTATATTTGAATTTTATATGCAAACAGAAGGAAAATAATTGGTGGAGGAGCAAAAAAGGCATTGAGAATTGTGGGCAGTTATAAGCAAACTTTTACATTTTACAAAACTTGTCAGAAATTAATTTGAAGAGCAAAATGGGGCTGGCAGCTTTTGGTGTCAAATAAGGACATTAAGTAATAAAAGACAGTAAGAAATCAATAAAATACCACCACAAATTTCTTATGAAAAAAGACATTTTGGCACAGAAAAGGGCAGACACAATTTAAAGGTAAATACTTTAATTTGTATAAATTTAGCCTAAGAGAAAACAAATTATATTGAGAATAGTATTTTCATTTCATTGTAAACTTTATGGTAAAAACTGTCTCAAAGACCTTTTGGAAACCTAGAGACTTAATAAGTATTTTAAAGAAAATAAAGCGTATAAAGAACAGCAAAGCTATTAGCGAAACTTAACATAAAGCTTTTAACGGGTGGTTTTAATTTATCAGTTTATGTTAACTACAAACTAAAATCGCTACAACTTTATCTTTAGCAATAGTTTCCAATATTTTCTAGTATATAATCTTTCTTCAAAATATTCTTCCTTCATGACCATAGTTGAAGTATTATTGACTGAAAAGACAAAACCACCATTATTTTTAGTAACTTTTATATGTTACAAATATGCAAGATTATTTATTCTTTCAATATTAAATGTCTGGATTTTTCACACCCCTTGCAGAGATCCACTATCCTCTTTCTCCGATCATGAATCCCCTCTTCACCAGGAGATTCCCACTTTATACAAAGTATCAGTTCACTAGACTGGCTTACCTTTGAAACCATTTCCAATCCTAAGAATGTACAATTCTGGGACAAGAACTTCTTGAAAGAATTTGGGGACTTCTAGAAAAATGACAGTTTGGTCCAATATTTAGGTACTCTCCCTCCTGACACTCTTAGATAACAGTAAAGAGATTTAAAAGATATAGCCCTACAAGTAGAAGACAAGAGTGAACAGCAGATGGCAACACATTTTTGTATAAAGGAAAGCAGATGATGGACTTCCAGGTTAAGTTTGCAGATTGAACACACACATCTAATTTTCCTCCCTCCCCAAAACTCTACTAAAGCAAGGATAAAGAAAATGATGTTGTTGTGTTCTGTTTTTAGCTCATAAACCATAAGGATAGAAGAACAGAAGAGATGACAGCAATAAAATTTTGGAAGCTGGAAAAAAGATGGAGGAGTGGTAACCGACTCTGTTAAAGACAGCCAAATTACAAACTAGCAGTGCTGGCAACTCAGAGCAAACCTAATTTATACTATGCACTCCTCAAAAGGCTCCAGGACTGCCAAAACAAAGAGGGTATGGGAGACTAAAGAAAGGATCAGGTGAAAGCTATGAACATTTAGAAACCTAGACCCCATTCCTCCTCAAGCTGCTGAGTGGCCCATCCTCAGTGCAGCAGCTGATTGGAGATTTATTCTCTCAAGAGGGTAAACCACACATGGTGGAAGACACAGGTATCCCAACAAAAAAAAAAGCAAATTATGTGATCTTATATACTAAATGTTCTTTTTTTAAAAAAAAGGTTTTATTTATTTATTTATGAGAGAGAGAGAGAGAAAGAGAGAGAGAGGCAGAGAGAGAAGCAGGCTCCATGCAGGGAGCCCGACATGGGACTCAATCCCAGGTCTCTAGGATCACGCCCTGGGCTGAAGGCGGCGCTAAACCTCTGAGCCACCCAGGCCGCCCCTATACTAAATGTTCTATGGCTCATTACCTAGTCCCTTTTCTAGAGTTCTCAGATCACTGGCAACCAAACTGCTACCCTCCAAGAACAAAACTGAAAAATACTCTCTGGGAAATCTGGCCTGACCAAAAGGAAAGACGCTAGAGTAACTCCAACAGCCCACTGAACCAATGGTTTCAATCTTGGCCACAAAGGGGAATCACCTGGACAACTTTAAAAAATACTGATGTTAATCTATGGGGATAGAAATCAGAATATCGGCTGCCTCTGCGCAGGGAGTAAGGAAGACAAAGAGATATAAAGGAATTCTTTCTAAGGTTCTCTGTATCCTCTGTTGATGACATGGGTGTATACATGACAAAATCAAACTATACTTAAAATTTGTGTATCTTTCTGTATGCAATCATACCTAAATGTTTAAAAAATATTGCTACTTGGGTCCTAATCCGAGTGATTCGGCTGTATTTAGTTTAGCTGTGTATTTGTGTATTTTTAAAGTTCCCCATATGATCCCTGGGTGGCTCAGAGGTTTGGCGCCTGCCTTTGGTCCAGGGCGCCATCCTGGAGTCCCGGGATCGAGTCCCGCGTCAGGCTCCTGGTGTAGAGCCTGCTTCTCCATCCTCCTGTGTCTCTGCCTCTCTCTCTCTGTGTGTGTCTATCATAAATTAATTAATTAATTAATTAATTAATTAATTAATTAAATGTTTAAAAAAATAAAGTTCCCCATATGATTCTAATGTGCAACCAAAACTGAGAACCACTGTTCTATGGAGTTCATAGAATAAAACTGGAAGTAAGCCCCACCTACAAGCTCAGGGCTTCCAATCGGCTTTTAGTTGTCCACTCTCACTCATGAACAAAAACCAAGGATTATCAAAACTCTAAGGAGGATCTCTAGTGCTGAGGCTAATGCCAAACAGAAAAAAAGTAACTTGGAGGAAACAAACTGCAAGGAAAAAGAAAGCTTAAAAAAACTATCTTTAACATTCTCAGATAATAAGGCATTCGTGAAACAAGACATAGAAAAATACACAACTGAGTAGAAAAGAAGCCAAACCTACAGGCCTGCATAAGGGAATATGGTCAAAAGCTGATAAGCTTCACTCATAGAACCCCAGGCAGGGTCAGGACTTGGGAGTTTCCAGACAGTATGTGGTCAGTCAGTGGGGAAGAGGTATGGGGCTGAAGAGCAGGTTAGCAATTTAAAGTCTACATCAAGGGCAGCCCCGGTGGCTCGGCGGTTTAGCGCCACCTTCAGTCCTCGGCGTGACCCCGGAGACCCGAGTTCGAGTCCCATGTCAGGCTCCCTGCATTGAGCCTGCTTCTCCTTCTGCCTGTGTCCCTGCCTCTCTTTCTCTCTGTGTCTCTCATAAATAAATAAATAAATTTTTTTAAAAATTTAGTCTGCATCAAATTTATAAAATATAGACCCTCTAGTTCCCTTCACTTATGTCAACTCATAAATTTATTCTCTAGAAACAGTGACTTAGAGAGACTCCAGACTCCCAAAGACTGGAGTGAGGCTAAGGTTGAAAGCCAAAGGACTAAGCAGAAGCTTGTATAGTGAATAGCAGCCTCTACCCACCCACAGCCCACTTCCTTTGCTCAGCTCTCAGAACAGTGCGAGCCAGTCATATTACCTCCCCCACTTTCTCCCCTGTCCAGTTTGATTTAAATGTCTTTTTTGCATGCTGCCAAACCAATTTTGATAATAGCATTTTTAGTGGAGGATAAAGGTCTCTTCTTGAATTTCTACTTACCCCTCCTAGACTCTAAACCCCTTAAGGGCAGGGGCAGCATCTTAATCAGCTTTGTATCTACAAAGGCCTAACACAGTGATTTTCAATATACTCAATACTATATACTCCTTAATTGGTACTAGACTAGACACCACACACACACACACACAAAAAAAGAACTTGGAAAACTAGAACATACAAAGTATAATTTGGATTCGGTCCTGAGTGAAGATTAAAGTCTTAAATCAGCTGTACTTCTATATAGTAGCCACAAATGACATTTTAAAATATCATTTAAAGGGGATCCCTGGGTGGCTCAGTGGGTTTGGCGCCTGCCTTTGGCCCAGGGCGCAATCCTGGAGTCCCAGGATCGAGTCCCAGGATCGAGTCCCACGTCGGGCTCCTGGTGTGGAGGCTGCTTCTCTGTCCTCCTGTGTCTCTGCCTCTCTCTTTCTCTCTCTACATCTATCATGAATAAATAAATAAATCTTTAAAAATATATATATATCATTTAAAGTAACATCAAAAATTTCAAATAGCTAAGAATAAAAGATATGCAAGACTTTTATACAGAAAACTACAAAACATTACTGAAATTTTAAAAAGACTTAAATAAATACAAGTATATGCCATGCTCATAAACTAGAAAACTCAATGTTAAGATACTCTCCAAATTGATATATATAGATTCAATTCCAATTTCCAAAATCTGTTGAAATTGACAAGCAGAATCTGAAATTTATACGGAAATGCTAAGAGGCAAGAACTGACCAATATTTAAAAAAAAACAAAGTTAGACGCCTTATACTATCACATATCAAGGCTTACATTAATTAATAGTGATACTGGTGCAAGGAAAACAAATAGACCAGTAAAACAAAATACAGTATCCACAAACAGATCCACAATCACCTGATTTATGAGAAAGTGCCACACAGTGCAGAGGGACAAGTATGGTACTTTATTTTCAAAAATGGTGCTAGGTCAAAAAGATATTCACCTGGCTAAAAGTGAATCTTGATTCCCCTACAATCCACCTGAAATTTACTCGAAATTGCACAAATTAAATGTGAAAAGTAAAACAAAATAAAACTTCTGTAAGGGAAAAAACTTCTGTAAGGTAACATAGGAAAATATCTTCATATTCTTAGGCTAGGCATGATTTCTTAAATAGGGCACAGAAAGCAGTACTCAAAGAAAAACAGTAAATACATTTCATTAAAATTAACAATGTCCATCAAAAAAAAGAAAAAACACTATCAAAAGATGGAAAGACAAAATGGAATAAGATAAACTATGTATAGGTTACAGATATGGATATGTGTGTGTGTGTGTGTGTACCTCCCAGAAAGGGCTCTTCACGAAAAAATCCTAAAAAATAAGACTCAGGCATCTCACAAAAGAAGACATACAAATGACCAATAAAAGATAAAACCACAACCATTAGGAAAACACAAAATAAAACCACACTAATATATTATTGCACCTCTACCAGAATAGCAAAAATGTTTTGAACTGACAAGCATCAGCAAGAATGTGGGGTAATTGGATTACCATTCCCTGCTAATTAGCACAACCACTTTGGGGAAATGTTCAACAGTACCTAATGCTAGAGTTTTATCATTCACATACCTCACAAACCAACAATTCCACTCTCAGGTCTAAACCCCAACCAAGAAATATTGTTTCCTGAACTGCGATGGCACACTTGGAAAAAAAAAAAAAAAATCCTTTACCTGCACTCCGGATTGTGCACTTTTTCTGTTTATTATTCTTCAATAAGTTTTCTAAGTTTTCTTGACACAAAGTTCTCAGAGACCGTAAGGCTAGCGTTTTAGAACAGAAAAGGAGCTTCAGGTGAACTCAACAAAGTTTACGAATGAAATTAAAAACCAAAAAAAAAAAAAAACTACTAACACACTAACACATATCAGTCCAGAACAAAAGTAAAAACCACCAACAGATAGCTTTTCTTGATTTTCAAGGAGCACTGGGTTTCTCTCATTTCAGCGAAGAAAGGAGTTTATTATTCTACAGTGTAACCCAAAGAAAAGATATCTTTGCAAGAAAATGCTGCTTTTTCAAAGTCACCTCTAACGGCAAAGGATACAGGGAAAAGCAAAGGAACCACTCCAAAAGTTTTTGTTAACTCTTCGTTGAAAGGATGACAACTGACTTGATTAAGACGCCCACCCCCCTTAAAAAAAAAAAAAAAGGCACAAAGAAATCACGGCAATTCTAAAGCAAACACCAACACCACAATCCAATGCAGCGGAAATTCTGCGGTCAATCTGAGGCTTGCCCCGCTAGTCATGAGGTGATCCGGGCACGGGTGCGATCGCTGCCCGAGCGCATCCCTGGGGCTCACGCAGCACACCTGGCGAGCCCGTCACCCACCCGCCTGGAGAAACGCCTTGCGCAGAATCCCGGGGCCCACGTAAAGACGCCAACTTTGCAAGTCAGGGGCGCCGGCGGTCTCAGTCCGCGAAGACGCCCGGCGAGCACGGACTCCTGGCCTCGAGGGCGGGGCCGAAAGGTCAGCGTCCCCCGGGAGCCGCGGGCGAGCGCCCCCGAAGCCGCCCGGTCCCTCCGCCTCGCGGCGAGTCCAGTGCAGGCGCCGCCGGCGAGCTTCCTAGCCGGCGCCCACGGGGGGAGGGTCCCGGGCCGCCGCGGCCTCAGCGAACTTAGGCCCCGGCGGCGCCGAGCGCGCCCGCCCCGCTCGTGCGGCAAGTTCGGCGGCGGCCCCCGCTCGCCGCGCCGCGGCCCCGCCGTCCGCCGCGCGCCCAGCGGAACCCGGGCTCGCGGCCCGCCCGGCCTGGCGCGGCGCCCCTCACCTTGGAAACGTTGGGTGGACTCCGCCGTAAACATTAACTTCCCATCCAGCCGGCAGCCTCGCCGCCGCGTCTCAGCGCCTCGGCCCCGCTCCGGCTCCCCGGGCCGCCTTCCTCGCCCCCCGGAGCGCCGCGCCCGCCCGGCAGCTCAGGGCGGCCTCCGAGCCTCGCGCAGCCTGCGGGCGCCGCCGCGGCGCTGCTCCCCGACCCCCGGCCCCCTGCCCTGCCCGCCCGCAGGCTCCTCCGGGGTCCGGCCCGCCGCGTCAGGAAAGCCCAGGGCGCAGGCGCGGCGGGGCCTTAAAGAGACCGGCCGCCTCTACCGCATAATGGGTTCGAGCAGGTTAGGGGCCGGGCGGCCGGAGGAGAAAAGAAGAAGCCGAAGGGATTGGGCCGTGGGGGAACGGGGGCGGGGAAATCCCGCTCCCTCCTCCGCCTCTCTTTGAAAGCGCTCAGCCCTCGGCCTTACCAGCTGCAGACTTCCCGGTCTCTTGAACCGCCCCCTTGCGCGAACGAGCTGCCCCGGACACACACACACCCCCCCAGCGGGCCCTGCACGACCCCGAGCTCGCAGCTGCGGGCCTCCCGCTACCGCCTCGCCCACGCGCCTCCCAGGCCGCCGGCCCGCGGCGCCTAGCGCAGGCTTCCGAAAGGCCCCCCGAGCTCCCCGAGAGTGACCTCGGTCACTCTCCAGAACAATGATCACTGTGCAAATACCATTTGTGATGGCAAATGCTTCTACCTTCAGTCGTCTGGACACGCTGGGTTTATGCAGAGTCCGACAGGGGGCGGAACATGGGCACAAACACGTGAAGTCCAGCCCGGCAACCATCCAGTATCAACGAAGAAATAAGTTCTTAGAAGTAGTTAGTTTGGGACCGAAACTATCTACCAATTCCAGTCCAACTCCAAGAAAGGCGGACAAGAAAAAATGATAAGAGCAATATAAATTACTTTCATTACACATGTGTAAGTTACAAAATGACAACTGCCAGCACAAAAGGACTCCAAAATTGTTTGCCTAAATATTAGATAGCCCCTGGTTATTTTCTGATATAAATTTACAATCTCCAGAAGGGATTCCACTGTGGTAAGCATTTTAGAGAAAAGAACTCTCCTTTAAAAAAAAAAAAAAAAAAAACAGGCTTAGGAAATACTAAAATATAGGAAGTAGAAACATGCCCTCCGCCCAGCTAGCAACTTTGAAACCTTGAAATTTTAAGGGACAAACTTTTTCATGACTTTCAGGTCATGCCATTATTTAAAGTCAATTTTGGTCAACAATTTTATTGAAACTGAATCCATTTTGTATAAGAAAGTTAAGAGATAGGGCAGGCCGGGTGGCTCAGCGGTTTAGCGTCTGCTTTCAGCCCAGGGCGTGATCCTGAAGACCTGGAATCAGGTCCCACGTAGGGCTCCTTGCATGGAGCCTGCTTCTCCCTCTGCCTGTGTCTCTGCTCTCTCTCTCTCTCTCTCTCTCTCGAATAAATAAATAAAATCTTAAAAAAAAAGAAAGTTAAGAGATATTTTGAAAATCTACTCCTTCATTATATCTATCAGCAAATCCTCTGAAATTTTCCTTGAAAATGTTCTCTTATATCTCCTTCATCACCACCCTAGTCTAAGCCACCTGGGTGAAGGGGGAGTGCCTAACCTACTCTTCTAAATGGCTTACCCACATTCGCCCTAGTTCCTCTCTCATCTCTTCTCCACACAAAAGACTACATGTGACCCTGTCATTTCCCAGGTAAACCACTTACATAGCTTCCCATTCTCTTAGACAAAATCCCTTACTAACCAAGCCCTGCATATTCAGGTGCCTTATCAATCAATCTCTTCTCTCCACCTTATCTTACTGTTCAAACTACTTCTGTCTCTTCCAACCTGCTCTCTGTTCCATCCACACTGGCCTCCTCCAATCCCTCAAATCTTCCTCTATCCACAGAGCTTGTGCATATGCTTTGTTCAGTGCAAGTAGCATTTCCAACCTTCATCCTTCTGACTTCAGTCAGCTCTTGTCTCTACCTCTGAGAAGCACCTTCAGACCTCACCTTGGTCTCTTCTTATCACAGTGTGCTAAAATGGTAGTTGTATAATTTTGTTGAATTCTTATTCCCCACCACTGGACTATTACATTCATAAGTCCAGGAGCTTGGTTTTCTTTGGATCATGTTTATATTTCCATATTTGTTCAATATGTTTTTGTTTAATTGATGAATGAAAATCATAGAATGTTAGAATTTAAACAAGATGTGGCTTAAAGATTACCTAAGTCATAGAGAGGTAAAATGTCACAGTTTGACATTTGGAATCAGAAACTAAAAAAAACTCGTTATTTTTAAAACCGATTTTATATTGTTTTAGCTGAACTATCACAATATTCTTTGGGTAACCTATAAAATGGAGTTCTCAAAGCTCCTGGTATAAACCCCTATATATTTTTTTTAATTTTTATTTATTTATGATAGGAACACAGTGAGAGAGAGAGGCAGAGACACAGGCAGAGGGAGAAGCAGGCTCCATGCACCGGGAGCCCGACGTGGGATTCAATCCCGGATCTCCAGGATCGCGCCCTGGGCCAAAGGCAGGCGCCAAACCGCTGCGCCACCCAGGGATCCCATAAACCCCTATATTAATGGTAGCTACAGGACAGGCCCACATGGAACTAATAACATTGGTTGCTTCAAGAGAGGAAAACTGGGTGCCTGGGAGACAGGACTGCCCTTTTGTACCTTTTCAGTTTCCACCCATGTGAATATATTACCTTTTAAAAAATAAATAAATGACACAATAGAGTGCTTACTGTATGGTTTTATTTATTTGAAGTTCCAGAAAAGGCAAAACCAAATCAGTGGTGAAGAAAGTATAACTGGTTGCCTCTGGTAGGGAATTTACTTTGAAGGTACATGAGAGAAATTTCTGGGTAATAAAAATGGTTTAAATCTTGATAGGGGTATGAGTTACAAAAGTGTGTTCATTATGTCAAAAACTGTACAGTTAACATTTCAATTAATGTGAATTTTACCTTGAAGAACTATATAAAAATAAACAAGACTTACTATTTTAAAAATAAACTAACACACGGTTGAGTACTTTCTGTGTATGAGTATTGGCAAGGGCTGTACAAATGTTATTTTAATCTTTGTAGTATGGTCATGAAGCAGATATTATTATAACTACCTTGCATATGAGAAAAATGAGAGTAAATACCAAGTAACTTGCCCCTATATAGACTGGAAAATGGTGAGGCAAGGCTTTGAACCCAGTCAGTCTAATGCCAAAAGTAGTTTATATATATTGTCCACTGGATCAAGAGCTTTTAATGATTGAAATCATACTGTCAAAAAAAAAAAAAAGAAATCATACTGTCTTACTTCTCAGTAGCCCCAGTACTTGCACAGTAGCTGTTCAATGTTTTTTGAATGAATGAAAAAGAACACGCTTAGTGTGATTTTATTGATACAAATTATATATTTTTTAAGATTTTATTTTATTTACTTGAAAGAGAGGGAGGGAGAACACGAGTGGTGGGGGGCAAGGGGAGAAGTAGGTTCCCCTCTGAGCAAAGAGGCCCGTGCAGGGCTCCATCCTAGGACCCTGAGATGGTGACCCAAGCTGAAGGCAGACACTTAACTGACTGAGGCTTCCAGGTGTCCCCAAATTATATTTTTTTAATTGGCACTATATAAATATTAATATATATGAATATAAAATACATATACGTATTCCAAATAATCTAAATAATCAGCATCGCTGTGTTAAATGCCTGAGATATTTTATCTTAAATGGCTGGAGGAGAGAAGCTCCATTAGCTCTGACGCTCTAGCAATCTCCCTGCTTTACCCCTTTCCTGCATTCACTCAATTTATTTGATGAAAGAGTTTACACTTTAACTTTTCACTGAAATAGCTCAATCCAACCAGAGAAATAGCTAATTCTGATTTCTCACGAGTGCTTGAGCACTTGCGTAAGTGAAATTCTACCCTGTGAATTCCACACCAACACCACCTCTGCTCCAGCTCGCAACCTCTCTGCTGTTCGCACTCTGGGACTTCAAAATAGAGGAAGCATGGGTGCAGTGGGCAGTGGCACCCTCCTTGAAGACTGTTAAATTTGAGGTAAATTAAGTTAGCAATTCAAAAGTTTTCTATGTTCTAATGTCATATACCTTGGCATTGATTTGTGTCACCACACAGGAGAGGGTCTGAGCTCTATTCCCTCTAAACCTGGCAAGGGTTAAATCTCAAAACACCAAGCATTCAACTGCCAAAGGTGTTTTATAAGTCAGCCTCGTGAGTCATTGCTCACAGAAAGGAAAAGCAAAGGAGGCATTCCCCTGAGAGGCAAAAAACTACCCAGTATACGGAAGAGGAACTCACCAGTGGAGTGGAACCACACCCCACCCTCACCCTGGGCATCTGGCATTTGGGGCTTCCTTAGAGAACCAGGGCATCTCAGTTACATTCTAGGATTGCACTGTCCCATACAGCAGCCACTAGCCACATGTGCTTGTTTACATTGAAACTTAAATTAAAATTTGTTTCCCACTCACACTCACACATTTCAAGTGTTCAGTAATAGCTGTATGTGGCTATTGGCTACTATCTTGAACAGCACAGATATAGAACATTTCCATCTATCAGAAAGTTCTCCTGGCAGCACTCTTCTAGAAAAAGAAAAAAAAAAAAAACACTCCATTGAGATTTCAGCTAATGTTCAAAATATCTTGCTTTGAAAAATGAAAGCTCATGATGAAATAGGGAAAGCCTATTTCACTTGGCTCATTGATTTCCACAACTTGAATCCAAATTCACTTGAGCACCAAAGTTGTGGCCTCTCAATGTATCAAAGTTTTAAGAATGGCTTTAACCTCACTTATTTCTACCACAGTCCATTGTTTGCAAGATACATTATCTTAGAAAAGAACATTGTTAAGAGGCACACAGTTCTATTGTCATCTCTTGGCACTTTGTGCACAGGTAGAGACTAGATCTGCCACAACTGTGGTAAAGAACTATCTCTCTGGCTCGAGAATTGGGACATTTGTATATGTGATATTAGACATTCACACTATCAATCCAACAACTTTTAAAATTGAGCCACCAAAATGGGACATCAATAGAGGGCCGGTTTCCATCCCAGCAAATCTGTTATTTTTTTTACTTTCTGAGGTAACTGTTTTAAAGCAAGATAAAATTTGATGCAACTAAAATAGTAATTTCACTTAAACTATCCAATTATCTGAGAATTAGTAACCTCTACTAGACTGTGACCTAAAATTTCAAATGTAAAAAAATAAAAAAATAAAAAATAAATAAAATAAAATAAAATTTCAAGTGCTTGCCAAAAGTGTGCTTTAACCTCTTTGAGATCCAATCTTCTCATCCATAAACTATGAAATAATAATCATATGGACATAAGCACTGAAGTGACAATTAAATGAAATAATATATGCAAGGCACACAAGCAATTCAACAAATGGTAGCAATTGTAATTGCTATTAAACAAAGCAATAAAGCACCAAGGTGCGAAAATAGAAAGATTAAAGATTTTTTAAGACTCTGAACTAGAAAAATCCTGACTCTACCCCCTGCTAATTGGCCTTTAACTCCTCTAGCCTTCAGTTACTTCGTCAAGCAAATAAGTATAATAGTTGCCAAAGATTGAGATACTGAGATGTGTTATTTCATGTGAAAATGGTCTAACAGTAAAGTACAAACTTTAGCCAATGTTAATTAACACTCTGCCCTCACCTCCACAAAAAAGGATGAGGAAACTACATTAGGAAGGTATTGCTTTATGATAAAATTAATTTAGCTTTTATTATAAACTGCACTCCCAAACAACAGGGCCACCACTGCTGAAGTCATCACTGAAAGACCACACAACCTTCAACACTGCCACCAAATGGAATTTGTGAATGAATACTATGGTAACCCAGGCATTTTTCTAGCTATTCTTTCTCCGCACATGAAAAATTTGAAGCCCTTATGTACTCATCAGTTCTACTCTGAGAATGCACATTCAAGAAAGATAATCAGTAGCCTCTTACAGCAAGGAAAAGAAACAGTATTGAATTACAAAAAGTCAGTTGCTAAAATACCTCTCCTACGGGTATGAAATTAAACCTAATGCTCATAAATTCTTATTAATCCCTTGAATGGTTATAATACAATAATATCCTTAAAACTGAAGAAGTGGTAACAAGCTGTTCCTGTGTTTTGAAGACTAAGTTCAGTATATAAACCCCAACTCAGTAATAAAATATGTTGCAGTGCTTACATTTTTAGAAGTTTTGATAAAATCAAACATTGTAGACATTTAACTGTTTCCCACTAGCATTTCGAAAGGCAGCATTTTGGTGGTAACCATGATAAGCAAAGACAGGGAGACTGGGGATTTGAATTGAATTTATAGCTGACTCACAGGGAGTGTTTACAGTGACTGCCACTGGGATCCACCCATTTAACACCCTTTCAGTTCCACCTTATACATTTGTTTAGTAGAACCTTTAGAGGAAGTTGGGAATGTGGAGGACTAGAAATGCAGTAATCAATGCTTTTTTGGTCTTTTGAGAAATTAATTGATTTTGTTTTTCTTCCACCTTTCCTTCCTTTCTCCTTCCCTCCCTTCCTCGCCTCCTTTCTTTCTTTCTTTCTCTTTCCTTCCTTAAATGGCTTGACTCGTCTCAGGATGACAACTTCTATGAACTGCTGTATTCTGAAGCATGGGCTAGAAACTGATGCTGATGCTGATACTGAGGCATGGGCTAGAAACTTCTAAATATTAGGTGGTCTTAGATACTAGACAAAATTATTAATCTGGTAGGACTTACATTTTGGGTTTTTTTTTTTTTAATTCCTCAACTCTTAGAACACTGTAGGCTACTGTGTTCTATTAATGGATATAGCATTTGTACGACTCAGGGCTAGTAGTTGAGAGTTTACTGTGAAATACAGAAGCAAGTGATATGCTTTTTGAGAGATATCTAAAGAGACATATTCTCTTCTCCATTATTCTCCCATTGTCTCGGAAGAGACCCAAAATGTTAGTTTCAGAAAACCACTTCTCTAATAATGATAGCTTTTTTTTTTTTTTTTTTCAGAAGTCTTACCATGAGTTGTGCTTTGGAAGCACTTTTCATCTATCATCTCACTTAATCTTCACCATAACAATATTATAATCATCATTTGCAAGTGAACCCCAAGGAAGTCACTAAGAATGTTTCATTTATTTACTCATTCATTCACTCACGAATATATTAAGTATATACAATTGTGTCAGGCACCTTCCTAAGGAGGACAAAAACTAACACTCTCATTTCCTACAATATGTCAACAAAAACATTCTGTGCTTCCTGTGAGATAGCCATTATCAGGCCCATTCACAAGATGAGGAGATTAAGGCTGGTCCAAAGTCACAGTGATAGTAAAAGGAAAAGTAAAACTGCAAGCATAAGTCTCTCTTAGCTACAAAGCCTATGTTGTTTGTAGTTACAAAAATGTAGTACAGGTGTTCAGGCTCTAGTTTTTTGTTTTCGTTTTTAAGATTTTTGTATGTCCATTCATGAAAGACACAGAGAAGCAGAGACAAAGGCAGAGGGAGAAGCAGGCTCCCTGTGGGGAGCCCAACGTGGGACTCAATCCGGGGACTCTGGGATCATGCCCTGAGTCAAAAGCAGAAGCTCAATTCAGGCTCTAGTTTTAGAACATATAGTCTGGTGTAGAAGACAGACGTTTGAAGAAATAAATGGACAATATGTGAATATTCTATTATATATGGTGATATGTTATGGTGGAAATATACAAAATGGGGAGTACCTAACCTGCCTGAAGGAATTGTACTATTTTTATCTGCTCACACCCCCTTCCATCTTCTATTAACAGATGTAGGTGCCTCACACAAGCTAAACTATTCATGTTACCCCAATGACCACACTGACTGGTTTAAGGGGTAGGCCTGGGAAAGTTGTGCCATGGGATTTTTCAAACCAGACTTGGACAAGTAAAGGCCCTTTTTCTTCTCATTATGAAGCTCTAAAGATATGAACCCGGGACGCCTGGGTGGCTCAGTGGTTGAGCGGCTGCCTTTGGCTCAGAGTGTGGTCCCAGGATCCAGGAGAGTCCCACCCACATCGGGCTCTCCGCAGGGAGCCTGCTTCTCCCTCTGCCTGTGTCTCTCTCTCTTTCGGTGTCTCTCATGAATAAATAAATAAAAATCTTTAAAAAAATAAATAAAGATATGAGCCCAGAGATCCTGGCTATATTCAGAGAAACAAAAATGAGTTGGAGAACATCCTGAAGATATTAGAATCCCTGAGTCTAGTCAATCTTGACTTTTCCCAAACTTCATATATAATATATACTTATTAAAGCTGATTATTTTATTTTTTTAAAGATTTTACTTATTTACTCATGAGAGACACAGAAAGAGAGAGAGGCAGAGACATAGGCAGAGGGAGAAGCAGGCTCCATGCAGGAAGCCTGACATGGGACTCAATCCCGGGTCTCCAGGGTCAGGCCCTGGGCTGAAGGCGGTGCTAAACCGCTGAGCCACCCGAGCTGCCCAGCTGATTATTTTAACAGGCACTATTCTAGATACATGTGTGCTACCCATCCTCTAATTTGGCCCAGTGATTTTTGCTGCCTGTTTTTCATGCACACCTACAGAACCTTATGTATTGAATGAGGCTGGTCTGTGGGACCAATAAAATACGGCAGAGACAGAGTACAACCTCTGAGGCTAGCATCAGGACGCTGGAGTTTTTGCCTTGTTCTATTAAACCACATGCTTTGGGAGAAGCTGGCCACCATGTGTGCAGAACTCTATGAAGAAAAAAAAATCCCATCAGCACCGAAGACAAACCTGACAGCCACTCAGTGAGCCACTATGGAAGTGGATCCTTCAGTTCCCCAAGGAACTTCTTCAAACGACATCTGTCTGCATCTCATGTGAAACCCCAAGCCAGAACCAGTCAGAAAGCTGATCCCAAATTCCTGACACACAGAAACTATAAGAGAGGGACACCTGGCTGGCTTAGTTGTAGAGCATGTGACTCTTGATCTTAGGGTTTTGAGTTTGAGCCCCACATTGGGTGTAGAAATTACTTAAAAATAAAATCTTAAAAAAAAAACTGTAAGAGACAATGTTTACTGTTGTTTTATGGCACTAAATATTTGGTGATTTTTTAAAACCACAAATAGCAATAAATAGAATAGCAATAGATAATTAACATATCAGTGACAAAAACAGACATAAACCCTGCCAGACGGAGCTTAAATTATAGTGAGAATAAACAGACAATGAACAGATATGTACTGTAAGTTAAAAAATATAGTAGGAGGGGGATTCCCGGGTGGCTCAGCAGTTTAGCGCCTGCCTTTGGCCCAGGGCATTGATCCTGGAGACTTGGGATCGAGTCCCATGTCGGGCTCTCCCTCTGCCTGTGTCTCTACCTCTGTGTGTGTGTGTGTGTGTGTCTCTCATGAATAAATAAATAAAATCTTTAAAAATATATATAGTAGGAAAACTGAATATATCACATGCAAAAAAATAAAGTTGGATCCTCACCTTATCCCGCACTGAAAAATTAATTCAAAATAAATTGGTGACTTAAGCTCAGGAGCTGAAACTATAAAACTCTTATAAAAAAATAGGGAAAAATCTTTATAACATCGAATTTGGCAATGATTTTTAAATGACACCAAAAACATAAGCAACAAAAGAAAATATACATAAATTGGACTTAATAAAAATTTAAAATATTGGTACATCAAAAGACACTATCAAAAGAGTTAACAAAAATAACCCATGGAAAGGGAGAAATATTTTCAAGTCATATTTCTGATAAAGGATTATCAGATTATTAAAAGAACTGCTACAAATCAACAACAAAAATAAGCCAATTACAAAATGGGCAAAGGACTTAAATAGACGTTTCTCTAAAGAAAGTATATAAAGTCAAGGGAGGCACGATGGCAGAGAAGTAGACCTTATTTCATCTGGTCCCCTGAATTTAGATGGAAAACTATCAAATCATTCTGAATACCTATGAATTCAACCTGAGATGCAAGAAAAGAATTGCTGCAATTCTTCAAATAGAAAAGCAACCACGTTTTGCAAGGTAGGAGATGAGGAGAAGTGAATCTGAGGGGATACATCAGAAGATAAAGTCTGGGGGAGCCTCCATAAGCCGCCTACCAGAAAGTGATACAGCAACGGACCACAAAATCAGAAACTTTAGAAATCTGCTCGAGAGAGAGACATCCCAGGCTGAAAGGTGCTCAGGTGGTAAAACAGAGCAGAATTCTAGGTGGGACAGTGTGGTCTCAGGATCCCGAGGCTCACAGAAAGAACAGGGGTCCCAGGGGCGACAGAGTTCCTAAGCGTTGGAGCAGGAAACCCAGTGAGGGTCAGTGAGCAGGGGTGGGGATCTCAGCTCAGGTCACCATAAACTCCAAACCAGCACGATGGGGAGACAGCTCTATTGGGGGGGAGGGGGGCTTACAAAGGACAGAGAAGTGACAGCCCTCTGCCTTCCCCGAAGAGTGTGCATGACCTAGTGACTGCTGTCTGTGCAGGGGCCCTGCAAAAGACGGAAATGCAGACACCCCACCCCACCCCCACCCCCGCCTTCCCCTGGGACGATCTGTGCCATAGCGCACCAAAGGAGTCTACAGAACTTGCCACAAACGAAAGTGAGGACTGCTTTCTCCTGAGGGCTTACGGAAGAGGGAACCACGATCTTTCAGCTCTGGGGCTGGTGACCTGGCATGGCTATTTTTATTTTCATCCTCTAAGGAGGCGGAGAAGCCTTCAGGGAACAAAAGCCACACGGAGCAACCAGTAGTAGCTCACACTGAGCCCTGCGCCCTGGCAAGGGGCGGATTAGGTCCGCCTAGGCAAAGCCCCTGAGATTCTGCACAGCACACCCCTCCCCCAGAAGACCAGCTGAAATAACAGGTGAACACAAAGATTATGAAGCACGCAGGACTGCAAAACTTCAGGACTAGGGGAAACTAATATACAGAATTTGAGGGGTTTTTTTTTTCCTCTCACGATTCACTTATTTTTCAGTTTAAAATTGTCCTTCTATTTTTTCTTTTTTTCCTTTTCAACTAGTTTCTTATTTTCTTAAGTCTTTGTTTTTAAGTTTTTTTTTAACTTTCATTTTTTATATTTGCATTTTATAGATATATTCTTCATTGTTGGCTTCCTTTCACTGTATTCAATTTTATTTGGGGATGTATATAAGTTTTGTTTCCTTTATAATTTTGGGATTTAGTGTCTCCTAACAAACAGACCAAAATACACCCAGGACCAAGCAAATCACCCTGTTTTGTCCACCTGTGAGATTATATTCTCTCTCCACCCCCCACCCCACCCCTGCTTGCTTGCTTGTTTACTTTCCTTCTTTTTAAAATATTTTATTTATTTATTCATGAGAGACACAGAAAGAGAGAGAGGCAGGGATATAGGCAGAGGGAGAAGCAGACTCTCCTCAAGCAGCCGGATATGGGACTTGATACCTGAACCCCAGGATCATGCCCTGAATAGAACAAACAAAAGCAGAGCTTAACTGCTGAGCCATCCAGGCGCCTCTCTTTTTTTCTTTTCTTTTTTGGTTTCTGACCTCTTTGGATTTGTCTAGTGTGTATTTTGCTTGGATCAGAGTTGGTATTTTTGATTTTGTTCACTTGTTCACCCATTATTCTCTGGGAAAAATGACTAGATGGAGGAACTCACAGCAAAAGAACCAGAGGTAATACTCTCTGCCACAGATCTAACTGATCATATATAAGTAAAATATCAGAGATGGAATTCAGGATAACAATTATAAAGTTACTAGCTGGTCTTGAAAAAAAAATAAAAGAGACTAGAGAATCTCTTAGTCCAGAAATAAAATCTAATCAGGGTAAAATAAATGTTTTTAACTGAGATGCAGTCTAAAATGGATGCTCCAACAGTTAGGGTAAATGAGGCAGAAGAGAGAGTAAGTTACCTGGAAGGCAAGTTGATGAAAAGGAAGGAGGCTGAGGAAAAAAAGAGAAAAACAACTAAGGCGAGGCTTCAAGAAATCAGCAATACCATAAAATGAAACAATATAAGAATTATTGGGGTCTCCAAGGAAGAAGAAAATTAGGGACAGAAGGTTTATTTGAGCAAATCATGGCTGAGAACTTCTCTAATCTATGGAAAGAAACAGGCATTCAAGTCCAAGAGGTAGAGAGAACCCCTCTAAAAATCAATAAAAATAGATAAACACCCAACATATAAGGGTGAAACTTGCAAATTTCAGAGATAAAGAGAAAATAGTGAAAGCAGCTTGAGACAAGAAGTTCTTAACCTACAATGGTAGAAACATTAGGTTGACAACAGACCTATCCACAAAGACCTGGCAGGCCAGAAAGGGCTGGCATGATATATTCAGGGTACTAAATGAGAAAAACGTGCAGCCAAGAATACTTTATCCAGCAAAGCTGTCATTCAGAATGAAAGAAGAGATAGAGAGTTTCCAGGACAGACAGAAACTAAAAGAATTTGTGACCACTAAACCAGCCCTGCAAGAAATATTAAGAGGGATCCTGTAAGCAAACAGAGAGCCCAAAAATAACATAGACCAGAAAGAAACAGAAACAATCCATACAGAAACAGGGACTTTACTAATACAAAGGCACTAAATTCATATATTTCAATAGTTTTCTGAATGTAAATAGGCTAAATGCGCCAATCAAAACACACAGGGTTTTGATTAGATGGAAAAGCAAGATCTGGGACACCTGAGTGACTCAGCAGTTGAGTGTTTGCCTTTGGCTCAGAGCGTGATCCCCGATCTGGGGATCCAGTCTACCTTGGGCTTCCTGCGGGAAGCCTGCTTCTCCCTCTGCCTATGTCTCTGCCTCTCTGTGTGTCTCTCATGAATAAATAAATAAAATTAAAAAGGAAAGAAAAGAAAAGCAAGACCCACCAATATGCTGTCTACAAGAGACTCATTTTAGACCTAAAGAAACTTCCAGATTGAAAGTGATGGAAAAATAATTTATATGCTAATGAACGTCAAAAGAAAGCTAGGGTACCAATCCTCATACCAGACAAATAAGATTTTAAATCAAAGCCTGTAGTAAGGGATGAAGAGGTACACTATATCATACTTAAAGGGTCTATCCAACAAGAAGATCTAACAATTATAAATATGCTTCTAACTTGGGAGCAGCCAATTATATAAACCAATTAATAATCAAATTAAATAAACATATTGATAATAATGCAATAATATTAGGGGACATTAACACCCTACTCAGAGCAATGGACAATCTAGGCAGAAGATCAACAAGGAAATAAGGGCTTCAAATGACACACTGGGCCAGATGGATTTCACAGATACATGCAGAGCATTCCATCCTAAAGCAACAGAATACACATTCTTCTCGAATGTGCATGGAACACTCTCCTGAATAGATCACATACTGGGTCATAACTCAGATCTCAACCAATACCAAAAGACTGCGGGATTATTCCCTGCAAACTTTCAGACCACAATATTTTGAAACTTGAACTCAATCACAAGAGGAAATTTGGAAGGAACTCAAACACTTGGAGGTTAAAGAGCATCATACTAAAGAATGAATGGGTCAACCAGGAAATTAAAGAGGAATTTTTAAAAATTCATGGAAACAAATAAAATGAAGGCACAACTGTTCAAAACCTTTGGAGCAAAGATGGTCCCTTTTTTTTTTTTTTAAGATTTATTTATTTATGCATGAGAAACACACACAGAGAGAGGCAGAGGGAGAAGCAGGCTCCATGCAAGGAGCCGAATGTGGGACTCGATCCTCGGTTTCCAGGATCACACCCTGGGCTGCAGGCGGCGCTAAACCACTGAGCCACCGGGGCTGCCCGCAAAGATGGTCCTAAGAGAGAAGTACATAGCAATATAAGTCTCAAAAAATGTAAAAAGTCTCAAATACATAAGCTAACCTTAACACATAAAGGAGCTGGAGAGAGAACAGCAAATAAAGGCAGAACTCAATGAAATATAACCAGGACAGTAGAACAGATGAATGGAACTAGAAGCTGGGTCTTTGAAAGAATTAATAAAATCAATAAACTCCTAGTCAGACTTATCAAAAAGAATAGGACCCAAATTAATAAAATCGTGAATGAAAGCAGAGAGATCATGACCAATGCCAAAGAAATACAATTTTAAGAACATATCATGAACAACTATATGCCAACAAATTGGGCAATCTGAAAGAAATGTATGTGTTCCTGGAAATTTATAAACTACCAAAACTGAAACAGGAAGAAATAGAAAACCTAAACAGATCCATAACCAGCAAGGAAATTGAAACAGTAATTAAAAACCTCCTGACAAACGAGAGTCCAGGGGAATTCTACCAAACATACATACATACATATATTTATTTATTTATTTATTTATTTATTTATTTATTTATTTATTTATTATAAAGAAATGAGGTTTGCAGGGTTTTTTTTTAAAGATTTTTTATTTATTTATTCATGATAGACTCACATACATATACACACACACACACACACACAGATTGGCAGAGACACAGGCAGAGGGAGAAGCAGGCTCCATGCAGGGAGCCTGATGCGGGACTTGATCCTGGAACTCCAGGACCATGCCCTGGGTCAAACACAGGTGCTGAACTGCTGAGCCACCCAGGGATCCCTTCTACCAAACATTTAAAGAAAGCCTAATACCCATTCTTCTAAAGCTGTTTCAAAAAACAGAAATGTGAAGAAGATTTCCAAACTAGTTCTATGAGGCCAACATTACCTTGATCCCAAAACCAGACAAAGACTCAACCAAAAAAGGAGAATTACCAAAAAAGGTCAATATCCCTGATGAACATGGATGCCAAAATACTCACCAAGATACTAGCCAATAGTATCCAACAGTACATTAAAAGGATTATTCACCACTACCAAATGGATTTATTCCTGGTCTGCAGAGGTGGTTCAACATTTGCAAATCAATCAATATGATACATCACATTAATAAAAGAAGGACAAGAGCCATATGATCCCCTCGATGTCTAAAAAAGCATTTGACCAAAATACAGCATTGTGTCTTGATTAAGACTGTCCACAGTGTAGGTAGGAATAGAGGGATATACCTCTACATCATAAAAGCCAGCTACGAAAAGCCCACAGTGAATGTCACTCTCAATGGGAAAAAAACTGGCTTTTCCCCTAAGGTCAGGAACAGGGGATGGGATAACAGGGTAATGGGCATTAAGGAGGGCACAGGATGTGATGAGTACTGGGTGTCATACACAACTGATAAGTTGTTGAACACTACATCTGAGACTAATGATGTACTATATGTTGGTTAATAGAATTTGAATTAAAAAAAAGAAGGTATATGAAGCATGTGAAAGGATGCACAAAACTATCAGCCATTGGGAAAATGCAAATCAAAACCCATAATGTCATTTAATACCCACTATGATTACCGTTATGAAAAAAGCAAAAAATCACAAATGTTGGCAAAGATGTGGAGAAAATTGGAACCTTGTGCATTGCTGGTAGGAACGTAAAAACTGGAATCAGCCGCTGTGGAAAACAGTTGGCATGTCCTCAAAAAGTTATACCTAAAATTACCATATGACTCTGCAATTCTACTCCAAGTCACTTAATGGAATTCAAAACAGGATCTCAAACAGATACACAGATGTTCACGGCACTACTTTTTATAATAGTCAGAAAGTAAAACAACTCAAGAGTCCAAATCAAATATGGCATATCCATACAATTGAATAGTATTCAGCCAAAAAGGGAATAAAGTTTTGATTCATGCTAGAACCCAGATGAACTTTGAAAATATAGTCATAGAGACAGAAGGTAGAATTGAGGTTACTAGAGCCCAAGAGAGAAGTAAATGAGGAGTCATTGTTAAACGGACACAAAATCTTTGGTTGGGGTGATGAAAAGGTTTTGGAACTAGATATTCATGATCCTTATGCCATATTGTGAAGGTACTTAATGCCACTGAATCATATACCTAAATGGTCTAAAAATGGTTAAATATCTAACCATTGTCTAAAAATAGTTAAAATGGTAAATTTCATGTTTACCAAACTTCATGTTATGTCTACTTTTCTACTATAAAAAAATAAAAGAAAAGAGGGCTTCCCAGGAATTTAGATCACCTAAGAAGAAAAGAATGGAGAATGAGGAGAAAGAATCTTGATTTGACTTAGTTGAAATAATAAATTGAAAAAATAAATAACAACAAAAATGTATAGAATATTAGATGGTATAAGTGTATGGAGGAAACTGAAACAGGGAAGGGGAAAGAGAATGTAGAGAAGAGTTATTTTTTAACTGGGAAAGTCAAGGAAGACCTCACAAAGAAAGTGGTAAAAGAGCAAGCCATCTGGCAAAGAGCATTCTAGGTAGAGAAAAGCAAGTACAAAAGCCTTAAAGGAGGAATGTGCCTGGTATATTCAAGAAACAGCAAGGAGGCTGGTGGTGTGGTTAGAATGGCACAAGCAACATAGAAAATTCTAGGATATGAAATCAGGGAGAAAGCAGAACCAGACAACATAGGCAGCTTTACTGGCCATCTTTTACTCTAAATGGGACAAATAAGCAGATTGATGTGATCTAACTCATGTTTTCTGTTTAAAAGCATCATTTGGCTCCCATGCAGTGAATTGACTCTCGAGAAGGGTAGAAACTTGGTGACCAGTCACCAGAAGCTATTGAGAAATGATGACTGTGGCCTGGAGTGGGAAGTGCAAGAGGGTGAGAAAAAGCGAGCAAATGTGGGTATAATCTTAGCCAATGTAATTCCCCTTCAGGTTAGCTAAGGGAAGTGAGCAAATGTGGATTTGTTTTCAGCCTATGTAATTCCCCTTCAGACTGGCTATGGAATAAAGATCAAAGATAACTTTGAGGTTTAGGGGCTAGTCAACCAGAGGATAGAGTTGCCATCTGCTATGACAGGGGAAGACTGAGGGAGGAGGAGGAAGGGATGGTAAGGAACTAGTTGGAGTTGGGTTTTTAATTAAGAATTAAAGAATCCTGACTAATACTAGGGTGGTCAAAGAAGTTTTCATAAAGTAAGGCAGATTGTAGTGAACAAGGAGTCTATGAATTTCTAAAGGAAATACTTTGGGATAGTCCTTCTCAAACTTTAATGTGTATGCAAATAACCCCAGGGATTTTCATAAAATGCAGAAAATGTAGACAGTAGATCTAAACAGGGAACCTAAGAGGCTGCATTTATAATTGCTCAGGTAATGCCAATGCTGCTAGTCTCAGATCAGGAGCAGGAAAAGAGAAGAAAAATAATCCTTTGCTGGGAGATGGGTGATGAATTAATGAGCAAAGATACAGGCAAACATGTAGCTAGATCTAAACAAATATCTGTTTAATGCTAATTTAGAGGATTAAGAAAAGGATAAAACTAAGAAGCTGGAAATAATGACATTTAGGTTGGGATGACCAGAATTAAAGGGTTCAAAGTTTGTTATATTGTTTTGGAGGGAAGATACTAACCTTGGATATTGTTAAGTATGCTTCAAGGGTGATCACTAAGAGAACAGAAATAGACAATGCTATTTCCAAGCTAGTAGAGAGGATAAAATGGAATATGATCATATACAAGTTAACAATTTTTTTAAAACCTTAATGTAAAAAACGAAAGGCGTCAAAGAAGCAAAATAGCATATGAAAAAGAAAAAGAAAAAATAGAAATTGGAAACAAGTAGATATGTTACTAATTTAGTAAATGTAAATGGGTTGCACTAGCCTATTATAGATTGGATTAAAAAATAGAAATAAAATCAGAGATAAACTACAAGAGACAACATATCTAAAACATAAGAACATGAAAAGATGATAGAAAAAAGTGATAGAAAAAAGGCAAATTATCCATTTTAGTAACCTGGTTGCAATATACTATAGTATTGCAAAATGTTATTGCAAGAAACTGGGCAAAACACAGAAGAGATTTCTCTGCATGATTTCTTATAATTGCATATGCAATTATCTCAATAAAATTTCAACTAGAAAAAAAATCAGGCAAATATCAACTAAAAGATAACTGTGGTAAGTCTTAAACTTTATTTGGCATCACAATCACCTGGAGAGTTTGTTAATTCAGTAAGTCTGAAGTTTCTGATTCAATAGGTCAAAGGTGGGACCCAAGATTTTGCATTTCTAACAAGTTACCAGGTAGTTTTGGTGCCGCTGATTGGAGACCACACTTTTAAGAACCCTGGTATGAGGCTCCCTGCATGGAGCCTGCTTCTCCCTCTGCCTATGTCTCTGCCTCTCTCTGTGTCTCTCATGAATAAATAAATAAAATCTTAAAAAGAAAAACAAACCCGTTATGATAGTACTATCATTCATTTTGGTAATCTTACCTAAAATATCTCTCCAATTATTTCTGAGGGAGTTAAGAAGAACTGGAATATTTTATTTATTTATTTATTTATTTATTTTAAGAACTGGAATATTTTAAAACAAATTCATTTCACCTGTAAATACTTTTAAAAAGATTTTACTTATATATTTGAGAGAGAGAAATAGCGAGAGAGAACAAGAGCAGGGATGGGGGAGGAGAAGCAGGATCCCCACTGAACAGGGAATCCAATGTAGGGCTCAATTGCAGGACCTGAGATCATGACCTGAGCTGAAGGCAGACAGTTAACTGACTGAGCCACTCAGGCCCCCCCCCCCCCCCGCAACCTGTAAACATTTTAAAAAATATACTTAGAGGTGTCTGGGTGGCTCAGTCAATTAAGCGTCAGACTCTTGGTTTCCACTCAGGTGGAAGGGTAGTGAGATCAAACCCCACATCAGGCTCAGAGCTCAGCAGAGTCTACTAAAAATTCTTTCTTTCCTTCTCTCCATGTCCCTCCTCCTGCTTAAACATACATATACACACACACACTCTCTCTCTCAAATAAGTAAGTAAGTAAGTAAATAAATAAATAAATAAATAAATAAATAAATAAATAAATAAAATCTTAAAAATATGTTTAAATGGGGGCACATGGGTGACTCCATCAGTTGGGTATCTGGCTCTTGAGTTCAGCTCGGGTCATAATCACAAGGTCCAGGAACTGAGCCCTAGGATGGGCTCCATGCTCACCTGGGAGTCTGCTGGAGATCCTCTCCTCCATCCACCTCTGCCCTTCCCCCTGCCCCATGGACCGGTGTACACTCTCTCTCAAATAAATCTGTAAAAAAAAAAAATATATATATATATATATATATATATATTTAAACAATGTAAGAATCTTAATTTATCACATAAAAATAGAAGCCTATATTCAATAACTTGAGAATACTCACTCATCTCAAGCACTCATAGAACATTAATAAAAATTGACATAGAATATTTCTAAAACCTGACCACTTTTCAGTCCATAAATCATGTTTCAACAAATTTCAGACAATTGGTATTATATGGAATATTTTCTCTGAACAAAATGCAGTTAAATTAGAAGTCAACAACAAAATTTTTATTTCTCTTTCTATATTAAAGATGAAAAAATATTGGGATGCCTGTGTGGCTCAGTGGTTGAGGGTCTACCTTCTGCTCAGGGCATGATCCCAGGGTCCCAGGTTTGAGTCCCACATGGGGCTCCCCACTTGTAGTCTGCTTCTCCCTCTGTCTATGTCTCTGTCTCTCTGTGTCTCTCATGAATAAATAAGTAAAGTCTTAAAAAAAAAAGATGAAAAGATAGAGAAACCAATTTTAATCTCCAGAGATCTCAGTATTTGAATATAAACTTCTAAGTGACTTCTGTTTTCCAGCCATAACTCTACAGCATGGAAGCATATAACAGCTAGCCATCTGTGCCATGCAGGTGTACTGAATTACTGAGTAAAATATACTCATTATTTGGGTTGCAGTGAAATGAAGCACAAAAGCTATTGGCCTAGAAAAACTTTAACCCATGTGTATCAGGAGACAGTTTTGAGAAAGCTCAGAGTAGCATTGTTAGTAATAGAAAAAACTGAAAACAAACCAAATATCCATTGATTGGTGAAAGTATATGGTATATTAACACAATAAGATATTATATAACAGCAGAAATGAATGAACTACAGCTCCATACAACAATGTGGATGAACTTTAGAAACATAATATTGAGTTGCAAAAGCAACTTACAGAAAGCATGATAAGGTATGATGTTATTTTTTGGAAGTTCTAAAAAGAAATAAATAAGAAATTGTTTAAGAAAATATATATACCAAACAAAACTATTGAAATAGATATGGAAATGATAAATTTAGATTAGTGTTCTTTTTCTCCAGGGAGAGAGGCAGGCAAACAGGATAGGAAGGGAGTGGCATAAATACATGCAAAGATATTGGTAATGTTTATTAATCAAGTGAAGTTCCAGGTTGAAGTTTGTTTTAATTGTTGAATTTCATTACACCCAATGTTTTTTTGAACAAATATTACATGATACAATTGTTTTAAAAGAAAAACTCTGATTTTATAAACAAGAAGTAATATATTGAAATTCCAATTTTAGGAAACAAAAGCATTCAGTGAATTTTCATTCTACTTCAAAGAAAATATCCAAGTCTAAGATCCTTGAGCCTTCGGATCTTCCTATTTTCCTTTCCCAGGAGAATGTCCTTAACACCTAGGAAATATAGTTAGTTCCCCTCCTGGACAATGCAAGTAAGTTGGCATAGTTTTTGTTGGCCAAGGCTCCTTCTCTTCCATCTCTAAAGAATTGTTTCAAATCTGCATGGCTGTCATTATTTTTGAAGTGTTCTGATGCTTTGGGTGGGAAAAGACTGTTTTATTTTATTTATCTATTCATGAGAGATGTAGAGACACAGGCAGAGAAAGAAGCAGGCTCCATGCAGAGAGCCCAACATGGGACTCAATCCCAGGATTTCCAGGGAGTCGCCCTGGGCACTAAACCGCTGAGCCACCCAGGGATCCCCTGGGAAAAGACCGTTTTAAAGTTTATTGGGTGAGGTGCCTGGCTGGCTCAGTCAGTAGAACATGGTGTTGGGGTTGTGAGTTTGAGCCCCCCATTGGGTGATCACTTAAAAATAAAATATTAAAAAATAATAATTCAAAAATACAATTAAAAAATAATAATAGAGGTTATTAGGTAAGTCTCCTTGCATTCCTCCAGCCATGAATCTTTTTTTTTTACCTGATTACAGAAACAATACACATTAATTGATTACAAAAAAAAAAAATAGAGATTAAAAGCATTTATAATCTCATGACCAAATGATAATCACCATTCCTTTTTTGGCCTATTTCCTTTCTTTTCTTTCTTTTTTTTTTTTTTTTTACTTTTTTTTCCTATTTCCTTTCTGTCTCATTTCTGAGTATTGAAAACCTACTGTTTTTTTGTTTATTTTAAAAAATGAGATCAGACTTATGGACACTTTTGAAGACATGAAGTTGAATTAAGGGAGTGAGTATAGATTAAAAAAAGAGAGAGGAGAGGATCAAAGACTGATTCTTAGCCTGGGGAAAATGAAAGTTTGGGCTGAAGAGGAACCAATGAGAGACTGAGAAAGAGCAGCCAGTGAAGCAGAAGGAAAACCAAGAGAAAATAAAAAGGTGTTTCAAGAATGCTGAGTCACTTGTTATTGATAGGTCAAGAGAAATGGTCATAGGATTTAGCAATATAGAACTCACTGGTGATCATTAGCTGTTTCCAAGAACAGTGTGGGCAAAAGCCTGACTGAAGTGGGTCCAGGAAAAACTAAGAGGAAAGGAAGTAGAATTAGAGAAACAGACAAGTCTTTGAAAGGGTTTTGCCATAAAGGAAAGGTGAAAAATGTGGGAGTGGTTGAAGGCAGGGTTTTTTGTTTGTTATTAAAGCAAGACAAATACCAACATGTTTGAATGTGTAGACATTCTTTTCTGGTTGTGCTTATTTCTTGGTGAATTAAGAAGAGATGTCATCATCTGAGAGTGGAGGTGGAAAAAATATTGGCAGTTTTAAGGAGCCAAGAAAAGGTATGAAATAGTCGTCTACGAGAGTGAGAAAATGAATTCGCTAAAGAAATATAGTATGATTGCCAGGCATCATCAATGATCCACCTGATGTTCACAGTCATGAATTTAAAATGAGAGCATTTGGTGCGGTTATGTGTTTTACCCTAAGCACGTTGAATTACCTGGGTGTAGATACAGAGTAGGCAGTGACATAAATGAGATCAAAACTCAGATTTTGGTCAAATGAACAATAATTTTCAACAGTTTTATAGCTGCATTCTTCCTCAAATTATTTTCTTCCATTGAAAATAGGATGAAACATATTTCTGGCCTAGGAGTGTGACAATGGTACACCATCTTTGGCACTTCATCTTGTTCATGTCCACGCAGTGACCTCCCTCAGGGCTACGTGTTTCAGCCCCCTCAGAGATTGATGTATGCCCTGATTGGAATGAAGGAAGGTTTGTTCTGATCTTCCCTAAAGTTCCTTAGATAACTAGTAGAGATAACATAGTCTCTTTCCCTCCTTCGCCTCTGGCTCTCAGATGGTGCACGAGGTCTGCTACATGTCAAACCCTTGACCTCACCTCAGTGACCTCTGCACATCCCTTCCTTTGTAAAATTTGTGGATTAAGTTCCAGACTTTGAGGAGAGTAGCTGCACAGCATCTGTATCATTGTCTGCTTGGTCTCCATGCCCTCCACTCCTGTCAGTAAGTTATCCGGAATAAAACCCACGTGTAAATGATATGAAGTAGCTTCCTTAGCTTTCTGGTCACAGAGTGCCTTTCAGTTTGGAGGATACTTAACGTTCTTCTTCCACCTTCTAACATCTACCAATATAAAATTTTATCCATATGTGCTCAATATTTGCCTCCTCAATCTAGTCTTTCAGTTTTAGGGTTATCAGTTTTGCTGTCTAGCCAATTCATCCTCACCCCTCAGTTTGATTCCTCAGTCAACGCCCCCAAATTTTTTAAAATATTTTTTTATCCATTTATTTGTGAGGGGGGGGGGAGAGAGAGAGAGAGAATGAGAGAGAGAGAGAGAGCATGAGCAGGGGGAGGGGCAGAGAGAAAGGGAGAAGCAGGCTAAACAGGGAGCCCAATGCAGGGCTTGATCCCAGGACCCTGGATCATGACCTGAGCCAAGGCAGATGCTTAGCTGACAGAACCAACCACGGCCTGAGGAAGCTCATTGTTAATCATGATCTGATAAAACTGGAATTTCAGGAAGGTAAAACAGAGGGAGGGCACCTGGTGGTTCATGGTTGAGCATCTGCCTTTGGCTCAGGTTGTGATCCTGGGGTCCTGGGATCGAGTCCTGCATCAGGCTTCTTGCAGGAAGCCTGCTTCTCCCTCTGCCTGTCTCTGTCTCTCTCTCATGAATAAATAAATAAAATCCTAAAAATAAAATAACAGACTGAGGGGAAAAAATGCTGATGAGACCCATGTAATAGAAATTTAAGTGAGATAAAATTGGCCATATTTAATCACCTACACATTTAATATGTATAATGCAAAAAAATCTTTTTTATCAAGACAATCCACACTGGTAGTATGCCTCTTAGGTTTCCATTTGTTCAAATGGTCTTCAATGCACAGTAATATCTTGATTTTTTTTTTTATATCTTGATTTTTTTAAGTAATTTTAAGTAATGTGTGAAATGAGTGGTTTTTAAGTCATTTGACAAGTTGATTTTTAAAATCTGAATCATTAATATGATTAATGTGTAAAGAAAATCTGAAGTAACTGCTTCATTGCCCAGATACAGTAAGTAGTTTATCTGAGTTTTAATTAAAAGCTAGGTGCCCTTTGGGACCCTAAAACAGCAAATTCCAACTCTGATTCTAATCACTATGTTGTATCTATATTTGTTTTGGAAACATATAAAAACTAGTACATGACATAAACCAAGAAAGAGTCAACCCTTGGAATCCTTAGGGGTTGGAGGAGAATTGTGTTCCCGAGCATTTTGTTGCCGTTTACCTTGTGTCCAGAGCCACTGAGGAATAGGAGCCTGGGGGGCCAGACTTCCTTCAGTGTTTCTTTTTTTTTTTTCCTCCTCCTTAAGTAGGCTCCACACCCAGCATGGAGTGAACTCACAATCATGAAATTGAGACCTGAGATTAAGAGTCTATACTTATGGCACTTAACCAACTGAGGCACTAAGGCACCTGATTCTTGAACAGCATCATTCAGTCTTCAGATTAACTGTGAAGGGCCTGAGCCATGAAAAAGAGGCAAGTCTGATAGCTCCTTCCAGTGAATCCCAGAGGGCCACTTTGGAAGGGGTATGGTAGAGCAAGCAATTCTCCATGGGAGAAGATCCTCAGTAATAGTGAAGTGAAAGTTTGAAAGTTCTCCAGGGAGACCAGGCCCAGCTTTGCATAGACACTTTGGGTTATACAAAAGTTGAGGGA
The DNA here is from genome assembly GCF_018345385.1 of Vulpes lagopus. NCBI lineage: Eukaryota > Metazoa > Chordata > Mammalia > Carnivora > Canidae > Vulpes > Vulpes lagopus. The sequence goes on along the minus strand of NC_054826.1, from coordinate 145,211,813 downwards.
TCCTACTTCCTGGAAATTTTAATTGGGTCTAGTGAGCATCCTATATAGAGGATGCTATTTTTCTTAGAACTTCTCTTGTCCTCTCTCCTTCCTCCACTATCTCTAATGGATTTTCTAAAACTCTTGTATTGATCTATGGCCAAACTACATTTCATACATATACAATACTATTTGTATCAGTCAGGGTTCTCCAAAGAAACAGAACCAATAGGATACACACACACACACACACACACTTCCTTTATTTTAAGGAGTTGGCTTATGTGATTTGGAGGATTGGCTAGTCTGAAATGTGTAGGGCAGCCTGGCAGGCTGGAGATTCACACAGGAGTTGATGTTGCAGTCTTGAGTCCAAAATTTGTAAGGCAGCTGGCAGACTAAAAAGTCAAGCAGGATTTTATGCTGCATACTTGAGGTGGAACTTCTTCTCCAGGAAGCTTCAGTTTTTACTCTTAAGGCCGTCAACTGATTAGATGAGGCCTACTCACATTATCAATGGTAATCACTTTTACTTAAAGCCAACCAACTATAGATGTTAACCACATCTACAAATTACCTTCACAGTAGCACCTATATTTGTATTTGATTAAATAATTGGATACCATAGTCTAGCCATGTTGACACATAAGACAAACCATCATACCCCCACCATAAAAATAATTATAAAAATAGCTATACTTTATTATGTATAGCTAGGTATACATGCTAAGCACTTCACATGAACTATATATATATATATATATATTTTTTTTTTTTTTATGATAGTCACACAGAGAGAGAGAGAGAGAGAGAGAGAGGCAGAGACATAAACAGAGGGAGAAGCGTGCACCAGAAGCCTGTCTTGGGATTCGATCCTGGGTCTCCAGGATCGCGCCCTGGGCCAAAGGCAGGCGCTAAAACGCTGCGCCACCCAAGGATCCCTATGCATATATTTTTTAATTGGAGTATAATTAACACACAGTGTTATATTAGTTGCAGGTGTACAACATAATGATTTGACAATTCCGTCATTACTCACGGCTCACCACAATAAGTGTAGTCACCAACTGTCATCAGTCAATGTTATTGTAATATTGACTATATTCCCTATGCCGTACTTTTCATCTTTGGAATTTATTTATTTTATAACTGGAAGTTTGTACCTCTTAATCCCCTTTATTTATTCTACCCATCCCCCTTCTCATCTTGCCTCTGGCAGCCACCAGTTTGTTCTTTGTATGTAAGAATCTGGGGATTTTTTTGTTTTTTTGTTTGTTCATTTGTTTTGTGAAGTATATTACTTAATACTCATAACTCCATGAAGTAGTATTAATCTTTGTTTTACAGATTAAAAAAAAACCCTGAGGTTTAGAGCAGTTAGGCAATTTGCTAAAGTCACACAGTGAGTAAGCCATTGAGTCAGGACTCAAACATAAGCCTGTCTAACTCCTGACAAGTCTGTGATTTAGGAAATCTCTTTGGTCTCCAACAGATCTCCTATGCTTGCTCAGTCTCCAAGACTCTAGTGAAATCATGGGAACTACATCAAAGCTGAGAGCCATGGGTCTGAGTGGGGCCACCATACTCATTGTGAGCCTCAGTTCTAATCCTTAGTTTCCAGGACCACCTGCATTTGCCAGATAATTCCAACAGCATGGGTAAGCAATCTAAGGGAGGTAGATAAGGAAGCCTAACCACTCCCTTGCCTTCTAAGACAACACCTGCAGACAGCAGTTTCCACTCTTCATGTTGACTTGTCTCATTACCCAGACTCATAATCTGCTACAATATCAGGATTTTGCAAATGGACTCTCTTAACTCTGACATTTTAATAATTAAACCTTTTCATTTGTCCTTGGAATACTCTCTTCTCAATATTCTAATTGTTTTTTTATGATTATCAGAAGTCCATTGCCCCCCCATATTTTCTCCTTTATAATCTCATTCAAAATCCCTCTTCTTAGGAAAGAGGGATTATTCTAAGAATTATTCACTCCATTATGTTCCCCAGCAGTATTTTTTTATATTTATTTTTGAGCAAAATTCTTACCTAAGCAGCCAGATTTCTGCTTATGGAATATTAGCCACCAGTGAGGGAAACATTTAATAGCTATGAAGCCTTCCAGTTGCAGTCCTGAAGAGTCCTTTTTACCACTTGCCTGCTTTGTTTATATCTAGTGCTATTCAAGAGAAACTCCCTTTAGGTCCTAACACTTTCTCCATATTGATTTCAAGAGATAAACCTGAAAACCAAGAAGATGATGAAACATCAGAGTAAAAATTAGGTGTATGTGTATTTCCATCAATACTACTAATAAGAAAGAGCAGTGAGGGGCACCTGGGTGGGTCAGTTGGTTAAGTATCTACTGTCAGCTCAGGTCCTGATCTCAGGATTCTGGAATCGAGCCTACATTGGGCTTCCTGCTTGGTGGGAAGTCTGCTTCTCCATCTCTCTCTGCCTACCCCCTACTTGTGCTCTCTTTCTCTCTCTGAAATAAATAAAATCTTTAAAAAAAAATAAGAAACACTAAGTATTTCTCTAATCCTCATAGTAACTCCTGGAGGTAGATACTATTATTATTGTCATTTTCCAGATAAAGAATTTAAGGGTCAGAGAGGTAGTGAATGCTGAAGCAATGTTGAAATGGAGAAACTGCTCACTCTGAAGCCTAGGACTTAACAAGTATAGCTAAACATCCAACCCAGAGAACAGGATGCAAAAGAATAGAGTATGAAAGCAACATAAATTAGTTTTCATACCCCAAAAAAACTTTCAACATAAATCTGGAGAGATTTAACAACACTAATTCTTAGGTGCATTGAAATTCCAGTCTTACATCCTATTTTCTAATAGTTACCTACATTTTTTTTCAAATTTTTATTTAAATTCAATTTAGTTAACATATACTGTATCATTAGTTACTGCAGTAGAATTTAGTGATTCATCAGTTGTATATAACACCCAGTGCTCATCTCATCATGTGCCCTCCTTATGGCATAATCCTCCTTAATCCAGTTACCCCATCCCCCCACTCTTTCCCCTCCAGCAGCCCTCAGTTTGTTTCCTAGAGTTCAGTGTTTCTTATGGTTTGCCTCTATCTCTATTTTCATCTTATTTTATTTTTCATTCCCTTTCTTTTTTTTTTTAAGATTTATTTATTTATTCATTCAGAGAGAGAGAGAGAGAGAGAGAGAGAGAGAGAGGCAGAGACACAGGCAGAGGGAGAAGCAGGCTCCATGCAGGGACTCGATCGGGGTCTCCACGATCACACCCTGGGCTGCACGCCCGCTGAACCGCTGAGCCACCAGGGCTGCCCTTCATTCCCTTTCTTTATGTTCACCTGTTTTGTTTCCTAAATTCCACATATGAGTGAAATCATATTTTACTTAGCATAATATCCTCTAGTTCCATCCATGTCATTGCAAATGGAAATATTTCATTCTTTTTGATGGCTGAGTAATATTCCAGTATGTATATATATTCCCTACCTCTTCTTTTTTTTTAAGATTTTATTTATTTATTCATGAGAGAGAGAGAGACAGGCAGAGAGAGAGAGGCAGAGACACAGGCAGAGGGAGAAGCAGGCTCCATGCAGGGAGGCCAACGTGGGAATCGATCCCGGGTCTCCAGGATCACACCCAGAGCTGAAGGTGGCACTAAACCGCTGAGCCCCCGGGGCTGACCCTCCCTACATCTTTATCCATTCATCTTTTAATGGATATCTGGGCTCTTTCCACAGTTTGGCTAATCCACTGCTGCTATAAACATTGGCGTGCAGGTGCCCCTTCAAATCACTATGTTTTTATATTTTGGGTAAATATCTAGTAATGAGATTGCTGGGTCCAAGGACAGCTCTATTTTTAGCTTTTTGAGGAAGCTCCATACTATTTTCCCGAGTAGCTGCACCAACTTGCATTTCCACCAATAGTGTAAGAGGGTTCCCTTCTCTGCATCCTTACCAACATCTGTTGTTTCTTGACTTGTTAATTTTAGCCATCCTGACCAATGTGAGGTGTTATCTCATTGTGGCTTTGGTTTGGATTCCCCTAATGCCAAGTGACATTGAGCTTTTTTTCCATGTCTTCATATGTCTTCTTTGGAGAAATGTCTGTTCATGTTGTCTGCCCATATCTTGACTGGATTATTTGTTTTTTGGTTGTTGAGTTTGAGAAGTTCTTTATAGATTTTGGATACTAGCTCTTTATCTGATAAGATATTTGCAAACATCTTATCCTATTCCATAGGTTACCTTTTAGTTTTGTTGTTTCCTTTGCCGTGCAAAAGCTTTTTATCTTGATGAAATCCCAATAGTTCATTTTTGTTTTTGTTTTCCTTACCTCCAGAGACGTGTCTAGTAAGAAGTTGCTACAGCCAAGGTCAAAGAGGTTGCTGCCTGTGTTTTCCTCTAGGATTTTGACAGATTCCCTTCTCACATTTAAGTCTCTCATCCATTTTGAAATTATCTTTGTGTATGCCGTAAGAAAGTGGTCTAGTTTCATTCTTCCGCATGTGGTTGTCCAATTTTCCCAACACCATTTGTTGAAGAGACTGTCTTTTTCCCATTGGATATTCTTTCCTGCTTTGTCAAAGATTAGTCGACCATAGAGTTGAGGATTCATTTCTGGGTTCTCTATTCTGTTCCTTTGATCTATGTGTCAGTTTTTTTTTGCCAATAACATACTGTCTTGATGATGACAGCTTTGTAATATAGCTTGAAGTCCAGAATTGTGATGCCACCACCTTTACTTCTCTTTATCAACATTCCTTCGGTTGTTCGATTTGGGGTCTTTTGTGGTTCCATACAAATTGTAGGATTACTTGTTCCAGCTCTGTGAAAAATGCCAATGGTGTTTTGATAGGGATTGCACTGAATGTGTATATTGCTTTGGGTGGCATAGGCATTTTAACAATATTTGTTTTTCCAATCCATGGGCATGGAATGTTTTTCCATTTCTTTGTGTCTTCCTCAATTTTTTCTTTTAAAAAATATTTTATTTATTATTATTTCATGAGAGACACAAGAAGAGAGGCAGAGGGAGAAGCAGGCTCTCTGCAGGGAGCCTGATGGGGACTTGATCCCAGGACCCTGGGACCATGCACTGAGCCAAAGGCAGATGCTCAACCACTAAGCCACCCAGGCACCCCCTCAATTTCTTTCATAAGTGTTTTTATAGTTTTCAGAGTACAGATCCTTTACCTCTTTGGTTAGGTTTAGGGTTTTTTTGTTTGTTTGTTTGTTTGTTTGTTTGTTTGTTTTTAGATTTTATTTTCTTAACTAATCTCTACACCCAATGTGGGGCTCAAACTCACAACCCCCGGGATCCCTGGGTGGCACAGCGGTTTGGCGCCTGCCTTTGGCCCAGGGCGCGATCCTGGAGACCCGGGATCGAATCCCACGTCAGGCTCCCGGTGCATGGAGCCTGCTTCTCCCTCTGCCTGTGTCTCTGCCTCTCTCTCTCTCTCTGTGACTATCATAAATAAATAAAAATAAAAAAAAATTAAAAACAACAACAACAACAAAAAAACTCACAACCCCAAGACCAAGAGTCACACTCTCAACTGACTGAGTCAGCCAGATATTCCTGGTACCTACTTTAAAATAAGATATATTTGGGACGCCTGGGTGGCTCAGCGGTTGCGCATCTGCCTTTGGCTCAGGGTGTGATCCCGGAGTCCTGGGATCCAGTCCCACATCGGGCTTCCTGCATAGAGCCTGCTCTCTCTCTACCTATGTCTCTGCCTCTCTCTCTGTGTCTCTCATGAATAAATATTTTAGTATATGTGCTGCCGAAACGAGCACGTCTCATGAATAAATAAAATCTTAAAAATAAAATAAGATAATCTAAAAAATAAAATAAGATATATTTCTGCAAAAATTGGGGGGTGGGAGTTTTATTTTTATTTTTTTATTTTATTTTTAAAAAAATATTTTTATTTACTTATTCATGATAGACATAGAGACAGACTGACGCAGAGACACAGGCAGAGGGAGAAGCAGGCTCCATGCAGGGAGCTCGACGTGGGACTCGATTCCGGGTCTCTAGGATCAGGCCCTGGGCCAAAGGCAGGGGCTAAAATGCTGAGCTGGAGTGGGAGTTTTAAAAAACAGAACCAGTAGATTCTTTAAGGTAATGCCAAAAAAGCCAATTCTTATTATATGTTTTAAATTTCCAAGTGAAAAAAAAAATAAATTTCCAAGTGATAAAGTTAGGTGGTGGTTATCCTTCTTTTTAACTTCAACTGTCAGGCTTCAAGATTTGTGTCAGGCAGTGCTCTACCTTCCTAAAATAATTATCTTTGAGGATTATTTCAGATTCACCTGGGAACTCCCTTGACTCTCAGAGAGCTCAGTCCCCCTGTTTCTGATAGCTATAAAATCCAGTGTTCTAATCAGGATTTCTGCTAATTCCCAGTGTTTATGATTTCATGGTCATATCTGTCTTTGGCTCTTATTTTGGGGCTTGCTGTTTTTGTTCCTTTTTCATTGATACCTTCCCAGAACTAGCCCTTCATAAGTTGTCACAAGAAATTCGCTTCCAACAACTTCTTGTGAATTTTAGTAGACTTTACTGAAGATATGTGGAGTCATTTAGAGGGGTGAACCCATAGAAAGCCACTGCAATGGCTTCACTCTTTTCTGTTGCCCTCTCCCTCTCTCTTGTCCACCCTATTCCGTCTCAGAAGAAAAGCAAATTCGTCACCTGGCTTTCTGCATAGCAATTTAGCAAGCTTGCTGCTTGAACATGTCCTTAAGGTCTCACCCTTCACCAGCATCTTTACCAAGTATTTTCTCCAGTAAATACTGGGCTCTACCTGAGAGGAATTCTAGGAGAGAGAGAGAGAGAGAGAGAGAGAGAGAGAGAGAGAGAGAGAGAGAATATAGTCTTTTGTAGAAAAAAACTTACTTTGGGGGATCCCTGGGTGGCTGAGTGGTTTAGCTCCTGCCTTTGGCTCAGGGAGTGATCCTGGAGTCCCTGGATTGAGTTCCACGTAGGGCTTCCTACATGGAGCCTGCTTCTCCCTTGGCCTGTGTCTCTGCCTCTCTCTCTTTCTGTGTCTCTCATGAATAAATAAATAAAATCTTAAAAAAAAAAAAAAGAAAAAAACTTACTTTGTTATGGGGAAAAGAATTTATTTTATGATTATTTACCAAATGTGTTGAGTAGCCTTGGTAGCTCTGTAGGTTAAGTGTTAAGTGGCTACCTTTGGCTTGAGTCATGATCCCACAGTTCTGGGATAGAGTCCCTCATTGGGGCTCCCTGCTCTTCCCTCTTCCTCTACCCCTCCTACTGCTCGTATGTGCTCTCTCTCTCTCTAATAAATACATAAAATCTTTAAAACAATAAAAACAACAAATGTATCAAGTAATGGGAATAGTAAAATGTAAAAAGTCTGTCATCTAGAAAGTCATGTGAATTTTACAGTCTTAGTGGACAGAAAGTTATTCTAAATTGTTTGGCTTTAAAGCGAAGAGCTATTTTAGAAGTTTTTTTACCTGAGCCTTTACCTATGATTTAATGCTTTAATGATCACTACTGTAATTAAAGAACCAATGAAGTACACACAGTAAAATAAAGGCAAACATTTCAGTTTAGTAGAGAAGTTAAAACTATACCTACTTGTGCCCAACTAATGCTGATCAGAACCTATTATTCCAATGTAAACATTGAAACTACACTTAAAGTTGGGCAAAGTTCAAGCATTCTCAATTGCATTTACTCAAAAACTAAAGATAAGACTGTAACCATCAAGCCAAGACAGGAAGCCAAATGTTGTGGATCACTACAGATAATGAACTAGCAATGGCTTTAGGATTTCCACATAGCAGGGGCATGGGACAGACAGCTTTCTCAGTGGGGAAGTTAGGCTGAGGGGTAAGATCTTGAAGCTGCATTTACATGACACTTTAGAGAAATTGAGAAAATACTAATTGTCTATATCAAATACTGTGGTGCTAATGAAGATTTTGTGCATCCTAAACCTCATTCCTCCTCTTTGTTGCTACTCTGGCTCTGGGGCCCAAAATGGTCTAGAGTGTTTCTGGGTTGTTGGTTTCAAACTTGAAGCCATCTCAAAATTGATTCACTCCCTTAAGGTCTTTAAAATATACAATTCACTACTACTGAGCCTTAGATATTCTTTTTTTTTTTTTTTTTTGAGCCTTAGATATTCTTGAAAAGGCGTTCCATCCTGAGTTGGTCTTTGCCTCAACCAAAGACTGGCAGCACATATTAATGCTTTAAAGAAAGGGACAAAAATTAGGAGACAATGGCTAGGAAGTACAATCAATTCCATACTAAAGAGAGAGTGTCCGGGCAGCCCCAGTGGCTCAGCGGTTTAAGCGCCACCTTCAGTCCAGGGCGTGATCCTGGAGACCCAGGATCAAGTCCCACATCAGGCTCCCTGCATGGAGCCTGCTCCTCCCTCTGCCTGTGTCTCTGCCTCTCTCTCTCTGTGTCTCTCATGAATAAATAAAATCTTAAAAAAAAGAGAGTGTCCATCTGTGTTATAGATTAAAATACAATGAATAGTTGTGGCACATGTAGAGATTGTGTCATATTTTAGGGCCAAATGCACAAATGTACATTAATATGACCTGCATAATGTCCATAGAGTCTTGTTCTTACTTCCTGGTTTTAAGAAAACAGCACTTTGAATTGTAAAGTCACTTACTGACACCTACTGAGTCTATCATTAATCAGTTTCTGTTCCTAAGACATTCACCATGCTCCCCCTAACACACACACACACACACACACACACACACTCAAACTGACCCGCTCCTGCCCTTTGGCTATTGGAAATAGAGGAATCCTGACAAGCTTCTCCCAGCCTACATCCTCCTCTATTTCACAGTTTTGGGGACAGCAGCTAGTATCTGCCCTCTCCTTCAGGTACACTTAGGTGTAGAGGAGTTGGTCATTAGTTCATTTTTGCTATTTGTCTTTTGCTTCTTGAAATACAGTTTTATGTTCCGGCAGCTTTCTGATTGCACTCCTCCTTCTGGTGCACAGAGGCACTGCAAGCAATATCAGACCAGCCAGAATCAGCTGTAAACTTATATATGTCAACAAATACTTCACATAAAATTGAAAGGTGAACAACAAACCAGGAGGGAAAGATTTAATGTTCTTGTTACATTAAAAAAAAAAAACCCACTTATGAATCAAAAGGGGAAGACACTAACAATCCAATAGTAAAATTGACAAAGATTGCAAACAGGTAGTTCATCAGGGTTGTTGAGGTGGTATTTGCAAAGGTCAAAATTTTAACCCATATCTATTCAACTGCACAGAAGGAGGAATATTTGAAAAAAATTTGGTTAAGAATCAGAACATTTGGGCAGCCTCGGTGGCCCAGCGGTTTAGCACCGCCCTCAGCCCAGGGTGTGATCCTGGAGACTGGGGATGAGTCCCACATCGGGCTCCCTGCATGGAGCCTGCTTCTCTCCCTCTCCCTCTGCCTGTGTCTCTCTGTGTCTCTGCCTCTCTCTCTCTCTCTCTCTCTCTCTCTGTCATGAATAAATTAATTTTAAAATCTTAAAAAAAAGAATTAAAAAAAGAATCAGAACATTTAAGATGTGTGATCAGAATACATGTATTGAATTTTTTATTGGTACTTTAAATTTTATTCAATATAATTGTTTAATAGTGGAGAAGAAAAAAGAGCAAGAATTCAGTCCTTCTTGAAGTCAGGATTTGAAGAGGTGTTTATCGAAGATAGAGAAGAGCCACCAGAGGTAAAGTCTGGAGAGAAATTGGATTATTTTTTTTGAGCATAACTAAGCATAACTTGTATTTAACATGAACCCAAGAAAAGTGCAGCTATTGTATAGGACAGTTCCATACACATCAATATTTTTGTTGTTGTAATTATTTTATAATTTCTCCAAAATTGGTTTAATTAGCATGGCAGATTATATTCTTAAAAGATATCAAAAGATGTTGCCCATTCTGCATGTGTTTCTAGAACCATGCCACTCCCCCATTAAGAGGTAAAATCCACGTCTCTTTTACTCTTGGGTGACCTTTGTGACTGCCTTGACTAGCAGAGTACTATAGAAATCACACTATGCCATTACTTCTACCTTGTTCTCTTAGAATACTCAGTCTTGGAACTTAGCCATCATTCTGTGAAGAAGCTCAAGAAGTCACAGAGAGCCCACATGGAGAAGAACCAAGCTCCTAGCCAATACCAAGCTCCAACTTACCAGCCATGTGAATGAGCCATCTTGAATATGGATCCTTCCAGCCCCAGCTGAGCTGCTTTAGCTGTTGCCAAATGGAGCCAGAAATAAGCCTTCCAAACTGAGTTCTGTCCAAATTGCAGATTCATGAGCAAAACAAATGAGAGCTATTATTTTAATCCTCTATGCTTTGAGGTAGATTATTACATACCAATTGATAAATGGAATGATTAGAATAAATGATCAGATATTACAGAGTGCCTAACATATCATAATCATTTCATTTACTCAATTTATTTCATAACAAGTTTTGTTCTTCATGTTGAGGATACAGCACTGATTGCAACAGATAATGTCCCTTTTCTCCCTTCATGCAGCAGGAAGGGCAGACTATAGGCAAATAAACAGATTTATAATTGCTATAGTGCTATAGAGAAAAAATAGGAAATGGGAAATCGAGAGCAATGGAGCATTCTAATTTAGATGGAATGGTTAGGAAACATCTTTATGAAAAAAAAATTGAATAGAGAGTTGAAAGAAGCAAGGCAGCGCACCAAATGAATATCTAGGGGATGTGCAGTCAAGGCAGAGGGAATAGTTAGTGCAAAGGCTCTGATATAGGAATGGCTTAGAGGCTGGTAAGTTGGAATAGAAAAAGAAAAGAATGGAAAAAGCAGAGATGAAGTTAGAGAAACATGGGGTGGGGGACAGAGCATATAGGGCTTCATAGGCTCTGATGAGGATTTTGGCCATTGAAAGGGTTTGAGGACGAAAGTGACATATGCTTTTCTTTTTTTTAAATTACGGTAAGTGTACCCTTTAATCCCCATCTCCTATTTCTCCCATTCTCCCATCCACCTCCCCTCTGGTAACCATCAGTTTGGCCTCTGTAGATAAGACTCTGTTTCTTGGTTTCTCTCTCTCTTTACCTTTACTCTTTTTTGTTTGTTTCTTAAATTCCATATGAGTGAGGTCATATGGCATTTGTCTTTCTCTGACTGACTTATTTCACTTAGCCTGATACTCTCTAGATTTTTAGCACAATTTTAGATGCAGACTTAGATCTGAAAACTACACTGATGACAGCCATCCATGTTCCGCTGTGATTGGCTGCAGCATCCACTTCTTCATTTGTAAAATGAGGCTAATAATGCTATCTACTAGACTAGTTATAAGAATAAATGAGATAATGTAAGAAATACTTACCATAGAGTCTGGCATATATTAAGTTTTCCATAGATGTTTGTTATTTATATTATGTAGAAACCCTACAGTCCCCTCTCTTATCCCTACTCACTAATCCGCCAGTCAAATCTGAGTCACTGAGATGATTCCCGTAGAGCAATACAACAGGAGGGGTCTTTTGAAGCAAAGAGACCTATTAAGAGGTTGATGCAATGATCCAGATAATAGATAATGGTAGCTTGGACAAGGACACGAGAAGTAGTGTATATTTTGTGTGTGTGTGTGTATGTATATATATATATATATATATATATATATATATATATATATATATATTTAAAGAGTAGCCATGTACTTTGTGGATGTGGAACTTGATTAAAAAAGTGGCATCAAGTATGACTCTAAAGTTTTTGGTGTTACTTTCTCTATAGCAAATGAGTCTTAAGTGCTTGTTCTGTTTCCTGCATCCGAGCTCCTAGGGTAGTTCTGTATATTCAAACACTCGTATAATGGCTATGATGTCAGTACTGAGTGCCCTTCAAGACACTGTGCCTTTAAGCACAGACTCTCGGAGATGCTGACACACAGAAATGCAGGAATGACTCAGAGCATTATGACCAGCACTTTGAAGTTATCTGTAACAGATATAATTACACCTTTTTTGTTTGCAATCTTTCCTTAAAGAAGTTGACCTGGGAGATAGGTAGAATCCGGAAATTAGCTTTACTGCCATGTGCTATGGGGAGAATCAGCCACAATAATTTATGATGTTTCTCCCAAAGTACTTGATCAGCTCTCAATGGATCCTCCATATGTGCCCAAAGTAACTGAAGAGGGACACAAATATTATTAGTGTCATTTAACAAGAGGAATCTCAAAAGGATTTATGAAGTTAGTCATTAGTCATATTTTTAGCCTTGAAGAACAGGCAAAATAAGGCTATTATTTTTGATGACTTCAAGAATGATGTAGACACATACTTTTTTTTTTTTTTTAAGATTTATTCATTTATTCATGAGAGACACACAGAGGCAGAGACACAGGCTCACAGAGAAGCAGGCTCCACGCAGGGAGCCCTGGTGGATGATGGGACTCAATCCCATTGATGTGGGACTCAATCCTGGGACTCCAGGATCACGCCCTGGGCCAAAGGCAGGCACTAAACTACAGAGCCACCCAGGGATCCCCTAGACACATACTTTTAATTCCCAGGTAGATTTATTACCACTTAAAACATTCCTAGTCAGCTGCTTCTTTCCCCTAATTTCATACACCCCTCAATCTTGTGGGAATAAGATATTTTTTTAGGGTAGCAGTATAAAGGGTAACTGCCCTTAAAGCAGCATTTCTAAAGTTTAGCAATCCCCAGACATTTCTAACTTTTTCTTAATGACTTATAATAAACCTAGTTTTCAGGAAACCATCTAAATATTAGTGAATCATTAAAAAATAAATATTCTGAATCTTTTGATTTTCATACATTAGTTAACCATCTAATAAAGTGATACTGGCCTTCCCAGATTTTTCCTGAGACCACCTTCTTTAAGCTTTAAGCACTTCCCTCTTAATTTTAATAACGTGGGCTTCATCTGGTGAACAAGTCTATGTCTCTCAGTTCATTTTGGTCAGAGTTTTGTAAGTTTTCACTTTCTGGAATTTTTTAATGCCCCAGGTTCAGAAAATGATAAGCAGTTGGTGAGCAGCAGTTTCACTTCTATTTCTAAATTATTTGTAGCTAGTCTAAGCCAAATAATGTTTACATCTTTGCCAAACAAAAAGACATCATGGAATATGTTCCAAAGTCAAATATACAGGCTTAGGAATATTTAGAGTCCTTCTTTTAGCACAATTTAAAGGCAGACTCAGATCTGAAAATTACTCTGGGGATCCCTGGGTGGCGCAGCGGTTTGGCGCCTGCCTTTGGCCTAGGGCGCGATCCTGGAGACCCGGGATCGAATCCCACGTCCGGCTCCCAGTGCATGGAGCCTGCTTCTCCCTCTGCCTATGTCTCTGCCTCTCTCTCTCTCTCTCTCTGACTCTATGAATAAATAAATAAAAAATCTTTAAAAAAAAAAATTACTCTGATGACAGCCACCCGTATTCTGCTGTGATTGGCGGTGGCATCCACTTCTTCATTTGTAAAATGAGGCTCTAATAATGCTATCTACTAGACTAATTATGAGATTAAATGAGATAATGTAAGAAATGCTTACAATAGACTCTGGCATATATTAAGTTCTCAATAGATGTTTGTTATTTATATTATGTAGAAACCCTACAGTCCCCTCTCTTATCCCTACTCACTAATCCGCCAGTCAAATCTGAGTCACTGAGATGATTCCCATAGAGCAATACAACAGGAGGGGCTCAGACATTTCAGATCCTATGATCTTTGGTGGGTATGAAGCTTCCTCCCTTTGGCCTAGCAAAAGGGGCCCTTATCTGGGCCCATTCTCTGGCCTTGCACTTTGTAATACCCTGCATGTCTCAAAACACACAGAAAAGTAAATTTATTAAAGAATGCATGGCTGTGGCTGCTTCAGTCATGCAGGACTTGATATTCACCTCTGACCAGAAACCCTAAGCATCTACCTTGGTAATCAACACCTTCCAGGACCCAGGGAAATGCTATCCCACTTTTCTTGTGCTTTGTCCTTGAAACAAAAGTCAATTGTATCTGAAGGTCATGAAGGTTTTGGGCTTGTGCTGCTGTTGACATTTGAAATAGACACTGCTTTGGAATGTGGGAGGATTTCTGTAATGGAAAATATTTTAGGAAAGAGGAAGAAAACAAATTAACTTGTCAAATCCTTTCTTTGTGATAATGTTAAACCCCTCAAATTCTGCTATAACAAAGTTTCATGTCTGAGTAAAGCCCAAACTCCATTTTTTTGTCTACTTCTATGTTCCAGTTCCTGGTTCCAGAGGTATTCATCATGTTAAAACAGTTAGATTGGATTTAGATAAAACATGAGGTGCTGTAGAAGGTTAAAGTGAAAGAATAGAAGGTACTCAAAGAGCAAATCAGAGGCTTTGGAAGAAAAATGAATTTTGAATTTGTGCTATCTAGTTATTTGATATATAGTATTGCTTGCTTCTTATAATACTTAAATGTATTCAAAACTCAAACAGATCTAATTCTTAAAAGGATTAAAATTTTAGGGATGCCTGGATGGCTTGGTGGTTCAGCATGTCTGCCTTTGGCTCAGGGCATGATCCTGGAATACCAGGATTGAGTCCCACATCGGGCTCCCTTCATGGAGCCTGCTTTCTCCCCCTGCCTAAGTCTCTGCCTCCCTTTTTCTGTATCTCTCATGAATAAATAAATAAAATCTTAAAAAAAAATTTTTAGACAATTTTTTCTAAATTAAATAAAAATGCATGAGAAATATTCAACATTCTTTTTTACAATTTTATTTAAATTCAATTAACATATAATGTATTATTGGTTTCAGAGATAGAGGTCAGTGATTCATTAGTCTTTTTTTTTTTTTTTAAATTTTTATTTATTTATGATAGTCACAGAGAGAGAGAGAGGCAGAGATACAGGCAGAGGGAGAAGCAGGCTCCATGCACCGGGAGCCTGACGTGGGATTCGATCCCGGGTCTCCAGGATCGCGCCCTGGGCCAAAGGCAGGCGCCAAACCTTTGTGCCACCCAGGGATCCCTCATTAGTCTTATATAATACCCAGTGCTCATTATATCACATGCCCTCCTTAATGTCCATCACCCAGTTGTCCCGTCCCCCCACTATCCTCCCCTCCAGTGACCCTCAGTTTGTTTCCTATGATTAAGAGCCTCTAATGGTTTGTCTCCCGCTCTGATTTTGTGGTTTTATTTTTCCCTCTCTTCCCCTAGGATTTTCTGTTTTGTTTCTTAAATTCCACATATGAGTGATATCATATGATAATTGTCTTTCTCTGATTGACTTATTTCACTCAGCATAATATCCTCTAGTTTCATCCATGTCTTTGCAATAGCAAGATATCAATTTTTTTTATGGCTTAGTAGTAGTTCATTATATATATATATATATATATATATATATATATATATATATATATATACCACATCTTCTTTATCCATTCATCTGTCAATGGATATCTGGACTCTTTCCATATCTGGGCTCTTTCCAGTTTGGCTATTGTGGATATTGCTGCTATAAACATTGGGAGAGTGTTTTAACATTTCTCCTTGAAAGCTTTCTTGATATTGGCCAGAGTGGACTCAATGTACATTTTCCCTGCTACATAAGAAGTTACAAACCGAAAGCAGAGGAAATTGGCATCATAATTCTAATTTATTCTAGTGGCAGTTTTCTGGAGCCACTTAACTTTGTCATCCTGTTTGCCAGACCCTTTTCTCTGCTCTGACACTGAGCAGTTTAAACACTGATTTTTTTTTCCTGATAGATTAAACATATACATACTCATCTCCCAAGAGTAGGTTTAAATTACTGAGCAATGGGGGTATAGAGTTAACATTCATTCTGAGGATGGGAATATTTTAAGCAGCTGTGCCAGTAAGTAATTTGTCTTCTTTATCTGGTAGAGTCAGTAAATTCCATTATTGGGCAAAACAGGATTTGTTTTCTGCTTTCCTGAGACCTCCTGAATTGATTAAGATTGAGGCCAAGTTGAAAACAGTGATTCCTGGTCCCCAGACAAGCAAGGTTGATTCAGTAGAGGTGGAGGATATTCAGATACCTGCATTTTAACTAGTACCCAACGATTCCCATGCAATAGCCCAAAGACCACCTTAGAAATGCTGTTAGGCAAGGGAATACTTTCTCTTGAGGTGCTTTTTTGTTTGGTTGGTTGGTGGTTGATTGGTTCTCCTCAGTCTGCGTGTGGAGAATGAGTCGGCTCATTCCCTAGTTACAATTAGTTGTAGAAGAATGGGGGGAAAAGGACTTACAGAGAAAAGTTGACTAGTTCAGAGCGATGGAGGGAGGGAAAAGGAATGTAGCTGTCAGGGATCAGGGAACACAAGCAGTTCTTTACAAGCAGTTCTTTTATCATTAACAAACACGGAGCACTTTCGGGACGTCAGCACTTTGTTGTGCTTCCAGAAGGGACTCTGTATGCTCTGGAGCAGGATGCGCAGTCCAGGCGGTGGTGTCCTGGAGGGGGCAAAAAGGCTCCAGAGCAAATAGATTCTACTTAACTTTAAACTTTTTTTCCTATTTTCAAAAGCCATATTGTCTTTTACGAAACAACTTCTTAGCATAGGAGACTGCAAACCTCCCATTATCCTCCCTGCTGTTTACCGCCCATCCCTGTGGGATTACCAGTCAGTCGTTTGGGGACTCCGTGGCCTTGAGCGTTTCCACACAGGAGGGCGGGCATCGGTCCTCCCGCCAGCAGAGGGCAGTCCAAAGCACAACTAGGGCCGCGCGCTCTCTCTTCCACACGTAGCTCGCGTGATCGTCAGTGCTACATACTGCGCCTGCGCACGGGCTGAGGCCTTTTCCCCCCGCCGAGCGCTGCTGGGCCTGCTGGTCTGTGGTGAGCCGCGGCCGCCGGACTCTGTTCCGCAGGATGGTGAGTGGATATCTGGAATCGGGGCTACGTCTGCACTGGGTTTCCCTGTCTTTGCCCAAACGCTGACCTAGGGTCCGTCTCGCGCGGCGCGGGGGTTGGATGGCGTTGGATTGTGGGCTCTGCTGTGGTAGGGTTGCCGCTCCCAGCGTGGCTTTAATGGCTGCCGCCCGGCGCGCAAGCTTTGGGGGAGGGGTTGACGAAGAAGTTCGGGAGCTAGGGCTGTGGATTGAGGAGGGGGCGAGTTCAGGAGACCTGCTGCGGGGGTAGGGCCGGCTCGGCTGGGCCGACTGGGCGCCGGCAGGCGGCGAGGACTGCGTGCAGTTGGTCTCAGGCTAGCAGAGGGATGCCTGAGTGGACGCGGCTTGTGGGCCCTCGGACCCGTCCACCCCGACTGCTTCGTGGGTTTTTTTCGGGAGTATCGAGTTGGTGGGTCTTTGGGAAATGGCTCCTAGACCCAGCAGTCAGCGGGGAGGCTGGGGCTTCTCTGGGCCTCGGAAGGAAGCTCGTTTAGTTTGGCATGTGCCTCCTGTCGCTCGCTCTAGATTGTTGCTGGCACCAGTGTTTCGTGATTTTGCGGATGAGGTGTTGCTTTGGTTGGTGGCGGGGACAGTGCTGTTTTAATCGGGAGCAATTGCTAAATAAGGTCTTGACCAGATGAGTTTTGTGGTAAGTGATTCGGCTTTTGAAAAACGTGCGTGTGAACAGCGCAGGAAATACGAGGGTAGGTTTTCAAAAAACGGGACATACGGCGTCCACAACAAACTGACGTTAGGCAAGACTGCTGGCTGTCTGGAGCATTGCTCTGGAAAAGTGACTGATGGGAAGTGGAAAAGGTGATGCTGGACTCCCTGTGGTTTGAGAAACTGGGCTCTGCAGAAGTGACAGTTGTGTGGATTCACTCTTGAAGTTAAAGTGTTTTTTTGTTACACAGTTACTTCAGATGTCAGAAGTACTATCAACCATTTATCAAAGTTTTAATGACATTCTTTTTTTTTTTTTCTTCTTAAAGGGGTTTGTTAAGGTTGTCAAGAATAAGGCTTACTTCAAGAGATACCAAGTGAAATTTAGAAGACGACGAGGTACGGTTACTTCTCACGTTCACAATATTAGAAGAACTTGCAGTGGAATAGACTTTCTTAAATTACTTTTTTCTTGCAGAGGGTAAAACTGATTATTATGCCCGGAAACGCTTGGTAATTCAGGACAAAAATAAGTACAACACACCTAAATACAGGATGATAGTTCGTGTAACCAACCGAGATATCATTTGTCAGGTAAGTTGTATTCTGAACTCCAGCAATGAGTGCTATGCCTCACCCCTTGAACTCACTGCTAGAGAAGTTGTACTTGGGGAAGCAAAACGTATATATGGATTGGAAGGTCCCTCTAGTGCCTGGCATTCTAAAAACATTGAGTAGTTTCTTTTCCTTTTGGTAGGTCTGGAGTTGGAGCTGGGTGGTACTTTAAAATACTTGGTTGAAAATCAGTTGTGTTTGGCAATCCTGACCAAACTAGTTTAATCTCATTTTCTAATGGAGGAAAAGAGGATTAGAGAAATCAAAGGTATTGCCCTATTATATAGGGGTAGTATAAATTTGAGGTCAAGTAGAAGGTTCTTGCACATTCCATTTCCAGTAGAATAATAGAATTTGTCATGGATTAAATCCCAACATGCTGTATAGCCCTAGGTGCCACATACCCCACTCCACATCGAAGAGGTAGGTAGTCGTGAAGGTTTAATTAGGCTCTTAAGATTGCTTTTACTCCTGCTTATTGTTTGATACATAAAATTTTGATAAATAGGTATGAAAGTTTCTCCCATATAAAAGACCTCTAGAAAACGGCAGTTTGCTCCTTTAGAAGCTAGTTTTCTGGGCTTTTACAACTAGAGAAAATTTTCAATTAAGATTTGCTGAGCCTTTACAGGGAAGGGGGCAGGCACACCTATTTTCTAGGCAAACTAATGTTGGTTGTGAAGACCATGTTCCTTCATACCTAAGTTCAGATAACCCTATTCATATTGGACTTTGATATGTTGAGTTCTAAAGATGTTTGAAATTATTGGAGATTCTTTTGACTTTTCATGGTGCCTCTTTAGTTCATTGGCTAGTGCAGCTAAGTCTTTTCAGTATTTAGAAAGAACGACAGTCTCTAACTTCAGAGGCATTTCAGTATTCACTGTTTAGGTCATAATTTTAGCTCTATTTGTGATAATCATTCTGACATTTACAGAAAACCTACCTGCTATACTTGACGAAGCCATAAACTGTCATTGTATAGTAGGATCAACAAAGAGATTCTAAAGTGTTGCAGATTTGTGTCCTTTTTTTTTTTTTCTCTCCTTAAGTCCTTTGAAAAAGAAGGCACCTAGGACAAGTAATCAGATAGTTGAAAGCACAGATGATTAATCTGGTTTTTCTCTTACAGATTGCTTATGCCCGCATAGAAGGAGACATGATCGTTTGTGCGGCTTATGCTCATGAACTCCCAAAGTATGGTGTGAAGGTTGGCCTGACAAATTATGCTGCAGCATATTGTACCGGCCTGCTGCTGGCCCGCAGGGTATGCAGAAGATAACTTTAATATATTTGGAATTAGCTCATTGTTTGGAGTTCACTGCAAGATAAATGTTCTTACATGAGTAAGATACCCTCAGCTCTGGTTTCTGGGGAATGCCTGCTGTTGAGCTGTTGGTTATGGGGTCATCAGGGAGGATAGTTTTAATAAATCCTGAATTTTAGGCAGCAATACATTTTCTAATACTCTGGGGAGGTAGTTTTTCTGTTTTTTTGCCTGTTGGGTAGATCTAGGTCAATGGAGTCTTTTTTTTTTTTTTTTTTCAAAGATTTTATTTATTGACGAGAGACAGAGAGAGTGGGAGAAGCAGGCTCCATGCAGGGAGCCCAGTGTGAGACTTGATCCCAGTACTCCAGAGTCACACCCTGGGCCGCAGGCAGCTGCTAAGCCACTGAGCCACCCAGGGACCCCATAGGTCAGTGGAATCTAAACGAAAGAATGGTGGCTACTAGCCACAAATGGATATTGAGTGCATGACCTGTGCTGTTCCGAGGAACTGAATTTTTAACAATTTGAATAGCTTTTTGTGGCTAGTTACTGGCTGTCTTGTTGGACAGGGCAGACCGTTGCTACTCAGAAGTATAGATCTTCTGACTGTCAATCAGTGTACATTTAAAATGCAGGCTTTACTCCACACCCTTGAAATCTGTATTTTAATAGGATGTCCAGGTTACTTATATACATGTTAAATTTTGAGAAACAAGGTCTTCAATTTGGAGGGTGGGCAGGCATAGGTATGGAATTCAGTTTTAATTATCTTTACCTCTGGGTGGCAGCATTTCCTGTAATACACAGAAAGTAGGTGAAAATGTGATTTTGCCTTATTTTTGTTCTCTGTTACTGATCTTGTCTGCAGTGGACTTGTTAAGCATGCATCATTGTTAGGAACCTATATCCTCATTGGTTATAAATGTTTGAATAAGGATGGGGAATAATGTCCTTCTATATGAGAGCGACATGTTCTACAAAATCACACTGTGGTGAAGCGGTAGCTAGATAGATGTACCAGTAGAAGAGTCCCCCTTATTAACATAATGTGGTTGGAGTAGTAGAGCCATAAAAGATGATCTGTTCTGCCCACTATCCTGCTAAGATTTTAATCAAATTAATCAAAATTGCACGTGATACCACTTAATATTTGGTTCTTGAGTTACTGTGGCCAAATAGGACTGAAGAAATATGGAGAATATCTTCCTTGAATAGATAATGGTATGGTTACCTCTTAATTGATTACTACGTAAATCAAGTATGGGCATGTAGCAAAGATTCAGAAGCTATAAGACAAAGTTGTGGTGAGTTTGAGTATTTGAAGTTTTCTTGTAGTTTTTTTTTTTTTTAAGATTTTATTTATTCATTAGAGACAGAGGTGGGGGGAGGGGGCAGAGATACAGGCAGAGGGAAAAGCAGGCTCCATGCAAGGAGCCCAATGTGGGACTTGATCCCAGGTCTCTAGGATCATACCCTGGGCTGAAGGCGGTGCTAAACTGCTGAGCCACCCAGGCTGCCCTCTTGTAGCATTTCATTTATTTATTTGTTTGTTTGTTTATGCATTTTAATATTTAAAAGTAAATTGGTACAGAGGGATAAGTGAATTGGAAGGTAATTTTTTGTAGGCATTGGGTCATTAAACGTGACTTGATAATTTTAGAATTGTTTGAATATATTTAGACTGGCTTTTTTGTTAATAGCTCCTCAATAGATTTGGCATGGACAAGATCTATGAAGGCCAAGTGGAAGTGACTGGAGATGAATACAATGTGGAAAGCATTGATGGTCAACCTGGTGCCTTCACCTGCTATTTGGATGCAGGGCTTGCCAGAACTACCACTGGAAATAAAGTTTTTGGGGCCCTCAAGGGAGCAGTGGACGGAGGCTTGTCTATCCCTCACAGGTAATACAGTATTCAAGGCTTCATTGTTTAGACTCCCAGTAGTTCCATTTCTAACTGGTTGGACTGTGGACATCATTGAGTAGGTATACAGCATTGTATACCTGCTATATGCTTAGTACTATGGTAAAGGAACCTGGCAGGGCAGGAGGGAATTATAACACATTATATAAAGGAGTTTGAGGTTCTGAAGTAAAGGGTTTGTTGAAGGTTTTGGAGCTAGTAGTGGAAGAGCCAGGGTTAAAACCACTAGCTTTTGTGTTGTGGCTTAGTTTTGATTAGAAATGAGCAACTCCATTGCATTTTTTTTTCATTCAGAATAAAATAATTTTACTCAGTTATGGAAAACTGTCAACTCTAGAAAGAGAAAAGCTGAGAGCTTTCAACTGGAAATGATTGTAGACCATTCTTAGAAGTTAAGTAGGTTTTAATTTGGTAGTTCTTTGGTTTTGAGTTAAGGATTTTTTTCTTGTTGAGTAGGTGCATCTTTAGAAAGTGATTTATTAGCTTCTTAGGGATATTATATTAGAAGTTGCAGAAATCCCTAACCACCAAAATTTTTTCTGGCTATAGGTTTTGGAATTTAGCCTACAAAATGTAACCTAACTGGAACTTTTATAATGGTGGGGCATATTTTTTTTGAGGACCTTCAGGTCTCTTGCAAGACACCTATTAGATGTGGTCTTGAACAAATCACTTATTCCCATGTACCCTGAGGCAGCACTAAGAAATTCTAGGATTTAAAGGGAGCAGTTTTGAAATCCTTTCCTATGTTAATAAGGAGAACTTACTTTAGTGGTGAGAACTTGGTTTATTTCATGGCTTTGAAGATGTTTGTGGCATCATTTCCTCTTCTATCCTGGAATTCAGAGATGAGCTGCTGAATGATGATATCCCACTAACTGAGCAGTCAGTAGTTGGTCCTTTGGTTGCATATGATGCAGTTAATTGTTTCAAGACGGGACTGATGGCAGCTACTGAAATGAATTCCTGCTAATGAACTGATTTCAATCATTATGTACTAAAATATGAAAATCTTTATTTTAGTACCAAACGATTCCCTGGTTATGATTCAGAAAGCAAGGAATTCAATGCAGAAGTTCATCGAAAGCACATCATGGGTCAGAATGTTGCAGATTATATGCGTTACCTAATGGAGGAAGATGAAGATGCTTACAAGAAACAATTCTCTCAATATATAAAGAACAACGTTACTCCAGACATGGTAAACATTTTTACTAAAAATGTCTGTATTGGGTTTACTATTTGGTTTCGTGGATATATTTTATTTCATGGTTACAGTTAAAAGTTGAACATGAGTATGTTAAGAGGTATAGACAGACTCAAGCAGTTCCTTAAAATGGAATGACATGAAATTGGAAAATTGGGTGAGGGTAAGTTAAGAGTCAGATGGGATAAGAATAATTATAAGAGACTTAACATGCTTTTAGGAATTTTTTAGATAGTGAAGGGTGGCAGACTTCAAGCATCTAAATCTAAAGATGGCTTTTACACATTTTGGCTGTTTTAAATTTGCAGACTTCATTCCTGTAGTCATAGTTAAAAATCATCTGTCTGATTGGAGATGCTAGTTACTAAATTCATTTTGAAGCAATGTGGAGGAAAGGTTCTTTTCTGTAAAGCAAGTAAAGTTCTATGTTCAGGACTTTGTGAATATCTCAGGCTATGCACATGGAGAGTTTGTATTGAGTAGATGACTAGTTCTGCATGACTTTGCAAATATGAGTTTAATGTTGGAAAATTTATCAGCCTAAAGTTGTATCTTTGAGGCATCTATTGACACATTGTAGTAATGGAAGAGGATAGGCATAGAGCACAAAAATAGCACTGCTTATTATAAAATTATGCAACTGTAGAGTTGTAGATGAATTGATGGTTATATATCAAATGTTCTGTTAGTGCATAGTTTCTATTTTGATACAGTTTTGATTATGGAAAAAAATTTTGAGAGCACATGGTGAGGGGGAGGGGCTTAAGGGAAGGAGAGGCTTAAAAAAAAAAAAAAAGGAAGGAGAGGCTTCATGGCCAGCATGGAGCCCAATAATGAGGTCTCAGTCTCAAAACCCTGAGATCATGACCTGAACTGAAATCAGAGTTGGATGCTTAACCAACTGAACCACCCAGGCACCCTGTGAAAATTACTTTATTTATAAATTTATTTTTATTTTTTAAAAAAATTATATATTCATGAGAGCTGTGCATGCGTGCGCGTGCGCACACACACACACAGAGATGTTAGCAAAGGGAGAAGCAAGGCTCCATGCAGGGAGCCCGATGCAGGACCTGATCCCAGATCTCTAGGATCACGCCCTGAGCCTAAAGCAGACGCTCAACTGTTGAGCCACCCAGGTGTCCCTATTTTAAAAGAGTTGTTAGGGACACCTGGGTGGCTCTGGTTGAGCAGCTGCCTTTGGCTCAGGGTGTGATCCGGGGTCCAGGGATCAAGTCCTGCATCGGGCTCCCTGCAAGGTGCCTGCTTCTCCCTCTATGTCTCTGCCTCTCATGAAACAAATAAAATCTTAAAAAAAAAAAAAGAGTTGTAATTAGAAAAGATAATTGCCTGTTATTCATATGCTTAGTTATAGTCTAGGGATCAATAAATACATAGCTTGAGTTTTTGAGCTAGGAAAACGGTAATAATGCAAATGTATGTTAATTTTCAGAAATCCATACTTTTTTTTGTTACTATTAGCATTGCCCTCATTCACTCTGATAAATAGATCTTTTACTTGTGACTGTAATTCTACTTGGCCTGCATAATTTTTCTTCCTACGACCTCTCTTGCTCTGGTAATGTCACACTTGTTCACAACTTTTCAAATTCCCAAGCTGCTTTGAGCTCCCACTTCATAATGTTTTCCTAAATATATGGTATACTTCAGCTGGACCACTCTTAGGCTAATGTACTTTTCCCAGCTAGCTCATTAATTTGATCTTTGGAGGCCTCTTATGCGTGCCTGCTGAAATCCTCTATAGACATCTGGCATGTCTTCTGAGGAAGTGGTCTTTACCTAAACTCATGTTCTTATCTACATGCATGGTTGTGTATCCTATTTGTCTCTTGGAAGGAATGGACCAAATTGCTTAGATTTATTAAATAACTGTATTTGAAGTCATCAAATGGATTTGTTAAATACAGTGGAAAGCTGTAATAGAGTGCTTAAAAGAGGTAGAGAAATTAAAGGAATTAAAGTAATTCCTAAAGGAAGGGATTTAGGTAGTTGAGGTCTCATGCAGTGTTTGCATTCTTTTCATTTGCTCAGTTTTCTACAAATACATGTAGTAATCACATTTTCTTCATAATGAAGGAGTAGTTTTAGAGATTTGAATACTTTGGTTTATTGTTTGGGGGGGCCTGTAATTTTTACTAGATTTTGATAGTGAACAGTCAGGCATTTTATAGCTGCTTCATGACCTGCTCTAGCATAAAATCAATAGTCATTTATTTGGAGGAGGTAATTGAAACAATTCCAAGAATTTCGGCATTAGTTTTTGATGGGTTTTAGAACATAATTCTCATTAAGAGATGATTGGATGGTGTTTGAGCATTTTGTAGGAAAATTCAAACCTTCTGTTTCCATAGACACCTAATAATAGTAGATATAAGAGGTCCCTGGTATGTAGTTCTGGGAGTAGTACTGAGAGACCTATTAGGTACTGATGGAAAATACAAATTTGAGGAATGTGGTAGAAAAAAATGAATTAATAGCATTTGCTTGTTGGCCCCATATCCTGTTCATCTTAACATCTTAAATACTTTGATTTAGCACAAATCCTCCCCTGAATAAAAGAATTTGGGTCAGACAGTATTTTAAATGAACATAAATGTTTTTGCTGAAACCTGTTTGCTCTTGAGTGACTTAAAGAAGTAAAGCTGAATTCCTCAGAAATAAGTGGACATTTTTTGAGTATGAGTTTTGTGAATAGTGTCAATTCACACTGCCTCTGGAAATTTCTTAGGAAAATGTGGGTTACATGCAGAAATTTGAGATACCAGTGTTGACCCGGTTTAGTTCCCTTTGACAGTCTGGTTTAGCGACAAAATAGAGCAAGTGGTAGAATGCAATATGTTACGTGACTGTATAGGGCATGTGAAATGAAACCAAGTACTGTTTGCTTTGCTTTCTTTCAGATGGAGGAGATGTATAAGAAAGCTCACGCTGCTATACGAGAGAATCCCGTCTATGAGAAGAAGCCTAAGAAAGAAGTTAAGAAGAAGAGGTACGCATCTTACTATTACTGTCTTTTTAAGAGAGGTTGGGAGGAATTTCTTGCCTTATTTGGTCTTTATCAAACTCGTTGAAGTTGTGCAAACTCGATCACTAGCTCTGCATGATGTTGCAGAAGTGAGGGGAACCAGGTTTGCTAAAGTAATTGTGGTGATAGAAATGTATTAGCCTCAGAAGGTACTTACTGAGCTGACCTATTCTATCCCATTACAGTGTAACTACCAGTTACAGCATTTAAAAAACTTTTTTTAACCAGTTCCTGCATTTTGAAAGTTCCTTTAAGATCAGAAGTATGTATTAGAACTTGGATTGTTTTGACCTGATCATAGTCTTTTCCAATCAAAGTTAACTTTTTTAAGCTCTGTAGTGGTGGTTTTTAAAAATCTATATCTTAATTTTACTTTGTTTTGCAGGTGGAACCGTCCTAAGATGTCTCTTGCCCAAAAGAAAGATCGGGTAGCTCAGAAGAAGGCAAGCTTCCTTAGAGCTCAGGAGCGGGCTGCTGAGAGCTAATAAACCAAACCATAATTTTCTATGAAGATTTTTCAGATAAAGCCAATAATAAACTTATTCACCAAGCAACTTTGTGTTAAACTCTTGTTAATGAAAGTGTAGGAAATACGTGAAGTACAAAAGTAGAGGAGTTGATAAATTTTTCTTCAAGAAACAAATATAACTGCATATTGACTCAAAGTTCACACCGGCTTCTCAGGCTTCTGTTTTTCCTAACAGTTATCCCTTCAAGTGTGACGTCCAGCTCCCTCTAAACAGTCTGTCAAGCAACAGACCAACCATCCACTAGGAAATATTTCTTCCATTCATTTATTGTGTAACCAGATGGCTAGTGGGAAGAAAAAGTACCTTCAAAGTACACAATTTTAAAGTAAGCAGAACTGGTGCTAATCAATGGCTTTAATTTTGAGAGAGAGCTGTCCAATGAAGTTCACATAACGTTCACTTTAATCAGGTGAAACCTCTGAGCAGAATATCCTTCAAAAGAAGTGTTCCATTTTATGGAGATGTTGAAAGGTACATGCCAGATCTTAATAAACATGAAAACAACATTAAAAGGGCAAATATTAACTTGCATATCAAGTTTACATGAAAAAATTTGCATGCCTCTTCAGAAATAGCCCTTTGGCCAACAGGATATACTGTTCAAAAATGGAAAATTGTGAACTAAAAAAGTTCCATGATTTCAGAGTCTGGCTCCTAATGTCCTATTTCCCCATAGCTCAAATTCAGATACATGGATCTGGATTGGGTTGATGGCCTTAATACCAGTTTTGGAAAAAAAATCAGTTTTGACGGACTATAGCACATTGACAAAAAGAAGGACCCATCAAAATGAGGATGACGAATGCTCATCTAGTTTCAGCCTCTAAAATTGGCAATTATATATTGTCAAGTAGAACATTTTCTTACGGATTAAGAGGCTAACAGCCACTCAATATTCTGAAGCCATATAACATTTGATGTCTAAGTGTTTTAAGTAGGAAAAAAACCATGCTATTAACCCAACATCTGTTTGTAAAGGAGTAACTTGACCTTTGCAGTCTTAATTTCTGTTAATGTGCAAACTTTACCATGCTAAGACTTTTTAAATGTATATTTTTTTTCAACAGCAGCTTCAATGCAAAAATGTTTCCAGCAATGGTATTTTGGCTAACAAATCTACAAAATACTTCACTGTCGATGTTTATGGAATGAGGCTTTTCACAGCATTATTTTAGGTCATTAGTTAAAATAGTTACACAGTGAATACTGGAAAATCTACCAGGGCTTCTAACAGCAGGAATGAAATCTTTGGACCTGGTCATCTTTTACCTCCTGCCATTACTTCAATCAACTTGTATCTTAAGATGATGGCTTCTTAAAACCAGGGGAAGGGGGGTTTTGTGTAACTGACAGGGACTTGAATCAGAAGCCTTATTTTTTTTTAATGCTCAAAGTTTTTCCTTAAAATTTTGAAGTTTCCTATAATGCTCACGATGTCCAAATGAACTAAGAGTCATTTGTATAGGAAATTTTCTTCCACAGTAATGTTTTTAGGTTATTTAGTATCAAAGAATGTTCCATTTCCATTTGATTTGCAGTGACTTTGAGAGCAATACAAGAATAAAGCTGCTTTTCCAATTCCTCACGAATTTCACTTGGAGCACCACGCAGTAGGTAGTCTTTGAGTAACTGACAGGCTTTTGCCAAGTTTGGTTGTATCACTTCTGAAGTACACTTCATTGTACTTTGATCACAGCTAGTTCGACAATCTGTGCCATAAACACAGTCCAAATCAGACTCACAGTGACGATCCTTTATAAGTTCTTTCAGGTTTGTCTCTGGTACAATTTTTCTCATGTCCACCATTTTCAAATCATATTTATCATTATATCCTAGGTTTTTGGCACTAATATCACACATAAGGAAGTTTCCATAGGGGCCGTGGAAAACATCTTCCACAAATTCTAGAAGTCCTATGGCTATTTTAGCCTTTCTAGGCCATGATGGTGTGAATAACTGGTCCATGCTTCTTCTGAACCCAGATGGAATAAAAAGTTCAATGACCCATGGAAGGCTTATTCCATAAAGAGAGGTATATTCAACACTTTCCATCACATAGAGATCACCACAGAATCCCATTAATTTGGGAGTATGTTCTTTATCTTGAAGTATCACCATGAGAAGAAACTCATTTAGTTGAAGAAGTGCCCACGCTGACTTTGCTTCTCCCAAGGAAACCTGGCCATCTTTGTCTCCATCAGCCACGGTCAAGATGAGATTAACCAGTTCAGGGAGGTTTCCTTGGTCACCCAATTTTGCCTATAAAGGTAAGAATTTAGCTAAATACAGAAAGTTTGCAAAAATTTCTCTTATGTAATATACATACTAACTTTATACGGAAATTATGCTAAGTAATAATTTTGTTACTGAGTCTCCATAAAGGTACTTAATACAGCTCCAATTTATGATGCTTTTACTAAGAAGTATGTTTTATATAATTGTAGTAAAACGCACTCTTGAGTATATTTAAGAAATGGCAAGCTCCTTGGTCCCTGTTGATAGTTACTCAACACACTAATTCTATCTTACTCATATATTTACTTGCAAAATTGCAGTGTAATGTGCTCATATCCAAAGTTATAATAAGGGTCAACTGAAAATTATTTTCTCCTATTTTGTAGTTAACACATTAACAGAACTATTTTGTTCAAGTTGTATTGTTCCAATGATGAAAGTTAAAAGGTTCTTAGGATAAAATAGTCCAAAAATATAAACTTAAAGATTTTGAATGAAAATATGACAGCAATAAAAGAAAAGAGACTTTTTATAAAATTTTAACTACTTTTATCTTTAATATACTTAATCTTTGTATGATTATTTAATTTTTAAAAAATAATTTGCTATCAGATACGTATACTGATTTTAGCCCTTCTCCCACATTTAAAAAAATGTGTATCAGCTACAGTGTCAAACTATAGAGCAGCTCACCCACTTAATGAACTCCCCTTTCATACCTGGACATTTTAAACTATTATAAATAAACATCTTCTACACATTTTTGAATTGTTTCAAGATGGAGCCCCTGATATGTTAAAGAATAGCAACACTTTTGTGGCTTAGGATGAGGTCTTGCCAACTCTTCCAGAAGAATGTACCACTTCATAATAGTAACTTGGGAATGGATATACTTACTTTAAAGAGACTGTAGACCATTTCTTTGAATTTCTGTACAGTAGTTCCCCTAGTTGGCTTATCAAATAGCACTATTTCCTTCCTTGGTTCCAATTCAGTCCCAAAATCAAGGTGAAGTGCTTGTTCCATTTGACATTTCACAACACCTGGTAGATTACCCCAAATCCCTAAATACATCTATGTGGAAAAAGAATGACAAATCACTTTTTAGGCTGAGTAGAATTATACACCACTGTATTTTTAGTATCTTCTTCCTCTTACAAAAACACAAAAGCAAGTAACAAAACACAGAGATTTAGCTTTTTTCTATAACTTTTTGATTATAAAAGCAATGCATGCCTAAATAAATACATTTTTGACCATGGATTAATTTTATTTATTTATTCCAATTTTTAAATTATGGTAAAATATTAAAAACATAATTTACCATCTTCACCATTTTTAGTGTACAGTTCAACGGTATTACATTCACAATGCAGCCATCACCACCACCCTTTTGCAGCACTCCATCTTGTAAAACTGAATCTCCATACCTATTAAATAATAACTTCCTGTTCCCCCTTTCCCCTTTAGCCCTTGGCATCACCATTCTACTCTCTGTCTTTATAATTTTGACTAAGTATCTCATATAAATGGAACCATATAAAATTTCTCTTTTTGTGACTGGCCAGAAACAAACCTGAAAGAATTTATAAAGGATCGTCATTGTGAGTCTGATTTGGACAGTGTTTATGGCACAGATTATTTCACTTAGCATTGCGTTCTCAAGATTCATCTGTATGGTATTGTGTCAGAATTTCCTCCTTTTTAAACCTGAATAATAGTCCACTGTATGTATATACCATATTTTGCATTTCAATCAACTCTTGGATGCTTCCGTGTTTTAGCTATTGTGAATAATGCTGAGCTGAACTTGGGTATACAAATATCTTTTGGAGACTGCTTTCAATTTTTTTAGTTATGTACCCAGAAGTAAAATTGCTGGATCATAAGAACAGTATTATTTTTAATATTTTGAGGAACTGCTATATTGTTTTCTGCAATGGCTGTGCCATTTTACATTCCTTCTGACGGTACACAAGGGTTCCAATTTCTTTCCATCCTTGTCAACACTTGTTGACAAAGAAATTTCCTTTCTTTGATAGTAGCCATCCTAATGGGTATGAAGTGGTATGTCACTGTGATTTTGATTTGTATTTCCTTAATGATCAAGTGATGTTGAGCAACTATCTTTTCATGTACTTATTGGCCATCTGTGTATCTTTTTTTTTTTTTTTTTGAGAAATGCCTATTCAAGTCCTTTGCATATTTTTAAATCTTGTTTTTATTGTTGAATTTTAGGCGTTCTTGCTCTCTCTCGTTCTCTCTCTCTTTTTTTTAGTAAACTTTACACACAATGCAGGGCTCGAACTTATGACCCTGTGATTAAGAGTTACATGCTCCAGCACCTGAGTGGCTAAATTAAGCGTCTGTCTTCAGCTCAAGTCATGATCCCAATGTCCTGGGATTGAGTCCTGTATTGGGCTCCTGGTCAGGGAGTCTACTTCTCCCTCTGTCCCTCCCCTATAATTGTGCTCATGCTCTCTCTCTTTCTCTCTCACAAAAATAAATAAAATCTTAAAAAAAAAAATGTTACATGCTCTACCAACTGAGCTGGTCAGGTACCCCAGGAGTTCTCTATATATTTTAGATATTAATCCCTTATTGGATATATGATTTGCAAACATTTTCTCGCATTCTGTAGATTTGATACTTTTTGATGCACAAAATTTTTAAATTTTCATTAAGTACAGATTTGTCTTTTTCTTTTGTTGCTCATGCCTTTGGTGAAAGAGCCAAGAAATCATTACCAAATCCAATGTCATGAAGCTTTTACCCTATATTTTTTTCTAAGAGTTTTATGGTTTTAGTTCTTACATTTAAGTCTTTGATCTGTTTTGACTTAATTTTTGCATATGGCATTAGGTAAGCATCCCACTTTATTCTTTTTGCATGTGGCTATCCAGTTTTTGCCAACACCATTTGTTGAAAAGTTGGTCCTTTCTCTAGGGGTGCTTGGGTAGCTCAGTTGGTTGAGCATCTGCCTTCAGCTCAGGGCCCTGGGATTGAGCTCCGCATTGAGCCCCACACTGGGCTCCCTCCTTTGCAGAGAGCCTACTTCTCCCTCTGCCCTCCCTTCCCCCACAACCTGTGCTGTCTCACACACACTCTCTCTCAAATACATAAATAAAACCTTAAAAAAAAAGTCCTTTCTCTATCGAATGGTCTTAGCACTCGTCAAAAATCATTTGGCCAAATATGTGAGGCTTAGTTCTGGGTTCTCTACTCTATTTATCTATATGTCTGTCTTCATTCCAGTACACACTGTCTTGATTACCTTTGCAGTAAGTGTTGAAATCAGAAGTATGAGTCTTCCAGCTCTGTAGTTATTTTTCACAATGGTTTAGCTATTTGGGGTCCTCTGACAGTCTATTCAAATTTTTGGGTGGGTTTTTCTACTTCTGCAAAAAATGTCATCAGGATTTTGAAAGGGATTTCACGAATCTGTAGATCACTTTGGGTAGTGATCTTAACAATACTAAGTCTTCCATCCATGAACATGGATTATGTTTCCATTTGTTTGTATCTTTAATTTCTTTCTGCAATACTTTGAAGTATTCATTGTACAAGTCCTAAAACCTCCTTGGTTAAGTTAATTTCTAAGTAGTTTGTTCTTTTTGATGCTACTGTAAATGGAATGGTTTTCTTAATTTTCTTTGTGGATTGTTCATTGTTAGTGTATAGGAATACAACTGATTTTTGTGTGTTGACTTTGTTTCCAGCTACTTTGCCGAATTTATTAGCTCTAACAACTTTTTCCTACATAAAATATTTATATAAAAGATCATGTCATCTGCAAGCAGAGATAATTTTACTTTTTCCTAATTTGGATACCTTTATTTCTCTTTCTTGTCTAATTTGGCTAGAACTTCCAGTATTATGTTGAATACAAGTGGCAAAAGTGGGCATCCTTGCCTTGTTCCTGATTTTAGAGGAAAAACTTTCATACTTTTACCATTGAATATAGTATTAGCTATTGATTTTTCATATATGGATTTTATTATGTTGAGGTAGTTGCCTTCTATTCCTACTTTGTTGAGTGTTTTTATCATGAAAGGGTACTGAATTTTATCAAATACTTTTCCTATATCGACTGAGATGATCCTGGGGTCACTGTGTTGATCTGTCATATTAAACTGATTGACTTTTATATATTGAACCATCCTGGCATTCCAGGAATAAATCCCATTTGGTTGTGGTGTATGATCTTTTTAATATGCTCAATTTGGCATGATAGTATTTTGTTGGGGATTTTGCATTAATGTACAAAAAGTCTGTAGATTTCTTTCCTTGTAATGTCTTTATCTGGCTTTGGTATCAAAGTAATGGTGGCCTCACAAAATGAGTCAGAAAGTGTTCCTTCCTTTTCAATTTTTTAGAAAAGGTTGGGAAGGATTTAAATGTTTGGTAGAATTCACCAGTGAAGGCAACGGGCTCAGGGCTTTTCTTGTTGGAAGACTCTTGATTACTGATTCAATCTCCTTCCTAATTATAGGTCTGTTCAGATTTTCTATTTCTTGGTAGGTTTTCTGTTTCTAGGGATTTGTCCATTTCATCTAGGCTATCTAACTTCTTGGTGCATAATTGTTCATAGTACTCTCATATGATCCTTTTTATTTCTGTAATGTCCCCACACTTCAATTCTGATTTTAGTAATTTGAGACTTCTCTTTTTCTCTTAGACTCCTCTATCTAAAGGTTTGTCAATTTTGCTGATTTTTTTCAAGAGCCAAGTTCTGGTTTCATTGATTTTCCTCTATTGTTTTTCTATTCTCCATTTCATTTATCTCTGCTGTAAATTGTTTATTTCCTTCTGCTAGCTTTGGGTTTAGTTTGTTCTTTTTCAAGTTCCTGAAATTGTAAAATTGGCTTGTTGATTTGAGATCTTGTTTCTTAATGTAAGCATTTATAACTATAAATACATTTTTAAAAAGTCACATTGCCTAGAAAGATGAAAGGCAAATTCCTCTGTTTCCATTCCCCTAATCCCATACTCCCAAATTAGTCACTATTAATTAATATAAGATCCATGAAAGTAATCTTATCTATCTTAATCACCACTGCATTCCTAATAACTATGTCTGGAATATACTGGAAATAAGGATTAATAAACATCTGTTGGATGAGTGAATCAAAGCATACAACATTAAAGTATATAAAATATCCTAACACTATGGTTCAAGAATTATTTTAATAATACTTTAATTTAAGGTAAAATTAGAGTGCACTGTTATTCTGGGATGTTTATTCGTAATGTCCATACCTGATTGTTGGGCTTGGTGGATAAACATTTCCCAAAGTAAAGGGTTTCTGTAACACAAAGGCTGTTACATGCAGGCCCATCAATAACTCCAGTCTTGTACTTGTCACACTAAAAACCAGGAAACAGAAAAGTAGTTAATAGAAAACTGTTTTATAAGAAGAAACATAATAAAGACAATGTAAGGAGATACCTGTATTCTTTAGGATAAAGTTCTATAATGAAAAGAACTCAGACTCTGGATTTGGACAGACTTGAATCTGAATCCAAGCTCTATTCTTACCAGCTATATGATGATGAGAGATATTGCTGCGACCAAAGTGTGCTTGGAATTTGGAAGCTATTTTTCCCCACTTAACATGGTCTGAGGTGGTAAGGTACCTGCTTCCCCCCTAAGATTAGAGGCACACTTTAAAAATGGCTCTGGTTTCAAAGTAAGATATTAAAGTTTTAAATACGAAAATACGTAAAAAATAAAATTACCAAAAAAAAAAAATACCTCTAACATCTGGTCATCCTTGAGATCACCCAAAAATAAGAAAATAAGAAATATAAACACATACTCCATCTTCAACAAGATATCAAGGTAATCCTAAGGCACAATTAATGAGGATAGCCTGCCAAATTCAGTGAAATTACACCAGAGTCCAGAGATTGTTGAGATTAAATAACTGCTGTGACTTTGCTTCTCAACATTGGCATAGCACCAAAGAGATGAGATGCAGAACCATCACCCTGATTTACAATGTAGGTTTAAGGGGCACATGCTGTGGGAACTTTCGAGGAGTCTATATGGCATCACAAAGTAGCAGGACAAGGCAGTGCTGAATGATAAATTCTTTAAAAATATTATCTATGTTGGAGGCAGTCTGTTAATGAAATGGGTTGAGGGAGAGTACATTACGAGCATCTCCTGGGGAGATAACACTGGATAAGCCAATCTGTGTATTTTTGTCTCTGTGTTTCTCGTTTTTTTCTATCTCACACATGACATGCATACACACAAACTCTGGGTCATAGCAGTCTCACTACTAGCACAATTCACTCCTCCAGTTGCTTCCTACAAATAGCTGGTTGAGTAAGAACTCTTTCATTCAATAAGGAGTAATAACCAAAGGAAAACAAGATCTACAGAGCAAATCTACAAGAAAAAGGAGGAAAGGAAATGAAAAGCTAATGTTATAAAAAGAAATTTTCCAGAAAAATGTTGCCATGAAGCAGGCCAAACATAATGCTGTGAATTCAAAGGACTTAATGAAACAGCTTAAAAAATAAGACCTCATGGTAGAAGAAATGATGAGACAACAGAAGGAAATGTAAAATAAGCTAGTAGAGCTCAGAAAGGAGAAAAGGAAAAAAATCCTAGGAATTAAAGCCACATAAATGGGGGTGGGAGAAGGAGACAAAGATGACAACACAGACTTAAACGAGGGCTAGGTTAAGAAAA
Source organism: Vulpes lagopus (assembly GCF_018345385.1). NCBI lineage: Eukaryota > Metazoa > Chordata > Mammalia > Carnivora > Canidae > Vulpes > Vulpes lagopus. The sequence continues at coordinate 145,176,709 of NC_054826.1, read as the reverse complement.
GTGGGGAAAAGGCAATGGAAATATAAAAAGAACTAAATATAATTTGAGACAATATTATAGATACAGGAGACAAAGGATATCCAGCATGTCCACATGAGGGAGAACAGTATAAATGGAAAAGAAAAAATAGAAGTAGAATTCAAGGCAACTTCATGTAAAGTGAAAGGATACTTTATAGATTGAAAGGACATACAATATCCCAAGAAAACTGACATATAGAACGACCCTTGTGATCTACCCTATTGAATTTTACTAGACTTCAAAAATAAATAATCCTTTGAGCATTCAGGCAAAAAGATCAAGGCACCTTTAGAAGGAAATAAATCAGGTTGGCCTCAGATTTTTCCACAGCCACATAATGGTAGATAATGGTGCAATGCCAGCAAAGTCTTTGAGAAAGGAAGTGTGACTTGCCTGGATCCTAATTTTTCATTTGTAAAAGGGAATATGAGTAATATTTGATTTATAGCATAATTATGAAGAGGGCATCCAGCTGGCTCAGTTGGTAGAGCATGTGACTCTTGATCTCAGGGTTGTGAGTTCAAGCCCCATGTTGGGCACAGAATTCACTTAAAAATAAATAAGTAATAAAATTATAGCATTATTATGAGGTAAAATGATATAATAATGAATACAGATCACCTGTGATTTTTAAAAAGTGCTCAATAGCAGGTACTATTATTTTATATAGCTAAACGCTAAACTTTCTTTCAAGTAAAAGGCGTCAAATGTTTTTGAACATACAAGGATTAGAAAACCATTCCCTCTTAAAGAACTACTAGAGAATGAATTTTAGGTAACCAAAAGATGAACAGAGAACCTGAACATGGAAGCCAGTTGAAATATAGGACTGGGATGAAAACCCTGGGAATCTACTTCATAATGATTAATAAAATATCCAATATTACTAGATGCTTATTATATGTCAGGCACTGTTCTAGTGCTATACTTTCATTATCATGAAAACAAACCTGTGAGGTAGAGCCTAGTGTTACATACATTGTAAAAACAAGGTAAGGTTACATACCTAAAAAATGATAAAACCAAGATTCCAACCTAGGCAGTCTGGTTTCAGAGCTTATTCTCATAATAGCTACGGTATATTCTTCAGAATGTTGTTATAAACAATTTTGTTACTTGTACTGGTATAAACAAAAACCAAGAAGGGAAGATGTAAATAGATGGAAGGTAACAAAAGGATGTTGATTTCTTTAATACTCAAGGTCAGGAGATAACATTTACATCTTATAAATCAAGTAACAGAGATAGAAGTCTATTCAAGGGGCACCTGGGTGGTTAAGTTGGTTAAGTGTGTGCCTTAAGCTCAGGTCATGATTCCAGGTTCCGGGGATCCAGCCCTGCATCAGGTTTCTGCTCAGTAAGAAGCCTGCTTTTCCCTCTGCCTCTGCCTGCCGCTTCCCCTTGCTTGTGCTCTCTCTTTCTCCATCAAATAAATAAAATAAATCTTAAAAAAAAAGTATATTCAAAAGTACACCAATGATCACTAGAAGAATTAATAATAATAATGTATTGTTTAAAATTAGGCGGAACAAAGGAGATCAGATTAATAGAATTTTAATTTTTAATCACTGCTTTTAATAGGTAGATTTGGTCTAAAGAAATAGAGCATAAAGTACATTTTTAAAAGTTATAGTATAAAGCTAAACACTAGAAGACCTAAATACAGAATACAAAGCTTCCTAAATGATCAAAAGGAACATGCATAAAACAAGAAATTCACCATCTAGAGAAAGATGCAAACCAAATAAATCCTTAAAAACAGAAAGTAGGTCATAAAATGTGATACAGGGGCAGCCCGGGTGGCTCAGCGGTTTAGCATTGCCTGCAGCCTGGGGTGTGATCCTGGAGACCCTGGGATCGAGTCCCATGTCGGGCTCCCTGCATGGAGCCTGCTTCTCCCTCTGCTTGTGTCTCTGCCTTTCTCTCTGTGTGGGTGTCTCTCTGAATAAATAAATAAAATCTTATAAAAAATGTGATACAGAATTAAGTCGTATATATTATATAAATGTCAGCAATATAAGCTCATCTATTGAAAGAAGAATACCCTTAGAAAAGTGTCAGAAAAGTTGAAAATAAGGGACAGTACAGGTATATCAGGCAAACACAAAGAAAACACAATTAAATCACAATTTTAAACCAGACAAGGTTGAAATCAGAGATAAGGAAAGCATTAAATAAGGTAAAAAAAAAAGGGGGGGGGGCCTTTACAATGATAAAACATATAATCCACACCAGATATTACATTCATGAGTTTCTATAAGGCAAATAAAGAAGTATTAAAATCCATTAAGCAAGATCTATAAGAAATAAAAAAAAAGAAACAGGCATTAGAGTGGGAGACCCTAGTTCACTTTTTCTAGCCCATGACAGATAAAGAAATCTACAAAAAAAAGGATGTAGAAGAGCTAAAAAATCTAGTAAAGTAGATCTGTCTTGAGAACAAACTTTTCAAATGCCCATGGAACAATTAAAAATTAGACCAAAGCCTTAGTACATCCCACTTAGTAGAAATGGCATCTCCAATCACAATATAACACATGAAATTAATAAAACATCCATCCATACATAATTAAATGTTCTTTTAATTCTTGAAAGTCAAAGAGAAAGTCCAATTTGAAATACTTAAGTATCTAGGACATAACAATAACTGAAACTGAAAATAAATGATAAAATCAAAGAACCACTTGAAGAATGCAACTTAATTATGTTAATAAACAGCAAAGAACAAAACAAATGAAAAATTCAAGAATTTTGAAAAAATTAATCTACAGAAAGCAGAAAGACGTAATCAATATAAAATAACAATACAAGGTTATGGTATGTTGCTGCTGTTGCAAGAATTCCTCTGACCTTCATCTCCCAATCTTTACTTTGGATTTCTTGCTCTTTTCTGGTTTCTGCAATTACCTTTTGATGGTTTTTTCCCCAGAATTCTCCTTGTTTGTCTGGTTCTCTCAGTCTGATGACATGATGTTTCTCACAGATCAATCTTGCCCTGCTCTGGTTCTTGGGATGCAGAAAATCTTAATAAACTGAAGTTGATGGATGTAGCCTTTTAAGCAAGAGTCGCTTGAGAATGATAGGATGGCTGAGATAATGAGTGGAAGAGTCTGGATGTAAAACTAGCTAAAGAATTTGGCAGTGTCCAGGTGTGAAACAATAGGCACTGGACCAGAGTCTTTTATTAGAAGAAATAGGTTTATTTGCAACCTATTAGAGGGGCAACACTGGGCTTATCTTGTGTGTGATAGGGATTAAGGATAATTTACTGAGCCCTTCATTTTGGGGGCTTAAATTTTTCATTGATCCCAAGGAAACACTGAACCCAAGGATCCCAAGCCAAGTACAGCCGAGTCTCTTAAATACTTAATTCTTGAAGACACCAGCATAGGCTCCTCAGTCTTAGCCACTGGGCCTCCCTACCAACACTGTAACAGTTTGCTGTGAGGATAAGGATAGCTTTGGTAGAGATGGAGAGCTTTGTCCATGTGAAGAAGTGCCAACACCTACAAACTGTTGCTCTTCAGCTGTCACTACCAGAGAAATTCCTGGTTAAGCCTTGACCATGCCTGCTTTCTCCTTCAGACCTGGCTGTAACCAAGAATATGAGGTTTCATTTTCATAGGAAGAGCAGAGCAAATTAGTTCCTATACTCAATTCTGATGGTGGTTTTGGGGTGGGGGGGGGGCACATGGGAGATGCTCAATACTTTCTTCCCCAGGTCTCCCCTGGAGATTTTTAGGGAATGCAGAACCATCTGTTTGGTATCTCTGCTTGTAGCAGATGGCCAGCAATTTCACTGCCATGTGTCTTCGCTGAGGCAAAGGTGGTGGGAGTTCTGAGGCCTTACTCAGGAGCTGGACTGAAACCTCCTACAGATACAGCTTAGAGTTTCTAGTGAAAATTTTTTTAGGATTTTATTTATTCATGAGAGAGAAAGAGAGAGAGAGAAGCAGAGACATAGGCAGAGGCAGAAGCAGGCTCCTATGGGGAGTCTGATGCAGAACTCGATCCCAGGACCCCAGGATCATGACCTGGGCCAAAGGCAGACGCTCAACCACTGAGCTACCCAGGTGTCCTAAGTTTCTAGTGAATTTAGATCTTAGACCACATCCTCTGACCACAAAGAAATAAAAATCAACAATAAAAATAATGTAAACATAGACACTGACACATTCAGAAAGTAAAAAGCACGTTCGTAAATATTTTTGTGGATTTTTAAGATAAATGACAGTGGAAATGTAGAATATTTAGAACTGAACAACAACAAAAGTATACATACTAAAACTTGTGAGATGCAGCTAAAGCAATTCTTAGAGGGAAATTTACAGCTTTAAATGCAATGATGAAAAAACAACTGACTGAATATAAATAGTAAGCACTAAAGAAGCTTAAAAAGACCCCAACAATAACAATAAACCTCCAAAAGAAATAGAAGAAAAAAGCAGAAATAAAAAAAGAAAAAGATCAATAATACCGGAAACAGGCAAGATGGCGGCAGAGTAGGGTCTCCAAATCATCTGTCCTCAACAAATTACCTAGAAAACCATCCAATCATCCTGAAAATCTACGAATTCGGCCTGAGATTTAAAGAGAGACCAGCTGGAACGCTACAGTGAGAAGAGTTCGCGCTTCTATCAAGGTAGGAAGACGGGGAAAAAGAAATAAAGAAACAAAAGGCCTCCAAGGGGGAGGGTCCCCGAGGAGCCGGGCTGAGGCCGGGGCGAGTGTCCCCAGGACAGGGGAGCCCCGTCCCGGAGGAGCAGGAGCTGCACCAACCTTCCCGGGGGAAAGGGGCTCCCGGGGAATTGGAGCAGGATCCCCAGAAAGGCGGGGACGCCCTCGGGCTCCCGGGGACAGTAACAGAGGAACTGCGCCCCGGAGAGTGCGCCGAGCTCCCTAAGGGCTGCAGCGCTCGGCGGGACCCGGAGCAGCTCGGAGGCGCTCGGGCGGCGGCTCCGCGGAGGGGGCTGCGGGGCTCCGGGAACAGCTCGGCGGCGGCGGCTCGGGCGGAGGAAGAAGCTCCGCGGAGGGGGCTGCGCGGCTCCGGGAACAGCTCAGAGGCGGCAGCTCGGGCGGAGGAAGAAGCTCCGCGCGGAGGGGGCGGCGCGGCTCCGGGAACAGCTGGGGGGGGGGGGGCTCGGGTGGCGGCTCCGCGGAGGGGGCTGCGGCCGGGAGCGCGAATCCAACAGCGCAGGCTCCGGAGCACAGGGCGCCGGGACACAGCCCAGGATCCGGCCTCCCCCGGGACAGGCAGAGGCCGGGAGGGCCCAGGACAGCAAGGACGCTCCTGCCTGGAACTGAGCAGATCAGCGGCCCCGCCCGGGAGCCCCCGGGCCCTGCAGACGGAGAGCCCCGGAGTTACTGCCGGAGCTGACTCCAGGGTCCCAGAGCTGCCCCCGCCACTGTGGCTTCCTCCCGGGGCCTCACGGGGTAAACACCCCCACTGAGCCCTGCACCAGGCAGGGGCAGAGCAGCTCCCCCAAGTGCTAACACCTGAGAATCAGCACAGCGGGCCCCTCCCCCAGAAGACCAGCGACACGGACCAGTTCCAAGGGAAGTCAAGGGACTTAAAGTATACAGAATCGGAAGATACTCCCCCGTGTTTTTTTTTTGTTTGTTTGTTTGTTTTTGTTTTGTGCTTTTTTTTTTCTTTCTTTCTTGATTTCTGATTGCTTCCCCCACCCCACCCCACCTTTTTTTTTCTTTTTTCTCCTTTCTTTCTTTTTCTTTCTTTTTCTTCTCTTCCCCCCCCCTTTTTTTCTTCTTTCTCTTTTTTCTTTTTCTCTTTTCTTTCCTTCTCTCTCTTTTTCTCCTTTTCCCAATACAACTTGTTTTTGGCCACTCTGCACTGAGCAAAATGACTAGAAGGAAAACCTCACCTCAAAAAAAAAGAATCAGAAACAGCCCACTCTCCCACAGAGTTACAAAATCTGGATTACAATTCAATGTCAGAAAGCCAATTCAGAAGCACTATTTTACAGCTACTGGTGGCTCTAGAAAAAACCATAAAGGACTCAAGAGACTTCATGACTGCAGAATTTAGATCCAATCAGGCAGAAATTAAAAATCAATTAAATGAGATGCAATCCAAGCTAGAAGTCCTAACGACGAGGGTTAACGAGGTGGAAGAACGAGTGAGTGACATAGAAGACAAGTTGATGGCAAAGAGGGAAACTGAGGAAAAAAGAGACAAGCAATTAAAAGATCATGAGAATAGATTAAGGGAAATAAATGACAGCCTGAGGAAGAAAAACCTACGTTTAATTGGGGTTCCTGAGGGCGCCGAAAGGGACACAGGGCCAGAATATGTATTTGAACAAATCCTAGCTGAAAACTTTCCTAATCTGGGAAGGGAAACAGGCATTCAGATCCAGGAAATAGAGAGATCCCCCCCTAAAATCAACAAAAACCGTTCAACACCTCGACATTTAATAGTGAAGCTTGCAAATTCCAAAGAGAAGGAGAAGATCCTTAAAGCAGCAAGAGAAAAAAAGTCCCTGACTTTTATGGGGAGGAATATTAGGGTAACAGCAGACCTCTCCACAGAGACCTGGCAGGCCAGAAAGGGCTGGCAGGATATATTCAGGGTCCTAAATGAAAAGAACATGCAACCAAGAATACTTTATCCAGCAAGGCTTTCATTCAAAATGGAAGGAGAGCTTCCAAGACAGGCAGCAACTGAAAGAATATGTAACCTCCAAACCAGCTCTGCAAGAAATTTTAAGGGGGACTCTTAAAATTCCCCTTTAAGAAGAAGTTCAGTGGAACAATCCACAAAAACAAGGACTGAATAGATAGGATGACACTAAACTCATATCTATCAATAGTAACTCTGAACGTGAATGGGCTTAATGACCCCATCAAAAGGCGCAGGGTTTCAGACTGGATAAAAAAGCAGGACCCATCTATTTGCTGTCTACAAGAGACTCATTTTAGACAGAAGGACACCTACAACCTGAAAATAAAAGGTTGGAGAACCATTTACCATTCAAATGGTCCTCAAAAGAAAGCAGGGGTTGCCATCCTTATATCAGATAAATTAAAATTTACCCCAAAGACTATAGTGAGAGATGAAGAGGGACACTATCTCATACTCAAAGGATCTATCCAACAAGAGGACTTAACAATCCTCAATATATATGCCCCGAATGTGGGAGCTGCCAAATATTTAAACCAATTAATAACCAAACTCAAGAAATACCTTGATAATAATACACTTATACTTGGTGACTTCAATCTAGCTCTTTCTACCCTGGATAGGTCTTCTAAGCACAACATCTCCAAAGAAACGAGAGCTTTAAATGATACACTGGACCAGATGGATTTCACAGATATCTACAGAACTTTACATCCAAACTCAACTGAATACACATTCTTCTCAAGTGCACATGGAACTTTCTCCAGAATAGACCACATACTGGGTCACAAATCGGGTCTGAACCGATACCAAAAGATCGGGATAGTCCCTTGTATATTCTCAGACCATAATGCCTTGAAATTAGAACTTAATCACAACAAGAAGTATGGAAGGACCACAAACACGTGGAGGTTAAGGACCATCCTGCTAAAAGATGAAAAGGTCAACCAGGAAATTAAGGAAGAATTAAAAAGATTCATGGAAACTAATGAGAATGAAGATACAACCGTTCAAAATCTTTGGGATGCAGCAAAAGCAGTCCTGAGGGGGAAATACATCGCAATACAAGCATCCATTCAAAAACTGGAAAGATCTCAAATTCAAAAGCTCACCTTCCACATAAAGAGAAAAAGCAACAAATAGACCCCACCCCCAGCAGAAGAAGAGAGTTAATTAAAATTCGAGCAGAACTCAATGATATCGAGACCAAAAGAACTGTGGAACAGATCAACAGAACCAGGAGTTGGTTCTTTGAAAGAATTAATAAGATAGATAAACCATTAGCCAACCTTATTAAAAAGAAGAGAGAGAAGACTCAAATTAATAAAATCGTGAATGAGAAAGGAGAGATCACTACCAACACCAAGGAAATACAAACGATTTTAAAAACATATTATGAACAGCTGTACGCCAATAAATTAGGCAATCTAGAAGAAATGGACGCATTCCTGGAAAGCCACAAACTACCAAAACTGGAGCAGGAAGAAATAGAAAACCTGAACAGGCCAATAACCAGGGAGGAAATTGAAGCAGTCATCAAAAACCTCCCAAGACACAAGAGTCCAGGGCCAGATGGCTTCCCAGGGGAATTCTATCAAACGTTTAAAGAAGAAATCATACCTATTCTACTAAAGCTGTTTGGAAAGATAGAAAGAGATGGAGTACTTCCAAATTCGTTCTATGAGGCCAGCATCACCTTAATTCCGAAACCAAAGACCCCACCAAAAAGGAGAATTACAGACCAATATCCCTGATGAACATGGATGCAAAAATTCTCAACAAGATACTAGCCAATAGGATCCAACAACACATTAAGAAAATTATTCACCATGACCAAGTAGGATTTATCCCTGGGACACAAGGCTGGTTCAACACTCGTAAAACCATCAATGTGATTCATCATATCAGCAAGAGAAAAACCAAGAACCATATGATACTCTCATTAGATGCAGAGAAAGCATTTGACAAAATACAGCATCCATTGCTGATCAAAACCCTTCAGAGTGTTGGGATAGAGGGAACTTTCCTCGACATTTTAATCATTTAAAATGATTTAAAAGCCATTTATGAAAAGCCCACAGCAAATATCATTCTCAATGGGGAAGCACTGGGAGCCTTTCCCCTAAGATCAGGAACAAGACAGGGATGTCCACTCTCACCACTGCTGTTCAACATAGTTCTGGAAGTCCTCGCCTCAGCAATCAGACAACAAAAAGACATTAAAGGCATTCAAATTGGCAAAGAAGAAGTCAAACTCTCCCTCTTCGCCGATGACATGATACTCTACATAGAAAACCCAAAAGACTCCACCCCAAGATTGCTAGAACTCATACAGAAATTTGGTAGCGTGGCAGGATACAAAATCAATGCCCAGAAATCAATGGCATTTCTATACACTAACAATGAGACTGAAGAAAGAGAAATTAAGGAGTCAATCCCATTTACAATTGCACCCAAAAGCATAAGATACCTAGGAATAAATCTAACCAAAGAGGTAAAAGATCTATACCCTAAAAACTATAGAACACTTCTGAAAGAAATTGAGGAAGACACAAAGAGATGGAAAAATATTCCATGCTCATGGATTGGCAGAATTAATATTGTAAAAATGTCAATGTTACCCAGGGCAATTTATACGTTTAATGCAATCCCTATCAAAATACCATGGACTTTCTTCAGAGAGTTAGAACAAATTATTTTAAGATTTGTGTGGAATCAGAAAAGACCCCGAGTAGCCAGGGGAATTTTAAAAAAGAAAACCATATCTGGGGGCATCACAATGCCAGATTTCAGGTTGTACTACAAAGCTGTGGTCATCAAGACAGTGTGGTACTGGCACAAAAACAGACACATAGATCAATGGAACAGAATAGAGAACCCAGAAGTGGACCCTGAAATGTACGGTCATCTAATATTCGATAAAGGAGGAAAGACTATCCATTGGAAGAAAGACAGTCTCTTCAATAAATGGTGCTGGGAAAATTGGACATCCACATGCAGAAGAATAAAACTGGACCACTCTCTTTCACCATACACAAAGATAAACTCAAAATGGATGAGAGATCTAAATGTGAGACAAGATTCCATCAAAATCCTAGAGGAGAACACAGGCAACACCCTTTTTGAACTTGGCCACAGTAACTTCTTGCAAGATACATCCACAAAGGCAAAAGAAACAAAAGCAAAAATGAACTATTGGGACTTCATCAAGATAAGAAGCTTTTGCACAGCAAAGGATACAGTCAACAAAACTAAAAGACAACCTACAGAATGGGAGAAGATATTTGCAAATGACATATCAGATAAAGGGCTAGTTTCCAAAATCTATAAAGAACTTATTAAACTCAACACCAAAGAAACAAACAATCCAATCATGAAATGGGCAAAAGACATGAAGAGAAATCTCACAGAGGAAGACATGGACATGGCCAACATGCACATGAGAAAATGCTCTGCATCACTTGCCATCAGGGAAATACAAATCAAAACCACAATGAGATACCACCTCACACCAGTGAGAATGGGGAAAATTAACAAGGCAGGAAACCACACATGTTGGAGAGGATGCGGAGAAAAGGGAACCCTCTTACACTGTTGGTGGGAATGTGACCTGGTGCAGCCACTCTGGAAAACTGTGTGGAGGTTCCTCAAAGAGTTAAAAATAGACCTGCCCTACGACCCAGCAATTGCACTGTTGGGGATTTACCCCAAAGATTCAGATGCAATGAAACGTCGGGACACCTGCACCCCGATGTTTCTATCAGCAATGGCCACAATAGCCAAACTGTGGAAGGAGCCTTGGTGTCCATCGAAAGATGAATGGATAAAGAAGATGTGGTTTATGTATACAATGGAATATTACTCAGCAATTAGAAACGACAAATACCCACCATTTACTTCAACGTGGATGGAACTGGAGGGTATTATGCTGAGTGAAATAAGTCAATCGGAGAGGGACAAACAGTGTATGTTCTCATTCATTTGGGGAATATGAATAATGGTGAAAGGGAATATAAAGGAAGGGAGAAGAAATGTTGGGAAATATCAGGAAGGGAGACAGAACATAAAGACTCCTAACTCGGGGAAACGAACTAGGGGTGGTGGAAGGGGAGGAGGGCGGGTGTTGGAGGGGAAGGGGTGACGGGCACTGAGGTGGACACTTGACGGGATGAGCACTGGGTGTTTTTCTGTATGTTGGTAAATTGAACACCAATAAAAATTAATTAAAAAAAAAAAAAGATCAATAATACCAAAAACTAGTTCTTTGAAAACTTTAACAAAGGAAATAAACCTTTAATAAGACTGATCATGAGAAAAAGAGGAGGCACAATTAAAGATTATTATGAAAGAAAAGGGTAGGGATACTGAATAACATAAACAACACCAATTTTTCTAGAAAAATAGAAACAATTGAAAATGATGCAAGAAGAAATAGAAAATCTGAATAAGACTAGTAAACATTTAAAAAACTGAATCCATAATGAAAAATCTTTCCCTCTAAAAATATCAGGTCAAGATACAGTCTGGGAGGACCTCAGGGTGCCATCCAGGATGTAGTACTGTTTGTAAGTGGAAAATGGGTAACAACACAAATGACCATTAACAGGAAAATGGCTGAATAAAATGAAGTGTTTTCATACAATGAAAGACTATACAGTAATTAAAATGAAAGAACTCAGGCTTGGGAAACCCTCTTGCACTGCTGATGAGAATGTAAACAGGTCCAGCCACTCTAGAGTACAGTATGAGGTTCCTCAAAAAGTTAAAAATAGAGCTACCCTATAATCCAGCAATTGCATTACTAGGTATTTACCCAAAGGATAAAAAAATACATATTTGAAGGAATATATGCGCCCTTATGTTTATAGCAGTATTATCAACAATAGCCAAATTATGGAAAGAGCTCAAATGTCCATCGACTGATGAACAGATAAAGAAGATGTGATTTATAAAGATTTATAAAATATATTTATATATGTTCCATTATATATATATAAAATTTATATATATAATATATATAATGGAATATTATTCAGCCATCAAAGAATGAAATCTTGCTATTTGCAATGACGTGGATGGAGCTACAGTGTATTCTGCTAAGCAAAATAAGTCAATCAGAAAAAGACAAATACCATATGATTTCACTCATATGCAGAATTTAAGAAACAAAACAGATGAACATTTGGGAAGGGAAAAGATAAGGAAACAAATCATGAGAGACTCTTAACTACTGAGAACAAACAGGGTTGATGGAGGTAGGTGAGGGATGGGATAGACGGGTGGTGGGTATTATGGAGGGCATTTGTTAGAAAGGGAGTTGGGTGTTATATGTAAACTATGAACCACTGAACTCTACTTTTTTTTTTTTTTTAAAAGATTTTATTTATTTACTCATGAGAGACAGAGAGAGAGGCAGAGACACAAGCAGAGGGAGAAGCAGGCTCCTTGCAGGGAGCCTGATGTGGGACTCGATCCCGGGTCCGCAGGATCAGGCCCTGGACTGAAGGTGGCGCTAAACCACTGAGCCACCCGGGCTGCCCTGAACTCTACTCTTGAAACCAATATTGAATTATTATATGTCAACTAACTAGAATCTAAATTAAAAAAAAAAAAAAAAGAACTCAGGCTACATAGATCAACATGGAAAAATGGTGAAAATAATGTCAAATGGAAAAAGTTATAAAATGATATCTGCAGTTTAGTATAATTAATTAAAATTTAGAAACATATAAAGCAATGCTATATATTGCTTCTGTACCCATATACACATAGTCAAAGTATAAAAACATGATGGTAGGACTTACACCAAATTCAAGATGGTGGTTAGTCCTGGGGAGGAGGAAGGAGAATATCAGGGAGGATAAAGAAAGCATCACTTGTATCTGTAGTGCTTTTTTTTCTTTTACAAATGAAGCAAATACAGGAAAACGTTTGTTACCTAGATGACAGGTACACGAGTGTTTGTCATATTGTTCTCTGTATGTCAACATTATTCTAAGAGCCTTTTCATGTTTATCCCTTTATTCTTCACAACCTCATTATAAAATAGATATTACCATCATCTCCATTTTATTGATAAAGAAACTAAGGTAAGAGAGGTTAAGAAATGTGCACAGCAGGTTAGTGGTGGTGCTGGAATCTGAAGCCAGACAGTCTGCCTCCGGGGTGTGTGCTTTTAATTAGCCATCGAGGTAAAAGAACCAGAATCTTGGAGAGGAACATGTAGAGTAAATTTAATAATAGCTGGGTTGGATGCCCATCCAGTGTTCCCACTAAGGGGTTCTGGTCACATTCATTCCCCCTGCACAAGCAATGCAAAGTAGAGACAGGACTTTCCTCTTTGTTTCCTGTGTTCTGCGTTTTTATGCAGAAATAGCACATTCTATTATGAACAGCTTCTGGAATAGGACTTAAAGAACTATCCCCTTCAAATGTCCTGATCTTGGCTCCTGAATCTGGAGGAACACTCTATTCATAACCCGGCCCCAGGTCAAGATTTAAATGTCACCCTCTGCATAACACCAATTTTCCAATGAATAATCTTGAGACTATATTTCCTTCCTGAGTCTACATTATTCCTCCTTCTTCTCTTATACCCCCAAATATAACACCATTTATGTTCATGTTATCCTCCCTGGTAGAAAGTAAGATGATTCAAAGTCAGAGACAAGGTTATATTCATCTTTGAATCTCCCTTTTCTAGCACACAGAACAGAGTTTAGTATTTTTAAGTGTTCAGTAATGTTTATGAAACAACCATAATAAAACCTAGTGGTTTTTATTTTAAAACCTCACTGAGCATAAAATTAATAATCTTCTATAATACATTATACATTTTTTTAAAAAAGAATAAAAATTAGTATCTTATTGGTAAACCGTTGAGCAGTGAAGACAAATCTGACATTCAGCTACAAGAATCAGATTCTTGTTTTAAGCAAAGGCCTCAAGCCAACTCTGTATCAAAGAGGTAGTCACAAAGAACAGGCTCTTCAACTTGTGGCTTCCATCACAAACCAAAAGCAAATTTCCCACATGCTTACATGAAAAGTATGGTTGGCCACATACAGCTTTGTTTGTTTTTCAGGCATGGCCATACACACAGATTATAATCATTGTTAGGAATCTGATCTCCTAACTAAAAAGACACAGGTTATAAAGAAGTTCAACTTTACAACAGGATACTCTGCAGAAAATAATGAAGGTTTTTCTGGTCCTGAGATTTTACTTCCATCACGATTCTACGTACACCCTGACTTTGTTTGCACATACCTGGTAGTACCAGAAGATGGCACTCTTCAGCTAAATTTTACAAAACCCATTGGTGCTGAAGGAATAATTTCATGAACTGTGGAAACTGTACCTCAAGGGGCGATAACAAACAGATGTATTAAGTAACTAGGTTTTAAAACATTTTCTAAGATCCACATTCTAAAAACGTATTTTACACAATCTTACCAATTTCTCCTTAGGAAAAAACAGCAGAGTTGGGTTGCCTAAAAATTCTCCAAGTCTAGTAGTCAGCACCCTTTCCGATTCTCCATACCAGCTATTTTAATCTTCATTCTCTGCGCTCTCACTGTATCATCAACTCCTTTCTTTTTCCTTCTTTCCTGAATTCTTCCTGTCAGTCATTACTTGTGTTCATCACATCCCTTTTTCCTCTCCCTACACACCTGCATATGCACACGCACAAGAACCCTCTCCACTGTCTCCTTCCCTTCTGTTAAAATGTCTGTAATTTACTTCAATATTCTTCAGCAGACACAGTGTGCTATTTGTGTGTTCATAATCCAGGAATGCACAGGGGCTCTGCAAGAATCCTAATCAGGTATTAAGGAAGCATGTGCTCCCAGTCAACTACTACACATGCTTCTAGTGTACATATCTTGATCAAGATTGATTCATTTCTGGGATTTTGTTAATTACCAAATTAGGATCGTATTGGTGAAATTTTTAGTTTGTTAAATATCATAGTGAATGTCAGAAATGGACTATCGTTGGTGAAATTGAGGGTATTAATACATGTGGATTGGCTAAAATATGGGATATCCCTTACCTTTTCATAATGGGGGTATAAGAACCAGTTGAAGCTGTAACCTTTACCTTTGGGGAAGTACTCAGGGTAATAATTTTACAACAGACATTCTCAAACTTCAGGGAGCTTCAGATCTCCTGAAGGTCTTGTTAAAACACAGACAGATGGATCCCAGTATTAGAGTTTCTGACTCATTGGGTTTTAGGTGAGGCTGAAAATTTGCATTTGTGGCAAGTTTCCAAGTGCTACTAATGCTGCAGGTCTATGAGACCATATGTTTTTTTTTAAGATTTTATTTATTTATTCATGAGAGACACACACAGAGAGAGAGGCAGAGACACAGGCAGAGGGAGAAGCAGGCTCCATGCAGGGAGCCCAACGCGGGACTCGATTCCAGGATCACACCCCAGGCTGCAGGCGGCGCTAAACTGCTGCGCCACCGGGGCTGCCCTAGGAGACCACATTTTGAGAATCACTGGTTAAGAATTTCTAGTTGCCTGATGCTAATTATGAGGGTAACAGAAGCTTGCCTCTCGAGTATCACTGCTTCTGCCTTGAGTAAATCTTTCATACAAGTTGAGAGCATACCTAAAAGGATGGAATTAGAATTTTAGTAATTTACAGACTGATTATATGAAAAGTTTTGTGACTGCTTACAAATAAATACGTGCTAAATAAACGCCTATATGTGTGGCAGAAATCATTTTCATTATAAACTAGTAATAAAGTTGTACAGGAGTACTCCTGTACTACTCCCCAGTATCAAACATTTTCAATAGCTACCATTATCTTTCAAAACAGGATCTAAGGCATGTGCATAACCAAACTGGATGAGGTCAATTTAAAACAATTTCCCAGCCAAAAAGCAGAAGCAACCCAAGAATCCAGCAATGGATAAACAAAACCTGGCATATACATACAACAGAATATTATTCAACCTTAAAAAGTAAGGAAATTCTGAAACATGCTACAGCATAGATGAACCCTAAGAATATTATGCTAAATGAAATAAGCCAGTCACAAAAAGACAAGTACTGTGTGATTCCACTTTTAGGAGATATCTAAGGTAGACACACTCAGAGAAACAGCAAGTAGAATGGTGATTGCCAGAGGTTGTGGGGGAGGGGAAATGGGAAGTTCTTGTTAATGGGTATAGAGTTTTGGTTTTGCAAGATGAAGAAGTTATGAAGACTGGTTACACAACAATGAGTATACTTAACACTACTGAACTGTATACTTAAAAATAGCTATGCACTGTGAAAGTATGGAGATTTTTTAAGAAATTTAGAACTACACTATGATCCAGCAATTCCAATTCTGGGTATATATGCCAAGGAAATGAAATCATTATCTCAAAAGATGTATCTGTTAATGTTCATTGCAGCATTATTCACAATAGCCAGGATATAGAGACAACCAAAGTGGAGGTGCCTGGCTGGCTCAGTCAGTAGAATATGTGACTCTTGATCTCAGGGTTATGAGTTCGAGCCCCATATTGGGTGTAGAGCTTGCTTTAAAATTTTTTTTGAAAAGAAAGAGAACTTACCATATATTATATATACACATATATACAATACATACATATATATACACAACCTAAGTGTCCAATGACGAATAAAGAAAACGTGGTGTATGCGCACAGATATATACATACACATGCATATATTATGAAATATTATTCAGCCTTAAAGAAAGAAGAAAATCCTGTCATTTGTGATAACATGGATGAATCTGGAGGGCATTACACTAAGTGAAATAAGCCAGAGAAAGACAAAGGCTGCATGGTATTGCTTATATGTGGAATTAAAAAAAAAAAAGCCAAACTTGAAGAAACAGAGTAGAAAAGGGGTTACCACAGGCTGAGGGGTATGGGAATTAGGAAGAGGTTGGTAAAAGGGTATAAATGTTCAGTTAGAAGATGAACAAGGTCTGAGGAGCTAATGTATAACATGGTGACTATAGTTGGTAATGCCGTAGTGTAGAAATGAAGTTTGTTGAGAGTAGACCTTAAATGTTTTCACACCCCCGCCTCCCGAGAAAGGGTAAATATGTGAAGTAGTGGATGTGTTAAAGATTGAGGGAGGGAACCTTTTCAGAATGTATATGTGTATCAAGTTATCCCATTGTACCCTTAAAAATCTTACAATTTGGGCAGCCCCGGTGGCTTAGCGGTTTAGCGCCACCTTCAGCCCCGGGCGTGATCCTGGACACCCAGGATCGAGTCCCACGTCAGGCTCCCTGCATGGAGCCTGCTTCTCCCTCTGCCTGTGTCTCTGCCTCTCTCTCCTTCTGTATCCCTCATGAATAAATAAATAAATAAATAAATAAATAAATAAATAAATAAATTTTAAAAATCTTACAATTTTGTCAATTATACATCAATAAGGCTGAAAAAAGGTAATGACAAGCTGAAAAACAAACGTGATTGAGGTAGTAAATGTTATGTTATGTATATTTTACCACAATTTTAAAGAATTTAAACCAGATCAAAACCAACTGATTTCTCAGCACAGCTCCTAGAAACAGTAGTCTATACCTGTTGTTCACAGTTATTTCCTCCTGCCCAAACTTTATCTTTCTTTATTCGCTACCTCATTAAAAGGTGCCATCATCCACCCATGCATCTGAGGGAAGAAACAGTGAGTTGTCTTAAACTTCTCCTTCTTCCTCATTCCCCCCACACTTAACTGGTCACCAAGCACTGGCAATCAAATTATTTTCTTAATATCCTTTGAAACTTTTTCTTCCCCTCCATTCCCACCACCAATGCTAAGCCCTGACTGCTTTGTGCCATAAAACTGGTTTCCTTTCCTGTGATGTCTCCTATCCAATCTACTACCCTCTCTACCACAACTGGTGAAATTCTTCTGAAACATAAATCTGACTACTTCCCTGCTTAAGGAGTGCCTGGGTGGCTCAGCTGGTTAAGCATCTGCCTTCTGCTCAGGTCATGATCCCAGGGTCCTGGGATGGAGCCCTCCCTCCACAGCAGGGAACTTGCTTCTCCATCCCCCCAACCCACCACTCGTGTCTCCCCCACATGTTCTCTCTCTCAAGAAAATAAATAAATCTTAAAAAAAAAAAAGGAAAAGAAAACTTCTATTGAGTTTGTACTGCCTTGAGGCTAAAAGGCAAACTCCTTAACAGGACATACACAGTCTTTTAAGATTTGACTCTGCTAATGTGACCTCAGTAAACTGCTCTAGGCAGGCACTTCCTGGAATGTAGCACTCTTCCCTATCTTTGTAGCTATGCACATGCCTCCTTCTGCTCCCTCTCTATTCTTCAAAATTCAGCTAAGATAAAACTTCTTCCAGAAAGCCTTCTGGGACGTTCTGAGTTAGGACTGCCCAGTGAAATATTGCATGGGATGTACTTACATTGAAAAATTATTAGTTGCTTATTGGCAATACTTGGGATATACTTATACTAAAAAAAAAATAAACTCATTGTTTATTTTAAATTCAGATTTAACTGGGTATCCTGTTTTTGTGTTTGTCTGTTTTTGCTAAATTTAGCAACCCTAGTTTCAGTCTCAATTATGTGCTTGTTTATTTTTCCATATCCTCTACTAGTCTGTAGCATCTTTAGGGTGGGGACATGTCTTATCTCTGTATCTGCTGGTTCTAGTAAGTACTGGTAAGCACATAACTAAAATAACAAGGTGTTTTATTGTTGCTGTTTCTTCTAAACTGGTTTAACCTTTAGTCTTTTTATTCCTTCCCATAGTTATGCTAATAGTAATAATACCACCTGTTTCAGGATTATAGTGACCACCACCTGATATAAGAGCATGCAGCATAACCCATGAAGGTCACCAGAAATGCTAGTATAATCTAACCAGTAACATTATTCTTAGAATAAGGCTTATTATATTTGTTAAGATTTGAAATAAACTTGTTTAGTAAATATTCTTCTATAAATTCATCAAGAGATTGGTAATCTAATTCAAGTTGGCATAAAAAAACTATTTGTAAAAGGAAAAAATTTAGCTTGTACTCTGAAAACAGTATATTCCAACTGGATTTATTCCATATATTTTAAAAACAGAAGATAAATGCACAAAATGTACCTCTATAGCCAAATAGTAATTTTGATTCTAAGAAAATTCAAAGCTAAATGAAATAATTATGTATCACTATCTAATTAAAACCATAGTTCTAAATATTACCAAATTTAGTGTATGTTAAGCTAGTTGTTTTAACCAACAAGCCATTATCTCTAGAAATTAGATTTCAGAAGAAACTGTAACAAAATTTAAGGGTTCTTTTATTTTTCATTTCTTATTTCTTCCACTTTAAAGCATGTGCTTGTTGTCTAAAGAAAAAAAAAAACAAAAAAGGGGTGCCTGGGTGGTTCAGTTGGTTAAGCATCCAACTCTTGATTTTCACTCAGGTCATGATCCCAGGGTTTTGAGATCTAGCCCCATGTCGGGCTCTGCACCAGTGGCCTGGAGCCTGCTTAAGATTCTCTCCCTCTTCCTCTGCCCCACACCCTAACTCCTGCTCTCACTTGCTCTCTTTGTCTCATAAATAAATAAATAAAACAGGCAAGCAAGCGAGGAAGCAAGCAAACACGCACTCATGTAATACAATACAAAGGTTCATTAGAATGGCAGTGAGTGATTCCTCATTATTATCCAGAGATAAACTCAAAATAAACACTCTCAATCATAGGGGGGAAATGTCAGAAATATCACCATTAAATAATGTTGTCCTGAAAATTGTATACAAGAAAATTTTTTTCTCCCTACCCCTACTCTATTTTTCTTTTTTAAGGAACCCAGCAAACTACATAGTCAAATGGTGCAAAATTTCTTTATGGGCAGACACCAAATAGGGCTTGCTGAAATAATGAATGAATTAGTGATTTCTTTTTTTTTTGAATTAGTGATTTCTATAGTCAGAGAAAATGTACAATGAATTATACAACATATTATAATTAGCTTGGTGGATAAAAGAAAAAGAGCACAACTGGAAAACCAAAAGGTCCTTCCAAGCACATCTAATTAGGGTTAGGTAGTGGTTGCCCTCAGTGTCAGAGAAAGCTGCCTTTAAACAAAGAAGAGCAGAACACAATTCCCAGCGCTCACAAATTTCACAAGTTAACCTTGGCTTCCCATGATATTACTACCCTCCCTGTATTTCCTTTTCAAAACTTTAAAAGCCTACTATTTAAAAGCCTATTATGCATTTCACTGGAATCAACCTCTAAATAATGATGTGACAGTGGAAAATATACTTTTATTAAAAACTGAATAGAGGAAAATTTAATTCAAATTGTCAATGTACAATGTGCACAATTATTATTATTATTATTATTTAAAGATTTTATTTATGTTCTTGAGAGACACAGAGAGAAGCAGAGACACAGGCAGAGGGAGAAGCAGGCCCCATGCAAGGAGCCTGACGTGGGACTCGATCCTGGGACTCCAGGATCATGCCCAGGGTGGAAGGCAGGCACTAAACTGCTGAGCCACCCAGGGATTCCCAATGTGCAAAATTAATTCCAGTTTTGGCTCCTAGCATCCTGGAAGCTTAGATAAGTTAAGAATCCCATTAACCTTGTAATACCTTTTAATAAAAATTATCCATTGGTTAGAGAAAACATCTCAGGTATATAATACTAATGCTCTATAGTGATTTCCAATGTTGAAATTATGAGAAATATATCGATTATTAAATTAGACTAATTCACACATAGAACATAATTTATATGAAATATATATCTGATTTGTTCAACATTCTAAATTAGTTTTTAAGTTTTATAATAAAAAGACAAAAGAGGAAGATATGTTATTTTAAGGGCACCCAAATGGCTCAACAACCAAGGCTGTGGTTCAGTGGCTACTACTGCATGCTTCTGGGAATTCTCAGATCTAATGTTAATCAGCAAATTTCTCTTTGGGATAAAAGTGCTAAAGCAAGCCAGGTTTGTAATTAAAAGGAGAAAGATGCTCCTTAAGAGCCTATCTAGGGGCACCTGGGTGGCTCAGTAGTTGAGCGTCTGCCTTCAGGTCGGGTCATGATCCTGGGGTCCTGGGATGGAGCCCTACACCAGGCTCCCCACAGGGAGCCTGCTTCTCCCTCTGCCTGTGTCTCTGCCTCTTTCTCTGGGCTTCTCATGAATAAATAAATAAAATCTTAAAAAAAAAAAAGTCTATCCAGATTCTTTCTATTTTATAAGGCCTATAGAAATGCTATGTCCTCTATGAAGCCTTTCTCTACTATTTTACCCACAGTGATCTCTCTGTTCATGGAAGCCTTCTTTCTTTAAATTTGTGTAATACAACTATTTCTAGTACAGACTAAACCATTTTAATCTGATCTGATGGTCTCTAGATGTATCAACTTGGCTAGGCTACAGTCCTCAGTTAATAAAGCAAACAACAGTCTAGGTGCTGCTGTGAAGGTTTTTGTAGATGGACTGAAGTCCATGATAACTGACTTTAATGAGAGATTATCCTAGATATTCTGGGTGGGCCTAATTCAATTAGTTGAAGGGACTTAAGAGAATTAATGGAGCTTCCATGATGAGGAAGAAATGCTGTCTGTGGATGGGAACTTCAGCTCACCCTGTCCTTGACAGCCCACTGTAAGGATTTCAGCCTCGTCTAGCTAGTCCCCACAACTGGGAAAGCCAATTCCATGCAATATAGCTCTCTCTTTTTTAAAATTGTAATATAACTGACATATAACATTATCTTAAAGTATACAACATAATGATTTGATACTTGCATACACTGTGAAATAGCTGCCACAGTAAGTCTAATTAACATCCATTACCACGCAGTTACAAAATGTTTTTTGTCTTGTGATGACAAAATTTTAAGATCTACTTTCTGAACAACTTTCAAATATACAATAGTATTATTAACTGTAGTCACCTTGATTTAGGTTATATCTTCATGACTTACTTAGTTTATAACTGGAAGCTTGTTCCTTTTTATCCTTTTCACCCATTTTGCCTCCCTTGCTACCCCCTCTGGCAACCACCAATCTGTTTTTTGTATCTATGAGTTAGTTTTGTTGTTGTTGTTGTTGTTATTTTTTTAGATTGCATATATAAGTGAGATCATACAATATTTGTCTTTCTCTGTCTAACTTATTTCATTTAGTGTAATGCCCTCAAGGTCCATCCATGTTGTTAATAAATAACAGTAAACAAAAATGTAAATAATAAATATCTTAATATATACTTCTTTTGGGTTCCTCTTCTCTGCTTGTATCTTGATTGATACAACTGACTATATAATGTCATATGTGTGTCTTATCTTCCCAAGTCAGATTCAAAGGCATCAACTTGAGAAAATAATGATTCACTGAGTACTTACCATGTGTCAAGCACAGTGTTAAGTCTTTCAATATATGAACTCATTTTAATCCTCACAACTACCTGATTTTAATCCCCACTTTACAGAGGCTAAGACAAAGCTGTCTAGCTAAGGAATGGCAAAGCTGGAACCCAAACCTGAAGCTCCCTTATTCCAATGCTTATGCTCTTAAACACTACGATAGTTATGACCTCACACACAAATGGAGAGGGAGGGAAAGAGAGATATATAGAGAGAACAAGAAAGCTATGTAGGACAAGATAGACCATGATTCTTAAACATAAGTAAACTGCTTATCACACTCTGTTAATCCTATGATATCTAACTCCTACACAGTTATCTAGCTTGGAGGCAATGCTCAGAACAGGACAGCCATAGCAACCTTCTGGGGAAAATTTTAAATTACAATGTTATGGTTATAGCAACAGCAACCATTAAGGTACTTGCCCTGGGTCAAATGGAATCAAGTCAAAGACTTGAGAATCTTCTCTATATTCAATAGATATGTTAGAGTATCATTCAGTGATAGGAAGCCATCATAACTGGTTCAATTCTTCTATATCTCTATAAAATCTGTGATGTGGGTAGGGCAGGGTAGGGATATTTCCTACCTATACAGCGGGCTTAACAGTAAGTCAATGAAATGAAATCACTTACTCAAAGTCAGACGGTACATCACAAGAAAGGGTAAGTCTGGTGCTTGGACTCCAGCCTAGTACTTTCTCCAATAGACTTATATGATAGGGTAGAGCTGCTTATATCCAAGAGGTTCCCCTCACTTGATGAATTGTGCCATCAATATCCAAGATTTTTAAATGTACATGATATGACTAAAGTAATGAGACAGATTTTTATACTCATGAAACAACCATACTTCCCAACATTGCTCCCCACTTTGGGCATTTGCACTCATTGTACTTTCTTCTTAAATGCTTTCTGCCCAGGTATTCACACAATTCCTTCTTTCTTATCAGGTTCTAATTCAAAATGCCATCTTCTCAGGGAAGACTTTCCCAGCCACTATGGTTAAGGTAGCATGCCCTAGCCATCTTCTACAAAATGTTGCTATTAATCCTTTCTTATAACACTTTTAAGTCTCTGAAGTCATTTATTGATTTGCTTTTGTTTTTATTATACATATTCCACTATAAGAATGTAAGTTCCTTAAGACATGCACGCTGAGTATCTTGCTTACTTACCATTGTATCACCAGCACCTAGAATAATGACTGACATGTAATAGGTGTTCAAAAACACTTGTTGACTGATACGTTTTCTAAAATGGATTATGCTTTTTATTTGATTGCTATGTGATAGTAGTTACCTTGAAAATAAGCATTAAATGATTAAAAATAGGGAAAAAAAAGAACTAGGAAAAAGCTAAAAGTCAAACTGCCAACTTAAAAGGGAAGAAAGAACCATTTTTTTTTTAAAAGACTTTATTTATTCGTGAGACACACAGAGAGAGGCAGAGACACAGGCAGAGGGAGAAGCAGGCTCCCTGCAGGAAGCCTAATGTGGGACTTGATCCCAGGCAGACGCTCAACCACTGAGCCACCAAGTGTCCCGAGATAACACAGTTTTATATTTTTATATCCAAATTGAAAAATCAGTGATCTTATGATATGCTCTGGTTCATTTAAGTCCACTTAAATAGGAGAACAGCCTATGCAGTAATACAGAGGGAAAAAGAAAATCAGTTTAGACTCTACATTTCAAAACAGAAATTAAAAAAAAAAAAAAACAAAAAAAAACAGAAATTACCAGGACCAAAAAAGTGTGTGTGGATATTGCCAAAACTTGTGAAAAGGCCAATTACTTAGACATTGTAAAACTAAAATACATAAGAAACAAATTTAAAAAGTATTACATTTCAAGCCAGTAAGGGCTGATTTAGACTTTAAAAAGAGATATAGTTTGCATAATATAAAACTTATGTGAATATATATGGCTATGGTTTTTCCTTTAAACATCGCCCTCTTCTACAATTTGCATATTTGCATGAATATTTTTCCTATTCTTTACTTTCAATCCATCTGCACCTGTATATTTTAGATAAGTCTCTAGTAAGTATATATATATTTAAATTTTAGTACAGTCTGACAACCTTCGCTTGTTAATTGAAGCATTTGGTCCATTTACATTTAATGTAATTACAAACATATTTGGGTTGAAATATACTACAGCCAATGCCATGGTAAGCCAGCCATATCTTGTCCAGAACTGGAACACTCATTCTCTCAGCTGTATAGTCAACAGCTCTCAGCTGAATTTTTCTTTGGGACTTGTTCTCAGCCCTAGAATACAGCCTTACCCCAAATCATGTCCCTTTAAGGGAGGGTAGAAGAGGGTAGAAAACCGTATCCAATGACTGGTCAGTGACAGGGTCTAAACAAACGCCTGGACCTTTGCAAGGCCATCCCAGCTCCAAAGTGCCCTGTAGAATCAACTGAGGTCTTTGTTACCATCATATTGCAGTTTAACTTCTCTGGTCTGTCCTGTTTCCTCACTCCCTCACAGATGTTAATCTCAAGAGCTCATCCCAATAAACATCCTGCAGGCAATCTCAGTCTCTGAGTCTATTTCCCATGGGATTGTATTTGTGATATCTATCATCTTGTTAGGTATTTTGTACTTCTCACGCCTATGTTTCTTTTTCTTTTCTTTCTTGCCTTCTTTAGAACGAGTATTCTATTATTATTCCATTTTTCCTTATTAGTTTGAAGATGATAGACTCTTTTTCTATTCCATAGGCTATCCTAGAAATAACAATACACATATTTCAGTCAGCAAAGTCTAAAGCTAATTGAGTGATATTTTATTAATCGATATGAATAGACTGATATTAACTGGTTGATACTGTTAACCTACTAAGCTATATGATAAGAATCTTAAACATCTGAACTCCTTTTACCATCCTCTCAATATATATGTAATTGTTATTCTAGTACATCATATAAGTGGAATTATACAATATTCCTTTTGTGTCTGGCTTATATCATTCAGCATAATGTTTTTGAGGTTCATCCATGTTGTAGCATGCATCAGAATTTCATTCTATTTAAAGGTTGAATAATATTCCATGTATTTTGTTTATGCATTCATACGTTAATGGATGTTAGGGTTGTTTCCATCATTTGGCTATTGTATATAATGCTACAATAAACACTGGTATGCAAGTATCTGCTTGAGTCCCTGCTTTCAATTCTTCTGGGTATATATCTAGAAGCAGAATTGTTGGATTATATGGTAATTCTATATTTAACATTTTGAGGAACTGCCCATATTGTCTTTCTGATTCTTTTTAATATTTTTCAATTCTTCGTTGAAATGATCTATTGTTTTATTTAATTTCTTTACCTTACTTCCTATTTATTGAACACAGTTATTTTAAAATCTTTTCTGGGTGACTCCAATATCTGGATCATCTGTGAATCTAATTCTATTGTCCATGTTTCTCTCTTGGTTTTTGATCATGTCACCTTGTCTTTTGCTATGTCCTGTAATTTTTTACATAGTGCCTCCAGAGAGAGTTTCCCTTCCCTTGGGTAGACAGATAAAACAGCAGCTGATCATCTTAACCCAATCAGGGACTGTGCTGAATGGAGGCTGGACTGCAGCCTCTGGTAAAGCTCAAGCTATTTTTGGCTAATCTCCATTCCAAGAGCATAGCCCTCTGGGGTTTTAAATAGAGAGCCTGGGAATTCAATGGGGTTCCCCCCATTGGCAGGTTCATAACTCTAGGCTGTATCTTGTGTGACTGCCAAAATGTCTGCTCTGCTTTTCAAAGACTTTCCAATGAGATGTTTGGCCTCCCATTCTGTAAAACCCTAGGATTTGGCAAATGTCCCAACAGGATAACTGGCTGTATGCTTGAGGCTCTCTTAGTTTTCTACAAAAGCTTGCTGGTTTCTTGTCCCCAGCAGCAGCTCTCTCCCAGTATACAGTCCTGTTTCTCAGACCCCTGCTCATGCTCAGTATCAGCAACATCCCTGAGGGAAAAAGAGGCTACAAAAGTCAGCTCACATCTCTGAGGTTCTTTTAGCTTACCTTTACTGTTGGGGTTCAATTCTTTAGCGTATCAGCCCACAGCATGGTGTACCAAGATCCCACCCTTGGTAGGACCTGGACTAGATTTTTAACTTCCTACCAGCATAAAACTCTATTTTAGGTCATACACCCCAAGCAAACACTCACCAAATCTAGGCTCACCTCTCTCAAATCTTATCCTCTCCCAAATCTTGATCAAGTAATTCCGTACTATCTTGTTAGCTGTCTGAAGCTTTAATATACTTAAAATACTTAAAATATACTTAAAATATATTTTTAAAATATAAACTTAAAATATATTTAAGTTTAAATAATAATAATTAAATAATATATTTAAGTACTTAAAATATATTTTTTCTGCTTGCTTTTTAGTTCTAATCACACAATTCCTATTAAATATTAACACTATTTTAGTACTATGGATCTTAATACTACCAGTTTTGTTAAGTTTTAAGAACGTAATTCCCAAATGCAGAGAAACTAGAACTTTTTTAAAGCCAGTCTCAGGGAAAAGATGTATTTTAGGCTCAGAAAATGTTTTCCTTATTTTCAAATTTTAGTAAGATAACCATTAAATTATGCTAAAATTATTATTATATTAGAATTATTAAATTATGCTAGAATTCTGCTTCTATTTCTTATAAAGTAAAATTAAACAAAAATCATGAAAAATATTTTAATAATAAAATATTATAAATAATAAAATAAAAATATTTCACAACTATAACTCACTTAGAATATTCACCAACATATACCTTATAATTTGAATATTATTGTATTCATACACAACAACAACATACCTATTTCATTCTGTTTTGGTCTCTTAGTATTTCTAACATCCCCAGATGATAATAGGTCTTCCTGAGAGAGTCATAGTGGGATGGGTTTTTTTTCCTAATCAAGTGTATTTGCTTTTTCTGGATATGCAGAGCACTTATTAGTACACTAAAGATCCTGGGAAGTCCTCAGTAAAGTCACATATTTATCTTTGTGTAAATCTGCTGTTTTCAAATATATCTGAGAGCAGAAAGCTTTTATCCATGGGACACCTTTTAATGTTTCCAGGACATCTAGTTTGAGAAAAGTGTCCTAGAAAGGGAAAATAGACATTTCAAATAACTTTGGTTATTTTATGTTATTATAATTGATTATATAACTCCTGCTTCTTTCTTCTTTACCCAAGGTGAGCAGGTGAGTTTTGTGGGTTTTTCTTTTTTTTTTAGCTTTATTAAGCTATAATTTTGCTAGCCTTCCCTGACAAAGGGTAGCAGAAAGAGTCTGAGCTTTATACAGAGGCAGGATTAGGCCCAAATTCTGGCTCCACCATCACAAGCAAATTCTTTTCTCTCTTAGTCATATATATGTTTTTTACTAAATTAAAGTATAGTATAAATTAAAGTATAGTTGACATACAATGTTATATTAATTTCATGTGAACATACTTCTTCATTTATAAAATGGGCATGGAAGACTTTCATAGTACTGTATTATTACTGATCAGTATGCAGTAATTGCCTGGCTCCAGACATTCCCATTTTATTTTATTTTTTTAAAGATTTTATTTATTTATTCATGAGAGACACAGAGAGAGAGAGAGAGGCAGAGACACAGGCCAAGGGAAAGGCAGGCTCCATACCGGGAGCCCAACGTGGGACTCGATACTGGGACTCCCAGGGTCACACCCTGGGCCGAAGGCGGTGCTAAACCGCTGAGCCACCTGGGTTGCCCAACATTCCTATTTTAAAATTCCTCAAGGATCTGGGGGTGCCTGGGTGGCTCAGCCAGTTAAGCATCTGCCTTCAGCTCAGGTCATCATGATCGTGGAGTCCTGGGATCAAGCCCTACATCAGGCTCCCTGCTCAGAAGGAAGTCTGTTTCTCTGTCTCCCTCTGCCCCTTCCCCACTTCATGTGAGCAGTGCCCTCTCCCTCTCAAATAAATAAAATTTAAAAAAAATTCCTCAAGGATCTGGAATGGCCAGTTGGAATGGGCATACAAGATTGACACCTTTGAACTTGATTTGGGACTCATCTTTACTAATTCATTTCCCTGCTTATTATATCCGTTTCCTCTCTTGTCTACTTAAGAGGCTGTAATACTCCCAGGGAATAATTTCTTATCTTAATTGAGAATGCCTAGAGTTAAACTGATTTTCATTTCCTTAGAGCTTTGGAAAGCTTCAGGTCCTCCTGTTTTATGTTCCTATTAACACTTGCTATTGTAATCATTATCATGCCTTACTGTATTCATTTTCTTCCCTGCTAGACTGTAAGTTCCTAAGGCCATGATAGCTTGTTCCCTGCTATATGCACATACCTGGACACCACTGGCCTGGGTGAAGAGTAACCACAGAATCTTTAATAAGTTAAAATAACTGGAATTCCAACAACCATTATAAAAAATATAATTCTCAGATAAAAAGTTTTAATATTATTTATATCAGAAGATATTAGAAGAAAACAAGGAGTTAAAAGTAGTGGTCCTCAAACATGTTAGCAATAATTACTACTAGAAATCTTAGATTGATAGAGCAATTTTCCTAAGATATAGCCAATCATTAGGCTAGAAATAAAATACTACATATGTAATATGCTTTTCAGATACATTTTTGGTATTTGAGAATGACTCCATTTATTTAAAAGACGTATTCTAGAAAGGTTGCCTGTAAATAATACTTTTATACTCTAAGCGTTTAAAAACTCATGTGATGTGAATAAACTAAACTTTTAGCGTATTTTAAAAAGAATCCCTCTCTGTAATAAGAATGCTCTCACACTAATCTGTATTATATATTTAGATTTCTGAAGTGTAGATTTTTCAAGGTATGAAACACTCCTACTACCTTGGTCACAATGAAAAGCTAAGAAGTTCAATACAAGTTTAGAGTCGAATTAAATTAACTTTTACTTTTTGAAAACAATAAGTATGTAAGTAGTAAATATAACATTAACATAGTTTTTCTATAGGCTAGGAAATAAAAAAAATACTTACTATTATTTTCTTACAGTCCTTTCCTCTGCATAGTTCTGTATAGGTAGAGTATTGCACATATATAATCCAGCTTCCAACAAAAACCACCAACCAAGAAAAGAAAAGATATTTCATCCGCACATATGAAAAGCGAGCCTGTGAGTAAAAGAGCACATAACAATTATTCATTCAACACCAAGTCAGCATTCATTGTCCTAGAACATGATTTCCTCCCCCCCTTTTGGAAGAACTCAATATATATTCTAGGCTTTCACATGGCAATTCTACCAGAACAAAGTGTACTTTCACGGAGTCCAAACAGCACTGGTCTCAGAAAAGGAAGCTCCTCCATCCTGCCAAGGAAAAAGGAACAAAATACCCTTTAAAATGTATAACCTTTCAAATACCACCAGCATGGAAAGCTACTTATGAAGCATGAGCACGTGCACCATGTTTCCCTGGGAACTCCTTGAGGTCAGGTAAAGAGATACACAATTCCTACTTACTATGAGCTTACAGGAGATGATTTCAAATAAAATTTTTAAAGTTCTTTATGGATAATCAGTATAAAAATAATTTTGTTTTAAAGAAATAAAGACAGAGAATTTGGCCATTTGTTTAATGTCTCACAGTGAAGTGTAACCAGAATAAGAAATTAAACCTCCTGCTCATTCCTTTTTCTCTGTCGTATTCACCAAGGCTTTACATTCCTTCCATTCAACCAACCAAACACTTCACCTAATAGATATTCTGGAAGCTCGAGGAGAATGTTGTTGCAACTATAAAAGGAAAAATGATTGGAGAAGAAGGGTTAAGATATATAAAGAATAAATTATTCTTCTTGTGTCAGCTTATGAAGCCACACAATGGGATCCTCTTTGCTTTGTTCTGCTCCCTGTTCTTTGCTATCTAATTGCAATTTGGGCCAGTTACTGCCTTTTCTCCAACAACAACATATCAAACAGTTTAATCCTTAAAAGTGTCAATTGGTCAAGATAATTGGACATTTATTTTTTAAGTCTGGATCTCCAATGGTCTGGTTTTATAAATGGTAAATTTGCGGGGTATGGAGATAATTGAACAGAATAAATTACAGATATGTAAACAAATAATGAAAAGCTACTTTTGCTTTTACAACCAGGAGCCAGTTTCTCACACTGGGTAACAGTAGGATACTGTGAGCACTGTGAGCATGCAAAGAAAGCAGAGAGAGATGAAAGAGACCTAAGTGCACCTGCAGAAGACAATGAGTGCAAAGGAAAAAGAGACCCAGGAAATACTGAATTCTGTTGGCTCTATTTGTGATTTAGATATCTGTGTCTGTGAGATTAATAGATGGTGAATTCCGGTACTGAAGAGCTTGAGTACAACAAATTCACAGAGAAGTAACAGGTCTTTGAGCTTTATTATTAAAATATAAAAAATGCCTTTAATGCAAGCTATATTTGTATAGCTCTAAATGATCCAGTAATAAGAAAATTGTCAGAATTCTAAATTAAATCACATAAATGACAATGGGATATACACTGAGGGGTTTGTTTGAAAGACACTTAAGATTACTTGGCCCTACTAAAGAGTGTCTAGTCATCAGACAGAAATTGACATGAACCAGTATTATGAAGCTTAAAGATGATTAAATGATGTAATGCCTATAGAACATAAGCACATTGCTAGGCACATGCAAAATACCCAACAAATATTAGCTAAATCAATTTGCAAGGCTCTCAGCAAAAAGCCAAGAAAGCTTTCACTATGATTTAGCCACCACCGTCTTTTTGGACTCGTAAAAGAAAACTGAATCTGAATCTGATTAAGGCTTCAGCTCCAACTACAAGTTTACTGGAAATCCAGGAGACAGAGGAGTATAAGTGATCCTTCAGTAAGTGTCAGTAAGTGTGTCTAATAGTGTCAGTCTAATAGTGTCAGTAAGTGACACTATTAGAATATAATCAGCAAACTCCAGGCTGTGGAAAATGCAATACAAACAACCCAGTTCTCCAACACATAAGTTACAGAGGAGAAAATAAGGAGAAGATGGGGGAAATTGAAGACTAAAAAATATTTAAGAAATATATCAAACAATCGCAATCTGTGGATCTTTTCTGAGTCCTGATTCCAATGAAAAACTGCAAAAAAAATGACATTTATGAGACAATTGAAAATTTGAAGATAGGATATCTGATGTTATTAAGAAATTGTTTCAATTTTTCAGGCATGATAACATAATTTTTAAAGAAAAGAGCCCAATATTTTAGAGATAGACATTGAAATATTTATGAATGAAGTGATATATTCGGAATTTTCTTCAAAACAACATTCAAGAGAAAAGTAGGTGGGGTATAGTTGAAGCAAGACTGGCGATGAGTTGATAATTTTCAAGCTGAGTGATAGGTGCATGCATACCTTCTATTGTGTATGTTTTTTTCTATTGATGTAAAATTTTTAATGTTACACAATAAGGTGTACTTCTACACTTCCCATACATTCATCCAGCCGCTATTTATTGGTTGTCTGTTTTGTCTATTATTGTTATTGTCTTAGGCATTTTAAGAACATCTCTAGTTATTGGGGCACCTGGATGGTCTAGTTGGTTAGGGGTTGATTTCCACTCATGTCATGATTTTAGGATCGTGAGATCAAGCCTCAAGTGGGGCTCTGTGCGGGCGTGGAGCCTGCTTAAGATTTTCTCTCTCCCTTTCCCTCTCCCTCTGCACCTCCTCTACCCACCTACCCTCCCTACCTCCACTGCTCATGCTTGAGCTCTCTCTCTCTTTAAAACAAAACAATCTCTAGTTATAAGAACAAATTATAAATCTACCCTACAAGGGCCCAATAGTTCAGAGGGTCACTTGAAGGACCACAGCATAATGTGATTTTAGTTTTTGAAGTCCAATATAATATGAATGTTTTATAGAGTTGTTTTTTTTTTTTTTTTGAGGCAGGGTTTCTTTTTTTTTTAAATATTTTATTTATTTGAGAGAGAGAGAGCAAGCAAGCATGTGTGAGCAAGGGGGAGGGGCAGAGAGAGAGGGAGAGGCCGAGGGAGAGAATCTCAAGCCAATTCCATGCTGAACTTGCTGTGGCTTCATGTGGGGCTCCATCTCCATTGTGACCTGAGCTAGAACTAAGAGTCACCGACTGAGCCACCCAGGCGCTCCTTGAGGCAGGATTTTAAAACAAGATGGGTTCAATTCATTTTGAAAAGAATCAAGGAAGACATGCTATATCCTTTTTCCTCTTCCTGCCTTGCTCTGAGGCAGGTATGTGTCCCAGAGTAAAGGAAAACACAGACCTAGTGAGGGTTTTTTTTCCCCAGTATTCAGGATCTGGTCCTGGTCTTACCTTCTTCTTGACACTACCTCAAGCAATCTAGAGATGTTAACTGCCCTCTATCAATCATTTCTATTCAGGTTTTTGTATACATGTTCAGTAAAGCTATTTTAAGATGCTTTCAAGTGCATATTAAGCTTAATTATGTATAGACAATTAAGGCTTTTGTATATTTCTCTCTCCTGCATATTAAACCTAATAAAATTTGAAATCATTGTGATTTTTCTGTATCTCTCAAATAGCTACATTTTCTGATTTTCTCTGGCATATGTTTAAACTGAAAAACACTCTGTGAACCGGCGTGCCTGCTGAGCCCTTGTCATGGTACTGAATGCCAAAAATTTTGGAGAGGAACTTAGATTAATGGCGTTCCCAGTAGGGCACTGGGCATCTCCATTGTAGACATAATGACAAAAGGAGTGAGACGTTTTTATTCCAGCACGCCATGGAAAATCACTGTGATTTAGAGGTAACACAAAATAGTTACAAGGACCTTCATGTGTCCTCTAATATCTGCAGATCCCGCTGCTTCACATTTAAGAATAATGATTGAAGAAAAACAGCCGTAAATGACATTTCTAGCTATTAACTAATTTTATTTTCCTGTGCGGTAATCACTAAAATGTTTCCAGTGGTCTGTTCTGTACCAATTACCTAGACAATCCAGTCTTTGATTAAGAAATGTGATCGTTTTATTTATGCTGAACTATCCAAAATAATGCCTAGCAGTTTCTGTTTCAATTTTGTGCCTAGCTACTAATGGTACATTGCTTTATTCCAAATTATGCTCCTGAGAAGCATGATAAGAATTTTAGCAAGGGGTGCCTGGGTGGCTCAGTCGGTTAAGTGTTTGCCTTCAGCTCAGGTCATGATTCCAGGGTCCTGGGATGGAGCCCCATATCGCATCGGGCTCCCTGCTCAGCAGGGAGTCTGCTTCTCCAACCACTCCTCCCCTTGCTTGTGCTCTCTCTCTCAAATAATTAAATAAAATCTTTAAAAAAAGAATTTTAGTAAATATGCTATGGCAGTGATTCTCCAGGAACTGCTTTTGCCCCCTAGGGGACACCTGGCAATGTCTGGTGACATTGTTTGTTTCATGACATTTATTTCTCAACTGGGGAATGCTACTAGTATCTTGTGGGTAGAGGCCAGAGACTTTGCTAAACATCCTGCAATGCACTGAAGAACCTCCCACAGCAAAAAATTATCTGACCCCAATGTCAATAGTGCTAAGGGTGAGAAACCTTGCATTATGGTTACATTGTAAAATGAAAACAAAAATGGAAAGAATCAAAATTATATTACATTGTCATTTTATATTCAGTTAGTCTTTAAGGTATCAACTACTACTAATTAGAAAAATATAACATCTGTCTGGAAATAACAGAAGCAATTCTTTATGACTAGAGTAAATGATTAGCAGTATATTAGAGAAAAATCACTGGAGATGGCAAATCTATAAATAATGAAGCAAACTTTCTCTACCAACTCCACTCTAAAGAACAGTGATGGTTTTTATTCTTTTCTATATTGCTTGATCTCATTGTGATAACTTTTTATTTCAAAAGAAATCTGGAAACCTTTGATCTTATTTGAAGAATTTTATATTAAGTTTTAAAAACAGGCATAAAGGGGAAATACATTAAAATTTAAGACTACTTGCATTACTTACCTTTTTTTATACTCAACATCTTATGTAAACATAAAGCACATGGTCTTGTTTGCTTTATCCTTGACTACTCTCCACACAGATGTTCTTAATTTTGAGAAGTAGGGAAAAAATATCATATCTTTACTTTCACCCACACATATTTTGTTAACATATTTAGTGGACTTGAACATTCAGAAAACATAACAAATTGTTTTGACTTGCACAAACTCAAATACAATCATCTTATCATTCATCATATCAAAGAAAAAGCTGAGAGATACATGTTTGTCTTTTTATTCAAGTTTTTCAATTACCATTACTTTGAAATAATTTTCGAAAATATTTTTTTCCTTATTGTTATATTGACAACATTGCAGCTGGGTAATTTTTACTAAATATTTGGTAGGACTAACCTGGCTGGCTGATAAAACTAGAGTTAAAATTATGGATAAATGTCCCCAGATATAACTTTTACCCTTTTCTTTAAATACATTCTATTTATAGTAATAGTACTTTTGAAAAATATGCTAGCTATGAGAAACAGAAATATGAAGAAATCATTTAATAGGGTAAATATTTACTGTATGCCACAGCACATGCAGATAAACTTTATTTGGAATGGATCCTGTACCTTTATTAAAAAGGTGTCTTATTATTAGCTGGAGGCTATTGGAAAACCATTCAGAAGAATGTTTAAATGTACCAAATGTAAACTATCCTAGTGCTAACTTTCACAAACATCAAAAGACAATATTCAAAGAAGCATTAAAAAAGACCTTTCATGTCATTCCAAACAAGGAAAACCTTGGGTTTTTATAACTTAAAAATAGTGAAAAGAAAGGTTCTAAAAATGCCCATGCTCCCCAGCTTGTCTTAAGCATGAAAATGCTTATTTTTATGACAAAACTTTTAGAGAATTCCTTGTAAAACAGCAGTATTAGTCTAATAGTTTTTTAAGCATTCTTTATCTAAGATGTGAATTTTCATATTTATAGGATGAATCCTAGTTGTTTTATGATCTAAATTCTAAAAGTTTTATTTTATTTATATATTTGCATGAGCATACTCTCTGTTTTGATTTTCTTACAGAAATAAAATTCCAGTAAGGAGTAGATAATTTTTACATTTTCTCTGAACGCTGGTTCATATTTCTTATGCTTCTGAGGCCCATGGCATGAAAATGCAAGAACACCTGGGGAATTAATTGCATGGGTTGGTCCTTAGGTCTGTGGCTAGTTTGAACGGTAACTTACTATTTCAAACAAGTGTCAAAGTATGGAAAAATATTCGTAATACAGTAAGTGAAAAAAATCAGTTTTCAAAACAGCACGTATGATATGTTCCCAATTTTGCTTTTTAAAAGAAAAGAGAAAAGGTCGCCAATAGACTGTAGAAACTGTAAGGAAATAAACCAGAATGTCAAGAGTAGTTATCTCAAAAATGTCAAGAGTGGTGGGATCATGAATGATTTTTATTTTTATTTTTATTTTCTATTACACAGGTTTCCATAATAAATATATTACTATTTTATTTTTTGTAAAGATTTTATTCATTAGAGATACAGAGAGAGAGGCAGAGACATAGGCAGAGGGAGAAGCCGGCTCCCCGTAGGAAGCCCCATGCAGGACTCAACCCCGGGACTCCAGGATCACGCCCTGAGCTTCTGAAGGCAGACGCTCAACCGCTGAGCCACCCAGGCATTCCTATATTACTATTTTAATCAGAAAACCCCTACATATTTGCATGTAGGTGCTTAGCACATCTATTTAAAAATATATCTACAGGATCTGTAAGACTCCTATTTTTTATGAAAAAGTGGAGAGCCAGCATATTACAAAGCATGTGGGAGGGAGGGGTGCCTGGGTGGTTCCGACGCTAGAGCATCTGCCTTTGGCTCTGTGTCTGGGTCCCGGGATCCTGGGATTGAGCCCTGCTTTGGGCTCTCTGCTCAGCGGGGATCCTGCTTCTCCCTCTGCCCTTCCTCCTGCTTGTGTTCTCTCTCTCTCCCCCCCTCCTTTCCTCCCTCTCTCAAATAAATAAAATCTTAAAAAAAAAAAAAAAAGCATGTGGGAGGGAAGTGTAGCCTCTATTAGCACTCTACATAAAAGTAATATTAGCATTTGCAACCACAAATTAACTCAGTCGTGGGATTCTTCAACATAACAGTGCAGAAAGACAGGGGTTAAGAAAGCAAAGTGTTCCAATTTTCTCTTGCTATATAACATCCTACCCCATAATTTTGTGGTTTACAACAATAATTTCCATCTCTCATGGTTCTGAGGGTTGACTGACTCAGCTGGTCAGTTCTCTCAAGTTTTTCATGCATTTGTGATCAGGGCTGAAGGCATGTGAAGGACATAGACCTCTCAGCTGGAAGAGCTGGAACAGCTTCCTGTGGCTAGCTGGACTTCTTCAGGGCATGGTGCTCACGGTCAGTAGTCAGGCTTCTTACATGATGGCTGACTAACCACAGAACACATGTTCCCAGAGACCAAGATGGAAGCTGTGTCATTTTTGCCCCACTCTTATGGTAACACAGGGCCAGACCAGATTGAATATAGGGGGTACTCCCTAAAGGCAAGAATGCCAGAAGGCATGGTTCACTGAGGGGTCATGTCTGGAGACTAGCTACATCTGCAGAATAGGTTCAGCAAAGAAGGGTCTAGGGGTGCAAGAAAAGCAATATGGAGGTCCCAGCCAGAAGGGAGATCATTTTTTTTGGCCATTCTAATTAAGGGCTCTCCTTTATTCCTTAGTTGGTAAGAAATAGAAACTGCAGTTAAATCCATTAATAGTAGTGTAGCTGTAAATATTTAAGTTGACTGAACATAGCTCTCATTTCATATCATGAGCTCAAAAACTACCGACAGATCTTGAGCTTATATATGCAAAGTCCCAAATTAAAGAGCTACTTGAGATACAGTTATAGATAAATTTCTGTTTAGCATTCACATTATCTTAATATTTTATTTAAGATTCTGGTACCTAAAATGGGAAAATCAGGTGTCTGTTTTCCCCTTTTAGTAGGCCTAAGGCACCATACTGAGTCTAGAGCTTACTGAAACATACAGTAGTCACATACAAATCTTTTTTTTTTTTTTTAAAGATTTATTTATTTCTTTATGATAGGCAGAGAGAGAGAGAGAGAGAGAGGCAGGCAGAGCAGGTTCCATGCCGGGAGACAGACATGGGACTCGATCCCAGGACTCCAGGATCGTGCCCTGGGCCAAAGGCAGGCGCTAAACCGCTGAGCCACACAGGGGTCCCCATAACATACAAATCTTAAATGGGAATCCTAGTTGGCACTTAAATTCACTAACAATTCACTTACTAAAAATAAAGGTTGGCTAGGCTTTACTGAAACCCGAAGATTAAAAGGCACAGTTCCTTTATAAATTTTTTTTCCTTTATAAATTTTTAATTAACTATTTATTTTTTTAAAGATTTTATTTATTTATTCATGATAGTCACACAGAGAGAGACAGAGAGGCAGAGACACAGGCAGAGGGAGAAGCAGGCCCCATGCAAGGGAGCCCGACGTGGGACTCGATCCCGGGTCTTCAGGATCGTGCCCCGGGCCAAAGGCAGGCGCCAAACTGCTGCGCCACCCAGGGATCCCTATAAATTTTTTAAAAAGATTTTATTTATTTATTCATGACAGACACACACACACAGAGAGGCAGAGACATAGGCAGAGGGAGAAGCAGGCTCCATGCAGGTAGCCTGATGTGGGTGGGACTCGATCCTGGTCTCCAGGATCATACTCCGGGCTGAAGGTGGTGCTAAACTGCTGGGCCACCAGGGCTGCCCACAGTTCCTTTAAAGTTCATATTCTAAAGGACATTCTAGAGCAAATTTTATTTGAAATAGTTATATCTAAGGTTATACAGCCCAATTTTTAATACAGTTCAGAATCTTGGATTCTCTCGGAGAATCCGGAGGCTAACCGTTTATAATTTAAATGAAAGTTGATTATTGTAAAGGGTTCTTAAAAAGAAATTAGTTTTAGTTAATATTTTGTGATATTGATGAACTGCTGGGTTCTCTAGCTTCCCTTTACAGTATTTATTTATGGGACTTCTAGGCACAGTGGCAATTAAATATTAAAGCCTAATCTCCCTCTGATACATGAGAAAAGCGTTGTGTATGTTCAAACATTGGGGTGGCCAGAGAAGGGGTGTTGTTGTTCACCTCTGTACAACAACATTCTGCCTTTTATCACTGAAAGGACTGTGGCTGCTCTGGGAATGTAGTCTGAAAGGAGCTACTGTTCCTATGACCAGAGAGACGGTGTGGGGATTCTCTTCTCATTGGTTGGTACCCTGCCACAGTTTTCTAGGAGCCCTAGAGCAGAACAATTTCTCCTTAGTTAAAAATACAACAGGTTAGAGTGTCCACAAAATCCATTCTAATCAGACATCTCTGAGGGTAAACTTTTAATTTGTTAAGCAATTAAAATGTAACTGACAGGGATCCCTGGGTGGCGCAGCGGTTTGGCGCCTGCCTTTGGCCCAGGGCGCGATCCTGGAGACCCGGGATCGAATCCCACATCGGGCTCCGGGTGCATGGAGCCTGCTTCTCCCTCCGCCTGTGTCTCTGCCTCTCTCTCTCTCTCTGTGACTATCATAAATAAATAAAAAATTTAAAAAAAAATTAAAAAAAATAAAAATAAAAATAAAATGTAACTGACATATAAAATACAAACTATATCAGAGTTAGAAGAGTCTTCAATGGACCCAGATTCTATTTTTTTTTTTTTTGCCATCAAAGTACATTAATACCAGAAAACAGTACATGTCTAGTATAGGAAAGAAAATGGACAGTAAAGGATGCTTGGGTAGCTCAGTGGTTGAGCGTCTACCTTTGGCTCAGGTTGTGATCCTGGGGGCCTGGGATCGAA
Source organism: Vulpes lagopus (assembly GCF_018345385.1). Taxonomy (NCBI): domain Eukaryota; kingdom Metazoa; phylum Chordata; class Mammalia; order Carnivora; family Canidae; genus Vulpes; species Vulpes lagopus. The sequence goes on along the minus strand of NC_054826.1, from coordinate 145,137,781 downwards.
TACCACATTGGGCTCCCCACAGGGAGCCTGCTTCTCCCTCTGTCTCTGCCTCTCTCTGTGTGTCTCTCATGAATAAATAAAATCTTAAGAAAAAAAAAAAAGAAAATAGGCAGTAAAGAATTATGTAATTCCAGTTATAAGTAGTCGTGGGGATGTAATGTACAGCATGGTGAATATAGTTAATTCTGTATTGTATATCTGAAAGTTGCTAAGAATAGACTATAAAGGTTCTTATCACAAGATGGGGATTAAGGAGGGCACTTGCGATAAACACTGGGAGATGTATGGAATTGTTGAATCACATTGTACACCTGAAACTAATGTAATACTGGATGTTAACTCTATTGGAATTTAAAATAAAATTTAAAAATTAAGTTCTTATCACAAGAAAAATGTAACTAGGTGTGGCGGTAGATGTTAAGTAAACATACAGTAGTGATAATTTTGCACTATATATATATATATATATATTGCAAATCATTATGCAACATAATAAAATCATTGTGTTGCACACCTAAAACTAATACCATGATATACATCAACCATAATCTCAAAAAAACAAAAACAAAAAAGAAAAAAAGTAAATGATTCAGTTTGGTATATTCTTTTCCTGATTGTTTTCTATGTATGTATAAAAAATATACTTTTTTTTTAAAGAAAAATGTGTCTTTCACTTAACATACTACAAACATGTACCTAGGCCATTAAATAGTCTTGATATTTAAAAAATATGAAATTTAAATTAATGTGTAACATTTTAGAGTATGGATGTGCCATAAATTATTTCACCCTATCTCTATTGTTAGACAGTTTTATTATTTCTCATATTGTGCTATAATAATAGCAATAACAACACTATTAATGAGAGCCAATATTTATTAGTGCTACTCTACCAAGAACTGTTATAAGCACTTTCTATACATTAATTTCCTTAATCTTCACAAAAACTCTATGATTCAATGTGATAAATTGGTTAGGGGTAAGAAAACCACAGTCCATGAGCCAAATCCTGTCTGCCACTGGGTTTTGTAAATACATTTTTATTGGAACACAGCCACACCATGCACTGATTTACTGTCTAAGGCTGCTTTCATGCTATCACAGCACAGTTGAGTGGTTGCAACAGAGACTGTATGGCCAGCAAAGCCAGAAATATTTACTATCCGGTTCTTTATAGAAATACTATGTCAACCCTTGCATTACAAATATTTATTCCCTCCCCCTGCTTCACTTTCCCTGTCTTACTGATGTTGGGCTTGGCCATGTGACTTGGCCAATGTCTGTTAGTAGATGCCATGCAAAGGAAAGCATATAATTGGGCTGCTGCCTTCTATTTCAGACACTGCCAGAAGACCAGTCCCTGGTAAGCCACCAATCCATAGCTCACTTGAACCAATAGCATGGTCTGGAATAAAGTGCAGCTCAAAACAGCTGCATACCAGCTGACCAGCAGATGTGATTACTCATTAGAAGTCACTGATGTTCATCGGATGCTCATTAGATGTCACTGAGTTTTGGGGGAAATTTGTTTTGCAGCATTGTTGTGGTAGCTAATAGATACTGGAGGGAATTACTATTCTCTCCTTATAGGGATTTCTATGAGTGGGAGAGTATTCTATTTACAGATGGAGAAACTCAGAAAAATATGAGGCTATATTAGTAGTAAGTAGGACAACCAGGATTTAAATTGAGGCAACTTGGCTTCAGTGCCTGTACTTACTTTATTTTACTTTACTCTATCACCCATTGTATTAAATATGCAAATATTTGCTGGGGTATCTGATTATTTCTTCAGGAAAGATTTCAGTGAATGAAATTTCTAGGTCAAAGGGTGGTAGTTTTAAAAGGTTTATGATACATATAATTATAATATATATAATATATATAATACATATCATTAATTGCTTTCCAAAAGGTTTACAACAATTAACATTCTACTGGTTTTTCAGATGCATTTATTTACCTTCCTCCACATCCAATTTTTAAGGCAAATTACCGTTTTAGTTTCAATTTTCTGACAATGGCCTTGCTGCCTTTTATATGTTCTCTGAATCTTTAGCATTGGTTGTGGCCAATATCAGTCAAAATTGAAAGTACCCCATTTTGGGGATGACCTCAGACCAATTCAGATATCTTAAGAGCTACCGTGGTTGAATATTTTAGGCCTGACCTAAGTAAATTATTCTAAAGAACAACTAGAAGCCCAGAGGAATCTAAAATGAACCTTCAGGTTATGTGAGTCCAACCAATGGCAAATGTGACCTTCTAACTGTTCATATCAGAGGACAGAGAGGTTACAGAAGCATTCCTTCTTGGAATGAACATCACCAACATCTACCTATCCTCTTTTCAGCTTGATACTAAAACTTGATAGGTGAAGCAGTTTTTAAATTAAGTATTATTATTTTAGAATAGCTCTCAAAGTCCATTTAGAATGGTAGATTCTATTTTTAAAATACTACAAATCATGCAAACCAGATGGCAATCTCTAATTTTGGAATTTCTCAGACAGGTGCTAATCTAAAATTGTCTTCTTATTTCTCTTTTCGATTCCAGAGAAAGCTAAAAAAACACAAAACAACAACAAAGCAAAACTTACAGAAAATGCTTCAAAGGCAAATGACAGTGATTTTGATCATAGCAATTTCCACTTACAAGAAAAGGAGCTGACTTATAAAGGGAATGCACTGAGACAGTTTCTATATGAAAGTGTTTTGCTGGTCTTGTGGAAAGTGAGGTACCTACACACTAGCAGTCACTTATTGCAACACAAGTACTGAGAGAAATACTTTGTCGGAGGGGAAAATGCTGAAAAGTAATAAAAAAAATTCTCATTTAAATATAGCGATAGAATTACCTATGGTGCTTAAGATAATGGGTATCTTGTAAATAAATTATGTTTGTAGTGGTTGTTGCTACCAATATCTCAAATATGCAACATATACTCTATTTTTTAAAAAAGATTTTATTTATTTATTCATGAGACACAGAAAGAGGGGCAGAGACACAGGCAGAGGGAGAAGCAGGCTCCTCACAGGGAGCCCAAAGCAGGACTCAATCCTGGAACCCCGGGATCACAGCCTGACCCCAAGACAGACGCTCAACTGCTGAGCCACCCAGGCATCCCAAATATGCAACATATACTCTAAACACAAAAATGCCAGTGGATTTTTAAAGTTATACCTAAGGCCAAGCTAACTTGACACTATTTTAAGTATTCCGTTTTTCTTCCACAACCCACTAATTCCTAAAATTCCTAGTTATTAATATATGGACCATAATAAGGCCTTATCTGCTTAGAAATATTAAACCAGAGATTATGTCTTAGATGGGTGAGTATCAGCAACAGCATAGAAGCACAGGTTGTTCAGAGCTAAAAGAGGCCTTGCAGATCACACAGTTGTAATCTATAATTTTATAACAGAGGCCCCAAATGGCTTGGAATTCATCATATATCACTCAGTAAATTATGTGACCTTGGCAAGTTACTAAACTTCCCTGAGATTTAGTGTCTTCATCTATGAAATGCCGTTGTTGTGAAACTAAACAAAATCACAGACAAAAAAAAAAATATACTTAAGACTTCCTATTCATAGAAGTGTAAGATAAGTAATAATACCATGACATATGTATCAGGGATATGTGCTCAAAAAAATTTCCCAAAACAAATGCACAATGAAAATTGTGGGGATCAGTGAAAAAGGCACAGTGCCCAGGACCTGGTAGTGTTCATTTCTCCCAAGTAAGTTCAGACCTGGCACTCTTGCTCTTTTTATTATGCCATGGGTCTCTATCTAGAATCTAATGGCCCCAAACCAGCCTAGCTGTGAAACAAAAAGGGCTGAGCTGTCTGTATGGAGGAGCCTAAATTACCTCTCATTTTTAAAGCTGAATTGGAAATGCATCCAGTGTTGGACCAGCAGAAGGAAGCTCACATTTTGGCTGCCTCCACTGGACCCACCCTGTGACTGACTACACAAAAGAGGTCAGTTTCCTGGCTCTGCCAGCTTCTTTAAATGTTTGATATTCAAGTACATGACAGAATAATTTAAACTTTCTAATCTTTATTTTAGGTTGCTAGGAGTTTAAAGGTATGACTTAAATTAATTGGGAAAATAGCAAAATAGAGAAATTAAAAGATGTTGCATAGCCCATAAACACCAAAAGCTTTCTACATTTTTGGGAGATTTTGGGGCGGCTTTGCACATCTTATCTCAATACAAATATAGAATTCTTTTAAAGATAAATAAAAATAACCATTATTTGTATTGCTTTATGTATGTGTATGCATAAAAGATTCTCAATATAGTGATAAAATTTAAATTATTTTCTGGACTCACTTTCCCTATCACCTCAGCTCTAAGTGTAAAGGGTGTGTGTGTGTGTGTGTGTGGATGTGTGTTAATGTATTTATACATATATGTGTGTGTGTATAATTAGAATAGTGTTGAAATTATAAGTTAACTTAAAAGGATAGTCTAAAATATTTCTAATACTTAATGGGTTGTTTGATAGAAAATCAGTCATTATTTTCCTATTTATATTGAACTTAATAGTAAAAATAGCTTACAAAACTGGATAAAGTTAATCACCACATGCCACAGGTTATGTACTTTAGATAGCTCCGCATCAAGTATTTTTCTTTAAAAAAATACATTTAAAAATATTTTTTAAAAATATATTTAAAAATATTTTAAAAAATTAAATCAGACAGTGGCTACTTTGGTGGGTGACTGATTGGGAAGGCTCATCGGAGAAATTTCTAGGGAGATGGAAATATTTTGCATTTTACTAGAGGTGAGGTTTACATTAGATAAATGCATTTATCAAAGCTGATCAAACTGTACAACTTAATATCTGAGCATTTTATTGTATGTAAATCAGACTGTTAAAATAAGAAAAATTTAAAAATAATATTTTAAAAATAATTATTTTAAATATGTCAAGTACTGAACTACACTGAAAAATGTCTATCTCTTAGAGAGTCAAGAAAAAAATCAGGAAGCAACTATACTGGAGTTATGGCCATAAGAAATACCAGGAAAAGGGAAACATTTGAAAGATAGGAGGTAGAATGATCAGGATTTCGTGGTTAAATCAACATGGGAGTGATGGTGAGGGGGAAATCAAGGACTCCCTGTTTTCTGGCTTGAGTAACTGGAAGGATCATGGTGTCACTTCCTAAAACTGGGAACAATGGAAGACAAAAACATTAGGGGAAGGATAAAAGGATGAGTTCAGTTTTGCACATGCTGAGACTAACCTTGCCTGTGAGTCATGTAAGTGATATTTAGGAGGCAAGTGGATATACAGGTCTATGACTGAGAAAACAGAGGCCAGAGCTGGAGGCAGAGGTTTAGGAGTCCCAGGGAAGGCTCAGGAGAGACACAAGGAAAGTAATAAAACCCACGGCAAGCTGCTATCACAGAAAAAACTCAGAGTGAGAACAGGGTTTTTAGAACCGAGTCCTGAGAATCTTCACTAGTTAATGGTGGGGTGAAAAAGGAAGAGCTGTAACAGAGAACATGCAGGAGCAGACTGGCTGGAAGTAAACAAGAATGTCATGTAGAAATCACGGAAAGAGAATTTCAAGAAGCAGAGGGCAACCGACAGTGGCAAACGTAGCTGAGAGGTGGTGAAGCCGGGGGCTGAAAAGTATTCACGGCCTTTGTTGACACCGAAGTGAGGGTTTACCTGCAACTTCACGGGAGAGAGGCCAAACTGGAGTGAGCTGAAGAGCAGGAGATATGAAAAATAAAGACCAAGTAGACAGCTCTTAAGAGAAGTCGGACTACACAGAGGAAAAAAGACATAGGGCATTAGCTGGGCTTGAGGCAGAAGTTTTTTTTTTAAAGATTAATTAATTAATCAATTAATTATTTATGACACACAGGGAGAGGCAGAGACATAAGCAGAGGGAGAAGCAGGCTCCTTGTGGGGAGCCTGATGCAGTACTCAATTCCAGGACCCCAGGATCATGACCTGAGCCAAAGGCAGACACTCAACCACTGAGCCATCCAGCAACTCCAGGCATATCTCATTTTATTATGCTTCACTTTATTGCATGTTGCAGATATTGTGTGTATGTTTTTTAAAAGATTTTATTTGAGAGACAGAGAGAGAAAGCGTGCGCACAAGCAGGGGGGAGGGGCAGAGGGAGAAGGAGAAGCAGGTCCCCTGCTGAGCAGGGAGCCCAAGGAGGGACTTGATCCCAGGACCCAGAGATCATGACCCAGTTGGAAGGCAGATGCTTAACTGACTGAGCCATCTACAGACCCCCTATTGATACCATCTTCTAATAGCATTTGCTCATTTTGTGTCTCTGTATCATATTTTGGTAATTCTTGCAGTATTTCAAACTTTTTAAATTTTATTTGCTATAGTGATCTATGATCAATGATCTTTATAATTGTTCTGGGGAGCCACTCAGATATAAAATGGTACACTTAATCAAGAAATGCTGTATCTTCTGACTACTCCACAGAGTGACCCAATTCCACACTCCTCCCCCTATCTTTCACTCTCCCCTGGGCCTCCTTATTCTCTGAAACACAACAATATTGAAATTAGGCAATAATTACACTACAATGGCCTCTAAGTGTTCTAGTGAAGGGAAGAATCATACTGTTTCTCACTTTAAATCAAAAGCCAGAAATGGCAAAGCTTAGTGAGGAAGGCGTATCAAAAGCTGAAATAGGCCCAAACTAGGCCTCTTGTGCTAAACACTCAGCCACATTGTGAGCGCCAAGGAAAACTTGAAGGAAATTAAAAGTGCTACTCCAGTGAACACACAAATGATAAGAAAGCGAAACAGCCTTCCTGCTGACACAGAGAAAGTTGCAGTGGTCTTGATAGAAGCTCAAACCAGCCACAACATTCCTTTAAGTCAAAGTTTAATCCAGAACAAGGCCTTAACTCCTCAGTTCTGTGAAGATTCAGAGAGGTGAGGAAGCTGCAGGATAAAAGTTAGAAGCTAGCAGAGGTTGGTTCATAATATCTAGGTAAGAAGCCGTCTGTATGATATAAATGTGTAAGATGAGCATCAGGTGTTGATATAGAAGCCACAGCAAGTTATCTGGAATATGTAGCTAAAATAATTCATGAAGGTGGCTACACTCAATGTAGATTTTCAATGTAGACTAAACAGCTTTATGTTGGAGAAAGATACCATGTAGGACTTTCATAGCTGGAGAGGAAAAGTCAGTGCCTGGTTTCAAAGCTTCAAAGGACAGGCTGATTCTCTTATTTAGGAGTTAATACAGCTGGTGACTTGAAGTTGAAGCCAGTGCTCATTTACCATTCTGAAAATCTTAGGGCCTTTAAGAATTGTGCTAAATCTACACTGTCTGTGCTCTATAAATGGAACAACAAAGCCTGCATGATACCAGATCTGTGTACAACATGGTTTACTGAATATTTTAAGCCCACTATTGAAAACTCTTACTCAGAGAAAAGTTTCCTTTCAAAACATTACTGCTCCTGATGGGAGATGCACAATGAGATTAATGTTGTTCTCATGCCTACTAACACACCATCCATTCTATAGCCCATGGGTCAAGGGATAATGTCAACTTTCAAGTCTTATTACATACAAAATACATTTCATAAGGCTATAGTTGCAACAGACAGTGATTCCTCTGATAGAACTGGGCAAAGTCAATTGAAAACCTTCTGGAAAGGATTCACCATTCTAGGTGCCATTAAGAACATGCATGCTTCATGGGAAGAGGTCAAAATATCAACATTAACAGGAGTTTGGAAGAAGATGATTTCACCCCTCATGGATGACTTCAAGGGGTTTAGGACTTCAATGAAGGAAGTAACTGCAGATGTGGAGACAGCAAAGAACTAGAATTAGAAGTGGTACCTAAAGATGTGATATCTCAGGATATCCGATGATAAAACTTTCACAGATAAGGAGTTGCTTCTGATGGTGAGCAAAGAAAATGGTACTTAAGATGGAATCTACTCCTGGTGATGATGCTGTGAAGACTGTTGAAATGACAACAGAGGATTTAGAATATTACATACATTTAATTGACAAAGCAGCATCAGGGCTTGAGAGGACTGACTCGAATTTTGAAAGATATTCTACTTTGGGTAAAGTGTTATCAAACAGCCACACATGCTACAGAGAAATTGTGAAAAGAAGAGTTCACTGGTGCAGTAAACTCATTGCTGTCTTATTTTAAGAAATTGCCACAGCTGCCTCAGTCTTCAGCAGCTACTACCCTGCTCAGTCAGCAGCCATCAGCACTGAGGCAAAACTATCCACCAGCAAAAAGATTACGACTCACTGAAAGTCCAGGTGATGGTTAGCATTTTTTAGCAATAAAATATTTTTTAAAGTATGTACATTTTTTAGACACAATGCTACTGTGCACTTAATAGACTATAGTGTAGCATAAACATAACTTTTATATGCACTGGGAAACCAAAAATTTCATTCGGTTCACTTTATTGCAAATTCACTTTATTACACTGGCCTGGAACCAAATCCACAGTATCTCTGAAGTATGCCTGTACTAGGATTTAGGGGAAAAAATAAGGATGGGTTAATTACTGCAGTTGGAACGGAATAAGGGGCACCTGGCTGGCTCAGTCGGAAGGACATGTGACTCTTGATATCCGGGGCATGAGTTCAAGTCCCATACTGGGTGTAGAGATTATTTAAATAAATATTTTTTAAAAAACAACAACTAAGGAATTAAGGAGTACATTAGTTCCAGAGCTCATAGAGTGCTTCAGCATTCCTCACCCTGGCAGAGCATTCCCTTTATGCAATCTATGTAACTGAAACAGGAGTCTTTGCCTTCTTTGTACGAATAAATCACAAGTGGTCAGGCAAGACTCCTTTATCATGAATAAGAACCAGGGGCAAGTTCCTTTTTGTTCAGTTCTTGTTGATTCAGATCAAGTACATAACTCAGTTTGGTCAAACATTCTTTTTTCAACACGTGGGTGTTTGAAAAGTTTTATCAGTACTTTGCTCTAAAAATTCTCACCTAACCACAAATCCTCTATGCCACAAAGAAATTTAAAGGGCTCTTATTTATATTCACCATAAAAATTATAATTCAATATTTCTTAAAGTGCAGCCCTTTGATCTCTTAGGACGCCTGGGTGGCTCTGTGCCTGAGCATCGCCTTTGGCTCAGGATGTGATCCCAGGGTCCTGGGATGGAGTCCTGCATTGGGCTCCCTGCAGGAGGCTGGCTTCTCCCTTTGCCTATGTCTCTGCCTCTCTCTCTGTCTCTCTCATGAATAAATAAAATCTTAAAAAAGAAAAAAGAATCAGCTGATGTAATTTTTTAAAATGCTGGTTGCCAAGATCTACCCTCCAACCTAATATATCAGAATCCTTAGTGATGAAGCCTTGGAATATGCATTTTAAAAGCTCCCCATATTATTCATATTAAATTTAGGGGAACCAGTTATGGACAAAGGCTAAACAAATAATAATCTCTCAGGAATCACCTTTCTAGTTTATTAAAATGAGATTACATTTAACAACTACTTTACTGGTAATAGTGCCAGAACTAGAATGTATCATTCAAAGTCCTTTCCATTCCAAGATTTCATAAAATAATAAGTGATTTATTAGTAATACATAATAACAACTATTATTAAGAGGAGTATGCTATAGTTCTTAATTATTTGAACCAATAATTTACAATTAGATTTCTTTTTTTTTTTAGTAATTGAAGAACCACATGTAGCAGGTTTGTGTATCCTCTACTAGGGCTGAGTACACAACAGTTTCAACACTACAAGGATCCTCTAAGTTGCCCTTTTATAACCACATCCACCTTTATGCTCTCCCCTTACTCCCTGGCAGCCATCAATCAGTTCTCCTTCTCCACAATTTCAGGAATGTCATATAAACGGATTCACACAGTATGTAAACCATCAGGGCTGGCTTTTTTTACTCAGCATCATTTTCTGGAGTCCTCCAGGTTGTTTTATGTGTTGCTTGCTCCTTCCTCTTTTATTGCTGAGTCATACTCCACCATATGTACATACCACAGTTTGTTTAACCACATTTATTGCAGGACATCCGGGGTGATTCCAGTTTTAGAGTATTACAAATAAAGCTACTATGAACATTACTATATAGGTTTTGAAGTGAAAATAAGCTTTCATTTCTGTGGAATAGATGCCCAAGAGTGTAACCACTGGGTTGCATGGTAATGACATGTTTAGTTTTTAAAGGAATGGCCAAACTCTTTCCCAGAGTGGCTCTACCATTTTACATTCCCACTAGCAATGTATGAGGATATAGCTTCTCTGTATCCTCACCAACTTTTGGTGTTGTCACTGACTTCACTTTTTAAAAAAAATTTATTTCAATTCAATTAATGAACACATAGTGTATCGTTCATTAGTTTCAAAGGTAGAGTTCAGTGATTCATCAGTTGCATACAACACCCAGTGCTCATCACACCACATGCTCTCCTTAATGCCCATTAGTTTTCATCACCGCACATGTTAAAAATGAGAAGTGATAAGTACATTACCAGCAACAACATCATGTTTACATACGTGTATATAGGGAGCCACATAATTAATTAGGCCATTATTTCCAGTCATCTTGCTCATGCCAAAACATATTTCCTTGCTTGCTTGCTTTTTACTTTAGTGCTGTGTGGGTTTTTTGTATGTGTGCTTCTTTTTTTTTTTTTTTTAAGTTTTTATTTAAATTCCAGTTAGTTAACAGGAGTGTAATATTAGTTTCAGGTGTAAGATAGAGTGATTCAGCACTTTCATACAACACCAAGTGCTCATCACAAGCAAGGGGTAAGATTCAATACTGACTCCAGCACAATAGTGATTTATACAGTTGATTCCCAACCTCCTCAATTGATGTGTGAGATAGGGTAAGAGGTGGGCCAAGATACTGGTTGCCTGAACCTCAGGCCAGTCAGCTCTGGTCGCCAGTAACCCTTTCTGTTTCCTCTAGTACTTTACAAATTATCATTCTCTTTTTTTGCCAGATGTGAAAAACATGGGGAAATACCAGTCTACTCATTTGTCTCCCTAGCTGTAGAATATTTCTGCTTTGAGACTACTACAAAGATGGATTCTGAGTCAGTATATAAAGGATAGCAAAAATACCCAATTTAGGGGCAGCCCCAGTGGCCCAGCGGTTTAGCGCCACCTTCGGCCCAGGGTGTGATCCTGGAGATACAGGGTGGAGTCTCACGCCGGGCTCCCTGCATGGAGCCTGCTTCTCCCTCTGCCTGTGTCTCTGCCTCTCTCTCTCTCTCTCTCTCTCTCGATCTCTCGCTCTCTCTCTGTGTTTGTCATGAATAAATAAATAATATCTTTTAAAAAATACCCAATTTATTCTATTATCAGCCCCTTTGTATTAATTTGGGTGAAAATAGGTACTGTGCATGCTCCATGGCATACTTTTTATAAGAGAATTAAATAATCTCTAGAATTCCTTCTAGCTCCATGAGGTGTAACTAAACTACTTTAATAACTGACAAATAGGGGCAAGATAATGTAACAATACCATAAATAAGTGTGTAGGATATCATATAGCTGGAGACCTCACTCACTTCTCTGACTCACAGTGGCTGCTGTCAGAGCCTTGCATTTTTGCTCTCTGCCTTTCTATCTCCTCTAGTAGATACCTCTCTTTCTCCTTCTGCCAGGCTTTTTGCCAAACGCAGAAAATAAACAACAAATCATTACTGCCATCCCAGAAAAAAGTAAGATAACTGGCAATAAGTCTTTAAATCCGATGCATACACAAATGGGACATCTTGTCATTCAGACTCTGAGGCATTCAAGCAAAACATCAATTTTTTGAAATCAAAGAAAATCCATGAAATGATTACAATATGCAAAGAATATAATATATATTGACATTCCATCCTACAATTTCTTTCATTTGTCTTTCTCTCTGACCTCCAATTTGGCAAAGAAAGGGATTTAAAGGGTAGAAAAAGGTAGGAACAAAAAGCAATGGAGATAAACAGGAATAAGTACCTAAAACAGTGCCTTGCTATGAACCAGATTAATGGGCACAAATGTAAGGAAAGTTTTAAAACATGGCAATGGGGAAAAGGGCATGAAGATGTTAAATAATGGCTTGAACTGGGTCTTTGCATCATCAACACTTTAATTATATATATATGGAGCTTTTGTATACGAATGTTCCATTAAAATAGGAATAGCAGAGGCATCAGGGTGGCTCAGTTGGTTAAGCAACTGACTCTTGGTTTCAGCTCAGGTTGTGATTTCATGGGTCATGAGATGGAGCACTGCAGGGGCTCTGCACTCAGTGCGAAGTCTCCTTGAAGATTCTCTCCCTCTGTTCCTCCCTCAACCACCAACTCACATTTCCACATGTGTGCTTGCTCTTTCTCTCTAAAATAAAAATTTAAAAAATAATAATCAATCCAATGAAATAGGAATAGCAAGCATGAGGGAGGCAGTAAAGGAGTGAGGGAGGAGGAATATAGCAAAGGAGGTCAGGACAGGAAAGAGAGATCACCCATAAGAAAGTGAGCACATGGGGTGGCTGAGTGGCTCAATCAGTTAAGTGTCTGACTTTGACTCGGGTCATGATCTCACCCTTGCCCCATCAGGTTCTGTGCTCAGTGGGAAGTCTGCTTGTCTCTCTCCCTCCACCCCTCTCTCCTGCTTATGCTCTGTCTCTCTCTCAAAGAAATAAACTAAATTAAACTAAATTAAAAAGCAAGCAAGCAAGCACAAATCCTACACACCCATAGACTTCTAACTTTGGTGATTCTGGTGTTCAAGGCCCAGATCTCTATTTTTCTTCTTTATCTTCCTTTGCTCCAACAGCCTGGTGCTATCCACAGAGCATCTACACCATCTCTACCACACATTTAAGGCAGGACTGGGGACTCAAGAGGATGAAATGGCATACCCAAATACATGAGTACATGTACATAATATTTACAGACTTAAGATCCATGTGAAAGTAGTTTACTGAAGAGAAAGGAAGAACTTCATACACACACATCCCCCATACATTTATAATCTCTCTATAATATAGTAAAAGAAATATATATATCATTCCTTACCAATTAATAAGCATAAAAAGAGCCAAAATATAGTCCAGTGAGGGAAATGATAGTGACTCCATTTTACTTGCAATGGATCTCAAAGCAATTTATAACTATAAATTCCTCTAACAACAATGGTGACAATAACAGTAAGAATAGTTGGCATCCATTCAATATTTTCACCATGCCAAGCACTGTGTTAAGAATTGGAAGAGGGAGCGCCTGCCTGGCTCAGCCAGTAGAGCATGAGACTTTTGATCTTGGGGTCATGAATTTGAGCCCCATACTGGGCACAGAGTTTCCTTAAAAAAAAAAAACCTGAAACCCCCCCCGCCCCCCCAACTGGAAAAGGTATCAAAAGATCATTGGAGGACTTTCAGACATGGCTGGTTAGAGTATAAAAAGGCACAGCCACTCTGAAAAACAGTTTGGTAGTTCCTAACATAGAGATGTCATCTGACCCAGCAATTCTACTCCTATGTATATATCCCCCCAAACCTGAAAACCTATATGCATGCAAAAATTTTTATACAAATGTTCATAGCAGCATTACTCATGACAGCCAAAAAAAGAAACAATCTAATGTTCATTAATCAAGGAATGGATAAATAAAATGTCGCATACTATACAATGGAATATTATTCAACCACAAAAAAGAACTAATGTATTAACATGTGCTCCAACATTGATAAACCTTGATATAATTATATTAAATAAAAGAAGTCAGACACAAAGCCATACTGTATGATTCTGTTTATACGAAGTACCTAGAACAGGCAAATCCATAGAAACAGAAAGATTAGTGATTGCCAGAGGCTGGCAGGAGGGAGGAATGGGGTGTGGTTGCTAAAGGGTACTTAAAAAAATGTTTTAAAAATAGATAATAGTGATGGTAGCTCTTATTCAACATAGTACTGAAAGTCCTAGCCAGAGCAATTAGACAACATAAATAAAGGCATCCAAATGGGTAAGGAAGAAGCAAACTTTCATTATTTGCAGATGACATGATACTATAAATAGAAAACCTGAAAGACTCTACCAAAAAACTGCTGGAACCAATAAACAAATTCAGTAAAGTCACAGGACACAAAATCAACATACAGAAATCTGTTGAATTTCTATACAGCAATAATGAAGCAGCAGAAAGAGAAATCAAAGAATCAACCTCTTTTATAACTGCACCAAAAATAATAAGATACCTAGGAATAAACCTAACCAAAGAAGTGAAAGACATATATTTTGAAAATTATAAAACACTGATGAAAGAAGTTGTAGATGACACAATGAAATGGAAATGGATTAGAAGAACAAATATCGTTAAAATGTCTATACTACCCAAAGCAATCTACAGATTTAATGCAACAGCATTTTTCAGAGAACTAGAAAAAAATGGCCCTAAAATTTGTATGGAACCACGAATAGCCAAAGCAATCTTGAAAAATAAAAAACAAAGCTAGAGGCATCACAATTCTGGACTGCAGGTTATATTACAAAGCTGTAGTAATCAAAACAGTATGGTACTGGCACAACAACTGACACAGATCTATAGAACAGAATAGAAAACCCAGAAATGAACCTACAACTATATGGCCATTAATCTTAGAGAAAGCAGTAAAGAATATCCACAGGAAAAATGACAGTCCCTTCAACAAATGATGCTGGGAAAACTGGACAGCTACAAGCAAAAGAATGAACTGGATCACTTTCTTACACTATACACAAAAATAAATTCAAAATGGGTAAAGGACCTAAATGTGAGACCTGAAACCATAAAAATCCTGGAAGAGAGCACAGGCAGTAACTTCTCTGACATCGGCCATAACAATGTTTTTCTAGTTAGGTCCCCTGAGGCAAAGGAAACAAAAGCAAAAATAAACTATTGGAACTTCATTAAAATAAAAAGCTTCTGGGGCACCTGGGTGGCTGAGTTGATTAAGCATCTGCCTTTGTCTCAGGTCATGACCCTGGGGTTCTAAGATGGAGTCCCACATCTGCTCAGCAGGGATTCTGCTTCTCCCTCTGCCCCTCCCCACATACATGCGTGCATTTTCTCTCAAATAAATTTTAAAAATAAATAAAAATTTTAAAAACAAAAAGCTTCTGCAGGGTGAAGGAAACAATCAACAAAGCTATAGGGCAACCTACAGAATGGGAGAAGATATTTGCAAATGATATACCTGATAAAGGATTATTATCCAAAATATATAAAGAACTTATACAACTCAGGTGGTTGCCTCACTGGCTCAGTCCATAGAGCAGGCGACTCTTGATCTCAGGGTCATGAGTCTGAGCCCCACACTGGGCATAAAGCCTACTTAAAAAAAAAAAGGAACTTCTACAATTCAACACCAAAGAAACAAATAATCCAATTAAAAAACAAGCAGAAGACATGAACAGGCATTTCTCCAAAGAAGATATCCAGGTGGTCAACAGACACATAAAAAGTTGCTCATCATCACTTACCATCAGGGAAAGGAAAATCAAAACTACAATGAGGTATCATTTCACACCTGTCAGAATGGCTAAACTCAACACCACAAGAAACAACAGGTGTTGACAAGGATGTGGAGAAAAAGAAACACGTGTGCACTGTTGGTGGGAATGCAAACAGGTGCAGCCACTCTGGAAAACAGTACAGAGGTTCCTCAAAAAGGTAAAAACAGAACTACCCTACAATCCAATAATCACACTGCTAGGTACTTACCTCCAAAATACAAAAACACTAATCCAAAAGGATATATGCACCACTATGTTTAGAGCAGCATTATTTACAATAGCCAAGATATGGAAGCAGCCCAATTATCTATCAATTGATGAATGGATAAAGAAGATGTGGCATATATATGTATACACACATACATATAATGGAATATTAGTAAGCCATAAAAAACAATGAAATCTTGCTATTTGCAATGACATGGATGGGGCTAGAGAGTATAATGCTAAGCAAAAGAAGTTAACTAGAGAAAGGCAAATGCTCTTTGATTTCACTGATATGTAGAATTTAAGAAACATAACAAGAGAACAAAGGGAAAGAGAGAGAGAGAGAGACCAAGAAACAGACTCTTGGGACGCCTGAATGGCTCAGCAGTTGAGCATCTGCCTTTGCCTCAGGGCGTGATCCTGGAGCCCTGGGATCGAGTCCCACATCAGGCTCCCTGCATGGAGCCTGCTTCTCCCTCTGCCTGTGTCTCTGTCTCTGTCTCTCTCTCTGTGTGTGTGTGTGTGTGTGTGTGTGTCTCATGAATAAATAAATAAAACCTTAAAAAAAAAAAGAAACAGATGCTTAAGTATAGAGAACTGATGGTTAGCAGAAGGGAGGTAGATGGGTAAAATGGGTGATGGAGATTAAGCAGTGCACTTGTGATGAGCAGTGGATGATGTATAGAAGTGTTGAATCACTATATTGTACACCTGAAACTAATATAACACTGTAGGTTAATTAACTGGAATTAAAATTAAAAACTTTTAAAAAATAGTAATGGTTGGCAATTATACCAACCACCACTGATTGTGTACTTAAAAAGGGTGACTTTTATGGTGTATAAATTTTATCTCAATAAAGTAGATATTAAAAACTATCACATTTGAAAAAAATCAGATTTGATCCATCTTTAATAAAATGAATAAATGAGTCAACCACAATAACTTTCTAATTTTTCTTAGATTTTATTTTATTTTTTTTTAAAGATTTTGTTTTTTTGTTTTTTTTTTTTTTAATTATTTATGATAGTCACAGAGAGAGAGAGAGAGAGAGGCAGAGACACAGGCAGAGGGAGAAGCAGGCTCCATGCACCGGGAGCCCGATGTGGGATTCGATCCCGGGTCTCCAGGATCGCGCCCTGGGCCAAAGGCAGGCGCCAAACTGCTGCGCCACCCAGGGATCCCTTTTTCTTAGATTTTAAAAAATGAAGTCTATAATCTTCCCCAGGAGGCTATTCCATCCAGTATTTTATGCCCTGAGAATTTTTTGTTTTTTTTAAAGATTTTATTTTATTTTATTTTTATTTTATTTTTTTTAAATTTTTATTTATTTATGATAGTCACAGAGAGAGAGAGAGAGAGAGAGAGAGAGAGGCAGAGACACAGGCAGAGGGAGAAGCAGGCTCCATGCACCGGGAGCCCGACATGGGATTCGATCCCGGGTCTCCAGGATCGCGCCCTGGGCCAAAGGCAGGCGCCAAACCGCTGCGCCACCCAGGGATCCCTATTTTATTTTTTAAAGTAATCTCTAAATGCAACATGGGGCTTGAACTTAAAACACTGAGATCAAGAGTCACACTGTCTTCTGACTAAGCCAGCCAGGTGCCCCAAGAATGTTCCTTTCTATAACTTCCTAGGGAAGTTAAGGTTTCCTTCTTTCCTAAGGGGTAATTCTTTGGCCAATGATAAAAGAAAGGAGCTCAGATTCCAGAATCCTTTCTTCTTTTTGCTATAAAAACCCCAGAACAATAACCTGAATTAGTTGACAATCTGAAATTTTTTCAATAAATAAAACTGGAAAAATTTGAAGAGACAGTCAATAACATTTTAACATTCACCCATCATTCCACACTAGAACAACAGCTGTTTTCATTATTCTTTTTTTTCCCTCTAGTCATCCACATGTAATTCATTTTATACACAGCTGTAATCAGTGTGTATATAATTTTGTATTCCTTTTCTCATTATACTGTAAACATGCTGTGTTGTTAACATGGTTTTTTATAACAATCATTTTCAGTGTTGCAATAATATTTCATCCAGTTGATGTATCATTATTTTCCTAACTCTTCCCCTTATGTTGATTTTAAAGTCGTCTTTCCCCAACCTTTCTGTGGGTAGACAAGCTGTTTATAGATTTTTATATTTCCCTTCTTTTGAATTATTTCCTTAGTTTGTTCCTTAACAGTAGGTTTCTGGGTCATACAGTATGAGCATTTTTATGGCTCTTGCTTCCTAAACTAGTATGACTTTTTCAACACTATTTTGTGCTGTGGTGTGTATGTGTGTGTGAGGATCTAGATGAAAGGTTAATTTAACAAACATGAAACGGTATGAAAGGCTCTACTATTGAATTTGATTGTTCAAAATGGAATTGCTTTTACTTTTCAGTTATGAAAATAGCAAATGCTCATTGTCAAACTTAAATAATTTATAAAGGATACAAATAGAAAGGGAAAGGTTTCCTGGAGGACTGATGAAACACATCACCTCCTAAATTTGAGTTTACCTGTGAAATGTGATTTAGTGATCAAAGGCTCTAGGGTAGTTCACATAGAAACCCTATGGGTTAGGCAGCCCTGGGTGGCTCAGCGGTTTAGCACCGCCTTCAGCCCGGGGCGTGATCCCGGAGACTCGGGATCGAGTCCCAAGTTGGGCTCCCTGCATGGAGCCTGCTTCTCCCTCTACCTGTGTCTCTGCCTCTCTCTGTGCGTCTGTCATGAATAAATAAATAAAATCTTAAAAAAAAAAAAAAAAGAAAAGAAACTCTATGGCCTGACAAAAGTCCACACTAGCTCCATGGAAGGAAAGCATATATAAGAAGAGGGCTGTGGGATGTGATGACCAGTGGGGCAAAGAGAGGATGCTGGGTAAACACTCCACAAGGAAAAAGACAGAAGCTGTGGTACATTTTTGAGAGTAAAGAGTTGAAAGAGGAGGCTAAGATCATCTTAGTGCAGTCTAGACAGAGGGGCTTGGCAGGAACACAGGGACCCATTTCATATAAGCGATGAACAATTCCTAGGCAAACTGAGTATCTATCTAGAAGTACATAAAAATAAAATTAATGGAAAATATTCAGAAAAAAATAAATTTGTCTCTTCTTTATACTATAAAGCTCAAAGATGAATGCTTATTGGTCTAACTTAGAAGGCCAGTTCTTGGCTCTAGACTACAGAACATCAAAAAGTCTCTGGTTTGTAAGTTCATTCCTCAATTTTGCATTTTCTATACTCAGCTCTGATGGACAGTTTTTTCTTAAGCCAAAAATCAGGTTCCCTCTTTGTAACCCCACACTTTCCTAATCATTCCTATAACCCAATGTCAAGATTGTGCTTACATACTGTCTATATAATTTTAGTTTGCACTAGTCTGTATTGCTTGGTAAGTGCTCTAAACTGTAGGTATATTCTGTATCCCCAGTAAGACTTAAACTCCAGGAAATGGCTTCTTTTCATTCTTATCTACCAATACAATGAACATTAAAATGTAGCTAGGTGATCACAGAACCTTGTTGAATTCTGTGAGGGAAGAGGATGGAAAATAGCAATATATGGCTTCACCCTTGGAATATTAGTACCATCAGCTATTCTGGACTCTACCATTATCTTCACTAAATAGTTGCTCAAATGTTAAAGACTTTAACCCTGAAAATATTGCCTGCTACCCTTCCTTCATCTCCCAGCTCACCCCCATTCTACTGAACTTCATGCTGCAGAGACACCAAAGTATTAATGTTTCTGAAACACACTGTTCTTTTTCACATCTCTAGGCCTTTCATGTGATTTCTTCTCTCAAGAGTGCCTTTCACTCACCTGACCATCTGGATTGTCTTTCCATTCTTTATAACCCACTCTGAAGCCACTTCCTCCAGGATCCCCCAAGTCTACCCCAAGAACCACATGATGTTCTCTTCTGTCCTATCTCTGTATCTGGAACAAACTTCTGTTGCGCTGAATGTACTGTATTGTAAATAACCTACTATGTGTATTTATTCCATTAGACACAATTCTAGGCTCAGAGAACATTTATCCAGATGAGGAAGAATGGGAGGAAAGAATGGAGAAATGGAGGGAAGGAGATCCACAAAAGTTTCTGTGACCTCTTCTAAGCAGGAACCATGTCTTACTCATCTCCATATCTCCAGGGAGTAGAGCAGGTCTTAGGACATACAGTACTCCCCAAATGTATGATAAATTGTTTTGACATAAATCTTAAAGGAAAAAAAATAAACCACCTTGGCATGAAATTCTTAAAGGAAAAACTGCCATTAATCAAAAACAATGTATTTTTGGAGCCAAATCAATTGTGGTTACACATAAGCACATTAAGAGCCCAGCTTGAGACTCTATGGATCTTAATGCCAAGAACTAAGCTAGGCACTTGGAATTCAAAAATGTATGAGACATAATTCTCTCCCTGAAAGGGTTCATATTTTAAATGGGGAATCAGCTTCATAAAAAGATAATTACCATATAATATGATAAAACCTATATCCAGGACATGTTCAGCATATGAGGGTACAAGGAAGATATGTATGTAATCTAGCTGGAGGTGACAGTGATGGGGAAGGAGGAGAATTTGGGAAAGACTTCCTGAGAAAGATGGTCCCTGGGCTCAGTCTTATGTGATCGAGACGTTCCTTAATATGTTTGGTTGCTGGATTGGTCCATGCAGGGGAGACTCCTTGCTCTATGGCTCAAGTATCATTCTAGGAAATCACTCATCCCAAAGGGAACTGAATCCTAGCACAAGCTAGGATAAGGACAATGGGTCCACGTTGGCAGGCAATACTGTGTCTTCAACTGGACCAGATAAAGAACCAAACAGAACTGGATTTCAAAGGACATTGTGCATCAGAGCATGGGGGTAGATGAAGACTTTACCAGGGTACCCAGAGTATAAAAGAATGAAAAGAGGTGTGAGAAGTGATGGCAGAGAGAAAAACATTTAGGGACCCAGGCTGGAGGAAATGGCTACCCATGAAGTAGCCTGGAAAACTGTGTTCCGAGGCAGATCTGAGCTATCCCTTGGGGCTCTGACCTAGTTAGGAAAGAGTTTGGAGGAAGCCAGAGCCACCAAAGTTGGGAGGCTAAGGTGAAGAGAAATATTTACTTGCCACTCTTATGAACACTTATTATTATTTTAAATCCCAGGTTGCTTTGTCCTATGTTGCATAAGAAAAGTATGAGACACCATTCCAGCGAGCAAAAGAGTTTACAACTGTGTTGAAAAAGCAATTGTTTTCATTTTTAAGTGCTATAGAAACACACTCAGGATAGAAAAATTGTGAAAGATTTCCCAGAAAGGGAGGGAATGCAAGTAAAATGCAAAGATGAGGATATCAGACCAAGTCCAGAGGATATTTACTGAAGTAAGGGTGCCTGGGTGGCTCAGCTGGTTAAGTGGTTGATTCTGGATTTTGGCTCAGGTCATGATCTCAGGGTCCTTGGGATTGAGCCCGGAGTCAGGATCTCCACTCAGTGGGGAGTCTGCTTAAGGATTCTCTTTGTCCCTCTCCCTCTCCTTCTGCCCCTTCCCTAACTTGTATGTTCTCTCTCTAAAATACATAAATAAATCTTTTTTTAAAAAACTTGAAATAAAATAAGGTAGCAAAAACAGGCTTACTAATTAGAGAGGAGAGTTTGGTGGTAGAGAGTTTAAAAAAAAAAAAAAAAGACCATATGTTACATTCTAAGTGCCCTTGAGGATAGATAGTAGGAGAGTGGCAACCCAGGAACTAGACTCAGGTTGGACAGTGGCTGTGGGGTAAAGATTCAGACAGACTGTCTCAGGAGTAAGAACACAGAGAAAGATAATTCCTTTGGGCTGGGTGGTAGGCAAGAAGTGAAGAGCCTACAAGATTCTGACACATGAGGTCAGGGGAGGTGTCTGGGAAGATTTCCTGAGTCAGAAGTGGCACATATAGAGAAGTCTCCAAGGAGTTCTCAAGCAAGGGGTGAGCTGTCCCCAGCTGGAGCACAGGCTCCCAACTAAAGTACTTAAAGTTAATTACCTTGTGTTGCCCAGTGCTGGCAGGCAGGGAATGAACAATGGAACCGTTCAGAGCCAGCAAGACAGTAAGGCTTCTGCTTTCCTCTTCAGGTATCTGAGAAGCCGGGGTGAGGCGGGCTAGAGATGGTGCCTCTTAGGTGTGGGTGTGGCTAACCATTTGCTCCTACCTTCATTTTCAAGTGTCAAGGCAGGGTAGTTGTTAAAAAGCCTCAGTCAAGTCAATTACAAAAGGTACAAGGCCAGAGGCCAGGAATTCTGTTCTCAACCTCTTGACTCCAATTACCTGGAGATCCATCAGACTTGAAGATCAGCGGAATGCCCTCTTATTGCTTACCGCAGGACAGAAGACATTGCACAAGGGTATTAAGATGTCACCTTTGTCTTATGGTCTGCTTTTAAAATTGAAGAATTTTGAAAGTTGAAAGGGCTAATATTTAAATGTTCACTTTTACATTGTTTTAGCTAATACTATATTTTGAATAACATTTGTATTCTCATTTAATTATTTCATGAAATCTTAATTGTTTTTGGCTCTCTCTTGTTCCATTATTTTATATGCCTTTTTTCTTGCTTAGATGGCATTTTCATCAAATTTTTAGTTTTCATTGAAAATAACACAAGCTCATTTCAAAAGCCGAAAAATAAAGGAAAGCAGAAGATTAACAAATCATAGTCTTGTAGTAATCACTTGTTTAACACTTTGAAGTATTTCCTTTCAGTCTTTTCTTCTGATAGGTTTTTCTTTTTTTAATTACTGTACTGTAATATTATTTATTTGAACTTCTGGATCTTGTGGTAAACAGTGCCTGAGGGAGAGGATTTTCCAGATGAATTGTTTGTGCCGAATTACACAATTCTGCCCAGTGGGAATAACAACTCATGAGGAAATTGTTTGCTTTTAAGTTTAATCCAGATACCACAAGATACACATTCTTTCAGATTCATCAGTGTGCTCTCTTCCATCTGTGTTGTTTGCTACGATGACTGTCCTAAGGACCTGTGTGGCCTTCTGTTTACTGGTAGTCCCCTAGAAACTCTGCAAGCCCTTTCACAACATATATTCCGTTAAGTTTTTCATTTCGATTTGTTTTTCAGTTAACTAAATGTTTCTTTCTTTTATCCTTCCTTGCCCTTTTCCCTTTCCTTTCCTTCCCTCCCTTCTTTCTTTTTTTAAAAAATATTTTATTTATTTATTTATTCATGAGAGACACAGACAGAGAGAGGCACAGGCAGAGGGAGAGGGAGAAGCAGGCTCCATGCAGGGACCCCGATGTGGGACTCCAGGATCATGCCCTGGGCCAAAGGCAGGCGCTCAACTGCTGAGGCACCCAGGGACCTCCTTCTTCCCTCCTTTCATTTCTTTCCTTCCAGGGATCCCTGGGTGGCTCGGCGGTTTAGCACCTTCCTTTGGCCCAGGGCACGATCCTGGGGTCCCAGGATGTAGTCCCTCGTCAGGCTCCCGGCGTGGAGCCTGCTTCTCCTTCCTCCTGTGTCTCTGCCTCTCTCTCTCTCTCTCTATCATGAATGAATGAATGAATGAATGAATGAATAAATAAATAAATAAATAAATAAATAAATAAATCTTCTTTCCTTCCTTCCTCCCTCCCTCTACCCCCTCCCCCTCTTTCTCTTCTTCTTTCAGAGATTATGTGAATTGTCAGCATGGTTTTGAGCCCTGGTACACAGGAATGCCTGTTACCTTCATGAATGAAAGAACATGCAGCTGGGCACCACACTGTAATCACCATCTTCCCTCCTGAACACTGGTTCACCTTCTGACCTCTGACATTAAATCAATAACTACCAACTCTCCACGGTTTTCATCTTTTATTTTTCCCTATGTTCCTAGAACATATCTCATATGTGTTTTCTACATCATTGCTTCAGTATACTTCAGTGTGAATTCTCCCTTTTACTATCTCCAATTTGTATCTTAATTCTGCTATTGCATGTTCAGTTTACTTATATCTATCCATCCTTACTGCCCCTTTTCATCTCAGCCTTCTTGTTCCTTATGCTTTTATGGTTTAGTTCAGTACAGGACAGGTAGGTCTTCCTGCATCAATAAAGAATAACAGAAAACTTTCAAAATTTCTTATAGTTCTTATACTAAATACTTTTCAGAGTTCTTCTTCCTTTAAATCTTCGTAATGAGGGTACCTAGGAGGTTCAGTGGTTGAGCATCAGCCTTTGGCTTGGGTTGTTATCCCGGGTTCTGGGATCGAGTCCCTGCATTGGGCTCCCCATAGGGAGCCTACTTCTCCCTCTGCCTATGTCTCTGCCTCTCTCTGTGTGTCTCTCATGAATACATAAATAAACTATTTTAAAAAATAAATCATCATAATAATGCTCCCCTTCACTTGTTCTAAGTTTTTTTTTTTTTAATATTTTATTTATGTATTCCTGAGAGACAGAGACAGAGAGAGAGAGGCCGAGACACAGGTAGAGGGAGAAGCAGGCTCCATGCAAGGAGCCCGACGTGGGACTCGATCCCGGGTCTTCAGGATCAGGCCCTGGGCTGACAGTGGCGCTAAACCGCTGAGCCACCAGGGCTGCCCTTGTTCTAAGTTTTGTAAGTCCTGGGAAGGGGAGCTAAGATGGCATAGTAGGAGGTCCCTAAGCTTGCTTTGTCCCTTGAACACAAATAGATAAATATCAAATCATTCTGAATATCCAAGAAGTTAATCTGAGGACTGATAGAACAAGTCACACAACCAGAGGGAGAGGAGGCCATGCTGGGAAAGGTGGGAGGGGCAGAGATGTGTTTTGGAGGAGAAAGGGATCATGGGTGCGGTGGAGGGGAGGGAGCCCTGATCACCGAGGTGGGGGATGGAGGAGAAGACAGAGAAAGACAGAGAGACACCCAGGGGCTCATACAAGAACACTTCCCCAAAGCCACTGTCTGGGAAAATGAGACGGGCTGATTTTTGTGAGTTTTTAGAACCAGCTGGGCTCAAAGACTGAAGTTTTAAAGGTGCATGGCCTGGCCTGTGTGGAGCCCTGAGTGCACCATAGTGCTTCTGTGGAGAAGGGCAGACAGCCCCGGGGCAGATGGCAGATTTGAGGATCCCCTGGGGAGCACTGGGAGAGATTCATCTGGGAGATGTGGCACTTCTTCTCTGGGGACAAAAGAGCTAGCAGGCACCATTTCCCTCCCCTCTACTCAGCACAGGCACAGAGACACCTGCTGAGGGCAGCGAGCTGAACACTGGCTCTTTGCTGTGCTTTACTCCAGACTCCATGCCCCGCCCCTGCTCTTTGGCATGACTGCCTTTCTGAGACAAAACTGCCCAGTCCCAGCATAGTGAGATGCTCCCCCAGAGGCCAACGAGAGTCCTCACCACATCAGGTCCCTAAAGTCTGGAGTTTAAAGCTCAGCTGACCTACCTGGGGGTCCAAGGTGCAATATGCTGCCTGTTGGGCAGATAGCCCAGACACAGAGGGATACACCAGGGGACATGCCTGGGATACACCAGGGGAGACTGCTCCTCTGGGAGGGCTTTCCAGACAGCACTAGGCGTCAACTCCCCTCTCAGGAGATGAGTAAGGAGGCTTGTGCTATTTTTCTTCCCTGCCCCTCAGCATAAACTAACTTCAGTAAGCAGCACAGTGCCAACAGTGGCAGTATAAACCGCTTCTAAGCCCTATCCCCTATGCTCTGGAGGTGCTGTTTTTCCCAGGCAAGTGAGCCTAAGAATCACTGTGGCAGGACCCTCCTCCAGAAGACTGGCACAAAACCCCCACACGTACCATGTCTACTGAGCACAGAGTTCTCTGCAAAGCTTCAGCTCTAGTGGAAATACCATTAGGTCTCATTTAACAAGCAGACCAGAGCACACCCAGTTAAAACTTGCCACACTCTGGCCAAAGTGCAAACACTCCCACTGTAGGCAAAGAAAAACTCTGCAGAGGACTGACCTGAGGGAAACAGCAGCCAAAACCCAGTAGCGGAGCACACACAGCATATACCAGGGACACCTTCTGAAGTGCCAGGCCCTGGACTGGCTATGATCTCTTCATAAGCCCATTATTCTCAAAACAACAGGTTTTCCTAACACAGAGAAGAAGACTGAGACCTAGACAAAATGCCAAGATGGAGGAATTCATTCCAAAAGAAAAAATAAAAGGTCACAGCCAGGGATCTAATCAGAACAGATATAAGTAATATGCCTGATCCAAAATTTAAAGCAATAATCATGGGATGCCTGGGTGGCTCAGCGGTCTGGCGCCTGCCTTCAGCCCAGGGCGTGATCCTGGAGTCCGGGACTGACTCCCATATCAGGCTCCCTCCATGGAGCCTGCTTCTCCCTCTGCCTATGTCTCTGCCTCTCTTTCTCTCTCTGTGTCTCTCATGAATAAATAAATAAAATCTTTAAAAAAAGCAATAATCTTAAGAGGATGAAGAAGGGTACTGTACTTAGTAAAAGGGTCTATCCAATAAGAAGATCTAACAATTGTAAATATACCTCCACCTTGGGAGCACCCAAGCATATAAAACAATTAATAACAAACATAAAGGAACTCATTGATAATAACACAATAATAGTAAGGGACTTTAACACCCCACTTACATCAATGAACAGATCATTAAAGCAGAAAATCAATAAGGAGATAATAGATTTGAATGACATACTGGACCACATAGGCTTAACAGATATATTCAGGACATTTCATCCTAAAGCAGGAGAATATACATTCTTTTCAAGTACACATGGGGCATTCTCCAGAACAGATCACATACTAGGTCACAAATCAGCCTTCAACAAGGACAAAAAGATGGAGATCATGCCATGCATATTTTCTGACCACAAAGCTATGAAACTGGAAGTCAGCAACAAGAAAAAAATGTGGAAAGACCACAAATACATGAAGGTTAAAGAACATCCTACTAAAGAATGAATGGTTCAACCAGAAAATTAAAAAAGAAATTAAAAAATATATGGACACAAATGAAAATGAAAACACGATGGTCAAAACATCTGGGATGCAACAAGAGCAGTCATAAGAGGGAAGTATATAGCAATACAGGCCTAAAGAAGAAAAATCTCACATACACAACCTAACCTTACACCTAAAGGAGATGGGAAAAGAACAACAGATGAAGCCTAAAGCCATCAGAAAAATCATAAAGATTAGAGCAGAAATAAATAATATAGCAACTAAACAACAACAACATAACTAATCAATGAAATTAGGAGCTAGTTCTTTAAAAAATAGTAATGTTGATAAACCCCTAGGCAGACTTATCAAAAAAAGGACCCAAATAAATAAAATCACAAATAAGAGGGGAAAGATCACAACCAACACCACAGAAATACAAATGATTACAAGAGATTATTATGAAAAATTAAATGCCACCAAGTGAGACATTCTGGAAGAAATGGATAAATTCCTAGAAATATATAAACTATCAAAACTGAAACAGGAAGAAATAGGAAACTTGAACAGACTAATAACCAGCAAAGAAATTGAATTAGCAATCAAAAATCTAACAACCAGAAGTCCAGCGCCAGATGGCTTCACAGGGGAACTCTACCAGACATTTTAATTTATTTATTCATGACAAAGAGAGAGAGAGAGAGAGAGAGAGAGAGAGAGAAAAGCAGAGGGAGAAGCAGGCTCCATGCAGGGAGCCCAACGTGGGACTCGATCCTGGGTCTCCAGGATCACACCCTGGGCTGAAGGCGGTGCTAAACTGCTGGGCCCCCCGGGGCTGCCCTCGACCAGACATTTAAAGAAGAGTTAATACCTTTTTTTCTCAAACTGTTCCAAGAAAAGGAAATGGAGGGAAAACTTCCAAACTCATTCTACAAGGCCAGTAATACCTTCAACCCCAAACCAAAGACCCCACTAAAAAAGAATTACAGGCCATTATTCCAAATGAACATGGATGCAAAAATTCTCAACAAAATACCAGCAATGGTACATTAAAAGAATCATTCACCACGATCAAGTAGAATTTATTCCTGGGTTGCAAGGGTAGTTCAATAATCACAAATCAATCAACATGATACACCACATTAATAAAAGAAAGTATAAGAACCATATAATCCTCTCACTAGATGCAGAAAAAGCCTGTGAAAGTACAGCATCTATTCTTGATAAAAACTCTCAACATAGTAGGGATAGAGGGAATATCCTGTACATCATAAAGGCCATATATGAAAGATCCATAGTTAATATCATCCTCAATGGGGAAAAACTGAGAGCTTTTCCTCTATTGTCAGGAATAAGACAGGAATGTGTACTCTCACCACTGTTTTTTTTTTTTAATACTTTTTTCTTTATTTATTTATGATAGTCACACACAGAGAGAGAGACAGAGAGAGAGAGAGAGGCAGAGACACAGGCAGAGAGAGAAGCAGGCTCCATGCACCGGGAGCCTGACGTGGGATTCGATCCTGGGTCTCCAGGATCGCGCCCTGGGCCAAAGGCAGGCGCCAAACCGCTGTGCCACCCAGGGATCCCTCACCACTGTTTTTAAACATAGTACTGGAAGTCCTAGCCTCTGCAATCAGACAGCAAAAAAATAAAAGGCATCTAAATCAGCTAGGAAGAAGTCAAACTTACACTATTCACAGATGACATGATACTCTATGTAGAAAACCTGAAAGACTCCACCCAGAAACTGCTAGAACTGATTACAAATTCAGTGAAGTCTCAGGATACAAAATCAACATACAGAAATCTGTTACATTTCTATATACCAATAATGAAATAGCAGAAAGAGAAATCAAGGAATCAATTCCATTTATAACTGGACCAAAAACCTTAAGATACCTAAGAATTAACCTAACCAAAGAGGTAAAAAGATCTGTACTCTGAAAACTATAAAACATTTCTGAAAGAAACTGAAGATGAGATAAAGAAATGGAAAAACATTCCATGCTCGTGAATTGGAAGAACAGATATCATTAAAGGTCTGTACTACCCAAAGCAATCTACATGTTCAGTGTAATCCCTATCAAAATACCAACAATTTTTCACAGAGCTAGAACAAACAATCCTAAAATTTGTATAGAACCACAAAAGACCCTGAATAACCAAAGTAATTTTGAAAAAGAAAAGCAAAGCTGGAGGGATCACAATTCCAGATTTCAAGTTATATTACAAAGCTGTAATCAAGAGAGCATGGTACTGGCACAAAAATAGACACATAGATCAATGGAATAGAATAGAAAACCCAGAAATGGACCCACAACCATATGGTCAACTAATCTTCCACAAAGCAGGAAAGAATATCCAATGGGAAAAAATCTTTTCAACAAATGGTGGATAGCCACATGCAAAAGGATGAAACGAGACCACTTTCTTACGCCATACACAAAAATAAATTCAAAATGGGTGAAAGACCTAAATATGATAGGAATCCATCAAAATCCTAGAGGAGAACACAGCAGCAACCTCTTTGACATTGGCCATAGCAACTTCTTACTAGAAATTTCTCCAGAGGCAAGGGAAACAAAAAGCAAAAATGAACCACTGGGACTTCATGAAGATAAAAAACTTTTGCACAGCAAAGGAAACAATCAACAAAACTAAAAGGCAACTTACAGAATGGGAGAAGATATTTGCAAATGACATATCTGAGAAAGGGTCAGTATCCAAAATCTATAAACAGTTTATCAAACTCAACACCTAAAACACAAATAATCCAGGTAAGAAATAGGCAGAAGATATGAATAGACATTTTTCCAAAAAAGACAGACGGCTAACAGAATGCTCAACATTCCTCATCATCTGGGAAATACAAATTAAAACTACAATGAGATATCACCTCACATCTGTCAGAGTGGCTAAAATCAACAACACAGACGCAACAATGCAGAGAAAGGGGACCTTTCTTTCACTGCTGGCGAGAATGCAAGCTGGTGCAGCCACTCTGGAAAACAGTATGGAGGTTCCTCAACAGTATGGAGGTAGTTAAAAATAGAACTACCCGAGGATCTAGCAATTGCACTATTAGGTATTTACTCAAAAGATACAAAAATACTGATTCAAAGAGACACATATATCCCAATGTTTATAGCAACATTACCAACAATAGCCAAATCATGGAAAGAGCTCAAATGCCCATCAACTGATGAATGGATAAAGAAGATATGGTGTGTGTGTGTGTGTGTGTGTGTGTGTGTGTGTTATATTATATACATATAATATTACTCAGGAATATTACTCAGCCATAAGAAAGAATGAAATCTTGCCATTTGCAACTATGTGGATGCAGCTAGAGCATGCTAAGTGAAGTCATCAGAGAAAGACAAATACCATATGATTTCACTCATATGTGGAAATTAAGAAATTAAACAGATGAACATAGAGGGGAAAAAGAGAAAGGCAAGCCATAAAACAGATTCTTTTAAAATAAAGAAAAGATTTTATTTATTTATTAGAGAGAGAGAGAGAGAGCACAAACAGGGGGAATGGCAGGCAGAGAGAGAAGCAGGCTCCCTGCTTAGCAGAGACCCCGATGCAGGGCTCAAACACAGGACTCTGGGATCATGACCAGAGCTGAAGGCAGATGCTTAGCCAACTGAGTCACCCAAGTGCCCCTATAAAACATATTCTTAACTATGGAGAACAGAGTAAAGATTGCTGGAGGGGAGGTGGGCAGGAGGATGAATTAAATGGGTGATAGATATTAAGCAATGCATTTGTGTCATGAGCACTGGGTGTTACATGTAAGTGATCTTTCACTAAATTCTGCTCCTGAAACTAATATTATACTATATGTTAACTAACTAGAATTTAAATAAAAACTTAAAACTAGGGGTGCTTAATCCGTAACACACAAACTTTTATCTAGTCAACTGCTACTAAGCCTAAAAATCTCTGAGAGGCCTTTCTAGTCACTTCCTTCCCCTCTCCACCCCAGACTAACAAGGTCCTTCCCTGGGTCCTATAACAATCCATACACACTTCTGACACAGCAAACATCACCCCAATTGTTTATTTACTTACCCCACTAGATTAGCTGCTCTTCGAATGAAATAGGTCTTCCATAATTTACTATTTCTAGTACTTCACTCTTAAGCACATGGTAGGTATTTAATAAATATCTGTTGAATGAATGAATGGATTAAGAGACATACATGTTTCTTTTACTTTTAAAAAAATCAATAGATTTATTTCTAAGAGCAATTTTAGATTTACAGAAAAACTGAGCAGAACGTAGAGTTCCCATATATTCCATCTCTCCCCCCACTCTCTGTTTACATTAGGGTTCATCCTTTGTGTTGTATAGTTCTATTAGTTTTGACAAATACATAACATCATGCATCCACCATTAGAGTATTGTACAGGATAATCTCACTGTCCTTAAAATCCTTAGCTCCACCTAGCTATCCTTCCCCACCTTCAACCCTGGATAACCATTTTTATTTTTATTATCTCCATAGTTTTGTCTTTTCCAGAATGTGATACAGTTGGAATCATGCAGTATGTAGCCTTTTTGGACTGTCCTCTTTCACTTAGCAATATGCATTTAAGTTTTCTCCATGTCCTTTTGAGCTTGATCACTAATTCCTTTTTACTGCTGAATAATATTCCACTCTTGACATGTACAACGGTTTACCCATTTAGTTACTGAAAGACATCTTGGTTGTTTCTAAGGTTTTGTTTTAAGGTTTTTATTGATTTATTTGAGAGAGAGAAAACTTGCAAGTTGGGGGAGGGGCAGAGAGAAAGAAATGGAAGCAGACTCCCTGCTGAGTGGGGAGCCCTATAAGGAGCTCATCCCATAACCCTAAGATCATGACCTAAGCTGAAACGAGGAGTTGGATGCTTAACCGACTGAGCCACCCAGGTGCTCCCCAAGTTTTGACAATTATAACAAAGCTGCTATAAACATCTGTGTATAGCTTTCTGGGGACACAAGTTTTCAATTTATTTGAGTAAATACCTAAAAGCATGATTATTGGATCATACGGTAAGGGGCTACAGTTAGCTATGTAAGACACTATCAAATTGTCTTCCGTGGTCACCATAGCATTTTGTATTCCTACAAGCAAAGAATGAGAGATACTGTTATTCCTCATTCTTGCTAGCATTTGGTATGGCCAGTGTTTTGAATTTCAGTCATTCTAACAGGTATGCAATAGTATCTGATTATTGTTTAAATTTTTAATTTCCTGGGATGCCTGGGTGGCTTAGTGGTTTAGCACCTGCTTTCGCCCCAGGGCATGATCCTAGAGACCTGGGATTGAGTCCCACATCGGGCTCCCTGGGTGGAGACTGCTTCTCCCTCTGCCTGTGTCTCTGCCTCTCTCTGTGTGTGTCTCTCATGAATAAATAAATTTAAAAATATTTTTAAAAAATAAATAAATGAATTTAAAATTTCCTAATGGTCTATTATACAGTGCATCTTTTCATATGCTTATTTGCCATTTCTATTTCTTCTTTGATGAGGTGTCTGTTCAGGCCTTTTGCCCTTTAATTTGGTTGTTTCTTTCATTGTTGAGTTTTAAGAGTTCTTTGTATATTTTAGATACTAATCCTTTACCACATACATGTTTTGCTATTACCTTCTCCCAGCCTATGGCTTGTCTTTTCATTTTTTAAGTGTTTTTTGCAGAGCAGTAAATTTTAATTTTAATTAAGTCCTACTTATACTTTTCTTTCATAATTCATGCTTTTGGTGTTGAATCTAAAAACTCATCATGAAACACAAAGTCATATAGACTTTTCTCCTGTATTATTTTCTAACTTCATAGTTTCATGTTTTACATTTGGGTCTATGAACCCCATTTGAGTTCATTTTTATTGGAAAGTGTAAGGTCAGTGTCTAAATTTACTTTTCTGCATGTGGATGTCTAGTTGTTCGGCATCATTTGTTGAAAAAGACTATCCTTTCTCCACTGAATTGCCTTTGTTTCTTCATCAAAAATCAGTTGAAAGAGACACACTCTTGACCAGAGTTTTTCAAAGTAGAGGTATTTAGTGGACTACAGCCAGCATCTTTAAAAAATGAAATGGCCTAGATTAAAGAATATCAGAATGCAGTAAAAGTAAGTATTATTAGTAAAACTTTTGTTTCAGTTATATTATGTGTGTGTGTGTGTGTGTGTGTGTGTGTGTGTGTGTTTCTGTGTGTGTGTACTGGGTTAAGGTATAAAATATATTTTTCTTACTAAAGGTTGTGGTTGAAAAAGTTTGAAAGTCAACTGCTCTAGAGAATCTAGGAGCTATGAAATGACATAACCATTAGATTTAAATAACTGTCTGCCATATTTACCAGAAATTTTCAGAGTTATACATCTAAGATGCAAATCTAATGTCATTCTTCTGCTTAACCCTAAAGGGTTTAAGATCATTCTGAAAGCCATGGAAAGTAAAATGTAGAGAGAAAAGGTAAAACTATGGAGACAATAAGAAATGTAAGAATACATGCAGCGGGGCCATTCAGAAAACCATTGTAATGAGCGAGGCAAATCATGATAAAGACCTAAAATATAGGCAGTTGGCTTTGGAAACAGAAAGGAGATGACTCTAAGATCTGGAGACTGGATTATGCACGGAGCAGAGATGAGAATATACTGAAAGAGGAAAGGTAGTGCTATTTACCAATCCAGGAAATATAGAAAGTGGACTACTTTTAGAGCAGGTAAGTATGGTTTTGGATATGATCAATCTAGGGTGGTGACAGAATTTCCAAGTGGTGAAGTCCAGGAGGCATTTGAATATTGAGGTTTGGAGCTCAGCAAATACTTAACAGTTGAAATTATGAGTATGAATAAAGCCACCAAGGGCAAGTAAATAGAGTAAGAAAAATAAAAGGCAAATAATAAGATCCTGGGGATCATAGGCATTTAAGTAGTAAAGAAAAAATGGCACCCACCCCCAGCTCATATACACAAATAAACACTCAGAAAGGTGTGAAGAAGGCAGCCCGGGTGGCTCAGCGCTTTAGCGCCGCCTTCAGCCCAGGGCGTGATCCTGGAGACCACCCCACCCCCCCCCACCCCCCCCCACCCCCCCCCATCGAGTCCCACCTCGGGCTCCCTGCATGGAGCCTGCTTCTCCCTCTGCCGGTGTCTCTCTCTCTCTCTCTCTCTCTCTGTCTCATGAATATATAAAAATCTTAAAAAAAAAAGAAAGGTGTGAAGAGAACCAGCACCTTAGCATCACAAAACTAAGAGAGGCAAAACAAGATAGTAGATTTAAACTCAAACAGATCAGCAACAACATAAAATACGAATGAACAGGGATCCCTGGGTGGCGCAGCGGTTCGGCGCCTGCCTTTGGCCCAGGGCGCGATCCTAGAGACCCGGGATCGAATCCCACATCAGGCTCCCGGTGCATGGAGCCTGCTTCTCCCTCTGCCTGTGTCTCTGCCTCTCTCTCTTTCTCTCTGTATGACTATCATAAATAAAAAAAATACGAATGAACAAGAATGCTGTTAAAAAACAAAAATTTTCAGCCTCTGAAAAGACAAAGATTCTCAAAGATAAAAACAAAACAAAATCCAAAGATGTGCTCTTCATAAGACTCACATCTAAAAAAAAAAAAAGGCTGAAAGTAAAAGAATGGAAAAAGCTACACTAATCAAATACAAACTGAAAGCTGGTATAGTCCTAGCAGGTTCTATAGGTAATAATATAACTATATTGCTACCAGCCAAAACAGACTTCAAGGGATACATTCTAATGATATAATGAGAAATCATCATGAATTATAGCATTTTTGAATTAACAGGCTCTATGCAACCTTAAGATACCTAAACCATAAATGACAGAACTAGAAGGAGAAATTGGTAAATTCACAATAATGGTGGGAGATTTGAACACCTCTCCCAATAATTGGTAGAATAAGTAGACAAAAAAGTCAGTAAGACTGGAAAAGATTTGAACAATGTGACAACATAATTTGGAAACAACTTAATATAGAATACTTCACCCAATACTGCTACACACATGGAACATTTTTTTAAGTGCTAAGGTATAAATTTTGTCTCACCAAGATTCAGAGTTCAAATCATTCACAAGGCATCTGTAGCCTTAAATGCACAGGTCATAAAAGCAGTCTGAAAATTGCAGAACCAAAAGATCTGAAGACACTTCACTAAAGAAGATATACAAATGGCAAATAAACATAAGAAAAGATGTTCCTCACAAAATGCCATTAGGGAATTGCAAAATAGAACAACAATGAGCTACCACTACGCATTTATTAGATTGGCTAAAATTCAAAACACCGACAATACCAAAAACTGGGGATGATATAGATCAATAGGAACTCTCATATTGCTAATAGGAATGTAAAATGGTATATTCACTTTGAAAAATCGTTCAGCAGTTTCTTACAAAATGAAATATACTCTTACCATTTAATCCAGCAATCATGCTCCTTAGTATTTACCCAAATTAACTGAAAACTTATGTCCACACAAAAACCTGCACGCTATGTTTATAGCAGCTTTACTCACAGCTGTCAAAATTGGGAAGTACCCAAGATATCCTTCATTATAGAAGTGGATAAATAAACTGTGCTATATTCAGATAATGGAATATTATTAAGTCTTAAGAAGAAATGAGCTATCAAGCCATGAAAAGCCATCGAGGGACCTTAAATGCAAATCATTAAGTGAAAAAAGCCAATCTGATTGATTTCAAGTATATGACATTCTAGGAAAAGGTAAAACTATGGAGACAATAAAAAGAACAGTTGTAACCAAGGGTTGGAGATGGGATAAAAGAATGGGTTGGAGCACATAGGATTTTCAGGGTAGTGTAACCATTCTATATGATACTGTAATGGTGGATGCGTATCATCATGCATTTGTCCAAACCCATACATTGTACAACACCAAGAATGAACTTAAATGTGAACTACAGAGTTTGAGTGATAATGAAGTATCAGTGTAGGTTCATCAATGTATCAAATGCACTACTCTTGTGGGGGACCTTAGTAGTAGAGGAGGCTGTATGTATATGGGGTTTATAGGAACTCTATTTTCTGATCAATTCTGCTATGCATCCAAAACTGCTATAAAAATAGTCTATTTTTTTCAAAGATTTTATTTATTTATTCATGACACACACACACACACAGAGCGAGAGAGAGAGAGAGAGAGAGAGAGAGAGAGAGGCAGAGGGAGAAGCAGGCTCCATGCAAGGAGCCCGACATGGGACTTGATCCCGGGTCTCCAGGATCATACCCTGCAGTACTAAACCGCTGCGCCACCAGGGCTGCCCTAGTCTTTTTTTTTTTTTGAGGGGGGGCAGAGAAAGAATCTTAAGCAGGCTCCACACCCAGCACAGAACCCGACTCAGGGCTGGATCTCATAACCCTGAGATCATGACCTAGACTGAAATCAAGAGTCAGATGCTCAACTGACTAAGCTACACAGGTGCCCCTAAAGTCTATTTTTTAAAAAAATTAAATAGCTAAACATACATTTCAAGAAGTTAGAACAGAAAACAAAACAAAAACAAAACAAAACAGAAAAAAACAACCAAGGAGGTAGAAGGAAAGGAAGAATACAGAAACTAGTAAAATAGAGAATAAACCTAAAGTACAGAAGATTAACAAAATGAAACTTTGTTCCTTAAAAAAAAAAGTTCTGGGCACCTGGCTGGCTCAGTTGGTAGAGCATGTGACTCTTGAGCTCCAGGCTGTGAGTTCAAGCCCCACCTTGAGTGTAGAGATTACTTTAAAAAAAAAAAAAATTTTTTTTTTAATTAAAAAAAAGTTCCAAGAAGAAATAGAAAATGTGAATAGTTTTTACACTTAGAAACTGAGGAAGGAAAAAGTGTCAAGAAAGCAGGCCTGGTCAACAGTACTCAACGGCATAAAAAAGTAAACAGTTAAAATGGAAAACTGCCTGATGACTCTGGCAATAAGGAGATCACTGATTACCTTAGCCAAGAACAGTTTAAGTAGAATGGAATGAAGTAGAACTAGTTTCTAAATGGAAAAAAAATCCTGGAGATGTTAACATTAACGCTATTATACATCTGCAAGAAGATAGATTTTATTTATTCTTACCTTTGCACAGTGTCTCCCACATAGATGCTCAAAACAGTATTTGCTGAATTAACTCAATTGGAAGACAAAGTATTGCATATAGAGGACTTCAAATGCCTGATAGTATTGAGAACTGAATTAAGAAGTCTTTCTAAACTGGAGTGCGATCTTGAGGTCCTGGGATTTCTAAACAGATATAGAGCCTAGTAAAAGTGATGTTTCAAGACTGATCTGGATTTGGGCTTACTATGTAAGAGGGAATACTGAGGACAGAGAGCCTACATAGGATGCTTTTACAGCAATCTAGGCCCAGATGAGGACATGCCAAATGCAGTAAGATGAACAGTGAAATCTGAGAGACATCATGAAAATAAAATTATTAGGATTTGTTAAAAAATGGATATGGAAGTTAGGAGAAAAGGATGTGAAAAGTATCTAAAAGGCTGAAAAAATTAAGAAAATGCAGGATGGGAGATCACTGGTGATATACAGTGACAGTTTACAGACCTTATTAAATAAATAAAATCTTTTTTTAATAAATAAAATATTTTTTAAAAAAGAAATTGGATATTTAACTTTCAGCATTTATCTTTTGGTCACAAACTTTCTCAAATAAATTTATTTTATTTATTTATTTTTAAAGATTTTATTATATTCATGAGAGACAGAGAGAGAGAGAGAGAGAGAGAGAGGCAGACACACAGGCAGAAGGAGAAGCAGGCCCCATGCAGGAACCCGATGCGGGACTCGATCCCAGGACCTCAGGATCACACCCCAGGCCAAAGGCAGGCGCTAAATTGCTGAGCCACCCAGGGATCTTTGACAAATAAATTTTAAATCCAGTTGTTAATTGGGATCTTTACAAGTGAATAAAAACCAGCAGAACATTTATTCAAATTTACATACTTTTATCTTTATTTCCAGAAGGCAAGAAAATGGGATAGTTTTGAAATATCTATGGGAAATGTCACAAATAAAAGAAAAAGGTGTTTTGCTGTTTTGTTTATTTTTTTTTTTTTGTTTTTTTTTTTGTTTTGTTTTTTTAAACAATTTAAAGCTAGGAAATAAGTTCAAAATAAAAAATTAGCACAAGAAAGTCAAATGACAAATCTGCAAGATATTTAATACTATATACATATATCAGAAGTTTTCAAAAATGTAAACACACACATCGCTCCTACAGTTCAAATTCATCTCCAAAGTCAGCATACACTGTGGAAGGTTTCTTGCCTTCCTCTTTTCATTTCATTTTGGCTCACCTCTACCCTCAATATATCTTGAAACATAGATAGTATGGAAACAAAGAACATAAGCTGTCTCTGAGAATATTCAGAATGAAATAGCTCAGCATTCCTTTTCTTTTTCACTAAACCATGCACCGCACCACAAAATTAAACAGACATCTCTAGGGATACGGATTTGCCAAGAGTGTTTCTGGCAAAAATAAAACCTGGCTCTTCTCCAGACTTCTATACATGGAAAACAGTGGCTGCCCTACAGATGGAGATTGATTACTGGCTGGCTGGTCTGTGGTTACTTAGTAGTGTCAAGATAAAGAATATTAGGCACAGATCATTTTCATGTCGAAAGACTTCTGACATCAAACTTGCTCTGCTTAATTTCTTACATTCTACAATAATGAGTTATTTACTGGAGAGACAGTAAGAAATCTAGCCCTCATTCCTTATTGTACAAACAAGCAAACCAAAGCCTAGAGAAGGTAGGTCATTCGCCCACAATGACACAGCTAATTGGTGACAGTACAAAACACAGGTCTTGAGACTCCCAGTTCAATAATTTTTCAACCTTTCCATTAAGCAGTACTATCTTTCTAAATCATATTTAAAAGACCATGTTGCTTGTATCTTAAAGTCTTTTTATTTAATCTAAAACTTGAATGTCATAGGCTCTTTTTCAATCAGTATTTTACTAGAAATGGCAATATACTTTTATTTTATGACTGTACATAATAGTTTCTAAAAGGATTATGTATTTTAAGTCTGGAGTCACCAAAGTAAAATGAGTCTAGAACTGGATTCCAAATTATAAAAACACATCTAAGAAATCCTGTACCTTTAAACTTGGAAAGATTCTTTAAAGATTATGGTATGTGACTGACTAGGTGTGTGACTTGAGCCTTGTTTCCTCCCTACCTATAGAACAAGCAGGTTGGATCAGGATCATAATTTATTATATCATATTAATATATGATATGATTATATATGATTCATTATATCATATTATCATATAATTTATTCTATCATTTAAAGATTTATTTATTTAATTTTAGAGAGACAGTGTGTGGGCAGGGGATGGGATCAAGGGAGAGGAGAGAAAAGAGAGAAGCAGACTCCCTACTGAGAGCAGAGCTTGTAGTGGAGCTCAATCTCAGGACCCTGAGATCCATGACCTGAGCAGAAAATAAGAGTTGGATGCTTAACCAACTGAGCCACCCAGGTGCCCTTATTCTATCATTTAAATTATAATTCCATGTAACTTGATAAGACTTTTATCTAATCCTTAATTATCCTTTTTTTTAAAAAAGATTTTATTTATTTATTCACGGGGGGGTGGGCAGAGGGAGAAGCAGGGAGCCCGATCCTGGGTCTCTAGGATCACACCCCGGGCTGCAGGCAGCGCCAAACCGCTGCGCCACCAGGGGTGCCCTCTAATCCTTAATGATCTTATAACATTCAAATAAGAGCAAAGAAACAAACACAACGATACATATTTGATTAAACAAGTTAAAACATAGAAAGTACCTCCAGTATAAGAAAGTAGTAGATTTGACTCTGTATAGAGTCAGAGAGAAGGATACTATCATGAAAAAATTGTAGTACACAGTTGAATTTATGATTTAGATCACATCTTTCTACATTCATTTAACCAAGTAGATAGTTTCAAAAACCCAAGTCTAGTTTTTCTGAAAGGGAAACAGAGAAGAACACAAAAGCTGCTCAGCATGGCTGTTTAGTCTGGCTCGGCCAGAACCACCATAGCAGGTAGCATGCACCTCCATCAGGTATGAAGAACCCTGATCTATTGCTTTACTGAATGCTGTTATACATGGCCTTGGATGATTTATGTTCCAGCTCTTTAATGAACAGGTCATTTAGATATTTTTTTTTCAATCTACCATTAGTAGAAACAACTTTTACCTTCACTTTTCTACTTGAGAAAACTATTAGTTCATACAGACTACAGATGTTCATTACATGCAATTTACTGTTAGCTACTCTAGGGAAAACCAGAAAGTATTAACATAAGTTCTGCAACCACCAGCTTCCAGGATTTTACAATTGAGCAGGATCATGCAAATTTGATGACCTCTGAGTTATACTTTTAAAATTAAATTCTCACCACGTTTTTGTGTCTAGTTTAATTGCACTTAGGTCCTATGTCTCTTTGCTAATAGACATCAAACACAAAGTTCATTTATAATGCAATAGAGAAAGGGATTAAAGCATCATAAAGAGCTAATCCAACTGATGGTTATAAAGAGAAGACAACTAGAAAATGTGAGATTATCAAACTATGAGCTGAACCCCCTCCAAGATTCAGCTTATTCGTCAGACCTAAAATATTTTTGTTTTGATTAAACACTGAAGCTTTATATCCCTTTGAGAGAATAAATCATATATGGGGGCCGTCTGTATCTCTGGTTCAATTTGCCTAGAGCAGTCTTGTAAAAGTGGCTGGGTCAGAGCAATAAGACTACTAGGTTATCAGTTTTGTCAAATTATTTATCAGGCTAATTAACTGATCTGAATTTCTGGGTTTTCCCCTGTGTTAAACTGGGACAATAATATCTGCCTTGAAAACCTTGCAGTGCTAGTTACCATAAGGATCAAAATGAAATACTGTAAATGAAAGTACTCTGCAAACTATTCTATAAATGTAAGGTGATATTATTATTGAGCTTAAGTTTTTTGAACCTTTCATATAAAATCCAAAGCTAGATACAGTCAGATCAACATCTTTCTCCAGGGACACCTGGGGGCTCAGTGGTTGAGTGACTGCCTTTGGCCCAGGGCACAATCCTAGGATCCCAGGATCAAGACCCGGAGCATCGGGCTCCCTGCATGGAGCTTGCTTCTCTCTCTGCCTATGTCTCTGCCTCTCCCTCTCTATGTCTCTCATGAATAAACAAATAAAATCTTTAAAAAAATCTTTCTACAATCACTTCAACTTTCTTATAGCACACTTACTGATGACTAACCCATCATGAATAATTTGCAAGTATTACTTTACAGTTATATTATACTTCTACCTAACTCTAGTAGATATGACTTTCAGCCTAGGGGAAGGGAATCTTAATAAAAATCCATACCTGCTTTATTGTGCTGGAGATCAAATAGCGAATCAGGAAAGAATAACAGATCTAAAAATGCTCCTTTAGTCTCTTTTGGGGCTAGGACTGGAACTCATTCTAGCAGCGAATGACCCAATCATCACCAAAATATTCATGCTGCTTTTGGAAAAAATCTCAGCAAAGGTCATCTGACCATCCAGTTGAGGGTTGGGGGGGGGGAATGTCTTAACCTCTCATTACACCTATATACAAAAGATCAACCTCTAATGGACTATGAAAGATAAAAAAAAGATAAGACAAAATTCAGAGAAAAACATTGTGACTTTAGAGTATTTGAAGTATTTGTATCCCCTTAAATCAGACATAAAAACTTTGACCACAAAAGAAAAAATTGGTACATTTGATTACATTAAGATTTATGTTCAAGAGATGCCATTAATAGAGCAAAATGACAACCCACAAAGATAGATATAATAATAATATACCTGAAAAGAACCCATATAGATTTTACATAGAGAATTACTGTGAATCAATAAAAATATAGACCATGCAACAGAAATACGAACAGAAGACCTGAACTTCTGTGACTTTCCAAAAGAGGCTATCCATTTGGCAAATAAACCTGAAAAGATGTCCAGCTTCATTAGTAATCAGGCCAATGCAAATTAAAACCACAATGTGATATCATTCTACACATATGAGAACATCTAAAATGAAGAAGATGTAAAATACCGAGTATTGGTGAGGATATGGTGCGATGTATGGAGTATTCATACACTGTTAGTGGTATAAACTGGAACAATCTTTTTGGAAAACTGATCGTAATTATTTATTAAAACTGAATGTAGGAATATATATGACCCAGCAATTCCACTCCAATGAAATGCTTATAAATATTCACTAGACAAGTACTAAAATGTCCACAGCTTCAATATTTGTAATAACTAAAAACTGGAAGCAAACCAAAAATCCATTAACAGAATGAATAAATAAGTTGGAGTATGATCACACACACAAAATACTACACAGCAATGAGAGTGAATATGTATAATTACATGTGACAATATGGATGAGTCTCACAAATGTAATGCTAAGCAAAAGAAGCCAGACCCAAAAGGCATGAGTCCACTTTATCTATCTATCTATCTATCTATCTATCTATCTATCTATCATCTATCTATCTCCAAAATAGTAACAGACAAAACTAATATGTTCCATCAGAAGTCAGTATTGTGGTTATTACTGCAGGGGGTGGGGGTGACAGAAAGAACATGCAGGGGGCTTCGAGAGTGCTGACAAGTTCTATTTCTTTTCTTTTCTTTTTTTACTTTTTTTTAAAAGTGGGGGAGCAGCAGAGGAAAAGGAAGAGACACAATCTCAAGCAGGCTCCATGCCCAACACACAGCCCAACACAGGGCTTTATCTCACAAACCTGACATTGTGACCTGAGCTGAAATCAAGAGTCAGATGCTTAACCAAACTGAGCCACCCAGGTACCCCTCAAGGTTCAATTTCTTGATCAAATATGCATTTCCATATGCATTTAAACTTTAGTAAAAAGTTAAGAAGCATTACTTTTTCTTGTTATTTTGTGTTAAGGTTCTGATCTTTCACATAAAAAATCAGCACCTCTTGAAATAAATACCAAAACACACGTAAATGCTAATAGCCAAACTGATTTTAAGCTAATTGCAGATTAACTTTTAGCAAATTCATAGCTTCACAGAATTAGAGATCTAGTTATAGTCTAGGATAGGGAATTTGCTCTTTTCTGGTTAAAAAAATTAAAAAGTGTTAGTAAAACAATGATTTTCTTATCCCTCTCCTTATCATTGTTCTTATCAGGAACTATACACAGAGCAAGGTGCATTACATATATTATTTCATTTCATTCTCCTAACTCTGTGAAATAATTTTATAATCTTCATGATTTTACAGCTAAAGAAACATAGGCTGATTATGTTGTCTAAAGGCAAACAGTACAAATGTGGTAGTGCCAGGACCTGAATTCTGGTGTGTCTGGCTCCCAAGCTGATGTTCTTTTTTTTAATATTTATTTATTCATTCATAAGAGACACACACAGAGAGGCAAAGACATAGGCGGAGGATAAAGCAGGCTCCTTGTGGGGAGGCGGATGCAGGACTCAATCCCAGGACCCCAGGATCACAACCTGAGCCAAAGGCAAACACTCAACCACTAAGCCACCCAGGTTGATATTCTTAACCACCATTTTATCTCTGCCTCATTGTCATACTGGGGGCTTTACAGCATGGGGTGATGATAATCTTCTTTGGCTTTTGCTTAATCACTTTAGGCTGCTATATGTGAACAGAACATCTTCCCAACCCTCTGTCCCCTCACACATTTTTTTTTAAAGACTCAGGAGGGGGCTGGGGGAATGCCTGGGTGGTTCAGTCAGTTGAGCGTCTGCCTTCAACTCAGGACACAATCTTGGGGGTCCTAGGATGGACCCCTGGGACAGAGCCCTGAGTAGAGCTCCCTGCTCAATAGGGAGTCTGCTTCTTCCTCACTCTACCTCATTCTCTCTCAAGTAAATAAAATTTTTTTAAAAAGACTCATGGAGGGACTGGGCTGTTAAGAAGTGAAAGATGGGTGTTAAGATAGAAAATCCATGCCACCAGTAGACCTACAATACATTGTTAAGTTTAACAGCTTTTTTAAAAACTTTATTTTGGGCAGCCCAGGTGGCTCAGGGGTTTAGCGCTGCCTTCAGTCCAGGGTGTGATCCTGGAGTCCTATGATCCAGTCCCCCATCGGGCTCCCCACGGGAGCCTGCTTCTCCCTCTGCCTGTGTCTCTGCCTCTCTCTCTGCATCTCTCTGTGTCTCTCATGGATAAATAAATAAATCTTGAAAAAAATTATTTTAATTCCAGTTAACATACAATGTTATATTAGTTTCAAGTGTATGACATAGTGATTCAATAATTACATACATTAATTACTCAGTGCTCATCAAGACAAGTGCACCCCTCAATTCCCATCATCTATTTAACCTATCCTTCAAGCCACCTCCCCTCTGGTAACCATCAGTCT
Source organism: Vulpes lagopus (assembly GCF_018345385.1). NCBI lineage: Eukaryota > Metazoa > Chordata > Mammalia > Carnivora > Canidae > Vulpes > Vulpes lagopus. The sequence goes on along the minus strand of NC_054826.1, from coordinate 145,093,690 downwards.
GTTCTCTATAGTTCAGAGTCTGTTCCTTGGTTTCTCTCTCTTTCTCCCTTTTTTCCCTCTTTGCTTGTTTGTTTTTTAAATTCCACATATCAGTGAAATCATATGGTATTTGTCTTTCTATGACTTATTTTGCTTAGAATTATACTTTAGTTCCATTCATGTTATTGCAAAGAGCAAGATTTTATTCTTTTTATAGCTGGGGTGGGGGGCACATCTTCTTTATCCATTCCTCATCATGGACACTTGGGCTTCTTCCATATCTTGGCTATTGTAAATAACGCTGCTACAAACATAGCAATGCATGTATCCCTTTAAATTACTGTTTTTGTATTTTGATGGTAAATACCTAGTAATACAATTGCTGGATCATAGGGTAGTTCAATTTTTAACTTTTTGAGAAACCTCTATACTATTTTTCACAGTGGCTACACCAGTCTGCATTCCTCAAGTGCAAAAGGCTTCCTTTTTCTCCACATCCTTGTCAACATCTGTTGTTTCTTGTGTTTCACATTCTGACAGGTGTAAGGTGATATCCCTATTGTAGTTTTGATCTGCATTTCACTGATAAGTGATAATGAACATCTTTTCATGTGTCTGTTGGCCATCTGAATATCTTTTTTTTTTTTAAGATTTTATTATTTATTTATTTATTCATGAGAGACACAGAGGGAGAGAGAGGGAGAGACATAGGCAGAGGGAGAAGCAGGCTCCATGCAGGGAGCCCAATGTGGGACTCGATCCCGGGTCTCCAGGATCACACCCTGGACTGAAGCCGGCGCCAAATCGCTGAGCTACCGGGGCTGCCCCTGAATATCTTCTTTGAAGAAATATCTGTTCATGTCTTCTATTTGTAAATTAAATTATTTATTTTCTGGGTGTTGAGTGTTAGAAGTTCTTTATATATTTTGGATACTAACCCTTTATCAGATATGTCATTTACAAATATCTCCTCCCATTCCATAGGTTGCCTTTTAGCTTTGTTGATTGTTTCCTTCATTATGCAGAAGCTTTGTATCTTGATGTAGTCCCAAGAGTTTTTTGTTTTGTTTTGTTTTTTAAGATTTACTTATTTGAGAGAGACAGTGTGTGCAAGTGTGAGGAGGGGCAGAGGGAGAGGATCTCAAGCAGATTCCTTGCTGAAAGGGGAGACCAACACAGAGCTTGATCTCACCACCCATGAGATCATGACCTGAGATGAAACCAAGAGTCAGATGCTTAACCCACTGAGCCACACAGGCACTCCTAAGTGCTTTCTGCCTTGCTCTCTTCTAGGATTTTTATGGTTTCAGGTCTTTAATCCATTTTGAATTTATTTTTGTGTATGGTGTAAGACAGTGGTCCAGTTTCATTCTTTTGCATGCTGTTGTCCAGTTTTCCCAGCACCATTTGTTGAAGAGACTTTTTCCCCTTGGATATTCTTTCCTGCTTTGTCCCAGATTAACTGACCTTATAATTGTGGGTTTATTTCTGGGCTTTCTGTTCTGTTCCATTAATCTATGTGTCTATTTTTGTGCCAGTACCATAGTGTTCTGATCACTACAGCTATGACTTGAAGCCTGGAACTGTGATGTCTCCAGTTTTCCTTTGCACTTTCAAGATTGCTTTGGCTATTCGGGGTTTTAAGGTTCCGTACAAATTTTAGTATTGTTTGTTGTTTTTAACAATTGGCTACATGGAAAACTCAGTAGAAGTCTCAGCAGACTGGTCTCAAATGAGACAACAAGTCAGAGTGAGTGTTTCTACTTATGCAATAATGGAAGAAGCAGGGACAGACTAAGCAATTTTGTAAAAAATGATGGTCAGTATGAAGGTTCCTGATTGTGCAAAGGTGTCTGCTTTTCTTTAAATCTTCCTCTAGAGAATGTTATTATTTTCAAAAGTTATGTTGACAAGGATAGATTATTTAATGTGGATGCTAGTAAAGCTTTAATAAAGTTTAGGTTGGCAGGAGAAACATGATTGACTGGATTATTGATCTGTACTTAGTTTCTAATCTTTAATCAGATACTTCTCTGTCCAGAAAAGTATTACTTAGCAGATGCCTTCCCAAGTTGCAGATATGGTACCTAAGAAGAAACAAGCACTTTCACTTACTCATTCTTCTTTGGAAAACACTAAACTTAAAAAGTAACTGTCCGTTTGTGTCAAGTATCCATTTCAGGGTTAAAAAATCACACTTTGACCTGAGGGTGATTCCATCATCCTTCATTTATAAGGAATTTCAAAGTTTACTTTTGAACCATTCAACATGAAGATTTAACCTTAAATGCCATTCTCTATAACAGAGTTAAAAACATACTTGCCAATATCAAAGAACTGTATACTTAATGAGTGTTAGAGTTTTTCATAGAGTCATAATCTTAAATCATGAACTAGGGTTATTCCCTACTTTCACCTCTCCCCACACCGAGAGATGAAGCAGCCTCCCAGTGATGCTATAATTCGCACCACTTCTCCATGGAGGTGGCCGATGTGTAACTCTAAGGTATACCAACCACTTAGATGAAGGGCATACCCTCATGTCCTTAGACATACATCTACTACTTGTCTCTTGAAAGCATTTATATGAACAAGATGACGATGTGGCTCTCTTTAGTAAACACAGATAGTATCGATCTGTATCTCTCTGTGCATTATTCTGTCTAGGCCCTTTTCTATTACAAGTTCTACAAAAATATTAAAAGAATCTTTTTCACATCAGGTAATAAAAATATGCCATCCTCTAACTGAAAGTGGAAAAAGAAATTTTGTGTGACGCTGTTAAAGCATTTATCATCATACAGTATGACATTTTCTATATTCAATATAACAGAATTTTAAAATAACCAGAAATTTATTAATTTTGAGAAATTTTTATGTAATGGATAGAGTAAAAGTTCTTGATAAGAAAAAATACATTGATTTATCCAAGGTAGCCATAAATATATGCCAAGAGAAATAGTTTGAAGGGAGAAATTGAGGGACGCCTGGGTGGCTCAGTGGTTGAGGGTCTGCCTTTAGCTCAGGGTGTGATCCTAGGGTCCTGGGATCAAGTCCCACATCGGGCTCCCTGCATGGAGACTGCTTCTCCCTCTCCCTGTGTCTCTGCCTCTCTCTGTGTGTCTCTCATGAATAAATAAATAAAATCTTTTTTAAAAAAGTTCTTGAAATAGGCAAGCACACAACATAGATGGCCATAATGTGTTTTTTAAAAGCCATTCAAATGTTTATTAATTTTTGGATATCATAACATTTTATGAGGAAGCTAAAGCATTCCTCTTTTATTACTGAAAATAGTGTTACTAGGTAGGTAAGAAAAAACTGTTCCTATCAACTATCATTACCATGTCACCAGTAAATGAAAAAAATAAGGCTAAGAAAGACAAAGGAGAAAAAAAAGAAAGAAAGAAAGAAAGAAAGAAAGAAAGAAAGAAAGAAAGAAAGAAAGACAAAGGAGCTTGATATAAGGCAAATCACAGGCTTGAAATCTCATGCTAAAGCATATTACTCATCTTAATATAACATTAGAATTCTTTCTACTTTTTTTAAAGTTCAAAATCATTTCAATAGGATGCGTGGGTGGCTCACTCAGTTAAGTGTCTGCTTTTGGCTGGGGTTGTGATCCCAGGGTCCTGGGACTGAGCCCTACATCAGGCTCCCTGCTCAGCTGGGAGCCTGCTTCTCCCTCTCCCTCTACCTGCTCCTCCTCCTGCTTATGCTCTCTCTCTCTCTGTCAAATGGATAAATAAAATCTTTTTTAAAAATCACTTCAATAAAAAGGCTTGCTACATAAGACATCTATAACCCAATACTATCATTTTGTATGGTTAATTTCTATCACCTTTGGGGCGGGAAGTCTACATAACATAATGACTTTCAAATTTATTTGGCAGATCTAGCTATGGGCCACTTTTTATTAACCTGATTTAATGGGATCTATTTTAGATTAATTAATCCTCAGAGATATAAATTCCTTAATAAAGCAGTCAGCAGTATTTTAAAATATTAACCAAAACATTCATAAATCATGTTAAGCAATCCATTAGCAAGACCAAAATACCTCACTTTCTTTTTCTATTTGCAGCCTTCAGAGCATAACTCTCTGCTTTCCCACCTTCCCAAACACCTCCTTGTATTCCATAACTCTTCCTTTCACATTCCACTCCTCTATCATCTAAGAAATGATTAGATGTAATTTACATATATCAAGTGACTGCAGTTAATTTACCCTATAACATTAGCTAATCTCAAAGTATTGGTATATATTAATTAAGTCAGCCAATGGTGTAAATGGAAGGCTTAACTTCCTACTTAAGACTAGGACATCATCAGGTAGAAAGAGAAATTTTTGGGTGGGGAGGTAGGAATTGGAAGTCTGAAATCATGCATTATCTAATGGTAAACCTGACTTAGTCCTTTTCGGATGATGGATATTCCCTGTCCCTCTGCCCTCTCGAACAGAGACTGCTAAAACAGGACCCTCCTCTGCCTCCTTTCTTTTTCCTTTCTTGCCTGTTTGGAACACAACTGAACACACCTGTACTGATTCAAAAAATAGATATTAAAGGCCAATGAAAGCATCTAAATAGTACAATACTTCTTCCTTTTTAATCCTACCCTTAACTGGAAGCTCCCAGGTTCATTAGTATTTATTTCAACTACTTCCGGCAATTAAGATTTTGATTTCTTTTTTTTAAAGATTTATTTATTTGAGAGAGAGAGCATAAGCAGGAAAGGCAGAGAAGGAGAGAGAATCTCAAGCTGACCCCACATTGAGCCTGGAGCCAGACTCAGGGCTCCATCCTATAACTCTAAGATCATGACCTGAGCCTAAACCAAGAGTTGGCTGCTTAACCAAATGCCCCAGATTTTGATTTTTAAAATTCAATTTTGGAATGTAGCCCCTTCATCAATGGGGGTTATGTATTATTGAAATCTAGCTTTTTATTTGCAGACGCCCAAGAAAATTTTGAAAACTATACATCCCCTCACACATTCTTAAACTGACATCTAAAATTTTTCACCATAAGTTTAAGTAGTTGCACAGGAGTAACTTCATTGTAAATATTGATATTTTAAAATAAAGCTGTTATATCATCTTAAATATAAATGTATCAAATGAATTTAAACTCTTTAGCAATTTTACCATTTCCTTTTCCCATTTTCTAATTGGATTGTATGTCTTTTACAGTTTTGAGAGTTCTTTATATATTCTAGATACTAGTTCTTTGTCAGATATGTGGCTTGCAAACATTTTCCCCCCATCTGTACCCTGTCTTTGCATCCTCTTAACAAGGTTTTTTGTAGAGTAGATTTTATTTTATTTATTTTATTTTATTTTAAAGATTTTATTTATTTATTCATGAGAGACACCGAGAGAGAGAGAGAGAGAGAGAGAGAGAGAGAGAGAGAGAGAGGCAGAGACACAGGAAGAGGGAGAAGCAGGCTCCATGCAGGGAGCCCAACATGGGACTCGATTCCAGGTCTCTAGGATCACACCCTGGGCTGAAGGCAGCAGTAAACTGCTGAGCCATCCAGGCTGCCCCAAGTTTTTATTTTTGATGAGATAAAACTTATCAATTTATCCTTTTATGGATCATGTTTTTGATGTCAAGTCTAAGAACTTTTTACCTAAGTTGTAGGCCCCAAATATTTTCTCCACTTTTTTTTCAAGTTTTGTAGTTTTATGTTTTCCATTTTTGTCTATGATCTATTTTTAGTTCATTTTTATATAAGATTTACGTAAAGTTTTTTTTCTTTTGCTAATGGATATCTAATTGCTTCAGCACCCATCATTAAAAAGCTATTCCAAAAAAAAAAAAAAAAAGCTATTCCTAAAAAAAGAAAAAAAAGAAAGAAAGAAAGAAAAAGAAAAAAGAAAAAAAAAAAAGCTATCTGAATTGCTTTTAGGTTCTTTGTCAAAAATTAATTAAGCATATTCATGTGGCTCTAATCCTGGGTTCCCCATGCTCCAATGATCTGTATCTATTCCTCCACTAGTACCACACTATCTTGATTAATGAAGCTATACTGTCAAGCTTTGACAAAGGCTTGAGAAAAGGTGATTCCTCCCACATGAATTATTTCTAATGTAATGTATTTTCTGTTTGAAAGTCTTTTACTAGACAGTTATATTTTTCCCCCAACAAAAATCTGTCTGTAAATTAAAACTAAATTTCTCTTTATTTTCTGTAATAAAAGACTTCAGATGTTAACACAATTTCTTCTGGAGTTTTTTTTACAATTATAATTAGTAACCAATCAATTAAAATATAAATATACTGCAAAATTTGATTTTAAAGATTCTTAAATGCAATAAAGAAAACTGTATTAAAGAGATAGGTGGGAGGGGAATTCAGGTGGCTGCTGCTGCCACCATTGCCACCACCTGGTTTGTTGCCAGAAGGAAAATGGCAGATGTGGAGGAGCAGTTCTCCAATGAGGAGGAGGTGAGTAGAGCAGCAAAATTCATTACTCATGTTCCTCCTGGAGAATTTAATAAGGTGCTTAATGATGTTTGGTTACCACTTAATGATAATCTTCTCAGGGAAGGAGAAGCTCATGCATTTGCACAATATAACTTGGACCAGTTTACTCCAATAAAAATTGAAGGTTATGAAGAACAGGTTATTGATAAAAGAACATGGCAACTTAGGAAATGGAAAGTTTTTGGATTCCAACAAGAATCTGTTTCAAATTTGATCATTTCAGAAAGGAAGCAACTGATCCAAGACCATATGAAGCAGAAAATGCAGTTGATACATGGAGAACTTCAGTAGAAACCACTCTGCAACCATATATAAAAGAACATTATCTAAATGGGGTCTGCATTGTTATATGGTTTTAAAAAATAGATGGACAGCAAATCATTATTGCATGCAGAGAAAGCCATTAGTTCCAAGCAAAAAACTTTTGGAATGGTCACTGGAGGTCAGAGTGGAAGTTTACAATCACTTCTTCAACCACTCAAGTGGTTGGCATTTTGAAAATTCAGGTTCACTATTATGAAGATAATAGTGTTCACTGAGTCAAAAAAATATACTAGATTCCCTAACAGCATCTAATGAAGTACAAACAGCAAAATAATTTATAAAGATTATAGAAGCTGCAGAAAATGAGTATCAGACTGCTATCAGTGAGAATTATTAGACAACATCTGACACTACTTTCAAAGCTTTACCTCCACAGCTGCCAATGACATGTACTAAGAATGACTGGAACTAGATCCTTAGCTACAGGATTGGCAGAGATACAGGATGCGTAAGATGCACATTGCATAACCAATCATTTAGTATCTACATAAAAAAAAATCATTGCAAAAGTATTCAAAACTGTCAAACTACACAGGTGGGCTGTTCCCATTTTAAATTACTGTAATTAATTAGTTTGGTTAGAGTACAAAGCTTAGCTAATTAACCGTTATTTTTCATTTCTTTTGTTCAAAGAGGATTGAAGAATCAGTTTAGTTTAAATGTCTTTTACTTTCTCTTATGCCTTTCTTTTTTACAATTAAGAGATGATCCCTTGAGATTTTTTTTTTTTTTTAAGATTTTACTTATTTGAGGAGAGAGAGACAGCAAGAGAGAGCACGAGTAGGGAACAGGGAGAGGGAGAAGCAGGCTCCCCACTGAGCAGGAAGCCCGACTTGGCTGGATCCCAGGACCTTGGGATCTTGACCTGAGTCAAAGGTAGATGTTTAACCAACTGAGCCACCCAAGTGCCCCATGATTCCTCTAGTTTAAAAGTTTTTTAAGTGTTTCAAAAATATTTTACTTATTGTAACCCTAAAATTGTTGTCTTCTGGTTTATGAAGTGGGTTGACTTTTGATATTTGCCCAGCACTTTTTAAGGGTTAGTAATGGACATTCCAGTTTAAGGCAGTTGATGAGTTTAGCCATATATGCTGCTGAAGAAATTGTCACCTTTCCCCCCTCACCTCTTCCATTTATGTAAGATTGAGATTAGTGGGAAAGCATTTTCTATATCTATTGTGTTTGAACCTTTCAAGAAGGTTTTTTTTAGCTAGCTTAGTGTTTAAATAAACTTTTTCAAAACAAAGCCAATGTCTGATGCTGTTTTGAGATTCTGAAATTAAATGAAAATACTTATTTCAGAAATGCATTTAATGCTTTTTTCTTGTGACAGTTACACAGATTAGCTTGAATTCCATATGTCTGAGTTATTTTTATCATAGAGCCAAAAGGTATTATAAGAAGACAAATTGAAATATATGTAATCTTAGACTCATAAAAAAATAAAATTTAAAAGGAGATGGGTGAAGTTTTTCTTCTTCAGTTAGTACACATTTCCATGTAGTGACTATTATTTATTGCCAGGATGAAATAGTGCTCAGCACCAATTCTATCACTACTTTCAGTTTTTATAACTTTAAATGGTGAGAAACCTGTTTCACATAAATGAGAGGAGAATGGAAGTCTTGTTAGAGCAATTATTTCTCAATTCTTCAAAAATTTTTGAAGAATATTTTTTAAAAATATGACAGTAATATATCATCAAAAGTATACTTAATAGGTGTGCCTAAGTGGCTCAGTTGACTAAGCATCTGCCTTCGGCTCAGGTCAAGAGCCCAAGGTTCTAGAATCCAGCCTCATATCAGGCTCTCTGCTCTCCCTCTCCCCTTCACCCTGCTTGTGCACACTCTCTTTCAAATATATAAAATCTTTAAAATATATACACACTTAACAACTTAACAGTCTATTAGTTAATTAGCAAACAAATCAATTAGGTCTTTTCTCAGTTTCATAAGAGCAAAAAAAAAAAAAAAAAAAGCCTTGGAATTGCAAAAGGAACCTTTATCCATCATTACATGAGATAACCTTACTTAGTCATCTACTATCTTCCCACAGACACCAATATTTTCAATTGCCCTTTGGTGCCCAGGTGTTTTTACATCCAGGGACCTTTGTGAGATCAGAGATAGAGCAGTATGCCTTTCTTTTTTAATAGTGTGAAAGGGGCAATGGTGAAAGAGAAAGGGAAGAGCAGACCCTACACCTCCATCACAAACACATTCTCAGCCAGAACAATGTGAGGAAAACTACATGGGGAGTTTAAAGGTCTACAAATTGGCTCTCTTAAACCATCTCTCCCCTATACTCCTTGAAAAGTGTACCCAATTTAAAGATAAAAGTGAATGTGCATCTGCAGCCTGCGATATCAACACTAGCAGAGGGATTCCATGGAAGTGAGCTGTAAATGCTTTTTATGAGAGAAACTGCAAGAGCAAAATGACAAGCACCAAAATAGCAACATGATATATCAAAGGAAGAACCCCCCTTAAAAACTAAGAATCAGACTGAAGCAAATTAAGTTGTTGCTTAAAGCATAATAATTAAGGCCTTTAAATTTACCAAACCAATCTGCTATCACAGAATAAAAAGCCTTGTTTATCCCTCCTCTGTCCTAGGGGAATAAATTATCTCATGAGTCTTTTATTTCACCAAAGTGCTATTTAAAAGCTATGAAATGTTTAAGCAATTCATTACATTAATATAAAAATCTTTATAGGACGGAAGTACGATCAAAACCAAAGGGTAGGAAGCCCTAATCTGAGTAGAGTGAAAGGATATGGTGTCCGATGGTAATGCCAAGATCCCAGGTTTTCCCTGGTTGTCTCCTGATCTTTAGTCAGATCTCAAATAACCATTCCCTCCACAGAAAGGCTCTCTGACCAGCTGGCCAAATAGATGTCCTGACACGATTTAGCACATCACCTATTTTAATTATTTGCATTGTGTACATAGCTGCCCAATGTTTGTGTTGTTTTTAAAATTCATTTATTATTTATCCATCAGTGCCAGAAAAACTCCTGAAACTTCCTAAACCAACATGTGAATTCTCTGAGAGCAGAGATCAAGTCACTGCTACAAGTTCAGTACAATTTTTTTCGTCTTTTAACCAAAATAAACTGTTGTTATTATACAAGATTTTCTGAAAAAAAAGTGCCATTTTATCTTTATCCCTCTGAAGTTATTTATTCTAATTCTCTTGTCTTACTTTATTGAAATAATTTATAAATTATGCAATGCTTAAATAGACATTGCAGCCATGAAGATAAACAGGTTAGATAAATATTCATGAGAGAGATAGTTTAAAATTCACACCAGGACTTTTAGTTCAAGATGGTAGGTTGAGGATATATGTTTACTACCTACAGCTTACAAAACCACACTCAAATAAAAGAGACAAAATACGCAATAACCCTGTAATAGCAAAAGGAAAGAGAAGTTAAGGAGTTCACCAGTGTATAAAAGATACAACAAATTTCTAGAATTCAAAAAGCAGATGGAATTGTGGTGATAGATGAGACAAGCAGAGAAAGCCACAGCCACAAGGCAACCTAAGAGGAGCTGGGAGCCAAAATGCTTGTTGGAATGCTAGAAGGAATCTAGAGAGCCAATCTGCCCTGGAACACCTGATGGCTCTGGGCTCCAGGCCAGCAGGTACAAGGCAGGAGAGAAGGGAAAAGTGGGGCTGAAGACAGAGGGAATAATTGAAGGTCTGTACTTGGAACTGCACTGGTTGGCATCCCCATCCGCTTCCCCAACCCCCACACAGATCACAGGCAGCCTGGCACAAACCCTCAGTCAAAAAGCCAGATAGCTGAAAGAACAAATGACCTGAGAAAGCCAAGGCATCTACCGGGAGTACAGTCTGCCCACAGCAGAGCACTTCTCTAGCACAAAGGCAGCGTCCAAGCACAGGCCTAGACCAAGCAGGCCAGCCACGGCACCTGGCTCTACACAGAGGACTCAGTCAGCCATCCACACAGGTAATAGGTCTAGGGAGAAAAGAGACCATCTTTTAAAGTGGCATAGAAAATCCATTTCCTCAGTCCTTCTTTCTAAAATAGGAATAGACAACCAGGATTGCCAGGCACATGGGGAAAACAAGCAGCATGAGAAAGAACAACTAAGAAAAACATATAGAAAAAAGAACCCTTAAAAAAAAGAAAAGAACCCTGAGGGGAGCAAACATAATTAAGGGACATAAGAAAACATTAAAAAAAAAACTTCTATACCCTAAAGATTTCAGAGGGTATTGCACCCATATAAAATAGGAACAGGAAACCACAAAAAAAAGGAACAAAGAACTTGGAAGAATTCTTTAAATTTAAAATTCTTAGTATTTAAAGAGTGATTAGACATGGAAAGTAAATCAACATATGGTCTGGGAAACAAAACTGAGAGGCACGGAATGAGAGCATATGGATAAAAATATGGAAATAATAAAGAGACCATAAGAGACATAAGAGTCAATCCAAGAGGTACAACATTTGACTAATAAGAGCCTCAGAAAGAGGGACAGAAAAAAGAGAGGGAAAACTATTTAAGAAATAAGGTAATTCCCCAGAGATAAATAAAGACCTAAATCTTAAGATTAGAAGGGCTCAGTGAGTACTGAATACAACTAATGATAAAACCCCCACATCTATACATTTCCTCATGGAATTCAAAAACAAATATAAAAAAGAGACCCTGAGCAGGGAACACAGGTCACCCAGAAAAGACTGACAAACAAACTGGCTTCTTGTCAACAACAGAGGATGTCAGAAGACAATGGAACCATGTCTTCACATTTTCTAAAGGATGCTATTTTCAGCCCCGAATTCTACACCCAACTCAACTGGGAACCATTATAAAGGTACAATATAGACAGTTCTAGACATGACTCAGAAAGTTTATTTTCCACATATCCTTTCTAAAGAACTTATTTCTGGATACATTCCAGTAAGATGATGGAAGAAATCAGGACAGTGGAAGTGGATCCTGTGGGAGACTACTCCTGTAGAGTAGTGGAAGGAGATCCTCAGAAGACAGCAGGGCAGTAGCCTACAAAAGCCTTTGGGTACAAAGAAGGATTCCACAGAATAAAAAAATAGACCTGAGAGTAGAGAAGAAGTGAGGTCATGACAAAGGTATATTATGCCTGAGAAGGAGAAAGAGAAGAATAAAAGTAAGAAAGACAATTAGAAACTCCCTGGGGGAAAAAAGGGGACAAAAAATACATTTCAAATATGAAGCAAGCTTATATGTACCCCAATTATAAGAAATTAATGGAGTATGAGAAAAGAGGATCTATTTGTTATTGATAACAGATCTAGAGAGTCTTGGGTTCATTACCCTGGCCCTGGAGAGAAGAAAATGTAATCCTAGCACACAAATTGGCTCTGCACTAAATATTTATAGAATCATATTTTAGGGGATACTATAAATAGAGATATCCTTCATCTTTAGGCCAGAACTAACTTTGATACTTTGGCCTCAAGACATAAATTTCAGGATCTTAAAAGAAAGACTGGCAAAAGTGTTTGACTCTTATTTTCTATAAACATGGCACCAAATGATAGCCAGTTCCTACCTATAATACTCTCCCTAAAGATTATAGTTGTTTTCCTTATTCAAATGGTCCAGCATTCCAGAACTAGCTCAGTTCACTTCAGTTTGGGGGCAGATGTCAGAAGAATTGTCTGCTGAGTAGGTAACCATCCAGAAAAATAAGGTATATTGATCATTCAGGAAAGAAATTGCAGCCTATGGTAATCACAAATCATAACTCTGTTACTTCATTACAGATCCTAAAGGCTAGGCTTTAAATTTTTTATTCTTTAATTGGAATATTAAAAAGCAAGTAAACATGATTTCTAAGCAAAAAGAAACTTTTTTTAAAAAAAGATTTTTTTTATTCATGAGAGACCGAGAGAGAGAGAGGCAGAGACATAGGCAGAGGCAGAAGCAGGCTCCCCACAGGAGCCCGAGTGAGACTCGATCCCAGCTCCTGGGATCACACCCTGAGTCAAAGGCAGACGCTCCAACCACTGTGCCACCCAGGCGTCCCAAAAAGAAACTTTTTAAAAGGAATGTTCAAACATCACATGTTCTCTTCTCCACTGGCAGAAATATGATTTAGCTTTTGGAAAAGGAGAAATCCTTGCAATAATCTGCTTAATAACAAGAGGCATTTGTTCCTGTCTGTTAATCCTACCTGCTTTTCTGACAAGGAGAAAGTAACTTCATGCTGCAGTCAATGGGTCATAGGTTCATAAGGGAGACTTTCCTTTGTGAAGAATTAACAGGTCATAACAGTACAATACTATTTATAGCTTTCATCTTTCAGATTCAACTTATATAGAGACTTGGCTGTCCTTGGTAACAGGACAAAATATAAGTTACCAACTTTGACGATGTAAAAGTAAGTGTCACTGACAGAAAGTGAGAAAAGCAGACGGAAAAAGAAGCACAAGTTCTAATGCCCCTTTTTAAAAATGGGAGAGTCGACAAATACGGTCATAAGTCGATGAAATGAGAAATAGAGTTATCATTATTTAAAGTTATTAAGTCAAGCAGCAAAGGAAGTAAAATTAATACAACTACTGTATCAAACACTGGAAGAGAGATTACGATGACCATAGTGTTAGAAACCTAAACATTCAGTTTTGAAAGTGGAAAGTCATTAGATAATATCTAAAGTTGATCAATGGAAAAAAATAGATAAAAGTCTATTATCTGGAACAGGAGCCCCAAATCCTTTTGATTGTACAACCCTCTTAGGAAAGTATTTTAGAGCACAAATCCCTAACATTTGTATATTTACTTATTTATGCCCCACATAAACTCATGACTGTATTAATCTACTATATATATTGTGGTTTATACAAAAATAGACATTAAAAGCATATCAGAATAACTTTGAATGGATTTTTTTATGGAGAAAGAACACTTATTGTAGCAATAAACCAGAAACAGAAAATAACCAGTTATTCTGACAAAAATAAATATTTTAAGATATAAAAAAGTATATGAGAACAAGGCACCTCCTAGGATGTATGAAGTTTTTAGATACAGAGCTCTAGAAGTTAGACATGTGGCCACTAGGAAATCCCAAAAGATAAGAAGTTCAAAGAGGCTATCTTTCAGGAGTAAAGAGAAGTAAAAGGGGAGACCTATCATTTGCATTATAAGCTTATCTATGCTATTTTACTTATAGTATACATGTTTTCTTTTCTATAAAGGATTACTCTAAAAACGCCTGGGGGGCTCAGTTGGTTAAGCAACCAACTGTTGATTTCAGCTCAGGTCATGATCTTGGGGTCATAAGATCAAGCCCCTGATCTCATGACCTCTGGCTCCATGCTCAGTAGGGAGTCTAATTTTCTCCCTCTCTCTGACCTCCCCTCCTCATGTGTGCTTGCTTGCTCTCTCTTTCTGAAATAAATACATCTTTTAAAATATATATATAAATCTAATCAGCCCCATAAAACTCTGTCTCCACAAACATTTACTCAACATTTGCTCTGGGCTAGGCACAGGAGACAGAGAAGGGCAAATGACATCCTGATCCTCAAGGAAATCACAGTCTGGGACAGAAGAAAGATATGAAAACCAGTGATGATAAACCAGTATCATAAATGCTGTCAGAGAAGTATGTGCAACATATCATACACGCATGGTCTGGGGCACAGAAGAGGCAAACTAACACTATGTGGGGTGTGAGGGAGGGATTCTTTAAAGGTCACTTCCTCTTTGAGTTGAAACCTGAAGTACAAGTAGAAAACTGAGAATAAACCAGGTAGAGAGGAATGCAGGGAAAAGGGGGAAGGGCATTCTAGGGCAAAGGAGAGAACAAGGTGGGTAGGAGGAAGGTAGACAGACTGACACATGAGCATGGTGTGTCGGTAAGCTGGAAGGTTTTCAGGATTGCTAGGGCAAACAGTGCATGAGTTGGTGGTGGCAGGAATGAAACAGCAAGACAGAAAGGGACCAGAAATGAAGGGCCACGCTCAGAACTCTGCAGTCTCCTGAAGATGGTGGGAAAGCCACTAAAGGATTTCACCAGCAGGGAGAGGGAGGGAGACTAGGTCAGATGTACATTTAGGGGAAGATTATTCTGGAAGCAATGTGGAAGATGGAACTAAAAGTGGTAAATGAGATAGGAAGGCCATTCTGAAGGCTGTAATAGTGGGCCTAATGAGACAGAAGGAGAGAATCATGGTATCAGCAGGAGATGATGGCCAATAGGTACATGAAAAGGTACTCATCCTTACTGACCAACAGGGAAATGCTCTTGAGTAAGTGGAGAGTATCAATAACTGAAACAGGGAAAGAAGCAAGTTTTAAGGGGGCTGGAGTTTAGGTTAGGACACATTAAACATGAAGTGCCATCTAAAGGATCTGAGGGAGAGGTTCGGGCTGGTGAAACAAGACTGAGACCAATGAATATTGGGTTGTAGTGGAAGCCATGTGATTAGTTGCAATGACCAACAGACTACAAAAATGAGAAGCCGATCCCTGGGTGGCGCAGCAGTTTGGCGCCTGCCTTTGGCCCAGGGCGCGATCCTGGAGACCCGGGATCGAATCCCACGTCGGGCTCCTGGTGCATGGAGCCTGCTTCTCCCTCTGCCTGTGTCTCTGCCTCTCTCTCTCTCTGTGACTATCATAAATAAATAAAAAAAATTAAAAAAAAAAAGAGAAGCCGAAGAAGGCTGGAGTCCTGGGGGAAAGCAGGGAGCAAAGGACTGAAGAGATTAAAGGAGAAGGCAGGAGTCTCAGGAAAGAATGAAGGAAGGTCAGGGCAACAAACAGATGGTAAATGAGCAGCTGAAATGACAGATCATGGTCTCCTGACTGAGTAGGGAAAGGAGGGAAGCATGGGGGTAGGGTTGATGGACTGGAAGGCATGGGAGTAGGCAAAGGCCTCAAATATGATGATGGTGATAAGATGGTGGTGGTGGTAAGGATAAAGACAGGAATACAAGAGAGAAGGGAATGTATGCTACCAGAGCTCAGTATATCTTAAGAGTGGTTACAGAATATTTCTGAATGCATGTAAACACATGAGTACTATACTGTATCATTTTGCACAATCTGAGTGTATGCTCAGGACAAAGGGCAAGGTATGGGTAATAAATAGGCTCTGCTTTCACTGGAGACAAAGTGAGTTCTACTGGATCAGGTGTGCCTGAAAATGTTGTCACTTGGCACGTTAAAAATAAAACCAAGCTTAAAGTGCTTTAAGCAGTAAAGAACGACTTTAGTTTATCACAGTAATAAAGAGAAATAAGTTACATTTTAAGAAAGTTTTCTTAAGAGTTCATCAAGTGAAATTTTTGTGCTCTTACTTTCATTTGTATAAAGGTACAAAAGTTTTAAGAATTCTATCTATTGTAAAAACAAATATTTTTGCATGTGATGTTCAGCAGCTATTTGCATTTTCTTCCTTTAGTAAATATCCATGATTCTTCCCATAGTAGTTTCTGGAATGATAAATACAAATCTTTTGGGATGCCTAGCTAGCTCAGTTAAAGGAGTATACAATTCTTGATCTTGGTGTCAGGAGTTCAAGTCCTATGTCAGGTGTAGAGATTCCTAAAAAAAATAAATAAATAAACTAAAAAATTCAACTCATAAAATCGATTCTATGACAACTTTAATTGTTGATTATAATTGTCATGATTCTATGACAACAACAACCTAATAGTAATGGGAGAGACACCAATAAAACATTTCAGGAAATAACTGATTTTTTTTTGTCAGATTTCCATTATATTCTTTTTATGGTAGGCAGAATGCTAAAGATGTCTACCAAGATTCCCACCCCCATTATTGAATCAAACACTAATCTAGGTACTGCAATGAAGGTACTTTGCAGCTGGAATTAAGGTTACTCATCAATTGACTTTAAAATAAATATCCTGGGTTATCTGGCTATACTCAATGTAATCATGTGAACTCTTAATGCAGAAGAGAAAAAAGGCAGAGCAGATGAGGCAGAAAGGAAATCAGAGATATGAACCATGCAAAGGACTCTCTACCACTCTTGCAGGCTTTGAAGATGGAGAAAGGGAGCCATGAACTAGACAATGTAGGGGGCCTCTAGAAACTGAAAACCACCCCAGCCAACAGCCAGCAAGAAAAGAGACACCTCAGTCCTACAAAAGTATGGGACTGAATTCTTACAACTTGAAAAAGCCCAGAAGCCAACTCATCCCCGGAGCTCCAGAAAGTCAACCAACCCTAGTGACACCTTTATTTTCAACCTTTGAAACCTGGAGCAGACAACCAGCCTGGCCAAACACTTGCCCAGATTTCTAACCTATAGAACTGTGAGATAAAGGTACAAATGGATGCTGGCCTAAGCTGCTAAATTTGTGGTAATATATTCTAGGACCACCGGAAAAACTAACATACTTTCTTTAATTACTGATGTCAAATGTGCTCTATCAAATCTCATTTTATTGACCCTTAATGTAACTTTGGACAGAATTCACACATTTTCCACTAATACTCAGTTATTATGAAATTCAGTCTAATGTATTTTCCCTCAATGTTTTATTTTGAACATCTTTAAGTCTGTAGAGAATTTTTTATAATATTTTTATTTTTTTAAAGATTTTATTTATTTATTCATAGACACACAGAGAGAGAGGCAGAGACACAGGCAGAGGGAGAAGCAGGCTCCACGCAGGGAGCCCGATGTGGGACTCGATCCTGGGTCTCCAGGATCACACCCCAGGCTGCAGGCGGCGCCAAACCGTTGCGCCACCAGGGCTGCCCAAGTCTGTAGAGAATTTAAAAGAATAGTGCAAAAAATACTCTTATATCTAAATTCATCAATTGGTAACATTGTCCTACATTTGCCTGCTTTCTCGTTCTCTCTAAACATACATAAATATCTCTTCTCCTGCTTTCTTCTTCTATCAGTGGTCCTCAACTAGGAAAAATTTTGCATCCCAGAGGACGTTTGGCAATGTCTGGAGACATTTTGATTGTCACTACTGGGGAGTGTTACTGGTATCTAGTGGGCAGAGGCCAGAGATGCTGCTAAACACCCTACAAAACAGAGCCCCACATGACAAGCAATTATCTATCCCAAAAGGTCAATAGTGCTGCAGTTAAGACACCCTGGTCTCTCTCTATATGTATATATATACGAACACATTTTCCTGAACTATTTATAAGTAAATTATAGACATTATGGTATTTTTACCCTAAACATTTCAGTTTGTACCTTCTAAAACTAAGGATACTCTCTTATATACCACAATTTAACAATGATACAATAATATCCATTTTCAAGTATCCCCATTATCTCAAAAATCTTTTATCACTTTTCATTCAAAAACTAGATCTAATCAATGGTACAGAGAGGTTGGCATGTTGATCAATATTTTAAATTTAATATAAACAAGAAGCTCTAATTTTCAAGTAGTTGAGGGCAGGCAGTATAACTTGTAGTGCCAGCTCTAGGATCTATTAGTCTGTGACTCTGACACCATGCATATCTGAAATGGCTGTAGTAATTAATTCAGGAAGTTGTTAGCATGTTATAAATCTCTCTTGCAAGAATATCCTTAAACATAATTACTCAGTTCTTAGAACAGAAAGGGGAACTCTGTTTATACTCACCCATAACCCTGTTGAAAAAACTACCAATCTGAAACAACAAATTAAGAAGAAACCTTTTCCAAAGAAGACATAAAAATGGCCAACAACCACATAAAAAGATGCTCAACATCACTCATCACCAGGGAAATGCAAATCAAACCCGCAGTGAGATAGCGCCTCACACCTGTTAGTTTGGCCTCTATTTAAAAAAGAAAAAAAAAAAAAAACCAGAAAAGAACAAGTACTGGTAAGCAGATAGAGACCATGTGCACTGCTGATGGGAATGTAAATGGTACAGCCACAACATAAAACAGTATGGATTTTCCTCAAAAAGTTAAAAACAGAATTACCCTATGATTGAGCAATCACACTTTTGGGTATATATCTGAAATAACTGCAAGCAGGATCTCAAAGAGATATTAGCATCCCCATATTCACTGCAGCATTAGTCACAATCGCCAAGAGGTGGAAGCAACCTAAAGGTCCAGTGACTGATGAATGGATAAAGAAAGCATGGTATACACATACAGGAGAATATTATTCATCCTTTAGAAGAAGTAAATTTTGTCATATGTTACAACATGGATGAATCTTGAGGACATCATGCTAAGTGAAATAAGTCAGTCACAAAAAAAACGAACACTGCATGGTTCTACTTATATGAGCTACCTAAAGAAGTCAAAACTCATAGAAACAGAAAGTACAATGAGGTTAGTAAACTAGCAGGGAGGGGGAAATGAGGAGCTGTTGTTTAATAAATACAGAGTTTCATTTTGCAAGATGAAAAAGTTCCAGAGAGCTGATGCCAACAGTGTGTGTGTATGTGTGTGTGGGGGTATTTCTTTGAGAGAGAGGCAGAGATAGCAACAGAGATAGTGAGAGCATGAGTGGGGAGGAGAGGGAGAAGCAAGCTCCCTGCTGGGCAGGGAGCCCCATGCCCAGCTCCAACTGCCTTAATTCCCCGGGATCATGACCTGAACTGAAGGCAGATGCTTAACCGACTGAGCCACCCAGGTACCCCAACAACTTGCATATATATTAACATCAATGTACCATTTACTTAAAAATGGTCAGATGGTGTATTTTATGTCATATGTTTGGATTCAAAATAAAAAACAAAAGGAAAAAATAACCACAGTACCATGATCACAGCTAAAAAAGATAAATTATTTAATTTCAGTAACTACTAAGTCAACTCCCCCCACCAAAAGAATTACTTACTTCTTTTTGTTTAAAGATTTTATTTATTTATTCATGAGAGACACAGAGAGAAAGAGAGGCAGAGACACAGGCAGAGGGAGAAGCAGGCTCCATGCAGGGAGCCTGACATGGGACTCGATCCTGGGTCTCCAGGATCATGCCCCAGGCTGAAGGTGGCGCTAAACCGCAGAGCCACCCAGGCTGCCCAGAATTACTTATTTCTAAAGAAAAATTCATCCACTAATATTTTGGGGTTTTTTTCCAAATATGTTCATACTACAATATCCTAGTTTTTCTAAGTTTATATACTTTGTAGATTAAAAATTTTTTTAAAAAATTATTCACAAAATATTTGAATGTCTAGAAATATGTTAAAAATGTGAGGCATTTAGCTTTTCAACCAAATAATGTAAAAATATGATATTTAACAGAATGGTATAATATTGTTTCAAAGCACTTTGAGAAATGAAATTATGGGGCACCTGGGTGGCAGTCAGTCGAGCACCCAACTCCTGGTTTCTACTCAGGTCATGATCTCAGGGTCCTGGGATCCAGCCCCAGGTTGGGCTCCACACTCAGCCCAGAGTCTTCTTGTGACTCTCTCCCTCTCCCTCTGCCTCTCCCCCAACTGCATGCCCTCTCTTTCTAATAAACAATAAATCTTAAAAGAAGAAGAAGAGATGAAAACATTGAAATGTACCTACCTAACTGTGGAAGAAAGGAAGGAAGGAAGGAAGGAAGGAAGGAAGGAAGGAAGGAAGGAAGGAAGGAGTGGAAAGAAAAGAAAGAAAAAGAAGAAAAGAAAAGGAAAGAAAGGGAGGGAGGAAATTTCTACAGAGTAGAATACAAAACAACTCTATAATCCATCAAAACGAAAAAAACAGGGTGGCACTGGGAAGGCAGCAATGAGAAACCAACAATTACTAACACTGCTATGTATGCTACAGCCTGAAAGTATGGTGAGGATGCTGTCTGCCTGAAAATGCATCATTTCTCTGAGCTCCTAACAGAGGTAAAAAGCAACTAATGGAAATATGAATGGCTACATTATAATTTTTTTTAAATTTATTTATGATAGGCACACAGAGAGAGAGAGAGGGGCAGAGACACAGGCAGAGGGAGAAGCAGGCTCCATGCACCGGGAGCCCGATGTGGGACTCGATCCCAGGTCTCCAGGATCGCGCCCTGGGCCAAAGGCAGGCGCTAAACCGCTGCGCCACCCAGGGATCCCCTACATTATAATTTTTTGCTTGAATTTAAGACATTATAGGATGCATAAGCTCTCAATACACTCACTGGTCTCAGGAAGCTAATCATAGTTTTAGAGATTTAGTTTCAGGCAAAGGCAAAAATTTAGCTCAGAACAGCAGGTCTAACAAACATGATGAGAACCATACCACTTATAGCCCTTGGGGAATAGGGAACCATCACCTGCTCTAATTATCTTTAGATTTAAAATAATCCTGGAGGCTGAAAATGGGCAAGAAGCCACAACACTCTTAAGTATCGTATTTGTCAACATTATCACTTACTACCAGTTAATCCAGATCAGTAACCCCATCTGGCATTAAATCCCACAAAATAACCACCCTAGGTCATAAAGAACCGAACCATCTACAGCAGTCATGTTTGAAAAACAATACTAATATATGCCAAAGAGCCTGGCATCAGAAATGTTAAACATGTGCCCTCATCCTAATTAGAACATGCTATCTATCCACTCCTTCCTGACAGCCCTACTGAACACCTACTGGAACTAATAATTTTTTAAAAGATGCCTCAATAAATGTGAAACTTTTGCAATCTAAAGGGCTTAAAAATCTTTAGAAATACTGATCTCAAACTTCAAATTCCAGTAGAACTGCAGCAGCTTTGTCAATGCAACAGGGCACGCAGACGGAATGACTAGAATGGAAAATGTGTATAATCTAAATATAGAGAATTGCTCTAAATTGTCTTCACTTTCATTCATCCAGGACTTAATGACAGTGGGAAGGAAGAAGGTATTCTAAACTCAAACCAAGGAATTATAGGACTGTGTTATCAGTTCCGCCCAGACTTGAGCAACCCCTAAACAAAGTAGGTCCTAATTTGTAGAAAACATACTGCTAAAAACAGATAAATGCAGGTGTCATTCTGGGTTGCCACACCCACCGAGCCACAAGTAGTATCATCATAATGGCAAGAAAAAGAAAAATACTGCCTAAAAATGGCTTGAACTGGTTAATACATCCATGGTTTCCCATCTCAGATGCAGGACTCTATTCAATGCGCCTCAGCATTTAGCCAGTTCAGGAAGCACTATTTCTCAGGTAAGTTTTCAACAAAATAGCTGGAAAGGATGGAATTATAAGTTAGTATGCTCTGAGAATGATACCTTGCCATGAGAAGCTTGTTGCTTAGGTAAATGTTTGTTAGCTATCTGTTTCAGGCAGGTCACAAACCCTCCTGGCTGACAAAGGGGCCCCACACACAAACAGTACACCTGCACCACTTCTCTGGAAGAAGTACTCCCTGCATCAAAAAGCCGGCATTGGTGGAATCTGAAACAAGGGGCAGAGAAAAGGACCACATCAATGGGATTAAACTCAGTCCCTTTTCTTTCTTTCTTTTTTTTAAACAGCTTTACTGAGATATATAATTCACAAACCATACATTTTATTCATTTGAAGTATACAGTTTAATGGTTCTTAGTATATTCATAGAATGCAACCATCAAGGGATCCCTGGGTGGCTCAGCAGTTTGGCGCCTGCCTTTGGCCCAGGGCGTGGTCCTGGAGTCCCAGGATTGAGTCCCACATCGGGCTTCCTGCATGTAGCCTGTGTCTCTGCCTTTCTATCTGCGTCTCCACGAATAAATAAATAAAATTAAAAAAAAAAAAAAAGAATGCAACCATCACCAGTCTCAGTTTTAGAATGTTTCCATTACCCCCAAAATAAACCTCATACCCATTTCCCCTCAACCCTCCCAGCCTTAGGCAATAACTAATCCATTTTCTGTCTTTATAGATTTTCCTTTTCTGGGTGTTTCATACAAATGGAACTATATAATATGTGGTATTTTATGGCTGGCTTATTTCATGTATCTAATATTTTCAAGGTTCATTCATGTTATTGTATATGTGTCAGTTCTTCATTCCTCTTTTCTGCTGAATAATACTCTAACATATGGATATGCCACATCAGTTTTTCTTCACAAGTCGTAGAATCTCTTTCACTACATAAACAAAGCTTTATTTTTTTTTTTAAGATTGTATTTATTTATTTGAGAGAGAGAGAGAGAGCGTGCGTGCAAGAGAGAGCATAAGCAGGGGCAGGGAGAGGAAGAAGGAGGCTCCCCATTGAGCAGGGAACCTGATGCAGGGCTGGATCCCAGGGTCCCCAAATCATGACCTGAGCCGAAGGTAGACACTTAACGGACTGAGCCACCCCAGCATCCCAAAACAAAACTTTAATTTTTTTTTTTTTTTATTTATTTATGATAGTCAGAGAGAGAGAGAGAGAGAGAGAGGCAGAGACACAGGCAGAGGGAGAAGCAGGCTCCATGCACCGGGAGCCTGATGTGGGACTCGATCCCAGGTCTCCAGGATCGTGCCCTGGGCCAAAGGCAGGCGCCAAACCGCTGCGCCACCCAGGGATCCCCCCAAAACAAAACTTTAAACAGTGATTATGCCCCCACATTAGCCCATAAATACCTATTTAATCCATATTATAGCTGAAAATATATCATTAATTGCATAATGCTCTAGTTCTCTAGAAGTGTTATCAACTACCACAGTGTTATCTGGATCAATAAAAATACTGGGATTGCAGGTCCTTTATAATTAAGTCAACCGTTTAAAATTTTTTCACTATAGGGACGCCTGAGTGGCTCAGTGGTTGAGCGTCTGCCTTCAACTCAGGGCGTGATCCCGGAGTCCTGGGATCAGGTCCCACATCAGGCTCCCTGAATGGAGCCTGCTTCTCCCTCTGCCTGTGTCTCTGCCTCTCTCTCTGTCTCTCATGAATAAATAAAATCTTAAATAAAAAAATAAAAAAATAAAAAAATAAAAAAATAAAATTTTTTCACTATAAATTGTAGGGGGAAAGGAACTTACAAACTCTGAGGCCTGAACACTTCAAGACATATCTGTGTTTTTTACTTCACCCAGTTGAAGATAAACAATAAAATTATAACTATTTAAAGTTGGTCTCTGCAACCTTCCCTATCTCCCTTCCATCTCTGAAATCCAATTCCTTCTGTACTCTTAACTCCATCCCCATCCCCCAAACAAGATCTTTAATACCTGTTAACTAATGCACTTCATTCTAAATAAAATAATACATTTACATGAAAATATTACTTAAACCAGACATTTATTTTCAGACATTCTCCCAAAATACAAAATGAAAATTAGTTTCCCTAGATGAATTTCCAGCACGAACAAGCTGGTGAGGTGGTATTTTTTTGTTTTGTTTTATTTTTGCTGAGAGACCCTCTTGAATCACAGTAAGCCCACTCCACAGCAAATTTAGTCAGTTCTCTCAGGGTAATGCATATCCACAAGGAAGGCAGGGAAAATAAGGAATTGTTATCAAAATTGTCAGGTATCATAATTGTATTGTGATTATGTCTAAAAATATCCTTATTTGTTAGAACGCATAATAAGGTACTTAGATGGAATGATGTGATATCTGAGATTTGCTTCAAGGTACTATAGTTGGTTGGAAGAATAAATATTGTTAAATTGTCCAAACTACCCAAAACAATTTACAGATTGAATACAATCCCTAACAGAATACCAAGAGCATTTTTTCACAGAACTAGAACAAATAATCTTAAAATTTGTATGGAGCCACAATAAAATCCTGAATAGCCAAAGTAATCTTGAAAAAGAACAAAACTGTAGGTATTACAATCTCAGATTTCAAGATACAGTATGAATCTGTAGTAATCAAAACAGTATAGTACTGATACAAAAGCAGACACATAAATTAATGAAACAGAACAGAGAGCTCAGAAATAAACCCATGATTATATGGTCAATTAATCTGACAAAGGAGGCAATGGAAAAAAGACAGTCTTTTAACAAACGGTGCTGGGAAAACTGGACACCAACACGCAAAAGAATGAAACTGAACCACTTTCTTACACCATACACAAAAATAAATTTAAAATAGATTAAGGACCAAAACATGAGACCTGAAACCACAAAAATCCTAGAAAAGAGCACAGGCAATAATTTCTCTGACATCTGCTATAGCAATATTTTTCTAGATATGTCTCCCAAGGCAAGAGAAACAAAAGCAAAAAGGAACTATTGGGATTATATCAAAATAAAAACTTCTACACAGCAAAGGGAACAATCCATGAAGCTAAAAGGCAACCTACTGAAAGTGAATGGGTATTTGCAAATGATATATCCAATAAAGGAAAATACATAAAGAACTCATAAAACTCAACAACAAAAAACAATCCAATTTAAAAATGGGCAAAAACCATGAACAGACATTTTTCCAAAAACAAACAGATGGCCAACAGATACATGCAAAGATGCTCAACATCACTCATCATCAGGGAAATGCAAATCAAACCACAATGTGATATCACCTCACATCTGTTAGAATGGCTAAAATAAAAAACTCAAGAAGCAACAAGTATTGGTAAGAATGTAGAGAAAAAGGAACCCTCTTGCACTGTTGGTGGGAATGTGAACTCTGGTTTCGACAGCCACTACGGAAAGCTGAATGGAGGTTCCTTAAAAAATGTAAAAAAGCTTCTTATCTCAATGTCTGTCATCTTAGTGAGTTTGCAGGGGTGGCTGCTGTTCTCTGAGCTTTGCAATGTTGCCCAAGGACTACAGCAAGAAAAGATGCCACAGTCATCCAAGAAAGACAAAGACTCAGTGAACAAACCTGAGGTAAGACCAAAAAAAAAAAAAAAAGATCCAAAGGCAAAGTTTGGGACAATCTCAATAACCTGACAACATACGACAAACTCCATAAGGAAGTTCTCAACTATAAACTGATAACTCCAGCTATTGTCTCTGAAAGACTGAAGATTTGAGGTTCCTAGCCAGGGCAGACCTTTAGCTCCTTAGTAAATGATCTATTAAATTGGTTTCAGAGCACAGAGCTCAAGTAAGTTACACAAGAAATACTAAGGATGGAGATGCCCTATAGCTGCTGGTGAAGATGTATGAACAGATCCTACCAACTGTACATTTTGAAAAATAAAACTTTATTAAATAAAAACATTAAAAATAGAATTACCCTATCATCTAGTAATTTCACTCCTGAGGAATTTATCCAAAGACTATGAAAACACTAACTCAAAAACGTATGTGCACCCTTATGCTTACTGCAACATTGTTTACAACAGCTAAATTATGAAAGCAGTCCAAGTGCCTAGTCTATCAATAGATGAATGGATAAAGAAGTGGCATATATATTATATATATGTATATAGATATATAATGGAATATTATTCAGCCATAAAAAGGAATAACATATTGCCATTTGCAACAAAATGGATGGAGCTGGAGAGTATAATACTAAGTAGAATAAGTTGGCCAGAGAAAAACAAATTCCATATGTAGAATTTAAGAAACAAAACAAACAAAAGAATAAAGAGACTATCAAAAAACCAGACTCTTAACTATAGAGAACAAGTTGATGGTTACCAGAGAGGAGGTAGAGTGGGGGTGGGTGAAATAGGTGATGGGGATTAAGAGTACAGTTATGATGAGCACTGAGTAATGTATGGAAGTGTTGAATCACTAATTGTACACCTGAAACCAATATAACACTGTATGTTAACTATACTAGAATTAATTTTTTTTAATTATAAAAAAACCCCTATTTTAGTTGGAAGGAGGATGATGGGGGTCGAAATGAAATAAAATACTGGTAGTTCTTCAGGGCAGGTAGATAGGTAGGTGAGACTTCATTATTCTTTTCTGCCTTACGTCTATATAAAAATTGCCATAGTAAAATAATTTTAAAAGAGCAAGAAACAGTTTTCTTCCTTTCAGGTAGTCTTTTGCTGCTTCTCTTTTCATTCATAGCATTTACTGTTGTCATTACACAATTCTGAGATTTTTCTTAAAGATTTTATTTATTTGAAAGAGAGAGCACAAATGAGGGGAGCAGGAGAGAGGGAGAAGCAGGCTCCCCACTGAGCAGAGAGCCTGATGCAGGGCTGGATCCCAGTACCCTGAGATCATGACCTGTGCAAAAGGCAGACACCATGTGCAAAAGCCATCCAGGTGCCTTGTTTCTGGGATTATTTAATGTTTGTCTCCCTAACTGGACTTTAAGCTCCATGAGGATCACAATGTTTGATTAGCTCCAAAAGAATTGCTATCACCTCACAAAGTTACTGGCATGTGACAGGCCTCCAGCAAATATTAAGGAAGTGACTAAACTCAATATGATAAGTCATTTTGTACCTAGGTCAATATCAATAAATGTCTAATAAATAAGAAGGGGAGTAGAAATCCAGGAATCTTTGGATAAAGGAATTCAACATATTTACCTATATGTACTTGCCATTTAAATTCACACACTTTTCTATTTAAAGTGTAGTAAAAGGGATCCCTGGGTGGCGCAGCGGTTTAGCGCCTGCCTTTGGCCCAGGGCGCGATCCTGGAGACCCGGGATCGAATCCCACGTCGGGCTCCCGGTGCATGGAGCCTGCTTCTCCCTCTGACTATGTCTCTGCCTCTCTCTCTCTCTCACTGTGTGCCTATCATAAATAAATTTAAAAAATTAAAAAAAAAATAAAGTGTAGTAAAACTGTCACAAAGCAGCTTTAACCTCATCTAGCTTGTCCTCACTATACTCATGTGATGTACTCAGTTAAGAACTCTAATCTCCACTTTATGATATGGAAACTATGGAACTAAAAAGTTAGGAAACTTTTTCAAGGTCATGATGAACCAGAAGCACAAATGAACAAAGCTCAGCTCTGTTCTCAGGCCTCACGCTGTTCCTAAAAGAACATGATTTTATTCTCAGGAAAAATAAAACAATAAAAGAGGAAAGGGAGTACTGTACGTATTAACTCAATCTTCAGTAGCTGAGAAACTTGAGTAGCTGTATAATAGTCTCAGTTGGAAGTATTTTGACTTTGCCCAAAACAATTTCAAGGTTGAAGCACCTAGCAGTAGAAGAATTCTAAAAAGCAGAAGGTGAGGAGGCATTTAGACAACAGGAAACAGAAAAAGATATGACACTTAAGTAATGTGAAGGCCTTTTTTTTTAATGTGGTTAAACTGAAACAGTATAGTGAGAATCAACTAACAAGAAAATTCATAAAGAGAATAAATACTAATACCAAGATATTAAGACACCAGTCCCCCGGGGTTCCCAAGTTTTAAGTTTATTTAATTCAAATATAAAACTAAAATTCATAATGTTTTTATTTAATCATTATTTTATGTAGAAGTAGTCTACTAAAATATCACTATGTCAATAGGGAAATACAAATCAAAACCACCACGAGATACCACCTCACAGTAGTGAGAATGGTGAAAATTAACAAGACAGGAGACAACAAATGTTGGAGAGGATGTGGAGAAAGGGGAACCCTCCAGCACTGTTGGTGGGAATGTGAACTGGTGCAGCCACTCTGGAAAACTGTGTGGAGGTTCCTCAAAGAGTTAAAAATAGATCTGCCCTACGAACCAGCAATTGCACTGCTGGGGATTTACCCCAAAGATACAGATGCAGTGAAACGCCGGGGACGCCTGCACCCCGATGTTTATAGCAACAATGTCCACAGTAGCCAAACTGTGGAAGGAGCCTTGGTGTCCATCGACAGATGAATGGATAAAGAAGATGTGATCTATATACACAATGGAATATTAGCCATTAAAAACGACAAACACTGACCATTTGCTTTGATGTGGATGGAACTGGAGCATATTATGCTGAGTGAAGTAAGTCAATCGGAGAAGGACAAACATTATATGGTCTCATTCATTCAGGGAATATAAAAAATAGTGAAAGGGAATAAAGGGGAAAGGAGAGAAAATGAGTGAAAATATCAGTGAGGGTGACAGAACATGAGAGACACCTAACTCTGGGAACCGAACAAGGGGTAGTGGAATGGCAGGCGGGTGGGGGGTTGGGATGACTGGGTGATGGGCACTGAGGGGGGCACTTGGCGGGATGAGCACTGGGTGTTATGATATATGTTGGCAAATTGAACTCCAATAAAAAAAGAAATTAAAAAAATATCACTATGCCCCCAAATCCTTTTGAAATGGCTAAAAAATCCAAATTTCCCTTAATTTAGTAACAGATAATGATGTGCACATTCAGAAAGGCAGAATTGCCAAATGTTTGCCATTAATGGAAGCATAACTATTTGTAAAAGTAATCTTAATTCAGCCAATCTGAAAGCTCTTGAGCTATGGTGCCAAAACCTGTCACATTTATGGAGAAGATTTAGAGACTAATCAAAATCTAAAATAAAGTCGGCCACAATATCTAAAAAATTAAAATGGCTAGTTTTAGTTAAAAAAACCCCCAAGATTTAAATATCCCAATAAACTTATTTTGGGGAGAGAGCCTAGAAAGATTTTTCTTGTTCACATAAAGGGTTATGAAGCGGTGTCTGGCCTGGGTTGAATTCCACACTGCCTCACTCCACTGTCACTCCAGCATAATTACTACTGGTGGAGCTGCTCCAAGGACTCAGGGCGTTCAATTTTCACTCCTATATTCTTTGTATCATATGTTGTCAAATCAGGCTTCCAATTTGCAGTACATCATTCAATGCAGGGTAACCATTTACATAGGCAATTTCCAAACAAGAATGATTTATTTGCCCCTCGATGGTTTCTTCTCAACTTTTAGAATAATTTATAAAGCGCCAGCAGGGCATGAATTCCTCTCCCCAAAATCAATACCGTAGCCTTTTAATATAAGGGGTAAAGGGAGTACTGTCCTCTGGATGCGGACAACGCTGCTGACCCACGCGAGGCACTGATTTGTAGTTGTCTTTGCACCGGGGTGATGGCTGTGCGCTCGGCAGCTCACGACGCCGGCTGGGTCCCCCTGGTGACCGACACTACATGAAGGCAGCAGCAGGGCTCCAAGACACAGCCTGGCAGCGGCACAGAGGGTGGAACGGGAAATCATGCAAGATGAACACGCGAACGGTACACATGACATGACTGAGAATTACGTTTGCATTGCTCGGGTATTTGAGCTCGGCACCAGGCACCGTCCCCCGTCCTTTTAGGAGGCAGACCCCCACCCGCCTCTTTCTCGGGCTCCTGAGCCCAGCCTCCCGTTTAAACCGCGGGCGTGATGGGAGGACCGAATCCAGGGGCTCAGCGCTAGGCACGCACACGTCGCTGCTCCGCGAATCTGGGGGGGAAACACCGAGGTGACAAATTGCCACGATCTTCTGAAATATGGTGGAATGACACACCGCCTTTCCCACCACCGAGCGAAGACACAGAGTCCTGAAAAGCCGACCTGCGGGGCCCACCGGGGAGGGGCAGGAGAGCAGCGGACCCGGGGGAAGCCGGCGGCACGTCCGAGCCCCGGCCGCCCAGCCTCAACTCCCGGGGGCGTGGGGTCGCGCCCGGGGCACGGCTCGGGGCTCGCGGGACGCCAGGGGCGCCGGGGCGAGTCCAGGCGGGGAGACCCGGGCCCCGGAGCCGGGCGGCCGGGGAGGGCGCGCCGCCAGGTGCCGGACGGCAGGGGGCAGCGGGGGTCGGGCGGGCGCCGACCCGCGGGGGGGGGGGGGAGGCGGGCGAGTCCCGCGCGGCGAGGGGGGCCGCCCGGCGGGCTCGCCGCCGGCCTACCTGGAGGTAACAGGGTTTCCTGAGCCAGGCGCCCGGACAGAGACTCCTCGCCATGGTAATCACACATCGCCCCGCCGCGCCGCAGTCAGAGGCGGACCCGAGCGCCGGCGGCCCGGCTCCCCGCCTCCCCCGCCTCCCCCTCCTCCCCGCCCCCAGCCCGCCGGGCCCGCCCACTCCTCCGCCCCCGCCGCGCCGCGCGCCGCGCTCCCCCCGGCCCCGCTGCGGCGACGGCGGCCGGCGGCCCCAGGCTCGGCCTCCTGCTCCGCTCGCCCCGCCGCCGCCGCCGCCGCCGCCGCGGCTGTCAGCGACGTTGCCGCCGACTCCGCCATAAAGGGGAGTCGCGCCTCGCCTCGGCCGACACAAATCCAGCTGCGCCTCGCGCTTAAAGGGGAGGCGTGCGGAGGAGGCAGGGGGCGCCGCGGCGGGCCGGCTGGCGCGCGCTCCGCGGGGCGAGGCGCGGACCCTGCGGACCCTGCGGACCCTGCGGACCTCGCCGCCCTCGCCGCCCTCGCCGCGCCTCCCGCCAACCCCGGTGCGGACTGAGCGCCTTCACTCGGGACGCGTCCCGGGCAGGCTGCAGGGAAATTTCGGGGACGCTCGAGGTTCGTGGCGTGGCCCCTGGCTCGACCCGCCCCTCGCGCGGCGGCGGGGCTCGGGGGCCGGGGGCGCCCCCTGCAGCCGCTGCGGGGCGGGCGCCGGGCTCCCCGCCGCTGAGCTCGCACTGCCCCCCGAAGCTGTCCCGCCCCGTAACGGCCTTCAACTTTTTTTTCTTTTTCTTTTTGGATGTACTTTTTAAAAATGCAGACTTTTTCAGTTTGTATTGTTTTCAAGCGTCTTCAAGAGTTTTTCTGGCCCCACCCAGGAACCCTGACTCAAAAGGGGGAAAAAAAAAAAACCAACCCCAGAATACTACTGAATTAAAAACGCAGTCCCGAAGACAGGAGACCTGGGACGTGGCACAGCTACGCGGTGAAGGCTGCATAACGAAGGGTGTGGTGTCTTTCTTTTTGACAGTGAAGTCCAAATAAGGGAAAAAAAGAGCCACCCTAGTGCGAGAACAGCTGTTGATCCGAGAGACTTGTAGTGGAGGGAGATGCGTTCCTGCTTGTTCTCACCCGACGGGCCACCTTTCCACGCGATGCCAGCACGGGTTAGGGAGCCAGCTAGACCTCCTGCTAGCTCAGTACGCCGAGAAGGGTTTTCTCCAGAAATCAACCTTTACTCACTCGCTGTGGTTTTCACCTAAACCTTGTTCTGGTGCTTTTGCTTATCTGGGGAAAAAAAAAAAAAAAAAAAAAAACACACCTTCGCACCGGCCCCTCCCCCAACCTATATACACAGATTTTATTTTTTTTTTTAATTTTTTATTTATTTATGATAGTCACAGAGAGAGAGAGAGAGAGAGGCAGAGACACAGGCGGAGGGAGAAGCAGGCTCCATGCACCGGGAGCCTGATGTGGGATTCGATCCTGGGTCTCCAGGATCGCGCCCTGGGCCAAAGGCAGGCGCCAAACCGCTGCGCCACCCAGGGATCCCTATACACAGATTTTAAATCAGGGTTATTGCTTGCAGATAAATCCCCCTCTTTTTTTTTTCATTGATTTTCAGTTTGGGTTAAGAGAACTCAGCTAGTTAGGTAAGAATGGATACTACTTGTTTCATTCATTCATTCATTCATCCAATAAATATTAGTCGGACACCAGGAGTTGTTCTAGTTGTTAGGGTTATAAAGCCCAACAAAACAGACAGAAATCTCAACCCTTGTGAATGTTACATTTTTCGACGTGGGGGTAATAGGCAATAAATAATAAATAGGACCAGTGAAATCTAATAGGGTAATAAAGCTGGTAGGGGATTTGAAAAAAAAGGAAAAATTAGTGAAGATGAAGGGAACTACAGGTAGTATAGGTTTGAGGAGAAAGATCAGGGTTCAGTTTGAACATCTGACATTTGAGGTCTGTTAGAAATCCAAGTGAAGATCTTGAGTAGGTAGTTGTGTATTTGAGTCTGGGGTTCAAAAGAGAGGGTCAAGCCAGAGATATTTGAGTGATACTAACATTTAGATGATATTTACAGTCAAGAAACGACAATATCACCAAAGGAGTGAGTGTAAATAGGAGAGAACCAAGGATGAAGCTAGCAAAGGAGATTGAGAAGGAGCAGCCAGTGAAGGAGGAAAGCCAAGAGATGCCTGGAAGTGGAGTGAAGATAGTGTATCAAGGAGAGGTGAATGCTTATATGTAAGGACTGAGAACTAACCTTTGGATTTAGTACCATGGAAGCTAATGGTAACACTTCAGTGGAGCAATGGGAGAAAATTTGATCCATGTGGGTTTAAGAAAAAAATGGGGGGAGGGGATTAGGATATCTAATACAATTCTTTTGAGAAGTTCTTTCTAAAGGGGAGCCCAAAAATGAGCAGTAACTGGTGGTGGAAGTGGAGTCAAAAGCAGATTGACAAATTGGGAGAAAAACTTGGTTTTGAGCAGAATGATCTGGAAAAGATCTGGAAGATGAAAAATTAATGTAGCATCAAGAAGAGAAAATTGCTGGGACACCTGGGTAGCTCAGCGGTTCAGCATCTGCCTTCAGCTCACGGTGTGATCCCCAGGTCCAGGATCAAATCCACATCAGGCCCCTTGCAGGGAGCCTTCTTCTCCCTCTTTCTGTGTCTCTGCCTTTCTCTGTGTCTCTCATGAATAAATAAAATCTTTTTTTAAAAAACCCTTATCTTAAAAAGAAAAAAAGAATTGCTGAAGCAGTGTCACTGAGTGGGAGAGAGTTTGGAATCTAGCACACAAGTGAAAGGATCTTCAGTTGACAGGAGTGTAGGCTCTTCTATGGGAACAGGCAAGCAGGTGGATAGGAGGGGTTGTGGGAATCTGTGGAAGTTCTCTTCTGATCATTTCATTTTTCTCAGAGATGAAGTAAGGTCATCAATAGAGAGGTGCAGGGGCACTGGGGTGGCTTAAGTGGTTGAGTGTCTGCCTTCACACTTAGAGTGTGATCCTGGAGTCCCGGAATTGAGTCCCACATCAGGCTCCCTGCATGGAGCCTGCTTTTCCCTCTGCCTATGTCCGTTTAAATAGGAGAGAACCAAGGATGAAGCTAGCAAAGGAGATTGAGAAGGAGCAGCCAGTGAAGGAGGAAAGCCAAGAGATGCCTGGAAGTGGAGTGAAGATAGTGTATCACTCTCCGTGTCTCTCATGAGTACATAAAATCTTTTTAAAAAAATAGAGAGGTGCAGAAGATAACAGAGCTTTGAAGAGAAAAGAGAAGATGTGAAGTAGTTATCGAGGAGAATGGGAAGATGAATGAACTAAGGAAAAATTCTGAGTGCCATA
The DNA here is from genome assembly GCF_018345385.1 of Vulpes lagopus. NCBI lineage: Eukaryota > Metazoa > Chordata > Mammalia > Carnivora > Canidae > Vulpes > Vulpes lagopus. The sequence continues at coordinate 145,059,961 of NC_054826.1, read as the reverse complement.
AAGGACCCACTTGAGTTCAGGATCATGAAGGTAAGTGAGATAAGTCAGTGTGATTGTGCTTTTTTTTTTTTTTTTTTTTTGGTCCAATAATAATTAGCTACCAGGATGCAGGTTCAGAGTAGGCTTAGAATTCTTTTTAATCAGGTTTACCAAGGAAAGAAGAGCAAGGAAGTTGAGAATATAAGTAAGGGAGTGATTATGATTCTCCATGGAGTTTAGGATGAAGGAAGAATGAATATGGAGAGATTAAGGACAGAGAAAGGTGGTAGGATCAATGAATTCCAAGATTTTGTGGGTTTGAGAGACTGTAGGAGTCAGAGAATAAAGGGGAATGATCTGGAAAGATAGATGTATAATGAAGAGTCTGACTCCACTTTTTAAATATTCATTGGCAGCTTTCAAGCCCCACCTCTCCTCTTTTCCCTCTGCCCCACATCTGAGAAAACTGATAAGATGGCTCCTTTGGTGCTGGTGGAAAATTCAAACCATGGAACACTCACCCCACTTGAGGGAACCTTCATCCTGGTCCCACCCCTCAATCACCATAAAACCCTAAGATAGTCTCTTTCTCTGTTCCCTCAGCCCATATTTGTATCAGCTTAGGAGCCTGCCCTGCTTTCCACAGAAAGCTACTTTTTGTGAATGTTAAAACTTTTTTTTAAAGATTTTATTTTTAAGTAATCTCTACACCCAACATGGGGCTCAAATTCACAACTCTGAAACCAAGAGCCACAAACTCCACAACGGATCCAGGTAGGTGCCCCATACAACTTTGCATACTCTCTGGTACATGTGTGGCGTCGTTAGTCTTGACATTCAAACAAAATTTGGGGTAGAGGAGTCCATCCTACTTCTGCAGAGTGACCACAGCAATATGGTCATTAGAGTGGGGTGCATGAAAACAAGATTATGGAGAAGTGTTGAAGTCTAGAGTGAAATACAACAATGGCAGTGAATGCCTAAGAAGTGTGGATACAGTGTCATTGGAAAAGAGTCAAGGAGAGTGCCGTAAGGATTATGTATGTATGTATTGAAAATAGGACTTAGAATTAGGAGAGATGCTAGAGAGGATGCCAGTAGCCCTGGGAAAATCAGGCAGAGTGATTATGAGTGAGTAGGTGACTACCACAATGACAAGAGTGACAACACCAGAGGACATGAGTTAAAAAACAAAGCAAATACTGAGCAGGGGAAGAAATTAGAAAAGGAAGAGGAAGAACAGTCTGAAAGAAGCAATGAACAGCAAGGAAGATTCTTAGCCCACCTCCAAGTCCAGTGGTATGAGGTCTCTGGAAAGGCTGCTGGGACAATTGCATCTACAGAAGATGAGCCAGGCTTGCTTTAGAACAAGGTGAAGGAAATATTCAGAGAAGAGAGTGAGGATACAGAGGATTTTGCTGGTGATGGACCATGAATTCCAGAGGACACAGTGGAATAGTCTCAGAATTTGAGGAGTGGCCAGAAAAGGATTCAAAACAGGTCATATGAAGAGCTTTGACTGGGCCAGTGGGTGATAGATGAAGGGTGACCTGGGAGTCTTCAATTTTCCCTGGTAAGAGATATAATAAACAGGAATAACAAGGACAAAGGTTCAACCAAATGAGAAGAAACAATTACTCAGCTTTTATTTAGAGTCAACAAAGCTTAAGTTAATATTTTCTTATTAGGAAAGAAAAAATTAGATCATTTTCTTTTTTTTTTTTTTAATTTTATTTATTCATTCATGAGAGACACAACAGAGAGAGGCAGGAACATAGGCAGAGGGCCCTGCAAGGAGCCCAGTGTGGGACTCAAACCCGGACCCCAGAATTACATCCCGAGCCGAAGTCAGATGCTCAATCACTGAGCCACTCAGGTGCCCCAGTTTAGATCATTTTCATTTCAAACTTGGGTTGTTTTCCTTGTCATCATATGTTCCAAGAACCTGAAAGAGAAATGGGCTAGAGCAATTTCCCAAGGTCCACACTGTGAGCCTCATTATAGGTGGGTTTGATGATCCCTCATACAACTAGACTTGTACTTTTGTTTTTTTGTTTTGCTTTTTTTTTTTTTTTTAATTTTAGACTTGTACTTTTGGTTTTAAATCCACCTGTATGTGTCCCAAGATGGGCCCAAGCAGGTTGGACTATAGCAAATTTGAGTAAGAAAATTTCTACCTCTTAACTTGGTAGAGTACACCTCCTTTGTACTCTTACCATGTTAGCCCTGCAAATTCTTGAGCTTGCATATTGGACTTACCTTATAAATTTACCTGGTGTTCATCCTTATAGAAAGAACTTAAAGGTTTTCTGGTTTTCTGAGTAAACGCTAACTAATCCAAAACTAATCCATATGATTCTGTTCAGAGGTGCTAATTTGTCATCGTGTAATGTTAACTTTGGCCTTCCATGGACCAAGGAACGACTCCAGTAATTCAAGTAGAAGTGACCCTTGAACAGCATAAGTTTGAACTTTGCAGATCTCTTATATGCAGATGTTCTACAGTACTTTAAATGTATTTTCTCTTCCTTATGATTTTCTTAGTGACACTTGTTTTTCTCTAGCTTATTGTAAGAATATAGCATATAATACATATACAAAATATGTGTTAATCATTATTTATGTTATAGGTAAGGCTTCCAGTCAATAGTAGGCTATTGAGTTTTTGGAGAGTCAAAATTATGCAGATTTTCAACTATGTGCTGGGGCGTTGACACCCCTAGTCCCTATGTAATTCAAGAGTCAACTGTATAGGAACATAAAGATCAGCAGTCTTTGAACGTTTTTGGTTATATACTCACAAAAGAATTTTGAAAAATACATCTATCCCCTTCTCATTTTTATATCGATGTCCAAAATTTTTACCATAAAATAAAACAATTGTAAAGGAAGCATTTCAATATTACGTTGTAAATATTGGCATTTAAAAAATAAGTCTTGGGGGGCAGCCCCAGTGGCTCAGCGGTTTAGCGCCACCTTTGGTCCAGGTCATGATCCTGGAGACCCAGGATCGAGTCCCATGTCCCACGTCAGGCTCCCTGCATGGAGCCTGCTTCTTCCTCTGCCTGTGTCTCTGCCTTTCTCTGTGTCATAAATAAATAAATAAATAAATAAATAAATAAATAAATAAATAAATAAATAAAATCTTTAAAAAATAAGCCTTGGGGATCCCTGGGTGGCTCAGCAGTTTGGCGCCTGCCTTTGGCCCAGGGCGTGATCCTGGAGGCCCGGGATGGAGTCCTGCGTCAGACTCCTTGCATGGAGCCTGCTTTTCCCTCTGCCTGTGTCTCTGCCTCTGTGTGTGTGTGTGTATGTGTGTGTGTGTCTCATGAATAAATGAATAAAATCTTTAAAAAAAATAAGTCTTGGGATCCCTGGGTGGCGCAGCGGTTTGGCGCCTGCCTTTGGCCCAGGGCGCGATCCTGGAGACCCGGGATCGAATCCCATATCAGGCTCCCGGTGCATGGAGCCTGCTTCTCCCTCCGCCTTTGTCTCTGCCTCTCTCTCTCTCTGTGACTATCATAAATAAATAAAAATAAAAAAAAAAAAAAAAAAAAAAAAAAGAAAAGAACACTCTACCTTTAAAAAAAAAAAAAAAAAAAAATAAGTCTTAAGTATGTTCAGTGGGCTATAAATACCACAGCAGTTTGATATCATTTAAAGAGTAAATTAAAAAATGTCTTTAGCTATCCTCATTGAAACATTATTCCTTTTGCTTCTTCTTTAGCGTTTATAATTACATTTACCTTAAATAATTTTGTTCTGTTATCTATTTTTATGCATTCTAATTTCTTTTTCAACCTGTCATCTGTCATGCTTGCCTGCAATAAAAAGTAATTTGGCATGTTAATGCCATTTATTTTCATTTTTAAAAATTTGATTTTTGAATATATAATATTCTCACTTGTTTCAAAAATAAAAACTAAATAAAAGTGTAGATTGAAAAGTCTTATTCCCACACTCATGCCTCTCTACCTTATCCCTACCCTACAAAGATAATCACTCATTAATTTTTAATGCGTTCTTTCAGTGCCAGTGTTCCTTCATATAAATAAAAACAAAACTGAATATGTTTTTTAAGTTGAATATGTATCTCACCTTTCCTTTTCTTACATAAAAGATGGATTGCTTTATTACATTTTTTAAAACTGTAAAATGGCAATGCACTGATTAGATTAACGAAAATGTACTAATTAGACCAATATCCAATCACACCCCTGATAAGAACTTTTCCTTTTCTTTTTCCCTTGAGTGTAAGAGTTGGGTCACAAATTCAACTCATATTCTTCAAGGACATTTCAAAAACCTCTGGTGCTTTTAGTTTTTCAAATTCAACACCAATAAGAGCCAAGATTGCAAATGGCAGTTCTGGGTAGGCATGTTTCCTTTGAGTGGTTCAACATTTACAGATTGGGACATTTTACATAAAGATCCAGATTTCTAACTCTTTTGAAAATGGGATGATCAGCTAACTCAGTGTTCCATTCACCCAACAATGAGTTGACACTGAGTACAGCATCCTCCTCTTTTCTGGGCCTGCGCTCTACGGTTTGCTGGAGTCCCCCCTAACTCCTTAACTTTTCTGCCTCAGTCTCCAGCACTTATTTCTCTTTCCAGGCTGGTCCCTACAGGCATCTGACTTTATGACCTCTGAATTAACCTCCTTGTGAGTGATTTGGAAAAGTAGACACAATCAGGAGTTTCTTTGAAGCTTCAGAAGGGAAAGCAGGAAAGGAACTAGTGGAGAAAATAGAAGGGAGGAGATGAGGCTCTGAATTAGTGATTCAATTAAAAGAGAACCCCTGGGGGGCCTGGGTAAGCTAGTTAAGGGTCTGCCTTACAGCCCTCATGATCTCAGGGTCTTGGGATCCAGCCCCGCATTGGGCTCCCTGCTCAGTGGAGAGCCTGCTTTTCCCTCTCTCTTTGCAGTTCCACCAACTCGTGTTTTCTCTCTCTCTTCAAATAAATAAATAAAATCTTTTTTAAAAATAAAAATTAAAAAGAACGCTTGTTTTATGTGAAATTCCTCAGAGAACAGAATAGATAAATAGTGTATTTATTTACACTGTTTCCTGGGGCACAAATTCAGTCACCACCATCCACTAGAATGCTAAGGCAAGGTGATGACTGAATTTGCATTTCAGGAAAAATGAAGTCTGTTGTAACTTAGGAGAACATGACTAAAATGGGAGACAGGGCATTAAAATTAAAAATTTAATAGAAAGAAAGAAGGAAGGAAAGACAGAAAACTGAAACAAGAGATAAGGCACTCATTTATCTTCTATGAAAAGGCCAATTGGATATTGATTTTTAAAAATACAATGATTCTTTAATTTTCCATTGATATCACACCACTATTGTGTGTGATAAATATTATATTATAAAATATTATAAAATGATGTTAGGAGTGTAGAACATAAGAAATTTAATATGAAGTAGGGCAGGCATTTTGTGTATCTGTTTATTAATATTAATATTAATATTAATTTAATTTAATTTAATTTAATGGAATGATTATAATTTGACAGCAAATTCTGGTTCATTGTTGTGTTCTTAATACCTAGCACAGCACCTGGCATATAGATGGTAATCTGTAAATATTTGCTAAAAGAATGAATGAATAAATGAGGCTGCCAAGAGGACAAAAAAAAATGTAAAAACAGAATATGTTTTAAAGATGTTTTTAACTTAAAAGCAACATTCAAAATCTGAAACAGAATCATGAATGACAATCTATGTTCCATTTCTTATTCTTATTGATACATTCCCTGAAGAAATATTGTGGGTTTTTTGGAATAGTTCCTCAAGAAAAGGAACAGCTTATAATTTGGTGCTAGGATTTTGTCTGACTTGAGGCATAACACTATGATTCTGGAAACTGAAATTCCCCCAATGAAAACATGGCACTAAAAGACTTCTATCAATAGAAGAATTCTCAAGAATTCACAATGACTATAGCAAGCAAGTCAGAAATTATCATACAAAACTTGTCACACGCCTGCGATGGTGGCATTTCTTAGAACACCTTTGGATTAATCATGAAAACAACTATTCTTTAAGAAGCTGCTGGAAGGAAAAACAAAACTCGTCACATGGAAGTTATTGAAGGGTTTATTTTGTTATGGTGGGTTGTGGTCTTCAGCAGGGTATCAACTTGTCCTGAGACTGAGAATATTTTCAGCCTCTGGCTATAGTCTCAGGGTCTCCTTTAGAATAACTGTTAATGTCCTAACATTCAAATACCATTCCACAATCTGGTTTCCCTATTTTGTGCATAAGGTTATGCCAGGATATGCCATGCTCTCTACAGAAGGGGGAAATTGCATAGAGACTTAATGCAGCTAGAGTTGACCTGTTAGCACAGTTCCAGAGCACTGTTTATTAGGGTGATTTGTAGTGTTATCTTCCTTCTGAAGACCAGCCCTAAATATTTCCCAGTTCTCTTGAGCACAGGAATAACCATCCAAATCCAGGAAACATCCAATTCTCTCAGATGACAGCAAAGATCTTAGGAGACCCAGATGTTTCCTCGCTGATTACCCCTAGTAAAATCCAGTCAGAACCAACCAATTCAGAAAATGTAGTAAGTGTTCATACTTCTTGTGAAGTATATTCCTTATCTTTTCCCAATTTTTTTTTCTCCTCGTTTTCTTTAGTGTTTCTTGTTTCCATGTAGTGATTAGGGGCTATCTGGAGATTCTGTTTGACTGGTTCTGTCACTTTCTTGCTGTATGACCTCCTTGGGCAAGTTACTTAAAATCTCCATGCTTCAATTTCATCTTTAGTAGTAGGTTAATAAACCTATGTGACAATTAAATTAGACTATATGTTATAAAGTTCTTAGCATAATACCTCACACAGACTAAGTGCTACACACACACATAGATGCCTAAAATGCCATGCTGGAAAACCACGTGCTATCACTTTTTTTTTTTAAGTAAAAAAAAAAAAAAAAAAAACAATAGAAGGAGTTTTTCACTTCGAAAGCATGACTGGGTAAATAGGTAAATTCACAGCCATTCCTGTGAAATTTATTATTGAACAAATTCATGGAACACAAACATCTTCAACAATCCTTCCTCAAAAGCTTTAGGTAAAAATCCATTTCTGAGTTTTAGGGAAATGAGTTTTTCCACACAAATTAATTTTATTTGTTTTTTTAAGATTTATTTATTTATTTTAGGGGGGAGGGGCAGAAGAGGAAGAAGAGGGAGAGAGAGAATCTCAAGCAGTCTCCCTGCTGAGCACAGAAAGTTCCACGCAGGGGGCTCCATCCTGCAACCTTGAGATCATGACCTGAGCTGAAATCAAGAGTCAGCTGCTTAACCGATTGAATCACCCAGGCACCCCACAAATTAATTTTCTTAGTAAACAAAACTAGGGGCACCTGGGTGGCTCAGTGGTTGAGCATCTGCCTTTGGCTCAGGTCGTGATCCCTGGGGTCCTGGCGTAGAGTTCCATATCAGGGTCCTCATAGGCAGCCTGCTTTTCCCTTTGCCTGTGTCTCTGCCTCTCTGTGTGTCTCTCATGAAAAAATAAATGAAATCTTTAAAAGTAAAAAAAGTAAACGAAACTAGTCCCTTAAGTACAACTCCTGTAAAAGTTTTGACCACTGTTACATTAATAGAGATCTTTTGAACTATGTCACTTTTGTCCCTGTCTTATTAAACAGATTATAATGAACACAGTTTAACAATTTCTTGAAGCTATAGGATTATACCTTATAGAACCACTTATCTGGCATCTTGGGAGTAGGCTGGGTATGGCCCACTAGTACCAGAGAAGGGAAAAGAACCAGTCTTGAACATATCCACTGGGATATGGATTGGAACTTGAGGATTGGATCTTGGGGATACTGACATGTTAACAAGTGTTCAAAATATTTCAAGATATCAGGCCATAGTTCATAAAAGCAGTTGTCAGTGGATGGCCTGAGGCAGCAGTTGAATACACAGCCAAGTTGACACAGAGTTAAGTTGACACAAAATCAAATAACTCAGAGGGACATAGTTCTCTGGGATTCAGACCAGAAGACTGGAGGGGGTCACTGGAAGATTTGTCCAAATACTGCCAGGTTCTATAACCTGTGTACAGGGCAGGGCTGCAACCTAAAAGTAATAACTATGCTGGGCAGGCAACTGGAAGATAAATTGTGGAACAGAGACCACAGCAGAGGCTTAATTATAAGAGTAGGGACACATGAAGAGAGCTAAAGTCTAGCATATTGTCAGGGTAAAACAAGTACAAGGATGACTTGACCCTAAGTCATAGACCGTGGGGCCAGAATTGGTTAACAATCTTTCTCAGGTAAGGAGATGTTGAGTAATTTGCCCAAGGTCATGCTATAAAGGTGCACAGCCAGAATTATACCACGGGCTCTCTGAGTCCCTACATATTTCTGCTGCTTTGCTTGGTTCATTTTAAAATAAAACAAAGGTTATGCTATTCTGGAAAACATAGAAATGACTGAATTTGTTTTTCTGATTCTAAGGAAAATTCCAAATGTAACATTCTAGAGTCACGTAACTTATAATTTTTGAGGGAACAAGAGTGAGTTGCCCCTTTGTTTATAAGAAAAATATATCGATGATATGGAATGGCATGCGGCATGTGTACCTTAAGAGCTAACTCTTTTGAATTCCTACAACCTAAAATTAAACTTTTCAAAAGGAGCCTGTGTATTCCTATGAAAATAGCACAATTCAATTAGATTTGAAATTAAATACTAGCTTCAAATTTGGTACCCTAAAACGACATTAGCATAAGTGTCTGTGGATGTTAAGATATTTACCCATTAAAAAATTCTAAATTCACATATTCAACATTTGGTAATAGGCTAAAAGTAGTTCAAAGGAACAAAATTTTCTTGATATGAAAAATAGAATGTTACTAAGAATTAATGATCTTTCAGGGTTCTTATTTTAAGTTCTCCTTAGGTGATTATTATTTTATTGCCTATATTACCAGGAATACATATCTCTTTTTTGGATTCAGATCTTTTTAACTTTATGCTCCCTAGTATTGCCTTCCTGAGATTCAGATCTAAAGGAGGCTAGTAGCCCTACATTCCAATCCTGCATTTCCTTTTTCCAAAAGGGTATTTCCTCTTGATTGCTCCACCTAAAGCTCTAAAAATGTCAGTTCTGGATTGTGAACAATGGTGGTGCTTTGCAAAAATGGGTTAAAAAAAATCAAACAGGTAAGGGAAGTTGGAGGTGGCTATCTGCTAGGCAATGGGTGAGCAGGCATGGAAAAACAGAAGTTGAAAAGTACTCAGAAACCAAAGGACAAGACATATCAGTACACAAGAACCAAAGACAGGCAGAAATCAGAGTGCGCCAGAAATCAGGCAAGGACATCAAATTGACCAGAAATTCCAAAAGAATGCTTTAAGAGACCAGGAATGCCAAAAGCCAGGCAGATAGGAACCCAGGATGCAAAAGCAGGAGTGCCTGGGTGACTTAGTTGGTTAAGCCTCTGCCTTTGGCTTAGGTCATGGCCCCAGGGCCCTAGGATTGAGCCCCCCCACCCCCACCCAAGCACTGAGCCCCCCACCCCCACCCAAGCACTGATCAGCAGGGAGCCTGCTTCTCCCTCTGCCCCTCCCCCTGCTTGTGCTCTCTCCTCCGCCTGTCAAATAAATACATAAAATCTTAAAAAAAAAAAAAAAAAAAAGAATGCAAGAGTACATCCTCTACAAGAGGTCTGGATGACAGAGCCAAATACCTAGGTAAAGAAGTCTATAAGGAAACCTTGATTCTTGGGCCAAATGGTATCTAGCTTGGTACTATCAGGAGAAGTAGGTAAAAAGGAAATTAGTTGCTCAGGGAATATGGAATTGGGCCAACCAGAGCAGGTCCTCCTTTTTTTCCTTTTATTAACAAAAGATTTGACTGACTAAATACCTGGCTAATTTTCTTCACTTTGGGACACTTTTATCCAAATATGAATTCACAGCACTCTTGCTCTCTTCCTAAGGTGATGTGGCATTCTTAATCAGTTCTCACAGATGCTGTACTGATTCAAGTCTTGGCAAGAAATTTACAGCATCTCAGGACAAGTTGAGAACTGAAAATAGATTCTGTCCATTGACTCAGCAGGATTGTAGCACTTGCTTCTTAATAATCCTACACCAAGTTAGAACTCGTGTCTAGGACATCCTATTCCATCCCAGTGTGGGTCTGACTGACTTTGTTCCAAAGGTAGTTTTGTTATTAAAACAGAAGCATTGACAGCTGGTACCATGTTATATTCCCCTTCTTTACAGAATGCTAGCCAAGTTCTACAGATATGAAAGTCTGGTGACATTTCCCTTCTCTTCATAAAGTACGGGTCTTGCAGAACCCACTCCCTGTCAGGGCCAATTGGGGAAACAGAATCTTTTATCTTTATTGGCAGAAGGGTTTATCTATTTCATTTCCTTCTTTTAAGCTGGGGGACCATCCCCCCTCATTTGTGGTTTCGCTTCCCACAGTTTCAGTTACCCACGGTCAACCACAGTCCAGAAACAATCTTTCTTCTGACATATTCTCAGAAGATTAATAGTAGCCTAATACTACATCACCGTGCCTGTATTATTCATCTTACTTCATCTCATCACACAGACATTTGATTATCTCACAACATCATAAGTAGGGTGAGTATAGCACAATAAGATACTTAGAGAGAGAGAGACCACATACATATAACTTTTTTTTACAATATATTGTTATAATTGTTCTATTTTATTATTGTTTTTAATATCTTACTGTGCCTCACTGATATATTAAACTTTATTATAGGTGGATGTGCATAGGGAAAACATAGTATATATAGGATTTGGTACTATCTGTGGTATCCACTGGGGTCTTGGAACAAATGCCCAGCAGATAAGAGACAGAGGAACTGCTTTGACAGATAACTGACTTTCTGGTCATGCCTTACCTGAGGGGGGTTGATAGCAGAAGTTGAGGGCATTTCCTCAGAAGATAGGATTTTTTTTTTTTTTACATTAGCTTCATGGAATGAGAACTAGTGGATCCAGTTTTTCCTTTCCCGGCTCATTGTCAAAACAAGGTCTGACAGGCAACTCTGGAACCGATCTAGTCTTGTTGAGGTCCCTGTGGTGAATGATAGTTTTGTGAGTTTGGATCAGACTGAGTTTGAATTCCAGCTCTATAATTTTCTAGCTCTATGTTTTTGAATACGTTACCTAATCTCTCTGGTCACTAGTGTTCTCATCTCTGAAAGATTAAAAATGATACTTAAGCCATAGGCTTCTTGTGTAGATTAAACAAAATAACATAGCTGAAAGTGTCTTGCATATTGTAAGTTTTCTGTGAACATTAACAAAACTGTTAAGTTTTGGTATCTGAAGAGGGGGTGGGACGTATACTGTTCTCTCTTGGCTATCCATCACAAGCCTATTTACATGTGATACTGTTCTTTCACAGTGTATAATTTGATTAAAAGACAAAAAACAAAAAAACTCCCCAAGGGCCTTTAAAAAAAATAGATGGCTCTTCTCTTGGGTAAATGGAAATTTCCGTATGTTGGCCCCTAGAGAAAGTTTAGCTTTAAATCCCCCCGTAACTTTAACCGTAGCTTGGTAGGTAGCTTAGCATCACCATGCACTTAAGGATCAGTGTTCTACAGCCAAGAAAACAGGTGTAGAAAAGTTGGATCATTTATCATAGCTTACACAGTTAGTCATTATTTAAAACGGTTCAGCGGTTTAGTAGGCTACACTTGCATACTGCCATAGGCCTCAGCTCACACCACTGTCCCACATATGTTTGCATTTAGCCACAGGGTTCTTCTTTCAGTTCCTCCCTTCCACTGTGCTCTCTCCTGCTACATGGCTTATGCACATTCTGTTTTCACTTCCCCAAATGCTTCTTGCCTCTCCTTATCCTCTTCCCAAACTCCTAGTTGTCTTGCAGATACCAAGTCAAACGAGTCTTTCCGGACTCCCAAGACAAGTTCTGATCCCACATCACATGCTCCCCAAACCTGTTCATGATCTGTAATTACATTACAGGTGGGATTAATATGATTAGTGTCTTTTTTCACTTCTAGATTATAAGTTCTTTGAGGGCATGTCTGCTTTTTGCTTACCATTGTATCTACAGAACTTAACTGCATGCCTGGGATGTAGTAAACTAGTAATAAATTTTTAGATAAATGAATAAATTAGCTGAGTCTGGAGCTCAAGTCTTATGACTTTTTTTTTCACTAACCAAAACACAATAGCTTGATCTAGACAATATTGACTTCATAGGGAGGGGTCTGCAACACTCATGATTACTCTAGAATTGTGACAACAGGGTCTGATGTTAATGTTGAGGACACTGGCATTAAGATGGTATAACCAGAAACCTTGTAGAAAACTTTGGAATCCTAGTTTGAATCACGAGAGGTTTAGCAAATTACATGCTCCAAAGTGAAAGTGGATCCCTCAACCTTTATTCAAAAAAAAAAAAAAAAAAGGAGGGGGAGGAGCTTTAGAATCTTTTATAGAAATACATAAAATAAAACAAAAATATACTAACATAAATGAGGAAAGGGATCAAAGGAAAAGTTAAGAGGTAGAAAAATATAATATCTAGAGTTTAAAATTAAAGTAATATAATATATAATATAGTATAATATATAATATCCAGGTACTAAAATTCATCTCTGAACTTCCATATAGGTGCTGAAAAACACACAAATTTGGCTTAGTGTTTCCTAGTGGCCAAGGGAAAACAAAGTTACTATAAGATTTACAGTGTGAAAAGCATAAGATAAAAAGAAGACTAGATGCTCAGGAAGAAACACAGCTTTTTCTATATTGTTGTGATGTCTAGACAATGTTCACAATAACAATCATACAGTTTATGTAATGATAGTTGTAGTTGTTTCTTAAAACACCTCTCTGTTCGCTCAAGGCAAAATGACAAAATGTAGGTCAGAAAAAGGCCATGTCGTGAGGGTAAGGGGTGTTGAGACAATGTAGGCCAAGAAATCTCTCAAAGGATCTACCTCCAAATCTGCAAAATTTAGAACATCTAGAGAAGGGGTCCATTTCCACTAGGCCAAACTCCCTGAACATGATTTTTACAACTAAACTTTTGTGAATAATTCAACACCAAGCAATTCAAGGTTATATTTTCTGAGAAGACTCTGAAGTGTAGAAGTTCTATGGTATAATTAAGCATAATCAACATAGAATTGATACCTTTTATGAAAGGAAAACCTCTAACCAGTATGCCAAAATAGAAAGCCACCAAACTTTTGCATGGAGGTATACTAGAAAATGCAGGACCAAGATTTTTCTCAGATTTTATTTTGGGTCCATTTCAAAGCACACACCCAACAGGCATACAGCATTAATTCATATCAGGAAAAAAAAAACTTTAATTATGAAAGTATAGGCACTTGTGAAATATTCAAAAGACACAGAAAGCATTCCTACCCTCATCCTCTCTATTCTCCCTACCCTTGGGTAACCATGGAGGCTTTCTTGTGTCTCCTTCCAGAACTTTGTTTATGTACAATCTTAAGAAAAGTCCCCAGGGGAACTAGAGGGTATTCTGATGTCCCTAACAGTGTTATATGATGATTCTCTCTCCTTTTTTTTTCATGGAGAAAGCAGGTAAGATGAACAGGTTATAACTGTTACCTCTTATTCTTAAGCAAGACACTCCAAGATCTCTGTGGTCTTTCCAAAAAGATAAGACTCATATCTGCAATAAAGGAAAATTTATGATGCACTCATGAAAACCCTGCTTTAAGCTTCTTAGTATAAAAAAAAACAAAAAACAATGCTTGTTTTTTATGTTTCTACAAAAGACTGAGGAGAAACCTGTCAGTCACTTAGGGTCTCAAGTAAGAGGCCAGACTCGCCATCACCATGGATTCACAACTTCTGCCCTGAGGAAATTAATAGAAGTCATCAGAACATCTTCCTGTTTTGGAACATTTACTTGCTTGGTTTGGCAGAGGTCTGGCAGGGGAAGAGGACATCCCTCCTGTTGTTAATCCTCATTGGCTAGTGAGCAGAACTCACTCTGGGGCAGTCCCTTTCAGATCATTAAGTAAGTTCACCTTTAGGCAGATGGGCAAGGATAGTATGGCTGTTATCAAGCTGTTGCCTGGTCAAATTACAAAATACATACACATGTACACAGACAGACAGACACACACACATACTTCTCATTTGCAGAATAAAACAAAACAAAACCTCTTTTACAACTCTCAGTATCCTTTGATTTTTGTCTCATTGTGATTTTTTTTTTTTTTAAATGAAAATAGAGGGCACCTGGGTGGCTCAGTGGGTTAAGCTTCTGCCTTCGGCTCAGGTCATGATCCCAGGGTCCTGGGATCTAAGGTTCTGGAATCTAGTTCCACATGTGGCTCCTTGCCCAGCAGGGAATCTTCCTCTCCCTCTACCCCTTCCCCTAGTTCATGCACGCACTCTCTCATTCTCACTCTCAAAAAAAAAAAAAAAGGAATATAAGGTCCTAGTCAGAGAGATAATCCCAAATTTTGAAAGACTCTGTACAAGTATATTTTTTAAATAAATGAGATTATATTTTACATACTGTAATTTGCTCTTTTTATTTAACAGTGTCTCACCTATATGCTACCACCTAAATTCATCCCATTCTTTATAATAGTTTATATATATATATATATATATATATATATATATATATATATATATATATTAAGGCCATAACAGCCTTGTTATAAAATTGTTTTAAAGTATACCATCAAAAATTTTTTTAAAATAAAAAAATAAAAAATAAAAAACAAAAAATAAGATAAAAAATAAAATAAACCATCAGAAAAAATAAATAAAATAAAATAAAATAAAATAAGATACCTTCAGGGCAGCCCAGGTGGCTCAGCAGTTTAGCGCCACCTTCAGCCCAAGGCATGATCCTGGGGACCCCGGATAAAGTCCCACGTCGGGCTCCCCACTTGGAGCCTGATTCTCCCTCTGCCTATGTCTCTGCCTCTCTCTTTCTCCTCTCTGTGTTTCTCATGAATAAATAAATAAAATCTTAAAATAAAATAAAATAAAATATACCATCACATGAATGTACCATAATGTATTGAAACTTTTCCAATTAATAAACATTTTAGGGAAAAAAAATAAACATTTTAGGGGTGCCTGGGTGGCTCAGTTAGTTAAGGCCCTGACTCCTGATTTCAGTTCAGATCATGATCTCAGGATCATGAGCTCAAGCCCAGTCAGGCATGATGCTTACTTAGTGTGGAATCAGCTTAAGATTCTCTCTATTCCTTTCCCTCTGCTTCTACCCCTGCACAGCTCTCTGTCTCAAATAAATAAATAAATAAATAAATAAATAAATAAATAAATAAGATCTTAAAAAAATAATTTACTTTGACTCCAATTTTCACTTGTTGAACACTTTAATAAATATTCTTATGCTTAGTTTCCTGGCATGCCATTTCCTGAAAATGAAATTTCTGGTCAAACGATACATGCATTTTATTTTATTTTATATTTTAGTTTTATTTATTTATTAGAGAGAGAGAGAGAGAAGAGTGAGAAAGCACAAGTGGGGAGAGTGAGGGGGAGAAACAGACTTCCCACTGGGCAGGGAGCCCAACACAAGGCCCTATTCCAGGATCCGGGATCATGACCTGAGTGGAAGGCAGACGCTTAACCAACTGAGTCACCCAGGCACCCCAGGATACATGCATTTTAAATTGTGGTTGTTAGTGGAAAATTTTCTCCACAAATGTATCAATTTATACTCTCACAATTGTATATTAAAATATGTTTGCTCAGATATTGAGGAACTATTGAAACTGCCAATATGCTAAGCAAATGAAAAAGGTATATTCCTTTTGCTTTAATAATTATTTCCCTAGTTAGAAGTGAGAGTGTGCATCTTTTTATATGTTTTCTAATCATTTATATTTCTTATGTGAATTAATTCAAAGATAGTGCTTATTCTTGAGTGAAACTGACCCCTTAGAAGGCTTCTTAAAGGCTAAATTGGTTCCTTAGGGTTCTCTTTGGTTAACAGTTATGCTGCAGAAGGTACATTGTCTTAGATAACATAAATGAGGGGTGAGCAATGTAGCCAAGGGGGCCTCAAATGTGGCTGCAGCAGTGATTTGGACACCTTCAGAACCCTTCTTTTGGTCTTCACTGCCCTTTGTATATTGGCTTTCCTGAGGATGGTCCCAAAACTGCCAGGCACTCTCAAGTTCCCATCTTCCATATTTGTCACATTCATTAGCCCAGCTCTGAGATCATGTGCCCATCCATCTCTGTGACCAATGAGATGTTAAAATGACCGGTAGCCCTCACTAAACACACGCTTTGTAAGAGAGCAGAAGAAATTTCCAAAAAATAAGTGGATATGGCAAGGACTATTTAGATGTCTCTCAATATCCTTGTTCTCCTTTTATCTCTGACTTTTATCTGGGCACATGGCAGCTCAGAATGAAGACAGTATTTCTTAGTTCTCCCCATTGTGTGCAACTAAGTTCTAGCCAGTGGAATCTAAGTAGAAGAGTATATGCAACTTCTAGGAAGAGTTCTTAATAGAAGGGGCATGCTTCTTTCTTCCTTCTTGCTACCTGGAATGGAAATGTTTTAGTTGGACCTAGAATAGCTAGAATCATGAAATGGAAGCTGTAGCGACAAATTAGAAGGAGAAGGAATCTGGGTCCCTGGTGATAATGGAAACATACCAGCTCTGAGCTGTCCAAATTTATGAAAAGAGAAAGCAAAACTCTAGCTTGTTTTAGCTCCTAACATTTTGCATTTGTTGTCACTTTCAGCCAAAACTAATTCTGGTGAAGAAGGTGCTATTTTACCAGAGGAAGGGAATATTGCTGGGGGAAAAGAAAAAAATAAATGTCCACTGCAAAGATCTGGTTGTTAATTTTTAAAAACTTCACATTAGCTATCCATAAGACTAATGTCCTCACTTCCTTCAAGTCTTACTAAACTATCACTTTCACAATTTTTAAATACCTTTATGGGGTATAATTGATATAGAGTAAACTGCATATACTTGAAGTGTACAATTTGGTAAGTTTTGATATATATATACACCTAGGCAGCAACCACCGTAGTCAAGATAGGGAAAGTATTCATCACCTAAACAAGTTTTCATATACCCCTGTACCCCTCCTCCCTTGACACTCTCTAACCAGGTAACCACCAATCTATACTCTGTCACCATAGATCAGTTTGTGTTGTCTAGAGTTTTAATAATACAGTATGTACTCATTTTGCTTTTTAAAATTTTATTTTAGTCTGAATTCTTTCACTTACAGTAATTATTTTGAGATTCATTCATGCTGGTGTATCAGTAGTTCATTGTATTCTATTCTGAGTAGTACACCGTTATATGGCTATACCACAATTTATTTATCCACTCGAGTACCCATTAACAGACATTTGGGTTACTTCCAATTTTTGGCTATTACAAATAAATCTTCCATGAACACTCATGTACAAGTATTTGTGTAAGCATATGTTGACTTTCCTCTTGGGTAAATACCTAGGAGTTTGGCTGGGTCATGTAATAGTATATATTTAACTTTTTAAAAGACTTCCAAACTTATGATATTATTTTATAGTTCCATTGGCAGAGTATGAAGTTTCAGTTTCTCCACATCATTGCCAATACTCCATATTGTCTATTTTTTTTATTATAGTGTCTGTATAGTGTATCTCATTGTGGTTTTTAATTTGCATTTTCCTAATGACTAACAATATTGGGCATCTTTCCATGTGCTTATTTGCCAAAGTATTTCATATTTTTGATACTATTTTTTTAAAAGATTTTATTTATTTATTAATTCATGAGAGAGAGAGAGAGAGAGAGAGGCAGAGACACAGACAGAGGGAGAAGCAGGCTCCATGCAGGGAGCCTGATGTGGGACTCGATCCCAGGACTCCAGGATCATGCCCTGGGCCGAAGGCAGGCACTAAACCTCTTAACCACCCAGGGATCCCCTATTTTTGATACTATTATGTCATTTAAAAATTTAGATTCTAAAATTAAAAAAATAAAAATTTAGATTCTAGTTGTTTGTTGGAAACATGGAAGAGTAAAGTAGATTTTTGTAGATTAATATTGTATGCTGAGACCTTACTAAACTCATTTATTCTAGTAGATTTTTGGAGATTCTATCAGATTTTATACATAGGTAATTATTTCACCTGTGAATAAAGATACTCTTTTTGATCTGGATGTGTTTTATTTCTCCTTTGACCTATTGCTCTGGCTAGAACCTCTAGTACAATGTTAAATAGAAGTGGTGAGAATGAAAATCATTGGCTTGTTTCTAATGTTAGGGGGAAACACTCTATATTTAACCCTAAGTTTGATATTAGCTATAGGTTTGTTTTGTTTTAAAGATTTATTTATTTATTTGAGAGAGAGAGACAGGGAAAGAGAGAGAGAGAGAGAAACAGAGACAGAAACAGAGACAGAGAGAATGAGCAGGAGGGGCAGAGGGAGAGGAAATGATAATCCCAAGCAGACTCTGCCCAAAGCCTGACACAGGGCTTGAATTTACAGCCCTAAGATCATGACCTGACCCAAAACCAAGAGCCAGGCAGTTAACCAACTGTACCACCCAGGTGCCCCTACAGGTTTTTGATGTATGCTGTTATCAGGTTGAGGAAGTTCTCGTCTAATCTTAGTTTGCTGAGAGTTTTATTGGAAATGGATGCTAGATTTTGTTCAATTTTTTTCCTCCACATATTGAGGTAATCTTATAGCTTTTCTTTTTCTGTTCATTAATTTGATAAATTACATTGATTGATTTTTCAAATGTTAAACCACCCTTGCATTCCTGGGATGAATCCAATTTAGCTATACTCTATTATCCCATTTATATATTGTTGGATTTGACTTGGTAAAAGTATTTTTAGAATTTTTGCACTATGTTCACAGGGGACAGTGGTCTGAAGTTTTCTTTTCTTGCAATGTCTGTCTAGTTTTGGTATCAGGAAAATAATACTAGCCTTATATAATGAGTTGGGGGAAACTCTACTTTTCAATTTTCTGAGAGAGTTTATGCAGAATTGGTATTCTTTCTTTCTTTCCTATATTAGTTATAATGTGCCAGTGAAGCAATTTGGGCCTGGAGTTTTGTTGTAGAAAGGTTTGTAACTACAAATTCAATTTTTTAAAAGAGTAAATTTAGTAATTAAGTAAATTTTAGTAGTCTGTGTTCTTCAAGGAATTTGTCTATTTCATCTAAGCTGTTGAAATTGTAGGTACAATGTTATTCACAATATTCCCTTATTACCTTCTTAATAGCTATAGAATTAGTGATATCACTTGATACTGATAAATTTGCTATTGGTGATTTGCATATTCTCTTTTTTTCTTGACCAATCAGGCTAGAAATTTATTAATTTATAAATGTTATTGATTGTCTTAAAGAATCAGCTTTTGGTTTCATTGATTTTTTCTCTGTTATCTATTTTTTTTTAAACTTTTATGATAGTCACAGAGAGAGAGAGAGAGGCAGAGACACAGGCAGAGGGAGAAGCAGGCTCCATGCACCGGGAGGCCGACGTGGGATTCGATCCCGGGTCTTCAGGATCGCGCCCTGGGCCAAAGGCAGGCGCCAAACTGCTACGCCACCCAGGGATCCCTGTTATCTATTTTATTAATTTCTATCTTATCTTCACTATTTCCTTTCTATTTATTCTGAGTTTAATTTGCTCTTCATTTTCTAGTTTCCTTATTTTTTTCTTCAAGATTTTATTTATTTATTCATGAGAGACACAGAGAGATGCAGAGACATAGGCAAAGGGAGAAACAGGCTCCCTGTGAGGAGTCTGATGGAGGACTCAATCCCCAGACCAGGATCATGCCCTGAGCCAAAGGCAGATGCTCAACTGCTAAGCCACCAGGGATCCATTTCCTAATTTCTTAAGGTAATTTTTTAAATTTCAAAAGCATTTTGAATCTGCTTTTTTTGTTATTATTTCTGGCAGAAGAATAAATCTAGTTCCTGTATCCAATGAAGCCTGGAAACAGAAGTGAGATATAGTTAATAGTAATCAGCTCTTCATCAAACTTTTATTGATCACTGAACCCAAATTTTTCCTTCCATACTTTTTAGGCCTACAGATTCCAAATATCCCATTTCATACATTACTGCTGAATACTTCTGTAAATTGATTTTTTATTTGTTTTACATTTATTTCTTTGAACAAAATTAAAATACAATTAACTGTCCTTCCTGAGTGAAAAGCCTACGCTTTTTATATTCTGTGGCCTTTCTTTGCATTTTGTGGCTCAAAGTTCAACACATTTCTGGAGTTTGAGGAAAATAACAGCATGTTTGGCAATCTAAGGGTGCTTTTTTAAATTTCAAGGATCTAATGACACCTCAGGGTTATCCACATGTGCTCAAGAAAAGGAATAAATGATGGTTTTATTACCAGGAACAGAATAAGTGTATATGGTATGTAGGCTTTTGAATACTCTGCTAGGTTTGAACTCAGCAATTTGGCATTATTCTCTGACGATAGCCTTAAGATTGAGAGGAAACTAATGGGATGGGTGGATCCTGCTACGTAGGGAAGTCTTTCCAAAGTTGTATTTTGTGGTTTTTAAAATATGTCCACAAATTCTTTGCTATTCTCTTCTACAAGAGTCTTCCCTTAACTATGGGTTAGACTAAGTGATTGCATCTAACAAACTGAATATGCCATATTTGATGTGTTGATTCCAGGACAAGGCTATAAAAGACATTGCAACTGCAGCTTCTGTCTAGGTTACTCTCTCTTGAATTACTCATTCTGGCTACCATGTTGTGAGGAAAGGTACAGACAATGAGGAACTGAGCCAACAGCCATGCAAGTGAGTCATCTTGGAAGCAGATCCTCGGCATCGTTCAAGGCTTGAAATGACGGCATTGCCAGATGACATATGGACTGCAGCGTCATAAGAGATCCACCCTGCTAAGCTGTTCCTGGATCTGACCTTTAGGAACTGTGTGAGATAATAAATACTGCTTTAAACTGCTAATTTTGGGATAATTTGTTATATTATCTGTACAACAGATTCACTGTAAAATAGAACTTTCTGGGACTTGAGATAAATATTAGCAGGCTTCTAGAACTCAGGAGGTACCAGGTAAATAAATTTCTTTGTCAAATTCTATAGGAAACACTCAGACACTGATAGAAAAAACAACAATGACAGATTTAGAGGGTTAGGACGATGGAAGACATATGTTTCAGTGATGCAGTTTCTGTGGCAAGAAGTTGCAGAGAAGTGGTTCTGAAAGCACCAGAAGATTTTTATGATGATAAAAGAGCCACACAGGTTTTAGAAAGTTCAAAAGAGAAAAGGCAAAGACTCTAGAGCTCAGAAGTTAAAAGGGCTACTTTCTGAAGCAATGAAAAGTTTTCGTTACACTTTCCCCTTTAACTTAACAGTAACACTTTTAAAAACTAAAAAACAAACAAAAAAACGAGTAAGCAAAAAAAATAATAAAATAAAAAAATTATATAACAGTGATTATTTCTATAATCAAATACCCTGTCAGGCTCCTGGCATGGAGCCTGCTTCTCCCTCTGCCAATGTCTCTGCCTCTCTCTCTCTTTCTATCATGAATAAATAAATAAAATTAAAAAAAAAAAAAAGAGGGATGCCTGGGTGGCTCAGAGGTTCAGCATCTGCCTTTGGCTCAGGGCATAATCCCGGGGTTCTGGGATCGAGTCCCACATCAAGCTCTATGCATGGATCCTGTTTCTCCTCCCTCTTCCTATGTCTCTGCCTCTCTCTTTGTGTCTCTCATGAATAAATAAATAAAATATTTAAAAAAAAAATAAATGTAGACCAGTGGACAAAGTTGCATCATTTGCATTTTTGGAGGCTGGCAGCATCTTGATGGAATGGTATGTGATAAGATCAATTGGACCCATAGTAGTCATGGGTCTGCACCTTTGCTCCAAAACAGGCCCCCTTGTCAGATATTACACTTTTATAGGCTTATGGTGGAGACTCTCTTAGAAAGGCAAACTCATACCTGGAATTTGTATTATCCTTATAAGAGTGAACCACTAGCTCTTTCAGAATAGTTCCAGGGTGCTTGGGTGGCTGTCAGTTAAGCATTTGCCTTTAGCTCACTCATGATCTTGGGCTCCTGGGATTGAGCCCTGCATTGGGCTCCCTGTTCACCAGGAAGTCTGCTACTCTGTCTACCTCTCCCTCTGCCTCCCACCCCTACTCATGCTCTCTCTCTCAGAAAGAAAGAAAGAAAGAAAGAAAGAAAGAAAGAAAGAAAGAAAAGAAAGAAAGAAAGAAAGGAAGAAAGAAAGAAAAGAAAAAATAATAGGACAGTTCCAATGTCCACAATGATTTCCTAGAAAAAATAATGCTACATTGTAGGCATAATGTTGATCTCTGTTGCTGACAAGTTAGACATTCAGAGACAGTGGTAACTAGATTGGCCTTGCTAAATATGAGTCCATGCTGTTGGGCACATATGTAGCCACCATCTCTACCACATAGTTGTTCCATTTATTTATTTTTTTAAAAGATTTTATTTATTTATTCATGAAAGAGAGAGAGAGGCAGAGACACAGGCAGAGGGAAAAGCAGGCTCCATGCGGGGAGCCTGATGTGGGACTCAATTCTGTGACTCCAGAAGCACACCCTGGGCCGAAGACTCAGACACTAAACCTCTGAGCCACCCAGGGATTCCCTAGTTGTTCCATTTATATGTCCATCATGTCAACTCTGAGATCGCTGATGATGAGTTCTGGATAATATCAGTTAGCTGACCCATTTTGTCTACTTTGTTTTTTAGCATCTGGGAGAGAGTGTTTTGCCTCTATCAAAATAACTTGTCTTCTGTAACTTGCCAGGAACTGTTTTTCAAAAGATATATAATCCTCTACTGTGGATAGCATGAACTTTCTCCATAATTTCAGGTGCCAAGTGTTCGCTTTGGCAGGACATATACTAAAATTTCAGGTGCCAGCCTTGTGATCCTCCCACGGCAGTTCTCCATAGGCCCCTTACTCCATTTTTTGCCACCATGGGCACTTCCATCACGGTAAGGCCTGCTGGATCATATGACCCAAGAGGCAGTGCTAATTGTACCACATTCTGGACCTGCTAAAGTGCCCTTTCTTGCTCCAAGGCCCCTCAAAGCTCGCAGTTTTCCATGTCACCCAGTATACGGGCAAGAACAAGATTCCTAAGTGTGGAATATGTTGTTTCCAGAACCCAATGAGATCAATGGGCTCTTTGCTTCTTTCTTTATGGTAGGGTGAAAGATGCTGCAATTTTTCTTTCACTTTGGAGTGGTTATTCGACAAGCCTGA
Organism: Vulpes lagopus; assembly: GCF_018345385.1. Classification (NCBI taxonomy): domain Eukaryota; kingdom Metazoa; phylum Chordata; class Mammalia; order Carnivora; family Canidae; genus Vulpes; species Vulpes lagopus. The sequence goes on along the minus strand of NC_054826.1, from coordinate 145,036,659 downwards.
ACCACTCCTAAAACTACATTGAAGTAGATGGTCTCTGAATCTACATAGTTTATCTCCCAACTCTGGAATATGTGTGTCTTACCAAGGCCTCTAGCCATCTCTACCAGATCTTAGAACACGCAACATGAAGTGAGTTGCTCATCTTAACTGGGAGTTGTCTGCACCACCAAACCATGAATTTGGTAAGCTGAGCATTCCATCATCAAGGGGAAATGGCCTATGTAAAATCAGTTTTAAGTAACCTTTTCTTTTTTAAAGATTTAAGTATTTTCTGAGACCCAGGTAAGTTGCATAAGCAGATATCTCTCACTCAACCCACACCTGCATCCTTATGGAAAGTTCTCTATGATCAATTGACAAAGGATGAAAAAATTCAAGTCTGGATTACAAATTACAAATTACAAGCCATTAAGTGGCTTTCCACAATATAACGTTACCAGTCAAAACTGCTACAGTTGTCCAAATTAGGTGTGTCATGAAAAGACAGTGAGGAGTGGAAATCCTCCCAGTGGACATAACTTTGACCGGTACATCTAATGGTCAATTTGCAAAGAAAGAGAAATGGACTGAAATGTAGATCCATATAAATTCAAGGGCAGTGATTTTTTTTTTTTTAAAGATTTTATTCATAGAGACACACAGAGAGGCAGATACACAGGCAGAGGGAGAAGCAGGCTCCATGCAGGGAGCCCGACGTGGGACTCGATCCCAGGTCTCCAGAATCACGCCCTGGGCTGCACGTGGCGCTAAACCGCTGCCACCAGGGCTGCCCCTCAAGGGCAATGATGAAAGGCTTGGTCACATGTTCAGAAATTTGGAGGGAAAAACAGAACATCAGGGGATTGATAGGAGGTTTAGGGAAGATGTATATGAATGAATATCTTGGAATGATTCCAGGATATGGGAATACTTGTGTCCTTTGTGAATGCCCATCAAAAATGATCTGAATAATTGGGTGAACAAGATTATTCATTTTGTGACTCTCAGATTCTTTCTCTAAACTCTTCAGTACTTGCACAATAGACTCAGAAAAATTAATGGTGTCAGGGATGGAGATTATTCAGGACTTAATATGAAGTTCCCTTCAACAAAGCTGGTCTGGCTACTGCCACTGCTGAATGTCAACCTGACCTTGTGCCCTGGATTCCACCTTCCTTGAGCCCTCAATTCCGTAGTACACTCAGCAAGAAGAGACTGCCACCTGGTGGCAGATTTATTATATGGCCCCTTCTATTACTATGACTAAGGAATTTGGTAATTTGTCTTCTTCATTGGAATAGAAATTTATTCTGGATAATCTTTCTTGCATACCATATATCTTCCAGGAATACTATACATGTTCTTAGTTAATGTTTAATCAACCACTATGGTATACCATACGACATTGCTTCTGATCCAAGAACTTATTTTACAGTAAAAAAAAAAAAATAGTGAGGCTGTGTTTATGGGGTTTACTGGTCTTAACTGGTCCTAAATTCTAAGCAGAGCAGTGTCATTCAAAGTAATCTATTCCATATTAGTGAAGAGCCCACTCCTGGGAAATGGGATAGCAGAAATGAGGTAGAAAAGCAGGCCCTTGGCTTTTAATTACAGCTCAGAGTAGAAATCTCTCCTACAGAGCCAATATAAGGAAAAAAGCCAGGAGACTGAGCAAGAAGGGATGTAGAAAGGTGATCTGCTTTCTTTTCACCAAGGCTTCTAAGAGGCTCATGTTCAGAGTGTCATTGTAGGATTTAGGGTTGTTTTCAGCTGAGGAGCATCTAAGCCCATTTTTAAGCCTTGATGGGCTCACAGGAAAGAGTGATTCAACCCTGTGAAACCTAGATGCTCATGCAAACAGGACCTTAATTTTCTGGAGGAGTGGAGAAGATATATCCAGAGAAAAAAGGTTAGGAGCACGGGAGTTAATGGTTATAGCATCTCTCTTCTCAACTGCCTCCCACCATACATGCTCTACTCTGCTACATTCCCACTCTCAGCCTCACCGTTAATATTGCCTGATAAAGAAGTAAGAACAAACCACAGAACAGGCAGGGAAGTAAGCTTCCACTGTTATTGACATGATCATCTAATCTTTCCTGCCTTTGGTGTTCAGTACTATGAAAAAGCAAATATTTTGGGGAGTGATTTGGCTTTAGGTCAGTCATGAGAGCACAGGCTCAAACTGGGCAGGCCAGTGTCCTCTGCCTTAATCTGGAACGGGCCAGTCCTGACTCCCTCCTTAGCCATTGTGGATTCCAGGAGGTTAGGCTGGCAGCCTAGAGAACTGCATTGTGGATTAAAATCAGTTCAGGTGGAGTGAAGCCTGAGGTGAACCAAAATCCATGACCCTCTGTGAGGAAGTCATAGACTCGGATTTTGCATAATTTCTTTACCCTGCTGTATGATGAACTGGCTAGACTCTTGCATTTTTTACTTGCTTAGCTGCTTTTTATATCCTAGGACTGGGACAGAAATAAGGGTTTAGGAAGAGCCATGGGATTTCTGTGGAAGGAAGAAGGTGCATATTGGCCTGGTTACTCCATATCTCTGACATTCTGGAAGGATCCAGATAGGTACAAGGATAGCAGCAAGCTAAGCCCAGTGACTCTTAGGTCCTATGCCTAGAATAAGATCCTGCATAGGAAAGCTAAAGAGTTGCTAGTTTTTCAAGGTTCCTGCTCATAGCACATACTTTCTTGCTCTCCCCAGGTGCCTATCATCCAGCAGATCTATCTGTATATCATGGGATTATCTCCACAGCTGAAATCATTGAGTATTTTTCCTGAGTCAGGACTCATTTATGATGGCCACTTATTTTCTTTAATGTCAGTCCCTTGATCATTTTATTATTTACTACTAACTCTTTGCCTGGGTTTCTCTCTGCTCCCTGGTTTTTACTTTATGAAATAGCTTTTCTTGACCACGTTTATCCTAATTAATTAACCATTGTTTTTCTGCCATCACCCTTATTGCTTGGAGAAAAGAAGATTATTTCTTTAGAGGCACATTATGCCAAACACTTTTTTGTTGTTGTTGCCTTTTTAGAATTTTTTTTTTGCTTTTATGAAAGAGAATTTTTAATGGATTGATTTCATCAGGCAGTTTTAATTCTATTTACTATTTATGAGTATGGAATTTATTAATATTCAGAGTTTTCCTTTCCCTATTCCCCTCTCTTTCGAAAAATTAGGCCAGAATAGTTTGCCAAGAAAAAAAAAAAAAAGGAGGCCTACTGCAAAAAAAACATCACTACTGAGATCTAACTGAAATATTCAGAGTGTTGAATAATGCCATTGACACTGCAGACACCACTGCTTTTATCATGATTCTAAATCTTGGGATTGAAACATTAGGAGACTCATCCATTGCCAGGAATTTTAATTGCTAGATTGTTCATAAGCCCAGAGAATCCCATTTCTCTTTTTGGTGAGATATTAAATAGAACTTTAGACATTCATACAGCCATATCTTCTACCTTCACTTTTTTTTCCTACTGGATGGGTTGGAAAGAAAGGAGAATGAAAAGTATCCATTTGCCAGACATTATTCTCTTTAACATATGAAGTCTCATATAATCCTAGCAATGACCTGAGTGTCCATATTTGACAAATGAGAAAATTTAAGCTCAGAGTAGTTAGGTAACTTAACCAAATCACACAGCTGTTAGGTTGGCGTTTGAGACCCAAACTCAGATCTACCTAACCTTAAAGCCTGGGCTATTCTACTAGACTTGTTCAGAAAAAGATCTCTTATTAAATAAACTGAGCAATGAGTCAGCAATAAATGTTTATTCAGGTGTCAACAAATACTAGAGGCCAATGTAAAGCAAGGAATTATTTTTTTAATAAATTAATTTTTTTTGGTGTTCAATTTACCAACATACAGAATAACACCCAGTGCTCATCCCGTCAAGTGTCCCCCTCAGTGCCCGTCACCCATTCACCCCCACCCCCCGCCCTCCTCCCCTTCCACCACCCCTAATTCGTTTCCCAGAGTTAGGAGTCTTTATGTTCTGTCTCCCTTTCTGATATTTCCCACACATTTCTTCTCCCTTCCCTTATATTCCCTTTCACTATTATTTATATTCCCCAAATGAATGAGAACATACACTGTTTGTCCTTCTCCGATTGACTTACTTCACTCAGCATAATACCCTCCAGTTCCATCCACGTCGAAGCAAATGGTGGGTATTTGTCGTTTCTAATGGCTGAGTAATATTCCATTGTATACATAAACCACATCTTCTTTATCCATTCATCTTTCGATGGACACCGAGGCTCCTTCCACAGTTTGGCTATTGTGGACACTGCTGCTAGAAACATCGGGGTGCAGGTGTCCCGGCGTTTCACTGCATCTGAATCGTTGGGGTAAATCCCCAACAGTGCAATTGTTGGGTCATAGGGCAGGTCTATTTTTAACTCTTTGAGGAAACTCCACACAGTTTTCCAGAGTGGCTGCACCAGTTCACATTCCCACCAACAGTGTAAGAGGGTTCCCTTTTCTCCGCATCCTCTCCAACATTTGTTGTTTCCTGCCTAAATCAAGGAATTATTAATTATAAACCAGGCCACTAGAAGTTAGGGTGACATAGGTTTCAGAGATCAGCTTAGAAACTGGAAGTGTAGACATAGATTTATAACAGGCTAGAGAGAGGTGTGTGGGAGAACAAGATCCTATCAAGAGAAATCTGGAGGACATTATGCTAAGTCAAATAAGCCAGAGAAAGACAAATACAGTATGATCTCACGTGTAGAATCTAAAAAAAGACTGAACTCAAAAGCTGAGAGTAGAATCAGGGCCTGGTAGGGATGGGAGATGGAAGGAGATTGAGGAGGTGTTAATCAAAGAATACCAATGAGCATTTATGTAGTACGAAGAAGTCTAGAGATCTAATGTATAGCATGATGACTATACAGTTGACCCTTGAGCAACAGGAGGGTTGGGGGTAGATGCCCCCATGCAATTGGAAATCTGCATGTAACTTTTTAATTTTTCATTTAAAAATTTTTAATTGAAGTAGAATTGATGTGAAATATTAGTTTCAGGTATACAACATAATGATTCAACAATTATATACATTAAGATATACTTGGCAAGTATATTACAATATTGACACATCCCCTGTCCTGTATTTTTCATCTCAGTGACCTATTTAATTTATAACTGGAAGTCTGTACTTCTTAACCCCTTTATCTATTCCCCTATCCGTCCACTCACCTTCCCTGTGTATAATTTTTGACTCACCCAAACTTACCTACTTATTGCCTACGGTTGAACAGAAGCCTTACAGATAACCTAAACAATCAATTAACTCTTACTTTGTATGTTGCATGTATTATATTCTTACAGCAAAGTAACCTATAGAAAAGAAAATGTTACTAGGAAAATCATAAGAGAAAATACATTTACAGTCATACTGTACTGTAAAAAAAAAAACATGTATAAGTGAACCCACATGGCCCAAACCCATGCTGTTTAAGGGTCAACTGTACTAGATACTGTACCAAACACTGAAAATACACTAAGAGTGTAGATTTCAGGTACATTCATTACATAGACAAAAATAGTAACTATGTAAGGAGACAGCATGTTGACTACCCTGTTTATAGTAATCATTTCACTATGTATATCAAATCATCATGTTATATGCCTTCCATACATAAGTTTTTATTAAAGATTTAAAAATTGTAAATATTGGGGCACCTCAGTCAGTTGAATGTTTGACTCTTGGTTTCAGCTCAGGTCATATTAGGGTTGTGGGATCGAGCCCTGCTTCATGCTCCATACTAGGCATGGAGTCTGCTTGAGATTCTCTTCCTCTGCCCCTCCCACTACTTGCACATGTGCACACTCTTCTCTCTCTCTTTCTCTAAAATAAATAAAATCTTTTTAAAATTTTAATTATTTGCTTCAAAAATACTCTAAACTAACTTAAAAGGAAAATATGTTATATTTAATAAATAATAAATTAAGCAATTTTTAATGCAAAGAAAAGACTGGTAAGAATATACCAGCACTACTATAAATACATTGAATTTCTGCTTCTCAGGAATTTGACAATCATTGGGGTCATTTCTCTCTTTCTCCTTCCAGCTTTTCATTCTCCTGTCTTTGTCAGTCATATCTTGCCCTTAAATAACCATACTTTAGCACTGGACTTTTTTTTTTTTTATTGAAGTTCGATTTGCTAACATATAGTACAGCACCCAGTGCTCATCCCATCAAGTAGCACTGGACTTTTAAAATTGGTTATTTTTGTTAAATAGAGGTCTCTGTTCCCTGATCTTATTTTTTAAACCTAAAAAAGTAAAATTAAGTTGCCTTTCGTTTCTGAGGCTTTGAACTGAAACATTTTTGTTGTTATTGTACTTTTAGCCAAAGTGTTCAGAAACCAAGCTATCCTGAGTTCTTCACACAGCCTTCCCCTGGCCCTCCCATCATGGCTGGTCTCTCTTCTCTCAACTGGAGTGCTGTTATGGGTGGGACTGGGGTGGCAAGGACAGAGCTGGAGGAGGAAGAGCAAGAAAGAGGGACAGTGTTCCAATCTGTTTGTATGCACCTCACAATTTACCATTGACCAATCTACATTACTAGTCGCAGGCTGCTGTTCTGCCCCAAGACAATATTTGATAACCAACTTTCTAAGGAGAGAAAAAAAATTCATTTCTTTTAACTTGGACACACATATTCTACTTAAGAAAACAGACTGACATTTATACTGACTTGAAAATGCTATGACATTTTTGGAAATTGCTGGGCTCAAATAGCTTTCTGGAACTAGAAAACCAAAGAACCTGCCAGATGACATTTTTTACTCAAGAGAGAGAAGTATAGAAGAGAAGGAAATTTGGATTCACAGCTGAATGTCTGGCTTAGATGTTAAGCCTCTCTGGCGGAGAATGTGCTTTCTTGCTTCTGTTTTTGGTGTAATGCCAAGGGAACTGTCAGACCACAAATAATCATTGTTAACTTGCAGTGGAAACTGGAGCCATTAAGAAAAATATTAAAAGCCTGTTCCAAGATCATAACATTTTACAGGGTAAAGAAATAAGATACCTGGCTAACCTGTTTTACTAGTCGTGGATGGAAAATGTGCTGACCAACTGAATTTGAAGTAATAGATGATTTTTCCATGATTGGTCACGGATTTTAAAAAGACAATGTGCTTAGAAAAACAAATTTGCTGTAACTTGGGTAATAGGGAAAACAAAAGCAAAAAGCCTGGGTTGATCAGATTCATGATGCAGCAAAATAATTTTGTTATCTGGCCAGAATTCCCTGCTTCTGGTGTGTTTAAGAGGAGGAGTTGCCTAGGTTGCAGAAAACAACTCACACTTGGGCAGGATGCACACTGGATTCCTTTGAATTTTGCTGCAAAATTCTTTACTTCTCAAACTGTATTTTTGAAGATCTTGCTGAAAGATTGGCAAAAGCTACAGATCCCAAAAGGGAATTTTCATCAGATCATAACAACTAAATATCCTGAATAATAGATAAGGATGGGTGGAGGGACTTCCTCCAACAGTTGAGAACATTTTTCTTCTTCCATTTTTGCTTCCCAGTATAAATGTTCAAAATCCTATTCCAATGCAGGCTAAGAGGTGAGGATTTGAGTTGTTAATTTGATTGGGTTCTAGGATGAATTTATGTTTGTCCCTCCAGGTCCACTCTTCACCTTTCACTCTGCACTAGCACCTGGAGGCCAACCTGAATCCATCACAGATTTTCCAAGCCTTCCGGCTTCTGGTTGGGGTTAGCCAAAGGGGTTGGTCCCAGGCAAATGGATTGATGCGAGGGAAGAGACTCAAGGAGAATTTCTACTCTCCAGGCTTCTTCCCTGTGAATCCCTTCACCAAAGATCATAGTCAAAGATATCTTTTCTATATGACTTTCTTCAGCTAAGTTCTGGTAATTTACCACATCTATTTGGGGCCTAGGGTTATTCTTTGTGATTCTTTTACATCCTGCCCACGTCTTTGTAAGCAACCCTTTGTAAATAAGCTCACTTAGAAGGGCTCCAAGTTGAGCACACCATCTATTTCCTGCTAGTCATTCTGCAAATTTTGTCACAGTCCTTTAAAGACATTCTAAGATGCTATAGGTTAAGAAGCAGGGGACTGACTAGCTGCTCTTTGGAATCTAATACAACGTCCAAACCTTTGCTTAAACCCCATCTGCCAATGCCTGTTGTGCAATGCCCAATCTCTGAGCCTCTATTACACCCCTGCTCCCCTAATCCGCCAACCCCACATAACCCACCTCCTCCTTCTGTGGCTGCTGCCACCTCCGTACTACAAACCACAACCATCTTCTACTGTCTGCTTCAAAAGTCCACCACTCAGTCCTCTGCACTCACTCTTACTTTCTCTTATTCACCTCCCATATTGCAGTTAAATTACTCTTTCTACGGGCACCGGGTAGCTCAGTCCATTAAGTGTCTGCCTTAGGCTCAGGTCATGATCCTGAGTCTCGGGATCAAATCCCATGTCAGGCTCCCTGCTCAGCAGGGAATCTGCTTCTCCCTCTGCCCCTCTCCACTTGTGTTCTCTGTCTCTCAAATAAATAAATAAATAAAATTTAAGAAGTACTCTTTCTAAACTGTGAATCTGACCATGTAGGTGATGGTCATGTTGATGGTGTTTAATACATTAACAGAGGGAACCAACAATGTCCCACTCACGCTTAAAATCCCTCTACGGTTGCTTGTGCTTTTAGGTGTACAGTCATACAAGGCATGTAAGGTTTAGAAGACCCTACAAGACCTGGCTCCTGCTGACCGCACCAGCTTCATCTCATGTAACTGCTCCTCTTGCTCTCTGCTCCAGCCACATGGGCTGCCTCTTGGCTCCTGGAGGGAGCTGTGCCCTTCCTGGCCTCAAAGCCTTCCTACTTGCATTCCTGTACTAGAAAGTTTTCTTCTCCTCTCTCTTTTTACTTATCCTTCCAGTCCCAATTGAATGTCATTTGGTTAAAGAAACTTCACCTGATTGCTCTCCCACCTGGCAGACCAGACCAAGTTGCCTTACTCATCTCCTTTGTAGCATGTATCCCAGTTGAAGTTAATTATTTGTGCACACAGTCACTTAATATGTGGGTAATTTAACATATCTCATTACCTTGCCTGCTACCAGGCTAGTCCCTGCCATCAGCGTCACTTGCCTAGTTGGCAATAAACTCCTAACTAGTTTTCAGACTTCCCCTCTTGTCATCTCTCCATGTTCATTCTCCACAGGGCTGCCAGAATGATCTTTAAACACATAAATGGGCCATGTCATTCCACCACACTGAGAATAAAATCCTAGCTTTGCCACCTGGCCTGCTTGCACCTGCCTAGTCTGCTGCTAACCTCCTTCTCCTTCCCCATCCCCAAATCTCTGCCTCACACATTCTGCTTCCCTTCTCTTCCTCCAACTGGCCTCCACCCCTTGCTGGAATACCTAGCATTTTCTCCTTCTTTTTCATTTTAAGCTTTCTTTCTGGAGTATGTAATGTGATTGAATAATTTTTCATGAGTTCATGTAGACAGCTATTGGTTCTGTTTCCCCAGTTCCTTGTCTCCTATTCTTTTGATAACAGCACCCCCTTTCCTTAGCAGATTTGCTCCCACACAAGTCCTAGTAACTGCCCATCCCATCCCCCACCCTCAGGAGGCCTGGGACACAAGTCTGATCAGGCTAGTCTACCATTTCCCAGGGCTTTGTTATGTATATTGTTAGAAACTCTCAATGTTGGTGTGCCTCAGTTGGTTGAGCATCAGCCTTCAGCTCAGGTCATGATCTCAGGGTCCTGGATTCAAGCCCCATATCGGGCTCCATGCTCAGTAGGAAGCCTGCTTCTCCCTCTCCCTCTGCTGCTCCTCCTGCTTGTGCTCTCTTTCTATGTCAAATAAATAAAATCTGAAAGAAAGAAAGAAAGAAAGAAAGAAAGAAAGAAAGAAAGAAAGAAAGAAACTCCCTCCTGGAAAGAAATTAGACCAAATCTTAAATCAGACAATATACAAGTAAGGATTTCTTAAATGCTTCACATCCATTTATTTTTCAACAGACATTTATTGAGCACTTTCTACACTACCTACCTATTGTGCTAGAAACTGGGGAAATATATAGCAATGAACAAAGCAGACATATATCCCTGCCCTGGATAATTCTGTGACTCAGACAATAGTGATTGCTAAAAATTCTGGATGCTGAAAAGAGGTGTAGAAAATTTACTGGATCCAGCAAAGAATTTCATGCTCAAATAAGATTTACTGTAGATTTTGTGGATTCTAAGACTGATCTACTTTATGTAGCTTTAAAAGGTGAGATATTAATAGAAAGAGACATTAAAATTCTATTCTTTCAAAGAACTGAATCATCGTGCCGGTTAGAGATAATATGTAATCAGTTCTGAATCTAAAAGTGACTCTGGAAAGTAGAGGCAAGGCACAAGGTCGCACTTATATCTTTCCTCTCCACAGATTTTCATAACATCAGCACTATATTCAAGAGAAATGATTTTTAAAGAGAGATAAATCCTAGGTCTAGAAACTGGAAGTGCGAGAATGTGAGTTTGATGTTGCAGAAAACAAACAAGCGTTTAAGCTATTCATTCCATCAGTTTATTTCAGTAAAATCTCTTAGCAATAGTGAATGAAAACATTATGAATAATAATAAAAACATTATGCCAACTGGAAGAAACTAGTCACATAAAACCACATATTGTATGATTTCACTTATGTGAAATGTCCACTATGGGCAAAACCATAGTGATTTAAAGTAGATTAGGGGCTGGGGGAGAGGACATGGACAGAGACTGCCAATGGATATGGGGTTTCTATTTGGAATATGAAAATGTTCTGCAATTAAATAATAGCAATAGTTGTACAACCTTGTAAATACACCAAAAAGCCACTGAATTGTACATTTTTTGGTGAATTTTATGGTATGTGAATTATATCTAATTTTTTTTTTAAAGATTGAATCATTTGTTGATTCAATTAAATCCAGGCAAAATTTAAGAAGGGTTATTTTGGCTTCCTTGCCCTCTTCTCTTCTCTATGCTAGCACCGTCCCCACACCTTTCAGCAAACTAGAACAGTAAGAGTAATAGGACCTGGATTCCCACGTGGGTTCTGATGATTACATCAGACCTATGGTTCTCAAAGCACTGATCATCAAAAGCTAAAATTGAACAGGGCCCATCTTTTTCAATCACACTAGAGTAATGCTCAGCACATCCGGATAGAAATGAGTCTCACTGAAGCAGAATCTTGAAAGGGGTAAAGACCCACTTGGCAAACCCCAGGTTGAGTTTATAGACAGAGATGCCTTTACACAAAAATATGAGGCAGGTGAAATTTGTCTTGAGAGCCTTCCATTTTCTCTTTCTGCCATTTTCTCTTAGAGGCTCAGTGCTCTATCATACACCCTTCATCTCTCTAGGAATCAGATCCCTGTCAATTCGTGACTTGTCCTTGAAATTAATTACTACAACCCCAATTTAAAGCTTTAGTCCAAAAAAAAAAAAAAATAAAGCTTTAGTCCATAGACAGACTCACACAAATATTCAAAGATCCATACAACAGGATATTTACTATATCATTTTAATAGTTGTTTCCAAGCAGAAATAACGTGGATAATTGCTAATGGGAGAAATATTGCACATCCATTAAACAAACAAAAAATCCTCACGGAGGATTTAGGTTACAGAGCAATACTTAGGGAGAAGCTCCCTCCTAAATTAAGGTGTAATGGGTGTGGTTATGGGTGGGAATTGGGATTTGGGTAGTGATCAGGAACTATGTGGAGGCTGATTTGGCATCCTGAGTTTTTCCTTATTCTTTCCCTTTGCCTGGATTACCCCTCCCCCGCCCCCACCGACCTATCTGACCTTTGGAAGGACCATGAACAACTTCTAACATAATGTTACTCAAATGTCACTTTTTTTTTTTTTAAGATTTCATTTATTTATTCATGACAGACACACACACAGGCTGAGAGAGAGAGAGAGAGAATGAGAGAGAGGCAGAGACACAAGCAGAGGGAGAAGCAGGCTCCATGCAGGGAGCCTGACATGGGACTCCATCCCGGATCTCCAGGATCACGCCCTGGGCTGAAGGTGGTGCTAAACCGCAGAGCCACCCAGGCTGCCCTCAAATGCAACTTCTTGATATGCATCTCTTACCCACCCAGCTAAGCTCTTTGGTCTCTCTCATCTTTGAATGTCCATAATTTAGTATACTGCCTGACATATATCAGAGGTGCAATAATATATTTTAACCAAAATAATGAATGACTGAACCTACTTCTTCAAACAAAATTGATTATTCCACTCCCCCTAGGCCCATAATACTTTATTGATGTCTCTTTTATGGCATTATGACTTTCTATCTTGTATTATAATTTATTGTGTGAATGTGAATGAAAGCCTTTTGTGGGCAAGAACCACATAACATCAAGCATAGTGCTCTGTGTATAATAAGCATCCAATTAATATTTAATGCAGTTGGGCAAATAAATTTCTGAGAAACAAAAGTAATTATTATAATCCAATTAATATGAGAAACAGATGTATGCATGCTGACATAGATGCAGGAATGTAATTAGGACTTTATTTCCACAGTACTGTCATCCTAGAGCCAACAGGGATATTCTGAGGCTGAAGTGAGCTGATTTATGCAGATAGTGCCTGAGAGCCAGAGCAGTTCAATCAACTTGCTCTTCCTTTCTTTCCCTCAGGCCTCCCCTTCAGCTAATGATAATTTTGACTTTCACACTATAAGGGAAACTGGTGCCTGGAAAAGTCAGAGGGTTATTTCAGTTCAAACAGCAAATCAACTGCAGAATCAAGAATAGATCTGCCCTCTCAGCCACTCTGGCATGGATCTCTCGCACAAGCCCTGGCCTTGGGAATGTGGGCTCGTTACCACATTTAGGACACAGATGACACACACCAAAGGAAAAGCTGCTTGTCAGTTTCATTTCTCTCCCCATATTTGGTATGGGGAGAGATCTTATAACCCCCATACATACCCACACTCTGTTTTATATTCCATGTTCTCCTTAATGGCTGGGGAGCATGTCACAGTCTCAGCCTTAGGTAGGGCACAATTATCTTTGTGATGTGGGAGAAACTTCAAGGTATAAGCTGTTTAGTATTCCAGGAGCAACTTGCAGGAACTCAGCTTGGTCACAAAGTCTGCTTAATGACGCTGAACATGAAAGTCTGGATTTTCTATTTCCAAGCTGTTATCTAGGCTGGCTAAATGATCCATTTGACCTCTGGCCTGAGCTCCAGGAGTAGCTAGAGTGGAGGGTCCAGCCTCTACAGCTATAGTCAGCTAGACCAGGATTTCTTCACCTCAGCACTATCGACATTTGGGGCTGGATAATTCTTTGCTTTGGGGGCTGTCCTGTGCATGGTAGGATTTTTAGCAGCACCTGCGGCTTCTATGCACTAGATGCCCACAGCACCTCCCCTCGCCTAACCAGATGTGACAAGGCAAAATGTCTTCAGATATTGCCAAAGTCCCCCAAAGAGCATTAGTATCCCCAGTTGAGAACCTGTGACATAGACTCTGAGCTAGTTGTTCATTACCCTCCAGGCTAGAGAGAGAGATTTGCAAATTCCTCTTACATTCAGGTCCCCGCCGATTGGGTCATGTTTTCCTTTGCTGAGACTTGGCTTTGACTATTTCTTCCTTATTTGTCTGACAAGGGCTACTCCTGGTTGCTGGAGCTCCTTGATTTCATTTCCCTCTGACCTTGGGGTGACCTCACTGTTTTCCTGTGTCAGCCCATGAACTTCTGGGTCAACAAAAATAATGTACACCCCAAAATTTGCAGTATTTATGCAATGAACTTTCATACATTCTGCCTCGGTGGTGATATGCCAGGGTATGCTGGAGATTTTGTTTATCAGTTAGAATTATGTTCAGTTGCTAGTGGCAGTGGCTTGAACAAGATAGAAGTTTGTCCCACAAAGAAGTCCAGAGTGAGGCAGGCCAGAACAGTTCTGCTAGGCCTGGCCTCTGTTCAAAGATCACTTGATGGTCCAAGATAACCGCTCGCCATGCAGCCAGGATGAAGAAGGAAGGAACAGAGAAGAAAGCTAAATGAAGGAAAGTTCCTGGAGACTTCTATAGGACACTTACTCTTACATAGCATTTATCTGAACTTAATGATTAGGCCACACCTACCTGTAAGGCAGGCTGAGGAAATGTGGTCTTTATTCTAAGTGGTCATGTGACCTACTTAAAAACTGGAGGGCAAGACAAGCGTCCATCAATTGGTAAATAGACAAGACCACACACACACACACACACACACACACACACACACACACACAGAAATATTACAAAAGGAGAAAAAAAGGGGGAGAAAGAGAGGCGAACCACGAAAATGATTCTTTTTTTTTTTAAATTTTTTTTTATTTTTATTTATTTATGATAGTCACAGAGAGAGAGAGAGAGAGGCAGAGACACAGGCAGAGGGAGAAGCAGGCTCCATGGACCGGGAGCCCATCGTGGGATTCGATCCGGGGTCTCCAGGATCGCGCCCTGGGTCAAAGGCAGGCGCCAAACCGCTGCGCCACCCAGGGATCCCACAAAAATGATTCTTAACTAAAGAGAACAAACTGATGATTACCAAAGGGGTATGGGTGGGGGCATGGGTTGAATTGGTGACAGGGATTAAGGAGTGCACTTGGGTTGACCACTGGTTGATGTATGAAAGTGCTGAATCACTATATTGTACACTTGAGACTAATAGAACACTGCATGTTAACTTACTGGAATTTAAATAAAAACCTTTTTTAAAAATTGGAGAGTAGGGAGTACCATGATTATTGGAGGACAACTGGAAGCCTCTGCTGCATAGAGAGTACAAGTACTTGTAAAACACATACCTGCTTTGGGTGCTTCAATTGAGTAGCAGAATTGGTTGTACATACAACCACCTCTAGTTTAAGTTGACAAAATAGCTTTTTACTTAAATGGAAAGGTGTGATTGTGATTATAATACTGATACATTTATAAGGACTTTAAACCAAATACTAACTAACCTAACCAAATGTGGTTAGGGACACATATTTATATTTATGCAATTGTGAGTTTATAATTCCTTAGATCTCAAAATTTTATTCTACAACGAATTTAAGTATAGTGTTTGGAAAGTTCGCACCATAGGAAATGAATACAAGAAACCTAATCATCAGTATTTAAAATGTTGGAAATAACATAAATTTTGAATCACTTTGTAGGCTTCACTTTTGTCATCTAGTTGTGGGTGTCAAGTTAACTCCTGCTTTATTTTTAGCTATGTGATGTGTCACTCAGTACACATTCCCTGACGGATTACATTGGCTGAAATATATAAAGGATTTGCAGCATCAACAGGATTGCCAAGGCTTCATCAAAGATTATTCCAAACTGGTAACTTGTTTTTTGGTACAAATTGACATGTCATCTTCCAATGCCAAAAGTCTTGATGATCAAACAGAGTTGGAGCTGAGGCAGATCTTACTCTTCCAGTTTCTACATTTTTATAGTTCTTTGCCTTAGAGAACCCTATTCCAGAATAGTGCTGTTATGATGGCCTCCATGGAGTGTTGGCCCAATCTGAAGACCTTGCCACATATTATAGAGTCAACGTGTGAGGTGGGGAAAGTTCAGTTCTGAACTCTGAGTAAGAAGCTGGCAGCCCAAAAAGAGATCAGCAGATTTGTTTGGACTTTCTCTCTCTCTCTCTCTCTCTCTCTCTTTAAAGATTTTATTTATTTATTTGAGAGAGAGAGTAAACATGAGCAGGGGATGAGGGGCAGAAGGAGAAGCAGACTCACTGCTGAGCAGGGAGCCTGATGCAGGTCTCGATTCCAGGACCCTGGGATCATGGCCTGAGCTTAAGACAGCCACTTAACTAATTGAGCCACCAGGCATTGTTTGGACTTTATTAAGGAAACTTACATGGAACAGTCCAGAGAAAGTTGCATATTGCTATTTTATTCAAAGAAAAGCTTGGTGTCCTCCAATTCTGATCTCAGTCCCTATGATCACTCATTTCTGGAATTGTTTAGGTAAATATAAAATCTTAGAGGTAAAGAAGAAAATGAGGTGATCTGGAAGTCTGATGCCAGACAGATGAAGTGAACACTCCCAAGGAATGCAGCAATCGATAATGTGATGGCTTTTTAAAAGGGGCCTAAAGAAGAAGAGACATCAAAGGGCAGTTTCTCTTTACACATGTAAGACAATGTCTCTGAGGTCACCAGCACACACCTTAATAGCAATCATCATCAGTGGGATCAGCTTTCAACACAAAGAATGATGGGCTCCTTCCGTATCTTTGCATGTATGTGCGTTACACATATACCAGTCCAGTTCTGTGAGGGGAAAATATGTGTAAAGTGCCTCTACTGTGCCTGGCACATGGTAGTAGCTGCTCATTAAGTGAGAAACATTGTTATTGCTATTATCCAAGGGAAGGGGCACCATAGAACCTTTCTTCCTATCCTGCAAATCTAACTCTGAGGTCACCCATGCAGATTAGAAAAATGCACTTGTTTTCCAGGACCTAAAATAATCTCTCTCACCTTCTTGCAATACTTGTTGGCAGGTTCTTTTCACCAATCATCTTTCTTTTCCCTTATCCCCCTCCAAGACCTACTTTTCTTCAAGGCCCAAAGAAAATGCCAGCTTTTCACTATACCTATGCCTCAGTGCATTCCCAGTAGACATCCACTTTCTCCCATGGGTGCCCACAGCATTTTGCTTATATATGTAACACAGTTCTTACCATGCTGCAATGTATTTATGGGCCACCAGTTCCAATGACAGTGGACTTCTCCGGGGTAAAAATTATTTTTTTCTTTATCTCTGCATTTTCAATTATTTAAACATTGCCTGACAGATAAAATGTACATCTATCCAATGGGATATTATTCATAGATAAAGAGAAAGAAGCTACCAAGCCACAAAAAGACATGGAGGACTCTTAAATGCATACTGTTAAAGGAAATAATCCAGTCTAAAATGGTTGCACATGGGTCTAGACCACTGAGTACAGGGATGGCACTTGGTGGGAGCCAAGTATCTCATTTTTGGAATGAGAACTTACAGATAAGCAGGAGCAGGAGGTTAAAATCATCCATGTTGTAATGGATTAGAGTTGGAGACATCAGTAGGACCTCAGGTTTAGCTAATATAGATGCATATGGTTTCATAACAGAAATATTTATAGACATGCATATATACACCGATCACTATACACACACATATATTTCTTTGATCTGTTAACTGAGAGGTCCTAAAAGAAATGACAGCCCTATCACAAACATACCTGACTCCCAGATCTTGGTTTCTAATATCATTCTCCAATGAAAAGAACTAGGGCTCTTTGGAGAAATGACTGATTTAAGGACTGGGTGAGCCTGAAGCATGTTGTCATGCCAGAAAGTAAGGGTGTGATTTTAAAAAGGGGGCAGAGGGGATCCCTGGGTGGCGCAGCGGCTTAGCGCCTGCCTTTGGCTCAGGGCGCGATCCTGGAGACCCGGGATCAAATCCCACATCAGGCTCCCGGTGCATGGAGCCTGCTTCTCCCTCTGCCTGTGTCTCTGCCTCTCTCTCTCTCTGTGACTATCATAAATAAATTAAAAAAAAATTAAAAAAAAAAAACGCTAAAAAGGGGGCAGAGGAGCTAACTGAAGGAGTTTCCAGGGGCCAGGAACAATTTGGGCAAATAAATAAGTAGATAGATGAAAGTAATACTGGATAATAATCTAAAGTATAAAATAAATATTTATGAATCAATACTGATGTAATTAAATGATTGGATAAATTAATAAGTGAAGGAGAAGAGACAAATTGTGCTGAAGAATTTCAAATAATTCACATAGACTCTCCGTCTGCAGGGAGAGAGAGCATAAATCCCTACCCCCTAAATGAAGGAGGCTAGATATGACTTCCCTTTAAAGAGTATGGAAAGGGAGGAAAACAGAATAACCCTACAGTGGAGAAATCTAACAAAAACTGCATCATCCAGGTGATCATTGTCAACACCAACAGTCATAAATCATGCTGATAGTATATGCCCTTAATATGATATGATGAGAATGGCACTTTGCCTCTGTGATCTTCCTCCCCAAGTCCCATAACCCCAATCTAATCAGGAGAAAAACCTCAAATTCCAATTGAAGGAGACATTCTACAAAATATTTGACCAGTCCTCCTCAAAGTTGCCAGGGAAGTCTGAAAAATTGTCATAATCAAAAGGAGTCTAAGAGACTTGTGAACTAAATGTAATGTATCCTGAATGAGATATAGTGTATTAAAAGGACATCAGGTAAGAACTAAGGAAATCTGAATGAACTATGAACTTTAGTTAATAATAATGTATATTGTAATATGTGTATATACAATACATATATAGAATGGTAATAATAGGAGAAATTGGGTGTAGAGTATGTGTCAATTCTATGGACTATGTTCTCAATTTTTCTGCAAATCTAAAACTCAAAAAAAAAAAAAAAGAAATATAGTCACACCTGACCAAAGAGGATATGCAGATGGCAAATAAATATGGAAAGATGTTCTACATTTTATGTCATGAATGATATTCAAATTAAAACAACAATGAGCTATATGCCTATTACAATGGCCAAAATTCAGAATACTGACATCACCAAATTCTGGCAAAGATGGAAACAGCAGGAATTTTCATTCATTGCTAATAGGAATGCAAAATGGTACAATCACTTTGGAAGACAGTTTGGCAGTTTTTTATAAAACTAAATATCCTTTAATATGATCCAGCAATCATGGTCCTTATTATTTACCCAAAAGACTTAAAATGTATGTCCAGGGGGATCCCTGGGTGGCTTAGTGGTTTACTGCCTGCCTTTGGCCCAGGGCATGATCCTGGAGTCCCGGGGATTGAGTCTCGCATCGGGCTCCCTGCATGGAGCCTGCTTCTCCCTCTGCCTGTGTCTCTGCCTCTCTCTCTGTCTCTCATGAGTAAATAAATAAAATCTTTAAAAAATGTATGTCCACAACAAAAATATGAATATGTATATTTATAGCAGCTTTATTCATAATTGCCAAAACTTGGAAGCAACCAAGATGTCCTTTGGTAAGTGAATGGATAAATAAACTGTAGTACATTCAAACAGCAGGATATTATTCAGAACTAAAAAGAAATGAGCTGGGAACCTGGTGGCTCAGTTGGTTAGCATCTGATTCTTAGTTTGGGCTAAGGTCATGATTTCAGGGTCATGAGATTGAGCCCTGCATCAGGCCCTGTGCTCAGTGGGGAGTCTGCTTGGAATTCTCTCTCTCTCCCTCTGCCCCTCCCCTCCTTGCACTTATGCTCTCTCTCTCTCAACCTCCCCCCCAAAACACAAAAGAAAAACAAACTATGAAAAGGCATGAAAGAAACTTAAATGCATATTTCTAAACAAAAGAAAATAATCTGAAAAGGCTACATACCCTGTGATTTCAACTATATGACATTCTGGAAAACATTTGTCCAAACACCCAGAATGTACAACACCAGGAGTGAATCATAATGTGAACTTTGGATTCTGGGTGATAATGGTGTGTCAATAGGTTCATCAGTTATAATAAATGTTCTCTCTGATAGGGGATGTCAGTAATGGGGAACTATGAAGCTAAAACTTCTCTAAAAGTCTTAAGCACATACATACATATGTAGTCTTTTAAAAAAAATTTTCCTGACACATAATTATTTATTATTAAAGGAACTTACGCCCAGGGAAGTTAATTTTCCCAAGTTAGCAAAAGTATAAATTACTGTATATAACCTAAATATAAGGATTATCTTTATTGTAATTTGTTTTAATTCATTTAGCATTTATATTATGCTTATTATGTGATAGGTACTATTCTAAGTGCCTTACAGATATAAGCTAAGTTAATTCTCAAAACAATGTCATGAATAGGATACTATTATTATTCCCATTTTACAGACAGGAACTGAGACCTAGAAAGATTAAGGGTCACTTGCCCGTCCAGGCTTAAGTATGTGGCAAAGCTGGTGTTTGAATTGAGACAATCTAGCTCCAGAGATTATGGGTTAACCACCATACTATGTGGTCTCTGTTTATTCAAAAAAAAAAAAACTTTTAAAAGTAGCTTAAAATTAAAGTCTCCTCCATTGTTTTCAGGCATCAAAGTTGCAGAACAGTAAATTCAGACGTTCAATACTATTATGACTGACCACCAGGGGGCATCAAAACTCTTACTAACCTGGTCACAGTTTCATTTACATTGCTTTTTAACCTGTTTCAATTTGATAGCCCATAAATAAACAAACAAAAATTATACAAATAAAATTAATAGAGATGTTTAAGTGTCATGCAGATTTCACTTGTCTTTTTTGTTATCCACATCCTATATATTTTCCATACTGTACATTTCAACTTCATTATATACTGTTTCATTTTCAGGTTGTTTCATTTGCTTGTCTCCTGCCCATGACTAAGATGCAAGCTCTTTGTCAGTACGGAAGACGGCTTATATTGTACTTACCATTTTTAAAAATTGTATAACACCTGGCATAGTTAGGTACGTTATAAACACCACTTGCTAATTGGTTTGAATGCATAAATACCTTATTTTACATAATAGATGCGTTCTTGAGGCCAGCATAAGCCACTTTAAAATTCAGTAGGGAAGCCAGATTTTAAGACAATCCAATAGTGAATCCTTTTGAATTAAGTCAAGAAGCACTCCATAATTTAGCCTAGTATATAAATCTCTATTTTCATATGTGGTTTGGCTTAAAGCAGAAAGCACCTGGGTATTGTTGATTGGAAAAAAAATCAATTTCTGTATCTTGTGCAAGGTTTACTTATATTCTGCGCTCTCTCCTTGCTGCAGGTGATGGCCAAGAATTGAAGGACAAAAGAGGCTGGGTTGTCAAGTGGCAAACGACACGACACTGCCTGAGACAGCAAAGACCTGAGATTCCAGTCCTGCCTGTCATCACTCACTAGCTGGACAAGCCCACTTGAACTTTTGGGAGCTCTTATTTAACGTGAGAGTTAAATAAGATGAATGCTCTCAAAGTCAGTTTTCAGTTTCCCAGGAAAGGGAGAAGATAGAAAAATCTTTTTTTTTTTTTTTGAAGATAGAAAAATCTTCACAGACTCTCCATCAGACTGTAACACAGCAACTGTGTTCTTCACCTTCATTAGATGACATTGACATTGTAACAGTTTGCAATGATGTAGTCATTGCCAACAAAGTGCTGAATAGTTCTATGATCCTCCCTGGTCGTCCTAGCCACTATATAAAGATAAGGGCAGGTACCATCTTTATGTTCTGATTTCAAAGAGTAAGGATGTTTGTTAAGGGACTAGTAGACTGCCTGGCAGTTGCTGAACCTAACCTTTACTTCTGTCCACAACTAATTTAGAGAAAACACTCAGATATCAATTTTTTTCCTTACAAATAATTAGAAGCATTTAAAGAGTATAAGATTAATCAGATATTTCATTTTCCCACCAAGGGACACTATGGTTCATTTAACTTTGAATCCGTCATAGGCAGAGAGGTTTGGGGGCCGTTTGGAAGGGGTTTATGAGCTGTAAATTGAGTGCACTGAGAGCAATTAAGCACTTAAATTAGAGCAATGTGTAAATTTAACAGCTGGGAAGTGTTGTCAGTTGCAAGCTACAGACCACCTGCTTGGCAGATTCTGCATACAAACTGAAGAAAATAGATTAAATAGTGGAAAGTAGAATCTGGCTTTGGTAATTTGGAGCATAAATTCAGATTACACTTACAGCTGGAGTACCTTTAAGATTCATGCAGAAGTACAGCACCTCCTCTAGGGATGCTTGACTGGACAAAGATTTGTTAGGCTGTTTAAACTGTGCTTCAATTACAATTTAATTACTCTTACAGTAAATGGCTTGGGACTGTTTCAAGAGAATCTGACCTTGGAATATGATGTCTATCTTACCTTTTTTTTTTTTTTTTTTTTTTGATGCTAAAAAGAATGGTTGTCACAAAGACCTACAAGCTTCTATTTACTCACATGGTATTTATAAAATTGATTAAAACAGTATTTTTCACCATGTTCCCAGGATCCTCTTAGGACTTGTCAATGGGAAAAAAAGAGTTCCTGAGACATTAGTCTCCCAGGCTTCTATCACTGACCAACTCTTAGTGAAATATATGTTTTAATATGTTTTAATCCTCTGTAATAAAGTATTAATTATCGTTGAAGGAATAAGATCAGGGAATTTGGATTCTTTAAAAAAGGTTTGGGCAGCCCGGGTGGCTCAGCGGTTTAGCGCTGCCTTCAGCCCAGGGCGTGATCCTGGAGACCTGGGATCGAGTCTCGCGTCAGGCTCCCTGCGTGGAGCCTGCTTTGCCCTCTGCCTGTGTCTCTGCCTCTCTTTCTCTCTCTGTGTCTCTCATGGATAAATAAATAAAAATCTTTAAAATAAATAAAAATAAGAAATATTTTATCTTATTTTACATACTCTGTACACCCAATGTGGGGCTTGAACTTACAACCCTGAGATCAAGAGTCACATGCTCTCTTGAATGAGTCAGCCAGGAGTCCCATGGACTCATACTTATTATTCCTTCCTTCCACATCAAAATGAACTTATCTGAGATTTGCTGCTATTTGAGTTTTCTAAGGCAGAATTGTTGGTAATTTCTGATAAATCGGGAAACATAAATCACAAGAAGAACACTTATTCTATTAATTGAAAACGGGAAAATTTTTTAAAAGTTTGAAGACTTTTAAAAGGCTGCTATAGTTTTTTTTATTCCTTTCTTAAACTGCTTACCTTTTTCTTAGAATAGATGAGATCCTAAAACATGTGCTCAGTCCTTCATGTATTCATAAGCTTATTTAACAAATATATATTGGTGCTTACTATGTGCCAGGCACAGTGTCAGAAGTTAATGATACAAGGATGAATAAGATTGTTTCTACCCCTCAAAAGCTTCCAGGGACAATCAGGAGAGATTGAAGAATTTCACAACAAAATAATAGTCTCAATAATTTGAGTACTGGGATCCCTGGGTGGCTCAGTGGTTTGGCGCCTGCCTTTGGCCCAGGGCGTGATCCTGGAGTCCCGGGATCGAGTCCCACATTGGGCTCCCTGCATGGAGCCTGCTTCTCCCTCTGCCTGTGTCTCTGCCTCTCTCTCTCTCTCTCTCTCTCTCTCTCTCTCTGTCTCTCATGAATAAATTTTAAAAATCTTTAAAAATAATAATACTTTGAGTACTTAAACTCAGGAACTTTACTAGATGATTTCTATACGATGTATCATTTAATCCTATTGCCAACCCAAAGAGGTTGGTATACATCTCCCCATTGGTAGATGAAGACGCCAATACTTAGAATTACCTTGCCAGTCTCTCACTTCTCAGTGTATTTACTTCTTCTGGCTGAAATTGTCTACCTATCTTCACCTAATTCCTGTTTATCCTTTAAAAAGCCTTCCTTGTGGCACTTGGGTGGCTCAGTGGTTGAGCATCTGCCTTTGGCTCAGGTCATGATCCTGGGGTCCTGAGATCGAGTCCTGCATCAGGCTTCCCGCAGGGAGCCTGCTTCTCTCTCTGCCTATGTCTCTGCCTCTCTCATGAATAAATAAATAAAATATTTTTTAAAAAAGCCTTCCTTGAACTAGAGAAGGGTCAGTGCCTTGTCCAGTGCTCTTTGAACATATCTCTAGCAGTACACTTGTCTGTCTAAATTTTAATTAATTGTTTGTCTGAATTATCAACTAGATTACATTAGGATTGAATTTCTTTCAGGGTGAGCACAGCTTTGTCATCTTTGTACTCCTGGAACCACAGTTCAATGCCTTTCTTGTAATTTATACTCAATAAAAGCTATTTGATTGAAATATGGCAGAGTCAGAGGTTGACCCTATCTGCCTGGCTCCAAAATTCTGGCCGTTTTCACTCTAATTTGCTTCCCAGACTCATGAGATAAGTGTAATTATAGATATATAGGCAAAATATGGAAGCACAAAGGAGAGAAAGCCATGGGGAGGGGGACCACAGAAGGTGATGTTTGGTTGGGTTTTGAAGAATATATTGGAATTTGTCAAGTACAGAGAGCATCAAAGGTGTCCCAGCTGGAGAAACAGTTCACACAATAACATGAGAGAGCAAGGTGTACTGAATGCAGACTGATGATTCTGTGTTGATAAAGCATAAGGCCAAAAGGAGGTGAATGATAGTACATGGAGTGGGAAAGTAGGGGCACCCTGGAAGGTGAAGGCCTTGGTAAACCATTCTAAGTAAGGAATGTGGCCATTGATGGGTTTTTAAGAGACAGTCGCCCTTCATAGAGAGGAGATGGACTCAGAATTCATAGGCTCAAGACCTAATTTTATTGCTTGCTATGTGATCTTTGGGACTCACATATCCTCAATTCCCTAACTGAAAATTATCACCATATCAGCATTGTTATGAGATTCAAATCATATATGTAACTGCAAGTGCTTTATGACCTGTAAAGGTAACTACTATCCATGTTAGTTATTATTAACAGTGTATGTATCGGTTTGTTAGGGCTGCCATAACAAATACCACAGACTGGGTGGCTGAAACAACAGAAGTTTCCTTTCTCACAGTTCAAGAGGCTGGATGTCCCGCATCAAGGGGCCAGCAGACTTGATTTCATTCTGAGGCCTCTCTCCTTGGCTTACAGCTGGCTGTCCTCTCTCCATGTCTTCACATGGTCTTCTCTCTATGCATGTCTGTGTCCTAAGCTCTTTTTATAAGGACACTAGTCATACTGGAATTTAGGGCTATCTTAATGACCTTATTTTACTTTAATTACCTCTTTAAGAGTTCCTTACTTGGGCTTAGGATTTCAACATATGATTTTTGCAGGTGACACAGTTAAGCCCATAACAGTATATAAGAAAAACATATGTTAACCACTCTACAATGTCTACTCAGGCAATGCCAAATGGATAACCTAAGTTATCTTCTGACTGTACCATTCAAACATAAAATGGAGTTGTGGACCATTCCCACCTCTTCCTCCCTATGAAATGGATCCCCTGGTCAGAGGTTATTTTGAGTGGGATTTCATGTCTGTGCCTAAAGCTTCCTATAAGGCTCTAGAAAATGGTGCTGGTTGTGCCCCTGTGAGCAGGAAAGGCAAACTCATACTTGGAATATATATTGTTGAGGATGTGAGGATGAACCACCAGCTCTTCCAGTATAGAAAAGAACTTAAGCTGGTCTCTTTGAAGAACAGTTCCATTTATGGACCCTGGTGTTTGTCTGAGTTGCTGACATTTAGAGGCAGCAATAGCTAGACTGGCCCTAGCACGTGGAAGCCCATGCTCTGGGGCCAACATATAGCTTCCATCTCTGCCACAGTAGTCATTCCCATCATGCCTGCTCCAGGATTGACAGTGGCAATGGCTGGCTAACATCAACTAGCTGAGAAATTTTGTTTACTTTGCTCAGCAGTTGTGTTGGATGCTTCCAGCAGGCATTAACAGATGATACAAAAATCCTCACACTCAGTGATTATTCTCTATGACCATCCATATGCCTTTGTTACTTGCCTCCAATCCTCCAGTCCTTTTCTTCCTCTGTTCCTGACCAGATGGTCAGGCCATGGACCACTGCCAGGGGTCTGCGTATATTCCTACCTCAAATCATTTCTCCTTCTGCACCACCCCACAAGGGTGGAGGAATTACCTTTAAAGAAGATGAGCATGCTCCTTCCTTGATTCTCTTTGAGATCTACCTTCCTGCAGAGAACATACATTCTGGACTTTCTCTATGCTTTGAATTCTATAGGGATAGGTCTAGGGTCACTCAGTACTGCCTGTGAGTGGATAGGGCAGTCTGTTGCTAAACTACATACTCCAAACTAGTCAAAATTAAGGTGCTATTTTGATCTACAACTGCCCCATTCTTGTATCTTTCTCTTACTCAGCTCCAAGCTCTAGAAACGTTACTGATTATGCAACTGAAACCCTAACAGAAAGTATCAAGGCTGGGGTTTTTGGCAAGCAAATGGGCAGTGCTTCCCTACCCTGAAATCTGTCCAGAGAGAAAGGGACTTCCCTGGGTCCAGAGAATTACAGGAACATTTGGTGGACACAGGGGCTAAAGAAGCTCCAAAGAGCACTATCCCTTGACAGAGAGTTCTAGGTAATAGTGGGGTATGGGTGAGATGGATGCAGGTACAGTCTGGGCATCTCATTGCCTCAGCCCTCTGCAGGCCTCTTTCCTATAAGGCTGAGGTGATAAGAGCCAAGGCCTGTCTCCTGGAGCAACCCAGAATTTTTGATCCCATAGTTCATTTGGATCATATTATGGAGACAACTTTGCAAGGATCCAAGTGAAAATACCTTTTCTAATTCTCTTTGAAAGACCAAGTATTTTTCTTCATATGCATTTTTGTTGACTATTACAGAAATATTCTTTCTATACATTTGATTCTATATAAACATTAATTGCCTCCTGCATTTGTGGTGTAGGCAGGAGAGAGGAAGAGAGAAAAAGAGAGAAAAGCAGTAAAGTTTCTCACATTTCTTACAAGTATTTCTTTAATGACTACATGTCGGTATGGAATAAATAAGGTTTCTCTTTTCAAAGCAGTATTGAAATACTATTTTTAAAAAGATTTTATTTATTTATTCATGAGACACACACACACACACACACACACACACAGAGAGAGAGAGAGGCAGAGGGAGAAGCCGGCTCCATGCAGGGAGCCGGATGCGGGACTTGATCCCAGGTCTCCAGGGTCAGGCCCTGGGCTGAAGGCGGCGCTAAACCACTGAGGCACCGGGTCTGCCCTCAAAGCAGTGTTGAAATACTTTTTGCTTGAGGTAGTGAATTTTGAGCAAAGAAGAAGCTCACATGTAAGTGTGGGAACCAGAGCACTGGATTTCACCTCAAAATGTAAGCAACTTGTGTTTTCCTTCTAAGTAAAAGAAACAGAATGCATTTAATGTTGGCTCTCTTAGTTTCCCCAGCCCAACAGTTTTCCCACAATGGGCATTTTGGTGGCCACACCTGGGGCATCAGAAAACTGAAAACAGATGTCTGGGCTCCTAGAAAGCAGAAGTTAGTGTCAGATTCAATCAGAGAAGCAATGGGAACATCAGAAGGTGGAGCCTGTGTTTAACCACAAGGTGCCAGATCTGATCGAGGGATGCTGCAGTCTATGGGAAGCCACAAATGAGTAGGTGAGAAAGAAGGACAGGTGGGGGAGAAAAGAGATGAAGAGATAGGAGAGCAGATGTAGATCAATCCAGTGTACTTTGGCTGGGTGGGGTGTGGCCACTATTGTTCCGCTCACCTCCCCACGCCGCCCAACGTTTGACACCTGTAACATGCTTACTTTTGTAGAAGGCCAGATACCCATGGCAGTTAAAGCCCAAGCTTTGGAGTCAGGGAATCTGGTGTCAAGGCTCAGCTCCATTAGCTACCAGCATGTGACCATTAATTAATTTAACAATGAACAACAGCTTTGACTTTTAGTTTGTCTGTAAAATGGAGCTAATAAGGGATTTTTTCTCATAGAAAGGTATGGTGATGATTATATGAGATAATATACCATAGAGTTCTTAGCACAATGAGTGGCACAGAAATAGTCCCAAAGAAGTTAGCTAGTATTAATAATCTGGGTCTGTAGTGCTCTGAGCTCCAGAAAGACTTACATGTGTATGAAGTGTCTTTGTTTACTTCTCACCTTCACCAAAACCATCCTATTTTCATCTATTTTATATATTTGTCTTCTGTAAATACTTTACTCAAGTGAAGTTATGCTTTAAAAAACAACCTGTTAGAATCATGATGTGGGGGCACCTGACTGGCTCAGTCAGAAGAGCATGTGACTCTTAGGGCACCTGGGTGGCTCCATTGGTTAAGCAACTGACTTTGGCTCAGGTCATGATCTCACAGTCCTGGGATCAAGCCCTGCTCAGCAGGGAGGCTTCTTCTCCTTCTCCCTCTGCTTCTCTCCCCACTCATGCTCTCTCTCTGTCAAATAAATAAATGAAATCTTTAAAAAATAATAACAGCTAAATACGTCATTACTTTAAAAGGTTAGGTTCGTGTATCTTTTCATGTACTGAGTATTCTTAATATAGAAGGAGATCGCAGGTGGGCTCTCTGATTGTTCTACACTTGAACAATGCCATGAAAATTGGCCTGGGATTGTGTTTCTCCTACCCCCACCTCTCTTTACCCAAAAGGTAATGTATCAACCATCTGTACAGGGATAAAATTTATATTTGCATCATGTAGTTTTTTTTTTAAGTATGTTGTTTTGATAGGGTTTGTGACACAGGAAGGCAACTAAAGTGAATTTTATAACCTTAAAAGAGCAGGCATCTAGAAAAATAATGAATTTGATTTATTTGACAAGATGAAAAGTTTTTTAAAGCAGAAATATGTTTTTGATGATATATAGAGGAGTTTGAAAATCTTAATCTAGAAACTAAGTAAATAAAATCTTTACTTATATTTGGTCAGAGAATAGTACATATTGCTAATCAAACACCACATGCACTATAAATATAATGTTCTGGGAACTAAATCTTCAAGGGACTTAGAGCTGTTCAATTCCAAAATCTTTATTTGAAACCCTCTTACTTGAATTCAAACCAAAGTACTCTCATTGTCTCTCTTTTTTTTTTTTTTTAAAGATTTTACTGATTTATTTGGGAGAGAGAGAGCATAGAGGGAGAATGAGAGGGAGAAGCAGACTCACCACTAAGCAGAGAGATCTCAGGAGTCTGAGATCATGGACTAACTGGATGGCAGCTGCTTAATCGGCTGAGCCACCCAGGTGTCCCTCATTGCCTCTTCTCTAAACATTCAGAAAAAAACATGACCAGTTCAGACTTTTTTCATAATAAAGGAGGATCATTTGCCTACCTTATAATAACATGATTCAGTGCTCATTTTTAAACTGGATTTTTAAAATTGTATAATATAAGTAATAAAAAGGAGTGAGCCACTTTTATGGGTACCTTATAGTTTTATAGTTCTTAACCTAAACTTAAAATTTTAGGGGCACCTCAGTGACTCAGTCCGTTAAGCGTTTGCCTTCAACTCAGATTGTGATCCTGGGGTTCTGGGATCAAGCCCCACATCAGTCTTCCTTCTCAGCAGAGAGCCTGCTTCTCCTTCTGCTATGCCCCTCGCTTTCTCTCTCTCTCTGTCTCTCTCTCTAAAAAAACAAAACAAAACAAAAAACTTAAAATTGTGTATTTCTTTCTTACGGCAAAACCCACAAGGCACCATATGTGCAGACTACACAGTGAGTTGGGTTGGCTCTCCCATAGACTCTGAGGTATATTACAAGAGTTTAGCCATTATCATCTTCCTCCTGAGTTATTTTGAAATGTTTTGTGTGTTTGTTTTGTATACTTTGGCTGTAGTATTGGTGGTAGACATTATAATATGGATCATTTCTTTCTTTCTTTCTTCTTTCTTTCTTTCTTTCTTTCTTTCTTTCTTTCTTTCTTTCTTTCCCTCAGTCTTCTTTTTCCTCTTTCCACCTCTTTGTAGGATATACTGTATGTAGTCATGCACTCTGTTTTATTTTAAAGATTCTATCTATCTATCTATCTATCTATCTATCTATTTATTTATTTATTTAATTTATTTATTTGAGTGAGAGTAGAAAGGGGGGGAGAACAAAGGGAGAGGAAGAAGCAGACTCCCCACTGAGCAGGGAGCCTAAATGCAGGCTCAGTCCTAAGACTCCAGGATCATGACCTGAGCCAAAGGCAGACACTTAACCACTCAGGCACTCCAAAATTTTTGAATTACTATGTGAGTCCTAGAGCTATATATGAAACTTCATAATTATTACATAGTAGGTTAAAAAGGGAAGTGTCTGTTAACAGGCATTTCTTACCAATAAAATAATGGCTAGTGGAATTTATTGCATTCAATTGTATCTAGGGGCCCATCTCCCAGGCTTAAACAATTTTTCTTCAAGACGAGTTTCCTTATTTAATTCTACATTCAGGGACACCTAGATAGCTCAGTCGGTTAGCTCAGTGTCCACATTCAGCTCAGATCATGATTTCAGATCATGATCAATTTCCTGGGATTGAGCCCTGCATCAGGCCCCCTGCTTAGTAGGGAGTCTGCTTGTCCCTCTCTCTCTGCCCTCCCCCCTGCTTGTGCTCTTTCTCTTGCTCTGCTCTCTCTCTCTCTTAAATAAATAAAATAATAATAATAATTCTACATTCAGTAAATACTTTGAGCTCCTATTCTTATAATATTTATAAAATAACTCAAAAGTGTTCTATGCTTTAGCTACATGAACCTTGATGGAAAAAAAGTATTTTTCTTGTTAAATAGCATTATAAATAACTTACTTGATGGATGGAATGAGAGTGTGTTACACTAGGCAAAATAAGTCAGAGAAAGACAATTACCGTATGATTTCACTCATACGTGGAATTTAAGGAATAAAACAGATGAACATAGAGGAAGGGAAGGAAAAATGAATGAGATGATAGATAGATAGATAAATAGAGAGAGAGAGAGAGAGAGAGAGAGAGAGAGAGAGAGGCAAGCCTTAAGAGACTTTTACCTATAGGGAACTGAGGGTTGCTAGAGGGGCGGTGGGTGGAAGGATGGGGTAATTGGGTGATGGGCATTAAGGAGGACACATGATGTAATGAGAACCGGGTATTATATACAACTGATAAACCACTAAATTCTACCCCTCTAACTAATAATATACTATATGTTTACTAACTTGAATTTAAATAAAATGTAAATAAATAAATAACTTGAATATTTCTATTAGACAGTTTGTATAGATGACCTTTACTTATTAAGGCCATTAAATTAGCTGTGGATATAAAGCTATTTGAATTTTATCATTGAGCATCTGCAATTTTAACTTACAAACTGCCTTTTTATTCATTTATTCTGGAGAGGGTTGGAGGCTGATGAGTTTTTCCTTAGACGTCTCCTGGTTTATTTGACACACATCCAGACTAGATACATGCCCTAATGAACCATAACCATGTTCCCACAGCATCCAACTGCTCACCCCCTCCCTTCTTCCCTCAGTCAACCACAGCCCTCTAGGGAATTAAAACCTTTTGTGCAGGGTAATCTGTTCCCACTCAAACTCATGCTTAGATATTCAAGTAATCATGGCATATATTTTTACCAAACTTCTCTTTTAAACTGAATTGGGAAAAGGTGTGAAAAAGGACTCAGTAATTTACTCTTCTAGCTTTTTTAGGTCAAGACAGTATATAGGAGAGATGGAAACATCCGATTAAATTGAGAGCCTGCAGATTAAAACATCATTTGCTCAAAGTCACCCAGTTGGAAAAAAAGACCTGAACTCAGGAAATTTTCTGCCCTCAGATGCATTGCTTATCCAAAGATGTAACTAAAATCATTTAGAAATAGAGTATTTCTCAATCAGAGTTGGCTTCATGGACATGCAAGCCACTTAGGGCTCATGCTCAGAAATGTCCACCACTTGGTTTAATGCTCTGCTGTCTCCATCTGGAAATGTTTAATTATTTTATCTTTGAACTTAAATTTTGTAAGTGAAGTCTGGTGGGACAATGTGGCATAGGCAGAGATAAGAGTGTCATCCATTCTTTGCTGCTGAATTTGCATATACTTTTCTAGATTTGCCCCCACAAACACAAAATTCCAGTGGAGAGCCATATGGCCTGGGAGTTTAGTGAGTTGTAAAGCAAGCACAAGATAATCGCATTACATCTAAAACTAGCAGGGCCCTGAGAGGCCATTTTTTCAATTCAGACCAGAACTTGCTCTAAATCAGAGAGCAAGCAATGATATCCTAAAGAAACACAAATGACTCAGAAATCCCATCATATCCTTCTTTACTCATGTTACTTCCCTGTATTAGTCAACTACTTATGCTGAAAATGACAACATAGAAGGAAAGAAAGAGCAACCTATGGTTCTTTTCCTTTCAGTTCTTCCTCACCCATCAGTATGCTGAAGACAGTGCTGGTGTAATGTGTGCATAACAAGAAGTGAAATAAAAACAGTTGAGTTTGTTTTGTAGAGTGTTTCCATTGTTCTGGTAAGAACAAAATATTTGCACAAGTATGAACTATAATATATGAATTGTGTAATATATGAATTGTATAATATATGAATTGTAAAATATATGAATTGTGTAATTTGTACCAATTACAATTGGTAATTGTACGAGTGAGATGCTCTTTTTTAAAAAAATATTTTATTTATTTATTCACGAGAGACACAGAGAGAGAGAGGCAGAGACACAGGCAGAGGGAGAAACAGGCTCCATGCAGGAAGCCTGACAGGGGACTCCATCTGGTCCCCAGGATCACGTCCTGGGCTGAAGGCGGCGCTAAACCACTGAGCCACCCAGGGTTCCCAATGCTCTTATATTTACATTTAAAACTAGTATCACGTAATACAAAGTGAACATTAAAATTCATGCTAATAATTTTAACTTCTATATTTTTTATATATTTTGTATTTTTTATATTTAGAATGACATTACATATCAAATAAACAACATCATGGCAAGTCCAGAAAGAAACTTCAGAAGAAAGGAAAAAATATTTTAGTACTTCTTTTTTTTTTAATTTTTTATTTATTTATGATAGTCACACACAGAGAGAGAGAGAGAGACAGAGGCAGAGACACAGGCAGAGGGAGAAGCAGGCTCCATGCAGGGAGCCCGAGGTGGGACTGGATCCCGGGTCTCCAGAATCACGCCCTGGGCTGTAGGCGGCGCTAAACCGCTGAGCAACCCGGGCTGCCCACATTTTCATCTCTTAAAAAAAAAATCCATTCCCTTTCCCCAGCAAATCCCCGCCCCCACCCCAATTCAGCTCTAGGTAATCACTAATCTATTTTCCATCTCTGTAGATTTCCCCATTCGGGATATCTCATATAAATAGAATCGTATAATATATGGTCATTCTGTGACTGGCTTCTTTTACTTAGCACATTTCTTTGAAGGTTCATTCACGTTGTAGCATGGATCAGTACCTCACTCCTATTTATGGCTAAATGATATACCATGTATGAATGTACCATTTTTGTTTATCCATTTTTCAGTTATAGACATTTGTGTTGTTTCCATGTTTCCTTAATGTGGGTCTTATGAATAATACTGCCATACACACTGAGGTGGGCACTTGACAGGATGAGCACTGGGTATTATTCTATATGTTGGCAAATTGAACACCAGTAAAAAATAAATTTATAAAAATAAAAAAAACTGCCATAAACATTCCATTTTAGTACTTTTTATGGTGATTTTCTCCTGCTTTTTTAACAAAGTGACCTGGTATCACTTTTTACCACACCGGGCTTTCCAAATTATGTAGCCAAACCTGGTTTCAATTAACCTAATTCAAGAAATATTCACTAGGTTTTACCCTGCCCAATGTGTTATAACTGATAGTGTCTGCTCTTAGGCAGTCTGCAGTGTGATAAGCAAGTATAAATTACATACATCTCACGCTTGGATCATTGATTTCAAAGGAATTATAATATCAAAAAAGTTCTTAGCACTAAAACACTTTATTTTTATTTTTTTAAAAAGATTTTATTTATTTATTCAGAGAGATACAGAGAGACAGGCAGAGACACAGGCAGGGGGAGAAGCAGGCCCCACCCATGCAGGGAGCCTGACGTGGGACTGGATCCCAGATCTCCAGGATCATGCCCTAGACTGACGGTGGCACTAATCCTCTATGCCACCCGGGCTGCCCTAAAACATTTTAATATATAGAGTACAATCAAACCTGGACAGAGAGCTTTCCATGGAACACTGTGGCTCCAACTTCTGGAATCAGCATTGATCAATTTCACAAAAAATGTTGTTTCAGGCTGATAAGCAGAGCACTTTTTCTCTAAAATAAGCAGGAAAAGACACATATGCTGACAAAGACCAGGAAAATCCAGCTTCTGAAGCTACCAGGTGGATCTGTTTGTAGAAAACAGGGTAGAAAGGATTTAATCTTTGGTAAAAGCCATTATAGTGACTTCATTCGATTGTGTCTTTCTGTTGCAGCTACTGTTTGCCATTAAAATAAATCACAGTTGACTTGTGAATGGTCCAAATGAAAAGAAGACTAGGACATCAATCTGAATCAAAAAGTACTTCTATGACTTAAGAGTAAAGATAAGCCTGAAAGGCACCTTCAAACTTCAGAATTAAATAGAATGGGTGGGAACTGAAGAAGAATGACTTCCAGGACACCCTTAAATAAGATTCCTGGGTTATCTGCAGTTATAAAGTAGGAAGGAAAAAAAAATCTTGTAAGAAATATATAACAAGTAATTCACATTGGGTTTTCTTGCCTTTCTATGGGTATATATAGACTAACGCTACTGAAAAACCATTTCATTGAAAAGGCAAAAGAGAAATTCTGTTTTAAAAAAAGAAAAAAATTTTTTTAAAAAAAGAAGGAAACAAAAAAGTGGAAAATAGAGCTACCCTACAGCCCACCCAGCAACTGCACTACTAGATATTTACCCTAAAGATACAAATGTAGTAAAAAAATAAAAAATAAATTTAAAAAAGATACAAATGTAGTGATCCAAAGGGACACCTGCACCCCAATAGCAGCAATGTCCACAATAGCCAAACTATGGAAACGGGCCAGATGTCCATCTACAGATGAGTGAATAAAGAAGATGTGGTATATATATATATATGCATATACACACACACACACACACACAAGGGAATACTACTCAGCCATCAAATAAATGAAGTCTTGCCATTTGCAATGATGTGGATGGAACTAGAGGGTATTATGCTGAGTGAAATAAACAATTAAAGAAAGAAAATCATCATATGATCTCACTTATATGTGGAATTTAAGAAAAAAATGGAAGATCATAGGGGAAGGTAGGGAAAAATAGAGCAAGATGAAATCGAAGAGGGAGACAAAGCATAAGAGACTCTTAATCAAAGGAAAGAAACTAAAAAAAAAAAAAAAGGAAAGAAACTGAGGGTTGCTGGAGGGGAGGAAGTTGCGGCGGGAGTAACTGGGTGGTGAACATTAAAGAGGGCACTTGATGTAATGAGCACTGGATGTTATATAAGATCAATGAATCACTGAAGTCTACCTCTGAAACTAATAATACACTATATCTTAATTAATTGAATTTAAATTAAAAATTAGGGCAGCCCGGTGGCTCAGCGGTTTAGCGCTGCCTTCAGCCCAGGGTGTGATCCTGGAGACTCGGAATCGAGTCCCACATCGGGCTCCCTGCATGGAGCCTGCTTCTCCCTCTGCCTGTGTCTCTGCCTCTCTCTCTGTCTCTCATGAATAAATAAATAAGACAGGGGGGAGGGGCAAGATGGCGGCAGAGCAGGGTCCCCAAGTCACCTGTCCTCAACAAATTACCTAGAAAACCTTCCAATCATCCTGAAAATCTACGAATTCGGCCTGAGATTTAAAGAGAGACCATCTGGAACGCTACAGTGAGAAGAGTTCGCGCTTCTATCAAGGTGGGAAGACGGGGAAAAAGAAATAAAGAAACAAAAGGCCTCCAAGGGGGAGGGGCCCCGAGGAGCCGGGCTGAGGCCGGGGCGAGTGTCCCCAGGACAGGGGAGCCCCGTCCCGGAGGAGCAGGAGCTGCACCAACCTTCCCCGCGGAAAGGGGCCCGCAGGGAGGTGGAGCAGGACCCAGGAGGGCGGGGATGCCCTCGGGCTCCCTGGGGCAGTAACAGGAACTGCGCCCCGGGAGATGCGCCGAGCTCCCTGAGGGCTGCAGCGCGCACGGCGGGACCCGGAGCAGCTCGGAGGGGCTCGGGCGGCGGCTCCGCGGAGGGGGCTGCGGGGCTCCGGGAGCAGCGCGGCGGCGGCGGCGGCGGCTCGGGCAGAGGAAGAAGCTCCGCGCGGAGGGGGCTGCGGGGCCCCGGGAGCAGCTCAGCGGCGGCGGCTCGGGCGGAGGAAGAAGCTCCGCGCGGAGCGGGTGGCGCGGCTCCGGGAACAGCTCGGAGGGGCTCGGGCGGCGGCTCCGCGGAGGGGGCTGCGGGGCGGAAGCGCGAATCCAACAGCGCAGGCCCCGGAGCACTGGGCGCCGGGACACAGCCCAGGATCCGGCCTCCCCCAGGGACAGGCAGAGGCCGGGAGGGCCCAGGACAGCAAGGACACTCCTGCCTGGAACTGAGCAGATCAGCGGCCCCGCCCCGGAGCCTCCAGGCCCTGCAGACGGAGAGCCCCGGAGCTACTGCGGGGGCTGACTCCAGGGTCCCAGAGCTGCCCCCGCCACTGTGGCTTCCTCCCGGGGCCTCACGGGGTGAACACCCCCACTGAGCCCTGCACCAGGCAGGGGCAGAGCAGCTCCCCCAAGTGCTAACACCTGAGAATCAGCACAGCAGGCCCCTCCCCCAGAAGACCAGCGAGACGGACCAATTCCAGGGGAAGTCAAGGGACTTAAAGTATACAGAATCGGAAGATACTCCCCCCGTGGTTTTTTTTTGTGTGTGTGTTTTTGTTTTTGTTTTTGTTTTGTTTTGTGCTTTTTTTTCTTTCTTTCTTCTTGATTTCTGATTGCTTCCCCCACCCCACCCCACCCCACCCCTTTTTTTTCTTTTTTCTCCTTTCTTTCTTTTTCTTTCTCTTTTTCTTCTCTTTTCCCCCCTTTTTTCTTCTTTCTCTTTTTTCTTTTTCTCTTTTCTTTCCTTCTCTCTCTTTTTCTCCTTTTCCCAATACAACTTGTTTTTGGCCACTCTGCACTGAGCAAAATGACTAGAAGGAAAACCTCACCTCAAAAAAAAGAATCAGAAACAGCCCTCTCTCCCACAGAGTTACAAAATTTGGATTACAATTCAATGTCAGAAAGCCAATTCAGAAGCACTATTATACAGCTACTGGTGGCTCTAGAAAAAACCATAAAGGACTCAAGAGACTTCATGACTGCTGAATTTAGATCCAATCAGGCAGAAATTAAAAATCAATTAAATGAGATGCAATCCAAGCTAGAAGTCCTAACAACGAGGCTTAACGAGGTGGAAGAACGAGTGAGTGACATAGAAGACAAGTTGATGGCAAAGAGGGAAACTGAGGAAAAAAGAGACAGGCAATTAAAAGACCATGAGGATAGATTAAGGGAAATAAATGACAGCCTGAGGAAGAAAAACCTACATTTAATTGGGGTTCCCGAGGACGCCAAAAGGGACAGAGGGCCAGAATATGTATTTGAACAAATCCTAGCTGAAAACTTTCCGAATCTGGGAAGGGAAACAGGCATTCAGATCCAGGAAATAGAGAGATCCCCCCCTAAAATCAACAAAAACCGTTCAACACCTCGACATTTAATAGTGAAGCTTGCAAATTCCAAAGAGAAGGAGAAGATCCTTAAAGCAGCAAGAGAAAAAAAGTCCCTGACTTTTATGGGGAGGAATATTAGGGTAACAGCAGACCTCTCCACAGAGACCTGGCAGGCCAGAAAGGGCTGGCAGGATATATTCAGGGTCCTAAATGAAAAGAACATGCAACCAAGAATACTTTATCCAGCAAGGCTTTCATTCAAAATGGAGGGAGAGATAAAGAGCTTCCAAGACAGGCAGGAACTGAAAGAATATGTAACCTCCAAACCAGCTCTGCAAGAAATTTTAAGGGGGACTCTTAAAATTCCCCTTTAAGAAGAAGTTCAGTGGAACAATCCACAAAAACAAGGACTGAATAGATATGATGACACTAAACTCATATCTCTCAATAGTAACTCTGAACGTGAACAGGCTTAATGACCCCATCAAAAGGTGCAGGGTTTCAGACTGGATAAAAAAGCAGGACCCATCTATTTGCTGTCTACAAGAGACTCATTTTAGACAGAAGGACACCTACAACCTGAAAATAAAAGGTTGGAGAACCATTTACCATTCAAATGGTCCTCAAAAGAAAGCAGGGGTTGCCATCCTTATATCAGATAAATTAAAATTTACCCCGAAGACTATAGTGAGAGATGAAGAGGGACACTATCTCATACTCAAAGGATCTATCCAACAAGAGGACTTAACAATCCTCAATATATATGCCCCGAATGTGGGAGCTGCCAAATATTTAAA
This sequence comes from Vulpes lagopus, assembly GCF_018345385.1. NCBI lineage: Eukaryota > Metazoa > Chordata > Mammalia > Carnivora > Canidae > Vulpes > Vulpes lagopus. The sequence continues at coordinate 144,998,631 of NC_054826.1, read as the reverse complement.
CCAATTAATAACCAAACTGAAGAAATACTTTGATAATAATGCACTTATACTTGGTGACTTCAATCTAGCTCTCTCTATACTAGATAGGTCTTCTAAGCACAACATCTCCAAAGAAATGAGAGCTTTAAATGATACACTGGACCAGATGGATTTCACAGATATCTACAGAACTTTACATCCAAACTCAACTGAATACACATTCTTCTCAAGTGCACATGGAACTTTCTCCAGAATAGACCACATACTGGGTCACAAATCGGGTCTGAACTGATACCAAAAGATCGGGATAGTCCCCTGTATATTCTCAGACCATAATGCCTTGAAATTAGAACTTAATCACAACAAGAAGTTTGGAAGGACCACAAACACGTGGAGGTTAAGGACCATCCTGCTAAAAGATGAAAAGGTCAACCAGGAAATTAAGGAAGAATTAAAAAGATTCATGGAAACTAATGAGAATGAAGATACAACCGTTCAAAATCTTTGGGATGCAGCAAAAGCAGTCCTGAGGGGGAAATACATCACAATACAAGCATCCATTCAAAAACTGGAAAGAACTCAAATTCAAAAGCTCACCTTACACATAAAGGAACTAGAGAAAAAGCAACAAATAGACCCCACCCCCAGCAGAAGAAGACAGTTAATTAAAATTCGAGCAGAACTCAATGATATCGAGACCAAAAGAACTGTGGAACAGATCAACAGAACCAGGAGTTGGTTCTTTGAAAGAATTAATAAGATAGATAAACCATTAGCCAACCTTATTAAAAAGAAGAGAGAGAAGACTCAAATTAATAAAATCATGAATGAGAAAGGAGAGAGCACTACCAACACCAAGGAAATACAAACGATTTTAAAAACATATTATGAACAGCTATACGCCAATAAATTAGGAAATCTAGAAGAAATGGATGCATTCCTGGAAAGCCACAAACTACCAAAACGGGAGCAGGAAGAAATAGAAAACCTGAACAGGCCAATAACCAGGGAGGAAATTGAAGCAGTCATCAAAAACCTCCCAAGACACAAGAGTCCAGGGCCAGATGGCTTCCCAGGGGAATTCTATCAAACGTTTAAAGAAGAAATCATACCTATTCTACTAAAGCTGTTTGGAAAGATAGAAAGAGATGGAGTACTTCCAAATTCGTTCTATGAGGCCAGCATCACCTTAATTCCGAAACCAGACAAAGACCCCACCAAAAAGGAGAATTACAGACCAATATCCCTGATGAACATGGATGCAAAAATTCTCAACAAGATACTAGCCAATAGGATCCAACAACACATTAAGAAAATTATTCACCATGACCAAGTAGGATTTATCCCCGGGACACAAGGTTGGTTCAACACTCGTAAAACCATCAATGTGATTATTCATATCAGCAAGAGAAAAACCAAGAACCATATGATACTCTCATTAGATGCAGAGAAAGCATTTGACAAAATACAGCATCCATTCCTGATCAAAACCCTTCAGAGTGTTGGGATAGAGGGAACTTTCCTCAACATCTTAAAAGCCATTTACGAAAAGCCCACAGCAAATATCATTCTCAATGGGGAAGCACTGGGAGCCTTTCCCCTAAGATCAGGAACAAGACAGGGATGTCCACTCTCACCACTGCTGTTCAACATAGTTCTGGAAGTCCTCGCCTCAGCAATCAGACAACAAAAAGACATTAAAGGCATTCAAATTGGCAAAGAAGAAGTCAAACTCTCCCTCTTCGCCGATGATATGATACTCTACATAGAAAACCCAAAAGCCTCCACCCCAAGATTGCTAGAACTCATACAGCAATTTGGTAGCGTGGCAGGATACAAAATCAATGCCCAGAAATCAATGGCATTTCTATACACTAACAATGAGACTGAAGAAAGAGAAATTAAGGAGTCAATCCCATTTACAATTGCACCCAAAAGCATAAGATACCTAGGAATAAACCTAACCAAAGAGGTAAAAGATCTATACCCTAAAAACTATAGAACACTTCTGAAAGAAATTGAGGAAGACACAAAGAGATGGAAAAATATTCCATGCTCATGGATTGGCAGAATTAATATTGTAAAAGTGTCAATGTTACCCAGGGCAATTTACACGTTTAATGCAATCCCTATCAAAATACCATGGACTTTCTTCAGAGAGTTAGAACAAATTATTTTAAGATTTGTGTGGAATCAGAAAAGACCCCGAATAGCCAGGGGAATTTTAAAAAAGAAAACCATATCTGGGGGCATCACAATGCCAGATTTCAGGTTGTACTACAAAGCTGTGGTCATCAAGACAGTGTGGTACTGGCACAAAAACAGACACATAGATCAATGGAACAGAATAGAGAACCCAGAAGTGGACCCTGAAATGTATGGTCATCTAATATTCGATAAAGGAGGAAAGACTATCCATTGGAAGAAAGACAGTCTCTTCAATAAATGGTGCTGGGAAAATTGGACATCCACATGCAGAAGAATGAAACTGGACCACTCTCTTTCACCATACACAAAGATAAACTCAAAATGGATGAGAGATCTAAATGTGAGACAAGATTCCATCAAAATCATAGAAGAGAACACAGGCAACACCCTTTTTGAACTCGGCCACAGTAACTTCTTGCAAGATACATCCACAAAGGCAAAAGAAACAAAAGCAAAAATGAACTATTGGGACTTCATCAAGATAAGAAGCTTTTGCACAGCAAAGGATACAGTCAACAAAACTAAAAGACAACCTACAGAATGGGAGAAGATATTTGCAAATGACATATCAGATAAAGGGCTAGTTTCCAAAATCTATAAAGAACTTATTAAACTCAACACCAAAGAAACAAACAATCCAATCATGAAATGGGCAAAAGACATGAAGAGAAATCTCACAGAGGAAGACATGGACATGGTCAACATGCACATGAGAAAATGCTCTGCATCACTTGCCATCAGGGAAATACAAATCAAAACCACAATGAGATACCACCTCACACCAGTGAGAATGGGGAAAATTAACAAGGCAGGAAACAACAAATGTTGGAGAGGATGCGGAGAAAAGGGAACCCTCTTACACTATTGGTGGGAATGTGAACTGGTGCAGCCACTCTGGAAAACTGTGTGGAGGTTCCTCAAAGAGTTAAAAATAGACCTGCCCTACGACCCAGCAATTGCACTGTTGGGGATTTACCCCAAAGATTCAGATGCAATGAAACGTCGGGACACCTGCACCCCGATGTTTCTATCAGCAATGGCCACAATAGCCAAACTGTGGAAGGAGCCTCGGTGTCCATCGAAAGATGAATGGATAAAGAAGATGTGGTTTATGTATACAATGGAATATTACTCAGCAATTAGAAACGACAAATACAAAAAAATACAAAAAAAAAAAAAAAAAAAAAAGAAACGACAAATACCCACCATTTGCTTCAACGTGGATGGAACTGGAGGGTATTATGCTGAGTGAAATAAGTCAATCGGAGAAGGACAAACAGTGTATGTTCTCATTCATTTGGGGAATATAAATAATAGTGAAAGGGAATAAGAATAGTGAAGGGAAAAGAAATGTTGGGAAATATCAGGAAGGGAGACAGAACATGAGAGATTCCTAACTCGGGGAAACGAACTAGGGGTGGTGGAAGGGGAGGGGGGCGGGTGTTGGAGGGGAATGGGTGACGGGCACTGAGGTGGACACTTGACGGGATGAGCACTGGGTGTTTTTCTGTATGTTGGTAAATTGAACACCAATAAAAATTAATTAAAATAAATAAATAAATAAATAAATAAAATATTTTTAAAAATTAATTAATTATTAAAAATTAAAGAAGAAAGACAATGTGCATAGTCAGTGTCAACACTTTTTCCCCCTCCAAATACAACTTTATTTTCAAAAAGCATAACAACAACAAGGAAACAAATGCTGTTCTTCTTTCTTAAAAGGTTTATTTATTTATTTATTTATTTATTTATTTATTTGAGAGAGAGAATGCACACAGCAGGGGGAGGGGCAAAGGAAGAGGGAGAAGCAAATTCCCCACTGAGCAGGGTGCCTGATGTGGGCTGGATCCCAGCATCCTGGGATCTTGACCTAAGCTGGAGGCAGATGCTTAACTGACTGAGCCACCCAGGCACAAATGCTGTTCTTCTGTTGTTTCATCACCCTATTTATATTGTGAGCCTCCCCTATAATAGGACATAGAGGGAAAAGGCATAGCCTTTTTTTTTTTCAAGAAGCCCAGACTAAAAGGAAGAAACAAATAAATCAGTATCTAAGTAAATCACAATGTGAGCAAGTGAAACATGGACATAGGAACAAAGTGAAGCACAGAAGGAGCTTTCCATGTTGGCACTAATGGGATGAAGATCTAGAACATCTAAACTGGTCTTTGAAGGATGAAGAGGAGCTCACACATGAACAAGGAAATGTCCATATTCATAATGGTAACAGATTAACAAAAAGTTCACGTCTCTAGGCCCTTGCCCCCAAGTCACAAATTTTCCTTTGCTTGCCTATATTTCTAAATTTATGTTCTCCTATTCCCAACACAAACTCCTTGTTCCAGTTAGACAAACCTACTTGCTATTCACTCCGCAACACTCCATTGGTGGAGTACTGCATGGCTGCCATCTGTCACCCGCACATTTTATCTCATTGGATGTAGAACTTAACTCCATACACTGGTTTCACTTTCCTCCTACTTGCTTTCTGTGCAAATTTAAAGGCTCTTCCTCCTCACATAAACTTGTTCTTATTTCTATTACAGCATTTAATTTGTATTGCAGTTGTTTACTTACTTTTCCTTCACTTAACTGTGAGGGTAGGATTCATAAAGACTCTGGTTTTTCTATCTCCAGCTGCTAGTGCAGTGCCTAGCACATAATAAGCACTAAATTAACTCTTATTAGAAAAAGGAAGAAGAAAGAGAGACAGGGATTTGTGTTTGCTTCTGATCATATTCTGCATTTTCATATATCTGTATCTAGTGCTAATCTTGAAGGTCTACTTCAGCCCTCCTCGATTAACATCTATTTGCATTTTAAGGAATTAAGTTTGTACTGTTTGTTGTAATATTTTCATCTTTACCTCTAAATATGCTAATTAACATGTAAAGTGTTATTTTTCTAGTCCAGATTAATAATACAACATATCCAGTTGTATTTGTGTGTGTGTGTGTGTGTTAGTGACCAGAAACTCAGCATATGATACAAGTAGTGCTGTTTTAAAAAACCAAAACCAAAAACACAATCATGTCATCATATCTCTCTTTCATAATCTTTGTGTAAATTTGATGTTTCACATAAGACTGTAGCTTTCAGGCAGCCTGGGTGGCTCAACAGTTTAGCGCCGCCTTCAGCCTAGGGCGTGATCCTGGAGACCTTGGATTGAGTCCCACGTTGGGCTCCCTTGCATGGAGCCTGCTTCTCCCTCTGTCTGTGTCTCTGCCACTCTCTCTCTCTCTCTCTCTCTGTGTGTGTGTGTGTGTGTGTGTTTCTCGTGAGTAAATAAATAAAATCTTTTTTTTTAAAAAAAAAGACTGTAGCTTTTTACTGAAATACTCATTTTGATTTATCCAGATACCCTTCCCATGAAAAGTTCTAGAAAAATGCTAATGAAACTTTACTTATTCTGGATCATATGAGACTCAGTTTCTTTTGATGATATTTAAAAACTATATTGTTCAACAGTCCTTTTAAAGTATAATTCTCTATTTTACAAATTATTTTTATTATATTTTAAAGTAGATGCTTTTTAATGACCTAAAAAGATATATACTAAAAGCCTACTAACATAAAAATGTAAATTTTAATATTTCAGGACTGTTTCTTGCAGACAACAATCCCCATCAATGTTTTCAATCAGTTCAACAAGTACTTTGTGAAAGCAGAAGAGTGAGTCAGAGCTTGGCTCAAGCCTGATTATCAGGAACCAAAATCTTTATTATTGTCTATGCTCCTAGTACCATACTTGGTAACAGGACAATGCAAAATTGAGTAATATGTATATATCCTACCTCCTGAGATGTCATTGATTAGTGAAGGAAGGAAGCAAAATATATAACTAATGACAATATAAGCCAGACTGTGTGATTATTTTTCCCTTTTTTTAAAGTCCTGTCTGTGATTATAAGCAAATGCTGACTTAGTTCAATGGTTGAGGGACGCCTGGGTGGCTCAGCAGTTAAGGGTCTGCCTTTGGCTCAGGGTGTGATCCCGAAGTCCTGGGGGGATGGAGTCCCGCATTGGGCTTTCTGCATGGAGCCTGCTTCTTCCCTCTCTTCCTATGTCTCTGCCTTTCTCTGTGTGTCTCTCATGAATAAATAAATAAAATCTTTAAAAAAAAAATCAATGGTTGAGTTAGGAGTACCTTTACAAAACTAGGGACATTTACTTTAGAACATTTGCTTAAAGAATATGATAGGGAAAGATGAAAGGATTCACCAGGGCATTCAGGCAGATTGATAAGTATGAAAAGACAGCATATTCATCTGATATGCCTGAAATGATGGAAAGTGGAAGCAGGATGGAAGATGGTAGAGAATATGGCCAAGATGAGAATACGGGGAGAGTGAGTACTTTCAGTGGAAGAAAGGAAGGCACTAAGTACTAAGTGCTATCCGATGAGTAACAATTGAAGGCGTGGAAGCAGATGAACAAGTTTAGAAAGATTAGACTGGAGAATAAAAAGGAAGAGGACTGATGAAGTTGTGTCATGGTTACTGGTTAAGGGCTCAGGAAATGGAAAAGAATCAGCAAACATGCAGGTGAAAAATCCATCACAAAAGTATTGAGATTTGCAGATTCATATTATTTTATTTTATTTCTCTTTTTCATTAAAAAAATTAGTAACCTTTAATTTTCAGAGCAGTTTTAGGTTTACAGAAAGACTGAGTAGAAAGTAAAGAGAGCTTCTATATACTCCCTTTCCCTACCCTTACACCTTAGCGCCCCCTATTATTAGTATCTTGCATTGGGTGGTAAAAATTGTCAAAGTTGATGAGCTGACATTGATACATTATTATTTACTAAAGTCCACAGTTTACATTAAGGGTCATCACTCTGTGTTGTACAACTCTATAGGTTTTTTTTTTTTATTACTTCTTGATGTTCTTCCTCACTTTATTTTTTTTAAGATTTTATTTATTTATTCATGAGAGACACACAGAGAGAGGGGCAGAGACACAGGCAGAGGGAAAAGCAGGCTCCACGCAGGGAGCCTGATGCGGGACTTGATCCTGGGTCTCCAGGATCAGGCTCTGGGTTGTAGGCAGCGCTAAACCGCTGAGCCACCAGGGCTGCCCTCTTCCTCACATTAAAGATACATCTTGAGGGGTGCCTGGGTGGCTCAGTCGATTATGTTTCCGCCTTTAGCTCAGGTCATGAGCTCAGATCCTGGAATCCAGACCTGCATTGGGCTCCTCGCTCAGCAGGGAGCCTGTTTGTCCCTCCCCCACTGCTCCTCCCCCACCCCACTCCACCCCCACCCCCTTCATGCCCTCCCTCTGTCTCAAATAAGTAAAAATCTTTTAAAAAACTTTAAAAAATTAAGATAAGTTTTGATAATGAGTTTATTCATCACTTATTCTTCTTTATGGCGATATTTTATGATTAGTCCTATGTAACATTTTTTGAAATTTTCTTGGGAATGGGAGTTACAGATATATCCCATTCTGCCATCATAGAGCTATTCATCATTATCTCCACAATAGGTATTAGAAAAGAAAATATTCACAAATCTATCTAACCACACTTCTAGCATTTCCCACTTCCAATTTAAATGAACCAGGAATGTCATATTTCTTTCTTTTAAAATAAGCATTTTATATAGAACTATGAATACCACACTGTTAATGGTGTTCATGTCTATGTGGATTATGAATAATTTTTATTTTATGCTTTGTACTTTTCTATATTTTTCCAGAAATAACACCAACACGTTGTAATTGGAAAAAAATATGTGTTAGAGACAACTATTGGCTGGCACAAAACTTTTTTTTTTTTTTTGGTTTTGTGAAGATGCAAAAGAAAAATCAAATGTTATAATGGAAATATGTTATATGTTAACAGAAGAATCCTTTTACAGAAAGAAGTCCTTAGAAATAAAAGGCCAAAAGTCCTTTTTAATAAAAGGCTTAATTTTAAGGCCAAAGCTAAAGTCATGTCATGACTTAAAAGCACTTTACTTCCAAGTATATGAAATCTGTTAACTTAAACAGTGAGACTATTGTCCATAAGAGTACCAAATATTCTGGATGTAGAGAAGCCTCTAACTGTAAACTGAAGGACTTTTGTGATCTAAAAGCAGCTGAGGGTTTCAACCCTTAAGAAAAGATTTCTCATGTTACAGCAATTAAGACTGTGAAAACGTATAGAACAGATTGTGTTTCACTCTTTATTTGCACAGCTTGTTGAAAGTGCATTAATACTGTGAGAATTCTTATTTCATTCATAACTGTGAATACGTACTTATGGTATTTATACATCCAGAGTTTAATTGGTCACTCTTGTCACCATCTGCACATGGATAATTTTTACCCTAAGAGTTACTGGATCCGATGTATTGTTTTGACATTAGACACTATACTTGACTCAAACAGAAGTAAATACCACAACAATTGGTGCTCTAAACCAAAATTCAGCCCAGTAATTTTCACATTATTATGAAATCTAATATACTCATCACACTGAGTTCACTACGTATCAAGGTGAAAGTTTGAGAAAGTAAGAATAAGATCTGGGTAGAAATGATTATCATTTGCTTACCAAAAAATTCTCAATAAAATCAATTGAGACTACTGACTTCGATTTTAAAAAGTTAGACCTTCCCCAAATTTATCAACTATGACTATTGACTGATATCCATGGCCTCCCTTCCCATTTAATGTTCTGCGGTTTCTTTTAAATCATAGTATAGTATAGCCTATTTAAAATTTGTTCAAGGACTGAAGATACAAAAAAATGAGCAATTTAAAACCAGAACTTCTTGGGATTATAGATAAACTAAAAAATATGAGCATGTAATATGGGAAATCTTTATAGCTTATGATGTTTTAGAAATTTTAATAGCAGCCAAGGCAAAATAGGTATGAAACAATGAAATTGCAATTATAAAAGATTGTTTGAAAACTCATTTTAGAAAGTTTTATAAACTGCTCCTCAATAATTGTAACACTTCCCACCAGCTTAAAAAAAAGAGTAAGGGGAAAGCACATGGATTACAGAGGAGAATCATTTTTAGACATAGTTGACAGTATCTATTTATAAGATTTATACATTTCTAAACATCATAATTAAAAATTTTGAAAGATTTTATTATTTAAGTGAAGTTGACATATAATGATATACTAGCTTCAGGTGCACAACATAGTGATTTAACAAATCTATATATTATTCAATGCTTACCATGATAAGTGTAGTTACCATCTGTCACTATACAACATTTCAATATTATTCACAGTACTCCTTATGGTGTACTTGTCATCTCTGTGACTTACTTATATTACAATTGGACATTTGTATCTCTTAATCCCTTTCACCTACCTCACTCATCCCCTCCCACCGTCCCTCTGGCAACCACCAGTTTGTTCTCTGTATTTATGAGTCTGTTTCTGTTTTTGCTTGTTTTGTTTTTTTCTAGTTTCCACATATAAGTGAAATCATATAGTATTTCTTTCTGCATCTGACTTATTTTACTTGGTATAATATCAATAGGACCACCCATGTTGTCAGAAATGGCAAGATCTAATTTTTTAAAAAAGATTTTATTTATTTATTCATTCATGAGAGACAGAGAGAGGGAGAGAGAGAGAGAAAGAGAGAGAGAGAGAGAGGCAGAAACACAGGCAGAGGGAGAAGCAGGCTCCATGCAGGGAGCCCAACGTGGGACTCAATCCTGGGACTCCAGGATCACACCCTGGGCCGAAGGCAGGCGCTAAACTGCTGAGCCATCCAGGGATCCCAAGATCTCATTCTTTTTTTGGCTGAATAAAAATCCAGTGTATGCCTATCTGTCTATACCACATCTTCTTTATTCATTCATCTGTGAATAAACAGGTTGTTTCCATATCTTAACTATCGTAAATAATGCTGCAGTAAAGGTAAGTGTCCATATATCTTTATGAATTAGTGTTTTCATTTTTGGGGGGTAAATAATACAGTAGTGGACTTACTATATCATATAGGATATCTATTTTTAATTTTTTGAGGACTGTCCATACTTTCTTCCACAGTGGCTGCACCAATTTACATTCCCACCAACAATGCAAGAGGATTCTCTTTTTCCACATCCTTGTCAGCACTTGTTATTTCTTGCCTTTTGTTACTAACTATTCTGAATGGTGTGAGTTGTTTTTTGTTGTTGTTGTGGTTTTGATTTGCATTTCCCTGATGATTAGCAATGGTGAGCATCTTTTCATATATCTGTTGGTCATCTATATGTCTTCTTTGGATATATGTTTATTCAAGTCCTCTGTCCATTTTTAATTGGATTGTTTGGTTTTTCTTGATGTTGAGCTGCATAAATTCTTTATATACTGTGGGTATCAACCCCTTATCAGATATACCATTTGCAATTATCTTCTCCCATTCACAGGTTGTTTTTTCATTTGGTTGATGATTTCTCTGCCTATATGAAACTTATTATTTTGGTGTAGCCCCGATAGCTTATTTTCGCTTTTGTTTCCCTTACCTGAGGAGACATATCCATAAATATGTTGCTAAGACCAGTGTCCAGGAGATTACTGCCTATTTTCTTTTAGGAGTTTTATAGTTTCAGGTTTCACATTTAGGTCTTTAATCCATTTTGAGTTTATTTTTAGTATATGGTGTAAGAAAATGGTCCAGTTTCATTCCTTTGAATGTACCTGCCCGGTTTTTGCACACTATTTACTGAAGAACCTGTCTTTTCTGCATTGTATATTTTTGCCTGCTTTGTCAGATTAATTGACCATATATGCATGAGTTTATTTCTGGTATCTCTATCCTGTTCTATTGATCTATGTGTCTATTTTTGTGCCAATACAATACTGTTTTGATCACTACAACTTTGTAGTATTTCTTGAAACCTGGGATTCTGATACCTCTAATTTTGTTCTTCTTTCTCAAGATTGCTTTGGCTATTTGAGGTTTTTCATGGTTCCATACAAATTTTAGTTATTTGTTCTAGTTTGGTGAAAAGTACTGTTGGTATTTTGATAGGAATTATATTGAATTTCTACATTGCTTTGTGTAGTATGGGTGTTTTAACAATATTAATTCTTCCAGTCCAGGAGCATGGTGTATCTTTCATTTGTCACCTTCAATTTCTTTCAACAGTGTTTTATAGTTTTTAGAGTATGGGGTCTTTCACTTCTTTAGCTAAGTTACTCCTAGATATTTTATTCTTTTTGGTGCAATAGTAAATGAGGTTGTTTTCTTAATTTCTCTCTCTGCTACTTCATTTTTTGTGTATAGAAAGGGAACAGATTTCTGTATATCAGCTTTCTATTTTGAATTCTGGATATGTATTTTTGCAAATATTTTCTCCCAATCCTTGGCCTTCTTTTCATTATCTAAATGGTGTTGTTTGCAAAGCAAAAATATTTTTCATAAAGTACAACTTATCAGTGTTCTTAATTCATGGAACATGGTTTTAGTGTTGAATCTAAAAACGAATTGCCAAATGCAAGCCAAATAGATTTTCTCCTGTTATCTTCTGGAAGTTTAACAATTTTACATTTTACCTATCCATTTACACCAGTTTGTCAAACAAATTAGTGAAGGCTAATGGTAGTAGAAATAGAATAGATGAATTTGGGTGGGAAGAAAATTACTGGCTCTACAGATTTTATAGGCATCAGTGTATAATTAACAGTTAAAGCCTGTTGGTTTTGATTTGTATTTCCCTGATGGCAAGTGATGCAGAGCATTTTCTCATGTGCTTGTTGGCCATGTCCATGTCTTCCTCTGTGAGATTTCTCTTCATGTCTTTTGCCCATTTCATGATTGGATTGTTTGTTTCTTTGGTGTTGAGTTTAATAAGTTCTTTATAGATTTTGGAAACTAGCCCTTTATCTGATATGTCATTTGCAAATATCTTCTCCCATTCAATGAGATACCACCTCACACCAGTGAGAATGGGGAAAATTAACAAGGCAGGAAACAACAAATGTTGGAGAGGATGCGGAGAAAAGGGAACCCTCTTACACTGTTGGTGGGACTGTGAACTGGTGCAGCCACTCTGGAAAACTGTGTGGAGGTTCCTCAAAGAGTTAAAAATAGACCTGCCCTACGACCCAGCAATTGCACTGTTGGGGATTTACCCCAAAGATTCAGATGCAATGAAACGTCGGGACACCTGCACCCCGATGTTTCTATCAGCAATGGCCACAATAGCCAAACTGTGGAAGGAGCCTCGGTGTCCATCGAAAGATGAATGGATAAAGAAGATGTGGTTTATGTATACAATGGAATATTACTCAGCAATTAGAAACGACAAATACCCACCATTTGCTTCAACGTAGATGGAACTGGAGGGTATTATGCTGAGTGAAATAAGTCAATCGGAGAAGGACAAACAGTGTATGTTCTCATTCATTTGGGGAATATGAATAATAGTGAAAGGGAATATAAAGGGAGGGAAAAGAAATGTTGGGAAATATCAGGAAGGGAGACAGAACATAAAGACTCCTAACTCTGGGAAATGAACTAGGGGTGGTGGAAGGGGAGGAGGGTGGGTGTTGGAGGGGAATGGGTGACGGGCACTGAGGTGGACACTTGACGGGATGAGCACTGGGTGTTTTTCTGTATGTTGGTAAATTGAACACCAATAAAAGTTAATTTAAAAAAAAATTAAAAAAAAAATCTAAAAAAAAAAAAAAAGCCTGTTGGGAACTCATTTAGAGAACTAAGTTGATTGTTAAGACATCGTTGAGACAGCCAGTTACTCAGAAGACCAGGATTCAGTGTAGACCAAGGGCAAATAAGTCAGAAGAGAAACACAAAGATCCGATTCACTGGTCAGAATTTCAGGAGAGGCAGTTTAGTACCCTGGAGAGCTCCCCAAGGAGCCCAGATTTTGACAGCCTTGGAGCTTCCAAATGCCTCTGGCAGCATCTAAATTTTCTCATGGTCACATGACCAAAAACCTATATTGCTGCACTGTATGAGTTTTAAATAACCTTTTAAATATTAGAAGTTCAGGAAAATTAGGAAATAGGGACAAGCACAAAGAAGAAGAAAAACTTACTGCTTAGAGATAACCATAAACTCTACTACTACTACTTCTACTATTATTATCATGTAAAGTTTTTGCTTTTAAGTAGTCTCTACATCCAGCATGGGCACAAACTTACAACCTTGAGATCAAGAGCCACATACTCTACCAACTGAGCCAGCCAGGCACTCCAACTGTACATTTATTATTAACTGATGACAATGGTGAAACAAAATCGATAAACACTATTTACTCATTCTTGTCTTCTTATCAGCAATCCTGCAAATCCTCCAGTTTAATATGTAAATTTTGTGAAATTAAATTTGATTGCCTAATATTTTATTCTGCTTCAATTATAATTGCTAATTGTGCCAACCTCTTATTCCTAGCATAGGAGAGTCGGGGGAGAATACTAATGAAGCAGATTGGATTGGAGTACTAAGGGTTGATTAGGTGTGTAGTTTTCCATCTAATACCAACCCACTCCTTTCTGGAGCTCCAGATGCATCATTTCCAGCTGCCCACGGGACATACTCATTTTAATATTCCATGGGCACCTTAAATTCAACTTCTTCAGAACTTAATTTCATTAGTTTTTCCTTTAAATTGTTCCACAGATTTTATTACTTATCTTGGTTAATTTCAACATCAGCCACCTTATGTTAAGATGAAGTTGGGAAGAAAGGGGAGAGAGAAGAAGAAACAAAGAAACACAATCATCATATTTCATCCCATTCAAGCCACAAACCTCAAAGATTAAAGTAATTTTTAAAAAAGATTTTATTTATTCATCACACACACACACACACACACACACACAGGCAGAGACATAGGCAGAGGGAGAAGCAGGCTCCATGCGGGGAGCCTGATGTGGGACTCGATCCTGGGACTCTGGGATTGCGCCCTGAGCCAAAAGCAGACGCTCAACCACTGAGCCATCCAAGCGTCCCTCAAAGATTATTCTTAAATCAATTCACTCTTTCACATACCTCTTCCAATGACTGTCAAGTTTTGTTGATGTCTCTTTCTGTCTTTGGGGTGCCTTCTTTTTCTCTGTCCAGGCATTCACCCATTACTCAACTGGACAGTTGCAGTGGCCTTTTCATTTGCAGTACTTCCAACCTTGAATCCAATTTCCACAACGTTATTCAAGAGATATTTCTGAAGGATTGATCTTTTCTTTTAAAGATTTTATTTATTCATGAAAGACACACAGAGAGAGGCAGAGACATAGGCAGAGGGAGAAGCAGGCTTCCTGCAAGGAGCCTAATGCAGGACTTGATCCCAGGACTGCAGGATCACACCTTGAGCTGAAGGCAGATGCTCAACCACTGAGTGTCCCAGATGGATTTATCTTAAAGCCTCTGATGGTTCTTCTGTTTCTATATAGGATAGTGGTTAAAGAATGGTTCCAAAGTAAACAAAACTGGATTCAAATCTGCACTTATTTGTGCGACTTTGGATAATTTATCTTCTCTGTGTCTTTGTTGCTTTACCTGTAAAATAAATAGGAATTAATATCTTTTTCTTAGGGTTTTTGGGAAAATTAAATAACATTTGTAAAGTACTTTTCATACATATTGACAAAGGATAAAATCCAACAGATGTTATTATTATTATTAACATTATTACTGCTATTATAACAGAAGTACAAACTTCACTGCATATTAGTAGACTTAAAGTATTTGGGCAGCCCAGAAGAACAACACCTTTTTTGGTGGAAACACCTTCTCTTCCACTTCAATTATGTGCTTCTTGTGGTGGCATCTGATAAGAAAACTCCACTTCTTTGGCTACTGGGATGGCTACTTTGGCTACAAGACCTGCAGAACTTGGCTTCTCAGAAGAATGAAACTGATCTCTTAGAATTCCTGAAAAGGTTCATGGGTAAACAGATGAGGAACATAAAATATCTGGAATACCAGCATAGCTATCAGAAGGAATTAGAAAGGCTGATTTCGAAGGAAGGCATCTCGGAACAGTTTGGTGAAGCATCAGACAGACAGGCTTAACATCTGAAGGCAACACAGCAAGTCTTCCATCGTAGTAGTTCCCAAAAGCAGCTACTTAAAAATCTGGATCTCTATTTGACAGAAGACTGCTTTACTTTTAATAGTATCCCAATCTTCATTGTTGTACATGGAAATAAATTGGTTTTGCATTACAAAAAAAAAAAACTGATCTAATTTTTGCTGAACATCATAGCTCATCTTCTTGCCTGTAACATCAGGTCCAGGTTGGGCATCTGACCCAAGCCTAGTCCATTGGAATACTTCCTTTCCCTTCCCTTCTGTTCCCTTCCGTTCCCTTCCGTTCTGTTCCCTTCCCTTCCCTTACTTTCCTTCCTAGAAATCTAAAGGTGAGGAGTAGGGATTAGGAAAAGAGATAAAGGGAGAAAATTCTCTTTTCTTGACTGGTTACTATAGAAATATGTAGCCTTGCCAAATGCCCTGTTTCCTACTAACCAAAGATGGCCATCTGCAGAAGAAGAAAATGAAACACTCCAAGAAGAGCAGAAGCAAGAGAGGGAGAGAGGGAGAGAGAGAAGGGGGAAAGGAGGAGATTGAGAGAGACTGAGATGGAGGATCCTTTATCTTTCTTGTTTCTGTCTCCAGGCAAGACCAAGGCAAAGGGTTCTGGCCTTCCCAGGCTTGCTCGGGTTGCAGAAATGACCCTTGCAATAAAAAAGTCTTGACCTATATATACCACTCATCATATGAGGTCTCTCACAATAAGACCTGGCCATCTTTCTATCCTTGTTTATATCTTTCACACTAGGTCCCACTGAATTTGTTCTCACTCCTAGGATATATCATACCTTTTCACATTTTTATAGATTTATATTGTACCTTAATTACTTATTAATATCACTATCTCTAGACCTTTTAGCCTACTTTATGGATATGTATTATTGATGTTTGTATCCTGTCCTGAACAGTCACAGCATAGTTCTCCACATATAGAAGAACATACTTAACATTGTTAAGTAAATATCCATTTTAAAATTTAGTTATTGTAAGGGTTATTCTGTGGCCCAGATGTTTCCAGGGATAGAGAAATAAAGAAGAATAATGCCCTTCAAACCTCAAAGAACTTGAAGTTGAATCAGGGGAGTCAAACATGTCATAATTGTTCCAAGAGGAAAAAAACACTTTATATATACCATTTCAGTTATTCTGTGTGATAAAGATTGAATGTTGATATTCTTAGCCTCCCCATTGACCCCCCAAAAAGAGTCAGACTGTGAGAGTTTAGTGATTGCTCAAGATCACTCAGCTAATAAAGTGACATAATCTGGCTAGCACCTACGGTCCTCAGTCCTCTGGGATTTCTACTTTTGTTTCTCTGCCTCTCACTTCATGCTGTCTCTCTTACCTTGTCCACATCTTTGGCTCAGTGGGCAAATTAACAGTGTAAAGATAGATAAGACAATTTATCTTTCTTACTATTGGATATAATTCTCTCTTTCTCAACCTCTCTCTCTCTCTCTCTCTCTCTCTCTCTCTCTCTCTCATCTCCCTTCTCCCAAATTTTGGTGATTTAATTTTCCAAAGCTTGTATTATAAGCAGGTATATGGAAATGGGAATTGGAATATAGCTCTTATGGCTCTTGAGTGATTTGTTTGGACTGCACACACCCTTTTCAATCACTCACCTTAAATTTCTGACTGCCAAGACAGCAGAAATGTCACTTTTAATGGCAGCACATGCTAATTCTTCTGGGGTTGGGGTAGAGTGAAGATGATTTCACAAGCCTGAGGAAGGTGCATATACGTCAGGATCCAGCTCTGGGGAAGCTGTGCACACTGTAGGAGGCTGCTGAGAGTGCACTTAGAACCAAAAGGGAAAACTGCTTTATAATGCATGGTCTCTTCAATTCTCTGACAAAGCTTAACGTTCTGGAAGCTGGTGAAGGAAAAATATTTAAAGGGTCCACATCCATTTTCACAAAGCAAGTAATGAAGAGTGGATTTCGAAATTACAGACAATACATTGATAATAGGCACACTACATTTTAAGGTGTATTATATGAGGGGTCTAAATTTTCTATACATTTGAGCCTCGAACAAACATGGGTTTGAAATGCACAGATCCATTTACACACAGATTTCTTTTATAAATACAATAAAGTACTGTAAATGTATTTGACTTATGATTTTCTTTTTCTTATTTATTTATTTGAGAGAGAGAGAGAGGGAGGGAGGGAGGAAGGGAGGGAGAGAATGAGTGGTGGGGGAGAGGAGCAGAAAGAGGGAGAAAGAAACAAACAGACTCCCTACTGAGCGCAGAGCCTGATTGCTGCACTATCTCAGGACCCTGAGCCCATGACCTGAGCCGAGACCAAGAGCTGGATGCTTAACCGACTGAACCACCCAGGTTTTCAAGAAGATTTTATTTATTTATTTGAGAGAGAGAGAGCAAGTGAGGGGGTGGGGGAAAGGGAAAAAGAAAAGCAGACTCCCTGCTGTGCAGGGAAGCGAGAAGAGAGGCTGAATCAGGGCTAGTTTGCGGCATGATCTCAGGACCCACTGATTTTAATCTGAGCTGAAGGCAGATACTTAACCAACAGAGCCACCCAGATGCCCCTTATGAATTTCTTTTCATCTTTTTTATTTTTTTAATTTTTATTTATTTATGATAATCACAGAGAGAGAGAGAGAGAGAGAGAGAGAGAGAGACAGAGAGAGAGACAGAGACACAGGCAGAGGGAGAAGCAGGCTCCATGCACCGGCAGCCCGACGTGGGATTCGATCCCTGGTCTCCAGGATCGCGCCCTGGGCCAAAGGCAGGCGCCAAACCGCTGCGCCACACAGGGATCCCCATCTTCTTCTTCTTTTTTTTTTTTTTAAATTTTATCCATTTATTCATGAGAGACACTGAGAGGGAGAGACATGGACAGAGGGATAAGCAGGATCCTTGGAAGGAACCTCCTGTGGGACTTGATTCGGGTCCGCGGACCCAGGATCACACCCTGAGTGGAAGGCACTCAGCCGCTTAGCCACCCAGGCATGCTCCCCTTATGATTTTTAAAAAAGATTTTTATTTATTTATTCATGAGAGACACAGAGGGAGACAGACAGACAGACAGACAGACACAGGCAGAGGGAGAAGCAGGCTCCATGCAGGGAGCCCGATGTGGGACTCGAACCCGGGACTCCAGGATCACGCCCTGAGCCAAAGGCAGACGCTCAACCGCTGAGCCACTCAGGCATCCCCCCTTATGATTTTCTTAATAACGTTTTATTTTCTCTAGCTTACTTTATTGTAACAATACAGTATATACTACACATAACATACAAAATATGTGTTACTCACTGCTTATGTTACTGGTAAGGGTTCTAGTTAGCAGTAAGCTGTTAATAGTTAAGTTTTTTGGTACATGTACTCCCAAAGCTAGCGCAGTAGTTAAGTTTTTTGGGAGTCAAAAATCATACATGGATTATCGACTGTGCAGGATGAGGGTGGGGTCAGTGTCCCTAACTCATGTGTTGTTTAAGGGTCAACTGTACATACTTTTTACAACAAATAGCTGTGTTTTAAAAGAGGTGTTGTTATATATGGATGCTTAAACTTTGGACAAAAATAAAAGAGATTTTAACAAATCCTTTTGATTTGATAATTATGGAAACATTTATTTTTCTTTTGCTTTTTCAGTTTTACTTCCCTTTCCAGATTTATGAAAGCAAACTACAAAGACACAGAATGTCTTTCTTTGACATATCTGACTTGTCTGATGATTTGCATTTCTATTCCTGTACAGTGCACAGTGTTAAGGGTCTTCTAGCCCTTTTCCATGAGAGAGTAATAACTAATAATTGAGAGCTTTAGTCTTATAAATATAGTATTTTATAATATTCCTTGTGATTTCTCAATATTAAATATTGAGAATTACCTAGTGTTTTGAATATTCTGCTAAATTCTCATATTTTTTATCTTCAGTTGTTTTTTTTTAAGACTTTATGTATTCATGAGACACAGAGAGAGAGGCAGAGACATAGGCAGAGGGAGAAGCAGGCTCCCTGCAGGGATCCTGATGCGGGATTCAATCCTGGGATCGGGATCACGCCCTGAGCCAAAGGCAGGTGCTAAACCACTGAGCTACCCTGGGATCCCCTAATGCTATTATTGAGTTCTATTCTATATTAACATATCTAGGTTATATCAGTCAGGATAAGCAATACACATAAAAAGTGCTGGGTGGCAGACAATTCCAAATTGCAGTGGTTCAATACAACAACATTTTATTTCCTCCAATTTAGTATGCACATGCAAAAAGATGAATACCCATATCTCATAGTATACACAAAAATTAACTCAAATGAATCATGGACTATAAAGAAGCTAATCTATAAAACTAGAAAGAAACATACTAGAAAATGTTTGTGATCTTGGGTTAGGCAAAAAGTTCTAAGATATAAGATCTAAAGTTTTGGCATTTAGAAAAAAGATAAATTGGATTTAATCAAAATTAAAAAAAACTTTTGAGCTTCAAAAGACACCATTAAGAAAATGAAAAGAGAAGACACAGAATGGGAGCAAATATTTACAAATCATGTATCTGGTAAAGGATTTATATCCAGGATAAATAAAGATCTTACAACTTGATAATAAGAAGACTAACAGTCCAGTTAAAAATGGGCCAAAGATATAAGAATGGCTAGCAAATAAGCACATGAAAAGATGCTCAAAATCATTAGCCTTTAGGGAAATAAAAATTGAAACCACAATGAGAAATGACTTCACTCCCACTGGAGACAACAGTTCTTTGATTCTTTGTATAAATAGAAACATAACCAAAAAACAAGATGATATTCACCCAACATTTATGGAGTAAAAGAGGGAGAGAAAGAGAGAGAGAGAGAGAGAAAAAGAAAAGAGAAGGGAGACTCTGGGTTCTGTTAGCAGAAAATGGGGGAATCTATAAGAAATCTCCTAAGAGGTAGGAGAATCATACATTTGACTGGGGAATGGTTTGGCTAGGTTGAAGATAGTACAGTTAGGTCATGGTAGAAAGTTAGGTAACTTATCCTTCAATTTAAATAAGATAGACAATATCAAGTATGGATGAGGATGTGGAGAAATTGGAACCCTCAAACATTGTCACATTTTGGAAAACAGTTTGGCAGCATCCTAAAAAGTTAAAAATCAATGTGCCATACAACACAGCAATTCCACTTCTAGGAGTCAAGTATCTAAAAAGACTTGTACAAAAATTTTCATAGCAGCATTACTCATAATAGTCAAAAATTGGAAATATTTCAAATGTGTATCAACCGGTGAAATGATAAAGCAAAATATGGTACATTCATTCAATGAAGCAATACAAAAGGAAGAAAACATTGTGATGAGTGAAACAAGCCAGATCAAAATATTGTAGGAGTCCATTTATATAAAATGAGCAGAAGTGACAAATCTATAGAGACAGATACCTGGGGGTGGAAATGGAAACGGTGGTTGATTAGAAAAGAGCATAATGAATATTTTGGGGGTGGTAGAAATGTTTTAAAACTAGATTGTTGTGATGGTTGTACAACTCCAGTTTCTGCTTATTGTAGTCGTTGAGGGACCTAAAGTGACAGATGTCCTCTTTCAACACATGGTTCCATCATCACCACAGCAGGAGGGAAAGGAATGTGCTTCTGCCTCTTAAAGCTTTTCCTAGGAAATGATACACATCACTTCTCCTCCCATTTTATTGGTAAAAGGGAGTTACATGGCCAAGCCTAACTTCAAAGATGCAAGAGAGTACAATTTTACTATGCCTGGAAGCGAGGAGAACCAGAACAATCCTAATGACTATGGTATAAATAACAACAACAGTAAGGTTACAGTTTGACTGGAGTTACTTTGCTTTTGCTTCTGAGAAACTTAACATTAGGAGGAGGATCCTAGGCTCACTTCCTGCCACAGATATACCTACGTAATACCCATATCTATGTAAAGTCCTAATCTATCACATGTTGCTTGGTTAACAGAAATTTCTACGCCCCCAGTTATGGTTGTTTATATTTTACAGTGACTCTCAGTGCCTTTGATACCCTGAGTACCTGGTTTCCCTAAATCAATGAACTTCTGAACCTGTGTGTTTATGTAGAAAAATGACAAGCTTTCTCTCTCTCTCTCTTTCTCTCTCTCTCTCTCTCTCTTTTTTTAATAGGCATCATTGTTTCTGTAATGTGTAAGGGATTAGAATACTTCTGTGTGGCTAAAGAGGCCAAAAGTTAGATCAGTAAATGGAAATCATAGGAAGGCAGATTATACATTTACAGATGGAGTTTTCTAATTACTAGCATTTATGAAATTGAAATGACTGTCTCTGAGCTACTGAACCACTCAAGATGTTGAAGTTGTGGCTTGATGACCTGTTGAGAGAAACACTGAGGAGAACTTAGACCAAATGTTCTCCAGAACTGATGTTATTAGGCATTTTTTTTTTTAAGATTTTGTTTATTCATGAGAGACACAAAGAGAGAGAGGCGGAGACACAGGCAGAGAGAGAAGCAGGCTCCATGCAGGGGGCCGGATGTGGGACCCGATCCTGGGTCTCTAGGATCACGCCCTGGGCCTAAGGCGGCGCTAAACCACTGAGCCACCCAGGTGTCCCTATGACTAGGCTTTACTGCACAGCAAATATACCTCTTTGATAATATCTCTATCCAGTTTTCAACTGCATCTGCTTTATTTAAGTCAAAGCTCTTCTCAACCAAAAGTGTTAAGGGCACGGAAGAGGAATTTATGAGCAACTATAATAGAATTGAGAAAGTGAAACTTGAAAGATAGCAGATAGAGGCTACCTTTAGTAAGACAGACTGAAATTTGATTAGGATTATTAGGAGAAGCAAAGGACTGGAAGGGTATGACTAAAATATTAAGAATATTGAATGGTGTGTATAGAATGAATATTTATTTTCCAGACCCTGAGATTATGGGCTGAGGGAATCCCATTTGAAATATGAGCAAAGCGAGTTTAGGACCAAGAAGTACTTTTTCAGAGAGAAAGAAAACCATGTATTAATTTAACCGTGTATTAGTTATCCCTGTTATGTAATGAGACAAACATATAAAATGATTTAAAAAACATTTTGTCAATGTTATAAGCAAAGGTATCCCAGGTAATTACTAAGAGGAGTTGGGCAGCATCTAAGCCTAAGTCGGAGACAAGCATGCACTTCCAGTTTGTCACTTGGGCTTCCGGTCGGCAGCAGAATATTGGCAGGCTAAGGGTCTGCCCTGGTATGAAAAAAGTTCTGTATTCCTAAAATAAATCACTTTGCACCCGATGATTCTCAGGTTTCATCACAATGAGGAATGAATGCAAAGCAGACACACAGAAAAACCTTTCATTGTTAAGGGGGAAAAATGTCCGAAAATCTTCTATGCAAGGAGCTCCTGATAAGGAATTTGGGACTGGACAATAATCGCCGAGCACAATTTAATTCTGACATCCAGGATCTGCTCGCTGAAGGCAATTCTAACAGCAGGCTGCAAGGTGAAGATAGAAGAAACGTGCTTTATCTAAGGTTACAGGAGGAAATCGGCAAGACAAGACGTAGTACAGAGCACTGCCGCATTTCTCAGGATAAAAAAAAAAAATGCACGGTGCAGACTGGACACGACGCTTTCCTTTATAGGACAGAGAAACAGCAGTAAGACAGCCGACCGCCAGAAGCGCAGCGACCACTATTGTGTTAGCGCCGGCGGCGGAAGGACCTGTCTGCACCGCTGCGTTAAAGAGTCCCTCTTTGTTCAGCCCCGGCCAGGGCCGCAGCGCGCCGTATCCTTCCGCGCTCGCGGCGCAGTCCCCGCCCCCTCGCAGCCCTGGAGAGCTGCCATTCGGCACCGGAGTCGCTCCGCGCTCCCAGAATGCACCGGCAGTCCGCGGGAAACCAAAATGGCGAAGGGCTGTAGCGAAGTGGGCTGTGTTTGAGGCCGGTGTAAGAAGGCTCGCTCTACTCTCAACCCTCGTCCCCAGGACCTCGGTTTGTGCGTGTGCATGTGCGGGGTGCCCGGTGGGGCGGGTGCCCAGTAAGTGCTTGGACTCGCAGGGGAAGCGCCCGAGGGGACGTGATTGGTTGTTTTTTCCTGTATGAAGCGGTTGGCACCACTGAAGTGACCGAATGAGGTGAGAGACCTTGGCCTGGGAACCAGGCTCTTCCGGAGGAGGTGGGGGCGGGCGGGGGGGAAAGAGGGAAGAAAGGAAGCAAGTATAAAAGGGAAAGATGGAGGATCGAAGTGGGGGTGGGATCTCCAGTGTGTGTATGCGGGTCCCTTGCATTTATGTGTATGTTGAAAAGAATGGACAGAATGGAGTAGTCAGGTGTCGGAGAAAATAGGGAGCGAGCGAGGCATCAGGGAAGTCGGTTAGAGGACCAAGATAAAACGTTGAGACGGGGAAGCTGTGTTTGGAGGGGCAGGAAGGAACCTGGGGGCGGGAGACGGTTGGAGGGGCAGGATGAACCTGGTGATGAGGGGGTGGGGAGCCGAGAGGAGGAGCCGTTAGGAAATGCGGACTGAGGGAGACGTGGGGAGCTGAGTGGAGGGGCTGCCTGGGACCTTAGGGGGCGCGAAGGGAAGTAGCAGTTTGGAACCAGGGGGTGGTGGAATTGTATGGAATTGGAGTAAGGGGCTGGAGTAGAAGGGCAGGATGGAGTACCAGGATAAGTGAAACACTAAGTGGAGCCTGGAAGCAAACCCCGAAAGCTGTAAAGGGGACAAGTGGGAGGGAAAGTGTGAGAAGGGGGAGAGACACAATGAAATCTAACTCCTATTCCCTGCTCGGACGTAGATATGTATTATTCATTTTCACAACTGAGGTAATTACGGTTCAAGGGATTTTTAACTGATTTGCCAAGATTTCTTAACATATTTTGGTAGTGCCAGAACTCTTAACTCTGTGTGTGTGTGTTTTACAATCTGGTGTCTTTGGTTGCTAGAATTTTTTCTTTGGAAGCAACTAGAGGGAACAGATGGATTTATCGGGGTGATTTGACGAACAGAGAGGGTTCGTGAACAATGGGAGAAGGGATATGGAATGTTATTCTATGCTTGAAAACATTTCACTTTAAGCGTAGTTAGAACCATTTACAAATTCAAATATGCAGACCTACGTAGGCCTGTGGATAACGTAAGAAAGCACCACATGAGGTCAGTACAGAACTAGAAATATGTAAATAGTGCCTGAATTAATTGGACTCCAGATGCTCCGGTAGTAGTAACTTTCTCCCTCAGTATTGATTCCATGTGACCCCTCTGTATACCTTGCCTGCGCGCTGGTTTCATTTCCATGTTTTCATTCTCTCTTGAGAATTCCTTTTTGTTTTGTTTTGGGCAGTAGATTGCAAAGACTGAATTTGAGAGTATTTTACGAGGGTAAAGTAAAATACACTTGCATTAAGTGACCTTTTTCAAAGGTTTGTCCAGCTTTACGGGGAGCCATTTTGACTAACAGCTTTAGGTGCCCTGTAGTTTTGGCAAGGAAAGAGTTGATTTTAAATTTCTTAACATAGAGCATTCTATCATTGATATTTATAATGTTATTCACACTCTGGCCATTTGCAGTAAAGCTTGAGAGGGAATACAAGGTGAAATTCTGTTCTTGTTTTTTTAGGTTTCTAAATATAAAAATATATTCGAATGCACATTTTAAGTTTGCTCACCTTCAGTTTTTTTTTAAAGTGCTAAAAATATTCTGAAATATTTGAATTAAGAATGCACCTGTTTCCTGATGCTGCATATTCATGTTAATGGCATTAACAGAAATCTATACTTAATCAGAATGAAATGCACACAGTTTTAGAACTAGAAGTGTAGAAGTCATCTGGTTAAACTTTTTTTCTAGTGAAACAAAATATATTTAATGATCTTTTTAATTATGCTGGTTGCCTCAAAGTTCAGTTTGGAAAGGGATTTTATTCTGTGTATTTTGGAATGGGTCATAAATTCTTTGATGTCATTGATTTATAAATATACCTTTCATTAGATCCTTAACTGAAAGTGTAATTTGCTTTATTCTTATTTCAGCATAATCTTTATATCTGACTTTAGGAAACTGGTGGTATACTAATAATTTTTAACAGATGGGGAAATTTGCCTCTGAAGAGTTGTCATGGTCAACATCTGTAGCTAGGTGGTTCTGAAAGTAAAATTTAACTACTGTTTTAGTTAGTCTAAACTTCCATGAATGATATTCTTTGGTTGATATTTTTATGTTTTGTTTCCCTTGTTTTTCAGGATTTGTTTATTACAGTAAAATACTGTGTAACAACCCTAAATTGGAGTGTATAGGTTTGTGGAGATTTTTTATTTACCTGTTTAGTGCTGTTCAATAGTACTTTTTCCACTGATGGCAGTGACCTGTTTATGCTCTATCCAGTTATGTTAGCCCATAGTCACATATGGATGTTGAACACTAGACATGTAACTGGTATGACTGAGAACTGAATTTATAATTTAATTTAATTCATTATAAAACTAAGCTTTAAATGGCCATATGTAGCTAGTGGCTGCTGTATTAGACAGCATAGTATTAGAGGGTATTGCATCCATATATTAGGAATTGTTGGATCTCATAACCATGGAAACCATCAGAACCCAAGGGAAGGGAACTATCTTGGAACTAAGGATTGAAATTCTCTGTACATTTTTAAGATGAAGTAGTCTTCATTTTTGCCTCACATCAAGTCTTCTGTTGTATCCCTGCCAAAAAATGAAAAGATAGCAAATTCTCTAACCTTTTTCTATTTTTTTTTTTTTTAACATTTTGTTTACTTGAGAGGTGCACACGCACCTGTGAGCATGGGAGGGGATGTGACAGAGGGAGATGGAGAAGTGGACTCCCCACTGAGCGTGGAGCCCAACTCTGGGGTTCCCTACCAGGACCCTGATCATGACCTGAGCAGAAGTCCGAAGCTTAACCGAGCCACCCAGGCACCCCTTCTCTGATCTTTTAGTTATCTGATTCTGTTTCCTTTGTCAAACAACAACAAAAATGGATGTTGACAAAGTTAGTTTACTTTGTTATTTTTTAAAAAATGTTTATTTTTATATTAAAAATTTTTTTATTGAGGAAAATTTAGAAACATAAAGTGAACAGAATAGTATAATAAACTTTTTTGTATTCATGTAGGTTTCATCTATATCGCTGCACTCTGCACTCCATTGTTTTTATGATTTTAAAAAGCTTTTTTAGGTAAAATTTACATATATTAACCATATACTTTTAAAATAATAGCTTTATTGAGATAATGCATATATCATATGTAAATAATTCACACGTATGTACCCTTTTAAGGTATAATTTACTGACTTTTTTAGTGTATTCACAGTTGTGCAACCATCACCATGATCTAATTCAGAATATTTTTATCAGTGCAAAATGAATATCTGTAACCATTAGCAGTCACTTTCCATTATTCACCTTTTACATACAGCTTTTTAATATCTATCAATCTTGTGTAAACATAAGGAAAATATAATTGAAATACATTGTGTTAAAGTATTCCTACAATTTCCTATTAAGTCTTTGGAGTCACTAAAAAAAATAACAGCCTTATTGAAATATATCATATGCCATTAAAATTAACCCTTTAAGTTCTACAATTTAGTGGTTTCCCCCTACCCCATAGAACATGTAATCATCACCAACTGCCTAATTTTAGAAATTTTTTTACCTCCAAAAGAAATCCCATACCAGTTAGCATTCACTTCCCATTTCCTCCTCCCCCCTCCATCCCCTGGCAACCACTGATCTATTTTCTATGTTTTTATTTTGCCTATCCTGGACATTTCACATAAATGGAACCATATAATATATGGCCTATTGTGTCTGGCTTCTTCACTTAGCATAATGTTTTCAGGTACATCCATGTTGTAGCATGTATCATTCCTTTTTACAGCCAAAATGTGTTTCATTGTGTGGATATTTATATGATTTTGTTAATCCGTTCATCAGTTGATAGGCATTTGGATTGTTTCCACCTTTTGCTGTTACAGTTTTTATTTGCAGTGAATGTTCATTTACAGGGTTTGTGTGGACATGTATTTCCATTTCTCTTGGTTACATATCTAGGAGTGGAATTGCCAGGTCAGATGACACCTGTGTGTTTAAGGTTTTGAGAAACTGCTGAACTGTTTTGCAAAGAGCCTGCACCCTTTTAGTCTCACCAGCAGCTGTGAGGGTTCTAGTTTCTTTACATCTTTACCAATACTTGTCTGTCTTTTTGGTTATAAGCACTCTAGTGGGTGTGCAGTGGTATCTCATTGTGGCTTTGATTTGTATTACCCTGATGAGTAATGATATTGAGCATCTTTTCAAGCAGGTCCTTTGCCCATTTAAAAATTGTATTATTGTGTTTTCACTGTTGAGTTGTAAGCAGTCTTTATGTGGTGTGGATAGAAGTCCTTTATCAGCTTTGTGGTTTGCAATTATTTTCTCCTATTCTTTGGGTTGTTCTTTCACTTGATGTCCTTTGAAACACAAAGTCTTTAATTTTGATGAAATCTAATCCTTTTTCTTGTTTTACTTGTGCTTTTGATTTCATATCTAAGGAAATGTTGCCTAATGCCAGTACAGTTTTGACAAATGGATATACCTGTGAAACTTCAACCCTTATCATGGTATAGACTATTTTTCTTTTCCCAGAAAGCTCAAATTTAGTCTTTTTAGCCATTCTCTGCTGCAGCAAAAGTTCTGATTTTTTCCACTTTAGATCAATTTTGTCTAGAATTTCATGTAAATAGAATCATTAAGTATGCATGTTAAAATAAAAAAAATTTTTTTTGTTTCATAAAGCTAGAACTGCAGCCTTACCTTGAAAATTCCATCCTAAAAAAAAAAAAAAAGAAAAAAAAAAAAGAAAATTCCATCCTGCAAGGAATATTGTAGAAGTGGCTTAATAATCTTATATTGTGTTGTGACAGTCCTGACCACCAGTACTTTGTGATATAAAGTTTTTGTTTTTGTTTTGTGGTTTGTGAAGACATTTCTGATATTTTGAATGGATAAAGCTGAGTAAGGAATTAGTGAGCTTATACTTCCAAATATTGCCTAAGATTAGGGGAACAGGGCAATGTGAGGGATCCTTTTGACGTTGGAAATACTGGTAGCTTGACTGTATTGATGTTAATATTTTGGTTCTGATAGTCTATCATTCTTAAAGATGCTACCTTTTGGGAGAGCTGGTAAATGTTACATGGAATGTATTATTTTTCACAACTGCATGTAAATCTACAATTACCTCAAATGAAAAAAATCAGTTAAATAAAAATTAGGGAAAAAAGTGGCCTAAAGCAGGCATAGCAAGAGTGGGTTGAATTTGTTTGATTTCTGTCAGGTGATAAAAACAAACTAAATATGAGCTTTTGTTTTTCTCTACCCCTGCTAGTGAAGTTTATATTGCAGTAAAAACTCTAAACTTTTTTGGTTGTGGTGGGGGGTGGGAAAATGGGAAGGCTGTTGTCTAGTAGAGAGTACTGCATATATACTCAGAAGATTAGGATATGCTTTTAACTTGGAGCTCTGCAGTTGCTTTAGGTTTTGTGTTTTGTTTTGTTTTTAATCTACTAAATAATAATGTTACCTGCCTTATTATTCACAGGATTGCTCCAGGGTCAAGAAGGAAATAAAGGAGACAGCACTTTATAAACTCTAGGTGTAATGTATATTATTTATTTACAAAATCATTTTCCAGAAGAGTGGTTATATAGAACAAAGAATCGCCCAAGTATCATGAAGCCTATGAACAAAAAACACCCTGGGATGTTTTATAAATTGCTGAGCAGCCCAGGCACGTGGGTGGCACACTTGGTTAAGGATCTGACTCTTGGTTTCCACCCAAGGCATGATCTTTAGGGTTCTGGGATCAAGCCCTATGTCAGTCTTCATGCTCAGTGGGGGTTTGCTTGAGATTTTCTCTCCCTCTGTCCTTCCATTCACCCAAATAAAGAAATCTTTAAAAAATTTGCTGACTAGTCCGTATAGTTCTAATTGACATTACATAAACACCAGAATCACTTGTAGAGCTTAAAGCCCCCTCAAAAAACAAAACCCTAACAAACAAAATCAGTTTCTTGGAACTCATATCCCAGAGATACCAAATTCCAGGTTTGGTGGGTGTATATTTTTCTATTTAAAAAATTTTCCCACTTGATTTTGTTTTATAGCCAGGGTTGAGAAGTGGTAGATTCTGTTCTAGGGTCAAGATTAGAAATTTACCAGTTCTTACGAAAACATCACTAGGAGTTGTGCAAAGGAAATACTTGAGAAAGGAAAAATATTTTAGCACTGTTTTCATCACACTTATATTTAAGATATTTTAAATTGGTGGTTAATAAAGTAGTAGAACTTTGTAGTCTGGGAAACTTGTGGACTATTTTTTTTTTAATTTTTATTTATTTATGATAGTCACAGAGAGAGAGAGAGAGAGAGAGAGAGAGAGAGAGAGGCAGAGACACAGGCAGAGGGAGAAGCAGGCTCCATGCACCGGGAGCCCGACGTGGGATTCGATCCCGGGTCTCCAGGATTGCGCCCTGGGCCAAAGGCAGGCGCCAAACCGCTGTGCCACCCAGGGATCCCAAACTTGTGGACTATTAAAGGCTATATAAAATTGCATTTAGGGATCCCTGGGTGGCGCAGCGGTTTGGCGCCTGCCTTTGGCCCAGGGCGCGATCCTGGAGACCCGGGATCGAATCCCACGTCGGGCTCCCGGTGCATGGAGCCTGCTTCTCCCTCTGCCTGTGTCTCTGCCTCTCTCTCTCTCTCTCTCTCTCTCTCTCTCTGTGTGACTATCATAAATAAATAAAAATTAAAAAAAAATAAAATTGCATTTAGGTGTTGTGAGAGAAAATTCTCCATTCAACGAAGTGTTCAAGCAGAGGCTGCATGATCATCTTATTTAGGGATATTATAAAGATGGATTTTTTTTCACTTCCTTGGAAGTAAATGACTTTCCAGGTACTTTCTAAAACTGAAATAAGATTTAGGGCAGCCCGAGTGGCTCAGCAGTTTAGGGCCACCTTTGGTCCAGGGCATGATCCTGGAGACCTGGGATCGAGTCCCATGTTGGGTTCCTTGCATGGAGCCTGTTTCTCCCTCTGCTTGGGTCTCTGACTCAATCTCTCTGTGTCTCTATGAATGAATAAATAAAATCTTTAAAAAAAAAAGGTTTAGATTATAATGAAAATGATGGGCACTGTTTTTCCCTTAGATTAGTGACAAGAATAGTCATTGAGGATTGAATCCTTCTCAAAGTCAAGTTTGTCCTGAGTTTCCTTTTTTCTGTTTTTTTCTAGGTTTCAGTCTTTTCCACTTTTAACAGTTGTCTAAATCATCTCTTATATTTTTGTTTCTAAAAAACAAGCAGAAGAATATGATGTTATCTTAAGTTTTTAAGAGTTTTATTGCTGCTTGTTGGAGAGGAATAAACAAAAGTGGTTATTTGCATACATTAAAAAATATTTAGAACATTGTCACAGTATATCCTAGTTCAGTGATTCTCAAACTTTTTGGTCTCAGGACCCTTTTACACTCTTTAATTATTGAAGACCTCAAGAACTTTTATGTGGGTTATCTCCAATATTTACTGTGTTAAAAATGAAAACTGAGAAAATGTAAAAATGAGTACATATGTTCATATACCATTAGTTTTCAGAGTGAAATCATAACATATTACTTAGCCTCTGGAAAATCCCACTGTAAACTTGTGGGAGAATGAGAAGGGAGAAAGGCAGATAAATTTATTTTTAAGTAGGCTCCATGTCCAGCATGGAGCCTAACATGGGGCTTGAACTCATGACCCTGAGATCAAGACCTGAGCTAAGATCCAGTTAGATGCTTAACTGCCTGAAACATCCAGGTGCCCCTTAATATTATTATTATTATTTTTAAAATTATTTATTTATTTATGATAGTCACAGAGAGAGAGAGAGAGGCAGAGACATAGGCAGAGGGAGAAGCAGGCTCCATGCACTGGGAGCCCGACGTGGGATTTGATCCCGGGTCTCCAGGATCGCGCCCTGGGCCAAACGCAGGCGCTAAACCGCTGCACCACCCAGGGATCCCTTTTTAAAAAAATTTTTTATTTACCCCTTAATATTATTTTAAAACTAGCTATGACCTTGTAGACCCCCAGGGAACATACCTGAAGACCTGCTACTTTAGTCCTCTGTTTCTTTAGGCAGTTAGGGTTTCATATGTTACATGGTGTTTAGGTTAGCATTCCTAGCCTCTTCTTAAGCAGATTTTTTTGTCTCTTCATAGAAAAAATTTGAGACGCAGCCACCCAGGCACCCCAAGTTTGATTTTCTTGTAGGTAACTTGATTTTTGTCTTTGGAAATTTGTGATCTCCTATTGTCAGTTATGCAATTTTCTGTGAATTTAGGATTTTTAAAAATCAGTACTTTGAAAGTCCAGTTGTTTTGAAGATTCCTATTTCCCTTTGTTCCTGGGAAATTTTCTTTTGTTATTTAAAAAGTAACTTTCCTCACACCTGTTGGAATGGCTATTATAGACAAGAAATAGTAAGTGTTGGCAAGGATGTAGGGAAAAGGGAACGTTTGTATACTGCTGGTGAAACTGTAAATTGGTTCATTTACTATGAAAAACAGTATGGAGGTTCCCTAAAATATTAAAAATAGGGGGGCACCTGGGTGGCTCAGTGGTTGAGCATCTGCCTTTGGCTCAGGTCTTGATACTGCGGTCCTGCAATTGAGTTCCCCATTGGCCTTCCCGCAGGGAGCCTGCTTCTCCCCAACCTATGTCTTTGCCTCTCTTTGTGTCTCTCATGAATAAATAAATCAAATCTTAACAAAAAAAAATGAAAATAGGACTACCAAAGATTCAGCAATTCTACTTTTGGGTATTTAAAGAAAATGAAGACACTAACTCAAAACACTATATGCATCCCCTTGTTCTTTGCAGCATTTTTTATAATAACCAACATATGGAAACAACTAGGCGTTCACTGATGAATAAGTGGATAAAGAAAATGTGGGATAAGCATGCAATGCAATATTATTTAGCCATATAAAAGAATTAAATCTTGCTATTTGCAATAACATAGATGGATGTTGAAGACATTTTTTTTTTTAAGATTTTATTTATTTATTCATGAGAGACACAGGGAGAGAGAGAGAGAGAGCCAGAGACATAGGCAGAGGGAGAAGCAGGTTCCATGCAGGGAGCCCCATGTGGGACTCAATCCCGGGACTCTAGGATCACGCCCTGGGATGAAGGCAGGCGCTAAACCCGTGAGCCACCCAGGTGTCCCGGATGTTGAAGACATTATGCTACTGAGGTAAGTTAGGAAGACAAATACTGTATGATCTCACATGTGGAATCTAAAACAGCAACAACAAAAAACTGAGTTAATGAATACAGAGAACAGATTGGTGTTTGGGCAGGGAGGAGAGGGCAGTGGTGGTAAATGGGTGAAGGGATCAAAAGGTACTATGGAAGTTATGAAGTAAATAGGTTACAAAGATGTAAAGTAAAGTACATCATGGTGACTCTAGTTAATTATATCGAATTGCATATTTGAAAGTTGCTAAGAGTTGCTTAAAGTTCCCATCACAGTTTTGTAACCATGGTGATGCATATTAACAAGACATTGTAGTGATTATTTTGCAATATATACAAATATTGCAAAAGAAAAAAAAACAAAAACAAATATTGAATCATTCTGTTGTACACCTGAAGTTAATATAATATATATCAGTGAAAAAATATTAGGCAGCAAAAATAAGTAAAAAAGACGTTAAAGAAATTTAATTGCTAGGTACAGAAAGATGTTCCTGATATATTGTTGAAGTAAAAGGGCATGTTTCAGAGCAGTATGCAAAATCAAATTTTTGAGTGAAAATATACATAGGATCAAAAAAATAATTTTGCCTTCTGCATTATCTTTTGTTGAAGGCTTCTTTTATATTTTCTCTCTCCTTGATTACCTGCTCCTAGTACTCTGGGGACATTTTCTTTCCATTTTCTAAAGATTTATTTGAGAGAGAGAGAAAGAGAGAATAGAGGGAGGAGCAAAGGGAGAGGGAGAAGCAGCCTCCCTGCTGAGCAAGGAGCCAGGACTCTGGGCTGGATCCCAGGACCTTGAGATTATGACTTTGGTTGAAGGCAGACACTTAACCAAACCAACCGACTGAGCCACCCAGACACCCTGCCTGGGAACATTTCCATTGACTTACTCTTTTAGTTCAATTAAATATTTTTTCTTTTTTTTTTTTTTTTTTTAATTTTCAGGAGTTCATTGTTGAGCTCTGTACCTTTTTCACATTGTATTTTTAATTTATGGATTCAACAGATCCTTAACTCACTTTCTCTTCTCTTTTCTTTCTTTCTTTCTTTCTTTCTTTCTTTCTTTCTTTCTTTCTTTCTTTCTTTCTTTTTTTCCTTCCTTCCTTCCTTCCTTCCTTCCTTCCTTCCTTCCTTCCTTCCTTCCTTTTCCTTTCCTTTCCTTTCCTTTCCTTTCCTTTCCTTTCCTTTCCTTTCCTTTCCTTTCCTTCCCTCCCTCCCTCCCTCCCTTCTTCCCTTCCCTTCCCTTCCCTTCCCTTCCCTTCCCTTCCCTTCCCGAGAGCTCACGCAGAGGTGGGAGGGGCAGGAGAGAAAATCTTAAGCAGCCTTCATGCCCAGCGCAAGCCTAACATGGGGCTTAATCTCACAACCCTGAGATCATAATCTGAGCCCAAATCAAGAATCAGATGCTTAATTGACTGAGCCTCCTTGATCCTTGACTTTTTCTATGTATATCAATTAGACTTTATTTTTTAAGCTCTCTCCTGTTCTCTGGATTGTTTTCTTTGGAGTCACTTTTCTTAGAATTTGTCTTTTGTATTGTAGGATTTCAATTTTTATTAAATCAGGAAACTATGTTTGGATACATGGCATGGCAGGTTT
This sequence comes from Vulpes lagopus, assembly GCF_018345385.1. NCBI lineage: Eukaryota > Metazoa > Chordata > Mammalia > Carnivora > Canidae > Vulpes > Vulpes lagopus. Next base: position 144,964,569 of record NC_054826.1, on the reverse strand, counting down.
TAATTTATGATGAAATGTGGGGAGACGAAAGCTATTTCCCTTGGTGCTAGAATGGTTATGGCTTTACTTTGGGACAGCAGTGCTTATTCATCCTTCCTTATTAGTTCTTTTCATATACTTTTCTTGTAGGTTAAAGCATCATTTTTCTTCTTTTCTTTTCTCCCAGGACCAGCTGCTGGTCATACCAGTGATGGTTTAGATGTATAGAAGGCAGCCAGTTCTTGAGATGCTCCTCAAGAATGATGGTATCTTAGGAACATGGGGAGATAAATAAGGCACTAAGGTGGCTTAGTTGATTGAGTGTTCTACTCTTGATTTTGGCTCAGGTCATGATATCTGGGTTCTGGGGTCTGGCTCTGCCCTTAGCAGGGAGTCTGCCTCTCTCCCTCTGTCCCTCCTCCTGCGACTTTCTCTCTTAATAAATAAATAATCTTTAAAAATTTTAAATTCTTCTTGAAGAAGAAATGAAGGGAAGGAGAATTAATGCTCTAGTGAGTTGCTTTTATTAATGGAGATTTTTAGAAGCTTTGGGCCAAGATAGAAAAAAAAGATTGAAACATACTTGTTTATAGGTTCCAAACATGACAGATAAAGCCCTTATGGTCTGTTTCTTGACAACCCCATGTACTTAACATGTAAAATTTTTATTTTATACCAATTGTAATACAGCTTTTTAATATCTATCAATCTTGTGTAAACATAAGGAAAATATAATTGAAATACATTGTGTTAAGGTATTCCTACAATTTCCTATTAAGTCTTTGGAGTCACTAAAAAAAATAACAGCCTTATTGAAATATATCATATGCCATTAAAATTAACCCTTTAAGTTCTACAATTTAGTGGTTTCCCCCTACCCCATAGAACATGTAATCATCACCAACTGCCTAATTTTAGAAATTTTTTTACCTCCAAAAGAAATCCCATACCAGTTAGCATTCACTTCCCATTTCCTCCTCCCCCTTCCATCCCCTGGCAACCACTGATCTATTTTCTATGTTTTTATTTTGCCTATCCTGGACATTTCACATAAATGGAACCATATAATATATGGCCTATTGTGTCTGGCTTCTTCACTTAGCATAATGTTTTCAGGTACATCCATGTTGTAGCATGTATCATTCCTTTTTACAGCCAAAATGTGTTTCATTGTGTGGATATTTATATGATTTTGTTAATCCGTTCATCAGTTGATAGGCATTTGGATTGTTTCCACCTTTTGCTGTTACAGTTTTTATTTGCAGTGAATGTTCATTTACAGGGTTTGTGTGGACATGTATTTCCATTTCTCTTGGTTACATATCTAGGAGTGGAATTGCCAGGTCAGATGACACCTGTGTGTTTAAGGTTTTGAGAAACTGCTGAACTGTTTTGCAAAGAGCCTGCACCCTTTTAGTCTCACCAGCAGCTGTGAGGGTTCTAGTTTCTTTACATCTTTACCAATACTTGTCTGTCTTTTTGGTTATAAGCACTCTAGTGGGTGTGCAGTGGTATCTCATTGCGGTTTTGATTCGTATTATCTTGATGAGTAATGATGTTGAGCATCTTTTCTATGTAGTTATTAGCTTTTTGTATACCTTCTTTGGAGAACTGTCTATTCGGGTCCTTTGCCCATGTAAAAAATTAAATTATTTATGTGGTATGGTTAGAAGTTCTCTATCAGCTTTGTGGGTTGCAATTATTTTCTCCTATTCTTTGGGTTGTTCTTTGACTTGATGATGTTCTTTGAAACACAAAGTCTTTAATTTTGATGAAGTCTAATTATCCTTTTTCTTGTTTTGCATGTGCTTTTGATGTCCTATCAAAGAATGTTGCCTAACACAGAGTGACACAAATTCTGTTTTTTTTTTCCTAAGAATTATGTAATTTTACCTCTTAGGGTTAGTCTATAATCCATTTTGAGTTAATTTTTGCATGTGATGAGGTAGGTGTCCAGCTTCATTTTTTTTAAAGATGTGAATACCAATTTCCTTGAACCATTTGTTAAAAAACTTCTTCCCTGTTGATTTGTTTTGACATTCTTTTCAAAGATCCGTTGAACGTGAATGTAAGGATTTGTTTCCAGATTCTCAATATTCTTTTTTCTTCCTTTCCTTTCCTTTCCTTTCCTTTCCTTTCCTTTCCTTTCCTTTCCTTTCCTTTCCTTTCCTTTCCTTTCCTTTCCTTCCCTTCCCTTCCCTTCCCTTCCCTTCCCTTCCCTTTCCCTTTCCCTTTCCCTTTCCCTTTCCCTTTCCCTTTCCCTCCCCTTTCCTTCCCCTTTCCTTTTTCCTTTCCTTTTTAAAGATTTTATTTATTTATTCATGGGACACACAGAGAGAGGCAGAGACATAGCAGAGGGAGAAGCAGGCTCCTTGTGAGGAGCCTGATGTGGGACTTGATTCCAGGACCCTGGGGTCATGACCTGAGCCAAAGGCAGACGCTCAACCACTGAGTCACCCAAGTGCTCTCAATTTTATTTCACTTTTGTGTCCTTATGCCTGTATCATAATGTCTCTATTATTATTACTTTGTGTTAACTTTTGAAATGGGGACGTGTGAGTCTTTTGGTTTTCTTCTTTTTAATGTTCAGTGGATATTCTGGATTTCTTGTTCTTATTTTTTTTTTAAAGATTTTATTTATTCATGAGAGACACAGAGAGGCAGAGACATAGGCAGAGGGAGAAGCAGGCTCCCCGCCGGGAGCCCCATGCAGGACTTGATCCCAGGACCTGGGGATCATGCCCTGTGCCAAAGGCAGATGCCCACTGAGCTACCTAGGTATCCCAATTTCTTGTTCTTCTATATGAATTTTAGGAGCAGTCTGTCAGTTTTTGCAAAAAAGATGCAGCTGGAATTTTGATACTGTAATGAATCTGTAGCTCCATTTAGGAAATATTGTGCTCTTAACAATGTTAACATCCTAACAAAACAAACAAACAAAAAAAAACAAATGTTAACATCCAGAAACATGGGATGTCTTCTTTCTAGTTATGTAAGTTTTACTTAATTACCTTCTCTTTGTTATGCAGTTTTCATTGCACAAGCCTTATATTTTGTTGTTAAATTTATTCCTAAGTATTTTGTTTTTATTTGGTGCTATTGCAAATGGAATTTTTTCCTTAATTTCATTTTCAGATTATTCACTGGTAGCACATAGAAATGCTTTTGATTGTTATATATTAACCTTGTATTCTGCAACTTTGCTGATCTGGTTTATTCTAGTAGGGTTTTGTATGTGTGTGGATTCTGAATCACTTTTCAGTTCTGTAGTATAGTTTACTCAGTGTCAATTTTGTGTATTAGTATTGAGTATTAGGGACAGTATTACTTAAGCTAATCTATATGAGTATTAACGTAATTATAAAAATTGGTGCTGGGCTCTATTGCAGATTTATAGTTAAGGATAGTATGTCTGTTCTTGATTCTCACTTTGAGAAACCAGCTGAACATGTCTCATTTACTGTGTACTCCACCTTCTCTCACAACCATTTGGTTTCTTTAGGATAAAAGATGCCTCAGCATTTTATTTAATATTTCTTCCCCATTGGCTATGAACACCAATTCTCTATATTTTGATTCTGGTGCTGTTAGTGTATTTATATGCATTGGTAATGAGTACTTTGTTCATGCTGTCTGGCTATATGCTGATTATATCACCACTTACAACACAGATCTACATTTCGTAGAGTTAAAATGTGAAAAATTGTCCTTTGGTTAATGACTTGTCTAGGCAGTAGGACCAACCAACCAGTTGGAGCTGTTTAGGCAAGAGAGTAATTAAAACAGGTTTTCCATACTGCAAATTGAAAGTGCATTAATTAAAGGATGGATCTGTAGCAGGAAGATCAGTTAGAGAAGTATATGGTAATAGTGCAGGTGAGAACTGGTAATGACCTGAAATAAGGTAGTGGTTTTAGGAGATGTTTGAGAGATGAACTTTAAGGAATAATTAGGACTTGGTGAATATTTGGAGGGTTAGGAAAGAGGGAAGAATCAAATAACACTTCTAGATTAAGAACCGGTGAGACAGTAATGGCATTAACTGGAGAAAGGGGAAGAAATTGAAGAAAATCTCATTTCTGTTAAATTAAAGGTGCTAGGAGAATCCAGGTTGAGATGTCTAGGGCAATTGGCAGTAGTGGTCTAAAGCTTGTGAGACAGGTTGAGACTGGAGATTTAGAAATTGGCAACAGATAAAAATTAAGTGAAGCTTTAGGAGAACATGCAGAACATGTAGGACAAAAGAAAGGAGCCCTAGACCACTGCAGCATTTTAAAGGGTTGGCAGGGGAGGAAAAATCAGTACAGAAACATCAGAAAGGTATGAGAAGAATCACTTACTACAGGTGATAGGTATCTCAGAAACAAAGGAAGTGAATTTCAAGAAAAAGGTCATGACCATCAGTTATTACACACAGATTGGGTATGGTGAGAACTGAAACAAGGACATTGTCTAGTATTTGGTTATTTGGAGGTCTTTGATGCAATTGTTAACAGTAATCAGGACAGTCAATTTGTAATGGAGTAAGTGGATTGTACTTTTTAAAGTTTATTGGTGAAAGTGAGAAAAATGAAATCATCTGTAAGGACTATTGTTTTTCTTTTTAATTTCATTTTGGTTATGGCAGATTTGCATCAAGGAAAATTAAGATTTAAAATAAAGGAAAGAAGTTAATTTATCAATTAACTTTATCAAGTGAGATTATTCTCTAACTGGAGAGAGAAAAGCCATGTCCACTTTACAGAAGTGAATTAGGTACATGCTTTTTTGGATAGATTTTGGGGAAGGAAGGGTAAGGAGAAGGTGAGGAATTTCATGTTTGTGGCTTCTGTTTTCTCTGAAATAAGACCCTGCCTTGCTAGTGAAGAAATTGAATGCTCCAACAGACCTTTCATCAAGTTCCTCTTTCTAAAGATTTGTACATAACAAAAATTATTTTCTTAAAAGAACTTTTTGTTGTGTAGTAATAACTTTGCATATATATCTAGCTAACGCTCCTAAGGTTTTTGAAAAATATGTATCTGCTTTCTCTTGATTTCACGTTCCCAGAGGCCAAGAGACTAGATCTTTTTTTTTTTTTTTTTTAAGATTTTATTTATTCATGAGAGACAGAGAGAGAGAGAGAGAGAGAGAGAGAGAGAGAGAAACAGGCCCCACATGGGGAGCCCAATGTGGGACTCGATCCCGGGACTCGAGGATCATGCCCTGGGCCGAAGGCAGATGCTAAACCGCTGAGCCACCCAGGGATCCCAGGAAACTAGATCTTAATCATTTTGAACTTTTAGCTCTTTCAAGAGTGGCTGGCATATTTACCACCACATTGTCCTAGGAGAGTTGTTTTGTTTTGTTTGAGAATTAGTTTTCTAATACTAGGATGCTCTAAACATACAGGAGCAAAACAAATCAATTTTCATTGAGAAGAGAGTGTCATATCCTCCTGTCTTCAATATTAATCTTTTGTGAGCGCTTGAACTCCTCTGAGGACTTTGTGATAGTAATTTGTAAATTCTCCGTTAGGTAGATAGCATTTTATGCATCTTAACTCTGGTTAAGAGCTTACCTACTGGAAAACGTCAACAAAACTAAAGGGCGACCTTCTGAATGGGATAAGATATTTGCAAGTGATATTATCTGTTAAAGGGCTAGTATCCAAAACCTATGAAGATCTTATCAAACTCAATACCCCAAAAAACAAAATAATCCAGTTAAACAAAGGGCAGAAGACATGAGTAGACTTTTTTCCAAAGAAGGCATACAGATGGCTAACAGACACATGAAACGATGATCAACATTATTTTTCATCAGGGAAATAAAAAATCAAACAATGGGATACCACCTCATACCTATCCTAAGGACTAAAATAAACAGTCTGGGAAACAACAGATATTGGTGAGGATGCAGAGAAAGAGGAATCCTCCTACTCTGTTGGTGGAATGCAAACTGGTGCAGCACTCTGGAAAACAGTATGGAGGTTCCTCAAAATGGTAGAAATAGAACTATCTGAAGATCCAGCAATTGCATTACTAGGTATTTACCCAAAGGATACAAACACATTAATTTGAAGGGATACATGCACCCTGATGTTTATAGAAGCATCAACAATAGCTAAATTATGGCAAAAACCCAAATGTCCATCAACTGATGAATGGATAAAGAAGAGGTGATATATATAAACAATGGAACGTTAGCTGTAAAAAAGAATGAAATCTTACCATTTGCAACGCCACAGGTGGACTTAGAATGTGTTATGCTAAGCAGAATAAGTCGGTCATAGAAAGACAAATACCACATGATTCCAATCACATGTGGAATTTAGGAAACAAAACAGATGAACATAGGAGAAAAAATGAGAGAGTTAAACCATAAAGCAGACTCTTAGTTGTAGAGAACAAACTGAGGGTTGCTGGAGGGGAGGTCGGTGCGTGGGATGGGTTAAATGGGTGATGGGTATTAAGGAGGGAACTTGCTGTAATGAACACTGGGTGTTATATATAAATGATGAATCACTAAATTCTAGAAACTAACATTACACTATTATGTTAACTAGAATTCAAATAAAAGCTTGAAATAAAAGAAAGAACGCTTTATCTGTTGCTGAAAATATATTTATACTAAATTTCAAAACATTCTCATAGTTTTGGTTTCTAACATCTCTTAATCATAAGTTAACATAAATATCTATTGGTTGCCTCTCTTGAAGAAAATACTTGATAGTATGTGCTGTGGAGAATTTGTTTTCTTATTCAACAAATGTTATTGAGGACTCCTATATGTGACATTGTCTTAGGTGGTTGAAATGCATTGGTGAAAAAAGCTATTTATACTGCCCTTGTGGAGTATGCCGTATTTTGAAGGAGTCACACACCCACATACAAAACAAGTAAACACAGCATCATCAATATAGTGTTTCTACTAAAACTGTTTAACCTCATTTCAGTCATGAGGAAACAATAAGACAAATCCAGAATATGTAGCATGTTAGCATTCAGCATAGAAGTTAGAAGATGGCTTCAAAAAATATCCTGTTAAAACAAGGATATAGTTGAGATTAAGGAAAGGAAAGAGACATGACAAATACAATGTGTGAATTCTGCTGGATCCTAGATTTTGAAAAAGCTTTAAAGAACATTTTCATGTCAAAAAAGGAATTTGGATTGTACATTAGGCAGTAATATTAATGTTAAATTTGCTGGCTATGATCATAGTCTTGTGGCTGTATGGGACAAAGTTCATTCTGGGAGGAGGTACATCTTTTTTCTTTTTTTTTTTTAAGGTTTTAATTATTTATTCATTAGAGAACACAAAGAGGCAGAGGCATAGGCAGAAGGAGAAGCAGGTTCCCTGTGGGGAGCCCAGTGTGGGACTCCATCCCAGGATTCTGGGATCACGACCTGAGCCAAAGGCAGATGCTTGACCAGTGAGCCACTCAGGTGCCTGGGGGGTGTGGGGGGGGGTGCATCCTAATATTTACAGGTAAAGTGTCATGATGTCTGAAACTTTCAAATGATCAGCAAAAAAGGTGTGTGTGTATGGGGGTGAGAGAGAGAATTGTGAAATATTAATGGGTGAATCTAGGTGAAGAGTATATTGATGGTTATTATTTTCTTCTGATTATATTTGACAGTTTTCAAAATAAAGAATGGAGAAAAATGTAGTTACGGGTTATAATCGCTTTAAAGAACAAGAGTTCTCTGAGAGAATACTGTAGAGTGCAACTACTTTATAGAGTTACTTAGAAGAATCAGTTGTATGCAAAGAAAGCTGGAGTGGAGAGGGCAGTTTTGATATTAGGTACAATATGTATGGATATCTTGGGTGGGAAAGATCTTGGTTTGTAAAGAATTGAAAAAGGAGCCCTGTATGGCTAGATCTTAAGATGCAAAGATGTAGTAACTCCTCCTACAGGAGGAAAAAACTAACCTGTATTTCTAACCTTTTCAGCCTAGTAAATATCTTTAAAATTTATTTTTAATTGTCTTTAATTCCAGTATAGTTAACATACAGTACTATATTAGTTTCACATGTACAATACAGTGAGTCAGAAATTTCATGTGTCACCCAGTGCTCATCATGACAAGTGTGCTCTTTAATCCCCATCACCTATTTAATAATCCATCCTCCTACCCTTCTCTCTCTTAATGCTCAGTTTGTTCTCCTTAGTTAAGACTCTTGGTTTGTCTCTCTTTCTCTCCCTTTTTCTCCCTCCTGGTCGTTAGTTTCTTTAATTCTGCATAGGAGTGAAATCGTATGGTATTTATCTTTCTCTGACTTATTTTGCTTAAAATTTTACTCTTTAGCCCCATCCATGTCCAGCCTAGTAAATATTTTAATATTTTAGTTTTGTTTGAACTATTTATAAAGTCCTTTTGTATTTATCTACACAAGACTCTTAAATGCAGAGCTTTGAAAAAGGAAACTAGAGACAGATGTCCTTGAGTTGTGTCAAAATCAGGGGCAGCCAGCTATTCCTATCCTAGGAAATGTAATCAAGTTGAATCATCTCTAGAAATGCCTTTCATTACTGGTAGGCTTAAATTAGGCCAGTGAAAGCCTTGTAGCTAAATAAACTATGGTCTAGAGGCTCGATAGTGGCATTTTACCACTTGTTAAGTCTGCAAATATTTTTGACCATACCACTTATTTTATGACCAGTTCATAATTGGGATACCAGATGACAAATACTGAGACTAACTTTGTCTACAAGACAATGTGGCCTGCTAGAGTTTACCATATATTAAGAGTCAAGAGCTTGGGGATGTAATCCAGTATTACCTGACATTTTTAGAACTTCAAGAGAGTGATTTAGGTATAAATTTCTAAAATATTGTTTGATTTGGTTTTTAATATGTATGTTACACAGATTAATCTGACTTTATCATCAGTGTATGCAAGTAAGAGAGTAGGCTTCTTAGATTATGAATGTTATTTTTCCTTTAGTTTTAACAGTTTCTTCATTTTTGTAAGCAACAACTAGTATTAATGTTTAGATATTTTCCACCCCCAAACCTCCTTGATTTCCTTGAGGAGCCACAGTTTTAGAAAAGTAACCTAAACTCAGCCTGTTTGTTTGTCTTTGCTTCTAAACCCCATGTGGTCTGGCATTTGAACTCTGTGGTCTTAGGTAACTTTGGAATTGTTAACTTCAATAAACAGTTTTTATTATTCATTTTATTTAACCTATTAGGTACATACTACTACTACTACTGGTTTTCCTTGTTTTTTTTTTTGTTTGTTTTTTTAGGATATTATTTTTTCTAGGTTATCTTTCTATTTTTGTTTTGACTTCTTTCCTCAGAGTTGTTTTGTTTTTTGTTTTTTGCCTATCATGCCGATAAGTGTTTTCTAAAGATTCTCTGATTTGATTTTCATGAACGATTGACTGTCTTTGGCAGAATGGAAATAGTGTACTGACATAGGGTTGCCAGCTTTTTATTTTGGAAAAGTAAGAATGTTTAGAAATTGCCACTTACTACCTTCACTCACTAAAGAAAAGGTACTAAGAATTTAAGAAGGATGTGCTCTCAAAATACAGAATGGCTTAAGTTGATTAATTTTAACTTAATTAAAAATATATTGTCCTTGCTTTTCTTACTTTGCTGTAGATTGGTACTGGTCTATGGAATTGATTACATTTGAGAACCACTGCCTTAAAACTGTAGTTTTTTTGAGCTGATACATCGTGAGGGAGTGGGAGTCCTTGTGATCTAATGTTAGCAAAAAACTGTAATGTGTGTCTTAACATATCAAAGCTTCCAAGGTAGTTCTGTGAAAAAGCCCCCGAGTTTACCTGGTATTAGAGCCCCTTTCCACGTAGTATTTTTTTAAAATTAAAATACTACTTTGGAATGCCTTGGTGGCTCAGTGGTTGAGCATCTGCCTTTGGCTCAGGACAGGATCTCAGAGTCCTGAGATCAAGTCCCGCATCAGGCTCCCTGCAGAGAGCCTACTTTTCTCTCTGTTTAGGTCTCTGCCTCTCTCTCTCTGTGTCTCATGAATAAATAAAGTCTTAAAAAAAATTACTTTCTGAGAGTGTGAAACATCAAGCTCTAGTTATAAAATTCTAAAAATATGTGAGCTTTTGATATGTTCTCTCTACCTTTCTTGGAGGCAACTGCTTTTTAACTCTTAAGCTATTTCTTTATATTCCTGAGTAAAACATTGCTTTGTTTGATTCATCAATTTTGGGCTTTTTTTCAATAACGTTAGATGAGGAATTTCTATCATAGTCTTTTCTATTCTTTCAATACACTTATACAAAAAATTTCCTTTGTATGATTATATAAACATTTAGTATGAGCCACATGGAATATTGACATGGCAAAGTAATGCTCATAGTTAAATGAGTTATTACATGAGTTATTACATGCAGTTAAATGAGTTATTCTTAGAACTGTGCTAAACATTTGTTAGCTGTTTTTAGCTATTTTTTCTGGGATTACATTTCTTTCTTACACAATCGGATTTAAAGTTTTCCTCATTGAAAAAATACAGTGTGTTTATTTTTTTTTGAACATTGAGATCTCACACGTCTTTCCACTGTTCTGTAAAATGTCTTGCATTTACTTGCAGTTTGCATTTGTCTAGCAGTTACTTTTCTATACTGCCCATCTGTCCTGTAATTTATCAGTTACATATGTTTTTCTTAGAGATACTTTCCTGGAGCTCTTCTGGAGTTCTTCTCTAATCTGGACTTGCTTTCTAGATTTAACTGTACAGATTTAGTCTTGGGGCTCAAGCTTCACAGTCACCCTGGGAATTCCCTTTGTATCTCCCCTGTGTTGATTCCTTTGCAACCCATGTCTGTCTTTTATTTGTTTATTGCCTCTCTTTGGTATTGTCTATTAAGGCCCAAAAAAGGGTGTTTGGGTGATAAATCTTTATAGACTTGTGATTCCACAAATTTGTATATTATAGTATGTTCACCACAAGTGTAGCTCCAGCTCCTGTCTGTCTCCATATATTGCTGTTACAGTATCATTGACTGTAGGCTTTATGCTGTGCATTTTATTCCCATGACTTATTTATTTCATAACTGTAAGCTTGTGTCTCCCACTGCCCTTTTACCCATTTTGCCCAACTCTCACCCTTCCCCTCTGGCAGCTATCAGTTTTTTCTGTGTATTAATTAATAGATCTGATTCTTTTTTTTTTTCTTTTGGGGGTGGTGGGGCAGAGGGGAAAGAAGGAGAGGGAGAAAATCTCCAGTAGACTGTGCTGAGTGTGGATCCAGATGTGGGGCTTGCTCTCAGGGCCCTGGGATCATGAACGGAGCCAAAACCAAGAGTCGGAAGCTTAATCGACTGAGCCACCCAGGTACTCCAGTGGAGAGAGAATCCTAAGCAGGTTCCATGCCCAGTGTGGTGCAGGAGGTGGTACCCAGTCTCTCAACCCTGAGATCATGACCTGAGCCAAAATCAAGAGTTAGATTCTTAACTGAGTCCCCCACAGGTGCCCAAGTCTGATTGTTCCCTCCCTCCCCATTTTTGAGTGAAATCATATGATATTTGTCTTTCTCTGTTTAACTTCATTTAGTACAACACCCTTTGGGTCCATCCATGTTGTCTCAGATGGCACAAATCTCAACCTTTTAATGGCTGTATAATATTCTATTGTGTATATACACCACATTTTTATTGATTCATCTATTGATAGACACTTGGGTTGCTTCCATATCTTGCCTCTGTAAATAGTGCTGCAATAAGCATACGGACACATATATCTTTGAATTAGTGTTTTCATTTTCTTTGGATAGATACTCAATAATGAAATTACTAGATCATATGGTATTTCTATTTTTAATATTTTTAGGAAACTGTATTCTATCTTCCACAGTGGTTATACCAATTTATGTTCCTACCAACACACCACAAGGCCTCCTTTTCTTTCTTTTTTTAAATGTATCTTTCTGGGATCCCTGGGTGGCGCAGCGGTTTAGCGCCTGCCTTTGGCCCAGGGCGCGATTCTGGAGACCCGGGATCGAATCCCACGTCGGGCTCCCGGTGCATGGAGCCTGCTTCTCCCTCTGTCTATGTCTCTGCCTCTCTCTCTCTCTCTGTGACTATCATAAATAAATAAAAATTAAAAAAAAAATAAATGTATCTTTCTTACGTCTTCTTTTTTTTAGTTAGTTCATTCATTCATTCATTCATTCATTCATTCATTCATTCATGAGAGACACAGAGAAAGAGAGGCAGAGACACAGGTAGAGGGAGAAGCAGGCTCCATCCAGGGAGCCCGACGTGGGACTCAATCCCGGGACTCTAGGATCATGACCTGGGCCGAAGGCAGGCACTAAACCGCTGAGCCACCCAGGGATCCCCGAGGCCTCCTTTTCTCCACATTCTTCCCAACACTTATTATTTCTTGTTGTTGGTTTTTTTTTTTTTTTTTTTTTTTTTAGCCATCTTAACAGATGTTAAGGTTATATCTTATTGTGGTTTTGATTTGCATTTCCCTGAAGATTAGGGATGTTGAGCATCTTTTAAACATATATACCTTAGGGGTGCCTGGTTAAGTGTCTGCTTTCAGCTCAGGTCATGATTCCGGGGTCCTAGGATTGAGCCCTGGATGGGGCTCTGAACTCAGCAGGGGGTCTGCCTCTTCCTCTCTCCTCTCTACCCACCTCCCCCCCCCCCGCCCCATTTGTGTGCTCTCTCTTAAATAAATGAAATCTTAAAAAAAAAAAAAAAGTGTTTTAAATCTTTGTTACTTTTCTCTTTTTTTCAATTTAATTATTTTGGGGTGCAGGTTATTTGTGGAAGAAACTAGGTCATTTGACATGTAGATTTCCCAACTTGGATTTTGCTGATTACATCTGTATTGTACAGTTGAACGTCATTTCTCTGCATTTTCTATAAATTGGTGGTTAGATCTAGAAGTTATCCCAGATTGCCTTTTTTTTCTTTTTTTTTTTTTTTTGCAAGACTATTTCATAGGTGTGGTCTTCTCCCACCAAGAAGCATATAGTGGTTGTTTCTCTTGTGCTGTTAGAGCCACTGGTACTCAATGCCTAGATCCATTTATTTATTAGGTATTGAAAAATGTATTTTTAAATTCATGTCTTTTTCACGTAATGGCTTGAATTAATTGATTAATTATTAAAATATTATTTATTTATTCATGAGAGAGTGAAAGAGGCAGAGACACAGGCAGAGGGAGAAGCAGGCTCTATCCAGGGAGCCTGACGTGGGACTCGATCCCGGGTCTCCAGGATCACGCCCGGGCTGAAGGCAGGTGCTAAACCGCTGAGCCACCCAGGGCTGCCCCTTGAATATATTCATAAAGAAAACTTACCCCATTTTCAGTAAGTACTTTACCTGTTCTCTCTGTGCTTTCTGTTTGTTTCCCTTTATTCAGTTCTTTGAATGGATAAGCTTTTCTCCATCTCCTGATATGATATATAGATACAAGATGTGACTAGGGATCCACCTGTCCTTTTATGCAGACTTCCACATATTCTTCTATTCTTTGAGCTCACCTGACCTCTGTCTTTTGAGTCCGGTGCCACCAGTTCTTCAGTCTTTGGGGTTCTGAGGGACAAGTGGGTTGTTTCTCATCATTTTTTTCCCCTCCTGGGTGCTTAAGTTTAATTTTCTCCATTTTGTCAGTGTTTATTATTCTTTCAGCTGTTTTCCATTTTCGTATATTGTGATTTAGAGTTTCACCTATACTCTAGTATGATTGAAGATGGAGTGGTTTTAAGTTTTTCTTTTCTCTTTGTTTTAGCATAGAAGGGGCAGAGAATTTTCACTTTGCTGTTTTACTATAGTAAAGTTCTCATTCCATTTCTCTTCTCATTTTTATTCAGGGCTCCAAATACCATCACTGTTTTCATGACTTCAAGTCTTTATTTCCAAACCTGATTTTCTTTCTGAGCTGTGCATCTTTTTATCCAACTACTTCCTAGATTTCCTGGTTATTCTTCCCCAGATATTTGCCAATTTTATCAGTGCAATTTATAAATGAAAATTAAAATTTTTCTTCCTGATAGTCTGTTACTAGTGTATAGAAGTGCAACAGATTTTGGTATATTGACTTTGTATCCTGAATTCATTTATTAGTTCTAACAGTTTTCTGGTGGAGTCTTAGGGATTTTCTATATATAACATCATATCATCTGCAAATAGTAACAGGTTTACTTCTTCCTTTCTAATTTGGATGTCTTTTATTTCTTTTTCTCGCCTAATTGCTGCAGCTATTGCTTCCAATACTATGTTGAGAAAGATAGGTGAAAGAGGGCATCCTTGTCTTGTTCCTGATCTTAGAGGAAAAATTTTCAGCTTTTCACTGCTGAGTATGAGTTAGCTGTGGGTTTGTCATATATGGTCTTGATTATGTTGAGATGTGTTCCCTCTAGTCCCACTTTGTTGAGAGTTTTATCATAAATGAATGTTGACTTTTATCAAATGCTTTTTCTGTATCTGTTGTGATCATAAGATTTTTTTTTTAATTTAATTTTTTTTTTTTTTTTATTTATGGTAGTCACACAGAGAGAGAGAGAGAGAGGCAGAGACACAGGCAGAGGGAGAAGCAGGCTCCATGCACCGGGAGCCCGACGTGGGATTTGATCCCAGGTCTCCAGGATCGCGCCCTGGGGGCCAAAGGCAGGCGCTAAACCGCTGCGCCACCCAGGGATCCCGATCATAAGATTTTTATCCTCTATTTGTGGTGTGGTGTATCACATTGATTTTTGTGGATGTTGAACCATCTTGTATCTGGAATAAATCCCGCATAATCATGGTGTTTGATTCCTTTAATGTATTATTGAGTTCAGTTTACTTAATATTTTATTGAGGATTTTTGCATCAGTGTTCAAGAATATTACCCTGTGATTTTCTTTTGTTGTGGCATCCCTGTCTGGGTTTAGTATCAGAATAATACTGGCCTCATTAATGAGTTTGGAAATGTTATCTTTTTTTCTGTTTTTTTGGAAGAGTTTGAGAAGATTCTTTGAAAGTTTGGTAGAATTCACCAGTGAAGATGTCTTGTTTTGAACTTCGGTTTTTTTTGGAGTTTTTGATTACTGATTTGATCTCCTTAGTGGTAATTGGTATGTTTAGATTTTCTGTTTCTTCATGATTCAGTCTTGGTAAGTTGTATGTTTCTAGCAATGTATTTCTTTTAGATTGTCTATTGGTTTATAATTGTGTATAGTAATCCTTTGTATTTCTCTGGTATCAGTTTTAGTGTCTTCTCTTTCATTTCTGATTTTATTTTTATGGTTTTGTGGGTTTTTGACATAGAGTTGACACACAATATTATATTAGTTTTACATTATGTTCTTCTCACCATAAGTGTAGCTATCACCCCACAATGCTTTTACAATGTCATTGACTATATTCCCTATTGTACCTTTTATCTCTATGACTTACTCATTTCTTAATGAATACCTCTACTGAGGTATCAGATTTTTCATCATCAGTGCTGAATATTAAATGTAATATAGGTACATCATCAAACTTCTTAGGGAAAATATTTTCAACATCAAATTCCATATCCAGGAAACAGTCCATCATGAGTTTAGGATTGAGATAGGTTTAGATACATAAAGGCTCAGGAAATGTACATGTAGGGGCATCTGATGACACAGTTAAGTGTCTGGTGATTTCAGCTCAGGTCATGATCTCAGGGTCCTGGGATCGAGCTCCACATCAGGGTCCATACTCAGGACAGAGTCTGCTTGAGACTGTCTTTCCCTTTTTCTCTGACCTCCCCTTCACTTGTTCTCACTCTCTCTAAAATAAAATAAATAAGTTATAAAAAAGAAAATGTACATGTATATATCCTTTAATTGCAAGCCGTAGCTCCAACAAAAGAATATGTAATCAAGAAAATAGAGTGATAAGAGAAACTCTGAAGATGATAAGGCCTAGAGAGTAATCAGTGCAGAGTGGTGCAGGAATATGGAGAGCTCTAGAAGCAAGAGTTACCTGTAGAGAAAAAGGTTTTAATAAATTCTTGACAATTTGAAACCAAGGAAACAAAGGAACACGTTAATAAGCAATTCCAGGAAAAAAAAAAGTAAGAAAGATTGTTTGATGGAAGTGTGCCATTTAGCTTTGCGGTGATGAATATTTATAGTTTTAATTAGTTAAAACATAATTTTATTTATTAATATTTTATCTAAGTTCAGTTTTCCAACATGTAGTATAACACCCAGTGCTCATCATGTGCCCTCCTTAATGCTTGTCACCCAGTTATCCTGTTCCCCCACCTACCTCTCCTTCTGCAACCCTTTTTTGTTTCCCAGAGTTAGGAGTCTCTCATGGTCTGTCTGCTTCTCTAATTTTTCCCCACTCATTTCTTCCTTTCCCTTATGTGTGGGTCCTTTCCTTATTTTTTATATTCCACATATGAGTGAAACCATATGATAATTGTCTTTCTCTGATGGACTTAGTTCATTTGGCATAATACCCTCCAGTTCCAGTTCCATCCATATCAACACATTATTGATTTCATGAAATTAGTCCAATAAGATTGTAGAGTTTGGGAGTTGGTAGTTAACATTTTTTTTTTTAAAGATTTTATTTATTCATGAGAGACGCAGAAAGAGAGGTGCAGAGACAAAGAGACATAGAGGGAGAAGTAAGCTTCTTGTGGGAGCCTGATGCAGGACTGATCCCAGGACTCTGGGATCATGACCTGCGCCAAAGGCAGCTGCTCAGCCACTGAGCCAACCATGTGCCCTGCAATTTTTTTTAAAGATTATTTATTTATTTATTTATTTATTTATTTATTTATTTATTTATTTATTTATGATAGACATAGAGAGAGAGAGGCAGAGACACAGGAGGAGAGAGAAGCAGGCCCCATGCTGGGAGCCCAACGCGGGACTCGATCCCAGGATTCCAGGATCGCCCCTGGGCCAAAGGCAGGTGCCAGACCCCTGAGCCACCCAGGGATCTCCCCTGCAATTTTTTGTAATAAGTTAGATGTGAGGTGCACGTGGGCGCCCCAGTCAGTTAAGTGCCTTCAGCTCAGGTCACAGTCCTGGGAGTCCTGGGATTGAGCCTTGCATCAGGCTCCCTGCTTAGTAGGAAGTCTGGTTCTCCATCTCCCTCTGCCCTTCCCCCTCCTAATAGTGTTCCCTCTCTCTCTCTCTCTCTCTCTCTCTCTCTCTCTCGATCACTCTCTCTCAAGTAAAATAAAATCTTTTTTAAGAAGTTAAAAAAAGACTTGAAATAGAGCCATTAAAAAGAGAAATATAAGCACATGCACATTATTTAGAGCTACGGAGGTAACCTCCCAGAAGAAATAGTTGAAAGAGTTAAGAAAGAAAGCACCAACCTCTGGAGAGCAAGATTGGGATGTAGGAAGGGATGGGTGGGCAACTATTGCATTTCATTTTAAACCTTTTTATCTACTTGAAATTTTAAAAATATGCATTGTTATGTTTTTATAATTTCTAAAACTAAGGATTAGAGTAGAGCCAGTCATTAAGGTGCCTGCTTTATGATTTCTATTTTCTCAGTCTGACCCTGGTCCTCTTTGATGTTCTACTTTCAAGGAAATCTCTACCAAAAAGAATTTAGCCAGCCTCAAGCTTCATTTTACTTACACCTTCTGCAAGAGATGAAAGAGAATTATTTTCCCATACCTTTAATCCAGGCCCAAGCTTCAGTAGATTGTCTTCTGCTTGCACCTGGGCCCTGGTTCAGCCCTACACAGCCTCATGAGTTTAACCATATCATTGTGAAAAATCTCACCAAATGTGGCACTTGTTAGGTTATGTTATATTGTTCACATGTGATTCACCCACACATGTACTACTTTTTCCTGAGATGGGAAGAAATTGTGTGAAAAAGCCTGGGATAGATGGCAGCTTTTGTTTTTTAAGAGATGAGATTGGTTAGGACGGGACAGATAAAAGGATAGTGGCAATCAGTATTTTCTTCTCTTTTGTAGCATTGCCTGTTATTTCCTGCAATTGCATACTCTTTTGACTTTTTGGAGTAGGGTGAGTCAGTGAGAGAAATGTTCTACTGGAGGGTGACAATGCAAAGTGAGACTAGGTTTTCCTTCCTTTGCTGCCAAGTGGAACTTCATGGGTTGAAGAGTAGTGATAAGGGTACTAGAGACTTAGTGGGGGGATCAGTCATGACTGATTGGGTTATCAGAGAATAGGAGGGGAAACTCAGCAGCAGAGGGATGAAAGTTCCTTATGGGGAGATAAGTCCTATGTTGGGGTAGTGGCATTTGGCTCTTAAGAGGTTGCCTTTAATTAAATTACCAGTTAACTATTGGTAATTTGCTGATTATTGATTATGTTCTTAATACATTCTGGCACTAGGCTAGGTCTAGGGAAGGAATGGTAAACAAAATGGGACATTTTCCCTCTGAATACAAACTGTTGAGGAAGTGGAGAGTAGATGAAGATAACTAAGGCAATTGGAACACAGTATGAGAAATACAGTGATAGGAGAACTATTGCATACCAAGAGAACATCTAACCTGAACTAGGTGGGTGAGGTTGAATCAGGAAAAGAGACTTAAGAAGGAAGGTCTAGTTGAGTCTTCCCTATCAAAATCTTGGACCCTGAAGATAGAGACCTTGACTATCTTATTCACCAGGCTTAGAACAGATACTTACTAAATATTTATTGAAGGAAAAATAATTAACCTGAAAGTAAAATTTCTTCATATTTTTTTGCCATTTATTGAGAAAATAATTCTTAATCTATGTTTTTCAATATTGGCCTCATAGATTATTGTAGACAAAAGAAATTAACTGTCTGTGGTCTCCCATGTAATATTCAGATAGTTTCCTTGTTAAGTGGGGGATATGCACTTTACTTGGCAGTAGAATGAAATTTAACTTTATCTAACTCCATTTGGGAGAAGCAACAGTATTATTGGCACTAGTAACATGAAAAACAAAAAGGCATGGACTGGAGATTTGATGGGTCTTGAGAAGAACATGGGCGCCTTACATAACCCAACAACAGAGGTTGAGAGTACACAGCTTAAGAAAAGGGCAAGCACACCAACTACTTTATTTGCTTTGGTTTTCTGTTTAAATTTTCTCTGATCTGATTTTTTTTTCTTTAAATTCAGTTTGCCAACATATAATGTAACACCCAATGCTCATCCCATCAGGTGCCCTCCTTAGTGCCTGTCACCTAGTCACTCCTTTCCCCCACCCTCTGTTTCCCAGAGTTAGGAATCTCATGGTTTGACTTCCTCTAATTTTTCCCCAGTTTCCCTCTTTTCCCTTGTAGTCCCGTTCACTATTTCTTATATTCCACATATGATTAAAACCATATGATGATTGTCTTTCTCCACTTATTTCACTCAGCGTAATGTCTCCCAGTTCCATCCACATCGAAGCAAATGGTAGGTGTTCATCCTTTCTGACAGCTGAGTGTGTGTGTATTCTGGTCTGATTCCTTAAACAGGCAAGGCAGCCTAGCCTGAATGCAAGAGGAGAGAGTGTTTGCCCCAGGGAAGCGCCCTAACGGGGAAGCTTTTAATGACTCGGAAGCGTGGCTGCCTGTAATTGTTGGGGGGTGAGTGTGTGCATATGTGTGCACGTGTGTGTGTGTTTTCTCAGCATTGTAAACTCTAGGAGGAAGGAACCAGCTTTCCTTTATCCGTAGCTCTGGCAACAAAAGTGCAGACAAGCCACTGACAGCCAGAGGGAGTGGGAATTAACGGTGCTGTGTGTGCACGGGCGGGAGGGGGGGGCAGTATGGAATCACTATTCCAGGTCAAGTGATCCTTTATTTTTTAAATATTTTATTTATTTATTCATGAAAAAAAAAAAAAAAACCAGAGCCAGCTGAGCACCCTAAGTACTGATCCTCCTATCAAAAAGTCTTTGTTATGGCACTTTTGTAGTGTGTGAGCTAGAAAAAGTATTTCCAACATGTATAACAAAGTGTTACTCATAATATATAAGGTGCTCTTAAGTCATTATGAAAAAGATGAACATTTCAGTTTTATTTTTTTAATTTATTTTATTTTTAAAATTTTTAAATTTATTTATGATAGTCATACAGAGAGAGAGAGAGAGAGAGGCAGAGACACAGGCAGAGGGAGAAGCAGGCTCCATCCATTGGGAGCCTGACATGGGATTCGATCCCGCGTCTCCAGGATCGCGCCCTGGGCCAAAGGCAGGCGCCAAACTGCTGCGCCACCCAGGGATCCCAACATTTCAGTTTTAAAAAAAGACAGGATATCTCCTGTTTCAGAAGACATACAAATTAACAAACCTGTGGAAAAAATCCTTTTCTAATAATAATAGAACTGTAGATAGAAATCTGTGTGTGTGTGTATGTGTGTGTTGTCTGTCGAATAGGAAAAGGATAAATACTGTTGGTGAAGGTATGGGCCTTCAAGTACTGTTGTGGTAGTGTCAGTGAGACTACTTTTTTGGAGATTCATTTGACATTGTAACTTAAAATACATATAATGTAAAATGGGGTGTTTAAATGAAGTAGTTTTGGCCGTGAGATGATAATTGAAACTGGGTGGTGAGTACCTGATGATTTGTTATACTTGTTTGGTCTGCTTTTGCATATGTTTGTAATTTTCTACAGCAAAAAAGGAAAAATGTGTATATTCTCTGATACAGTAATTATTTTTTATTAATTTATCTCATGTAGTGGCAGAAACACTTAAAAATGTAAAAGGATGAGCTTTATATTGCTTGTAATAGTAAAACATTGAAAACATACTAAATGTTCTTCAGTTGGGTTGTATTTGGAAAGTAGCTTGGCATTTGAAGAAACAATTATCTTACATACTTTTGTTTTATACTTACATAAATGGATATAACATTGTCAAGATACATTACTATATGTATGAGAAAAGTTATAGACGGTATATTTAATATTCCGCTCTTTATTAAAACATTAATTATGTCTTTATATGTGGTATTTACATAAGAAAAGTCAGGAGATTAACAGTTCTTTTGTGGGAGGAGGTAACATGGAAATTTTTCATTTTCCACTCTTTCTGTATTATTTACCATTTTATGTTTACCTTTAATCAGAAAGGAAATAATAAATTCTAAAATTAGAAAAACTACTCTGGCTTCTAATAAAGGTCACATTCTAGAGAAGAGGGAAGTAATCAGTGACAATAATGGGTGAAATAACCTTGGGGGAGGAATAAATGTAGTGTTTATCCTTATTACGTTTGAGTTGTGCTATATTATAGGTCATTTGCTTTACTTTCTTGCTTTATTTTTTGTTAGTTTCTTTGGGCAAAAATTCTAAAAGGATAATACTTTCCATAAATACCAGTTTATTAATGCAGTTTTGTATGATTTATGTTCTTCATGTTTATGTGAATAAAAGATTGTATTTGTTGTGGTATGTGAATTAGATTCTATTGTTTATTCAGAACAAAACAGATTATTTGTGCATGCAATCATTTTAAGAAATAATCTAACTCTTTAAATATAGATTTTTCTTGAATTGCTTCAACTTTATACATTTCCATATAACCTTTCTGCCTTTTATGTATCATGACCTATGCAGAGCATTGAAAGACAGACACATTCCCTGTTTTTGGTGTGGAGTATTTGAGTGAGGGAACAGTGATTTGTGTTGCAGTGGGCTGAAGAGTAAATGGGGAAGAATATAGTAGAGAGAGTTGGGAGTGTGTAAATTTCCTCCAAAGGTTTGGCTCTGAATGGGAGGAAAGAAAATGGGAGTGTGGTGGAAGGGAGCAGGGAGCATAAGGAAACAAGGGAATTTTAGTTCTCTTTTCCCTCAAAGATCCTTACAACATTTTAAGAGAGTAAGGTGGGAGACAGTTGTGAAAAAGAATCTGTTGAAGCAATAGCATAGCATACAAAACCAATCTGGGAATGTTTGCAATTTTGATTTTTGTACATTTTCCAGTCTAGAATTGGAAGATTCTAGGTCCGAGTAGCCACCTTGGCATTCTATTAAGTCATTTTTCACCTATAATTAATTATTGCTTGCTGTGCACACAAGTGGGGGGAGGAGCAGAGGTAAAAGCAGACTCCCTGCTGAGCGGGGAGCCCAATGTGGTTCTCAGTTCCCGGACCCTGAGATCATGACCTCAGCTGAAGGCAGAAGCTTAACCGACAGAGCCACCCAGGTGCCCTGGATTTATAGTTTTCCAGAAAGTACTTACTGTGATATGAGTCATTTTCATATTGTGATTTGAAGGCAATAAGTTGTTTAGTGTCTAGTGAAAGAAGATTCTCAGCCTAGCATTGAGCACTCCTGTTGGTAAGATTAATGGTAGTTATTCATTCTCCTTTTTTCTCTCTAGCACTCATCTTGTCAGACTTTTAACTCCTTAATCATCATACTAAATGCCTTTCCTTACAGCTATCTATGGCAGACATAGTCCCTTTATTTAGATACATGGTAACATATATTCTTTTATTTAGAGCATGGTTCTCATAGTGTGAGATGGATCACACTACACTACATCCATCACTACAATAGATCCTTGTAGAAGTCTGAAAGATCAAAATTATTTTCTTAATACTTAGATGTTATTTGCCTTCTTCACTGTGTTGATCTCTGTATAGATGGCATGAAAACAATGTTGGTCAAACTTCTGTGTACATTAGCATAAACAAGGCAATATTCTTTATTGTTGAGCACTTACAGTAAAAACAAAAACAAAAAACCCTCCATATACATCAACGTGCCCGCACACACAGAGAAAACCCTGTTTCACTTAAGAACATTCTTTTTTTTTTCCCTTGAGATTTTATTTATTTATTCTTGAAAGACTCAGAGAGGCAGAGACATAGACAGAGGGAGAAGCAGGCTCCCCATGGAGAGCCCGGTATGGGATTCTATCCCAGCACCCCAGGACCATGCCCTGAGCCAAAGGCAAACGCTCAACCACTGAGCCACCCAGGTGCCCCTGAGTTTAGATTTTTAATGTCGTGTGAGATGAACTAGGAAGTATACATAAGGTATTTATGTCATTGTTTTTAGTTGTCAGCTGAAGTAGCAGCTTTTTCACGGACTATTATTTTTACTTGAAATGGACTAACTTGGGTATATGGCAGATACTTTAGGTCGTTTTACCATTTGTCCTACTTGTAGTTTGCTGAGCTTCTTGGATGTGCAGATTAATTTTTTTTTTAAGATTTTTACTTATTTGAGAGAGAGTGTGTGTCTGTGTGTGCATGAATAGGGGGAGAGGCAGAGAGAGAGAGAGATCCCAGAACCTGGGATCATGACCTTATCTGAAGGCAGAGATACTCAACCTACTGAGCTACCAGGTACCCCCAGGTTAATGGTTTTCAACAAATTTGGGAAGATACCAATCATTATTCCTTAAGATATCTTTAAAATGTAGTAGGTCTTTCATTACTAGAGGAGAGGTGGGTGGGGGAATGGGTTAAATAGATGATAGGTATTAAGGAGGGCACTTGTAAAGCACTGAGTGTTGTATGTAAATGATGAATCACTAAATTCTACACCTGAATATAATATCACAATGTATGTTAACTAACTGGAATTTATTTTATGTGATGTTATTTTTTATTTTTATTTATTTTTAAATATTTTATTTATTTATTCATGAGAGACACACACAAAGAGAGGCAGAGACACAGGCAGAGGGAGAAGCAGGCTCCATGCAGGGAGCCTGATGTGGGACTTGATCCCGGGACTCCAGGATCACACCCTGGGTGGATGGCGGCGCTAAACCGCTAAGCCACTCTACAGGGGTCAATAAACCACCCTGATGTTATTTTTTAACTGGGATTTAAATAAAAACTTGAAAAAAAATACAGTATCTTTCAAACTGAAACTCTGTACTACTCTTTAAACACCAGCTCTGCATGCTGACCTCCTCCTGGCTCCAGGCAACCACCGTTTTGCTCTCTGTCTCAATGAATTTGATACTCTAATTACATCATATAAGTGGGATTATACAATACTTGTTCTTTTTGTCTGGCTTATTTTGCTTAGCAAAATGTCTTCAAGGTTCATCCATGTTCAAGCTGATGACAAGAATTTCCTTGAATTTGTGTATTCTTAGGTATTGCAGTAGGGTAGTTCCAATTCCTAGCTATTGAAACATTTTTTCTTCCCTACTTATTTTTTAGTTTATTTATTTATTATTTATTTATTTATTTATTTATTATAATATATATATTTTTATATTTTTATATATTTATATTTTTATTGTTAATTGTTAATTTATTGTTAATTGTTTTTTAAGATTTTATTTATTCATGAGAGACACATAGGCGAGAGAGAAGCAGGCTCCATGCAGGGAGCCTGATGGTGGGACTCAATCCCAGGACTCCAGAATCACACGTTCAACTGCTCAACTGCTGAGCCACCCAGGTGTCCCACCTACTTGTTTGTTTGTTTGTTTATTTTTTTAAGATTATTTACTTATTTATACATGAGAGACACAGAGAGAGAGAGAGGCAGAGATAGGCAGAGGGAGAAGCAGACTCCATAAGGGAGCCTGATGTGGGACTCGATCCCAGTACTTCAGGATCATGCCCTGAGCCAAAGGTAGACCCTCAACCGCTGAACCACCCAGGGGTCCCTACTTGTTTTATTTTTACTTAACTTTTATACTATCTACTTTTCAATTACTGTCTAGTTTTATACATTGTTGTATGTTTAATTAGTAAAGCATCTAAGTAAAGAAAGTGAAACAAAACAAACAGTACTTTGTTACCTTTGAGAAAAGTTGAGAGTAGTTATGCTATGGATATGCTGTGCTGTTTATGGAATAATTAATATGCAAATTATAATGTATTTTTGGGATACAATTTTGGAGTCTCGGTTAAAAAATGTAAGTGATATTATACCTCTCATTTGAATATGATTTTGTGAAATTGGTAGTTCTTAATTTTTATAAACTCTTAATCTTTGTATTTGAGGGACTTGGGACATGTTCTCATTAATATACAAGACTTAATTCAGTAGGGTTCCCTGAAAGGAGGTCATCACTACTCTTCCAATGAGTTGAATATATCTAACCACCCCAAAGTCATTGGTCAGTGTGTTTTTACTACCTGTGGCCTAATCATTTTTATTCTTTCTCATGGGCTTATGGAATGTGCCATGTAACTTCTTTTAGTTTATTTAAACCCAGTCATGAGATTTAAGGCATCCTTTGCTCAAGACTGTGGCTTACCTACTTCAGTTTAGAGCTGTTATATTGATAATAGTTGACCTGAATATGTGTGATCTTGGAGTGGTTGCTGAATTCTTGCCTCAGTAAAAGTAGGCACTGAATGAATATTGAGAACATCTACCATTTTAAAGTTATTTGTTCCTAGAGAGCATTTGTGATTTGAGGTTACCTATTATATTTTTCTCCAATTTAAGGTTCTTAATAAATCAAAATTTTTGATTAATATATAAAGCATATCATAAATAAGCTCTATAAGTAAGTTAATCTTATGTATGGTCTTTTATTTCCTAAACAGAGACTCTACAGGGGCAGGTAATTCACTGGTCCACAAGCGGTCTCCTTTACGTCGAAACCAAAAGACCCCAACATCCTTGACCAAGCTGTCTTTACAGGATGGACATAAAGTCAAAAAGCCAGCATGTAAATTTGAAGAGGGTCAGGATGTCCTAGCTAGATGGTCAGATGGCTTGTTTTATCTTGGAACTATCAAAAAGGCAAGTTACATTTATATATCTTTTGCTTTTTTTTTTTTGCAGTAAACTTTTAATAATTTTGAATTATAAATTTAACTTCAAAACTTAGTTTTTGACTTACAAGAAAATCACCATAATTCCTTTATATTTCAGATAAACATATTGAAACAGAGCTGCTTCATCATATTTGAAGACAGTTCTAAATCCTGGGTTCTCTGGAAGGACATTCAAACAGGCAGGTGCTACTATTTCTCTTGAACATGATTTACACTAAAATTTGATTTCCTTTAGCCTGTCATTTTCTATTGAGTAACTCTGAATCACCTTTGAGAAAATGTATTCTTCACAGTCCTCAAGGAGTTATAATCTATGTTATTGGCCCTGTAAGAACAGGGATTATTCTTGTTAGAGTAGAGATAGACTAAAGAACAGATGCATCAGTGATGCACATCTATGAACTATTGTTAGGACCCATCTAATAACTTTGAAGAAAAATTTTTAGCCACTGATATGGAAATACTTTGGGCTTCAACTTAACTGTTACTTGCTTATATTAGTAAAAGTAATGCAGAGAGCTAGTATTTATTGATTTCATACTATTTGCCAGATGTTTTGGGGGAAATTAGGGTATTTTAAACAGGTTTAGAGTATTAGAAGTATTCATTAATAAGAATGATTTGAAATGATCAGTTAATTAGAATTTTTAATGTTTAGATGGAAAAATTATTCTGTATTTGTGTAGAAGTAAAAATGAATACAGGTATGACTTGGTTTGGTTACAGGTATGTTTCTTGTAATGCTTTCTATTTTATTATTGTAATAATTTCTATAATTACGTATGCCCTTTGAATCTGCCATATAAACGTGTTATTCTAGATATTTCATGAAAAGTGATTTATAAATTATGATTATTAAAAATCTAAGTATTGGGCAGCCCGGGTGGCTCAGTGGTTTAGTGCTGCTTTCAGCCCAGGGTGTGATCCTGGAGACCCGGGATCGAGTCCCGTGTTGGGCTCCCTGCATGGAGCCTGCTTCTCCCTCTGCCTGTGTCTCTGCTTCTCTCTCTCTCTCTTTATCTCTCATGAATAAATAAATAAAATATTAAAAAAAAAATCTAAGTATTTTAGTTGTATACCAAACCCCCACTTTTTTTTTTTAATTGCAATAAGACCTGTGTTTCATATCTTGTAGAAAGGAGACGTAAATTTTCTTTCCCTGAAGGTTGGATATCTTTCTAAAGTACTTAGTGCTTGGGTTTTTAATTTGAATCCCAAGTGGAACTCTGTGGTAGGTTACTACTGTGTTCTATTTCTTCATTTCATAATTTTTTTAAAGACTAAGAAAGTTTTGGTAAAAGAATTAGAATTTCTAATTACCATATACATGGTTTGGTACTCAGGCTTTTGTGGGGAACTCAATAGCTTGTAACTCTAGTAAAATATCTTTTAAGACAAATTTTTTTATAGTTTTTAAGACTAATCAGTTTAAAGTACTGAAATTATGTTTTGAACCTGAAATTGAGTCAATGAGGAAAGGGATAGGAGGATAGTTCTCCAACAGTAGTGATACTGAGCAGGTCTTGTTACCCTGCATACAGAATTTTTTCTTTCTTAGTTTGTAAACTTGAGTTTTTCTCTGTGGTAGGACTGAAACATGTTATACTGCTTCTGTTCCCCTGTTAGTTGTGTGACTCTCTCAACTTTCCAGAGTTCTTGCAGGTTAAAAATAGATCTTTCTGTCTCCTTTCTTCCCTCTCTCCACTCCTTCCTTCCAGACAGGAAGAAAAATGCCAGTAGTACATATAGAAAGTTGTTACAGTAAGAGGTACTGTCCAATATGTGTTGCACCCAGTTTATCAGCTAAGTGGTCTGTGATTGTTTTTGCTGACTGGCTTTTTTAAAATTATTATCCTTAGAATTGAAAAGAAAAAAAGGATCACTCCTTAGCTATTTCACCCTTCTTAAAAAAAATTTTTTTTTTTAATTTATTTGAGAGAGAGAGAGTGTGTGCCCATTCATAGGGGAAAGGGACAGAATGAGAGAGAGAGAGAGAGAGAGAGAGAGAGAGAGAGAAACTCAGGCAGACTCTGTGCTGAGCACAGAACCCAATGCAGACCTCAGACTCATGATCCTAGGGTCATGACCTGAGCCTAAACCAAGAGTCCAATGCTAAACCCACTGTGCCACCCAGGCACCCCTATTTAACTCTTTATAGCACCCAAAAAGCACACATGTAATTGTTATAGAATGACCAAGTGAAACTAAATACTGTACTATGGCAGATTTCAATGTAGGAGAGTAGCTTTAGTAATTTTCTTTCTGTAAGAAACTTGCTAACAATAGATATATATCAAAATAACTTGATAAATTGGATTAATTTCACCTGTCTAGTAGGACTCTTAAAAATTTTATGTAAATAAGGAAAAATATATAGTCATGTTAGTTGTGAAAGAAAAGTGCATTACAAAAGGGAGATAGGTTAAAACAAATTTAAAAGGATTTTAAAATTTAACAATATTATGGTTTCTGTGAAAATAATTTTTATCTTGGATATTACTTTAACAATTACATTTATGTTTTATATTCTTTAATCGATACTGCATATGCAGTTCTAGCAGTTTATTCAAAAGAAATAATTCAAATTGAAAAGGTAGGTGGAAAGTATTTACTGTAGTTTTATTTTAACAAAAACAACAAAATTGATATACCTAAGACAAAACCTGGGGCTGTCAGTCCTTTTTCAGGAATTGCAGACTTGGACTGAGAGGTGCCAGGCTCAGTCTGGTTGCTCTCCTGACTGGAATCATAAACTTAGAAGCTATGGAGGCTGTGTCCTTCCAGGTGTACAAAGAAGTAAACAATGCCTGGGAGAGATAGGGAGAGGGGACGAGAGACCAAAAGACAAGAAAAACTGCAAAAAATGAACAAATAAAAAATTTGTTAACTTACAGATCTAAGAGTAGAGGTGTAATAAAGTAAATTTGGTTATTTCCACTGGATGTAATATTATACAACTATTAGAAGTTATAATTTTGAAAATAGCAGTGTGAATAATACTTTTGATAGAAAAAATAGGACAAAATAATGAAAAGAAGGAAGGAACTCACAGTGGAGAGAGTATGGACTCTGGCATATCTGGATTTGAATCCTAGCCTTGATACTTTCTAAGAGTCCTTGGGTTGGTTTATCTTTCTGAGCCTCAGTTCCTCTCTATAAGTGAGATACTTATGTAATAATTTTAGAATTAAACAAAGTAATATATGTCAAGAGCCTAAAAATACCTGGCCGGCTGATTGCCCATAATGGTACATTTTTATTATTGTTGACAAATGAATATACTGTGTAGTTTAACTATGAAATTGATGAGAATAGAAAACTGGGAATAATGATGTTAGAACGTTAAAATCATATTCTAAATTCTGTAGAATACAATTGTTTTTGTTTTTTAATAATAAAATTGTTTTTGGAGTAAAAATGCCTAAGGAAATAATTTACCTATTCAGGTAAAAAATACAATTAGTAACTGTGAAACAGCCTAACGTTTGTTGCATTGAGATTTTGTTAGGATATTCTATTGGACACCATATTTCCAGATTTCAGAAATGGGAGATTAAATCATTGGAGTTCAGCTTCTTTCATAAGTTAGTAAATTAAAAGAAATGTATTGAATCCACAAAGAAGTCATTGACATTATCTTCTTTGCCCTCTTTCTGTAGTCTCATGATGGTAGGCAGTGTAGGGTAAGTGAATATATGTATATAGGTAGATGTGTAGTCTTGAGAGTAGTTGGAGTGTTCACAAAACATCCCATCTTCTTGTCCAGCAGGGGACAAGGGGAGTAGTAATGTTAGAAGTGAATGATAAGAGATTTGCCTGAGAGCAGTTTGCATTATGCCCTCTGCTGTAAAAACAGGTTAAATTATCAATGTAGGTAGTTAGGTATCTTAAGTTAAAGTGGGAGGGACAGAGGGTGCATAGAGATAGCATTTTATAGATAGTACTTTGTCTTGAGAAGAAATCATTATGGTCTAGTGAATAAATATTGTCAATGTGGGCTACCCACTGAATCAAAAAAGTAGCTTTGTTATATGAGATACTTCTATATTATGACTATCTTTTAATATATATTTTCAACATTTTAGGAGCCACTGGTAGTGGGGAAATGGTCTGTACAATATGTCAAGAAGAGTATTCAGAAGCTCCCAATGAAATGGTTATTTGTGATAAGTGTGGCCAAGGTAAACCTTTATTTCTTTTAATTTTGTGGAAAAGCTTTATTACATACTTAATGCTCCTGTTGAAAATTAATGATTAAAAATACTTTACATTGATAATTTGAAGCTGTTATCATAAATTTATTCATCAATTGTAAATATATTAATGTAGGTGAAGAGTACTGAAATGCCTTCTTAAAATTGTGTTGCAGTATTTATTAATAAAATAGAATTTGCTTTATGCTTTTTTTGATATTAAGGATATCATCAGTTGTGTCACACACCTCATATTGATTCCAGTGTGATTGATTCAGATGAAAAATGGCTCTGTCGACAGTGTGTTTTTGCAACAACAACAAAGGTATCTTTTAAGTGTTTTGGGCTAAAGCCCTAAATGGAATTTGTAAGGCATTCTCAACGTAATGATTGTGTACGTTCAAAGTTTATGTGACTGAAATGAGCAATCAATGCTGGGTAGAAAGAGGTGATGCTTATTGTTTGACTAATGATGCTTAAGTGACTTGCAGCTATCCTTGCACTTATTTTCTGATAGCGAGTGGTCTTGGAATTGGGGCAATAATTTGAAAGACAAAATAAAGATTATTATTAGTCAAACAGTTTGTGATATGGTAAGAAATTTAGAATGGAAATTTCTTCGGAAGTTTCAGAAGCATTTTTATGTTAAAGAATTGTATTTAAAATTTTATCCTTCATTCATTTAAATAACTTTTTCCCTCTAATATAGAGGGGTGGTGCGCTTAAGAAAGGACCAAATGCCAAAGCATTGCAAGTCATGAAGCAGACATTACCCTATAGTGTGGCAGACCTTGAATGGGATGCAGGTCATAAAACCAATGTCCAGCAATGTTATTGCTATTGTGGAGGCCCTGGAGAGTAAGTAAATAGTTATTTTATGCCCCTTAAGTGATTTTTGTTTACATTATCTTCTTTATTTTTGTTATTGATTGTGGTGTGAGAGTGGTAGTGAATTGTAAATGCATGAAAATATCAATAAAGAAAATTAGGGGAGAAAATTAGAGGCCATAGTTATAGTCATCTTTATCATGGAATATGAGCTAAATAAATGAGTCTAAGAATGTTTAGAAATTTATCTTTAACTGCTGGTCACTGGTCCTACTTTTGCTCTTTGGAACTAAATGGGTACATCTTATCTTTCTTAGGAGGTAACTCTTAAAATATTTCAATCGAGCAATCATATTTCCTACTCTCATGATTCGTACCAATAGTTTTTTTTCCAGGTTAAAATCTCCATTATGATCAAACATTCTTTGCAACATGACATCTAACCTCTGTCTTTGTTGCTCTCCAGTTTTTGAAAGTTAATCTTGAAATATGATGTTATGATTAGAAAATACAGTGTTTCCAAGAATAGCCTTAGAATATAATTGAGCTGTTAGAGTTCAGAACAGTATACTTCTGTTGTTTAAGGAAAGATTGTACATATTATTTCTCTTGAGTTGTCCCATTTTATTTTTTGGCTCATTTTGGGTTTGTGGTGGTCAACTGATACTTCTAATTCTTTCTTTCTTTATTTTTTTAATAATCTCATTAAGCCAAGTCATACATCATGTATTTGTACTACATTTTAAAAAAATGGCTAGTGAAT
This sequence comes from Vulpes lagopus, assembly GCF_018345385.1. Classification (NCBI taxonomy): domain Eukaryota; kingdom Metazoa; phylum Chordata; class Mammalia; order Carnivora; family Canidae; genus Vulpes; species Vulpes lagopus. Next base: position 144,933,174 of record NC_054826.1, on the reverse strand, counting down.
CATTTTATATTTCACTCTTTAGATTGTAATTGTTGGATTTTTGTGTCTTTCTTCCTTCCAGACTCAGTGTTTCTCTTAAGGCAAGGGTACCATTTATTTAATTACTTTTTTAAAAGATTTTATTTATTTGAGAGAGCAGCAGAGAGAGCATGAGGGGTGAGGAGGGGCAGAGAGAGAGGGACAAGCAGACTTCCCATTGAGCAGGAAGCCAGACGCAGGGCTCAGTCTGAGGACCTAGAGATGTCCTGAGCCAAAGTCAGATGCTTAACAAACTGAACCACCCAGGCGCCTGATAAGGGTACTGTTTAGGAGAATGCTGGGATAGTCATTGTCATTAAATGATAGTCATTGTCATTAATGTGTTCAAATGCATGGACAGAAAATGTCTTTAAAAGTTTACCATGACTGAGATATACGTTGTTCAGTGATGAAACATGAATAAGTGAATGTATAGATGAATGAATTTTTAGGTCTTCATTCTGCTTAATCTTTAGTACTTAATGGAGTTTTTTTGATTTAACATTTTTATAACAATTCTTAGTTTTTGGTCACGTGCAGATTTTTAAGAAATATTTGTCTAGTTTCTTTAATCACTTATAAAGGAGATACAGTGAATAAGGATAGAGAGTGATCATTTCCTTTACTCAGTTTACACCTACCATTTAGTTTAAAGTATTGCTCAAAATTGGTGGAAGTTGTCATAGGCATTTTATGAGGTGGGTCATTTGTTGTTCTTTAAATACCATGACCACATGAACTGTGTTTAATATTGCTAGCCACTCTAACTTTAGCAGGGACCTAGCTAAGTACCTGGAACATAATTAGTATTTATTAGTCTTTTGATGAATGAATAACCTTACTTAATATCAGTCTTCTTGTCTTTGTGTACATATGGTTTACAGTTAATGGGGTACTCACTTGTTGAGCAAAATAATTATTGGAAGAAAAGGCATTATTTGGGTGGCAAATAAAGATATCAGTAGATCAAAACCATACACTAGCTGAAAATAGACGATATCCTTAGGCTAGAGATTCGGTTTTATTAGCTTCTTCAGCTATCTGAAAAAGAACAAAACCTGCCACAAAGCCTTTACATTTGGTAGAGTCTTTGATTAGACTTACAATTTTGTTAACCAAATTTATTAAATTGCTATTCTCATTCCTTCTCATCATAATGGACAAAAATAATGGAAACACTGGAGAAACAAAGCTGCCTGTGACTATTTGGTATATGGGGCAAATAGCTGCATACATCAGTAACTTCTGAAACTAATCTCCCTTATTCAGTGTAGAGAGTTAATGTGAAAAAAAATCCTAGGTTGTTTTTTGAGATTCTTTACCAGTGTAGGAACCAGGCATTTTTTGACTGGAAATAGTACATGTATCTTTAAAGAGCTTATATAAATTTTCGTGGATAAGAAAAGAGGGGTGAAATCATTCATCAGAGCCTTTTTGGGAAAGAAAAAATTTAATGCTAACTACAGCAAAAATGTCATAGTGTAATCAGAACTATTTTGTTATAATGCAACTTTTGGTTTGGTTTTGTTTTTAAAAGTTTTTCCAAAGGTAGTAATTTTAACCTTAACTCTCTTCTTATAGCTGGTATTTAAAGATGCTACAATGCTGCAAATGTAAGCAGTGGTTTCATGAGGCTTGTGTGCAATGCCTTCAAAAGCCAATGCTATTTGGAGACAGGTGAGAAGGGTACTTGACCTTTACCAGTTGACTTAAAAAATTTTTTTTTTTTTTAGCTTTTGTACTGTAGTTATGTTTGCAGTTTCAGATTTCTAAATGTCATTGCAGCGGTGATTTGCAGAGTCACCTTATTTTTTAATTTTTTTTTAAGGAGTCACCTTAGAGGGAAAATACTGAATGATATACTAGAATTATGCATAATTTTAAAATACAAATAATTTTTGTGCTTTTAGATGTTATTCCAGAACAATTTTAAGTATTTGATCAGTGATTATATTTATTCCTATTGCCCCACAATGCTCTAAACTATTCCCATTGGTACCTTCCTTTAAAGAACCTCAAATGGATCCTATGACAGAAAATTGGAAAAGGCCACAGAATTTTGGTACAAAATTTACACCTTCGATCTAAAGATTTTACTAAAGCAGACCCACTGTACTTTCTGGATTAGGAGAAAGTGGAATAGTAGAGGGCTCTAGGAAGAAAAATGAAAGGGCACTGAACTTGGTTTAAAAATCTGGGTTTAAATGCTGCTTATGCTGCTTACTATCCTACAGAACTTAGGAAGATCAGCTTATCTCCTTTTATTTTACCAGATTGTTTAGAGCATTGAATATAACATTGTATATGGGGGCTGCTATTGCAATTCATGGTACACACAAACCATTAGTAAACTATACCTGTGTATGAGTCTGTATGTGAACTCTGAATGTCTAATGGGTAAAAAATACTGCCTTTGCCCCCCCATTATGAACTATTTCATCTGTTACTGAAAAACTTTAAATCACAATATCATAATTTAAATTATACTTTGCTTTTGTGTATCACACAACTATTGTTAGGATATGTACCTGCTGAATATTAGTTTTAACTGTTGGATAATTTGTGTATACCCTTGATTATTCAACATACAGCTTTTCTTTTTTCCTTAGGTTTTATACGTTTATTTGCTCTGTCTGCAGTTCTGGACCAGAATACCTCAAACGTCTACCATTACAGTGGTAAGTATGGACATTTCTGTTAAGGAGCAATAAAGGGCCATGTTCCTAAACCTACAGGGTGAAATATTCTGTATACAGTAACTTGGTTTAAATAAAAAATCGCTTTTCTTTATGCCTGTCTTTATTTCTTTTATTTATCCTTAAATCTGATGTCATTTCACTAAAGATTATCTAGTCATCTTGCTAAAATAATAAAGCCAGTTATTTCCTAATGCATAAAATGTAGCTTTACATGTTTTTTAGATTCTTAAATTCTTATTCATGTTTTTAATTCTTTTGGGTCGTCAGAATAGCATACAATAGAGGAGAGAGGTCTTATACCTAATATGCCAGTTTCTGCTTTGGTGTAATTCTTGGGTATGGGACGTTTGATGAATTTTGGTGATTTACTGATAAAATGCTTATAGTAAATACTTAGGAATTTTTATTAAATGCTTAATGTATTTTAGGAAAAGATAAGATTTAACACATGAATCAGATAAAGTGTTAAAGTATGATCTGTTGTAAGGCTTATATGTAAGTGAAATACAAAATTTTTTATTTTAAGTTATTTTTTCATATAGTTACTTCCTCTTTGAATGTATTTAAAGTAATTATTCAGATATTTTTTACTTTATATTTACTACTGAGTGTATTTAATATTTTCCAGTTATTTTCATGTGATGTTTTATTATATTGTGAATATGACTTATGCTGTTGACCTTTTGGTTACCTAAATACTTCACTTTGGACTTTTTAATTGCTGTTTTAATTTTTTTAAAATGTGATTTCTTAACAAAACCCAAAACATTGTTTTTGTATATTGTGATTATTTTTGGATTCCAGGGTAGATATAGCACACCTATGCCTTTACAACCTAAGTGTTATTCACAAGAAGAAATACTTTGATTCTGAACTTGAACTTATGACATACATTAATGAAAACTGGGATAGATTACATCCTGGAGAGGTAAGTGGTCTTAGAGTTAACTTCATTAGCTGTTTGATGTCTTTTTTGTTTTGTTTTGTTTCTATTAAAAGCAACTAAGATACATGTACAAGTCACACATTTAAAGTAGAATTTTATTTTTAGTTCAGGGTGAAGTAACATTGATGAGGATATCAGGACTAGTCCTCTTATCCTCCCATTTATTGTTTCTTGACTCAGAAAAAAATGTAGAAGGAAGAAGAAAATTACTTGATTCTTCCATTTTCTGAAATGAGAATTGTTGCAGTTAAAGATAGAAGGGAGGGAGAAATCCTAATTATTGTATATTTTGCATTTGGTTCCTCCTCCTGTTTTTCTAAGTTTCTTTTTTTTTTTTTTTTTAAAGATTTTATTTATTTAGTCATAGACACACAGAGAGGCAGAGACACAGGCAGAGGGAGAAGCAGGCTCCACACAGGGAACCTGATATGGGACTCGATCCCAGGTCTCCAGGATCACACTCCAGGCTGCAGGCGGCGCCAAACCGCTGCGCCACCGGGGCTGCCCTCTAAGTTTCTATAAGCTTAAGAGATGTAACCAATACTCTCCTTTCCTCTCTTATTGGTACTCTCTTATATATGTATGTATATCTTTGACTTCCAGGAATGGGAGGACCCAGTAATAGTGTAAAATAGTGAGTTAGGGAGGGAGTGAAGCTATCCTAGTTGGAGATTATCCCCCCCATTCTGACATCTCATTTTGCTTTTCATTTGCGAAGTCTAATCACACATGCTGGTTTACAGAGTCTTTCAGAAAAAGCAATATAAAAGTTAATGCATATTCATTGAAGAAGATTTTGAAACCATAGATGAGCACAAAGCAGAAAGTGACTTTAATAGCTACCTTGTTTTTAGCATTTTTAGGATTATTAAAATATGGATATTAACTACTCTTAACTTAATGTTTTGTTTTTCCTTTAGAGAGGGTAGGAATGTTGGGGAAGGGTAGGAGGAGGGCAGAGAGAGAATTTTAGCAGGTTCCATGCCTACTGTAGAGCCCAATGCCAGCTTGGCCTCCATCTCACGACCCTGAGATCATGACCTGAGCTGAAATGAAGAGTCATATGTTTTGACTGAGCCACCCAGGTGCCCCTAACTACTCTTAGCTTAAATAAAAATTTTGTTTTATAGTATGTGGAATTAGATGTGTGAATTTTAGTCACATTACTTTTTGAGGTATAAACTAATATGAAATTTAGGAGGAATTTCTGTTTTTTGTAGTTTTTAGACATGGGACAGTTTATAAAAAGTTCTTGTCAAATAGGATATCAGGGATTTTTGGGTTGTTTTGGGTTGTTTGGGGCAGTTTATAAAAGGTTCTTGTCAAATAGGATATCAGGGGTTTACAGGGCATCAGGGAGAGCAAATAATGCACATTTAAAAGTTGGCGGTAGATCAGCTATATAAAATATAAATCAAACACTTGTAGAATACTTAGATTTTTAAAATCAAAGATATTAAAATTAATTGAGTTAAGATGTTTTGAGTGTTATAAGTTAGAAATAGAACATTCTTTTCTGTTACATGCTTTTTCTGGATGAAATTTGAGAGAACAAGTGACTAACAAAATTGATAAATTTTAACAAACGAGTAGTAATAGAAAAAAGTAAATATAAGGCACTAGTAACTGTAGTGTTCATTATAGTCATCTTATTATATAATGCTTTAATATATTCTTTTTAAAAATGCTTTATTTCTTGCCATGGTTCTTTTAGCACTTCATATGCAGATACATCTATAGTCTTAGTATATTTTATGGTTCACATTAAATTCTATCGTAGTTACTTCATGTAGATGGTGGGCACACATATAAAGACTCAAGTTATTTTATTTCAAATACTATCTTATTAAAAGTGCAATTTAGATTTTACTCAAGAGACTGAAAATAGAAAATAAAAATCAGTCTGTTTCAAAGAAAGGAGTTCAGGTTATGAATCTCAGGATTCTCAGTTCTAGCTGTACATCAGAAAAAGTTCACTAGAAGATATATTTTCATTTTCTTTAGCTTATGTAATAATGTCCTAGAAATAAATTTCCATTTCTTATTGCTAATAGGGAATTTTTTTAATTAAAAAATTAAGAACATTATACTCTTTAAACTTTACAATGGAGAAGTTTTACTTTTCTGAGGAGTGTTTCCATTTTTTTGGAGCCATCAAATTTATTATCAGAGGGACACTGGGTGGCTCAGTAGTTGAGCACCTGCCTTTGGCTCAGGGCGTGATCCCACAGTCCCAGGATCGAGTCCCACATTGGACTCCCTGCATGGAGCCTGCTTCTCCCTCTGCTTGTGTCTGCCTCTCTCTCTCTCTCTCTCTCTCTCTCTCTGTCTCTCATGAATAAATAAATAAAATCTAAAAAAAATTTTTTATTATCAGAACAAATGATTTTCTAATCATTTCTGATTGCTTTTTCTCTGCATTAAAAAAAGAAAATATTCAAACTTATTCTATCTTCAGATATTTACAGATGGAAGTAGCTTTTAATCCTCTGTATTAATCTTTTATATCTTTATATTGTCATTATAATTGGTTTTGAGAGTGAGATTTTAATAATGAGACCATAAAATTTATACCAGCCTGTAACATTTATTCAGTAATTTTCATTTAGCTTACTTTTAAATGTTTGTGATAATAGAATCAAAGGTAATACAAATAATGGATTATTCTAGATTATTAAAATAGTATGTCTTTGGTTAACTGAAACTGAATTGCAAATTGAGTTTTGTCACTAGTCCAGACTTGGGTTTATAAAACTTTTTGTTCGAAAATCTTTTTATGTTAAAAATCTTTTTATAAAGTACCTTTAATTACTATTAAAACATGGGAAATACTGTATGTTAAGTATATTGTTGGTTAAATGAGTACTTGAGTGTCATTTTGACCATTAGTTCTTACTATATATACTTAGATTATATGATATAGACACTTGCTCTAGAAGTTTCTCTTCAAAGATGAAACAATGCAGAAAAATAGTTATGATTTTGCTCTCTCTTAAATGTGGAGTTTCTTCCCCCATGTGGGTAAAGGGTGACTTGAGAAGTTGATTGAAATTTTTATGGCATTTTGGTTAAGAATACATGTGGACACACTAGTCATAGGGAGGCACTTATATTTATCATTTCTGAGCTGAATTAGGACTTAATTTGAGCTGGTCAAAATTTAATGGTAGCTATGTTATTTTGGAAGCTTCATAAATACTTATTTCTATTTCTAGTTAGTTGGAGCAATTTTAATTGAATCAGTAGTATCCATTCAGTGTTTTGTGCTTTGTTTTTGGTAAGAGAAAATACTATGACTTCTTTTATAACAAAAGAAGTTTCAAAAATACTAAACTTTTTGGAGAGTATATCCTTTCATACTGAAAGGCAAATTTAACATTTATGTATAACTTTTTTTCTTAGTTGGCTATTTTGAGATTGTGAGGAGAAGCTGAAATTTTTAGGACATATTGGAATATAATGATAGTTCTATATCATGTTTCCTTATGTGATTTTTGTTTTCTTTTACATCTTTGTAACCTGATGCCTTGTATAGACTGTAGCTATTTGAGAAACTATTGTTTTGTAATATTTTCTTGGAGATAGTAAAAGTATGTAATACAACATTTGAGATCCCAAATAAATGTTGCTTAAGGTTTTTATTTAGATTGAGAAATTAACAGTTGTACCAAATTGCTTTTAGGAGTTAAAATGAGATATTCATACTTTGGAATCTGCTTATTATCATTTGTCCTTAATTCCTAATGTGATCTGAAATCCTAATTCTGTAAGGGGAGCCTACTTTTCTGTTAACGGTAATCTTAAATTTTAAACCTCAAAGATTCATAGCAGAGTAGTGTATTGCTACCTTTTGAAGGATGTAAGCGAAAAAGGCATTGATAAAACTTAAATGAAATACTATAGCAGAAATGATGTTTTGGCTAGAGAAGAAATGTGTAATAGAGGTGTGTATTAATAATACTTGAGACTTTGAGTGTTTCATATTAATATGCAGTATATAGGTTGGCAAACAGATGACTTCATCTGTTTTTGCATACTTAAGCCTTGGCAGCATGGAATTCAAACTTGGTGATTTAAAGGTATATTTTATGGACAGGAAGAGTTTTAACTATACTGAATAGCATTTTTGTCTATACAGAATTTACAACCCTGAAAGTAAAAGCTTAGTGTGAGATTAATGTCTGTGATGGGAGGAACAAAAATGGTTATTATGTTAGCAGTATAAATTATAAATCTCATGATCAGGTGGTCGACATACAACATGATACTCTTTTAGTACAGGTTATTTGATTTAAACTATAATATCTGTACTTAGAGTCTTCAAAATACAGAAAGGAGATCCTTGGCCCCATAATGCCAGTTGAAATTAATACTTCTATGCAAAAGAGTTTTGGAGTGCCAAAGGAACTTACAGGTAAAATTTCTGAGAACCATAGAGAGGAAGTACCAGAAAAAGAGTTCATTGTACTTTTCAAAAAGCAAAAGAGTAGATTTGAGAAGCTAGTTTTGTCAGAAATTGTAGAGCACATTTTTCAGATGTGGTTTGTGAAGATTTAAAAAGCAATAAGGAAAAACACTATTAGAATAAATCATATTAAATACACTAGTTTTTTTTTTTTTTTTTTTGATATGGTTAGCCACACTGGTATGTCAAATGCTATGGGTGTAGTATAGACATAGTATAACTGAATTTCACATTCGATACTCAAATTTGAACTGGTTAAGTTTAAAAGTAAAAATTAAATGGATATGTAGCCAATTGAATAATAGAAACAAAAGCAGTCAGTGTCTTGGAAATAACCTTGACAGAGAGTCTCCTGGAGAGCCACAGAGTTCTGTCTTTGTGTCTACCCCTAATTCAAGAAGAATGAGAGAATCTAGAGAGAAGATTATCTCAAACACTGACCTGAAAACCAAATCAGATTAACAACAGTTATAAAGTTCTGCTTTTAGACTTAAATATACAACCAACCAGTTCAGAAGAAGCAATGTATGATAGTGAATACTTGATTTGATCAGTTTATCTGATAAGATTTTTGAGTTGAGATGGGGAGGTGAGGGACGAGGAAGAGCTGGAATTAGTTAGCTAAAGCTTAATATGAAGTAATCATGTAATGTGGCTGCTAAAAATTTTCAACTTAATTTTAAACTTAGACATATCCTATACTTAGACATGATAGCTGCTGTCAGATATTTGAAGAACTGTCTTGTCAAAGAGGGAATAGAAGAGTTCCAGGAAGAAAGGTTTTGTCCACCTATGGATTGGGCTTCCTCAGTGGGTACCTCATCAGCTTTCATCATTGGTAATATTTAAACCAAGGTTGAATGACTATCTGTACTATATATTAAAAGGGATTGCAATATTGTTGGAACTTTGAATTAGATGGACATCTAGAGTGTCTTTCAAGCTTTAAGGTCTGATTCTGTTATTTCTTCTTTAATAAAAATTTTCCGTCATTGAACACTACAGAAATTAAGAGGAAATGGTATGGTTTAGAGGCATGAGCACAAAACTGTCCCATTTCTTTCTTTTTTCTAAAAGCACCCAGCACATTAGCACAGTATGGGCTCTTAGTGAATGTTGAATGAAAGGACTTATCATCACCTGTGTTCAGATTCTAGCTCTCTCACTAATCAGCTATGTGAATTTGAGCACTTTATTTAACCTTTATATCTGTTAACTAAACTGTAAAATAAAGAGAATTGAAGTAGATGGCTCTATAAGTCTCTTCTACCTCCAACATTCTATTTGGCAGATTTGTTCGATCTTTTTACCTGAAGTATTTCTGAGGTTTGGAAATTTAAATTGGTAAAGAGTATACTGGTGGTACCCTTGAAAATCAATTGTAATATTCTGGATTTTTTAAAAAAGCTTTTGTGGCTTGAGTTGAAAATGGTCCTTTCATAATTTATAGTTTTTGCTATTAGGCCTTTAAACTTGGAAGAGGCAGAAATGACTCTTAAGGAAGCCCTTTTGAAACAAAATAATATTTTCTAGAATTGGATAGTTTTCAAAATGATTTGTGATAAGAAATTACTGAGACATTTTGAATTTTGGGGCTGGCTAAAGTCTATAACTTTTATGAAATAACCCCCTCCCCCCTGAGTTTCACAGAATTATTCAATGTTATAGAGATTATTGGGTTCTGCTAATATTACAAGTATCGGGAAGTAAAATTTTATATTTCTCATTACATTTTATACTGTCACTTATTAGTATCAATTAGAATATTTATTAGAACCTATATATGGTTGATATTAAAGTCATTCTAATGTATTATTTCCTCAGATTATAGAATTAAAATAAATTTAATAAAATCCCATTTTTGTAGTGTTTTGCATTTTACAGTTCTTTCAGACATATCATTTGATTCATATAATTACTAGTAAGGTAATTAGAGAAAGATTTTTACTCCCTTTTTCTAGATAAAAACACAAGTCTTAAGAGATTAAATGGCCTTAGATCATACAGCTAGTCAATGAAGACGTGGAATTAGAACTTAAATCTTCTGACTTACCAGTCAGTACACTTTTCTTCTGCATCACATTGCCTCTGTCTAGCACCTGTATATTACTAATTGATGAAATTATAGTGCGTTAAATTGTTTCTTGATACTTCACAGCTGGCAGACACACCAAAATCTGAAAGATATGAGCATGTTCTGGAGGCATTAAATGATTACAAGACCATGTAAGTTGATTTATTTTATGTATCCCTATGAGGGAGACATTTAGTAAGTATAAGGAATAATGGCATTGTTTAAGAATTGTGGGATTGGTGTTTAGAACTAGTACAAACCATTAAAGCTTTTTAATGTCCTATTCTTTTTCAGTCAGAGGTAAAGCAGTGATTCTCAAGGGTTGGAGAAGGGAAGAGCATTCCTCTGGGACTGGTGGATGAGATATTGATATCTCAGGGGAATTTGGCCTGTTCAGTTGAAAAACATGTTCAGTAATGACTTGTTTTTATAATACAGTATTCTGAAAATAAAGTCTTAGCTGGTGGGAAAATGCAAACAACAGTGGAAAGTATTATAGAGAATATTGGTTTTAAAATGATTGAGATTTTCTATGGTTTTAAGATTCGTTATTGTCATCAGTTTCAGAGAAGTAGTGTTAGTACTAAGTTTTTGATAATTGATTATTTAATATATTCTTCCATAGGGCTTTCCTTTTTTTAAAAAAAAAGGCAAAAAAGGCATATCTACGTTTCTTTAAAATATTTAAAAATTTCAATAGAAATAATTTTGTAAGTGTATATGCTGGCTCTAACCAACCATTGAGCTATTTTATAAAATACTTATTTGTAACAAGTTGCTTTTTTTGAACTTGACGGCGTTTTCTCCTTAAAAATGTCATAATTACTAGTAGCTAGATCTTTAGGCCAGTTCAAAAAACCATAAAGTGCTTGAGCAGTTACTGTGCTGGTAAAAATACTTTATGGGATGTGAATTCTGTAATCCAATCTAGGGTACCAGATAATACATTTGTTGCTATTCTGATAGAAACGAGAGCTCCCCTTTCTCAAACCTGCATAGCAGTGGAAGAACATTCCAACCATTTGGTGTAGTGGTTCCTGAGGCTAGGCAGGGTCCAGTAGAATTAAGGTAGGTGGGGATGTTTTGGAAAAAGGAGCCTGAGGACTTTGGGAAAGAATTATGGGGCACATTTTTCAGAGATCTAAACCCACACTGAAATAACCTTTCTCTGCTCCAGGTTATTTCCAGTTCTAGATCTGATACACTAGATACTCTTTATTTTTTTGGACCTCTCATACTGGGTCCTCTTTACCAATGCTAATAACACTTGTTACTTTCTGACCAGTGGATCTGACAGATCCACCCTGAAATATAATTCTTCTTTTCCTAAATATTTTTGGACATCTTTTAAACAGATGACACCAAAATATGGGAAAACACATGTTAGGACTAAAAAGACACTACTCTACTCTTCTTTCTTTAAGAAGTCAGATGCCACATTTTAAAAAGGGAAGTGGACATGTACTCTTCTCCCTTCCTTCCGATACTATCCATCCCTCTTTATATCCTGTGGATTTGGCTCTGGAGCAGATAAGAATCAATGAAAGCAAAGGGAAAGAGTGAGTTGTGTAGTATTGGGTGGACTTTCATGTGTAAAGGCTTTATATCTGAAAGTTATGAGTTAGGGTCTGCCATGTATATGTGTTCAGTTTTTAAATTTTTAGTTAATTTTTTTAAAAATTTAGGTTTATGTCTGGGAAAGAAATAAAGAAGAAGAAGCATTTGTTTGGGTTGCGAATTCGTGTTCCTCCTGTGCCACCAAATGTGGCTTTCAAAGCAGAGAAAGAACCTGAAGGAACATCCCATGAATTTAAAATTAAAGGCAGAAAGGCATCCAAACCTATATCTGATTCAAGGTAAAAGTTGATCTGTGGCTTAGTTTTTCTCTTTAGATTATTTGTAACTAAAAATGTATTATTTAGTCTTACTAGTATATTTGAAAGTACAAGCGGTAGTTACCTTGATTTGTTTTCTTGTTTATAATTTCTTGTTTAGACAAGGTACAAAGAGTTAAATTAGATGTTTATTTATTTATTTTAGATCTTAGGCTTTCCAGGAATAAGCCCTATTGATTTTGTTAGCAGACAGCTTAAGTACTGGCATATTCATTTGTTTGTTCATTTCTCATTCGTTCATTCATCCATTTATTCATTCCATATTTCAAGCACCTTACTATCGAAGTGCTGTGGATGTAATAACAACAAGACAGACTTTCTTTCTGCCCTGATGGGGTTTACAGTATAATGGGGAAAAGTGACAAAATACAGATCATGCCAGTGCCATCTAGAACATAGCATATGGTTTTAGATTGTACTGGGATGGATAGAGGGTGAAACAGTCTATTAAGAAGAAGGCTTAAGGAATGCCTTAATATTTAAAATGATATTTAAGCTGAAACACCAAGAATGAGACTAACCTAACAGTGTGAAGAACAAAAGAAGAATACTGCAGGTGGTGGAAATACAAGTATGAAGGCTGTAAGGCAGGTTCTAGGAAATCACAGACTATTTAGGTATGAATGAAGGCTAGAGAATAACATCAGGTGTTGGAAAGTTTGGGTGGGGCCTGATCATATAGAGTTCTGTAAGTCTTCTAAGGAGTTTTGGTTGTTTTTAAAGCATAATGGAGAGCTATTTAAAGATATAAGCAGATTGAATTATCCTTTAAAAATACTCCTTGTATGCTATTTGGAGAATGGATAGGTATAGAGTTTAAGAATAGAAGCAAGAAAAAATGCTTGTTGTCCAGGTGAGAGATTGCCCTGGTAGGTGGTATCAAATGGAGAGAAAATAGATCCAAGACCTCTGTTGAAGACAGAATTTATTGCCTTTGCTAATGAATTAAATTTATGAAAGAAAGGGAGGAATGAAGTTATATAATGCCCAGATTTCTGGCTTGAGCAACTGGTCAGTGGTGATATCTGTTATCAAGACCTACAAGAACAGATTTTGGCAAGGTGAGTGAAGCATTCTTCTGTCTCATACCAATTGAGTTTGGGATTTTTTATAAGGGATATGTAAGTGATGATGTTAAGTACAGACAACTGGGTGTATAAAGCCAGGAGCCTCAGGAGAGATCAGGGCACATGATAGAAATTTGGAAGCTGATTTAGAAGGCCTTGAAAATGAGTGAAATTGCATAGGAAGCAAGAGCGGGGTCGGAGTGGGGGGCTACTGTGACCCAGAATAATGCCCTGTTATCATTTGGAGATTTGGAAGAGGTAAAATAAACGAAAGAGGCTAAAAAAGAATGATCAGTAAGTTAGGAGGAAATCAGGAAAGTTTGGTGTCTTGAAAACCAAGAGAAGGGGAGTGTTTCAAGGAAGATGAGCATATTAAACAGTATTGAATACTGCTGAGAGGTGGATTTAAGATGAGAGAAAAATGTTTATTGCATAAAATAACATTCTGTTATTACTGACTTTGACAGAAACAGGAGGGTTTTTTGTTTTTTGTTTTTTGTTTTTTTTTGGAGGTAAGGATAGAAGTCAGATTGAAGTGGTTGAAGTGTGATTGAATCCAGCATTGCTCAATTAACATGTCAAGACTGGGCTTTATCTACAAAAAAGGGACATAGGCAGATTCAAAATAATAATGGTGATAATAAAGGAAAAGGGGAAAATAGGAAATAATCTTTAAGAATTCTGAATGAGAAGGGAGAAAGTGGAAAGGATATCTGTCACCAACACTCAGAAGTAGTTTTATTAGAAGAGAGGTAGACAAATGGAAGTTTGAAGAGGAGAAGGAAGTACTCAAGTGATGATTTTTTAATAGATGGAAAATTAATTGGAACCTATTTTTATGTGCTAGTAGGAATGATACAGTGGAGAGGAGATTGGCACAGGAGAGTGGGAAGGTAATTGAAGATACTGTAAAGTCCTTGAGAAGCTAAAGGGAAAGGGATTTAAAACTTAAATGTGGGAATGGCCTTTGATTGAAGGACTTTACACTCTTGTTGAAATTGGGTGAAAATGGGTAAAGATGCTAGTTCTATTATAGAGTTGACATTTGGAAGGTGACTAAGATTATTGCATGGTAGCTTCTGTTTTCTAAGTGAAATAATAAGTTGTAAAGATGGCTGAGAGGTTTGTGCAGAGATTTAAGGAGCAAATAAAAGGTATGAGATAGTTATCTTGGAGAGTAAGAAAAGATAATTAATTACACAGGGTTGACAGTGTTTCATATCCATTTGAATTTGTAATAAAGTAGATACTGCTTTCAAGTTTTTTTTTTCCTAAAGGAGAAAATTTTCCTAGCACTTTCAGATTTTATCATCAATCCTTTGCTATCAGTTGCCCATATTATGAATTAGAACGTTTACGCAAATTTTCTCATTCCTATCATGATGTTAATAAGATAACTCCATATGCGTTAGCTATCAGGTTTTCATTTGATGCTACCAGGAAATGGTTCAACTTTCTTTAAAGGCATTTCTCTATTCCTTCTGGATCCTGTTCTGTGAATTGGTCCTTTTAATCTGAGAGTACTTTCTTGAGTCCCAGAGTCCTCTATAAATGTTGATCTCCCCCCCTCCCCGCCCCACCACCACCAAAATGTATACCCCATCTACCTTATCCTTGAGACTTTTGATTATAGTTCTAGTTATGCTTTGTTTTTCTAGTTGCCTTTCTCCTTCCTTGTACTTCCCCAACTTTAGTTGGGTGCCTGGAGTAGTTGTCTTCTGGTTTTCTCCATTCACCTCTTTCTAGCCTATTATATATTATTATTCCTCCTTTTCCATGTTTTTTTATTTAAGTTTTCCTGGGTAATTTTCTTACAGCACTGAACCCTTTTTATTAGCCTGCTTGTATATATCTTTGTTAACTTCTGACTATATTTTGAACCCCTTCACACAGGAAAAATCTTTATATTTCTATGATCTAATATTAATATCCCTTTTATATGGTAGATATGTTTGTTGAATAAATTAAGTAGATGTTCTATATGTTGGTATTTGTCCTTTTTCTTCTTCCCTTCTATTAATTAGAGATGATCTTTGACCATTGTTTTTCCTCCCCACTGCGTGGTGCTTGGATGCTTGCTTTTATGTCTCAAAAATGGTTTTTTAGATCTTTGTAATTGTGCCTTTTGAATGACTTCCTGCCTGTAAGAAGAATTCCTTCCTCTACACTGCCACCCTGGGCTTCATTCTCTTTCTTATAAACATAATTCAGGGATAAATATATATTCATTTCTAAAGGCAACCTGTGTTTATAACTATTATATTTTAATAATGATACTTCCTGGCTCCATGTGGGTAACTATTAAATTTGTAATAACTTTTAGTAGTAAATTTTTGAAATATCTCCCAAGTACCCACATAATACCTAAAACTACCTAAACTAAATATTGAGCTTCTGGGAGTTTTGAAATCGTCTCTCCAATATAAGTAGTCTATTTGTTTTTGTTTTTGCTTTTGAACTCTTAGGTGCTATATATTTTTCAGAATTATAAAGAGAACACTTTTTTTCCTTAAACCTTTCTATGTAAATACCTCTTAAATCAAGAAATGTATATTTAAATTAGAATGTATTATCTATGCCCTTGACTAAGCTTATAGATTCAACTTACATTTAATTTCTTTGTTTTTATATTACCATTAATATAAAAATATAATAAGTATAACCTAATTATTATATAAGTAGAGCCAAGCCACTGTGTATTATATATTGTCTTTTTGTTTTCTTTATGTAGAGATTAAATACTTAATGGTTTTATGTTTCAGGGAAGTAAGCAATGGAATAGAAAAAAAAGGAAAGAAAAAATCCGTAGGTCGTCCACCGGGCCCATATACAAGAAAAATGATTCAGAAAACTGCTGAGCCACCTTTGGTAAGAGGACGTGTTGGTATATGTTCTCAGAGAGGAAGGATGCTTGAAGTTAACTGAGAAATGAGCATCTTTTCCACTTACTTTAGAACAATGCTTTAAATATGTCATTTTTTATTTTGCAGGATAAGGAATCAATTTCAGAGAATCCTACCTTGGATTTACCTTGTTCTATAGGGTAAATAGCAAGTTATTTTCTCCTATCCTAGGAATTTTCTTTTGGGGGGAAATGAGTATTTCTATTGTAATGTAATATAGTCGTTATACCATTTAAATTCTTTTGTCTCAGGAGAACTGAGGGAACTGCACATTCATCCAATACCTCAGATGTGGATTTCACGGGTGCTTCCAGTGCAAAAGAAACTACCTCGTCTAGCATTTCCAGGCATTATGGGTAGATATTTTATATTCATACTCCTTACTCATTTTCTTCTAGATAATTTGTTTCTTGTAAAGTAATGATTAAGTAAATTTTTAGCAATTAAAGTGATTTAAGTATGGCTTTCAGCATTTGGGAAGCAATCCATATGTAGATTCCTTAGGTTGTTAATATTTATCAGGAAATTTTCCTTTTGAACAGAAAAGAGGTATACTGGTGTTTATAGCCTATGTTCTTTTACTTGAGACCTTTTTATGCTTATAATATTTAGGTGTGCCTTGCTCATGAAGACTTTTTTTTTAAATATCTAAATCAGACATGTAAATCCTTTTGTTACTAAAAGGATTTTAAACTCAGGATTCCTGTCAATAGCAGACTTCTCCTCTAATATCTTAGTTAACCTGACTATTCAGAAGGACACTTTTCTAAAGCATGATAATACCAGGTATGAAGAGAGAGTTTCTTGGGGTCAGAGCTATGAGTTTGCAAGTTTTATATTTCCCTTAGGGTTTTTTTTTTTCCTTCCAAGATTTTATTTATCCATTCATGAGAGACACAGGGAGAGAGAGAGAGAGAAAGGCAGAGACACAGGCAGAGGGAGAAGCAGGCTCCATGCACCAGGAGCCCGACGTGGAACTGGATCCTGGGTCTCCAGGATCATGACCTGGGCTGAAGGCAGCGCTAAACTGCTGAGCCACCCAGGCTGCCCTATTTCCCTTAGTTTAATTTTTGTTCACAAATGAAAAACTGCTCATGTACATCATACGAAATTCAGAGTATTAAAAAGCTTAAAATGTAACTCATTTTTTAATGAATTATGATTAATAGGGTGAACTATTTTTGGACTCTTACCCAAGCATTGTGCTGATCTTCATACATATATTGTCTTATTTTATTCATAAAACATTCTGTTGAATTGTAAGTCCTATTATTCCCATTTTAAAGATAAACTGAAACTAAGTTTTAAGAAATATGCCAAACTAGCATGTTTATTGGCAAGCATAACAGAGCTGGGATGTTGAGTTGAGCAGTGTTACTGTTAAAGCCTTTGAATTTAGCTGTAATGCTATATGCTTCCCTTGTTATAAGATTGTAAAATCATTGAGTTCCTGAGCTGAAAATGACTGAAAGATGATCTATTTCAACCCCTTCCCTTAATCTCTTCACAGAAGAGAATACAGAGGAATATTTGAATTTGGCCAATATCACAGAGCTAGATTCAGGGGTACCCTGATTTCTAGTTTATGCTTGTTCCAGTTCATTATATTACTTCACTAGGCCTAGAACTGGTAATAAGAGAACATTTATTCTAGTTTTACCATTTATTTAAGCACAGGGAACAATGTTGAGTATGGAGTAGGTGCTTATTAAATATTTGCTGTATTGAATGAGTGAATGAACTGTCTTCTATTTATTGATAAGACTGTTGACAATATATAATACAATAGGGCCTCTTCTTGGTAAGAATTTGTCTCATTGGCCTCGTAATTAAAAACTTGCTCTGATTCTTTTAAGCTTAATAGTACATTGTTAAGGAAGAAAAGCTCTTCAAAGGTCAGCCCCAAGAAGGTGATGGAATCTAACGAAGGCGAGTGATAATCCATTTATAAAAATAGCATGTATTGTTTTGGTTTGGCTGACTTTTATGTCAACAAGGATATATACTTACAGTAGAGTGATAGAAAAAAAATCTGAGAATGTACTGTTTGGTCAGAGGATGCTTTATAAACTCAGTAGACAATTATAGGACTCTGTTGTTCCATAGATTATCTGACTCCAGAAAAAGAACTCGTACAGGAAGATCTTGGCCTGCTGCAATACCACATTTACGGAGGAGAAGGGGTCGTCTTCCAAGAAGAGCACTCCAGACTCAGAACTCAGAAATTGTAAAAGATGATGAAGGCAAAGAAGATTACCAGTTTGATGAACTCAACACAGAGATTTTGAATAACTTAGCAGATCAGGAGTTGCAACTCAATCATCTAAAAAACTCCATTACCAGTTATTTTGGTGCTGCAGGTAGAATAGCATGTGGTGAAAAATACCGAGTATTGGCTCGTCGGGTGACACTTGATGGAAAGGTGCAGTATCTTGTGGAATGGGAAGGAGCAACTGCATCCTGACTGTAGGACTGAACATTATGTTCACTGCACTCTCATTTTCTGTAGGTACAGTTCAAAGCCCTAAAGGATAAAGGAGTCTGGCTTTTACTATCTTTCTTAAAAAAAAAAAAAAAAAAGTCAAAAAATTTCACAAAAGGAGATGATACTAGCCTTAACATGTACCTGTCAATGTTATGGATATTGTCATAAAAAGATATCTTTTAAAAATCAGAACAGAGACTTAATTTTTTAAATCTTAAGATTTGTAGAATGTTTCTAGGATAGGATATTAAAAATGATTCAAATCCATGCATGGTGTTAGATAATTTTTCTAATTATTCCATTGAGTCAGTTTTTGTGATTAGTGGTTATCAGATCAAACAGATCATGTAGATAGATAGCACAAGTATTTGGAGAAACGTTGTCTGTTTTGTTACCAAAATGTTGGAAAAAATTTATTTCAATACCTTTCAGATTTCATAAAGTGCAGTGTATATAATGCCTACTAAAAGACTGTAAAATATTGAAATTTTCTTTCAAGCAAAGTGTAAAAAATATATTGAGCCTGTAAATTGCTCTGTGACTAGACTTCATTGTCGTCTTAATATATTCTTTGCATGTGCATATATATACACAAGGGTGTATATATATGTGTGTGATTATGTGACCTATGCAATACAAATTATGGGAATGGGCAGCTTTGGAGTATATATCCCATAATTCTTTTTTCAGGAATAGTTGCAGTATTTACACAGCAGCATTTCTTCTCAGGCTTTTATTGGGTGCTGTTGCTTGCTATGTATGAAGAGAAATGTGTCAAACAAGTTTAAAGTTTAGTGTGTTCTGAAGAAGGGTGTGAACAACAGTGTTCATGGGCTTTTAGAATGCTTTTCAGTTTCAGTCCTTGTAACTCAGCTGTTCAGTACCTAAAACCAATTCAAATAATATGAACATTATTTCCTACTAGAAGTAACGTTTTCAAGTTTTCATGGCACATTATGATTGTAAATGTCTCTCAGTTTTAACAGTAAGTCTATAGGAGTCCCGTGAAGATTCCTGAAATGTCTGTAGTAACTGTTAGTCATGTTGAATAAGTGTAGTATGAACAAAGTATTTTATTGCACAGGGTTAACAAACAGTATGTTGCCTGACAAGGCTACTGCTGTTTTATTACAACATTACCTCTTGTTTTTATAAAATGTACCAAGATTTAAATTGATAACTTTATTTTACATGTAAAAAAACAGTTTCTTTTATCACCAGTGTTAGAGTTGTCTTCTGTTTCTTTTTGTTTTGTTTGTTTGTTTGTTTTCTTTTTTAGCCAAAGAGTAAACAGAAGAATATTCTTATTTTGGTGGCTATTCATTTTACTCTTAAAAGTGATTGGTGGATTTTGCCTAAAAATTGGGGAATTTGCCGCCAAAATGAAAAATATGTAAAGTGTAGTGGTTACAGAGTGGTAAAAATGTGGGTTAGTACTTATTTATTCCATTGATTGATTATTTGACTGTTTATAAAGAAAGTTGCTTTATTTCTTTAAACATCTTCAAAAGATGACCTTTTCTTATCACATTATAGCCAAAAGAAGCAGAGAACTTCGTTGTCCTGCATTTGGTTCCTGGTTGGCCAGGTATAAATGAGCTTTACAAAAGTGCAAATTAAAAACTGTCACTTCTGTTTACCTCCACCAAAACTTGATTTTCCCCTAGCTATTAATTTAAAGTTGCCTTTCCTGCAGCTGCAATATTTTGAATAACACACAGAGTTTGTGTTGATTTTGAATGTTTGTTTATATCTAGGGGTAATGGAAAATGTAAATCCCGTGTAACCTTATTCACTCCACCTGTATCATATTATTTCATTTTCCCCAAAGTCCTTTAATTCTAACTGAACACCAGCAGTATTTTTAGTAACTCTTTCTTTAGTATACTTGGAAGATGATTTATTAAGCTGAACTGTCTTTAGACGTAATTATTGTGAATGTCTGTCTTATTTTATCATGGTGGTTCCACATGGCTCTGATGTTCAGTTTGTATTTTTGGAATTGCTTTACTTAGAATTAAAACAGACCAACATTAAATGTGTGTATTTTTTAAAGAGCTAATGAGTTTTGCTTCTGTATTTGCTTGAAAATACACACTGATGCAGTAGATGACTGCTTTTATCTAGCCAGGGAGCTGAGGATTTTCCAATTCCATTGTAAATATGTTCACTTGAATTAATCGTTATGAAACTTGGCTTTCATTTTCCTCTTGTCCCTTAAATAGTAATTATTGTATGTTCATCTAAAATGATCCTTTAAAAAATAAACTACGTTTAGTCAGTTTATACACTTCCTACTTGAAAGACAATATATTTCCCCCTATCTACATTGTCCCCAAAATTCAAAAAAATTCAGACTTTCGACTTTTTTTTTCTTTTTCCTTATATAGAAGGTGTCAGGTTCACATCAAAGGATTTTGGTTTTGTTTTGTTTTTCCTAAAAAGCTTTGCCCCTAGACTATAGAAAGAAAAGATGTAAAAATAGTATGCCTTACTGGTTTTAATTACATTTTTATTCAAAACAAATGCATTTTTATAAATATCCTGATTATAAAATGAGAAGTATGGATTCTTACGTGATCTGACTAGATCAGAATGTGAGCTTATCAAGAGTTATTCTATAAATTCTAATGTAGGAGTGATGAAGTCAGATCTTGCTAGTCATCTTTTGTTACTAAATGTTTAACAAGTAAATGTTCACTGATGTGTGAGTGAGGTTACCTCTCTCCTTATATTTTACAAGTTACGTCCAACTGTACATGTTTGGTTTTTATTGTGTATATATTCAGAAGATTACTGTTATCAGTGTTGGAGGTAGTGTTGGAGGTAGAATTCTTTTGGATTACTTGGTTGAGTTCCTATCAGGTACTATTAAGTTTTGGTTGGAGCATTGTCTGACTTACATAGTTAAAGTAGACTGTTGTATAACGTAATTCTAGAGTTGTTTGAATGAGGATGTGATGACAAAGGAAGATGTCCATGCACCTTTGGAAAATAGTAAAATGAATGCCCTTTTTAATGTGGGGAAGTTTTCGTCTTTAAGTTATATTTAAATACTTCTACAAATAATACACTCCCAAACATCTCCTTTAATTTCTTCTGTGGCAGTTGATCAGTCAACTTCTTTCCTCAGGAAAATAAAAACTTAACAGTTAAATGTAAAGTGAGAATTTTATCTGGTAATGGATTCTTTTATAATTAGTAGTGGTTAAGAAACCAGATGTCAAACTGATAAAAATTTAGAGATGAGAGAAGCTATGAAAGCAAACTGATTGGCTCTCTGAATAACAAATAGTATGGGAGTAAATACAATATTTGTACTTTTTAAGTTATATTAAAATGTCTTAGAGCAATAGCTAGATCAAACACTATATTGTCTTTATTTTTAAAATTAGGATAAGACTGCAAATTAACTAGCTCACTCTATTTTTCTTCCTTTCCTCACTTCTGCCCAACACAATCAGTCTTTGCTTGCTCCGTTTGCTATTTTCTCTGTTAGAGATGATGAGCATTGAAACTGAATGCTTAGTAATAATAATTCCTTACTTTTGCAGCACCTTCAAGGAATGTGATATCTTATGCAAGAAAATTCTACTGGATTTAAGCAACAAATGAACAAAACCTTCATAGATGATAAAATGTACTTATTGGATGAAACAAAAATATACCTTGTTCAGAATCATTAGTCTAATTTTTGTTCTTGGATTTACCAGAAGATAATCAATTTTTTCTCTTTTTCTTCCCATGCATGCACAGTAAGGGTGATACAGCCTCAAAACAGACACAGATTGGTTCATAGGGGTCAGAAAAAGTCTTAGATAATGATTTGTGGCACTCCAGAGCTCAACTTTACCCAATAAAAATCTTATTCCTTAATATTTAATTACTTTCATTGAATTTTCTTGAGTATCATAGGGATAGCGCTGCCATTGAGTTCATGAAAGAAAATATATGCAAGATCGGTGCTACAGAAATATGGCAGATAAATGTTTTTGGAGGGCTGTATTCAATATTGAAGGCGTAGTGTGAGAGGTAATCTCCATGTGCCTGTTAGTGTCTGCAGATTCCCTTGTGGATATTTTATGTTTGTTCCTTAGTGCTTTGTGTGTGGCATAGACTTGGGGATAAATAAAACTAGTTTACATTTGTTACAGAGTTCTACCAAGTTTATTCAACCCATCATTAATTATGTCAAGTGCTTAAAAGAAAAAAATGTTGACAATATCTGAATGAATATCTAGCAGCTAATTAAAAGTAAGTTTTTCATAGCCCACCAAAAACAATTCTTTTAGGAAATCAAGCTTTAAAATAAAATCTTAAAAAAAATCAAGCTTTTCAAATGTTTTGAATGTCTTTTTAAAATTTGGTGGGCACGTGACGGGATGAGCACTGGGTGTTATTCTATATGTTGACAAATTGAACACCAATAAAAAATAAATTTATTAAAAAATCTAATTATATTACTATTATAGTGTTTCTATAAATTATGCATATGTAGTTGTAGATATATAACAATTTATATAAGTAAATAATAACTCAAAATAAGGTTGTAAATTTAAGTTAAATGTTAATAGCATCTGGTATAAATACTAAATATATGCTTAGTGAAGGGTTACAGTTAGTATTGTTTTGGCTGGTAATTGACCTCTTATGTATTTTATCTTTGACTTTGTTAGTGGAAGTAAGGAAATTTTGCCTATATAGAATTTGAGACAAGATTTTTGAAAATTTGAGTTCCCTTTGCAAAGTATATAAAGCTTGCTTAGATATCTGTGAAGTTAAACTTTTTCTGGAGAAGTTTAAGGAGATGATGCACATTGGAGAAGGTTTTGGAAGGGAAAACCTATTAGCTCATCTAAGATTTGTGGAACCACAGTTTGATTCCTATATTCTTTTATTACCAAATCTCTTCCAGAATCCTAGAGAGGATCTATAATAGGTCTGGCTTTTCCTTTGTATTATAATTTTGCATAACCTGGTATTTTAGACTTTTCTATGTTATTTTTATCTTTGGGTATAAAATTTCCAGTGAAATATGTCGCTAGAAACTCATTCTTGATCCTCCTCATAAATCATAGTTTGTTCTTTAAGAACTTTTAAGCCATTAAATGAGACCAGAAATATTTAAAATGCCACTTCATTGAAGATTTTCCTAGAATGTATTAAGTACTTGATGTTTTTAAAACACTATGTTTAGCATGTTAATCTTTTTCCTAATTACTGAGACATTGTGAACATTAATCTATTATATGTTGCTATAATATGGTGGTACTCTCAGAGGTCTAAATGTGGATAGGGGAATCAGTCTATATTCTTCATGACTTAGGCTAGGTGGTGCTTTTATATTATACTTGTCTGCTTTACATATGTCTTCTGTGTCAGTGCCACATTAATAAACTACATTTATTTACAGTGCAATGAGTGGCTTTCCTTTCTCCCACCTTGCTTCTAAACATTTCTCCCACCTTGCTTCTAAACATTATTAATTCACTGTAGAATTGAAAAAAATTTAAGCAAGGTTTTCTGGCACAAAGACATAACCACGTAAAAATTTTAAACCTTATTTTACCCACAGTTCTGAATTTTTTTTTTTTTAAGATTCTTGAGTATGTTTTCAAGAGTGATTTCCTTTGAAAAACTAGCAGCCCACTTTTAAAATATTCATTACTCAAAAGGATTTCTCATTTTGTTTTTCTTGCTTCCTATTTTATAATGTATAAGTGGTTGAGATTTTTAGAAATCTGACAACTGGGGATCCCTGGGTGGCGCAGCGGTTTGGCGCCTGCCTTTGGCCCAGGGCGCGATCCTGGAGACCCGGGATCGAATCCCACGTCAGGCTCCCGGTGCATGGAGCCTGCTTCTCTCCCTCTGCCTATGTCTCTGCCTATGTCTCTGCCTCTCTCTCTCTCTCTGTGACTGTAATAAAATAAATAAAAATTAAAAAATAAAATAAAATAAAATAGAAATCTGACAACTGAATAAGTACATAGGCTAGAGTAGGTTGACTATTTTGTGCCTCTAAACGATGTTGAGATTACCTTAAGATAGCAAAAATGTCTTGGAAAACGTAGAACCATTGTTTTCTATTAACTAGGAAGTGGAACAGGACAAAAGCAAAATTACAGTACAAAACCAATATCACTGGATCTGCTTTTGGATTCTGGAACAGATTTGATGATAAACAGGGACATAGGAACCAAAACTGCCTCCATGGCTCATAGTTGAGCTAGGTGGCTTTTCCACTCCCATAAGATGATAGACTGAATGGCCCATGCCATCTCTGCATTATGGAAAAGAGAAAATAGTGTCTTGTCTAGTGTGGACTTGTCATATAAGAATAGCAAATTGACATGGCTTTGTTATATGCACATACTAAATAGTCATAAAGGTAGCTTGAAGGAATAAAAAGAAAAGGAGATGATATTTCAATCAGAGCAATAATTAATGACTGGGAATTTCCATGACTTTGTAGGTTAAATGAGTGCAAGAATTGATACTAAAAATTTTAGCTTATTAGTACTTTGCTGAAATTGCAGTTAAAATGTCAGTCAAGCTTCAGAGGATCATAATTTCTAAGAAAATAATTGTTTTATCAAATTCATGTAAACTAATGTTTGTGTGTCAGCTGAATTTTTTTGTTTGATTTTGGTGCAAAATAAAGGTACTTTTATTAAAGCATGGGGACAGGACCTTTGGGCAGAAAGACTAATAACTTTGGTTTGTTTTATGAACTTGGCTAAAGTCAGGAAAATGTCTAAAATTTAAGTTAACCTGTGCTTGTTACTTTTTTTTTTATGTGGGAGGTATAATTCAAAACATTTCAGGATTAAACTTTTGACTTTTAAAGAATTATTTTTGAAATGATTTTCAAAAGGTTGAAAATATTTTAAAACTAAGTTTGTACTTAAAAAGTAGCACTTATTATAAAGGCTTGTGCTCTTTAAAATACAATTTATATTTATTTTGGGATCCTTCCTGGACAAAATATGTATGTTATCAGCTGTGTTATTATAATAGATTCTATCTGCTAATGGAAGTTGCCGGTGTCTTAGATAAGCAAAATTAGAAAAATACACAGTCATACATATATTTGGAATCTGAGAGCTTTACAGTTAGTTTAAGCTCATTGAAATTATTTTGTGTTTCTTAAGCATACTGTGAATAACACATACTGTGTGTTATTTTGTGACTTAAGCGAAAGTTGGATAATTTTGAAACATGGCATAATTAAAAGGGAAGTGCTGGGTTAAATTTTTTTAATAGAGAATAAACAAAATGTTGGTCCATACCTAATACCAAGTTAGGTTGAAAATATGAACCTTCGCCATTAAGAACATTCAGATTTATATTGCAGTGAAAATACAGTGATAAAATAGAACTCCATCTATTCACAATGAATTATTTGCTTTAGAAATAGCATGGATTTCTTTTTCATAGCATACATGGCTATAACTTTGGTTTTACATCTTTTAAAATTGTATCCTTAACATAGGACATTTTATATTGAGAGGTTGCACTAAACTCTGTTTAAAATAAGCCACAACTTATTTATAAATAAAATCCATTACATAAAATGAGGTAAAATAAAGTTTTAGCAAAATAAAACCCAAAGAAATTTTTTCCTAAGAATCTCATTATCTTTGAAAATGAAGAAAAGTTTATTTTCCTAGATGCTTAAAATGCCATACAACTGAGGTGTTTGTATTTGTTTCCCAGGGCTGCCATAACATTTTGTCACAAACTTGGTAGCATTAAAACCACAGCAATTTATCTCTTAACGGTTCCAGAGGCTAGAAGTCTGAAATCAGGGTGGTGGCGAGGTTGATTCCTTTTGGTAGCAGCCGGCAATCCTTGGCTGTAGACACATTGCTCCACTTCCTATCTCCAATTTTATAGTTTACCCTCTGCCAAATCTCTTAATTCTTTATAAAGATAGCAGTCATTGAATTAAGGCTCCACCCTAAAACCAGGAGGATACTATCTCAAGATCTTTAACTTAATTATACATATAAAGACCCTATATCTAACTAAGGTCGATTCACAGGTGCTTAAGTTAGGACTTGGCATTGGTTGGGGAAGGGAGAGATAAAATTTAACCCACGAGTATTATTACAGGAATTTTTTTTTGTATGTTTCAGTTCCTAATGGTATTTCAAACCATTTTGTGCTGTTTATTTAAATGCTACAGTCATTCTTTGAATACCTATGAGTTGCTGTGAAGGGAGATGAAATATTAGGAATCCTGGTCTGAGTTCTTAAGTTTTGAAGGGCACAGACCTATAAATACAGCTAAATTTAAGTTGAAATGTGGTAAGTAGTATGGAATACTTGTCAAAGTTCCATAGGAACCTGGAGGGACATTAGAGAAAGATTTTTTTTTTTTTAAAGAGATTTTATTTATTCATGAGAGACACAGAGAGAGGCAGAGACATAGGCACAGAAGCAGGGAGCCTGATGTGGGATTCTATTCCAGGACCCCAGGATCAAGTCCACATCAGAACCTGAGCCAAAGGCAGACACTCAACCACTGAGTCACCCAGGCACCCCTAGAGAAAGACTTACTGAACAGAATGTTGTTTGCATTTGACTTTTTTTTTTTTTTAACGATTTTATTTATTTATTCATGAGAGACTCAGAGGCAGAGACACAGGAAGAGGGAGAAGCAGGCTCCATGCAGGGAGCCCAATGTGGGACTTGATCCTGGGTCTCCAGGATCAGGCCCTGGGCTGAAGGCAGCTCTAAACTGCTGAGCCACCTGGGCTGCCTCTGCATTTGGCTTTGAAGGAGGATCAGATTTTGACTGGCAAAAGTAGGATAGGATAAGAAACAGTATAAATAAATTCAGAAGTGATCTTTGGTTAAGGGAAAGTTCAAGAGATATAGAAACTGGCACAGTTGGGGAGGTAGGTTATAAACCTGAGAATTAAATAACATTGGAAAATGCGACTACAGGTATCCAAATAGGTGCTATGTATATATCACCTATATATCACCAGAGAAATGAGATTGTTTTGGGCTGTCATACTTGTTAGGTTGTACCTTGAAGAGTGGGTTAGCTTAAATATATAGGCTAAGGGAAAATAAAGCTCAGTTCATAATGAAGGATCAGAGTAGGAATAGGCCTGGCTTTGAGATTGAACATCTCATTTGGTATTTTGGTGTCGGTAGTTTTCCAAGAGACCACTAGGAGGAAAATGTAAAATAGATGCAAGTTACCTTCATCCCCTAGTTTTCTTTTTGCTAGGAAGATAAGAATGTGTATGTTCAGTTATTTAAAGGGGTCAGAGTCGCAAGAGGATTTGAGGCAGGAGAGGTTACTTTTGTCCTGGGGGCTGGCTGTGGAAGACATTTTGAGAGAAGAATTATTACGGAAGACTTAATGAAGGAGTTTAAACTGGAACATGAAAGATAGGAACCTGTAGAAAAGGGAGCACAATAGGGCATTGAGTGAAAGAGAAGGAAGCAAGGTCTTTAAGCCTACACACAGAAATGGTTGGGATGTGATGTGGGTGAAGCTGAAAAGGGTCAGGATTCTGATGGGACTGCCACGTGATAGTGTGTTTTGAGATTACTTTGGCACTGGTGTGTAACATCACTTTGAGGGAAATGGTGATGAGTGCCAAGTCTAGATTTGCATGTAGATAAATCTGAGGTAGTAGAAGCAGTGGGAATGGTAGGAATATGTCTAAGAGTGATTAGGGAGCTGAGCTGACAGTACTTGATGGCTGAGCAGGTAAGGCTTTTAAGTTTTGAGAACCTGGGAAGCTAGTGATATTAAATGGAATAGATGAGGAGCAGGTCTACTTAGAATAGTAAGGAAGGTAGATGTGGTTGTAATAAAAAGTTCATGCTTGAAAGTAATGGAAGAAGTAAAGAAATGGAGTAGGACTGTATTACTGAGCAAGAATAGTTGTTAGTTGCTTCTGCTAGGCATTTCCCAGAAGCTTCTGTTCTTTAGTATTAAAAATTTGCTCATCACCATTCATTAAGCAAAGACCCTAAAACTTAAGTTTCTTCGTGATGGTACTATGAAGAAAATTTGTAGAAAATTTTCAATAAAAATATGACCATTTTCTGTCTCACAATACTATCATAGAGAACTAATTAGAGCAGAATTATCGTGTTAGCTGAACAAAAGCAAGTGATATCTGTATCAGGGGAAACTTATGTTTTATTCTGAAGCAAAAGCACTTGGAAGTGTTTCCAACAGAATAATTTGTGGGACTTTGTAGGTGGACACTGTTGTGAATTCAGATGTCTGCCAAGTCCGAAGTGGTGTTGCATAAAAAGCAGGTTGTAATAAAAATCATAATTGGAAATACTTTCTGAAAAGAATGCTGAAAATAATGTGCAAATAGTTTGATTTTTATTTTATTTTATTTTTTTTTTAGTTTGATTTTTAAAACGAATGAGGAAAAGACTGTCCTGGAGAGAAAAATTAATGATAATACTTAAAATACTTATATTCAGAGTGATAGAAAAGTATCAGGTGGGCTTCTTGGCTAACACTAAAAAGCAGCATCA
Organism: Vulpes lagopus; assembly: GCF_018345385.1. NCBI lineage: Eukaryota > Metazoa > Chordata > Mammalia > Carnivora > Canidae > Vulpes > Vulpes lagopus. The sequence goes on along the minus strand of NC_054826.1, from coordinate 144,904,098 downwards.
AAATACTTCAAAATATTCAAGTAGTTACTGAATCTGACCTCACTGAAAAACTACACTATTTTGTCTTTGGTATTGAAAAGTATAAGTTTGGGATCCCTGGGTGGCGCAGTGGTTTAGCGCCTGCCTTTGGCCCAGGGCGCGATCCTGGAGACCCGGGATCGAGTCCCACGTCGGGCTCCTGGTGCATGGAGCCTGCTTCTCCCTCTGCCTACGTCTCTGCCTGTCTCTCTCTCTCTCTCTCTGTGACTATCATAAATAAATAAAAATTAAAAAAAAAAAGAAAAGTATAAGTTTATGTTTAGAAAATGACAAGCATTTTGCTATAGCCCAGTATTAGAGGACCATGGAAACTAAATATTACTAAGTAATTTCTCCCTTTTATAAGTAACCTGCAGTAGTATTCAATACTGGATTTTCCTGTGATAGAAATTATTCTAACCTGGGGTGAAAAGTACTCCTTTGCCCTATTTAACCCTGACTTGGAGTTAATAATGCTAATGTTTCTAAAGTATTGCTTTTCTGCTTGACCCCCAAGTTGTTTCTCAGCTGGCACCAAGAGAGAATTAGTGAAGCAGTCCTAAGAGAATGAAACTGTGGTTTAGAAGAAAAAGGCATTGGATATGGTAGATAAGAAAAACAAGGGAGGAAATCTTTTATCAACTGTTATTTTTTTTCCCTAAAAGGAAAAGCTTTATTATTTTCTGTGATATAAAAATGATTTAGCAAGAAATTTGTGTAACACAGAGCTCCAAAAATCTTCCATTCTACAGTCCAGAGATGTTATATAAACATAGCCTTAGGGATCCCTGGGTGGCGCAGCGGTTTGGCGCCTGCCTTTGGCCCAGGGCGCGATCCTGGAGACCCGGGATCGAATCCCACGTCGGGCTCCCAGTGCATGGAGCCTGCTTCTCCCTCTCTCTCTCTCTCTCTCTCTCTCTCTCTCTCTCTCTCTCTCTGTGTGTGTGACTGTCATAAATAAAGAAAAAAATAAAAAAACATAGCCTTAAACTTGTAGACTTTTATTTTTACTAAAAGATCATTCCTGTTGTTTTGAAACCACATCTCATTTCTAAACAGTGGGCATCATCTTTGCATTAACAGATACTGTGTTTTAGGCATTGTGCTGGATGCGTGGGTAGAATAGACCTATATATTCTCTGCTGTCAGAGAGTCTGGTAGAGGGTTTGTATGCATTAATTATGATACGTCGTGGTCAGTGCTTTGAAACAGTACACGAGAAGGACACAACGCAAGTTTGAGGGATCCCAGCTAAATTCTTGGAGCAATGAATGACAAAGCTAAGAAAAATGAGTAATTGATGAGTCCTGAATACTAGCCTTTCTCTCCAGTTACACTGTCAACTCTTAAAGGGCAGATTTTTTCGCTTTTGTGTTCTACAAAGTCCTAGACAATAATGCTCAAATTTTTCTCATTCTAAAAATTAAACCTTAACCTGGAATATTGTGATAATTTTAATTTGTATTAGATGCTTTGAGGATATAAAGGTACTGCATCCTCATCTTCCCTTGGGTGCCAAATAGAAAATACCCTTCCTTTGATAATATATGTGGGCTATTTGCATAATGTTACCTAAACTTTCCCTCTTCCCCTGTCTCAACAAACTGGTTTTTGTTCATCCTTTTCTCCTTTGCTGTATGTCCAAGGATAGTGGAGTAGTAATTCCTAGCACATTTGGTTTTAAATTTATGTCCCTTTGGCATTTAAGAATTTATAGTAGTTTGTATTATATTTAGTAAGGTGCTTCTCAGTCATATCTGCCATATAGGCCTTAATCCTAAGGTTCTTTACAGCAAAAAGACTTTGTTACCTTTATGGGTGAAGGAATCAATCAATCATTGTGTTCAAGAGTTTCATTATATACTTGTATGCCTCGATTGTCCACTGAAAAATCAGCTTTTGAGAAAGTCAAGGATAGCTTCTCTGTTGAGATACACGGAATGCTGATTGTGCAACATTGGGAAATGGGTGTGGTTTTCCCATGGTGGTGTTCTGATAACCATGTAATTGTAGTATAACCTCTGGGCACTCTTTTAGAATATAGAATTCCAAAAGAAAAAGTTTGACTTTCATTTTTCATGTAAAAACAATCAAGTTCAATTCCTTAAGCTCCCTGAAGTATATAGTGTTTCCCCTTTCTACTAATAAACCCTAAGGATTGAGGTAATACCTAAACTGACAATCGTTTTTTAACTGAGAATATTTTAATTTTATTTAAAAATAATTAAATTATATCACTTGTTCTGGCTTCACTCAGAGTATGTACATATATACCAATATTCTAATAATGTCTGTTTCAGGTATAATGTTAATCTGTGCCATCTTGTTTAAAATTTTTATTTGGGAATATATATTCACAAGTTGCAAAATACCCACAAGGAGTCCCTGTACACTCTTCCATTTCCTTCAGTGGTAACATCTTGCATATAGTACAATATGAAATCTAGAAAGTTGATGCTGGTACAATCCAGAGTTTATTCAGATTTCACCAATTTTACACATTCATTGTGTGTTAATATAGTTCATGTAATTTTATCATACATAGGTTTGTCAACTACCACAATCAAGATACAGAATTGTTTCATCAAAAGGCTGTCTTTATACCTACATTCCCTTTGTTCCCTTCATTCCTAACACCTGGCAACCACTAATCTGTTTTCTATCTAATTTTATTATTTTAAGAATATTACATAGAAGGAATCTTATAGTTTGTAACCTTTTAAGATCCCCCCCCCCAACATTTCCCTTGAAGTCCATCCAAATATTACATGTATCCAAAGTGTGTTTCTTTATTGCTGCATAGTATTCCACGGTATGGATGTTCCAAAGTTTAACCATTCACTATTTGTTTCTTTTTGGGGGAGGGGGTGGAGTGGGGCAAAGAATATTAAGCAGACTCCATGCCCAGCTTGTGAGCCTGGCTTGGGGCTCCATCTCGTATCCCTGAGATCATGACCTGAGCCGAATCGGATATTTAACCAACTGAGCCACCCAGGTGCCCCTAACCAGTTTTTCACTCTTTGAAGGGCATGTGGGTTATTTCTAGTTTGAGGCTGTTAAATATGAAGCTGCTATATGTAACTTGTGTACAGCTTTTCATGTGCACATTTTTATTTCTCAGGGATGTGTCCAAGAGTATAAATGTTGGGTTGCATGGTAAGTGCATGTTCAATTTTATAAGAAATTGCTAAAATATTTTCCAGTGACTACCATTTTTTTATCCCACCAATAATGTAGTGATCTAATTTTTCTTGCATCCTTGTCAGCATCAGGTAATTTTCTAAAAATTTAGTTGACAGAAAATGTTACAGTAGTTTCAGCTGTTGGTGATGTTTATATTAGCCATTTGGGTAGTGATACTTCATTTTTTTAAAAAAAGATTTTATTTATTCATGAGAGACAGAGAAAGGGAGAGGCACAGACATAGGCAGAGAGAGAAGCAGGCTCCATGCAGGGAGCCCGATGTGGGACCTGATCCTGGGACTCTGAGATCACACCCTGAGCCAAAGGCAGATGCTCAACTGCTGAGTCACTAGGTGTCCCTTCATTATGGTTTTAACTTGAATTTTCCTAATAGCTAATGAAACATTTTGTTGAATATATTTTCATATGACTATTAGGCATCTACATGTTTTTTATGGTTTTTGCCTCTTTTATAACTGATTTGGTTTTCTTGCTTTGAGCTTTGAGAATTTATGTACTTGACCCCTGAACAACACGAGTTTCAACTGCACAGAGTCAACTGTATAATCTGGTCCTTTTTCAGGTAAGTAGTTTGCATATATTTTATTTTCTATAGCTTACTTTTTCTAACCCTGTAACAGGGTCTTTGCTGGTGCAAAAATTTTTACTTTTTTTTTTAAAAGAATATATATATATATATATATATATATATATTGCTAAATAATAAAGAGAATCTTATTTAGAAATGTGGAGATAACCCCCAAATGAATTCTAAACAGGAGTGTTTAAAATTTGTCCCACGGGAGCAAGACTATAGGTGAGGAGGGGTGGGGCAGGGAACTCTCATTTTCCACTGTAAGGTCTTTGGTATTGTTTGATTAAGATCAATTTGCATTTGCATACATTACTAATTAAAGTCTTTAATGAGGAATTTCTCAGATAAGCAGTTTATAAGACTGTGGAACATAATGGCGTAAAAAGTTAGAAGATATAAGGCAAACTGGTGCTGAAGTCATCGCTGGGTCTTTGGATAACAAATTGTTTCATTTTCTCCATTTTTAAGAGTTTATTTACTTATTTAGAAAGAAAGCATGCACAAGCAGGGGGAGGGGCAGAAGGAGAGGGAGAGAGAATCTCAAGCAGACTCCCAGCTGAGTGCAGAGCCCAATGCCAGACTAGATCCCAGGACCCTAAGTTAATGACCGGAGCTGAAGAGTCAAGAGTCAGCCGCTTTTTTTTTTTTTTTTAAGATTTTATTTATTTATTCATGATAGACATAGAGAGGCAGAGACACAGGAGGAGGGTGAAGCAGGCTCCATGCCAGGAGCCTGATGCGGGACTCGATCCCGGGGCTCCAGGATCACGCCCTGGGCCAAAGGCAGGCGCCAAACCACTGAGCCACCCAGGGATCCCCAAAAGTTTTTACTTCTAATGAGTTCTGGTTTATCAGTTTTTCATTTTATGGGTCATGTATTTACTGTCAGGTGTGAAAGTTTTGTCTAGCCCTATCTAATGGTACTAAAGATTTTTAAATTTTTTTGAAAACCTTTGCAGTTTTCTTAATTTAAGTTCATGTTTTTACCTGTTTATTCCAATTGCTATAGACTATTTAAAATGCTGTCTTTTCTGTATTGCTTTTGCACCTTTGTCAAAAACCATACGGTCTTGTTTGGTGTATTTCTGGAATCCCTGTTCCATTATATATCTGTCCCTCTACCAGTATCACATAGTGTTGATTACTGTAGACTTTATTCTTTTTAAAAATTGTCCATCCTTTTGTCCTGTTCTTAGTCTTTTGTCTTTCCATATACATTTTAGAGTAAGCTTGTCTCTGTCTGCAAAAAAAATCTTGCTGGGTTGCCTGGGTAGATGAGTCAGTTAAGCGTCTGACTCTTGATTTCGACTCGGGGCAAAATCTCAGGGTTGTGAGATTGAGCACTACAGGGGCCTCTGTGCTCAGTGGAGAGTCTGCTTGAGATTCTCTTCCTCTCTCTCTGCCCCAGCACTTTCTCTCTTTAAAATAAATCTTAAAAAGAAACCTTGCTGGATTTGATTGGAATTATGTTAAGTTTATAGATTTAGAAAGAATTGACCTTCCAATCCATGGCACATGGTACATTTCTCCACTTATTTGGGTCTTTAATCTTACCAACTTTTTCTAATTTTCAGCATACAGATCTTGGACATGTTTTGTTAGAGTTATACCTAAGTATGTCATTTTCTTTGGAGTGATTGTCCATGGTATTGTGGTTTTTTGTTTCCAATTTGGTTTTGAATAACAGGCAAGAATTCAGCAAAATGGAACTCTTAACTGTGTCTTTTTAACTGTGGCCTTAAAGCTTTCTCCTACAAATAGTATTACTAGTTGTTTTTAGAATTGAAGCAAGGGTAGAAAGGTTAGGTTTATTAGTCCCTCCTCCCACTTGATATCCAATATAGAAATAAACTCTTGGATATTTGATAATTATTGCACTTGACAACTGCCAGGATTCAGGAGTAGTTTCTTTATATAGAAGGGAGTTCATGTTGGATAACAGATTCTCTTTGATCATTTTGCTGTTGACTCATGGACATTGAAGACCTCCAAATTTTTCCCTGCTTGGCATTTTCTCGCCTTTTTCTTTCAGATACAAGGATCCAGAGTCCCACCTCAATGTGCTCTCTTTCATGTAATATCATGTTAGGTCTGGATTCTTTATTCTGTACATTTTTCCCAGCAGATATTACATGTAACATAGCTCTAGCTTCTGATGACACAAACATTCCAGAAACCCAGACACCTGAAAGTGATGGGAATGCAGAAGCAGAAAGGTGCGTAAGGAATTCTAACAGCTTGTGGGAGGAGAGTGTCTTGTCTGGATGGTATGAAGGAACTGACCAGTAACAACCTCCATCAACACAGGACTCTCTCATATGTGATTTTAACCAAGTTTTAAGATACTATCTAAAATATTTCTACAGATAAATGGGCTCAAAGGAATTTTGATTTTCCAGTATCACCCAAGATAACACCAGAATCCCAAGTTGCATTGGTAAAAAATTAAGATTCTAGAGGCATGTTACAGACTAAACAATTTCTGGGGTGGGGTTAGAGGAGTGGAACAAGCTCTTTAGGGGCTTATTGAGCATTCCAATTTTCAGAAGTAATCTTTGCCTCATTTTTTTCCCCTCTACATTCTGAACACCGTATTATTAAAATGCATGTTTGGGCAACAGATGAATAAGAACACATGTAAAGAGAACTCCAATGCAAGGTAAAATGATAGACAATAAGCGCAGAGAACTATGGGTTTTCAAATGGAAGCAAAAGCGCACATGGCTAAGATAAGATCAATGAAGGTTTTAAAGATTAGACAGCATTTACAATGACTGGTAGATTAACAAGACTTTCCTTGTGATTTTTATTATATATATTCAGAACAGTATTCATTGCTCATTTAATATGGCCATTCAGAACTCTAAAGCAATTTGAGCAACACTGATGTGATATTTAAAATGAAAAGTTATTACATGCTGAGTCATTTTTTAAAGAAATTTAAGATAAAGAATTATTTGGGGATGCTTACAATTCTATGTATTCGATTTGTTAATTTTAAGACATAATAGCAATGCTTACGAAGGATAAACATACTTAACATAAAATTACATTTCAGTTTGTAATTTATTTCCATGCTGTTTTCAACCATTATTTACCTTCTTTACCTTAACATTCACATCAAAGAATAGACATCATTAACAACCCAAAAGCAAATTAGTAAAATCCTAGGCTTGAAATACTGTATTTTAAGAGTTTATGTAACTAAAAACCAAAGACAAAATCAGCCATTAAGTGGTAAGTAGATTAATTTTAGCACAATTTTACTTTCAAAATTGAATACTGGCATTTAAAAAGCCATGAAGCAGATTAATATCTTTAGAAATATTAAAGAATTTAGTTCTTTGCTAATTATGCTTTTTTTGCTTAATACAAGTAACATTCTTCGCATTCCTACTCTTCATTTTGTGCCTAGAAAAATAAAATTGTCCTCAATATTCCTAGATTCTTATGTGTTTTCCACATAAGGCCATTATAAGGTAAGACATTACTGAATCACAAGTTTAAAATCAGTGGCATAAATCATCTGTAGATAAAGTAATGAATTCATTGGTAAGGAATCAGTACAGTACAGTAACCAGCCAGAGGTAGAATTCTTAATCACAGTTTTTTAGAAAAGATGCAGTAGTTTATATTTGTACTGTTTTATTCTAGTATGGCAAGTTTGCTTCTCATGATTAGTTTAACAGGAGGAGGCGGGGGAAGGTCTCTTCATAGGCGATTATTGGTCCTTATAATGAATGCATATATTATAGGCACTCCTGGACACTTAATTAAACATTTTCTTGGCCAGTTAAGGTAATCACTTATATATGGCATTCACGTCAGTTTTAAAGAGCTTCAGAGTAGGGATATCTAACCTTTGTTTTCCCAAGGGTATAAGGAGGAGGGAAATCTCTTTTTGTACCACTCTGACTGTAAATTAATAAATGAAACCATTCTCTCAGTATCATTGCTTATTAAGAATTCCAGCAGTACTAATGTACAGAGGGGTTCTATGCTCAAATTTTTAAGTTGTTTCTAACTCATATTTGTCTTAATATTACAAATGTGTATAACCTAAAAATTTTATTTAATTCATGATGTAGCTAAATTACTAGTAATTCATGATGTAGCTAAAATACTAGTATTTGAAATTAATACTCCACAGACTGCAATAAGTAAGGATGGCACAGACTTTACACAGGGTTATTCACATACTGACTTTATATTTGGGGTTCTGTGGGTTTTCAATACTTACTTGAATGTCAATAAATAAAGTGATTAGAAAGGTCATTTAATGAAAGTTATAATAACAATTGTAAAGTATGTACCCAGTGCTAAACCTTACAGTAGAGTTTGTTTTATAAAATGTACCTGAATACTTAATAAAAGACAATTCAAAACAGAATAAAACTATAAAAAATAAAATCCTAGCCAAGTACAGTTTCTTCAATTATCTAGAATTTAGTCTCATGATATTAGGATTGGGTCATTATTATGAATCAATCAGATTCCAGATACTTAGAGTTTATTAAGTGAACTTAATTTTGATCAGATATTCTCAGGTTTACCTTAATTCTTCTTTATTGCTTTTGTTAGTTTTTTGTTCTTGTTGATTTTGAGAACTCAGAAAAGGAGATACTTATTTATGTAAAGCCCAGATTTTTAAGCAATATTTTCTTCACAACTGCTGGTAATGTATTATCCAAGTCAGTAATGATGTTAAAACTAACATAACAAAAAAAACCAAAAAACAAAAAACAAAAACAAAACAAAACAAAAAACTAACATAACACTGCTGATAGGTAATATAAAAATAAAATTATTTTCCCTCACATTTAATTTCAAAATTCTACATCTTACTTAAGGACTAGACAAAATGTGTCCTTATGGAACCTGAACAACCTTTAGCTACTTAATTTCAAAGAGAAAATCTGTTGAATTATAGTAACAATTAAGCATTTTTAAGAATTATCAAAATGTTGGCCTTTGGGGAATCTAAGCTAAGTATATAATACTTTTTGCTAATATTTTAAACTGAAATATATTTGGTTATAGAAATCTCACAAATCTGTTTTTCACAGCTATGCTTCTATTTACATAACAGGAGAGATACATATGTAAAAAGAAAAGAAAAGTTGAGTTTTTGTCTTCTGAAGATACATCCAATCCATGATAGGTAATTCCCAGAGGATTTGGAACTTAATATATTGAAAAATTATACAATAAATTTATAATTGCCACCTTTACAAAGAAACTTCTAGGTAAGAGAATCTTTTAAAAACATTATTGGTGTTGCATTTAGGGCCAAAGTTCATTTATTTAAATCACCTATGACAGCTGGAAAATTCTTTCAAACTTAGGAAAATGCTGATTAATATGGTTTCATTCAATTATACCTATGTTCTGCAAAATATCTCTGTTATACACTTAAGTACAACTGAAGCAATAAGATTACTTGCACAGACGAAAGCGAAGACTCCTTTCACCTTAAAATTATACTTGTTTCACACTGTGGTAATGCCTGAAAACATTTTTAGAAAAGACTATTGGTCTTGATTGTAACAGTGTATTGCATTTTTCTGTCTCTCTTTTTTTTTCAATGTTAAGTACTTTAAAGTTTTAAGTTCTACTTTTCCTCTTATCTTCAAATAGACTCTTTAGCATATAAACTTGAATGGCTGACACCACCACCATTACCACTAAGTTAACCATAGACCAGAAGTTGACTCTATCAAAGTTGCTTTCTTGTATGTTTCGATCACGGGCTTCAAATGCTCTAAGCAGAGTCTGGATATGGCCACTTTTGCTTAGTCTGGCCTTGATACTGTTGATGGATTCCTGGAGACAAATAAAATAATTTTACTATAAAAGAATGCTCAGTAATTTTAAGTTAATTTAAACATGTGACTCACAGTACCCGGATATTCATATTAGTTTTATATTCAAACACAATTTTAATTAAGGGACAAGAACTACTTGGATTACCTAAAAATCTTCTGTAGGTTTATGTAATAGTTCTCCTGATATATTTAAATTGTTTACAAATAGTTACTTGACAGTTGCAAATAGTTAACTTTAACAGGAGCAAAGCTAATGTAAATTGAAAATAATGTGAAAATATATTTCAGTGGCATAGTGTCAGGAATTTTATATATATATTATCTTTCTTAGCCCTCACAACCATAAGAAAAAGACTTTAAAAAGTTTTAAAAAGGGGATCCCTGGGTGGCTCAGCGGTTTAGCGCCCAGGTGTGATCCTGGAGTCCCGGGATTGAGTCCCGCATCGAGCTCCCTGCATGGAGCCTGCTTCTCCCTCTGCCTGTGTCTCTGCCTCTCTCTCTCTCTGTGTCTCTCATGAATAAATAAATAAAATCTTAAAAAAATAAATAAATAAAAAGTTTTAAAAAACCAGATAAACCCTGATAACAGCTTCTAGGTATTTATCTTTATATATAATGCATTGTGTTTATTTTCTTTGAATATTATCACTCTTGTCCAATTTAGTGTATAACAAAACAGCTAACTTTTTTATGTCAGAAAATAATGGTGAAATTAGAAAATATTCCAATTTCTGATATGCATATTATCCAAAAGTATAATCTATTTTTAATATGAAAATGTTCAAAGATTATATTTATAAAACACTCTAACTTGTACATCTTCTGAAAAATCTATTTTTATAGTAAGGTCCTGGAGAGAGAAGTGATTTGAAAACTATAAAAGGGCTATAAGAATATAAGTTAAAATTAAGTTGAGATTTAAAATAATGTCAAAGTACAGTTGACCCTTGAACAACGTGGGGGTTAGAGGTGCTAATGCCCTGCATGGTTAAAAATCCACGTATAACCGTTGATTCCTGAAAAACTTTACTAATAGTTTACTGTTGACCAGAAGCCTTTCATAAACAACCAACACACATTTTGTGTTATATGTATTATATATTGTATTCTTACAATAAAGTAAGCTAGAGAAATGAGAATGTTACTAAGAAAATCATAAGAGAAAATACATCTACAGTACTTTATTACATTTACTGAAAAAATCTGTGTATAAGTAGACCTGCATAGTTCAATCACACATTGTTCTGGGGTCAACTGTATTTATGGCAAAAACAAGAAAATACTAGAAACATATTTTCCTGGATTTTCTTACTTAAAATCCTTATTTAAGCAAAAACTATACTCAAAATTTCAGACTGTTCTGCTAAACCTACAAAACTACAAAGTGTAATATTTGTTATTTGGACTTATTTGTAAAGCAACAGTAACCTAGTAAATGCAAATATTTTCTAGAAAAATAAGGAATTCAGATTCCCAAATAAAAAGATCATGCATAGTTCTTTTCAATATTACAGCAATGACAGTCAAATACAAAATTATTTATAAAAGTTTGCTGTTATGATGCAAAATTTTGGGGAAATGAAGCTCTTCAGGGATACCTGAGTGGCTTAGCATTTGAGCTGCCTTTGGCTTAGGTTGTGATCCCGGAGTCCTGGGATCAAGTCCTGCATTGGGCTCCCCACAGGGACCTGCTTCTCCCTTTGCCTATGTGTTTCATGAATAAATAAGTAAAATAAAAGAAGGAAATAAAACTCTTGAAAAACATTTTCTTTAAAAAGGACTCCAAATATTTAAGCCATATTTAAATCTGGCTCATTTTTTTAACCATGTAAATGAATTAAATCTCTTGAGAATTTATAAGTACTAGTGTTTTACTCTTGCTGGCAAAATAAATTTAAAATGGAAGAATAAGTTAATATGACTGAAATTTAAAAGATACATACATTGGAAATTATGGTGAGATTAAAAACTGTCATGTAAAAATTCATACTAATCAAACTTAATCCTTTCAGTTTTGTATAGTAATACCAGTGGAAAAGGTAAGAAAACTAACATTTATTGTGTTACACACTGTTTAATTTTTTTATTTTTTATTTTTTAAGATTTTATTTATTTATTCATGCGAGAGACAGAGAGAGAGAAGCAGAGGGAGAAGCAGGCTCCATGGAGGGAGCCCGATGTGGGACTCCATTCCAGGACCACGGGATCATGCTCTGAGCCAAAGGCAGACACTCAACCACTGAGCATCCCTAGACACTGAATAAACCTCAAGTGATCAAAATACATTATTTTAGAAAAGTTCAGGTTATAAGAGTATTAGAGATTACAATTTTAATTTGCAATGACCATATTATTTCTTCTGTAGGAATTTCTATAATACAGCTATAAATGCTATTTACAAATACCACTCAGTAAATTCTATCATTTGATTACATCTACCTGTGGTTGAAGGGTAATGACCTTTTCCCCACTCACCAGTATTATTATAAGCAAATAAGTTCTTACACATGCACATTTCATTATGCACATTAACGATAAAGTATAAAGCAATTCAAACAAGTCATATTCTAAAAGTTTTTACTCCTGAATGTAGTCATAGTTTCTGATAACTGCTAGGTCTGGTCTGAGTAAATAGTGTTCCCAAATTAGTCATGTAATATCCAATTTCATGTTATAAAAACTATGCTGTGGGAAAAATGCCTATACATCATCTTAAGTGTTAACTGCTCACTTTTTTTCTATGAGCAAGCATGCTGTAGATTATTACATTAATCTCCCCAAGCCAAAATTTTGTCATTGGAAAAATGGAAATAATCCTCACAGAGTTAAGTAAAGATTACATGAGATACTGCAGAGAAAATGCTCATTTCAGTGCCTGTCACACAGTCATATCTCTGGATAATTTTTATTTATTAAAAGACCATACTGACCAGAATGTCTTCCAGTTTCATATCCAACATGTCTGTGCCAGTAATATATTTCTTCCAGTCCTCTTGCTCTTGCTCCTGTTCTCCCATATTATCCAGGATTAATTCAAAGAAAATCACCTTCTCAGAAATGGTGCTGAATGTATTATCAAAGCAGAACATGTAGTCACCATCTTCAGTCTCTACCCTGCATTAAAAAAAGTGTATGTCTTTATCTGTACTTCTCTTTGGGATCAAAGGAAAAACTGTAAGAGAAGAAATAACATGGTTTTTAGTGACTGAACATTTTGCTGATATAAAGACTTCCTTAGTATTGAAAGATTATTTCTTGGGAAAGAGGCAACCTGGAAATATATATATAAATAGATAAGTAGTTGCAACTTAGATGTGCTTGGCATTGACTCAGGAAATTTTAGGTCAAGATCTTTTGCCATTTTTTGGAAAAGGATAGGATTAAAAACATTAAAAAAACATAGATACATGATACCTCACAATGACCTTTAATATTTATACATTATTAACACTAATTTATCATGAGTTCAATTCATAGGCAAATATGACCACAAACATCCCTTTGAGTTTGCTCTCTAAAGTGACTTTTTTTTTTTAAAGCAGTGATAGATTGTTCTAAATGCTTTCTTCCAGGCCTCCTACTGATTAAGAACATCTTCATAACATAGTTCACAAAGGTTAGGGATCAGTTGCTAAAACAAATAGAGCTTTACTCTCACTGGCATTACTTTTACTGAATAAATGCCACTCACATCTAAGTTAAACTTATATCTTGGTCTCATTAGTTTCACATTCAAGATAATTGGCCTGGGCACAGTTAATTTGGCAAAGTGGTTTCCTAATTTATTTGTGGCAACTTTAACAAGCAAAGTACTGCATAGGCTAATGGCATTTATTGCTGACTACAAAAAAGGTTCTAATCAGGTTTTAGTTTTTGTTGTGACTGTTCATAAAAGGTTGGTCTAAATGATTTTGAAGTTTTATCTCCAATACACTGGACTGCTTAAATCGAGGTGGCTTATATTATTTTCTATAGTCTTGTGACTACAACATGTGATCTTTTTAAGCCAATCTTTGCTTCTTTTTTACCCTTATTTCCAACTTAAAGAATAAGAAAGAAATGCTCAGCAATTTAATTGGACCTTAACATCTATCCTATAAATAAAAAATAGCCAAGACTTATATACCCCTTCATAATTTACACACTGCTTTCATATATTCTAGTTCCTTTAATCCTTACCATCATATTTGGAAGTAGGTATAACTGACCTTTTCGAGGTAAGTATAAGGTTCACATAAATTAAAATACTTGCCTATGATCACACAGTCTGTCATAGGCATAGATGAAGCTTGGTTTTCTGACTCTCATGTTAATTGATCTTTCTTTTCTATAATACTGCTCAGAGCCTGTCTGCATTCCTTGCAATCTCCTCAGTCATGACCAACCTTTGTCTTGCAGATGTATTTAACCTTTGGAAGAAGCATGAAGAATATACTGGCAAATACAGTGTGGAACAATTTTAAAAGGAAAAAAAAATGTTATAACTATTATATAAAGTTCAATGTTAATCACTTTTAAATTTAACTCTTAATTTTCTTTTTTTTTTTTTTTTAAAAGATTTTATTGATTCATTTGAGACAGAGATACAGAGAGAGAGAACATGAGCAGGGGTAGAAGCTGAGGGAGAGGGAGAAGCAGACTCCTCGCTGAGCCAGTGGCAGACGTGGGGCCCCAGGATCATAACTTGAGCAGATGCTTTGAGCCACCCAGGTGCCCCTTAATTTTGTTTAGTCTTAATTTTATTTAACTCAACTTTATTTAGCCATTATTAACCCTGCATTGGATAAAAAGGGGAAGCTTTGTACCTACTCTTTTTATACGTAAAGTACAGATATACATACGGTACAAAAACTGGTTTTAAAATTTCATGGGGTGATGCTAAGGCAGAAAAGTCTGGAAAGGTTGCATGAAGACAAAAGTAAAAAATGAAAAGTTTGAAAAGCACTGACTCGTTTATGAGCTTCAGCATGTGTATGAAAAAGAAAAGATGTTTTATTAACATAGTCATTTCTATACTAATCTCTTTCTAAATATATGTTAACTGCTTTTAGTAGAAAGGAACTTTATTAGTACAAATGATATAAAATACTATCCAAATAAAAATGGCACAGAGTTCATTTTCCTTTCAAGTAGAATAAAGAGCATAAGAAGTCGGCGGGCGGGGGTGGGGGGGCGCATCTGGGTGGCTCAGACGGTTAAACTTCTGCCTTCAGCTCAGGTCATGATCTCCAGGTCCTGGGACTGAGCCCAGAGTAGAGCTCTCTGCTCCATGGGGAGTCTGCTTCTCCCTCTCCCTCGGCCTCTCCCCTCTACTAGTGCGCACACACACTCTCTCTCTCTCAAATGAATAAATAAAATCTTAAACAAAAAGAAAAGAAATAGTCCAGAAAGGGTAAGTTATGGTGTGAGTTATGGTTATACTAATTCAGTTGTATAGAAACACACACACACACACACACACACACAGACTTCTCATTTCTGGAAGTGCCAGCCAAAGGTATCACTTAAGCTGTTTACAGTTGTTTGGAGACATTTTTACTAACCCTGCCTTCTGGAAGGACACTATTTGTTTTAAGGATTTAAGAAAAAAAACTACTTTGGTGCCATAACACCAAAATAACAGATATTTTAGTTGCCTTTAAAAAGTTAATATAGTTCAAGATAAAATTTTGTTTAAATCTGATTTTTTAGAAAGTAGACTTGTAAATTTGGTGCAGTGATTAAGGGTGAACTGGACAGCCTGATTTTAAATCCTGGCTTTGCTGTTTGCTAGCTGTGTAACTTTTGTTAACTTATTTTAGTGCTCTATGTCTCAATTTCTTTATTGATAAAATGATAATACCATGTACCTCATAGGGCTGTGGTGAATAATAAAAAAATTTAATAAATACAAAGTGCTTAGAACAGTAGCCTGGCACATCAAAAGAACTCAATAAATGTGAACTCTTATAAACTCATTTTTTTCTCCCACTGGTTTAATGAGAGGTAAAGAAAGCAATAAGATACTTTTTTCTCCTTAACAGTTAATATTAAATTATCTCTAAAGGAAAGGAGAAAATTGGAGAAAAATAAATGACAGAAATTCTACAGATTTTCAATATTCTGAAATTTGAAGAAAAGCTACATTTTTAGTTTCTGTTCATGTAACTATCAAAGAAGAAATATAGCTCCAAGTATATAAACTTTTTAAATTACTGTTTCTCTATTTTATTAATAGTTTATACAAATATTTTTTCTGAGTTCTGCACAGGTAAAATGCCATTTTAAAAAGCACTTTAATAAAAAAATGAATAAGAAATTTAAAAATTTTTAAATAAAAACTTAAGAGCCTTTAAAAATTAAAAAACAAAAAGTTTTAAGTTAAATAAAAAATAAAAATAAAACACTTTGAAAAGAGTATTATTTTTCCTCTCATTCATTCATACATTTATTTAGCATTTACTATCAATTACATGCCAAGTATGTTGGTTAACAAAAACCAATAACTATAATAACTAGTACTTACATAGTGCTATGTGCCAGAGATGTTCTAAGCATCGTATGGTAAAAAGCAAGAATTCTGATCCATCCTGCTTCCTCCTCTTAATAAATGTGTATCCCTGCAGACTTATTTAACTTCTCTGAGCCTCTTTGTCTGTAAAATGGGAATTGGCGAATCAAAGAATCTCTCATAGTGGGCTGGAATGATTAATTTAGAAGCATATAAAATGCAAAGCCTAGTTTATGGCAAATATTAGACCATATTTGTTTGTCTTCTTCCTGTAAACTCACAGTTGAGTTCTAATGCAATAACATGAGTAAACAAAGTGCTATAGTAAAATAATAGAATGAACAGGGAAACACACTACTGAGATAGGAAAAAAGAGAAATGAGATTAAGAGCATATATAGCCGTTGTCAAACTCTAAACTTATAACAAGTTATTTTCTTTCTGGTTTCCTATGGTCAGATCTTTTACTATCACATCTTCTAATAATCTAAAAAGAATGAGGTCTGATTTGAAAAAAAAAAAACTTTTACATGCACACACCACACATATGCACAAAGATGTACTGTACTTGTTTTTTTAAGAAAGGAAATAGTGAGCAAAGATGAGATAGCCAGCAGCTCAAGAAATTATAGGATGCATACCTGGAACAGGTATGTATACCTTAAAATGGAAAGGTTTTGCTAGTCAGACAGTTTTAAATGTCACAATAGACTGAATGCAACATCTAGGGCATACTCATCTTATTTAACCAAAGCAAAGAAAAAATTTAGTATCAATACAAAATGCCTAAAAAAAAGAGAAAAAAATTAATGGAAAATACTTTAGATTATGATAGACTATTGAGGACTGTTTAAAATGTTCATATGGAATCATTTAATACTGATGTTCGCATCAAGTGTGCTAAATTTCCCTACCTTGCAGATAACCCCTTGGTATGACCTCCCCCCCCCCCGCCCCCCCAGGAACTCAACTTAAAGATCACTTACGTGTGAACTCCATCTGATTTTCTTTGTTCAAAAACTAAGGTTCTTCCCTCTGGAGAGGCAAGATGGAAGTCAATATCTAATCCTGCTCCATCTAAAACCTATAGAAAAGCACAAAAGAGAACACATTACAAATTCTGAAAATAAAAAATATATAAAGTAGATCATATGATGAAAAGATTTTTTTCCAAACCTAGAGAGGTAAAGATGCATGTAAGAGCTAGAAAGGAGCAAAAAGATCATCCAATTCAATTCCATTCATTTTCAAACTTTCTTATCAATTCTTGTTGCTATCACCTAAATCTAGGCCTTATAAATATTTTTGAAATAATCTTCCTAAAATGGTGCCTTCACTGAGAAGTCCTGTAGGGTGGAAGAAACACAGATGGGAGTTCAAATAGTAGACCTTTTTACTTAGGCAATTTAGAGCATGCTATGTAACTTTTCTGAGTTTGTTTCTTCTTCAGTAAAATAATTAGCTAGTTCTTAACCTGGAACTCAAAACTTCCATGATTTGACTCCAGTTGACTTCTTCAGTGCATTCACCTATTATTCAGCCATATCAACTGAATATTCCAAGTAGGCTATTTGCTTACTGGCCAGTGAACACAATCTGTTCCTTTACAATCCCAAAATAATGATGATAGCTAACAATTACATTATGTCCCACACATTGTTTAAAGTGCTTTGTGTGGGTTAATTTCCTCACAACAACTCTAAGAGATAGGTCTTATTACTGTTCTCAGTAAAATAAACAGAAAAATCAACAGAACAAACAAAAAAAACAAAAAAAACAAAAAAATGAAGACAGAGAAATACTTTTCTCAAGGTAATACAGTCAATGAATGGCACTCAAAATTTGAACTCAGCAATTTTCCTCTGATAACTACTCTTTTTTCTTATTTAACACTCCATTTTATTTTTCTTGGTGGTTTTAATGGAATGATATAAAAAATTACCTATTGCTGTGCTCTACTTATCAACAGAAGTAGTTTCAAATAGCTAGGTAAATATACATAATTCTTTTCAAATCCCAATAAAAAGAAAATACATAATGATACAAATAATCCATAACAACACTGGAAATCTAGGAAGACTGTTAACAGGCATGAAGAGTGAGGAATTTCTGGAAGATATTCTAGGCACCAATGGCTGAGCAAAGGATGTATCTGGCTACCAATAGCTATCAATCTCAAAATCCTCACTGAAACAGACTAGAGAAGTACATTTGTTGAAATCAATACCCTATTTTTCATGTTATTGGTTTTATTGAGAGGATCAAATTCTGAAAAAATAGTTAATATAAACAGACTAAAAAATGTTTCCTTGTACATCCTCAGAGAAATTAAAAAATGTATAATTCATAAAAAATGAGGTTGCTGGTATGAAAAATAAGTTAAAAACATAAAAAATGTGTTGCCAAGATAAAGCCTTAATTAATCTAATGACAGCAAAATGAATATGGGTAGAGACTAAAAATCAGCGAACTAGGGATCCCTGGGTGGCGCAGCGGTTTGGCGCCTGCCTTTGGCCCAGGGCGCGATCCTGGAGACCCGGGATCGAATCCCACGTCGGGCTCCCGGTGCATGGAGCCTGCTTCTCCCTCCGCCTGTGTCTCTGCCTCTCTCTCTCTCTCTGTGACTATCATAAATAAATAAAAAATTTAAAAAAAAATTAAAAAAAAATCAGCGAACTAGAAGGAACCAGGGAATTCTCAGAACAAGTTGAAAAAGTACATGAAAAGTATGAGAACAGCGGTAAGACCCTTTGTGAAGGACAAAGCTAAACATTTCAAATATCTAACAAGCATTTCAAAGAGAACCAAGAGAAACGAAGATAGGAAATCATCAAATAAGGGACAAAAATTCTTGTTTCAAAAGAGAAAAAAAGTCTTTAGACTGGAATGGGCTAATAGATGTGAAGCAGGATAAATGAATAAAGATAAAAATCCTACTGACTTTCCCAAAGGATTTAAAAAGAACAACCTAGAAACTTCCAATGATAATAGAGAACTATAAAATAAGAACTGGGATTGAATGGGATGCCTGGGTGGCTCAGTGGTTGAGCATCTGCCTTTGGCTCAGGTCGTGATCCCGGGGTCCTGGGATTGAGTCCCACATCAGGCTTCCTGCATGGAGCCTGCTTCTCCCTCAGCCTGTTTTTGCTCTCTCTCTCTCTCTCTCTCTCTGTCTCTCGTGAATAAATCTTAAAAAAAAAATAAAAAGAAAATAAATAATTGGGATTGGAGTCAGAATTCTTAAAACACTAGTTGCAAAAAACCATAATGGAGTCATGTCTTCAATGATCTCAAGTAAAATAAAAAATTGTATCTACCAAAGTAAAAGCAAAAAGTAAAGCCATTTTCAGATGTCCAAGGACTCAAAGCATTTTAATAGAATTACTCAAAATTATCCTCTAAAAACCCGAAAAAAGATACCCATTAAATCAGAAAATAAGAGATCTAACAAAACCAAACAAATGTTTCAGGAAAACAGAAATTAAAAGATATAATTGGTAGTGGCTGTCATGTCATGTATAAAGAAGTTAAAAATGTTATTTTTATCATTTATCTGTGTTCTGGGATGAACACAGAAGATAAGAATATATAAAACACAATTTTAAAATAGAAAATATTTATTTAAAAAAACACCATAATCTGAAACTAAACTTCCTGATGATTTCCCTGGAAGATGACAAGTGCCAGCCACTCTCAGGTTCTGTACTATTGTTATAACAGTCTTTCAGTTCCTCAAAGGGTTTCTTCTGTCTTCTTCCTCAGTGCCTTGGCACATGGTATTCTTTTTACCAATCACCTTGTTCTAATCACCCCCTTATGCCTAATAAGACTGATTTTTATATAGATCTGAACTCTACTTCTGGAAAGTCTTCTCTCAAGAAGATGAAAATTAAGTCCTCCTGTTAAATCTTCTCATAGTTGTATATGCCTACCTTCATAGCACTTATTAGAGTTACAATGTTACATTTATTTGTGTAACAATTTGATCACTGTCTTCCACCATACTAGACTGTATGAGAACAAGGACTGTATTTTTACTCACCATTGTATCCATAACACTTAGCATAGTGCTCCCACAAATTAAGCACTCAACAATGATTTTAAAAAGTTAATTGAATGATCTAGTTTACTCATAAGATATGCTGATTGACACTTAAAAGTTTTCAAGAACTTAATAAAATGTGAGGCAGGTCAATTATTTTAATAAAAGTGTCCTCTTAAACCTGAAAAGTAAGAAACGATTAAAAAATTTCAGTCTGTCACAGTAATCCAAGGGCAGTGTCTGGAGTGTCTGTTCCCTGACATTTAAAAAGTGACAAAAAGCAGTAAGCTTGTTGTTACTGGAAAATTAATCATGGAGTTGAAAAATGCAAACGAAAAGTTGAGGATTATCTCTTACCTTACGAACCCCTCAATATTATCTAGGACCAGCCATTAAATCATTTTACTTCTCTCCTCAATCAAAACAATTAAGTCGTTTAGAAGGAATGCTTTGGGGGGGAACACTCTCTTTAAGATGGACTAAAGATGGGCAGCCTGGGTGGCTCAGCGGTTTAGCGCTGCCTTTGGCCCAGGGTGTGATGTGATCCTGGAGATCTGGGTCCTATGTCGGGCTCCCTCCATGGAGCCTGCTTCTCCCTCTGCCTGTGTCTCTGTCTCTGTCTCTCTCATGAATAAATAAATAAAATCTTAAAAAAAAAAAAAAGATTGACTAAAGATGCAGAATATAAAGCCAAACCAGGCAAGCTATATTAATTCTAGAAGTGTAAATGTAGAAAAACTAACATTCACTACATATTTACTAGTGTCATTTTTTTTCAAATCAACTCTATGAGGTAATTACTATTATCTATTTTACAAGTGAGAGATGAAGTAACTTGTTCAAATCACATAGGTAGTAAGTGACAGGATTTCAACCTAAGCATCTATAATCATTAAGAGATCAGTAGTTAATATACATTTCCTCCTTAATACCTGGGTAAATACTAAGGAATTTTCAAATAAAATAGTTTTCTTACCTGGATTATTTCACTAACCCCCAGTTGGGTTTCCTTGCCTCTAATTTTGCCCTCCTTAAATCCATTTTCCACACTGTATTCAGTGATCTACCTGAAAGACATTTCTGACTGTTCCATGCTGCTTATATCTTCAGTGGCCCTTGTACAGAACAAGGGCAAAGCAGCCACTCAGTATGGCACACAAAGGCTTAAGATTCATGATCCCCGATCCAGCCTCCTGACCTTTCCAACCCCTTTTACTTCTACTCTCACCCTAGGCTTCATCCGTTTTCAGGTCTAATAAAAATTCAGCACTTGTGTCCACATACTGCCCACCAACAAAACACACTTGGATTTTTAGAACTATTCTTTTTTTTTTCCTTTTCCTGAAATGCCCCTCCTTCCTTGCATTCTTGTCTCACTTAAGCATCTTTCCAGATTCAAATTTATTTTCTCCAGGAATCCTGTTCTGAAACACCAGAGAAGTGGCTCTCCTCTAACAGCACTTAACCAAACTTTATTGAAATTAGCTATTAGCCAGTATCCTTAAATAATAAGACCCTTGAAAACAGGGACTTTTTTTGTCCCTGTCGTAGCTGGTCATCTTATCCGTAACCCCCTACCCCATTACTGGCGCATGGTAACAACTTTTGAACTACATTGGAGATCAAGAAATGTTGCGTTCTAGCCTGTTTTGCTCACTGTCACTTTAGATACTGCCCTCTCTATTGCTTACCTTAAATATCTATAATTCTAAAGTTCCTTCCGATGAAAATTCTACACAACTTTTTTACTTTGCTTTATACGCGACAGTAAATGTTGAAAAAATCCTTTACATCAACTTAAAAAATTACCATCTGATCATAAATTAATTTGTGAAAAAATTAAAAGGTGAACCACACCAACAAATCTTTTTTTTCTTTTTCTTTTTCTTTTTCTAGCACTACCCAGAAACCTCAGAATTAGCTGTGTGGAACTAACAAGATTTCTTCTTAGAAATTACTACCCTCTACCACAATGACTACATAAAATTAGGGCACATCCCTACATAATATTGTGAAGATACTCAATGATATGGGAGAAATGCTTACAAGGATGAATGAAAAGTTATAAAGTTTTAATATACAATTAAATATTGCTTTGGTTGAAAAACAAACCGATAACTGAGAAGGCAATGTATTGGTATACATCAAATACCATCAAGAGCTCCTTTAAAAATATTCCAAAATGGAATTTGGTCACAAGTTCACAATTCAGAAATCCTTAAGCAAAGCAATGACCGTGAAGATTTATAACACCGGAATTGGGCGAGCGTGATAGGGGTAACAAAACAAGTGTCATCATCTCCTCCAATGAAGAAGGAGAACGTGTTTACCAGTCCTGTATTGCGAAATTCCCAGTACTGGGACATGTGCCGGTCAGCAAGGCGATGCGCGAATTGTGGAACAAAGGGGAAGAAGCACCGAGATCGCCAGCGCTGGCCTCTTTCCGACCGGGGCAGAGGGGAGAGGGCGGGTAGTCCGTTCCAGGTCCCGCCTAACTTGTCGGTCCCCGGGCCCAGGCGGGCCGAGCCTCGCGCGCCTGCGCGGAGCCGCCGGCTACCCGGGCGGCGGTCGCCTCTTCACCCCCCGGGCGGTCCGCAAGAAGTTTCCAAGCGGGTGAGAGGCGGAGACCCAGAGTAGCTGGGATAAAGGGAGGAGGCCGGCTCGCCGTCCGCACTTACTTGGTACTCGATCTCCAGCGAGGCCTTCAGGGGCATGGGCTGGTAGAAGCACTCCTTCTGGCCGGCCGGAAGGGTGAACGTGAAGTCGCTGTCCAAGGAGGGCGTGAAGCTGGCCGTCCCCGGCAGCAGCGCTGGGAGCAGACCGGCCAGGAGGAGCACCGGGCAGGGCCGCCAGATGTTGTCGCCCATCCCTTCCGGGGCGAACTCGGGCTGGAAGCGACGCGGGAGGTGTGGGGGGTTCACCCAGGCGCCGCTTTTCCTCCCCCGCGCTCGACTCCTCGTGGTTGGCAGGGAAACCTGGAGCCTGAAGAAACCCCGCGCGGCGGCCGCGACGGCAGCACGGAATCCCTCCGAGCGGGAAACGCCGGCCTCCGCAGGGTAGGGACCGAGGGGCGGGGCCAGCAGTCCTTTTCCGCACCCTCCTCGGTCTCGGCCCCCTCAGGCCCCGCGTGCGCGCGCCCCGCCTCACCCCCGGGAGGCCGGTTCCCAGGGCTTCCCTCACACCAACGCACGTCTGAGAAGTAATTGTGGGAAATGTAGTTCCGGGCGAGCGGGCCTGGACGCGCTCGCAGACCACGATCCCCGACAGGCCCCACGCCTCTGGCGTCGCCTCACGCAGAACCTGCGCGCGGGGGGGCGGGGCCGCGGCCGGGGAGGCGCGTCTCCAACGGCTCCCGCGGCCGTTCGAACGCCGTGCGGCCGGGGTTCGCTGGTTCCCCGCGTCCTCGGAGCGTCCGATGCTTCCACGCCCCGAGCTCAGGAGAGGGTCCGAGGCTTCCGAACGCGGACGACAGCGCGGCGTGCGCTTGTGTCAGGTGGGTCGGCTTCCCGGCTACGACGCGGGCGGCGACTGCTTCTGGGAAGGTGAAAACGGGCCTACCTGGGGGAGTTTTCCTTTTCCCTCCCGGCACGTTCGGACGCCCCTCGTACGGGCTTCACCCTTGGCTGCGCGCGCTGCTCTGCAGGGTTGTGTTTCACTTGAGAAATCCGAGAGGTGGATGTCCTATTTTCCTGTCCTTCCAGGTGAACGTAGGATCAGTCCTGTCAAATTGAGATTTGTTGGTAACAGGACAATACAACTAAGTCTACGGTCGCCTTCCAAGATGAGGCATCTTTTCCCACCACAGCCCGTCCTATGACATACAAGGTTTATAAACGACACCTGTTTTTTCGGTGTCGACGGGTGTACGTGCGCGTCAAGCTACCAGCGCGTCAGTAAGGCCGGAGGATGATCTCGTCAGGGCCTGTGGGTAGCGTAATATACTTTTCCACATATGTACAGGCACTGGAGATAGACTTTTATAACTACTCTAAGTTGAAGAGAAGAAAAATCTTCATTTGACAATAAATGGTCCAGTAGGGAGGAAAAAAATCTAAAAGCGCATGTATTCATTGCTACTTAAGAAGTGGTAGGGAACTGTTACATAAAAAATACACAAGATGCTGTACGTGAAACGTGATTTAGTTGAAACAGTATCGAGTGACGTTTTAGAATTTATCCAAATTGTACCCTTTTTTCCTTCACCATTCCGTAGGAAGCTAGAGATGTTGAAAAGATAAAGCAGAATGGGGACCTGATCCACTGAGTTTTGTACGGGACGGTCTTCTCACTGAAGCAGAAGCAAATTTGTGCAAACGAAAGGGGAAAAAAAACAAAAACATTTTCTCTGCGATTACATAGCGTCTCATTTAATTTCCTGCCACAGTTTCTTACAATAAAGTGAGGGCTTTTAATCTTCCTCCTTACACCTGAGGAATTTTGAGTGGAGAATAAATTTACCATGCTATTTTAGCTGGATGAGGGGAAGAAAGGGCAATTAAGCAATCATTTATTCACTGAACATATTGAGCTGCTGGAAGTGCTTTCCAGCCCAGAACATAGTACATTGAGACTCCTAACCTTTTGGAGCTTGAGATGTGGTCAGAATTCTAGAAGGGTGATGAAAGAGAGATGCTACAATGACAAAGGTAAATACGATCTGAAAAAGGATAATTTTAAGATACAGAAAGATCTATACAGGAGCAGTAGAGATTTTAAAGCCTTAATTTTTATTATATCACATATTAATATGTATTTTAATACATAATGATTATATGTTTTTATTATTAATAATGTGGCCCTTTATCATGACTTCTGTGTGCAAAGGCTAGTAGAGAATTTCACAATCTAGAGATACTTGAAGAAAGAAAAACCTCATGTATTTCTATGCATTAACTTGTCATGCCATTTTGATCTCTATGGTTGTGATGTGAATGTGTTTTTAAAATTTTATAATTTGTGAATGGGAGAAGGAGATAACCTTTATTTGGTAGTAAATTGCCATTAAGAAAATACAAGAGACTATAATGATACCAATTTTATCAGATTTCTAGAGCTTGTAACTTGATTATGTAAGTTCAAGCAGCTCATCTTGAAATTAATCTATAATAAGTTAGAAATTGCAGTGTGACATAATTAAAAGGTCTTTGGATCCTGATGACTTAAGTTCAAATCTTGTTTCCAACATTTAGAGTTTATGTGACCTTGAGCAAATTATTTAATTTGCCTTATTCTTAGTTTCTTCATCTTTAACATAGAATAAAAATACTTAATGCATGCACAGTATTGATAGAAAGATTAAATGTGCTTAGAACAGGGAAACTTTCCATTTCCATGGCTTTATACTGCAGAGAAATTCATTGTTTCTGGGGTTTTATTTTGTTTAAAATTACTGTGAAAGATTGCACAACATTTGTGATAAATAGAAAATTAATGAGTTAAATTCTACTGGTGTGAGAGTGTTTTGACTGATACCACAGATTCTTTCTTGCAAGGTGCAAGAAATTCACTTCTTTTTTTAAAGAAATGGAATCTAGTTCATCAGACTACTGTAATAAAGACAATGAAGAAGAAAGTTTGCTTGCAAATGTTGCTTCCTTAAGACATGAACTGAAGATAACAGAATGGAGTTTGCAGAGTTTAGGGGAAGAGTTATCCAGGTAAGAAAGTAAAATCACATATGAACTTCAGAATATGACTTTAATTTATGAATGTAAAATGTATGAAATTATTATATATTGTATTTCTAATATGTATTTAGAATAGGAAATAATGTTCTGTGATTTTTAATGTAATTATTGGTTTAGGAAAAAATAGAAATATTAGAGAAGTATTTATACATGAAGTAAACACCTTTACTATATTAGGACTCAGAGAATAAAATATCTGTCCTGGGCTTAATTAATCATTTATTATTATGATTTTTTTTTGAATCTTAAGTAATCCTAGCATACAGTCTCTGGACTATGCAGATTGTTAGCTTAAAACTCATTACCAGGGATCCCTGGGTGGCTCAGCGGTTTAGCATCTGCCTTTGGCCCAGGGCGTGATCCTGGAGTCCCGGGATCAGGTCCCGCGTCAGACTTCCGGCATGGAGCCTGCTTCTCCCTCTGCCTGTGTCTCTGCCACCCTCCTCCCCCCCTCCATGTCTATCATGAATAAATAAATAAATTCTTAAAAAAAAAAACTCATTAGCAAAAAAAAAAAAAAACTCATTAAAATTTATTAAGAAATTTACTTGAAACATTGCCTTAAGTTCATAACTGAATGTGATTTCTAGCAGAACTTCAGGTGCTTTTCTTTCTGTTTTCTTATTTAATGTGTAGAAATTTGAAGTGAATACCTAAATTAGGAACTAAAATGTATTTTTCTTTTTTCTCTAGTGTTAGTCCAAGTGAAAATTCTGATTATGCCTCTAATCTCTCAAGGTCTGAAAAATTCATTCTGGAAGATCTTTCTCAGCCTAACCCGCTTGGACTTTTGAATCACTCACCTTATAAAAGAGTTTGTAAAATGTCCACTGGCAGTACTGATTTTCAAAAAAAGCCAAGAGATAAGGTTATTGTTTTTAGACCTGTCTACTTAAAAGTAGCTTTAGTTGTAGATCTGTCTACTTAAAATACTTTTTCTTTGAGTTTTTTTCTCTAAATGCCTTATTTATGTTTTCCATAGTCTTTTACTATTATGCTCAAGACTCTTGAATTTAAATATTATGGTTCTTGTGTCCTAACAAGAAAGAAGTTGCTTTAATGTATATTATTTTTAAACTTCTATATTTATTGCCTTTTTGCAATTAAATGTTTTGTTTTCTTAAGTAAATTGTAACCTCTGATTTTTGGCACTCTACATAGTAGATAATTATTTACTAAGTGGCTAAAGTCTATAGTAAAAAATATACTTTATTAAGTGGTTAAAATATATAGTAAATACACACACACACTATATATATATATATATATATATATATATATATATATATATATATATATATATTTAGTCTGGATCGGTGTCATATGATAGCATGGCTCTGTTCTCTTTTCATTATCCCTAAATTTTGTAGATTATCTGAGACATCTTTACTGGCGTGGAACTCTCTCCCTCTGTTTTTCCTATTCAGTCCTATTGTCCACGTCCTTGTGATTACTTCTTTTCCTTATTCAACCCTTCAATTTCCCTTTCCACTTTTTTCTTCCTATTCTCTATCAGCTCACTGCCAGGTATACATGCATATGGTTGCATATGCACATCATTACATTTTTCATAAAAATGTGCTCTTCACACTTCAGAAAACTATCAAGTGGGAGGTTTTCTTTTTGTGAGGAAGCTCCTTAATGAAGCTATGTGAACCTGCAATATAGAAAATGAATTCAAATTCCATGTCTACAAGGATTGTGTAATTCTGGGTATTTTGACCTCTACCCTAACTCAAATTGCTGATCATTTTTGTTACATATATGCTTTAACTGAAATCATTGTGTTTTACCGTAAGCAAAATCAAAAGACTAATGACAAATTGGAGGGGGAAAATATTGGTAATGCCTATTAAAGATGAAGAGCTAATCTCTTTAATATGGGTTGAGCTTCTAGAAAGAAAAGATCAACAACCTAATAGAAAACTGGACAAAACACGTGTGAAAAAGGAAATTAAAATGATCTTCAAACAAATAAAAAGGTGTTCACTCTCATTCATAATAAGAGAAATTCACAAAGTATTCTTAGGCACCAGTTTATATCTATCAGACATTTGATACTGTATTTTGCTGGTGAAATTAAGAGAAGATAGGCATTCTCATTAACATTGCTGGTAGCAATGCAAAATGATACAACCTCTATGGAGGTGCATTTGATAATGTTTCCCCAAATCACAAATGTGTTTACCCTTGACATGGAAATCGCATTTCTAGAAAAATATGTGACAAGTATGCCTGCATAAGTACAAAATGAGGCTTTTGTTGCCATAATAGATTAGAAATACTTCAAGTGCCTAGTATAAGAGATTGGTTGAATAAACATGCAATGGAAATTGCAGCTGAGGTGGGGGGATGAAAGAATAGGAGTTTTTAACTATATTGATTGTAGAGAGATTGACAAGATATATTTAAGGAAAAATGCAAGGTACAAAATGACATATATAGTACCCTAGTTTTTGCATAAGTCAGTGTGGGGGTGGTTAATTTGTATTGCTTGCAAATGAAGGTGGAAACATGAAAGACTAGGTTTAAATAAGACCATAATTTAACTCTTTTGTATAGGCAGTTCCCTATTTTTTTGCTGTATGACTGGTATCTATAAAAATTTATAAATAAGAAACTTAAAAAGGTGCCTGGGTGGCTTAGTTAAGTGTCTGACTTCATTGCAGGTCATGATCTCTAGGTCCTGGGGTCAGAACTCCAGTTGGGTTCCATACTCCGCAGGGAGCTGCTTCTCCTTCTCCCTCTTCCTCTGCCCCTCCCCCAACTTGTGCTTACTGTCTCTCTCTCTCTCTCAAAATCTTTAAAAAAAAAAAAAAACAAAACTTATTTTGATTACTTACCTACTAAAAATGAGAATGAGGCTTTTTTTTTTTTTTGAGAATGAGGCTTCTATGTGTACTTTTTCTTTTATGTAGTTTTGACTTGAATTGCATGTTTTTTTAAAAAAAAATCATGTCTTAAAACCTCAACCCTCAAGATAACTAAAGTGATTTATTATAAAATATATATTCAAAAGTATAATAAATTTATCCGTTATCCATTTTGTTGTTGATGGTCATTTGGATTCTTTCCATTTATTGTCTTTTACGGACAAAATAGTTGTGAATATTTTTATATTTTCAGGTGCAAAAGTTTTAGATTTATACCCAAGAGTAATATTGTTGAGTCTTAGCATGTTCAACTTTACTGGATAATACCAGAACTTTCCCAGAGTGCATTGTTTCTGAAGCTGTACTATTCATGTACTCCTCCGCCAGCAGTGGAGGAGAGTGTTGATTGTCCCACACATTCCTCACCAATACCCACTAAATATCTTAACTCATTTTCTCAGCTACTTAGTCATTTTACTAATAATTGTTCATCATTTTTTCATTAATTACATATAATGCTTAATGAAATATTCCAAAATAGCTTACTCTTTTTTTCATTTTTTAGATGTCTTTTTCATCTACCCCCATGGATCAGGAGATCAGAAGTCTTCGAGAGAAACTTAACAAACTCAGACAACAGAATGCTTGTTTGGTCTCACAGAATCATTCTTTAATGACTAAAATGGAATCTGTCCATTTTGAATTAACACAGTCAAGAGCAAAAGTATGTTTCTTCAAGTGGTGACTATGCTAATAGAAAGTAATTGGAATCATTTTTCATTTATAATTGGAAAAAAATTCCATGTACTGCCTTAATGTGTTGTTTATAATATTTATTATGATATGGGATCAACGTGTTATGGAATCAATTTTACATGAGTTTAGTATCTGATTTAGGAGAACTTGTATAGTGTGTGCATTTACAGAAGTCCTAGTTTCTTAAAATCTTAAGATTACTGATTTATGTGGTTTTATTTCTTATACAAAGGAAATACAGCTTATTTTTTTATTCCTTTTTTTTTTTTTAAAGATTTTATTTATTTGAGAGAGAATGAGCACAAGCAGTGAGGTGAGGGAGAAGCAGACTCACCACAGAGCAGGGAGCCTGACTCAGGGCTCAATCCCAGGACCCTGATCATAACCTGAGTAGAAGGCAAATGCTCAACTGACTAAGCCACCCAGGTGCCCCAAAAATGTACCTTACTTATCTTCCTTTTTAAAGTAGTACATTCTCATTGTTGAAAACTTTATTTTTTTTTTTTTTAATTTATTTATGATAGTCACAGAGAGAGAGAGAGAGAGAGGCAGAGACACAGGCGGAGGGAGAAGCAGGCTCCATGCACTGGGAGCCTGATGTGGGATTCGATCCCGGGTCTCCAGGATCGCGCCCTGAGCCAAAGGCAGGCGCCAAACCGCTGCGCCACCCAGGGATCCCGAAAACTTTAAACATAGAAAAAAAGGAAAGGGAGAAAGATCACCCAGTTTCCACGAATGAGAAACTAATTTATTGGTTTATTACATATTGAATCCAGACTATTGGAATAGTTTTCTTTTTTCCTGTATTTTTTACTTTGTCTAAGCATTTTCTGATACGTTTACTTGGTTTTTCTTTTCTTTTTTTTAATATTTATTTATTCATGAGAGACCCAGAGAGAGAGGCAGAGACACAGGCAGAGGGAGAAGCAGGCTCCATGCAGGGATCCTGACGTGGGACTTGATCCCGGGTCTCCAGGACCACACCCCGGGCTGAAGGTGGTGCTTAACTGCTGAGCCACCTGGGCTGCCCATTACTTGGCTTTTCCAATGATCATTTTTTTATGGTACCATTGTTTCCTTATGTACTTATACCATGATTTAATTGATAACTCCCCTCTTTACATGGCTTTCTATTTTTATTTTATTCTTTTAAAGTAATCTCTACACCTAGTATGGAGCTCGAACTCATAACTCCAAGATGAAGAGTTGCATGCTCTTCAGACTGAGCCAGTCAGCCATCCCTAGTGGTTTCCAATTTTATGCTGTATGATTGATATTATACAAAAAATTAGAAACAAAAATGTCCAGTAATAGAGGGATGGAAAATTATGATATATCCATATAATGAATTGTACAAAACTTTTTTTTGAGGTAAATATGAGTTCTATGATACAAAGTTATTTGACTTTTATGAAACATTATGAAGATTAAATGATAATAATATATGAAAAGGCACCAGTGTCTGCATATAGCACTCAAAAAACTGTTACTAATGGGACACCTGGGTGGCTCAGCGGTTGAGTGTCTGCCTTTGGCTCAGGGCGTGATCATGGGATCCGGGATCAAGTCCCACATCAGGCTCCTAGTGGGAAGCCTGTTTCTCACTCTGCCTGTCTCTCTCTTTCTCTGTGTCTCTCATGAATAAATAAATAAAATCTTAAAAAAATGTTACTAACATATTTAATGGTAGAGAATCATTATAGAACCATACCTGTAGGCAGTGATCCCAGTTACGCTTTTTATTAAAAGAGTAAATGTGTTTATATGTTCGTGTGTATATGTATAGATATTTATGATGTATATAAGAACATAAAGACTGTGCTCCACATTACTGTTGATAACTTTGAGGGATTGGAATGTCGTGCAATGAAGCTTTCACTATTTACTTTTATAGATGTGTTGTTTTAAGTAGTAGGATTATGGGAGATCTTTATTTTTCTTTTGTATTTTTTAAATAGGATGGAATTTTACAATGACCAAATCACAGGGAAAACTTTTTTTCCCAGGATTTACTGTACTCTGCATGTAGTATTCTACTGAGGTTTTTTTTTTTTTTAATTTCTATATTTAATTTTTTTGAGGGAAAAATATATTGGTTTTCTTGATTTCTCATAAGGTTTACCTTTTTGGTATATTTGTTTGCCATGTATATTTCTTTATAATTTGTTCACCTTTTCTGTTTATCAATTGTTTTAATTTTTCTACCATAATTATAGAGTTTTTCCGTAAGTCATAATAGTTTATTTAAAAACAAAAAGATATTAAGAGAATTTTACTAATAATCACAGAACTGATAATAGCATTTTCTTCCTTTCCTTTAATATATAGATACACCAGTGGTTATTTATTCCAAGTAGTAGGATAGTTGTTTATATTTTGCTTCCCACTTTAGCATTTTCTACATTGCCTAACAGAGTATTTTTTAGGGAGACTCCCTTTTCTAGGGAAGGTCTCAGCTTTTATTTTTTTTTTTTTTTTTTTTTTTTTTTTTTTAATTTTTTTTTTTTTTTTAGGTCTCAGCTTTTAATGTTGTGTATTTACTACTACTGAAAATTTTGTGCTGAAATTCCTCATTGTACCAACCAATATAATAATAATTTATCTTTTTCAATGTCAGCAGTTACACTTACAAAGCAGGCATCCTGCTCTTTCCGAACTTATTGCCCTCCAAGGCCTGTTGTCCAACTGCTCTTCTGGGACTTGCCTTGATATTTTAGGTTGGATCTACTGTTTTCTGGATCCTGTGTCTTATTCTTTCTTACTTTAGTCTTTCTTTAATTGGAACATATTTTCTAGTAACCCCATTGCATGTCTGAAATGTCCTAATTTCTCCCTCACATTTGATTCTAGGTTGAAAATTACTTTACCTCAGAATTTCTAGGACATTACTTTGTCTTCTGCTGCTTCTCTGAAAAAAAGTGTCTGTTGCCATTGTGAATCAGTTGTCTTAGTAGAATTTGTTTTTTCCATTTGTTTTTCCTTTCATGATAGTTTTAAGGATCTTTCCTCTTTTCTTGGTGTTTTAAAATTTCAGAATGATATGGCTTTGAATAGACTTTTATTCAATGTAGTAGATAAATGAAGACCCTTTCAGGCTTTAATCTTGTGTTCTTTGGTCCTGGAAATTTTTCTTATGCAATTTCTTGGATAGTTTTCTTCCCTCTGTTTTTTTTTTTTTTTTTTAATAAATTTTCCCTCTGTTTTCTTCTGTTTTTCCTATTAGGTGAATATTGGATCATCTTAATTGGTCCTTCTAACTCTTTAACCTTTTAATCTTTTAAGGTTGTTTTTTTTTTTCCTCATGTTTTCCATCTCCTTGTCTTCCCACGATACTTTTTAGATTTCCTCAACACTGTCATCCACACCTCTGTTGAATCTTATTTTAGCTGTCATATTTTTTCATCTTCCAGAGCTTTTTCACATTCTCTGGTTCTTTGTTTTGTATTGAATAATATCCTGATGTGTTATCCTCACATAGCTTTCTGAAGATTTAATGATATGTTTGTGCATATTTGCTTTGCTTGCTGCCAGTTGCCTCTTTGTTTTTGCCTCTGATTTTTAGGTTAGAAGCTTTTTTTTCAGATGTTAGTGTTTTAGCTATTTATATTTAAGAGAAAGGCACTTACATGCTGTTTGGGAGCTCTGTGTATGAAGGTAAAGTTCGTTGTCCAGTGAGTTTCATATGTTGGTGATGCCTGGGGAGATGGCTCTTTTGTAGGGAGATACTCTGCCTTTTTCTTTGAGGCTGTTGAATTTTTCCAGCAAAGAATCCTTTGATTTCCCACCTGTGGGATAACTCTAAATGAGATGAAGTAAGTAGTTGGAAACTGTTTTATATTTAATTTGTTTATAACTACCTCATCCCTGCTCATGATTCTATGTAGTGTCCCAGAGTCCTAAACCTTTCCCGTTCAGTTTTTCTAGATAATAAATTTTCTTTCTTCGTAGTAGGCCATAATTTAACTGTTGGTATTTGGGGAATGAGAAAAAGGGTTGACTTACTAACAGAGATTTTTTTTTAATTTAAAGATTTTTTTTATTTATTCATTCATCAGAGAGACACACACAGAGAGAGAGAAAAAGAGAGAGAGGCAGAGACACAGGCGGAGGGAGAAGCAGGCTCCATGCAGGGAGCCTTGTGTGGGACTCAGTCCCAGGTCTCTAGGACCTCTCCCTGGGCCAAAGGCAGACACCCAACTGCTGAGCCACCCAAACGTCCCTCCAACAGAGATTTTGAGCTATATTCCAGGTTTTCTTTCCTGGCCCTATGCTTTTCTGTATTTTCTAGGTTTTCTCTAGTAAGCATGTATTCTAAAATTAGGTTTTAAATTGTAGAAAGATTCAATTGGTATATTTTATTCACTTTTAAAAATGATTTAATCCTTTGTATATTTAATTTTCTGATTTATGTGAAATTTATCTTCCTGGATGATGTCAGTAGGGATTCTTTTATCCCCGCCAAAATAGCTAATCGATTGTCTTGAATATTAAGTTGAGGATAATGGCAGGAACTTACATGCTGACACTGGTTTGTGATGATGACACACCCATGTAAATGTTGATCAAAGGAATAGATAGGGTGAGCTTCACATTTGACCAGTGATTGGGAAGTTATATTGATACCCTCATCAGAACAGGGAAAAAAACAAGGACCAAGTAGATGAATGTCTTCTGAAAAGAATTACTCTTAGAGTTATCGGTTTTGTTTTAGGTTTCTATGCTTGAGTCTATTCAACAACAGGCAGCCAGTGTGCCAGTCTTAGAAGAACAGATTATAAATTTGGAAGCAGAAGTTTCAGCGCAAGATAAAGTTTTGAGGTGAGTATACTTTTTATGGCTTTAAAATTTTTATTTCCTGCTTTTGCTTTTTGATATATCTTGTGAAATCTTTTTCCCCACCCCAATTTTTAGCATCCTATAGACTGTCTTAGAACTAATGGAACCTGTTCCACAATCCATTATACCTCCTCTTGGCTCCAGAATGCATGCAGTTTAAGGGGACTAAAAAAACTAAAGCTCAGCTGAGATGCTTATTTACATGCTTTAATTGGATATGAATTTTTTCATTTGTTTTCCTACATAGTAGTATATACTGGTGCTTAAGTTTGGAGTTCAAGAAATAAGATAAAAAGGAAGCAGGTACTTTATAATTTTATTCCTAGGTATTTTATATTTTTGGTTGTTGTGAATTTGTTCTTTGATGGTATTTAAGAAGGCTGTTGCTTTTTATGTAATATATAATTACTTTGTAATTAGACTATTTGTCATACTCTTTTATTCTAATAATTTTTCATTTTGGTTCTCTTTGATTTTCCAGGCAGCTAATGATATTATCAGCAAAAAGAAAATACCATCTTTCCTTTTCAAAATTTATACTTACTATTTTTTAATTTTTCTTTATGTAACTGTCAGAGAAATCATTAGTTATAGTGCTGATAATTCTTACCTAGTTTCTGAACTATATGGTTATGCTGCCAATACGTGACTATGAAACAGAATATAAGCTGTTATTTCAGATATATACATTATTTCATTCCTTCTAAAGACTCTTAGTAGACAAGTGATGAATTTTGTCTATTAAATATTGGTTTCTCTTATCTCAGTGATTTAAAGTGATACAATTTCTAATGTCGAGCTATTCCTGTATACCTGGAATAATCTCTTGAATAGCCTTTAAAAAATATCGTTTATTGGGGTGTCTGGGTGGCTCAGTCGGTTGAGTGTCCAACTCTTGGTTTCTGCTCAGGTCATGATTTCATGGGTTGTGAGATGAACACCCTCCGCATTCCCCACCTCATCAGGCTCTGCGGGGTTCTGTGTGATGGTTCTCTCCCTCCACTGGCACGCACATATGTGCACACACACTCTCTCAAATGAATAAATCTTAAAATATATATATATACTTTATTTTATAGAGAGGCAGAAGATAAATTAGAGCAGAGCCAGAAAATGGTGATTGAAAAGGAACAAAGTTTGCAAAAGTCTCAAGATGAATGTATAAAGTTAAAGGTGGACTTACTTGAACAAAGTAAACAAGGAAAGAGGTATGTCTTTTTAAAGCAAATTGTTTTTGTAGAGGGAAAAAGAATATATTACCTATTTAAAATTATAGCTGATTTTTCTCTTTCTTCTGCCTGTGTCTCTGCCTCTCTTTATGTCTCTCATGAACAAATAAATAAAATCTTAAAAAAAAAACCAAAAGGGATGCCTGGGTAGCTCACCGGTCAAGCATCTGCCTTTGGCTCAGGGTGTGATCCTGGAGTCCTAGGATTGAGTCCCACCTCAGGCTCCTT
The DNA here is from genome assembly GCF_018345385.1 of Vulpes lagopus. Lineage (NCBI taxonomy): Eukaryota > Metazoa > Chordata > Mammalia > Carnivora > Canidae > Vulpes > Vulpes lagopus. Next base: position 144,868,337 of record NC_054826.1, on the reverse strand, counting down.
GCATGGAGCCTACTTCTCCTCCCTCTGCCTGTGTCTCTGCCTCTCTTTCTGTGTCTCTCATGAATAAATAAATAAAATCTTTTTTTTAAAAATAAAATCTTTAAAAAAATTAGAGCTGATTTTTAAAATGAAAAAAATTTCAGAAATATAGCAGGATAATTTTAATGTTCTTTTTGTCTATTAATTTTTTTATTTTTCATTAAAAATTTCATGTTATTGGCATTCTGGATTGGGATTAGAAGCCTGATAATGATTATCAATGTAATATTTGCTTATTTCTGAAATTAAGTTGTATACCTACATAAAATTCATGAGGAAGTATACTTGGGTCTTCCTTTAGAAATACATAAGTAATGCAATAGCATGTTTTAAGATAAAGTTTTGTAGGTAGCCTTGACTAAGGAACCATTAACTCTGAATGTCAATTGAATAGAAAACTAATATTTAAAATTTTTTTGTGTAGTAATATTTTCTAGTACCATAATATAAATATAGCAGCTTTTACACAGGGTAAAATAATAATCTGCATTTTTATCTTAAAAAAAAAACTTTTTTTCAAGATTTTTTAAAAATTCCAGTTAGTGGGGATCCCTGGGTGGCGCAGCGGTTTGGCGCCTGCCTTTGGCCCAGGGCGCGATCCTGGAGACCCGGGATCGAATCCCACGTCGGGCTCCCGGTGCATGGAGCCTGCTTCTCCCTCTGCCTGTGTCTCTGCCTCTCTCTCTCTCTCTCTGTGACTATCATAAATAAAAAAAAAAAAAATTAAAAAAAAAATTCCAGTTAGTTAACAGACAGTTTGGGAATACTAGCTTCAAGTGTGATGAATTTAGTGCTTTATCACTTACACAAACCCCTAGTGCTCATCACAATTAAGTGTCCTCTTTAATACCCATCACGTATTTAACCCACCCTCACTCACCTCCCCTCCACCAACCTTGTTTGTTATCAATAGTTAAGAGTCTATGGTTTGCCTCTTTTTTCCTCCCCCGTGTTCATCTGTTTTGTTTCTTAAATTCCACGTATGAGTGAAATCATACAGTGTTTGTCTTTCTCTGACTTATTTCATTTAGAATAATATACTTTAGCTCCATCTGCATCATTGCAACTGGCAAGATTTTATTCTTTTTGATGAATGAATAATATTCCATTGTATATACATACCACTTCTTCTTTATCCATTTACTAACTGATGGATAGTTGGTTTTTTTTTTCATAATTTGACTATTGTTGATAATGCTGCTAACCATTGGGGTGCATGGATACCTTCAAATCAATATTTTTGTATCCTTTGGTTAAATACCTTGTAGTGCAATTGCTGGGTCATAAGATAGTTCCATTTTTAATTTTTTTAAAAGTAAACTCTATTTTTAACTTTTTGTGGTAGCACCATCCTGTTTTCCAGAGTGGCTGCATCAGTTGACAAGGGTGGAGAGAAAGGGGAACCCTCTTAACACTGTTGGTGGGGGGATCCCTGGGTGGCGCAGCGGTTTGGCGCCTGCCTTTGGCCCAGGGCGCGATCCTGGAGACCCGGGATCGAATCCCACGTCGGGCTCCCGGTGCATGGAGCCTGCTTCTCCCTCTGCCTGTGTCTCTGCCTCTCTCTCTCTCTCTCTTTCTCTCTCTGTGACTATCATAAATAAAAATTAAAAACAAAACAAAAAAAACACTGTTGGTGGGAATGCAAAAGAGTTTATCTTCAAAAACCATACTATGATGAAATAAGGTTATGAAGAAAGTTTTTTTTTAAGAAAATATTTTTTGGAAAGTTGTCATATATAGGTTAAATATTTGTTTGCATGCACATTTAAGTTTTAAAAACTGCTCAAAATCCATAAGTCATTTTTTATTAAAATGAATTTGGAAGAATATTTTCTCAGCAACATTTGGTTAGTCTAGTTCAAATTTCAGTATATGTTTGGAAGATACTATTACTTTATGGAAATATTTAGGCTTTGGAGTCAGATTTATTTCTCAGTGGCTCTGTTTTATTTATAATATAATTATAAGTAATATATAATTAAAAATAATTATAAATAATATAATTATTAGGCAGATTATTTAACCTTCTTGAGCCTCAGTTCATCTGTTAAATCAAGATGATATTTCTATATAAGGATTTAATGAAAAAAGAAATGTGAGATGCTTCTTAATGTGGCTATTTTAAGTTTAAACCGTGGGGTTAAATGTTCTGAAATTAAGACTTATTCAGATAAATTTTTATTTATTTAAATTTTTAAAAAGATTTTATTTATTTATTCATGAGAGACAGAGAGAGAGAGAGAGGGAGAGACACAGAGGAAGAAGCAGGCTCCATGTGGGGAGCCTGATGTGGGACTCGATCCCAGGTCTCCAGGATCAGGCCCTGGACTGAAGACAGCACTAAACTGCTGAGCCACCTGGGCTGCCCTATTTATTTAGATAAATGTGTTGTACATGGTTATTTGAAATAGTGAGATGGTAATACACAAAGACTAGCTTCATAATATAGCTAAGAAAAAGTGCAGAAGAGTAACTAGTTGTCTCTGTAAAACTTAGGATAATTTTTATGGTAGAGTATTGACTTTGTTTTCACAAAGTGAATAAATGTGGGTGGACACATTCTGGACATGTGCAAAGGCATAGAAGTATAAAAGAGCATCACTGCTGAAGAATATGTAATTTTGTGTACTTATAAATGGATAGATGTAGTAGGAAGTGAGGCAAGAAATACAGGCTTGATCTAGACTATAAATGCCTTTTTTGTAATGTCAAAGGACTTATATTTTAATCTGGAGAGCGTAAATAGGCAATTGAGGTTTTTAGGTAGAGATGTGACATCTAAGTATCTGGAGCTTTTTAAGGAAGTAGAATGGCTATTGGCATTCTGAAATTGAAACCTTTGCAAGGACATTTTTTGGGGGTGCAGATTAATCATAATTATAATAGATTAGAAAGCTAGTGTAAAGGAAGAGATTGTTTATCTTTATGCTGGTTATGAGACATACCAAAAGTATAAGGACACAAAAATTGAAAGCAAAGGAATTGAAAGAAATATTTCAGGCAAATAATCACTAAAATAAAGTAGATATAGCTATCTTAATATCACACAGAATAGATTTAAGTGCAACAAGCATTACTAGAGTTAAAAAGGACTCTTATAGGGGTGCCTAGGTGGCTCAGTTGGTTAAGCATCTGACTCTTGATTTCGGCTCAGGTCATGATCTCATTCATGGTTGTGAGATTGAGCCCTGTGCTGGGCGTGGAGCGTGCTTAATATTCTCCTTCTGTCTCTCCTCCTTCCCGCTCCCCATGTCTCTCTTTCCCTCTTTAAAAACAAAAACAAAACCTTTGTATATTGTTTAAGTAATACTTAAGCAAGAGCCCTAAAGATTCTAAAGTTGTATGAGTTTAATAGTAAAATTTCAAATGGAAATGAACAAGTCTGTAATACAGGAACATTTTTACACATTTACTAGGAATTGTTAGACTAGTAACAAGAAAGCAAGAAGTTGAAGAGTTGAATGATAATTGATAATCTTGGTCTAATGTATGTATATATGGAATCCTGTACCCAACAATTTGAAAATTCATATTCTTTCAAGCACTTCTAGAACATTTGTAATCTTTTACATCACTGTGCCAGAAAGTATGAGTTTCAATAAACACCAAACGATTGATGTTGTACATATTACCTTCTCAGACTCTAGTACAATTAGGTTAGAATGTAATCCCCCCAAATCATGTATATTCAGCAATTTAAAGCCAGCCTTCTTGCTACTTATTGACCATTGAAGAAATTAGGATAAAGATTAGAAAACTTTTAGAACAGAGTGATATTAAAAATATCACAGCTCATGGGCTGCAGCCAAAGATATTCTAAGGAAAATTTTTAGCCTCCTATGCATATGTTAAAATTAATGTATGAGTGGAAAAAATAAGCTAAAACATCTAATTTATGTAGTCAAGAGAAGGACAGTAGAAGAAAAAGCATCAAAAGAAAAATAGAAATTAGGAATATTGAAATAATAAAAGATGAAATGGTTGAATAGAAAACAGAATCACTAAAACCTAAATCTGATTCTTTTCATAATGACCAAACTAATGGGTATCGTATTAGATTAATCAAGGAGACAAGGCACAAAAGGAATATTGGGATTGAAAAGGGAATTCAAATTACAGATTTAGCTATGATTTAAGAAATAAGGCCAAATACTATGAACCATTTTAGGATGGTAAATATGAAAACTTAGACTGAATAAATGATTTTTCAACAAAAATAATTTAACAGAACTTAAGAATAAATTGAAAACCTGAATAGATATATAGCCATTAGAGATATTGAATCAATAGTTAAAGTTCTGCCTACAAGAAAGAAACCAAACAAAACAATGGGGATGACAAAAGGAAATAGGCCCGTTATGGTCTACAGTGGCTAAAATGAAAATGATTCACAATATCAAGTTTTGGCAAAGTTGTGGAGCCCCTGGAATTCTCATATATTTCTAGTAGGAGAGCAAATTGGTAGAAACACTTTGGAAAATTTCGCCATTATGTGCTAACATTAACGTAAGTCACCCTGAGATCCAGCATTCATGGCAACAAAAATGAGTGCATGTGTCTATCAAAAGATAGGTGCAAGAATATTCAAAGTGGCTTCATTCATAATTGCTAAATGTTAATCAAAAATAAAATCCATCAGTTGTGTTATAAATTAAGGAATATATGCATCAGTGAAAAAGAGCAACTATAGCTATTTAACATGAATGGATATCACAGATATAATGTTAAGCAGAAAAGCCAGATGTAAAAGAATATAGTACATTTCCATAAGAAATCAATAGTAGGCAAAATTGATGATGTTAAAAGTCCAAAAAAGTGCTTACCTTTTTGAGTAAAGAATATTGACTGAGTGGGTACACCAGGGAGCCTTTTCAGTTCTTGAAATATTCTGTATTTGATCTGGATAGTAGTTATATGGATGTATACATATACAGAAGTTCATTCACTTCTACATTTTACTCAGTAAAAAATTAAAAACTAAGTTAAATAAAATATCTACAATCTTAATGAAAATATGTACAATCTTAATGTTTTATTTATTTTTTTAAAAGAGATTTTATTTCTTTATTCATTCATGAGAGACATACAGAGAGAGAGAGAGAGAATGGCAGAGACACAGGCAGAGGGAGAAGCAGGCTCCATGCAGGGGGCCTGACGTGGGACTCCCATCCTGGGTCTCCAGGATCAGGCCCTGAGCTGAAGGCAGCGCTAGACCGCTGAGCCACCCGGGCTGCCCACAATCTTAATGTTTTAAAATGTGCTCAGGATTTGTATTAATCGGGTATAGTTAGACACACAGACATGGAAATGACTGTCATGAAGAAGGAAGTTATACTCACAAATCTCTAAACAGGAGACATGACAGGCCATGCAGGGGGCCATGCAGGGAAACATCAGGGTCAGTCAGGAGACAGAGTTGGGGAAAAAAAAAAGTGAGCAAGAGATGTTATTGTGGTTTCTGCAGGAAAGAACAGTTAAGGAAGAAACAGGTTTAGGATTGGGTAGTATGAATAATCTCAGTGGACTGGAGTGTAAGGCTGTCCTGAGTTGTCTAGTACCTGGTCCTGAGGTAATTAGGACAGGGCATTATTGGCCCTGAGTGTAAGAGCCAAAGAGAGGAGTGAGGAGCAGGCTCCTGATTAGATTGAAGGTACACTTCCAGGTGAGTAGTTTACTGTCTCTAAGAATTGGCTAACCCTGGGAAGGTCAGTCTTCCTAGGATCTGTAAGGCCCCAGATGTCAAAACATCAGAATAAAAGGAAATGCTTAATTTAATGGAGAAAATTATAAAATTTTATTGAAAGTCTTAAAATAAGATCTAAATTACAAAGTATATACCAGTGCTTGCTTCAACAGCACGTATAATAAAATGAAGTATATACTATTTCTCCAAAAGGAAACCTAATAAAGTATCAGTTTTTCCCAAAATAATTGATATGGTCAATACAATTCCAATCAATATCCCAACAGATTTTTGGTAAAATGTATTAAACTGACCCAAAAATCATATGGAAGAACCAAGGTCCAAGAATAAGTGAGGCAGTTTTGAAGTTGTAGATCAAAGTGGAGAATACGCCTGAAGATACCAGGACTTCTGAAGTTATATGAAATTAAGTTAATATGATGTTGGTATAGGAATAAACAAACAAACAAACAAAAATCAGTTGTATAGAACAGACCCTTTTTACCAAACACAGACAATGGAAACTTGATATGTTAATAGGTGACATTGCAAATCAGGGGAAAGAATAGAAGAATCAAAAAGTTAAGACGTTGGACAGACTGACATTGTGTGTTTCATCTGTGGTATAGTGAGAAGGGTACAATGTCATTTATGTAGTGTGCTCCCAAGAATGAGAACCCTAAATCTCCTCATGAGGAAACCGGCAAGGTTAAGCAGATATTTAGCAGCATGCATTCACTGATTTACTGAATTTCTCACTTGGTACACATTAACAATCTAGAGAACAGAAGAAAACCCTAGTTTGATGTGTTTCTCTCATGGTGAAGCACAAAGTCTTAAGAAATAGTAGATAGTTGAGAAAAAGAGGGAAGCAGGATGAGAAAAACATGTTGTAGTGATAATTTACTTCCAAATAGCTTAAGTAGCTGCTGCACATTATGTTAGCATTGGTCATAGGTCGTTTAACTTTATATATCATCACATTAGGAAGTAAAAGAAGGAAGAATCATTGAATCACAGTAAACACAGAATTGACCATCAGCTTCTGGCATTTGAAGATCTCATCTGTGTGACTTTTCAATACCAATGTCAGAATAGACCTTTGAGTAACCTTTCTGTGTGTGTGTGTGTGTGTGTGTACACACACACACACACACAAATACATATATATATGAAATGTTTTTTCTACATACTAAACAGAGAATGCTCATATTTCCCTATTTAAGAGAAAATTATTTTGCATGGCATGATTCTAAAAGCACGTTTTTTTGTGTGCCTTATTTGACATTTAATTTTGTATCAGTAGTCTGTGTACCCAGATGGTTCAGAGCAAGACCCCACCTTCTTCTTAGATTCATACATTGTGTTTACTACTTAGTATTTGTGAGGACATACCTTAAGCATACTGTTTAATCTTTCTGGGTGTTAGTTACAAAATAAGGATAATCCTTGATTTACTGAGTTGTAACCATTTGATTAGGTATATAAAGCAGGTAAAACTTTCTGTGGGACATAATAAATGTTCAATAAATTCAAGCTATTGTTGTAAAAAAGAAAGAAAGAAAGAAAGTTGTCCTGCCTTACAGAAAGCTGAGATATTCCAGATTAAATGAACTAAAGATATAACTAAAAGCAGTATGTGATCCTGGATCAGAAGGAAAAAAAAAAAAAGATCTATAAAGAACATTATTGGAATAACTGATAAAACTTACATATGAATTTGTGTTAGATAATAGTATTGTAACAATTTTAGATTTCTTGAATTTGATAGTTGTGGTTATGTGAGGCAGTGTCTGTTTTCTTAGGATACATGCTATTTAAGAGTGAATTCTAATTTCAATCGAATGTAGTTCTGTACAAAAAAATCTCAAGAGAAAAAACCAACTGTAAGATATCAAAAATCAGTGAATCTGTATTAAAGGGTACCAATTTGAAATTTAAAAAACAAAAAAGTCAATGTTCTGGGAGAATTGATTATTAATATAAAAAAATCAAATTAGATCCCTGCTTTAGGAGTGCTGACAAAACTGACTCTATTTTTGGCCCTCTGTCTTGTTCATGTTCACTGGATTACCTCTCCGGCTACGTGTTCCAGGACCCTTGGAGAAAAATATACATACATACCTTAGAAATGCTTATCAAGGTGTAGGGATAGGGGAAGGCTTGCTTTGGCCTCTCAGGAATCTGTTAGAAATAACATTGTCTTTCCCCTTTTGGATGCACAGGTTAAGTGCCACAAGACCTAATTAAAGGTTTGCTGTCAGTTAGATGCATGCAAACCCTTCGATCTCACCACAGTGTCTTCTCCCCCTGCCCCCATGTGTCCTCTTGCTTTATAAAATCTATAGATTAATGTCTGGACTTTGTGGAGAATAGCCATGGTTCTACATGGATTTTTGCTAACCGCTATCTCCATACTCCCCCACCCTCCATTAAGTTACCTTGAATAAAACTGTGTGTGACCTATACGGAGTGGTGTGCTTTGTTTTCTGGTCTCAAAGTACTTTCTCAGTTTGGGGGATGCTTTACTGTCCCTCCCCTACCTCCTACCTGTATACAAAAAACTATTCCAGATGGGTTTAAGACCCAATTGTGAAACGTAAAACTTTTAGAGAAAATACAGAGGAATGGTTTCCATGATGTCTCATGGAAGGAGGCAGAATGTTTTAAAATGAGATCCAGATATATGTTAATTAATTGAATTTAAATAAGTGAGATCCAGAAAGCATAAGTACTATAGGAAAAGATGGCTAAATTTAAAATGCATTAAAATAACAACTTCCTGTTCTATAAAACACATCATTTAAAAAATGAAAAAGACAAGACAGATACTCAGGGAAGTATTTGCAAATAATTTAATTCACAAAGATTCGTATCCAGAATTTATAAGACCTCTCAAAAATCAGGAAGAAAAGGGAGGGGAAAATCTAGTAATAAAGACAAAGAATCTGAACAGGTAAAGGACAAGAAATCCAAATGGCAAATGGAGCTTGGAAGATTGCTCAACTACACTTGATCAAAAATGCAGATTAAAACTACAATGAGAAAAAAAAAAACTACAATGAGGTTGTAAGAGTATAGTCACTTAACACTATTATATTGGCAAAAGTTTTTAATTTGGTGACGATTATAATAACCTACTCAGCATTCATTATGTGTAAACACTTTTCTAAGTGCTTTTAGTGTTTGACTCATTTGCTCCTTAAATATCCACATGAGATTGATAACATCCTCATTTTACAAATGAGGAAACTCAATTAGAGAGAGATTGAGAACAAACAGTGGTAGAGTTAGAATTTAAACCCAATAGCTCAAAAAATAAATAAATAAGAATAAACCCAATAGCTCTAGGGCCCACTGGATTGAATAGCGTACCAGAGGTAGTAGTGCAAAATGGTTAAGTAAGAAGATTTTGGAAATAGGTTATATTCACTGTAACCTGTGAGGTCTTGGACAAGTTACATAAGCTGTGAGTGTCTTGCTTTTGGCACTTACCTTCATTATAGATTGTTGAGAGGCTTATGTAGGTATTTTATTATTATATACTGCTTCTCTAAGCATGGGTAAAAGTTTAGTACAAGAGAAACTCATACACATTTTTGGTTGGGAGTATAAGTTGATACAAATGCTGTACTAATTTTTAAAAAAGATTTAATAAAGTTGAAGTGCTCCTACATAGTACTTTCAACTTTGAAATACTTTGGAAAATATCAAGCAGTTCAGCTCCTAATTATCTTAAACTCTTCCACATATTGCTGAGAAGCTGTACACTGGGATGCTCATTGCATTGTGTTGGTATAAGTGGAAACAACCCCAATGTCTATCAAATGAAAAAAGAATAAATTACAGTATTTTCATTTAATAGAATAGCATGCCCTAGGTTTTAAAAAATGATTTATAGTCATAAAGATGATCATAGTTCTTGAACAATACTGAGTAAAAGCAATCTGCAGAAGGATATATATAGTGCAATGCTATAAACATATATAGTGTGATCACATAAAGTATAAAAACATGGAAGAAACTATGATGTTCTATTTAATGTAAGATTACACAGATTTTAAGGTGCACCATTATTTAGGTAGTCACCAAGAAAAAATATCACCGTGAAACTATTATGTACCATTAATTATAAAATACATACCAATTATAGAGATGTTAAAAATTTGAAAACAATGTGCCTCTTGGAATAAATGAACTGTGATGTATTATTTGTGGGTTTAGGTTAACATGGGAATATACAAAATGTATTGTAAAAAAAAAAAGAACCCAAAAAACTAAGGTTAACTCTGTAATCCTAATCTAGGGAATGGGATTTGGAAGGGACACACAGAGATGTCAACTCTGTAATGTCTATAACATTTTCTTTGCTTAAAATAGAAAAATGCCATGTAAGGCAAAAATAGAGAAGATTCTTTGAAGCTGGTTTGGGAGTACATAGATGTATTTATACTTTTCTCTGTGGTTGAAATATGTCTTAACTTTTTTTTAAATTGGTGATGAAGAAAAGATAAAAGTAAAGGTAGATAAGTTTGGCTTGAAAGGAAGGATGATGAGAGAAGAAAGCAAATGGAGGGTTTTGTTCATTTCAGTGCGAAATACAGATATCCTATGCTTTCTTAATTCTAGCTACTCAGACTAAGTAATGGAATATATTCTCTTAGATTTTCAGATAAATGCCTTATTGTTCCCATTTACCTGAAACTTAGGAATCAAATAGACACTTCACTTCTGCTGTCATCAGTTGCTATCCAAACTTAACCACATAGATTTAGAAAGTAAGAGATACTTCCACTGAATCTAAAAGTCAGTAGATAGAAGGCTGGAAGTATGGAAGGTAGGTTATGTCCCTGAAAGGGAAGACTGGAGATCTAGAGTAGAGAGGAATTCAACCTTGACAAGAGGAGGTTCACTAACTTTCCTTACACTAGAAAGAATATGATGAGAAGAGGTTTAAATAATAGAAAAACTTTTCAGTGTGGGTATGATATTAACCACATTTCAGCCCAGTATCAATTCAACGTGAAAAGTATGAGGAAAGGTCAGGGTCAACTAAGACTGCGTTGGGATGCCTGGGTGGCTCAGCGGTTGAGCATTTGCCTTTGGGTCAGGGTGTGATCCCTGGATTCCTGGGATCGAGTTCCGCATCAGGCTCCTTGCATGGAGCCTGCTTCTCCTCCTGTGCCTCTGCCTCTCTCTCTCTGTGTCTCTCAGGAGTAAATAAATAAATAAATCTTTTTAAAAATAAAAAACAACTAAGTGCTTAACTAAGTGTAGTGATTGGATTTTGTTGTTCAGATTTTTGTATCTTTTAGATATATCTTCTGAAATATGTTTTTGAGAATTTGCTTGCCCTTTGCAACGGTTACAGGATTTACTGTGTATTTTTAATATATTAGACAGTGGACTGATTCTGTAATAACCGATCTTTGAAAATTTATACAGCTTAGGCCACTTCTCTTAATCTGTCTTTTCCAGATAGAGAACAAAATTGCCAACACATAAAAATGTATATATGTTTCAAAGCTTATTAAGTGCTTTATATTTCATTTTTCATACTGATAATAGTGAAGAAATTTTTGTAGTCTCTGGGCTTCATTTTGTAGTTTAAGCCTTTTTAGTACTGCTCTTTTTTAGTACTTCTTATATCCATTTTTCCTTAAAATATAGATTACTTTGGAATTTGACTAGTCAAATGCAGAGCATTCTTTTATTAATTATACCTTTTTAAATTTTAGAGCTGAACGACAAAGGAATGAAGCACTATATAATGCCGAAGAGCTGAGTAAAGCTTTCCAACATTATAAAGAAAAAGTGGCTGAAAAACTGGAAAAGGTAAGAAGGAGATATGCCAATTCAGTGTTTTATGTTACTGTCTGTATTCTAAATCTAAAAATAGACATAAATAGAATATATTTGTTTATAAGTAAAACAGAGAATAATTTTTATGACCTCATAATAAAATAGTTGAAATAAAAAATTTATAAATATTGGTTAAGGCTGGTGTTTATAATCTTCTTACAATAAGCAGAAACTTTTTTATCCAAAGTGGAAAAAGAAAGGAGACAAGGGGAAGAACAACATATAGAGAAAGGAAAAAATACTGCAGAGAAGGATGAGGTGATTGAGCAGAGGTTGGAGCTGTAGACATAGAAGCAGAAAATTTATTCCCATCACCTCAATGAAAATGAAGGCAGGGTAGACTGTATAGCCTTCAGGTGGTCTCCCTGGACCTACCACCCTGAGAGGGTCTGTCTTTTGCCTCTCAGAGGGAAGATTCCTTGAACAGATTCTGCATAGTAGTATAGTAGCTTTTTCACATTCATTTAATATTTTCAAGTAATACCAGATGGATAATAAAACCTGTTTGGAGGAAGGCCACATGCTGAATATTCAGATGTTGAGCTCAGAAGAAAGGTCTGGTCAATGGATACTGACACAAGAGACTTCTTTTTGTCTTGAGATAATAATTGAAAGAGAGGAAGTTAATGATTCTGTTCAAAGAAAGGTAGAAGGGTAAAAGAAATATTATTAAAAATATAATAAGACAAATACCATATGATTTTACTTATATGTGGAATCTAAAACTCAGACAAACAAAAAGCAGAATCAGACTTGTAAATCAAGAAAACAAACTGATGGTTCATAGAGTAAGGGAGTGAGGGGGAGGGCAAAATAGGTAAAAGGGAGTAGGAGATACAGACTTCCAGTTATGGAATGAATAAGTCACAGGAATGAAAGATGCAGCATGGGAAATATAGTCAATGGTATTGTAATAGTGTTATATGGTGTCAGATGGTAGCTACACTTGTGGTGAGTGTAGCATAATGCATAGAGTTGTTGGGTTACTGTGTTACACACCTGAAACTAATTTAACATTGTATGTTAACTATATTTCAATAAAAAATTTTTTAAATCGGGATCCCATTTGGTACTGGTCTTAAGTGTAAATTAAATCACTGTTTTGAAAGCCTTGGAGAAGGTCCCTGTGGGAATGAAATACCACAAAAGGGATTTTTAATAAGGTAATCTGTAGCGGGAGGTAGAATGCTCAGTGTGTGTGTGGGAGATGTCCTCAGGAGAGTGAGGATTTTATACAGGAAAGAAAAGAAAAGGTAAGATGATTTTTTTTCACTTAAGATTATCAGTTTCAAACCATGCTCAGCAGAGCCCTATAGTTACATAGATGTAACAGAGGAAGTGGGGCAGATCTTCAGAGCCCTTCACTCCCACCACTCCAACCTGCGTGCTTGACTTTTACCTGTCTTAGACTTGGACTGTTATTTCAGTGGGGGTATTCAGTGGCTAAAATTTCAAAAATTACTTCAAAAATATTGCAGTATAGTTAGCCTTTAGTAACATGATGCAGCATCCCTACATGAGTTGCTTGCCTTACTCCTGTGAGGCCAGAACATTCGCTTTCAGATGATAGTACCATTGCCCTTCTGCTACAGGCTCTTAACCATCTCTGAACAGGTGGTCGAGTTCCCCTCCCTGTCCTTTGTTACTGCCCAGGAAGTTTACTTAGCTTCTTTCACTACAAGGCTAGGGACTTAAACTTGTGAAGTACTTACTCTACTTTCCTGCTTATTTCTGAAATCACTACTTTTTAGTTTGAAACACCTAAAATTTATGACCACAGTAGTATGTCCACTTAAAACAAATTATTGTTTTAGGTTCAAGTTGAAGAAGAAATATTAGAGAAAAATCTAATTAGCTGTGAAAAAGAAAATAAAAGGCTACAGGAAAAGTGTGGTCTATATAAAAGTGACCTTGAAATTCTGAAAGAGAAATTAAGGTACAGTATCCTGTTGTGGAAAAAGGATTTTTGTCTGGAAATGGAAAAAAGAACTGAAACATTTTAAAACAGATTATTTTGTATATTTATTGTAATTATGGCCTTAAATTTCATAGAAAGATAGGTTTCATGACTGAAATTCTTTTCTAGGTACAACATTAAGATTTTTAATGAATAAAACATGTTAATATTAATATACTTCTAAATACACACACATCATATCCCTATAGTGTGACAACATTAACTGGTAAGTAAAGTATGTGTTCTTCAAATCATGAAGAATCACCTAGTCCAGCCTTCTCATTTCAGAGATATTAACAGTCTGATAAAGGAAACTGAATGTACTGCGATGTATATCAGAACCTCATTTTTGTTAAATATTATTCTGCTGTATGGATGTACCACATTTTATTTATCCATTCACCAACAGTTCTAAAGATTGGATTGTTCTAATGTTTGACATGTTTTTTTTAAAAAAGATTTTATTTATTTATTCATGAGACACACACACACACACACACACACACACAGAGAGAGAGAGAGAGAGAGAGAGAAGCAGAGACACAGGCAGAGGAAGAAGCAGGCTCTATGCAGGGAGCCTGACGTGGGACTCTATCCTGGGTCCCCGGGATCACGCCCTGGGCTGAAGGTGGCGCTAAACTGCTGAGCCACCCGGGCTTCCCTTGACATTTTTTTTATAGGCGTGTATGTGTGTGTGTGTGTGTGTGTGTGTGTGTGTGTGTGTGTGTATTTGAAAATAATACTGCCTAGTAATCTGTTAATGGTTAATTACTGTTTTTTGGAGTTATGGCTAATAGTTCATGACTTTTCCTTATGTAATCTAAAACTTTCTTGATGTTGTGATATGTTGAATTAGGATTTTGAGTTATATCTCCTGTCTTATACTTTTGAAAAGGGAGCAGAAGTACTTTGAAGATAATGGAGTTATCTTGCCCTCCTACTTACTGTGAGACACTGGCAAAGTTTCTATAACCTTTCTATACCTTGATTTTCTTATCTATAAACAGAGAGTGATAATAGTGCTGCTACCCACATAAAGTTGTGAGCACCTGGTGAAAGTAGGCACTCAGTACATGTGAGCAGGTATTATTATTCCAGAATAATGCTTTAAAATATTTTAAAAGTGATATTAACTAAATGTGACTACTGAAAATGAATGTATATTTTATTTTCATTATTGTGCTTTTTTTTCTTTGTAGGCAGTTAAAAGAAGAAAATAACAGTGGTAAGGAAAAATTAAGGATCATGGCAGTGAAAAATTCAGAAGTTATGGCACAACTAACTGAATCTAGACAAAGTATTCTGAAGTTAGAGAATGAGTTAGAAGACAAAAAAGAAGTACTTAGAGAAAAATTTTCTCTAATGAATGAAAACCGAGAATTAAAACTCCGTGTTGCAGCACAGAATGAGCGACTGGATTTGTGTCAGCAAGAAATAGAAAGTTCAAGGGTGGAACTGAGAAGTTTGGAAAAAGTTATGTCCCAGTTGCCAGTAAGTATGGGTGAAGAAGAAAATTTTACTGAAATGCTTTATAAGAAGTCATCATCTTATGGTTGCTTTATTAGCTTTTACTGATTGATTTATTTTTACATATCTCTACTTTCAATCATGAATTTCTTTTGTACTCTCTTTTCTTTTTCTGCATTTAACCTTTCTACTCTTCCACTCTTTCTTAGACTTGTGGTGCCTTGTGTAAGAACGACTCAGGATTTTTTAAAAATAGCTTTGAGTAACATTGACATAATACAGAATTCACTCATTTTAATTGTACTCTTCAGTTATATTTAGTAAACTTACAGGTTTTGGAATAATCCCACAATCTAGCTTTCAAACATTTTTATCATCCCCAAAAGATCCCTTGTACCTATTTATAATTAGTCCCTGTATGCACACCCACCCCTAGGGAACCATCAATCTACTTTTCTGCCTCTAGAGATTTGTCTTTTCTGAGCATTTTATATAAATAAAACTATACAGTATAAAGTCTTTTGCATCCTAAATATTTTGGAAGATCATTTGTGATATATATCAGTACTCATTTCCTTTTACTGTTGAATATTATTCCATTGTATGGATATACCACATTTTATTTATCTATTCACCAATAGATGGACATTTGGGTTGCTTCCACTTTTGGACTATTAAGAACAATGCTGCTATGAACATTTGTGTACAACTTTTTGTGTGGATGTACTTTCATTTCTCTTGAGTTAGATACCTAGTAGTGGAATTTCTGGATCATATGATAAAGTTATGCTAAATTGTTTTCCAAAGTGGCTGTACCATTTTTAAAAAAGATTTTATTTATTTATTCATGAGAGACACAGAGAGAGGCAGAGACATAGGCAGAGGGAGAAACAGGCTCTATGCAGGGAGCCCAATGTGGGGCTCCATCCCAGGACCCCAGGATTACTACCTGAGCCAAAGGCAGACAGTCAACTGCTGAACCACCCAAGCATCCCTGGCTATATCATTTTATGTTCTCACCAGGAATGTGTGAGGGTTCCTGTTTTTCCTCAACCTAACCAACATTTTTTATTATCTATCTCTTAGATTATAGCAACCTTAATGGGTATGAAGTAGTATCACATTGTGGTTTTAATTTGCATTTTTCTAATGACTAATAATGTTGAGCAGCTTTTCATGTACTTATTAGAATGCACAGAACATTAAAATGTCTTTATGATAGTGCTGACCACCATTTTTCTTTCAGTTATATATAACCATATGTATAAATGAGATTAGGAAGAAGGTAAATATAACTGGGTCAGAAATCATTATTGAAGCATTTATTAAAAGAAATCCATTATTGATAGGTATAAAATAAAAGTGAGATCAGGAGACTATATATAAACATATATAAATGTGTCGGCTGGTTTCAAATACATTTGGATGGGTGCTAGACTCTTATGAATTTTAAACTGTAATGGAATTAACAAGCTATGGGGACGTGAGAACTCATCTGATTCAATGCCGTCATTTTATTTATGAAGAAACATAGCACCAAGGAAGTAAGTAGCTTTTAAATTAGCTAATAGAATTAAAACTAGAATGTATGATTCTTGGTTCCCAGCCCTCTGCTATATCTACTGTTCAAGGATTCTAATTATTTGTTTAGGTTTTTAATGTACTGCTTTTGAAATTTGATAGTAATTAGATGCAGATAACATTCATTTAAAATTGATATTCTCATTTGACTCAACATCAAGAATTACTTTGTATGTGATTCTGAAATTGGTGTGGTAATATATGCTTGTTTCGATGTTTTTTTTTTTTTTAAAGCTTTATTCATCCATTCAAGAAAGACACAGAGAGAGAGAGAGAGAGAGAGAGAGAGACGCAGAGACAGAGGCAGAGGGAGAAGCAGGCTCCATGCAGGGAGCCTGTCGTGGGACTCGATCCCGGGTCTCCAGGATCATGCCCCGGGCCGAAAGCAGGCACTAAACCGCTAAGCCACCCAGGCTACCCTGATTTGATGTTTTATGCAGTGCTAATAATAACATGGTTTGGAAATGTGAATTTTTTTCATTTCTAGAAAGCCTGTTTGGTTGTAGTCATTAAGTGCTTATCTTGCCCCTTTTCACAACTAATTTTAAAAATTCTCTATTGTTCAAACATACAGAAAAGCAGAGACCAATGCAGCATACCATTTGCTAAATCTGAGTAACATATTAGGGTATTCACTTCAGATTTTTTAGAATAAAATTTTACAGATAAATAAAGCCTCTTTATGTACTGTGTTAGATCCCTATCCTTCCCACCTCTTCTCCGAGGTAGGCATTATTCCAAAACTCATGTATATCCTTCTTATCCATATTTTAAATATTGCCACATATGAATGCTCTAGAAAAACATATATAGCTAATCTATTTTGGAAAATACTACATGTGCCTCTGTTGTTTTCACTTAATGCTATGTTATATGATGTCTCCAAATGATTTATATAATGCAGGTTTATTTGAACTCTTGTGGTTTTCCTGTTAACATTTTATAATGTATTTATACATTTCTCCTATCACAAAAGTTTTCAATTGGTGTTCTGAATAATAAAACAATTGCATCATAGATATTGTAAGTTTATATATGTTTGTTTTTAAATTTTCAGTTAAAAAGAGAAATGTTTGGTTATAAATCATCTCTTTCTAAACACCAAATGAGTAGTTTGTCAAACAAGGAAGACATTGGCTGCTGTGAGGCAAATAAAATGGTGATTTCAGAATTGAGGTATGGTTTTCAGATGCTTAAGTTGTAGCAAATACAATGTTTTTTTTTAAATTGGTAATTAAAATCTTTGAGATGAAAAATATACAAAAAGTTCTACAAATATAACAAATATCTGTGTTTCCACAACTAAGAATTGATTCTTAACATTCTGTGATAGTTTTTTCAAATGTGTTTAAGTAAGAACTAAAGACATTATGAGGTTTCCCTTCCTACTATCTCGAGAATTCTCCTTCTAAGTATACACCATCCTGAATTGGGTATATATTCTTCAGTCCATTTTGTATATGTTTATATCCACATATGCAAAATACACTATGTGCTTATATTGTTTGTAATTTTGCTTTTTCACTCAGCATTATTTTTTAAGTTCATACATTTGAGGTAGGTAGTTAAGAGTGACTGATCAATGGGTGGATTAGTATGGTTAGTCTATCCTATAACGGTATCACTATTTATTGATAGTTACCTTGTTTCTGGTTTTCTTCTATTAGAAATAGTGCTGCAAAATATATACCTTTACATGTTTCCTTTTATAATATGCCAGAGTTTCTCCAGTATATATTCCTAAAAGTGAAATTGCTGGGTAATGGTACGTGTACATTTTTAGTTTTACTATGTACTATCAAGTTTTTAAAGTAGGTGAACTAGTTTACATTCCACTCAATGGTATATAAGAATTTCCACATCTTGCCCAGTAGTTAATAAATATCAGAGTTCTAAAATTTTTGCTAACTTGAAAGGTAAAAATGGTATGAGATATTTATATAGGATATTTCTAATTTTGGTGTATTTTATTTTGTTCCAGGATTAAGCTGGCAATTAAGGAGGCAGAAATTCAAAAGCTTCAGGCAAACTTGGCTGCAAATCAATTATCTCAGAGTCTTATTGGTTATAACGACAAACAAGAAAGTGGCAAATTAAATAGTTTAGAGACAGAGCCAGTAAAACTAGGAGGTAATCAACTAGGTGAGTGTATTAAATTGAATTCCTTAATTCTAAGTCTTTTATGATAGTTTTTTAGAGAAATGGATTACCAGAAGTTTAGTTTCAATTATTGATAATCTGGTAGTACTAGTTGTGGGTTGGTAAGACAACAAAAATTTCAAAATTGTTGAACTTTGCATTATTTTAAAAAAATGTACTTAACTGAGATGAGTATTTACCTGACATCTGAAATCACTGTCTTGAAAAGATATCTGCGCTCTGTGTTCATTGCAGCATTGTTTACAATAGCCAAGATATGGATACAACCTAAACATCCATCAACAGATGAATGGGTAGAGAAAATGTGGTATATATACAATGAAATATTATTCAGCTATAAAAAAGATACCCTACCACTTGTGACAACATGGATGAACCTTGAGGACATTAGGTTAAATGAGAAGTTAGGCAAAGAGACAAATACTGGATGATCTCACTTATGTATAAAATGTCAAAGCAAAATAACAAAACAAACTCAGAACAAATTGGTGTTTGCCGGAGGGAAGCATTAGGGGTGGGGAAAATGGGTAAATGTCATCAAAAGGTACAAACTTTAAGTTATAAGATAAACAAAACCTGGACATATAATGTATAGAATGGTGACTATACTTAATAATACCATATTGTATATTTGAAAATTGTTGAGAGAAAAAAAAAATTGTTGAGAGAGTAAATTTTAAAAGCTCTCCTGTGTCCCCAAACTTTGTAACTATATGTGATGATGGATGTTAAGTAGACTTATTGTGGTAATCATTTCAAAATATATACGTATATCATCATGTGGTATACCTGAATCTAATACAACATTATATATATGTCAATTATATGTAAAAAAATCAGCTGGAATAACTATACTAATTTCAAACAAAGCAGAGTTGAGACTGACAGAACTAGAAGGATAAATTAACAAACCCACATATATATTGAAGATTTCAAAACTACTTTCTCAGTTGCTCTTAGAACAAGTACACAGGGGGATCCCTGGGTGGCTCAGCGGTTTGGCGCCTGCCTTCAGCCCGGGCGTGATCCTGGAGTCCTGGGATCGAGACCCACATCAGGCTCCTTGCATGGAGTCTGCTTCTCCCTCTGCCTGTGTCTCTGCCTCTCTCTTTCTCTTTCTTTCTTTCTTTTTCTCTCTCTCTCTGTGTCTCTCATAAAAAAAAAATGAATAAAATCTTAAAAAAAAAAAAGAACAAGTACACAGAAAATCATTAGGGGGAAAGAAGACTTAAGTACTATAAACAAGTTTAATACGATTGACAGTCACTCAACCCAATAATCACCAGAATACACAATTTTCTCAAGTGCATTTAAAATATTCATCAAGATAGTCCATATGCTGGCCAATAAACTAAGTCTTAAAACATTTTTAAAAACTGAACTCAGGTTCCTTCATGAATTGATGTCCACTATTGGTAACAAAAAGATACCTGGAAAATTCTAAATACTTGGAAATAAACACAGGAGATATCATGATATTTTGAAATGAATAAAATGAAAATATAACATATAAAAATTGGTGGGATGCAACTACAATATTGCCTAAAGATGAGTTTATACCTTTAAATACTTACATTTTAGAAAAGAAAAAAGTGTTTATAATCTAACATTTCACCATAAGAATAATTAAAGACAGAATTAAACCCAAAGAAAACTGAGGAGTATAAGGAATCCTGAAGGAAACATTGTTGTGTTTTTTTTTTAAATTGAAGTATAATTAATGTAATGTGTTACGTTGGCTTCAGGTGTACAATATAGTAATTCAACGTTTCTATACATTACTCAGTGTTCATCATGAGAAGTGTACTCTTAATCCCTTTTACCTATTTAACTCTTTCCCCCACCCTTTGGCAACCACCAATTTGTTCTTCATATTTAAGAATAGTTTTTTTGTCTTTGTTTTCTTTGTTCATTTGTTTCCTAAATTCCACAGATGAGTGAAATCATGCGGTATTTGTTTTTCTCTGACTTATTTCACTTAGCATGGTATTCTCGTGGGCCATTCATGTTGTAAATGGAAAGATCTCATTCTTTTTTATGGCTGAGTAATATTCCATTTTTCACATATTATACACACAAACACACACCCCATCATCTTTGTCCATTCATTTATTGATGGACATTTGGGTTGCTTCTATATCTTGGCTGTTATAAATAATTGTGCAGTAACTATAGGGATGAGTATATCTTTTTGAATTAGTGTTTTTATTTTCTTTGGATATATACTCAGTAATGGAATTACTGGATCATATGGTAATTCTGCTTTTAATTTTTTTTGGAACTTCTATCCTGTTTTCTAAGGGCCTGCACCAGTTTGCATTCCCACAAACAGTGTGTGAGTATTGCTTTTTCCTCTACATCCTCAACAACATTTGTTTGTTGTTCATTGTGTTTTTGATTTTAGCTATTATGACAGGTGTGAAGTGATATCTGACTGCGGTTTTGATTTGCATTTCCCTGATAATTAATGATGCTGAACATTTTCTCATGTGTCTATTGCCATTTGTATGTCTTTTTTTTTTAAATAATTTTTATTTATTTATGATAGTCACAGAGAGAGAGAGAGAGAGAGGCAGAGACACAGGCAGAGGGAGAAGCAGGCTCCATGCAGGGAGACCGACATGAGACTCGATCCTGGGTCTCCAGGGTCACTCCCTGGGCTGAAGGCAGGCTCCAAGCCACTGAGCCATTCAGGGATCCCCCCCATTTGTATGTCTTTTGATGGAAATATTAGATGTCTTGGTTGTGGTGATGATTACAAGGGAAACATTTGACAAAATATCAAATTTTATATTTTAAATGGGTGTGTCTTACTATAAGTATTACTTCAGTAAAGTACATTTTTATTTATTATTATTTTTTAAAGATTTATTTATTTATTCATGAGAGACAGAGAGACTGAGACACAGGCAGAGGGAGAAGCAGGCTCCCTGCAGGGAGCCCAGTGTGGGACTCGATCCCGGACCCTGGGATCATACCCTGAGCGAAAGGCAGATGCTCAACCGCTGAGCCACCCAGGCATCCCTATTTATTATTTTTTTAAAAGATTTATTTTTTGAGAGAGAGAGAGCATGGAGGGAGAGGGGCAGAGGGAGAGCGAAACTATCATCTTGATATTTGTTTGCTATTTATTTTTTCTTAAAGATTTTATTTATTTGAGAGAGAGAGAGAGAGAGAGAGAAAGAAAGGCAGAGACATAGGCAGAGGGAGAAGCAGGCTCCATGTAGGGAGCCCGATGTGGGACTCGATCCTGGGACTCCAGGATTACACCGTAGGCCGAAGACAGGCATTCAACCGCTGAGCCACCCAGGCATCCCATTTGCTGTTTATTCTAATGGCCTTTATTCATCTTTCCTGCTTTCTATTGGATCAATTATATTTTAATATTCCATTTTTTTTGTCTCTACTGTTGATTAGTTAACTATACCTCTTTATTTTCTTAATGGTTGCCCTAGAGGTTAACATATGTATCTTCAACTTATCATTGTCTGTCTTCAAATATGATTGGCTGGTGGCAGGAAAAATGACAGCAGAGAGAATTAGATATCTAAGTAATTAGAATAGGGATGAGTAATGAGATTATTAGCAAAATGAATGCTAGTTAGTAGAGGTGTTGATGAATATGTCATAAATTATCTTACATCAAAGAGTATAGAGCTAATGATAGTCTAGTAAGTGAAATATTAGGGATATGGAAAATTGATAGGAAATAGCACTTAGGCAACCCTTGAAGGCATGGTACATCTCTACTAATTTCTGTACCTATGTATACATTATGCCTCTTTAAAGCACTCCTGAAAGCTCAATCACTTTTAGGTGGGAGTAGATTTATATGTTTGTAGTGAAAAAAGGATGTATTTGAACAACTACCTTTGTTTAGAAAGGATTCCCTTGCCTTTGGCTTGTGAACTTGCAGCTATATACACTTCATCAAAATGTTCTTAATGATGCCAGGTTATCTAAGAAATTTTATGGTTAACTTCAGTTTAAGGAAACAGGACAACTTTCTTTTAAATAATGCTTTGTTTTACGTTTTCTATCCAATAAATGGGAACTTTTATTAGGTAGAGAAAGGCTTTTTCTGGTATGAAGGAATAGTCCAGAAAAGTGAGTGATTTTGAGGAATTTATTCCTACTTTGTGATGTAAACTTAGTAATAGAAATACCTTCTTTACCATGTTCCTTCATTATATTTTCCTTAATGTATGTCTCATTCTCCATTTCTTTTAGAATTCTTCAGATGAGAAATTATTTATGATTAAATCTTTCAACATTGAATAGGTTTTTATTCTTTAAGTTTTTATACAGACTAATTTTCCTTTTATGTTTGTTAGCAGAAAGAATAAAAGACCGTCAACATACTGTGAGCAAGCAATATGAAAAAGAAAGGCAAAGACTTGCTTCTGGAATAGAAGAACTACGTACTAAGTTGATACAAATAGAAGCTGAGAATTCTGATTTGAAGGTTAATATGGCTCACAGAACTAGTCAGTTTCAGCTGATACAAGAGGAGCTGCTAGAGAAAGCTTCAAGCTCTAGCAAACTGGAAAGTGAAGTAAGCTTGAATGAGCTGTTCATATGTACTAACTTTGGAGACAAAAAAGATATTATAGAGTTTTGTAAAAGTTGTATGTGTTAAGTCCAGATTTATACATTAAAAAAAATTAATGGTACCACATCATTTATAAATTCTCTTAAAATTATATTTGGAAACCTTTGGGTTGTAATCTATGTTAAAAGTAAGAAATTACTCTCTAGTGGCTAACAGGTCTCATATATGATAGAACTTGTAATGTATTGTGGTCTATTATTTCTTCTAAGTATAAGTTAATATGGCTAAAACACATTTACAAAAAAAAAAAACATTTACAAGTAAAGAATTTGGATTATGTCATTGGGGAAAAAAAGGAGTGATAATAGAGGATTTTGAATGTTAGCTAACAGCAGAACCAGCTGAGAAGCCTATTAAATAATGTGGATTTCTGGGTACTGTTCTAGTGATTCTGATTCAGTAGGTATGGAGTCATGTTCAGGAATCTGAATTTGTGAACAACTGCATATAAATTTGATATGCTTGGATTACATTTTGAAAATTGCATAATGTGTGTTTTGTGAATATCTGATTCTCATTTCTATTGAGAACAGAACAAGGACACCTTTTCAGGTAATTATAGACCAGGACCACTTGTGTATATGTTATACTCACACTTTAAACTGAGGCTGATGCCATCTATGGGAGTACTTTTAAAATGTCTGATTTCTCATTGTAAAATCTGTAGCCTAGACTGAGGAAAAGATCTGTGGGATTACTTACATTATGTAAGTACTAGAAAAAGAGATTTAGTCTAAATCTAAATTATAGGCAATAGCTTACTTAAAAATAATCTAGTACTGAGATTAATAACTTTTTAAATACAAAATTAGCACAGTTTTGTTGAAAATACAGAAAGGACAAAGAACAAAATCTATTAATAATTATACTAGAAATAGCTATTGTTAACATTTTATTATACTAATGTCAGTCTTTAACAGCTACTGTTAAGAAATGAGTTAGGATGAAGTCCTATTTGGACATGGGGTCAGAATTAAACTATTTATGTATTACATAGCTAGAACAATCTGTCATATACCCAGTCTTCACTCACTATTTTTCTTCTAAATTGTCATTTATTTTTAAAAACTGATTATTTATTACAATGTGTTTTCAGATGACAAAGAAATGTTCTCAACTTTTAACTCTCGAAAAACAGCTGGAAGAAAAAATTGTTGCTTATTCCTCTATTGCTGCAAAAAACGCAGAGCTAGAACAGGAGCTTATGGTAAAAATTACTGTTTGGCTACAAATTCACTGTGACTTTAAGGCACTTGATTTGTGACAGCATGTTTTATAATCATTGTCATACATTATACCCAATAGAAAACTATAAATTCTACTAAACTTTTTTGAATTCATTTTCTTGTTTCAGCATTTTTAAGTTTATAGGCTTATATGGCAAGTTGTTACCTGTAATTTCTTTTTTTTATTCTAGTAGAATTGAAGGAAATAGTATATTTCTTTGATATGCTTGTATTTTAAAATAGTAAATCTTTTTTTTTAAGGTTTTATTTATTTATTTCAGAGAGAGAAAGAATACTGGCAAGGTAAGGGGCAGAAGGCGAGGGAGAATGGACTCTCTGCTGAGCAGGGAGCCCAATACAGGGCTCAATCCCAGGATCCTGAGATCATAACCTGAGCCTAAGGCAGACACTTAACTCACTGAGCCACTCAGGCACCCCAGCCACTTATTAAAATAGTTAAATTTTTTTCATTTTGATATAGTTTTTAAAAATAATTTTATCTTTTCAATAAATGTTTAAATATTTTTGAAGTTTTATACAGTACTGTGAGTCTTCAAAAAATAGAATATGACAAATTTAATGCTTTACTTATATTCTTTTATGTAAAACTAGTTCTTAATTATATTCTTTTAAAGTGTTTTTTTTTTTAAGATTTTGTTTATTTATTCATGAGAGACACAGAGAGGGAGAGGCAGAGACACAAGCAGAGGGAGAAGCAGGCTCCATGCAGGGAGCCTGATGTGGGACTCGATCCTGAGACTCCAGGATCATGCCCTGAGCTGAAGGCAGGTGCTCAAGCGCTGAGCCACCCAGATGTCCCTTTTATTTTATTTTATTTGTTTTTTGTTTTGTTTTGTTTTGTTTTATTTATTTTATTTATTCATGAGTGACACAAAGAGGGAGAGGCAGAGACATTAAAGTGTTTTTGTATTTCTAGGAAAAGAATGAAAAGATAAGAAGTCTAGAAACTAATATCAATACAGAACATGAGAAAATTTGTTTAGCTTTTGAAAAGGCCAAGAAAATTCATCTTGAACAGCATAAAGAAATGGAAAAGCAGATTGAAAGAGTAAGATATTATGTTTTTCTTTTCTGTGGCTGAATAATACTCCATTGTGTGTGTGTGTGTGTGTGTGTGTGTGTGTGTGTGTGTATCCATCAGTTGATGGACATTTGGGCCCTTTACAGAATTTGACTTTTGTTAAGTACTGCTATAAATATCGAGGTGTATTTGCCCTTTTAAATCAGTATTTTTGTATCCTTTAGGTAAATAAATTATTAGTGCAATTCCTGGGTCATAGGGTAGTACTATTTTTAACTTTTTGGGGAACCTCTATACTATTTCCCAGAGTGGCTGTTGCAAATAGCTGGTAAAGTATATTATGCTAAGAGAAATAAGTCAGAGAAAAACAAATACCATATGATTTCACTAATATGTGGAATGTAAGAAACAAAATAGATGAACATAAGGAAGGGGAGGAAGAGGGAGGCAAATCATAAGAGACTATTAACTATAGAGAACAAATTGAGGGTTAATGGAGGGTAGTAGGTGGGGGCTAGGCTAAATAGGTGATGGCTATTAAGGAGAACACTTGTTGTGATAAGCACTGGATGTTATATGTAAGTGAGGAGTCACTAAATTCTATTCCTGAAACCAATATTACACTATAACTAACTAGAATTTAAATAAAAACTTGAAACAAAATAAAGAGTTAAGTATATAGCAGAAAAGATACTGTGTTTCTCCAAGTAGATACAATGTATATTTAGAATATGAATGCTGAAAAGAACCTTAAACGTTACTAGCTCACTTTCTTTTTTTAATAGATAAGAAGGAAACAAAGACATAGAAAAGTAGCCAGTACTATAATTAGCATCCCATTACTTCTGGATCATTTTACAATGCTTTCTTAAATAATACTCTTGCCATTTCTTCTTCTTCTTCTTTTTTTTTTTGACTCTTGCCCTTTCAGTTTAATAATTATTTTTGACATTATTAAAGTAAGAGTGAGGGATCCCTGGGTGGCGCAGTGGTTTGGCGCCTGCCTTTGGCCCAGGGCGCGATCCTGGAGACCTGGGATCGAATCCCACATTGGGCTCCCGGTGCTTGGAGCCTGCTTCTCCCTCTGCCTATGTCTCTGCCTCTCTCTCTCTCTCTCTGTGACTATCATAAAAAATAAAAAAAAATTAAAAAAAAAAGATTTTAAAAAAAAGTAAGAGTGATTTTGTAGACTCTTTTCCACTAGAGATATTAATTGCTTGAGGATTGAGAGTAGAAGTGTTTTTTGTTTAAAAGAGTAAAAACAAGGTAATGAAGAATGTGTGAGACCAAAAACATAAGACTAAGTAAAAAACAGATTATTTGGGTGGATTTAATATAGAATGGAACTAATAAGAGAAAAAAACTATGAGCTTGAAATATAGAGCAATAACATTACTCAATGTGAGCAACAGAGAGAAAAAAGATTTGGCAAAAAGAACAGAGCCTAGGGACCTGTGGAATATATATCAGAACTGAAACTCTGTACGTGTTAAACAATACCTCCTATTATCTCCTCCCCCCATCCCCTAGCTACCATCATTCTACTTATTTCTGTCTGTATGATTTTGACTACCTTAAGTACCTCATGTAAGTAGAATCATATAGTATTTGTCTTTTTGTGACTGGCTTAATTCAGTTAGCATAATGTCCTCGAAGTTCATCCATATTATGAAATATTGCAGTATTTACTTCCTTTATAAGAATGAGCGATATTCTGTTGTCTGTATATTCCACGTTTTGCTTATCTATTTATCTGTTGATGGACACTGATTGCTCAGGCTAGAACTTCTAGTACTGAATAGAAGTGAGAGAAAGCATCCTTGTTTTGTGCTTGATCTTAGAGGAGGAGCTTTCAGTCTTCCACCATTTTGAGTAGGATGTTAGCTGTGGGTTTTCCATATATGGCTTTTATTATGTTAAGGTAATTTTCTTTTATTCCTAGTTTGTTGAGTGTTTTTTATCATGAAAAGGTGTTGAATTTTGTCAGGTTTTCTTCAATTGAGATGATCATGTGTTTTTTTTTTTTTCTTTCATTCTGTTGATATGGCATATTACATTGATTGATTTTTACATATTGAACCACCCTTGCATTACAGGAATAAATCCTACTTGATCATAGTGTACAATCCTTTTACCACGCTGCTAAGTTTGAATTATCAATATTATATTCATTTGGCATTAATGTTCATAAGGGATATTGATCTATAGTTTTCCATTAGTGTCTTTGTCTGGTTTTGGTATCAGGTTAAAACTGGTCTCAGAATTAGTTAAGAAGTGATCTCTCTTAACTTATTTTGGAAAAGCTTGAGAAAGAGTTTTGTTGTTGTTTTTTATATTTTACTATTTGAGAGAGAGAGGACAGGGATGGGGGGAGTGGCAGAAGTAGAGACTCTCAAGCAGACTCCTTCCTGAGCACAGAGCCCAATGCCGGACTTGATCCCATGACTCATGAGATCATGACCTGAACAGAAATCACAAGTCAGACACTCAACTGACTGAGCCACCCAGGCATCCCTAACGATTGGTATTCTTTAAATGTTTGGTAGAATTCACTAGCAAAGCTGTCAGGTTCAGGGCTTTTCTTTGTTGGGAGATTTTTGATTCCTGATTTAAAATCTTACCAGCCATAGGTCATTCAGATGATCTATTTCTTCATCATACAGTTTTTGTAGGTTTTATATTTCTAGGAATTTGTCCATTTCATCTAGGCTATTCAATTTCCGGGCATACAATTATTCATAGTACTCTCTTTTGTATAATCCCCACTTTCATTTCTGATTTTGGTAATTTGAGTTCTGTGTTTTTTAATCTACTCAGCTAAATATTTGTCAATTTTACTTATTTTTTTCTAAGAGCCAATTTTTTGTTTCATTGATATTCTTTATTTTCTGTTCTCCATTTTGTTGATCTTTAATCTTTATTATTTTGTTCCCTCAACTAGCTTTGGGTTTGGTTTGTTCTTTTTCTAGTTCCTTATATTTTGAAGTTAAATTATTGACGAGATCTTTTTTGTTTTTTAATGTAAGCATTTATAGCTGTAAATTTACCCTTTAGCACCACTTTGGTTGTGTCCTTTTTAAGTTTTTGTAAGTTGTGTTTTTGTTTTCATTTGTCTCCTAATTATCTTCTGATTTCCCTTTGAATTCTTCTTTGATTCATTGGTTGTTTAAAAATCTGTTGTTTAATTAATGCCACAATCTTGTGAATTTTTAAATTTTCCTTTCATGGGGCACCTGGATGCTTCAGTCAGTTAAGTATCTGCCTTCAGCTCAGGTCATGATCTCAAGGCCTGAGATCGAGCCCTGCACCAGGCTCTCTGATCAGTGGAGAGCCTGCTGCTCCCTTTCCCTCTGCCTGCTGCTCTGCCTACTTGTACGCTCTCTCTCGGTCAAAAAAATAAATAAAATCTTTAAAAAATTTAAAATTTTCCTTTCATTCGTCATTTCTAATTTCATCTGGTTGTAGTTAGAGAAGGTACTTTGAATGGTATCTGTCCATTTAAATGTGTTGAGTCTTCCATTTGTGGCCTAACATGGTCTATCCTGCAAAATGTCCCCTTTACACTTGAGAAGAATGTGTATTCTGTTGAGTAGAGTGTTCTGTATATGTCTGTTAGATCTAGTTGGTTTATTATATTAAGTCATCTGTTTCCTTATTTTCTGTCTGGTCTTCTGTCCATTATTATAAGTGGGGTACTGATGTTTCCAACTATTTTTGTAAAACTATTTTTCCCTTTAATTCTGTCAGTTTTTGCCTTGTATATTTTGATTGTCATTACATGAATAAATTTTATAATTATTATATCTCACTATTATTTAGAATTTTTTAGTAAATAATGTCCTCCTTGTCTTTACCACCTTTTTTGATTTAAAGTGTTTTATCTGATATTTGTGTAGGTATCCCTGCTCTCTTTTGGTTACTATTTGCATGGAATATCTTTTTCTCTTCTTTCACTTTCAACATGTTTGTGTCTTTGGATCTCAGGTGAGTCTCTTGTAGACAGCATATACAGTTGCCTCTTGAACAACTTGAATTTGAACTGCATGGATCCACTTATTTGTGGATTTTTTGCAGCAGTACTATAAATGTATTTTCCTTATGATTTTATTAATAACATCTTTTCATCTAGCTTATTATAAGAATATGATACATGTAACATACAAAATATGTGTTAATCAACACACACAATCAGTATGTGTTTCTGTTATTGGTAAGGCTTTGGTCAAGAGTAGGCTCTCAGGAGTTAAATTTTTGTGTAGTCAAAAGTTGTACACAGATTTTCAACTGCAAAAGGGTCAGCCCCTCCTAAACTCTGCATTGCTCAAGAGTCAACTGTAGTTGGATCATGTGTTTTTATCTTCTATTTAAAATGTTTCATGATTTTTAAAAAATTATATGAAAGTTAATAAATTGTGTTTATATGTTTAGCTTGAATCTCAACTAGAGAAGAAAGACCAACAGTTTAAAGAACAAGAAAAGACTATGTCCATTTTGCAGCAAGATATAATATGTAAACAGCATCATCTTGAATCACTAGACCGACTCTTGACAGAAAACAAAGGGGTAAAATCACTTTTGTAAAACTGCTGTTTAAAGCTGACTAATCATTTATGTTTCTGTAACCTACCTTCAATTCTAATTAAATCAATTGTTTAGCAGCCCATTAGTAATGCTAAAATTAGAATATTTATACATATACTCATAGTTTTGCTACCAATCTGTGTGTTTTTAGGAGATGGAAAAGGAAAACATGAAAAAAGATGAAGCTTTGAGAACATTACAGAACCAAGTATCTGAAGAAACAATCAAGGCTAGTACGCTAATTTTTAAAAACTTTTTTCTTAATAGGGACATTCTGTAGCTTTTATACTTTTCTCTATAAATTGTAAGAATTATTTAGATAACAATTTGCAGGTAAAGATTTTACCTGAGTGAGTGAATTTAGTTTCTGTAAATATATTTTCTTCAATGTGAATTATGATCTTAATTATTTGATTTTTGGTAATCTGGTTTGTTGATTGTTTACCCTATTTTTTGTTTTTTTGTTTTTTGCCTTAAGAAAGGTTTCTTTTTTTAACAAAAAATGTGTTTTTAAGCGTAGCTACTTATCAGTAAAGAATTAACAGAGGAAGTGAAGGGAGAGGAATATATAAGCAGTCGAGTTTTGCATCTTTTTACCAGTTCTGCTATAAGATTAATTAGGGGATGAAATAAAAATTTCCAGATAAAATACAGTTTTGTAATTACTCTGTCTTAGTGGTTTAAAAAATGGGTTTTGGAGCTAAGTTGCCTTGGGTTTCCATTCTGACTTCACAGTGCTTATTAGTTAACGATGGCTAGGTTATTTAAGCTCTCTGAATTTCAACTTTTCATCTCTAAAATACAGATTATAATACTCTGGAGAAGGGTCAGTAGGAATAATAGATGAAATGAGATACATGTAATGCTCAGCACATACTCAGTTACTGAGAGTTTAATAAGTATTTATATTTGATATTTCTTCCTTGTATTTTTAGTGTTAAAAACAGGTCCAAAGTTGCTGTTATCTTTATTCTGTGATATATGGATTGAATATAAAGAATATTTTAAAAATTCAGTGTTATTTTTGCCTAGTACTCTGTATTTAATCCATTTTGTTACCAAATATGGCTGTGTAAACACAATTATATCTTTATCCATAACTTTGTATAGTACTCTCCAAAACTTAACATTTAACGCCATGTCAATTCATTTCCTCATGTAAAAATAGTCTCTAAGATCATTAACATGAAAAAATCATAAAAGTTGTAGGCATAAAATAATTTCATTAAATAAAATCAATGTTGCTATTTAACTCCTGTTTTTTATTAAATTATATAATCCATCTAGTAGTTTATTTTTATATATTAATAACCAGATATTAATATCAGTAAGAATAAATTATGTTATTGGATTTTATTCCCTTAATAGCTCTAATACTGGGGCAAATACCAAAATGAGGAAGAAATATAGAAGCAACATTCCTATGACTCAAGCTATATTAAACTTAACATACTGGATATTTATAGCAACAAAATTGGAAGTTTCAAATCTAGTTTCTTCTTGATTGTGTGATTACCACTTTCCCTTGTTGACTTTTGGCTATGTCCCTCTACGTACCTCTGTTTGTTCTTTGCCTTAAAAGTAATGAATTCTTTAAAAATAACCAAAGGGCAGCCTGGTGGCTCAGCGATTTAGTGCTGCCTTCAGCCCAGGGCATGATCCTGGAGTCTTGGGATCGAGTCCCATATTGGGCTCTCTGCATGGAGCCTGCTTCTCCCTCTGCCTGTGTCTCTGCCCCCCCCCCCCCCCCGTGTCTCTCATGAATAAAGTCTTTAAAAAATTGGTATATTCTTACAATCGACAAATTCTTTTTTTTTTTTTTTAAGATTTTATTTATTTATTCATGAGAGAGGCAGAGACATAGGCAGGGGGAGAAGCAGGCTCCATGCAGGAAGCCTGAAGTAGGATTCCATCCCGGGACTCCAGGATCACGCCCCAAGCCACAGGCAGATGCTCAACCGCTGAGCCATCCAGGCATCCCACAATCGACAAATTCTTGAAAAATGCAGTCAATACAACCATTAACAAAGGAAGTACAAATAAAACTAATGAAGTCACAAAAATTATTAATTTTCTATCTGCAAGAGATTTCTGGGATCCCTGGGTGGCGCAGCGGTTTAGCGCCTGCCTTTGGCCCAGGGCGCGATCCTGGAGACCCGGGATCGAGTCCCACGTCGGGCTCCCAGTGCATGGAGCCTGCTTCTCCCTCTGCCTATGTCTCTGCCTCCCTCTCTCTCTCTGTGTGACTATCATAAATAAATTAAAAAATTAAAAAAAAAAGATTTCTAAGAATCAATTTAAAGTTGTATCACTTATGAAAGTATGATTAATGAGAAGTAGAAGATTGATGGGAAAATTCTGAACAAGAAACTAATAAATTAAAGCAGTTATGTTACATGTTGTTAAATAGAATATTGAGAAAGTAGCTTATTAGATTTAGAGTTTTGTTTACTTATTTTCTTTTGTTTTGTTTTGTTTTTATGTCCACTCTGGATTTTTTTTCTTTTCCCAAAGAAAGTTGTAAGTGGAAAAAAATTTAAAAAGAACCTAGCTGCTTTTGTTGAAGGTAGGTAGGTTAGAGCCCACACCTGGTTACCCCCATACTATACTTCTGAGGAAATTCTTTGGTTCAACAAAGCAATGTCTTTATTTTCATTTCTATTCATTCATGTCCATATGTATACATGTATATTTATAATGGTATGAGGTGAATGATGCTTATCCATATGAGATATAGACTCTCAAACCCCTTGTTCAAATAATAAATTCAACAGAGTAGTAAATGGTTTTTACTATTTTTTAAATTGGTTTATTAATTTTACTTAAATTTTATTTTGAAAAATTCCAAACCTACAAAAAAATAGAAAGTATAGAGAACATTTGTGTACCCTTTACTAGATTTGCTGTTAAACTGTGGCTACATTCATTTCATATCTCCCTATACACATGTATGCACATACCCACTTTGCAGGCTTCTACCCAGTCTCATATAAACACATTTCCTTTTTGCCAGACCACCTGAGAGAGGGTTGCAGATGTCATAACCCTTTACACCTTCAATATTTTTTTAAAGGGACTTTTATTTTTTGTTTTTAAAGATTAATTATTTATTTATTTGAGACAGAGAGAGAGAGAAAGAGAGAGAGAGAGGCAGAGACACAGGCAGAGGCAGAAGCAGGCTCCATGCAGGGAGCCTGACGTGGGACTCGATCCCAGGACTCCAGGATCAGGCCCTGGGCTGAAGGTGGCGCAGCACCACTGAACCACCGGGGCTGCCCCTATACCTTCAATATTTAAACTTGCATCTCCTGGGGACAGAAACTTTCTCCTATGTGACTATACCACTCTACATACCTGAGAAAGTAAAAATTAATTCAGTGACATCATTCAACACACAGTCCGTACTGAAATTTTTCCAATTATTTAAAGTCGTTCTGTAGCCTTGTTACTCAAAGCATTATCTGTGGACTAGCAACATCAACATCACTTAGGAATTTGTTTGACTTGTGGAATTTCGGTTGTAACCCAGGGCTACCAGAATTGGGACTAAGGCAAAGGAAGTGAATTACTTCTGATGCAAAATTTAGGGAGATGCTTACTCTCAGGGTCATATAAGTGTAATGTTGGCACTTGGCATGACCCTGAGAGTGAGTGTCTCCTTATATTTTGAGCCCATGTCTCCTGTCGTATATCATCCTATTCCTTGTCCTTCTAACTGATTCACAATCTATATTTCAGTAGGGTGCCCAGCTGACTTGTATGCTCATTAAAACCTTTAAAAACACTACTTTAGATTTTTCTTGTTCTTTTTCCAGCCTAGGATTCAGTTATACTTACATGTTGATTTTGGCACTTTAGGTTTCCCTAAGCTCACTCTCTATTATCCTATTCTTCTTGAATCTTCTGAAAAGTCTGGGTCAACTAGAATATCCCATGAGTTATACTGTGTTCTTCTGCTTCCCATCAGGAAGCACATGTCAAACCACCCCATTACTGGCATTGCCAGTATTGGCACTTTATTTAAGCTGATTGCTGCCAGATCTCACTATGTGAAGGGCACATTTTTTTCCTTTATAATTAATAAAATGTGCAGTGATTCTTTCAGGCCATGTGAATGCCCCACTCCTCAACAACCTATAAC
Organism: Vulpes lagopus; assembly: GCF_018345385.1. NCBI lineage: Eukaryota > Metazoa > Chordata > Mammalia > Carnivora > Canidae > Vulpes > Vulpes lagopus. The sequence goes on along the minus strand of NC_054826.1, from coordinate 144,833,986 downwards.
CAGTAATTTTAATAACTAGTGATAAATATTGCCTGAATTAGTCTTTATATTATTAATTATCAGGTGTGGTATTCTGACAGTCCCCAGATTTTATTTCTTCTCTGTGTGCGGGCATGATACAAGTGCCAGTGCTCATTCTCACACTTCACAAAGGAAACTCAAAACAACAAAAATCTCAGAAAAAAGAAAGAAAACTCTTAAGTATTTATACCTTTCATAAAACAAACATTAATTTAAAAATTATTATACTAGGGCAATAATTTATTAGCAAGGATAGTAATTCAAAATTACCAACTCTTTAGCTGTTAATGGTTATACTCACAGGCTAGAGGGACTGTCTTCAAAAATTGTCTTTCAAGATTGTCTATTTAGAAATGAGTTGCAAGAATAATTTTATGATATAGAATAAATAGTATCTGCAAGAGGGAGCATTTTTCTCTTTTTCTCATCTTGAGATTTCTTTTACACCTTCAAGATGTAAAAGAATGCTTGCTTTAAGGGGGGAAAAAACACTCCCGAAAAGCTCAAAATTATAGTAAGAAAGGAGCAAGACAGGCATCTTATTGACAGGTGGGATATGGATCACATGTGCAAATTTTGGCCCTTGAACTAATTTTTGTGGAAAAAAAAGCTACTGAATTTGGGTTGCTCTTTGCTCATTTGCTCTTTAATATTAAGGTTACAGTGTAAAGCATTTGCAGCTATGAACCAAGTTACAGTGCTGCCTTTCTGAAAATATTTTCATTGATTCAAAACAAATGCAGCCTCCTAAGTTTTTTTTCCAGCTTACAGAAACATTTTCATTTTCTTAGTGACTTCATCATACTTAGAATATTTACTCCATAGAATTATTAGCATAGTACACCAGTGCTTTTTTCCTTGATCAAGGGAACTTAAGGAATAGGCTTATATATTGCTTACCATTTTAGGTAAATGTTTTAGGGCATTTGGTCTACAGGTTCTTGACAGTTGGCCCCAGTATGTCTTTCCAATCGAATCTCCCAAATACCCATCTCCTATAAACTGATACTCTTCATACCCTAAATTGCCAACTTCACACCATTCCTTTCACATTGTCTTGTCTCTGGACTTACTCCCTCTCCCCAGAATGCCCTTCTTCACTTGTTCATGTTCTGTTTATTCTTCAGGACTTCAATCTATGATCTCCTAATTTGCAATGAAAAATTTGTTTTCTAAATAAATCTTTTCTATAATACCATTTTGTACCCTAAGTTGGGCTGAGTATTCACTGTTTGAAGCATTTAGGTAACATAAACCTGTAAAATATTGAATATGTAATAAGCACTCATTACTATGAATTGATTTTTCTTTTTTTACTTTTTTCCTGCTTAGGTCAGACAACTAGATTCAGCACTGGAAATTTGTAAGGAAGAACTTGCCTTGCATTTGAATCAATTAGAAGGAAATAAGGAAAAGTTTGAAAAGCAGCTAAAGAAGAAATCTGAAGAGGTAAATTAGCACTTTTGTAAATAGCATATTTTTCACATGATTTCTTTTTGAGATTTCTTTTTAAATATTCTTTAAAAGTACATCTTAATGTAGCTAATAAAAAAAACTTTCCATTAAGGGGCATGTGGGTGACTCAGTCAGTTAATGTCTGCCTTTGGCTCAGGTCATGATCCCCGGCTGGGTCCTGGGATGGAACCCCATAGTGGCTCCCTGCTCAGAGGAGAGTCTGCTTCTCCCTCTGCCCCTCCCTCCCACTTGTAATCTGTCTGTCAGATAAATATATAAAATCTGTACATTAAAATATAAATTCTAATTTTATATTCTTTGTTTTTTTTTAAGGTTTTATTTATTCATGAAAGAAACAGAGAGAGGCAGACACAGGCAGAGGGAGCAGCAGGCTCCATGCACAGAGCCCGATGTGGGACTCAATCCCAGGACTGTGGGATCATGCCCTGAACCAAAGGCAGACGCTCAACCACTGAGCCACCTAGGTGTTTGTTTATAACAAACATTAATTCAGTGCAACACAAAATATGACACCTTAAATTCTGATTCTTTTATCTATTTCTAGGGAATCAGAAGATGAAATTATTTAGAGAGTAATTCTAATATAAAATGATTAACACTTAGAATATTGTTTTAGATTTAGAAGTATAAAATGCCTCAAGTTTTTTCATTTTGTTTTTGCTCCTTCTGGTTGTCTAAAGGATTGAGAATTAGATTTAGAAATTCAACTTTCTCTATTGAGATGAATTATTGAGATACTGGATAATTAGAAGAAAGGACCAAGTCAGAGTTCTCTTCTACTATTTTCTAGCAGTTTAAAAATTCTTTCTTCTGGAATACTTATGGGAAAGATTTTTTTTGCTTTAAAAGAAAGGCTTTTATTTTCCTTCATGTTAAAAGTTGTTATGTAAGCAAAAATAAGAAATTTTTTAAAGATTTACCTACAATCCACTTTCTAATACTTAAGTTTTCAGTAGTCTATGTGCCTGCCTGTTTTTCATAATTATGTTAGTGAAATGTAATTCTGGGGGGTTTTCCCCCTTAATTTCATTTTGTAAATATTGTATTTGCTCCTGTCTTTTAAATTATGATTTTAAGTGGTTGCATCATTTTAAATCAGATTGATATATCATCATTTATTAAACTTTTCCTCTTTTGGGAGCAGGTAAAGAATATTACAAAATAAATATTAAATTATGCTGCATTATTAATTTCATTTTAACATAATTTCTTTTGGCAGATTTATTGGATTTGGATTATTAGGACAAAGGGAATTTTTTTCCTTCTTAGTAGATACTTCCAGATAATTTTAAAGGTATCTTTTAAAGCAATTTTGAGGACCAGCATATTCAAGCCTTAAATATGTGGAGTGAATGAATACAGTTTCTTAGTTGATATTGTCATTCCTTTATGTGTTTTGTTTTTGTTTTTAAGGTTTTATTTATTCATAAGCGATACAGAGAGAGAGGCGGAGACATAGGCAGAGGGAGAAGCAGGTTCCCTGCAGGGAGCCCAATGTGGGACTTGATCCCTGGGGTCATGACCTGAACCAAAGGCAGACATTCAACCATTGAGCTAGCCAGGTGCCCCTCCTTTGTGTGTTTTTTGGATCGTGAATATTTGCATGATTTACTGAGATACCATTTTATAAACAGCAGCAATAGTTACAACAATAATATAATAAATAGCACCTAACATTTATGCAGTCCTTATATGCCTATAGTTTATTTTCAGTAAGGAGAAAGTTTCATTATATGTAGCGTGGAGAAATCCATGGCTTCCTGGGTTCTCTCCCTTCTCTGAGAGGAGTCACATAAAACATGCTTCTTTCTCTAACAGTGAAATGTGGCAACGTGTGTGCAGTGTTTCTACCCAAAGAAGTTTGTTTATGACTCAAAGTTCAGGATTTTTACTGGGGGCTAGTCACCTAGGACAAGTATCAAAATTAGAAACTCCCAGAAGGAAAGTGTGATTCAGTGCCATAAGCCAAAACAATCTCATCACTTAGGGAATGTTTCAGAAGCCACATTTCCAGACACCATCCAAGAGTCAGTCGTATAAACAGACCCTTCTAACGTATCCTCCCATCAGAAAAATGAACCTGCCCTTCCATGTAACAAACTATAGCCATAAATACAATTATCCCACATGACATGTGAAGGTAAGAAGGAAGACTGCTTTGACATTTTACGGCTTTTTATTTGAAATGTCATTTTAATGAGAAATTTATATATTTGTTAGGTATACTGCTTACAGAAAGAACTAAAGATAAAAAATCACAGTCTTCAAGAGACTGCTGAGCAGAATGTTATTCTACAGCATACTCTTCAGCAACAGCAGCAAATGTTACAACAAGAAACAATTAGAAATGGAGAGCTAGAAGACATTCAAACTAAACTTGAAAAACAGGTATATATTATTGGTCAAAATAGTTTCACTTGTATGAAATAGAAATTTTAAAAATCAGTAATAAATATTTTGTTATTAATTGCTGTTTACCTGAAAAGATTTCCTAGTCTAAGAAATATTCTATTTTAACATTGAAAAATAGGTGAAATTCTATTTTTGTGTATTCTAACCTACATCTCTAATGCTATGGGCACATTTTTATCATCTATGGAACATAGTTATAATTTAGACTTCTTCATTCAATCATGTTTTTGGATCAGGATGTGTGATAACCCCAAAGAAATGCTAAAGCAGTGTACTACAAGAAAAATTCCAAAGGAAACTATTTCTTTTTTTTAATATTTAATTTATTTATTCATGAGAGACACAGAAAGAGAGAGAGAGGCAGAGACACAGGCAGAAGGAGAACCAGGATCCATGCAGGGAGCCGGACATGGGACTCGATCCGAGGTCTTCAGGATCAGACCCTAGGCCGAAGGCAGGTGCTAAACCGCTGAGCCACCAGGGCTGCCGAGGAAACTATTTCTAAAACTAAATTATAACTACAATGAAAGAATCTTAGGAATTTTATACTAGAGTTGAATCTTTTCTCTTTCATTCATTACCAGTTCATCTGAATTCTTTGGACAGCTATTTCATATTTTTTGTTTTGTTTTTTCTTTTTCAAACTTTATAAAAATGTATAAAATTAAAAAACATCCCCTATAATCTCACAACACCTTACCTTTTTGTAATTTGGATGACTTTTTATTTATATATTCTAAATTCATCTTCAGCCTCTCCAGTGGAACTAAAGAATCTCTCAATACATTCAGAAATATGAAGCAGGTGTTCCCTGTTTTCTTTTTTTAAGAGACAGCTGTTCTGTGGCATTCCATCCCTTTGTTAAAGTCTAGACCTATTGTTTGCTATGCCTACTGTTCAGCTTCATCCAGAAGCATTTCTTCATCTCTTCTGCACTTGATTCCCACTTCCTAAGTCCCTTGTTGTTGACTCTGGTTTTCAGAATTGATTAAAATTCTTGTTCCTTCTGAAGTTGTTTTCATTTCAGTAATGATATTATGGTTTTCGTCTCTTTTTTCCCCCCATAAATCTACCAATTCATTTGTATACTCATTTGATAATTTTTTTTCTTTGTGATCTTTAAGAGATTTTTGTATGTTCTTTAATTTCTTCGAGGGTCTAAAGAAGTTTTTGTTTATTTTTTAAATTTTATTTATTCACAAGAGACATATAGAGAGAGAAAGAGGCAGAGACACAGGCAGAAGGAGAAGCAGGCTCCATGCGGGAGCCTAATGTGGGACTTGATCCCGGGTCTCCAGTATCAGGTCCTGGGCTGAAGGCAGCGCTAAACCGCCGAGCCACCTGGGCTGCCCAAGAAGTTTCTATCTCAAAATTTCTCTAGTATTTGGAGTAAATATTCCAGTGTATACAGAATTCTCTTTCTGCCTTTCATTTATTTCCCAGTATGCATAGATTCCATGTTAGATCCTTTCAGATTATTACTCATTTTTAGATTCTTTCTGCTTTATGAGTGTGCTATTTTAAAACGCAGATGGTTCTCTTTAGTGTTTACCTGGGTTCTATTTTAATTTTATTCTTAGAACTTGATTAGAAGTGTGGATATTAATAATTTATAATCTGTATTCAGTTCTTTAGTGAGAGGTTTTAGAAGAGCAGAGAGGATATTAAAGCCATTAGCCAGAATTAACTTGAAGAGCACAGTCATGTAGATGTTCATTGAAAACATGGAGTGTCTGAGTTTAACTAGGGAGAAAATACAGAATAAGAGGTGAGAAGATTAACTTGGACAGATCTCTATGAGATATGGTATATAGAAGCCAAAGTAAGTATTTCATGAAATAAGGAATGATAATTGGTGCCATGGGCTGCTGAAATCAGGATCAAGTAAAATGAGGGCTGAGAAATGTCCACTGGAATTAGCAACATGGAGGTCGTTAGTGACATTGCTCAGTTTTGTAGAATGGCTAAATTGCTTTGGTTTGGGGAGTGAATGAGAAGTGAGAAGATGATACAACAAGAATAGGAAACTGGGAAATTGGGCTTTGAAGAGGAGGAAAGAAAGGGTGGTGGTAGTTGGAGAGAGGTAGAGGTAGGGAGGATAGTTTTTCATAATGGGAATGTCTTGAATATTTTAAATGCTAATATAAAGAAGCCAAGAAGAGAGAGCAGTGATAGGAGCAATTTGACTTATATGGTAGGAAAAAAATACGTCTTTCACTGTAGGAGAACAGACGAAATAATAGGAGCAAATACAAGTGGTAATGTTTGAGAGCGGTTGGGAATTTAGAAGTCTTCATGAATAAATGAATTTGTGAATAAGGAAAGCAACATAGTTTGACAAGAGAAGAAAACATTTCAAATGGATTTGGATAATGAAAAGGGGAACATTAATCATTATTTTGTTCAATTCTTGTAAATCTTATCTTAGTGTTATGATGTGGCTACTTCTAAATATGTATATGAATGAAATATCTTATACAAAGTTAAGTTTTGCCTTTTTATTTCCAAAACATTTACTTCCTACTCTGTACTTTGAGTTTTATAATACTGAAAACTGGAATCTGGAAACTGAATGATAGGCTAAAATTTATATAAATATTTTTATTCCAAAGAATGTTATACTGTGACTAAACTTAAAATACTTAATGAAAATTGTTTTATAAGGTATCAAAACTGGAACAAGAGCTTCAAAAACAAAGGGAAAGTTCAGCTGAAAAGTTGAGAAAAATGGAGGAGAAATGTGAAGCAGCCACACGTGAAGCTGATTTGAAAAGGCAAAAAGTTATTGAGCTTACTGGTTCTGCCAGGTAAAATGAATATGTTAGTTTTTCTTTTTCTTCCTATTTCAACATCAGTAGTTACCTGAATTTCAGTATCATATAATGTTAAGTGAAGCATTTGTTTAAAGATTTAATTTTTTCACAGCCTGTGTTTTTACAGCATTTTGTTTATACCTTTATATCCTCCTTTATGCTTTTTTTGTATTATAGTTAACATCCTTTATCCTCCTATTGTATTAAAAGTTCCTTAAGGCCAAAATAATTTCTAGTTTACTTTAGGATCCTCCCACAACAATTAGCATAGTTCCCTACACTTCATAGGCACCCAGCAACTATTATATTAAATTGTGAATACTATTAAAAGTTGTAGGCAAAGATGTACTCATTGAAAACTTTCATGGTGTCTAATTGTTTATGGAGGAGATTAGCTTAACAGAATACAACAGTGATTTTGAACCTTGGCTGAACATTAAAATTACCTGAGGAGCTTTAAAAGGTACTGATGCCTAGGTCTCACCTCCAAGGATTCTGACTTAATTTGGTTGAGCCCAAACCAGGAATCATTAGTTAATTGGTTAAGAAAGGACCCATAAGGTGAAAGCATTCCCCAGCTTCCCCAGACCTCTTGCTTTGTCAGCAAGAGCTAACATAATTAATACACTCAAAGTGGGGGCCACGTGTGTGGCTCAGTTGGCTGAGCATCTTCCTTTGGCTCAGGTCATGATCCCACCATCTTGGGATTGAGCCCTGCATCGGGCTTTCTGCTCAGTGGGGATCCTGCTTTTCCCTCTCCTCCCTGCTTGTGCTCTGTCGCTATCTCTGTCCCTCTTTCTCAAATAAATACATAAAACCTCTAAAGGAAATTATACACTCATAATTAACTACAATGCTACCAACAGGAGTCAAGAATTAACTTAGGCATTGAACTAAAACCCCATATCCTCAGGTTCCCTCTCTCCCACTGACAAGAGTAAAGATCAGGGCTTTGTGCATTGAGTAGCAACTTGCTTTTCTAGATGTCAACTTTCAACTGGGTCAAGAGGATTGCCCTGTGTTTAAGACTAAGATCACGCACAGTTCTTCACACCTCCTTCCTTCCATTGACTGATGTCTACCCACACAACAGCCTCACCACCAGTGTCTAATTGAATAGTTACATAATAATGTTATCCTTGCTTATATGCCAGACACCACAAGAAGCTGTGTACTTCCAGGTCAACAGTCATCTCTCATACTAATTCCCCAAAACCTCACCACATATACTGTTTCCTTCTCTCAGCTTATCCCAACTTCTGAGAGACTTCCACTTGTCCTCTGGAATTCACAGTCTATCCTGAGAGACATTATCTATATTCTTTACTTCTTTTTTCTTGCTTTAACAGAAACCTTACTCTTCCCTGAGAACCTTGCTTCTTGTCCTGTAGCCCTCTAAAGTAAAAAATTTTTCCCACAGTTCTTTTTTTTAAAGATTTCGTTCATTCATTCATTCATTCATTCATTCATTCATTCTCTCTCATACAGAGAGAGGCAGAAACATAAGCAGAGGGAGAAGCAGGCTCCTTGCAAGGAGCCCTGTGCGGCACTCGATCCCAGACCCCAGGATCATGCCCTGAGGCAAAGGCAGATGCTCAACCACTGAGCCACCCAGGCGTCCCTTTCCCATGGGTCTTGTACCACAGGGTTGAGATATGGAGTAGTACACCATACTCTGAACTTCTGGTCTTCAGACCATATCATCCTTCACTGTTGTGACACCTACAGGCCACGTGATGTATTGTTATTCCCTGCAACACCACTCCTGTCATTATTATTGAAGATTTCAATATCTGTTAGCTGATTGTTCTGAGATGTTAGCTTCTTATTTTAAAAATTCCTCTCCTCGGGATCCCTGGGTGGCGCAGCGGTTTGCGCCTGCCTTTGGCCCAGGGCGCGATCCTGGAGACCCGGGATCGAATCCCACGTCGGGCTCCCGGTGCATGGAGCCTGCTTCTCCCTCTGCCTGTGTCTCTGCCTCTCCTTCTCTCTCTATGTGACTATCGTAAATAAAAAAAAAAAAAAAAAAAAATTCCTCTCCTCTTGGGTTCTATCATATCTCATGATTTGCTCTAGACCTTGTCATTTCAAAACATCTTCAGTTTTTCTGTAATCTGAATATTAGGCATCTATATCTCTGTTATCACCTGATACCCTTTAATTCCCCAAATTCAGCAATTCTTTGATCTCACCAAGACCTCTAATTCATCAGTTCCACCATTGTCTTATTCCTTGATGTCCTCGTCTCATTTCTTTACTGAGCTTAAATTCTAGTCAAATATTAAAATCAATTATTTACATCTAGTTGCAACTCTGTTACCTCTCTCTCACTTTTTCTATACAGTACTAAAAATCCAACTCAACACTACTCCATGCTAGTATCTCTAGAGAAGCTGGAGGAAAATATGAGCATGCTGACCAGTCTTGCTTTAAATTTGTAATTTCAGGGGTGCCTGGGTGGCTCAGCCAGTTAGTTAGACATCTGCCTTCAGCTCTGGTCATGATCCCAGGACCTGGGGCAGGGAGGGTCCTTCTCCCTTTCACCCCTGATCACTCTCTTGTTATCTGTCTCTCAAAGTCTTTTTAAAAATATAAAAATTCATAATTTCAACCTTAAGGGACCCCCTTTAAGGGACCTGCTGCCTGGCAATCACAACCTTACTGACTTGTAGAAGACTCTTATACTTAGCCCTTTTCTTTCAAAACTCCCAACAGCTCCTTCCCAATCTTTGCTCTCACTGATGAACTTGCTTTCTGTTTTTTTTTTTTTTTTTGAAATATTTAATTTATTTATTCATGAGAGACAGAGAGAGAGAGGCAGAGACACAAGCAGAGGGAGAAGCAGGCTCCATGCAGGGAGCCCAATGCAGGACTTGATCCTGGGACTCCGGGATCATGCCCTGAGCCGAAGGCAGGTGCTCAACCACTGAGCCACCCAGGCATCCCTTGCTTTCTGTTTCAATGAGAAAATTGAAGCAATTGCTTATTCCTCTTCTTACCTTTACCCTTTGACTTCTAGACGAAACCTCTTCTTGATTATAGCTAATAGGCACATATAATAGGAAAAGTGTCCCAAATGCTAATAAGAAGCCTATCAGCAAAACAGTTAAGCCTCATAAGAAAGGAATACTCTAGTTCCATGATATCTTCTCTTCAGGAAGCAGGGTTTTCTCTGCTCTTCAGTTTCTCTGGTCCCATTATTGCTTCTTTCACTTCTGGAACTACAATTTATAAAACTCTTTTTTTTCCTCTCTCAAAAGGTATTACAGTTAAAATATCTCCTTGGATCTGTTTTAGAATTAAAATATCTTCAGATAGAAAGAAAGGAGACTAATTTATTGAATGCCTTTTTGCCAGGCAATGTGCTAGGTAGACACATTAACTCATTCTTCAAAACAGCCCTACAATATGGGTTTGTTTGTTTGTTTGTTTATTTACTTATTTTCCCTATTTTTAAAGTAAGAGAGTGAAATTCAAAGAAGTTAGGTTATGAAATGCATAGTTTAGATATGCTTTAAAACAACCAACTACAAGGTGCTTCTGGTACTACATGTAAATGTCACTTCATGTAAACGATCCTGATCCTGGCTTCTCAGTGCTGAGGCTCCTATAGCACTTTTTAGATTTCTCAGACTGCCTCCATTACCATTGTAATTTTTTTTTTTTTTTTTACATTGGAAGAGGCCAGAGAGTCTCAGCTGTCACATCTAAAAGTTTAGTATGTTTGTATGATCCTTCCTTTGGCTTTATTTCCAATCTCAGACTTGATTGCTCTCAGTAACCCTGCAATAAGAGGGTGAAATATTTCTGGTAAAACTGACGAGTTTAAAGCCTGTTGTAAAATTTTGAAAGTTAAGGGGAAATCTCTGGTATTGGATTATTTATATAATAATTTAAAAATTTTAAACCCTTAAATATTTATTATACTAATGCCTCATTCACCTAGCATCAAGAAAGAATGAGTAATTGCTGATAAGTAAGTGTGGAATTTATCGAGTACTGAAATTGTATTACAACAAAAAATATCCTTTTTGGTAGAAATTTTCTAAAATATATATTTTCTTGTCATTTTTAATTTTTCTGGTCGTCTCAGGGTTTTCATTACAAATACATCAGTTATTATACCATGCTGAGATATATAATAGCACCTCAACAAAACATTGGAGTTTTTTACTGTTTGTAGATTACTGTCCTTTTCCAATTATTGTATATTTTTAATATAATTTTCCCCCAACTTCCTTGCTGACAAGCTTTCGTCTCTTGGTACTGTAAGCCAACCTCTTTCATGTATTATTTTCTAATTATGTTTTATATCTGCTGTAATGTAAGAAATGAATTAGTCAAGCTAAAAATCACTTATCTGGAATTTTAGAACTGTAAAAGGGTAATTATCATTTATCAAATAAGCTTCTTACCTTTTTAGACTGAACATATTTGAGGGCATGATAAAGAGTTATGGATTATTTTCAATACATGGAACATGTGTATACATAATTTTGCATATTGTTTCAGGAGTTTTATAGTTTTCCTCAAGTTTTCTCATGGACATCAGATTAAAAACCTCTTGAACAGGGGATCCCTGGGTGGCGCAGCGGTTTGGCGCCTGCCTTTGGCCCAGGGCGCGATCCTGGAGACCCGGGATCGAATCCCACATCAGGCTCCCGGTGCATGGAGCCTGCTTCTCCCTCTGCCTGTGTCTCTGCCTCTCTCTCTCTCTCTCTCTGACTATCATAAATAAAAATTAAAAAAAAAAAAAAAAAAAAAAAAAAAAAAAACCTCTTGAACAAATTCACATTTGTCTAAGTTGCATTTATAAAGCAGTGTTCCGGCTTGCAAACTCAATTTAGAAAATATCAAAGACATAAAGAACAACAGTGACAAAAAATGTTGATTCAGGAAGCATCAATTCTACCGACCATTGAGGATGACATTAACTACTTATTTAATTAGTGAATATCACTTTGGAATTACCAATAAATGAACTTAAAACTTTCACTGTGTTAGTTATCTATAGATAAAGGATCTTCCATGTTGGAATAAGTTCAGGGCTGACTGAAAGTTAGTAAACCTGATTCTCTCACTGTTAACTTCTTTGTCTTATGCCAGACAATTCACAAACCTTCCACTTTCCTCATCTGCAAAGCAAGAAAGTTGCACTAGTCTGGGAATCTCTAGTTCCTTGTAAAGCTAAAAAAGATAACATAAATAATAAAGGTCTGAATACAAAGAACTGACTTGGTTCTCCTATAAGCAGTATGGTCATTATGGTGAATATTTTAATTGCTTGGCTTCCTTATTTTCTGTGTGGCAGATAACAAAAATTCCAGATGAATCAGACAACTATCCATGGATGTTCTCAGTGTACAAAGCTTTATACAAACTAACTGTAGTTAGATTGAAAAGAAGGCTAACCTTGTTAAATATTACCAGGTAGTACAGTACTATTTGGTGGTACATAATTGGCGCAGAATTAGAATTTTTTAGCATTTTTAATAATAGGACCCAAGGGTGACCCAAGATTCTGATGATGTTTTGCTGGTATTTGCCCTTATATAATTTGCAGATTTTTTTAGTCAGAGACTAAAAGTCAATTGGCTTTAGGTTTCCAAATTATCATTTATGGTTTTATTTTTTGTTTTTAATTAGGCAAGTGAAACTTGAGATGGATCAGTACAAAGAAGACCTATCTAAAATGGAAAAAGAAATAATGTACCTAAAACGAGATGGAGAAAATAAAGTAATGCATCTCTCTCAGTTAGACATGATCTTAGAACAGACAAAGACAGAACTAGATAAGAAGACAAATTCTGGTAAGCTAACAGGTTAGCTGAGCTTAGCTGCCTGTTTATTTATATTTAAAAAGTAGAATAAAGTGAGAATTTGGGTTAGTAGGATTGGAAAGGACAATATGTATTTTATAGCCTCTTGTAGATGAATAGAATTCGATATTCTTAATTATAATTATTTACAAATTTTTAATAAATGGTTTTTATATAGTTCTAAAATTATTCTCTCCGGCACATTGAGGTTAAATAAAATGTTTTTAAAACTAAAATTATTCTTTGCTTTCAACAGTGAAGGAATTAGAAAAATTACAACACCACACTGAAACTGAACTAACAGAAGCTTTGCAGAAACGGGAAGCATTAGAATCTGAACTCCAGAATGCTCATGGAGAATTAAAAAGTACTTTAAGACAACTTCAGGAATTGAGAGATGTACTACAGAAGGCTCAATTATCATTAGAGGAAAAATACACTACTATAAAGGATCTTACAGCTGAACTTAGGTGCGTTAAATAATAAGAAATGATATCACAATCACAGATATTTCACTTTATTACTCTGACTCCTTGGGTCATATAGTAAAGTTTTTTGCTTAATTCTGGATGTCTAAATTTCTCAACTGCCTTTGGCTCACTGTTCATCCTAGTCAGCCTGTCTTTATACTCCATCTAACTAGTTCAGCCATTCCTTGTAACTAATATTTCTATCCTTGGTCTTTAGACCATTTTATTCTGACCCTCTCCTATATTATATAGTGGTAAAGAATAATTAGGGCAGTATACAGCAGTGGTTAATAGCAAGATGATATTAATAATAACATGTTTTCTTTATATTAAGCCTTTATTTTGTGCCAGGATTATGCCAGGGGCTCTCTATATGATCTTAGTCATTTCTTTACAATAAACCTATCGTATACATATTAGCACCTTTTTACACTTGAGAAAACTGGGGCTTGAGAAAATTAAGTAAAATACTCAATCTTAGATAATAAGGTCCAGAGAAGGTCCAGAGAAACACAAGTCTGACCAACTCTAAAATCTGGGTTCTTAGATTACCAGTGATAACATAAAATGCTGTTCCAGCACACATCTTTGGTCAGTGCGGGTAGAGAGCCAGACCAGAACTAAGATGTAGGAAATAGATTCTGAGAAGGAAAGCAGAATTACAAACCAGAATGTGAAATGTGGGATGACAGGAGAGAGAGAGCAGCAAGAAGACCCAGGAACTTAGATTAGATATCATCCCATGACTCAGTGAAGGACGCCCATCTCTTTTCTACCCACAAACTCATTCATAGTAAATTTCATATAGCTTTAAATACCGCGTGTCAGGGGCAGCCCAGGTGGCTCAGCGGTTTAGTGCCGCCTTCAGTCCAGGACATGATCCTGGTGTCCTGGGATTGAGTCCCACGTCAGGCTAACTGCATGGAGCCTGCTTCTCCCTCTGCCTGTGTCTCTGCCTCTCTCTCTCTCTCTCTCTTTCTCTGTTTGTCTCTCATGAATAAATAAATAAATAAAATCTTTAAAAATAAATAAATAAATAAATACATACATACATACATACATACATACATACTGTGTGTCAGACTTCCAGACTCACATCTCTAGTAATGATCTCTTCCCCAAACTGCAGACTCAAATATCTAATGATTTACTTGTTACCTTCACTCAGGTATTCTTTTTAAGATTTTATTTATTTATTCATGAGAGAGAGAGGCAGAGACCTAGGCAGAAGAAGAAGCAGGGTGCCTGCAGGGAGCCCTATGTGGGACTTGATCCTGGAACCCCAGGATCACATCCTGAGCCAAAGGCAGATGCTCAACTGCTGAGCCACCCAGACATCCCTCACTCAAGTTTTTTTTTTTTTTTTTTCCTCCCTCAGGTATTTTTAAGAGGCATCTTAAACTTGGCCAAAACAGAACTCTTTTTTTTTCTTTATAACTCTACCCTTCATCCATCTCAGAATCAGGCAATTGCTCAAACCAGAAATCTGTTGTATCTCTTTTCCTCTCTGTTTTTTTTTTCATCCAGTCTTTAAGGAATTCATGTGAACTCTATTTCCAAACATATTCTGAAATCTGTTGATTTCTTGACCTCTTTTCTCTTACCACTTTAGCATAAGCCATCATCATATCTTACCTGGCCTGTTGCTGTGGTTTCCCTAACGGTCTCTCCAGTTAAATTCCTGACCCTCTCCACAGTCCATTTCAGTTTATGGAGTTAAGTTTATGATTTAAAACAGAAATGGATTTAAGTTTATTATTTAAAACATAAATTAGATTATAGTTTCATCCCTGCTTAAGCCTTCCAATTGCTTCCCAAAATATTCAGAATAAAATCCAAGCTCCTTGGGAAATGTAAATCAAAACTATAATAAGATACTGCTTCACACCCACTCAGATGACCATGATAAAAATAAAAAAACCCAAAACTGAAAATGACAAGTGTTAGCAAGTGTGTAGAGAAATTGTAACCCTCATACATTGACGTTGAGAAACTAAAATGATACAGTTGACTATGGAAGAGTGTTTGGCAGTTCCTCAATAAGTTAAACATAGAATTACCATGTAACTCGTAAGTTATTTACCCAAAAGAGTTAAAAACAGATGTTCAAAAAAAATTGCACAAATGTTCATAGCAGCTCTATTAACAATAGTCACTAAGCAGAAACAACCCAAATATCTATCAGTAGTTGATAAATACAATGTGATATATACATACAGGGAATATTATTCAGTCATGAAATGGAATAAAGTACTAATATCTGCTGTAACATAGATGAACCTTGAAAACATTAAGTTAAATAAAATAAACCAGATATGTGTGTATAATTCCATTTATGTGAAATATTCAGAATTAGCAAATCCATAAAGATAGAAAGCATCTTAATGATTGCTGGGAACCAGGCTGGGACAATGGAAAATAATTGCAGATGGATATGAAATTTTCATTTGGAGTGATGAACAAGTACTGGAAATAGTGGTGATGGTTACACAACATTGTGAATTTACTTAATGTAACTGAATTGTGTATAAACTTTTAAAGTGATCAAAATGGTAAATGGTTAAAATGGTAAATCTTGTATGTATGTTACCACAATTAAAAAAAAAAAAAGCCAAGCTCCTTAGCATAGAATATAAAGCCCTACATGATAGGGTTCCTGCCTGTTTCTCTGGCCTTATTTCATACTGTTCCCCTTTCTCCTGACCTTTTTGTTGGTACTTAAAACTTGATAAATTTTTCCTACCTTTTGACTTTGCGGTAGCTGTTTCTTTGGCCTGAAATAATGGTTCAATGGCCAACTTCTTGCCCTTCATGTTACTTCAGAAGGCCCTTTTCTGACCACCTACTCTCAAGTAGCTACCCAGGCACTATCTCATCACTGTATTTAATGCTCTAACATAGCACTTTATATTTTTCTTGCTTATTATTTATAGTCTGTCTTCTTTACTGGACCTATTCATATGTATGCTCCATGTGATGAAGGACATCTGTTTTGTTGACTATTAAATTCAAAGTACATAGAATCCTGATATATAGGAAGCATCCAGTAAATATTTGCTAAATGGTTAAGTGAATGAATGGATGAAAGAAGTAAAAATGAAATCTTAAATTCTAGCTAATGGCTGAATTTTTGGAAGCTCAGCTATTCACTTATACAATGATTATCTTTAGAATTCATTTAATAATAACTTATTAGTGTAGCCTTGTATTTTATAACTGCTGAGATCTTTTTTTTTTAAGATTTTGTTTATTCATGAGAGACACAGAGAGGCAGAGACATGGGCAGTGGGAGAAGCAGGCTCCCTGAGGGGAGACCAATGTGGGACTCCATCCCAGGACCCCAAGATTGTGACCTGAGCCGAAGACAGACACTTAGCCACTAAGCCACCCAGGCGTCCCAACTGCTGAGATCTTTTTATAAGTGCTGAAAATCTTTTTTTAAAAGATTTTTTGAAAAAGAACCTTTAAAAAAAAAGATTAAAAAAAAAGCCTTTTAAAAAGATTCTTTTAAAAAAGAATCTTTTTAAAAAAGATTTTTTAGAAAGGAATCTTTAAAAAAAAGATTTTTAAAAAAAGAATCATCTTTTTAAAAAGATTTGACTGATTGATTTGAGAAAGAGAGAGAGAAGAGCAGCATGTGAGTGAGGGAAGGAGCAGAGGGAAAGGGACAGACAGACTCTGTGCTGATTATAGAGCTTGATGTGGGGCTTGATCCCATGACCCAGAGATCATGACCTGAGCTGAAATCAAGAGTTGGTCACTCAACTGACTTAGCCACCCAAGCGCCCCTAATTGTTAAGACTCTTAAGAGAATAGTAAATAGTTTATAAAAGAATTTCAGAATCTGCTTTTTAAAACCAGTACCTTTGTTCAGTATTGTTCATATTTAAGACTGGAAAACCACATGAAGATTTTAAAGGTCAACATTTTTATTTTTTACCTTTTTAAGTATTTTATTTACTTATTCATGAGAGACACAGAGAGAGGCAGAGAGAGAGGCAGAGACAGGAGAAGCTGGCTCCATGCAAGGAGCCCGATAGGGGACTCAATCCCAGGACTCTAGGATCATTCCCTGAGCTGAAGACAGATGCTCAACCGCTGAGCCACCCAGGTGTCCCAACAACATTTTTAGCCTTTGTCGTATCAGAACATAGAGTTCCAAATTAAAATTCTTTTATTGCATTTTCTGATCTGCGTGGTAGTAGTCATAAAGTTGTGTCAGTATTAAGCATTTTTATAGTATAAAATTCTAAATAAAGGATTTAGGAGAGCTAGAATTTATTTAAAAAATTTCTGTATTAGACTCCAATACTTCACTATATGTAAGGTGTCATTTGAGTAAAATTCCCATGAGAAACACAGTGGTCATTTACTGAGCTATGGATATCAGAGATACCAACCATGAGATAAATGCCTCATTCATTTGCAATAAACTTACAGCGATGATACAGAAAAGACTTTCAAATGCTTCCTTGACCTGTAAATGAAAAATTTGTACATATTTTAAAAACTCTTACACTAATTCAGCCTTATACCTTGGGAGTGCTTTAACATTTAGCTTAAATTGTCTATAGTAGTAGTGTTAGAGTTAACTTTTGCCTTTTGCGAATACTCTATTAAAGTAACTGTATTAATATCAATCATTTTCTTTATACATTATTTCTTTAATTTGAGCCCTTTCAACCAGAAATAATTGCATATGTCTTATCACTTAAAGGAAGGTAACCCAATTGACTTAATTTTTAAAAAACGTAATATTCCTACTATTTGCTTTGTTCTTTTTCTTTTGGTGAATTACAGAGAATGCAAAATGGAGAATGAAGATAAGAAGCAAGAACTCCTTGAAATGGATCAGGCACTTAAGGAGAGAAATTGGGAACTAAAGCAAAGAGCAGCTCAAGTTAGTTTTCTTACTTATAATTTAATGAAATTTTCTGTTACAGTGCAGTCATACAGGGTTTCAGAGGTCACCACTTTTTTGGCAAAATGGACATTTTTAAAGCATATATGTTTTTCTGTGCACATTAGTATATTTTTTTAAAGATTGATTGATTGATTGATTTATGATAGACACAGAGAGAGAGAGGCAGAGACACAAGAGGAGGGAGAAGCAGGCTCCATGCCGGGAGCCCGACGCGGAACTCGATCCCAGGACTCCAGGATCGTGCCCTGGGCCAAAGGCAGGCACTAACTGCTGAGCCACCCAGGGATCCTGCACATTAATATTTTAAAAATTAGAAATATATCTTCATCTTGCTATTTTTATAGCAAGTGGATTTTTGAGAATGAAGGTTAGCTTAGTGTTTGAACCTTTTTATCTCTTACATTACTGCATATCAGGAGACAATGGGATTAGAAGAGTTACTCTAACTCCTTTAAATAGTGTGTTTGTTGGAGGAACAAAAATATTCAAAAGGCATTATTTAGCAGCATCTTTTTTAAAGTCTTTATTTCTTAGACCAATTTTAGGTTCACAGTGACATAGAGCAGACGGTACAGAGATTTCCCATATACTCCTTGTTGCCATAAACACCCAGCCTTCCCCATTATCAACATTCCCCACCTGAGTGGTACATTTGTTAATAGTTGATGAGCACACACATAATCACCCAAACCCCATAATTTACATTACAGTTCACTCTTGGTGTGTATATTCTCTGAGTTTGGACAAATGTTTAATGACATGTATCCATCTTATGGTATCATCCAGGGTATTTTCACTGCCCTAAAAATCCACAATGCTCCACCTAGTCATCCTTCTTCCTCTTCCCCAATCCTAATAACCACTGATTTTTTTATTGTCTCATTTTCCCTTTTCCAGAATGTCATATAGTTGAAATCATATAGTACATAGTCTTTTCATATTGAGTTATCTCAGTAATATTCATTTAAGTTTTCTCTACATCTTTTCATTGCTTAATACCTTATTTCTTTTAGCACTGAATAATATTCCATTGTCTAGGTGTACTAGAGTTTACTTACCTACTGAAGGACATCTTGGTTGCTTCTAAGTTTGACATTTATAAATAAAGCTGCTGTCAACATCTGTGTACAGGTTTTTGTGTAGATATAAGTGTTCAACTCCTTTTAATTACCAAGGGCCAAGGTTGCTGGATCATATGGTAAGATTATGTTTAGTTTTTAAAAACACTTCCAAATTGTGTTCCCAAGTGGCTTGTACCATTTTTGCATTCTTACCAGCAATGAATTTGAATTCCTGTTGCTCCACTTTCTGGGTAGCATTTGATGTTGTCAATGTTTTGGATTTTGGCCGTTCTAATAGGGGTACAGTGGTATCTCCTTGTTAATTTGCACTTCTCAGATGACATATGACATAGGGGGTATTTTCCTGTGCTTATTTTTCTATCTGCATATCTTCTTTGGTGAGGTGTGTTACAGTGTTTGGCTCATTTTTTAATTGAGTTGTTTTCTTATTGTTGGATTTTAAGAGTTCTTTGTATATTTTGGATACAAGTGCTTTTTCAGAGGTGTTTTTTACAAATATTTTCTTCCAGTTTGTGGCTTTTATTCATAGTCTTTTGACACTAGCTTTTACAGAGCAGAAGTTTTTAATTTTAATGATGTCCAGCTTATTAAGTATTCCTTTCGTGAATTGTACCTTTGGCTTTCTATCTAAAGAGTCCACCCATGGTCATCCAAGATATTCCTCTGTTATCTTCTAGAAGTTTTATAGTTTTGCAAGCCAAGCTATATCTAGGTCTGTGATCCACTTTGAGTTAATTTTTGCAAAAGGATGTGGTCTAGATTTATTTTTTTGCATGTTGTCCACTTATTCTAGCACCATTTGTTGAAAAGACTTTTTTCTCCATTGTATTGCCTTTGCTCCTCTGTCAAAGGTTAGTTAACATAGTTTCTAGGTTCTATTCTGTACAATTATTTATTCACCTGTTTTGGTTTGGGTTTTGTTTTTTTGTTTGTTTGTTTTTGCCAGTACCACAGTCTGTTTACTGTAGCTGTTTAGTGTCTTGAAGTCAGATAATGTCACTTTTCCAACTTTGTAATTCTTTAGTATCATGTTGGATATTCTGGATGTTTTACTCTCCATGTAAGTTTCTTTTTTTTTTTAAATTTTTATTTATGATAGTCACAGAGAGAGAGAGAGAGAGGCAGAGACACAGGCGGAGGGAGAAGCAGGCTCCATGCACCGGGAGCCTGATGTGGGATTCGATCCCGGGTCTCCAGGATCATGCCCTGGGCCAAAGGCAGGCGCCAAACCGCTGCGCCACCCAGGGATCCCTCCATGTAAGCTTCAGAATCAGTTTGTCAATATCCACAAATTAACTTGCTGGAATTTTGATTGGAATTGCCTTGAATGTATAGATTTAGTTAGGAAGAACTGACATCTTGAATCTTGATGATACTGAGTCTTCCATGAACATGGACTCTCTATTTGTTTTCTTTGATTTCTTTCATTGGAGTTTTATAGTTTCTCTTTATAGATCTTATATATATTTGGTTAGAGTTATAACTAAGTATTTTGTTTTGGGAGGTGCTAATGTAAGTCATATTATGTTTTTAATTTCAAATTCTTGTTTATTGCTGGTACACAGGAAAGTGACTAATGTGTATTCCTTGTATCTTACAACCCTGCTATAATCATTTACTAGCTCTAGGAATTATTTTGGCAAATTTTTTGGATTTTCTCCCTAGATGATTATGTCATTTGTAAACATAGTTTTGTATTCCTTCCTAATACATATATCTTTTATTTCTTTTACTTGTCCTACTGCAGTAGCTAGGACTGCTAGGACAGTGTTGAAAAACAATAGTGAGAAAGAATATCCTTGCCTTGTATCTGATCTTAGTGGGAATGCTTTGAGTTTCTCACCATTAAGTATGAAACTAGCTGTTGTTTTTCTGTAGATATTCTTTATAGAGTTGGAGAAGTTCCAC
Organism: Vulpes lagopus; assembly: GCF_018345385.1. NCBI lineage: Eukaryota > Metazoa > Chordata > Mammalia > Carnivora > Canidae > Vulpes > Vulpes lagopus. The sequence continues at coordinate 144,813,061 of NC_054826.1, read as the reverse complement.
TCTATTCCTCGTCTACTGAGAGTTTTTATCGTGAATGGGTGTTGAAATGTCTTTGGTTTGGGTATTAGGGTAGTACTGGCCTCATAGAATGAATTAGAAAGTATTTCCTCTGCTTTTGTATTCTGAATTGGATTGTAGAGAATTGGTATAATTTCTCTCAGTGAAGCCATTTGGACCTGCTGCTTTCTATTTGGGAATTAATTAAAATCTATTTGGGAATTTAATTAATTAAAATCATTAATTTAATTTCTTTAATAAATATAAGCTTATTTAGGTTGTCTTTTCTTGGATGAGTTTTGGCAGATTCTGTCTTTCAAGTAATTTGTGTATTTCATCTAATTTTATTAAATTTGTAATCAGAAAGTTGTTACAGTATTCCTTATCCTTTTTTTTTTTTTTTTTTTTTTACTTATGATAGTCATACAGAGAGAGAGAGAGGCAGAGACCCAGGCAGAGGGAGAAGCAGGCTCCATGCACCGGGAGCCTGATGTGGGATTCGATCCCGGGTCTCCAGGATTGCGCCCTGGGCCAAAGGCAGGCGCCAAACCGCTGCGCCACCCAGGGATCCCCCTTATCCTTTTAATGTCTTTGAGAGTTTTATTAATATCTTCTCTTTCATTTCTGATTACTAATTCATGTCCACTCCGTTTTTCTTAGCCTAGGTAGGGGCATATTGATTTTATTGATCTTTTCAAGAATCAGCTTTTGGGTTTTGTTGATTTTCTCTCTTTATTTCCTAATTTTAGTTTAACTGATTTGTGCTGTTTTATTTTTTTCTTTTTTGTTTACTTTAGATTTAATTTCATCTTCTTTTTCTAGCTTCCGAGAGTGGAAGCTTAAATGATTGATTTCAGATCTTTTCTTCTTTTCTAATATATGCATTTAATGCTGTACATTTTCCTCCAAACACTGCTTTTGCTACATTCCACAATTTTTGCTATGCTACATTGTATTTAGCAGCTTTTATCTAGCATAAAATGAGAAATCATTTATTTGTCATTTATGAACATAGTTATAGCTTTAAGATTCTATAATACAAGGCTTAAGATTTAGTATTAATAAGCAATTAATATTTTTCTGACTTTTTAAAATAATTTGAGGTGAGTTTATGTTTCAGTATTATCTACTGTAAACAATTTTAAAACACATTCCAAGCATGCAATTTTTTGTGTTACAATAAAGTTGAGTAATAGTTTAATGTTACTTTTGTATTGAGGTTACACATTTGGATATGACTATTCGTGAGCACAGGGGAGAAATGGAACAGAAAATAATTAAATTAGAGGGTACTCTGGAGAAATCAGAATTGGAGCTTAAAGAATGCAACAAACAGGTAAATTATTTTAAATTACATGTTTTATATTGTTTTTAAAAACAACATTTAAAAATTTGTTATTTTTAAAATGACATTCACATAATGTGGCTTTTTTATAAAATACATACAATAAAAATACTACATAATTTTAATCACCTTGTGCATGCTACTTTAAATTCATTTTTCTCTTAACTTTCCCCCAGTATTATTGATCTATAATGACAGAAATTGCGTATATTTGAGGTGTACAATGTTTTGATGTACACTGAAATAATTATCACAATCAAGCTAATTAACATATCCACCTCAATTATTTTAATTATTTATTTTTGCTGAGGATGCTTAAGATCTATTTTCTTTTTTTTATTTTTATTTTTTTAAGATCTATTTTCTTAGCAAACTTTAAGCATACATTTATTACTAACTATAGTCATGTGCCATACATTAAATTTCCAGAATTATCTTTTTCAACTGAAACCTTACATACCTTGACCAACATTTCCTCATTTTCCTCACTCCTCAGCCCCTGGTAATTACCCTCTTAATGTTATTTTAAATGTAGTTTTTCTTGTCTCAGTGTGTCTACCTATTTACCATCATGTGTACATGTTTGAATATGTATAAAATATCTCTGGAAGGATTTCTAATTCTCTTAACTAATGCGGTTGCCACTAACGAAAGAACACAATGGAAAGGGAACTTTGTTTTCATTAACAATATTTGTCTCCCCTTGCACATATTACCTATAAAACAACTTGTAAGGCCATGTAACATTTGTTTTCTTGACCCCAATTTTCCTTTCTTACACAAATGTGATTGAGACTTTCTTTTGGTATATTGTAGGTATACAAGAATTCTGATGTTAATGTCTAAGTTATGGTGGTCCTAAAAACACATTTTTATATTTTACTACTTGATATATATGTATTTGACACTTGACTTACTTGGACTGCAGTTATGATTAAAGAATTTTTCCGGGCAGCTCTGGTGGCTCAGCGGTTTAGCACCACCTTTGGCCCAGGGCGTGATCCTGGAGACCCAAGATCGAGTCCCAGATTGGGCTCCCTGCATGGAGCCTGCTTCTCCCTCTGTCTGTCTCTCATGAATAAATAAATAAAATCTTTTTTAAAAAAAAAAGAGAGAATTTTTTCTTAGCTACATTAATATTGCTCTGTTTAAATTTCAGATAGAAAGTTTGAATGAAAAATTGCAAAATTCCAAAGAACAGCTTCGAGAAAAAGAATTTGTAACACTACAAAATGAACAGGAGATAAGCCAACTGAGAAAGGAAAATGAACGAACACAACAAAAGATGAAAGAAATGGAAAGTGTAAGCAAACTATTTTCTGCCTAAGGAACAAAGTAAAATTATATAAAAAGTGATATAAATCTTTATGTTTTAAACCAGTTGGTTTCAGTATATAGAAACTGTGCCATAAATATTTTTAGGCTAATTATTTGTGTCAGATAATTATTAGTTTCTTTGATCTTTTTAAGTATTTTACTCTGATGTTCCAGTCATAGGCAAGGGCATCATCATACTTCTCTTTATATTGCCTGCAGGCATCGGCATGATATCTCTCACATAGTAAATGCACAATATGTGCTCACTTGGTCAACAAATATTTATTGAGAACCTACTGTGTGATAGAGCTGGAGATACAGATATTGATAAGATATACTCATTTGTCCTTGAGGAACTCCATCCAGAGAATGAATGAACAGATGACAATTGTACATATGAAGTTTGATGACTTCGTATCATCAGTTTGTCTGTGTGTTGACTGGTGAACCCATTCTACCGACTTGCCTTTTTATTTTTATTTTTTTAATATTATTTATTTATTTATTCATGAGAGACACAGAGCATGAGAGAGAGAGGCAGAGACACAGGCAGAGGGAGAAGCAGGCTCCCCATAGGGAGCCTGATGTGGGACTCGATCCTGGGTCTCCAGGATCACAACCCAGGCTGAAGGCAGCACTAAACCGCTGAGCCGCCCAGGCTGCCCCCACTTGCCTTTTTAAAAAGTGAATTTGCTTCTAAGAGCTCTCATAGATGTAATTTCTTTTTGTTTTTAAATACTGTACTCAACTTTAAAACTTCATATAAGCTCTTTATTGTGTTTGATTATCTGATTGCTCCAGTAGAATGTAGAATCCATAAGGTTAGCCATTTTGTCTCTTTTCACTTATAAATCCTCAGTACCTAAAACAGCACATATCACATAGTAAGCATGAATAAATATTTGTTAAATTCTTTTTTTTTTAAGATTTTATTTATTTATTCATGAGAGACACAGAAAGAGAGGCAGAGATATAGGCAGAGGGAGAAGCAGGCTCCTTGCAGGGAGCCCAAAGTGGCACTTGATCCCCAGACCTGGGATCATACCCTGAGCCAAAGGCAGACTCTCAACCACTGAGCCACCCAGGCGTCCCAATATTTGTTGAATTATATACACAAATTAAGCAGGATCTGTGAGAACAAGTTTGGACCCCAGGGAAAACAAAATGATTATTGGCCCAATCATTTCATGTTCCTTAACAAAGGCTGGCTAAAAATAGTTACATGAAATTTATATTGATATGTAATACAGTTAGACCCAAGGTTCCATTCCATACATCAGGATCCTAATGATTTGTACTCATTTCTTTCCTTCTTATCAGCCCTAAAGTCAAGTGTCATTACCTACCTTCTAATCTCCCTCACTAAGCTAATTTAGAACTAACTTACTTTTCACTGATTTTTTTTCCTCTAAGAAGATAATACTAGGGATTTAGTTTAGTAATGTGGAAGTGTTTAGGAAGGAGTAGCAGTCCCAGTGACAAATTTTACTTTTACAGAGAATAAGGTCATGACTTTAACACAAACATGTGGATTAATGGTTAGTTTCAGGTATTCATGCCAATACATTCTCTATTTGTAAAATGGATAATCAGATATTAGCTTCTTTTTTCTCTTTATATTATTATGTTTTCTGCCATGTTATATTCACAGTGATAAAGGATTATACAACTTGCATATTAGTCATGCAAAATATATCAGTTAGTCCCAGATTTATTATAGTACATTTTCTTATCATTAAAAAGGAAAAAAGCATTTTCTAAGTATCAGTTTCACAGTGTGGATGATATGCATTTTATGTTCAATTTTATAGAGATCAAGTTGGGATGGGGGAAATCACTTATTAAAAGAGAAATCAGAATAAGAAATAAGTTATCTATATTATTTAATTTTGAAACCTACAAATATTTTGTGTATCTCAGGTTATGAAAGAACAGGAACAGTACATTGCAACTCAGTACAAGGAAGCCATAGATATGGATCAAGAATTGAGGCTGACTCGGGAGCAGATGCAGAACTCTCATACAGAACTGATGGAAGCTCGTTGTCAACAAGTTCAAGCACAGAGAGAAATAGAAAGGCTCTCTAGTGAACTGGAGGAAATAAAGCAACTCTCTAAAGAAAAAGTAATCCCTATTCTAAATAATTTTACCTTACTAAAAATCTTTAAAATTTTAGCATTTATGTTTTCAAATTGTAGATTGTATTAACTGTGTTATACTAAATTTATTTAATGCCACTGAATTTACACTTAAAAGTGGTTAAAGTGGTAAACTTTATGTTACAGATATTTTATTGAAATTTTAAGAAGAAAAATGTTGTATTTAGCATAGCTTAGTAATACAACTAGGAAATCCTGCAGAACTGAGCTTTAGCCAAACTAATTAGTCTTCAGTAAATTGCATTATAAAGTACTTTTAGACTTTGAAATGAATTTAACCTATCATTTGAGGGGAAAAAAAAGTTAATCTTTTTTGAGTAAAATTTTTACATTTGTAGCTACTGTTATAAGTGAAACTGACAATCTAAAGTTATAGCTGTTATGAAGCCTGTAGTCCAGAACCCTTAGGAAGAGAAATTGCTTTTATTTCTCTTTTGCAAGAACAATAATATAAATTATTTTCCCTCAGTATTTGTTAGAAGATTAACAACTCTGCTTAAAAAATGCTTGGATTGATATGGTTAAGTTAATTACCTAGACTTTGAGAAAAATGTATTTATTGGTGTTTCAGGAAAGTGCCTGTGGATTTCTGCTTTTTATTATGGTTACTGATATAAGAATGTGTTAAAGTAACTTTACATTTAATTTTGGTAAACTTAATGCTTTTTATTCACATTTCTGATTAGTTAGACTAATAAGGAATATATAAGGAATTTTTATTAGAATATATTAGGCATTTGGAAGTCTCCTAGGAAAAGCTCCTGAGAAGCTATCTACTTTCATCTCTGTCCTTATCAGTAGTATCGAAGTATAGTACAATTGATTTTATGTGGATAAGGTAAGCTTAATTAATCAAAAAGTGAGTGAAAGTAGGGACTTATTTAAAGTGAGTTTATTTTTTTTCAAGTTTTATTTAAATTCAAACTAGTTTCAGGTGTAGAATTTAGTGATTCAGCACTTACATACAACATCCGGTGCTCATCACAAGTGCCCTCCTTAATCTCCATCACCTGTTTAACCCTTCCTCCTATCTACCTCCCCTCTTGTGACCATCAGTTTGTTCTCTATAGTTAAGAGTCTGTTTCTTGATTTGCCTCTGTTCTCCCTCATCCCTGAATGTTTATTTTGTTTCTTAAATTCCACATATGTGTGAAATCATACGGTATTTTGTCTTTCTCTGATTTACTTCACTTAGCATAATTCTCTCTAGCTGTATCCATGTCATTACAAATGGCAAGATTTCATTCTTTTTTGTATGGCTGAGTAACATTCCATTGTGTGTGTGTGTGTGTGTGTGTGTGTGTGTATACCACCTCTTCTTTTTTTTTTTTTTTAACCATCTTATTTATTTATTCATGAGAAACACAGAGAGAGAGACAAAGACATAGGCAGAGGGAGAAGCAGGCTCCCTCTTGGGACCCTGATGCAGGACTTGATCCCAGGACTCCGGGATCACAACCTGAGCCAAAGGCAGACGCTCAACCACTGAGCCACCCAGGTGACCCTATACCACCTCTTCTTTATCCATTCATCAATTGATGGATATTTGGGCTTTTTCCATAATTTAGCTATTGTTGATGCTATAAATATCAGGGTGCACGTATCCCTTCAAATCAGTGTTTTTGTATCCTTTGGATAGATAAATGCCTAGTAATGCATTGCTAGATACTAAGGTAGTTCTATTTTGACCTTTTTGAGGAACCTCCATACTGTTTTCCAGAGTAGCTGCATCAGTTTGCATTCCGACTGACAGTGTAAGAAGGTTCCCCTTTCTTTGCATCCTTGGCAACACCTGTTGTTTGTGTTGTTGTTTTTGGCCATTTTGAGGTGATATTTCATTGTAGTTTTGATCTGTTAAAAGGACAGTTTAAGATAAAGTATTTCAACTCAAAACTCAGAGTATATGTTCATATGTAAATCATTTAATTTAGGACTAAACCTTATTTTTTGTGAGTATGGGTAGGGCCTTTGATTAGAATTCCACCCACTTTTTGCATTCCATACTCCTATTCCATCATCTGTTGTTTCCAATTTTCATTTTAAAGTAAAAGGAGGATTAAAAAGACATTTGTAAATCAATCAGAATATAACGTCTTTTGTTTTACATGGGGCTTCTCACAGTATTTTACAACTAATTTCACTGCTTTAATTGGGTAAAAAATGTTTGTGACTCATTCATTGAGCTGCTTCAAAGCATATAACTTTCTTTTCATATAAAAACTTTCTTTTTTGCATGTGTATTTCCTCAATGTTCATACATAATGTATATTAGAATTGCATACTTACAGTCACAAGCACAACTAGTATAAATAGGTTTGGGTAAATACACAACTAACTTTTTTTTTTTTTTTTTTAATTTTATTTATTAATGATAGTCACACACACACACACACAGAGAGAGAGAGAGAGAGGCAGAGACACAGGCAGAGGGAGAAGCAGGCTCCATGCACCGGGAGCCTGATGTGGGATTCGATCCGGGGTCTCCAGGATCGCGCCCTGGGCCAAAGGCAGGCGCCAAACCGCTGCGCCATCCAGGGATCCCCACAACTAACTTTTTAAAAATACTTTTTTTATTTGAGAGAGAGCACACCAGTGGGGGGAAGGGACATAGGGAGAAGCTGACTCCTCACTGATCACAACCCAAGTGAAAGGCAGATGCTTAACTGACTGAGCCACCCAGATGCCCCACAACTGACCCTTGATAAGCAAACAGTGCATCTGGTGAACAAAATGCACAGGGAAACCTTAGAGTAGACTTACCTGCCGAAGTTCAACATGCTTTGGTTATTCATTTGTTTTACAGAATGCATTGGTTAGTGAACTTCCATTATTTTATAAACAATATACTATTACAATACAATCCCATTCATAGTTCCTTCAATGTCTAGATTTTATTTTATTTTATTTTTTTAATTTTTATTTATTTATGATAGTCACAGAGAGAGAGAGAGAGGCAGAGACACAGGCAGAGGGAGAAGCAGGCTCCATGCACTGGGAGCCCGATGTGGGATTCGATCACGGGTCTCCAGGATCGTGCCCTGGGCCAAAGGCAGGCGCCAAACCGCTGCGCCACCCAGGGATCCCCAATGTCTAGATTTTAAAGTACATCATTTAATAAGTTAACTCTGTGTATGAGTGCTTATATAGTATTATAAAAGATTAAAGTACTTCCATAAATGCACATGATTGGTTTAGCTATAGTAACCAAATAAATAACCTTTCCTTAATATGTTATTTTTAAGGAAGCTCACGGACACCATTTAGCTGAAGAGTTGGGGGCTTCTCAAGTACGTGAAGCTCATTTAGAAGCAAGAATGCAAGCAGAAATCAAGAAATTGTCAGCAGAAGTAGAATCTCTCAAAGAAGCTTATCATCTGGAGGTAAAGAAAGATGTAATTTGTTCTAGTATTCCCTGCTAAAGAGGATTGACCTATCTGGACAAAAGTATAAATCTAGCTTCTAAATGTTCATTATAGAATAACTCATTGTGGTCCTCATTTCTGGTAGCTTAAAATAACTTTCACTTCATATCCAGTGAGATAATATACTGTGGGGTTAAGAGCCTAAATTCTTGAGGCAGGTAGTCTAAATTTCACCTTATCATTTAGCACTTATGTGACCTTGAACAATTAACATCTCTAAAATGGGTAATAATCATATGTACCTCATAGAACTGTGTTGAGGATTAAATGAATAGAGTTAAAGTTCTTAGACAAGAGGCTGGCTCATCATCATCATCCATCACCATCATCAGTTATAAAATAGCACCTGACAAAACTGGAGATACTCAGTAAACAGCATAAGCAGTTTCGTGTGACATGAATCTATAATGCTTTGCAATTTCCAACATTTGTTCTGATAGTGAATTAGATAGGCAATATTAGAACTTGGTGCTTTTTATCTACTAGTATGTCCTGAGCCTTTATAGAAATGAGCAGTGTTAGCAATTAGAATAGCATTTCTTGTCTTTTTTAAAAACTACATCATAGAAATGAGCAGTGTTAGCAATTAGAATAGCATTTCTTGTCTTTTTTAAAAACTACATTTAAAGATATCTAAAATGTATGTATTAAACCTAAATCAATTACTTATGGAGTTCTAATAAAGCATTTTTCTCTGTTTCAAGGATTACAAATACATTTATATTGAACTCCTTTCAAAGGAGTTTGGGACTATCTTTGTGAGGGATTGGCAGGGCCTGTAGTCCACCTTGTCTTGCTTAAATGCATTTAGATTCAGATATCTTTGAAAATGTTGTGTCTGCCAAATAAAACACATTCGCAAGCTGAATCCAAATAGTAGGCTAAGCGATTTCAATCCTTGGTCTTTAGAGACAAGTGGAATGCTATTGGATTCAACATAATTATTTAATAAATATTAGCTACTCAATCAAGTGACCATCAGTAATACTAGTCCAGCTCAAGTGTTTACCAGCAAGTATTCTTTGGAGTTTTATTATGTAGACTCTGTTCTGACTCAGTTTTTTTACTTTAAGTTTTATAAGCCCTCTGAAATGATTCATAAGCAGGTAGTACATGAAATGAATTGTAAAAATAGGTTTTACTACTGCTGTTTAATATTTGTTACAAATGTCTTATATACGTATGATATAAAAATTTGTAATGTTTTTATCCTCTTTGGTGCTTGACAAAAAATTATTTTTAAAGCATATATGTTTGAATATAAAAATGAAGGAATATGGCATTAAAGCAACAGAGTTAGTAAAAAAAAGGTTCAACAATTTTTAACAGCATTTTAAAAATTACAGGTTTCAGAATTGTCAGAAAAATAACTTAATAGTAATTGCAAAACCATTGATATTTTTAATAAGAATTAGGTTTTTTTAAGTTTTCATTATGGAAAATTTTAAAAGAATGGTATAAATCCTCCTATACTATTCAACTTTAATAATTGTCAACTAATGTGATTTCACTATAAGTATGTTGACTGTTTCTTTTTAAAAGAGAATACTTTTGAGAATGAAAAAGGAGGGCTGTTTATAACTACACCAGAACACCAGACATAAAACCTGATCCATCTTAAGCAAACTGGGAAGTATGATAACCATATCTTTAACCTCACTCACTTCCCATCCCCCACATACCTCATTCTATTTTGTGTGGGGTTTCTTTAAAGATTTTATTTATTTGAGAGAGATAAAGAGAGAACACAGCAGGGGGAGGGGCAGAGGGAGAAGCAGACTCTCCGCTGAGCAGGGAGCTTGATGTGGGAGTTGATCCCAGGACCCAGAGATCATGACCTGAGCCAAAGGCAGACACTTAACCAACTGAGCCACCCAGGTGCCCTCATTCTATTTTGAAGCAAATCCCAGACGTCATTATTTTATCAGTAAACAGTTCAATAAGTATCTCTAAAAGATAAGGGCTATTTTTAAAAAACATAACCACATTATTATCACACTTAAAATTTGACAGTAATTCCTTAATATTATCAAATACCCATTATTTGTTCACATATTCCCAAATGTCACAAAAATATCTGTACAATTCAGTGCTTCAAATCAGGATCAAAAAACAGCCCATTATATTTGGTTAACTGTTATTCGGTAAATTTAAGACTATTGGTTTCTTCTTCCCTTTTTATCCTCTAATTGGTTATTTGTTGAGACGTCAGATGTCTATACCTATAAACAGAATTTACTTTAGTATAGAGGCACCTGGGTGGCTCAGTGGTTGAGCGTCTGCCTTTGGCTCACATTGTGATCCCAGAGTCCTGGGATCGAGTCCCGCATCCAGCTCCCCGCAGGGAGACTGTTCTCTCTCTGCCTGTGTCTCTGCCTCTCTTTCTGTGTCTCTCATGAATAAATAAATCTTAAAAAAAAAAAAAACTTACTTTAGTATAAATGGAAGTGAAAAGTATTAGAATGTTTTTGAAATCAACTCCACTCAGTTTTTTTCTTTGTCAATTTTTGGGCTGTATAGATGATTTCACATCAAGAGAACCATGCAAAGTGGAAGATTTCTGCTGATTCTCAAAAGACTTCTGTTCAGCAACTAAATGAACAGTTAGAGAAGGCAAAACTGGAATTAGAAGAAGCTCAGGACACTGTAAGCAATTTGCATCAGCAAGTCCAAGATAGGAATGAAGTAATTGAAGCTACAAATGAAGCATTACTTATTAAAGTAAGTAAACATATAAACATATAAAGTAAGTACATAAAACACATCAGTGAAAAAGTACATTTATGACTTATTTTCCCTGTCCTTGTAGTTTATAGAGGAAAATATGACCAAATGTTGAACAGTTTTAATAAAAAACATTTTATTAAGAAGACATTGGATGTGGGAATTATGAATATGATGTATATCATATTACCACAGGAGAAATAATTTATAAATGTTCAAACACAAACTTCTAATTTTTTAGATTTTTTTTTTGTAAGAACATTTAAGTCCTATTTTCTTAACAAATTTCACAAATACAATACAGTATTACCAACTATAGTCACCATGTTGTACTTTAGATCCTCAGACCTTATTCATCTTTTAGCTAAAAGGTTGTACTGTTTTATACTAACCTCTTACTATTTCCCCCACCACCCAGCAACCCCTTTCCTACCTGCTGTTACTGAGTTTGATTCTTTTTTTTTAAGATTCCACATATCAATGATAACCATGAACTATTTGTCTTTCTCTATTTTGTTTTATTTAGCATAATGCCCTCAAGGTCCATCCATGTTATTACAAACGGCAAAATGTCCTTCTTTCTCATGGCTGAATAATATTTCATTGTGTTTATGTACACACTATATCTTTATCCATTCATCTTTGGATGAACACTGGTTGTTTGCCTATCTTGACTAAAGGGTTCTGTGAATGAACTTGGGAGTGTATCTATCTTTTTGATATCCCGTATTATTTCCCTTTGTGTATATACACAAAATTGGTGTAGTAGGATCATATTTGTAGTTCTAACTTTAATTTTTTGTGGAACCTCCATACTGTTTTCCACAGTGGCTGTCCTAATTTACATTCCCACAAACAGTGCACAGGGATTCCCTTGTCTCCACACCCACATCAATGCTTGTTATCTCTGGGTTTTGATGGGTTTTTTGTTTTCTGTTGTTTTAATACTAGCCATTCTGACAGAGGTGAGGTAATATCTTATTGTGGTTTTGATTTGCATTTCCCTGATAATGAGTGATGTTGAGCACCTTTTCACGTACATGTTGCCCATCTGTATGTCTTGGAAAAGTATCTGTTCAGTTCCTCTGCTGATTTTTAATTGGATTGTTTGGCTTTTGAGTTGTATGAATTTTTTATAGATTTCAGATATTCACCCCTTATCAAATATATGATTTGCAGAGATTTTCTCCTATTCTGTAGGTTGCCTTTTCATTTTATTTATTTATTTATTTATTTTGCCTTTTCATTTTATTGATAGTTTACACTACTGTGCAGAAGCTTTTTAGTTGGATAAAGTCCCATTTGTTTATATTTGCTTTCATTACCTTTGCTTTTGTGTCAAATCGAAAAAACTATTGCCAGACTTGATGTCAAGTAGCGTAACCCCTATTTTTTCTTCTAGGAGATTTATGCTTTCAGAACTTAAATTTAAATCTTTTGTCCGTTAGGAGTTGATTTTTGTGTTCAGTATAAGACAGTGATACAGTTTCATCCTTTCTGCATCTATCAGTTTTCCCAGCACTATTTATACTGATATTATCCTTTTCCCATTGTGTATTCTTGGCTCCTTTGTCACAAATTAACTTGCTATATATGCATGAGCTCTTTCCTGGACTGTTCTGTTGATCTGTGTTTCCATTTCTATGTCAGTACCATACTCTTTTTTTTATTACTATAGCTTTGTAATATAGAATGAAATGAAGAAATGTGATGCCTCCAGCTTTCTTCTTTTTTTCTTAAAATTACTATAGATAGATGGAGTCTTTTCTGGTTCCATACAGATTTTAGGATTGTTCTATTTCTTTGAAAAATGCCATTGGAATTTGGATTCCAATGGGGATTAAAGTGAATCTGTAGATTGCTTTGGATAGTATATTAATTTGTATCCTACAATTTTATTGAATTCATTTATTCTAACCATTTTTTATGGAGTTTTTAGTGTTTTCTATATATAATATCATGTCATTTGCAAACAGAGACAGCTTCTTTCCAATTTGAATACTTTTTTTTTTTAAGAGGGAGTGGGAAGGGTAGAAAGAAAGGGAGAGAAAGAATCCTAAGCAGGCTCCTTGCCCAGCACAGAGCCTGACATGAGGCTTGATCTCACAACTCTGAGATCATGACCTGAGCCAAAATTAAGAGTCAGATACTTAACTGACTGAGCCACCCAAGTACCCCTTATCTTTCTTTTTCCTAATTGCTCTGGGTAGGATTTCCAGGATTATGTTGAATAAAAGTGGCAAGAGTGTCCTTGGTCTTACTGGATGTTGAATTTTTTCAAATGTTTTTTTCTGCATCTATTGAGATAATCTTAAGATTTTTATCCTTCATTTTGTTAATGCAGTGCATCACACGGATTTTTTTTTTTTTTTTTTTAGATAATCTAACCATCCTTGCATTGTTAAATTCAAATTTTCTGCTATTTTGATGAGGAATTTTGTATCTATATTCATCAAGGATATTGGTCTCTGCTTTTCTTATAGCTTCCCTGTCTAGTTTGATATCAGGATGACACTGGCCTTATAAAATGAGTTTGGAAGGATTCCCTTCTTTTCTGTTTTTTGTTTGTTTGTTTGTATTTTGGAAGAGTTTGAGAAGGGTTGATATTCTTCCTTAAATGTTTGGTAGAATTTATGGCGGATGTCATCTGATCCTGGACTTTTGTTTCTTTGGAAGTTTGGAAATTAATTACTTATCCAATTTCCTTACTATTAATCAGTTTTTTCACATACTCTATTTCTTCATGACTGTCTTGGTAAATTTTATGTTTCTTAGAACTTACAAGTTTCTTCTAGGTTGTCCATTTGTTGGCATATAAGTCTTCATATCAGTCTCTAATGATTCTTTGTATTTGTTTGGTAGGAGTTAAAATGTCTCTCATTTCTGATTTTATTTATTAAAGCCCTTTTTTTTTTTCTTGGAAAATCTAGCTAGATATTTGTATTTTGTTTATCTTTTTAAAAGCTTTTTTATCAGTTTCATTGATCTTTCCTGTTGTCTTTTTAGTCTCTCTGATCTGTTATTTTCCCTTCACCTAACTTTGGGCTTAGTTTATTATTTTTTTTTCTAGTTCCTAAAAGTGTGAAGTTAGCTTGTTTGCGATCTTATTTTCTAATGTAGGTGTTTAGCACTATAAACTTCTCTTTTAAAAATGTTTTTGCTGTATCTCAATATTTTTGGAATGTTGTATTTCCAATTCTCATTTGTTTCAAGATAATTTTTAAAAAATTTCTTTAGCCTGTTGGTTGTTTGGTAGCATATTTTTTAATCCCCACATAATTGTGAATTGTCAATTTTCTTGTAATTTATTTCTAGTTTTATACTATTGTATTTGGAATATATTAATATTTCAGTCTTCTAAAATTTACTAAGACTTGTTTTGTGGCCTAACACATGGTTTACTTTGCAGAATGTTCCTTGTATGCTTGAGAAGAATGTATACAGGCTTTGTGCTGTATGGAATGTTCTACAAATGCTTATTAAGTCCATTTGATCTTATGTGCAGTTCAAGTCTAGTTTTTCCTTATTGAGTTTTCTGCCTTGATTTATCCTTTGATGAAAATGGGATATTCAAGTCCTCTCCCATTATTATATTTCTGTATTTTTCTCCCTTCAGGTCTGTTAATATTTGCTTTATATATTTAGGTGCTTCTATGTTTTTTTGGTCCATAAAAATGCATGTCTATAAAATTATATTTACATAATATACTTATTAGATTGATCCTTTTATCATTACATAATATTGTTTGTCTCTACTTACTGTTTTGGCTTAAAGATAATTTTTTCTGGGATCCCTGGGTGGCGCAGTGGTTTGGCGCCTGCCTTTGGCCCAGGGCGCGATCCTGGAGACCCTGGATCGAGTCCCACGTCGGGCTCCCGGTGCATGGAGCCTGCTTCTCCCTCTGGCTGTGTCTCTGCCTCTCTCTCTCTCTCTCTCTCTGTGTGTGACTATCATAAATAAATAAAAATAAAAATTTAAAAAAAAAAAAAAGATAATTTTTTCTGATGTAAGTATAGCTACTCCAGTATCCTTTTGATTTCCATTCACATGAAATATATATTTATCTCTTTTATTTTTAAAATTTTAAAATGTTTTATTTAATTTTTAAAAAGATTTTACTTATTTATTCATGAGAAACAGAGAAAGAGAGGCAGAAACAGAGGCAGAGGGAAAAGCAGGCTCCAAGCAGGGAGCCCAATGTGGGACTCGATCCTGGGACCGTGGGATCATGCCCTAAGCCAAAGGCAGTGGCTCAACCGCTGAGCCACCCAGGCATCCCAATTTTATTTTATTTTGAATTTCATTACAGTTAGCATACAATGTTATATTAGTTTCAGCTGTACAATAGAATTATTCAACATTTCCATACATTACCCTGTGCTCATAAAGACAAGTGCACTCCTTAATCCCCATCACCTATTTTACTCATCTGTTTTCTTAATTTCTCTTTCTATTACTTCATTAGTAGTATATAGAAATGTGATGGGTTTCTGAATATTGATTTTTATATTCTGCAACCTTATTGAATTCATTTATTTTCCAGTAGTTTTTTTGGTAGAGTCTTTCGGGTTTTCTATACATAGTATCATGTCATCTGCAAATAGTGAAAATTTTACTTCTTACTAATTTGGCTGCCTTTTTTCCTTGTCTGATAACTATGGCTAGGATTTCCAATACTGTGTTGAATTAAAGTGGTGAGAGTAGACATCCTTGTCATATTCCTGGTCGTAGGGGAAAAGATCTCAGTTTTTCACCATTGAGTATGATGTTAGCTATGAGTTTTTGACATACAGCCTTTATTATGTTGAGGTATGTTCCCTCTAAACCTTTGTTGACAACTGATGTATTATTGAACACTACATCTGAAACTAATGATGAGCTGATATATTAGTTGTTTCAGAGCACTACATCTGAAACAACTATATGTTGACTAATTGAATTTAAATTTAAAAAATTAAAAAAAACACTACTTTGGGAAAAAAATAAACCTACTTTGTTAAGTGATTTTATCATGAGTGGATGAATGGATGTCGTACTTTGTCAATGCTTTTTCTTCGCCTATTGAAATGATCCTGTGGTTCTTATCATTTCTAGTGTTGATATGATGTATTACATTGATTTATGAATAGCAAACCACCCTTGCAACCCCAGAATAAATCTCACTTGATGGTGGTGAATGAACTTTTTTAATGTATTGTTGGATTAAGTTTGCTAATATTTTGTTGAGGATTTCTGCATCTCTGGTAGATTTTTTTAAATGTATTCTGTCTCTATTGAGGGTGTCACTGAGGTCCTCCACTCTTTTCTCAAGTCCAGTGAGGATCTTTATGACTATTAGTTTAAATTCTCCATCAGGCATATTATCTTTGTTTCATTAGCTCTCTTGCTGTGATTTTGTCCTCTTTCATTTGAGATGGATTCCTCTGCCTCCTCATTTTGTCCTTCTGTGTCTGTTTCTGTGTTTGGAAAGTCAACTATGTCTTCTGATCTTGAAAGTCACAGCCTTATGAAGAAGAGGCCCTGTATCTGACCCCACACTGCACTATTCCCTATTCACTAGAATTTCATGCTCCAGAAGTGTCTTTTATGTGTGTTCTATGGTTGTGGCTGGGCTGCATTTGCCTTCAGTCCATTCATCTGCAATGGCTGTCTTTGCCTGTTGTGGACAGGGTTTGGTCCCTGTGTTATTAGTTGGCCAGTCTGGGGCTGCCTCGGGCTTGGGTTGGGTCAGACCAGGCATTTGCTAGAGCTACAGTAGCACTGATCTGCAGGATACCCTCCGTGTGTTGTCCCCAAAAAGCTTTTGTTGGTGGGCAAGGCCTGCAGTCAGACCAGATGTCTGCCCCCAGCCCACCACTGGGGCCACAGTTGTACTGATATGTGTGGTTATCTTCCCCTCTTCCTGGAGCAAGAGGCACTTTGGAGTGGTGGTGGCCCCTGTCAGGGCTGCTTTCACACTGCTAACTTGTACCACCACTTTAGATAGATTCCTGTCAAGGGCAGGTCTGCAGGAGAATACAGGGGTGGGATGCACAATATTTACTAGTCTATGGGAGGGGACTTGGAGCCACTTTTGAAAACTCTTGCCCAGGCTAGGTTGCATAGGGCAAATCCGCAGGACATAGGGATAGGGCACACTGTTAGCAAACTAGGTGGAAAGTGTTTGAGCTGCACTGTTTCCCACAAGTGTCTTATTTATCTAGGCTGGGGGGCAAGGGAGGGAAGTGGCTTCCAGCAGTTCTTGTGTTCTTAGAGCCTTCCAAAGATTCCTGCCCCCTCCAATACACACACCCTGAGATTGGTAAACTGATCTCCCTCTCATTTACCCCAGGCAGTTTTTCAAACTGCTGCTTCTATGCTATATCTTTATGGGACTGTTTGCTGCTCTGTCTCTCTGAGGGTGGGGACTCTACCCTTCCAGCTCCTCTCCCAGAGTCCAGCCTGCTGATTTTTAAAGTTCCACTGATGGTAAGAACTCACAGAGTTGAGCCCCTAAAGTTTTCAAAGCTAAATGTTACAGGGATTCATCTGGTATACCAGGGCAGGTTCCCTGGGGTTCTGGCATAGAGTGTGTTCCTCTCCATGCCCACAGTATCATTCCCTCCTGCAGACAGTCCCACTGGTCAGTTTGGCTCCCAATCAAGTCTCCTTCCTTCCTACCCTCTTCTTTGTGGCCTCATCTCTACAGTTAGCAGTAGAGAATCTGTTCTGCTAGTCTTTGGGTCATTTTCTGGATTAGTTACCCTGATGTGTGTGTTATCTAGTTGCATCCATGGGATGAAGTGAGCTTAGGATCCTCCTACTCGGTCTTTCCAGGAACTCCTCCCTATGTCTTTTTTTTTTTTTTTAAGATTTTATTTATTTATTTATTTGTGAGAGACACACAGAGAGAGAGACAGAGAAAGGCAGAGACACAGGCAGAAGGAGAAGCAGGCTCCCCGCAGGGAGCCTGACGTGGGACTGGATCCCGGGACTCCAGGACCATGCCCTGGAGTGAAGGCAGGTGCTAAACTGCTGAACCACCCAGGGATCCCCCCTCTCTATGTCTTTTAATTGTTTATATTAGAGTTACAGTGATTCACCTACCATCAGAACATTAGAGTGTTCTGAATTTAACTGTATATTTACTTTTACCAATGAGACTGAAACTTTCATGTGTTTTCCTGTTACTATTTAGCTTTTTTTTTTTTTCAGCTTTAAGAATTTCCTTTAAAATTTAGTGTGAGTCCAGTCTAGTAGAGATGAATTCCTTTAGCTTTTCCTTGTTTGGAAAATGCTTTAACTTTTAATTCTGAAGGACAGCCTTGCCAGGAAGAGTATTATTGGTTGGCAGGTTTTTTTCTTTCACCACTTTTAATATATCATGCCACTCTCTTCTTACCTGTGATTTTTCTTTTGACTGTCTCACAGGAGTTTCCTTATATATATAAGAAGTAGTTTTTCTCTTACTGCTTTTCAGATTCTCTCATTGTCTTTGATTTTTGACAATTTAATTATAATGTGTTTCAGTTTGGGTCTCTGGATTCATCATATCTGGAATTCTCTGTGCTTCCTGGATCTGGAGGTCTATTTCTTTTCTCAAGTTAAAGAAGCTTTTGTCCATTACTCTTTAAATAAACTTTGTAACTCTCAAAGTCACTGTTAACTGGCTCTAAAGTCTAGACTGAAGAAGAGTTAAGGAGGACAGACAGAATAGGGGATCCCTGGGTGGCTTAGCAGTTTAGCGCCTGCCTTTGGCCCAGGGTGTGATCCTGGAGTCCTGAGATCAAGTCCTGCATTGGGCTCCCTATATGGAGCCTGCTTTTCTCTCTCTCTTTCTCTCTCTATCATGAATAAATAAATATTTTTTTTAAAAAAAAGGAGGACAGAATAAAAAAAAAGCTAATAGATGAGCAGAAGCTGGCATAACTATAACAATTAGAAGTAGCTATAAATAATAGCAGTTCCACTGACAGCAGCAGTAAATGATGGAGAACAGAAACAGAAGTGAGGGAGAAGGAAGAATGTTGGAGGCAACTGATCTTTCCAGCTCACTTAGTACCCTCATAAATACCCTATTATGAGGTTAACTGGAACGAGGGCAAAGCTTAGACCATTTTCTGAGAGTGCTAACAGCCTTACTATATTATGGCATGCTGTAACAGTGACCACAGCAGTGATCTTCTTTGAGTCTTAAGAAAAAGTTGAATTAGGTTTAAAGGTATACTACATTTCATTATAAGAACTAAATATTAAATTGAAAGCTACATGGATTCCTACTTATCTGAGATACCACAATCCTCAATTATGGCTAAATAACTCTGTAGCTAGAGTTAAAAAATATCAACTGCACCCAAGCTGTGGGTGTCAATTCTATAGCTACTTTATTAATTGTGATTATAAGAATGAAAATACAAGATTTACTACAAAAATTTGCACTCTGGCCACTTGGGGTTTTTTTTGTTTTGTTTTGTTTTGTTTTGTTTTTGGCCACTTGTAAATAACTTTTACCAGATAAAGTAACAGATATCAAAGAACTGAAATAATCATGTTAAACTTTCATTTTGTAATGTATTCTGTGGTTATGAGTTTTAGTAAGTATAGTATTTTTAGAAAGAATAGAAACTGTCAGATTAAAATTCACTAATACCTATAAGAAAAGGAAAATGTATTTGAACAGAAGACTACTACACATTATTTATGTCTTCTCTTCATTTTTTTAGGCTTTATGATTTTTCAGTACATGTAGTCTCATTCTTAGGATTCCAGAGTTGGGTCAGAGGACCCAAATGAAGGACATGGAAAAATAATAAGAATGAAAAGCTTAATATTTAATCAGTCCTTACTAAATCACTTTCAAAAAAAGGCTTTTCTTTGAAAAATTTCTGGTGTAATGAAGCTTTTGTATAATGAGAACATGTGAAGCAGAGTAGTTAATATAGATTTATTTCCTATAAGGAATTCTGAAGGGAGAAGTTTTTCATATGTATATATATTTTAGGTGAGCAAAATATAGTGTAACATTATACTTAGGAAAAGAAATTTTTAGATGTAACATTTCAGCCTTAAATAGAAACTGATACTGTCATTAGCAGTTAAAAAAGAAAAACTGGTATAAGGAAAATCTAGTTATCAGGGAATTCCTTAGTATAGTTTTAACATATTTCAAGTGAACATATTTAATTGTCCCAAAATGAAGGGTTTAAACAGAGCTTTGAAATACCTCTTGGGTTGCTATAAAAGAAATTTGTGTTCTGGGCAGAAGGTTGACTTAAGAAATCATGGATGGACTCTTAGAAGACATTTAAGTAACGAATTCATTTAACAAAAATGTATGGAACACCTATGTATTTTTCTACAGGAATCAGAATTAACCAGATTACAAGCCAAAATTTCTGGACGTGAAAGGGCAGAAGACATTAAGTTTCTACCAGCCCTGCTTGCATCTGCAACAGAAATTATGCCTGACATTCAAGATCCAAAATTTGCTAAACATTCTCACACAGCCTTTTTCAAGTGTAGAAAACTGCGTCGCTCTATTAGTGCCAGTGACCTTAATTTCAAGACTCATAGTGATGAAGATCTTTCCGAAGAATTACTACAGGACTTAAAAAAAATGCAGTTAGAACAGCCTTCAACATTAGAAGAAAGCCAGAAGGATCTGACTTATACCCAGTCAGACTCATTTAAACCTCTCACATATGACCTAGAAGATGATAGTTCTGAGAATAATGACTTCAGTACTCTCAGTGGAATGCTAAGATACATAAACAAAGAAGTGAGACTATTGAAAAAGTCTTCTATGCAAACAGGTGCTGGTTTACCTCAGGTATGTATGTCATATATTCAAAGTTATAATAATTTGTCTCCAATGAATATAATTTTGTTATTTGTAGAAAAATATATTTAAATGAAGCATGCCGGGCAGCCCCAGTGGCTTAGCGGTTTAGCTCCCGCCTTCAGCCCAGGGCATGATCCTAGAAACCCGGGGTCTAGTCCCATGTCGGGCTCCCTGCATGGAGCCTGCTTCTCCCTCTGCCTGTCTCTCTCTCTCTCTCTCTCTGGGTCTCTAATAAATAAATACAATCTTCAAAAAAAATAAAGCATGCCATTGAGTGATATGCAAATATTGGAAGTTCAAAAAAAATCCATTGTAAGTAGGGTTGAAAATTTAGCTTTGATTAAAATAGCCTATACATTTGATTAAATATATAATCTTTATATTTGATTAAAGAACTAAGTCTGCTTCATATTAGAAAAGTATTTTGAACTCTAGAATAACATTGTTCCTTGAATAGTGCAGGGTTTAGGGCCACTGACTCTTCCATCCCGCCCTGCAGTGCAGCTGAAAATTCATGTGTAACTTTTGACTTTCCCAAAACTTAACTGGCAATAGCCTGTTGACTAGAAGCTTACTAATAACCTGAACAGTCAATTTAATTCATTTTGTATGTTATATATATTATATACTGTATTCATACAATAAAGTTAGAAAAAAATCATAAGAAAAAATACATTTACAGTACTGTATTTTATTTATTGATATCATAAGTTTGTATCATCTGTTTATAAGATTGTCAGTACCTACATCAATATTGTCTTATACAAAACACTGTAGATGTTATATGTGTAACTAACATTAGATATCAAAAATGAAAATATAATATGAAAAATTTGTATTTATTTACAGATATAGTATGTATTGATAAGGAAGCAGTAGCAATATGAATGCTTTATGGTAGTCTAACCTATACACGAATGAATCATAAAATTTTTATGGCAAACAATATTCTAATCATATTCATAACATAGTATTGAAAAAAGTGTTACTTTTTTTAAAAAACCACTTATCTGTAATGATGGGCTGCTATGCACCTTCCTCATTTACTAGAGAGAAGGGCACACTCTATGGTAATGTTACTCTTTGAAAGCAAAGTTATAAAAACAGTAAGAAAGCTAACACATTATTGATTTTAGGGGGGGATCTCTCTCTTTCCTGGATCTGAATGCCTGTTTCCCTTCCCAGATTAGGAAAGTTTTCAGCTATGATTTGTTCAAATACATATTCTGGCCCTCTGTCCCTTTCGGTGCCCTCGGGAACCCCAATTAAACGTAGGTTTTTCTTCCTTAGGCTGTCGTTTATTTCCCTTCATCTGTCTTCATGGTCTTTTAATTGTCTGTCTCTTTTTTCCTCAGTTTCCCTCTTTGCCATCAAATTGTCTTCTATGTCACTCACTCGTTCTTCCACCTTGTTAACCCTCGTCGTTAGGACTTCTAGTTTGGATTGCATCTCATTCAGTTGATTTTTAATTTCTGCCTGATTGGATGGATCTAAATTCAGCAGTCATGAAGTCTCTTGAGTCCTTTATGCTTTTTTCTAGAGCCATCAGTAGCTGTATAATAGTGCTTCTGAATTGGCTTTCTGACATTGAATTGTAATCCAGATTTTGTAACTGTGGGAGAGAGGACTGTTTCTGATTCTTTCTTTTGAAGTGAGGTTTTCCTTCTAGTCATTTTGCTCAGTGCAGAGTGGCCAAAAACAAGTTGTATTGGGAAAAGGAGAAAAAGAGAGAGAAAGAAGGAAAGAAAAGAGAAAAAGAAAAAAGGAAGAAAAAAAGGAAAAAAGAGAAGAAAAAGAGAAAGAAAAAGAAAGAAAGGGGGAAAAAGGTGGGAGAAGCAATCAGAAATCAAAAAGAGAAAAAAAAAAAAACACGGGGGAGTATCTTCTGATTCTGTATACTTTAAGTCCCTTAACTTCCCCTGGAACTTGTCCGGCTAGCTGGTCTTCTGGGGGAGGGGCCTGTTGTGCTGATTTTCAGGTGTTAGCACTTGGGGGAGCTGCTCTGCCCCTGCCTGGTGCAGGGCTCAGTGGGGGTTGTTTACCCCGTGAGGCCCCTGGAGGAACAACCCCAGTGGCTGCGGCAGCTCTGGAAACCTGGATTCACCCCGCGCAGTAACTTCAGAGCTCTCCGCCTGCAGGAGCCTGGAGGCTCCGGGGCGGGGCCGCTGATCTGCTCAGCTCCCGGCAGGAGTGTCTTTGCTGTCCTGTGCCCTCCCGGCCTCTGCCTGTGCTGGGGGGAGGCGGGATCTTGGGCTGTGTCCCGGCGCCCAGTGCTCCGGGGCCTGCGCTGTTGGATTCGCGCTCGGGCCCCGCAGCCGCCGCCAAGCCCCTCCGAGCTGCTCCCGGGTCAATATGTGAGCAATATGTGAGCGCTGCAGCCCTTAGGGAGCTCTGCGCACTCTCCCGGGGCGCAGGTGTCTGTTAGTGTCCCAGGGAGCCTGAGGGCATCCCCGCCCTCCTGGGATCCTGCTCTAACTCCCTGCGGGCGCCTTTCCACCCGGGAAGATTGGTGCAGCTCCTGCTTCTCCAGGACAGGGCTCTCCTGTCCTGGGGGCACCCGGCCCTTGGATGCCTTTTGTTTCTTTACTTCTCCCCCCCCCCCCCCGCCGTCTTCCTACCTTGATAGAAGCACGAACTCTTCTCACTGTAGCGTTTCAGCTGTTCTCTCTTTAAATCTCAGGCCGAATTCGTAGATTTTCAGGATGATTTGAAGGTTATCTAGGTAATTTGGTGGGGACAGGTTATTTGGGGACCCTACTCTTCCGCCGTCTTGCCCCTCCTCTGAAAGCTAACACATTAAGTTTATATTAAATATTATTCACCTTACATCTATGTAAGGATAGTCTGTCCACTTCCATACAGGTTTTGCATATGATGATGATGATGACACAGAAATGTCTCATACAGTTCTTGTTCTACATTATTAGATTTTTCACATGAAAACACACAACAGATAAGTTTATTAATTGTATGGCATGGTTATTATTTGTTAAGTGGAGAGAATTAAAAAGATCTTCATCCTTGTCTTCACATTGAGTAGGCTGAGAAAAAGGAGGGGTTGGTCTTGCTGTCTTAAAGGGTGGCAGAGGCCGAAGGGGTAGAGGAGGTAGAAGAAGAGGCAGGAGAAGCAGACACATTTGGTGTAACTTTATGAAAATACATTACAGTTTCTGTGTGATTTTTTTTTTTTTTGCTTTTGCATTTCTTTAAAAATGTTTTTATACATTACCAATCCTTCTTCTACCATTTGCCCGTGGTTCCGTACCCATATCATAGAAGGGTCCATGTCATAAAAATAAATGTCCTTTGAGGCATTTTTGTCCAGAACAGGACATTTTTGACTGTATTAAAAACCTATTCAGACAGATATCCTTTCTCCTCAGTCATTTTCTTGATGATATCCGGGAACTGTCTGCTGCTTCTTGGTCAGCAGAAGCTGGTTTGCTTTACCTTGACATTTTTTGGCCAAACCTATTTCTAAAATTATCAAACCATACTTTGTTGGCATTAAATTCTACAGCTTTAGATCCTTCACCTTTCCTTTGCTCTAAGTTGTCATATAATGACTTTGCTTTTTCTTGAATTGTATTAAAGCCTCCAGGCATGCCTTTCTTACAACAGGTCTTATAATCACATAAAGTTGCATTTTTAACACAAGATAAAAGGTGCAAGGTTTTCATATCTGCTAGCGTAATTGCAGTGATGGCTTCACCAATTTCTTTTTCTTTTTTTTTACGATGGTCCTTATACTGGATTCACTTATCTTGAAATGGTGGGTAACCACAGCTGCAAACCTCAGTCTACAATACATACCAAGCAATTCAATTTTTTCTTGTAATGTCATGACTCTTTTCTGCTTCTTGAGAGTACTTCCAACATCACTAGCAGCACTTTGTATGGGTCACTTGATATTTTTTAAAAGTTTATGGGAACACCTGGGTGGCTCAGTGGTCGAGCGTCTACCTTTGGCTCAGGTCGTGATCCTGGGGTCCTGGGATTGAGTCCAACGTCAGGCTCCCAGGGGGGGAGCCTGCTTCTCCCTCTGCCTGTGCCTCTGCCTCTCTCTTTCTGTAGGTCTCATGAATAAAAATCTTTAAAAAAAAAGTTTATGATATTGTACTAAACACCAGAAAAAACATGTGAGAACTGCAAGAAGTCACTTTTTTATTGCAGTATGTAACTTGCTGGAGAGATGGAGGTGATTAACATCATATAGTGTTCTAAGCAATACAACACTTGAGCTTACCACAATAGCAACAGGTGGTGGCTGCAAGATTATTACAGTAGTACTACATTTAATTTTATTCAGTTATTTAATACTGTATATTTACATTTGTTTATATTTCAACTGCAGATGATGCCATATGCAGTCTGTATATGTGTAAATTTTGATGAATCTTAACTTTTTAATAATAGACTTATGTGTATTTTGTGTATGTATGACATACCTTTTTCTTAATTTTTTGATATTTCTAGGCTGTGAGGTTCTTCTGTGACTTTTTTTAATTGTTGCAATTCTCCAAGAAAACAAATATATTGAAAAAATTAGCATAAAAGTGGACTTGGGGGCAGCCCTGGTGGCTCAGCGGTTTAGTGCCGCCTTCAGCCCAGGGCCGGATCCTGGAGGCCTTGGGATCAAGTCCCACATCAGGTTCCCTGCATGGAGCCTGCTTCTCCCTCTGCCTGTGTCTCTGCCTCTCTGTCTCTCTCTGTGTCTCTTATGAATAAATAAAATCTAAAAAAAAAGAAAAAAATAAAGGGACCTGTGCAGTTCAAACCTGTTAGTCAAAAGTCAACCCATGTTATTCAAGAGCTATCTGTATTGGAAAATGTTTTTGGATCTCCAAAATTAGTTGTTTCTAGACTTCCTGGAAACCGTTCTAGTAAAAAACTAGTAAGGTGACCTTTGCTTTGCTCATAGGCTTCCACAGTAGCAGAGTATCTCATTTACATGATTTATCTACTCCCATTATTCCTTGAGCATATCATACTGAATTGGCAGTTCTGTCCCTATTACACATACCTTACAGACACTCAACATTTTAAAAAAAGATTTATTTATTTGAGAGGAGAGAGACAGAGACAGAGTGTGTGTGCACATGAACGGGGGGAGGGGCAGAGGGAGAGGGACCAGCAGACTCCCTGCTGAGCCCTATTTAGAACTTGATCCTAGGACTCCAAGATCATGACCTGAGCCAAAGGGCAGACCCTTAACCAGCTGAGCCACCAAGTGCCCCACTGACCACCCACGTGCCCCTCAACATTTTTATAAACATTTAGTCTATAATTTGCATATAGAAATAATCTCTTCAGCAGGGAAATCTCAGCTTTTCTCAAATGCTTATTTCTTTCATTTTCAAACACATTAAACTAGCATTGGTGGCCTAAAAAATTTAACAAGCATTTTTAGAATGGATCCAAGACAAAGACTGTTAGACCTTTTTATTTCTCCACATTGAAAAGAGCTTAATTTACTGCTTATACGCAGAAAACTAAAAAAATAATATTTGTATTGGTAAAATAAAATTTACACACGAAATCTCAAGTGTATAGTAAGCAAGTTAGATGGTATAATAAGGCAATCATGTATAATGCCTGATAAAATTAGTTTTCATCTAGCCTTTAAAACTACAGTTATGTTTATTTTTTATCATTTATTCAGCCATTTCATTATTGAGTATCTACTATACACCAGGCACTAGGGTTATAGAAATAAACAAAAATGACTAAAACCCTGTCCAAATAGAGCTTACATTTCAGTGGGGAGACCATCAGTAAACAAGTAAATAGACATATGCTCTAATGCTAGGTGGAAATAAGAGCATGCAGTGTGACAGGGGTACTCTTTAAATAGGGTAGTCAGGGAAGGTGTCTCAAGAAGGTGACATTTGATCAGAGACCTGTAGGAAGTAAGGAAGTAAGCTCAGTATCTGAAGGAAGAGCACTGGAAGAAAGGGAAGAACAAGTACTAAAGTTCTGTGGTAGTAGCCTGCCTGGCATGTACAAAAACCAGCTAGCAGGTGTCTTGCTGGTTTGGTATAAACAAGAGGGAAAATAGTAGGAGATAAGAGATGATGGTGGGGGGTGGAGGTACTCTAGCAGTCTTGTACCTCCTACAAGAACTTTCAATTTTATTTGAAGTGTGATGGGAAGCCATTGGAGGGTTCTCCTTAGGGAAGTGACACTTAGATCTGATTTATGTGTTTAAAGGATCACTCTGGCTGTTTTAGAAAGAATGGATGATAAAGGAATAAGAGCAGACCCATTTAGGAGGCTATGTATAATAACCTAGGCAAGAGATGATTTGGAGTAGGCAAGAGGATAGATGTGGAAGTGTTGAGAATAGTTCCATTTCTGGATATATTTTGAAGCTGGAGGTTTTATGTAGGTCTTGAGCGAAATAGTAGTCAAGGAAGACTCCAAAGATTTTGGCAAGAGTAACTGAGCTTTTATTCAGTTGGGGAATACTACGAGATGAGCAGATTTGAAAGCATGGAAAGTTCAAAAAATTAACATTTGATATATTAGAGATTTCTATTAGGTATCCAAATGAAGATGCCAAACAAATGATTGAGTTAAAGAGGCTGAAGTTACAAATTTAGGTATCAGCATATAGATGATTGCTAAAACCATAATGCTGGATTAAGTCAAGGGAATTAGTGGAAGTAGAAAAAAGCTGCCCCCAAATTAAGCTTAATTTAGTAAGGCTAAATTACTTTTAGCAGGATGCCTGGGTGGCTCAGCAGTGGAGCATCTACCTTTGGCTCAGGTTGTGATCCTGGAGTCCCAGGATCAAGTCTCACATTAGTCTCCCTGCAGGGAGCCTGCTTCTCTCTCTGCCTATGTCTCTGTCTCTCTCTGTGTGTTTCTCTCATGAATAAATAAATAAAATCTTTTTAAAAAATTACTTTTAGCATTCAAGAAGTTGAGGATCCAATAAAGCTAACTGAGATTTAAACAGGAGGAAGAAATAAAGAAACATATCACATGTTTCAGAAAAGAGATCAAATGTTGCTAAATAAAGTGAGGATTAATAATTTTTGTATTTGGTAATATGCAAGCTGTTGATGACATTTACGAGAATGGCTTCAGGGTAATAGAATAAAGCCTGGTTAGAGTGTGATCAGTAGAGAATAGGAGGAGAAGAAATGAAAACACCAAAAACAGGCAACTCTTTTGATGTAAAGAAATGAGGGAGATGTAATGTCAAGAGAGTTTTTTGGTTTTGTTTACTTCTTTTTTTTTTTTTTTTTTTAGCATAAGAGATAAAACAACATTTGATTGGTGGGAATGATCTGATAGAAAGGAAAACTGATAATCACAGAGTAAGAGTAAAATTCTTAAGGTAGGCTGACGGAGATAAAATCCAGCAGAGGAGTAGATTTGGCCTTGGATAAAAGAAGAGTTCATCCACTGTAGTGATAAAGAAAGTACAATATATGAGTGCAGAAACACATGGTGGAGATTTGGTGAGAAAGGAGCAATTTTTTATTGATTGCCTTTATTTTCTTAGTGAAGGTTTTCTTAGTAAGACTATGAGCTATGGCAGGGTAAGGTGCTAGAGGATTAAGGACTGGAAAGTTATATTAAATAGTTATCTTGGAAAATGAGAAAATATAAATGGACTAGGGAAGTCTAGTAGGATGTTTTGTTTGGTAAAATGGCCCTAAAGATATATCTGGCATGATTTGTCCTTTTGGTTATATGCCAGCAAAAGGATCTCCCCATCACAGTGACAACCAAAAAGAACTATCACAAGTTTTCAGAATGTTCCTCAGGGGGAAGTACTGCTTTCTTTGAGAATATTCTAATGGCCCTAGTATCCTAGATGTGCAACAGTATTTCTGATAAATAGAACTTATTTTTATATAGGATAAACTTGATTAGTACAGTGACAGATTGTAATCATGGTAATATATTGCATTTACTATATGCCAGGCACTATTTTAAATGCTTGCATAAGGGACACCTGCCTAGGTGGCTCAGTCAGTTTGGTGTCAGACTTCAGCTCAGGTCATGATCTTGGAGTCCTGGGATCAAGGCCTGCATTGGGCTCCCCATTCTGCAGGGGGTCTGCTTCTCCCTCTCCTTCTGCCCCTCTCCCCACTTGTGTGCTCTCTCAAGTGAGTAAAATCTTTAAAAAATAAAAATAAATGCTTTACATCAATTGACTCATTTAATTTTTATTGATTGGTATTATTACTCTAATAGTACCAAATAGTTCTATTGTAGTGGGTACTATTATTCTCCTCATTATGTAGATGAGTCTTTGTTCTTAACTACTTTTTTAAAATTTAAGTTCAATTAACATATAGTGTATTATTAGTTTTAGAGGTAGAGGTCAGTGATTCATCAGTCTTCTATAACACCTGCTCATTACATCATGTGCCCTCCTTAATTCCTACCACCTAGTTACCCCATCCCCCCACCTCCCTTCCCTCCAGCGACCATCAGTGTGTTTCCTATGATTAAGAGTCTCTTATGGTTTGTCTTGTTTTAATTTTCCCTCCCTTCCCCTATGATCCTCTGTGTTCTTTCTTCAATTCCACATGAGTGAGATCATATGATAATTGTCTTTCTCTGACTTCTTATGCTTAGCATGATACCCTCTAGTTCTATCCATGTCTTTGCAAATGACAAGATTTCATTTTGTTGATGGCTGAGTAGTATTCCAGTGTGTGTTTGTGTGTGTGTACCCCATCTTCCTTATCCATCATCTATTGATGTACATTGCTGCTATAAACATTGGGGTGCAGATGTCCTGATTGCTATATTTCTCTTTGTGGTAGTTACCTAGTAGTGCAATTGCTGGGTCATAGGGTAGCTCTATTTTCAACTTTTTGAGGAACCTCCATATGTTTTTCAGAGTGGCTGCACCAGCTTGCCTTCCCACCAATAGTGTATGAGGGTTCTCCTTTCTCTGCATCCTCGCCAACATCTTTTGTTTCCTGATCTGTTAATTTTAGCCATTCTGACTGGTGTGAGGTAGAATCTTATTGTGGTTTTGATTTGTATTTCCCTGATGCCAAGTGATGTTGAGCATTTTTTCATGCGTCTGTAGGTCATTTGTATGTCATCTTTGGAGAAAGGTCTGTTCATGTCTTCTGCCCATTTCTTGATTGGATTATTCTTTCGGTGTGGAGTTTGATAAATTCTTTATAGATTTTGGATACTAGCCCTCTATCTGATAAGAAGCTTACAAATGTCTTCTCCCAGTCTTTTAGCTGTCTTTTGATTTTGTCAGCTGTTTCTTTTGCTGCACAAAAGCTTTTTATCTTGATGAAGTCCCTGTAGTTCACTTTTGCCTTTGTCTCCCTTGCCTTTGGAGATGTGTCTAGTAAGAAGTTGCTGTGGCTGAGGTCACAGAGGTTGCTATCTGTGTTCTCCTCTAGGATTTTGATGGATTCCTTTATCACATTTAGGTCTTTAATCCATTTTGAGTCTCTTTTTGGGTATGGTGTAAGAAAATGGTCCAGTTTCATTCTTCTGCATGTGGCTGTCCAACTATCCCAAAAACCATTTGTTGAAGAGACTTTTCCATTGGATATTCTTTCCTGCATTGTGGAAGATTAGTTGACTGTAGAGTTCTCGGTTCTCTATTCTGTTCCATTGATCTATGTGTTTTTGTGCCAGTACCATACTGTCTTGATGATTACAGCTTTGTAATATAGTTTGAAGTCCAGAATTGTGTTGCCCCCAGCTTTGGTTTTCTTTTTCAACATTCCTTTGGCTATTTGGGGTCTATTCTGGTTCCATACAATATTTAGGATTATTTGTTCCAGCTCTGTGATAAAAGTTGATGGTATTTTGATATGGATTACATTGAATGTATAGATTGCTTTGGATAGCATAGACATTTTAACAATATCTGTTCTTCTGGGCAGCCCCGGTGGCGCAGCGGTTTAGTGCCGCCTGCAGCCCCGGGGTGTGATCCTGGAGACCCAGGATTGAGTCCCATGTCGGGTTCCCCGCATGGAGCCTGCTTCTCCCTCTGCCTGTGTCTCTGCCTCTCTCTGTGTCTCTATGAATAAATAAATAAAATTAAAAATATATATATCTGTTCTTCCAATCCATGAGCATGGAAAATTTTTCCATTTCTTTGTGTCTTTATCAATTTCTTTCATGAATGTTCTATTGTTTTCAGAGTATAAACCCTTTGGCTCTTTGGTTAGGTTTATTCCTAGGTATCTTACGGTTTTTGGTGCTATTGTAAATGGGATTGCTTCCTTAATTCCTCTTCTTCTATCTTATTGTTAGTATATAGAAATGCAACTTATTTCTGTGCATTGATTTTATATCCTGCCACATTGCTGAAATCTTGTATGAGTTCTAGCAGTTTTGGGTGGAGTCTTTAGATTTTCCACCTAAGAGTGTCATGTCATCTGCAAAGAGTGAGTTTGACTTCTTTGCCAATTCAGATGCCTTTTTTTTCTTTTTGTTGTCTGATTGCTGAG
Organism: Vulpes lagopus; assembly: GCF_018345385.1. Lineage (NCBI taxonomy): Eukaryota > Metazoa > Chordata > Mammalia > Carnivora > Canidae > Vulpes > Vulpes lagopus. Next base: position 144,781,822 of record NC_054826.1, on the reverse strand, counting down.
GCTAAGACTTCTAGCACTATGTTGAACAACAGTGGTAAGAGTGAGCATCCCTATCATGTTCCTGACCTTAGGGGGAAAGCTCTCAGTTTTTCCCCATTGAGAAGGATATTTGCTGTGGGTTTTTGATAATGGCTTTTATGATATTGAGGTGTTCCTTATTTCCATATACTCTTCAGAGTTTTAATCAAGAAAGGAGGCTTATTTTGTCAAATGTGTTTTCTGCATCTATTGAGAGGATCATATGGTTCTTGTCCTTTCTTTTATTAATGTGGTGTATCACATTGATTTGCAGGTGTTGAATTCCTGCAGCCCAGGAATAAATTCCACCTGGTAGTGGTGAATAATCCTTCTAAATAATGTACTGTTGATCCTGTTGGCTAGTATCTTGGTGAATACTTTGGCATCCATGTTCATCAAGGATATAGCTCTGTAATTTTCCTTTTTGGTAGAATCTTAGTCTGGTTTTGGGATCATGGTAATGCTGGCCTCATAGAAAGAGTTTGGAAGTTTTCCTTCCACTTCTATTTTTGAAACTGCTTCAGAAGAATGGGTATTAGTTCTTCTTAAATGTGTGGGTAGAATTCTCTGGGAAGACTTCCAGCCCTGGACTCTTGTTGATTGGAATGTTCTGAACTACTTTTGTTATACTGATTACATAGTTGTGTCTATAGTTTCTTCAGTACTGTTTACATAGTTTGGTCTTGTACCTGCTTAATCAATTAGAGATTAAGAGTTTAGGACTTAAAAGTTACTACATAACTGATTGGTGGGATGATTTCTCACTCTGTAGGTCATTGGAATAAACAGATGCATTTAAATAATTCAAGTCATTATACTCATTATGTTGTAATGGAAGCTCAGAGCGAAATTAAAATATGCAAAATTCTAAATCCAGTTTTTTAGAAAATCCAGCCAAAGCTAAATTCTGTTCACATCTAGTTTTAATGCTCTACTGAGTTTTAAATGTACTAACCACAGTCAATACTCATTGTTAATCTCACGTGGGCCTCATAGCTCATGAGCCTCAATTGCATTACCTGTCTTGGTTTAATTTTGTCTTCGACAAAAGCGGCTGGTTCTTTGGGTTGCTCAGAACTCCGTTCTGTACACCTTTGGAACCCATACTCGACTGATGCTTGACAAATGCTCATCTGTGGGTTTTATTCAATTTTTGGATGATCATTACTTGCATTTTAACTTTACTCTTAAGAGAGAGATAACTGAAAACATCTCAATACCTCCTCTGTAGGGACTCCTTTGTTTCCCCCCAGTGTTTTTTGGGGAGTGTTTTTTTAACGTAGGTGAGAAAATTCAGAGCAAGACTACTATCATTGAAAGAAACTCTGACATGCTGTGATTTGACAGACTAACTTCATGGTCATTTACATGTATATTGCATTAATAAATATAAAACTTGACATATGTTAAATTGGGTTGTAGAACCTTGATCTATTGGCCATTTCCAGCCCTTAGCTCATTTCACCCACACTGAAGTATGACATTCCATTGTTTTGTTTTGTTTTTTAAGATTTTTTAATTTATTATATGAGAGAGAGAGAGAGAGAGAGAGAGAGAGAGAGAGGTGGAGACACAGGCAGAGGGAGAAGCAGGCTCCATGCAGGGAGCCCGACGTGGGACCCGGTTCTGGGACTCCAGGATCACGCCCTGGGCCAAAGGCAGATGTTCAACTGCTGAGCCACCCAGGTGTTCCTTGGTGTTTTAAAAGTGGAAATTTTAAACTTTTTTTTTAAGCCAAGGAACCTATTATTTAAATATAATGTTATAAAGAAACCCAAATATGTCAGTCAGGTATAAAGAGAATTTATCTGATTAAAGGTGGATTGTGTCTGACCTTTAACCAGTTACTTACTTGTTCACTTCTTTACATGTCTGCTTATGCAAAGACTCCAAAGCAGCCCTGGATTAACCTTTGAGGAAAATACGCTTGAGTTCAGGGCACCAAGAGAAGGGGAACACCATAGTTTTTGGCCCTGGCTATCATGCCCTTTACTCTTTCACTGCCACACTTAAGTGTAGGAAATTGTTTTGTAATTGTCTTTATCTGCTATGTTGCAATTTAATGTGCACTGTTAATGTATCTTTTTTCTTTGGTATAGTGAGTGACTGACTCGGGGCTAAGTTTGATATGAAGGTATTACATTTTTTTCTGACTATGGTGTGAGTTCCAGTTAACCAATTGGCATTTATGTCATGCACTGATTTGTGTAAAGAACCCTGAAGCTCTTTATTTTAAGCAATGGATGGGTTAGGGGGCATCATTGTTGGGCTGTGTTGAGGGCATTAGTTTGGTCTTAATCCAGCCCTGCTCCAAAGTGTGCAATTTTAAAGTCCACTGATACAGCAGAAAAAAACCTAGAAATTACTGTGTGAGAAGTATTTAATAAGTGTTAGCTCTTTTACTGTTTGTAACCCAAATAATGATTTTTCTAAAAGTTAACTATGTTGCCAGTTCCATTCACAATAAAGCTACTGACAAAAGCTTCAGAAATCACAAAAAAATTGCATATGCACAAAATTTTGGACACATTATCAAGGAGTTCACAGACATCAAGTTAAAAACTCTTGTTTGAGATTTGAATGGTGGAATACTGTGCTGTGAATACTGATTAATTAGCTAATTCACAGTTTAATACGAAGTTATAAGAAGTATTGTTTATATCTATCTTATTTCCAAAAAGGAAAAGTAGTAGGACCATTTTACAAATGTGGTCCATATGCCATGCAATAAGATGAAAAATAAGATTGAGAAAGTCAGCTGTAGGGAAAACAGAGATGGAAAGAAGGTGAAGAAGGATTAAAAGTAATACCTAAGGACATGGTAACATTTTCAAATCCCTGGCCTAATAAGTAAAGACCAGGATATGACAAGAGTATTTGACCTGTATTTTTAGTATCTCCTGGGCCTCGGGTCCTAGGTGGCTCTGTGAGTTGAACATCTGACTCTTGATTTCAGTTCAGGTCGTGATCTCAGGGTCATGAGATCAAGCCCAGAGTCAGGCTCTGTGCTGGGTGTAGAGCCTGCTTAAGATTCTCTTTCTCCCTCTGCCCCTCCCTTTGCTCTCCTTTTCTCTCTCTCTTTAAAACAACAACAACAACAACAACAACAACAACAACAACTCCTGGGCCTTTTCCCTGTATTTTTCTACTTCTCTATGTTGTGCTGTTTCTTTCTGCAAACATTTCTATCATTATTTCCCTTTCCTGCTTTTTTTCCTTTTCTTTTTCACTTTTTTTTCATGTAGCCCTTCATCTCCCTTCCTTAATGTACCCTCAGTCAAAACCATAATGTGACACCAGTGTCTAAATTTCTTACTTATGTCTTCTGTTTTTGTTTTGCTTTTTTTAAAAAAGATTTTATTTATTTATTCATGAGAGATAGAGAGAGAGAGAGAGGCAGAGACACAGGCAGAGGGAGAAGCAGACTCCATGCAGGGAGCCCAATGCAGGACTTGATCCCAGGTCCTCAGGATCACACCCTGGGCCAAAGGTGGCGTTAAACCAATGAGCCACCCAGGCTGCCCCCTGTTTTTGTTTTATAAATAAATTTAGTTTAACTTTTCACTCCCTCCCAATGCCCCTCAACCAGAATTACTTGCTTTTTATAATCCAGGTGGTCCATTATTATCTTTCCCTGATTCATATTTCTTAATTGAGTAAATATTTCCCATTCTTGCTTTATTTATGCTCCTGATTATTATAGTAGACATTAATGCTAAGTTAATACAAGGATATTTCAAAAGCTAATCTTTTTTTTTTTTGCATTATTCCAGGGAGAAAATTTGTAATTAAATGAAGATATTGATGTGATGAAAAATGAGATTTTTGGTACTGTGTTTATTACATGTAGCTCATACTTCATAGAAGCTGTTATTTTATTGCTTTTGAATAAATTTTTATTTCAGTATATTTTTACAAAGTTTTCTAAAGCTTATTCTTTTTTTGAAAGTTCATTTTTGGTTTAAAACTTGCCACCTACCTTGTCTTTGTTTTTTATATAAAAATAATTGTTAAAATGCATAATAAGTACATTTACTAACTTGTATTTTCAATTAGACTAACATTTTTTGCTTACTTTCCTAGTAATACTTTATTTTTAAAATAAGTAATATGAATTTAGAAGTCATTCTGCCACAGGTTCATAATTGTACTAAAAATAGCTAGCATTTGTTGAGTGTTTACCATTCATTTTTCAGTCACTATTCTGGGTACTTTATATTTGTTAACTCATTAAATTTACATAATCTATTTTATTTTATTTATATGAGAGGAAAAAAAGCATGAGATGGGGAAGGGGCAAAGAGAAGGAGAAGCCAACTCCCCACCAAGCAGGAAGCCTGATGCTGGGGCTCTGTCCTAGGATCAAAGATCCTACCTACCTGAGCTGAAGGTAGATGCTTAACTCCCTGAGCCACCCAGGCGCCCCTCACATAATCTATTTTGTGAGGTATAGATGTTATTATACATGGTGTGTGTGTGTGTGTGTGTGTATGTATATATATATATATTAGAATTATTTAACATAATGACACAAGTATGTGTTTCAAAGAAAGGGATTTGTTGTAAGTATCATGAGATGGACTTTGGGTTAATGGCCCCATTTAGACATAGCTAGCTTTATGGTAGAATAAAAAAAGGCAGCAAAATTAAGATGACATATTTAAACCTTCAAATTAAAAAACCTCCCAAAAGTTCAAATTTGTTGTCTTTAGACCAAATATTTAAAGTGTATATAAATATGTCCTTAAAAAATAATATGGAGTTAATTTTTTCTAATATGTAAATAGTAAAGCCATTAATGTTGACAGTACTATTTGAATAACACTATTTCAGAATTTGTAATTACTTGTCAGGAATAGAATAAAGTTTATCTTTTTACTGCTACTTGCTAGTGACCCTAAGAGTTAAATTATTGTTAGTCTTCTTAGCACCCTATTTCCCTTTCCCCTAACTTTCTACCATGTGCCTTATGAGCTCTTGTTAATGGACTAGTGAACATTATTTAGTCACATTATATATCTGACACCTTCATTAATTTAGTTTCCAATCTGAGATGGACTGTTAATTTTGACAAACTCTAACCTCTTCCTCTTAGCTTCCTTTCTCTTCCTCTTGACAGGAATGTTAATATTTGTTATTCTTTTCAACTACCTGCTTTACTGCATCTTCCATACTTTCAAGAGATAACTTAGCCACATACTTCAGAGGAGATCTTCAGGTCCAATCTCCCTCAATTTCCTTCATCTTTATAGACCTGCCTATGTCAGCATGCATTCATTTTTTCTTCCCTCCTATCTCAGAAAAGCCTATTTCTCTAAATGGCCAGTCCTTGTACTTGTATGCTAAATTCCATTCTTTCATTATATGATTATATGATTTTACTGTATTAAATATCCCATGTCTTGTCCTTTATCTTTAATTCTATCCCTTTGATTTCTTTCATTCATATAAATATGTTCAAATTGCTTCCGTGGCCTAAACAACAAAAACTAAAACACCACCTTTATAATACCTACTACTCAAGAAAATACTGTGTCCTTATAGTATATACTTATCTTATTTGAACTTTTCCACATCACATTGGATTTCACATATAGTTGCAATTGGAATAGCCGTGCTCTAATCCATTCACCTCCATAATCCCTGGCTACTGTTGATTCATCCAGGGTTAGATACTTTGTTTAGGTGGAGCCAGAGTCTTTTCTTAGGAATTTTGAAACTGAGACTGCAAACAAACTCCACTATCTTTTTGCATGCCTTCACTATAAAATCCAAGACTCCAGAGTTTTTGATAGCCATCTTTCCTACCATGTGGGCCAAAGCAGCAATGCAACTAGTCTGGACAAAGAAGGAGAGAAAATGAAACAAACCTACAGAGAAGAACAAGAAAAAGAATAACTCAAGATCTTGGTTCCACATGCTTTTGAGACTCAGCCACATTAGTGACCTTGCATTTTGAGATACCACAATATTCTTATAGTAAGCCCTTTTATAAAGCTCATTCAAACTGGATTTCTGTCACTTGCAAGCAAAAAAGCACTAATCAATACACTTTGTCTTTTATTTTTTGCCACCAAATATCTTAGAAAAACCATTCTGTATTCTGTGTTTTACTCTTTACTTCCAAAGCAATCCTTAACCTAATACAATCTGACTTCTACCACTGTTGCCACATCTAGCATCCTGTTTTCGTTATTTGATTTTTGGTAGCATTTGAGATTGTTTACCAGCTCTCCTGTGTTATCTCTTGATCTCGCTCTAGAGCATTGCTGGTCTTTCCTAATTCTCCTTTTAAAAACAAATAGCTAATCTTTATGTAATGCACACTACGTGCCAGGCAATGTTGTAAACTCTTTACAAATACTACTATATTTGTAATGAGGAACAACTGTGAGGTAATATCTTTCCAGGAGGTCATGCAAAACAGCACTATAGTACCATATGATATAGATCTAAAATAGTTTATTGAGGAAAAGTTTACAGAGAGGGTAGTAATAGAATACACACAAGCCCTCAAACTCTTATCCTATAGCTTAGGCATAGTTTGCATGCACTATCTTCAGAGTTCCAGTGGAAAGATACCCTGCCTCAGTAATATTCTACATATTTAGGATGCCTGGGTGGTTCAGCAGTTAAGTATGTCTGCCTTCAGCCTGGGGTGTGATCCTGGAGTTCTGGGATCAAGTCCCACATCGAGTTCCCTGCATGGAGCCTGCTTCTCCCTCTGCCTATGTCTATCTCTCGCTTTCTGTGTCTCTCATTAATAAATAAATAATCTTTAAAAAAATAATTCAAAAATTATTCTACATATTTAATTTTTTATTTAAATTCAATTTGCCAACATATAACATCACCCAGTGTATTCTACATATTTATTATTGGAATGGGATAGGGAATATCTGTGTAGCTATGCACTAATGGAAAAGTCTTTGTAGATGAAGTGGCCATGTTAGAGAGAGGGAACCTTTCTGTTCCTCTGTTGAGCTAACTGAAATTTGTTGATACACCTGTCTTTGCTATTAAAAGTTTGAGAGGACAGGAGATTGGGGGCTGAGCCTCCAGAGCTATTGTGATTGTCTCTCATTAGGCAAGTGCTATTATTTTTCACTGTGTTTTACAGAAGAGAAAACAGGCACAGAAAGGTTAAGTAATTTTTCTCATGGTCATGGTAACTTTATAACAGCTGAGATTTGAACTGACTCCAAAGTCCATGCTCTTAACTACTAAAGCCACATTGCCTCTTTGTATTGCCTTTTACTTCTTTAAATATCCATTCTTCGTATACTTATCTGCCTACTCTAAAACACTGGGATTTCCTAGGCTTCTACCTTCCTCTTCTGAAGATACATGTTCTTACATCATCTCATCCAGACCTGTTGCTTCAGTAATAATCCTTATGGTAATAACTTTCAGATCTGTATCTTCATTTTTTTCTTGCAACAGATCTGTATTTTCATTGGCCTATCCAGAAAGTTCCCTGCATATCCTATAGATATTTTTTAAAGAAAACTTTAAATTTATCCAAAACTAAAGTCATGATATCTTCTCAAAATTTACCTGTCCTGCTTTCGTATTTTCCTTTTGTTTAGATGTTTGCTTATTTTGCATCATCATTCACCCAGTTCTTTTTTTTAAGATTTATTTTATTTTATTTGTTATTTATGATAGAGAGAGAGAGAGAGAGAGAGAGAGAGAGGCAGACACACAGGAGGAGGGAAAAGCAGGCTCCATACCAGGAGCCCCACATGGGACTCGATCCCGGGACTCCAGGATCGCGCCCTGGGCCAAAGGCAGGCGCCAAACTGCTGAACCACCCAGGGATCCCTTCATTCACCCAGTTCTTGCAGTCAAAGACCATAATTTGGTGGGCCGTCAGGTCACTGTTCTCTCCATGCAAAACATAGCGATTAGACTATTCTGCTTAAGCCCTCCATGCCTATAGGTTCTTGTTAATCGTGTTTCATCTATGAAATCTTACATTCCAGCATTCTCACTGTCTGACAACAATCTTATCTTTTCATCTCTCTCCCTAATCCCTGTTGATATTTTTCCATATTATTAAGAATGTATAGGGATGCCTGGGTGGTTTAGCAGTTAAGCTCCTGCCTTTGGCTCAGGGTGTGATCCTGGAGACCCGGGATCGAGTCCCACATCGGGCTCCCTGCGTGGAGCCTGCTTCTCCCTCTGCCTGTGTCTCTCCCTCTCTCTGTCTCTCATGAATAAATAAAATTAAAAAAAAAAAAGAACGTATATCTGGGGCACCTGGTGGCTCGGTTTATTTGGCATCCAACTCTTGATTTTGGTTCAGATTGTGATCTCAGGGTCATAGGATTGAACCTGACTTCAGAGCTCCATGCTTAGCGGGGAGTCTGTTTAAGATTCTCTCACTCTCCCTCTGTCCCTCCCCCCACTCACGCTCTGTCTCTTTCTCTCTAAAACAAATGGATAAATCTTAAATAAATATGTGTGTGTGTGTGTGTATACTTTCCATTTAATGGTTTTTCCTATAATGTGGAATCCCATGATAGAGGTAATATAATGTGGTTAAGAATATGGACTTTGAGTAGGATCCTTAAATCCATGAGAGAACTATTGGTATTTGTCTTGCCCTCATGTCCTAAACAATTATAAAACTGGACAAAACATGCAAGGCAGTTCTTTTTAGGCATTGAGAAACGGGTAGCACAAGACTATAATCCTTAAAAGAAGGAAAATTTCAGATTAACTCCATTGTTCGCCCAGGGAAACCTGGATGCAGACTTCCCCAGTTACAACTCTGGTACAGGGAGAGAAAGCCTGAGTGGAGTGGTATTCATGCTGAGCTGAGGCAGATATCAGAGTTTGGAGTTGCTATGATGGCTAGAACTTGTGGAGCAGAATACCAGAGATGAGGAAGCTTTATACAAAGGGTAGGCACAGAAGACTGAGAGTTTCCCTCAAGTCCCTGTAAAGGTAGACTTTACATGTACAGGATGAAAATTGGCAAGACATAATAGAGAATGGCTGCTATTAGGCTGAGTGGACAGGAGATACCAGAACTTGCATACTCCTAGGGAATGTTGGAGTTCCAGCCTGTCCAGAGGAGGATACTTGCTGAACAACTTAGGCACATAAGGTCACCCACTGGGTATAAGAATCAAGCCCTAGAATAAAGGTATCCCACAGAACTAAATAAAAACCAAAATAGACACACCCTACCAAAGGGTAAATCCAAGTCTGAGAGGATCAAGAACATCCACCAATAATTTAACTCAATATTCTTTAAAGGAAAGCAAAATAATTCAGAAAGGCAGAATCACTTTTATGTATCCATCACACTGTTCAGCATACAATAAAAATTATCAGACATAAATAGAAAAATCATGATCTATAACATAGAGAAAAGTCAGTCAATAAAAACCAACTCAAGTTAACCCAGATACTGGAATGAGCATACAAGGTCTACAAAGCAACTATTGTAAATACTTTTGAAGGTTTAAAGGAAAAGATGTACACAATGAATGAACAGAGGGGGAGGAATCTCAGCAGACAAAAAGAAAATATAAATGAACCAAATGGAAATTCTAGAACCAAAAATTACTGTATCTGAAATTTAAAATTCCCAGTGTGGCCTTATCTGCATATTGGAAATAAGAGTTAACTTAAAGACAAATTAATAGAAAATGTCAACTCTGAAGAACAGAGAAAAATGGTTGGATAAAGATGAACAGAGCAACCAAGACAATGTGAGCCATTGTTAAGAAGAAAATAAAAAGAAAATGAGGCAGGAAAATTTTTTTTAAGAATTATGACTAAAAATATATACCAAAGTTGGTGTGGGGGGAAAAAAGACAATCTACAGATCCCACAAGTTTAACAAAAAAGCATCATACTTAGGTTTATAGTAGTGACAACTCCTGAAAACTGAAGATAGAAAGAAAATCTTAACAACAAACAGAGAAAAAAGTCTCACATAGGGAGCAATGAATCAAAAGGCTGATTACTGACCAGAAACAGTGAGACACACCTTACATATAAAGACAATACTGGTTACAAGTAAAAGGTATAGAAAAAGATGTGCCAGGCAAACAAGAGGCAATTCCTGACAAAGCAGACTTCAGGAAAGAAGTATTAGTGAAGATAAAGAATGTTGTTCATAATGGTAAAAGAGCCTTTTCAGTAGAAAGACATACTCCTAAATGTGTATACACCAATTAACAGATTTCAGAACACATAAAGTAAAAACTAACAAAACTAAAGAGAGAAATAGAAAAATCCACAATCATAGTGGGAGTTTAACCTCTATTTTCCAGTAATTTAAAGAATAAGAGACAAAAAGAAAATAAGGATATAGATTTGAACATAACTATCAACTAACTGGACTTAATTGACATTTAAAGAATACCATTCCTGGGTGCCTGGATGGTCCAGTTTGTTGAGCATCCAACTCTTGATTCTGGCTCTGGTCATGATCTCATGGTCATGGGATCAAGCCCTGGGCCAGGCTCCATGATCAGTGGGGAGTCTGGTTCTCTCCCTCTGCCTCTCCCTCCAGCTCTCTCTCTCTCTCTGTCTCTCTAAAACAAATCTTTTTTAAAAATAGAAATAAAGACTACCACTCCTAACAACTGTGAAATATACATTCCTTTCAAGTGTACATGGAATGTTGACAGATCATGTGTTGGGCCATAATTTAGGTCTCAATAAATTTCAAAAGACTATATCTCTGACCACAATATCCTTAAACTTCAATAGCAACATATCTAGAAAATCTAGAAATATTTGGAAATTAATCATGCATGTAATCTTTGGGTCAAAGAATGTGTAAAAAGGGAATTTAGATTTTATCTTTAATTGGTAATGAAGACAAAAGTAAAAATGTATTAGAGACAGCTAAGGCAGTAATTAGAGGGAAACCTTTCTATAAAGAAGAAAGGTTTAAAATCAGTGGTCTAAATTTCCACCTTAAGAAGCTAGAGGGGGAAAACAAATTAAAAAACAAAGAACAAATTAATCCTAAAGTGAATAGAAAAGGAAAAAGTGAACAATAATCAGTGATACAGAAAACAATAGAGAATCTATACAGCTAAAAGTTGACTCATTGAAAATATTAATCAAACTATTTGATCTAGGAAAGCTGATCAAGAGAGAGAATACAAATAACCAATATTTAGAATGAAAAGGGGGCTAGCTATGACAATAGATGCTACAGACATTTTTAAATATGACAAGGGAATTTTAACACTTGAAACTGAAAATGGAGGAGGGGAAAGTTCACTGATTACTTTATGAGGCAACTGTAACAATGATACAAAAATTTAACAACAGTACATGAAAAGAAGATATCCCTTGTGAGCATACAGTGTAGATCAGAAAACTATAACCCTCAAGCCAAATGTGGCTCTCCTTTTCCTGTTTTTGAAAATAAACTTTGAGAGGTGCTTGGGTGGTTCAGTTGGGTTAAGCCACAGACTCTTGATTTCAGTTCAGGTCATGATCTTGCGGTCATGAGACTGAACCCCAAATTGGGCTCCACACTTGGTATGGAGTCTGCTTGAGTCTCTCTCTCCTTCTCCCTTTGCCCTTCACCCCATTTGTATTTGTGCACATGTTTTTTCTCTAAAATAAATCTTAATTTTTTTTTGGTTATATGTTGTCTATAACTGCTTTTGCATTATAGCAGCAGACTGAATAATTGTGACAAAGACTACATGGCCACAAAGTCTAAAATATTTACTATTCGGCCTTTCAACAAAAAAGTTTTCGACCTCTGACGTAGACACAGAAATTCTCAAAGAAATATTAGCAAGAAAAATCCAGAGATATAAAAAGAAGGTTATATAATTACCAAATGACTCTTATGCCATTAAGTGTGGGTTGCCTAAATACTAAAAAATCTAAAGGGGATGGGATGCCTGGGTGGCTCAGCGGTTGAGCGTCTGCCTTTGGCTCAGAACGTGATCCCATGGTTCTGGGATCAGACCCACATCCGGCTCCCCACAGGGTGCCTGCTTCTACCTCTGCCTGTGTCTCTGCCTCTCTCTGTGTGTCTCTCATGAATAAATAAATAAAATATTTTTAAAAAATCAACCTGAGGATTGATAGAACAAACTGCACAACTACAGGGAGAGAAGGGTCCACTTCAAGGAAGGTAGGAAGTGTTTGGGAGAGAAACATTACAAGTCTGTAGAGGGGAGGCAGCCCCAGTCATGGAGAAAGGCAAGAGAGACAGTGGAGCTCACAGCAATCTGCACAAGGAGAACACTTCCCCAAAGCCGATGGCTGGGAAAATAAGAGGGACTGAATTTTTTGAGTTTTGCAACCAGCGGGGCTCAAAGATGAGTTTTCGAGGTCCCTGGGCGTGGCTGGGATAGAGCCTGGAGGTTGCTGCCCTACTCCTGGAGTGGAGGCAGTCATACAACCCCAGGGCAGGCTGACAATCTGAGGATCACCTAAAGGGCATGGGAAGAAACTGTACTTTTTGGAGCACATCTGTGAGAGGTGGCATTGCATCTGGGGAAAAAAAAAAAAAAAAAAAAAAACAGTGGGCACCATTTCTCTTCCCTGCCCCTTATGATAGGTATAGAGACACCTGTTAAGGGCAGTAACTGGGACACTAGCTGTTTAGCTTGCTTTCTCCAAGTCCCATGCCCCTGTGCTCTGAAGGGACAGCCATTCTGGTTCAAACCAGCATCAGTTCCAGCAGGGTGAAACCCTTTCCCAGAGGACTGGTGAAAGTCCCCACCACACTAGGTCTCCGAAGTTTGGCATTTTAAAAGTCAGCAGGCCTGGCTGAGGTAGAGCCCAGGTGCATTGTTGCACCAGATAGGCAACCAATCCAGAGACAGAGTGAAATCAGTGATGTGAAAAATGCCTGTGACGCAGAAGGGGAAATTATTTGCTCCTCAGAAAGTGCTTCCCTGAGAGCAGCAAGCATGGACTCTCCTCCACAGAGTAGGCTAGCACCATTTCCCTCCCTTTCCTCTTAGCACAAGCCAACTTCAATAAGCAGCAGAAGCCAGTCCTAGCTGTCTAACCTGCTTACACCACATTCTTCCCCAGGCCCCCCCTGTGCTTTACTGGTGCTACTTTTCTTGAGCAAATGTGTGTGAGGGCCAGCGCAATGGGCCCCCCCTCAGAAGGCCAGCACAAACCCGTGCACACATCACATCTACTGACCATAGGGTTCTACAAAACTTCAGTTTTCGTGGAAGTAGCATCAGGTCTCCTTTAGCAAAGAGACCAGAACGCACCTAGTTGAAACTTGCCACACTCTGGCCAAGGCCCAAACTCCCCGCTGCCGGCTGGTAGAAACTCTACAGACCACTGATCTGAGGGGTAGAGCAGCAGAGTGCACACAGCACACACCAGAGACACTTCCCAGAGCGAGAGGCCCTGGACATTATATGACCTCTTCTTCATAAAACCATTACTTTCAGGGGCAGGAAAACTAACACAGAAGAAGACAGAGACCTAGACAAAATGCCCAGACCGAGGAATTCATCCCAAAAGACAGAACAAGAAAAAGTCACAGCCAGGGATCTAATTCAAACAGATAAAAGTAATATGTTTGATCCAGAATTTAAAACAATAACCATAGGATACTTGCTGGGCTGCAGAAAAGCATGGAAGACACCAGGGAGACCCTTACCACAGAGATTAAAAAAAAAAAAGATAAAAAACAATCAGGCCGAAATGAAAAATGCAGTAACTACAGTTCAAAACTGATTGGATGTAATGACTACAAGGATGGGAGAAGGAGAGGAATGTATAAGCGATAGGGAAGACAGAATTATGGAAAATAATGAAGCTGAACAAAAGAGAAAAAGCAATTTGGATCACAAAAGTAGACTTAGGGAAGTCAGTGACACCATCAAACATAGTAACATTAGTAGCATGGGAGCCCCAAAAGAAGAGAGGGAAAAGGGGGCAGAAGGTTTATTTGAGCAAATTGTAGCTGAAAACTTCCCTAATCTGGGCAAGGAAATGGATATCCAAATCCAGGAGGCACAGGGAACTCCCATCAAAACCCACAAAAGCAGGCCAACATCAAGATATATTACAGTTAAATTTGCAAAATATAGTAATAAAAAAATCCTAAAAGCAGCAAGACCAAAGAAGTCCCTAACTTAGAAGGGTAGACCAGTAAGGTTAGCAGCAGGTCTCTCCACAGAAACTTTTGGCAAGCCAGAAGGGAATTCCATGATATATTCAAAGTCCTGAGTGGAAAAAATGTGCAGCCAAGAATACTCTATCCAGCAAGTCTACTATTCAGAATAGAAGGAGAGATAAGAGTTTCCCAAACAAAAACTAAAGGAGTTCATGCCCACTAAACCAGCCCTGAAATATTAAAAGGGACTCTTGAGTGGAAAAGAAAGACCAAAGGTGACAAAGACAACAAAGGGACAGAGAAAATCTCCAGAAACAATGACTGAGCAAGTAATAAAATGACACTAAATATGTATCTGTCAATAATTACTCTTCTTTTTTTAAGATTTTATTTATTTATGACAGACACAGAGAAAGTGAGAGGCAGAGACACAGGCAGAGGGAGAAGCAGGCTCCATGCAGGGACCCCGATATGGAACTTGATCCCGGGTCTCCAGGATCATGCCCCGGGCTGAAGGCAGCGCTAAACCACTGAGCCACCCAGGCTGCCCTCAATAATTAATTACTCTGAAAGTAAATGGATTAAAAGTTCCAATCAAAAGACATAGGGTGTCAGAATAGATCAAAACAAAAAAAAGAAGAACAAGACCCATATATGCTGCCTAAATGAGACTCATTTTAGACCTAAAGACACCCGCAGATTGAAAATGAGGGGAAGGAGAGATATTTATCATGTAAATGGATGTCACAAGAAAGCCAGAGTAGCGACGCTTATATCAAACTAGATTTTAAACCAAAGAATGTAACAAGAGATGAAGAAGAACACTATATCACAACAAAGGGGACTATTCAACAAGAAGATGTAATAGGAAAAAAAGAAAAAAAAAAAAAAGATGTAATAGGAGGAGGAGTTAAGATGGTGGAGGAGTAGGGGACCCTAAGTTAGTATGTTCCCTGGAATTCAGCTAGATAGTTGTCACATCATTCTGAATACCTGTGAAATCAATCGGAGATCTGAGAAAAGAAATGCTGCAATTCTACAAATAGACAAGCAACCACTTTTTGGAAGGTAGAAAGAGTGGAGACATGAATCCAGGGCATCATATCAAAAGATACCCCCCCGGGAGAAGGAGCCTGCTGAAGGACACTACTGCAAAGTATTATACACATCAGGACACCAGATCAGAACTTCTACAAGTCTGCTATGGCAGGTAAGTCATTGGCTTAAAGGTGCTCAGGTAGTGAAGAGGAGCAGAATCCCAGGGACCGCCTGGTCTCAGGATCCCTGGGGTCACAAAAAGGACAGCCAGGAAGGAAGCCAGCTGAAAGCAGCACGTCCAGCTAGGCGCCTGCTTCCTGCAGGCCTGGCCCTAAACTGGGAACCTACATGATCCTGTGGGCTCCCTCCAGGCGGAGGCCCAGCAAAAGGCTCCACACAGGAAGACCCTCTCCCTCAGCTCACTCCACACAGCAGGAGTCCCTAAAGTCTGGGGACTCAAAACTGAGTCGTGGGCTTGAGATAAAAACGCTGGTCACAGGCTGGGTGAACACAGAGATGGGACAGAAACCAGGAAGACCAAAGTGATGGACTGCTTCCCTGCGAGGGCTCGTTGAAGAGCAGGGGGTGCAAACTTTCAGCTCTGGGGCTAGAGTGGGACAGCGCCATTCTCATCCCATCAGTGCTGAACACCTCGGAACAAAACAGTGCCTCACAGTGCAATCTGGGGCCACTTACACCAAAGAAGTCCCTAACTTAGAAGGGTAGACCAGTAAGGTTAGCAGCAGGTTTCTCCACGGAAACTTTTGGCAAGCCAGAAGGGAATTACAATGCCCCGCCCATATTGCCACAAGTGCAAAGGCACCCAGAGTCCCCCAAACCATCAGGCCCTGCCCCAGAAGACAAGCAGGAACAGCTCGCCAGATGAAGTTTCTGATGGGGGTGGGGGGGGAGAGAGTACATGGTATAGCACTCATGGGGTTTTATTCTTCTTTAATCTTTCAGTTTTATTTTTTTCAATTTTGTTTTTATATAGACATTATATATAATGTGTATATATATATTATATATATATATATATATATATATATATATAAAATGTTCCTTTCATTGTATTTTATTGTATTTTTGCATATACATGTTTTTCTTTCCCTCCTATTTTGGGATCTAGTTTCTTTTAACAAACAGACCAAAATATACCCAGGATCCAGTTTATTGTTTTGTTCTGTTTAATTTCTTGTTTGAATTTTTCTCATTTTATTTTGTTTCTGTTTTCTTCTGGTTTTTTTTTGTTTGAATTTTTCCATTTTTGTTGTTACTATTTTTAATCCCTCTCTCTCTTTCTTCTATTCTTTTCTGGACATAATGACAAGATGGAGAAACTCACCCAAAAGAAAGAACAGGAGGAAGTATTCACTGCCAGGGATTTAATCAGTATGGATATAAGTAAGATGTTGGAATTAGAATTCAAAACAGTGGTTATAAAGATACTAGCTGTGCTTAAAAAAAAAAAGCATAGAAAACACTAGAGAATCCTTTACTGTAGAAATAAAAGAACTAAAATCTAATTGAAAATTAGAAATTAAAATTTAAAATGCTATTACTGAGATGCAGTCAAAAAACAGAGGCCCTAACAGCTAGGATAAATGAAGTAGAAGAGTGAGTCAGTGAAATAGACAAAAATGAGAATTACAGACCAATATCCCTGATGAAAATAGATGCAGAAATTCTCATCAAGATACTAGCCAATAGGATTCAACACTACATTAAAAGGATTATTCACCACGACCAAGTGAGATTTAAGGGCTGTAAGGGTGGTTCAACATCCACAAATCAATCAATGTGATACACTACATTAATAAAAGGACAAGAACCAAAAGATCCTTTCAATAGATGCAGAAAACACATTTGACAAAATACAGCATTGTTTCTTGATAAAAGCTCTGTAGTGTAGGGATAGAAGGAACATACCTCAGTATCATAAAAGCCATATACAAAAAACCCACAGTGAATATCATTCTCAATAGGGAAAAATTGAGAGTTTTCTCACCAAGATCAGGAACATGACAGTAATGTCACTGTCACCACTGTTGTTCAGTATAGTACTGGAAGTCTTAGCCTCAGCAATCAGACAACAAAAAGAAATAAAAGGCATCCAAGTCAGCAAAGAAGTCAAACTCTCTTTGCAGACAACATGATATTCTATGTAGAAAACCAAATCACCACACAATACAGATGTTGGCAAGAATGTGGAGAAAAAGGCATACTTTAGCACTGTCAATGGGAATCCAAAGTAGTGCAGCCACTGTGGAAACAGGAGGGTAAAAGGTAAAAATAGAACTACCCTATGATTCAGTAATGGCACTACTAGGTATTTAACCAAAGAATACGAAAACATTAATCCAAAAGGTTTACATGCACCCCTATGTTTTTAGCCGCATTATTTACAATAGCCAAGATACGGAAGCAGCCCCAGTGTCCATTGTTAGATGAATGCATAAAGAAGATGTGACACTGACACACACACACACACACACACACACACACACACACACACACAATGGAATATTATTCAGCCATAAAAATAATGAGATCTTGCCTTTTGCAACAACGTGGGTGGATCTAACGAGTATAATGCTAAGCGAAATAAGTCAATCAGAGAAAGACAACTACCATATGACTTCATTCATATGTGGATTTGAAGAAACAAAATAAATGAACAAAGAAGAAAAAAGATCTCAAAAAAACAACTCTTTTTTTTAAATTGGAGTTCAATTTGCCAACATATAGCATAACACCCAGTGCTCATCCCATCAAGTGCCCCCCCTCAGTGCCCGTCACCCAGTCACCCCCACCCCCCGCCCGCCTCCCTTTCCACCACCCCTTGTTCGAAAAAAACAACTCTTAATTACAGAAAACAGACTTATGGTTATGGGGGGCGGGGTGTAAAACAGGTGAAGAGGATTAAGAGTACACTTATCTTGAGGAGCACTGAGTGATGTATAGAATAGTTAAATCACTATTGTATGCCTGAAACTAATATAACACTATATGTTATCTATTCCAGAATTAAAATAAAACAAAAACTCAAAATGGATTAAAGACTTAACTGTAAGACCTGAAACCATAAAGCTCCCAGGAGAAAAAAAGAGATGAACAAAAAATAGGCTTCAAAAAGTAAATTCCATATGCAAGAAAAGTAAGGGGAATGCTTTTGGTAAAAGAAGATATGAGGAGGGCAGCCCCGGTGGCGCAGCCGTTTAGTGCCACCTGCAGCCTGGGGTGTGATCCTGGAGACCCTGGATGGAGTCCCACATCGGGCTTCCTGCGTGGAGCCTGCTTCTCCCCTGTGCCTGTGTCTCTGCCTCTCTCTTGCTCTCTCTGAATGAATAAATAAATAAATCTTAAAAAAAAAAAGAAGATATGAGGAATGAAATGCATTTTTTATTTGTTTTTAAAGATTTTATTTATTTATTCATGAGAGACACAGAGAGAGGCAGAGACACAGGCAGAGGGAGAACCAGGGTCCATGCAAGGAGCCGGAAGCGGAACTCGATCCCGGGACTCCAGGATCACGACCTGGGCTGAAGGCAGGTGCTAAATCGCTGAGCCACCAGGCATCCCTGAAATGCATTTTTGTTGATGAAACAAAGTCAGTAATTTTCTCCTAAAATGAGGCTGTTTACTTAAAGAGGAAAGACTTAGGACAAACTCTGGAAAGAAGAAAGAAAAAAAAAAAAAAAGGAGGGAAAGAAGAAAGAAAGTTGTAAAAGGTTTATGAAAAAGGATTTTTTAAAAAGGAATTTTAATGTATGGGGCAGCCCGGTGGCGCAGCGGTTTGGCGCAGCCTGCAGCCCGGGGCGTGATCCTGGAGACCCTGGATCGAGTTCCGCCTCAGGCTCTCTGCATGGAGCCTGCTTTTCCCTCTGCCTGTGTCTCTGCCTCTCATTCTTTCTCTGTGTCTCTATATATAAATAAATAAAATCTTAAAAAAAAAAAAAAGAAAAAGGAATTTTAATGTATGGTCAAGCTGGCTAAGATTAAAATAAATTGATTAAAAATGAGTTATCATTTTACTCTGATATTTTTGCAAGACTTCTTCATCTTCAAGGAAAGTTAGGGAAAAAACTCTGACAAGTACTCTAGAATACAGGTCTCTGATAACTTTAAGATCATACCATTAAACTGTAAGAATTTATAGAACTCTAATGGAGAAACTGATGGCTTCATAAGACTAACAAAAGATCAAGATGAACAAAAATTAATTATGTAAGACTGAATAAACTGAGGAGTATGGTTATAATTTGTATGACTTTTTGTTTGAATAATTGCTAGGTTTTAATCTTTTGTTTTCCAAATATAAGAAAATATTTTCTCTTAAGCTATGACCTACAGCAATTTGGTAAATTACACCTTTATAAGCAGAAATGAATAATTTATCTTTTCCTACCCAATCCCTCCAGAATTTGGAAACTTTCAATGAGTATTCTTATATTTTCATGGCAATATATTTATTTGCATAATTTCAATAACAATTTTTTCTCCTTGTAACAGGACACAGTTGGAAACACTGGATATATAACAAGGCTTTGACTGGAATATAATACCCGAAAGAGACATGCATAGATTCAGATATAACAAGACAGCTTTTAGGACTAAGGTTGACTGTATGGAGTCAATAAACCCTTTGCAAATATCAGCTTGATACCTTGCTTACAGGCTTCCTAGCATCCTTGCTGAGTGAGCAAAGTACTTCCTAGTAGGATCAAGAACCTCATGATATTTTAAGAACCTCTAAAAGACAGGAAGTAACCCAAATCTATAGCTTTTGCAGGTGAAGTCTGATGGCAAGTATTTGGCTTGGCTTCTTACTTGGAAAGGCTGTTAAAAGTTCAATCTGAGATCGTTTATGAAAAGTTCAAAAAAAAAAAAAAAGAAAGAAAGAAAAGTTTCAGCAAAGCAGATTGAAAAGAGTCTATATGATAAACCACTATTCTTTCTGCACGGATGTAAACAATCAAGCCAAGCTTATTGAAATTAGACTTAAAATTATTCTTAATGTGATTATCATTGATAGAAATCAGGGTAACTATGGAGAGAAGCATTATGTTTCAGTTGAAACTTCAATATAGGGATGCCTGGATGGCTCAGTGGTTGAGCTCTGCTATCGGCCCAGGGCGTGACCTTGGAGACCCAGGATCGAGTCCCACATTGGGCTCCCTGCATGGAACCTGCTTCTCCCTCTGCTTGTGTTTCTGCCTCTTTCTCTCTGTGTCTCTCATGAATAAATAAATAAAATCTTTTAAAAAAGAAACTACAATATATACTTACGCATATTAGATTCTAGTTCTGCTCATTATCGTTCAGGTTCTATTTTCTGTAAACTAGACTAGATCCTGAATCTTTCTAGTTCCTCCAATGTCTGACTACAATATCCAAACTAACATTTCCAATTTTTTCCCACCTTTTATTTGAAATTATTGAAAAATAAAAATGCTCTTCTGACTACAATATCCAAACTAACATTTCCAATTTTCTCCCACCTTTTATTTGAAATTATTGAAAACTAAAACTGCTCTTTTTCCTGAAGCCTTACAAACTATTGAATATGAACAACTTATTGTAAACTTCAGAGAAATCACCACAATAGCTCATATATAGAGAATCTTCATGTCTGTTGCTCTCTGGCCATAAAAATGATTACCAGAGACATCTAAACTGCAAACTAGGAAAATTTATCAGGTTACCACTGCCTGCCCTCACTCCATCTAAAGATGCTTCAATCCTGACATCTAGAAATCTTCTCAACTGGCTACCTTAGAACTCAGAAACTGATATGTTATTTGCTCCACTCATTAACCATTATTTTTCTTTATTTCCATAGAAATGCCTCTTATTTAATACTGATATTGAACCAAAGCCCTAACTTTGGGAACATACCTGCATCACTGCCACCTGAAATTAGTTTAACTGAACTCATTTTCAGAACTAAGGCAGTGGTTCAATGAGATGGAATAATCTACCAGTTTTTAGTGCTTGGAACTTCTGGGAAGTTTCAAAGGAGGGAAGTCAAGGGGCCCAGGGCAAGTTACCTCAAAATGTGCTACTTTGGCATATTGATTATTTTGAATTAAAGTTTTTAAAGAAATAGTCAGTGCTTGAAGAACACTCTGACCCTCCTCTGTCCCAATGAAAGGGTAGTCTCTGTGCACCAAGAGGTAGAAAGACATGCTTATAGTCAGAGATAAGGAATTCAGGGCTGAGAAGTCTGTATAAACAAGCCTTGTTACTTTTACTAATTTATTACCTCAGCCCAAAGCCTATTTAGGATTTCTTACTAACTGAAGCTCCTGAACACAAGAACACAATTTTCCTGTTAATCCCTCACCGATATATATTTCTTTGTCTAAAATGTACAAAAGCTTTGGTTGTTCTTTGGGTCTCAATTTCATTGCTGGGTCCCCATGCATACATAATAAAACTCTGGGGTTTTTTTTTTCACCTATTAATCTGTTTTATGTCAATTCAGTTTTTAGACCAGTTAGAAAAAAACTTTAATGGAAGAAAAATATTTTCTTCCTGGAAACCAGTAATCAAGCCTCCCAGTAATTGCTTAATGAAGGGTACCCTAGCTATCCCACTTGGCCCCAACCCAGCAAAACAGTTTAGATCCTTCCAGCCTTGCCTGCAGAAAGAATATGTGCTCTTGTGCAGTTAGGACTTAGATTTAGGCAGATGTCATGGATCCCCAAAAGCCTACTCTTGACACCTGGACTCTCCTGATATACACACACAGTTCTAATTCCCTGCCTTCCTTGACCTGTGCAGCCTGTGCATGCACAGTGCGCCCCTTTTCAGCTGCCCTTGAGCACCTGGGGCCCTCCGGGCCTGGGGAGCTCTGGTTGGTCCCCAACCACCTGCATACCCTCCAGAATGAAGGGATTCCACCCCCAAATATCACAGCTTAAACTGGAGATAATCAGTCTCCAGTTGGACTAAGTGCCTGATGGGGTTCTGGGGTTCTCCAGTAATCAAGGCTCCCAGATGTCCTTTATAGAAGGAAACAGGTCCGGGGCCAGTTGCCTGACCCCACCCTAGCAAGGCAGTCCAGTGTCTTCCAGATCTGCCTTCACCGGGAATTTGTGCATTTGTGTAGTTGAGGGCTTAGAATTAGGCAGATGTCAGTTACCCCACAATAGCCCTCTCCAATAACCAGACTTCTCCCAACAATGTATGAACATCATCAACACATCTCTATTAATAAAACATACTTTGAACACTGTTGTGAAAGGCAAGACAATAGCAAATATGCCTCACTCACTAACCCTACCAAAATTACTCAAGACATGGCTTAGGGGGAGGATGGATTATATGTTAACTTCTTAGGACCCCTGAAGACCCACTGATGATTTAGTCTGGACCAATCTTAAAAATAAGATAACTCAAAATTGTGGCCTGATCACTCAACCCAGTAAGTTATATCCAATATTAACAAACAGCAACGAGGTGTGTAGTTGGCTGACTCAGTCAGTGGAACATATGGCTCTTGATCTTGGGGTCATGAGTTCAAGCCTCATATTGGGGGTAGAGTTTAACTTGAAAAAGAGCCACAAAGGAAGACATTCCAATGCTCTTATTAGGTGCATTCAGTAACAGATGCTGAAAGGAAGAAAGGAAAAGGGCTAGCACAAAAAAAGTGATCTCCAGAGTAGGAGGAAACCCAGAGCCTTTTGCTCTTAAGGACAACCACCCACACACTGAGGAATGATGATTTTTTAAATCCTTTTGGCCCTGGTAATTTTAACTTACTAGATGCTAGGGCTATGAAAACAGACAAAACTACAAATCAGAGTCACTAGAGGGAGAGCTTATTCCAGAAAAGAAATGACAAAAATTAGAATGGGATTCCCAGAGACTGATGTGGGCACAAAAACCCAGTTGGCTATTAGTCTCAAGTAGGACTAACCTGATCCTCACAGGAAGTGAGAGGGCACAACCTGGACCCAATACCACAGACGCTAAAGTTAATCAACATTTTAGAGCATTTGGAAAAAACAGTACTAATTTACCAAGATCTTTGTTTGACAGGATAGTAGCAACATGGAGATTAAGATGGCTTATACTTAATATGTCCCTAAGATGTCCCTTAAGACATCTCCATGAAAAATATCTGGGAAAGCTCTAATATAATAATGAAATTAAGACTATTAACTATGATTTATGATAGGAGACAGACACCCTCATCATCACACGATGACAGAACAGATTAAACAGGTCATTCTTCCATTTGCAATGACATGGAAGGAGCTAGAGAGTATTATGCTAAGTGACATATATCAGAGAAAGACAAATACCATAGGGTTTTACTCACATGGAATTTAAAAACAAAAGAGCAAAGGGGAAAAAGGGAGAGAGAGTGAGAGAATGGCAAACCAAGAAACAGACCCTTAACTATAGAGAACAAACTGATGGTTACCAGAGGGGAGGTTGGCAGGCTGATGGATTAAATAGGTGATGGGGATTAAGGAATGCACTTGTGATGAGCACCAGGTGTTGTATGGAAATGCTGAATCACTGTATTGTACACCTGAAACTAATATCACACTGTATGTTAACTGGAATTTAAATAAAAATTTAAGTAAAATAAAAGGTCAAATAAAAGCTGTACCCCACAGGATAGAACAACATTATTAACATTTATTTGCAGGTGCCAGAAACACAGGAAAACTGACTGACTTGATCTGAATATCTGAGGAACTAAGATAAAGGCTGTATTTTTTTTTTAAAGGCTGTATTTTTAATACTCACATATATGGATAGAACAGGCCTTTCTTTACTTAATGTAAATGGACCCAATCAAAATGAACTATAATAACCTAAACCTACAAGGCCCTATTGGCCACCTAACCTATTTGGCCCATTACACTGTAAAGCAAATTATTAAAATAGAACCCCCAGAAATAGGGGTGACTGGGTGGCTCAGTTGGTTGGATGTCCAACTCTTGATTCAGCTCAGGTCATCAGGGTCCTGAGATCAAGCCCTGCATCAAGCTCTGTGCCTCTTCCCCAGCATCTCCCCCTCCTCTCTCTCTCTCTTTCTTTCTCTCTCTCTCCCTCTCTCTCTCTCAAATAAATAAAATCTTAAAAAAAGAAAAAGAAACTTTCTATATGTTACACTAACCATATCAATAGGGACCCTTTTGTATATAAAAATGCATATACCGGGACACCCGGGTGGCTCAGCGGTTTAGCGCCACCTTCAGCCCAAGGCCTGATCTTGGAGACCAGGGATCGAGTCCCACATTGGGCTCCCTGCATGGAGCCTGCTTCTCCCTCTGCCTGTGTCTCTGCCTCTCTCTCTGTGTGTCTCTCATGAATAAATAAATAAATAAAATCTTTTTTAAAAATGCATATACCACCATGCTGTTAGATATATGGTCCCAAATAACAATGATACAAGGATATCCTAGTAATTTAGAAAACCTGAACAATAAAAAGGGACTAATTGAAGGACTTGGAAAAAAATCAACCCAAGGATATGAGTACATAGATTGATGAAGGACCAGTTATTAAGGATTAATGTTTCTATAAATCAATCAATCAATCAATCAATCACTTTTCTAGTGCCTGGGTAGCTCAGTCAGTTAATCATCCAGCTCTTGATTTCAGCTCAGGTCTTATCACAGGCTAAGTTCAAGCCCCATGTTTGGCTCCATTCTGGGCATGGAGTCTACTTTACAAAAAAAAAATCTATAAAAATAAGGCTAAATGTTTCATAGGTCCCAATTTAGAAAACATGCTTGGAAAGGATGCCATAGGACTTCTCAAATTAAGGAAAAAATTCAGGAACTCCTAAAGGAACTGATAATTGTGCCTACTATTTCACCATATAATAACCCAATGTGCCCTTACAAAGACAGATTATAGGGACTTAAATACTCCCTCCAAATTTAGAACTCCCAGATACAGGTGTTATCATAAACAATATCACCACTGGATCCAGAACTTATTACATAGTGACAGACTTATCTGACATGTTCTTTGCTATTCCAGTTGCTGAAGAGAGTCAAACCATGATTGCATTTATGTGGGAAAGCAGATAATATAAGTTTACTAGGTTACCACAAGGATACCTTAGCTAGTAATAGCCCACAACATTCTAACACAAAACATCCAGGCTGTTCACGAAAATTCAGCATACAAACAAACCAGTATTTCCTATGTTGATGACACCCCTATTTCTGGAAGAACAAACTAGCTTCAAAAATAGAGTTAATTAAATTCTTTACACTCAGAGGGTGGACAATCAACCCAAGTAAGGTCCAAAGACCCCACACTACTATAGAATTTCTAGGCATAATTTGGTCCTCTGAAGGCTGAAAAATACCAGACCAAGTCATAAACCAAATAGATTTCATGCCAACTCCTACCAAAAAAGAAGCAGCTCAGAAACTGATTTGACTGCGTGGATATTGGAAACAGACATATCACATTTGGGAATATATTAAAACACATTTATAAAATAACTAGGAAGAGCAGGGACTTTAGATGGACAGAGACTCAAAAGGCAGCCTTTACTTATTTGAAAAATGTTGTCAGAACGTCTAGTACCTTGGCACCAGCTAATGAGGACTCTAAATATATTTTATATTTAGAGCACCTATATTCATAAGGGTTTGCAGCATGGTCACTGTGGACTAAACCACTGCCAGACACCAAATTTTACCCAGTTGGATTTTGGACGAAGAATTTCTTATGATCGAGAACAGATACCAACCAACTGAAAAGCTCACCTGTACACTCTCTGAGGCCCTACAAAATACAGAGCCACTAATAGAAAATAAACTAATTATACTTAAACTCCAATAGTCTATTCTGGAGTAGGTAAAGCAGACCTCTGACAAGCAGAGAAGAACTATTCCTGACCCCAAAGTCCTAACATGGGAATAGTATATTTCCTTTTTTCTTTTTTAAAAGACTTTATCTATTTATTCATGAGAGACACAGAGGGAGAGTCAGAGACACAGGCAGAGAGAGAGAAGCAGGCTCTATGCAGGGAGCCCGATGTGGGACTCAATCCCAGGACTCCAGGATCACACTCTGGGCCAAAGGCAGGCACTCAACCGCTGAGCCACCCAGGCATCCCAGAAATGGCATATTTCCAAGCAGGACATACAGATGGATAGTCAACCCTCTGCATTAACTAAAGAAATCTCAGCAATGCCAATAGTGAACTTTACAGATTTTCCAAAGAATGAGCCTACCCAAACTTGAGTAGTCAGGCCATAGGGACCATCCTGGTTTACAGCACTCAACAATAAATGGGTTACAGATTAATCGATCTCCTTACCATATGGATTATGCTGGCCAACTGTAGTCTTGAGGACTAATGATGGTCTAATCCCGACAGAGTCAGGCTCAGGAGAAGCAGCACAATGAGCTGAACTAATGGCCATAGAATTGACCATGAACAATCAGTTAAGAAAAATCAGAATGAGTTATATCTTTTTTCAGACTCATAGGAGGCAGCTAATGGAGCTGGTTCATCGGGAACATGGCAGTAAAATGACTGGAAAACAGGAAATAAGAACATATAGGGTAAGGAAGGGCATGTGGCAGAAAATATCACTGGCTGATATATCCATATTCATCACATGGGTCTCTGCCCATCAGAAGGACAATCTGAATTAATCAAATTTGATAACCAGGTAGACAAACTTACCAAGAAAACTAATGAGGCAAAGATTCCTAAAATTTATTTTAAAATAAAATGATTCATGGCTAATGAGGAAATCAATTCAAATCATAACCATAGGGATCCCTGGGTGGCGCAGCGGTTTGGCGCTTGCCTTTGGCCCAGGGCGCGATCCTGGAGACCCGGGATCGAATCCCACATCAGGCTCCCGGTGCATGGAGCCTGCTTCTCCCTCTGCCTATGTCTCTGCCCCTCTCTCTCTCTCTCTCTGACTATCATAAATAAATAAATAAAAAAAAATTTAAAAAAAAAAAAAAAAAAAACAAATCATAACCATAAATAAACAAGAAAGACAGTGGAACATAAAATCTGAATATAGATATGCTCATTGATAAGTTATTGCACAGGCACATCACCAAACAGGTCATGCTGGCACACAGCACTAGAACATGGTTAGAAAAAAGAAACATGTATACCTACCAAATACCTTCAATTTCAAATTAAGATGTAGGAGAACCGCTGGAAACTTAAAGCTTGGAGGCCATTAATGAATACTTCAGATAAGATCAAACCTGATAGATCCTTCCAGATTACACAAATTGATGATATAGGATCCTTGCCTATACCAGAGCATAATCTATATGCATACCATTATAGACATATGGTCAGGAATAGGATCACTCTATTCTTACAGGAAAATTATCAAAAACCCACCATCAGAGCATTAGAAATCTGGATTGTTCACTATGGCATCACAATCATCATACAGTTAGATTAGGGAGCCCTCTTCACAGGAAAGCTAATACAAGAAGGGGCTAAGGAGCAAGGCATAATATCGAACTTCCATCTATTCTACACCTCAATCAGCTCTGGTTCAACTGAA
This sequence comes from Vulpes lagopus, assembly GCF_018345385.1. Taxonomy (NCBI): domain Eukaryota; kingdom Metazoa; phylum Chordata; class Mammalia; order Carnivora; family Canidae; genus Vulpes; species Vulpes lagopus. Next base: position 144,754,141 of record NC_054826.1, on the reverse strand, counting down.
AGATATAATGGCTTGCTCAAGCAAAAATTAGGTTGCTTAGTAACAAACTATATATGAAAGCTTGGACTAAAACAAACTGAGAGGTGGCAAGATCTTTAAACCATAGATATAGAAAGGAGGGAAAAACTCCTATTGGATTAATATTTCAGGCACCAAAAGAGATCAAATTAGCACTAGCAACACCCCAGAATCTAAATTAAAAGGGAAAGTGTTAATTTAAAAACATGATGATATATATAGTACTGGGAAAATTATAGCACTTGCTACTAATGAAACCTATTGGGTAACTGAAGGAAAAGACATATCAAAATTTTAAAAATAACATAATGCCTCTATAAAAATTTCAGGCATGAAAAACATCTTTTATTCTGTCAACACTAGATGCCTAATGTTTATCCTAGCGTGATGCAGGGAATTTTAGTAATAATGGCCATAATAACTATAGATTTCCTTGAATAGCAAGAACAACAAAAAATTAAAAATTTATAGGCCACTATATTTATTTTGCAGGAATGAATGTGGTATGCATCTTTAACCCTATCACTGTTACTAAATGGTTCAGTGCAGTGTGTCACCAGCTAGCCATACTATTTTGCCTATTGCTTACTGTTGAATTACACTTTTGCTGCAACTGTGGATGATCTTCAGACAGCTCCAGCAATGGCTGTGCCACCATTCTGAATTGGAATGACAACTTCTGGTCCAGCTACAACTCCACTGTCTGTGGTATCCTTTAATTCCTCCATGGATCACCATTGTGGTCACCTTATGACAACCTAGGGCTCCCAGCATCAACAAGCTAAACCTCCTGACTCCATCTGTTGCTATCGGCATCATATATTCACTGGGAAACCTTCAATCAATGGAGAAACTGAATACTTAGGGGAGCATTTGGGTGGCTCAGCCAGTTAAGCATCTGGCTTTGGCTCAGGTCATGATCCCAGAATCCAGGGATCAAGCCCCATGTAGTGGCTCCCTGCTTAGCAAGGAACTGGGGAGCTGGTTTCTTCCTCTCCTTCTGCCTGTCCCCACCAGCTTGTTTTCTCTCTCTCTCTCTCTCTCTCAAGCTCTCTTTCTCTCAAATAAATAGAATCTTAAAAAAAAAAGAAAGAAAGAAACTGAATACTTAGGGAAACTGATGACACAATGGAAACCCTCCACTTCAGTCTCCATAAGAATCAGTGAGGAGCCTGAAGAACACTCCCTATTAGACTTGAAGGACTTGAAGGATGAAAATTGGCCTGAACTACCAACTGGCTCTTGGTATCACAACCCAGAGCATATGGTGACTGGGTACTAACATTTGTACTTTTCTCTCATCTTACTGAATTGAGTGTAGCATTGTAGGCAAGCCTGAGACTCTATAAAAGCAGCCATGCTTTAATTCCTGATATACTTTCTGTGTTAGCATTTCGTTGTATAAGAGCAGATACTAAGTATGCACAATGGGCATACTTAAATAACCACTTAAATAACCAAAAAAACAAAAAACAAAAAAGATTATTTACTACACTTCCAGCTTATACTGTTTAATCCATATTCACCTATTAGAAAATTAACAATAGATCTATGGACACTATGTCCAGTCATTAAAAGAAGAGGGACACCTGGTAAGGTGTAGAGTGGACACTAAGAAAACTTAGCATATCGCACATACCATTATCCTTGGTGATATACATCAGGCTTCCACCTCTCACCACAGATTTCTACCCAAGAATACGGGATTCTGATAACAAACCCTCTCATGCTTATATTAGAACCGAAAATAGTAGCCTAAACTTTGATATTTAAAGAAAACTTAGCATATCGCACATACCATTATCCTTGGTGATATACATCAGGCTTCCACCTCTCACCACAGATTTCTACCCAAGAATACGGGATTCTGATAACAAACCCTCTCATGCTTATATTAGAACCGAAAATAGTAGCCTAAACTTTGATATTTAAAATACAGCATTTTCAAGCCAGATATAGATCCCCAAACTGGACTCAGTTTTATCCATCTTCATTTGTGCCACGTTTACAACTTATGCCAAAAACAGATTTGCTAAAGAAAGAAGATGCTTACAATGCCTTGTTGGACTGCTGGGAGACTTAATTGGAGGATAAATGGCAGTTGCTTTGTCTCATTCCAAATTGATTAAATTAAAAAGAATTTTAAACCAAACAATCACAATTTAACATACATACCATGGCAGCTTTGTCATGGGTCAGGTACACAGATGGATAAAATTAGCAATACATTACAGAACATCAATTAATTTCATAAGAATGTAAATAGAGCAATGAAAATTTGACATTAAGTTGGAGGAAATGTGAAGAATAACAAAATACTAAAAAAACACATTAAAGAGATTTCTCTGCCTATAGATTGTCAATTGTTGCTGTTAAGATTGGTTGATATGTGGAATACTCTTAGAATAGCGATACTCTCAAGACAGTACTGGTTGTCTGAGGTAACAGACAACCCAACCAGAGAAGCCATGTAGGTACCATATATCCTAATGGCTGTGATTCCGTGGGCAACTGTGAAATTAGAATATTGGCATTTCCGTCTACAGCCATACCACCCTGAACGTGCCCGATCTCGTCTGATCCCGGAAGCTAAGCAGGGTAGGGCCTGGTTAGTACTTGGATGGGAGAATATTGGCATTTCCAGAAGGAAGCACGACATTGAATTGCCAACTCAGAGTGAAGCCTACAGGCAACAGGAACCCTCCTTATGATAGGAGGAAAGCATGTTCCTAAGGATATATCGATGGAATTGAACCAAAATACCTTTATTACTGCTAGAGTTTTGGCTGTGTCTGTAGTATAAGTGCCTATGACTATGGCCTTAATGCCTGCTTAGCCAATTAATATAGGAAATTGGACCATGATAGCACGCTCTAAGCCACCCTCACCCTAACTTATTGGAGTCAAGGGAAAAATAAGAAATGCAACATGATGGCATGTGTAAAACTAAAACAGGTAATGAATGTGACAACAGAAGGAAAAAGGCATTTATTTGAGCTCAACAGAAGATGAAGGAACTATTAAAATAACCAGAGAAATGTTTCACATTGAACCACCTAAAATTAATCTAGCAAATGTAAATCATGCATTTGAAAACCTAAGACAAGAAAAGGAAGATTTGGAAGATGTGAGTAATAAAGTAATTTGCAGGAATTGAAAAGAGAACAAAAACATGAATTTCCTAAAATAATGACAGCTGTGAATTCTGATGTTATGGCAACTGAACATGTGCTTGACAGCGCTATGCAAGCCATACCCCATGGAGCTTTATAAAAAAGATCTTTACTTGGAAGGCCCACAGTGCTGGCTCAGTCAGGAGAGCATGCAACTCTTGATCTCAGGGTTGTGAGTTCAAACTCCATATTGGGTGTAGGGATCACTTTTTTAAAAATATTTTTTTAAAAAAAACAGATTTTGACTTGGAAACAAAACTGTCAAAGAAGTTAAACTGAGTGGTTTAAGAAGCTTAACTTTTGACCACCTAGTGATTGGATGTGGTACCACATTAGAGAGATCTTTGTTGTGCTTATCTTGGTAATATTGGAAATATGTTTGCTTAAACTGGTCATTAAACTATGGTGTAAAAGAATGTGCATCAAAGGAAAAATACTTGCAAAATATGACTGTTGTGATTAAGATTGTAAGTGATGTAGAATCACAATGTGGATTGATATTTTTGTGAACTTAGGTTTGTACAGAGCATTAGGCCCATAGTATTTTTTTTAATATTTATTTGAGAAAGAAAGGGAGAGATAGAGCACAAGCAGGAGGAGGAGAGAGAGAGAGAGGAAGAGAGAACATCAAGCAGACTGCATGCTGAGCAAGGAGCTTGACATAAGGTCCATGCAGGGCTCCATTCCAGGACCCTGAGCTCACTACCCAGGCAGAAACCAAGAATTGGAGGCTCAACCAACGGTACCACCCAGGCGCCCCATTAGGTCCTTAGTATTAATTAGTGTGTCAGTGATTTGAAATCACAGGATGGATTATTATGTATTGGTTTGATATGCTTTCAAATCCACTTGCTTACAGCAAAGACGAAAAAAAAAAGGTGGTTTTTTTTGTTTTGTTTTGTTTTGTTTTTGGTAGTAATGTTGTTTTGTTATAAGAATAAATTAAATTATATCCGGGTGTCACCACCTCATCTGTTCTCGCCCATAAGAACTCAGTAGCTCAGCAGCTGAGAGGCCTGGCTGGGGACGTATCAATAAATACATATGAAGAAGCAACTATCCAAGGGGACATTTTGTCTACAAAGATGGAGATTTTTGTGATTACTACCCAAAGGTGTTCGTTCTGGACAAGGGTACTCTTCATTGATCTAAAATAGCTTTCCAGGGGATCCCTAGGGGGCTCAGCGGTTCAGTGCCTGCCTTCAGCCCAGCCTTTAGATTCTGGGGTCCCGGGATCGAGTTCCATATCGGGCTCCCTGCATGAAGCCTGCTTCTCTCTCTGCCTGTGTCTCTACCTCTCTCTCTCTCTCTCTCTGTCTATCATTAATGAATAAATAAAATCTTTAAAAATTAATTAAAATACCAGAAACATTTAAAAAAATAAAATAAAATAAAATAGCTTTCCAAAGACCTTGGAGCGATTAGCCCCTGCCAGAATAAAGGCAACTCTTTTACTGGCAGTGTGCCCTTGAGGAAAGGGTTCTTCTTGCCCATCAACACCAGCACCCTCCTGCCCTAGCAACATGCTCCAGCAACACAGGAACTTTGACTTTTGTGCTGGCAAGTAGTTAAGCTGTCTCACCCAAGTACCAGCTCCTATAAAGAGGAAGAATGGCAACTAAATTTGAGCTTCATTCCTTTCATCTCCTCTTGCCTGGAACAGTAGTATGATTAACCTAACATTGGTTTGGAGTATGCTTTTTCTGTATCGGTAAATTAAAAGACATTATCCTGTATGCTAATTGCTTGTGAAATCTGCACAGTGAACTAGTGTTAAATACATTGCAGACAAAGACAGAATCAGTCTGAGGATTATTTACCTCCCAAAATAAAGCAGAATTAGAGGGAATATGTACATTTGTGTAGGTTAGGGCTTGGAATTAGGCAGATGCCAGCTGTCAGCCAGTCTTTGGCTGCTGGGGCGCTGCAGGTCTGCTGGGCTCAGGCCAGTCTCCAAACCTTGTGTAGCTTCTGGGGTGGAAAGTGCCCACTCTTGCCAAAAGTCTTCTTTAACAGCTTTAAACTGGTGACAGACAGTCCCTGCTTGGACTGGCTGCCTGATGCCACCCCTATCTTTTCTAGCAATCAAGATCCCAGGTGTCCCACACTACCCACCCTGGTGAGGCAGTCCAGATTTCCCCAGTTCTGTCTTCAGGGGGAATATGTGCATTTGTATAGGTTAAGGCTTGGAATTAGGCAGATGCCAGCTACCCTCAATGGCCTCCTCCTGTCAGCCAACTTCCTCTATGTCCAGTGTCAGGACCCTGGCTACCCTGACCTACACTGCCAGTGCATGAGCAGTACCCACATCGTCAATTGGCCTAGGCTGCAGGGGGCACTCCAGGGCCATGGAACTCTCGAAAGACCCCAACCACTTCAAGGGGCCTCAGGGTGCAGAGAGGTCACACCCTGAAAGTATTTCTGAGGCTCCATTCTAAACTGGGAACTATTTTTAACTGGCTGCCTGATGGTGTCCTGGACTTCTCCAGAAATCAAGGCTCCCAGGTGTCTCTTATTGGAGAGCACAAGGATGATCCCAAGCAGACCCTCCCTGACAAGGCAGTCCAGATTCTTCTAGCTCTGCCCTCAGGAGGTATATGTGCATTGGCATATGCTAGCACCTAGAGTCAGGCAGATGCCAGCTACCTGCACCCCACCCCTCAACTTGCTCCCTTGAAGCTGGCCTTTCCAGAAACTGCATTGTTCCAGGGCGCTGGCTACCCTGACATACTCCACTTGTGAACACCCAGAATATACCCCATCAGCCGGCAGAGGACAGCTGGGGCTCTCCAGGCCTTTTGTCCTGGGGTCAGGCCTCCACCCCCTGCATAGCCTTTTGGTGGACAGAGCCCACCTCTGAAAACCCTTCTAAGGAGGCACCTTTAAACTGCAATAGTCCCCATTTGACCCGCCGCCCGATGGGGTCCTGCGCTTAGCGGTAATCACGTCTCCCAAACGTCTCTCAGTAAAGCATTCCCCAGCAGATGGCCAGAGCTCATCTTCACAAGGAAGTCCGTGCCCCGGAAGCTTGGCCTTCAGGGAGGAGATGCACGTTCATGTTGCTTAGGCCTTGGAATTATGCAGAGGCCTTGTCCCCCCTACAGCTCCATCCCATGACCGGTCCTCTCCACAAACATTTGCCCTGTCCCAGAGCCCAGGCTACTCATCTTGCACGTGCGCAGCGCGCAGCCCAGCAGCCTCGCGGGCAGCCCGGGCCTCGGGAGCCGTGAGCTCAGGCCCGCCCCCAACCCCTTGCACCGCCAGCCTCCAGGCAGAGCGGCTGCCCCGACGACGCTTCTGAGGTGGCAGCTTCAAACTGGTGACTGTCCTCATTTGGACTGGCTGCCTTGATGGGGTCCCCTCGAGCAGTCAAAGCTCTCAGGTATGTCTCTCTTTTTTTTTTATTTTTTTTTTGTCTTTTTTTAAATTTATTTTTTATGAGAGAGAGAGAGAGAGAGAGAGAGAGAGAGAGGCAGAGACACAGGCAGAGGGAGAAGCAGGCTCCATGCAGGGAGCCCGATGTGGGATTCGATCCCGGGTCTCCAGGATCACGCCCTGGGCCAAAGGCAGGCGCCAAACCACTGAGCCACCCAGGGATCCCCTGTCTCTCTTTTTTTAAAAGGCGTGGAGGCGAGGGAGTGCCAAGCCCCCCCGCCCCGTGCTGGGAGCAGAGACCCGCAGGAGCCCCTCCACCTCCCGCGCTGAGACCAGAGCTGAAACCCAGCGTCTGCTGCTTGACAGGCGGGGCCACCCAGGCTCCCCTCCCGGCTTTCTCTGGGGCCCAGCTCCGGCGAGGCAGTGCCCCAGCTCCCCTCAGCCCCGCCTTCAGGGGGACTATGCACCTCGGTGGAGATCAGGCCTTGAATTAGGCAGATGCCCCGTTTCCACGGACGGAGGCCCTGGCCTGGGCACAGCCCTCGCTCCCGGGCAGCCCGGGCCCTCCCGGCTGGGGGATTCGCTTTGGCCCCAAGCCACCCGCACAGCCTCCAGGGCGGAGGGAGCCACCCCAAAAATCCTGCCGAGGCAGCAGCTTTGCAGCGGCCAGTCGGTCCCCCTCTGCCGGGTCGGCAGGGCTCCCTCGGGTCTCCCCAGCTAACTCCGTCCTGACCAGGCAGCCCTGTCTCCTCAGCCCGGAGTCCAGGGGCGGCATCTGCCTTTGTGCAGGTTACGCAGATGCGTCGTATCCCCACCTGCTCACTTCTCGTTTTCTGGCCTGTCCACACGGCTGCCCGGGTCCAGGCTCCCGCCCGCGCACCCCCGCGCACCCCCGCGTCCCACCTTGGGCGGGGACCTCGCAGCGCGGAGCCTGGAGATCAGGGAACTCGGATGTCCCCCCCCCCTCCTGCTTATTATTTATTGAGCGGTTATTTCTGCTATGTAAGCCTCAATTTTTTCTATGTGTGCAATTTCACTGTGTTTTAAAACGCCTTTTCTAATGATTCTTTAGGGGTTCAGAGATTTTTTTCTTTCCTCCTTAGCACAATCTCTTTTTATCATTATACCGACATATCCAGCTCGGAATGCCCACACTGTCAGGCCTGGCCCCACCTTGGCAAGGCAGTGCAGTTTCCTCCAGCTCTGCCTTTAGGGGGAATATGTGCATTGTGGAGATTAGGGCTTGGAATTAGGCAAATACAGGTATCCCCAATAGCTTCCTGGCCTCACCACCATCAGGCTTCTCCTGATACTTCCTGTAACAGGTCCCTGGCTAACCTGACCTGTGTAGCACATGCTCAGTACAAGTGGATCAGCTGGTCTTGGGCAGGTGGAGCCTATCCCCAACCACATATGCAGTCCTGACAAGAAGCAACTTTTAATTGGCCACAGCCAGTACCCGTTTCTACTGGCTGCATTATGTGGCCCAGGCTTCTACCATTTTAACTTAATAACCAAATCAGCTAAACGTTTGGTGATTTAAATGTATTTCTAAATAATATTTGTGTTGTCTGGCCACAAATTCATTTACCTCATTAAGTTTGGATATCTTGGGGGCACCTGGGTGGCTCAGTGGTTGAGCATCTGCCTTTGGCTCAGGTCATGATCCCTGAGTCCTGGGATCTAGTTCCACATCAGGCTCCGCATGGGAAGCCTGCTTCTCCCCCTGCCTGTGTCTCTGCCTCTCTCATGAATAAATAAATAAAATCTTTTACAAAAATATAGGCACATAGATCAGTGGAACAGAATAGAAAACCCAGAAATGGACCCACAACTCTATGGTCAACTAATCTTCGACACAGCAGGAAAGAATATTCAATGGAAAAAAGTCTCTTCAAATGCTGTTGGGAAAACTGGACAGCCACATGCAGAAGAATGAAACTGGACTACTTTCTTACACCATACACAAAATAAACTCAAAATGGATGAAAGACCTAAAGGTAAGAGAGGAAACCATCAAAATCCCAGAGGATTTTGACAGTAACCTCTTTGACATTGGCTGTCGCAACTTCTTACTAGATATGTCTCCTGAGGCAAGGGAACAAAAACAAAAACAAACTATAGGGACTTCATCAAAATAAAAAGCTTCTGCACCATGGAGGAAACAATCAACAAAACTAAAAGGCAACCTATGGAATAGTAGATGTTTGCAAATGACATATCTGATAAAGAGTTGGTATCCAAAATCTATAAAGAACTTAATCAAACAACACCCAAACACAAGAAACAACAGGTGTTGGCAAGGATGTTGAGAAAGGGGGAAACCCTCTTAAATTGTTGATGGGAATGCAAACAGGTGCAGCCATTCTGGAAAACAGTATGGAGGTTCCTCAAAAAGTTAAAAATAGAACTACCATATGATCCGTTAATACCATTTAGCCAAAGGATACAAAAATACCAATTTGAAGGGATACATGTACCCCGATGTTTATAGCAGCATTATCAACAATGGCCAAATTATGTAAAAAGCCCAAATGTCCATTGATTAATGAATGAATAAAGAAGATGTGGCTGCTTATCTCTCTGCCTATACCGCTTCTCTCTCTGCCTATGTCCCTGCCTCTCTCTCTGTGTGTCTCTCATGAATAAATAAATAAAATCTTTTAAAAAATATGTGGGATCTATCTATCTATATCTATCTAAATATATACACAATGGAATGTTCCTCAGCCATAAAACGAATGAAATCTTGTCATTTGCAATGATGTGGATGGATTGAAAGTATTATGCTAAGCAAAATAAGTCAGAGAAAGGCAAATACCACATGGCTTCACTCTTATGTGGAATTTAAGAAACAAAATAAATGAACATTGGGGGAAGAAAAGAGAAGAAAACAAAAAAACAGATTCTTAACCATAGAGAACAAACTGATGGTGACCAGAAGAGAGGGCAGGGTGATGGGCTAAATGGGTGATAGGGATTTCGGAGCGCACTTGTGATGAGAGCGCCGGGTGTAATATGTAAGTGTTGAATCTGCTAAATTCTACACCTGAAACTAAATTTATACTGTATGTTAACTAACTGGAATTTAAATAAAAACTTGAAGAAAAAAAAAAACTCCTTTCTTACTCTCCCTGATCTGGTCCATCTTCTTTGGTGCCAACAGTGTCTGTGAAAGAATTTTGTCAATACCACAGCTTGCTTTTGCCTATCAAATAATGGACCAACACATGACATAGTTACCTTATTTTTGTTAGAGCTGTATTAATCATACAGTCTTTGCTGTTCACTGAAAACACAGTAACGAATCAAAGTGCAGACTATTTTTCTATCATGTTTAGCACTGGATTAAGCTACAAATTCACACACAAAAAAATTATAGCAAGCTCTGTAAAGAACTATATTAGCATAAGTGAAAGGATGGTCTTACATATAGACTATAAGGAAAAGAAGTCTAGTTAACTAAGTTTTTACAAGTACATTCACTAATATGTAAATAGCAACTAATAGCATAATATTGACCCATTTGCAGAGTTAAATTCCCGCGTGCAAAATCTTTAGAGTTGGATGAAGATATTGGCAAATGGATAAGAGGAAGCTTTCCTATTGTCTCTTTCACTGCCATTTCATTTTGTCAGACACCTTTTTTTTGAGATTTTATTTTTATTTATTTATTTTTCTCATTAAACTTTTTTTTAAAAGATTTTATTTATTTATTCATGAGAGACACAGAGGGGGGTGCAGCACAGACACAGGCAGAGGGAGAAGCAGGCTCCATGCAGGGAGCCCGATGTGGGACTTGATCTTGGGTCTCCAGGATCACACCCTGGGCTGAAGTCGGCACTAAACCACTGAGCTACCCAGGCTGTCCTAAACTTCTGTTTTAATAGGTCTCAAAACTCTGTGACAGATTTTTGGTCAAGTTGTTTCTATTAAAAAGTACTGATTTTAAAAACTAATAACTTAAAATTGCCACACATGCACAAAAAAAACAAATGGTTCACAAAACATTCTCCTTTCCTTCTGAAGGTTTGACGATGCATTGTTATCATTAACCAGTCCTTTACTATTAAACTTAAATGGCCAATTGACACAAACAGTTCTGAGACGGTTCTTCCACCACTGACTAAGTAAGACTGGGGTGGCCAAGTTCAAAAAGGGTGTTGCCTATGTTCTCCTCTAGGATTTTGATGGATTCTTGTCTCACATTTAGATCTTTCATTCAATTTGAGTTTATCTTTGTGTGTGTGGTGTAAGAGAATGGTCCAGTTTCATTCCTCTGCACGTGGCTGTCCAATTTTCCCAGCACCATTTATTGAAGAGACTGTCTTTTTTCCAGTGGATAGTCTTTCCTGCTTTGTCAAATATTAGTTGACATATAGAGTTGAATATAGAGTTGAGGGGCCATATCTAGGTTCTCTATTCTGTTCCATCGATCTATGTGTCTGTTTTTGTGCCAGTACCACACTGTCTTGATGATCACAGCTTTGTAGAACAACCTGAAATCTGACATTGTGAGAGCCCCCAGCTCTGGTTTTTTAAAATATTCCCCTGGGTATGCTATATGTTGGCAAATTGAACTGCAATAAAAAAAATTTTTAAAAAAAGACTGGGGCGGCAGGTATTGGGGATAATATTCATTTAGCCTTCTGAGCTTTCTGGGCAGACTTGGTGACTTTGCCAGCTCCAGCTACCTTCTTGTCCACTGCTTTGATGACACCCACAGCAACTGTCTGTCTCATGTCACGAACAGTAAAACGGCCCAGAGGAGGATAGTCAGAGAAGCTCTCAACACACATAGGTTTGCCAGGAACCATATCAACAATGGCAGCATCCCCAGATTTCAAGAACTTGGGACCATCTTCCAGCTTTTTTCTGGAACTACGACCTATCTTCTCCTTCAGCTCAGCGTAAACTTGCAAGGAATGTGAGCTGTGTGACAATCCAGCACAGGTGCATATCCAGCACTGATTTGGCCTGGATGGTTCAGGATAATCACCTGAGCGGTGAAGCCAGCTACTTCCATTGGTGGGTCATTTTTGCTGTCACCAACACATTGCCACAATGAATATCTTTAACAGATACGTTCTTGACACTGAAGCCCACATTGTCCCTAGGAAGAGCCTCACTCAAAGCTTCATGGTGCATTTCAACAGACTTTACTTCAGTTGTAACATTGACTGGAGCAAAGGTGACCACCATGCCAGGCTTAAGAACACCAGTCTCCACCCACTGGGACAGTACCAATACCACCAATTTTGTAGACGTCCTAGAGAGGCAGACGCAAGGGGTTATCAGTTGGATGAGTTGGTGGCTGAATGCAATCCAGGGCTTCAAGCAGTGTGGTTCCACTGGCATTCCCATCTTTACGGGTGACTTTCCATCCCTGGAATGAAGACATGTTAGCACTTGGCTCCAGCATGTTGTCACCATTCCAACCTGAAATTGGCACAAATGCTACTGTGTCGGGGTTATAGCCAGTTTTCTTAATGTAGGTGCTGACTTCCTTAATGATTTCCTCGTATCTCTTCTGGCTTTGGGGTGGTTCAGTGGACTCCATTTTGTTAACACCAACAACTAGTTGTTTTACACTCAGTGTGTAAGCCAGAAGGGCATGCTCCCGGGTCTGCCTATTCTTGGAGATACCTGCTTCAAATTCACCAACACCAGCAGCAACAATCAGGACAGCACAGCCTGAGATGTGCCTGTAATCATGTTTTTTTTTAAATTTTTTTTTTTTTATTTATTTATGATAGGCACACAGTGAGAGAGAGAGAGAGAGGCAGAGACACAGGCAGAGGGAGAAGCAGGCTCCATGCACCGGGAGCCTGATGTGGGATTCGATCCCGGGTCTCCAGGATCGCGCCCTGGGCCAAAGGCAGGCGCTAAACCGCTGCGCCACCCAGGGATCCCTGTAATCATGTTTTTGATAAAGTCTCTGTGTCCTGGGGCATCAATGATGGTCACATAATACTTGCTGGTCTTGAATTTCCAAGCTGATGTTGACGTTCAGCTTTCAGTTTATCCAAGACCCAGGCATACTTGAAGGAGCCTTTTCCCATCTCAGCAGCCTCCTTTTCAAATTTTTTGATAGTTCTTTTGTCGATCCCACCACATTTGTAGATCAGATGGCCAGTAGTGGTAGACTTGCCCAAATCCATGTGTCCAATGACAACAATTTTTTTTTTGGCAGATAAAGGTTGGTTTTATTGAATAACTGATCTGATTAATGCTGAAGCCGCTATGTACAGACAAGAGAGGGAGTTTTATTTCTTGGTCTCTTCCTCCTTGGACAGTCTTGATGATTTCCTCCTTCTTGGCCTGGAGCCGCTCTTCACGGCACTTGCAGGCCTCCGTGGTCTTAGATCTGCGGGCCTCAGCCTGGTCAGCCAGAAGCTTCCTTTTTTTTTTTTTTTTAATTTATTCATGAGACAGAGAGAGAGAGAGAGAGAGAGAGAGGCAGGGACACAGGCAGAGGGAGAAGCAGGCTCCATGCAGGGGTCTCCAGGATTAGGCCCTGGGCCTAAGGCGGCTCTAAATCGCTGAGCCACTCAGGCTGCTCCAGCCAGAAGCTTCTTGCGAGCCTTGCCTGCCTTCAGCTCATGGATGTGTTCCATGAGAATCCACTTGTTCTTGAACACGTGACCCTTCACTTTCAGGTACAGGCTATGATACATGTGGCTGGCAGTCAATCTTCTTAGATTCACGGTAGCTTCCGAGCAGCCTGTGTAGAATTCTCATCCTTCTCATCCACGTTACCTTCTCAGGCACTGGAGCATTGGCAGCACCTTTCCTCTTACCAATGCCCATAGGCCTGCCCTTCCGGAGGGCCAGAGTGTTTTACTGGCACCGAGCTCGGGAATGCACAGTCACAGGCTTCCAGATAATCAGCCCATCCTGGATCAGTTTTCGTATCTGCTGATGGGAGTTTGCATTGGCGACTTCATTGGGGTCCAACGTGACCTTCCTTCTGCCACAGGGACAGAAGAGGGGACAAGCCTCTTCTGAACCCAGCGCAAAGGGAAGAACCTGATGACCACGATGTTGATGTGAGTCCCTTCCTTTCCCATTCTGGTTTAGGTTTAGCGGTGGTTTTCACGCCTGTGTTCTGGCGGCAAACCCCTTGCGAAAAAGCGAGATTTTATTTTTAAGTCATTTCTACATCCAACATGTGGCTTGAACTCAACCTTGGCTCGAGGGACTGAGGCAGCGAGGCGCCCCAAAGCCAGCCTTTTTTTTTTTTTTTAAGACAGCTTATTTTTAATTAATTATGTTACAGACAAATATTGTGTTTTCCCCAATTAAAAAATTTTAGCTTCGGGGATCCCTGGGTGGCTCAGCGGTTTGGCACCTGCCTTGGGCCCAGGGCAAGATCCTGGAGCCTCAGGATCGAGTCCCGCGTCGGGCTCTCTGCAAGGAGCCTGCTTCTCCCTCTGCCTGTGTCTCTGTCTCTGTGTGTCTCTCATAAATAAATGGATAAAATCTTTAAAAAAATTTAGCTTCGCTGCCAGAAAACACTGGGGAAAAACCCCTCTACATCAGGACATTAAAACTTGAGTAGTTTTTCCCCCTCTAAAAAATTTCAGTTATTTTTTCCCCAAAGACCTTTATCTCAGAAGTGCGATTTAAAAGCCACATGCAGGGGACTAAGTATCCACTAGAGGGCGCGAGCCACTTACAGAATGACTGAGTAAGGGTTCACCACCTTCCCCCTTCCGAATTATTTCTACATCAAAAAAGCCAAGTGTGCCTAGTAAAAGCCTTAGTAAGTAGTTTATATTCTCTCTCTCTCTCAATCTCTCTCTCTCTCTCTCTCTCTCTCTCTCGTGCTTTGTTGTGATATATACACATGAAACCAGAGATAACTATGGCCACACATTGTCTGCCTATTATAAAAATAGCTTCTGTGATCTTTGTTACAGGACACAATGATCAGTTTGGAGTTGCATTTCTTTCTCAACTTTTCTTTCCTTACCGCCTTGCTATGTTTTTTTTTTTTTTTAAGATTTTATTTATTTATTCATGAAAGACACACATAGAGAGAGAGGAAGACACAGGCAGAGGGAGAAGCAGGCTTCATGCAGGGAGCCCAATGTGGGACTCCACCCTGGGTGTCGAGGATCATGCCCTGGGCTGAAGGCAGGCCCTAAACCGCTGAGCCACCCAGGGATCCCCCCTTGCTATGTTTTAAAATTGGCCATGAAGTTTATAATATTCTTATTTTGAAAAAAATATTGATTGATTTGGCAAAAGGAGAAAGAGAGCACAAGCAGGGGGAGAGGCAGGCAGAGAGAGAAAGAGAAGGAGAAGCAGGCTCCCCACCGAGAGTTCCATCCCAGGACCCTGGGATCATGACCTGAGCAGAAGCCAGACACTTAACTGACCAAGCCACCCAGGCACCCCAGTTTATTATATCCCTTAATCTTTTATTGTATTTTCTGTTGTATTTTTATTGAATGGCTATAATTAGTATTAACTGACTTTAAAGTGGTTGGATTTCTCTTTTCCTCCCTTTCTGTTTCTGTTTTGCTATCTTCCCTCATATACTTCCAAGCATTTTTTCCTCTATTTCTTTTTTTTTTTTTTCCAAATATTTGACTTCTGAAAGTGATGTTACAAGAAATGGGGAGGCCCTGTTACACAAAACTCTAGGTAAGAAAAGCCTAACATAGGAGCCAAATGGAGCCAGGACCTGCCTGCTTGGTCCAAACTTCCCTGGGCTGGCCTTCCCCAGAGGTATGGATGAATGTGGTGCTTTATCAGCTGGATGGTAAAGACATCTCTCCAATGTCTAGAGAGGAAGAGAGTCAGCCAGACGGGTGACAGATGCCAGACAGAAGCATCTGGGAATGTAGTTTACGGTAACACAGTGTTAGCTGAACAGGACAAAATCTGTTACTATTATGCAGAAAAGATCAAAGAGTCTGTAAACTCCATTGAGAATGAGTTGGCATATTAATGAGAGCCAAAATCCATTTAGATCATTTTTCGTTCTTGAAATAATGCCACAAAGGAAGTTTTGTGGGGATGTAGTGTCGCATATTGTGACCTCCTCAAAATGTCCATAGAACATCTGTTTGTCTTTATAATCAATCCACTACAGCTTTTCCTCTATGTAATATTTAAATTCTTTTGATGACTTTTCTATTTCAGCCTCTAAGTCCTCTTGAGATTAGAAGCTCCTGGTGTTTATAGCCATCTATTTATTTATTTTTTTAAATATTTTATTTATCTATTCATGAGAAACACACACACACAGAGAGAGAGAGAGAGAGAGAGAGAGAGAGAGAGAGAGAGGCAGAGACACAGGCAGAGGGAGAAGCAGGCTCCATGCAGGGAGCCTTACATGGGACTCGATCCCAGGTCTCTAGGATCAGGCTCTGGACTGAAGGCAATGCTAAACCGCTCAACCACCTGGGCTGCCCCCATCTATTTATTTTTAAAAAGGCATCGTTGTGCACTTACATTGTGCCAGGTACCATTTGATGTATGTCCTGAGAATACAGAGATAAAAAAAAAACAGAATCCACTTATCCTTGAAAAGGTTAGCACAGTGGGAAAAGCAGCCTTGTAAATAAAGTGTCAGGTAGTAATCTTGTCTCAATTACCTCTTGCAAGGATGCCCCCTTCCTGTAGTATTCTAGAACTTATTGAATAAATTCAAGTAGATCCTACACCATTTGTAAACCAAATATATCACTCTTGTTACTAAGATGTAAGTCATTGATGCATATCACGATTCTTTCTTTTCTGGATCTTACGTTCATTTACAGTTCAAACATTTTTTTCTTTAAGTGCCTACAATGTCCCAGGCACTGTGCTAGGATACAACTATGAATATGACATTGCTCCTGACTCCCCATGTTGTTTATGTCACGTCTCCTTTATCCTTAAGCCTCTAATACTTCATCTTCCCTCCCTCTCAACTGGTGACCTCACTTTACACTTCATTGAAGGAAGAGAAGTCAACAGGCAAGAATTACCTCACCTTCCCACCATCCAATCTACAACCCACCTAACTCTGAATATATGTACACTCTCTTGTCACAAGGAAGAACTATACCCTCTCCTTTCTAGGGCTCTGGATTGCATGCCTGTCAAGTTTTACTCTGACCATTATTTGCACTTTTCTGCATCATGCCTTAAGTGTTGTCTATAAATAAAGTCTCTAGAGTCCACACCCTCCCTGGCTTCTGCCCTGACTCTCAGCACCCTTTCACAGGACAATTTACCAACAATTGCCAGTACTTTCTATCTACTTTCTCACTTCTCTCTGTTCAATCCACTCCAGTGATATGTTCATGAAATTTGCTGAAATGACCTTCAAAATCAAATCTGTCAGCAGCGATTTCACCTTGCCAAATACAATCTCGATTTTCAATTCTCTCTAATTGGACAACACTGCAGGATTTGGCAGAGATGGCCATTTCCTCCCACTAAGAACACAATCCATTGTTGGCTTTCATTACCATGTGCTCTCAATTTGCCTCCTACATCACTGGAATTTCTCTGGGTCACCTCTTCTTTTACTCTGCCTCCAAATCTTAGGCATTCTAGGCCTCTAGCCTTAGGACCACTTTTCTTCTATAGTTTAAGTCACTTCATACGTGGTTATACCCAATCTTGTTGCTTTAAATACAATCTATATGCTGATGAATTACAAAATTATGTGTCCAGCTCCCACCTCTCCCCAGATCAACACACTTGAATATTTAACTGCCTTCCCTACGTGTATCCCTTTAGTGCATCTCAAAGGTAACAAAACAAAAACACAGTGTTTTCCTAATCCAGGCTTCTCCAGCTTGGGTAAAGCATCCCTCCTCACCCAGTGCTTCCTTCTGGCACCCCATCCAATCCATCAGAGTCCTGTCAACCCTATGGCAAACTAGAACCCAATCAAGCCTCCATTCACCACCGTAACTGCTACCACCTTTGTTCAAACCACTCTCCCCTCTTGCCTAGATGGTAGCAATGGCCATCTGAACATTCTCTATGTTTATCTTCTCACCCACTGCCAAAGAAGCCAGAGAGACTTTTTAAAAGAAAATCACAGGGATCCCTGGATGGCGCAGCGGTTTGGCGCCTGCCTTTGGCCCAGGGCGCGATCCTGGAGACCCGGGATCGAATCCCACATCGGGCTCCCGGTGCATGGAGCCTGCTTCTCCCTCCGCCTGTGTCTCTGCCTCTCTCTCTCTCTGTGACTATCATAAATTAAAAAAAAAAAAAAAAGAAAGAAAAAGAAAATCACAGACTGCCCTACCAAACCCCCTGATGATTTCCTCTTGTGGTTGGAGTAAAACAGCTCTTGTCCAAGCCTCTGAGACCTGCATAGTTCTCTGGCCTCATCTATGACCACTCTCCTCCTGTTCACTCTACTCTGAGCACATGGGTTGGCTTTACAGTCCTCATTTAATATGCCAAACGCATTTCTGCCTTAGGATTTGCTCATACTGTTGCCTATGCTAGAAATACCCTTTCCACGGATCTCTCCCCCAGGCAGACTCTGTCTCATCATTCACTTCCCAGAGCTGCCAGTGCAAATGTTGGCTCCTCAGATCCCCTCACCACCCTGCCCAAAGTATTCTCCTACCCACCACCCACCCCTAAAGTCATTCTATACCCCATCACCCTGTTTTATTTTTTCAGAAGACTTATCATCACCTGAAGGTATTTAAACTTATTCACATTTCACTAAAAACAATGAATGTTAAGGCAAAGGGCATGGCTCTGATACATTTTACTCAGCTCTGCACCCCCAGTGTCTGGTGTAGAGAGGTGTTCAATAAACATTTATTAAATAAATGATATATTGAATGAATGAATGAATAGCATGAAAGACATGAAAGACATTATAATAACAACCCTTAGTGATATGAACTGTGACAGAGAAAACCATCCAAGGAAATGGTCCATGAAAATAAGCACCTATCCAGTTGCTGGATATTTCTATATACTTTGAAAATATAAGATTACATTTTTCTCACATCTTGAACATTTAAAAATAGTTAAACTAAAACACCTTTCATATAGGAAATCTCACTTTTTATCCCTTTTCACTTTTCAGCTCCAGGTGGTTCTTCTAAATTAAGGCTCATATCTCATTTCTCACTTCCTTTTCAGGCTTACACAACATGTGCTTTGTAAAAACAATAGCAAATTAATAGAATAGTTATCATATTTTTGAGATGCTATAGTTAAATGATAATTTTAAACTTCGCTAAGAACAGGACAATTGCATTCAAGACTTCTGCGAAATACTCTGATAGTCAAAATTAATAGGTGTATTTGAAATAAATGATCAAAGAGTGTCTTATATTGTGATCTTACGGTCTCTATTTTTTGGACTTTTTTATTGAGGTATAACTGACTTACAATAGTCAGTTATTTAAAGATTTTATTTATTCATTCATGAGAGACACAGAAAGAGAGGCAGAGACATAGGCAGAGGGAGAAGCAGGTTCCCTGAGGGAGAGCCTGATGTGAGACTCGATCCCAGGACCCCGGGATCACACCCTGCACCAAAGGCAGATGTTCAACCACTGAGCCACTCAGGTGTCCCTGGAATGAGAACTTTTAAGGTGTACTCTCAGCTGCTTTCAATTATGCAACACATTATTAACTATAGTCACCATGCTGTACTCCATGACTTATTTATTTTATAAAAGGAAGTTTTGACGCTCTTCACTCATTTTGCTCACCCCTGTCCCCTGCCTCTGGCAACCATTTATCTGTTTTTTCTATCTGTGGGTTCATGTTTTTTTGTTATGTTTTGTCATTTTTAGATGCCACATATAAGTATAGTATTTGTCTTTCTCTCTCTGACTCACTTCACCTAGCACAATGCTCTCAAAGTTCATTCATATTGCAAATGGCAAAATTTTATTCTTTTTTATGTCTGAATAATATTCCATTATATATATGTATATATATCATATATATTATATATATATATATATATACCACAATTTCTTTATCCACTCATCCATTAATGGAAACTTAAATTGTTTCCGTATCTTGACTATTATATTTCATGCGGAGTGCCTATATCTTTTTGAGTTAATGTTTTCTTTTTTTTTTTTAATTTTTTATTTATTTATGATAGTCACGCAGAGAGAGAGAGAGGCAGAGACATAGGCAGAGGGAGAAGCAGGCTCCATGCACCGGGAGCCCGATGTGGGATTCGATCCCGGGTCTCCAGGATCGCGCCCTGGGCCAAAGGCAGGCGGTAAACTGCTGCGCCACCCAGGGATCCCGAGTTAATGTTTTCATTTTCTTCCAATAAATACCCAGAGGTGGATTCCTGGGTTATATGGTAGTTCTATTTTTAATTTTTGAGGAAACTCCATACTGTCTTTTCAATAGTGGCTGCACCAATTTATATTCCTTTTTTTTTTTTTTTTCCAATTTATATTCCTACCGACAGTGTACATCGATTCCCTTCTCTCCACATCCTTGCCAACATTTGCTATTTCTTCTCTTTTTGATACGAGCCAAACAGGCGGTTTTGATTTACATCTCACTGATGATTGGTGATATTGAGCACCTTTTTATGTACCTGTTATCCACCTGTATGTGTTCTAGAAAAATGTCTATTCAGATCCTCTGCTCATTTTTTTGATCCTCTTCCTGTTTTTTTTTTTTTTTAAGATTTTATTTATTCATTCATGAGAGACACAGAGAGAGGGAGAGAGAGGCAGAGACACAGGCAGAGGGAGAAGCAGGCTCCATGCGGGGAGCCCAATGCGGGACTCGATCCCGGGACTCCCGGATCATGCTTGGGGCCGAAGGCAGGTGCTAAACCGCTGAGCCACCCAGGGATCCCCACTCTTCCTGTTTTTAAATCAGATTGTTTTTCTGTTATTGAGTTGTAGGAGTTCTTTATATGTTTTGAATATCACCTACTTATCAGATATATGGTTTGAAAATATTTTCTCCCAT
Organism: Vulpes lagopus; assembly: GCF_018345385.1. Lineage (NCBI taxonomy): Eukaryota > Metazoa > Chordata > Mammalia > Carnivora > Canidae > Vulpes > Vulpes lagopus. The sequence goes on along the minus strand of NC_054826.1, from coordinate 144,733,637 downwards.
TTTGTAAGTTATCTTTTTATTGGTGGTTTCCTTTACTGTGCAGAAGCTTTTTAATTTGTGGAGTCAGTTCACCTGTTTTTTGTTTGTTTGTTTGGTTGGTTTTGTTTTTTGCTTTTGTTGCTTTGCCATGGTGTCAAATCCAAAAAATCATCTGTAAGACTGATGTCAAGGAGCTTACTGCTTGTTTTCTTCTAGCATTTCTATTGTTTCAGTTCTTACATTCAAGCCTTTAATCCATTTTGAGTTTATTTTTGTGCATGATGTAAGATAGGGTCCAGTTCCATGTGGCTATTCAGTTTTCCCACAAAAATTTTAGGATTGTTCCATTTACGTAAAAAATACCATTGAAGAATGGGGTATTGAGTTGGGAACCATAGGGATTGAGTTGAATGTGTAGATTAATTTAGGTAGTATGGACATTTTAACAATATTAATTCTTCTAATCCTTGAGCACAGAATATCTTTCAATTTATTTGTGTCTTCTTCAATTTCTATCATCAATGTCTTATAGTTTTCAATGTATAGGTCTAACCTCCTTGGTTAAATTTATTTGTAGGTATTTTAATGTTTTTGAATCAATTGTAAATGAGATTGTTTTCATAATTTCCCTTTCTGAAATTCATTACCCATGTATAAAAATGCAACAGTTTTCTGTATGCTGATTTTGCATCTGTAAATTTACTGAATTTGTTTATTAGTTTTAGCAGTTTTTTGGTAGATTCCTTATGGTTTTCTGTGTATAGTAACATGTCATCTTCAAATAGTGACAATTGTACTTCTTCCTTTCCAATTTAAATACTTTTCATTTCTTTTTCTTGCCTAATTGCTCTAGCTAGGACTTCAATACCATATGTATAAAAGTGGCAAGAATGGGCATTCTTGTCTTGTTCCTGATCTTAGAGGAAAAACTTTCAGCTTTTTATCATTAGGTATAATGTTAGCTGTGGGCTTGTTGTATATGGTCTTTATTATGTTGAGGTACAGTCCCTCTATTACCACTTTGTTGAGACCATAATGGATGTTGAATTTTGTCAAATGCTGTTTCTGCATCTATTAAGATGATCACATGATTTTTAATCCTTCGCTTTGTTAATGTGGTGTATCACTTTGATTGGTTTGTTGATTTGAACTACCCTGCAACCCTGGAATAAATCCCATTTGATTATGATGAATGATCCTTTTAATTTATTTATTTATCTATTTTTGATGAATGGTCCTTTTTTCCTTTTTTTTTTTTAAAGATTTTATTTATTTATTCATGAGAATACAAAGAGAGGAGAGAGGCAGAGACACGGGCAGAAGGAGAAGCAGGCTCCATGCAGGGAGCCGGACGTGGGACTCAATCCCGGGTCTCCAGGATCACGCCCTGGCCTGATCAGCACCCTCAGCAGTGCTAAACCGCTGAGCCACCCGGGCTGCCTACGAATGGTCCCTTTAATGTGTTCTTGAATTTGGTTTACTAATATCTTGTTGAGGATTTCACATCTATGCTCACCAGGACTATTGGCCAATAATTTTCTTTTTCATAAAGTTTTTAATTTAATTCCAGTTGGTTAAAATCCCCACCACCTATTTAACCCTTCCCCCACCCCCCTTCTTCCTGGTAACCATCAGTTTTCTCTCTGTAATTATGAATCTGTTTCTTGGCTTATCTCTCTCTCTCTCTTTTCCTTTTGCTCATTTTGTTTGTTTGTTTCTTAAATCCACATATGAGTGAAATCATAAAGTATTTGTCTTTCACTGATGGCCTGTAATTTTGTCTTATGGTGCCCTCATCTGGTTTTAGTATCAGGGTAATGCTGACTTCCTAAAATGAGTTTGGAAGTGTTCCTTCATCTTCTGTTTTTTGGAAGAGTTTGAGAAAAATTAATATTAGTTCTTCTTTTTCATTGGTAGAATTCACCTGTGAAGCTGTCTGACCCTGACTTTCATTTTTTGAGCAGTTTTTGATTATTGATATAATCTTCTATTAGGGGCAGCCCCAGTGGTCTAGGGCAACCCCAGTGGTCTAGGGCAGCCCCAGTGGTCCAGCAGTTTAGCACTGCCTTCAGCCTAGGGTGTAATCCTGGAGACCCGGGATTGAGTCCCACGTCAGGCTCCCTGCATGGAGCCTGCTTCTCCCTCTGCCTGTGTCACTGCCTCTCTCTCTCTGTGTCTGTCATGAATAAATAGGTAAAATCTTAAAAAAAAAAAAATAATCTTCTATTAGTAGTCAGTCTGTTTAGATTTTCTATTTCTTCATGATTCAGTGTTAGAAAGTTGTATGTTTCTATGAATTTATCCATTTATTTTAGGTAGTCTAATTTGTTGGTGTAAAATTGTTCATTATTATGGTCTTTTGGTCCTCTTATGATCCTTTGTACTTCTGTGGTTTCTATTGTAACATCTCCTCTTTCATAAATGATTTCACTTTGAGTCCTCTTTTTTCTTTCCTTTTTTGTGAGTTTAGCCAAAAGTTTGTTGGTTTTATCTTTCCAAGGAACCAGCTTCTGGTTTCATTGATCTGTCCTATTGTGTTTTGTTTTGTTTTGTTGTTGTTGTTGTTGTTTTTTAGTATTTCATTTATTTCTGCTCTTATCTTTGTTATTCTGTTATTCTTTCCTTCTTTCCTTGGGCATCATTTGTTCTTTTTCTAGTTTCTTGAGGAGCAAATTAGGCTTTTTTTTTTTTTTGAGATTTTTCTTATTTTTTGAGGTAGGCATTTATTGCTATGAACTTCCCTCTTAGAGCTGCTTTTGTTACATCCCATATGTTTTGGTATGTTGTATTTCCATTTTCATTTGTCTCAATGTATCTTTAAAATTTCTCTTTGCGGGGGTCCCTGGGTGGCGCAGTGGTTTAGCGCCTGCCTTTGGCTCAGGGCGCGTTCCTGGAGACCCGGGATCGAACCCCACGTCGGGCTCCCGGTGCATGGAGCCTGCTTCTCCCTCTGCCTATGTCTCTGCCTCTCTCTCTGTGTTTGTGTGTGTGTGTGTGTGTGTGACTATCATAAATAAATAAAAATTAAAAAAAAAAAAAAAGCACATCTGTGTTTGGCTCAGGGCGTAATCCTGGAGTACTGGGATGGAGTCCCACAACGGGCTCCCTGCTTGGAGCCTGCTTCTCCCTCTGCCTATGTCTCTGCCTCTCTCCTTCTGTGTCTCTCATGAATAAATAAATAGAATCTTAAAAAATATATAAAATTTCTCTTTTGTCATTTTTTAACAAAAGATTTTACTTATTTATTCATGAGAGACACAGAAAGAGTGGCAGAGACACTGATGGAGAAGCAGGCTCCCTGTGAGAAGCCTGACTCAGAACTTGATCCCAGGACCCCAGGACCACGACCTGAGCCAAAGGCAGATGCTCAGCCAGTGAGCCACCTAGGTGCCGTTTCTTTTTTGTTATCTTCATTGACCCATTTATTGTTCAGTATCATGTTGTTTAATTTCCACATAATGGTGAACTTTCCAGTTTTCTCTTTGTAATTGACTTCTAGTTTCATACCACCATGGTCAGAAAATATACTTGATAGTATTTCAATGTTGTTAAATTTCTTAAAACTTGTTTTGTGGCCTAACTTGTGATTTATCCTAGAGAACATTCCATGTGCACTTGAGAAGACTGTATATTCTAGTGCTTTCGGTTGGAATGTTCTGTATATATCTATTAAGTCCATCTGGTCTGACGTGTCATTTAAAGCCAATATTTTCCTTATTGAGTTTTCCATCTGGGTGATCTATCCATTGATAATGGTAGGGTATTAAAGTACCTTACTATTATTGTATTGCTATCTATTTCTCCCTTTAGGTGTGTTAATATTTGCTCTATATATTTAGAGCTCCTATATTGGGTGCATAGATATGTACAAATGTTATATTCTCTTGTTGGATTGATCCTTTTATCTTTATGTAATGCATTTTCTCCCCCTTATTCAGTTTTTGTTTTAAAGTCTATTTTGTCTGATATAAGTACAGATACCCCAGCTTTCTTTTTTTTTTTCTTTTTTCTTTTCCCCAGCTTTCTTTTGGCTTCCATATACATGAAATATCTTTTTCTATCTCTTCATTTCAAGTCAGTCTCTTGTATGCAGCATATAGATGAATCTTGTTTAGTTGGGGTTTTTTTCTTTTTTATTTTTTAGTCAGATTTATTGAGGCAAAATTTAGGTAAGGTAAAAAATTCACCCCTTTACATATATAGTTCTATGAATTTTGACAAAAGTATATAGTCATATAACCACCACCACAGTCAAGATATAGAACATTTCCAGAGGAGGGTGGAGGGTGATCAATAAACAGACTAACTGTAGAGAACAAGCTGATGGTTATCAGAGTGGAGGTGGAAGGAAGGTGGATGAAATAAGGGAAGGGGATTAAAGAGTACATTTACCATGATGAGCACTGTGTAATATATAGAAGCGATGAACCACTATATTGTACACCTGAAACTAATATAACACTGTATGTTAAATATACTGGAATTAAACTTTAAACTTAATTTAAAAAATATATAGAACATTTCCATCATCCCAAAGTTTCTTCATGTCTCTTTGTAATTAATCACTTTCTTCCATCCCTTATGTAACACTGATTCTGACCCTACAATTTTGTCTTTTCAAGAATAGAATCATAATGGTTTTTTGGTAATGTTTTTGAAATTCATTTATGTCACATGCATAAGTAGTATTTACTTTTAATTGCTAAGTAGTATTAGATTCTATTATACTATTTGCTTATCTCTTTACATCTTTCTGTGCTGGCTGCATTTTGAGGTATTATATCCAGAAATAGGGTTTTCTGGAAGACATTTTGGGTTTACTAAATACACACTTATTGAGTGTCTGTATGTCTGTGGGTTCTAAGGTGAATATGATGCAGTTTTCTTTAGAAGGGAAAATAACAGAGAAGGTGAAAGAACAGGGCATGAGCTTTTTATTGTTTTTATAAACTAAAGGGCAAGTTTTGTTAGACTATGAAAACTCTTTGAAACATAAGTACATACAGTATTTAATTATGGAATTATTTCAACAAATCTATTTGTTAATTATCTTCATACACTTTATTGTGTGTTTGATTTTATTGATTGTAATGTCCTAATTAAAATCTTAAAATAGGAGAATACAGTAATTGAGTCCACAGTAACATGGACTCAATTACTGTGTTTGTTGCTTCTTCATCCTTGTAGACATTTGTTGTTTTGTCTTTCCAGAACAGCAACCTCTATTCTAGAAAATGCCCCCTCAAACTGTGATTCTCATGGAAGCCGCCATCCCTTAGGCAATGACTCCTTGAGTGTTGAATCCTCTTGGTTTCCTATGTTGGCCCTTCTTTTCCCATCACATTTTTATCTGAACACCAGATCCCTCACTGTCTGTTTTATGACTGATTCAAAAATAACAGAGCTAGTTTTTTATTTTGTTTTTTTCCCTAATGCTAGGAACTTTGCCGATCTTTTTAATGCGTTACCTCATTTAATTGTAACAACCAGCAAGGGAAGGATACAAAATCCCCAGCACTTGCTTCCGTAAGCACTGAGCTCCTCCAAAGGGGGCCAGGCAACTCTGACCAGTACTATTCGCCTTTGCTCAGCTGTGGTATCTTGGCTGTCTCAGTTGATTGTCAGGAATTAAGCTATCACCTATCTATGTCGCTCACAATGGAAAAAATGGAGAAGACCAATATCCAGCTGCAGAGACCTCTAAAGACTGAGTGGAACCCCCAGTGTGTCCTGTTCACCTATTTCCAAGGAGACATCGGCAGCTTAGTGGACAAACTCTTCTCCAGAGCTCTGAGCAGTGTCAGGAGCCCCAAGGGATTGAGCCCCTTGAGCCAGGGCGCAGGCGTGATCCTGAGGAATGACATGCCTCCAAACCAGTGGTGTTTCTTGTCTCAGTGGACAGAGCCAGAGCCAGAGCCAGAGCTAAAGCCAGAAGCAACTTTTGCATATGGTGTCACCAACTGCAGCTTGAATGGGCCCAGTCTCATGACTATGGATCAGTACCTGGGGGGGAGACCCCTGTTGAGTCTGACGAGTAGTGGCATTACCCCGCCCTAGCCAGCCCCAGCTCCTCAGAGCCTGGTTACTCTCAGGCCTACTCCAGTGGGCACTTGGTCCCAGAGTCCCAGCCTGATGGGAACTATGAGCCCTTCCTAAGTCTCCTCCAACAAAATTGACACCTAGCCCATCCTCAGGAGTCTGCAGTGTGGGAGGATTGCAACTCTGCCCAGATAGCCGGAAGCATGGGATTGTTCTGCAACTTGCCTCCCAGTTCAGCCCACTATAAGAAAATATATTTCCCCCCAGATGGTGGACCTGCCAGTGTCAACCTTGCAAGTGAAAAAAGCCAGTCTCCAGAGAAAGAGATGTGTTCTTTTATTGAACCTCAGTCTGAAGAAGAGAATTTCTTTTTCCAAACCTGCTCATGATTTTCTACTGTGAATCTAGAGGGTCTAGAGACAGCACCGCCTTTTTCTCTCTGTCACTAAAGAGCATTGTGCCAGGTACAAGTTGCTGTTCTCCCTAAAATTCTACACATTTCTTCCCTGGCAAAGTTTTTCAAACTTCAGTGACCCCTCAGCGTATGAAATGGTTAAAAGAGCAGTTCAGCGATGGGAACTCTTAGAGGGCCCCCTGCTTGCTTATCCCACTTTCCCTGTACCTGCTGCCTCCCTACTTAGAAATCAGTCCCCTTACCCTCTACCAGCAGAGTCTTTCAGACTGAGACTGACCATGTGGTGTCCTATGGGCTGTCCCACTTTGCCAACTGAATGGAGGACATACCAGCGACGGGCCTGAAGCTTTCTAGCTTGAACCCAGACTGTGGCAGGCCACACTCCTGCCTCTACCAAAGGTAAAATGAGAACAGGGGTGGGCAAGACCCACTGAGGAAGTTGAGGCTAGGCATTTCCTGCCAGCATCCTCAGAGTCTGGAAGGAAGCTGAAAAGGTTCGAAAAGGCTCTCATGAATGAAGTACTTTCACTGGGAATGTTAGATTCTTCAGTTCTGAAAAAGGGATTCCAAATAGAGTTGCTAAGAAATCTGAGAACTGACATACTGGAAGTTAGGTAACAGACTGCCCTGTCCCGAGCTGGGCCTAGACAGTTCTGTGCCAAGAGCATCTCTTAGCTGTGGATCCAACTGCTTTCTGCCCTCCCTCTGAGGATGAGGACTCTGGCATCTGACCCTCCGCAGGAGTTCATCTGGACCTTGGTGACATGTTACTGGCTTCTACAGACAATGAAGCCTGCCCCTTAGCTCTTTCACTGTTAGTGACATCTAGGAGCTAGTAGCTCTCTTTTCGGCACATAGCCATTGGGGTCGCCCAAGTGGGTACCTACAGCATCTTAGACAAATTGGAGGTAAAAACAAGGCTTAGTCCAAGATGTGGCAGCAGGACCTCCCTACAGATTGTTCCAGATAAAATAACAAATTTCTTCGCACTCCCTCATGTCTCTAATCTAGTAGATAGCCTTGTGGCCAGCGTGAGCTTGGCACATAGCCTGTGACAACCCCAGAAGCCCCTGCTGGCAGTGTTGGCTGTCCACACAGCACCCCTGACTTGCTCCTGTGTAATAGCCCGGAGAGTGAATAAACAATAAAACTACTTTTTTGGATTAAAAAAATAATAATTGTGACAACCACAATGAGTCATGATGCAGTGACTGTTATTATCCCTATTTTTCACATGAGGAAACAGATGTTTAGAGATGTTTATAAAAGTCACAGGACTAGTAGGTGGTGGGACCAGCTGCCTTCAAAATCCTTGCTCATAGTCACAAAATGTGGCTCTCAGAAGCCAAAACCTCACTCCTAATGCAGGACTTGCCCAGTGGGGCTTTGGTCACCTGTGCTATGGGTGGGTGGAGTAGTATTCAATGTCTTGTTTCACCTCCACTATACTTTAGTTTTAATGGCATCACACAAGGTAGTTTTCACTACTATTTTTAGTTCCTTCAACATTTATCAGAGTGCCTTAGCCTTGTTATCATACATAGCATTTGAGGGCCTTCAATATGACATTTATCTCTTTCAAAATAGACATGACCTCTCTAATCTTACCTGTCTGTGATTTGGGGGTTTCTTAGTTTCCCCTATTGTGGATGTTTCTCCAGGTACTTACTGCTTTGTTACTTCTTTTTGGAGCTGCATTTTTTTTTTTTTCAGTGAAACTGGGTTAATTTTTTTTTTTTTCATTTTGTTCAGTCTTTTGGATGCTTCTCTTTTGTATAAAGCTTAAGTTTGTTGGAACAGATCTGCTGAACTATTTTATACTGCCTATTACATTACAATGGACTGAATGCTTATGTCTCCCAAATTCATTATGTTGAAATCTTAACCCTCAAGGTGATGGCATTAGAATGTGGGGGCTTTGGGAGGTGATTACAACTCATGAATGGGATTAGTGCTCCCCTAAGAAAGACCCCTTCCTGTAAAGTTACAGTGAAAAGATGACCATCTATGGGAAATGGGCCCTCACTGACTGGATCTGCCAGCATCTTGATCTTGGGCTTCCCGGCCCCCAGAACTGTAAGGAATAAATTTCCACTGTTTATAAACTACTCCATTTATGATATTTTGTTATAGCTGCCCAAATGGACTAAGATATACACCTAGAGCAATGCCATTTAAATTCTAGGACACAACTCACTAGTGAGTTATGAAATCAGTTTAGTTGGTTGTTACAGTGTTTTTAAAACAGAAAACGGAATTGAAAATATCAGGGTGTATTATACACATTAAGGACTAATATTAATTTTGTGAAACATTTGTTTTAATTGTGTGTGTATGTGTTATAGTGTAAAATATATTTCTTACTGTGAGTAATGGTCAAAAAAAGGTTTGAGAATGGCTGTCTTTTTTTTTTTTTTAAGGATTTTATTTATTTATTCATGAGAGACACTGAGAGAGAGAGGCAGAGGCACAGGCAGGGGGAGAAGCAGGCTCCATGTAGGGAGCCCAATGCGGGACTCCAGGATCATGCTTGGGGCCGAAGGCAGGTGCTAAACCGCTGAGCCACCCAGGGATCCCCCTGAGAATGGCTGTCTTAACGAGTATTCCTCTTTAGAATGTCCTGTTTTATCCCATAGGAAGATCATGTTTTCATTCTTTTTTCTATAGCTCAACTAAATCACAAATAATGGCATTTACTAGATTTCACAGTTGTGACATCTAAAGAATTGAAGCAGGGCACCCAGGTGGTTCAGTCAGTTAAGCATCTGGCTCTTAATTTCAGCTCGGGTCATGATCTCAGGGTCCTGAGATCAAGTCCCACACTGGGCTCTATGCTCAGTGTAGTGACTGCTTATCCCTCTACCTCTACTATTCGACTCTATTAATAACATGAATTATTGAGGCTAATACAAACTATTTCAGTCCCATCTAGTTCCACAGGGGCAGGTCTGTGCATCTTTAAATAAAAGGACTAAAGTCTGAGCAGCAAGACACACTGGGAGCTAACTCTGGAGCTCTGAGGCCTAAAGACAGAGGCTACCTTACCTGGGCCTTGACCTTTGCCCATTAAGTCACATAAACCAAGGTTCATCTCAACTTCCTAATGATAATGTCTTAAATCTTTTTAAAAAGATGTCTCAGCCTTAGCATTCCCACGTGACGAAACTCTTAACCATTTTGTCTCGTGTGATTTGTTTGTTTTGAGTGCCTACCGTGTTTTTATTTGATTGCCAGGCATTGAGATAGTTACTAAGCATACTTTAGAGGATGAAAACAGACATAGCTTCTCTCCTGATAAAGCTTACTCTTGGGCAGCCCTGGTGGCTCAGCGGTTTAGCACCACCTCCAGCCCAGGGTGTGGTGTGATCCTGGAGACCCATGATCAAGTCCCACATTGGGCTCCCTGCATGGAGCCTGCTTATCCCTCTGCCTGTGTCTCTGCCTCTCTCTCTATCTCTGTGTGTCTCTCATGAATAAATAAAATCTTTAAAAAAAAAAAAGCTCACTCTCTTCACTTGTGACAAGGGCTATTACTTATGTCCTACTGGTTTTGTTCTCTTTCTCAATCCTCATTTACAAGACTTTACCTCTTGCTGAAACTTTTACAGATTTAGTCCTTAGTTCTTCATTCTGTGAAGACTGGGTCAAGGATGAAAGAAAGTTACTCTGTGTCTGTCCTGGAGAAAGGCATATCTTTCCTACTTATCAAGAAACCAAAAGCATTCTTAAGAGCAGCTATCAAAAATTTTTTTTTCCTGTAGGAGATCACTAGATTGACCTATGTAATCTTATCTACAGAATTCTCTTCCTTATATTATTAAATTGTCTCACTCAATCCTTAATCTTCTTAGCAATGTTCTAATAAGAGAAATATTTGAGGTACAACAATAATGGCTAGGATAATGGTGTCACTAGCTACAGAAGTTGTGACTACACAAATATTTTAGTGAATATTAAAAATGCTTGCTTAGGAGGTGTGCCGTAAGGAACTTATTACTATCAATGACTAAATTACGTGTGTCAGAGTGAGATTTTAAATTAATTAGAGTAGATTCAGTGTTATTCAGGGCAAGCAAACCATTCAACATCAATTATTTTTTAACATCTCTTAAATATACACCAGGAATTATGCTAGGCACTGAAAACATAGCACCAAATAGCCAGACAATTGAGCAGGCTTGTCCGTGTTCACCATGTCTAATTCCTCTCCTACCATTCTCTTTTAAACCTGCTCTAGGAAGGCCTTTCACCTCCACTACTCGTCAGATACCATTTTTGTCCAGGTCACCAGTTACTGACCTTTCCATTGTCAAATCCAAGAGTCAATCCTTATTCTCCTCAACCTCACATACCAGCAGCATTTCATAGTTGCTTACTCTCTCCTCGTTAAAATGTTCTCTTTACTTAGCATCAGAGATATTACACCGTATTATACATCTAGGGTTTTCTTCCCTAGATGGAACAGAGCTGTCCCCCAACTCCCATAAGTCCATTGTGCCAGGTCAAACAGCTACATGCAAACCACCTAACTGACATGCTGAACAAGTTTAGAAGGGAATTATGGAATCATTTCTTTTCATGCTTAGAGTACTTTATTGAGGTATAATTTATAAACAGAAAAATACATAAACCTGATTTTGACAAGCATATGTGCCAGTGTAACTAATATTCAGATCAAGATATATTACCCCAGAAAGTTCCCTGGTGCCCCTTTCCACTCACTCCACCCAAATGCAAACAATTTTCTACTTTCTATCATCAATCAAAGATTAGTTTTGCCTATTCTTGAATTTCATATAAAGGGAATAATACAGTGTGTAGTGTTATTGTCATGTGCTTCTTTCACCCGCATGTTGTTCTTTTTTATTGCCAAGTAGTAGTCCGCTATGTGAATATACCACAGTTGTTTGCTCATTCTGTTGATGGACAAGCAGGTCGTCTCCTGATAAGGGCTACTGTGAATAAAGCTGTGATAATAAAGCTACTAATAACATTTGCCTTTTTGCTGAAATATGTATTTCTCTTGGAGCATATATCTGGAATGTAATTGCTGGGTAGTGAGATAGGTGTATGTCTAACTTTATAAAAATCTGCCAATTTTCCAAAGCAGTTAAACCACCAACATTGTGTGGCAGTTCTGTTGCTCCACATTCTTGCCAATACATATTAATGGAGCAAGGCCAGGCCTCCCTTCTGCTTTAAAACCATGTCCCCTCAGTGTCCTTAGATCCCCCTGTGAACTCCTGAACTGAAGGGCTGGACAACTTTAAAAAGGAATGCTGGAGTCAGTCTTCTAAACATGACTCATTCTGGTGGGTGTAGTGGTATCTCATTGTGGTTTTAATTTTAATTTTTCTGATGACAAATGATGTTGAGCAAACACACTTTCATCAGTTTATAAGGCCATTTGAATATCTTCTTTATGAAATAATGGTTTACTTTTTTTGCTTATAATTATAGTTCTGTTTGACTTATTATTGTTGAATTGTAGGACTCTATGAATCCTTCATCAGATATATGTGCTGTGAATGTTTTCTTCAGTTTGTAGCCTGGGGTTTTGTTTTCTCAGTGAAATATTTTGATGTACTTAATGAAGTATAAGTTTTCAGACTTTTCATTTATTGTTAATTACTTTTATGTCCTGTCTGAGAAAACTTTGCCTATGCTAAGCAGTGAAGTTTCTCCTCCACATTTTCTTTCTTTGAACATTTACAGTTTTAGTTTTCATATTCAGTTTTTACAATATTGATGCAAAAGGCCACCGCCAGTCACTCGGATGACCACAGTTGTCTTACCTCTTCTCCTGGCCACCATCCTTGCCCTTCCTGCCGCCCCTTCCCAATGCAGCATAGTTGACCCTTTAAAAACATCATTCATATCTCTGATCAAAAGCTGGTGATGGGGATCCCTGGGTGGTGCAGCGGTTTGGCGCAGCCTGCAGCCCAGGGTGTGATCCTGGAGACCCAGGATCGAATCCCACGGCGGCTCCCAGCATGGAGCCTGCTTCTCCCTCTGCCTGTGTCTCTGCCACCCCCGCCCCCGTGTCTCTCATGAATAAGTAAATAAAAAGAAATCTTAAAAAAAAAAAAAAGCTGGTGACTCCCTATTTCATTCATAGTAAAACCCAAACCCCTCACAGGCACCCCCCCACAATCCTACATGACCTTTTATTTTCCCAAGCATCTTCACTGCTTCCATGCTGGCTTACTCTGCTTCAATTGCATTGGCCTCCTCGCCTTTCACAGAATGTGACCACACCAGATAAACCCATGTCTTAGCACTTGCATTTCCTTTGCCTCATGTGCTCTTTGCAGTTATACAAAGTGAAAAATTCCCTCATATCCCTCAAGTCTTTGTTTTACTGTCTCCTCAACAAGGCTGACCTTGGCCACAATGCTTCCTGTCTTTGCACTTCTGATTTTCCTAACCCTGCTCTATTTGGCTATAGCGCTTAGCATGTCTTATGTACATGCTGTTCTTGTTTATTTTATGTAGTGTTTGTCTCCCTCTGCTATAGTGTAAGCTCCCTGAGGGCAGTGAGTTTGGTCTGTTTTATTTGCTGATGTTCGCAAGCCCATAAAACATAGCCTAGAATGTAGAAGACAATTTATAAATTTTGGATTTATTTTATTTGCTTCACTTTTTAATGAGTAAGCACCTCAAACATCAGACAAGCAGAAAAGACAGTATAACAAACCAACAACTATCAGTCATTGGGATTTAACAATTATTTTACTGTATTTATTTGTTCTACATTTTTTGCTAGAGCATTTCAAGTAAATTGTAGCTATTATGATGGCTAATCCCTAAGGCTTCAGTATACATTCCTAAAAAATAAGGACAGACTTCTACATAGTTCCAATGCTATTCTGTATCTAATAAACTTAATGATAATTCTTTCTCTCTTGTTTTCATATCAAATTAGAAGACAAATCTGCCTCTTATTCAGTATCTTATTCCTAGATGTATTATTTAGTTTCATTATCACAGACTAAATATTAATAATAATAATTGTGATTTATTATGTTAACAGGATACCTTATTGTGTATCTGTGCTGTTTGGAATTCTTTATTAACTCATTAAATCCCAACTGGTCTTCTTGTCACCTTAGAAAGTGAGTATGCAGGGGATCCCTGGGTAACTCAGCAGTTTAGCACCTGCCTTCGGCCCGGGGCGTGATCCTGGAGTCCTGGGATCAAGTCCCACATCGAGCTCCTTGCATAAAACCCGCTTCTCCCTCTGCCTGTGTCTCTGCGTCTCTCTCTCTGTGTCTCTCATGAATAAATAAATAAAAATATTTAAAAAAAAGAAGAAAGTGAGTATTCCTTGTGATAGGCATATTATATCCTAACCTTACACATCTCTGTTCTAGACATCCCCAGCTTTATCTTATTTTTTCTTCCTTTTTCCCTGTTAATCTGTTACATTATGGCCCCTAGTAAACTACATCTCCCAGTGCTTATACACATGTATAGCCTCTTTCCCTTAAAGTGGACTAAATCTGTGACTTGCTTCAACCCACATCATGTAGCAAAAGTGACACTGTTCCATTTCTTTTTTTAAAGATTTTATTTATTTATTCATGAGAAACAGAGAGAGAGAAGCAGAGACATAGGCAAAGGAAGAGGCAGGCTCTGTGTGGGGAGCCTGATGTGGGACTCGATTCCAAGACCCCGGGATCATGACCTGAGCCCAAAGCAGACATTCTACCCCTGAGCCACCCAGGTGTCCCTCCAGTCTCAACTTTAAGAGAGTCAGCAGCATCCATTTTGGCTATTGGGAGTCTCGAACCACCATGTAAGAAGTCTGGTTACCTTGCTGTAGAGACCACATGGAAAGAAGCCATATAGAAAGGAAACCATGTCAAAAGGAAGAGGCCACGAAACTATCATTGATTATGCAATCATGAGAAAATTAATGAGTTAAAATTAATTAGGTAAAAAAGAAATAACAAAATGGCCTCATTCTGAAACAACCTGGCCAAGACCTCCTTCTTGCTTTAGGTAGTGTTTCTCAAAGTCTGGCCTCAAGCCCACCTGTATCAGAAAGACGTGGGGTGTCTTTTTGAAAGGGAAATTTTTGATCCAGCCCCAGAATCTCTTGGGCAAGACAGGGGAATCAGCATCTTTATAACACTTCCCCAGTTTATTCACAGATATAATAAAGTCTAAGCATTTGCTTAAAGGTTTCTCCTGCCTATTCTCCACACTATTCAAAGCCTACTCTGTCTTTAAACAATCTACTGCTCTACTCTCAGGAGTTTGATCCTGCTGGTTGCTCAAATGCTGGACCAGATTTCTAAGTCAAATAATTTATCAAGATTGGTATTTTCTTCTCATCTATCCAACTCGGTTCTGCCTGCTTCACTCACACTGCATCTACCTTGTCTTCAGGATCCTTCCTGGTTTTGAGTTGCTTCTCATATTCCAGCTGAAGAAACTCATGCCTTTGAAGACCTGAAGTCCTTGTCTCGGCAGACTGGCTCTGATTCCCATCTTATTTCTCAGCCAGCCACATCAACTCTCCTCATCATTAAAAATTCATGATGAGAGTGTTTAAATATAGTTCAATATATAGTTAAATAAAGAAAAATATATGATGGCCTTGACAGGAGTTGACATTAGTGAATTCAGTGAGATCACTTGCAAGGGTGTGATGAAGGCAAAAGCCAGATTTTGCTGTAGGTTTTTAAAAATGGAAGCTGGAAGTTAAAGAACATTTTTATCAAAATGGGAGAGATTAAGCATCTTACATGTGGAGGAGAAAGAAACAGTAAGGAAGAAAAAGCTAACAAAAGAATGTGTGTGTTGAGAAGGGTGATCCAGACAGGATGGGGATTGATTATAAAATAAGGTCCCAGAAAAAAAATAATAAGGTCCCAGAGAAAGAGGAAAGGTGTTACAGTTTTCTATTGCTACAAAACAAATTACCCCAATTATTTTATTATATCTTATGATTTGGGGATCAAGGAATCAGGTAGAGCTCAACTGTGCAGTCCTTTTGCCTTGCATAATGTCATATCAGGCTATTTGCCAGATCTGCTGGTTGATGGGTTAGTCTGAAAGGTCCAAGATGGCTTCATTCACATGTCTGATGCCTTGGAAGGAATGCATAGAAGATTCGACTCAACTGAGAATGTCAACCATGAGGCACCTACAGGTAGCCTTTCCCAGAGTAGTCTTAGGGTGATTGGTCTTCTTATTGATGGCTCAGGCTTCATGACTTCCTATGACCTAGTCCTTTTTTATTTTAAGATGTATTTATTTGAGAGAGAGAGTAGAGAGAGGGGCTGAAGGAGAGACAAAGAGATAATCTCAAGTAGACTCCTCGCTGAATGTGGAGCACAACACAGAGCTCAATCTCATAGCCTTGAAATCATGACCTGAGCCAAAACCAAGAGTTGGATGTTCAACCGACTAAGCTACCCAGGCCCCCCATGACCTAGCCTTTTAAGTACCAGAGTCACTTCTGATAAATTATATTGGTCAAACAAGTCACTATCCTTAGAGACTCAGCCATGATTCAGGGGAGGAGAACTAGACTGCACCTCTTGGTGGCTAAGAGTATCAAAGAACTTATAGCCATTTTTTATTTGCTACAAAATGGGTGAGTTGGATAAAATCAGAGAACATATAGAAGACTTTCCTTGGATATGAAGAGAGACCATCTCTACTAGACTTCTAAATATTGGAGTATCCAGAGCTCTGCCTCCAGCTCTCTCTACATACTGGGTCCCTAGGTGATTTCATCTCATCTTGTTGCTTCAAAGACTTTTGTATACTGATAACTTTCATGTTTATATCTCTAGACCCAAAACTTTCACCTGAGTCCAGATGTGTATAACCAATTCCTTATTTAACATATCCACAAGGAGGTCTAATAAGTACCTCGAGTTTAACATGGCCAAAATAAAGCGATTCATTTCAACCTATCCTGGCAGCCCCAATGGCTCAGCGGTTTAGCACCGCCTTTGGCCCAGGGCCTGATCCGGGAGACCTGGGATCGAGTCCCATGTAGGGCTCCCGGCATGGAGCCTGCTTCTCCCTCTGCCTGTGTCTCTGCCTCTCAATCTCTCTCTCTCTCTCTCTCTCTCTGTGTGTGTGTGTGTGTGTCTCTCTCATGAATAAATAAATAAAATCTTAAGAAAAAAACATTTCAACCCATCCAAGTGTGCTTCCTCTAGCCTTCCTCATCCTAATAAATAATACAAATATATACTAAGTTGCTCAGGATACATACCTAGGAGCCCTACTCAGCTTTTCTCTTTTCCTTCCACAGCACATTCAGTCCATCAGTAAGTATCTACCACAAATTCATCAAGAGGTATTATTGGCTCCAACTTTCGAAATATATCCCTAACCCAACTGCTTCTCTTCGTCTCCACTCTTCTTGTCTAATTCAACACCATCATCACTTCTCACTGGTCTCTCTGCTACACTCTTGATCCCCCATTGTCCCTCCATCCACATAGCAGCCAGAGTAATCTCTATAAAGTGTAAACCACATACAGTTTATTCTTGAATCGCATGGAGGTTAGGAGCACCCACCCCTTGTGCAGTTGAAAATCTACACATAATTTTTGACTCCTCCAAAATTTAACAGCTAATAGCCTATTGTTGGCCGTATGCCTTACCAATAACACACAATTGACACATATTTTATATGTACTGTGTTTTATATACTATATTCTTATAATAAGTAAGCTAGAGAGAAGAAAGTACTAGTTAGAAAATATAAGAAAATAAATGTACAGTACTATAAAAAATCCACACATAAGTGGACCCACGCAGTTCAAACCCATGTTGATCAGGGTCAACTACAATGCAATTTCCCTCTTTAAAACCATCTAAAGACTTCCCATTACAATCAGGAAAACCTACAAAATTATCCTCAGGATCCATGGGGCCTCCCAAATCTTGTTCCACCTGCCTCTGCTCTGGTGTCTACTCTTCCCCTTGTTCCTATTGATCTTCTTTTTGTTCATAAACACACAGGCTTTTTTCCTGGCTCAGGCAATCCACCTGTTGCTCATTCTGCTTGGAAAGCTCCTCTAGGTCTTCAGGTGGCTTCCCCTTTTTATCATTTAGGTGGTAAGAAATGACTCAAATGTCACTTTCTCAGAGAGGCCTTCTCTGACCACTGTAGCCAAAGTAGGACCACACCTCTCCAGTCCCCTGCATCTCAGTATCCTGGTAGTGTCTTCATAACATTTATCAGTGCCTGAAGTTCTTATTCATTTCTGCTTTGTAGATTTATGTATTGCCTGTCCTCCCTCACTAGAATATAAACTAGAAACATAAAAAGGGGGCGCTGTTACTGTCCGTTTTATTCACAGGTGATTTTCCAGTACTCAGAACACTGGAGACCACAAAATAGATATACAATGAATGTTCATTTAAATTGGTTATTTCTTTATTCTGCAAGTAGGTTGAGAGAAGTGGAGGAAAAAAGGAAAAACCTTTCTTCTGTGATATGGGACATAAAATATTTGGCTGTTAGAAACAAGAATTTCAAAAGAGTAATGAATCATTTTAGACTCTTCTCTCATGGTTCAAATGTAGTGTTTTTTATTTTTATTTTTTTAACCGTTTTATTTTTAAGTAATCTATACACACAATGTGGGGCTCAAACCCATAACCCTATGATCAAGAGTCACAGGGTTTTCTGACTGAGCCAGCCAGGTACCCCTCTAATGTAGTGGATTTTTTTTTTTTAAATCAGTAGTTGAAAGTTCTATTGTTTCCATTCTATTTTTTTTTATTGTTTCAATCCTAATGAACATTTATTAAAAAGTAATTTTATGGAGAAAAGAATTTGATATTTTACCCTTTTAGACAGCACTGGCTTTCAAAAACACCAATCCCACATCTTTTACAATTCTGGCCTAGAACTGATTTCCCTTAATCCATTGTTTTTGTTTTGCTCTTATTTTGGTTTTTGGTTTTTGTCTTCCTTCCTGTCTTTATGGGATATGCTATATCTGGTCCTGACAACAGAAGACTAAACTCAGGAAAGCACAGGGTCAGTGCTTTCTCTCCTTATAGCCTTTCATTATAGCCTTAAGTAATTCATTTCATGCACCCATACTTTCAACACTTCTATCTGTTTCCCACCAATAAAGTCTCGGTGTTTTGCAAGAATTAAATTCATGGTTTAATATGTTCCTATCTCTCCTTCCCATCAGCAGTCTATATCTTTTGCAAGAATTAAATATGTGTGTATCAGGGGCACGTTGGTGGCTCAATTGAGTATCCAGCTCATGATCTTGGGGTTGTATGTCAGGCTCCATGCTCAGCTTGGAGTCTGTCCCTCTCTCTCTGCTCCTCCTCACCACTCACACTCTCTCTCAAATAAAATCTTTTTAAAATAATGTGTTTGTCATTTCCTATATTTGAACAAAAAGTCCTATTCGAGGTATATCTGGGCTGCAAAATTTATTTTCTTACTCAACTTTTTAATGCTCTTTTCTTAAAATAGCTTTTATGACACTTTTTCATTAGTTTGTTTTTATTGGCTCCCATATACCACTCCTCTAGAATGTTGTGGTGAACTAGAGCTGAATTTATGAAGGTGACGAAAACAGTAATTACACAAAGAACTACTTCTGACAGATGAAAGCACTGTTCATTATCTTCCTTAGAGAAATGCACATCTATACACAGCACTACAGCTTTTGGAAACCAGATCAACCTGCTGGACATGCTGAACTAGTTCTAGTCTTTTCCCAAAGTGGAAAGCAACATGTGTGATTCATTTCAGACCTTTCAGAAAGCCAAATGTGTTCCATGCGATATCGCATGTCAATTATTTCATTCTGATTTGTGAGTTGCCTTTTTGTTGTTCACAAGTGTGGCTAAAGCACCAGAACAGACACGGACAGCCAGCAGCCGGGCCAGGCAACTTGTCGGGTCCTCGCACCTAGCCCAGACAAGGACTTCGCGGAACAAGCCTCTACTCATGTGTGTGTCTACAGGCCGAGAGCTCTAAGAAGTTAGACATTGCTCAAACCTCTTTCAGCCTCTGCCTGATGTGGAATCTTGATTAGGGAGCTTATTTTTAGAGTTGTCCACATTTCATCAACCATATGTGCAAGGAAGAAAGAACATGAAATCACCCTGAATGCGTGTCTGTGATTGTTCTCTTGTTGAACGGCAGGCAGGGGCTGGGACTTTCCCCCATCTATTTCTTTACCTCCAAGCAGAGCTGGATGTAAACTATTCCCAGACTAAATAAATAACAGTTGAACTAGTTCTTGCAAATCTCCCAAGAAGATTCCAAGGCTTGTAGCAATTCTTAACTCCAACCCCTCAAGCATAACCTTCGTTTTCCCAGGCTGTACTTGGGGGCTTTTGAGTATATTGATGACAAAACAGGTGTTATTTATTTGGTTCTAAGTCCCCACTCTTGTTCTTAAGGACACTCAACTTCCTCTCATTTTCCTGGGCCTCAAGTGGTCTCTCAGGCCCTGGAAGCTTTTTCCTTGCTGCTCCAGGATCAGCCTCCTGCCAAGGCTGCGGCCAGGACTCACCCTACTGCTGGGGCTCCGCTCAAAACTGATGGGGGAGGGGGGGAACGTTTACTCCTTTCTTCTGTTGATGAATGCAGATCTTTTAAGAGTAAACTAGCCCTCAGGCTAATGCAGTTCAAGCCCCTAAAAGGCAGCCTTCTTTTCAATTTCACTGTTCTTTTTGTTAAGGACTTAAAACAAGTTTTCTCAGAGACTAGGCCAGAGAAGCATTAATCTGTGTCAAGAGAAGCAATTCACAGGCAGACAGCTATATCTCTTGGTTTTCTTATGAATCTTAAGAAGAATTTCCTGCCCTCCTAAGCAGCCCCATCCTTTTCCCAAAAAATTTGTTAGAAAAGGTCTTTTTCTTCTTATTTGGTTTAGGAAATAGAATCATGGTATTTTGGGGATTGGCCATCAATCCCAAATTCTTATATCATTTCCTCCAGGAAGCTTCAAGGCTTTGAGACCCTCATGCAAATAATACTCTCCTATTCTGATATCTTAAACTTTCCCAAATGAACTTATAAATAATACACCTTTCTTTCTCCCCTATTTGACCAAGGTGGGCCTTGTATATACAGTATCTCCAACACCTTCCAAGTGTAATGGATTCCCAAGGAGCTACAGTATATGCCTCTTCATTGTTCTACACAGTGATTCTTGGCACCAGCTTCTCCTTTCCACCAGTCTCAACATACTCCAATCCTTCCACCCTCCAACCAACTCCCACACGTCGTGATTACAAAGCCCTGGGATATTAAAAAGAGCCATCACCATTTCACTGAACACACACACAAACAAGTTTTGAGCTCTTGGATTTAAATTATTCCAAAGATGGAAAAATGTTTGCATGTTTGCTTTGGAGACAAAATAGGCAACACTTTCAAGTCAATGTTCAGAACTACTTTCCTATTGTCTATTAATTGGAAACAAAATAGGATTTTTGAGTTTGCTTCCACCATAATCCAAGCCACCATCACCTCTTGCTTGGATTCCTAAAACAATTCTCCTAATTCTACTCTTCCCCCAACACATTCTCCACACAATATCCAGTGTTTTTTTTAAAAAATCAGATCCTGACACTTCCTTGCTTAAATCCCTTTGATGGCTGCCCATTTGACAGAGACTAGAATCCAAACTCCAGACTCTAGCCTCCAGGGACCTAATGGGCCTACCTCTCTAAACTCACCTCCTGCACTCACTGTTCCATCCCCTCACCCCCACCCCCATGCTGCTCCTCTACCAGTCCTTTGCCCCATCCTATGCCCAAACAAGCTGTTTCCTGAATTAAGACCTTGTACTATCTTCTCTGCTGCCTGGAAAGGCTATTTTCCTGGTTCAGTTCATAGCCGGCTCCTTCTCACTCTTTAGGTTTCAGAATAAATATCACCTTCCCAGATGGGCCCTTTCCTATCCATTCTATTATGATAACGACAATTATTATATTCCTACCACTATACAGTCATAGAGGTAATAGCATGATTGACAATAGATAAGATGAATAGTAGATCCTCCCCTATTATTCTCTATCATTGACCTTTGTTATTTCCTTCAAGACTTTCTTGTGCTTCATGACTTTCTATTTGTTTGTTATGTTTCCTCAGCTGAATATTAGCTTCTCAACAGGATCAGCATTGTTTATCTTGTTCACTGCTGGGTCCCTGTCTCCTGGCATAGTGACTGGCATATATACTAGGCAATTAGTAAATACGTGTTGAAGCAATAAAGTTTTAGGATCAGAAAGTAATTTAGAAGTCATTTTATCTGTCTAGTCCCTTATCCTAATCGAGGGCTTTTATTTTCAGCCCTCTAAAATGTAGAGGTTACTTTAATACTGCTGTTTATGCTGGTGGAGAACCAAAAACAACAACAGGGAGGAGCTATTTCCCTTTCCCAAATGGATTTTACCTTACCCTCTGACATCAGCTTTGCTTTTTACCACATAGACAAATAGTCATATGAGTCATTTATTCTTAGCTAAACAGCTAATCATGTGGCCACTCCTTTGCTGGGGGAGGGTTTTGTTATAGTTGAATGGGTTCTAGACTAATTGTCATCTAGTTGTTTACAAAATCTTAAAGATTTTGCCTATTAATATCATTAATTAGCCCTTAATGAAGTATTTTTCCAAACTATGGGCTTAGACTCATTCATGAGTAATGAAATCTATTTATTACATTACAACCAGCACTTGAAAAATAGACTAGAAGATATGAGTGTTTTGCATATTGTAAAGATAAGTACTATCTAGTGAAACTTTTGTTTCAATCATATGTGTGTATGTACTACATGTTGAAGTAAAATATTTTATTGTAGGAAATAAACAACAACAACAACACAACAGCAGCAACAACAAAGTCTGAAGGGCACTGCTGAAATGGACACTCAGTGTCTTATGGTAGAAAGGAAGCTATCTGGCAGTCCTAAGATTGATTTTGGGTTGACCTTCTGTGCCCTCTTCAGCCGGAGTGTTGAGATTGTTCAGGATGGAGGTGGATGAGAGTGATAATTCCACCATACTTCTAAATGAAAGCACTACCTGTACCTTCAAAACAGAAAAATGTCATAGAAAAATGGGGATCACATTAGCTATTTGAAATAAACTACAAATACATTTTTTTCCTTATTAGTTCTTCAGTACTTTTCTTCTGTATTCCTATATCAGAATAATTTTGGCTTAGCAGACTATGGCCAAAATGGCTAGGAATTTGGTAAGAGTTGGGTTGGAAGGGAAATGAATGAAGAGGTTCAGGAGTTAGACCCCAAAAGAACATTGTGAGTTCTGCTTTTCGTACCAATTTTCTTCTGGTGGCTTCTCCTTTTACAGAAAAGCAGGAAATAAGATCATCCACTGAGAATGAGGATGGAGGTTAGAGGAGAGGAGAAAGCATGAAGCAGTGGGAGAGTGAATGCATTAAGAAAACATAACATGATTATGGGCAGCACTAAGGGATGTGTATTTAAAGTGGATCTAGAGGAACCTGTGTGGCTCAGCCAGTTAGGCATCTGACTCTTGGTTTCCGCTCAGGTCATGATCTCAGGGTCATGAGATTGAGCCCCATGTCAGGCTCTGTACTAGTGGGGAGTCAGCTTGGATTCTTCCTCTCCCTTTCTCTCTGTCTCTCCCCCTGCTGCTCTGTCTCTCTGTCTCTCTCTCTCTCTGTCAAATAAATAAATAAATAAATAAATAAATAAATAAATCTTAAAAAAAATAAAGTGGGTCTTGTAAGCACAGTACATGTTCAGCTGGAGGATGGAGGCATTTGGTGGTCAGAGAGTTGAATTTAACAACAGATGAAAGATAGGTTTTGTTTAGGGAGATTGAATAACATAAACAGACTTTGAGTGCCTAGAACCACATGATGTGAAAATATATTTTTAAAAAAATCTTCTAGGAATCAGTAGCAATTCATTTGGCTCCAGTGTCCACCCAGAAAGTTGAGAAACAGCCTGGCACTCTTCCTCCAAGGGAAAAGTGTGGCATACCACACTGAATTCAAGAGACTTCCTGGAGGTCTCCCCACGTCTTCTGGCTTAGCTATGAATCTCCACTCCATTTAGTATCTGATTGAGCCACCTGTTTTCATGTTTTACAATATCAGGAGGGCCTTATTTAACCACAATGACCAGAAATAGCTGGAAAAGACTGAGGACTCAGTCTTTTTCTTAGTGAGACTGAGTCCTCACTATGAATTGAGAACTCTAAACATTTCACTAGACGGTTAATTTCAGCAAAATTCCAGAACACATCAACAAACAAACCATAATTAACATTCAGTGGGGAATTTATATTTCTCCTCAGTGAGAAGCCAGTAAGGCTAAGGACTTATCTCTAGCCTAGTCTAATATAGTGTCTTCTTTTCTTGCATTAATCAAACCCAGATTCAAATCCTCTTCTTTGTAATCCTCCTATTTTTTTTCTTTTTAAAGATTTTATTTATTTATTCATGAGAAACACAGAGAGAGAGGAAGAGACACAGGCAGAAGGAGAAGCAGACTCCCTGCAAGGAGCCCAACGTGGGACTCAATCCAGTATCCCAGGATCACTCCCTGAACCAAATGCAGACGCTCAACCACTGAGCCACTCAGGCGTCCCTGTAATCCCCCTATTTTTATGTTAAGACATCCCACCTTAAGATGTGTACCTTCTGGTTTTTTTTTTAGATTTTGTTTATTTATTCATGAGAAACACACACACACAGAGGCAGAGAGACATAAGCAGAGGGAGAAGCAGGCTCCATGCCTGACACCTGACGCGGGACTTGATCCTGGGTCTCCAGGATCACGCCATGGGCGGAAGGCCCACTAAACCACTGAGCCACCTGGACTGCCCAGGATGTGTACCTTTTGAATCTGAGTCTTTATAACCACCTACAAAAAATGCTCACTTTCTACTTCGTGTTCATTTACTGTAACTTTTGTCTTTCATTCAACAAATCTTTGTCAAAAGCATGTTATGTGAGCAGACCAATGCCTGGCCCTGGAGATGCAAAGTAACCCAGGTAAAATAGCCTCTGCCCTGACAGAGCTTTCCCCCTTAAATAAGCAGTCACAGTGGATTGTGCTAGGTGCTTAGAAAAGATAAAATACAGAGTTGTCAGATAAAATACAGATGTTCAGTAAAATTTGAGTTTCAGATAGGTAAGAATGTATTAGTGTAAGTATATCCCATGTAATCTGCAATTCTGTAGAAGTTCAGAACGGAAGTTTTTAACTAAGTCTAAAGGGATTAGAAAAAGCTTCCTGAAGAAAGGGACATTTAAACTGAAACCTAACTTGTATTTTATGTACCAAGTTCTTATATTGTGAAATGGGATCCAGTTCTACTTGAGCCTTGCCAATTTTTGGGGTGTGGCCATAGTCTTTCTCTCCAAAGTATTTTTCCCATAGTGTAAGGAGGAGAAGGTCTTTCAAATTCTTCTCTTTCATGCAAAAAGAACAACTTTCAAATTGGAGTCTAAGTTGAAAATTCTTTGTTCTCACTTGACAAAAAATGGCTACCATATAACTTCCTGTTTCATACTATTAAGTACTCTTCCAGGTTACAGTGGCTTAAGAGCTTCAGGTTTTATCACTTAGGCCCATACCCATTTAGGAAACACAACCTGTTTATTGGTGGTATAATTTTCAAAATGAATTATTTATATATATTTTTCAAATAGAGTACTTCTTGGATTTAAATAAAGAGGACTTAAAAAAAACATATCTATATATAGGGATGTCTGGGTGGTTCAGTCAGTTAAGCATTCGATTCTTGATTTTAGCTCAGGTCATGATCTCAGGGTCATGAGACTGAGCCCTGTATTGGGCTCCAAGCTGGGCATGTAGCCTGCTTAGGATTCTTTCTCCCTCTGCCCCTCCCCACCACTGCTCTCTCACTTTTTCTCTCAATATATAAATAAACAAATAAATATGTGTGTATATTAATAATATAATAAATATAATATTTATAATAAATAATAATGAATATATAATTGTATATATTATATATTTATACTAGAAATGCTATTCCAAGTTTTTTACTGCCTGAATCTCTTCTGCCATTCTCTTTCTGTCTTCAGGGCTATTTCTGACTACTGTGCAGTGTAAGAATGCCAGCTGTTCCTGGGGGAAACAAGAAGCAAACCAACTCTTACTACTTCTCAATAAGTGGTACTAAAAATACTAGAATATACTTCTATGTTTTTGATGACTAGATTATTTCAGTCAGCCCATTGATAAGCATTCAAACTTGTTCACCACCAAATCAGTTAGGCAAGATGTTAAGGTGGTGAAATCAATGTTTTTGAATACACTCAATCATTGTCACCTGCAGAAAAAGATTACTGTTTATATTTTTAGGGAATGTTGTCATAGACCAAAAAAAAAAAAAAAAAATTACCAATACCTCTCTCAATCCTCTTTCAGTCTGACCTTCCTTCAAGGTCAAGACCTGCATCAAGATCCATCTGTGTAACTGTAGACCATCACACCCCTGGCTGCCCTTCAGCTCATCTGCTTTCCCCAAGGGAGGAGATCAGTCCTGCCAGGATCCACAAGATCTATAGCACTGCCCTTGTGTAGTGGACACATTTTGGAACATCTTGGTGGCTCACAATGAGCCTTTAACTTGTCCCTCACCCACAGCAGAGTTATTGTGTACATTACCCAGCATCTGGCCAGAGAAACTGGCCTGGGACTAGGCTGCTGACTCAAGCTGAGCAGAGCCCTTTCCAGGGAATTTGGAAGCAGAGATAGAAGAGAGAGAATGAGTCTCTGCATGTGGCTGGATCTGTAAAAGTAGATTTGGGAGCTGTGGCTGCCATCTGCCAGCTGCCATATGGTTCAGATAACTGCGAAAGCCAGATGCCGAGGAAAACAATGAAGTGAGAAACAGTGAGTTCCCTGAGTTCTGCTGAACTTCCTGTTCCAATTCCAGTCCTGACACTTGGCTGCTTATACTCCTTAGCTCAGTGACACCCTACTTTCTTCTAATTTCCTCTTTTTCTACTTAGAGTAGTTCAGGTTGTTTTCAACTATTTGTAAACATAAACATCCCGTGGAGTCATGTGGTGCCTAACTGGCCCAGAAGGTGGTGGTGGTGGTGACGCATGTGACTCTTGATCTCAGGGTTGTAAGTTTGAGTCCCAAATTGGGTATAGAGATTAGTTAAAAATAAAATCTTAAACAACAACAAACAAAAATCATTCTGAGGAGTTCTGAGGGTTAGGTGTTCTGCTCCCACAAATCCCATGGGGAGACAGTTGTTCCTCCAGGCATTCTGTGGTGGGCACACTGCTCTTTCCTTAGCTCCTTGTCAATCCTGCTGGGCAAGTTAAATGAGAAAATATGCATGAAGCAGAATGAGAAGAACTGGACAGAACTGAATTCAGATCTAACCACATCATTTATTCACTATTGGACCTTATAAGTTCCTTACACCATCTGAACCTCCATGTATCTATATATTAACACCTGCCTTGCATGGCTGGTTAAACAAAATATGTGTGTATGTAAAAATTCTAAAATAGAGTAAGCACACAGTAGGCACTCAGTGTCATATGGCTACAGATAAAGCATGGAATGGTGACCTATAAACATGATGGTTCTTGGCCCACTTGCTATGGCGATGCTATCACTTGGTATCCAGGAACATGTATAAGGTGCTCCTTCACTGTAAGTAATGAGATACTTAGATGGTTTTCAATTTTTCTTATATTAACATTACATTGTGGTGAGCATCCTCACAACTACACCTTCAGGCACATATTTTTTTATTTTCTTATGATAAATTCCTCTTTAGAAAAAAATATTTTATTCATTTATTCATGAGAGACACACAGAGAAAGAGAGAGGCAGAGACACAGGCAGAGGGAGAAGCAAGCTCCATGCAGACATGGGACTCAATCCTGGGTCTTCAGGATCATGCCCTGGGCAGAAGGCAGGTGCTAAACCACTGAGCCACCCAGGGATCCCTGATAAATTCCTCTTATCTGAAAGCACAGGTATGTTATCCTGGTTCTTGATGCATATTGCCAGAATTCCTTCCAAAAACCTGAGCCTAGTGACACTTCCGCCAGCAGTGCATACCTACATATCAGTGCAATAGGCAACTAGTTGTCCCCAATCATTCTCCCTTTTTCCCCATAATAATTTAGTTTTAGCAGAGTACATGGCTGCCCAGGCTGACTGCATTTCCCAGCTCCCCTTGCCACCAAGTGGGGCTCTGAAACTAAAGTCTTACCATTGGATCATGAGATTTGCAACATCCATGTCATTTGCTCTAAAAGGAAACTGCTTGCCCAGTGCTTCTTTTTCTCCCCTCTTCCAGGCTGAAAGTCAACCCCACCTCAGACATGTAAATGAGGGATGTCTGGGTGGCTCAGTGGTTGAGCATCTACCTTCAGCTCAGGTTGTGATCCCACTTCGTGCTCCCTGTGGGGGGAGAAGTGGGAGCTCTCTCTCTGCCTATGTCTCTGCCTCTCTCTGTGTGTCTCTCATGAATAAATAAATAAAATCTTAAAAAAAAAAAGAAATGTAAATGAGAACAACACTTTAGGGGATGGCTGAGCAAAAAGACTAAAGGACCTTGGGACTCTGAATGACTTGATGGAGCAGAAACCCATCCCCTCAGTAGCCTGGAGAGCTCACTTTCAACCTGTTACATGAATATCTCTTGCTATAAAAATTTTAGCCTGTATCTTAATAGCACCCTGGAGTTAATACATTTTTATTAGTAATAGACATATAGGAATACTAATTAATTTTATATAATTAGCAAGTTATATATGACTATATTATTCATAACAGCCCAAATGCAGTATCCTCCACTTACATGTATTTCTTATTTTTTTTAACATTTTATTTATTTACTAATGAAAGACACACACAGAGAGAGGCAAAGACATATGCAGAGGGAGCAGCAGGCTTCCTGCAGGGACACTTGGTCCCAGGATACCAGGATCATGACCTGAGCCAAAGGCGACACTCAACCACTGAACCACCCAGGCACTCTCATTTTTTTAATAAAGATTATTTATATCTGCTTTAAGAAAAATTTCCTTTATTACAAAAGTGCAACAGATTTTAGTGCCAGTCACTTTACCCTGCATTTTCACAAGATTTCTTCAGTATTAATGCATAGTGTGCCTTTCTTTACAGTGGTTGGTTTCTACTATTTGTAAACATAAACATCCTGTGGAGTATTTCAAGTATATATTTCGAGTATATAATTGACCTAAGTAGATTTTAAGCATGTACTGGGGAGTTCCTTGTTTATTTTTAAGTATGAACTCACAGTTGATTATCTATAAATATTTTGTAGGATTTCAAGTCAGATTTCTAGAGAATTAAACTAGTTGTATAAACTACTATGGACTCTGGTGACCAGAATCTCATTTTTATAAAAGTAACTCCCTTACAGTTGCACTGGGCCCAATGTCACCTACTGCGCTCCTTTTTTTTTTTTTTTTTTTTTTAAAGATTTTGTTTATTTATTCATAGAGACAGAGAGAGGCAGAGGAACAGGCAGAGGGAGAAGCAGGCCCCCTACAGGAAGCCCGACGTGGGACTCGATCCCGGGTCTCCAGGATCACACCCCAGGCTGCAGGCGGCGCTAAACCGCCGCACCACCGGGGCTGCCCACCTACTGTACTCCTATAGAAGGTTGTAGAAGTGTGTAATACATTACACTGATGCTCTATCATCATACATTTGTTGAATTACAAACAAGAGCTTCTAGATTATATATGAATGATTCTAGAAATAAAGTGAAGATTAAGGAGACTCCTGCAAACTATTCCTTTTTTTTTTTCATGCAAACTATTCCTAAATAGATGTTTAATATTTTCTTTGATCCTCAGGTGAACATCAGATTGCTATTAAAATTTTCTTTGCTCCCTTTCTCTAAGGATCACAGCTCTGTGCTGTCTACTGCCCAAAGTCTGAAAACAATTGCTTGCTTTAGTTTATCCAGTTTTATGATTATATACTGTGGAGAGGTAAGTGCATTCTTCTGTCATGACTGAACCAGATATCACTATGAAATTTTGAATCCTGTTTTTCTACCTTAATGCCATATGATGAAGATTGTCTTATATTAAGTAAATATTCAGGAATCAAGATAGTCCTAAGAACTGGGTTATATCATTGGCCATTCTTCAATTGTGGTTCATCGATCCTTCACCATGAAAGTAACCATGATTCCCTCCATTTTTCTTTTCTCCTTCCTCATCTGCTGCTGCCTATAACTCCCTTTTCATCTCCTCTTGTATTGCACAGCTTCTGCTTCTCATTACTTTGGTCCTTTAAAGTCTTATAATGGTCTCTCTCTAAGAATCTTTTCTATTCCAACTTCAGCTCCTCCTACCAACTAACTTGCCCTCTGTATCTCATGCTGGAACTCCTAAAGAAATCTGATCACTACCCTGCCCCACCCTGGTGGAATTTGGGGGGGGCCAAGGCCTTTTTCCTAGCTATGGCAGAGGAAGCTGCTGAAAACAGAGAAGTGGACTGGTCACTCTGTGCAGGACATGATCACCCAGGATTTATTCACCAGGAGCCATGGGAAGAGTTCTGCTAGAAGGAGTAGTCAGTATGGCAGTCACTGAAATTGGCTTATAGTGGTGATTTATTCACAAATCTCTCTCCTTCTCAATGTGACCTTTTGAGGGTAGGAGGCATGTTTTAGGTATTCTTTAATGCTCAATACTCTGCACATTGCTTTCCACATAGTAGGTTCTCAATAAATTTTACTGAAGGAATGAATTAATTGGTTCCCCAGCCAACCTGTTGGCTCCCTTGATTGGTCCCAGAGGTTAGCATAGATCCTTAAAGTTAATAAATTACAAGTCTACCCTGGGATTATTTTAATAAATCTTGTTTTTTTTTAAAGATTTTATTTATTTATTCATGAGAGACACAGAGATAAAGAGAGAGAGAGGCAGAGACACAGACGGAGGAGAAGCAGGCTCCACGCAGGAAGCCTGATGTGGGACTCGATCCAGGGTCCCCAGGATTATGCCCTGGGCCAAAGGCAGGAGCCAAACCGCTGAGCCACCCAGGGATCCCCATAAATCCTGTTTTTGAAAAAAATATTTGAAGTACTAATAGAAGTGTTTTTTGATTTTGCTTTAGTGATTTTTAATTAGTGTCCACATCTATTTTTAATATGATTTGGGGTGACCTGGGATAAGAATTTGTCTTCTCATGCATCTTAAATACTCCTCAATTAGAATTTTATAGTTTCTTTTTTTTAAGATTTTATTTATTTATACATGAGAGACACAGAGAGAGAGAGGCAGAGGCAGAGGCAGAGGGAGAGTCAGTCTCCCTGTGGGGAGCCGATGCGAGATTGATACCAATACCCTGGGATCACATCCTTAAGCTGAAGGCAGACAGTCAACCACTGAGCCACCCACGTGCCCCTCCTCAATTAGAATTTTTAAAACACTCATTTAGATTGGTTTT
Organism: Vulpes lagopus; assembly: GCF_018345385.1. Classification (NCBI taxonomy): domain Eukaryota; kingdom Metazoa; phylum Chordata; class Mammalia; order Carnivora; family Canidae; genus Vulpes; species Vulpes lagopus. The sequence goes on along the minus strand of NC_054826.1, from coordinate 144,702,746 downwards.
CGTCAATTTGTCTGAATAATATTTCATAGCAGTTCTGTGCATAATGAAAATCCCTTTGTGTAGATAGCAGGTGTACCTGTATGTATTTGTTGACTTTTCTGTGAGCTAGTGAGTCATTGACCCTGAAGCTATAGTTGGGGTGGTTTGCACCACGGATAGTTTAATCATCCCCATGGTAACACCAAGCCTTCTTGCCTACTACTTCTTCCCACATCTTTGTTCTATTTAAAGGAGGAAATCATTATTTACCTTAGATTTGATATTCTGATGTTTTTCAGGACACAAATTCCTAACCTCAGCATTGTTGTATATAAAACATTCCCATGGTAACAATAAAAATAGTGATTATAACTAATACCTTATGAAATGAAAAGTGATCTGCAGATCCTACAGCATTTTAAGATTCAAAATCTTTTTTTTTCTTAATTTTGCATCCCAATTACCAAGATGTTGGAATTAAACTATACTTAACCAACTGGCTAACTGATGATTCTTATATATTTTGTAAGACAACCACTAAGTAGCATTATATGTTTTGTTTTGTTTTTTAAGATTTTATTTATTTATTTATTCATGAGAGACACAGGCAGAGGGAGAAGCAGGCTCCACGCTGGAAGCCCGATGTGGGACTCGATCCTGGGACTCCAGGATCACACCCTGGGCCGAAGGCAGGCACTAAACCACTGAGCCACCCAGGGATCCCCTATATGTTTAATTTAGAAATATGTTTGGGGTTGCCTAGGTGACTCAGTTGGTTGCGTGTCTGACTCTTGATTTCAGCTCAGGTCATGATCTCATGATCTCAGGGTTGTGGGATTGAGCCCCATGTCGGGCCTTGTGTCCAGCCCCTGTGTCAGGCTCTGTGCTCAACAGGGAGCTTGTCCCTCTGCTTGTCCCTCTCCCTTTGCTCCCCTCCTTTCACTCCTGCTCTCTCTCTAAAATAAATAAATAAATCTTTAAAGATAATTCTGGTTCTTTGTAGTTAAATTAGAAAATAAGGATAAGCAAAAAGAACATACAATAATGTGATCTCCTTTCCCCATAGCTTATTATATCTTTCCAATACCTTTTCATTAAGTGTATCTGTGGGTATGGTGGTGGTGGAGAGAGAAGGACAGAGGGATAGAAAGACACATTCCCATCCCCTTCCCCAACTCTCCACAGTCCAGCCAATACATTTTGCTCTGCATCCCAAATTTTTTATTTAACTATATATTGTGGTATGGAATTGTTGGATCACTACATGGTACACCCAAAACTAATATAACACTGTATATTAACTATGCTGAAATTAAAATAAAATAATATTTAAAAATCATAAAAGCAAAAAAAAAAACCCAATAGAGTGTAAACATTTTTCAAATATACGTCTTTAAACAAGACAGATTTGAACTTGGAGTTTACTTATATGTGGTTTTTTTTCTCTTCCTTGTGATTTTAATAACATTTCCTTTTCTCTAGCTTACTTTATTGTAAGGATACAGTATATAATACATATAACATACAAAATATATGTTAATTGACTGTTAGCGTTATCCACTTTTGGTCAACAGTACGCTATTAGTGATTAAGTTTGAAGGGAGTCAAAAGTTATACATGGATTTTTAACTACATGGGGGTTGGCACCCCTAACTCCCTCATTGTTCAAAAGTTAACTATTTTCTACACTGTCATTTTTATTGGTTGACTAGTGTAGATGTTTTGTTGAATAAATTTACCATATTTTATTTAACCAATACCTCTTTTGTTGGACATTTTAATTTTTAAAATTTTTCACCAATATCAAACATAAACCCAAAAAAGAAAAAGGAGATAGAGACAGAGGAGAAGGGAGGGAGAGGAGAAGCAAGGAAGGAAACTGCAATAAACATCTTGTGGCACATATCATTAATTACTTCCCAAGCATATATTTCCTTAGCATTATTTTGAAGCAGAATTGGTGGTTAATAGACATGCACTTTTCAGACATTTTGTCAAAGAGCGATTGAGGAAAAATGTTGCATCCTTTCTAACCCTGGATATTATTTTTTTAAATAATACTTATCACTTAGGCAAAGATTGTATTATAATGTGCTTTCTTTATTACTGATGAAAAGGAAAAATATTCATCTTTAGTGACCTATATTTTTTTTAAGATTTTATTTATTTATTTACTTACTTACTTACTTACTTACTTACTTACATGAGAGAGACAGCACACAGAGGAAGAAGGAAAAACAGATGCCCCGTGGAGCAGAGAACCCAGTGAGGAGCCCAATCCCAGAACCCTGAGATCATGACCCGAGTCAAACCTGAGAATTGACTTGAGCCACCCAGGCACCCCTTTAGTGACTTTTTATCCTTTCTTTTCTGTCTCACCTGCAGAAATCCTTTACCCATTTTTCTATTGATCTTTTTTCTTGTTGATTTATAAGACTTCTTAGCCCTTTGTCCCTCCTCGACCTTTTTTAATGTAATGACACAATGTGGGGCTCAGACTCACAATCCCAAAATCAAGAGTTGCATTCTCTACCAACTGAGTCAGCCACACAGGCACCCCACATTCTCCCTTTCTAGTTTGGCATTTGTCCTTTAATTTGGGGGTAATATTTTTTCCCTTCTATTGGGAATTTATCTTTTTATTTGTTGGTGATTTCTGAAACAGTTTTTAGTTTTTTACATGTTTTATTTATTTTTTTCATAAGATTTCATTTTAAAGTAATCTCTACATCCAACATAGGGCTTGAATTTACAATCTGGAGATCAAGAGTTGCATGCTCTAATGACTAAGACAGCCAAGTGCTCCATTTTTTAATGTATTTTAAGTTCAATCTTTTGCTTTACATTTTATGCAATATAATTCCCATTTCTAAGATTATATATATAAACATTTTTCTATATTTTCTTTTAACAATATTGTGATTTTATTTTTATATTAAAATCTTTAATCCATCAGGAATTTATTTTGGCACAAGGTATATATTTTTTTTCTCCAAACAATTGGGCACTGGCTCCTTAACTTATTGTATATACTTTCCTTGCTGATTAGGAATGCCACTTATTGCGGTGCCTAGGTGGCTCAGTTGGTTAAGCATCTGCCTTTGGCTTGGGTCATGATCTCAGGGTCCTGGGATTGAGACCTACTCAGCAGGGAATCTGCTCCTCCTTTTCCTCAGCTCCACCCCCATCTTGTGCTCTTGATCTTTCTTTCTCAAGTAAATGAATAAAATCCTTTTTTAAAAAAAGAAAGGAATGCCACTTATTATCTATCTACTTGGATCTAAATAACTCTGAATTTTAATGTAACAATATAGAGCTTCTTGACAGATCTAACCATTTTCCCTCTCAACCAGCACTTGTGTGTTAGATGAAGAGATATCAATTCAAATGCCAGAAAGATACTACATGAATCTCTGGCTTCTTTTTTTTAAATCAGAGAATGTTATAAATATTTTACAGCAATATCATTGTTAAAATAGACTTATAGTGTTGAATATTTTCATCTAAATGTCTTTTTAAAAAATCTAAATGTCTTACCTAAAAACTTTTCTAAATACCTTAAATTTTGTATTGCTATGTGTCTGAGCTATAATGACAAATATTTTATGATCATATTTTACTCAATAAGCCAATAGCATATTCTTAATGTATTATGTGTGATAAGTGCATAAATGTATATATTTATTATTCAGAAGCTAAATATTATCTATGAATTTCAAGTGTTCAACAAATTTCATATATATGGGTAACTTGCTATAAGATGTTCATAGATCTTAAAGTTAAATGTACTGGTTCATGTTTTCCCAATATAATCAACATAATTATACCATGGAAATTGAGATCAACTTTGCTATCCTTTAAACTGAAGCTGCAAACATATAGAGAGGAGCATCTGTATAAAAGTTTGATCTATTTTTGTGCTTTCAATGTTTATTTGGTCTCAACAACAACAACAAAAAACCCACACACACACATGCAAACACACTCACATACAAATTACAATACATACAATAAACCTACTTTAGTTTTGGTAAAGATGACAGGTTTAATGGTAAACTCTACAAACTGGGCTTCACTTGGAAACAATGACTTTTTCAACAACTTTGCCTGTAATATAGCCACAGTTAAGCCAGTTACAATTAGGTGCTCCTGAAAATACTGTAATTGGTCATTTAATCCATGTAGTATCTCATTGTGGTAAATGTTGGCCTTAACCATGACAGTGATTTAGGTCATATTACATAACCACAGTCATAAGGATAAATCTGCAGAATTTTATATTAAGTCACTTCAAGGATTGATATATATAACTCACTTTTCTTCCCTTACATACATTTTAAGGTACTTTTAGAGATATTTTGGTGCATTTGATAAATGTTAAAAATAATACTTGCTATCAAATACCAAGATTAAATCTTGTGTGTGAGCCTGACTGAAAAAGAGCTACCTAGTGATTACCAAGAAAATGGCCTGTGAATTGTTTGGGCAGGATCTCTAAAGCCTATCCTTTTCCCAGTGCTCATTTACAGCAAAGCAAACAAGCCAGGTGCCAGGGGAATTTAGCCTGAAAAAGGCTTATTTTGCATCCCCCCAGAGACAAATTTGATTTTATCTCTTGGCTCAAATTGCAAGTGGTGGCTGTTCACCGAATCAGGACTTGAGGATAATATTTTTAAATTAATATTTTTCTTTTTTTTTAAAGATTTTATTCATTTATTCATGAGAGACACAGAGGCAGAGATACAGGCAGAGGAAGAAGCAGGCTTCATGCTGGAAGCCCGATGTGGGATTCGATCCCAGCACCCCAGGATCACACCCTAAGCCAATGGCAGACGCCCAACCCCTGAGCCAACCAGGCATCCCTAATTAATGTTTATCATTCCCTTCCCTTTAATCTTGCTTTCTATGGAGTATTGAGAATATCTACCACTCATCTCTACAGGTCTCCCATTGATTGTTTCTATTTTACCTACTCTTTCTGTTTCATGACAAGAATTGCTTGATCAGTTCCCTCCACTTTTCTTATGAAATCCAGATTTACTTCCCAGGCTTAAGAAAATTCCTTTGGGAATTTTCCTGATTTCGCTCCTGTCTTGAAACAATCTTTCCTGACCTGTGCTTTTCAGCTCACAGTCTTTGTTGTTCCCTTATGTCTCTACTGTTGTTGGTAATCCAAAGTGAGGGAGGCAGATCTGTGGATCACACATTGCTATTTTCATTTAATGGCTTGGTTCAGATCCTTCTTGTTGAAAGATCCAGGAACACAGGAATTATGCCCATCTTGTGCACCACTGCACGTGCAGTGACGACCACAGTATGCTCAATACATTTTTATCGAACTAATAATAATGGCCACTGGGGAATCTGGGTGGCTCAGTCCCTTAAGCATCTGACTCTTGATTTCAGCTCCAGTTATGATCTCAGAGTCATTAGATCAAGCCCAGCATTGGGCTCGGCTCTGGGCATGGAGCCAGCTTAGGATTCTTTCTCTCTTCCCTCTGCCCCTTCCTCCTTCTCTCCCTCTCTAAAATAATAATAGTAGTAGTAATGGCTGCCATTTTTACAAATCTACTTATCAAATGATAGGTATTGTGCCATGTACAAGGCTGTCTTCATTTTGTAGATGAAAAGACTAAAACCTAGAAAAATTAAGCAACTTGTTCTTGGTCATAAAGCTAGCTAAAGTTGAAGAGCCAAGACATGACTTGATCCTGGATGTAAAAGGCTCAGTGCCCAGACTCAATCTCCATACCGAATGTAGAGGCAATATAACATAACTATGTAGAAGGGTTATTCTAGAGTCAGACAGCATGAGTTTACATCCTGACTCTGTCACTTAAGAGTTAATCTAAACTCTCTGTGCTTCAGTTTTATCAACTGTATAGCGGAGACTATTTGTGGAACAAATATTCATTGGTTGCCTGTCCTTCTACCTCAGAGTTGTCTCTAATCTGCTGCATTGTCTTTGTTTGGTTTGACACAATCAATTCTGATGATCACCAAGGGCTTAAACCTCGAGAAGTGAAGGCTTAAATCAGCCTAGTAGGCAAAATCCTCAGTCAGCTGAGACATTAGCTGCAAACAAGGACTTGGAATGGGCCAGTTATACTCTCATTAACAACAGCAGGAATGAGTAGTCTGCGCACATATGAATGGAATGTCTGAGACTAAAAAATTATTCTTTCCCTTTTATTTTTTTATTTTTATTTTTTTTTGTTCTTTCCCTTTTAAATGAAGAACTATTATTGGTTTCTTCTCCTTCCTTTCTGTAGTAACCGTTACCATCTCTGTGCCCAACCATTATTTATTATTTACAAAGTGTACTGGTATAATTATACTGACCATTTAGTCCTTGTATTGAAGACCATGAGGAACCACACTGAGGTGAGACTGTGCCAGAACTGAAAGAATGGGCATTTTACATCCAGAGATCAGAACTAGGAAAGCAGTAACCCTAACACATTCCTTCCACCAGTTGGAGATATCTTTGGGTTTGGAACTTGCCTTTGGGCGAGTTCAGGGGCTTTTGTACTAGAATGGCAAGATTATATAGGCTGGAGGCATTTTTTTGATGGTACCTGTGGGGAAAGGCAGATAAATAATAAAACACAGCAGATTCCCCCTTAGGCCAGCCACAACAGCTCACAGGGGACACCTCCCTCCCCAGCATAGTGGTTGAGCAGCAGCAAACATCCACACACAGAACTTCTAGGCTTGTCACTGCGGAGTGATGGGGGTAGAAATCTGACCCAAACTGGTCTAACAGACTTGCTCTCCTGGAAAACTGAAATTTTGAACTGAGATGCAAAGAGACAGGGAGTTGTTTACAGCCCACCAGGAGGAGTTTTGGATTTCTATTACAAAATGAGTAGGTTATACAATTTCCAAAAGTCTGTAAGATATCCCAGTAGCATTCCAGTCTGTAAGATATCCCAGTAGCATTCCATACTCTTTTGTATGTTCCTTTCCCTACACCCTCCACCAAAATGTCAAAGTTCACCAAGAATGCCACGATGTTCTATCTCACTGAGATTTTCCTATTCCCTGGAAAACCTGCTCAAGGATTACCCCCTCTTTGACACCTTCTTTCCTTTTACTTATTTATTCATGAGAGACGCAGAGAGATGGGCAGAGACACAGGCAGAGGGAGAAGCAGGCTCCCCGCGGGGAGCCCGATGTGGGACTCGATCCTGGGACTCCAGGATCATGTCCTGGGCGGAAGGCAGGCGCTAAACTGCTGAGCCACCCAGGTATCGCTTTCCTTTTTTTTTTTTTTTTAAGATTCTATTTATTTTTTTGAAAGAGAGAGAGAAAAAAAACTCACAAGAGAGGGAAGGGGCAGAGGGAGAAGGAGAGGGAGAAGCAGACTCCCCACTGATCAGGGAGCCGATGTGGGGCTCAATCCCAGGACCCCAAGATCATGTCCTGAGCCGAAGGCACACTCAACCGAGCCACCCCAGCACCCCAACCCACTGTGATACTTTCAATCATCACTCCATACTTAAACCTGCTTTGACTTGAAAAGTTCTCCACTGTGTCCATGGGGCCTATCACGCCATAGTCCTAGCACTTACCATACTGCACTGTGGTTCCTGGTTTACTTGCTTGCCTCTCCCATTCAATGGCAAGCTCCTTCATAGAAGGGACAAGTTCTCATTTGACTTTATTTCTTTGGTTCCTTGTTACAGTGCCTGGCACATAGGAGACCCAGTAAGTAAATGGATATATGAGTAAATAGTTTCTGCTTCATCATGAGAACATGTTCAGGCTCACCTACTGGAAGAATGTGAGAGACGATGGAAAAGAGCCAAGGCTTTTCTAGACCCAAGAACAGACAGCTGGTCCCCAAACATGAACATTCAGCCAAAATGAGTAGATCCACCTACCAAACCCACAGCTGACTCAGAAAATGAGCAAACCCAGCTAATTTCAGAAAAGCTACCCAGCTAACAATGCACTGACTCCTAAGAAATAATAAATGGTTATTATTTAATCCACTGACCTTTAGGGTGGCTTGTTAGGCAGCATTTTTGTGGCAATAAATAACTGGTACATTATCTGTGAGTTAAATTTCACCTGGAGATCATCAACTTGAGAGTTTTGCTAGCTAACCAAGAGATTTAAAATCCAAGGACTGTTTATGTGTCCCACTGTGAATGTAAAGAATGGATATATTTATAAATCAGTAGAAATGAAATTTCTCACTGCATGCTATAAGACATTTTAAAAACTAATTTAACATTTTTAAAATACTTTAAAGGAAAATCAAAAGTAAAATTACCAATAACCTCTCTATTCCAATACATCTATATTAATTTTTGCATGTTTCTATTCAGCCTTTACCCCCATGCATATGTATTTTCATATAGTTCTAGTAATGACAATGTTGTACTTTGTTTTAATATTAGAGGGGGACCCTGGGTAGCTCAGCAGTTTAGCGCCGCCTTCAGCCCAGGCCGTGATCCTGGAGACCCAGGATCCAGTCCCACTTCAGGCTCCCTGCATGGAGCCTGCTTCTCCCTCTGTGTCTCTGCCTCTCTCTCGCCCTGTGTCTCTCATGAATAAATAAATAAAATCTTAAAAAAATATATTAGAAGAAAGTACATATTCATGCATAATTATTTTAATGTATACATAATAGCTCTTCAAACATCCTATAATTAATCATTTCTCTATTATTTTAGATTACTTTTTTGGTTTTATCAACAATGGGACAAACTACAGCTTTTTTTCTTTCTTTGGTATTTTTATTTCCATATGAAGGCCAGGATGATGTCTTTCTTGTTTATTGCCCAGGACTTAGCAAAGTACATGGTAGACACCTAGTAACATTTATTGGATGAAAGCAATGTATATATGAACACATAGGATTTATAGGAATAGGCTTCCTAGTTTCACTTGCTTCAAATGCTTTTTAAATTGAGTTATCATGATTAAATTAGATTCAAAGTACAAATCATCTGAAAGAAAAATTTACTTGCATCATGTTTTAGATTTATCACTTATAGACAAAGGGGTTTGTTATCCACCTTAAAAAGTTTAGAGATAGTTGCAAAGTTGACCCACAGAAATGTATCAGCTTTAACTGAATAGAACAAAGAAGGACTTCTAAGGTTTCTGTTCATGAACTGCTTGTACAAATATCACTGGATGAACAACCATCTATTCCCAGCCCTCATTCCTTACTCTACAACACTACACGCTTTTGGCTACTTCTTAGTTTTCTCAAATTCTGTCAGTCATATATTGGTGTATGTGACCATGAATTCATACAACTTTCTTGCAATGTTTCTGACCATTCCTTTGCCCTTGCCTGTGATCATTGTCTAAAGATTTCTTTAGTCTTCTGCTCATCTTTTGCAATCACTTTATAATCACTCACCTATAATCTTGTCTTCAACCTCTCTTCTCTGTGAAGCATGCCCGGAGCTATATATCTAATTCCAACCACCCTAACTTTTGGGAGCTCATCTGCCTCCATTTCCTAAGACCTTATTTTGCTTGTATTTTCTCTCTACCCCATCCACTGGCTCTCTTCCCTTGAACCTCACATATCTTCTAGCCTTTGTGATTCTTCTTTGACCTTGTTTCTCCCTCAAGCTGTCATCCCATTGCCCTCTTTCCCTTACCAACAAACTTAGGTGTGTTCTATACTCCTTGCCTGTGTCTCTGCCTTCCTCATTCCTCTCTTTAACTGTTTACATGTTGCCTTCTGCTTTCTCCTATTGGCCTTTTATTTCAGTGACACTACATTTGTTCCCCTTCCAACAATGCCTTTCTGTGGCATCACACATGCTTGCAACTCTTCCCTTGTGGTTTCTTTTAAAAAAATTTTTTTAGGGCAGCCCAGGTAGCTCAGCAGTTTAGCACTGCCTTTAGCCCAGGGTGTGATCCTGGAGACCCAGGATTGAGTCCCACGTTGGGCTCTCTGCATGGAGCCTGCTTCTTCCTCTGCCTATGTCTCAGCCTTTCTGTCTCTGTGTGTCTCTCATCAACAAACAAAATCTTTAAAAAAATGTTTTTAAATGTATTAATTAGTTTATCTTTTAGAGAGAGAGAGTGAGGGGAATGGCAGACGGAGAAGAAAGAGAATCTTAAGCAGGCTCCGTGCCCAGTGAAGACCTCAAGGCTAGACTCTATCTAACAAAACTGAGATCCTGACAGGAGTTGAAATCAAGAGTCAGATGCTTAACTGACTGAGCCACCCAAGCGTCCCCTTCATGGTTTCTTTTGCACTATGTTTTTTTGATTTCTATCAAGAATTCCCTGATATATTGTCTTCTTTCTGCTTTTTGTTTTTGGACTTCTTTTTTACTCTGCCATACTTAAAAGTCTTTATCTACTTCTAGAGTTAACAAATATTTATTAAGTGCCTAACATGTGCTGGGAACTATGCTGGCCCTGGGGATGCAGAAATGAACACACCACTCACTGACTCTGCATTATTTACTTCTGTCTCACTGCAGATGCAATCCTACAAATTCTCTTTCCAAATGCCTCCAATCTGTTTCCTCTGTCTTATTACAACTGAATCTCTTGTGCAGGTCTATATCATTATTAGCTTGTTTTTGAAATAGCCTAGTAACTAGTGTCCTGTCTATCTTCATTCCAGTCCATCCCACATGATATCCCAAACTAATCTTTTTAAACATTTATGTCATCCCCCTTCTCAAAAATGCTCAATGGCTCTTTCCACTGTCTACAGAAGAAACTCCAGACTCCTGTTGGAAAGATGTTGGAAAGACCTTAGGCTTTAGATTCAGAATGAGTTGCATTCCCAATCTGCCATTTACTCATTCTGTGACCTTGAATAACCTTGCTGAGTTTTGTTTTTCCCATCTATAAGATGAGATTAATGACTGCTGATGAAAACCAAATACAAACAGAAGTGCTTTATATTTTCTTAAGTGCTAGAGTGAATACACTTTTTTGTTTGTTTTAAATTTAGAAATGGTTACCATATTGAAAATGGCCTAAGCTTCAGTTAAATAACCTGTTTTCACATTCCAGCTCCATTAATTATTATCTGTGAGACTTTGAACAAATTAGTAAACCTCTCTATAAATGTTTTCCTATCTGTCAAAACACCCTTTTGTATGGATATCTGAAAATTAGATGCAACAGGGAATGTGAAAACTTCTAGCAGTGCATAATTTATAATAGGCATTGATTTGCTTCTTTTGGGTCTAACCTCCTTTTCTTACAGAATATCACAATCTACCTCTTTACAAACCCTATTAAACAGAGTCTATTTGATTTTCCCAATTCAGACAGTGTACTGCACTATAAATGGATCAATGAGTAAACCAGTTTCTGCTTCATCATGAAGACACTCTCAGTTCTTCAAGGCTTATTTAAAATGTTGAGACCTCTCTAAAATCCTACCCTAATTCCTAATCTCAGTTTCTGATTCCTAATCTCAGTTTCTGAAGTTAAAAATCTTATAATTGCATTTGATTAATCTGTTTCATTTACTATCGAGGAACCAAACTATCAAGTTCTCCCAGCTCTTTCTGTGAAATAGTTCTTGGAATCACTTTTCTTTTCAATCCCATTATGCCATTCCTTCAGCGTAATGATTTATTTTTTAATGACTGCTACCATTTATGAGCGTTGCAGTTCTGGGCTGAAGACTTTGTATACATTCTGTCATTTGATCTTTAAAACACTCTGTGGGGACACCTGGATGGCTCAGCAGTTGAGCGTCTGCCTTCGGTTCAGAGCCTGATCCCAGGGTCCCCGGATCGAGTCCCACGTCGGGCTCCCTGCGTGGAGCCTGCTTCTCCCTCTGCCTGTGTCTCTGCCTCTCTCTCTCTGTGTCTCTCATGAATAAATGAAATCTTTAAAAATAAAAAAATAAATAAAACACCCTGTGAAGCAGCTATTCCTATCCTTATTTTATATATCAGAAAAATCAAGACACAGCTTACGTACCCTGCCCAAGTTACAGTTAGTTCAGTGGCAGAGTGGGGACCAAACCCAGATATGAAGCCAAAGCCTTTGAATGAGTTGGACTTTTTTAAGTTGAGTAGAACAAAAGATAAGGATTTTTAGAAGAGTATTATGAAGAGATACAGAAGATAAAGAAGCACAGGAAACTTTCACGGAGGCCTACTGTCTATTTTGAAAGCAGAATACACTAACACCCTAGTTATCCAGTTATTTTGTTGGGCTCTCTGACATGAGTGTTTGAGGCCCTAAAGCTTTTCTCCTTGCTTCTTTTTTTTTTTTTTTTAAGATTTTATTTATTCATGAGAGACACACAGAGAGGCAGAGACACAGCCAGAGGGAGAAGCAGGCTCCCCAAGGGGAGCCTGATGTGGGACTCGATCCCAGGACTCCCAAGTCCTGAGCCAAAGGCATACACTCAACCGCTGAGCCACCCAAGTGTCCCTCTCCTTGCTTCTTTAGCTCTTACTACTTCCTAACTTCTGCTGCCTTATGTGTTCGGCTATCTCACCTCTCTCTCACTAATGTATAATACAAATGCTTTACTCCAGTTAAGGCAATCCCTTCACCATTCCCAGAACAAATTTCTGTCTCTTTGTTGCTGCTCTGAATACACATACTTCCTCCCTTTCTCTCCACCTGTCAAAAGCCTATTCTTTGAGACTCTTTCATTACTTCGTCCCAACAGCTCCAGTGGATTCTTGAGTGATTACTATGTGTTAAATCATTTTGCTGACCCATGATGAACCTGTAACGAGACCAAGAAATAAATCTTTTGAGATTTGGGAATTATTAATTCTTGCAACATAATCTAGCCTATCGTGACTGCTACATGGACTTCAGGAAAGTTATTTAGCTTCTCCAAGCTTCACTTTCCTTATTTGAAAAATAGATTAAAACAGTATCTATCAGGACGCCTAGGTGGTTCACCGGTTGAGCGTCTGCCTTTCATTCACCTCGTGATCCCTGGATCTGGGATCGAGTCCCACATTGGGCTCCCTGCATGGAGCCTGCTTCTCCTTCTGCCTGTGTCTCTGCTTCTCTCTCTGTGTGTCTCCCATGAATAAATAAATAAAATCTTAAAAAAAAAAAGTATCAAAGTTGCTCTGAAGATTAAATAACACAGATAAAAGTACTTAGGTTAAATATAGGTAAAAACACTTAGCACAGTGTTAAGGAAGATGTATATATTAGATGTTACTTATTTTTTCAATTTGCATTATCACCAATTAGCAATTGGTGTGTTAGCAATGACAAATGAACATAATGGAGAGTGTTATTTGCTTTTTTAAATATTAAGTTTCAAATTACAAATGTTACAGATTATTGTCAGTAATTTTAGCTGAAAACCTGGGCAGCTATGGATTAACACATTTTAAGAGAACTACCTTTGAGTTAGCCTACCTCATTATAAGAAATAGCTCTCTTATGGTCTTTTTTTTTTCATATCATAAATCTTGGAATACCATGAAAGAAATGTTTCATTTATATCCACTCTCTCTAAAGCTCTTAAGCTTATTATGGAGATGTTATCTTTGTTTTCAAGGGCCTATTTACACTAGGGATATATTGTACTATAAATAACAATTTAAATATGGAATCCAGGTTAGTATATTTCATGACATCTCATGCTATTTCTTTAAAATATTTTATTTGTTAATTTGTTTGAGAGAGAGAGGTAGGGAGAGAGAGAGAGCACAGGAGCAGAGGGAGAGGGATAAGCAGACTGTGTTGAGCGTGGAGCCTGAGGAGGGGCTCAATCCCACAACCACAAGATCATGACCAGCTGAAATCAAGAGTCAGATGCTCAACTGACTGAGCCACCCAGGCACCCCAACATCTCACACTATTTATATTTAAATTTTCTCTCCAGTTGTATTATGTACTGGTTTATTATTGGTTGAAGACTGCCCAGACCCGATAAAGATGATAATAATGAATACTAACATCCATATTAATTCATCATAATGTAAAAAGTGCTTTTACATACAGTCTCATTTGACATTGAATCCTGTGTTATATAATATTTCCATTTCTAGTTGAAGAAAATCAGGCTCAGGGAGTGACCTGTCTAAAGTAACAAAAACTGGGACTGTAACCTAGGTCTCTTTACTACATATTTCATGCTTACAAACTATAGTTCATGCTTACAAACTATAGTTCATTACCTATAGTAATAAACTATTACCGGAATAACAACTTAACATGTGCTCTTCAGATCTGTGTATAATTAGTCTTTAAGTCTATAGCACAAATGTCATATAAAAAGGCAAAATTATCATTATGACATTTTTTGGGTCAGTGACAATGTGTTAACTCTGGGGACATTTTTTTTTGCGAGCTAGCTTTTCAGACTAATAAACTTGGTAAGGCCAAGATAAATTTAGACAATATAACTCTTTAAATGGACAGTACACTAACTGGCTTACAAAAGCACTTCATCAAGAGCCAACATGAGGCAAGGGTTTCACATTCCTTGAAAAAATTTAAAAATACTGCTTTATCAAAGAAATTTTGTTTTGACTAAACTTAGTTGCACTGAAAAACAAGCATCTATATTTCATAAATTAAAGAAACCACAAGTGTACTGAAGAAATTGCCAAATGAAAAAAAAGGGTAGATAACTAAGATCTCTTCCAGATGCCACATGTAGGATCTTCAATCCTACAAATAAAACGTTTTAAGGAAACATTTAAAACAAACCAGTTGCTATCCAATGTATCAAGAACAATGTATCTGATGAAGATGCCCAAAGCGAATTAAATGGGATCTTTTAGTGTTTAGAAATTGCAACACAGGGATCCCTGGTGGCTCAGCGGTTTAGCGCCGCCTTCAGCCCAGGGTGTGATCCTGGAGTCTTGGGATCGAGTTCCGCTTTGGGCTCCCTGCAGGGAGCCTGCTTTCCTTCTGCCTGTGTCTCTGCCTCTCTCTATCATAAAATAAATAAATAAATCTCATGAATAAATAAATAAAATCTAAAAAAACCCATAAATTTAAAAAATTGCAACACACACACAAAAATAGAAATTGCAACACCCCACTGTTTTACAATATAACCTCTTCTTCCAAATGACGGATGACAAACTTTGTGAAGACTCTGACATATACTACAGGTCACCCTGGAGAGAAGCAAAGATGAGAGGTGCTTGATGGTCGGACACACTTTCCTTCTCACCCTCTCCAGCAGCCAACGTTCAACACACCATGAAAAGGGGCTAAGCGGGAACCTCTTTAGCGTGGCTCACTGTCCGCTCTACTACATCGGATCTTACTTCTAGTTTCTGGCTTGGTTATTAGCAAGTCACTTCTCTGAAGGTTTCATTTCCCATAAAACAAGAAAATGGGTAAAGGCCCATAAAGAGCTTTGATCCGAACAACGTCTGTTAGGTGTCATCACAAAAGCGTTTCCTCCCGGCGATGTAGACGGGCACACGACGTTCTGCTTTCCCGACATCTCGTTCCCGAGCCCGGGCCTTCTTCTCTCAGCCCCAATTTGGGCTCCTAAAAGGAGATGAAATCCGGCGCTCCCTCCTCAAACAAGGCTGGGGGAGAGCTTCGAGGCCACAGCTGGTTCAGGGGCGGCAGAGGGGAACCACCCTCGCCCCCTCCCAAGTCGGGCGCGGCAGCCCCAGCGCCCGCGCGTGGCGGGCCGGCGCGTGCCGAGGGGCTCCCAGGTACCAGCGCGCTAGCCCCGCTCCGCTCCCCGCGAAGGGGCAGGGTCCCCGGGCGCGTGCCGAGACGACGGCAAGCGGAAGCCGCAGGCGGGGAGGCCGGACCGTTCCCGCCGCGGGCGGGTGGGGGAAGGGCTGCAGCCACACCCGGAAGTCGGTCTGCGAGGGAGAGGGGGGGCCGGAGGGGGGGTGAGGCTTCCGGTAGCGCAAAGGGTGTCGGGAGAGGCTTCCAGCAAACCTTCTTCCTTGGCCTCTGGAGGGACCACCGTTGCCGCGGCTTCGGCTTCCACGATCTGCGTTCGGGCTAAACGGCCACGGCGGCCGCTACTGTCGCTCCCCTCGTGCCCGGCTCTGTCCGTATTCGTTCCCAGGCGGCCGCCACGGCTCCCGCAGCGGCTGCGGCCGACATGTTGTGAGGCGGCGGCGCGGGTGTCTGAAGGATGGTTTGGCTGAGGCGGCGGCAGCGGCTGCTGGCGGCGGCGGCAGCTGGGGCTCCGGCTCTGTAGCGCCCAGCCCGCTGGGTGGCTGCCCGGTACCGCGGTGAGGCCAGTGCCCCGGACCTTGCCTCTCCTCAGGCGCGGTTGGGGACCGGTTAGGCGACAGCGCCCGCTCCTCGGAGGAGACACGAAGGTGGTTCCCCAGTGCTCACATTTCCGGACCACCTTGGCTTTCTCTCCGACCTGGACAGCGCTGCCCCGACAATCCTCAGCACCCCGACCTCCTTCCCGGTCTCGCCCTAAAAAATCTCTCACACGGGTGTTCCCCACCCTCACGAACCGGCTCCTCCCTACCCCCCACCCCCACCCCCCTTCATTCTCTTCGCGCTCCTGGGATCACACTTTTGAGGGCAGCCTTTTGAAAATTCTTCGCGGAATAGTGGACTAGAGCTGGGGAGTTTTTAAAAGTCGGGGCGCGCGCGAGAGGGAGCTAGGATGGCTTCCTCGTCCGGCAACGATGATGATCTCACTATACCTAGAGCTGCTATCAATAAGATGATCAAAGAGACTCTCCCCAACGTCCGGGTGGCCAACGATGCCCGGGAGCTGGTGGTGAACTGCTGCACTGAATTCATTCACCTTATATCTTCTGAAGCTAATGAGATTTGCAACAAGTCGGAAAAGAAGACCATCTCACCTGAGCATGTCATACAAGGTAAGTGGTACGTGTGGGGGATTTGTTTAAGCGAGGGTCGGGGACAGCCTGCGAGTCGCGTGACCCATTCACGTCAAAGCCTTCATTCCTCTCCCCTACATAAGTACTGGCAGACGAAAAAGCCACGCGGGCATGGAAGCAGCCGATGCCTTGAGAAACTCCTGGGTAGTATTCTCGTGGTGGTGCTTTTCATCCAGCGAATACACGTAAGGATGGCAAACGTTTAGGTCAGCCAACATCCTCCAAGGATAAAGTATTAATTGTCTCGGTTGACGGCCAGGTAAGCCGAAGCAACAAGAATTTTGCCTGCATGCCTGCCTAAAGTGGAACCTAGACGTGACGACTGAGAAATTGTCTGCCTAAAGTGGAACCTTCGATCACAACAACTGAGAAAGGAACACAGAGAGTTATCGCTTGGAAAAGGAAAATTCACACGGGAACTTCCAAGGATGAGTGGAGACAGCACCCCTTCCCCATGCGGTCTTTTCAGCAATGTAGAAGAAAAGATGAATTTTCTGAACACACGAGTAAAAGAATTCTTAACATAAATGTGTTCAACGTTGTAAAGTTTGGTGATGTTGAATAAAGACAGTATATTTTCTGCTTTAAAAATGGTTTAGTGGTCCTACCATGTTAACAAGTCTTCTTTCCTCTTTCCTTCTTTTTTCACTCTTTCTTTCGTTGTTTTTTTCTTTTGTGTAGCTTGCTTTGCTCTATGGAGATAAATTTTTAAAGCTTGGATTGAAAGGTTGTAAAAGATATTATTCATGGAACATTTCTCTGTCCTTTCTTGATGCCTTTCCCATTTAGCTGTATACACTTAAGCTTTTATTGAACAGCATTTTTGGAAGTTTCAACCCTTTCTTATCTTGGAAAGGATTTAGTCCAATAGTAAGGACGTGGGGGACCACATTCTGATGGTTTGTTTCAGGCTAGGGAGACATATTTACTAGTCATAATGTTTTGAGAGCACATATGCTCTTATGGGAAAGTTGCATTCAATTTGAAGCGGTAATTTGCCTTTTATAATAATTCAATTAAAATTTAAAAATGTTTTGATTGCTTTTGAAGTCAGAAAAAATGATTAATTTTAATCATTTTAGTGGACATTTATTTTTATAATTTTTAAATTTATAATGTATTTATTATTCTTAAATTCATAATTTATAATTTAACTTTTTAAAGGTGACTTTCCTGTTATTCTGAAGTAGAGAACACATCTGCTCGTATTTACTATCTCCAATATTTTATTATCAGTATTGACAAAAGAAATGATTCATTTTTGGTCCTTAATGATGTGTGGAAGATAGATTTAAGTATACTTTGCCATTTCCATTCCTGTACATGGGGAGAAAAAAAAATCTCTAGGAAAAACCATGTTTGATTTTAAAGCCAGTGTTTTCTACTTGTTTGGTGTGCTGAACACTCTGGCAAGTACAATGAAAGTCAAGTTCTCTATTTTTTGTTTCGTGTTTTATTTTTACATTGTGTGTACTATTGTCATAAGTCTTTCATAAGGTTATCCAACACAGATAGCTGTAATTTCCTCTTACAACTCGTAAAAAAGAAAAAATCTTTTATCAACATTGCCTTTCTAATGAAAATTGCACAAGATTTCTAAAGGATGTGCTTAAACATTTGTTTACAATACAGAAGTGGGGATTATTCCAAAAATCTAATAACACATTACGGTCTGTTTTCTTGGGTAGTTTATTCTTTTCTGGGATATATTTAGATTTCTGATTGACATGATGGAATAAAAGTGCAGCTGTAGTGAGCAGTATGCTAAGTAGCTCAACTTTGGAATATGCTAAATTCAGTTTAAGATGTGAGTCAGAAAGTTCCAGTGAAAGCATTTTCATTTTCCTTTGTGTACTGGGGATGATTGATGAATTTTCTTAAAAAATCATCCATTGACCTCTTTTAGTCTTATAAATTTACCCCTTTTTTTTTTTTTTGGTAACATTGCTGTTAAGTAGAAAAGGACCTACCATTTTTGCCCCAAATTCTTCTCCAGTTAGGGGAATAAAATTTATGCATTTATAATCTTATGTTAATCTCACATTGCATAATCATTTTAAAGAATTTTTGTCTTGAGTGGTTACATTTTTAAAAAATGTATATATATTTTTAAAAAGTGATAAAAATGTATTTTACAGATTAACCCTGGAAAGCTTGCTAAAACATGGAAGTTACAACATTTTTTATGCTTTTTGTAAGCATTAATTATTTTGGTATGTAGGATATATCCAAATGGAATAATTAGTACATTTAAAGTTGTATGAATCTCACATGTTGAAGTTCAGATTTTTGAGTAGTGAGTTTAATGAACTAGATTTTGCTTTAAGACATGTCATTTTTCCCTTGCTACTTTGCTTTACCTTGTCAGAGCAAAGTAAGCATTTTGGGCAGTTCTGTAAAATGCAAGTTACTAAAGTTAAAATAATCTTCTTGCCAATAAATCTTTGAAGTAATTAAATTTTTTAAAATTTCTAAATGTTATGCTTATTTTGAGTTTAGGAAAGTGGACTTGGTAATGAGGATCACAAAGCGATTCTAAGCTGTAAAAGGTGTTCCTTTTATTTCATTTCTGGTTTCCTTGAACACATATTCTTTTCTTTTTTAAGGTTTATTTATTTATTTTAGAGAGAGAGTAAGAACAGAGGGTTGGGGAGGACAGTGAGCAGAGGGAGATGGGGAGAGAGAGAATCTCAAGCCTTGATACAGGGCTTGATCTCAGAACCCTGAGATCATGACCTGAGCAAAATGGAGAGTCAGATGCTTAAGGACTGAGCCTCCCAGACACCTCTGTGAACACATATTCGTAATTGAGTTTTAACATTCTGTTGTACTATGGAAAGAACTAACATTGAGAGTTTAAGAGTGACAAGTTCTACACTGCAAAGTGTTTGGCCTTATGCACATTTATGAAAGGTTTCCTCTTTTATGTATAAATAATACCTAATTGTTTCAGGTATCACTTGCAGTTATTGAGAATTAATCAAGGTTGAGAATCTTCCATGATATGCTGTAATAACAGTTTTTTAAATGTGTAATGGTACTGATTAAAACATGTCTGTTAGGTTTAATCTTAAAGCATGATGTCATCTGTAAAGCCAAAGTATAAATAAGGATATTTTAAGTGATATTATTTTTTTGCATTTTTAACCTCCTCCTACATCCCCCCACCCCACATTTATAATAGTAACTGAAAGTAATGAAAGCTTGAAAAAGTCTCTGAAGGTTTGCTTCTTCAGCAGTTGTGTTCTCCAAGCTATCTATGTTGAAGGATTTTTTAAAATTCCAGTTCTTCTCACACTGGTACTTTTGTGAAATATAATAAAAATGAATCACTAGAAAAACAAAATTAAAAAAGACATAAAAGTTCAATTTTTGTTGTTAGATTCAATAGATATAAAATAACTGTCAAGTTGCTATGAAGTTTCCTTTTTTCTAGCTTTATTGAGAAATAATTGACATAACATTGTGTAAGGTTAAGGTGTACAGCATAGTGATTTGATATATGTATATACTGTGAAATGATACCACAAAAAAGGTCAGCTAACACATCCATCACCCCACATAGTTACAGTTTTGCTGTGAAGGTTCCAAAATGCTTACTTGGATTTCCATACATAAGCCATCACAGACCATTATAAGCAATTCTGGCACAAGTCCATGAACCACAGTTTGAGTAGCTTTGTTCAAAATCCTAAACCACAGTCTATTTTAGAAAGTGGATGTGAAGTAGTTTTTAAATCATAGAATCTGAGTGGTTGCAGAGAAGTTGTAATAATAATCAGAATAAGAATGAGATTGTATTACCTAAATAATCATGCATACTGATATTTTTTCCAGAGGGATACAGAGGTATATAGCATTGTACCATTTATCACATAATCAAGTTCTTTTCAAGTTAGGATTTTATCATTTTCCTTAAAACGGATACATCTTTTTATTTTCCTTCTACCACCCAGTAATTACTTTTGAATACTACTAGGTACTTGGCACTGTGTTAGATGCAGCTAAGAATATAAAGACGGATGATATATGCTTCCTGCTCTGCCATCAGTCTCTCATTTTTGTCCCAGATTCCCAGTAATAGTGATCCAGAGAGGACATGGTTAAGGGTCTTAAGAAACCTTTGCCAGGCTAATGAGCCAAGAAGTCACATTGGCCTATATCATCCTCTTAATGTATTTAAGTGAACTACCTCACTCCCCCTTCCCTTAACATATAAACAGAAGGAAACTAGAAAAATTTGAGAATGCTGTTTTAGTATTTTAATTTTTTAATGAAAACCCTGCATTATACATTTGAAGTACAAAAGTAAGTCACACAAAGTCTTATTATAACAAAACTATAAGATAATATCACTTTCTTAAAATAAGATTTGGCTATATTAAAATTATTCTTGCTGTGTGGATGTTTTAATTTTTTTTTTAAAGTGGCTCTTTTGTTAACATCTGTCTTTCAAATTGAAAAATGTACCAAGTATTTTTTTCCACCTAACATACCATGTACTTTTCTGTGTATAGTTTTAAAATACATGGCAGAGGGTAGCATATAGACCTCTGAGGAGCAAGTGATGTATGTGTTTTACCCACAGATTTTCTAAAAACTATTTTTCTTTTTTGGCTTTTACTCTGAGATCCTTAAAATCAAGGCCATACGGTCTATTAAGTCTCTTTACACAAACTAGAAAAAGGCATTTTTTCCTTTAAAACCTTTTCTACCATCTGCCAGTAAAGTGCCATAATATACAAATCTTTGTTTACAGTAGGAATGGCCCACCTTAGATATGGTGGTGGTGTGCACTGAATAACCTGCACCACTGCAAATAATGGCCTGCCTATGAATCATTTCCCTTATCCTTTAAGATTCTCCTTTGTATAAAATGGGAATAATTATTACTACATGGTAGCAAATGATATAAAATATCTCCTTGTTTAGAAGATACTATAACCACTTATCGCTGTTAGCCAAAGTGTATTTAAAATTTGGATTAAAGTCAATGTAGTTTTTAAAATTAAGTTTATGGCTCTTCCTGTTGAGCCATTTTACTGAGAGTACTGATTTGTGTATGACAACTCTAAATAATATTAACTTTGGATTCACTTGCAAATTTTTGAAAGCAGTATTCTCAAGCTTAGATGTTTTTAAAAGTGAGTTCTTTGTTTTTAATTTTTAACTCAAGCCGTCCATGGCAAAAGATAGTTTGGATTGGATTTTTTTTTTATGTCTAGCTAGTCTAGTAATTCATGATGTTTTGAAGAGTTGTCTCCATTGTATTGATTTGTTAATTTTATAAACTTAATATCTTATATTACAAATATATTTGTTCAACTTGAATTTAGTGTGATAATGCATATCTGTACATTTATTTCGGTCCTGTAGACTTATCAAAGCACTTTTATTTTTTTAAATTCTAAAAATTTTTTTGGTAGGGCACTCTTTTAAATGTAAGAAAAAAAAAATAAAGATGAATAATACATAGTCCAAGTATTTAAGCGAATCTTAGGGGCCAGACACTGTTAAATGCCTTAGATTACTTGTTGATTCCTACAATCCTAAAAACAATCAATATAGTACTTTATTTTGCTCATTCTATGGGCCATCTTCTGTTCTAAGCTCTTTGTTTATGTTAATTCATTTATTCTTCACAGTAACCTGATCTGATGAGATATTGGTACTTTTATTCCTGTTTTAGAGGCACAGAGATGAAGGAACTTATCTAGGGTCACACAGCTGATAGGAGGCAGAACTGGGATCAGTCTCTGGAAGCCTTAGGCCCTGCCTAAGTATATACCGCTATACAGCATATGTTTTAAGAAGATATGAAATAGAGGTTATTCTCAGAGAAGGAATACTGAAGCTTAGAGATATGAAGTAGTGTATCCAATTTATATGAATATATTGACAGCCAAATTTCAAATTGTAAGATACCTACCTGATTTTACAAGGGGGAAATTACTTCTGTCTAGGAGAATCAGGCAAGCTTAATTTGAAGATGGAGTTTGATTTGAACTATGAATGCATTACCATCAGCATGAATGTGGGAAACTGATGTTGCTGGGAAACATTGAGCTGTCAGATTTAGCATAAGTGTGCAGGGATTTAATGGCAGAAATAAAGCTGGCATGATAGGTGGGGCTAGATCCTGGAGAAACTTGGTGTACACTAAGGAAATAAGACTTTTTTTGGGATGTGGGAGGAAATAATAAGCCATTCTTGGTTTCTTTTGGTATTGTCTCCTGCAGTATTACTTAAAATATACTATATGTTCATGCTTTAAAAAAGAATAAAAGAACAACTGGCTTCTATCACTGACACTTAGTAGTTAGTCAATTCAAAGAAAAAATGCAGGCTACCTAATCTTCGCTTAATTTTCCACTATACCACCAAGAATTAAGTGGTCATTAATTTGATATCTAGAACTCAGAGTAATGCATTACTGAAGTGTTTTGGGTGGGTGAAGAGGGGCAGTAAGTTAATATAATTAAAATTCAAGTAATAGTACTCTGCTTTTTTGGCATCAGATTATTTCTAAAGAAGGTTGATTCAAACAGCTAAATATTTGTAGTAATTAAAGTTATAAACCATTTCAAAATGTCTTAAAAACCACAGCTTACACAGGAGGAAATGTGTACCTTTAAAGATATATTTGGTATTCTCCCTGAAGAGCAAATCACTGAAGTTAGAATTCAGGGCATCTTTACTGAGGGCAGTCTGGTTCATCATAATTGTCGAAAAACTATAAGAACTGATGAACTAAGTTAAATTCATTTACTATGAATTTACTATGGAATATAGGTGTTTTTTTACAACCTGTATTTCATCAGTGGGTCAAAAAACAAAAATGTCTTCTGGGGCATTAGTTAACAGAAAACTATAAAATATAATTTCAATTACTGTGAGCCAAAAGGAAACTTAATGCTTTTTCTTGGTTACAGAAGGCATTTAGAAAGTGCATCATTGTAAAATTTTCTTTCTAAATATGAAAAAATAGAGAATTTTTTGTTGATGCTTCTATCCTTAGAGTCTACCTTTATCCCAGTTTTCTGGCACATCACTTGAAGTGTTTTTATAGTGCTTCCTGTTAAGTTTTATTTTCAAGGGAAACTTGCTGGCTGAATATAAATGTTGAATTTTATAAGTTATTTCCACCAGTATTTCTTAGACTTGGCAGTCTGAGTGTCTTTGCTAAAAATAGTTTCCTGTTGGTATATTATACAAAAGAACTTATCTATCCTTTCATACTATCCTACTAAAACTTAGAACGTGTGTCACTAACTTACTTTTTCTAAGCCAAATGGCACAAAATATATTATTAACAAATAGATTCCAATATTAGCTTTTTTGTATTCTTTGAAAAACTGACTGAGTTAATGATGTTTGATTTACTATGAGTGATACAGGAAAAATGTTTTCTTACTAAACGGACATGTTCTTACTTTGAACTTTTCTTTTTCCACAGGAAATGTGTTGGTTTTTAAAAAATTGGTCAGAAAGAAAAGGAAAAGTAAAGCCCTGTGCTATTCGATGTTTTCAAGTTTTATCTAATTTGCAATTTTATATTAAAGTTGATACAATGTTTTGATTTAGCCTTTCAGATAATTGTTCTGCAAATATAATAAAATAGGTAAAATTATTAGAAGACAGCAACCCCCCCCCAAAAAAAACCCCACAAAATCTTAATGTTCCATGGAAGGGGGAAAGACTGAGTTTTATCACTCTTTCATGTTTTCCTATTTTCATTTCCCTAGCACTAGAAAGTTTGGGCTTTGGCTCTTATATCAGTGAAGTAAAGGAAGTCTTACAAGAATGCAAGACTGTAGCATTAAAAAGAAGAAAGGCCAGTTCTCGTTTGGAAAACCTTGGCATCCCTGAAGAAGAGTTATTAAGACAGCAACAGGAGTTATTTGCAAAAGTAAGTAATGCATTCTAAATTATCTTCATCTGAATTCTACCTTGTTTGCTAACAGAAATCATACTGGTTTCTGAGATCTTTTTTTCTTTTTTCTTTTCTGAAATCATTTCCTAAATCAACATATATTACCCAGAGGATTTTCTTTCTGTGGCTGATTATTTGATCATAGAGTCTGATGTTTAGATCTAACCAGTTTGACTCCATTTGGCCAGTTATTTACTTCATGTAAAAGTAAATACAGCAACCTGTTTGCTGAGGAGAATAACTCCAAATAACTACTGAGATTTTTACTTTGAATTTTTTTTTTCAGTCAAAATGACCATTTAAAAGCCTGAAGAGTATACCTAAACATTCTTAAAATTTATAGTGATAGACTGGTGAGAAAATAATATAGCAAATTTTATAATGAGTGACATATGAGGAAAATTTGATAAACATCTATTTTATGGTTAAGTTAGGTTTTTAAGGGATCCCTGGGTGGCGCAGCGGTTTGGCGCCTGCCTTTGGCCCAGGGCGCGATCCTGGAGACCCGGGATCGAATCCCACGTCGGGCTCCCGGTGCGTGGAGCCTGCTTCTCCCTCTGCCTGTGTCTCTGCCTCTCTCTCTCTCTCTGTATGACTATCATAAGTAAATAATAAAATATATTTAAAAAAAAAAAAAAAAAAAAAAAAAAAAAGTTAGGTTTTTAAGGGTAGCCCAGGTGGCTCAGCAGTTTAGTACCGCCTTCGGCCCTGGGCATGATCCTGGAGACCTGGGATCAAGTCCCACATCAGGCTCCCTGCATGGAGCCTGCTTCTCTCTCTGCCTATGTCTCTGCCTCTCTCTCTCTTTAGCTCTGTGTCTCTCATGAATAAATAAATAAAATCTTAAAAAGTTAGGTTTTTAACACACCTTTAAAACAAATACTCTAATTCTAAAAAATTTTGAAGGGCCAATAGAGTAGAGAAAGGGAGAAAACTTTTTTGGAGGGGCTTATTAAAGTTCTAATTACCGGGACACCTGGGTGGCTCCGCAGTTGAGCATCTGCCTTTGGCCCAGAGTGGGATCCTGGAGTTCCAGGATAGAGTCCCACATTGGGCTCCCTGCATGGAGCCTGCTTCTCCCTTTGCCTATGTCTCTGCCTCTCTGTGTGTCTCTCATAAATGAAAAATAAAATCTTAAAAAAAATAGTTCTAATTACCAGTTTGTGAAGGATTAGCAGTGTTAATATTATGTTAATATAATAATCTATTTTATTTATTTTTTAATATTCCTCTATTTAAAAAAAAAAAGGAAGGAAAAGGATGAAGTTCTTTTTTCCCCACTAAGTTTTGGCCTCTCATTTGAAATTGTAACAGTTTTGGTCAAATAGAAAAGGTGAGATTTCCAACCAGTTAGTTACTCTAATTACTATTAGAATGAGGAAGTGTCATTTTAGGTAATTTCTTCCAGATTTGTGCTACATTTGATCTCTTTTAGTAATAACAATCAGTTGAGTTTGAATCAAAAAGCTTTCAAATTTTGTGTTATCAGGCACTAGACACTAGAAACCATTTAAACTAATAAGAAAAATAGAAGTTTACTAACATTTATTGGGTTCTAACCATGTGTTAATCATGTTGCCAAGTAATTTACCTGTATTTTCTTAATCCTCCCAATAACCTATAAGTACTAAACAGTTACTAAAAGCTTTTGAAGCAGGCATGAACACAAGCAATTTATAATCCATATGAATATGATGTAACAAAAAAAGATGAAGATAAACAACTAATGGCTATTATTTATTGATGCTCTGTTATTGCAGATCACCTAGAGAGTTTCAAATTAGATTTTTTTT
The DNA here is from genome assembly GCF_018345385.1 of Vulpes lagopus. Taxonomy (NCBI): domain Eukaryota; kingdom Metazoa; phylum Chordata; class Mammalia; order Carnivora; family Canidae; genus Vulpes; species Vulpes lagopus. The sequence goes on along the minus strand of NC_054826.1, from coordinate 144,676,248 downwards.
TTTTTTTTTTTTAAAGAGAGGGAGAAAGGATGGGGAGGGACAGAGGGGGAGGAGAGAGAAAATCTTCTACAGGCTCCATGAGAGTGTGGAGCTCTATCTCACAATCCTGAGATCATGACCTGAGCCAAAATCAAGAGTCAGATGCTTAACTGACTAAGCTCCCCAGGTCCTCCCCCCCACCCCCCAAATTAGATATTTGTTGAAAGGAAAAAGATGCTCTGCTAGATACTTTACATACTTTGCAGAGCTTTTATAAATATGAATAAAATAAATAAATATTATACCTATTTACACATTAAGAAACAGACTAAGAGATGGAGAAACTTACATGAGATCATTCATGCATTTTTTCTACAGATATTTACTGAAGTCCTCACTACTTACCAGACATAGTGCTAAATGCTAGTAGGCTTATAATAGTATACAGAAGACACATGGTTCTTGTTATTCTGGAGCTTAGTTTACTGGAAAGGATTGATTGAGTTAAATAAAACAAGTAAGTTCATATAGTTAGAAAGTGTTGGAGTCTTTTTTTTTTTAATATATTTTTTAAATTTTTCTTTATTTATGATAGTCACACAGAGAGAGAAAGAGAGAGAGGCAGAGACATAGGCAGAGGGAGAAGCAGGCTCCATGCACCGGGAGCCCGACGTGGGATTCGATCCTGGGTCTCCAGGATCGCGCCCTGGGCCAAAGGCAGGTGCCAAACCGCTGCGCCACCCAGGGATCCCCAAGTGTTGGAGTCTTAAGTTTAAAACTTACATCCTCTGACTCCAAAACTTGCTCTTTCTACATTACCATGCTAATATTCTAGCCACCATTTTGTCTGCTTAAATTTATTTTGGAACTTTTAAGTGGAACATGCCTTGTTATCCTTTTGAAGGCAGAAAGAAGAATGAAAGAAATAATTGACTGTCTGCCAAATCTGTCTTTATTTTTCTGTCCTTGTCATCTGTTTGTTTTTCCCTCTTATTTCCTTTTCTCCTTGCCCTTATCTATGGAGTGAAAATCTCTTAGTATTTCTTTGCTCTTGGGAGGAAAATCAGCAAAAGGGTAAAATTATAGCACCTATCTAGTATTTCTTCCCTAGAGTACAAAGTACTTAGTCCTAAATGTGAAAGGAACTGTTAAGTAAATATAGCATTTATTTCATCAGTTTCATTTCATTTTTTAGACTTTATTTTAAATATGAATAAAATAGCCTCATTTGAAGCTGTCTTTCAGCTGTTAGCAACAAATATTTGGAAAGGGGGAATCATTAAGATGTTGAAAGAAAGGTTAACTGTACATTATAAATGAGTCATTTTAGTACTTGGGAGTGAGAACCTTAAAACATAATGAAAATCTCCAAAAGAAGAAATGAATTAGGAAGTATATGCCTACTCTCTCTCACACTCCTCATTTTAGAAAAAAAATACTTGGGGTACATTGGATGAGAAGCAAGAGTAAATAAGGAAATTAGAAAAAATACCACTGAGAATTTTAATTTGTGAAAATGAATATAAATACAATTTATCAGTCAACAAAGATTTTAAAGGCACGGGAATGTTTTTATGTCCAGACAGAAAAGTATGGTTGCTAATATGGGGCCATGGTATAAAAGTCAGTTAAATTTTAATTGTAATCAGTATGTGTCGTTGCAGATCACTGAGTAAAGTACGAGATCAAGCACCTTTTGCAATAAAACCTGTGTAGAGACTTGAAATTATTTGAATTTTTTTCTGTTATGAAATTGTACATATTTATAGCTGATTAAGGCCCTGAGTAGATATTTTTGATTTATTAAATTAAAATATTTCGTTTGCTCTGTAATTTCTTATGAACTCTTAAAATGTTTTTCATGAATCACTCTTAGTCTGGTTTTTTTTTTTAAAGATTTTATTTGGGGCAGCCCGGGTGGCTCAGCGATTTAGCGCCGCCTTCAGCCCAGGGCCTGATCCTGGAGACCCGGAATGGAGTCCCGCGTCGGGCTCCTTGCATGGAGCCTGCTCCTCCCTCTGCCTGTGTCTTTGCCTCACTGTCTGTGTCTCTCATGAATAAATAAAATCTTAAAAAAAAAAAAAGGTTTTATTTATTTACTTATGAGAGACACACACAGAGAGAGTCAGGGACATAGGCAGAGGGACAGAGGAGAGGGACATAGTGCCAGGACTCTGGGATCACACCCTGAGCCAAAGGTAGACGCTCAGCTACTGAGCTAACCAGGCATCCCTGTTAGTCTGTTTTGTAATCTGGGTATTCCTGCCATAAAAGCAAATCTGCCTGTATGTTAGAATACCTATTTTCCATACTTTTTTTTTTTAAATTTTATTTATTTATTTATGAGAGAGAGAGAGAGAGAGAGAGAGAGAGAGAGAGAGAGGCAGAGACACAGGCAGAGGGAGAAGCAGGCTCCATGCGGGGAGCCCGATGTGGAACTCCATCCCTGGACTCCAGGATCACGCCCTGGGCTGAAGGCAGGCGGTAAACCGCTGAGCCACCCAGGGATCCCCATGGTTTCTGATGTTCTAAACAAAAAAAGTTTTTGCTTGTAGGAGAGGTATGATATAGATACACTGACAACTATAATGAGGCTAATTACTTTCATGAGGAAGATATAAAGAGATCGCAAGTATGGAGACATCACATTAGATTTTGGCAGTGTAAGAGTGTGCCAGTTATTTTGCATGTGAATGGTAATACAAATATAAACCCAAGCAAGGGCATCTGGGTGGGTCATTTGGTTAAGAGTTGTTCTTCTTTCTTCTGCTCAGGTCATGATCTCAGGGTCCTGTGATTGAGCCCAACATCTGGCACCCTGCTCAGCAGGGAGCCTGCTTCTCCCTCCCCCTTCTCCTGTGCTCTCTCTGTCCCTTTCTAATAAATAAAGTCTTAAAAAAAAAATTAAACCCAAGCAGACCTAATTACATGTCTCCTTATGAATGTTGACAATGGAAGGAATACCTTGCCTCTAGTTTAGTATCAGGTCTGGACTGAAAAGCTGGGGAAGAAACTTCATTTTCTTTTTTGCATAACTCAGAAAAACCGCTTAGTGTGCAGTTTTCTTGTTGACCTCAGCAGATGAACCAAGCTGATAGTGTTAATTCAAACTCAAGAAATTGTCTGAATCTTGGTTTGTGTGGATTTGTGATCTGCATACAATATTAACTAAATTGGATAGCTTTTACATTTTCACATGTGTACATAGGCTCTCCCCACCCTTTTCAACATAAAACATTGAACTTTGTAAACTGGCATTGAAACATTACAATGTTTTGAGGCACCAATTTTATAAACACAGCACAGTTGTTTTTTTGAGACATACCAAAGGTTAATTTCTTAAGGTTCTTGTTGCATTTGCTTTAGTAGCATTTGATGGAGAATCTTTTATATACACTTGTAGTAGGTAAAAGATAAACCAAAATTTAAACCTTTTTTTTTTTCTTTGAAGCTTAAACTATATACTAAGTTTTTGGTCCAAATTGAGTAGGGTAAGTTAACTTCTATTGCATTCTGTTACCCAATATGAGTGTATTTTTGTAAGCATAGTTATATTTATTAAAAGAAAAAAACAGCATGTACCAGTGACTAAACAGTTTTCTCAGCCTGAAACCCACTTTTCTATTCTTTGGTTTGTGACCAAGCCTTGTACTCAGCAAACCACATTTCTGCTTTTCTTGAGGACTTTATTAGACTCTGCTGCCAGTAGGGGATCCTAGAGGAAGATTGCCAGGCTGGAGGAGGAGGGCAGCATTTGGACTCCTCGCTTGTACTTCCTATTGGCTTCAAGCTCCTTTGACCAACCTACCAGTACTTTTTCACCCTGGCTGCATCAGTTTTTTTCCTATAGCAGGAACTGGATCCAGTTTGCAGTTTCTTTAATACTTACGGAACCAGCCTAAACATTCACCCTCTACCTCAGGGATGTGGTTCTCAAACCTTGGGGGCCTCTACCAAGCTCAGGGATGCTTTTTAACAGTCTGTGCCCCTTCTTCAGAGGTCTTAGTTTCAGTTCCAAAAATTGTTCCTTTAAGCTTCTAAGTTTTAAAAATTCCACCCTCTTCCTTTGTTGCCCTAGTTTTAGGGATGGTGACTGTTTTTGGTAGTTACCAGTTGCATGATGTCGCAGTGTTCTTTTCTTGCCTTTCAGTGACGCAGTTACCAACTTTATATTTGGTTAACAATCCTTTATATTTCCTTCTCTCTGTCCTAACGAGTGTGACTTCTATCTCTTGATTAGATCCCGAATGATACAGTTAGGAATCAGAAAAAAACTTAATGGAAAAAGTAGTATTTCAGTTTAATTTGAAGGAAGAGTGGAATTTCGATAGGTGAAAAATAGGAAATTTCAAATAGAATGAATATCAGCATAAGGTAGTGAAAATGGGGAGGGTATGGTGTATATGGGCAACATTTTATGTTCTAGATTTTTTTGGAGTACCAGGTACATATTACAAAGATTGATTTGGGAGATAGATTTGGGCAGACAGTAATTTGGAGGACCTTGAACTCTAAGCTGAGAAATTGGATTTAATTGGTAACAGATGATTTTTTTAGAGTATAATGATGGTCTGATTAGAATTCTCTAGAAATGTTTGGATAATAAATTCAAGACAGATTATTAAGAAAAATCAGGAATATACAGGGCAAAATCCTAATGTTAGAATTATGCTGAGTACTGCCATTTCCCACAAAACATTCATTCAGAAAATACCAGAGCCTATGTGTTGGGAATGCAACAAAGAGTATGAAAATAGTCTCTATTCTCAAGGCTAGTGGAGAAAAAAGATACATGCTCAGATAATTAAAGAATAAAGTAGGTAGATATGAGAATGCATAGAGAATTATGGCATATGAAATAGAGTGTACAATATGACCGAGAAGGATCAAGAAAGACTAATTTCTGTTTTAAATGGTAACTCGGAATTGGTGGGTACGAGCCAGGCTTAAGTAACAATTCTGAGAAAAGGCAGAGAGGGAGAAACAGCATTGTTTTGGTAGAATCCAATATGATCTATTCAGGAACAGATTCATTCATTCCCTGTTGGTGTGATTTTTCTAAAGCTAATGGATAAAATTAAATTGGGAAAGAGCTTTTAGCTGTTGCAACAGTGTATAGAATGCCTATATGTGTATCTTAGTTTCTAAAATTCCTTATTTTATTAAGAATAAAGCTTTAAAATATAAAGCCTTATTTATTTGTTTATTTAAAGTAGGCTCTATGCCCAGTGTGAGGCTTGAACTCTTGACTCTGAGATCAAGAATTGCATGCTCTACTGACTGACCCAGCCAGGTGCCCCAGTTTCTAAAATTCTCTGATGGTTGTGGAGAGGATATATCAGAGGAATGGATCTTAACTATCTCACTTAAATTCAGTTCTGGGGGATCCGTGGGTGGCGCAGCGGTTTAGCGCCTGCCTTTGGCCCAGGACGCGATCCTGGAGACCCAGGATCGAATCCCATGTCGGGCTCCCGGTGCATGGAGCCTGCTTCTCCCTCTGCCTATGTCTCTGCCTCTCTCTCTCTCTCTCTCTCTGTGTGACTATCATAAATAAATAAACATTTAAAAAAAAAATTCAGTTCTGGATAAGTGCCTTTTCTCTAGTGTGTATATGGGAAGGGTATATATGTATATACATACACGTGTATGTATTTATGGGGCGGGGTTCAGAGGAGAAATGTATATTTAGGGTAGGAAACTGTAAGAGAAACTCAAACTATCAGAGCACCTGGGTGGCTCAGTCAATTAAGCATTCAGCTCTTGATTTTGGCTCAGGTCATGATTTCAGGATTGTGGGTTAGAGCTCTGCATTGGGCTCCGTGCTGGGGCAGAATTTGCTTGTCCCTCTCCCTCTGCTTTTCCCCCCTGCTTGAGTGTGTGTGTGCTTTCTCTCTTAAACAAACAAATAAGTAAAATCTTAAAAAAAGAAACTCAAACATCAAGGTAGCTATTGCATTCATGTTTATTAGTACTTAAGAGTTAGAGGTACTGTACTAGACAACTTTTAAACCACAGAAATAATTTTTAGATTGAAAAATGTTTACGTGTTAATTTTAAGTTGAGAGGACAAAAGAATCAAAACAAAAGGAATGAGAAGCAGGAAAGGAACCAAAAATCTTTCTGCCAGCTCTTTCAACTTCAGTTGAACCAAAGGTCATAAAATTATGTGGCATAAAGGGTACTGCCTGTAAGAGAACCAAGTTTTGGAAACTGTCCTCAGCTGACAGAGAGGCAATGGTCTAACTATATTTTCTTAAAGAATTCATATTCTCCAGATGTGTAACAGTTATATAGTGGTTGGAAAATATCCAAATTTGATAACTAAGTCTGTAATTGGCTTAATCTATATTTAACCAAAGTGTGTATGTTGTGAATTTAAAAAAAAAAAAAACTATTTGTTTTTATGTTTTTGGTGTTTAGGCTAGACAGCAGCAAGCAGAATTGGCCCAGCAGGAATGGCTTCAAATGCAGCAAGCTGCTCAACAAGCACAGCTTGCTGCTGCCACAGCCAGTGCATCTAACCAAGCAGGATCTTCTCAGGATGAAGAAGATGATGATGATATCTGAAATTTACCAGCTGAGTTTCTATTTCCTCTATAAATGTTTTTCCCTGCACAAGAAAACAGTGAAAGAAATGCTTATCTGTAATTTTGTATGCATCTTGGTGGACTTGCCATTGGTATTCTAGGGATGTCTGCTGTTAAGTTTCATCTATTGTGTGCTATTCATGTAAAAACTGTCTCTTTGAACTATTGAAAATTTAAGGTTCAGTATAATATCAATTTTGAATTTTTAATGGTGTTTATGAAATTTTAGATAGCAGTGAGTCCTTTATTTGATCAATAAACAGTGTTACAGAAAACGTCAAGTTTATAAAATACAGTGAAATTTATACAGAAACTCTAAATCTGCATTTGCATTTCCTCTGCCCTTTTAACTAAACTAAAAATTGGGAATTTTAAATTATTGGGGGGAGGGTGTTGTGTGATGCAGTAGATGTTAGATCAGGTTGGTGAAAAAACAAAGAGTTCAGTTTTGTAGTATCTGAATTTTTTGTCTTTTAAAATGGGTATATATATATATATATATAGGCAATAAATATATATGCTCAGATAAATATACTTGTTTAAAAAAAATCTCAAAACATTCAAAAACTAGCAAGGAGTATGTTCAATAGTTGTATAAATTCAGTGGGTTATGTTTTTGATTTTGTTTTTGTTTTATGTAGAGGTGAAAACTACAGTTTTATTATGGCATAATTCATCTTGAGCTACACTATTACATTTCAAAGACTACCCAATTTTGAGGACTGTCATGATTCTTACTGTTTCACTCCAATAATTGTTAATAGTATTACTTGCTTAGTCCATCCATGTTTATTGGACCTTGTGAAACAATTGCTTAGGTTCCATTGGTTTAAAGGAGATTCATGAATATTCAGACCTTTACTGGGGGAAAGAAATGAAAGTTAATAAGCATGCTTACTGTAAAAGAGGGATTTTTTTGTAATTTAACTTGTAGTTATAGTTTACTTATTGTTTGTTTTTAGCATTACTTTTACATTTTCTTGACTAGATGGCCTAGAGTGTCCAGTGCTTCCTTTTGAAATGGCATCATTGTCTCCATCATAATTGAGTGATAGCTTTAAAAATGATTGGTTTTATTTTAAGAAAGTGTGTCATAACTGATCAGCCCTATATGAAACGTAAATAGTTTCAACCTACTCATTAAAAGGGAGAAGCTTTACTTTGGTTCCAATAAATAAAGTATGGTAGTGATTTTTACAGGAATCCAATGTGTTGAAGAAATGACATATTGTTTGTATTTTGGAAACAGAATGGAAAAGCCACTAAAGATAGTATAAAGTAGTCTAAATTCCTATGTCAGTTGCCAAACCATTTAAATTTGTATATTCACCAAGCCCAAGAATAAATTGTGGCTGCCAGGATTCCAATTTTAATTGAAGAACTAAAAAAGTAAAGTTTATAAGTATTAGACTTCTTAATCTTATTTTGCAGTTTTAGAAAAAGTAAAATATTAGCATACGTTTATTAAATACACTTTCCCCATGCCATGAAAAGGTTAATTTTGCTGGATATTTTAAGTTGAAGTTGATACTATATCCATGAAGTGCTTTGGACAAGGTAGAAGGGGTTGTTTTTTTAAAGTTTAAGTACCAAAGGTAGTCTAGTCTAAGAAATAATAAGTGTTGGCTTTTCTAATTTGTACTGTAACATCCTTATACTTTCTATTTTATCTGTTTCTTAAGTAAACAACTTAGGTATTTTTCCACACTGTTTTTTTTTTCCTGATGCAGAGTTCAGGTTAATTAATATTTTACTGCATCTGATAATGTATTATATGTTTGAAGCCTAGTGACTTTTCATTTTGACATTCTTGTGATTTCATATGCTGTATTCTTCAAGCAATAAAATTCTGATGTGTTTTATAAATTGTATTTACATTTAATAATCTACACAGATTAGCAGCAGGAGATTTCTATTAACATTTTTACTAGTTTCAAGAATCTTTGGCCCAAAACACATTTTGATCATCTGGTATGTAGTACCTGACTTTCTCCTTTGTTTATTGTTATTTCAAAAAATGTGGTTTTACTTGTACTTTTGTAATTTACAGTCCTAGGACATAGGCATAACAAAGCTAATTAAGCAGGGTTTTACTTTTAGCTTATTTTTTAGCTTTTAAAAGTCACTATACCGTCTGTTGAGATTTTTTAAATCTTGTGGGGAGAGAAACAAATCTTTAGGATTCTTAAATAAAGTTATTGTTTAGTAAATATTTTCCCCATTTCCTTGGATATATATCTATGTTTTTCAGTAGACTATCACATTGATAAATGTTGAAACGTTACCAACTTTTCTTTTAAAACATATACCATACATATAGAAAAATATATAAGTGAGGGTTTTGACGAATTAAACACTCCTATCACTGGCCCTTAAACCAAGACACAGCAGTATGAACTAACACTATCTTCTTCCTCCTCAGAAGTAATAACTATTCTGTTTTCTGAAACCATAGATTAGTTTTGCCTTTTATTTTATGTAAATGCAATCATAAATAATGTACTCTTTTTTAACTTTTACAACTTCACTTTAATAAGTCTTATGCTGGCTTACTAAAGAATAGTATTATACCCTTTACACCCTAATAAAGATTGAAAATTTACATTCCAGTTGACTAGCTTAAAGAGTTTAAGACCACTTTCACATTTATAGAGCCTAATTAAGGCTAGACAAGCACATTCCCATCTTCCATGTCATCTTTAACCCTTGTGTCATAAGAAAGGAGGCTTAGCTGTTTCTGTAATTCTTCATTATCCTTTTCTTGTAGGGTGAGATTAACATTTCCAGAATTTTGCAAGAGTCACTTTTATAGCAGCTGAACAGAACAGACAGTCTCTGAGTTGCATTCTTTCTTGTTAAGTGCTAGATACACTTGGCTTCTGAGGGACCTTTTACTGAGGGATTCAAATATCTGACTAGTTCTTAAACTTGTTAAAACTTGTACTTGCTCTATTTCTGTTCCAAATAGCTGAAAGAGCTCTAGTACGATCACACCCAAGCTATACATATCTGAGTTGGCATCACACTCAGATCCTTGTAACTCTTTAGGTTAAGGGTATAGACAAGTACCCACTCTAGAAGTATATGTTGGTGTTCTCTTGCCTTGTTGTACTGATCCAGTCTGTTCTGTGTGATGTCTACACAGGCCAGGCCAAAGTCTCCTATTTTGACTTGCTGATCAGGGCCATGAGGAAAATATTTCTGGGCTTCAGATGTCTGTGTACTATTCCCATTTTATAAATATAAAATACACCTTCCTCCAATTCTTGAAAGATTTTTATTGCAACACTGGCCATAACATAATGATGTGCAGATTGGCCCCCACACTTCTGCTTGCTTCTCTCAGCTATCCAGTCCCACAGAGAGAGCTCCCACAGCTGGATATGGATATGCAACATCAAGTGACACTACATCAGGTGATGTCTGCCCCAACAAGTTTTAAGCTTTCTTAAGAAGATTCCTCAGTGGAGGTGAAATTTTAAGTGTAATCATGCCCAAGTGGTAGCTGATATTCAATAATCTGGAAGACAAATCAGCCAAGCCATTTTCTTTTCTTTTTTTTTTTTTAAAGATTTTTTTTATTTATTAATGAGAAACAGGGAGAGAGAGAGAGAGAGGCAGAGACACAGACAGAGGGAGAAGCAGGCTCCATACAGGGAGCCCGACGTGGGATTCGATCCTGGGTCTCCAGGATCGCGCCCTGGGCCAAAGGCAGGCGCCAAACCGCTGCGCCACCCAGGGATCCCAAGCCAGTTTCTTAGAGTAAAATGAATGACTCAAATTCACTGGCATCTTTTGTGACTAAATTGGTGATAACAGTTCATCGGTTTATTAGTCTGGTTTTCAATGCCACATTCTCCTAAGGATTTTTCTTTTTCTAAGGTGAACTTGGTAAGGATAATGGATGAGCTGTTACTTTAGTCATTTTCAACATCATATTGATCTCTTTCATTCTCCTGGTTGGAACTCACTTCCAGAGATGGCAACTAAATAGAAATTCAATCTTGCATTTGGGCTACATGAGCATGTTCTATCCAAGCAGTATGATGGCCTTACAATATTAGGATGCTGAAGACCTGTCAACACCTTCACTCACTATAGTACCTTCAAACAATCTGTATAGTTGCATCCTTAATCAGGATTTTTTTAATTGCAAAATACCACTTAATTTTTCCTATTTTGTGTACTCTTATATCCACGTTTTCCTAGGGTGGCAAGATGTTGTAATTCATTTAAGTAATGTGAAGTTTGTTCTTCAAAGCTACATTCCTTGATCTGATCTTCTGGATATGAGAATTATCCTCACAGGGATCCTGAGGAACTCTTCATTAGCTGATGAACAATAATAGCTTGGGGCGCCTGGCTGGCTTAGTCTGTAGAGTGTGCAACTCTCAATCTTGGGGTTTGTGTTCTAAGCCCCATGTTGGATATAGAGATTACTTTAAAATATTTTTTTTAAAGACTTCTTTATTTTAGAGAGAAAGAGCACACAGATGCGAGGAGGGGCAGAGAGAAGGAAAGAAGTAGACTACCTGCCGAGTGCAAAGCCCAGCACCATGGGGCTCCATCCAGTGAGCCCTAGAACACAACCTGGGCAGAAATCAAGAGTCTAATACTCAACCAACTGAGCTACCCAAGTACCCCCAAAATAAATAAAAATAAAAATAAAGCAATAGTTCTGTTGTGATGTAGTCTCAATGAGCTAAACTTCTCACTACAAGTGAAAGAAGACAGCAGTGCCATTTTGATAAAGGTCGTCAGATTTCAACAACTCTTGAACGAAGTGGATTCATGCACATGGCTCAAGTATTCCAGCAAAGAAGCAAGCAGTAACTGGTTTGCACTACAAAAAGCAAAGTCACCTATCAGGGTCATTTAATACCTGAAGTTCTGCTGGAAATCAGATTCCAGACAGCTCTCCTGCTGCCCCTCCCCCACCTCAGCACTGCACTGTTGGGTCTGGGTTTGAGACTGGATCCAGCTCAATTTGCTTAGAGGCTGTGACAAACCTTGCTGCTGCTCAGCCTGCTCAGGAATCAAGTTGGACAGAGGCTAAGAGAGGGCTGCCAGCATTCCAGGTGCCTCACTGTCATACTTGGAGTCTGAACCCTGGGCCAGGAAGTATGTGACAGGTGCTGCAGACAGACTTGGCTCCAAGGCCCACTGCCTCATACTCCTGGGCCCCGGAAGTGCGCCCAGCAATATGGACTGCAGCCCAGTCTGCCTGCTGCCCCAGTGCCGCCTCACTCAGCGTTCAAGTGTACTCTTTTATTCAATCATCATTATATTTGTGAGTGTATTGGTTTTCTGATGCCACTGTAACAAATTACCACAAAGTTAGTGATTTAAAATAACACAAACTCCTTCTCTTACAGTCCTAGAGATTAGAAATTGAAAACTATTTTTTATTAGGCCCAAGTCTAACAGCAGGGTTGGTTCCTGAATGTGAAGGCTGTGAGTGAAGCACCTGTCTCCTTGCCTTTTTTCAGCTTCCAGTGGCTGCCTGTATTTTTTGTGTCCCCTTACTTGGTATTTAAAGCCTCTGCTTCATAGTCATATGGCCTTCTCTTCTATAGTCACATCATCTTCTGCCTCTGCATATAGAGCTCACCTGGATAACCCAGGATGATCTCCTTCTTTCAAGATCCTTAATGTAATCACACCAGCAAAGCTTCTTTTGCCATATAAGTTAACGATCACAGGTTTCCGGGATTAGATCCTCCATATCTTTGGAGGCCATTATTCAGCCTGCCAGAGTGAGATTGACTCATATTGTATGTATTTGCAGTCATTCATTCTTACTGCTGAATAGTATTTCATTAATTTAACCAATTTTATTATATCCAAAATTTATCCATTCTACCATTGATGGGTGTTTGAGGAGTTCTTGGCTATTATGAATAATGCTGCAGAGAACATTCTTATACATGTGTTTTGGTGACTGTATATATGCATTTCTGTTGAATATATGCGTAGGAGTAGAATTGCTGGGTCATGAGGAATGCACATACTTGGTTTTAGTATGTATTGTCAATTTTCCAAAGGCTTATAAAAGGGCACTATTTTAATATGTACTATTATAATGAACTACCCTAAAGGTCTGATAATGTTAATGAATTTCTCAAAATACCTAAGTTATACCAAATGAGTTATACTTAGCTACAGCAGGTCTGTTGTTATTTAATAACATACAGGAGGAAAATAAAAGCAAAAGTATTTGTTCTTATTATAGACAGAGTAGTATTATGCACTCAGATTATTGCTCCTCAGAAGAACGGCAAACTTTCAATAATCACAAATGGTATGTTGAGTTTATAAATAGAATGTATAGTTATGGAAAATACATGACTTACATTTTTATTTGAATTAAAATGTTTTTGTTATAACTTTTTTTGGAAATGTAGATGCTTCTTCATACCCAAATAACCACAAGGAAGAATTATCCAATCCAGATAGCCTTCCACTGGCTTTACTTGGATTGTGTTTATTTGCTTTCTTTTTTTTTTTAAATTTTTTTTGTTTATTTTTTTGTTGTTTATTTGCTTTCTTAAAGATTTTTTTTTTTTAAGATTTTATTCATTTATTCACGAGACACAGAGCGAGAAAGAGGCAGAGACACAGGCAGAGGGAGAAGCAGTCTCCCTGTAGGGAGCCTGATGCAGGACTTGATCCCGGATCCCCGGGATCATGCCTGAGCTCTAGGCACTCAACCACTGAGCCACCCAGGTGCCCTTAAAGGTGGGTCTTGACTTCACATCTCCTGATCCCTTTCTGATCCCTTCACCCCTAGAAAGCTGGTCCAGTCTTTTAAAAATCTACTTGCTCATCGCCTTTCACCCCAAGGTCCTAGCCATACCCAGACAGTGTATCTGATCTATCTTAAGATAGTGTGTACTTTTTACAGTGTTTATTTTTTAACAAGTATTTTTAAATTGCTTTTATTATGGTTAAATATACATACAAAATTTACCATTTTAGCCATTTCTAAGTGTTCAGTGACATTAAGTATATTGATATTGGTGTGCAACCATCACTATCTCCAGAACATTTTCGTTATCCCTCACTGAAATACTATACCCATTAAATAATAATTCCCCATTCTTCTCTCCCTACAGCTATTGGTAACCGCTGTTCTGCTTTCTATTTCTATTTAATTCAATGATTCTAGGTACCTCATATAAGTGGTATCATACAATATTTGCCCTTTTCTGTCTGACTTATTTCACTTAGCATCATGCTTTCAAGGCTTATCCATGTTGTAACATGTATCAGAACTTCATTCCTTTTTACAGCTGAGTAATACTCCATTGTACGCCATGCCACATTTTGTCTATTGATCTATTGATGAATGGGTAGCTTCTACCTTTTGGCTATTGTAATTAATGCTGCTAGGGACATAGGTGTACAATCATGTCTTTTTGAACGTACAGATCTATATGTTGAAAGTTGAAATGAAGTAAGAAGTATAGTACAAGTGCACACATATAGTTTATAATATACGATAAATATGACATAAGTGGGGATCCCTGGGTGGCTCAGCGGTTTAGCGCCTGATTTCAGCCCAGGGCCTGGTCCTGGGGTCCCCAGATCGAGTCCCACATTGGGCTCCCTGCATGGAGCCTGCTTCTCCCTCTGCCTGTGTCTCTGCCTCTCTCTGTCCCTCATGAATAAATAAACAAAATCTTAAAAAATATATGACATGAAAGGGACACTTTTGTACTAGACTTTAGCCGGTTTATTTCATTTTCTTAGCACCTCTGTGAAGTAGGTATTGATAGTCCAGGGTGGCAGACTGGTAACACAGGTGTACCATCGAAAGTAGTAGATATATAAGATGTAGAATTTTACTTTATTTATGAAACTTTATATCTTACGCATAATGTAGTAGATGTGGAAAACAATATAGTCCATAGCTATTTCCTTTCAGTTTCATATTATCTAGTATGTTTCCTACTTTTGTATACTTATGAATAACACTTATTTGTCACCGCCATGAAATTAGTAGTGAAGCTAGAAGGAGATTTTCCAGAAAAAAATTTTAGTGTGATTGAGAGATTTTTTAGTGGGCATTGGGAGTGGAGGGAAAGTTGATAGTATTAGAAAGGATGTATCTGGGGATGGAAGAAGAAACTATGCTTGCTGTTAAGGCAGCTTAACATCTTATGCACTGAAGGAAAATGTGGCAGGCTCAAAATTGGTTATGCAAGGTACTTCTCAGAAGTTTGTTTCCTTTATCATGCCTATAAAAGACACTATTAACATCATATTTATGTCATTGATAAACTTCCAGGATCCATGTAGTAGGACGTGGTAGTAGAGCTAAGAAGAGACAACAATGATATTTATTTCAGCAACATTTATTTGGTATATTACACTGGATAAGGGTATGTTTTATAAGCCTAAGGTTTATATATGCAGTTGAATCATACATGTAAAAGTAGTGAAATTTTGGTTTGTCTTTACTATAAACATTTTATAAATAAGGGGACTAAATTTAAAAGAAATTAATACAATAATACATAGCAAGTGGAAGCATCAGAATTTGAACCCCAATTTAAGTAGTTCTGAGGACTATGTTTCTTCCACTAGATCATTCTGCTTTCCCTTCAAAAGTACTTTGGGAATGAATACTGGGATGAATCTTTATATCTTTATTTGAAGTCATTTAAAAAATTATAACCCTTCCTGAGGATAGCAAAATTGTGTGCTATTGCAAGATAATTACAGAACTCACAGTAAGGAAGCAGAGGTAATGTCTGGTAATGTTTTTGGCTCCCTTTTTCTGCCCACTGTTGTGTTATGCAGAGTATGAAATATTGTTACAGAAGCTATTTCAGAAAGTTGATTTATTGAATAGGTTTGGGTTTGTTTTGTTTTGTTTTGTTTTTAGAGTGTGCATGTGTGTGTGTGAGCAGGGAGAGGGGCGGAGAGAGAAATCTTAAGTAGGTTCCATATCCAGCCTGGGGCCTGACCCAGGGCAGGGGGGCTCAATCTCATGACCCTGAGATCTTGACCTGAGCCAAAATCAAGAGTCAGAAGTTTAACCTACTGAGCCATCCAGGTGCTTGCTTTTTTTCTTTGAGTAGGCTGCATGCCCAGTATGAGCCAAACGCAGGGCTTTTCTTCTGGGGACACCTGGGTGGCTCAGCAGTTGAGCGCCTCCCTTCGGCTCGGGGCATGATCCTGGAGTCCTGGGATTGAGTCCCACATCGGGCTCCCTGCATGGACCCTGCTTCCCTCTCTGCCTGTGTCTCTGCCTCTCTCTCTGTGTGTCTCTCACGAATAAATAAATAAAATCTTAATTTAAAAAAAAAAAAAGACTTTTCTTCCGGTCAAGGTATTTCAAAGATTGTAGGAAAATACCTGGAATCAGGTTTCTAGAATTTCATCTTCTCCAAATGTTGTAGAATTCTGGAATTCTTTGGAGTAAGCTCTCAACCAAGGCCAAACTAAAATATTTAATTGCAAGGCCCCTATTTGTTTATATCCCAATGAAAGCTATTACTATCATACAAATAGGAAATAAGATCTGGTAACAGTGGCCCATTATTTAGAATTTTGAAATTAAGGATTGTGTTCTTAATGGCACTGATAAATCAACAGCTATTACTATATGAGGATAAGCGTTGGAAAAAGTGCTGCCTCTACCTTACATAGGAATTATTTCACAGTATTCCAGTCATGCTGTTTTGGAGGTTGGGCAGCTATAAATTCTCACTTCACAGCCTATTGATGTTCTCACCTGAATCTTGCTGTAGCTTCTTTTTTTTTTTTTTTTTTTTTTTTTTTTTTTTTTTTTTTTTTTGCTGTAGCTTCCTAACTGGACTTGCTGCCAGTCCCTCCTTGTTTGGATCCCTCCTTCACATTGCTAACAGTGTTATTTTTCTAAAATACAAATATGAGACTCCTCTGCTCCTCAGCGATCATAGTATTATGTCCGAACTCCTATGCATTACATAAGGTATGTTTCATAACATGATTCAACTTTTCTACACTTTTCTCAATTGCACTGAAATATGGTCTGAATAATACCATCTCTTTTACACTTTACTACCTTTTGCATGTGCTTTTTCTCTAGTCTGGATTGACCTTTTCTTACCTGGCAAATGTCTAACTACACAACAAGATCCAGCTTAAATTTTAGTTCCTATGTAAAGTTTTTCCTAATGCCTCAATTCATAGTTACTTTTTCTCTACCCTTCTACACCTGTGATACATATTTCTATTTTCAAATCTATGATATCATACTATAATTTGTTTATAAATGATTTGTATTAAAAAAATAAAAATAAAAATAAAATAACAATAAAACAAATTATTTGTATTACAGTGGGAGCTGCTAGAGAACAGGGACCATATCATCATTATTTCGCTTTCCTTAGCAACTGATGTAGTAAAGTTTTTTGCAGTTAAATTTATAAATATTGCTTGTAGTCAGCCCTTGTTTCACCTGATACTCCATACCGTTTGCTCCTAGAGCTGTTATACAATATCCAGGTACTCAGTAAATATTTCATTTAAGAAAACTGTCAGGAAGGGGCACCTAGGTGGCTCAGTTGGTTAAGTGTCAGACTCCTGATTTTGGCTCATTCATGATCTCAGGGTTGTGAAATGGAGCCCCACATCAGGCTCCGTGCTCCTTGGGGAGTCTGCTTGAAATTCTCTCCCTCTCCCTCTCCCTCTGCCCGTCTCTCTGCTCTCTCCCTCTCTCTCAAAGCAGGAAAAAAAAAAAAACTGTCAGGAAATGCTGTTTCAGTACCAAAAAAGTTGAAAGTATCGAAAAACTCCCAACACCCGCCCCAGGTATAGTACATTCTCTGGTCCTATGGATACAAGATAACAAAATGTTATACAACATAATTAACAGAAAAATGGAAGGCACTCAAGGTATTTCAAGCAAGGAGTAATTAATACAAGGAATTAGATAATAAAATCTTGGATGAACTAGAAAAGCAAAAAGGAAAGGCAGACCATATTGCCCAGTGATGAGGAACTATGAGAATTCCGCCAGAGCCTACACTCATCTGCTGACTTTCACTCATGCAGGAGCCCTATTACTGCATAAGAAATCACTTAAAGTTCAGCAGCTTAAAACAACAATCATATTATTTATCACAGTTCTGTGAATTGGCTGGACTCAGCTGAGTGCTGCTTCACGTACTGTTTGGGGCTCAACTGGAATGAAGTGTCCAAGATAACTCACTCACATGCTGGTAGTTGGCACTGTCAGGTAGGATCTCAGCTGGAGTGGTCAGTTGCAACTCCTGATTCTCCATGTGGCTTGAACTTAGAGCGTGGTGGGATTCAAAGGAATGTCTCAAGAGTGTTCTCAAGAGAAAAATATGGAAACTGCCAGTCCTCTTAGGCCCTGGGCTCAGAATCCTAGAGTGTTACTTCCACCACATTGTAGTGGTCAGAGCAACTTCAAGGCCAACCTTGATTCAAAAGGAGAAGATACAGGTATCTGTCACTTTACAAAAGTTCAAGTTACACCACTCACTTTTAAGAAAGACCTACATTAGTACCTATTTTTACTAACCAAGAGAAATCTGAAGAGGCTTTTTTGCTTTTATGTGAAAAGGGAAAATAGCATTCAGTGTTTGTGTGGCAGAGAGCCCTATAGAGGCAGTGTGCATGCTGAGCAGCAGAGTAGCATCACTAACTCCTTCCCAGGGAAATACACTTAGCCTCTCAGCATCAAGCTGCCATAGCTTTAAACTGAGTCTGTGAGCATCTCTGCTTTATTATGATTTATTTAGTGCATCTGTTAGCAAGATGTGTCTCAAGGTGTCAGAAAAACCTATTTTTTCAGTCTGGAAATGCTCAAAATTTTTCTTCATATACATTGATAGTAATTGCTTCTTTGCCTCATGCCATTTCAGTTTACAAAAGTTTTCATGGGAATGCTCTACACTTGGATAACAGGGAGACCTGTATAAGTATATATGAAGAGGATGAATTGTTGGGAGCTATATTTAGAGACTATCTTCCATACTTGTCTTTGCACATACTTCTTTGCTCTGAAATGCCTTTTTTTCTTTTCCTGAGAAACATTCACACTGCAAGACCCAGCTTACATTTCAGCCCACATCTAGAGCCTTCCCTGATACCCTCAATGCACGGTCAGTAACCCCTCCCTCCATATAGTGTGTGCCTGTGGTTCATATTTCTGTTTTTGTATCTATCATTCCTTATTATAATTTGTTTGCTTACATATTTTTCTGTGAGAGTGTCTAGGAGACAGTAATCATGTCAGTATCATCTCCATATCTCTAGTAACTCTCACAGTAAAGGTTTTTGCAATTGAATTTACATATGTATCTGCCTGTGGTCAGTATTAATTCAGGTGTTCTATACCATCTGTTCTTGGTGCTTCCGTGTGGGGCCTAAAATGAGGGAGATAATGAATATTCAATGATGGTAGTAATGGAAAAGGACAAAAATTGCCTTTTAGGTATTCTGTGTAGGAAGAAAGGATCATGTATGAATCATTTAATAAAAATTTTCAGGAGCATTGGTACTTTCACCCTAAAAATTTAAAACTTACATAGAAAAATAATTTCCCCAGAATAGCACATTCTCTGGTTCTAGGAACACCAGGTTAAATATTATACCACATATTAATCAGAAAATAGGAGAAAATCCATCAAAATCCTAGAAGAGAACACAGGCAGCAACCTCTTTGACCTCAGCCACAGCAACTTCTTGCTAGACATGTCTCCAGAAGCAAGGGAAACAAAAGTGAAAATGAACCATTGGGACTTTATCTGGATAAAAAGCGTTTGCACAGCAAAGGTAACAATCAACAAAACTAAAAGGCAACCTACAAAATAGGAGTAGATATTCGCAAATGACATATCAGATTAAGGGCTAGTATCCAAAATCTATAAAGAATGTATCAAACTCAATACCCCACCCCCAAAAAAATCCAGTCAAGAAATGGGCAGAAGACATGAACAGACATTTCTCCAAAGAAGACATACACATGGCCAACAGACATGAGAAAATGCTCAACATCACTTGGTATCAGGGAAATACAAATCAAATCAAAACCACAATGAAATACCACCTCACACTAGTCAGAATGGCTAAAATGAACAACTCACAAAACAACAGATGTTGACAAGGATATGAAGAAAGGGGAACCCTCTCACACTGTTGGTAGCAATGCAAACTGGTGCAGCCAGTCTGGAAAACAGTATGGAGGTTCCTCAAAAAGTTAAAAATGGGACACCTGGGTGGCTTAGTGGTTGAGCGTCTGCCTTTGGCTCAGGGTGTGATCCTGGAGTCTCGGGATTAAGTCCCACCTCAGGCTTCCCTGCACGGAGCCTGCTTCTCTCTCTGCCTATGTCTCTGCCCCTCTCTTTTTGTGTCTCTCATGAATAAATAAAATCTTTTTTTAAAAAGTTAAAAATAGAACTACCCTACCATGTAGCAATTACACTACCAGGTATTTATCCAAAGGATACAAACATTGTGATTCAAAGGGGCACATGCACTCCAAAGTTTATAGCAGCAATATCCACAATAGCCAAACTGTGGAAAGAGCCCAGATGTCCATCAATGGATGAATGGCTAAGGAAGATGTGGTATTTATATACAATGGAATATTACGTAGCCATCAAAAGAATGAAACCTTGCCACTTGTAATGACATGGATGGAACTAGAGGCCATTATGCTAAGCTAAATAAGAATATAAATACCATATGATTTAACTTATCTGTGGAACTTAAAACAGATAAACATAGGGGAAGGGAAGGAAAAACATAGGATAAAAACAGAGAGGGGGCAAACCATGAAAGACTCTTAATTTTAGAAAAGAAACAGGGTTGCTGGAGGGGAGGTGGGTGGAGATGGGATAATTGAGTGATTGGCATCAAGGAGGGCACTGGATGTAATGAGCACAAGGTGTTGTATGCAACCGATGAACCACTAAATTCTACCTCTGAAACTAATAATACACTATATGTGAACTAAATTGAATTTAAATAAAAACTTTAGAAAAAAAAAGGAAAATGGGAGCTACTTGAGGTATTTTAAGCGAGGAGGGATTTAATACAGGAAATTAGACAGCAAAATTGTTGGAAAGGCTGGAGATGCTAAAGATGGTCCTGTTGCTCAGTGATGAAGAACTATAAGAAGCTGCTTCTTCCCCTGGAGCCTACAGTTGTTTGCAGAATTCAACTCATGCAAGACCCTATGAATTAAAGCAATTGTGCTCCTCTGCTCCCATGCTGCTGATACAAACTACTAGGAGCCCATGTTTACCTGCTTCCCAGAGGCCACAGGAGCCGACTGCTATGGCAAGAGGATGCAACTTGGCTAGTGTCACCACTGTCTAAGCTAGAAGATTGTTTCTCTCTTCCTTTAGCTTTCCAATCTCTTGCACATGCCCACTGTCGACTGAATGCTGAATAAGAGTCCTGCTGGCTAGGGAGTCCAAGGAAATTTCTAAGTTGCAATACAATAAAATTGTGGGGATGATGCTGAACACATCACAATATCTGGAACATGGCATTATAAACATAGCTTACAAAAAGAATATA
Source organism: Vulpes lagopus (assembly GCF_018345385.1). Classification (NCBI taxonomy): domain Eukaryota; kingdom Metazoa; phylum Chordata; class Mammalia; order Carnivora; family Canidae; genus Vulpes; species Vulpes lagopus. The sequence goes on along the minus strand of NC_054826.1, from coordinate 144,655,135 downwards.
GTAATTATAGCTCTTGCTATAGTTGTGCCCAGACTAGAATTTTAGGATAGAAGAGTTTCTGTCTTAACACTTTCAAATAATTGGTACAATAAATAAGAGCTTTTTTTGTACCAGCATCTAAAACTGGAGTACTAGTAATCTCAGGTAACTTTCAGCCTTAATTTTCTTACTGGAAAATTAGAAAGCTTCCTAATTTGGTAGTCTTTCAAAGGTACAGAGTTAAAAGGATCTTTAAACCTTTTAGACAGGGAAAAATTATGTATGTATACACATAAATATGTACGTAGCAATGTATTAATACACACATAGTAATATTATGTAACAAGAAGATACTGTTTGAGAAAATGGGATTTTATTTTTGCCACCTAATGACAGTATGACTTTGGTAGAGTACTGCCCAAAAGTTGAAATATAGCTCCACCCTAACATTTATTGGGCTTTGCCACTGCCCTTGGCATTAGGAACACAAAGATGCATATTATATATTCCAATTCAGCAAATATTTATTAAATATCTATCCACTGGATATTTAGGTCTTGATCTACCAAGATGAACAAGGCCAGATTTTATTCCTAGGAGGTATTTATAATCCATGGGAAAAGACTGATAAGCAAATGATTGCAAGATTGTGCTAAGTGTGTTGATAAGAAATTGGAAGTATGACCAAAATGCTCGAATGGCAAATTTTAAAACTTAGTTGACAATAAGAAACTTATCATTTACCTAAAATTACTCAAGAAGATACCATGTCTCAGAGAAAAAAATACTGCCTTTGAATGAAAACATCTCAGGCAGTTAGAATTAAAAGTTTTTTGGGTTTTAAATGTGTGTAAAATGCTCACTTTGGGAAATACTGATAAGTATTTTCTTAAAGTCACAATCTCACCACAAAGACAGCCACTGAAACATATTGATGTATTCCTTTTTAATCCAAGAGCATCTTTTTTAAAACAAAGAAATTAAAACCAAAAATAGAGGCCTATAAGTCCACAATGCATGAGAGATTGCATGTAAATTAGAAGGCAAGAAAAAGGGAGCAAGATCTAGAGTGAGAGAAAGAGAGAAGGATCCATCTGGGCCAGGTATTTTAAACTTCAAAACACACACCTCAACTATCTTTTCCCCAGTTGTCATTCCTCCACTTGTACTTGCCTTTTTTAGGAAGGCCACCACCATCTATCTGGTAATGTAATCAGATGCATCCATCTATTGTCAGAGTAATCCTAAAAGTCTAATTTCATCATTCCTATGATTGAAATCCTTCAATAACTCCCCATAGATTTTGGGATCAAGTGTATCTTCTTATTTTAGCATCATCTTCATCTAGCTCCCACCCATCTTACTAGCTTGAATTGCCTTCCTGTTACACAGTTCTCAACTCCAGCTATATTAAAAAATCTGTAGTTCCACAAAGGTGTAGCAGTGTGCTCCAATCATCTCTTTCTCTCTACATGCTCTTTTCTCTCTCTAGAATGCCATTCATTAGCCACCTCCATCTTTTCTGTTTAATTGCTTCTCAAAAACTCAAGGGTTCTGGATGCTCCAATCTATTCTGTTCCCCCACTGTATCATGTACATATCTCTAATATAGCATTGGTCATGGCATCCTGGAATTATTGGTGTTTTTACCTCTTATTCAACTCAACCAAGAGCTCCTTGATGATCTTGAGACTCCTGCTTCTATCGCAGTGTACCCAATATATAGTAGATGTTATAAGGTTGAGGGAATTTATAGAAATTAGTAGATAAAAGGACTGGTGAGGTTTTTTTCTTTATTAGAATCTTCAGGGAACATATTTAGAAATTGTAGCAAATGTTGCTTACTCAATAGCTATCTCCTCTTATTATTATTATTAAAATTCAAGTTTCAATGTAGCAGTGTACCCCAGGGGATGGTATCTTAACAGATCCAAGACAATCATGGCATCCCCATTCCCCTTTGCCAATAATACATTTCAGCTGAGTATAATAGGGCATAGAGGGAAGCTGCAGAGGCATCAGGGAAAGGTCTCGTTACTTTCTCTTCTTATCTCCCTTCCTGCTATATGTACTGTTCTGTACAATTGGTGTAACTGTCCTGTAATCGTGAGGCAGCAGGCTTGAGAACAAAAAATAACATGCTGAGAATTGTGGAGGGGGAGAGACAAGGAGTCTGGGTCTTTAATAAGATCATTGAGCCTCACCAATCCTAAATTGCCTATCACATACAGATCTCCTTTTATATAAGATAATTGAAATGGCCTTATTGTTTAATCCACTGGGTGGTTGAATGGTGACCCCGAAAAGGTATGTCTATGTCCTAACCTCTAGAACCTATGAATGTAACCTTGTTTGCTGGTTTTTGCAAATATAATTAAATTAAGGATTGTGATCTCAGGTTTGTGGAATCAAGCCCTGCATCCAGCTCCATGCTCAAGTGCGTCTGCTTCTCTCATGCTCACATGCTCTCTCTCCAAAGTAAATAAATAAATCTTTTTTTTTTTTTTAAGATTTTATTTCTTTGAGAACGGGCACACTGGTAGAGGGAAGGGCAAAGAGAGGGAGAAGCAGACTTGCCACTGAGCAGGGAGCCTGATGTGAGGCTTAATCACAGAACCCCAAGATCATGACCTGAGCCAAAATCAGATGCTTGGCCAACTGAGCAACCCAGGTGCCCCAATAAATAAATAAATCTTAAAACACACACACACACACACACACACACACACACACAAACACGAGCGATGCACAGAGAAGAGGAGAAAATGGAACCCTGGAGAAGGCAATGTGAACACGGAGACAGGCTGGAATTATACAGTGACAACCCAAGGAACACCTGGAGCCACCAGAAGCTCAAAGAGGTAAAGAAGGATTCTCTTCTAGAGCCTTTAAAGGGAGAATGACACTTGTGACACCTTGATTTTGGGCTTTTGACCTCCAGAACCATGAGAAAATTAGTATTTGTTGTTTTAAGCCATTCAGTTTGTGAAAATTTGTTATGGCAGTCTCAGGAAATAATACAAACTATAAGTCATCCTGGACCCAAAGATATCTTAATCAATATAATTATTTTTAAGTTCAAACTAAGCCTATGATAAAAAGGTATTGCTAATAATTCAGGAAAATATCTTGGAGTCCCTGAAAATGCCATAGGATTTCACACTAAGATTGACACTAATGTTGTCAGATCTGGGATTTAAGCATATCTCTGACTCTGCTTCACTCTCCCCTATATCACTCTCCCTCAGAGACTAATGGGTGGTAGCAGAGATGTAAGTTATACCCTCCTTAAGACCAATTTTTTTTTTTTTTTAGAAACTATATTTTCCATCAACCTTATTTCCATTTTGTGAAAGAGAAGATCACTCATGGTTGTTCCTACCCATTCAGTGGCCTGAGCGGTGGGGGCTGCAGACCAGTCTTCCCTGGTAGGCTGAGCACTCCAGTCTCCAGTAGGGAACCGCTGAGTAGGCCAAGAGGGCACCTGCACACCTTCAGACCAATCTGCGACTTGGGGCTGAATAGCAGTGAACTCAGGAACTGGAACTGTCCATTCACCCCAAAAGTCCTCCTTGGTCACAGAGTTTTCAGCAGTGGCCTGCTCTCCCTTTTCAATCTCTTCAGGATCTCTATAGAAGTAGACATCAGGCATGACTTCCCACGGGTCTTGTGGGAAATGGTGCCACGCATGCACAGGACTTCCCGGGCCAGCATCCACCACATCAGACCTACTGAGTGAGCTCCCTTGTTTTTGCAAGGGATAGCGAGGTCCACATAGTGCAGAGGAGAGTCTGTCACACAGAGCAATGACAGGCAGGTTGATGTAAGATGCCTCTGGGAGAGGCTGGTGGTCAGCCATGAGATCAGTAACCACCAAAAATCTGAGTTTCCGGAAGGCTGCTTGGATCTGTTTAGTGAAGGTTCTAGTAGTGAAGTGACCAGCAGTAGGAGTGCCGGCAGTAGCAGCACAAACTTCAGCACAGCTCAATTCCTGTATAATAAGGATTCCTGTATAATAAGACAATGACATGAGCCAGGTTTTTAATGCCAACAATGGTGTTTGCTGCCAGCAGAAGCTTCTTTCCAGGTTCTCTTCAGATTTATGATGTAAGTGCTATCACTTTTCCTTTTGTAGATGTACTGTCCCATTTGGAAGTCAAGGTTGGTGCCACCTAATGAGTTCCTGCTGCAAGGAATTTGAGACCATCCTCCTCCTTTGTTTGTAGGACATCAAGAGCTCTGGACATTTTGAAAGTTTCCCTTTAAGGTATGATGAGAGGGACACCTGAGTGGCTAGTGGTGAGCGTCTGCCTTTGGCTCGGGGTGTGATCCTGGGTCCTGGGATGGAGTCCCACATCAGGCTTCCCAATGGGGAGCCTTCTTCTCCCTTTGCCTATGTCTCTGCCTCTCTCTGTGTGTCTCTCATTAATAAATAAATAAAATGGGGCGGCCCCGGTGGTGCAGCGGTTTAGCGCCACCTGCAGCCCAGGGTGTGATCCTGGAGACCCGGGATCAAGTCCCACATCAGGCTCCTTGCATGGAGCCTGCTTCTCCATCTGCCTGTATCTCTGCCTCTCTCTCTCTGTGTGTGTCTCTCATGAATAAATAAATAAAATTTTAAAAATAAATAAATAAATAAAATATTTAAAAAATAAATTATGGGAATGTAGAATAATGCATTGGGTAGCGTGGAAAAGCTCTTTAAGACCATTTCTGATGAAGTTTGAGTCATCTCTGGTCCAACTCAATATGGGATTTTTTTTTTCTGTTCCTATTTTTAAATATATGTAAGAGACTGTGATCTGAGGTAGTTTCAAAAACATGTATAATTTGGAACAGAAAAATAACATATAGACACTTAAAAATCAGGAAAAGAATAAAAAGACCAGTAGACATGTGGAATAAAGATGTGCAAACTATCAAGTCCTACATAATTAGAGTTAAGTTGCAAAATTGAAATTATTAGGGGTCAAATCAGAAAGAGTCAACAATCACGTGATTCATATTTTCTTTAACAAAAAAACATAATAGTTTCAAGAAAAGGAAAGCTTTGCTTTAAGAAACAACCGTGTAGGGGCACCTGGGTGGCTCAGTGGTTGAGCACCTTGCCTCAGGTCATGATCCCAGGGTCCTGGGATTGAATCCCGCACCAGGTTCCTCACAGAAAACCTACTTCTCCAACTGCCTGTGTCTCTGCTTCTCTCTTTGTGCCTTTCATGAATAAATAAATAAAATCTTAAAAAAAAAAAAGAACCATGTAGGTTTCAATTTAGATATCACTTCCTTTAAGAAGAATTTCCTAATGACATCCTCCCTGCAAATTAGGTACCACTACCAATGTATCTACAATTGTATCACTAGTAAGATCCCTACAAGACTAAGTTCTTTGAGCACGATGACTGATTAGCTTACCCTTGTATCCTTGGTACCTATTCCATTGTCTGCACATTGCAATCATCACTATTTGTTGAGTACGACGTTTAATGAAACTTCATGGGGGATGGATCTGGTTCCCATTTTAACGATGCATTAAGTTATGATTCAAGCTGTGAGTGGAACTAGTTTTCCTTACAAAATAGCTTGGAGTATGTTCCAAGACATGAAACAGCTAACAGTTTAAAACCTGTTTAAAATTATTTTACCCTACAAAACATTCACTATGAACTTAGTAGCTGCTCTCTGAAGTTATAGAACAGTGTTAGTAATGCCACATGGGATGTGGCTTTTATGCATCACAGCTTCCTGCTAAACCCTCTGAGATGAATTAGCTGAACCCACTTATCAATTTAAGTATCTCTTAAACTGGGACAACCAGACAATATGTGTCTCCTAAAGGGATTGATATGAGGCTAAGGGCACCTGGATGGCTCAGTGGGTTAAGTGTCTGCTTTTGGCTCAGGTCATGATCCTGGAATCCTGGGACTGAGCCCCATGTTGGGCTCCCTTCTCAGCAGGGAGCCCCTCCTCCTTCTCCCTCTGCCCCCTCAGCTTGTGTTCTCTCTCTCTCAAATAAATAAATAAAATCTTTTTTTAAAAATGGTATGAGGCTGACAATACTACCCAAAAGAGTTGAATCTGCAAGTTTCTTTTTTTTTTTTTTTTTTTAAGATTTATTTATTTACTTGAAAGAGAGTGTGGGAGGGAGGAGCAAGGAGAGAGAAAGAATCTCAAGCAGACTCCCTGCTGAATGTGGATCCTGAGGTTATGACCTGAGCTGAAAACAAGAGTCAGGTGCTCAACTGACTGAGCCACCCAGGTGCCCATGAATCTGCAAGTTTTTTTTAAAAGGCTTATTTATTTATTCATGATAGACACAGATAGAGAGAGAGGCAGAGACTTAGGCAGAGGGAGAAGCAGGCTCCACGCAGGGAGCCCGACATGGGACTCGATCCAGGATCTCTAGGATCACACCCTGGGCCAAAGGCAGCACCAAACCACTGGGCCACCCGGGCTGCGGGGAATCTGCAAGTTTTTAAAAGCTAACTTCCATTACAGGATATAGAGGAGATAAAGGAACAAAAAGAAACCAAATAGACATCCAGAATGTGGTAAATTTAACGAGATAACTGAACTGGTCCCTGCAACCAAGTCAATGGCATCAAAAAGAGGTGAGGAAGAAGAGACTGCTCTAGATTAAAAGAGGCTTAAGAAACAGCCAAATGCAGTTAGTTTAAAAATCTGATTTCAGGGGCAGCCCCGGTGGCACAGGGGTTTAGCATCGCCTGCAGCCCAGGGCGTGATCCTGGAGACCCTGGATCGAGTCCCACATCAGGCTCTCTGCGTGGAGCCTGCTTCTCCCTCTACCTGTGTCTCTGCCTCTCTCTCTCTGTGTGTGTCTCTATGAATAAATAAATAAAATCTTTAAAAAAAAATCTGATTTCAACAAACCAATTATAAAAAGATAATTTTGATATAATTAGGAAAATCTCAAATGATCTGGGTATTAGATGATAACAAAGAATTATTGCAAGTCTGGTTAGGTGAGTTTCTCAGTTTGGGGGTCCCAGACCCAGAGATAAAGATTCAAATGCAAGAAGTATATTTGAGAAAGGATCCCAGGAAACACTGCAAGAGGGAGAGGAAGTGAGTTAAGGAAGCAATAGAAGCCAATAAAAGCTGCACTATTAAGCACCTTAACCCCTCTGGGCAAGTGGAACTTAATCTCACTGATGTACTTGGGGAAATAGTGTGGAATATACTTCAGAGCTAATCCCCACCCCCAGGCCAAGGGCCTTGGTTTACTGATATACCAGCTCCCATCAGGCATTGGTTCAGCTGCGCCCACAAGAGAAGGAGGTAGAATGGGCTCTTCAAGTCAGAGAAGGCCCTCAGGCAAAGAACATACACTGAACAGGTAAGAGCTAAAGTGCCATGGGAAAAAGCACCACTACTATTTGCTACAGTGTGACAAAAGCATGGCAGTAGTGTAAAAACATGTCCTTTCTTAAAAAAAAAAAAATGTATACTGAAATATGTGAGGATGATGTCTAAATTTGCCTTAAAATACTTCAAATATATATATTTTAAGATTTCACTTATTTATCTGAGAGATCGGGCGTAAGCAGGGAGGGGCAGAGGGAGAAGGAGAAGCCAACTCCCCACTCAGCAGGGCTCCATACCAGGACCCTGAGATCATGACCCAAGCTGAAGTCAGACCCTTAACTGATTGCTCCACCCAGACGCCCCCTTAAAATACTTTAATAATTAAAAAAAATAAAAGGAACAGGTGAAGAATGCCTGGCTAGCTCAGTTAGTGGAGCATGTGACTCTTGATCTCAGGGTTGTGAGTTCGAGCCCCACATTGGGCGTAGAGATTACTTAAAAATAAAATATTTTAAAAATAAATTAGTTTTAACCATTTAACCATGAAAGAGACTGATGAAACAAAAAAGTTAAAACCTGATGATTATTTATATTGGTCATAGGTATGTGAAAGTTAATTATGCTAACCTCTACTGTGTATAGGAGAATTTTTTGCAATAAAAGTATTTTTAATGTACATTTAAGTAATGAGAATATGTCAGACTGCTTGCAGGAATTGGATATAAATCCTTTCATTTAGAGAACATCTGTCAAAAATAATGTTTTTATTTTTAAAATGGTTTACCTTAAACTATTATTTCTAGTCATAGGTTTGGCCTAAAATGTTTTCACAGTAGTACAAGCTGGCTGGGGTCTGGGAGCTACCTTTTAATTGCTTTTTTGGGATGGAGCCAATCAGTCAGTGAACCAGACCAGACACATTTTACAGATGGTCCAGCAGCCCAAGCTGCTGTGGCCTCAACAGGCTGGTATGTTAGGAGTCCCCCACCCTCTGTAATTGGGTTTTTAGCATCTGTGAGGCATTCCCTTTTCTCGGCTGCAAACACAAATCTGCCTGCTTACACACAAAAGGAAACCTAATACCAGCCCAACAGCAGAAGCCTTTGGTGCTCCCCGCCTTCGTTGACACTCTTGGATTTAGACTCTTCTTGCCTTCCTGGACTTCTGACACTCATGCGCATAGATTTAACGATAGAATATTCAAGCACTTTTCCCTGAGTCAACAAGTCACTGAGCCTCAAAGTTTGTTTGCCCACATCAGGGCTATCCCCTGTACCCAATAACTTCATTAGACTTTTAGGTTTGGTCTCTTTACATGCTCCACAATACCTCTTGGCCCTGTTTTATAATTATTTGTTCATATCTATTATGTTAATTCCTTGAGAAAGGATTATGGTAGATGGCATTTTTTTTGTAGGTGACAAAACTCTGACATAACTACCTTAGGCCAAATGAAGAATCTCTTGTCTCTTGAAACTAAATCATGAGGACAGAGGAGTAGTTAGCAATGAACAGGGAGGACCAGGATTTTTTTATGTGTTATTCTTGGAACAAAGGTCTGGGGATTAACAGCCTAGCTTGCCTCTTACCATGATACCAGAATCACTTCCCCTAGTACCTCTGCACTAACCTCACTGGCAGTCCTGATCAGGTGCAGCTCAGCTCCATAGGCTGGTTTTGGAGACTAGATTTAAAAAAAAAAAAAAAAAAAAAAAAAAAAAAAATTTATTTTACTATTTATTATTTATTTATTTTTATTTTATTATTTACTATTTATTTTAGGGAGAAAGGGAAAGAGTGAGGGGGGAAGGGCAGAAGGAGAGAGAGAGAGAGAGAGAGAGAATCTCAAGCAGACTACACTGAGTGGAGAGCCCGGCCCCACAACCCTGAGATCATGACTTGAGCCAAAATCAAGAGTTGGGCAGCTTAACCAACTATACTAGATTTTCAAGTGAGCAACTGGGTTCAGCTGTAGCCAATGCTTCAAATACTTACCATGTGCCTCTTCCATGTCAGGCATTGTTAGGTTCTGTAGTGAGATTATATAAAGGATGCAATCCCTGTTCTCAGTGGGAACCTCAATGTTATCACCTTGGCTACCAAGGTGTCACTTCATCTGTTCTCAAAAATTCCACTCCACCTTGGCTCTTTGCAAACTGGGGATCTTAGTTATTTTTAATGTGTTCTGCAGTACAGTGTAATTCTAGCCAGGCTGTAAGTAAGTACCAAGATTATGAAGTTTCTTTAAACATACATTGCAAACTCTAAGGGCTAAAATGAACAGAAGGTTTCCTAATTTTCTGCTAGGCATTGATTGTGTTTCCAGCCAAATTTTGAAAAGAAATTTATTTTAAGGACCGTCATTTTTAGATTTTGTTATTTTAAGATAATATGCTTTTCTTTCTTTCTTTCTTTTTTTCTTTTTTCCAATTAAGGCAAGCTGTTTTCTGTTTATCATTTTTTGTTTGTTTCTGTGTTAGGCTAGATTTTGCTAGATTGTGACATCCTTGAAATCTTCGTGGCTTAAAATGACAAGAATGTATTTCTTATTCATGCTATATGTCCATCTTAGGTCAGTAGGAGCTCTGCTCCATGTTGTTCTCACTAAAAGATACAGGTTCACAGAGGCTTCACTATCTGAAACATCACTAGGAACCATGGCAAGGGAAAGGAGAAGGGCTAATTGGATAACATGTCTTAAAGTTTTCCTCCTGGGAGTGACACTCATGACTCCACAGGGGGCAGGGAATTATAGTCCTACTATGTGCCTTGAAGGAAAAACATCATAACTATTGGGGAGTAGCAATATATTCTTTTGGTCACCAAATATTCATTTAATTCTCTTTCATGCATGCAAAATAAACTCACTCTCTTCCCAAGTTAGACATTGTAGAAGTTCTATCTAGTCAGGGTATCCAGATCAAAACTCAGAATCTTGGGATGCCTGGGTGGCTCAGTGGTTGAGCGTCTGCCTTTGGATCAGGATGTGATCCCAGGATCCGGGATCAAGTCCCACATCGGGCTCCTTGCCGGGAGCCTGCTTCTCCCTCTACCTGTGTCTCTGCCTCTCTCTATCTCTCTGTCATGAATGAATAAATGAAATCTTTAAAAAAAATCTCTGAAGGGCAGCCTGGGTGGTTCAGCAGTTTAGCACCGCATTCAGTGTAGGGCCTGATCCTGGAGACCCGGGATCGAGTCCCATGTCGGGCTCCCTGCATGGAGCCTGCTTCTCCCTCTGCGTGTGTCTCTGTCTCTCATGAATAAATAAATAAATAAAATATTTTAAAAACAAATATCTGAGTGATGTACAGTTACCTCTACATTAGGTACAGATGTGGTTCCTTTTGACATAAAACCCATGCCTAAAAAAATCAAATTATCTCTCCCATGGAAAAGATAACTACTGTAAAGATTCCCTTTAGGAAGGAGACATGTAGCAGAGGCAGACAACGATCTGTGGCAGTTCTGAAATCCTGTTTGGCAGCTAGTTGAGGATCACTTTGGGGAATGAGGAATATTTCTTCATTAAGCCCTGACTCTGGCCCCTGGCAGTGACTCTTGTTCATTTTTCTCCATTGCTCCTGATTCTTTCTGGGGATGACTTTTTCTATTATTAACCTTGGCCACATCTGGAATGGGTGTTAGGGGGAATATGACCTCCTCCTGTCTTCCCAGAGATACAGGATTTCTAAGGGTGAATAGTCACGATCTCTTTTATTTAGTCCATTGTAGTAATTGTTTTGAAACTGCAGCTCTCTCAGAAACTTAATGAAAAAGGAAAGAAACTCAAACTAGTCATTTTCACCCACTTCACAGGTCAATAGTCACTTCCATACTTCTTTTCAAGGCATAACTCTCATTTGATATAATTCTTTGTTTTCTAGCCCCTGTACATATTCTCTCTCTCTTCCTCCACACCTCATCCACCCCACCCCACCCCACCCACCCCATCTCTCCCCCTCTCTCCCTCTGTCTCCTAGTACTTACAGAGGTTTATCAGGCTTGATGTGAGAGTCCCTTCCCCTTAGTCTCTTTTCTCTGAGCCATTGTGTCTATATAACCTTAGTTGGTTGGACTTTTGATCTGGGACTATTAATCCATTCAGAGTTTTAAAAAATGGCCGAAACAGCCATTCTCTTAATTTGATTCAGTGCCTACAGGCTGAGTTTTAGTTATCCTTTGTCATTGCAAGCATTTCTCAGTTTTATCTTTAACTATTTGAGGTTGAGAAATAGTTGCCTATTTCAATCCCATGAGTTCTCAAATTGGTGGTTCTCTTCTCCCCATTCTTTCTTGCAAACTGGTCTTTTTTCACCTCATATCTTTTTTGTTCTATCTTGTCAAATGCGAGCCAACAGGAATGAATACAAAATATTCTTTTATTTCTCAATCTGCTGTTTAAGCTACAAATTTATTACATGATCTGTTTCCCAAATGAACTGTAGGGAACAGTTTCGTGAACTGTTTTATCACTGCATAACATGGATTGCTATCTTTCCATTCTCTGAAAATGGCTTTCTTGCTACCTGCCATCTGTCTCTTAAATATTTTAGGTTCTTCCTGTGGTAGCACCTCACTTTAGGTAACAATTTCTACCTTCTATCTGTGATGTAGATTTTGCTGCAGTAACAACTCTGAGTTCCCTGGTTCAGAATTATAAAGATTTATTTGTCATTCATGCTACCTGTTTTCACAGTAAATAGACCTATAGCCTACCTCTCAGTAGTCCCAAAGACACGATGCTTACCCTGTGAGATACCTAAGACTTTCCCAAGGTACACAGGAAAGATAAATGTTAAGGACATGTATTCTACATCTTTTTAAATACACACTCTTTAAAGATTGATCTGCCTGAGTATGAGCTTGTGATGGAAGTGTAGATTCTCCTTTCTCACATCCCCTTTCACTTTTTTTCCCCAATCTATAAAAATAAACCTTCCTTACATCCCAAATTCTTCTAGATGCATTTCCCTAGGTATTAAAATTTTCCATGCCATACAGGCGCCTGAGTGGCACAGTCGGTTAAGCCTCTGACTGTTGGCTTCGGCACGGGTCATGATCCCAGGGTCCCCCAGTCAAGCCCCTGGTTGGCTCCCCTCTTAGCAGGGAAGATGCTTCTCTCTCTCCCTCTGCCCTTCCCCCTGCTTGTTCTCTCTCTCAAAATAAATAAATAAAATCTTTAAAAAAAAAAAAAAAAAAAAAGACTGTTCCTCTCCTGCCTTTCCCTTCATGGTCTCTCTCTAAATTAAAGAAATAAATCTTTAAAAAAAAAAAAAGCAAAACTTGGGGATCCCTGGGTGGCTCAGCAGTTTATTGCCCACCTTCAGCCCAGGGCCTGATCCTGGAGATGTGGGAACAAGTCCCGCATCGGGCTCCCTGCATGGAGCCTGCTTCTCCCTCTGCCTGTGTCTCTGCCTCTCTCTCTGTCTGTGCCTCTCATGAATAAATAAATAAAATCTAAAAAAAGAAAAAAGAAAAAAGAAAAGCTTTCACATCATAGGAAGGGAAAATTTGAGTATGGTTGTTAATGTAGAGAGAGTGAATGGGTAGCAAATCCTTTTTTTTTTTTTTTTTAATTTTATTTATTTATTCGAGACACACAGAGAGAGAGAGACAGGCAGAGACACAGGCAGAGGGAGAAGCAGGCTCCATGCACCAGGAGCCCGACGTGGGATTCGATCCCTGGTCTCCAGGATTGCACCCTGGGCCAAAGGCAGGCACCAAACCACTGCGCCACCCAGGGATCCTTTTTTTTTTTTTTCTAAAAATTATTTTTGATGAAGGATTATTATGTGATTTTTTTCCCCTGTAATTTAGAAGTTCAAAAAATCGAGTGGCATTACTCTGACAAAACTCCTGCCATTCCCAACTACTTACTTATGTAAACAGATTTCTCAGTGCTTACCACTATTAAAACAGAAAGCTGGGAATAGAACTGATGCTGAATCCTCTTTCACTATAATAATAAGTTATATTCATCCATGTAAAAAATTAAAATGGCCTATTCAACTCATTAAGAAATGCATTTCCAAAAAATGTGGACTTATATGTTTAATAATTACTTATCAAAATGTGTAATATACTTTCATTGTTTTCATAAGTTTTATACTAATAATGATTGGAATGATAAATATATACATAATTTTTCTTCAACATTTAGAGCCTTATGATCAGAGGAAACAAATGCTTTTTATAATGAAAGTTTACAAGCTTATTTTTGTTGCAAAGAAATATGGAAGACAAGCAATGAAAGAGGTGGCTGGCTGGCTCAGCATGTGAATCTTGGTCTTGAGGTTGTGAGTTCAAGCCCCACATTGGGTGTAGAGATTACTTAAAAATAAATAAACAAACCTAAAAAAACCATTCTTACTATTAGAACATTCTTGCTGAACTATTTAGGAGTAAAGTGTTATGATTTCTGTAACCTATTTTTAAATGGTTCAGAAAAAAATAAACTACACCCATGCAAAGAGAGTATGACAAAATGTTGACACATATTAAGTCAGTTACAGGTAGACGCAAATGGAAGGTATATGGGTTGAATTTTTTTTTTCATTTTTTTGTATATAGGGAGTTTTTCCTAATAAAGTGTTAATAAAAATCATAAATATCTATAGTTATAACCTTCAAATTGAAGGCATTATAGACCTATGTAATAGTTTTCTGCAGGTTAACACCATAGTTGTATGCAGGTGTCACTAATTGCAACTGTATGCCATTTCAGTGGTAAGTAGTTCGACTATACCTATTGAAATAGCTAGATATCATAAATACAGAGAACAAACGGATGGTTGCCAGGATGGGAGAGAGAAGCGGAATAGGGAAAATGGGTAAAGGGGACTGGGGGATATAGGCTTCTACTTATGAAATGAATAAGTCATGGGAATAAGAGGAACAGCATAAGGAATATACTCAATGATACTGTAATAGTGATGTATCGGGACAGACGGTAGCTACACTTGTGGTAAACATGGCATAATATATAAACTTGTTGAATCACTAAGTTATACACCTGGAACTAATATAACACTGTATGTCAACTATGCTCAAATTTTTTAAAAAATGGAAAAAGGAGGGCAGCTGGGTGGCTCAGTGGTTTAGCACTGCCTTCAGCCCAGGGTGTGATCCTGGAGACCCAGGATTGAGTCCCACGTCGGGCTCCCTGCATGGAGCCTGCTTCTCCCTCTACCTGTGTCTCTGCCTTTCTCTCTCTCTCTCATGAATAAATAAAATCTTTAAAAAAATAAAAATGGAAAAAGGAGAAAAAGAAAATACAGCAAAATAATTATTGAAATATATGAGAAAATGTTTAGTTATTTTTAAAAAATTTTTTTGTATTCATGAGAGAGAGAGAGAGAGAGAGGCAGAGACACAGGCAGAGGGAGAAGCAGGCTCCATGCAGGGGGCCTGACGTGGGACTCGATTCCGGGACTCCAGGATCACACCCTGGACTGAAGGCAGGTGCTCAACTGCTGAGCCACCCAGGCATCCCAAGAAAATTTTAAATAATACTTAAAATGGCAATATTAAGATTATTTTGCACTTAAAATGAATAAATTAAGTAAAATTTATAATTCTACCATGATATTGAACAAATGAGATTTTTTCCTTCCTCTCATACATTACATTGTCAAATTTAAAACATTTTTTTAATGATTTTATTTATTTATTCATAGACACAGAGAGAAAGAGGCAGAGACACAGGCAGAGGGAGAAGCAGGCTCCATGCAGGGAGCCCGATGTGGGACTCGATCCTGGGTCCCCAGGATCACACCCCAGGCTGCAGGTGGCGCCAAACTGCTGCGCCACCGGGGCTGCCCTAAATTGTCAAATTTAACATTACAAAGTTATACATTAGAGGCATGTTTATTTTTTTGTGTAAATTATGAAAAAAATGTGTTTTTACATTTAAAATGAACTAGATATTATGTGTCTGGAATATAGTAAACACCCAGTCTCTGTTGAGCTGGTACAATAATGGAAAGAATGCTAGACTAGGGGTTTTCTAATACTGGGTCTGCCCCTATTTAGCAATATGACCTAGAGGAAATCACTCATCTTTTCTAGATCCTACTTTCCTTATTAAAAAAGGAGAGATTTAGATAAGATAGTCTCTATGGTATCTTTAAATATCTAAGCACATAAATATAAACTTCCTTAAAACCTGGGAAAGTTTTAAATTTTATAAAATGTTAGAAATTTGAAAATTTTTACCCTAAAAAGAAAGCTGGGCTTAGTGAAAAATCTTGAGTAATATAATAACGCCTTATAGTTAATCATAGCTGACACTTACATAGTACTTCCCAGCTTACCAATTACTCTCACACATATGATCTCAGACTCTATCTGCAACTCAGACATTGATCATAATGGTCTTGGTATTATATGTAATTTGTGAATTTGCAAGCTGAAATCATCTGACCAAAAGATAAAGATCTGTAGCTAACTAGAGAAAAGGGGGGAATGTGTCATGTATGATAGAAATAACAGCCTGGCTCTCACTCCAGTGTGTGTAGGAAAGATTATTAGAGGTGTATCTATTATTTAACAGAACAGCAGTCTGCAAATGGACACTTAAGTGGTAATAAAAAGTATAAACCTAAAAGCTTTGATTCAGGAAGAAACTATAGGTCAAAATAGCATTTGACCAAAAGGCTTGCCGGAAGGCAGCACAAAGCAGTAGTCAAGCACTTGGATTCTGAAACCGAGCCTACCCACATCAAAATCCTAGCCTGTCCTTTGCTGGCCAAGTGACTTTTTGAAACTTATTTGACTTCTCTGTGACTCACTTTCCTCATTTATAAAATGGGGACAAAAATAACACCTACTTCTTAGAGTTGTTATGCAGATTAAAATAATATTTGTAAAATGTCTGGAATAGTGATTACCCAATAACGTGTTTGTTAAATAAAATTTTCAAATGTAAATACCTTCTCATTCAGCAGCATATTAACAGGAGTATATGCCATTATAAAGTGGGATATATTCCCAGAATGTAAAGATCCTTCAAAATATGAAAACCCATCGTCGTAATATGCCATACTGACAAAACAAAGGGGAAAAAAAAGCATGTGATCATCTCAACTGATGCAGAAAAAAATATTCATCATCACCCTTTCACAATAAATCTAAGAATAGAAGGAAATTACCTCAACATAATGAAAACCATATATGAAAACCCACACCAAATATACTCAGTAGTGAAAGACTGGAAGTTTTTCCTTGAAGATCAAGAACAAGGTAAGCATGCCCCATCCACCACCTCTACTCAAAATAGTACTGGAGATTCTATCCAAGAAAAAGAAATAACAGGCATTCAAATTAAAAAGGAAGAAATAAATTTATCTCTTATAAAGATGATATGATCTTACATGTGGAAACTCTTAAAGATTCCACAAAAAACTGTCAGAACTATGAGGCACCTGAGTCGCTCAGTTGGTTAAATGTCTGCCTTAGGCTCAGATCATGATCCCAGGGCCCTGGGATCAAGCCCTGAGCTGGGCTCCCTGCTCAGTGGAGAACCTGCTTCTCCCTCCCTCTCTGCCACTCCCCCTGCTTGTGCTCTCTTGCTCACTCTCTGTCAAATAAATAAATATTTTAAAAAATCTATCAGAACTATTAAACATAGTAAAGTAGCAAGATACAAAGTCAACACAGAAAAATCAGTTGCATTTCTATACCTAACAACAATCTGAAATGGAAATTAAGAAAGCAATTCATTTTACAATGACATAAAAAAATACTTAGGAATCAGCCAAGGAGGTAAAAGATTTATATAATGAAAATTACAAATCATTGCTGAAAGAATTTAAGAAAAACATAAATAAGCCAAAGATACCCCATGTTGATGGATTGGAAGACTTAATATTGTTAAGCCATCAATACTACCCAAAGTTATTTACAGATTCAATGCAATCCCTAGCAAAGTTTCAATGACTTTTTTTGGAAGTAGAAAAACCTGGGATGCCAGGGTGCCTCAGTCAGTTAAGCAGCTGACTTCAGCTCAGGTCATGATCTTGGGGTCCTGGAATCAAACCCACATCTGGCTCCCCATTCACTGGGGAGTCTGCTTCTCCCTCTCCTCTGCTCCTCCACCACACTTGTACATGTGTTCTTTCTCTCAAGTAAATAAAATCTTTTTAAAAATCTTTTTAAAAAAATAGAAAAAACCTATTTTAAAATTCATATGGATTCTCAATGGACTCTAAATAACCAAAGCAATCCTGAAAAAAAAAACAAAGCTGGATGACTTACACTTCCTAATTTCAAAACTTACTACAAAGCAACAGTAATCAAGACAGTGTGGTAATAGTGTAAAACAGACATCTAGACCAGTGTAATAGAATAGAGTCAAGAAATAAGCCCTAGTATATTCGGACAAATTATTTTTGACAAGGGTGCCAAAACTCTTCAATGGGGGAAGGACAGTCTTTTCAAAAATGGTGCTGGGAATACTGGATATGTAAAAGAATATAAAAGAATGAAAGTGGACACTTACCTAACACCATATACAAAAATTAAGTCAAGATGGAGGAAAGACAAGGGTGCCTGCGTGGCTTAGTCACTGAAGCGTCGGACTGTTGGTTTTGGCTCAGATCATGATCTCAGGGTTGTGGGTTTGAGCCGTCTCTTGGACTCCTACTCACATGGAGTCTGCTTGGAATTCTGTCTCTACCTCTACCGTCTCTTCCCACTTCTTGCATTCTCTCTCTCTTAAATAGATCTTTTTTTTTAAATGGAGGAAAGATATAAATGTAAGACCTAAAACTGTAAAACTTTTAGGAGAAAATATAGGGTTAAAACTTCACAGTATTGGATTTGATACTGATTTGTCGTTGGCTATGACACCAAAGTCAGAGGCAACAAAAGAAAAAGTAGGGCAGCCCCAGTGGCGCAGGAGTTTGCCTGCGTTGCCTGGTTTGTAGCGTTGCCTGCAGCCCAGGGCGTGATCCTGGAGACCCTGGATAGAGTCCCACGTCAGGCTCTCTGCATGGAGCCTGCTTCTCCCTCTGCTTGTGTCTCTGCCTCTCTCTCTCTCTGCATCTCTATGAATAAATAAATAAAATCTTAAAAAAAGAAAAAATAGACAAATTACATTTCATGAAAATTATGACATTTTGCACATCAAAAAACATTATCAACAGAATAAAAAAGCAACCCACAGAATGGGAGAAAATATTTGCAAAACAAATGTACGGTAAGGGATTAACATCCAGAATATATAGAGAACTCCTAAAACTCAACAATAAAAAAACCCTACTTTATTAAAAAATGCACAAAGGACTTGAATAGACATTTCTCCAAAGAAGATCTACGAAAGGCCAATAAACAAATGAAAAGATGTTCAACATCACTAATCATTAGGAAAATGCTAATCAAAAGTATAATGAGAGACCACTTTATACTTTATAGGATGTCTATCATCAAAAAAATCAGAAAATAACAAGTGTTGGAGAGAATGAGGAGAAATTGGAACCATTGTGCACTGTTGATAGGATGTAAAATGATACAACTGCTGTCGAAAGCAGTAGAGTGATTCCTCAAAAAATTAAGCATAGAATTACTACATGATCCAGTAATTTCACTTCTATATAACCAAAAGAATTGAAAGCAGAGACTTGTATACCCATGTTCATAGCCTTATTTACAATAGTTAAAATGTGAACACAACTCAGGTCCCCATCTACAGATAAATGGAAAAGTGAAATATGTTATCTACAAAAAATGGAATATTATTTAGCCTTAAAAAGGAAGGAAATTCTGGCACATGCTATAACATGGGTGGACCCAATGACATTAAGCTAAGTGAAATAAACTAGTCACAAAAAAGACAAACACTGTAAGATTCCACTTATAAGAGGTACTTGGAGTAATCAAAATCATAAGAACAAAAAGCAGAATGGTGGTTCCCAGGGGGAGCCTGGGAGTTTTTGTTCAATGGGTATATTCCCAAAGTGGCCATTTATTTTCCTATTCAATACAGTTTGCCAAATAACCTAACTGTATTTGGAACTCATGTTCTAAAGGTACTTTCTTCCAGATTAGGTCACACTGACCATGTGTTTTAAGGGGTTAGGGTAATTAAGGGACTGGTAAGCAAGTTGACATCAGGATTTTTTGGAGGAGATGGAGGAGGCTTCTCAGAATCAGAGTGTCATCTCTTTTCTTCCCTTAAACTGGTGCAGTTAGATCTATTATGGTGCTAGTAGATATGTTTTTTATTATTAAATTAGATGATCATGATCCTAAGGTCATCTTGGAGGGTTAGCACAGCATCTAAACTGGATCAAGTCAATTGAAAACTGGGTAAGAGGGGCTTGCTTGGAGCTTGTTAGTGAGTCCCTGGGAACAGGTATAGAGTTTGAGTTTCACAGGATGAAGAGTTATATAAATGGATGGTGGCAATGGTTGCACAACATTACAGATATATTTAATACTACTGAAATGTACACTTAAAATGGTTAAGATGCTAAATTTTATGTTATGTGTATTTTACCACAATAAAAATAAATTTGGGGAAAAAAATCTTCCATAAAGGAACTCCAAGCCCAGAGAATATTTTCACATATTGCTTAAAATTTGAGTCCAGAAGACAAACCTCAACTGGGGAACAATAAAAATGTTTTAATTATTCTCCTTGTTTGTTTCCTTTAAAGTTATCTCATAAAAATCCTATAGAAATATCTACTTCAAAAGCTTCAGGAAAAAAAAAAAAAAAAAAAAAAAAAAAAACAAAAGCTTCAGGAGCGGGAATGTCTTGACTACATATTTACTTTATATATTACAGTTCTATTTATTATATGTATATTTTAATATTTACATAGTAAATATTAAAGACAGACAAAATCATTGAAGACAAAATCATCAATATTAAGGAGAGGAACATCACTATAGAAATGTCTATAAACACTGAAAATATAATAAGTAGTAAGAATAGCATTATACCAATAATTTCAACAACTTAGATGAAATATATAAACTACCAAAGCTTCCTCAAAAAGATAATATGAAAAATGTCATAGCTATTAAATTTTTAGTTAAAAACTTTCCTATAAAATTTCTAGGCCCAGGTCGCTTCACAGTTGAAGTCTATCAAAATGTAAAAGTGAAATAATTAAAACTGTATAAAAATTCTTCCAGATAATTGAAGAGGAGGGAATATTTCTTAATTGTATGAGACCAGCATTAACTTGGTACCAAAACCAGACAAAAACAATAGAAGAAAAAAATACATTCTCTTAATATTCGTCATAAATATAAAGGCAAAATGTCTTTAGACAATTTTGGCAAAATAAATCCAATAATGGATACAAAAGATAATACATTATGATTAAAGTAGTTTATCCCAGAAAGTCAGACTGGTGTAACATTTTAAAATCACTCACACACTCACAGATTCATCTTAATAGTTAGAAATCATTTGACAAACCTTACATTCATTCCCCATGAAAACTTCCAGCAAAGTAGGAATAAAAGAGAACCTCCTCAACCTGACAAAGTTCATATAAAAAACCCTGACAGCTAGCCTCATGGTTAATCATAAAAGACTAAGTATTTTCCCTCTAAGATTCCAAACATGGCAAAAGTTGTCCATGCTCAATTTTTAAATTCAACTTTGTATTAAGGCCACAAAAAGAAACAAAAAAAAATTAATTGTAGAAGAAAGTAAACTGTGTTTGTACACAGCATAATCATCTTTGAGAAAATTCTAAGGAACTTAGAATGGCTCAGTTGGTTCAATGGTTCCTAGCTGGCTCATTTGGTAGAGTGTGTGACTCTTGATCTTCGGATTGTAAATTCAAGCTCCACATTGAGCATAAAGATTACTTAAACATTTTTTTAAAACAATTTTTTAAAAGAAAATCGTAAGGAACTATTTTTAAAAAGCTACTATACCTAGGAAGTAAGTTATCATCGAAGCATACAAGGCCAATATAGAAAAAATATAAAAATACTAGCCACAGTAAAGAATCAAAATTTAAAAATCTCTGCCAGTCTTAATAGCCTTAAAAATATATTTAGAATAAGTTTGATGAAAGGTGTTGAAAGCTAATGAGGATAAACATTTCTGAGAAGATATAGCCTACTCATGGATCAGAAGACTCAATATTGTTGTCAATTCTCCCCTAATAGTTTCAATACAATTCCAATAAAAAAGGCCAACAGATTTTTTTTGTAGAAATTGGTACGCTGATTCTAAAATGTATTTGAAAATAAAAAAATTTAAAATAGTCAAAACAACTTTGAAAAAGAACAAACTTAGGGAGGATTTACACTATTTGATTTTCAAACATATAAAGCTACAGTAATCAAGTTGCTATGGTATTGGTGTAAAAATAGACAATAGAACAGAGTAGAGTTTGTAATTAGAGCCAAACATAATATGGTCAATTGATTTTCACAAAGGATTAATGCAATCCACTGGGGAAAGGGAAATCTTTCAAATAAATGATGCTGAAACAATTAGATAGCCCTATGTGACAAAATGAGCTCACACTATACACGTTATACACCATTATTTCACATTATATATACACTATATACAAAAATTAACTCAAATGAATAATAGATTTAAACATAAGAGCTAACACTTCAGGAGTACCTGCGTGGTGCAGTCAGTTAAGCATTGACTCTTGGTTTCAGCTCAGGTCATGATCTCAGAGTCATGAGATCAAGCCCCACATCAGGCTCTGCTCAGCCAGTTGAGTCTGCTTGGGACTCTCCCTTTTGTTTTACCCTTCTACCCTGTTCATGCATTCTCTCTCTCTCTCTCTCTCTCTCAAATAAATAAATAAATAAATAAATAACACTTTAAAACTTCTAAAAGCAAACATAGAGGAAAATATTCATGACTTTGGGTTTGGCAAAGATTTCTTAAATAAGGCACAAAAAGCATAAAGAGAAAAACATATTAATTATTTACCATTACATAAGAATTACTTCCAATCTTAAGGAATTAAAACAATACACATTATGACTTCTGTGGGTCAGGAATCCAGGTATGTCTTAGCTGAGTGTTCTGCTTCAGAATCTCTCATAAGACTACAGTCAAGCTGTCCATCTGGCTGTGGTCTCACCTGAAGGCTTATCTGGGTAAGGATTCACTTTCAAGCTCATATGGTTGTTGGCAGGATTCAGTTTTTTAAGGGTAGTTGAAAAAGTCTTAGTTCCTTGCAGATTATTGGCCAGAAGTCAACCTCAGGCCACATGGACTTCTCAATAGGGCACCTCACATCAGAGGAGCTTGTTTCATCAGAGGAAGAATGAAAGAAAAGCCAAAGAGAGGGTACATGCAAGAAGGAAGTCATGGATTTTTGCAGTAGAATTTTGGAAGTGACATTCCATCACTTTCCCCACAAGCTTTTCATTAGAAATAAATCGCTAGGTCCAGCTCACACTCAAGGGGAGGGAATTACACAAAGGCACAAATGCCAGAACCTGGAGATCATCACAAGCCATTTTAGAAACACAGTATCAGGGGATCCCTGGGTGGCTCAGCGGTTTCGCGCCTGCCTTTGGCACAGGGTGCGATCCTCAAGACCCGGCATCGAGTCCTGCGTCGGGCTTCCGGCATGGAGTCTGCCTCTCTCTCTATGTCTATCATAAATAAATAAATTAAAAAAAAAAAAACTGACTACCACAAACAACAAATTGGATCTCATAAAAATTAAGAACTTTTGCACTACAAGAGACACTCTTATGGACTGGGAAAAATTTGCAAAACATATATCCAATAAAGGATTGGTGTCTAAAATATATAAAATTCATACAACTCAATAAGAAGATAAACCAAACTTTTAAAATAGGCAAGAGAGGGCAGCCCTGGTGGCGCAGCGGTTTAGCGCCGCCTGCGGCCCAGGGCGTGATCTGGAGACCCTGGATCGAGTCCCACGTCGGGCTGTCTGCATGGAGCCTGCTTGTGTCTCTGCCTCTCTCTCTCTTTCTCTCCCTGCATCTCTATGAATAAATAAATAAAATCTTTAAAAAAAATAAATAAAAAATAAAAATAAAATAGGCAAGAGAGATCTAAATAGTTACTTCACCAAAGAAGGTATATGGATGGCAAGTAAGTACATGACATAAAGCTCAACATCATTCTGTTCATCAGGGAAATGCAAACTTAAAATGCAATGTGATACCACCATATACCCATTAGAATATTAAAATTAGGGGCATCTGGGTGGCCCACCAGTTGAGCATCTGCCTTTGGCTCCAGGTATGATCCCAAATTCCGGGATTGGGTCCCGCATCAGGCTCCCTGCATGGAGCCTGCTTCTCCTCCCTCTTCTTATATCTCCACCCCTCTCTCTGTGTCTCTCAGGAATAAATAAAATCTTTAAAAAAAAAAAAAAAAAGAGGGCAGCCCTGGTGGCTCGGAGGGTTAGCCCCGCCTTCAGCCCCCAGTGTGATCCTGGAGTCCAGGGATCGAGTCCCACATCGGGCTCCCTGCATGGAGCCTGCTTCTCCCTCTGCCTGTGTCTCTGCCTCTCTCTCTCTCTCGAATAAGTAAATAAAATCTTAACAACAACAAAAAAATGTTAAAATGAGGAAGACCAATAATACTAGGTATCATGAATACCTGAAGCACCTGGAACTCTCATACACTGCTAGTGGGAACTTAAAATGGTACAATCTCTTTTGAAAACAATTGAGAATTTCTCCAAAAGTTTATCATAGGCCTACTATATTACCTAGCAGTTACATTCTATTACATTACTTCTATTACTGCTGTAACAATTTATCTCCAAGTCAGTGACCTAAAACTATATACATTTATTATCTTACAATCTTGGAGATCAAAAGTCCAAAGTCACTCTCAAGGTGTTGGCAGGGCTGGTTCCTTCTGAAGGTTTCAAGGGAGAATTAGTTTCTTTGCCTTCTAGCTTCTTGAGGCTGCCTGCATTGGCTCAAGACCCCATCCTCCATCCTCAAAGGCAACATCGTAGACTCTTCCAATATCTCTCTCTGTCCTCGGCTCCACCATCACTTCATCTTTTTTTTTTTTTTTAAGATTATATTTATTTATTTATTCATGAGAGACACAGAGAGAGAGAGGCAGAGACACAGGCAGAGGGAGAAGCAGGCTCCCCGTGGGGAGCCCGATGGGGGACTCCATCCTGGGACCCCTGGGCCAAAGGCAGGCCCTCAACCGCTCAACCGCTGACACACATCGCCATCACTTCATCTTCTGACAAACTACTGCCTCCCTCTGGTAAAGATGTTTGTGATTACACTGGATTTACTTGGATAATGAGGATAATCTCCTTATTTTAAATTCCTTAACCTAATCACACCTTCAAAGTAATTTATGCCATATGAGGTAACATATTCACAGGTTCTAGGGATTAAGACATGGACGTCTTTGGCAAGTCCTTATTCAGCCTGCCACACCCTTCCAGGTTATCACTGGAAAGAAAATAATGAAAGCATATATTCACACACATACTTTTATATAAATGTTTGTAACAGCTTTATTAGTAATATTTATAAGCAGTTCATTTGTTTTTTTATAAATAAATTAATTTTTATTGGTGTTCAATTTATAAGCAGTTCATTTGTAAAACAAAAAGTCTAAGCGTTAATCAACATGGATAAACAAATTGTAGTAAACCCACACAATGGAACACTACTCAACAATAAAAGGAATTAACAATTGATACAGCAACAATATATGAATTCAAAGTAATTGCAGAGTAAAAGGAGTATGACAGTAAAGAGTACATACATCATTATTTCATTTATGAAAAATTCTAGAAAACACAAATTTATTTAAATGATCAGAAGCAAATGAGTGGATGCCTAAAGACAGAGCAGAATAGAGGGAGAAGGGTTTGGATTACAAAGAGTCATGAGTGAACTTTTGGGGGTGATGAACATATTTATTATCTTGAATGTTGTGATGATTATATATCTCCCCTTAAAAATGTGCACTTTATAATTTTCCATTATACCTCAATAAAACTGCTAATATAAGCAGACAAAAAAAAACAATGTATAACTTCTTTTTGGATTAAACATAGCATATGGGGTTGGGGCATTTTGTTGGTGGTGAAACTGTGTTCATCTTGGTTTCTTAGTGATCAAAATGGATTTGATCAGGGTGCAGAAGAAATATAACCAAAACTTCCTCTTTTTCCAATTTCTCTCTCTTTTTCAGTTTTCCATGGAAGTTGTTGAAATCCACCAAAAGGGTAATAGTTATCTGAAAGCTTCCTTCAGAAGACTCACCTAGGGAATTTTTTTGCTTTCAAAAATATCTAGTTAATATTTGAGGTTCAAAAGTGCTTATTCTAACCTAGAATTCCTACCCAAGCGTTCTCTAACTTTTTCTTTTGGTCATAGATTTTATCACAGTACGTGTCAGATGAATAGCAACATGCCACATAGGTCAGATTATAGCAACATGTTACATAGGCCTCTGATTTCAAAATCCAACCGAAAAGTTAGAGTCCAAGTAGAATGCTTTAAGCTATTTATTAATTCTATGTTTTGTACTGAGCATTGCTTATATTCAAAGAATGGAATTACTAACATTTAGTCTATTTCTCCTTTTGGATCTTCATGGTAACAGAAATATATATTGTGTTACTGCCTGGTACTCACTATACTAAGGAGGCTGTAAGGACTATCAGGTCTGGTCAAGAGACAGAATAAAAATTGTAATAGGAAAAAAAATTGTAATAGAGTCATGAAGTTCTTACACAAAGAAATGGAAAATTCAGTTTTATTGCAGATTTAACAATTTTAAATGAATGTCATAATATTAACATCATGTACTAATATCTACATGTCCTAATATTACCTACATTTACATAATTTCCAAATATTTGCCTAATATTTGCAGGTAGTAAGTTATACAGAAAAGCAGGCCTGCAAACTGTAGCCAAAGTCAATGATCTTTTGCTCACTGCAGGGACAGTTTGTTTGCTACTATACAATGCAGCACTCTCGCCATTAGATGGCAGTCAAAACTAATGTAATAATTAAACTCTCCAACCTTGTGTTTCATAATGATTTGCATATGCGTAACTTAACATTATTCAGTGGACAAGTTTCTGAAAAGTTCCTTGAAAATTTTAAGACATTGTAAATGACCCAACATTCCTTTTGGAAAGCAGAATTATTTTACAAAGTAAATAAGTATCCCCTTAAGGAGATCAGCTTTTATCTTTTAAAAATTAACTTTCTAAAAATTGAAATGTAACATATCTAGGTATCTCCAGTTTGAAGATCATCACAAAGTGAAAACACGTGTATAAACAACCCCTATCTAAAGTGAAAGAATATTACCAACATTTCAGAAGACCGTCTTGTGCTTCCTCCTAATCATCATCCTCTTTCTTCTCCCCAGAGATAAACATTATCCTGACTTCTGACCTTATATTTAGATTTTCCTGTTTTGAGAAATTTTATGAGTATAATTATGTATTATAGATTTTTTGTGTCTGGCTTCTTTTACTTAATATTTTTGTTACTTTTGCTTGTAGGTATATTTCATTCTTTTTTTCGGTAATGTATTTTATTATACGAATATAACTCTATTTATCCATTCTGCTACTGAAGGAAATTTGGACTGTTTCCAATGTTTAGCTGAATAATTGCTGCTATGAACATCTTTAAACATGCCTTTTGGTGTACATATGAATGTATTCGTTTTGAGTATATATCTAGGAGTAGAATTTTTGTGTCATATAGTATGTCATATTGCTATAGTTCCTCAAAGTTGTAGCAATTCACATTTCCACCAGTATGTGGGAATTTCCATTGTTCCATGTTTTCACCAACACTTGGTATTATCAATCTTTCAAATTTTAGCCATTCCGATAGACATGTAGTAATACTTCATGGGGATTTTAATGTGCATTTTTCTGATATCTAATAAGACTAAACAGTTTTTAATACATTTGTAGACTATTTGAATATTTTCTTTCTTTCTTTTTTTTTTTTTTTTTTAGTAATCTCTACACCCAACATGAGGCTCAAACTCATGACCCCAAGATCAAGAGTCAAATGCTCTACCAACTGAGCCAGCCAGGCACCTCTGAATATTTCCTTTTATGTATTATTTCCTTTCATATATTTTGGAAGCTTCATCATGTGGTTTATCTTATTGTTTTGTAGTTCTTTTCATGTTCTCAATGAATCCTGTGTTGGATATATTCATTTCTAGTATATTCTCCCATTCTGGGTTTGTTTTTTCATTCTCTCAAAAGCACTTTTTGATACATTTTAATGAATGCTGATTTGCCAATTTTTTCCTTTATGGTTAGTGCTTTTCTGTATCCTGTTTAATGTATTTCTGCCTATATTACATCATAAAGATAATCTCTTATGATATGTTTAGAAGCTTCGCTATATTAATTTTCACAGACTACCTGGGTTTGGAATGCCTGGGTTGAGTGTTTGCCTTCAGCTCAGGGTGTGATCCTGGGGTCTAGCGATCGAGCCCCATATCGGGATCCCTGCAGAGAGCCTGCTTCTCCCCCTGCCTATGTCTCTGCCTCTCTCTCTGTGTCTCTCATGAACAAATAAATAAAATCTTTAAAAAATAATAAAAATAAACAAAATTTAAAAAACTACCTGGGTTTGAATTTTATGTATTGCATGAGGTAGAGGTCAAGATTTATTTTTTCCATGTGGGTATCCATTGGATTTTACACCATTTGATAAAGAAGCTATAGCTTTCCTACTCTCCAGTGCCAAGATAGGTATCTTATGTTCAGATTTTTAAAAGCAATATTGGGTTTGTTTAAAGTAGAACATATCTGGGATCCCTGGGTGGCGCAGCGGTTTGGCGCCTGCCTTTGGCCCAGGGCGTGATCCTGGAGACCCGGGATCGAATCCCACGTCGGGCTCCCGGTGTATGGAGCCTGCTTCTCCCTCTGCCTGTGTCTCTGCCTCTCTATCTCTCTGTGACTATCATAAATAAATAAAAATTAAAAAAAAAAAGTAGAACATATCCATATGTAGCAAAACTCATCATTTGGTAAGGTTTTTCTACCAACAAAAAACAAAAAGAAGAAGAAGAAAGAAAGTCATTAGGGCAGCCCAGGTGGCTTAGCAGTTTAGCACCACCTTCAGCCCAGGGCCTGATCCTGGAGACCCAGGATGGAGTCCCATGTCAGGCTCCCTGCATGGAGCCTGCTTCTCCCTCTGCCTATGTCTTGCCTCTCTCTTTCTCTGTGTCCCTCATGAATAAATAAATAAAATCTCTTTTTAAAAATGTCATTAAAAAATCCCAGTAAAATCCTTTAATATGTAAACAATTGCATGATTTTGACAAAACCTAAACTTATTTATTTATTTATTTATTTAAAAGATTTTATTTATTTATTCATGAAAGACACAGAGGAGAGAGAGAGGCAGAGACACAGGCAGAGGAAAAAGCAGGCTCCATGCAGGGAGCCCGACGTGGAATTCGATCCCAAGGCTCTAGGATCACGCCCTGGGCCAAAGGCAGGTGCTAAACCACTGAGCCACCCAGGGATTCCCAACACATTTGATTTTAATTGGGGATAATTTCATTATTATCCAAAAGATATTGCATTTTCTGGAAGTTTAAAACTCTGCTTTCTTGAGGGAATTTAAAATAAAAGATAAACAATTTGCTTGAAGTGAAGATTATATAGGCTTAGAGATGATCCTGGTGACACTTTAAAATCAATTAATCAATCTCAAAACTAGTATTAATCTGCCTGTGACTGATCTGATGGCAAACCTGAGAAGATGTTATTTACCATCAAGTTGGGGAAATATGAACACATTCAGCGTTAGAAAACAAACACAGTAATATAAAATCAAGTGTTTCCTCTTTTCTCCCTTCATAGTAAAACTTGGTAAAAGATTAAAAAAAAAAAAACAAACCCAAACAAACCATGAATCCTGTTCCCAGAAATCTAAAATATAAGATTTGTAATTTAAAAAATCTGATTGTGTGGATTTAAACAAGAGGTATTGTATTCTAAAATTAATTCTGTACTTTATAACTTTTATGCTTGAATATAGATTAATTTGTTTACTGTTTCTTGAAATTTATGATTATATATTTTCACAGATGGCCTTACCTGGCTCTTTGTATTTAAATCTTGCCAAATTATCTCTTGTACTTAAATACAATAAAATGTGTTGTTTGATTAATTATATTATATACCTGTAGGTATAATCCTTTTGGAAAACAACAGATAGAAAAAAAGAAAATGTTTGGATTAGAAGTTTGGGAGTCATAACTGAATTGACTTTCTCCATACTTCAGAAATTGCAGTCTTAAACTCATTTCCTTTTTGTGGATTATTCACTCTTTAATAACTCACCTCTGCTGATCTCTTGTCAGGAAAGTGTCTATCATGGTTGTCTTGGGTTTTGTGAATTCTTTTAATTAATTTTTTAAAAAGATTTTATTTATTCATGAGAGACAGAGAGAGAGAGAGAGGCAAAGAAAGAGGCAGAGGGAGAAGCAGGCTCCATGCAGGGAACCTGATGTGGGACTCGATCCTGGGCCTCCAGAATCACACCCTGGGCTGAAGGCTGCGCCAAACTGCTGAGCCATCTGGTCTGCCCTTTAATTAATTTTTAAAGAGTTTCTTTTAACCTGTATTTCCGAACAAGTTTTAAAATGGTAACTAACTGGGACGCCTGGGTGGCTCAGTGGTTGAGCGTCTGCTTTCAGCTCAGGGTGTAATCCTGGTGTCCAGGATAGAGCCCAGCATCAGGCTCCTTGCGGGAAGCCTGCTTCTCCCTCTGCCTAGGTCTCTGCCTCTTTCTGTGTTTCTTGTGAATGAATACATAAAATCTTTAAAAAAAAAAAAAGTAACTGATGCCATTTGTTTTATTTTTTATTTTTATTTTTTTTAACTGATGCCATTTTTATGTGCAATTTCAAAACAACTTTCAAATTGGAGGGAATTTATTCAATTTTAAAAATGTACAAAAATTTCTGTGCATTTCACAAATCTGAAATAATTAGCTCCTGCCAATTTTTTCCTGTGCAAAAAAGAGTACAAATAAGAATGTCATTTTACAAATAATTTTCATAGTAAGATTTCTTTTGAATAACATTTTAATTCTAGTTTGGAAGCAAATAAGAATGGTATATAGGCATTTGATGTAAAAGAATCTGAAAATCGGGCCACATGGGTGGCTCAGTGGTTCAGGGCACGATCCTGGAGAGTTCCCATTTGGTTCCCTGCATGAAGCCTGCTTCTCCCTCTGCCTATGTCTCTGCCTCTCTCTCTCTGTGTCTCTCATGAATAAATAAATAAAATCTTTTTAACAATCTGAAAATCAACTCTAAGAAATATGATTTACTTACATCTACTGTCAACTTTAAAGCTATGTATAAAGTGAATTTTGTTTTATTATTTGAGAACCTTTCATTTTCATTTATTAAATACTCAGTGAGTATCTATTCTGTGCCAGGAATAGTCCTGAGTTCAAAGGAGACAGACAAGTAAAAAGACTTGAATTATCTGTGTAGATGTAGTTATCAAGAACAAGAACATACCGAGGATCACCAAGTACAATGTCAGGAGAGGAAAGAAGAGGGAAAGGAGGATTCACAAAAGGCTTCTCAGACCCATTACATGTGAGATAAGTCTTTGAGAATGTGTAAGAGTTAACCAGATGGAGAGGAACACATGTACAGAGCCATAGTAGGGTACCCAGGCAGTAGGGGAACTAAGCGCATTTGGATATGGCTGGAGTTTAGG
Organism: Vulpes lagopus; assembly: GCF_018345385.1. Classification (NCBI taxonomy): domain Eukaryota; kingdom Metazoa; phylum Chordata; class Mammalia; order Carnivora; family Canidae; genus Vulpes; species Vulpes lagopus. The sequence continues at coordinate 144,624,128 of NC_054826.1, read as the reverse complement.
AGTGATGGCAGAGTGAGAGGAAACACAAAGTGAGATTGTCTGAGGCCATATCGTGAAGGTTCTTGAATGTTGACAAAATTCACAGTTCTCTAATGTTTCTTTTTATTAAAAATGATTTTAGGATGATCAGCTGGATCCTTGTAACCAACAAAATATGTAGTATCATCAAGGAAAATTTTGTATCACCCTTTCCCAAAGAATAAGTGAAATAGCCATAATGACCTCAGAAATTACCCAATTTGGAAGCTGAAGAAGAATCTCCAAGAAGCCCCAGGACTACTATCAACGAAAGAACATCAGACACTATTTTCTACTATATGGGTTCATAATAATGAACTAGAGTTGTTTTTGTGAATGAAACCAAGTGCATTGCATAAATTGTGGTGCAGTCACGTAATTTATGGCATTCCTTTCCTCTGAACACAATGAACCAGAAATAGAACGCTAAAAAAAGGAAGTACATTTTCCCCCCTCAGATTATATATGTGCCAATGAAAAAATTCTCTGCTGCTAATTTTGCTGAAATGGAGAGAAGTGGAGAAGAGATACCATTTCTTCAGGTTGACTTCAGGTGAACAGCTCAGGCAATGCTCTAGCACACTCAGCTGAGGCAATGCATTGAATCCTTAGGAAATTACAGTCAGTCCATGAACACTGAAGGATATTTGCTGGGTAGTGGGTAGCATGAGGTAAATTGCGAACAAGTGGAACTGTCTCTTGGAACCAGGCTGAGCGAATTCCTATGATGCCAGGAAGATTTTCCAGGAATGGCAGGTCCTTGCTACTCCTGGCCTTACCCACTAGAAGCGCAGAAAGGGCAAGTTACAATATAGAAGTATAAGCAACTGCTCAATTACCTCCATTGTGTACTCTAGGGGCCAAAGACATTAATTAGGAGTCCATTTTTCTGAGCTTTCAACTTCAACTTGAACAGTGGGCAGTTTCCTGTCTCCCCACCCCTGAGTGTGGACTGGTTTGGTTCACTATCAATTCTAAACAGAATCCTTCCAGCATCGCTTGAAGTGAGTCATTCATTTTCTGGGTCTTTCCTGGGATATATAAAGGATGGCATTTGTGGGAGTGTGGAGTGTGTATATTTCTGTTGGTTGTTTTCTGTGTGTGTGAAATGCCATAGAACAGTATGTGTGTGATTTTGATGAATAATCAAGGGGACCTGGGTGGCACAGTTGGTTAATTACCTGCCTTCAGCTTAGGTCAGGATCCCGGGGCCCTGGGATTGAGCCTCACACTGGGCTCCCTGCTCAGGGGGGAGTCTGCTTCTTCCTCTCCCTCTGCTCGTGCTGTCTCAAGTATGCTCTTTATCAAATAAATAAATAAAATATTTTTTAAAAAGAATAATCAAAATACATTGTGGAGTTTAAAAATAGCAAACATAACTACATATAAATATCATGGCCCAACTACTGGAAATTCTGAAATTCTGATTTAATAGGTCTCAGGTAAGGTCTAGCCATTGTAATTTTTTAATTCTAAACTCTTTTTATTATTGTTTTTTAAAGATTTTATTTATTTATTTATTTATTTATTTATGTATGTATGTATTTGAGAGAGAGAGATTGAGAATGCACACAAGCAGGAGGGAGAAGCTGACTCCTTACTGAGCTTAGAGCCCAGTGCAGGGCTCTATCCCAGGACCTTAAGATCATAACCTGAGCTGAAGGCAGACACCCAATTAACCGAGAGAGGCCCAGGTGCCCCCTAAACTTTTTTTTAAATAGGTAAAACATGGGCAATGTAAAAAAATTAAGTGGAAATGGTGCAAAAGAATAGTAGTGAAAAGTGAGACTTTTCACTCTAGTCTCCCGATTTGCTCTCCAGAGGCAACCCCCTTCTTCCAAGTTCTTGTGTGTCCTTTTAGAGGTATTCTGTGTGTATAAACACACTGCAAAAAGGTCCTCTCTCTATCAAACAAAAATGATAGCATCCTCTACCTGCTGTTCTGAACCCGGTGGCACAAATTTTTCCAAACTCTCTAAGAAACAAATTCTTCGTAAAGAGCACAGATAAAAGCGATATCCTCTGTTCTCAGGAAATACTACTACACATCTATTAAAAATCTTTTATAGCCAATTTTAGGTGTTTGCCAACTCCCTGAGACCCATGACTGAAATTCATGGCTAAGAGTTCCTTACTTCAGGTGTTTAATTATCCTGAATACTTAGTGTTGCCAGATAAAATATAGGATGTTCAGTTAAGTTCAAATTTCAAATTTCAGATAAACCACAAATCATTTTTTAGTATAAGCATGTCCCACTTAATATTGGCAATATAAGAAATTAAAATTTAACTGGGAATTCTGTATTTTTATTTGCTAAATCTGGCAACCCTACAGAAAATTGACTTATAGGAAGCTATTCCAACTAATTTTATTTAGAATGCCCTGTATTAGAGGTGACCTAGATGATGACTCTATGACCAGGCTCTTCAAGATAAATTCAAATTCTAATAGTTTAACCAGAAATTGGTTATCTGTTGACTTATTTCAAAATAAGTGGCTTTAACTTGCTGTTTTTTTTTAAGGGATAAAACTATTGTTACAATGCAATGGTCATTTAAATAAAAACTACATTGACTTTACATATAGTAGTTTATCTTACTTTCAAAGAACTTAAGATATCTAAAATCTGGGCTATTTTAGTCCTTAAAATGAGCACTAAAATTTTCATTAATTGGGTTTGGACAAACGATGAAGAGAATCAGCCTAGAGGTAAGTTTTCATTATTGATTATTTAAATCATCTTTATTACCAACAAAAATAATATTAAGCGTTGACTCATACGCAGCACAATATCCTGACACAGAGGATGCAAAATTATAATTTATGTAAATTAATTAAGTAAATTATTAACATGTTATAGTAAATATCAAATGACAGATTTCCAAACATTGAAATCCAAATAGGAAAATAATAGAAACAAGGATTACCATGATAGGTATGATTCTGTTACACAGGAAATGAAGAAAAATTATGTTAGAATCTAGTATCCCAAATACATCTGAATGGAGTCAATAAAATTAAATTTTATCACTCCATTTTAGAATTATTCTCAGTTGGTAGCTAAAGGTAAATTTTCATTTCCTTCAATGCTAACCTGCATAGGATTTCACAGGGGTGTGCTGATGTTTAACGATTTTTTCTTCAAGGGAAAAGACAGCCCTGATTCGTAGCATTTGTCAAATCTATGGTGTAAATACTTTCTCTATGACTGATATCAAGTTAACATTTTTAACAATCTGTTTGTAAAGCTCCTGAAAACTAAAGCTCCTGAAAACTTAAGCTCCTGAAAACTTAACAATCGGCTCTTGTGAGCCTGTAAAAGCTGGTTTTATTTCTATAAGTGCATATGATATACCCGATTGGCTTTCATAAAAAAGAAAATAGAGAATGAGGTGTTCTTTTTGTTAATTGATGTATTTTTAAAATTTGTCAATAGAGGCAAAAATCCCCACAAAACAAAACAAAACAAACGAGTGCTTTAAGACTTTAGAAATTTTGAATAGGTTTGGGAAGGTGCAATAATCGACTGAAGAAATCTGTAACTTGTTCTCCAGGTCTCCCGACTTTAATGAGAATTTACTCTAAATAAATACCTAAATGGTTTTAAAGTCACATGGTTCCCTAATAACCAGTGGGAAAGAATCAATCATCATAGAAAAGTAGAGATGAATTACCTTTTTAAGCAAAGCTATTCCATTTGATTTACATAAAATTTTCTTTCGTTTTTTGTTTTTTTTTTTACCTTTTTCTTTTTGCCAAATTTCATTAGAGCAATTATATAAAATGCTTCAACTAGATTCAGTAATGGAGGGCAGAATCCCTAAAGACAAAATAGTAGGTGGTTTTCTTTCTTTTTCTTCAGTGAGCCACTTTTAAACTATTCTCTTGAAGCTTTGAATTTCTTCCAACTCTTGGTTAGGAAAACTGGCAGTGCAGAAAGCAGCAATGACTATTAACTCATCAGTGCCATTCTTCATCTGGCTGGCATGGATCTGTGTTCTGGCATGATCCTGTTTCTGCTGCACTGCTCCATTTGAAGCATTAAAATGGAGGTGCCAAGTATATCGTCTTGATATTCTTCCTAAAATAGTTTTAGCTTGATTGTTCTGGCCTACCTATGTTGATAATTATTCTATTTGTGGACACTGTCGCAATAATTTTAAGACACAGTCTTAAGATCTTTAGATGGAAAGAAAGGAGTTGCTATTGTGCACCCTAGAGATTTCCTTCCATTTGTGGAAATTCTACATGATTGGTAACCATATAATGGCAGAACATTGATACATACGTATGTTAAGAAAAGCTTTCTATATGTGAGGTGTTGATATAAGTTTTATTTTTCTTTAAAAACACTTTACTGGGCAGCCCAGGTGGCTCAGCGGTTTAACACCGCCTTCAGTCCAGGGCGTGCTCCTGGAGACCCGGGATCGAGTCCCATGTCGGGCTCCCTGCATGGAGCCTGCTTCACCCTCTGCCTGTGTCTCTGCCTCTTTCTCTCTCAGTGTCTCTCATGAATACATAAATAAAATCTACAAAAGAAAAAAAAAAAAGAAACTTAAAAAAAACCCACTTTACTTTCATATGGAATAAACTTTTGCAAAAATCTAATTTTAAGACGAGATTGATTTATGTTTGGAGGTTGATGTATTCGGACCAGTAAATTATTCTATATTCCAGAATGCAGCAGTGAACAATTATCTTTTACAATCTGACTTAATAAGGGAATTCATGCAGGGGAAAATTTGAAACTGGAAAGGGCATCTGCTAAATGCTTATAACCAAGAAACTGTAAAAGGAACTTACATTTGATTTAATACAAGATAAAAATATACAAAAGAAAATGTAACACTTCAGTGGCTTATCATAGAGCAGACTTCAAAAATATGCCTGAAGAGAAAATGGATTCAATAAAAATTATTTTCCATAATTAATAAAGATAGTGTAATAATTTTATAATTGCTAATGAGTCAACGTAATTTGAGCTGTTTCAAGGTTACTCACTAGAGTCGCTGCATTGTAAAAATATGTGGAGAAAGCTAAAATATTATTTTCTAAATTCCTTCTCAGTTTTGATTCCTTATAAAATATGTAAAAGAAACGGAAACTTTGTGGTAATGGATTACCAAAATAGGTCAAATAGCAAAAAGGTATAAGATAATGGTTTAACAGAATTTGGTATCCCTTAATGATGCAAAATATGATTTGGGGGTAGCACCTGAAATAAAATAATAGTAGATTGCTGTTATGCTAAAGAGATTGGGGTGGGGGGCTTCTAGGTGGCTCAGTGGTTGAGTACCTGCCTTTGGCTCAGGTTGTGTCCCGGGGTCCTGGGACTGAGTTCCATATCAGGCTCCCCATGGGGAGCCTGCTTCTCTCTCTGCCTGTGTCTCTGCCTCTCATGAATAAATAAATAAAATCTTAATAAAAGAGAGATTGTGCTTTCAAGATTCAAAATTATGTTTTATCTTTTTTAGAGATAAAAATGATGTTTCAATAGCTCACAAAGTGCCTCATCATGGGTCCATAAAGAATAAATCTTATATATACGAATAATTTAAAACCCAGTGGATTCTGTCAAAAATCAAAATTCTTGGGGGTGCGTAGGTGGTTCAGTGGTTAAGTATCCAACTCTTGATTTTGGCTCAGGTCACGATCTCAGGGTCCTGAGATCCAGATGTTGGGCTCTGTGCTGAGCACGGAGCCTGCTTAAGATTCTCTCCCTTTCTTTCCCTCTGCACCTTCTCTCTCAAAAAAAGTCAACATTCTTATAAACTGCCATGCATTTTATACATATATGTATATTATATGTGTAATATATATACATATAAATATATACATATAAATATATATACACATATATACATATAAATATGTATGTGCACACACATACATATTTGTGTGTGACTATATATGTGTGTGTGTAAAACACCTCTGGATGTTTGTTAGCTAAAATGTGCCTATAATATTTTAGAGATTGGTTATAGACAGGAATACTTTGGAAGCTGATTAATCTTTATAACAAAATATAACACAAAACATTTATTCTTTTGTGATAGTCATTTTTTCTTAAAGACTTTGTTGAAGTAAATAGTGAATTTTTAAAAATATTTTATTTATTCATGAGAGACACACACAGAGAGGCAGAGACACAGGCAGAGGGAGAAGCAGGCTCCATGCAGGGAGCCCGAAGTGGGACTCGATCCTGAATCTCCAGGATTACGCCCTGGGCTGAAGGTGGCCCTAAACCACTGAGCCACCCGGGCTGCCCAATAGTGAATTTTAATACAAAAATGTTGCAAGTTACAAATAATTATTTAAGAGATTATCAATTTAAGTTGGTTATAAGAATTATACTTACATTTTATAGCAATGTTGGAAACGTAAGTTTTCTCTGAATTTGTTGGCCATAAATCTAACTTTTTGAAGAGAAATGAATTGTTATAAGTGTGGAGTTCTGTTCAGAAACTTTGAGAGAAGAAAAATGTTCATCTAGGAGATAAGATTTCATGTTCACTTGGAGAGTTGTGTTAACAGTATGGTTAAGGGTAATCTTCAGTGTGAATGGTAGGTTATTTTACTTTTTGAAGGGAAAATGCAATTTTGGCTTAAATTATGCTCCATAGCTTTTAACTTTTATGACAACACTTAGATACAGTAAGGCTTAGTATTGGAATGGTTCTGAATAATGAGACATCCGTTTAATAAATATATTTTCCATTACAAATCTTACTTGTACTTGCTAACTGCTTTCAGGATGTCTAGAGAGTAAGAGGAAGGGAGAAGAGAAATGGGTAGCTGGGGTAGGTGATACAAGTAATATTGAAGGAATTCTATTTGAAATAGAGAGAGAGGCAGTATAGAAAAATAATGGAAAGAGAAAGTGTTCAGTCAGTGCGTCACAGACTTTTCACTGCATGGCATACTTAAGCATTTAAAAATTGGCCATTGGAAAAGAGTATCTGGGTACTTAAAGCTGGACTTAGAAAGGAAGCAAAGAATTCAGCAAGAATGGTGGCCTGTCAGGAAGGCAAGGGTTACTTGCCTTAACCCCCAGAGGGATCACAGCCAGGCAGGGAGGAGGAGGATTGGAGCGGAAGAGATTGGGGCACCTGAGCAGGCCATATAAAGGGAGGAGTTTCAAATGCTGACACTCCGGTTTGGAGAACTTCTTAAGACAGCTGTCATAACACTGAGGAGTACCTTGCTCGTGACTGGACTGAAGTGTGTGTGTGTGTGTGTTTAGAAGACGAGCCATTAATGCTAAAGCAGATGTTAGGAGTTGCTAAGTGTATCTGGAATCTAATAGTACCCGCCAAGCTGGCTGATCGCAGTTAATGATTGCTCAGAAGGGCTGGGAAGCAACTCCACAAAGAAAGGAAATGGTGGACCTGCCTCCAAGATTCCCGCATTCCGGGCGAGCGGGTCCGAAGTTGCCGTCGGCTCCTCGCGCTCCCGGGGAGGAATGCGGTTCCCGCCCAACCCCACAGAGGAGATGCCCCTTCCTCGGCGGGGGCGAGCTCGGTCCTGGTTCCCTGCAGGTGACAGCTCGGCTCACACCGGTCCGTTTCCTTCATCTCTTGTTACGGCAACACCTCAAAAGGAATGCTGAAGGATCTGCCTCTTTTAATGGTTTCCTGACAACTTATAAAATCAAAATCCTATTAAAAATAGGATCGGGGCGCGTCGCATCCACATTTGACATTCTGGGGACTCCCAGGATCACCTTACCAATCAAGACTTTTAATAAAACACACAAGCACACACACAAATCTCCGACGACGTAAACCCGAGGATTTGCACGAGGCAGCTCCGTCAGGATCTCTCCCAGGTGCAGGACGCCAGAGGCAGGAAGGGAGGAGGACTGGAGTTACCTCATCTGAGGGGTCTCAGGGAAGAGAAGGGTGGGGGGCGCCCTTCCCTTCTCTCCCCTTCCACCTCGGAGGCAGAGATGAGAGTGGCGGCGGCGCGGCGGCGGGGCCGTCCGAGCACCGCGGGCCTGGCGGGAAGCGACCCCGCGCGCGAACCCGCGGAGTGGGAGACCCTCCCCCGGGGGCAAGCTGCCCGCGGCGGCCGGGGAGCGCGGGTCCGCCGCGATCCCAGGGTGCACCGCGCCCCGCCCCCTCCCCTCGCCGCGTCCCGCCTCCCCTCGGCCCGGGCCCCCTCCCTGCCGGCTCCGGGAGGCGGGGACGCGGCGTCGGCGGCGGCTTCTCCAGTCGCGTCTTTCTCACTCACTGAGGAGCCCGGCGGTGGCGGCACCTTCGGAGGCAGAGCGGCAGAGCGGCGGAGCTGCGAGCCCGTCGGCCAGCCGGTTGGAGGTCGGCCGGGACTAGGGGCGGGTTCGACAGACGGACGGACAGCGGAGCAGCCGGACGGCCCGAGTCGCCTCAAGTTCCGCCATGAGCTGGGGCACGGAGCTGTGGGTGAGTCCGGGTGCGGGGCGCCCCGCCGACCGTCGGCGGCCCGAGCGCCTTGGGCCCCACCCCCGCCCCTGGCGCCGGCGGAGGGCGGGGGCTCCACGCTTCTTTGTGTGCAGCCCCCCGCCCCTGTCGGCCGGGATGGAGGGGCTGCGGGCGCGCGCCCCGCCTCTGCGCCGCGGAGGGCTGAGGGCAGCGCCCCGCGCCCCGGACGGCCAGAGGAGCGGCCCGCGGCTCCTGCGTCCGCCGCCATCCCCCCTGTTGGCGGTCTCTCCTCCGCCTTCACTTTCCGGACGCCTGGCTCGGTGCCGGGCCGCGCTCCTCTTCCTTTGTATCTGCCCGCCCGGAGGCGGGGGAGGGGGTCCATTGTCCCGAAGGGGCGCCGTTCGCCGGCAGGGAGGGGGCCGGCCGCGGCCGGCGGCCGGGGCGGGGGTCCCCGGGGCGAGGGCGTCGCCGGGCCCGGACGGCGCGGGGAGCCTCGAGGCGCCGCCCACCGCCGTCGCCCCAGGTAGGGGGAGCCGGGCGGCTTTGTTCGGAGCCCGGCCTCCGGCCAGCCAGGCCCAGCCCACAAACCCGCTTCCCTCTCCCAGTGCGTGTGCTCGGAACCCGCGCGCAGCTGTGGGGACTCCGGGTGGGCCAGCCCCCGCTGCCGCCTTGGGCTGGGGCGCCGGGGACGCGGTTGGCTTTTGGAATCTGCCTTAAATTGATGGATCGATGGGAGGCCAGTTTTGCTAAAAAATAAAAAATAAATAAAAAAAAGAGCGTGGGGCTTCCCAATTGCTTTACTTCCCCTTCCGCTGTTCTTTATCCTCACCGTTCTCCCCGCTTTGCTTTCTTTCCTTCTTGCCTTGCTTGGGCGCTGAAGGCTTCAGACAATGCCCAGCGTCTGGCCAAGTGGCCAAGGTGCGGTTGGACTGTAGGGGGTCGGGGAATTCGCTCGCGACGCAGCCTCGCAAGGGTGGAGGTGTGGAGGGCAGTGATTTCTCAGGTGCAGCCGAGGGACCCGGGGCGTGGGGGCGCTGTCCCGAGAGCTGCCTGGCTTCAGCCACTCCCCTTTTTATCCCACCTGTGCACATTTTCCGTGCCTTTTGTTAACGAGGGTCTTGTGAAACCGCTGCAGCGAAAGGGGAGAAAGAACTTTTTTTCCCTCGACGGAAGCAGTTGGGGTGCGACTGAAGGTAGATTGGTTAATTGAAGGGCAAAATGGTTTCTTCGGTTATTTTTCACCTTTTATTCACAGATTGGGAATCTTAGAACTGAAAGAGACTTTAGAGTGCAACTGGTTGAACACTTAGCTAGCTCAGGAACCTCCCGCAACATTCAGGACAAGTGTTTGCTTAGTCTGTAAACACACCACCCAAGAGAAAATATCTCAGACATCCGTTTATTAGATAGCATTAATGGTTCTTATATTAGAGAGGATTATCTAGTAAGTGAATTATGTAAAATTTGACCTTACACTTGAGATTCTCAAGCATTATTGGTCTTTCGATTTTGTACATTTTATAATTGGTTATACTGCGTCATCAGTTAAAGTAGATGGGTATAGTTTTACTTTCCATTTTTTATAATTAGAAAATACAGATTTTAAAAAAGATTTTATTTATTCATGAGAGACAGAGAGAGAGAGAGAGAGAGAGAGAGAGAGAGGCAGAGACACAGGCAGGAGAAGCAGGCTCCATGCAGGGAGCCTGATGTAGGACTCGATCCTGGGACTCCAGGATCAGGCCCTGGGCTGAAGGCAGGTGCTAAACCGCCGAGCCACCCAGGGATCCCTAATTAGAAAATATTTTTATTTTTATGTGCTTAAATGATCCACGTTTCAGAGGAAGCAAAAATGTACTTACAATATTTTTTTAAAGTACACATAGGAAGAGTAGAGTTATTTAGATTGAACTTTTAGATTTAAAAAGCACTTCCTGTCATACTACAGAAAAACAATTTTGAGAAGAAACAAAATATTTTAGTGAAAATTAAAATATGATTTTTGAAAGTTTTTTGTTATAATTTAAAAATTCAATAGTTTCTCAGCAACTTGGAAAGGTAAGTTGTAGAAGAGATGGGGATTTCTTTCTTTCTTTTCTTTCCTTTCTTTCTTTCAAGATTTTATTCGTTTATTCATGAGAGAGGCAGAGACATAGGCAGAGGGAGAAGCAGGCTTCCCGCAGGGAGCCTGTTGTGGGACTAGATCCCAGGACTCGGGATCACGCCCTGACCTGAAAGCAGAGGTTCAACTGCTGAGGCACCCAGGCGTCCCGAGATGGGGATTTCTGTTACCTAAAAAATTGTTTTGTATCCTTTTGAAAAATATGAAAAAAGATTTTAATGTAAGTTAAGTATTAAAATTTAATGCACCATGTTTTAAACTTTTTAATTGTTTTAGGATTTGAGGGAAACATTATTAGAAACTGATAGAGAATCAGCTAGTATCATCTGGATGCTTAAACCTCAGATAAGTAGAAATTGGTGTAGAGGGCTATTGTTAGGACCAGGAGAGATCTTAGAAATATTTCACTGGACTTCCTGTTTTTACTGTTCTGTTTTGAATAAGGATATTGTGCTTCCAGGGGATTGTAACAAACACCTACACTGTGCTCTTGCCATTGATGAATTTGAGGTTGGGAGAATTCTCTTGATATTCTGAATTTAGAAACCAGTTCTGTTATTTCAAGTTTAGGATCACATTACTATCCAGAAGGTTTAAGTACTGGAAACATGTTACAAAAAAATGATGAAAGCAGTTATGCACTCAAACTAAGTTTCTTAATTATATTTATAGGAGTTTCATTGCTTTTTTTTTTTTTTTTAAAGATTTTATTTATTTGTTCATGAGAGACAGGCAGAGACATAGGCAGAGGGAGAAGCAGGCTTCCTGCGGGAAGGCGGATGCAGGACTCCGATACTGAGAACCTTCCTGGGATCCCTCCTGGGATCACGCCCTGAGCCGAAGGCAGATGCTCAACTACTGAGCCACCCAGGCCTACCTTCATTTGCTATTTTGATGCTTCTTAAGTCTTATGTTAAATTTGAGAATAAAGTAATAAAATAAAGAACCACTTTAATACTGACTCTAGGGGACAGAACTAATAGTGATAGATTGAGTGGGTTATGTTGTACTGTGTGGTTGTGAGGGGGTATGAATTAACTGGCAGTAGATTTGAGCTATGCTTCAAGGTATTCCAGGTGCTCCAAATGCGCATTTAAGTAAGGGTTGTATATATGCTAGATACTCAGTTCTGAGTTCTGGGTAATACCAAACAAAGAGGTGACAGCCTCTTCATTATTTCCTCAGGCTGTAACATAATTATAAGATAGTATCTTAAGTGTTGTTTATTGTGTTGATTTTTTAAATTATCACAGGAAGAATGACTGGATCAAAAAGAGGCCCAAGTATGAATCAATGATTTCACAAAGCAATGATTTTATAATTATTACTCATTTTACAAGTAAGAAAATTAGAGATTGAAGAATTTCTGTGTTTAGTCAATACGTTTTATTTATTAGGAGATACTTTTTTGTGTTTTGAGGAGCTAAATTTCGCCAGGAAAAAAAAATCCGTGTATGGATTGTGTGTGTATAGTTACGAAAAAATATGGCTGAGCACACTACATTCATATCATGATTTATTAAAAAATTTGCTCCCCAAGGGAAATGAGGTGATTCTTCTGGAAGTTAGAAGGTAGCTTCCAATATCTGACTTAATTTATAGGTTCTTATAAACCTTTTTTATTTTATGCCTTAGTTTCCTGGTCTATGTGATTTTTTTTTTTTAATTTTTATTTTTGGCCTTGGTTTTAAGTAAAAGCCATTGTTATTTTCATTAAGTTATTAAGTGCATTTGACAAAGGTCATGCTCTTTTTGGAAGAAATTGAAAAATTTGAATTGGATGATAGATTCAGTGGATACCTTCAGTCTTTTTTTTAAAAAATACTTTATTTATTCATGAGAAACACACACACTGAGAGAGAGAGAGAGAGAGAGAGAGAGAGGCAGAGACACAGGCACAGGGAGAAGCAGGCTCCATGCAGGGAGCCGGACATGGGACTCGATCCTGGGTCTCCAGGATCAGGCCCTGGGCCAAAGGCTGCGCTAAACTGCTGAGCCACTGGGCTGCCCAGATACCCCCAGTCTTAATCCTTAATGCTTCTTTATCTTTGTCCTCATAGCATTTATATAGCACTTCTGTTTTAATACCTATGCTGTAAGTGTACTAGACTTTTGAGTCTTGGAGTATAGAACTTAATTAATCACTGTTTTCACTGACTAAAACAATGCTTGTAGGTGATCATGCATATTTTGACCAATTGAATTAATAGTTCATTATCCAGAGTATTGATCACTGATTAAAAAGTGCATCTTGGAGGAAGTCATTATGGTTCTGAGGGCCTTTGCAGATGGATAGATTAAGTGCTTTAGATAGCAGTTCAAGAACGTCAAATACGGGGGATCCCTGGGTGGCGCAGCGGTTTAGCGCCTGCCTTTGGCCCAGGGCGCGATCCTGGAGACCCGGGATCGAATCCCACGTCGGGCTCCTGGTGCATGGAGCCTGCTTCTCCCTCTGCCTGTGTCTCTGCCTCTCTCTCTCTCTCACTGTGTGCCTGTCATAAATAAATAAAATTAAAAAAAATTAAAAAAAAAAGAATGTCTAAATAGGGGATCCCTGAGTGGCGCAGTGGTTTGGTGCCTGCCTTTGGCCCAGGGCGCGATCCTGGAGACGCAGGATCGAGTCCCACATCCGGCTCCCGGTGCATGGAGCCTGCTTCTCCCTCTGCCTGTGTGTCTCTGCCTCTCTCTCTTTCTCTCTTTCTCTCTCTCTCTCTCTGTGACTATCATAAATAAATAAATAAATTAGTTTAAAAAAAATTTAAAAAAAAGAATGTCTAAATAAATTGAAACCAAAATTATGAAGTTAAGGTTTAGTGTTTGAGTTAAAAACTTTTATGGTTGGGGAAGAACTAGTTAAAAGCTAGTTCTTATGACTTTACCTGACTCCTAGCTCTGTGATGTGACTGCAAAAATAGCTGATGAAATCTTAGACCACATTAATAGATTTGTCTAGAAGAAAGCAGTGTGATCCCATTGTAGTCTGTAGTGGTTAGACTGTAATATTGACTGAATGTTACTTCAGATTTTTTAGAAAATCTGTGCATCTCTGTAGAGGAGGTTGACAAAAACTCCTTGTTTATTAATATTAATGGCATTGCCTTTTTCAAGGCTATGAAATTGCTGTAGGAATTTAGTTTAAACAATAAGTTATTGAGGTCTATTACGGGGGACATTGTGAATGTATGGTGAAATTTATGAGGTCTATAATATTGGTCCTGCTGTGAGGAAACTTGCTGTGAGAAAGTAATTTTGAGGTGATACTCTTTCCTAACTCCAAAATACTCCCCTATGTTAGTATCACTGTCCAGAATGTCTTCTGTTGACCAGTAACTCTGAACCCTCCTTTTCTTCAGAGTACACATTCTGGATAATATCTTTTTTATGGGACTACCGTCTTATGTTGCAGTATTTCTTGTACATTCAAACCTTCGGAAAATAGTCATGGTATATTTATATCTTATATGCCATTTTGTTGATAGAATTTGTTGTGTTTAATATTGTATTACAGGTATTGTTCTTGGTTAAGGAGGCTGAGAGTTAATTAAGACACCTGTTTATGCCACCATTCTATCCTGATTGTAACAAGGTGGAAGCTGGAGAATAGCCTCTAACCTCTGCATTTGCTACTTCCTTTAAACCACTCAGTTCAATTCACCTTCCCTGCCTTTATTTTGGAACACTGATTGTCTTTTTCCTTCCCCCAATCTATAAATGTAAGTTTGGCTGGACACTTAAGAAACCTATTTTACCCAGACACCTGAGTGGCTCAGTTTAGTGTCTGCCTTCTGCTCAGGCCACAATCTTGGGGGCCTGAGATCCGGCTCAGCTTTGGGCTCCCTGCTTAGTGGACATCCAGCTTCTCCCTCTCCCTCTGCTCCTCCCTCTGCTGTGCTCTCTTTCTTTCAAATAAATTAATACAATCCTTTTTAAAAAAACCTTTTTTTTTAAACCTATTTTTTCCTATATATGAGCCCGTTTGCAGGCAGAAAATAAGATGAGAATAGTAATGATTTATAATTATGGCACCTACAAGTGCTTTTTTACTTATTAATCTTCAGTCTTTAAACATTTTTAGCTCAATAGCAAAAAAGAAAAATTCTATTTTGGAGAACATAGTCATACCTACAGTGTATTAAAAACTAGTGGTAAAAGATTATATAAAGCTTTTGTTTTATAGGAAGCAGTATATATACACTATATTAGTCCGGGCTGTGTATATCTGACATACCAAAAAGATATTTGGCATGGGCTTTGAAATAAGGAAGGTTTTGCATATAGGTGGCTAAGTTCCTAGAGGGCAGAGATCATGTCTTATTCATTGCTTAATCATCATCTGATTCATTGCTGTATTTTCCCCTGTCAGCACACTGCCTGGCATAGGGCCTGATGCTACTAAGATCTTTAGTAAATGTTTGCTGGATTGACCTGAATGTAGTGGTTAGGTTTGGTTTGAATTTGAGTAGAGGATGCCTAAAAGTAGGGATGCAGGGTAGATTGGGACCATGCTAAGAGGCTGATTTGACTGAATGGTTGATTTACATTCATGAACAGAGAGAGAGAGAGAGAGAGAGATGTGTTTATTTATTAGCATATAATTAACTCTATTTTTAGACCATTTATAAGTCTAGAGGAAGTTGTAGTTTGTGATGGTAGAAGGAACTATTTCTTCTTTTTGAATCCTTTGGTGGCAGGAGGAAGGATCCCTCCAGGTTTTAAAAGATGAAAGTTTATGACTTAATCACCTCTGTGAGAATATTTGAAGGGTGTTAATTCTTTTAACAATGTATTGGTCCTGATATCAGCTGCATTTTAAAAGTATATGTTTTTTCTGCACTTTGTTTATACTGTTTTTCTTTCTTCCCCCATCTGTGGGTTAACATTTTTACTTCTATATCAGTTTAATTCCAGTGCTTTTTCTGAGGCTGAGAGGTGTTCATTGGGAAATGCAATAAGTTTTGATCCTCCCAGCTTTGCTCTAATTAGTAGCTTCATGAGCTGATTTATGCACTGAGTTTCTCATGTAACAAAAATATTTTAGAGTATTTTGAGGTATCATCTTTAATTGATGGTAGAATGATAGATACTTTAAAATTTCAAATTGTGCTTAAAAATCTGTTGATACAGTTAATATTGTCACCTGTGCTTTTAAGCGTTTTCCTTTTTTTTCTTAAAATAAGTTGTATTCTGTGATTGCTTTTATGGGATTTTCATTGACAAATTGTGAAAACTACCTCTTTCAGACCATTGGGAGATGCTGTAAAGGCGTTTTTAGATGATGTCTGACTGCTCTTTGTAATGTGGGATTCAGCATTTAGAATTTATATAGAGCTCAAGAGAAAGAAATCTAGAATAGAAAGAATAAAAGTTTTTGTAAAATGTCCCTATTGAATTCAAATTAGTTATTAATATTTGGGGCTTAGAAGCAATTTTTCCTTAAGTTCTTGGTGGAAAACTAATCATCGGGCTTTCACAATACCTCATGAAATATGTGAAATATTAGCATTATATATTTGTTGTAATTTGAAAAAATATAAATGTTTATATAGAGTCAGACTTTCCTATTTTTGCTACATCATTATTTTGTTCTTTCCAGAGTAAAAATCATGTTTTGTGTCTTCTGTATGCCGCTGTATACCACAAAATGAATAGACATATAATAGGCACTGAAATACTTGTTGAATGAGGAAATCAATGAGTTGCTCTAACTCTATCATCAGATTATGTTTTAAATACTAAGGGTATTTAGGTTTTTTTTCCACAGCATGTATATTTCTTATATCTTTGTTTAACTTTAGGGATCCTTTGTTTTTAAGTAGACCCCACACCGAGTATGGGACTTGAACTCATGACCCCTAGATCAAGAGCTCTACTGACTAAGCCAGCCAGGTGCCCCTTTATGGATTCTTTTTATAATCTGGAGATACAGCTGTTTGTGCCTTTTCATGTGAAATTTTTCTCTTTTATGTCTGAAATTCTCATTTCCTTGATTGTTTGAATACAAATGCTTATTTTTTAGTGATAGCATTTTTATGACCCTTTGGTTTGTAAAAATGAGAACAGTGAACATTCTGTTGGTCATGTAAGAATAATATAAATTGTCTGAAACTTAATTGGAAAAACATAAAAGATTGGTTTTTAGTGAGTATGAGTGTTAAATTGATTCTGAGAGATTTTAAACAAACATTAGTGGTGGTTAGTTGAGTTTTTTTTTCTGTTAGAAATTATAAAAATCAAAATTATTGATAAAGCTATGGTAAATAGCTTTTGAATAAACACAAACTATAAAACACAAACTATAACTTCAATTTTCTAGACTTAGACTATGGACTAAATTAACTTTTTTTTTTTTTTTTTTAAAGATCTTATTTATTCATTAGAACAGGAGAAGAAGGGCAGAGGCAGAGAGAGGAGCATACTCCCCACTGAGCAGGGAACTAACGCAAACCCTGTGACTATGACCCAAGCTGAATGCAGATGCCCACCCAGGCACCTCCTAAATTAGCATCTTTTACTGTTTGCCAAGGCTCAATGTAATTAACATTTGTTAACTTTTTGAATCTGAAATGACCTTTCACCTCCATTTTTTTTTAAAGTTTCATTAAGATATAAATTCATACATTAAAGTGTACAAATCTTACCTGTTCGACATTAAGATTTTAAAAAAATTGAACAACACTCCTGTAATTCCCGCTAGGATCAAGATACAGAAGTTTCCTTCATGCCATTCCCAGTGAATATCCACCTAAAAGTAACTACTATTCTGACTTGGATTGCTTTTGATTACTTTTGTAGGTTTTTAAAACCTCACATGAATAATATCATGCAATACGTATTCTTTTTTGTCTTCTTTAATTTAACATACTGTGTATGAGATTCATTCTTAGTGGAAGTTTAGGGCTTGAAATTCCCTGTACGGTTGTTGGATTTTGATTTCTGTCCCCATATCTTGTGCTATGTTCTCAAAACAAAGATTTTTAGGATTGGCAAACACCTTTAGGGAAAAAGTAGCTTTTATTCCTTTTTTTCCCCTTATTTTTTGCTTGTAACTGTAATTCCTTGTTATCTTGGCTCACTTGTCTTTGATGCCTTACATTTTTGAAATATATTTTATCCGTATTTTAAAGCTTTTATCCAGTAGAATAGTGATAGGTGATCCAAGAAACCTAGCCTGCTACTTACTATTGGAAACTGAAAATTGTTAACATTGAGTTTTTAATTATTTTGCTGTTGTATTTTTAACTTCTAAGAGCTGTTTTTTTCTTAGTGAACTTTCTTTTTTTTAAGAAATTTCCATGCCAAGTGTGGAGCCCAGTGTGGGGCTTGAGCTTATGATCCTGAGATCAAGAGCTGAGCTGAAATCAGGAGTTGGATGCTTAACTCACAGAGCCACCAAGGAGCTCCTGTTGTCTAAGTGTACTTTTAACATAGCATCCTCTGCTTAGCTTTTCTTAGTTCTTTGTGTATACCAAAAATAGGTTTTTTGTTTTATTGTGTTTAGTTTTCTTAGTCTTACAGAATATTTGTAGCTTCCAAGTTGCTTTTTTCTCCTTTTTACTAGTTTTGGTTCTGGTTTTTCACGTTAGAGATTAAATATTTTGTGATCCTAGGATCCTGGAAAGATTTCTGTCAAGATTAGGGCATACTGAGTTCTGATATGCCCTACCGGTAAGATTAGGGTTTGAGCTGTTTGAAGTTTTTGATTCCTTTAAGGGTTCTTGCTTAATACTTACCCCTGGGATTGTTCAGATCTCTACCTCTTTTCCAATCCAATTGTGAAAGCTCAGGAGGTATACTGTAGTCTTTTGAAGTCATACTTATCATTGCTGTTTACAATGCTGGGGACCACAGCTTGATTATTTTTTTTTCAACAGGTGCTTAAATAGTTTATTTGTCTTATATAACAAGATATTTGGGGGTAGGCACTTCCTGGCTTGGGTTCATGAACTTAGCACTTTTAGGATCAGCATCTATGGAACTGTTTTGGACTTTCCTTTATTTGCAAGTTGCAGCTCCAAGTATCATGTCTGTATTTAAGGCTGAAAAAAAAAGGCGGGGGGGAGTAAGAAAGAGGAACAACATCAAATGTGTCTGCCTCTTTGTCGGGAAGGCAAAAGCTTTCCAGTGTTGCTGCAATAAACTTCCTCTTAGGTCTCACTGTCCATAGCTGGGCACATTGCCACCTGAAAAAAGTAGAGTTTTATAAGAAAGGAAGAAGGGAAATAATTATAAGGTACCTCAAAATACAGAATTTGTGGTGTCTGTCCCCGAGGAATTAATGATTGCTTTGTAGAGGCAAAACACACACATACATGTACACATATGTATATTTATTTATGGATATTTGAGGGGGTCAAGAGCAAGGGGGTCAAGAATAGGTAGTAATAGAAGTGATGAAGCAGATATCTTAGAGTTGAGGTCTTTTGGAGTCTAACATGGCCCACCATCATTTTAAGAGGCTCGGTGGTAAAGGGCTTATGTGTCTTACCTGCAGTTTATAGCCCGTCTTTTGTTTGCCAGACCATGCCATGGTGACATCACCTGCCAGAATAGATGGGTGTTTTGTATACATGGTCAGAATTGATGGTTAGGGCTTGTTGAAGTTTACCTAACCTCAGGCTGAGTAAAGGGCATTGCAGGGACTGAAGAAAGGGTACTGAAATAGAAGTCCAGAAGTTTATTTTGTGAGGAGAAAGTTTTCCTGGATGTTGGAAACAATAAAAAATCTCCTGTAATGATCCAAGTCTCTTAGTCATGTAGATATAATACCAAGCTATTAAAATTACTCCAGGAAGTAAGAAGCCATTAGCCTGGAGTTACTGGCACTTGCTTTTCTTTTCTTTATTTAAATTGATGCATTAGCATGGTACATTTCTTAGAAATAATGAATCAATATTTATTGTTAACTAAAATCCATAGTGTAGTTTTTAGCTTAGTCTTACCTAATGTCTCTTTTCTTAAAGATTTTATTTATTCATTTTACAGAGAGCACAAGCAGGGGGAGCATCTCTCTATAGGTTGCGTCTATCTATAGACGCAGGGCTCTATCCCACGACCCCGGGATCATGATCCAAGCTGAAGGCAGACACCCAACCGACTGAGCTACCCAGACACCACCCCTAATGTCTTTTTTCTGTTCCACATTACATTTAGTTGTCATGTCACCTTACGCACTTCTTGGCTGCCACTTTTTCAGACTTTTCATGTTGATCATCTTGAGAATTGAGAGGAGTATTGGTCAGGTATATGGCAAGATGCCCTTCTGTTGGAATTTGTTTGATGTTTTGTGATCAGATTGGGTTTTTGGGGAGGATGATCATGTGCCATTTTCATCACATTGTTTCAAAGATACATATTATCAACAGGATTTATTACTGTTGATACTGATTTTACTCACTTGGCTGAAGTAACATTTATCAGATTTCTCTACAGTACAGTTATCCCCCCCCCCCCCCTTTGCTATATTCTTTGGAAGGAAGTCACTGTTATAGCCCACACTGAAAGAGAGAGGAGTTATGCTTCCTTTTTTTAGGGTTGGAGTATCTATATAATTTCTTTGGAATTCTTTTGCATGGAAAATTTGTCTTTTTCCCCATTAATCACTCATTCATTTATAGCAGTATGGACTCAAGGATATAATCCAATACTGCTTCACTTATTTTGTTGATCAGACTGTTCCACCTTTGGCCATTAGAAGCCACTTTCAGTTGGCTTCTGTACCCTGTAACACACCTCCATCAGTAAGGATTAAAAAAAAAGATTTATCGATCTATCAGAGAGAATGTGCAGGGGGAGGGGCAAAGGGAGAGAGGGGAAGCAGACTCCCCACTGAGCAGGAAGCCTAACCTGGGGCTTGATCCTAGGACCCTGAGATCATGACCTGAGCTGAAACTAAGAGTCAGATGTTCAACTAAGCCACCCAGGCACTCCAGTAAGGATTTTTTAAAGGACTTCTTTACTTCTTTGGACTGTAAGATGGTCCAGGCTTATGCATATTTTCTGTTCCAGTTCTAGAATCAACCATTTTTCCAAAGAGCCCGGATTCCTTTTATTGGAGAATGGTATTAGAGACCAAGATAAAGGTGATAGATGTGCTTGCTGCTGCAATTTTATTTTTTTTAGTCTCTCTCAGCTATAAAACAAACTCTGCTATAAAACAAAGAAATACATGTGTATATACTAAGCTATGTATAGTAGTATATCTATAAATATTTTATTTTAAGATTTTATTTATTTATTCATGAGAGACGGAGGGAGAGAGAGAGAGAGGCAGAGACACAGGCAGAGGGAGAGGCAGGCTTCATGCAGGGAGCCTGACGTGGGACTTGATCCCGGGACCCCAGGGTCATGCCCTGGGCTGAAGGCGGCACTAAATCGCCAGGCCACTGGGGCTGCCCTATAAATATTTCTATATGTAACCATCTGTGTCTATATTAAGTTAAATATTATTTCTCCAACTCTATACCATTTGTATATGTATCCTTCTAGCTTCTTCTTGCTTATCTGTAAATTCCCACTTAGGACAACTCCTTTTGGCTGCCATTCATTTGCTTAATTGTTCTTTTTCAATATAGATGTGGTATAGCATTATCAGAATTATTAACCTGCAGCCCTCTGGAGAACAACTTTATCAACTAGAGTACAGTACTTATATGCAGTTCCTTTTCTCTCTAGTTCTACAGACTGGTTACATTTTCACAGTTACTTAGGTTAGCACTATTTATTCCCCCCACCCACTTCAGTGAACTTGTTTCATACATTTATAATACAGTTAGATTTTTTTTTTTTAAATCTCAGTTTGTATTCTTTCTTGGGATTCTCTGACTTTCTCAATGATTTTTTTTTTTTTAATTGCATAGATAGGGGCCTGGGTTGTTCAGTTGGTTAAATGTCCATCTCTTGATTTAGGCTCAGATCATGATGTTAGGGTTGTGAAATCGAACCCCATGTAAATGCAGAGCTTGCTTAAGATTTTCTCTCTCCCTTTCTCCCTGCCCTTGCTATGCTCTTTATTTAAAAAAAAAAAAAAATTGTATAGATTAAAGCTGGTTCCTTGTGCTGTGAAGTTCTGCAGGTTTTGACAAATGACTAATGTTACGTATCTAACATTCCAAGGTCATAAATAATAGTTTCACCTTTTAAAAATCCCCTGTGGCCTATCTCACCCCCCATTAGGATAGCTACTGTGAAAACAACAGAAAAAAAAACAAGTGCTGGCAAGGATGTGAAGAACTTAGAACCCTGTGCACTATGGGTGGGAATGTAAAATGGTGCAGCTACTGTGATAAACAGTATGGTGTTTCCTCAGAAGTTAATCATGGAATTACCATGTAATCCAGCAATTCCATTTCTGAGTATTTACCAAAATACTTGAAAACAGGGTCTTTTTTTTTTTTTTTTAAGATTTTATTTATTTATTCATGAGACACCCAGAGAGAGAGGGACAGAGACACAGGCAGAGGGAGAAGCAGGCTCCATGCAAGGAGCCTGATGTGGGACTCGACCCCGGGACTCCAGGATCACGCCCCAGGCCAAAGGCAGGTGCTAAACTGCTGAGCCACTCAGGGATCCCAAAAGCAGAATCTTTTTGTTTTGTTGTGTTTTTTTGTTTTGTTTTTTAAAGTAAGCCCTACATCTGGGACGCCTGGGTGGCTCAGTGGTTGAGCATCTGGCTTTGGCTCAGGGTGTGATCCCTGGGTCTGGGATCAAATCCTAAATCGGGCTCCTTGCAGGGAGCCTGCCTCTCCCTCTGCCTATGTCTCTGCCTAAAGTGGGGCTTGAACTCATGACACTGAGATCAAAAGTCAGACGCTTCATATATGGAGTGAGTTAGGTGGTCTAAAAGCAGGATCTTTTTTTTTTTTTTGGTATTTTTTTTATTGGAGTTCGATTTGCCAACATAACACCCAGTGCTCATCCTGTCAAGAGCCCCCCTTCAGTGCCCGTCACCCAGTCATCCCATCCACCTGCCCGCCTCCCCTTCTACTACCCCTTGTTCGTTTCCCAGAGTTAGGAGTCTCTCATGTTCTGTCACCCTCTCTGATATTTCCCCACTCATTTTCTCTCCTTTCCCCTTTAATCCCTTTCACTGTTTTTTATATTCCCCCAAATGAATTGAAACCATATGTTTGTCCTTCTCTGATTGACTTACTTTACTTAGCATAATACCCTCCAGTTCAATCCACGTTGAAGCAAATGGTGGGTATTCGTCCTTTCTAATGGCTGAGTAATATTCCATTGTATACATGTACCACAGCTTCTATATCCATTCATCTTTCGATGGGCACCAAGGCTCCTTCCACAGTTTGGCTATTGTGGACATTGCTGCTATAAACATTGGGGTGCAGGTGTCTCGGTTTTTCACTGCATCTGTATCTTTGGGATAAATCCCCAGCAGTGCAATTGCTGGGTCATAGGGTAGCTCTATTTTTAACTCTTTGAGGAACCTCCACACAGTTTTCCAGAGTGGCTCTACCAGTTGACATTCCCACCAACAGTGCAAGAGGGTTCTGCTTTCTCCACATCCTCTCCAACATTGGTTTCCTGTCTTGTTAATTAAAAGTAGGGTCTTGAGAAAGATTTTTACATCCATGTTTATAGTGTTATTCACAGTAGCTAGAGAGTAGAAGCAGTCCAGGTACTGATTGACAGGTAAATGAATATGCAAAATGGTGTGTAAATATAATGTAATGTTATTAAGCTTTATTTTTTTTAATTTTTTTATTATTATTATTATTTTGTTATTAAGCTTTAAAAAAGAAGGAAAAGCTGACCTAAGATACACAAATGGATGAACCTTGAGGACATTGTGGTAGGTGAAATAAGCCACAAAAAGACAAGTACTGTGATTCCACTTACATGAGATAGCTAGAGTAATAAAATTCATAGAGACAGAACATAGAATGGTGGATGCTGGGGGCAGAGGGTAGGAGGGAATGAGCAGTATTATTTAAGGGGTATAGTTTTAGCTTTGAAGAAGAAAAGAATTCTGATGGATGGTGGTGATGGTTGCACGACAATATGAATGTACTTAACACTGAATTGTACAGTTAAAAATGATTAAGATGGGGCAGCCTGAGTGGCTCAGCGGTTTAGTGTTGCTTTCAGCCCAGGGCGTGATCCTGGAGACCCGGGATCAAGTCCCACATCGGGCTCCTTAAGGGAGCCTGCTTCTCCCTCTGCCTGTGTCTCTGCCTCTCTCTCTGTGTGTGTCTCTCATGAATAAATAAAATCTTTTTTAAAAAATGATTAAAATGGTAAATTTTGTCTTATGTATATTTTTACTCCTCTCCACCAAAAAACCAACAAAAATCCCCTATGCTGTTACCTGTTCAGCATAGTACTGCCTACCCAACTACTGATTTTTTTTAATAGACTTTAAAAAAAATTAGCAGTTTTAGGTTCATAGCCAAATAGAGCATAAGGTAGAGATTTCCCATATGTCTCCTGTCCCAAGTGTGCATAGCTTCCCCCATTAGCAGCATCTTCCGCCAGGGTGATACATTTGCTACAATTGATGGACCTGCATTGGCAGATCTTTATTACCCAAATCCATAGTTTATGTTAGGGTTCACTCTTGATATTGTACTCCATGGATATAGGCTAATATATAATGATGTAGCCACCATTCTGTTACCATACAGAGTAGTTTCACTGCCCTAAAAATCCTTGTGCTCCACTTATTCATTCTCCCTCCTTTCTAATGTCTGACTACTGCTCTTTCTTCTGACTTCTCGTAACCCTTAAAAAGCCAGTATTCATTAGGAGTAACTATTTCTCACTCCCAACCTCAGCTTTAGGAAACCACTAATCTGCTCTCTTTCGCTAAGCATTTGCTTATTCTGGACATTTCATATAGATGGATTCCTGCAGTATGTGGTGATTTGTACCTGGAATTTTTCCTTTTCTTTTTTTTCTTTTAAGACTCTATTTATTCATGAGAGAGACACGTAGTGAGGCAGAGACATAGGCATAGGGAGAAGTAGGCTCCCTATGGGGAGCCTGATGTGGGACTCTATTCCAGGACCCCAGAATCACGACCTGAGCCAAAGGCAGATGCTCAGCCACTGAACCACCCAGGCACCCTGTAACTGGAATTTTTCAATAAGTATAATGTTTTCAAAGCTTATTTATGTTATAGCATATATCATTAAAATTCACTTTTAAAACAATCATATTCCATTGTATGCATATACCAAATTTTATTAACCTGTTCATCAGTTTTTGGACATTTGGGTTGTTTCTGCTTTTGAGTATTGTGAGTAATGCTGTTATGAATATTTCTGGATAAATTTTTGTGTGGATAGAAGTTTTTTTTCTTTTGGGCATATACTTGTGTAATTGAGGGGTCATATGGTAACTGTGTGTAACTGAGGAACTCCCAAACTGTTTTTGCATTTTACATTTCTACCAGCAAAATAGGTTCTGATTTCTTTACATCTTGTCAAAACTTGGTCCCATCTGACATTTTGATTATAGACATTATAGTTAGTATGAAGTGATATCTCATTGTGGTTTTGATTTTCATTTACTTTATTGACAAATGATGTTGAGGATCTTTTCATGTGCATTTACATACCTCCTTTGGAGAAATGTCTTTCAGCTTTAGTAAATAATGTTCACCTTAATTTGGTATAGTAGTATGTATTAGTAAAATATAAATAAAAACAAGTATTGATGACAGTGGTACTTGTATTGAGAACAAAAGAAATTTAATTGCAATGCTAAGAAGATACTGTATTTATATTTGAGGCTTTTCATTGAACTTGTCAGCCACTCTTTCAGACTAAGAGATGTTTGATTTTGGCATTTATTTATTTTAAAGATTTTATCCATTTATTACATAGAGCACAACCAGGGGGAGCAGCAGAGGGAGAGGGATAAGTAGGATCCCAGGACCCTGGGAACATGACCTGAGCCAAAGGCAGACACCTAACCTGCTGAGCCACCCAGGTGCTCCGATTTTGGCATTTAATTTGAGAAACTTAAAATACAAGTGTAAATGTTAGCTATGCTCTCTTTTACTTTTAAGAAGCTTCTCATTCAACTGGAACTCCACTTAGCTTTCTTCCCTTAGTTCTGACCATGATGACAGTGCTTGTCATTGTCAGGTAGAAACTTCATGTTGTTCGATCTCAGTAGTTTCAGCTATGAAAGGCTAGGAAAGGTGGGGTCTAGGAGATATTTAAAAATAATGGAAACTTCTGTATAATTCATGTATGACCTTTTGCATTTTGAATTTTAATGTAGATTTTAATTAATGTCTGGAAATAAGATAACTTTGTTCTTTATTCTAAGAAAACTAATAGCAGTATTCTTTTTTAGTGATGCAAGATTACAAATACTGCAGTGGTATTTATTATAGATAGAATGTTAGTTGTTAACTGAAGTTACATTTTTGTTTTTCTTAGTATTTTGACTATATTAATCTAGTTTGAGTTACCTAAGTGTAGTTTCTTAGTATTTTGACTATATTATCTAGTTTGAGTTACCTCTTAAGTATAAGTGTTTTCTTTTCCTTTATCCTAATTGTTTCTTTTCTTTTGTTTTCTTTCTTTCTGTCTTTTTTTTTTTTTTTTTAAGGTTTTATTTATTTATTCATGAGAGACACAGGTAGAAGGAGAAGCAGGCTCCATGCAGGGAGCCTGATGTAGCACTTGATCTCGGGTCTCCAGGATCACACCCTGGGCCGAAGGCAGTGCTAAACCACTGAGCCACCGGGCTGCTCCCTCCCTTCCTTCCTTTTTCTTTCTTTTTTTAGATTTTATTTATTCATGAGAGACACAAGAGAGGCAGAGACCTACCTTCCTTCCTTCCTTCCTTCCTTCCTTCCTTCCTTCCTTCCTTCCTTCCTTCCTTTTTCTTTCTTTTTTTAGATTTTATTTATTCATGAGAGACACAAGAGAGGCGAGACACAGGCAGAGGGAGAAGCAGTCTCCCCATGGGGAACCCGATGTAGAACTCAATCCCAAGACCCTGGGACCATGACCTAAGCCAAAGGCAGATGCTAAACCACTGAGCCACCCAGGCACCCCTAGTTTTTTGGTTTTATGCGTATCTTGATTCTAGATATCAAGAAAAACTTAAAATAGGTAGAGATCATTTCAAATTCTTCTTGTGAAAACCCAAAGTGGCCTTGACTGTAGTCCTCTCTGGAAATCGCCAAGCTTTAGAATACAGTTTCTGTTCTAGGTCTTGGAAGAGACACAGTGCTACTGTTATCACTAATTCCTTTATTTCTCCAGTCTCTCTGATAACTGTTTTTTTTTTTTTTTTAAGATTTTATTTATTTATTCACAAGAGATACAGAGAGAAGCAGAGACATAGGCAGAGGGAGGAGAAGCAGGTTCCACGCAGATAGCCCAATGTGGGACTCCATCCCAGGACTCTGGAATCATGCCCTGAGCTGAAGACAGACGCTCAACCACTGAGCCACCCAGGAGTCCCTCTGATAACTATTTTCAACTGAGGAATTGGAGGTTTAGAGAAAGGCATCAAAGAAAAGAAGCCAGATATGGGAATGAGAAGCTGTGGAGAGAGGCAGAAGAAGCTAGATACAGAGTACACTAAGTAGCTTGGAAGAAAATTCCCAATGGCTACCTACTACCTTAGGATAAGGTCCGAAATCTTTAAGAATGGTCTATAGGGCTCTGCCCTTCATTTTTCTAGCTTCATCTCATACCAGTGTCCCCTACTATTTGTAAGCCCCAGCCAGGCATACTGGCCTCTCAGTAACTCTAATAAATGACTGAATCACTGTGGTAAGATTTTTAAAACCTACTTCCCAACCCCACCTTAGACCCAGTAAATCAGAATCTCTGGAGGAGACCAGAAATCTGTTTTGTTTTAAAAGAACGAGGATGTGTGAAGAACCTTCCACAGAGAAGACTTCTCAGACACTTTAGACTAAGATACATCTATGACACTTTTCCATAGCACTTAAAATAATTTGCTGAATATCTATCCTCCCAGCAGGATGGTAAGCTTCTTTAGAGCAGGGACCATGATTGTGCTGTTTCCCCTTCTGGAATCACTGTCTACCTTTAACACTTCTCTGGACCAGTAGACTGCATCAGTGGGTTCCCTTGCCCTTTAACTTGGGTTCAGTTAATGAAAGGTACAAGCAAGATGAAAATGAAGTCAAGGTTTTTATTCCAGCAACTCCATCCCTACCAATTAACTGTAAATCCCGTATGTTCCTCTACTGAAGGTCAGATACTATCAGGCAGCCCTATCTTAAGGCGCCTGCTTACAAGTCTGGTTATTCCTTTTCCTTTAAGACTTACCTAAGTAATAACAGCTCCCAACT
Organism: Vulpes lagopus; assembly: GCF_018345385.1. Classification (NCBI taxonomy): domain Eukaryota; kingdom Metazoa; phylum Chordata; class Mammalia; order Carnivora; family Canidae; genus Vulpes; species Vulpes lagopus. Next base: position 144,596,283 of record NC_054826.1, on the reverse strand, counting down.
GTTAATAGCTCTAGGATAATGCACTTTCAACTGAGTAGGCCCATATCTTGATAAATAGTATCTTTATTAAACTCTCCTCATTTAATCTTCTGAATGTGCTGTTTCCTACCCGGGCCCTAACTAATCTAATGTCCATTCAAAGACATGCTTAGTTGATGATAAGACATTCTGATCAATATGGCAATTTCTGTAAGGCAGGGCCAGATACAATGCTTCCTACAGAGTCATCCACAAATGTTTGTTGGCTATATGCATGACCCTAATAAAGAGTTTAGAAATGGTTAGGTAAATTAGATCCATTAGAGGCACTTAAAAAAAAAAAGGTTTTGGAGTCACACAAAGCTGGGTTGGAGTTTAGCTTTGCATAACAAAGGTTAATTTGTCTCATTAGTTCCGTCATCCAGAAAATGGGAATACCACCACTTAATTAGTTGAACTAAGTGGTGGTATTGAAAATACCAAAATAGTTGGCATGAAAATAAAAGAACATTTATCAGAGTGCCTAGCACACAGACACATTCCAAATTCGAAGTTCTTCCTTTCCCCAAATTCAGCTCTTTCAAAAAGACATTTGGCCAAATTATCTAAAATGGCTCATTATCCCTTCTTAATTTACTTAGCACTCTCCTTTAAAATAACTTATTAAGATAATACAGCAAGATAAACTAATTTTTAAAAAGAGAAAAATGAAGAGACATTTAAAATGATACCAAGAATGAATTTGTAAACAAAATGCAAATAAAAAAATCCCATACACTTGCTAACAGTGAACCAGAAATCTGACTATAAGTTTTCTAACAAAGTTCAAAATGAGAAAAGTCACAGGAAGCACTTTCTGTACAATAAAAAAGCTTAAGAGAAATTTCTCCCATGAGTCTCATAGAGCACACACTGTAATGCAGTGGGCAATAATCTAAACAAAGCTTTTATCATAAACTGGCAAACTGTTAGGACATTCAAAAATAATCTCTTTGCACATACACTGATGGCTGGCTTCTCAACAAAAAGTAATTCAATATTCATGGTAAAGACTGAAGGCTTTCTGGATGCAGAAAGAGACCTGAATTTATATTCTAGTTCTGTACTTACTAGGAAGTAGTTTTGAACAAGACGCTTAACCTGAGCCCCCAAGAAGATAAATTGCCTCAAATATAGTAAGCATTCAATAATCATTGATTACTCCTAGTAGTATTACTAAAAGCAATTCAATGAGAGTGGAAAGGGAATATGATGCAGTTCAAGTACCAAAGAGTTTTTTTAAAAGCCCTGGTTTAATATAAGTACAGATTTTAGAACATGTAAAGCAATGGTTCTCAAATTTGGGAATTATCAGAATCATCTGGGGTGTTTTCTAAAGTACAAATTCCTGGGCTTCATTCCCAGAGATTCTGATCAAGGAGGTTAGAGTAAAGCTTGGGAGTTTGTTTTGTTGTTACTGCCTTTAAATTCCCAGGATGATTCTAATGGTCACCTAGTTTTAAGGCCTGCTAATTAACAGCAGTGTTTTTCAGCCTGGGATAAGAGAGCCACCATCACCAACAAAGTTTTATAAAACTCCAGGTGGCTGACCAACCAACACCCCCACAACTTTTAATGAATCAGAATCTCCAGGCCAAACTGGCCAAATAATCAAAAGTTGAGTGAAACTAGAGAGAAGCTGTTGTTGTTCAAGGGTATAAAATCCATAAAATAAATCAATATCCTCTAGACTATCAAGCGTTGAATGCAGAAACAGATCAACATTTTACCTAACCAAGAAACATGTCTCTCGTGAATAAATAAAATCTTAAAACACCCAAAAAACTATAAGATGTATGAAATATATAGAGCTACGTTTTTTTTTTTAATATTTATTTATTCATGAGAGACACAGAGAGAGAGAGAGAGAGAGAAAGAGAGGCAGAGACACAGGCAGAGGGAGAGAGAGAGAGAGGCAGAGACACAGGCAGAGGGAGAAGCAGGCTCCATGCAAGGAGCCCGACATGGGACTCGATCCTGGGCCTTCAGGATCATACCCTGGGCTGAAGACGGTGCCAAGACGGTGCCAAACCGCTGAGCCACGGGGACTGCCCCTAGAGCTACAGTTTCAAATGAAAGAAGTAAAACATAACTTTTAGAAACCCTAAAGGTTTGAGATTCTCATATTCTGAAAAAAATTTTCATTATTTAAAAAACAATATTTTGTGTATTAAAGAGACATTCTGGGATCCCTGGGTGGCGCAGCGGTTTAGCGCCTGTCTTTGGCCCAGGGCGCGATCCTGGAGACCCGGGATCGAATCCCACGTCAGGCTCCCGGTGCATGGAGCCTGCTTCTCCCTCTGCCTGTGTCTCTGCCTCTCTCTCTCTCTCTCACTGTGTGCCTATCATAAATAAATAAAAATTAAAAAAAAAAAATAATAAAGAGACATTCTGGGCACCCGGGTGGTTCAGTGATTGAGCATCGATGCCTTCTGCTCAGGTTGTGATCCTGGGGTACTGGGATGAGTGCTGCATCAGGCTCAGCAGGAAGTCTGCTTCTCCCTCTGCCTGTGTCTCTGCCTCTCTCTGTGTGTCTCTCATGAATAAATAAATAAAAATCTTACAAAAACCAAAACAAAACATTCTGAGCCATTATTGCATTTGAAATAAGTATTTTGCATATGTACAAATGTTAGGTAAATAAGAGGCGGACATAAAAGTCAATTCAAAGTCTTGTAAAGGATAAAAACCTGCTATCCATAAGAAATGGTGCCTAAGAATGAGTACCTGTAAAATAACAAACATTATGAATAACCATAAATATTTTAATTATTCTGTTCAGTGAAAGGAAACAGTAATACAGTTTGTTGTTAGCTTTATAAAGTTGTGAAATAAAATAGCTAAATCAGAAATTCTGGTACTTGTATTTATTAAAGTGACTTCTCCATATTAATCTGTACCTTGCTACCCAACTGAATTCTATTTTTTTTGTGTGTTTTTTCAGTCATTTTCTTGAGTTTTACAGGTATTGTAGGTATCATATCTTCAAGTAGTAATACTCTGCCTTCACCTTTTGCAATGTTTATGCCTCTAAATTTCTTTCTCTAATTTTATTAGTATATTTCTGCATTAAAACATCACATGACAAAATCACATGACAGATCAAACACCAACATTGTAATAGTAATGCACAAATAGTATGTAATTCAGTGTTTACTTAAAGGATTTGTTTTGCTCTTGGTAGACTATAAATTCTAAGTACAGTATTTAAATTTTTAGTGTCTTTCACCTAGCTTAGTGTCATTTACTACTAGATTTTAAACCCTGAAGCCTTTTTCACATTGGTAAAATAAGAGTAATTATACCTACCATCAGATGAAATTAAATGAGATGATATATAAAGCATGCAACACAGTGTCTGTAACAGGTGGCAGTTTTATTCATCCATTTTAACAAAGATTGGATGTTGAGCCAAGCACCAAGGATATAATGTGAGCAAAAACAGGCATGGTAGAAAGGATAGCAGTTATCAAATAGACACACAAAGGAATATGTATTATGAAGGAAAGGAACAAAATTCTTTTTTTTTTTAATTTTTATTTATTTATAATAGTCACAGAGAGAGAGAGAGAGAGAGAGAGAGGCAGAGACACAGGCAGAGGGAGAAGCAGGCTCCATGCACTGGGAGCCCGACGTGGGATTCGATCCCGGGTCTCCAGGATCGCGCCCTGGGCCAAAGGCAGGCGCCAAACCGCTGAGCCACTCAGGGATCCCCAGGAACAAAATTCTTTAAGATGATATCGACATCCAAATGCTACTGAACATTAGGTTCAGGGAAGGTTTCCCTATGGAAAAAATGTTGACAAAGATCTGGAAAAAAAATGTTTAGAGTGAGTAGGCAACAGATGTATGTGAGAAGGCAGAAGGATGAGTTGAGATAGAGGGTGTAGCAGGTACAGAGGCTCTTTCTCACACGGAAAAAACAAGAAACCTGCCAGTATGGATGGAACAATACAAACACAGATTAAGATGTGTTGGTTAGGATTGATGAGGGAGACTGTCATTCACAGAGCATTTATTTTGTTATTAGTTCATTTACTTATTAAAACAATTTAATATACATATATTGAAATCTCTGTTTTACAGATGAGGAAACTAAGGCAAATAAGTGGCTTGTCCAGGGTGACACATTTAATAAGTTGTAGATTCTCAATTTGAGCCCAGGCAACATGGCTCCAGAATCAGTGCTCTTAACAGTTGTACAGCATTGCCTGACATCTTACTTTTGTGTTTGGAAAAGATCCCTAGCTCAGTGTGAAAACCAGATTAGAAAATGACTAGAGGGATCCCTGGGTGGCGCAGCGGTTTGGCGCCTGCCTTTGGCCCAGGGCGCGATCCTGGAGACCCGGGATCGAATCCCACGTCAGGCTCCCGGTGCATGGAGCCTGCTTCTCCCTCTGCCTGTGTCTCTGCCTCTCTCTCTCTCTCTGTATGACTATCATAAATAAAAAAAAAAAAAAAAAAAAAAAGAAAGAAAATGACTAGAAAGGACACGGAGAGACAAGTTAAGAGACTGCTACAGTATCCTAAGAAAAGTGATTGTAGCTTGGAGTAGAGCGATGACAGGGAAGATGCAGAGAAGTTGGTAGTTTACTATTACACAGGGTGAGTTTATCCTGGGTGAATGAATAAATGAATGAGTCTGAAACACACGTATAAACATGGTTGTATGCTGTCTCACTACACAGTGTTTATAAGTAACAACTGCTGAATTATCTCGGAATAAAAACTGTAAGGTAATATAAATTCATTTAGATTTATTTGTGTCACTACCAACCAAGATTTTTATATTAAATACAGGATAGAAAAAGATGTTAATCTTTAAAATAATAGGTTTTGTATGTTCATTCTACGAACTTCTCAATGCTATTGATGCTATAAAGCTCTTCTAGTTTTTATTAGATCTTTGAGTACTCTTTAACGCAAAAGTAAATTGCAGCACAAAGCTATTGCTTCTCAGATAAGGGAATGTAGAACAAAAGAAATACTCTAAGCATAAATATAAGTTAATTTGAAGGAGGAGATCACTCACTGTAAAATTGAGAATCATCACCTTCCTGAGCAGTAAAGGCAGATGGACAAAGAATACTTTGGTCTAATTTGAAAAATTTATATTCCTATTTTAGATATCCTACTGTAACCGTATCCTACATTATTGCATTTTGTGATTAAAACCTTTTTATCCTAGAAAACTAAGAGATATAATAAAACTTTAACATCTATATTTTATTTATTTAACATCTATATTTAATGTTTAGTTTTTATTTCTTTAATCAATTTTAATTCTATAGTTCTAAGTACTATTGATAGATACGGACTACCAAATTATTTAATTGTGAGAAACTTGGTTTTATAAAATGCCTGGAACACACACAAGTTTCATTTCTGTTCTGGAAGAAGCAAACTGTGAATTAAGAATTCTTCCAGTTAGGGATAAGTGGGGAAGTGATAGTTGGGGAATATGAAAAGGAATCTAAGATGAATTACAGGATCTTTCCCTGCAAGTGTAAGTGGGCATTGTCTACAAATGGGGAGTGTTCCTTCTGTAATAAGTTATTCACCACACCTCACTTGGAGACACAATAAAGATGTGCTGGCAAGCTTTCAAAAAAAAAAAAAAAAAAAAAGCAATCTTTAAATTGCTTCAATCTTCTGAGTAACAGAGATAAGGTTGAGCCAGGTTGTTTTCCTCACAGGATTAGAAGCTGTACCTGAGTCTTGAGGAGGGCTTATGCATAGAAGGGTGACCTGTAATGTTAAGACAGAGCCTAAGCTGGGAGAGGACAGCCTCCACATGAGGAGATAGTGTGCTCAGTGTGGGATGTTTGGAGTGTGAGTAGGATGGGGATAACCATATGGAGGGTTGGGACAGTGGCAGCTATAGCCCATTGCAGTGTATTGGAGCCTGAAATGATGAGGGCATCCATGTAGGAGGACAATCAGGCTCAGGAGGTGGGGCCTAGTTGTAATGAGGAGAGGAGAAATCTGTATGGGTGAGTGAGCCACAGTAGCTTTAGCCCAATGCAGTGTGTCAGAGTAGAAGGCAGCAGCAGGAGTCTAATAAGTCATGAGTATAGCCAAAAGGTATTTAGGTGGGGAGTGGTAGCAGTAGCAATGAAGATTGCTTATATATTGGAGATAATTTAAATATGTAAATAAACATAGGAAGGATAAAGGGAGCCAGGTTATTGAGAGAAAGGAATTACAAATATTGAAAGGGTGTTGGTGGTTGGTATTAGATTGGATTTGGAGATAGTGGTGTAAACTCATGGTTTTCAATGTTACAAAGAAATACAGAGGTAAATATGTGTGTATGTACCTCTGGTCTGTATGTGTGTACACATTTTCGGTAGATCTGTTCATTGAGAGGGCCTTGGAGTAGCAATACACCCAATAGCAATGAGTGTGCCTTGTAGTCATATCTTGACTTCTGAAATATCTTTCTCCATTAAAAGCAACCAGAGCTCCACGGAGAAATAGCTAATTAAAGGGCTGGGGCAGGGAAAGTACAAGATGAGCCTGAACTATCTTGTTCTACAGGTAAGGAAATGCTCAAGGAATTATGAGGACACATCAAACAGATGGGGCTCCCACCGGCCAATGTAGGACAATTTAAGCATCAACATGAATAATGATGTTATGAGTGATAATCCACGGAATAAAGCAGGAACCCATGAGCCCATACTGACAATAATAAATAAATGAATAAATTGAAAGTTTGATGGAAAAGATATTTCATAGTTTTACAGTTAATCACAAAGGGAAAAAGAGTACATAAGAGAGGCTTGGTGGTTATCACCTCAATCAAGTGACCAGTTAGCATCGCCAGTAATGGGACTAATTGAAGTCATGTGCCACCTGACTGAAGGCAGTGAGGAGACTGAAATGATGCAGTGATCATTTCCTGCCAAAGATGCTTAATCTGAATCATGGGGAAAGATCAAACAAACTCAAAATTGATGGTCATTATACAAATAACTGGCTTGAAACCTTCAAAAGTGTCAGTCATTAAAGATAAGGAAGGACGAGGGAAGCCTGGGTGGCTCATTCGGTTAGTGCCACCTTCAGCCCAGTGTGTGATCCTGAAGACCCAGGATCGAGTCCCACATCCGAGTCCTTGCATGGAGCCTGCTTCTCCCTCTGCTTGTGCCTGTGCCTCTATTTGTCTCTCTCTGTGTCTCTCATGAATAAACAAATAAAATCTTAAAATAAAGGTAAGGAAGGACTAAGGAACTGTTACAGATTGAAGGACACTAAAGAAACATGACAATATTGTTCCGTATCATTCTAGACCTGGTCCTTTTGTTTTAAAGGACATTATTGGACCAATTGACAAAAGTTGAGTAAAGTCTGAGAATTAGATGGCAGTATTGCACCATTGTTAATTTTCTGATTTTGATAGTTATATTTTCACGTTGGAGAATGTCCATGTTTGTAGAAAGTACATAGTTAAGAATTTGGAGGTGAGAAAAAAAGTAAATGGGAGGTATGAGAAGTAGAAACAGCATGTACACAAACAGCTCTTTGGAGGAATTTTCTAAGAAAGGAAATATAAGTGGGGCTAGATGGGGGAATGGAGTAAGAGACTTTCTTGGGTTTTGTCTTTTTTTTTTTTTTTTAACATGGATGATGTTTTTGTTTTTTTTTGTTTTTTTTTTTTTTTTTTAAATTTTTTTATTTATTTATGATAGTCACAGAGAGAGAGAGAGGCAGAGACACAGGCAGAGGGAGAAGCAGGCTCCATGCACCCGGAACCTGATGTGGGATTCGATCCCGGGTCTCCAGGATCGCGCCCTGGGCCAAAGGCCGGCGCCAAACCGCTGCGCCACCCAGGGATCCCCTGGATGATGTTAATGTAACGTATCTTTATGATGAATAAGAAAGATCTGGAGGATTGGGAAATCAATAATGTTAGAAGAGGGTGCAATTTCAGAAGCATTGTACTTAGGTGAGAAATGGCATGGGGTCAGTGCACAAATGCAGGAATTGACCTTAGGAGCAGGGACCAAAAGAGCAGAGAAGGTAGAGCACAGGCTGATAGTTTAATAATGCGAAGATAGGGTAATTAAAGATTGCTTCAATTTTCCTAGTGAAAATAGAATCTAAATTAGTAGCTGCGAACAAGGAAAGATAGCACTGGAAGTTTCATGAGCAAGAGGAAGTGGCAATTGTGAAGAGTAGGAGAGTGAAGAGACCAGGAATATGTAGTAGGATTAAAGGGCACCCCTGAAAGCCCTCCTGAGTTTTGTGGTCAAAAATTTAAAACTAAGACCAAGTAATAAGGATGGCTGTTTTTCTTCAGTTCTAATCAGCTGACACAATGCAGGCTTATGGAGGAGTTAGGCAACTGGATATAACCAGGACTGGATTTTATCAAAAGTAAAACAAAGCAAGAGTAGGGCAAAGGAGTTGAGGATCCTTGCAAGGGAATGATTATTGTGATAGGCCAAATGAGACTACACAACACTGACCTTCTCCTCCTTGATGTTACATCAGAAATGGGAACTTATTTTACACTGGCTTGTTTACCTCTAAGGCTTATGAAAAGAAGTAAGTACTTGGGTGCTCTCTAGCAGTAACTAACTTCCTCCACAGTGCTAACTATATTAAGATTATTCATTTAGTACATTGAAGAATGCTTGGGAATCCAAAGAGTTCAGTTAAAAAACTGAGTAAATTTTAAAGATTTTAACAGTTCACGTGTTAGGGAGGATCCAGTCTAGTTTATACCTAGGAGCTATACAAAAATGAGACTTTTATAGGCAGGAACAAGGAAGTTAGACTAGTTACTCTAGTCAAAGTAGTATATTGGTTATTGCAACGTTATTTTCCTTTAGGGGATGACAGGGGTCAGGCAGATTATCTAACTAAGGCTGATCAGGTGATTCCTGTGATTGACCGGTTTAAGATTTCATTTCTGAGAGAGCCAAAACTGTAATTAAGTCTCAGTTTGTTATGTGGGACTTAGCATAATAAGCGAATCTATTTTGAACCAGTTGTCTTCTTTTTAGCATCCTCTGTTGTCTTTATCCTGAGGCAGAAACATTAGTGTATATTACAATTTTGAAATTGTTAAATTGTTTTCTGGATTCTGTTTCCTTGTACTAAAAGTGTTTATCATGGAGACTAAACATCTCCTTACTACTGGTGTTCAGTGTTTAATGCACATTTCCAATTCCAAGTTTTGGCTGCTGTCCTCTTAAACAAAAGTGTCTCTAGACATTGTCAAATGTCCCCTCGGGTAGGGAGGGGTCAAAATTGACCCCAGCTGAGAACCATATTGTAGATTGTTGAACTTTTTTTCTTTTTCTTCCTTTTTTTTTTTTTTTTAAAGTAACCTCCATGCCCAGCGTGGAGCCCCTCATAGGGCTTGAACTCATGACACTGAGATTGACATCTGAGCTGATTATCAAGGGTCTGATACTTAACAGACTGAGCCACCCAGGTACTCTCTAGATTTTCAGACTTATTTATTTTTAAAGATTTTATTTATTTATTCATGAGAGAGAGAGAGAGAGAAAGAGAGAGAGAGAGAGAGGCAGAGACATAGGTAGAGGGAGAAGCAGGCTCCATGCAGGAAGCCCAACGTGGAACTCGATCCCGGTCTCCAGGATCAGGCTCTGGGCTGAAGGTGGCGCTAAACCGCCGAGCCACCTGGGCTGCCCTAGATTTTCAGACTTTTAATAAAGGTTGTAGATCTACCTTCAAGCCTGGCATATATCTGACCTGTATATAATAATTTAGATGTTCAGGAAAAGTTGGATGTAAGTTTACGTTTTGTAAACCTTAAGTCATTTTAAGTGAATTGGATGAATATATCTTTAATATGATAGGATGCCATTGATAGATTTTTATTGAGCTGAAATGAATGAAAACAGCTTATTTTGAAAGTAATCTAGTGAGTTCTTAAAGCAATTAATTTGTTCCTTTTGTTTTTGTAATTTCAAAACTGAATTTCTTCAGAGAAGTTGTATATACATAAACATATGTAATGACTGAGCAATAGTCTTTCTTAACCACCTAAAATGCATCTTTTCATGTTCAGTATAAAGCCACAAGATGAGTCAACATCCAATATTAACTGATACTTGCTATTAAAAGATAAAGTTTCCACATAGTATCTATATTTAATTTTTATAATTTCTATATTATATCTTGGCATTAGCAGGAATAAAAGTAAGAGTAGAAAAATGTAACTGAATTTCTTGTAACTAAAAAATTTGACTAATATAAACTCAAATAACTAGTCTGTAAAGAAATCATTGTTTTTATAGAAACATTATTTTTTTAAACTGATATTTATATAGTCACAAAATCACTGAATGATCTAATCTATAGTCCATTTTTATAATCCTAAGGAAGGACAGTCCCTGCTCCTCAAAGGAGTGCCATAGATGACAACACATAGTTCCTTTAAAAAGTTAAGAGTCAAGAGATTCTCAATTCTGTCAAGGCCTTGCATTTTGGCATATTCAATAAGAATACTTACAGATGTTCAGGGCTATGTTGGCTTGCTTTGCCCACTATTGATCTCATCTGGTAGCATATTTAAACTGACCTAAGTTGGAGCACATGCCAATTTTTTTTAAAAGATTTTATTTATTTATTTACTAGAGACACAGAGACATAGACAGAGGGAGAAGCAGGCTTCCTGCAGGGAGCCCAGTGTGGGATTCGATCCCAGGACTCCGGGATCACACTCTGAGCAGAAGGCAGATAGATGCTCAACCACTGAGCCACCCAGGCATCCTGCAAATGCTACCTTTTTAAAAAAGTCAAAGTTTGCTTAAAATAAGATCAGTGGTTTTGATGTATTGAGTATTTGATACAACTTAATTGTTAAACCATTGTGTATGTGATAACTTCATGAGAAAAATAAAGAAGTAAAAAAGTTGGAGTGCCAGGGTGGCTTAGTTGGTTAAGTGTCTGACTCTTGGTTTTGACTCTGGTCATGATCTCAGGGTTTTGAGACTGAGCCCCTTACTGCATCCTGCTCCGGCACACAGGGAATCTACTTCCTTTCTTTCCTTCTGCCCCTCCCCCTTGCCTGTGTTTTCTCTCTTTCTCTCTCAAATAACTAAATATAGATATATAAAAAGTCAGAAGGTTCTGTAAAACTGGAGGCAGTACTTGTTTCAAATTAGTCAAAGCAGCATATTGAGTACTTACCATATGTTTTACACATACTCATTTATTTAATAAAAACCCTTTGAGGTAGATATTATCATTACCCCTTACTTTATAGATATGGAAAATGAGACACAGAGACTCAATAGTTTGAGCAATGTACAAGAGCCAGTAAGAGGTGGGATTGGGATTCAGATCCAGATGGTCTGGCTTCAAGATCTGAATTCTAGATTACTCTGCTATTCTATTTCATACATGTAACTGCTGGTGGCAAATGTTCAATCTTGGATGAATCTTCATCTGCCAGCCAGGTCTCCCAAAATAAACTGATGTACGCTGAAAAAAAAATGCACATTAATATAGGTAGGTATCTTGAAGAAAAATGTTTGGAAAGGAAACCTGATATAAAAACTATGTTGCAGGTAGCCGGGTGGCTCAGCGGTTTGAGCAATGCCGTCAGCCCAGGGCCTGATCCTGGAGACCCAGGATTGAGTCCCACATCAGGCTCCCTACATGGAGCCTGCTTCTCCCTCTGCTGTGTCTCTGCCTCTCTCTCTCTCTCTCTCTCTCTCTCTCTCTCTCAGTCTCTCATGAATGAATGAATGAATGAATAAACAAATCTTTTTTAAAAAAACTTTGTTGCAGAGTTAAATGTTAGGGTCTTATAAAATCATAAACAGTATTGTTCTTTTCTACAACTCTTGATAACAGAAAGATCTATGTATTATTTTGTTGTGAATGTTTTTCCCCCACAAGGAAAAGGTCCTTGTGCTGAAATCACAAGTGTGATATATTAAACCTGTTATCCTATCCTGTTTTAACTGTGTCAGGAGTAAGGTCTAACGGCCATCTATCCTGTTTTAAAATTGTGTACATTTCCCAGAATCTCAAAACCTTTTCCAGGTATAGAAGAAAAATACGGTTTTAAAAAATGTCTTAAAGTAAAAATTGACTTTATTTACTCAGTGCATATATATTGAGCATTTACTATGCATAAACACTATGTCAGGGCAGCCCTGGTGGCTCAGCAGTTTCGCGCTGCCTTCGGCCCAGGGTGGGATCCTGGAGACCTAGGATCGAGTCCCACGTCGGGCTCCCTGCATGGAGCCTGCTTCTCCCTCTGCCTGTGCCTGTGTCTCTGCTTCTCTCTCTCTGTGTCTCTCATGAATAAATCAATAAAATCTTTTAAAAAATAAATAAATGTAAGCTGCTAATACTAATTTAAAGGACTGTCTTATTCTGAAATTGTATTTTATCTTGGGTTGTATTAAATTCTTTATAAAATGATGGTAAGGGGAGGCAGTAATTACAGATTTCATTTTTTAAAGTAAAGATGTAAAACAAACAGGATTGACAATCTGTTGTCAGTTCCCAAATCTAGTATGAAGTTGTAGTGGTCCAAGAAATTCAAAAGTCCAAGAATCCCATGTCTTAGACTACTCACCTGCCAGGTCAAGTAACAAACCCAGGCAGTTATTCAGGGTCCATTTTTCCCATTTTTCCCTTGCTGTTCACTCTTCCTGCTTTCCACCCCAGATAGCCTCAGAACTATGCCCCATGCTTTATAACTTGGAATTGTCTCCCACATGGTAACCTCATGTTAAAAAATTTAATATGAATAGTGCTTTATGTTTTTTTATTGATAACAGTGATGATCATTAGACTGTAAAAAAATGAATTTTTAGTAATTAAAAAATTTAAATTTAAAGGTAGCGAAAACGTAATCAAATATATTCATAGAAAAATGAAAGTCAGTAATTTGTAGAATTGACTATTACCAAGAATTACAGCATTAGGTTTAGGGCCTCAATCCATGCTAAAATGTGTATATTGTATTTTTCAACGTTTAGCAATATTATGAAGGAGAATTAACTTTCCAAGTCTGGTGGACACAAATATTACAGAGAATTTAGCCATTCAGAAATTCCTAGGGAGTGCTGAGACTTATATAGCCATTTTGAAAAATCCCAGAAGTAATATTTCTTCTTATGGGAAGTTTAATTTTGACTCAGATTTTCTTCATACAGTCACATTGACAGGAAAAATATTTGATGATTCAGACACATCTTGAGGTTTGCTTTGCAAAAGGCAGCCATTGAATCATAATTTGTAACTCTTCTAAATCTCTTTATTTCACACTTCTCTAAAGTACTGCAGTTCTTCACAGTTTATGATTTTACTGAACTTGGGACTGTTTAGCAAGGAGAAATGAGCAGACCTCTATTAGCCATGTACTCCATGCACATAATACCAGCCTGCGTCTGAGTACCTTAGACAAATCATTAATGCATTTGTCTTTCCTGCAGTGTCAAATGGAAAGATTCCCAACTTTGTATCCCTTACAAACCACTCAGTCTCTGAGAATCCATTTCTCTCTATACAAAATAAGGATAATACTACTGACTTCATATGGTTGTGGGTGAAGATTAAATGTTATGCATATAAAGTTACTCCACGCTTTTCAGGCACTGGAATGTATATTCTTTCAGGTATCTTTATACATTCTCACTCATGAACCCTGGGGCCCCTCCACAAGTTTGGTCTCCCAGGATCTTTTAATTCCAAAATCTTCAAATTTATTTTGTTTCATTATTAACATTTTTAAAAATTTTATTTAAATTCAGTTTGCCAACATATAACACCCAGTGCTCGTCTCATCAAGTGCCTTTTATTAATGCCTGTCACTCAGTTACCCTATTTCCCCACTGACCTCCCCTTCTTCAACTCTTTGTTTCCTAAAGTTGGAGTCTCTCATGGTTTGTCTTCCTCTCTCATTTTTCCCCATTTAGTTTCCCCCTTCCATTATGGTCCCATTCACTATTTCTTATATTCCACATATGAGTGAAATTATATAATAATTATCTTTCTCTGATTGACTTATTTCACTCTGCATAGTACCCTCCTGTTCCATCCAGGCAATGAAAATGATTAGGTATTCATCCTATCTAAAGACTGAGTAGTATCCCATTGTATACATATACCACATCTTTATCCATTATTCTGTTAAAGGACATTGTGGCTGCTTCCACAGTTTGGCGATTGTGGACTTGGCTGCTATGAACTTTGGGGTGCAGGTGACCCATCGTTTTACTGTATCTGTATCTTTGGGGTAAAACCCAGTAGTGCAATAGCTAGGTTGTACCGTAGCTCTATTTTTAACTTCTTGAGGAGCCTTCACACTGTTTCCCAGAGTGGCTGCACCAGCCTGTGTTCTCACCAACAGTGCAAGAATGTTCTCCTTTATCCATATCCTTGCCAACATACTTTGGACTGATGACAAGTGATATGGAGCATTTTTCATATGCTTGTTGGCCATATGTAGGTCTTTTTTGGAGAAATGTCTGTTCGTGTCTTCTGCCCATTTCTTAACTGCTAAAATCTCCTAATTTAAAGAAGCAGCTTATTGAATCTCTTCAACAAGTTCCTACGTAATAGTTTCTGGACTGTATTTCAAGTCTTCCAGTTAGCACAAGAGTGAATAATGAATTGAGGTAGAACTGTGAAAAAAAATTCATAGTCCTGCTCACTTCCTCTGATGTATGTTATTAACAATCTTACCTGTTTTACTATAGAAACATTCCAGATAAACCCTACAGTAGAAGTGCATATCCGGTTGGCAGCTGAAGCTTCCCCTCGTTTGTTGTGTGTGTCTCACCATGTTGTAGAGTAGACTTCTTAATTTCTGTGTAAGCAGCTAGATAGGCCTCAGTTTAATAGGCCAAAATAAGAGATTTTGGCTAAAAACCTCAGTCACTTGTTGAATACTACTTTCTGAATATTTTAGTGAAAGCGCACTTCAGACCCAATCTTTAGCTCTATCAGCCTGTCAGTAGTCATTTGGTATTAATACTATCAGAAAGGAAAACAGTATTGATGACTGAAATGCTTAAGAATTTTTTTTTTAAGATTTTATTTATTTATTCATAGAGACACAGCTAGAGAGAGAGAGGCAGAGACACAGGCAGAGGGAGAAGCAGGCTCCATGCAGGGAGCCCGACGTGGGACTCGATCCTGGGTCTCCAGGATCACACCCTGAGCTGCAGGCGGTGCTAAACCACTGCGCCACCGGGGCTGCCCATGCTTAAGAATTTTTAGAGGAAAAATTTAGGAAACTAATGGACCATTAATTATGGGATAAAATAACAATTCTCAAAAAAATTTAACCAATTTATTAAGTCATACTTAAAAGCTGTAGTTACATTTCTGTGCTTACATGAAGGCATAATTAAGCTCAAGAGAAATTGAGGTTCCAAATAAGTTTTACCTCTAAGCTGGGAATACAGCAAAAAGTAACAGGCTGCTGTCCATTAATATCTTTTTAGCACTTTATTTTCCTTGCCACCTGTGAATTAGACTGTGAATAAGCAGTCTAATTTTGAATAACGGTTGGTCATTTTCCTCAATCCTTTTCAGAAGTAGACAGATTGAAAAAAAGGAAAGTATTTGTATGTAAAATTACAGTCTATTCCATTTGAATACAAATCTACTGAAAAAAAAAATAGTGCTGACCTGAAACTTTTTTGTTCGCCTATTTCCATCTTTTCTTAGCTGCTGAACCTCTTTTAATTGTTATTCTAAATATTTGATGTAATTTATGTTAGTTAGCAAGTACAAGTCATTTTCTGTTGACGTTTTGCTATGGACTTTAACGGTCTAGGTAAGAATTTTAATAGCCTTCCTTTAAACTTATAGATAAAATATTTCTAAGTACTGTGCAGTATAAGTTTATTCCGAGGTGTTTTTTTTTTTTTTTAAGATTTTATTTATTTATTTGACAGAGAGTGAGAGAGCACAAGCAGGGGGAGCAGCAGAGGGACAACAAGAAGCAGGCTCCGCACTGAGTAGGGAGCCTGATGTGGGCCTCAGTCCCAGGACTCTGAGATCATGACCTGCGTTGAAGGCAGATGCGTAACTGACTGAGCCACCCAGGCACCCCCTTCAGTCCTGTTTTAGGAGTGTAAAAGGGTTAATCGGAAGTTTAAAAAAAAAAAGTCTGAAGTTATGTATTATTCACTCAAAGTACTATGCACAGTGGTAGTATATAGAAATGAAAGCTAGTTTTAGCTCCCATAACTCCCTTGCTCACAAGCCAGTTTCTGAGGTTGAAGTAAGAATCCTATAGAATCAATTTGAAAAGGGCAGGGTGGCCATGTAAATTTTAAAGTGGTATTTAATAGTGCCTATTTTATGTTAATGTGCAAGAGAATTCATTTACTTGACCACTTATCTTTTACTCAGTGCCTACCACCAATAATATAATTACATACAAGAAAGAATAAAGAATAGCTAAATCATATATGTTTTCTGAACATTCCTGTTTTTGGGTCTTAGAGACTCTTAGGAGATTAATATACGATACTTTTGTATCATATAAAAATTTAATACTAACAATTACAGTTTCTTGATTTTACATATTAAAATTTTCCAATACTGCTAAGGAAAATAAACCACAAAAGTTCTGTCTGGGCCAGTTCTGCTTCTTCCAAATATAATAGATCATTTATAGGTAAATTATTTCAGTACTTAGTCTATAATTCTATGCTACGAATAGTATGAGGCTACTATATGGAGTTATTCCCATGAATATACCAAAACTAAGTGTCTCTTTAGATTAGGGCCAGGAAGCCCATTTGCTCTCTAAATAATAAATACAGTCTTTGGGAGCATTTATTTAACTAAGTGTACTAATTTTTGAAGAGATTTATTTATTCTAGAGCATGGGAATGGGGGCAGAGTGAGAGGGGGAGAGAGAATCTCAAGCATACTATTGAGTAAGTAACCCTACACGGAGTCCATATGGAGCTTGATCTCATGACCAGAGCCAAAATCAATTGGTCACTCAATGGACTGAGCCATCCAGGCACCCCCTGTGTGTATAATTTGAAGGCGCAAAACAGGAACAGCTAAGACATCTGTATCCTTAATTCAGCTCTGTTACCTTGGGCAAATAGCTTAGTCTTGGGTTCACTTTCCTCATATGTAAATAGGGAGGTTACCCTTTGATATCCCTCCTGGACATATGATCGGTGATTAGATTTCATACTTAAATTGTGCTCATGGAGCAGATTTAAGATTCTGAAATGGGGGAAAGGGAAGGAGGCTAGGATAAAAAGGAAAATGAACTTGAGGGGAAGAAAGCCAAGAAATCAAAAAGAATTTATGCAAAGGGATGCTTAGTACTATTCTAGAGAATGCTCATATAAAAAATATGAATGCATATACATTGAGATTTATTCTCCTCTTGACCCTACCTTTTGTTAATCATGTTCTTTGGTCTTAGGACAAAGGAGAAACTGTCTGCTCCAGAGGAATGATATTGTACTATTGGTGTGAGGGTAGAGGAACAGTGGCAGGAAGTTGTCCAAGATAGTAAGTAGCAAGGACAAGGATGAAAGTTGATGACCAGAGAACCTGAGCTAGGACAAGAGAGTATAACGTAAAACCAGATTTAAAGTAGTTAATCCCATTCTATAGTCTCAGCTTTACCCTTAAGTAACTACTGAATGACCATGGGCTCAAGTTTGAGATACGGAAAGGAGAGCAGTGCTAAACAAGGGGCTAATGTGAAACAATTGAAAATCAGGTTTACAGACAACTGTGAAATGAGAGGGACAGGTGGGAAGATGGATCATCAATATGGATGCTATGGTATTGTCAGAAATTGTAGAAATTTTTTTTTTTTAAGATTTTATTTGTTCATTCATGAGAGAGAGAGAGAGAGAGAGAAAGGCAGACACACAGCCAGAAGGAGAAGCAGGTTCCGTGCAGGGATGCCCAATACAAGACTCAATTCCAGATCCCGATCACACCCTGAGCCAAAGGCAGAGACATTCAACTGCTGAGCCACCTAGGCATTCCACAGAAATTGCAGAATTAAAGAAGATGCTAAGTAATGTAGAGATGTAGTCCTTGCTGCAAGCATTGTTTCATACAACAGCTATGTTGTGATAGTATGTAAATTTATTTTGGATCAGTAGAATCATTTAAAGGTATTTTAAAAATCTGTTTAAAAGGTTCACAGGGAAATTATCTTGTAATTTAAGTGTCTTGTAAATAGAGCATTCATATGTTGAGTTTCAGACATAAAACCTGTGTGTTGATGCATGTTCAGATATACAAATCTGACCACTAAAAATTTACCATCTCTGCAGCATTTTATTATTTATTTATTTATTTATTTATTTATTTATTTATTTATTTAAAGGTTTTATTTATTTATTCATGAGAGAGAGAGAGAGAGAGAGAGAGAGAAGACGGGTAGAGGGAGAAGCAGGCTCCATGCAGGGAGCCCGATGTGGGACTCGATCCTGGGTCTCCAGGATCCGGCCCTGGGCTGAAGGCGGCGCTAAACTTCTGAGCCACCTGGGCTGCCCTCTGCAGCATTTTAATACTATTCTGAGAATACCAACAATGAGGTTAAAGAGAAATTGTGATTATTTAATTAATAACTCTCCTTCCTACTGAGTATATTTTTGCTTACATTGTGTCCCTACTGCCAAGCTCAACAACTCATTCAATTGTTGAATTAAATAATAATGATAGACACTAATGCCAATCTCTGTGTGGAATGCTTTATACCATTTAATGTTCTCACTTTGGAGTCCTGTAATTACACCAGTTTTACAGTTGTGGAACCTGAGGCTCAGAGGTCAGTTTCTACAATTTCTTCAATTCTACAATTTCCTAAATACTACTAGTCTAGGCAGAGGACTCCTGGACTCCTGGGTGGCTCAGTTGGTTAATCCTCTGACTTTGGCCTAGGTCATGATCTTGGGGTCCTGGCATTCAGCCCCGTGTGGAGCCTCTTGTTGGGCCCACACTCAATTGGGAGCCTGCTTGTCCCTTTCCCTCTGCCCGCACCCCGCCCCCCGCATGCTTGCTTGCTTGCTGATTTTTATTTATTTATTATGAGAGACAGAGAGAGGGAGAGACAGAGGCAGAGGGAGAAGCAGCCTCCATGCAGGGAGCCTGATGTGGGATTCGATCCCGGGTCTCCAGGATCAGGCCCTGGGCTGAACGCAGCGATAAACTGCTGAGCCACCAGGGCTGCCCTCTTTCTTTCAAATAAATAGGCAAAATCTTAAAGTACTAGTCTAGGTGGAAGATAAAAAGAATTATAAATAGATCCTACACTTAGAGCTTATAGTCTACTAAAAGCTGAATAAAATGCTTTAGGTGAACACAGGAAACATTAGTAATCTGTGCATAGTTATTGAAGTATTGATGTTTGGTCTTATATGTGCTATTTTTTTTTTCATGTGCTGTTTTAATGCATTATATGCCACTGTTTTTGTTAGTATAATACAGTTATTTTGGAATCTAAGAAATCTGAATCATTCACATCTTGAGATGTAACCAGGTAGGGATGTATGTACTCTACATTAGAATTTAAGGTTAAATAAAGGTCAGTCTTCTATAACTCTATAATTTTCAAAAGGAAGAAGAAAATAATTGATAAAACATAGCTCTGTAGCAAGAAAAATTGTAATTAACTTAGAGAATATGAGCATGAAGGTACTAAAAATGATGTATAGATTAACATGTTGGAAACTCGGTCTCCACATGATGAAACTAAAGGAGATAAAGACCCATCTACAAATGTCTTTAAGTTAAAAGTTATAGCTTTCTAACAGTAAAAAAATGATTTTAGTTCCTTTTGAAAGACAGTTCAAAAGATTTTTTCAAAGGTTATTCAAGAGATGAGATTATTAAAAGAATAAAGCATCATAGGAAAATATGTGGTGTTAGTTTGCATCTACTCACTGCTCTCTTCAGGCAGAAAGTGTATCAGCAGCTGGAAAACTTTGAAAAAATATGTACAACAAAAAATGCTATTGCCTCTTTTAATGAAAGATTACTTTTAAAAAGTCAAATGAAATTTTATTTTCAGATATCATAATTAAGTAGTCATCAGTGTATTGTTCAGTTTATTTTAGAGTATTTTTATTAAATATGCTAGTTTATGTTAAAATAACCACATATGCTTTACACTGTTTTAAAAATTTATGAAGGTTGCCATTTTGTGATGTCTAGTGTTGTATTTATAAAAATGTATTTCTAGTCTATATTTCAATTTTTAAAAAATTTATTAAAAAGATTTTATTTATTTTAGAGAGCATGTGCATGTGGGGGAGGGAGGGCAGAGGGGGAAAGAGAGGGAGAGGGAAAGAATCTCAAGCAGATAATGCATGGAGTGGGATGTTGGCCTCAATCTCATGACCATTAACCAATTTAGCTGCTCAGGTGCTTTAGTTTCACTGATTTTTTTCCCCCAGTTTCTTTTCTTTAAGGAGTTACTAAATTGTGAACACTTCAAAATAGTGGTACTAAAACTAATGTTTCTATGGTAAATAAATAAAATGCCAAAATAAATAAATATTGGTATTAAAATTAGTATTTTAGTACTAAATTCTGAAAATATTTTTGTCATAGAAACTACATATTACATATATTCTTTTATATGTTTGGTATATTTTACAGTAAAACGGAAAATATATAATGGAAAAAGATATATTGCATAAGCTGTGCCTTAGATTTGAGTATTCAGAGAAAAAAATTTTGTGTGTTTGGTTATTTTATTTTTCATTTCTTGTTTTTCTTTATTTTTTTTTAAGTGTACTTATTTATTTATTTTGTAATCTCTACACCCAGTGTGGGGCTTCAAAGTCACCACCTTGAGATTAAGAATCACCTGTTCAGGCGGGTGTTGGAGGGGAATGGGTGACGGGCACTGAGGCGGACACTTGACGGGATGAGCACTGGGTGTTTTTCTGTATGTTGGTAAATTGAACACCAATAAAAATTAATTAAAAAAAAAGATAATTTAGGAATAAACCTTTATTATCATCAAAAAAAAAAAAAGAATCACCTGTTCTTCTGGTTATTTGGTTATTTTAGAAGTATATAGGATAAGGGTTTTAAAATTTTGTTACTTTTCTGAAAGTATATTAACTTTTGTATGTGATCTGTTCCTTAGAAATTTGTAGCTTAAAAAAACCCTTGAGAAGTCAAGTGTGACTTCTCAAAGAATCCCATCATTTGCTTTTTTTGTGCACAATTTTCAGAAATTAATTAGATGTTTTTCTTTCTCATGGCCACTTTTAGTTTTTTTTAATTCTGGTATAATTAACATGCAGTGATATATTATTTTCAGGTACACAATGTAGTCATTCAGCAATTGCATACATTACTCAGTGCTCATTGTGATAAGTATATTCTTCATTCCCTTCACCTATCTCACCCATTCCCCTACCTACCTCTGGTAACCATCAGTTCTCTATATTAAAGAGCCTGGTTTTTTGTTTGTGTCTCTTTTTGTTTGTTCATTTGTTTATTAAATTTCCATATATGAGTGAAATTTATAGTACTTGTCTTCCACTGACTTATTTCATTTAGCATTATACCCTCTAAGAGCATCCATGTTGTTGCAGATGGCAAGATTTCATTCTTTTTTAAGGCTGAATCCATTCATCTATCAGTGGATGGTTGGGCTGCTTCCATAATTTGGCTATTGTAAATACTGCAGAAAACATAAGGGTACGTATATCTTTTCAAATTAGTGTTTTTGTATTTTTTTGGGTAAATACTCAAAGTGGAATTACTGGATCTTACAGTAATCCATTTTTAATTTTTTGAGGGGCTTCCGTATGGTTTTCCATAATAGCTATACCAATTTCCATTCCCACCAGCAGTGCTTGAGGGTTCCTTTTTCTCCTCGTCCTTGCTAACACTTTTTTTTCTTGTTTTGATTTTAGCCATTTTATTAGGTGTAAGCGGATACTTCATTGTGATATGTATTTTGGTTTGTATTTCCCTGATGGTGAGTGCCTTTGAGCATCTTTTCATATGCCTGTTGGCCATCTGTATGTTCTGCCTATTTTTAATTGGATTATTTGCTTTTTTGGTGTTGTATAAGTTCTTTATATATTTTAGATCCTAACCCTTCGTCAGATATGTCATTTGCAAAAATCTTCTCCCATTCAGTAGGTTGCCTTTTAGTTTCATTGATTGTTTCCTTTACTGTGCAGAAGCTTTTTAATTTGATGTAGTCCCAATAGTATATTTTTGCTTTTGTTTTCCTTGCCTCAGGAGACATATCTAGAAAGAAGTTGCTATGGCTATTGTTACAGAAATTATTGCTTGTGCTTTCTTCAAGGATTTTTATGGTTTCAGGTCTCACAGGTGTTTAATCCATTTTGAGTTCATATTTGTGTATGGTATAAGTAAGTGGTCCAGTTTCATTCTTTTGCATGTAGTTGACCAGCTTTTCCAACACCAAATGGTGTTGGAACTACAGATATTGGCCTCTAGTTCTCTTTTTTTGAAGAGACTGTTTTTTTCTTCTTGCTGTTCTTGCCTCCTTTGTCAAAAATTAATTGACCATTTAATTGTGGGTATGTTTCTGGGCTCTCTCTTCTGTTGATCTGTGGATCTGTTTTTGTGCCAGTTACCATACTTTTTGATTACTACCTTTTTATAATATAACTTGAAATCTGAAATTGTGATACTTCCAGTTTTTTTGTTCTTTTTCAAAATTACTTTGGCTATTCAGGGTCTTTAGTGGTTCCATACAAATTTTAGAATTATTTGTTATAGTTCTGTGAAAAATGCTGTTGGTATTTTTTGATAGGGATTGCATTAAATTTGTAGATTGCTTTGGGTAGCATGGACATTTTAGCATTATTAAATGTATTATTATAAAGTATGGGATGTTGAATGTCTTCCATTTATATCCTCTTAAGTTTCTTTCAACAGTGTTTTATAATTTCCAGAGTATAGGTCTTTCACTGCTTTGGTTAAGGTGATTTCTAGGTTATTTATTATTTTTGGTGCAACTGTAAATGTTTTTTTTTTTAATTTCTCCTCCATTATTAATGTATAGAAATGTATAACGGATTTGTGTATATTGATTTTGTATCCTGTGACCTTAATGAATTCATTTTTCAGTTCGAGTACTTTCTTAGTGGAGTCTTTAGTGTTTTTTATGTATGGTATCTTGTCATCTGCAAGTGTTGACAGTCTTACTTCTTTAGCAATTTAGATGTCTTTTATTCCTTATTCTTACCTGATTGCTGTGGCTAGGACTTGTAATACTATGTTGAATAAAGTGATGAGAGTAGACATCTTTGTCTTGTTCCTGATCTTAGGGGAAAAGCCCTCAGTTTTTCACCATCAAGTATGATGTTAGCTGTGGGTTTTTCATATGTAGCCTTTATTATGTTGAGGTATGTTCTCTCTAAACATACTTTGTTGAGGATTTTTATCATGAATGGGTATTGTACTTTGCCAAATGTTTTTTCTGCATCTACTGAGACTATATGGTTTTTGTCCTTTATTTTGATGTGATGTATTGTGTTGATTGATTTGTGAACATTGAACTACCTTTGCAACCCAAGAACAAATTGTGATTGATTATGTGAATGATTTCTTAAGTTTATTGGATTTGGTTTAGTAATATTTTGTTGAGGATTTTTGTATCTATGTTTATCAGAGATATTGGCGTGTAGTTCTCTTTTTTTGATAGTATCTTAGGCTGATTTTGGTATCAGGATAATGCTGTCTTCATAGAATAAATTTGAGATTTCCTTTCTCTTCAGTTTTTTGTTATAGTTTGATAAGAATAGCTATTAACTCTTATTTAAATGTTTGTTAGAATTCACCTGTGAAGCCATCTGGTTCTGGACTTTTGTTTGGCGTTTTTGATTATTAATTAAATTCCATTGATGGTAATTGCTGTGTTCAAATTTTCTGTTTCTTCCTGATTAGTTTTGGGAGGTTATATGTTTCTAGAAATTTGTCCATTTTTTCCCTAGTCTAATTTGTTGACATAAATTTTTCAAAATATTCTCATCCTTTGTATTTGTGTTGTTATATCTTCTCTTTCATTTCTGATTTTGTATTGCGTGTAATTTGAGTTCTTTCTTTTTCTCTTTGAGTCTGGCTAAAGGTTTATCAATTCTGTTGATCTTTTCAAAAAACAGCTCCTGCTTTCATTGATCTGTTTGTTCTTTCAGTTACTATATCATTTATTTATTTTCTAATCTTTATTATTTCTTTCTTTGTACTAGTTTTAGGTTTCATTTATTCTTTGTCTAGTTCCTTTAGGTGTAAGGTTGTTTGAGATTTTTCTCACCGTTTGAAGTAAACCTGTATTGCTATAAACTTCACTCTTAGAACAGCTTTTGCTGCATCCCAGATATTTTGGAATGTTTTGTTTTCATTGTCATTTGTCTCTGTATTTTTTTAATTTCCTCTTGGTATCTTGGTTGATCCATTCATTGTTTAGTAGCATGTTATTCAACCTCCCTGTATTTGTGTTCTTTGCAGGTTTTTTCTTATGGTTGACAACTAGTTTCATAGCGTTGTGTTTGGAAAAGATGCATGGAATGACTTCAGTTTTTTGAATTCAGTATCATATCTTACCATATATTTTCGTGGGGGATCACTTCTGTTGAATTCCAGATATAGGTATTTAGCTGCGTATTCAACATATCTTGGATGTCTAAGGATATCACACACTTAACTGTCTAAAACCAAAATTTTGTCTTCTCCTTGACCAGACTTGTTCACTTAATTGTCCCAGTTTAGTTCAAAGCAAATTTATCCTTCTAGATGATGGTGCTCAAAATTGATGTCTCTCTCTCTTTCACAACCCACACAGAAAACATCAGAAACTTTTGTTGTCACTGCCTTGAGAATATATATCCAAAATCTTACCACTTTTCACTATTCTGCTCCTTCCACCCTGGTCCAAGCTAACCTGATCTGATCTCTAGTCTGGATTATTGCAGGAGCCTTCCCCAAAAGTCTCCCTTGCCTTCAATCACTTTTTTTTTTTTTTTTCCTAATCAGGTTTAATAATCTGAGTCAGGTCATGTTGGGCTATGCTCAAGAACCTCCAATGTGTTTTCATCTCAATCAGTGTAAAGCTGAGGTCCTTATGGTGGAAGATAAGGCTTGTGCAGCCTGCATTCTGACCCTTTACACTTCCCATTTTAACGTCTACTCTTTCTGGAATACATCAAGCATATGCAGGCTCAGAGTCTTAAACATTTTAACAACTAAACCTGAAATTGCACTGATTCTTCAGGTAGGTAGAAGTACTAAGGTTGTGGATAGTGTATCCAATGTAATAAGCATGAGGGCAGAATAAAAGCACATGGGTGTTTGTGTTAAAAATAGAGTTGGAGAATGAAGAATTATCTTCTGATTGTGTCTCTTTTAGTGAGGTAGGAAGCAGGGTTTTGGCTGAGAGTGAGATGGATAGGAGGTGGTGCAAATTTAAACCAAAAGAATGTATAAAATGGTTGGCTATGATAGTGGGATGGTGAATGGGTTCAGGCTAAGTAGTATTAAATTGTTTTGGGTTAATAAGCACATGTTTCAAAATAATGACCAATGAGTTTGGTTGATTGGGTGGTTTCTCTGCCTGTCTGTCCGTCTTTCCTTTTCCTTCCCTCCCTCCCTCCCTCCCTCCCTCCCTCCCTTCCTTCCTTCCTTCCTTCCTTCCTTCCCACCCCATTTTTTTCCTGCAGCACGAGAAAGGGTTGGTAAAGAGTTAAATATAATACCAGGGTTGAAATTTGACAAAGCAAGAGAGAGCAAAGACAGTTGAGGCTATTTGCATGAAATGATAACAGTGATGGCACCTGGTGGCTCAGTTGGTTGAGTGGCTGACTCTTGATTTCGGCTCACGTTAGGATCTTGGGTCGGGTCCTGGGATTAAGTCTTGCATCAGGCTCCTTGATCAGTGGGGAGTTGGCTTTTGTCCATGCAGAGGATTTTCTCTGTCTCCCTCCCTCTCCCCTTCCCCCTACTTGCTCTCTCTCTCACTCAAATCTTTAAAAAACAAAAACAAAACAAAACAAAAAAAACAAGGGGCGCTTGGGTTATGCCTTTGGTTATGGTCATGATCCCAGGGTCCTGGGATCGAGTCCCATGTCGGGCTCCCTATAGGGAGCCTGTTTCTCCCTTTGCCTATTTCTCTGCCTCTCTGTATCTCTCATGAAAAAATAAAATCTTAAAAAAAAAAAAACCCACAAGGAAACAAATCCAAATAATTCAGTTGTTTATCTTAAAATTAATATATTCTTGTTTACTTTTGGGGTAGATATTGTTGACTCTGAACTACAAATTGGCTTTTTAGGTCCATGAGACTTTAAAAAAGTTTCCAGTTTCATATGAATCCAAGAATGAGAAAAGTCAGTTGTGTTAGATGTTAAAAATGTTTTTGGTAGTACTTTGGTATTCAGAGTGCTGGAGAAACTTTGGCAGAAATCAGAGCCATAGAGTAAGCCCAAACTAGGACAGCAAAGTCATTATTCTGCTTTTTTAATGAAGGAAGTTTTTCAAAAAATAGTTGTGACCCTTGGTGCTTTACCAGAAGTACTTTATTGGAACTTAATTTGGATGCAAGGCTGTGTCAAAGTAATTAGAAAAACAAGGATTGAATATAAAATAGTGACTTCTGAAAAAAATTGTTAACATTTTGTGATCCATAAAATACTTATTTTTAATTAAATTGAATTAAAGATAATTTTATAGATAAAAGTAAGGTGACTGAGTAAATTTATTATTTATTACCACACATCACTATACAGTAGAATCTTGGAGCAACACATGATTTATGCTGAATAGTGTGGACAGTTAGTTGGTATTGATGCCAACTTTAATTTCGAGTGTTTTCCTTGTGTTCCCAAATGAATAAGGTAAAGTAACTTTAAACATTTTACAAAATTAAAAAAAAAAAAACAGTACCTGAAGAAGACAGAAAGTAATAGCTTTCTTGAATTTAAATATGAGATCACACACAAAAAAAATAATAAATAAATAAATATGAGATCACATTTAATTAGGGCATACCACCGAGGGGAGAGAGCATATTTCACAGAAGCTGTGTAAGAATGAATATGTTGGAAGTGAGGGATTAATGAAGGCAAGGAAATGGAAGAAGTTGGACTCACCTAGTAATCTAGAGTAAATCCATAGAAATAAGAGCAATGCTAAAGGTAGAGAGAATGGGAGAGTAAGGCTAATTGCCTTTTTTGATAACTTAATATTATTTATTTGTAATCCATAGGTGGTTTCAGATGCTGCTTAATTTTACTTCTTTAGTTTATTATCTTGAGCATTTTCTGACATTTTCCACTATATAGTCCAAGGTATTTGCTGACAATTACTGGGGAGAAATGTGATCTCAGGCTTTGAAACTAAACATAAGGCTTTATGATTGGTTCTTATTTTTTGATAGAAGAGTTTCCTATTTCATTTTGTGTTAATAAAAAGCATTCCTTGATGTCCAGCCATGTTCTGTCATGCTTTTGGAGTTGTTCTGACCACTAATGGTATGACTGACTACTCAAAAAGACTCAACAACTTACCAGGGATCTTATAAAGAGAGTTTAGACATTCAGTGTGTGTGTTAGGCAGTTTTTAACTTGAGATTTTTTAATTTGTTCCTTTCATGGTGCTCAAAGCTCCCCAGTGACCCAGAATTTTTATCAAACCATCTGTTATCTCTCCTGGTGAAAGAAATGCATCATTTTTACTAACAGTATTCACAACAGTTACTCATTTGTTTATTAAGAATATAAAACTGGATGTGAATTTAGAAGATAATCTTTCTAACCCCATCCCATTTTGGTTGCTAGCCAGCTATGAGCAAATCACTTAAGCATTCTGGGCCTTAGCTTCCATATTTATAAAATCAAGGGTCTGGGACCATTATTTACTAATAAACAGTAATTACTAGCCTTATTTAACCAAACAATGGTGTGCTATAGTAGAAGTTTGGAGTCAGAGTGGTTCAATTCCTTAATTTCAGGAACTTGGTTTCCTGGGTTATAAAATGCCTTGTCCACAAGAGGGTTTTGTAGGGAACATTGGGTAGTGTATGTGAAAATACTTTGTAAATTCAAAAGTGCTAAGCAAATAGAATGGTTATTCAGTCAGCATACTAGTAAGTGCTTGTGTATGTTCTAGGCTATGTGATAAGGTTAATTTTGTTATTAATCCTTGCTTTTAACATTTCTTAAGTCCTTGAATCACCCCAAAATACTAATATCATTATTAACAAAGGAAGTGATCAAATGATTGTTTGGAAACTGGTATATATATAAAAATGCAAAATAAACTTGTACTTTGTTACCTAATGTCTCTCAGATTTAGGGTACTGAGACAACTTTATGGTGAAGTTCTTTTACAGTTTTGTAATTGTTGCTTTTGTTGAGTTCTGCTTAGAGAAAAAGTAAAATGTCTGGTAAAATAACAATTTAAAGTGGACATTTTTTGTTCACTGAAATTTTAACATTTCAGCCATGAATCTTGTTTGGATCTCTTGCTATTTACTTTGCCTTTTTATTATTTGTATGAATATTAATAAATTCCTTTCTCTGCTCACTTTCAGAATTTAAATCATTCATTTTTGAATGTTTGGAGTTTATGGTGTTTATACTATCTCTTAAATGTATTGTAATTAATGTGTCTAGTTGAAAATCCAGATATCTTGTTCAATGGATTAAATTTATCTTAAGAACACTTAATAAGTGTTTCTTCTGCATTTTAAATGTCATAACATTGGGATCCCTGGGTGGCGCAGCGGTTTGGCGCCTGCCTTTGGCCCAGGGCGCGATCCTGGAGACCCGGGATCGAATCCCACATCGGGCTCCTGGTGCATGGAGCCTGCTTCTTCCTCCGCCTGTGTCTCTGCCTCTCTCTCTCTCTCTGTGACTATCATAAATTAAAAAAAAAAAAAAAAAAGAAAATGTCATAACATTAAATATATATGTGACATAAATTTTTATTTACAGTTTGTGGATTGAGACAAAAAATAATTTATAATACGTGTATATAATGTAGTATTTAAAATTTTCTATTTTAAAACTACTGACTTTCAGAGGTACTTTTTTCTTTTTTTTTTTTCTTTATATTTTTAAAAGATTTATTTATTCATTCATTCATTCAGAGAGGGAGAGAGAGAGAGAGAGAGAGGCAGGCAGAGACACAGGCAGAGAAGAAGCAGACTCCATGCAGGAAGCCTGACGCGGGACTCAGTCCCGGGTCTCCAGGATCACACCCAGGGCTGCAGGCGGTGCTAAACCGCTGCGTCACCGGGGTTGCCCACTTTTTTTCAATTCAGATTTTTTCCCCCTAGAGTGGCTAAAAAAGAGAACTTTGTTTCACTTTCAAATGTGTATCTCATGTTTTATCTTGCCTTTTAATATTGATTGGTATGTTTTTTTAGTTGGCCTTTATTTGGGATCTGTTTATTTAATGGGTATATGAAGATCTTAGTTAAATATAATTAACACAGTTATTTGGCTTATCTAATTTTCTGCTTGTACAGTTATCCAGTAATATTTTTGAATATTTAAAACAGAAATTTAAAACTTTATCAAAAGAGATTTTTTAGGTTAGTAACTTTACCTTCAGTAGCTGAAAAATAAAATTTTACTATACTTTCTTTTAATATTCTGATTGAGCAAAATAACATTTGTTATGGTGACAAACTCTAAAAATACCTTTTGGCGAGTTAATATCTATATAGTCCAAGGTTCTGTTCAGTGGAATTTTAACATAAATGATTTTGAGTATTGGAGGAAAAAGGAATGACATTAAAAATTTGACATAGGTCTTAGATACAAAGTTCTCTAGATGATTTGATTTTTCTTTAGGAATCCTGAAAGACCTTGAAATAGACCTGGGGGATATGTAAATTTGGACCAGTATTTTTTTTTTTAAGATTTTATTTGTTTATATGGGGGGGGCTAGGGTCAGAGGGAAAAGCAGACTTCCACTGAGAGGGGAAGCCCACCTCAATCCTCAGGACTCCTTAGGACTCTGTCCGGGGACTCTGGGATTATTACCTGAGCTGAAGGCAGGTGCTTAACTTGACTGAGCCACCCCTGTGCCCTGGACCAATATTCTTAATTTAACTTGGAAAGTGATGAACTAAAATAGAAAACTAGAATTCTGTGTGGATACAAGAGAAGGTAAAGATAACATAAGACCATATAGTAGCTTAGGGAGGACTTGATATAGATCAGATGATAATGCATAATTTAAAGCAAGGGTCTTCAAAGTAGAGCACACAAGATGATCCACTGAAATAAGGAGAAATGAACTTAGTAGTTGTATTTATGTATGTTATCTAAAAAAGAACAACTGTGATACTGTACTAGTGTTTTAAATACGAATTGACATTGGAGTCTTGCTTTTGACTTAAAAGTTTCCAATAAAGAAATTGTGGGTTAAATATGTGAGCATAGGAAAACAATAAGAAATGGCAAGGCTGATGCTTATCTTATCTTCTTAATACATTTGAGAAAAAATATGAACAGTAGTTATTAACAATGTTTATTAAAGAAAAAAGATACAATGGCTGTATCCTGATCATATGGACTAGAAGTGGTTTCCCATAAGGAGATTATTTGAAATATGGCTACTGATCTGTTACGGTTATTAATGAAGCTTGTCCTGAATGTATTTTGTGTCTTACGATAATCAGATAACAATATGAAGCCATCAGAATAAGCAAGAGTTTGAAAAATAAGAATGCAGGGGATCCCTGGGTGGCTCAGCGGTTTAGCGCCTGCCTTTGGCCCAGGGCACAATTCTGGAGTCCCGGGATCGGGTCCCACGTCCCCACGTCCCCATGTCCCCACGTCGGGCTTCCTGCAGGGAGCCTGCCTCTCCCTCTGCCTGTGTCTCTGCCTCTCTCTCTCTCTATGTCTATCATAAATAAATAAAATCTTTAAAAAAAATTTAAAAAAAAGAAAAATAAGAATGCAGATTGTGACCTCTGCAGTTTTTTTAGTGATATTTAAAGTCACATGGTCAAGAGTCTACTAAATTTCACTGAATTTGTTGATAAATGTTTGGAAGCCTCTTTCCTTTTATTGTGGTAAAATATAGGTAACATTTACCATTTTAAGTATACAATTTACTGACATTAAGTATATTCACAGTATTGTACAGTCATCACTACCATCCATTTCCTGAACTTTTCTCATCTTCCCAAGCAAAACTCTACCCATTAAACAATAACTCCCCATTCTCCCTCAGCTCCTGGTAACCACATTTCTGTGTCTATGTATTTGACTACTCTAAGTACTCCGTAGAAATGGAATCATAGTATTTGTTCTGACTGGGTTAATTCACATAGCATGTCTTCAAGGCTCATCCATGTTGTAGTATGTGTCAGAATATCCTTTTAAAGGCTGAGTAGCATTCTGTTGTATGTATACACCACAATTTGTTTATTCATTATCTGTTAATGTGTGGGTTGTTTTCACCTTTTGGTTATTGTGAGTGAATAATGCTCCTATGAACATGAGTTTACTGGAATCCTCTTTAGATTTTAGACTTAATGGTAAAAGCATGCTACTAAGAATATACTTACTCTTCCTTTTGTGGTAAAAACACATGTTATATATAAAACAACATGGTGACAAACTAATCTCAACAAATACTGTTAGAAGGCTCATAGGAGACACCCCTAAAGAAATATTTTAGAAAAAATTATATGATGAAAGCATGGTTGTATAGTTTAATTAAGATATAGATGTTTCTAATATTTCAGTATATGTTTGCAAGATTGTTTCAATAATAAAGTTTATTTAGAACTTTTTTTGGAAAGTAGTTAAAGGAAAGATGTGTTGAAGATTTATTTATTTTTTTTAAGATTTTATTTATTTGTGAGAGAGCATAAGCAGGAAGGAGGGAAAGAGGGAGAAGCAGGCTCCCACTGAGCAGGGCACCCCATGTGTGGCTTGGGGATCATGACATAAGCTGAAGGCAGATGCTTAACCGACTAACCTCCTCAGGCACCCCTGATGATTTATTCATAATAGTAAATGATCTAAACAGAGTTTTATGAAAAACAGATTATAGCCAGTGATATAACAGTGCATTGACTGGGATTTTAGAAAGGTAATTGGGATATGGTTATAATTTATTCACTTCATCATTTATTGGTAAGCAAAAACATAAGTGAAGCCAGAAGGTCACAGGATATTACAGCATATTTTTATTATGGTAATTTATTAAAATGGTCATTATTTATAAAAACAATGCCTTTACAATACAGCAGATAGACTTTTGACAGTATTTCCAAATGAAATGGGGAGGGACCACTGAAAATTTTTGTTTCATACAGGTTTGTTTAAATGTGTTGATTATATTCATGAGAGAGAGGCAGAGACACAGGCAGCGGCAGAAGCAGGTTCCATGCAGGAAGCCTGATGTGGGACTCGATCCTGGGCCTCCAGGATCACACCCTGGGACAAAGGCTGAAGGCGGTGCTAAACCACTGAGCCACCCAGGCTGCCTGCAATTTCTTTAATAAGTAGCTGTTAGTAATATGCTTTCCTGTCAAGTATTTTTGAGAAAATTTAATCTGTCCCATCAAACTACAGAACATTTTAATAGTGAATAGCTACTTTTCCAAAGAAATTTGAGCTGTGGAGAAAGCATTTTGATGATGGATGTTTGGAAATGCTTCCATCATTATATAATTTTGTTGCTGAGAATAATGTATGGACCAGCAAATATTTTATCTTTAGTACTGACAGGTGTGAGTGTGTGTGTAGAGAAAAAGAGAAACTGATTGGTTTATAGACTTTAGTCACATGATTTTACAGGTTTGGCAAGTCCAAACTGCAAGGTGGGCCAAAGAAGAGTTCTAGTTGCCATTTTAGCCCAAAGGCAGTCAGCTGGCAGCATCCCTTCTTGTAGGGGAAGATTAGTCTTTGTTCTGTTAAGGCCTTCAACTGATTGGATGAGGCTTGTTCACTTTAGGATAATAAAACAGATTATCCTCTGTTTTATTATAAATTCACCAATTTAAATATTAACCTTATCTAAAAAATGCCTTCACAGAAACACCCAGGATAATATCTGACCAAAATTATAGGCAATGTGGCCTAGCCAAATTGACAGACAAAAATCACATCAGTTTCAGTGGAGTTTGAACCTATGTGTTGAAAATATGACGATGCAGTGCTTTCTGAATAGTTTGTAAAAATAACAGCCTAACATCAAGGAACTTTATTACCCTAATTTTAACACAAACTGTTACATATTGGTGAATAAGATTGAAAAAGGATTTGGAAAGTACAGTCCATAGTGAATTTTTTCCACTTAGATCTTTAGAGTTTTGTGAGTCTTTTGTTTCCCTAACTATGACAACCCTAAAAACTAATTGTCGCAGTTTGGAACCAAGGCTTGAGATTTCTTTGCCATTAATATATAAATATATTTTTAAGATTCTATTTATTTGAGAGAGAGAACTTGAATGCCTAAGTGAGAGAAGGGGCAAAGAGGGAGGGAGAGGGAAGCAGACTCTGCACTGAGCTTGGAGCCCCATTCAGGGCTCATCTCACAACCTGAGACCATGACCTGAGCTTTAATCAAGAGTCCACCTGAGCCACCCGGGCGCCCTACCATTAAGTATTACACCAAGATTTTAGAAATAATGAAGCATATTTAATTCATTGCTCTCACTAAAATTGTTAATATTTTTAAAAGTCATGGCCCAAAGGCTTTTGTTAAGTATGTTAAAAAAAACTATTTAAAACAAACATTTCAGTTTTACTTCCTTTTTAAGATTTCTTTTTTTCTGAATTTCATAATTACATAATTTAATGGTATAGTTTATATAATTTATGATTAAACACATATGGTTATTTAAATTTTTTATGGATAGTTTATAATTTTAAAAAAATCAAAGATTTTCTCTAGAAGATAAAGAAGTGTTAATGTAAAATTTGATGAAGAAGATGGTGAGAAGAAGCCTTTGAAACATTTTGGAAAAATGAAGGATGAGTGTTAGAACTTCAGACTGTTGGTTTTTAGGGGAATGTTTTTTGTTGAGAGTTTTTCAGTTTGAAAGGAAATTTAATTTATAACAGGAAATACTAATAATCTAATTAAGCTTACTGGGCAGTGCATTCTCTTGCTCTGTTCAAGTCTACTTTGGAGGCCAAATGATAATGAAAAAGTTGCATGAAAGAATAGAATTAGAGTAGTAATACCAAATTGTGACAGCCAGATGAATTCTATCTCTGCTATTTAGATAGAATTTACCTTCATGAGTAGAATTTTAAGATGATTTAAAGTAGGGAAAGGGATAAAAGGTAAAGACTTGAAGATGATTTATTTGTAAATAACGAATCCTATTAATCCATGTGATTTAGAAAAAGAAGAACAATTAGAGATAAAGAAGAGGGATGATTTTTGAATTTGTCAACATTATAGACTTTTGATATGGGAGAAGGAGAAAGCACCAAGTTATTAGTTTGGAGATTATTCTTGAAGAATAGAAAATGGTGGTTTCTTAGGCAACAGAAAGGACTATCTTTTGAGGATTGAGAGAATTCTGCAGGACCAGTGATACTTTGTGATGTGTCAGTATCATGCATTGTACAGCACTTAATAATATCCTCATAACCCTATTGAGGTGTGGTGGGACTCCCATTTTAAGATGGAAAAAATTCAGAAGGCCTTGGTAATTTGCCCAATGTCAAGCATCTGGTAAATGCAGAGCCCAGAACTTGAACTGATGTATATTTGATTTTATTTATATATAGCTTCATTGGCTGCCTGCAATGATGCAAGGCATGGCGCTTATGCCTTGGGAGTTCAGAGTTGGATAAAACATGGTTCCTGCCCTCCACAGAGTATGGCAAGTGAATAGGATAGTAATTTCTAAATTTCTATGCAACAAAGGACACAGTTAACAAAACTAAAATGCAACCTATGGAATCAGAGAAGATATTTGCAAATGACATATCCCATAAAGGGTTAGTATCTAAAATACATAAAGAACTTACAAAACTCAGCGCCCCTTAAATGAATAATCCAGTTAAAAAATGGGCAGAGGATGTGAATAGACATTTTTCCTAAGAAGAACTACAGATGGCTAACAGACACATGGAAAGATGCTCAAAATCACTGATCATCAGGGAAATACAAGTTAAAACTATGGTTATCACTCACACCTGTCAGAATGACTAAAATTAACAACATAAGAAACAACAGGTGTTGGTGAAGATGTGGAATAAAGGGAACCCGGAACCCTCTTGCACTGCTGGTGGGAATGCAAACCGGTCTAGCCACTGTGGAAAACAGTATGGAGGTTCCTCAAAAAGTTAAAAATAGAACTACATTATCCAGCAATCACACTACTAGGTATTTACCCAAAGAATACAAATATACTAATTCAAAAGGATCTGCACAACCCAGTGTTTATAGCAGCAGTATCTACAATAGCCAAATTACAGAAACAGCCCAAGTGTCTGTTTATTGATAAACTGATAAAGAAAAATGTGGTGTGGGGGATCCTGGGTGGCACAGCGGTTTAGCGCCTCCCTTCAGCCCAGGGGTGATCCTGGAGTCCCGGGATCGAGTCCCATGTCGGGCTTCCTGCGTGGAGGCTGCTGCTTCCTTTGCCTGTCTCTCTCTCTCTCTCTCTCTCATGAATAAATAAATAAAATCTTAAAAAAAAAAAAACCCACAAGGAAACAAATCCAAATAATTCAGTTGTTTATCTTAAAATTAATATATTCTTGTTTACTTTTGGGGTAGATATTGTTGACTCTGAACTACAAATTGGCTTTTTAGGTCCATGAGACTTTAAAAAAGTTTCCAGTTTCATATGAATCCAAGAATGAGAAAAGTCAGTTGTGTTAGATGTTAAAAATGTTTTTGGTAGTACTTTGGTATTCAGAGTGCTGGAGAAACTTTGGCAGAAATCAGAGCCATAGAGTAAGCCCAAACTAGGACAGCAAAGTCATTATTCTGCTTTTTTAATGAAGGAAGTTTTTCAAAAAATAGTTGTGACCCTTGGTGCTTTACCAGAAGTACTTTATTGGAACTTAATTTGGATGCAAGGCTGTGTCAAAGTAATTAGAAAAACAAGGATTGAATATAAAATAGTGACTTCTGAAAAAAATTGTTAACATTTTGTGATCCATAAAATACTTATTTTTAATTAAATTGAATTAAAGATAATTTTATAGATAAAAGTAAGGTGACTGAGTAAATTTATTATTTATTACCACACATCACTATACAGTAGAATCTTGGAGCAACACATGATTTATGCTGAATAGTGTGGACAGTTAGTTGGTATTGATGCCAACTTTAATTTCGAGTGTTTTCCTTGTGTTCCCAAATGAATAAGGTAAAGTAACTTTAAACATTTTACAAAATTAAAAAAAAAAAAACAGTACCTGAAGAAGACAGAAAGTAATAGCTTTCTTGAATTTAAATATGAGATCACACACAAAAAAAATAATAAATAAATAAATATGAGATCACATTTAATTAGGGCATACCACCGAGGGGAGAGAGCATATTTCACAGAAGCTGTGTAAGAATGAATATGTTGGAAGTGAGGGATTAATGAAGGCAAGGAAATGGAAGAAGTTGGACTCACCTAGTAATCTAGAGTAAATCCATAGAAATAAGAGCAATGCTAAAGGTAGAGAGAATGGGAGAGTAAGGCTAATTGCCTTTTTTGATAACTTAATATTATTTATTTGTAATCCATAGGTGGTTTCAGATGCTGCTTAATTTTACTTCTTTAGTTTATTATCTTGAGCATTTTCTGACATTTTCCACTATATAGTCCAAGGTATTTGCTGACAATTACTGGGGAGAAATGTGATCTCAGGCTTTGAAACTAAACATAAGGCTTTATGATTGGTTCTTATTTTTTGATAGAAGAGTTTCCTATTTCATTTTGTGTTAATAAAAAGCATTCCTTGATGTCCAGCCATGTTCTGTCATGCTTTTGGAGTTGTTCTGACCACTAATGGTATGACTGACTACTCAAAAAGACTCAACAACTTACCAGGGATCTTATAAAGAGAGTTTAGACATTCAGTGTGTGTGTTAGGCAGTTTTTAACTTGAGATTTTTTAATTTGTTCCTTTCATGGTGCTCAAAGCTCCCCAGTGACCCAGAATTTTTATCAAACCATCTGTTATCTCTCCTGGTGAAAGAAATGCATCATTTTTACTAACAGTATTCACAACAGTTACTCATTTGTTTATTAAGAATATAAAACTGGATGTGAATTTAGAAGATAATCTTTCTAACCCCATCCCATTTTGGTTGCTAGCCAGCTATGAGCAAATCACTTAAGCATTCTGGGCCTTAGCTTCCATATTTATAAAATCAAGGGTCTGGGACCATTATTTACTAATAAACAGTAATTACTAGCCTTATTTAACCAAACAATGGTGTGCTATAGTAGAAGTTTGGAGTCAGAGTGGTTCAATTCCTTAATTTCAGGAACTTGGTTTCCTGGGTTATAAAATGCCTTGTCCACAAGAGGGTTTTGTAGGGAACATTGGGTAGTGTATGTGAAAATACTTTGTAAATTCAAAAGTGCTAAGCAAATAGAATGGTTATTCAGTCAGCATACTAGTAAGTGCTTGTGTATGTTCTAGGCTATGTGATAAGGTTAATTTTGTTATTAATCCTTGCTTTTAACATTTCTTAAGTCCTTGAATCACCCCAAAATACTAATATCATTATTAACAAAGGAAGTGATCAAATGATTGTTTGGAAACTGGTATATATATAAAAATGCAAAATAAACTTGTACTTTGTTACCTAATGTCTCTCAGATTTAGGGTACTGAGACAACTTTATGGTGAAGTTCTTTTACAGTTTTGTAATTGTTGCTTTTGTTGAGTTCTGCTTAGAGAAAAAGTAAAATGTCTGGTAAAATAACAATTTAAAGTGGACATTTTTTGTTCACTGAAATTTTAACATTTCAGCCATGAATCTTGTTTGGATCTCTTGCTATTTACTTTGCCTTTTTATTATTTGTATGAATATTAATAAATTCCTTTCTCTGCTCACTTTCAGAATTTAAATCATTCATTTTTGAATGTTTGGAGTTTATGGTGTTTATACTATCTCTTAAATGTATTGTAATTAATGTGTCTAGTTGAAAATCCAGATATCTTGTTCAATGGATTAAATTTATCTTAAGAACACTTAATAAGTGTTTCTTCTGCATTTTAAATGTCATAACATTGGGATCCCTGGGTGGCGCAGCGGTTTGGCGCCTGCCTTTGGCCCAGGGCGCGATCCTGGAGACCCGGGATCGAATCCCACATCGGGCTCCTGGTGCATGGAGCCTGCTTCTTCCTCCGCCTGTGTCTCTGCCTCTCTCTCTCTCTCTGTGACTATCATAAATTAAAAAAAAAAAAAAAAAAAGAAAATGTCATAACATTAAATATATATGTGACATAAATTTTTATTTACAGTTTGTGGATTGAGACAAAAAATAATTTATAATACGTGTATATAATGTAGTATTTAAAATTTTCTATTTTAAAACTACTGACTTTCAGAGGTACTTTTTTCTTTTTTTTTTTTCTTTATATTTTTAAAAGATTTATTTATTCATTCATTCATTCAGAGAGGGAGAGAGAGAGAGAGAGAGAGGCAGGCAGAGACACAGGCAGAGAAGAAGCAGACTCCATGCAGGAAGCCTGACGCGGGACTCAGTCCCGGGTCTCCAGGATCACACCCAGGGCTGCAGGCGGTGCTAAACCGCTGCGTCACCGGGGTTGCCCACTTTTTTTCAATTCAGATTTTTTCCCCCTAGAGTGGCTAAAAAAGAGAACTTTGTTTCACTTTCAAATGTGTATCTCATGTTTTATCTTGCCTTTTAATATTGATTGGTATGTTTTTTTAGTTGGCCTTTATTTGGGATCTGTTTATTTAATGGGTATATGAAGATCTTAGTTAAATATAATTAACACAGTTATTTGGCTTATCTAATTTTCTGCTTGTACAGTTATCCAGTAATATTTTTGAATATTTAAAACAGAAATTTAAAACTTTATCAAAAGAGATTTTTTAGGTTAGTAACTTTACCTTCAGTAGCTGAAAAATAAAATTTTACTATACTTTCTTTTAATATTCTGATTGAGCAAAATAACATTTGTTATGGTGACAAACTCTAAAAATACCTTTTGGCGAGTTAATATCTATATAGTCCAAGGTTCTGTTCAGTGGAATTTTAACATAAATGATTTTGAGTATTGGAGGAAAAAGGAATGACATTAAAAATTTGACATAGGTCTTAGATACAAAGTTCTCTAGATGATTTGATTTTTCTTTAGGAATCCTGAAAGACCTTGAAATAGACCTGGGGGATATGTAAATTTGGACCAGTATTTTTTTTTTTAAGATTTTATTTGTTTATATGGGGGGGGCTAGGGTCAGAGGGAAAAGCAGACTTCCACTGAGAGGGGAAGCCCACCTCAATCCTCAGGACTCCTTAGGACTCTGTCCGGGGACTCTGGGATTATTACCTGAGCTGAAGGCAGGTGCTTAACTTGACTGAGCCACCCCTGTGCCCTGGACCAATATTCTTAATTTAACTTGGAAAGTGATGAACTAAAATAGAAAACTAGAATTCTGTGTGGATACAAGAGAAGGTAAAGATAACATAAGACCATATAGTAGCTTAGGGAGGACTTGATATAGATCAGATGATAATGCATAATTTAAAGCAAGGGTCTTCAAAGTAGAGCACACAAGATGATCCACTGAAATAAGGAGAAATGAACTTAGTAGTTGTATTTATGTATGTTATCTAAAAAAGAACAACTGTGATACTGTACTAGTGTTTTAAATACGAATTGACATTGGAGTCTTGCTTTTGACTTAAAAGTTTCCAATAAAGAAATTGTGGGTTAAATATGTGAGCATAGGAAAACAATAAGAAATGGCAAGGCTGATGCTTATCTTATCTTCTTAATACATTTGAGAAAAAATATGAACAGTAGTTATTAACAATGTTTATTAAAGAAAAAAGATACAATGGCTGTATCCTGATCATATGGACTAGAAGTGGTTTCCCATAAGGAGATTATTTGAAATATGGCTACTGATCTGTTACGGTTATTAATGAAGCTTGTCCTGAATGTATTTTGTGTCTTACGATAATCAGATAACAATATGAAGCCATCAGAATAAGCAAGAGTTTGAAAAATAAGAATGCAGGGGATCCCTGGGTGGCTCAGCGGTTTAGCGCCTGCCTTTGGCCCAGGGCACAATTCTGGAGTCCCGGGATCGGGTCCCACGTCCCCACGTCCCCATGTCCCCACGTCGGGCTTCCTGCAGGGAGCCTGCCTCTCCCTCTGCCTGTGTCTCTGCCTCTCTCTCTCTCTATGTCTATCATAAATAAATAAAATCTTTAAAAAAAATTTAAAAAAAAGAAAAATAAGAATGCAGATTGTGACCTCTGCAGTTTTTTTAGTGATATTTAAAGTCACATGGTCAAGAGTCTACTAAATTTCACTGAATTTGTTGATAAATGTTTGGAAGCCTCTTTCCTTTTATTGTGGTAAAATATAGGTAACATTTACCATTTTAAGTATACAATTTACTGACATTAAGTATATTCACAGTATTGTACAGTCATCACTACCATCCATTTCCTGAACTTTTCTCATCTTCCCAAGCAAAACTCTACCCATTAAACAATAACTCCCCATTCTCCCTCAGCTCCTGGTAACCACATTTCTGTGTCTATGTATTTGACTACTCTAAGTACTCCGTAGAAATGGAATCATAGTATTTGTTCTGACTGGGTTAATTCACATAGCATGTCTTCAAGGCTCATCCATGTTGTAGTATGTGTCAGAATATCCTTTTAAAGGCTGAGTAGCATTCTGTTGTATGTATACACCACAATTTGTTTATTCATTATCTGTTAATGTGTGGGTTGTTTTCACCTTTTGGTTATTGTGAGTGAATAATGCTCCTATGAACATGAGTTTACTGGAATCCTCTTTAGATTTTAGACTTAATGGTAAAAGCATGCTACTAAGAATATACTTACTCTTCCTTTTGTGGTAAAAACACATGTTATATATAAAACAACATGGTGACAAACTAATCTCAACAAATACTGTTAGAAGGCTCATAGGAGACACCCCTAAAGAAATATTTTAGAAAAAATTATATGATGAAAGCATGGTTGTATAGTTTAATTAAGATATAGATGTTTCTAATATTTCAGTATATGTTTGCAAGATTGTTTCAATAATAAAGTTTATTTAGAACTTTTTTTGGAAAGTAGTTAAAGGAAAGATGTGTTGAAGATTTATTTATTTTTTTTAAGATTTTATTTATTTGTGAGAGAGCATAAGCAGGAAGGAGGGAAAGAGGGAGAAGCAGGCTCCCACTGAGCAGGGCACCCCATGTGTGGCTTGGGGATCATGACATAAGCTGAAGGCAGATGCTTAACCGACTAACCTCCTCAGGCACCCCTGATGATTTATTCATAATAGTAAATGATCTAAACAGAGTTTTATGAAAAACAGATTATAGCCAGTGATATAACAGTGCATTGACTGGGATTTTAGAAAGGTAATTGGGATATGGTTATAATTTATTCACTTCATCATTTATTGGTAAGCAAAAACATAAGTGAAGCCAGAAGGTCACAGGATATTACAGCATATTTTTATTATGGTAATTTATTAAAATGGTCATTATTTATAAAAACAATGCCTTTACAATACAGCAGATAGACTTTTGACAGTATTTCCAAATGAAATGGGGAGGGACCACTGAAAATTTTTGTTTCATACAGGTTTGTTTAAATGTGTTGATTATATTCATGAGAGAGAGGCAGAGACACAGGCAGCGGCAGAAGCAGGTTCCATGCAGGAAGCCTGATGTGGGACTCGATCCTGGGCCTCCAGGATCACACCCTGGGACAAAGGCTGAAGGCGGTGCTAAACCACTGAGCCACCCAGGCTGCCTGCAATTTCTTTAATAAGTAGCTGTTAGTAATATGCTTTCCTGTCAAGTATTTTTGAGAAAATTTAATCTGTCCCATCAAACTACAGAACATTTTAATAGTGAATAGCTACTTTTCCAAAGAAATTTGAGCTGTGGAGAAAGCATTTTGATGATGGATGTTTGGAAATGCTTCCATCATTATATAATTTTGTTGCTGAGAATAATGTATGGACCAGCAAATATTTTATCTTTAGTACTGACAGGTGTGAGTGTGTGTGTAGAGAAAAAGAGAAACTGATTGGTTTATAGACTTTAGTCACATGATTTTACAGGTTTGGCAAGTCCAAACTGCAAGGTGGGCCAAAGAAGAGTTCTAGTTGCCATTTTAGCCCAAAGGCAGTCAGCTGGCAGCATCCCTTCTTGTAGGGGAAGATTAGTCTTTGTTCTGTTAAGGCCTTCAACTGATTGGATGAGGCTTGTTCACTTTAGGATAATAAAACAGATTATCCTCTGTTTTATTATAAATTCACCAATTTAAATATTAACCTTATCTAAAAAATGCCTTCACAGAAACACCCAGGATAATATCTGACCAAAATTATAGGCAATGTGGCCTAGCCAAATTGACAGACAAAAATCACATCAGTTTCAGTGGAGTTTGAACCTATGTGTTGAAAATATGACGATGCAGTGCTTTCTGAATAGTTTGTAAAAATAACAGCCTAACATCAAGGAACTTTATTACCCTAATTTTAACACAAACTGTTACATATTGGTGAATAAGATTGAAAAAGGATTTGGAAAGTACAGTCCATAGTGAATTTTTTCCACTTAGATCTTTAGAGTTTTGTGAGTCTTTTGTTTCCCTAACTATGACAACCCTAAAAACTAATTGTCGCAGTTTGGAACCAAGGCTTGAGATTTCTTTGCCATTAATATATAAATATATTTTTAAGATTCTATTTATTTGAGAGAGAGAACTTGAATGCCTAAGTGAGAGAAGGGGCAAAGAGGGAGGGAGAGGGAAGCAGACTCTGCACTGAGCTTGGAGCCCCATTCAGGGCTCATCTCACAACCTGAGACCATGACCTGAGCTTTAATCAAGAGTCCACCTGAGCCACCCGGGCGCCCTACCATTAAGTATTACACCAAGATTTTAGAAATAATGAAGCATATTTAATTCATTGCTCTCACTAAAATTGTTAATATTTTTAAAAGTCATGGCCCAAAGGCTTTTGTTAAGTATGTTAAAAAAAACTATTTAAAACAAACATTTCAGTTTTACTTCCTTTTTAAGATTTCTTTTTTTCTGAATTTCATAATTACATAATTTAATGGTATAGTTTATATAATTTATGATTAAACACATATGGTTATTTAAATTTTTTATGGATAGTTTATAATTTTAAAAAAATCAAAGATTTTCTCTAGAAGATAAAGAAGTGTTAATGTAAAATTTGATGAAGAAGATGGTGAGAAGAAGCCTTTGAAACATTTTGGAAAAATGAAGGATGAGTGTTAGAACTTCAGACTGTTGGTTTTTAGGGGAATGTTTTTTGTTGAGAGTTTTTCAGTTTGAAAGGAAATTTAATTTATAACAGGAAATACTAATAATCTAAT
The DNA here is from genome assembly GCF_018345385.1 of Vulpes lagopus. Classification (NCBI taxonomy): domain Eukaryota; kingdom Metazoa; phylum Chordata; class Mammalia; order Carnivora; family Canidae; genus Vulpes; species Vulpes lagopus. Next base: position 144,552,738 of record NC_054826.1, on the reverse strand, counting down.
TAAGCTTACTGGGCAGTGCATTCTCTTGCTCTGTTCAAGTCTACTTTGGAGGCCAAATGATAATGAAAAAGTTGCATGAAAGAATAGAATTAGAGTAGTAATACCAAATTGTGACAGCCAGATGAATTCTATCTCTGCTATTTAGATAGAATTTACCTTCATGAGTAGAATTTTAAGATGATTTAAAGTAGGGAAAGGGATAAAAGGTAAAGACTTGAAGATGATTTATTTGTAAATAACGAATCCTATTAATCCATGTGATTTAGAAAAAGAAGAACAATTAGAGATAAAGAAGAGGGATGATTTTTGAATTTGTCAACATTATAGACTTTTGATATGGGAGAAGGAGAAAGCACCAAGTTATTAGTTTGGAGATTATTCTTGAAGAATAGAAAATGGTGGTTTCTTAGGCAACAGAAAGGACTATCTTTTGAGGATTGAGAGAATTCTGCAGGACCAGTGATACTTTGTGATGTGTCAGTATCATGCATTGTACAGCACTTAATAATATCCTCATAACCCTATTGAGGTGTGGTGGGACTCCCATTTTAAGATGGAAAAAATTCAGAAGGCCTTGGTAATTTGCCCAATGTCAAGCATCTGGTAAATGCAGAGCCCAGAACTTGAACTGATGTATATTTGATTTTATTTATATATAGCTTCATTGGCTGCCTGCAATGATGCAAGGCATGGCGCTTATGCCTTGGGAGTTCAGAGTTGGATAAAACATGGTTCCTGCCCTCCACAGAGTATGGCAAGTGAATAGGATAGTAATTTCTAAATTTCTATGCAACAAAGGACACAGTTAACAAAACTAAAATGCAACCTATGGAATCAGAGAAGATATTTGCAAATGACATATCCCATAAAGGGTTAGTATCTAAAATACATAAAGAACTTACAAAACTCAGCGCCCCTTAAATGAATAATCCAGTTAAAAAATGGGCAGAGGATGTGAATAGACATTTTTCCTAAGAAGAACTACAGATGGCTAACAGACACATGGAAAGATGCTCAAAATCACTGATCATCAGGGAAATACAAGTTAAAACTATGGTTATCACTCACACCTGTCAGAATGACTAAAATTAACAACATAAGAAACAACAGGTGTTGGTGAAGATGTGGAATAAAGGGAACCCGGAACCCTCTTGCACTGCTGGTGGGAATGCAAACCGGTCTAGCCACTGTGGAAAACAGTATGGAGGTTCCTCAAAAAGTTAAAAATAGAACTACATTATCCAGCAATCACACTACTAGGTATTTACCCAAAGAATACAAATATACTAATTCAAAAGGATCTGCACAACCCAGTGTTTATAGCAGCAGTATCTACAATAGCCAAATTACAGAAACAGCCCAAGTGTCTGTTTATTGATAAACTGATAAAGAAAATGTGGTGTGGGGGATCCCTGGGTGGCACAGCGGTTTAGCGCCTCCCTTCAGCCCAGGGGGTGATCCTGGAGTCCCGGGATCGAGTCCCATGTCGGGCTTCCTGCGTGGAGGCTGCTGCTTCCTTTGCCTGTCTCTCTCTCTCTCTCTCTCTCATGAATAAATAAATAAAATCTTAAAAAAAAAAAAAAAGATGTGGTGAATATATATTAAAAAGCCATAAAAAAGAATGAAATCTTAACCACTTACAACATGGATGGAGTCATTTTTTTTAAGTGAAATGTCAGAGAAAGACCGACATAAGAAACACAACAAAGGGGGAAAAAAAAGAAACCTAAAAAAAAGACTTTTAACCATAGAGAACAAAACTGGTGGTTACCAGAAGGGAGATGAGTGAGGGGGTGTGGGATGAGTTAAGGAGTGCACTTGTAATGAGCACCAAGTGATGTTTGGAAGTGTTGAATCACTGTACTGGATACCTGAAACTAATAATTACACTGTATGTTAACTAACTGGAATTTAAATAAAAACTTAAAAGATAGTAACTTTGGGGAGTTTTGGAGACCCAGAGAAAGACCAACATATCCCAGTCTGAGAATTGAGGGCCATTTTCTGGAAGCCATAGTACCTGAACTAAGTCTTCAAGGAGTAAATTGTTAAAAGGTGAAGAGGGGACTGTGTTGGGTCCAGGGAAACCACATATGTAAAGACATTTAGATATAAAGTAGAGTGAATTATGCTAAGAAGTTAGCATTATGAGAAATTTAGCATTTATAACCTATTTCTCTGTAGGTCTTAAAGGATGAAGTGGGTAGAGTCTAGCAGAAAAGCCTAGATATTTTCCTTTTATACTTCATTACCTCTCTGAATAAATATCAGAAGCTGTATAAAATGCTTGTGGATAAAATTTTAGACTTATCAATGTGTTTTTACCCTCCTTTTCTAGGATCAGTTCGACAGCTTAGACAAGCATACACAATGGGGAATTGACTTCTTGGAAAGATATGCAAAATTTGTTAAAGAGAGGATAGAAATTGAACAGAACTATGCGAAACAATTGAGGTAAGTTAAAGTTTTTTCAGTTCTCAGAAATGAAATTACATCTTTTTATATATACATATATATTTATTTTATTGGTGTTCAATTGAAATTACATCTTTAAGTAGTTGAGTATTAGATAAATGTAAATTCTGTCGGGTTTTTTTTTTGGGGGGTCAGAATTAGATTGAATTAGGTAACTGATTTTTTTTTAATGATCAATTTAATTAAATCATTGCTAGTACCACAAGGAATATTGGCTAGCTAGATCATGAACAGACATCATTCCAGAAATATCTTAAAATCCTAAAATCAGGAAGCAAAATGCTAGGAAAAAGAAATAGCTGAGTAATACAGTTTTTCCAAACTGTAACGTTTTGCTTTAGTGTTGAAGGTTTTTTAAGTTTCTTGGATCCTCAGTTTCTATTAACTTAGAAATTGAGTGTGCTGATCTGTGTTTCTGTCAAAAATCCGATACATATATTACTGATGAAAGTAATGTTTGGATTATGTGTTAGAAGATAATAGTTTTAGGGATGCCAGGGTGGCTCTGGTTGAGCATCTGCCTTCGGCTCAGGGTGGAGTCCCAGGATCGAGTCCCACATCAGGCTCCTTGCAGGAAGCCTGCTTCTTCCTTGCCTATGTCTCTGCCTCTCTGTGTGTCTTTCATGAATAAATAAAATCTTTAAAAAAAAGATAACAGTTTTAAAGGAAAAATTTTAGCCTTAAAACAAATAGAATTTATCTTAAGATTTTATTCAAGTGGAAAATCATTGTTAGACTATTATTTGACAGTTTTTGCTAGAACTTAATGGTAAAAATGAATGAATGAATGAATGAATGAATGAGCTTAAGGGGAGACTGAGTGGCTTAGTCAGTTAAGCATCTGACTCTATTTCTACTAAGGTCATGATCTCAGGGTCCTGAGATTGAGCCCCTACATCAGGCTCTGTGCTGGGCATGGAGCCTGCCTAAGATTCTCTGTGCCCCTCCCCCTTGTTCCCTCTCTCTTAAAAAGAAAAAAAAGGTGTTTGAAGCCTTAAGGACTAGACCCCGATATAAGGTTCTTAGGGTTCGGGTTTATTGCAGGTGACAGAAAAATCTAACCTAACACAGTCACACATGACTAAAATTGTGCATAAATTTTGATTCAGAGGTCATATGTGTCTAGGCACCATTTTTTGGCTCTGCTTTTCCCTTGTTATCTTTATCCTCAGGTCCCATTCAGTACTGGATTTTCTACCCCCTTAGCTCTAGGTTTCATATGTTCATATCTCCACATTCCAGGGGAGAATGATGGTCTTTTCTGTTGTACCTGGGGGGAGGAGAGAAGAAGGAAAAGGAGGAAAGAAGAAATTGAAAGAAGGAAAAGGAGGGGGGATAGAAGGACAGCAGACTGCAAGCTTGTGCAGCTTTTTTCGCCCAGAAACTTGGGTGAAGATCTCCTTTTTTCATGCTAAACCTGTTTAGGTCATATGCTTCTCCTGAACAATTCAGAGAATATTAGGTTAACTTCTAGCTATTGATGGGGGAGGATAGTTACCCTAATGAAATTTAAGGTAGTGGGTGGCAGAAAGTAGGGAGATAAATGTTTACTGTAGTAGTAGTAGTAGTGGTGGTGTATGTCACTACTGGCTGGTTGTAGAGATGGAATGGACTAGTATGTTGAATAGATTACTTATAATATTTTTATAATAATATACTATTACCATGACATTTATTGACACAATGGCATCATGCTAATTTCCTGATCCATTTACTTTCTTTTTTTAAACAAGGTATTTTCCATATGAAAATAGGAATCAGTGAATCTACTGGTATATTAATAATAATGATGATAGTTTACCTATCCAAAAGTTACCATTTGGAAACTTTACCCCTCAAGAATCTAGAAGCCTTACGGATTTCTGAAAAGTTAAAATAGAAATAAAAAATGTATTCACGGGATCCCTGGGTGGTGCAGCGGTTTGGCGCCTGCCTTTGGCCCAGGGCGCGATCCTGGAGACCCGGGATCGAATCCCATGTCAGGCTCCTGGTGCATGGAGCCTGCTTCTCCCTCTGCCTATGTCTCTGCCTCTCTCTTTCTCTGTATGACTATCATAAATAAATAATAAAAAAATAAATAAATAATTGGATAGACTTTAATTATCTTTAAAAAAAATGTATTCACATGTGAAAAATGAAAAATTTCCCTCATTTAATTTTTAACTTGATCTCATTTCTAGCATATTAAGTTAAAGATGTACTTATTTATTAGAGCACATGTAGCAGAGGAGGGAGAGGGAGAGAGAATCTCAAGTGGACTCTGCACTGAGCGTGAGCCTGACACAGGACTCAATCTTAACAACCCTGAGATCACGATCCGAGCCAAAACTAAGTTGTTGCTTAACCAACAGACATGTCCATTTTGGTTTTTTTTTTTTTTTTTTTTTTTTTTTGACATGTCCATTTTGATTGATGATACATGATGACTTCAAATTACTTGGTAAAATACTTTTTGGTTTGTAGGCATAAAAAAATGAAATTGGTCATTCTTTTAATAAACTTACACTATTTGTATGGCAGAGATTAAAATTTGTTTAGTAAAAGAAGCTGATATGATAGGTATGTATCATTTATTATTTATTTCTTTTTAAAGATTTATTTCTTTTTAAAGATTTCTTTCTTTTAGAGAGAGAGAGGAAGGTGTGTGTGGGGGGGTTGGGGTGGGGGCAGAGAAAGAGAATCCTACTTGGGAGTGGGATTCCACTCCACTGAGTGTGGAGCCTTACAAAGGGCTTGATCCTGGGACCCTGAGATCATGACCTGAGCAGAAACCAAGAGTTGGATGCTTAATTGACTGAGCCACTAGGCTCCTCATTTTATATTTTTCTAGTAAAGATAATTACAGTATTAAGTTCCATCATAGAGATTGCTCCATGAAATTATATTCCCTTATTCCCACCCTAAACTATTCCTTTTTGGTTCAAATGTGTGGTATTACCAGAAGAGAACTAGATTGGATGATAGAAGCCTAATAGCTACTTATTTTAACCAGAACAGAAATCTCTCCAAATTCCTTTTGATCTTATGTTCTGTACCAGTGCCAACCAAACCTGGCCAACATAGCTGGTACTTCTAGAGCTGAGTGACTCTTAAGTTAAATGAATAAATCATTGAATGATCTTTGTTCAGTTTAGTTAAGAAATTAGGATCTCAGTCTTATACTGAACCTTTGTCAAAGTACTGCTTTCTGTCCATACTAGATAGCATTTTTGTCATGTACATCATTGTAATGAGGTTATTTTGCTAAGAGCTGCCCCAGATATTTAGGATAGGCTTAGATACGGAATAATCCAACTAAAATCAGTTTTTATTTTCTGTTTAGTCTTTACTTTCTCATGCCTCTTTATCTTCCTTTAAAAAAATTTTTTTTTTCATTAAGGAAGGAAAATAACCTTTCAAGAAGCCCTTTTTATTTTCATTTCCTTCTTGAGACATTAAGAACTCTTGGTGGAGTACCTGGTGGCTCAGTTGGTTAAGCGTCTGCCTTGGGCTCAGGTCATGATCCCAGGGTCTTGCTCAGGACCCTCCCTGCTCAGCGAGGAGCCTGCTTCTTCCTCTCCTGCCCCTCCTGATTGTGTTCTCTCATTGACTTGCTTGCTCTGTCTCAAATAAAAATCTTTAAGGAAAAGAATACTTTGGGTATTTTTTAAACCTTATGTAGAAAGTTTGTTTTTTTAATTATTTAAGATAAATACTTTTTACTTTTATTGTTTTTATAAACTATTATAAATTGGTGTTAGGGATAGATTAGCATAATCTTAAATTTACTTCTTTCTGATTCTTGCCTTTAATATTTTCCTTACCCTTTCAGCTACTTTTCTCCTCATGGCTTAGCAAACACCATGACACCTGGAGAACCTTTTCTTTAATGTCATGTAACTGTATTTTCTTGATATGTTTGGTTTGGACTTCATGTAGTTATCATTAGCATATTTTAGCTTTTTGATATTTTGTTTTTTGATCATTGGCATTCTTCTCCTATCCTTCCTTGTACTTTTTGTGAACCATAGAGCTCTATTTTTATCTCATTTCATTCTGTTATACCTAAAATGATGCTGCGTGCCCTCAGACCCCCCCAACTTAATTATTCATCAAATTACTAATCTACGTTTTTAACTATTGGATTGTCTGTTTCAGTTTACGTATGCTGCTGTCTTCTCTTAATCTTGGAAAGACTGTGATGATACTTGTTACCATTGTATTCTTCAGACCTGTATTTTCCCTATAGCAAGCATCCAGCAGTAAACTGTTGAGGAATGATCCAATCAATGTAGAATGTTTCATTTAACTAGTAAAGAAACTCAGGCTCATCACCTTAATGAGAATCACAAACCCTGTTCCTGATTTTTCTATTAAAATGTTTTATATTTTTTTTCTTGTATTAAATGTTAAAGCACAAACTAACAAGTAAAACACAAAGCTCATAGGAAAGAAAGTTCAAATCAGTCGTATTAAATATTTTGATAGTAAGCTTAAAGGACTTAAAGACTATTATTGTTTAAACAACTGCAAGAACAGCTTGATTGTTACCGGTGTTGGCTGTGTAGATCACTTCATTAATCTCTTGGCTCTTTCATAATGCCTTAAGTAGATTCATTTCCAAATTATTTTTTGTACCATTTGAATAATGTAGCAGTGACTAAAATGAGGTAAAATATTTACTTCATTATTCTGTATGTATAAAATACAGGTAAATCAGCTTTAGCTGTTTATTTGAATTTGGACTTTGAAGATATTATGTAGTTGTCTTTTAAGAATCCAGTATTTAGAAGGGAAACAAATTATCATCTTAGTCATTTTAAGTGTACATTTGGGGTGCCTTAAGTTTATTCATACCATTATGCAATCTCCAGAACTTACTCATCTTGGAAAACTAAAATTCTATACCTGTTAAAAACAACAGCTCCTCATTTTTTTCCTTCTCCCAGCCCTGCAATTCTATTTTCTGTTTCTATCAATTTGACTACTTTAGATGAGTCATAAGTAAAATAGAGTAGTTCTTTTTCTGCAGTGGGCTTGTTTCAGTTAACATAAGGGTTGCACATGTTGGAGCATATTCAGAATTTCCTTCCTTTTTAAGGCTGAATATTACTCCATTGTATGTATATATCACATTTTATCTCTTTATCTGTTAACATTTGGGTCCACCTTTTGGCTCTTATGAATAATGATGCTATGAACATGTGTGTACAAATACTTGTTTGAGTTCCTGCTTTCAGTTCTTTTGAATGTATAACTAGAATAAGAATTTCTGGATCATATGGTAAATCTGTTTAGTTTTTTGAAAAACCATCATACTGTTTTTCTCAGTGGCTATGAACTGTTTTACATGCCCACCAGCAATGCCTAAGGGTTCCAATTTTTTCACCTTCTTGCCAACACTTGTTATGTTTGTGTGTGTGTGTGTGTGTGTGTGTGTGTGTGTGTGTTTTAAGTAGGCTCCTTGCTCAGTGTGGGGCTTGAACTCAGGACCTCTAAGATCAAGATCTAAGCTGCTAAAATCAAGAGTCAAATGCTTAACTGAGCAACCCAGGCACCCTTTGTTTTTGTTTTTGATAGTTGCCATCTTAGCGTAAGAGCTCAATGTGATTCTGAGTTGCACTTCCCTAAGGATTAGTGATATTGAGTATTTTTTCATATGCTTGAGGGCCATTTGTGTATCTTTGAAGAAATGCTATTCAAATGCTTTGTCCAATTCTTAATTTTAATTCAAATTATTTGGGTTTTTTGTTACTGAACTTTTAAGTGTTCAAATATTTTTCTGGATTTTAGCCCCTTACCAGATAGAGGAGTTGTAAATTCATTTTCCCATTCCATTTGTTGCTTTTTCATCTGTTGATTGTGACCTTGGATGCACAAGTTTTTTGTTTTTTTGTTTTTTTTTTTCTTTGAGAGAGAGAGAGGCAGAAACACAGGAGGAGGGAGAAGCAGGCTCCGTGCCAGGAGCCCGACGCGGGACTCGATCCTGGGACTCCAGGATCGCGCCCTGGGCCAAAGGCAGGCCCCAAACTGCTGAGCCACCCAGGGATCCCCTGGATGCACAAGTTTTACATTTTGATGTTCAGTTTATTTTTTTCTTTCATTGCTTGTGCTTTTGTTGTCACATCCAAGAAATCATTGCCAAATCCAGTGTCGTGAAGCTTTCCTCCTATTTTTTTCTTAAGAATTTTGTAGTGTTCTTAGGTTTAGGTCTTCGATCCATTTTAAATTAATCTTTGCATATAGTGGAAGGTAAGGTTATATAACTTTATTCTTTCGCATGTGGATATCTTTTCTGTTTAATTTTACACCATCTGAGAAAAGATTCATGGTTGTAAGTGATGGCAAACCCACTTCAAATGGTAAGTATAATGGGAAATTTATTGCTTTATCTGTTGATATCTTTTTTTTAAAAGATAGATTTATGTATGTATGTATGTATGTATGATAGAGAGCGGGAGAGAGGCAGAGACACAGGCAGAGGGAGAAGCAGGCTCCATGCCGGGAGCCTGATGTGGGCCTCGATCCTGGGACTCCAGGATCGTGCCCTGGGCCAAAGGCAGGCGTCAAACCACTGAGCTACCCAGGGATCCCCCTGTTGATATCTTTTATTGATTTTACTTTTTAATTAAAAGACTGGAATGCATCTAGGTCACAGAGAAAGAATCAGTACTTGAAACACACCCAGAGCCTGTTGTTTTTTCTTTAAATAAGCAAATATTTTGTTAGGGGCTTCTTTTAGTGGGTTGCCTTTATTCTTTCAGTGCATACTGGCTTTCTCTGTATAGCAGGAAATACAATCACCAACAGGTCAAGTTTTATGTCTCAGATATTCAACTCAGACTGGCCTCAAAATTATATCAGGTCCCGGGGCAGCCCGAGTGGCTCAGCGGTTTAGCGTCTCCTGCGGCCCAGGGCGCGATCCTGGAGACCCCGGATCGAGTCCCACGTCGGGCTCCCTGCATGGAGCCTGCTTTTCCCCCTGCCTATGTCTCTGCCTCTCTCTCTCTGTGTCTCTTATGAATAAATAAATAAAATCTTTAAAAAAAAATTATATCAGGTCCCAAGACATAAAAAATCTAGGAAGTAAATTCTTTGGCCCAGTGAGATTCAGTTTTCTATCTCTGGGTCACTTAATTCAGGCCCACAAATAAGGGCCATTTGTATTAAAATGGCAACTCCTAAGCATGTTAACTGTTAGATGTAGGGGAAGGGGTAAGTAAGAAGAGGGATGCTGGGGCACCTGGGTCAGTAGGTCCATTAAAGTGTCTGCCTTCTGCTCAGGTCTTGGGGTCCTGGGATCCAGCCCTGTATCAGGCTCCCTGTGAGAAGTGAGTCTGCTTCTCCTTCTGCCTCTGTGATCTCTCTTGCTCTCACTCTCTCAAATAAACAAATAAACTTTAAAATAAAAAAAAAAAAGAGGGATGTGATCAGTCTCAGGTATCTATTACTACCCTTCTGCCAGATGAAATAGTATGATTTGTATCCTATGTTACAGATAAGTATGATATTGATGACCTGTTAAATAGGCAGTAGAACTCAGCTTCTCAAATGTTGAAAGATTGAAAATGTATAGAAGTGATTTTCAGCCTTTAAAAATCCTAGAGATATCTTTACTCCCATCATGTAACTGTAATATTAATAAAAATGAATTAAAGTTTTGAGAAATTATTTGAGATATTTTATAATTTTCCATAAAACCAAAAATAAATAAAAACATGACAAACTAGAATGGATCAAAAAGATTAAAATCAGCAATTTAAATTTGAATTAAGTAATATGATATTTAATATCACAGATATAACTAGAATACATATGGCATACGGTAATTTTTGGAGATGCCCATTAAATTTAGAAACCTTCTCCAACCACTGGAGAGGAACAGTGAACCATGTTAATTCCCTTGTATCCAGACTACATGATCCTAAGGTAGTTAGAAAACGTGGGTAAAACACATATATCAAAAAATGAAGTACCATTGTATCTAGGACATCTATTTTAATTTCTCTGATATATATTGCATATGTATAAAACTTTGTGTTTCGTTTAACTCCTGATTTATAGTACCCTACTCAAAAACATGTCTTATATATAAACTGCTATCATAATTGGTTCCTTGGAGAATCTCTGGACTTGTTAAACGAGAGAAGAAAATACTAAAAAAGGATCGCCTATGGGAACTGACAGTAAAGGCAGATTTGTAGAGAGCGATGAATTGCCTAACACATCTTTAGTTTAGGAGTAACCTAAGTGCTTTTCGCTTACATGTTTAAGATACTCTGAGATTTATTTGATCTAATAAGCATATTGAAAATGCAAAGTGAGGATTTATGGGACTTACTAAGCATTCACACTTGTTATGAATTTTTGTTGACTTTAGACTGTTCTTAGAAGGTCCAAAGATGAGCAGCTACTTTGAGAGTATACGTTATTTTTGTATGATTTTATCATTAAATTTTTTTTAAATTATAAAAATACTATGTATTTTATAGTATAATCATTGTAACATGTAAATTCAAGTCCCTTACCAATCTTTCTCCCTGCAAGTGAGTACAATTAATAATTTGTTGTGTCTTCTTCCAGGACATGTTTTCCTAGAGTAGTTGTTTTGATTTGGTGGATAGAATATAAACAAAACATTTTGGGCTGTGCTTTAGTTTTTTTAGTGTCAAAGTTGGCTTGAATGTAGTCTAATGGCTTGTGTATGGTTTCTTTGGGCTCTGGATACTTGAAGTTTGGGAAGAGTAACCTATTGATGGGTTACTTTTACATAAAGAGTGGCAAGAGTGATTAAAAAAATATTGCTTAGGGGAATCCCTGGGTGGCTCAGCGGTTTAGCACCTGCCTTTAGCCCAGGGCGTGATCCTGGGGTCCCGGGATCGAGTCCCGCGTCGGGCTCCCTACATGGAGCCTGCTTCTCTCTCCTCCTGTGTCTCTGCCTCTCTCTCTCTCTATCATAAATAAATAAATAAAATCTTTAAAAAATATATTGCTTAGGACTAACCCTGCATACACAAAAGGTAACAGTTATATTACTTTCTTCTTTTTCTCCTTCCCTCTTATATATATGTGCTCTTCCTCTCAGAGTCTAGGGTTTAAATTAATGTTTTTTATGTTATGTTTAAGCTCTCTTATGACTTTCATAGTTAACCTCTGGTAGTCATAATTCTAAGAGTGAGAAGCCCAGCTCGGATTGGTTTATTTATCTATTTTTTTAAAAAAGATTTTATTTATTTATTCATAGAGACACGGGGGGGGTGGGGCAGAGACACAGGCAGAAGGAGAAGCAGGCTCCATGCAGGGAGTGTGACGTGGGACTCCATCCAGGGTCCCCAGGGTCACACCCCAGGCTGCAGGTGGCGCTAAACCGCTGCACCACCGGGGCTGCCCTCGGATTGGTTTAAATAAAGGATTGATTGGCTTAATGTGACTGGAAAGTTCAGGAACCTGGGTACTCAGCAAAGTGTTAAGAATTCTCTTTTCCTGTTTTGCTTTCCTCTCTTTAATTCCCAAGTAGTCTGTTTCCACAGGGTGGACCTAAGATTATGTCTTGTCAGCTTAGCTTCAGCAGAAAGAGAACATGTCATTCCAAGAAGTACAGCAGAAATTTTAGGATTGGCTTTTGTTAGCTTGGAATAATGAGGCTGGATCAAATAAATATTTCTGGACCATAACATTGCCAGCTGCACTATAACTACATAGACATGACATTGGGAGAGCTATAGTTTCAGATATGCTAGGCAGAACTGGAATAGTAACTACCAAATCCCAGGGATTTTATACAGCAAAAGTTTACTTGCTCATGCAAAGTTAGCTACAAGTTCAGGTGATAACTCTCTAGGGTAGTCCATATGGTAACTCAAAAATCCAGACCATTTCTGTTTTCTTCAGCTTGAAGCCTCCACAGTTGCTTCAGCAGGGAATGGGAGAGCCGATAGGGTAATGCAAGAGGCCTCAGTCCTTTAATCTGATAGTTGCACAGACTATACAGAATTAGCCACTTGGTCCTGCCCAGCTCAAGGGGGTAAAAATGTACAAAATAACCTTTTTTTCTAATGAGCAGAAATGTGCCGGCCACAGGCTGTCAAAAAATAAAGAAGGCTAGTGAGTGATGCAAAACAACTAATGTCCGCGTTATCTGGAGTTCTAAACAGTGCCTAAAATGTTGATACACAAAAATAGGTTCAGAGTGTGAAACTTCTTGCTCTTTGAATGTTCTTTGCCCAATTTTGGCCTGTTTTTGTTTGAAGTAATTCATGGATTTGTGGTTGAAAATTACTGACTTTTTTATTTTTAAATCACTTACTTTATAATTTCTAGAACACAACACATTTATAGGTTGGAGACTGTAGTGATCATTATCAGGATGCTTAAAAGTCAGTTACCTTCCATGGATATTTTTGGTACCAGTGTACCAGTTCTTTGATGAATTAACTATTTCTTAGAACTTAAAAAATTCCTCATCTTCAGTGATATGCTTTCTTGGGTTTTCTAAGTTATCTATCTTAGGGGTTGGAAAACTTTTTTTTATAAAACTCCAGATAATAAAAAGTTTTGGCTTTCTGGGCCATATGTCACAGCTATTCAACTTTGTTGCTGTTATTCATCTCTACTGTTATAGTGCAAAAGCAGCAGCAGAGAATACATAGATGAATGAGTATAGTATGTTCCAGTAAAACTATATTTATTAAAATAGGCAGGTGGGTGGGCTATAGTTTGTTTACCTCTGATCTACTTGATTGCTCGTCCTTACTGCTTTTCTCAAGCAGTTTGTCCTTCCCTATTAAATGTGTATTCCTAGATTAACTACCTAGATTAACTACCTTCTCTTCTTTGAGTAGCCTCATTTTCATTCGTTACTGTTTTAACTATCTTAGGTGCTGGAATCAGATTTGAGGTGGCTTTTGGTGTTATCACTTTTTTTTTCTTTTTTTAAGGAGAGGGAGAGGTGGGGGCAGGGGAGAGGGGAGAGGAAAGGAATCTTAATCAGGCTCTGTGCCCAGCGAGGAGCAGACCCAGGACTTGATCTCATAACCCTGAGATCATGACCCGAGCTGAATCAAGAGTCAGATGCTGAATTGACTGAGCCACCCAGGTACCCCTGGCGTTGTCCTTTATTAGGTATTTGATCATGAACAAGTTACTTAATGCGTCTGAGTCTTGTAGAATAGGGCTAATAATACCTGCTTGTAGATTTGCTGTAAGTATAAGATTATAGAGTGCTTAGCATAGAGATTGGTAAATAATATTTGAGTGACAAATGATAGATATTTTGTTTTTGTTATTGTACTCTTACATGGTAACTCTTAATTTGTATCTAGATCCCAGAAGTTTCCTCAGAGTTCCCAGTTATTGTTTTTTTTTTTTTTTAAGGATTTTATTTATTTATTCAGGAGAGAGACAGAGAGAGAGAGAGAGAGAGAGAGAGAGGCAGAGACATAGGTAGAAGGAGAGGGAGAAGCAGGCTCCCTGTGGGGAGCCCGATGTGGGGCTCTATCCTAGGACCCCGGGATCATGCCCTGAGCCAAAGGCAGATGCTAAGCCACTGAGCCATCGAGGTGCCCCTCAGAGTTTCAGTTTTTACAGCATTTCTCTATTGGATGTTTTTATTCAGCTGTTCTGCAGTGTTACTTAAGAAGCATTCATCTTCTAAATAGGAGTCTTTCCACATAACAAGTTTAGAAATGGGTTTCTAGTGCTTAGTGATGTCAGGGGGCATTGTGAATTTCTTGATCTTCCCACTCATGGTTGCAAGATATTGCAGACAGCTTCATCCTGTCCTCACACATCTGTATTCAGAGCAATAACAAAGTGTGAAGAAGGGACTTCTGGTGTATTTTTTTCCTTTTTTATTATAAAAAAAGCTAAAAAGTTATTTAAGAAATAGAATCTCTAGGACTTGAACACCTTAATGTGGAAGAGACTTGATTTCAAGGGTAAGATGATTGCCAAACTTGATTTCAAGGGTAAGATGATTGCCAGATTTTTGGCTGAAATGTCTAGGTTGATGATAGTACCATTAAAATAAGAAAGGAATGGGTTTATAAAGAAAATAAATTCCATTTTAGACTTGTATTTGATATACTCATGGCAGATGGGTATATCTAGTAGCCATTTCTCTTCCTACAACAGCTTTATTGAGGTATCATTTACATACCATAAAATTCACCCTTTTAAGTATATAGTTCAATAGTTTTTAGTATATTCACAGAGTTGTCAAACTGTCACCGCTATTTAATTTTAGAATATTTTTATCATTTCAAAAAATAACCCCTGTACCCATGAGCAGTCATTCCCCATTCGCCCCTCCCTCAGGGCCTGGCAACCACTAATCTACTTCCTGTCTTTATGTATTTGCCTGTTCTAATTAACCTAGTTATTCAGATCTCTTCCCCATCTTTTTGAATTCTCTCTTAGAAAGGACTCTAGGTCATGCACAATTACTGGGTTGGTAGCTAAGATTCATCTTTCTTTCTGTTTGTATAGTAGTACCTGAAGTAATTAATGTGTAGCACATAGATTTGCTCATGTTTGAATTAATAAATTAATTCATCCACAGAAATGATTTTTGGTGGTATTTCAGGTAACCATGACTAAGAACCACTGGTGGAAAAGGGTATTTATTTAGACTTCCTTAATATGATGTAGAAGGGCCCTGCTGCCCCCCATATACCTTTCAGCCTCACTAATTACCATTGTTTGGTTCACAGTTGATGTTCCAGCAACACTGAACTCATTCATAGTTCTTCCTAAATGCTGTAATTTTTCACTTCTGTTCCTATATTAGATCTTCTCTATTTAGAATCCCCCCAGGGCTTTCTGGTTGTCTAGTTCTTGTTCACCTCTTCACTGTATGTCAAGGAATCAAAAATTTCAGCCTTTTCCTCTGGAGAATCTCCTCTATAGAGCCCTCTGTTCTTATTATTATAGCATGTTATGTAAAAGTGTTTTATATAGTTGATTTCTCTAGGCCAAGGATCTCTGTGAACTTTTTATTGCTTATGTGTAAAAACTGAACACTGTTCACAATTTTTTATAAATAATATACATGTGCTAGTGTAGTAATGTGTTAAATATTAATAAACCTTTTAAAATTTATTTTTAATTTTAGTATAGCTGACATGTTATATTAGTTTCAGGTATACAACATAATGAGTTAAACATTTATATACATTGAACAGTGCTCACTATAAGTGTAGTTACCATCTGTCTCCATAGTTATTGCAGTATAATTGACTCTCTTGCCTATGCTGTACTTTAAATCCCTGTGACTTATTTTATAATTGGAAGTTTGTGTCTGTTAACCCCCTTCACCTGTTTCGCCTACCTCCTCCATCCCCTCCTCTAGCAACTACTAGTTCATTCTTTGTATTTATTACTGTTACTGTTTTGTTTTGTTTGTTCATTTTTCTTCCTTTTTTCTAGATTAAACATACAAGTGAAATCATATGGCATTTGTCTTTCTCTGACTTATTTCACTTAGCATAATATCCTTTAGGTTCATCTGCATTGTTACAAATGGCAAGATTTGGTGCTTTTTTATGATGCCATAAAATATTAATATTTTAATTATATAATATTCACACAGTAATATTCCTGTGGAATGAGTGTGTGCACACATGACCTACATCATCTTTTTTTTTTTTTTTTTTTTTAACCTACATCATCTTTATACATTCATTTATTGATGGGCACTTAGGGGTGATGAAATCCTTTGACTTTTGTTTGTCTGAGAAACTATCTCCCTTCAATTCTGAATGGTATAACCTTTCCGTGTAGAATATTCTTGATTGTAGGTTTTTTTTCTTTTTTTTCCCCCCTCGTTTGGCACTTTGAATACATCGTGCTGCTCTTTGTGGGCTACAGAGTCTCTGCTGAAAAATCAGTGAATCGGCTTAGGTGGTTGTTCCCTTGTACTTAATTGCTTTTTTGTCTTCCTCCTTTAAGAGTCTCTCTTTAATTTTTAACATTTTAATTATTATGTACTTTGGTATGGACCTCTTTGGGTTTATCTCCTATGGGCTTTCTTTCCTTCCTTGACCTGGATATCTGTTTCATTCCCCAAGTTACAGAAATTTTCAGATATTATTTCTTCGGGTAATTTATCCCCCCTCTCTCTTCCATCTGGGTCCCTGAAAATGCAAATGTTAGTAAGCTTGATGTTACCCTCTTAACCTATTCTTTCATTTTTATTTATTTTTTTAAAAGATCATATTTATTTATTTGAGGGGGAGGGGCTGAAGGAGAGAGAGAGAGAACTCTCAAGCAGACTCCCCACCACTGAACATGGACACCCACCCCATCCCCTACCCCCCAGGCCAAGCCAGGCTTAATGCCAGGACCCTGAGAGCATGGCCTGAGCCCTGAGCTAAAACCAAAAGTAGGATTTTTTTTTTTTTAGATTTTATTTATTTATTCATGATAGAGAGAGAGAGAGAGGCAGAGACACAGGCAGAGGGAGAAGCAGGCTCCTTGCAGGAACCCCGACGTGGGACTCGATCCTGGGGACTTCAGGATCACGCCCTGGGCCGAAGGCAGCGCTAAACCGCTGAGCTAGCCCGGCACCCCCAAAAGTAGGATATTTAACCGAGTGAGCCACCCAGGCACCCCAACCTATTGTTTTAAAAATTCTTTTTGCTGTTGACAATCTAGAACATAGAATAGTGGATGATTTCCACTATTCTGTCTTCTGGGTTGTTGATTCATTCTTCTGTTTCCTCTGATATATTTTTCACTTCATTTTTCGTATTTTTCATCTCTTGGTTCTTTTTTTAATATTTTCTAACTCTTTGTTCAAATTCTGAGTTCATCTACTCTTCTCTCAAATCTGGTGAGCTGCCTTATGACCATTATTTTGAATTCTTTATCAAGTAGATTGTCTTTTTCTGCTCCATTTAGTCCTTTTTCTGAGACTTTGTCCTGTTCTTTCATTTGGATCATATTCCTCTATTGTTTTTGTCTGTCTTTCTGTGTTTTTTTCCCATATATATAGTAGTTCACCTCTGGCTCCTGGTCTTGAGGGCAGTGGCCTTATGTAGAAAGTGTTCTTTGGGATGTAAGTAGTGCCATCCTCCCTGGTCACTAGAATCATGTACTCCAGGGATTTTCCCAGGTGGGTTTTGTGCACCCTCCTGTTGTGACTGGGCTGCAGCCCTGCTGGCTGAGAGACCTACCTGGCCTGCTGTACGTGTGCTGGTAGGTGGGGTTAGCTTCTGGTATAGCTGGTCACTGGGCCCAGCTGTGACTGTTGCAGGCATACTGAAGGGCTGGAGGGTTGGGTGACTGGGCCCCAACTGCTTCCCAGGACAGGAATTGCTTTGGAGGGGTGCTCTTCTGGCTAGGGCTGCCTGCTGGGTATAGTAAGGTGGCAGTTGCTTTGGAGGTTGCTGTTTCCAACTGAGCTTGCCTGCTCGATGTGGTGGATGGGAATTGCTTTGAAGAGGTACCTGCTAGAGCATTTAGTTTGAATGCAATTGCTCTGCAAGGGAACACAGGGCTGGGTGAGCAATGTTCCCAAAGTAGATGGAGAGTTTCAAAACTGGTGCCTGCCACCAGTTAGGTGGCAAGTAGGCTGAACCAGCACAAGAAAAATGGTACCTGCCAGCACTTCCATTCCTGGAGAACGTTCCTGTGAACCCCTGCCCCTGTGCACACATCCCAAAATTAGCTAATAAATATCCTTCATGTATGGCCCAGGCACTTTTCAAACTGCTGCTTCTGTGACATTATTCACTGGTTCTTTGAAGAGCAGAGTCTCAGTTTCCTGTAGACTTCTTGCTCTCCCATGAAGTCCTGCTGATTTTCAAAGTCACATGTTATGGGGTCTTGTTTTCCCTGTGCAGATCGCCTCGGTGGGAGGGTACTTTATGTGGGGCTTCATCCCTTTGCTCCTCAAGGAGGACTTCTGCACCTGTGATATCTTTACTGCTTGTGAGTTGCCATGATGGGGTTTTGGTTCTTGAGTGTGTCTCTGCCCCTACTCTCCTTTTGGATGTGGCCTTTTCTGTATATCTTTAGTTATAGAACAGGTGTTCTGCTAGTCTTCAGGGCATTCCCAGAGTGAGTTGCACTGTATGTAGTTGTAGCCTTGAGTATTACGGGAAGAGAGAAACTCAGGATCTTTCTTCTCCATCTTCTCCTCCTTTCTAGTAAGGCTTTTGGTAAACAGATATATGTAAGGCATAAGGCTTTCATCCTGTACCTTATTTACAACCAGTGATGACTGTGAGTTGTTTTTTTGGGGAGAAGTTTTTGAAGATTTTATTTATTTATTTGACAGAGGGAGAGCAAGCACGGGGAGGGGCAGAGGGAGAGGGAAAGAGAGAATCTCCAGTAGACCCTGCGCTGAGTGCAGAGCCCATCCCTGAGATCGTGACTTGAGCTGAAATCAAGAGTTGGACACTTAACTGACTGTGCTAGCCAGGTGCCCCAACTATGAGTTTTTTAATTAATTCAGTACATGTTAACCCTTCTCAGTGTCTTGCTTGTTCTTTCCACCATTGTTCAGGGTGTTTAGACTTCCTTCTCTATCATAACACCTTTTGTATACCTTCATCAAAGCATTTATTATGCTATTATATTGTAATTATCCATATATGCTTATCTCCTTTCAATAGAGTGTAAATCTCTTGAGCATGGGTACTCTCATTTCTAATGTTCCCAGTATCTTGCACGGTGCCTAGCATATAGTAGGTAATTATAGAATGAATAAGCTGAATTAAGTGGAATGAATCGATAATGATTTCAAAACAATTAAGACAGCGATTCTTTTGAAGTATTTATTTGAAAAACCATAGGCCCATTAATTTTTTAAATGCTTATAGGTTAAAGCAGTATATCTCATTGTTTGTGTTGATGGACTAGTTTCTTTTTAAGTTCCCAAGTCATTGTGCATTAATGCTTTTGTAAAATACAGTAAAAGTTTACCAGAAAAATTACATAAAAAGAAACATAAAATATAGGCACCATTTTTTTTTTTTAATTAGATTCAACAAACTTAAAATTACTCTCAACTTCTGTACTTAGCTTTTTGTGGATTGGTACAAAGAGTCTGTGGGCCTTTACTTGTCCATTGACCATAATTTGAGAATGGTATAAAGCACTGGTAAATCCTTTACAAATATTATCCACTTTAATTTTCATAACCCTGTATTGTATCTTGCCACTTATAGGAAACCAGGCAAGTAAATTACCCAAGGACGCATAGATGGATGCCACACAAAATAGCTAGGACTCAAACCCATGTAGTCAAGTCTGATTTCAGAGTCCATGTTATAGTCTCCTGAGTTTCCAAAGATGAGATGTGGTAGTATTTTAGTCTGAGACTGTGTAGAATGATCATGGATGCAGGAAAAGAAATTTACAAGTATTAATGTAATTAATTTGCCTAAAAGGAAGAATGTTAAGTATTATGTAAAAGCAGAGTGATGGAGGATGCTGACCTACTGTTCTTTTATCCTGTTAGTGAGTCAGCATCTGTTTGTTACCTTAGTTCATCTTAAAATTCCTGATTTGCAACACAAAAGTGATGATATTTCTTTGAAATACACATTTTTCTGCTGTGACTCAATTTCATACATTGAAATTTGTTTCTTCTGTTCTTTGTACTTTGTTTCTTCTCTTCTTCGTCTTACATCTTTTCTTATTTGATAGCATAATCATCCAAATTACTGTGATTACACTTACACAAACACAGAAATAACATTTCTTTTTGCAAGTTTCAATATTTTAAGAACAAAATGTAAGGATCACATTTTAATGATAGTAGATGATTATGTTGCTGTCTTATTTATATCATTAAATTTTTGATATTATGAAATTGGCAACTTTTAGAATATATCAGTTTTGACAGTAGTATTTTTTATACATTAAAATCTTTTTTTCTTTTTGTAGAAATCTGGTTAAGAAGTACTGTCCCAAACGTTCCTCCAAAGATGAAGAACCAAGGTAAATTCTGTACCTGTTTATTACAGTATATTATAATTTTAGAAAGCTTACATTTTTGTTATTTAGTGAAATAAATATGCTATTAGCTCATTATAGTGATTTTTTAAAGTTTTAATTAAAAATCACTGTTTTTTGAATAGGAACTACTATTTATTCTAATAAGAATAGAATATTTCAGTGGGCTCAGTTTTCCGAAATAGTTGAAGTATGGGTTTCCAAGTAAAATGTGGACTAGGACTTTGAGTGATTTGGTCTTGAAAAGAAAAGGATATTTTCCCCATACTTTATGTTATAGTTGTTAGCTTGTTAGATTCTTGCTTTTACTCTAACAGATATTAAAACAGTTTGGCTGGCTAGTTTAAAGAGATAATGAAAAGGAAGGAATGAAGTTTTCAGGGTAACCTTGGAACTCTGAATAAAAATTTAGGACTGGCTTATGAGCTTTTTGGTAGTCTTAAACACAGGGATATGTGGATGGCTCTAAAATACAGAAAGAAGAGACTAGACTTAATACAGCTTTATGTATAATTGTTAATTGTTAGGATTCTTAGGTTTAATGTTAATGGAGTCCTATCTGAGTTACTTGCCTTCAGCTGGAAGAGTGTTCGGGCAGTGTATTCAGAGTAGATCTATACATTTTAATACAGCAGTTTTCTTTGTTTCTCTCCTTCCCTTCACACACATTTTTTACCCTTATTTTTGTCCCTTCTTACCCCTCTTTGATGCCAACCAAAATGGCACTTTACTTCCATTCAGGATGTGGGCAGGCATACAAGCAGCCGTGTCCAGAATTGATAGCAAAATTGTTCTGTAGATCAGCCATCGAGATGCATTTGAGTGGTATGATTGGCAGGTTCTGTCCTCGAGAGCAAGCACATCATCTCTGCACCAGGTTCAGCTGCCAGTCCTAGGAATCCAAGTTCATTCCCCAGCTCAGGCCAGTCAGTTGGCTACTTAAGAGATTCCAGTATGCCAAAAGAGCCTGCAGGTAGTATTCTTATTATTTTTTGACCCCATATATTCCTTTATTTATAAGTTAAGACTACTTGAAGGTATACAAACATATACAACTGGAGCTAAATGTGATATTCTTTTCATACAAAGTTAATTTGGAGCTACTAGTGGAGAGTTAGGTTGAGTATGTTAAAATTTGTCAAGTGTCAGGCTCAGTCCATACCTCACAGAAAACATTTTTAAAGAAAAAAATATATAAATTTCATCATTTTTTAATATGTTTTTATCAGGTTTACCTCGTGTATAGCCTTTTTTAACATCCTTAACGAGTTAAATGACTATGCAGGACAGCGAGAAGTAGTAGCAGAAGAAATGGCGCACAGAGTTTACGGTGAATTAATGAGATATGCTCATGATCTGAAAACTGAAAGAAAAATGGTAATTATTGTTTTCATCTAGTTACATAGTACATGAAACATTTTCACATAATTACTTTGCTTTTTAAAGTAATGTTCAGAAAAAAAAATGATCAGTATAAACTGATTTTCTATTTCAATTTCTTGTAGCTAAAATTATTTTAAGATACACTTGCTTATTTGTGATCCTTTTGGATTTAAGACCAAGATTTGGTAACCTACAACTCCATGGGCCAAATCTAGCTTATCGTTTTTCTTAGTTCCTATGAGCTAAGAATGGTTTGTATATTTTGAATAGTTGTAAAGAAAATCAAAAGACTATTTCATGGCATGTGAAAATTATATGAAATTCACATTTCAGTGACTATAACTAAAGTTTTTTTTTTTTTTTCCTATAACTAAAGTTTTATTGAAACAGACCCACTCATTTACTTATGTATTTACTGTGGCTTAAGTTTTATATTAGCAAAGTTGAATATTTGTAAAAGAGACCACATGGCTTGCAGAACTTAAGACATTTATCTGACCCTTCGTAGAAAACATTTGTCTACCCCTATTTAAGACAAATCATATTTTTTTTTCTAGAGATTTTATCGGTCTTAAAGGATATACTTAAAGTATTCAGATAATACCTATAAATGTATTTTAGAGAGTTTTTCTTTACTAATAATCTCTTCCTAAGTCTTGATAAAGTTATATAATTAGTACCCTGAAAGAATACAGTGAAAAATAAAGGTTTTGGGGGGGATTTAGACGTTTATTATTTAAATTAATTTTTTTGTCCGTTTTATTTGTTTTTTGGTTATGACCTTCAGCATCTTCAAGAGGGACGGAAAGCTCAACAATACCTTGACATGTGCTGGAAACAGATGGATAATGTGAGTTATAGTGTTTTCATGCTTAACATAAAATTTTGTAGACTAGTTTAGCTCCAGATTCTCTTAGACTTCACATCTTTTGAGTTTAATATTTCTCAGTGTATTTATTCATATTTGACATTGGTGTAAATAGAGAATATAAGGTCATTTTGTCTTTTTTTGTTGTTGTTCTACATGTTCTATACTTGTACCAACTCTGTAACCTTCAGATAACTGTAAATGTTTAGGAATATACTTTCTAGGTTGCCTGAGTGGCTCAGTTGGTTAGGCATCTGCCTTCGGCTCAGGTCGTGATCCTGGCCTCTTAGGATCGAGCCCTGCCATCAGGCTCCCTGCTCAGTGAGGTGTCAGCTTCTCTTTCTTCCTCTCCCTCTGCCCTATACCCCCACTCATGTCTGTCTGTCTGTCTCTCTCTCTAATAAATGAATTTTTTTAAAAAAAGGAACATACTTCTGACTTTCAGGAGTTACCATAAAATATTGATAAAGGGTCAGGGTAATGGGGATATAAATAGTGATATATCGGGATCCCTGGGTGGCGCAGTGGTTTGGCGCTTGCCTTTGGCCCAGGGCGTGATCCTGGAGACCCGGGATCGAATCCCACATCAGGCTCCCGGTGCATGGAGCCTGCTTCTCCCTCTGCCTATGTCTCTGCCTCTCTCTCTCTCTCTCTCTGTGACTATCATAAATAAATAAAAAATTTAAAAAAAAAAATTAAAAAAAAAAAAAATTTAAATAGTGATATATCTCAGAAGACCATTTGACAGAGATGGAGAGGTCCTAGATTCTAGTTCTGCCTTTTGTAATTTCTTTTGATTTCATCTTTAGTGTATGAAAAATTAAGACAGTGGACTAGATTATATGAAATGTTTCTTCCAGTTCAGTGATTCTATAATAACGTAAATGTTCCTACTACTGGGCTCCTGATCATAGACCATTCAAACTTAGAAAGAAAATATTTGATAGTATTTATAGATAAAATTATAAAATCATAATAATTATTTACTGTAACAAGTTTCCAAGGGTAGGGGTTGCCAGGGTGGCTGAGAAGATTGAGTGGCTGACTCTTAATTTCTGCTCAGGTTCTGAGGAGATTGAGCTGAGCCAGGAGCCTGCTTGAGGATTTCTCTCCTTTTCCCTTTGCCCCTCCCACTGCTTGCTCTTTCTCTTAAATAAAAAATCTTTTTAAAATCCCCAAACTTTCCAAAGAGGCTTGCTGATGTGGTTTCTCTTAAATATTCTGGCATATAGTCATTTGAAAAACAAGATGTCTACTTGGAACATTGTTGACTCCTTTCCTTAAAATTCTCTACCAAATGATGTGCTGTAGTATAAGTTTAATATTCTTTCTGGGGGCGCCTGAGTGGCTCAGTCAGTTGAGCATCCAACTCTTGGTTTCAGCAGGGTCTGCTTTAGATTCTTTCTCCCTCTCCCTCTGCCCTCCCCATCCTCATACTTGTGCTTTCTCTTTCTCTCAAATACAGAAATAAAATCTTTAAAAAATATATTCTTATGTCTCAGGTTAGCAAGCAGCTTACTCTTTACTTGGATATTTTTATTATGGACACTGTGTATTCCTTGAAAATTATGCTAAAGGGAGTTTTTCATGATAAATTAATTTAGTTTGTGATTGTTGGGAAAAGTACTTTTAAGTTTGAGATTTAAAAAATCTCATGTGGGCAGCCTTGGTGGCGCAGTGGTTTAGCACCGCCTGCAGCCCAAGGCATGATCCTGGAGACCCTGGATCGAGTCCCACGTCAGGCTCTCTGCATGGAGCCTGCTTCTCCCTCTGCCTGTGTCTCTGCCTCTCTCTCTCTCTCTGTGTGTCTCTACGAATAAATAAATAAAATCTTTAAAATAAATAAATAAATAAAATAAAAAATCTCATGTGTTTTAGGCTTTTTTTTTTTTCTTTTAAAATCTCTTCTCTTAAAATCACTTATTCTAAGATTAAAGTTCTACATAAAGGTCATTGATGTAAGATTCTAGGTACCAGTGCTGATTGAGAATTCTTAGTTATGTTAATTGTCGCTTTCATTTTTGTTTTCATTTTCATTCTAATTGGTTTTGACAAGACTTTTAGATACTGTTTACATTTATTAAATTTTAAATTACCTTAACTAGCATTCTTAGTATCTGCCATCTAATGAGTGTATATGTATGTGTGTTTTCAGTTACACATAATAATAGACTACTATACTCATGAGTCATTGGTCCCTTTAAAAACTTGTGTTGGCAACAAATTATTCCTGTTAATCTGTGCTGACTTGACTTCAGAACAATTGGCAGTTACTAAGCAAAAGTTAGAGAGGTCATAAGAAAGAAGCATCAAAAAAAAAGTGGGAGTGATTTCTTTAAGGCATTAAAAATACCATTAAAGGTAAGTTCAACTCAATTCATGTTTATTGAAGGCATCCTTGACATGTACTGAGTCCTGGTACAAAAGTAAACAGTGAAAAATAAAAAGTGATTAGTGACATAGTCCTTTTTTGTGGAGCCTGCAGTCTAGTAAGGGAGACCGACAATAGGATTCCTGTGGAATATGTAGAAATATGTGCAGGATCCCATTTCTTAGTTCTATATCTTTCTGTTTAATCAAGAAAATAGAATAAAATTCCTGACATTTTTGAAATAATTGAGGAGATTTAAAGAAGTGGGAGACACAGGCTGAATTAGTGACAGAGTGTTGAAATTGAGGAACATAGTTTAAAAAGACAATTATTAACCCCAGGATAATGAAAATAGGCCACACTGGCATTTAAGATGAGTGCAGAAAAGAGTAGCCTGCAAAGAAGATTTTGAAGGAATGGTGAGAGATTACCAAGATAGAAGTATCAGAGATGCCAGGTCTGTCAGGCGGCTCAGGTAACAGAGCATGCAAATTTATAAGAAATGCTCAGAAATGCAGCATTTCCAGAGTTGATCAGTAGCTCAGTAATGTCACTAAAGCCGCTTCTCCTTTGTGTCTGCTTTGCCGTCTTGACCATGTTGGCTTTTTTTCTCAGGCTTGTCCCCTTATGGCCAACAGTCAAGCTGTCAAGCACCACATCCTCATTCAGCTGCATGCAGAAGCAGAAAAAAGAGGTTCATTTCTCTTCTAACTATTCCTTTTTATCAGAGCGGGAAAACTTTCAGAAAAATCCCTAGAAGACTTCCTAAGCGGTGCCTTTGACAGGATTAGATTACTTGACCATGACCATGCTCTAGCTGTGGGGAGGCTGGAAAAACAAGTATCAGATATTTTCAGCCTTTACACTGGGAGATGGGCTCTTCCAAGAAATGGTAGGGAGTAGCAGTGGCTGTTGATTGGTTTGTCACACAAATGATGAAGGAAGAAGAGTCTTTTTTGGAGTATATTCCTGTATTGTATAATGATGTCTTTCAGGAAGTAGTATTTTTAATATTACTGTACTAGTAGTTTTTAAAATATTGTACTAGTGATTCTTTTGCTGTTGCAGTGAAATTAATAGGATTTTTTTCACAAATAATAGGACACCTAATATAAAAGTACTTTTGTATATAGTAGCTTCACAACAAAATTAGTAACCTGTAGCTACTCAATTTGAAAACCCCGCTGTAGGGCATCCCCCGTGGCCCAGCAGTTTAGTGCCGTCTTCAGCCCAAGGCATGAACCTGGAGATCTGGGATCAAGTCCCACGTTGAGCTCCGTGCATGGAGCCTGCTTCTCCCTCTGCCTGTGTCTCTGCCCCTCTGTGTGTGTGTGTGTGTCTCTCATGAATGAATGAATGAATGAATGAATGAATGAATAAATAAATAAATAAATCCTTAAAAAAAGAAAAAACTGCTCTGAACTGAGTTCCAGAGAAGTAAATGTGGAAGTTTATTTTTAATGTGGAAATTTAATCTTAATAGTGACACTGAATAATATGTGCATTCAGATATATTTATGTGGTTTGAATAAATTGTACGTTTCATTTGATGTTTTACACTAATCAAAATAGTACATTTAAAGAATTTTATAGAATTTCTGAGCATATTTATTTGCTGTAAATTGTACAGGTATGTCTGGTTCTAGTTAGCGATCTGAGCTAACTCAGAAACCTCTTAGCTACAAATACCTAGATATAATAGCTAAAATATTTTTTATTGTATTTTAACTTCTTAGAGCTGAGAGAAAGGGGAATCTGCAATTGCTAGAAACTAAGGGTAAACTAGAAGCCGCAACAGTAGGTGTATGATCTGATATGATGGCATTTGAAGAATGGAGGCAGAGGTATTGGGGTGTGGTGGTTTACTGGACCTTGTTGCTAAGGGCTTAAGTTTTAATACACAGGGACAGAGATGGTGTTTATCCCTATATAAAATTTTGAACCTTCAAAGGGACTAACCCTTTAGCAGACTATAAAAACTTTGGCCACTGGCCAAAGGAGGCAGCAAAGAAACTTGTCTCTATCTGAAAGTCAAAGGAGGAGAGGTACCTTGTGAAAAATTTAAACCTTTGACCTTGTAGTTAGGAGGTTTGGAACCCAGATTTGTCCCTTGTATAGTTTTGTAATTCCCAAGATAAGAAATTGGCATCTAACTTGTTCTAATAAGGGGTTAGGTATATAGAAAATACTGACATCCTCTGCTTTTTTCTGAATGATTCTCAGAATACAGGTAGCAAGGAATATGTTTTTCCAGGTAAGAAATTGAGGAGTCTCCTCTGGGAATCTAACCAGCTTGAGAGAAAAGACTTAAAGGTAGCAATATAGGTTTTTCCAGGAAAACTGCCTTGCCATAATACCCTAGAAGAAGAGACAATAATGCACAATCTCTACCTGCAGAAGTTTCAGTTGGCTTTTAAAATAAGAACACATAAGGAAGAATCCTAAGACATTTAAAGAAAACATCTAATGTAAATACTAGAGTCCAAAACTAATATGGGGAGGGGGGTGCAGCTTTCCTTTGACTGTGAAAGGAATAGAAAATTTCAAAAACAAGCAAAACATTTGCAACACTATTAATACTCTGAAAGAGAGTAGAGAAGATACTTATGTAAACTAGGAATAAGGTCCTGTCAAAGAAACCCAAAAATCAAAAGAACTTTAGGATAGCAGAAATGAAAAACTAACTAGAAAAAATAAAATTGAAGAAATCTCTCAAAGTAGAGCAGAATGACAGAAATGGAAAATATAAGAAAAGTAGAGAGTTCATCCTGTAGGTTCATTTTCAAAACAATAAGCATTCTAAAAAGAAGAAACATTGAAAATGGACAAAAATAATTCAAGAAAATTTTCCCAGAACAGAAAGACATAAGTTTACAGATGGAAAGGATTTTCTAGGTGCTCAGTACAGTGGACTCACATAAGCCATATCTTTATGAAATATCAAAACAGGAGAGAGAGAAGATCCTCCCAGCTTCCAGAGAGGAAAACAAGTATGTTTTATGCAAAGGATCAGGAATCAGAATGGGATCAGGAAGCTAGAAGATAGTGGATTAGTTAGAACTTTTACATTTCTGATAGAAGACAATTCCCAACAGTTTCATACTCAGCCAAATTTTATCAATTGAAAGTGATGGTAAAGGTATTTTTCAGCCATAGAAACATAGAAAGTTATATCCCTCAAATCTTTTAGGAAGATACTGCTGAATGTGTTCTAGCAAAAAAGGAAATGAACCAAGAAAAGAGGAAGGTATGGAATTGGGAATTAGAAGATTCAGATCCAAGGGGGAGGTGAAAGGATTCTCTGCAGTGATAATGAAGGGAATTTCTAAGTAGCAACTTTGCAATAGGTTTGGTTTGTGTAAGCAGTCCAAATTTCAGTAGGTCAAAGCCTTTGGAAGAGATTTCATTAAGAAAATAAAATGGATAGAATTCTGAATATGTTGAATTAACTGAGGAGAGATTTTTAAAGAACTGTGTACACTAGGGTCGAATTAGAAAAAAATATGTTGAAAACTAAGCAAAGGTAAAAAAACAAATTTAATCCAGGAATGAAAAAAGAAGTATGCGAGAAAGGAAATATGGTACGTATCGCATGGCTCTGTAGTGAATAGCTTTTACAAAGTCATAGTAATTTGAATTAAGTAAAAATTTTAAAGGCCCGGTTCTGGGCTAATGGTATTACTGGGACACCTGGAAGAAACAATATGAAGCTGCTTTGGAGGGACATTTCCATATCCCACCACAAAAGAATAAAAACAAACACCAGTACCAGCCAACCAAAGAAACCTACAAAACCAAACACAAAAACCAAAGAAACCAAACAAGTCCAGCTGAAAGTGAGCTTATAATAAAAAAAAAAAACACAAAATAGATGTGATTTTTTTTTTATTGGTAAATGATATAATATTAACCCAGTCATGCTCTATGATTTTTTTCTTCACAGTTTATATTCTGATAATTTAAGTCACATAGATTGATTGTAATATAACATTTCTTTTCTCATTTAGAAAAGTTTTATTTTTAGTGTGATTCTATATGGTGGCTGCATTTTAAAGTTATTTTTTAATGAGATAAATTAATTTTATTTCTCAGTGTGTTATTTTAATTTTTTAAACAGAGTAAAAAGAAATTTGAAAGAGAATGTAGAGAGGCAGAAAAGGCACAACAGAGTTATGAAAGATTGGATAATGATACTAATGCAACCAAGGCAGATGTTGAAAAGGTAAGAAATAATCTAAACTAACTTTGATATCAGAATATTATTCCTTGCACATGGAGGGTAATTGCAATATTTGTATTGGTAGTTTCCCCAAGAGAAACACTATGAAACTAAAATATACCAATATTTGTGTACCTCAAATCATAAGTTAGTCTGAGAAAGTGATAAGTGTTACTTTATTGTAATGTCTTAACTGCAGTCAGAATGCATAGGAAAGACATGGTTGCTATTGAGAATTGAGTTTCTATCTTATTCCAAAACAGAAGAGAAAATCTCAATTAAGTTGATGGGTTGTGCAAATAGGGGTTGGGTAATATGCCTCCCCAACTTGATATATGGCAAAACAAGATCAAACTGCCAGAGGTATGTGATGTTAACTATTTGTCTTTGTTTCACTCACTCACTCAACTCGCTCATTTATTTACTCAGTCATTTTTGGAAACTGAAATCTCTTGTCACTAACTGATCCTGGATCAGATGTTCTGTAATGAAACTTTGTAGGATCAGCCCTATAACTATCGCTGCTTAGCTTTTCCTTCTTCCCTCTGTATGCTCTTTATCTTAGAACATTTGACATAATGATAGAGCAGAAATATTGAGATTTTGAAATAACAGGTGAACCTTACTCCACATTTTTGTATATACAAAGGCCCAACAGGTATATTTTCAAATTAGAATAATTCTATAGGATTAGAACAAGAAAAAAGTAAGAAGGAAGAGAGGAGTATTTTATTTCCTGCATTCCATTTTCCTTACCACTTAAAAGCTATAAAATTATATAAAATACAGGTTTTACAATTACCTTAAAATCCTTCAGGTATAACTTGTAAGGCTTTTTTTTTTTTTTTTTTTTTTTTAACCTATTTTTTAGTGACTTTAAACCTCTAATGATAGTAAGTTCCTAATGGTTGGAAATACAATCTTAAGGCAGTTCTTTTTTTTTTTTTTTTTTAAATTTTTTCCAACTCTAGCATTTCCTTATGACTGTTTTTCTTTGGATACCTGTTAATTCATCAGTATCCCACTTAAATTATATTACTTCTGATTGGATGTAATAATCCAGGTATGAATTTTATCTGTCCTGAGTTTCATGACTTGCCTTGTTTTGAACACCAAATTTATGTTAATTAAGGCTAAATAGATATCGATTTTTGGGGGGGGGCACATTGTTTGGATGGACTCCCAATGAGTTTATGGTTAAACCTATGTTTTTTCAAATATGGTGTGGTATGAGGACATGTGTCTCGGAACTTGTACTGTTGGTATTTTAAATGCATATGTCCATCTGTATCAATTATTAGACTTAACCTGCTGTTAAGAATTTTGGATCCTGATTTTGATCATCATACTCATTTCCTTCCTAGCATCATGTCATGCACATAATATGTTATCATTATTTGGTTAAAAACGTGCACCCAACAGGTGGAAATAGCATTATTATATACAGGGGAGATTTCCTTGCTAGTTGATACTGGTTCCTTAAGGACTCTGACTCATTACCAAACATCGAATACGTAGTTTATGTACTATGCGACAAGTTAAGCAACTCTAACTGGACTCTCATTTAACTTAGTTTTTTCATTTTGTCTGTAGAAATATCTTTAGAGACCAATTAGACATTTTGGAATCTAGATATAACATGTTTAATAGTTTGACCTAACTTAAGAATTTTAATGTTTATAGTTTCCTTTCTTATGCATATTTGTTTGCAGTCCCATTACTTAGAGAATTTGCAAAACTTTGAGGATTTGCTTTAGAAAATACAGAACAGGGGAATTCTGTTGTAAGTGACCAGGGAGAAAAGGGAACATAGTTTCAGTTGAGCAACTACTGATAAAGGTTTTAAAAAAAAAAAAAAGGGTGAAGAGGGAGCAAGGCAATTACTGATCTTCCTAAAGAAAAGGAAGGCAGTTGCACAATGTGAATACACCATAACACTCCTCCCAAGCTGTACACTTAAAAATGATTAAGATGATCAATTATGTTGTGTGTATCGTGTATGTTACCACAATTAAAAATTTTTTAAAATTCAAATACAATATTAAAAAAAAGGAAGGCAGTAAGTATGAAGCCCACAGTATACCAGAGGGGGCTTCAAATTGTATTAACTTCTAGCGTTATACTCCTACATACCCTGCTGCAACATTTTCCTTAGGCTTTGGGAATCATAGCCAGTGACTTTAGAACAGGAGTGGTTTCTCCTGACAGAACCATTGTGGTTAAGGGATAGTTTATTGGAGCAGGGAGAAAGGGAGAAGAAGTAAATGAATGAGTATTTAAGGTCCCAGGTTGGAACTTCAAATGTATTTTTCTGTAGAAATACTTTGGGCCATGGTGCTTAGTTTCTGTAGTACTTAAGTATTGTAATCTTCAAGTACACTGTGGATTAAATGCATTTTTGTGGGCTTATTTAGTATCTTGGCTACCAAGTATTTCCATATGCCAGTTTGTTTCTGAGTTCAGAACTATAACTTGTGGAAGGTTAGAGACTACGTTTGCAGAAAATGGAATTAAAATAATGAACTTTATTCACAGTGTGCTTTATAATTTCCAAAGCACTGTCATAGAACATGATTCATTCCTTGGAACCCTGAAAAATTGAGTTCAATTCTTATTTTTCCTTATTACTTTAGAACAATTGAGAAATTTATTTAGATTCCCCTTCATTACATCTAGAATTAATGATTTTATGTTAAGCTTATATTCTGATATTCTTGTCAATTCAATTCTTATTTTTCCTTATTACTTTAGAACAATTGAGAAATTTATTTAGATTCCCCTTCATTACATCTAGAATTAATGATTTTATGTTAAGCTTATATTCTGATATTCTTGTCAATGTAGATGATGCTTACATGACTCATTCGAAAAGCATTTCTATAAGAGATTACAGTGAACAGAACTGCATTCTAAGTAAACATTCCTTAAAATACTTCTGGTTTTATATAGAGTTGGAAATCATTGTTGAGTATTAACTTTGTCCAAAATTAGCATTTTTATCATTATTTGGTTTCCCTGTGTTTCTGAGTTGGATATAAGTGGATTATGTTTGAAGGAATGTTTCACTACCTTTAACTGTCTGAAATATTTCAGTACTATTTTCCCTTATGATTAAGAGCATACTGTTGGAAGTCAAGCCATAATGTTGTCATTTATTCAATTGAAAAAAATCTGGATTTGTTAAGGAGAAACTTTATTTGAATAGATTATTGCAAGGGGGAGGACTGTTGTAGTAAGAGAAAGGGAATGTTGCAAAGGAGAATGCCCTGGCCAGATCTGCAAGCATCTCCTTAAAATTTAAATGATACTAATAGTTAGAAAAAGTCTAGTTTTTAATGTAACTTTGAGAAAAGTTAATTAGCTATGATTTTTTTGTTGTTATTTTTGTTGGTAATTATTTGGACCAATTTGTCTCTAGGCCAAACAGCAGTTGAATCTGCGTACACATATGGCTGATGAAAATAAAAATGAATATGCGGCACAGTTACAGAACTTTAATGGAGAACAGCACAAACATTTCTACGTAGTGATTCCTCAGATTTACAAGGTAAAGTTTAGGATATGAAATTACTGTAGTTTTAGAGGTGGAAGAGCTAGTCTTTAAATGTAAAACTTAAGTTTCAGGAATCAACCAGAATGCTTCTAGATTCACTAGTCATCGGGATTAGTGATGTGAACTTCCTTTATGATTATAGATTTGAAAAGTGAATTTTTCCTACCTTTGAAATCACAAATTTTCCTGTAGATTTATTACTAGTGTAATAAAAAGTCTGCTAAAACAATGACATTTTCTAGATAAATTTTAATACCATATCACTGAACATTAGGATATAGGGGAAATTCACTGGACTTGTACGTTGTAATCTGCCTGCCAAGAATTGGGATGTAGCTTTTTGACACTATACCAGAATCATTGGCATTAGTCCACGTGGCAGGAATAAATCTTAGGAAATGTATTTGCTAGCCTGGTTTTTGCCTGTTTGTCTTCCTAGCTGCCAGATCATAAATGTAATTCAGGCCATAAGTTTGCTTACCATTCCCATCCATCATCACTTGATGATGAAGAGTTGCCAAACAGCCTGAGATAAAGACCCGGAATTTATATGAAGGTTATGTTACTGCTTATTCTAGAAAGAAGAAAAATTAGAGAAAAGGGATTAAGTGAAACAGTGTTGAAAGTAGTATTTGGGAGAGCAGAGCTTATATGGAAAGAGTTGTGAGCCCAAATATATTTTCTTTTTCTCTGTAAGCAAATTAGCAGTACAAAGGAAGCATGGTTAGAGATGGTGGGCTAGAGTGGGTATCATATTCCAGTTTAATCCAGAATATCTAGCCTGCCAGTCCTCACTCTCTGGATGCTTTTCTAAGCTCTCCAGCTAAGCCTTCATGTTCTAGAGAGACCCTAACTTGGAGATTCAACCACTTTCTGTTTTGGGGCTTGATCTTTTTGTTTGGACCTTGCTGTGGAGCAGCCTTGCCATTTTGTAATACTGGAAGCAATTCCTTTATGAAAATGTGGGTATCAAAATAAATCCACAGGTTTTCAGAAGTTAATTAAAGAAGGAAAACTAGTATGAAGGCTCTGGGATTTGGGGGATTTGAGCAGTGTAACTGCTTCCTAAAAGAAAGAAAGGTTAGTGGTACTGACAAATATTAGTGTCAGAAATGCCCTTATTTGACTTCACTTGTCACAACTTAATTCTTAGTGGCACATGCCAGTGAATTTTTGAATTGTGGGGATTCCATTGTATGTACCATTTTCACCATATAGCTTCTTATTTTTCATCTTGTGTCCCCAACCCTTTGACAGTCACTCTGAGCTGTAGACTGACAGATCAAAGTATCTGTTGGTATTCAGTCAGCTGTGGATCCATAGCCCAGTCTGATCTTACCAAAGTAGTCTGAACTAACTAAAGGGCTTAGAGTTCTATAACATATATAAATCTAAAGATTTATATATGTTATAGGCCAGTCCCTTAAAAAGATAAAAAAAAAAAAAGGCATCAGAATTGTTTTCAAGTGCAACTTTTCCTGGATGCATAGACAGTTGCTATGACTGAAAAATGAAGGGGGGAGGGGGATCCCTGGCTGGGTCTGTGGTTGTGCATCTGTCTGTCTTCTGCTTAGGGCATGATCCTAGGGTCCTGGGATCGAGTTCTGCATTGGGCTCCCTGCAGGGAGCCTACCTCTGCCTATGTCTCTCCCTCTTTTTGTGTGTCTCTCGTGAATAAATAACTAAAATCTTTAAAAAAAAGAGAGAGAGAGAGAGAGAAAGAAAAAAGAAAGATGGAGGTGGTTAACAGGTAAGTTGCTGCTAGTCTGTTAGGGATTCCCTTTGGGATACTTGAAAGCCATTGTCACCTGGTTTTAAGATATGCTGAAAGGCTTGATGTTTTTTGTTTGTTTTGTTATTTAACAAGTTTCAAGTTTTAAGTATTCTAAGTCTGCAGCACTAATGAAAAGATACTAACAACAGTGTAACTATTACTGTAGAATCCTTAATTTGGGGGTGGGGTTTGCTTCAACCTGAAAAGAAAATTAAGTATTCCCTTTTTAAAAAAATTTCTGATTATTAGCAACTACAAGAAATGGATGAACGAAGGACTATTAAACTCAGTGAGTGTTACAGAGGATTTGCAGACTCAGAACGCAAAGTTATTCCTATCATTTCAAAATGTCTGGAAGGAATGATTCTCGCAGCAAAATCAGTTGATGAAAGAAGAGTAAGTGCCATATAATTATATATGAATAAATGTATTTGGTTTAGGTATGCAGCAGGAGTTGGTGAAATGAATTGGGAAAGAGGTGAAGTAATTGATGGGTAGCTGATTCTAAATTATATTCTGTAGAAGTCTGGCAATAGATTGGACTCCTTTGGACTTTAAAGACCATTCTAAACACTCAAATTCTAGTTCCGAAAGAAAAGAGTTCTAATCCTTCCTTCTCCTCCCCTCCCTAAATATTTCAGTTCTACTCCAAGAGTATAATGTAACCCACCATGAATTATAGGTTACAAACTGTATTTTACTCTAGTGAAAGTTAAGAGAAAGAAATAGATCTAGAGTTACTCTAAGCATTGCATTTAATTCAAGAGTTGGCACTTGAAGCATGGATAGTATATGGAATCATGGCCCATGGGAAAAAGTAAGAAAGGCATTATGAGCAGAAGGAACAGCATAGCCCTACTCCCCTTGAGGAAGTATATCCAGTCACATTCTGTCTCAGTTAAGATCTAGTAAGAACTGGTCATTTCTCAGTAAATGTCGATTGACCAGAAAGGATGGTTGGCAGAAACTGAGGTCATGAAGAAAGAGCAAGAGGAAAGAACCAGTGTTTGGGGAATGCCAAATATGTACCACATATTTTAGTCTTCATAGCAAGTTGGTATTATATTAATGACCATCCTTCCCTATAACAAATAGAATTCTGACTTAAATTTTTAAAATAAAAGGATTTGGGGGGCACCTGGGTGGCTCGGTTGGTTAAGCATCCAGATTCGTAGTTTCTGCTTAGGTCATGACCTTGGGGGTCCTAGGATCAAGCCCCACCCCTGGCTCCAAGCTCAGTGGAGAGTCTGCTTGAAGATTCTCTTCCTTTGCCCCCCCTCACTCGTTTGCTCTCCCCCCCCCCCCACTCCCCAAAATAAATTAATAATCTTTTTTAAAAAAGGTTTTTGAGTTCTTTAATTGGGAATTGAGAGGTACACTTATATTTCAGTATGGCTGGGTGCAGGGTTACAAATAGAGTTAGGTCCCTTCTCTCTCATTCTTACCCTTTAGCAAGTGAGTGGTAGGGGTGACATTAATGACAAAACTCAGGTGTGATTTACGGATGACTTTTGACTAAATAACAGGCAAAATGCACAATTAACAGAAATAGGGAAAAAAAAAGAAATGGTTGGGGGTTGGCAGGAGTTTGTACAGATAAAGTATTCTCTTGGAAAATAATGAGCTTAGGGTGCCAGTAGAACATTGGGATAGTGGTATGTATGTCCAAAGACAGTATATATAGTTATATCAGTTTTAAATTTTAGGAAAATAATACTGAACTTCACATACTTATTTTTAAAGTTGATTTTTGTATTTAGTGCTGTTTGTGAGATCTTTCTGTCTTGTTTAGTTAATATTCCCAAGTATATTCTTAATATATTTTGTTTATCCTTTCCCCTTTTGGATGAATGAAAGCCTTTCTACTTGTCTTTTTGCTCTCTTTTACAATTAGATATCCTTTCCCCTGTTCCAAAGATCATCTTCTTCGTAAATACCCTTTAAAGCAAAAAGCCCTTTTCCTTTGAAACTTCTTAGAATTTCTACTTGAGAATAACCTCTTCCTGTATTCCTTTTGTTAACTTGATGTTTCTTATCAGCTAACTCATTCAGATGAATTCCAGTGGATTGAAGCTATGGAATAAAAACATTCATGAATATTACAAATTTAAAAAGTGTTAATCTGATTATAAATTAGTATTTTTATTAGGATTAAAATATTTAATGTTTCTTAGTGACCCACAGGAAGAAATTATTCACTTTTAAATCTTTAATGATAACTTTGGAATTATTTCCTTTAAATTGTTATTTTCTTGAGTAAGGTTTTAAAAGCTAATGGCATTAAAAATAAATGAGATGGTTTTAAAAACATGTTTCTTTATGTAGGACTCTCAAATGGTAGTAGACTCCTTCAAGTCTGGATTTGAACCTCCAGGAGACTTTCCATTTGAAGATTACAGTCAGCATATTTATAGAACCATTTCTGATGGGACTATCAGTGCATCCAAACAGGAAAGTGGGAAGATGGATGCCAAAACCACAGTAGGAAAGGCCAAGGGCAAGTTGTGGCTCTTTGGAAAGAAGCCAAAGGTAAAAGTCCTAAAATTCCTCTATGCTAATAATTTTATTTTAGTGTGTCATTTAAGTCAATGTAGGTGTTGATTGGTTAATGGCTTACTATTAATAGAGTAAGCATTTTTATTTGAATGATACAGTTAACTTTTCACTTATTAGAAACCTAGTTTTGTATTTTAATAGTAAAAATTATTTCTGGATTTAACATTTGAACACCAC
This sequence comes from Vulpes lagopus, assembly GCF_018345385.1. Taxonomy (NCBI): domain Eukaryota; kingdom Metazoa; phylum Chordata; class Mammalia; order Carnivora; family Canidae; genus Vulpes; species Vulpes lagopus. The sequence continues at coordinate 144,515,422 of NC_054826.1, read as the reverse complement.
TTAATTAGTAAAAACACTAAATAGTTGTGAATCTCTTGAATCATATGCTTTTGAAATTTCACTTGTATATAGTTTCAATCAGAATTTCTAAGGAAACATGATCTAAGACCACTAAAATTGCAGTTTCTCTGTTAGATTGAATGGTTGACTGTAGTAATAATAAATGTCAAATTCTTATAGATTATACTAATAAAGTTATTTTTATCATCCATGTGAATAATGGGAAGGGTTCAGTGTTTGTGGTTATTTGAAGTTTAATAAGTCTCTAGTTTACTAAGAGAATCTCACTCTTGTTGAAATCCACTTTTTGATATGCTGTATATATTAGATAAATCTAGCTCAACAGATGACCAAATGGAATTGATGAGTGCTTACTTAATCTTACCAATTTAGTGATTATAATAGTCTATGTAGTTTGAGAATAGATATGTACTTTTAATCTGATATGCTTTATTAAAGTACACATGATCTTAATTCATTTTTCTGCTCTTGGCTTAAGAATGTAGATAAATTTAACTCAAATTATACCTATAAATATCTTTAGAAGTGCACTTATAATAACTCAAGCATTATTCTTGCTTTTAATAATATTTTCCAGGTGAGAAGTTGAGAGGTGAGACTGTTTTTTTTTAAAGTCAAATCAGAGTAGATAGGCAAACTTAGAAAAAGAAGGACTACTGACATATTTTTTAAAAATGAGGTGCAGTGAGGATGAAAGAGGAACAGTCTGAGAGAAAAAACACAAATGTAATGAAATTTGCCTATTTGTGAAAATCAGTTGTAATTTTAATATTTTAATAGACATTATCTATTTAGATAACTTTACCTGTAGCTGCTGCCTTTATCTCTGACAAGTACAGGTTAAAGTATAACCAGTTAGGTAGTGCTAATATTCTAGAAACCAGAAGAGAATTTTTTATATAGGTCATATTGCTCTCTCTAACATTATAATTTGTGTACTCTATATTTTTAGTATCTTGTAAAAAGTGATCAAATGAAATGGTACATTTTTTAAAGTAAATTTGACTTTTTAAAATGACAGTTTTGGCAAAGCTATGTTAATTCTCTTATATTTTTATAGAAAACTTTGAGATTTATTTTGTGAAAAGTATGTTGCCAAAAATAGAATTTTCATTTAGGAAAAAACTATGCACATTTGGCTTATTGATTCCTTTCTTTATTTCCATATTAGCCACAGTCCCCACCCTTAACCCCTACTAGTTTATTCACATCCAGTACTCCTAATGGGTCCCAGTTTCTCACATTCTCCATTGAGCCCGTGCATTATTGTATGAATGAAATAAAAACAGGGAAGCCCAGAATTCCTTCTTTCAGAAGCCTCAAAAGAGGGGTAAGTTTAATAATGGGTTAAAATGCATGATGGCCTATTGTGTGTGTAGTGTGGCTTTTAATACTCTCCACCCTCATTATAAGGCTCTCTCCAGTAAATATGTAGTTTAAAAACACCACAGAATTAAGCATAGCTGCCCTCAAGTTAAAAACAACTCCTCTTTATAACATTTGAAATGCTCAACCATAAAAGAATGGTATTATAAAGAGGGTGCTGGGTACAATCATATTAGCTATTTTTTTTGTTTATGTGAAATCATATGTCCACCATTGTCTTGTAATGTATTTACATTTTTAAGACTTTCAGTAATTTGTCACTGAAGTTACTTATGTAATAATTTGTCACTAATAATGACTTCTGCCAATTTATAAAGTATTTTGTTGACAATAAAAAAAATCAAGTTCAATTTTAATTGCCCTACTTTTAGAAGTATAAAACAGTTTCCAGTAGTTAAATAAAGAATTAAAGATAGATGTGTTAATAAATATCAAGATTGTAGATCAAAGATAATATATTAGTAGGTATTTTGCAAATCATAAAGCCTATAAAATACTAGATATTATTAATGTTTACATAGAATTTATGTTCTTGATTTAGAAGTATTTTTTACCAAAATTTTTCCTTTTTTAAAAAAATTGGCCAGTCTCTGATGTTTACTTAAAACTAAAGATATTCTGCAAATGAAAAATTTTAGAATAGTAGAAACCAAATGTTAAACTATTTTTTAGCAACAATTGTTAGACTACTGATAAATATTAATGTTATTCCATTACTTTAGTGATGCTAATTTCTCATTTGATTTTAAGGGTGTCCTTATAATATTCGTAGCTCATAATTTAGATATATTTATAAAATTTGAGCATTTGTTTGTTCATATGAAAAACATAGGTTTGATAGCCCACAGATGAGAACTCAGAGTCTCTCAGTGCCGTGACATCTAATCATTAACAGTGATGATATACTGTAGTTGGGCTCTTGTTCTTGCTCCCCATTTTCCCTCCTCCTCCTTTTTTTTTCATGTCTTCTCTTTTCTTTTCTGTCTAGCCTGTCTGGTTTTACTACTTTTTGTAACCTTTTCTACAAATTGCTTTGGTTGAGTTTCTCTTTTGGCCCCCACATAGGGCAAGATTATATTATTCTCTGCATTTTCATTATAACAATATGACAAACTGAAGTGATATCATGTAATGCAGCAGACATGTTCTAGTGAATGATGTCCCTTTTTGGACTTCTTTTTTCCTATATGTCATAAGCAGTTTTACATCTATCTTACCTAATTCTGAGTGTGAATGATGATACAGATAATAAGTAACATTCTGAAAAGTCATTAGGAATAAGTCTGTATTATACTTACAAGCCCTACAGGCACCTGTATTCATTTTTAAAACCCCTTAACACTTGTTTGAAGGACTTTTAAGAAGTCACTTCTGTTGCTTGAATTATGAGGGTATAGAATTCCCATCTTTTTTCTCTATGATGATTTAGACTTAATTAAATATTATGTGTTACATAAATCATGAGAAATTACTATTTAGTAGCTATATTCTTGTAATTGTTTATGTATCTTACACACTAAGTCCACCAGACCCAGTTATGGTAATCTACACTGTATAATTATGGAGATACGAAATAAATGTAGTTCTGTGTCAAAAAGTTTAGGCAGATCAAACTGTGAGCCCTGGAGAGAGAAGTTTAAATATGTGATGTCTTCATTCATACTGAATAAGTTGATATGTGTAATTTTATAAACTGTAGAACTTAAAAAGTATCTGCTTAGTCACTATTTGTCTTATTTACATTTATTGCTTTAATTTCAAATATTAGTACATTGTTCTGGGAAGGGCACTTCCAAAAGGCCAAAATCCTCCTCCTTTGTTATTAATTATTGTACCAAAGGAAAAAAGCAATATGCAAGGTAGAAAATTGACAGATAAATTGACTCTAGAGGATTGGAGGATAGAGCAGAAAAGAAAGTTTATTATATAACTTTGGCATTGACAAGTTTTTCATTTTGTTGGTATTTGGTAGTTTATCAGATTCTCTTTCAAAATTAGCCCGTAGAGAATATTTTCTGCCACTTAAGAATTTTCTCAATGTAGAAAAATCCGAAAAGAAGTTTTAAGAAGCCAGTTGTTTTTTTTTTTTTTTAAACATGTATTTACATGTGAGTCCATTAAGCTTACAGAGTAAGTCTTTAAGGTTTCTTAAAGCTGATGAGTTGTACCAATCAAATCTAAAACTCTTGCTTTGAACTATGTTTGCTACATTGCTTTTCCTAAATACCTACTTTGGACTTTTCTAAAAAATTATAATTTTTTTTTTTTAAAGAAACTTAGTATATATAGTTCCTAATATTTTTAAGAATGTGAGAAATGCTATATTTGACTGATGTTTTTGAATTTGATAGTGATCCCAGTAGACCTTTTCTGAGAGATAGTGGTGTATAATTTTCTCCTGTGACATCAAGAGCTAACTATTAATGGATATTTGGTGTACATGTAGACTTAACCACTATTAATACAGAAACAAATAATTTTTACTCTATTTCATTTGAGTTTGCTGTGTAGTCCTTTTTTTGAGGGGAAGCAGATTTATCTAGCAATAGTAAGTCCATGTATTCTGTCTAAATTATTCATGGTCTTAAAAACCTAGTCATATTTGTAAGCTTGTACTTATTCAGAATATAGTTAGCAGGATTTTCCTATCTTTAAATGAAATATATCTAATAATTGTAATTACCTAACAGATTTCCTTTTTAGCTTCTTTGTATACTTATTAAGGTGTTGGGGGTATGTGAAATTTTCTAGTTATAGGTACATGATAACTGTTTATGAGAGTAAGGTATTTATGCATTGAACATGAGTTAATTACTTAAAAGAAGAAATATTTTGATGTATTTCTAATATTTTTACAAAGAACTTGAGTTTTTTCTATCCCCAAACCTGAGGTTATTGAACCATAAATTAATCTGATAGGAAACTAGATTAACTAAAAACTGAAATATTTGATACTTCAGTTATAATCATCTTAATGTTTTCTTTAAAACATATTAAAATAGAAACTGGAAAAATAGTTATTATTTCACTTAGAAATTTAGCTGGGGAAAATTTATAAAAGATAAATTCAAATACTTCACATATTTTGTTTCTTCTGCTCTGTTTAATTTTGTATTAATTAACATTTAAAAAGACCATGAATATATTTTTTAAATTGAATCCTTTTAATCTTTTTATCAGGAATTTTGATACCAAAATAAGTTGTGGTTTTGTTCCCTGAAACTACTGACAGTCTAAAGAATGTTAAGCTTAATTTGGAAAGATAATGGATAGTAAATGTCATCTTTCTTATCATCATAACCATTAATATATATAGCCAATTCATTGGAGATAAGGGGTAGATATTTTTGTCAATTATTTATTAAAGTTCTCATTTTTTATTGAAATTATACCTGACATGCCCTCTACCTTCTCTAAAACATCATGACTTAGAAAATAGGGAAAAGTAAAAATTTTAGAGGTTGTGAACCAAACACAATGAATGTAAAGATTAACTTTGTAAAGCTTTATTGCATATTATGGATCACTAAGGGTGTGCATGTGCGTGTGTGTGTGTGTAAGCGTGCACATGTGTGCACACGTGTGTGTACTGGGGATGCTTTATAGATGCATTGCCAGTTGCAGAACCCTGTTAACCCACATAATGTGGGTTATATATATATATATATTAGTGGTATATATACTGTATGAGAGCACTCTGGCTATGCCATTTCATTTTTCTGAAAAAATAAAGTTTATCCAGTTTTCTAAAAATTACCATTATATTTTTAGTGTTGCTTATTGAGCATATGGATTTCAGAATAAAAACTGAAAAATAGAAGCACTGTCTTCAAAGCAATATTCAGCCCATATATTTATGTCTTTTAGGAAATATGTATGGGAAATGATGTTTCTGTAAATTTTCTTAAAAAAAAAAAAACCTTTAAACTAGAAGTGTTACCCTTCTCTACCCTTGACATATTTAAATACAAAATAATGTTTGAACTGTAAAAATTCCTGTAATCTGTTTTGTTTAATGAATTGGGAAGAGCCTTTCATTTTTTAATACTTCATATAAGATTTCTTTTAAATGATTAATATTAGATCTTTATATTCAACTTTTCAAATATTAGTATTTTGAGAATAAAGAGCTATGTAAGTGAATCCATTTATGGAAAAAATTATCTTTTAAAGAAGAAAATAAATAATTACTGATCAAATGATTTCTATTTACTTTTGAGTTTTAGTTGCATTTAGAAAATATCTGCCCATTATCATCAGTGTATTTTTTTTTTTTTTTTGCAAGTAACTTTCCCCAATATGTGCTTAAAATTGTTTTTCTGGCATAATTGTTTGGATTGTGAAATGTTCATGATTTATTTTAATATAAAAAAGTATAAGTTATTGCATCTTCTGTATTATGATTTCATATGAATAATTTACCATTTCTTTCTGTTTTCCATTGAACTATTCAGTGGTCGGTGAAGATGGTAAGCCTTATGTGCTGATCTATATACTGTGCCAACATTAAATAAGACATTGTTTTCTTTTTTTTTTTTTTAATTAAAAATAAGTGGTAAGGTACAACCCCGCATTTTCACCTCGTATGTGTCTTTTCTTTTTATAATTTATTCCGTAGTCCAATATATGCCAGTACTTCTTGATGTCGTAAAATTCAAAAATAATGTGGTTACCTGTAATCAACCCATTAAGTTCTTAAATGTTATTGAGTGGAGTCCTTGTCATGTTACAGAGCATAAAATTATAGTTAATCATTATTTTTAAAGTTACACAGTAGAACCAAAGTTCTTGTTTTTACAGAAGGAAAATTAAAAATGATTTTTAAGATCTTTTAAAAAGATTGTATAAATTTGTGTTTATCACAAGAAACATTAGATTTTCAAAATAGTAAGAAAATTTCCTTCTAATTTCATCAGAGAGTCAGTGCTTTCTTCTTCTGTACTACTGAATGGTAATAAAAGCACACATAACCTGAATACTATGTGTGTGTGTACAGTGTATGTGTGTGAGCGTGTATGTGTGATGGTCCTTTATACATTTCAGACACATTAATGGAACTGCATTATGAAGACCTAATCTCCAAATCTTTGGGTCCTTGCATAGTTTATTTTTGAAAAACAGACCACTCTCTTTCAGACCACTTTCTTTCACACTTGCAGTCTGATCTTTTATAAATTAATTCCCTTGTAATAGGAAAAGTTGTTGTTTCCTGCCTCAAAGGTCTTTATATCTATAGGAAGTAGTGTTTAGTTCTCATGTTCTATAAAACAACAGGTTATAATGCCAAAATGGGATTTATTAACAGGTATCCACTGTTTATAAATTTGAGAACAAGGTTTAATTAGGAGTAAGTGGAAATCTGGCAGGTTTACATATAGGTAATTGTGAGTTTATTTTATTACTCCCCCCCAAAAAAACATTGAAATATATTTCTTTATTAAATAGTTTTTCAGAATTTTAAAAATATAAAGTTTTATCTTTGGCACATATATAATAGTTTTCAGAACCTGTATGTAAATTAGATTAAGTCTGACAACTTACATTAATAATTGACCACTAAATTTAAAAGCACCGGGGCACCTGGGTGGCTCACTGGTTTAGCACCTGCCTTCAGCTCAGGGCCTGATCCCGGAATCCCGGGATCAAGTCCCGTGTTGGGCTCCCTGCATGGAGCCTGCTTCTCCCTCTGCCTGTGTGTCTGCCTCTCTCTCTGTGTCTCTCATGAATAAATAAATAAAATCTTTAAAAAATAATAATTTAAAGGCACCTACCTTGTATAGGAAATTCTGCCATTCATTTATTTAGGTCAGATTCAGTTGATAAACAGATTCTTATTTCTGCTACTTGTAGATTAAAAAACAAAAGCCACTTAGACAAGATGCCCTACTTTTTTTAAGGCAAGCTTGTTAAATATCCATAATGTGTAGGCCACTTGGGGAAAATTGAGATTCTGTTATTAATTAAATATTACCTTTGATCATGGCCCCCTCCTAAAAGTGAGTTTTTTAAAAGTTGGGAAACATTCTTATAGATGATGAAATAAAGCTACTTAGCATATCTTATAGGCATAAATGGCCCAAAGAGCAAGGATGCATTTCAACAATATTTTAAAAATTGAACTTGCATATTCTTAAAATCACCATTTTAAAAAGAAAAATGTCATCAGTTTTGGGAGTGTATAAAAAACTAATGTAGGGATGCCTGGGTGGCTCAGGGGTTCAGCGCCTGCCTTCAGCATGGGGTGTGATCCTGGAGTCCTGGGATTGAGTCCCACATCGGGCTCCCTGCACGGAGCCTGCTTCTCCCTCTGCCTGTGTCTCTGCCTCTCTCTCTCTCTCTCTCTCTCTGTCTCTCATGAATAAATAAATAAAATCTTTAAAAAAAAACAACTAATGTAAATATGGGTTTATAGTAAATGGAAAATCAGTAGTTGCTAATATGGCTCTGTTGTGTAAACTAATAAGATAAAGAAGAGTGACATGATTAACATTTAAGATAAGAAAGATGTAGTTTGAATCAGAAGTTTACATCTAAATGCCAGTACTTTTTCTTAAATGATAGTTTCTTGAATATTAAAATACTAAAACATTTTCAAACATCCAGCATCTTTCCTAAAGAAGGATCACATCTTTTTTGGATTATATCTTTCAGGAATTACTGAGGTATGTTATTAGGTTGTACAAAAGGATAATTGAAAATAAACTCCTTTCTAGCATAATTTCTACTTACATTTCACACAGTGGATAGTTCTACCTTTTGTTTTTTAACAATCAGGTATGTTTTGGTTCTAAAGAGTGGCTTAATATAGTCATTGAAAGACTATACAATATTAAAATACATTTCACTAATTAGTTATCTTTCATGAGGTAAGTTGCTTATTTGTATAAACTTCTCATATTTGCAGTCAACATTCGCAATATTTGATTTGGCAATGTGATGTTACCTATAAAACAATTATTTGTATAGGTGAGAAATGTTAAGTGTTTCCATTTTGTTGTTGTTGCTGTAAGAAGATTCATATGTATTCATTTTAACTGCCAAGATCTGAAAATAATGTGATAGTGATCATTACTAATTTTCTTTATCTGGTTATATTTTTACCTATTATGTTTCATGATTTTATGAACTGACAGGAATTTGAGTTCTTTCTTCAATACAGTTTTAATTAACATACATATCTGTTTAGATTTCTTCTTAAAAAGGGTTGTTTGGGGGCTAATTTGAAATTAAAACTGATACATATTTTTGTTTTATAAAACTGATACATATTTTTATTTTATAGCGGGTTTATTTAAAAAAGAAAGTTTCTTGAAGATGTCTTTTATAATGATTTAGATTCTCTTTTCAGGGCCCAGCACTAGAAGATTTCAGTCATCTCCCACCAGAACAGAGACGTAAAAAGCTGCAGCAGCGCATCGATGAACTTAACAGAGAACTACAAAAAGAATCAGACCAAAAGTATTTTTCCATTAAGTCTTTTCTACCGTTATTATTCCTTAAGGGGTCTGCTTTGAATGATGTGTTGAAATGTGATGTATAAAAGGTTTAAAAATCCTATATCGTAATTGAAATACCTTTGGGGGAAAAATATGCTCCTAAACTTTGAAAAATTTTATAATTGCCATGTCACAGATAAAAATGAAATGTTTGTTTCTTAGGTTGCAGTTTACTTATTGGATGCCAGTAGTCTGTATATATGCTTTCTGTAATATTACAAAATAGTTTGATGATTCATTATCTAGATTAATTATCTAGTTTCACCAACATTAACTATCTCTGATACTTTGATGTATTTCTTTTTTTTTTTTTGATATATAAATTCAGTAGAAACCTAAAGCCATAATTATTTTGTTTGCAGCAAGATGTGTCGGCAGATAATACTTGATTACTTACAGCGTCAGATTCATTGATTCATAGATGTGATTTTTTTTTTCAATGTTATAAAAAGTTTCCTTCAGTTCAATTTTGTTTTCATGAACAGATAGTTATAATGAATACAGGGTTATTACAGTGAATTGGTGCCTTACTATCTGCTTTTATATTGAAAATAAAATTGGAGCTTAAACTCTAGTACAAGTGATTGAAGGTTTTTAGGAGTTTGGGTTTTTTTTTGCAGCTCAGCTCAGGAAGTTTTATTCCAGATTTTGTGTTTTGTTTTTCCTGTTATTGTAGTATAGTTGACACACAATGTCACTTTAGTTTCAAGTGTAGAAATGATTAAAGTTTTGATGTTAAGAATTGTACATCAGTTATGATAGGATGCTTAATCATAAATATTGTAATATAGTCGATTCTTGTTTTTGGTGGTAGTTATGTTCTATAAAGTCACTGTGAACACTGATTTAGTCAATAATGAAATGGAATATACAGGTGTAGGCTCCATTTAGGTTCTGGTCACAGCATTTTCATCAACTGATCAATTATTACCTTGTTTTTTTGTTTGTTTGTTTAAGATTTTATTTATTTGTTTGAGTGGGAGGAGGGGCAGAGGGAGAGGAGAGAGGATTCTCAAGCCTACTCCCTGCTAAGCATGGAGCCCAATGCAGCGCTTGATCCCAAGTCCTTGAGATCATGACCTGAGCTAAAATCAAGGGTCGGATGCTTAAGTGACTAAGCCACCCAGGTGCCCAGATTATAACCTTGTTTTACGTGTGTTTCTGTTTGAAGACATTAGCTAATATATATTGTTGATTCAGAATTTTTTTTTTAAGATTTTATCTATTTATTCATGAGAGACACAGAGACTTAGGCAGAGGGAGAAGCAGGCTTCCCACACTCAATCCCAGAACCCTGGGATCATGACCTGAGCTAAAGGCAGATGCTCAAACACTGGGCCACCCAGGTGCCCTGATTCATTAACTTTGAACTCAGGGCCAATAGCACTGTAACTCATGCATGAACAAAGCCTGTGTAACCACATGTATTTTTTCCATAACGCACCTCACAGCCTTCTTGCACTTAAAACACTAGACAGTACTTCACTACACTTAGAGGCTTATTTTATAAAGAAAAATCAGGAGTGCCTGAGTGGCTCAGTCAGTAAAGCGTCTGCCTTCAGCTTGGGGTCCTGGGATTGAGCCCCGTGTTGGGTTCCCTGCTCAGTGGGAAGCCCCCTTTCCTTTCCCTCTGCCACTTCTGCTCTTTCTCTCACTGTCTCTCAAATAAATAAAACCTTAAAAGAAAAAATCACTGAAGAGCATAAAATTTAAAAAAACATGGCACTTAAGTGGATCACAGAAAGGATACTTGTTCAAGGTGTCTAGAACTTAGGAAAGAAGGAAGACTGGAGATATTTGAGTATCCTCTAAAGGTAGTAAGAGTCCATTATGTATCAATAAAACCAGTAAAAAAAAAAAACAAAGCAGGAAGAGATCATTTTCAAAAAGAAGTGTAGGATGAGGTGAGAAGAAACCTTTGTTGTCATTTTATGTAACACACATTTAAAGGTTGAACAGGGGTAGAGAAGGATCCACTGAGAAAGATGAGACAGCAGAGGTGAGAAGGGAAAAGGAAATGTAACCTCTAGGAAATGAAGAGGGAAAAAGAGTATTAGAGTGTATGAGTCAGTAATGTCAGATGTTAGAAAGAGTCACAGAGCTCTGATTGAGGTATAACCGGCAGTGATATGATTAGAGTAATGAAGAGATGAATGAACTGGGAGAGGCACAAGTGAAAGATGGCATTCCTATTTCTAGCATGGATGAGCTGGAGGACAAAGATGCTAGGGTTTAAGATGAGGCCCACCGGGGGAATATATATCTGTATGAAGATATAATGAATTTGAGTTGAGCCATGAGGAGTTTAAGAATATTGAGGAATATTCTTCCAGGCCTTGATTAAAACGGTATGTGTACAAAGACATACATAATATATACATACACAATATATGTATATGTAATATATATTTATATGTACCATATAAATATAAAATCTCATAAATGAGAAATTTATTTTTTATTTCAAATATTTTAAAAGACTGTCTCTGTAAATTACTAATTCTATATACATTATCATCATTATGCAGATTATCGTTAAGTAGGTAATATGTGACTAAATTTAAAGAGATAAGATTAGGCTACGTGAGAGTCCCCAAAATCAAATGAAACTCTTTTATCTGGGAACATATGAAGTGAATATTTAATTCTGTCACTTCCTTCCCATTTCCAGAGAAGCACTCAACAAAATGAAAGATGTGTATGAGAAAAATCCACAAATGGGGGATCCAGGGAGTTTGCAGCCTAAATTAGCAGAAACCATGAATAACATTGACCGCCTTCGAATGGAAATCCACAAGAATGAGGTAGGTTTGTTGTTCTGCAGTTTGTCTAAGGTAAATTCATTTTTATAAACTTCATTATGATAAGTTGGTTTTTGCTATAATTTCATCTTCAAATTTTTATTGATTGTTTTAGGGTTTATAATCTAAAAGAAAGGAATCATGGTATATAATCTTTAGAATTCGTTCCTCAGAGTTTTTCCTTTTCTTAATTAAAACTATGTAAAACTAAACATTTATGCTTTTTCTTAACAGCTGTAAATGCAATCATTGATCAAACTGGAATAAAGGTTTCCCTTCTTTAAGAATTATGTAATTATAAAAGCTCAAAGCACATTTTAAATGTAATTATCTCAGGAGCTTTTTAAAATATTTATTGAGCTCAGTATTATTTATTTTTTCCTAAGGCTTGGCTCTCTGAAGTTGAAGGCAAAACAGGTGGGAGAGGAGACAGAAGACATAGCAGTGACATAAATCATCTTGTAACACAGGGACGAGAAAGGTTACTTTTTGCATTTTATTTGTATTTCTTCTTTTCTCTCAGACTTTTCTCACCCTTTTGTCCTAAACTTCATATAATTCTTTTTCTTCTTTCCTGATTTAACAGGTTTGGCTTTTAGTGACATTAGTCTTCCTAAATGATTTTTTCTTTACAATAGCTACTGGTAAAATATGAAATTTCCTATTGCTGGTCTGTCCTGCATTGTCATGCATCTAAAAACAGAGGTATGAACAGAAAATTCATGGAGCTACAGTCTGGAGGCATAAGCTTCTCCGACCTGGGAAGATTCTAAGGTTTAGATGGAGTTGGATGGCTTATGCCAAAGAAAAATTTAACTGTCAAGTTCTTCAAAGTTCTTTGAAGGAAAAAAGAAATCTGTTTTGTTGGTTTGAGTCAGAGCTTCCAAAAGGCATTTTGCTAAGTTTCTATGTTTTCATACCATTTTGTGACATTTTCCCCTCCGTGTATATGTCTTCCACCACCCCCCATTCCCACTAAAGTCTAACAAGTTAGGATTCTCCTTAGAACTTGAGAGATCTAGTATCAAATCTTGGTTTGCTATTTAATCACAGTATAATTTGAACAAGTTCATTTTTAATAATCTGTCTCAGTTTCCTAAAATATAAAAATAGAGATTGAAATACCTGTCATATTACTAATAAATGAAATAATATATAAAGCACCTCATAGTAAAATACCTGGGAATTACATGTTTGACAGATGTTAGTTCTTCTCTTTTCCTATGTTACCATGTTTTGAAAAATAGAGATATACTGTTTTTTATATACTGGTTTTTGTTACTAGGTTGTAAAACATACCTTAGAGTAATTTCATCTCTGGCTTACATTATTTAAGAACATGGCTTCCAAGCATACAGAAAGTGCTCTTAATTTCTAATCATACAGATTTTCCCATTATTTTATTCAGTCATTGAGTCTTTAGCAAAATTATTAGCATTTTTCTCTTAAAAATTTTTTAGAAAAAAATGCCTTTTGATTACCTACTCTTCTGAATTTTTTAAGTTTTACTAACCTCCTTGTTAGTGTGATTAATTGGAAGTGACTTTATCAGGAGTCTTTTTGCTTTCAGTGATAGAATAAATACCCAAAATGGCTTACACTAAAGAGGAGTGTTATTGGCTGGTTTTAGGGAGAGCTTGATCTAAGAACTCAGATAATAGAACTGTTTCTCTCCACCTCACAGTTGTGCCTTCCACTATATTAGCTTCATTCAAAGGCTTCATGTGATGATCTTCCAAAGTTCTGGCCTCCTATTTCTCCAGGTTCAAGTCCAGTGGAGAAGGCAGGGAGGGAGCTTCTCTTCAGTCCTAAAGAAAAGTCTCTGTGGGTCTCTTCTACCTGATGGGGTTATAAGCCTCCTCGTGAGCTATTCACTCTGCCTGAACACTGTGAACTGAACATGGGTCTGGCTGGGTCCCCTATGAAGCTTTAGGGTTCTTTTGCCAAAAGAGGAAGTGATAAATCCAGGATGATGAAAGACAATGCCCCCTACATTTCTCCATTTTATCTCTGGAACCAGTGATAGTGAGACGTATTTACTGAATGCATGCCATATGCTTAGAACATTGTAGTTATTTAATTTCAGGAATTTCAACAAAGAAGCATTTTGTATTGCCAGCAATTGATGTATATATAAAGGCTTTATTTGGAACTGTGTCGTTCGTATTTAGTTCTCTGATCCTGAGATCAACTTGTAGATAGGACAGGTTTCCCATGTTTCTGATACTTGACGAGGTATACTTTCCTGTTTTATAGTCCTGAGGGAAGTTACACTGATGATGCAAACCAAGAAGTCCGTGGGCCACCCCAGCAACATAGTCACCACAATGAGTTTGATGATGAATTTGAAGACGACGATCCCTTGCCTGCTATTGGACACTGCAAAGCTATCTACCCTTTTGATGGTATGGTTTTCTTTTGTATTTGATAAAACTCGTTCCTTAAAGTCTATGTACATTGAATCATGCACTTTAGTGTCCTTAGTTGAATAATACATTGTCAGCAAACTGTAATCCCAGCTCATTAGTATGAATATTTTTATTTTAAGTGTATTACAAATAGAAGTACCTGACACTGGAAGAAAATTACCTGTGTTATCAGCATCCTAGTACAGATATTTATTTAATTATCAACTTTGACTGATACAGAATTTAATTTCCCCCAGAGATGTTACTAATACTACATGTATTCATCATAGTTGAAGCAGCTTGAGCATGTAACTCAACCTAGGAAATGGAAGGCTAATAGATGCCACTTTAAGATCTTTCTTGTAACTTGCTAACACTGAGAGACAGGTACTAGGCAAATGGCATGGTTGGATGTCCCGACTGTATCTTGATTCTGTAGGCCATATTTTCAGTAGAGGAGAGAATGTGGTCACTTCTGACTATGCCATCCTTCCCCTGTGAAGGTTGAAGAACAGTCCCTGTGAGACAAGACATTGTGGTTCTCTCTTGCAGGTTTTTTTTGTTGCCCTTCCCTCTGTTGGACTATGAAAAATCCTTTTCCTCAATTCACAGAGGAGCAGAGTAACACTTTCACAAATAAGTTGTTCTAAAATGGTATATGAGTTTAAGGTCCTTTCTCATCCATCCATCCATTCTATTAGTTTTAAAGATGAGTAAAGTTTTGTTACTGCTCATTTTGAGAAAATAGTATTAAATAAGATCTTGCTATAATGTAACCTAGAGAATTTAGCATATATTAAATGAAGATTCATTTGTGAAAACTGTTACTGCTAAGCATGTTGGAAGTGGTTGGCAATGGGGAAAAATAGAGAGCCCTAAGTCTTCTGAAGTTTTGAAGGAAGTTTTGTGCTTTGTGGCTGTGACTGTTCTGCATCCACCATCACCAGAGTTGAACCTGTGTTTTTCTCTACTTCCTCTCCAAACTATCTTTTCTTTTTTCTTCTTACCCTCCCACAGTCTTATTAATATTTTCATGATCCACACCTCATGAATTTTCTAGACAGCAACGCCTCAAATTTGGGAAAGGAGTTGGAGTAGGGAAATAGAGTATCCTTTCCAATCCTATATTGTTGTAGCTCAGATACTTCATCTATTCCATGGGGGTGATATTAATGCCAGCTTCCCAGGGTTATTTGCATTTCCAGTGAGATAAGGTATGTGAAAGTGTTGGATAAACTACAAAAGCATCATAGAGCTGTTGCTAATGACAGTCAATGGGCTCTTGGTTCTAGGAACATTGAAGTCTAGTTGGGTTTCATGTCATTTGTTGTGTTGTATTTGTAACTTTTATTCAAAATTATCACTTAATTATGTTCATGCTATGAAAACTCTCATTTAGGACATAATGAAGGTACCCTGGCAATGAAAGAAGGTGAAGTTCTATACATTATTGAGGAAGACAAAGGTGATGGATGGACAAGAGCTCGGAGACAGAACGGTGAAGAAGGCTACGTTCCTACATCATACATAGATGTAACTCTAGAGAAAAACAGTAAAGGTGCAGTAACTTACATCTAAACTAATCAGGCAGCTTTGTGACAAATATGACATAGGAACGATAACATAAAAATACTCAACGGGTGGGAAAACATAAGAAAACTTAAAGGGCATCCAAGATACATTGTTCACTATGTGAGCTGAGTATAGGCTCAATCTTAAAGATGTGAATATTACCACAAGAAACTGTTCTCGTGATGTTTTACCATTTGAGTGGCGTCGATGTGAAGCTTAATTGATGCCTTTTGCTTTATGTCCTGCTTAAGTCTCTGTGAAAGATTTGTGTTTTTCTGCCTTATAAGTCATAGAATTTGATGTGTTGGGCAGGAATCCATATATAAAAAGCCCTCCTCCCCTAACACACACTTTGCTCCAAAAAACACAGTGACTGTAAGTGAATTCAAATAAGTAAAACTGCTCTGAAAGCTAACTCCCAAAAGAGTGGTTTGGCCTAGGAGTTTGGATTTGTGTAACTACTTTTTCCTTTTTCTCTGTATTCTTAGCTTTGGTTTCTTAAAGGAAGGAAGCAAACCCCTCAAATATAAATCTATTCTAGTAGAGGCTAATTAAGAGACCTGTAAAATAAATCAACCTAGTCTAGCTCTTATGTGAATAAAATGGTTTTCTTTTGAGACCTGAAAATATTTTCATCAGTAAACTAATGATTTTCAATAACATAAAAACTTCCTTCCAAATTAACACTTGTATTTTTTTTTATCTTGAAAATGTCTTTTGGGAAGTACTACTTTTGTGATTATTTAGCATTTAGCAATTATAAATAGGAAAATAGATTCTAAGTAAACTGAGAGGAAATCTTGAAGGGAAGTACTAGCAAATTTTACTTTGAAAAGAAAGAACTTTTGACTGAGTTGGAGGACTATATCTGTACCATCATTTAGGGCATTTCCTCATTTTAGCTCAATCATCAATTCAAGATTATTTTTTTCCAATTTCAACAAGTATTTGTTGGAAATACTGTATAATTAAGGGTTGTGCAGTGCTGGTCATGTGGGGAAGTAAAGTGAGGAAACGAGACTGGTCCTAAATTTTGTTCACGTTCCAGATTTTTCTGGTGTTTTCACATAGCTGACTGTAAAATGATTTTAGAGACATTTGGGACAGACACTTTAAACTGAACACCCCTTTTGGTCTTACCAAAGGTCTTCAGTAATTGTTCTTTTCTTTTTCCTCCTGGACTGCAGGTTCCTGAAGAGGGTTTCTGAGGAAATGGGCAAGATGTTGAAGGAGGTTACATGCAGCTGCTTTTAGGGGGAGGGAATTAGAGTTGTCAGGCTCAAACAGAGAGTGAGAGAAGCAAGTTGCATGAGTGCATGCAGACATAATTTTTTTTTTTTACTAACTTCATTATCATTTCCATACATTGTTTTAAAGAATCATTGTAATACCAGTCCTTAAATTCCTCATTCACAATTATTCATATAAAGGGAAAAAAGCCAAAAATGGCTAACCTTTTTTCCATTTATTTTACTGATGTCTAAATCAGAAAGAATGCAGAGCTGTCATGAAATTTGTCTTACATTTGGCTGTCCCAACAGGACCATCTATCCCAGCTCTGTTTTAATTGGCTTTTAGACCTGTTGTCTGTTAGAACCCTTGCCATTTGTCAGTGTCTGCCTGCGCCACCTCTGTGCTTGCTTAACATCCTGTTGCATGTCTAGAGCGATTGGGCTAGATTTTTCAGGCATGTCTTTATAATCCCTTGTTCTTGTCAAAGTCTTTGTTTTGTTTTACATTTGTTGTGTGAGTCACTATGTCAGACATCTCCAGCACTAATGTTTCCATCCTAGTATTCGTGTCCGCTGCTATAACTTCCCCACTACAAACATTCCAGTTTTGGCATTATGAAGATGTAGTTTGTGAACCTGAAGTAATTATGATAAGAAAAAGAAAACATCTCTGCTCTAGCCTACAGCCCAGTTGAAAGAACTCTGAAACGTGATATATCTTCACCTCAGTCTGAGAAGAATCTATAGTCAGCACTGAAATCCTGGCATCATAAACACGCAAGATACCACCTCAAGACAAAGGACTGTTGTCAGAAGTCAGCTGCTTCCATTCAAATGCTGCCTTAAACTAGAGTGCCTAAATCTGTTGATTGCCAACACTACCACTGCAGTATCCCACAAAGGGCTTTAGGTGTCAGCTCAGTGCGATCTCCTTTAACTCGGCAGCGCTGCTGCGGATGCCGGTATAGCCTTGGTAGGTGGCTTTTAGAGCTCTACCATGTTTGATGGTGCATCTTCAAATTTATGCATCAAGCTAAAGACATGTCCAAGTCCATTTTACTTTACTCAGTGTTTTTATGAGAAGTTTTATGGATCCCCCCCATTGTGTTTTAATTTGGGGTGACCATGTTCTTATTTGATTATTACAATGATAGTCTGTTTTCAAGTGATGCTTTTGTTTGAACCAGATAAAATTTAGTGAAACTTTGTAATGATCTTTGTGCACTTTTAATTGTAAAATGGAAATTTCTGTATGTTTATACTTGTAAATATAATTGTTAGTGCTCCTGTTGCTCATGTTGTCCTGCCTCGCATTTGTGATTCTGTTAATGACGTGTATCTTAACTAATTTCTTAGTGGTGTTTCCTAGGGAGATGGGCATGGGTTGGGGGGAGGGTGATATTTGTACCACAGAAGCTTCATTAATTTTGTTCTTTACTGTTTTGAGGAAAGAAGGAACGTGAAATGGTCTGTGTATTATTGAATTTTAAGCAATATTTTAGAAGCTGTGTGACTGCTTTAATAATTTTTCCCCAGTGTTATTTGAATTGTACTACCAGTTATACTAAAACTGAATGACAATTGTGTGAAAGTTAATGCCTTCATAAGATCAAGTATACCCCTGTTACACAGCTGACATATAGTGTATTACCTTTGAGGCTAGTAAACTATAAAGTTTAGACTTTGAATCTCTTTACAGGGTTATTTATATAATGTGACATTATTCAGTACTGACAGACTACATAAAGTAGTTTTAAAATCTAGTGCTGTTTTTATTTTAAAGGTTAGCAATGAGCAGGAAATATGATCTGACTGTGTTTGTCCTCTGTACAAAGCCTGAAGTGCTTGTGTTTTTTTGGCTGACAGCCACGGAGGGCAAAGTTTAAGGCTTTCTTGTAAGGACTAACTGTTCTTTTCAAGCTACTGTTTGTTTTTCTCAAAGCAGGATTTGCTTCCGTAGGAGGCAAGGTCCTTCACGTGGAGTAGTGCAACCTGTACATGGATTATTACAATAGGACAGACATTTGTACTTGCACAGTTTAAATCATTCTTAAATCATTCTTAAATTTTGAACATGTGAATTGTCCAAAAGAAATCTTTAATTTTTCAGTAATTTTTACTCTTTTTGTGCACATGTTGATTTAATGGTAAATGCTTTGTTTAAGATAGTGTTCTCTGTTGAGAATATTTTCATGGAATAAATCTTTTCATGGTCAGTTAAGGTGTATAGTGTGTTATCTCTTATTCCTATGTGAACTAAAGAGATGGAATGACTTTGTTCTTGGATTTGCTAAATTCCTGATGATATAAAGTTGATGACAAGTTCCATAAGTGGAAGCATCTGTTTTGGGTGACCTTTTTTGCAAAGCAGTTGGAAATTTTATTCCAGTTGTAGTTTCCTTTAAACTTTCCTAAAGGTAAGAAAAGGTAAACTTTTCTTTAGAGTGAATTTAAATTGAATATAGTAATTTGGATTTTTAAAATCTTTATTCTACCATAGGTGTGTTGCACAAACTTATCTTTTACAGCATCTTATCCTCTGCATTCATAAGAAGTGTCCCTATACCACATAGCTTGATCTACCCTAATGGTCAGCACTTCCTTTGCTTCTGCTTGAATTCCTGATCAGAAAGCGCCTGTATCTTCCTGGCATTTCAAAGCATGGAAAGGCAGTGTTTGTCCCGATTAGTGTCACATCTGTCATTTTAGGAAGTCTTAATTTCAGAAGATTTAGTTTTTTAAAAGGGCAAGTATGAAACCATGACTATTAGCTTCTAGAAACCCCAAAAGATACTAAAACTCAGAGTTGATCCTGAACAATGAGGGGTTGCAATTGTAGTGATTAAAATTTAGAGATCCATGCCAGGCTTGGAAGTAGGGACACACACAAAATAGCAGGAAAATGGTGTCAACAACAAAATTTCAAAACAATGAAAGGGGCCTTTACTATCTGAATTGAGATCAGGGAAGTCAAATCCTACTTGCTAGGGAAAGATAACGCCCTTTTAACAATATTAAGAGAGAAAGGATCTCCAGACTTGTTGAAAAGGGATAGATTTTCTTTGTGAGAAGGTGTTCATTTAGATGAAAAAATGCTAAAGAAACACCAAACCTATCTCAATGAGCTTAATGCCTGAGATCAAATATATGCCTGAGTATAGTTACTGGAGTAAGAAACTACAGAAAATATAAGAGATGCCAAAAGATTAGGGATGGAAAAATACAAAATGTGAACAGTAAATTCTGGGAAGTTTGACAGCTCTTAAAAGTACTTGATAATTTTGCCAGCATTTAGGAGAAAATATAATGGGTAACTGACCTAGGTCCTAAAAAAAAAAGGCCACATCAAATTAGCCTCATTCCTTTCTTTAGATACAATTGGGAAACTCAATACACCTAAATGTCTTGATTTCAGCATAGCTTCAGGATTTGACAGGATTTCTTACTCATTTTTGTAAGATAGTGATAGCATTGTTGTAGAAATGGGAGCTTGCAATGAGCTGATATGGTAAACCCAGAATGTCAATCCTGAGGAAAACTTCTTGTGGAAAATATGTGTATGTTATGAACCATACATAATTAATGTAAGTCTATCACTCAATTTAAATAGAAAATTACCATCTCCCTCTCCTTCAAGGATAGCCATTATCCTAAATTTCTTAGATTTTGTTTTCTTAGTTTCTCGTGGTTTTACCACAAGGGTTATTTTTTCCTAAACCTGATTAGCTTTCCATGTTTTTGAGTAAAGATGTTGCATACTCTGTGCAGGCCTGATATTCAGCCAGTGCACACTAATACAGCCATGGTTAATACTAAATACTGAAATGTTTCCATACCGATTGGTAAACAGTAATTCCAGAAACGAGTAACTGAACTAAGGTCCAGCATATGTGGTTTCTCTCAGCAACCACACATGATACTTAGTGATGTATTTCTGGTTTGAGCACTGGGGACAAAGCTGAAGGTCTTTGTTATTAGAGATTTGGTATTCAGGTTTTGGGAAATTTTTTTCTGGTTTTGTTAAGCCCTTGAGTGGGAGAAGAATCTGGGCAACCAGACTAATGGAGATCTCTTCTGTTCATCCTCCGCAAGAAATGCCTCATCCTGCTCACAGGGAGATGTGTCTAAGCTCTGGTAGCAGCTGGAAGATTGGAAGGGAGTGTGGGTAGGTAGGCACAAGTGTTAGGAACATAGCCTTTTGTAGTGTAGTGATAGCCCTTTAGATGTTTGTTTTTTGAACATTTTGGCAGCTTATTTGTGGTAGAGGGTGGCCTGCCTTGTGCACTGAAGAGGTGTCAGGAGACTGTACCAGGATTCTTATACCAGAAGACTGTATTCTCCAGCAGGTGATAGCACAACTCCTGCTCTTTTCTCCCCCGCTCTTCCCTTGGCAAATCTCCAAACCAGGAATATCATATTTGTCTGCCCTCTACATTTCTACAAGTTTACAGTCACTGGCCTGACCAAGCTGCTCCATCTCCAGGCCAGCAGAAGCCCTGGCCGACTTGCCCGGTTATTTATTCCCTTCGCTGTCCCTTTCTTCCTTTGTTCTGAGTCGTAACAGGCATCCAACCAGTCATTGGTTCTTTCTTGGTTGGCCAGTGTGGGACCCAGTTTTGGGTCTGGAATGAGACAGACATAAAACACAAGTTCCCAGTTCTGGCAACCAGGGTCATCAATCCGCACCCAACTAGTCCTCCCTGCCCCCGCCCCCCCCACACCATTGTTTCCTCTAGCTGGGGGCTCCTACCACTGGTTCTTGGCATACAGCCAGCACTCAGATGGCACTGTCCTGTCCAATGAGGTAAGATGGGGATTGGTTGCATGTAACTTCTCTTCAGGTGCCAAACAGCACATAAGGACTGTCAGTTGAATGGGGGAGGTCACTGGAAGAGTTTGCAGCCCTATGTCAAATAATGAGGGTATCATTTAGCTGGTGAGAGTCAGTCAAAAAATTAAAACAGCCCAGCTGTTCGAAGTGATTTAGAAATTATTAGTGATTGCTGAGTGATTTGTGCTACTTTCATCACTTTAAAGTTTTAATGTAGTTTAAAGAATAAAAGATTATTTTACTTGATTTGCACATTAACCTATATTAACCTTAGTTCATATGATTTATATATTAACATCCTGCTTTTAAATATTTTGAATATTGCATGGTATCTACTGAGACTTTCATTTTCACTCAGTGCTCTTAAGATTTATCCATGTTTATGTGTAGTTCATTTTAGTGTGTATAGTTGATTTTAGTCGGTGTGTAGTATTCCATTATATGTGATCTTCAGATGTCTTCCAGTTCATTAAAGCTTTAGTTGGATCCAATCTTCTGGGGTTTTATTCTTTTGGAAAGAGAGCAGGCACACACGGGGCGTGGGAGGGCGGGGGGCAGTCGGGTGGCAGAGGGAGAGGGAGAGAATACTAAGCAGGCTTTATGCGCAGTGTGGAGCCTGTTGCACCGCTAAATCCCATGTTTCTGAGATCATGACCTGAGCTGAAATCAAGAGTCAGATCCTTAACTGACTGAGCCACTCAGGTACCCATGATCTAATCTTCTGTTTAATATTAGCATCCATTGTGTTTTTAGCTCATTATACATTTCTAAAGGATCTACTAACTTTCTCTTAAAATGTGTTCATTTTTTAATATCCTATCTGGGTTCATTTTTTTTTATATGCAACCAAATATGATTGCATTCAAAACATAATTCCAGTATCTGAAGGCATGGGGGTTCTAAATCTTTTTTTCCCCTAGCATTTTATTCATGATAGCATTACTTCTACATGTGTTTGATTTTATATATGTATATGAATATGCAGTTATAAATTTTTTTTCATTTTAACATGTATTTTATCAGTGTGAATACTGGATGCTTTCCTCCTGAGAGGATAGGTTTATCTGCCAGGCCCCAGGGATGCCAGCAACCTAGGACCATTGTAAATCAATTTGGTTTTGGGTTTTTACTCTAGATCTATTTGAGGATAGGCTTGTAGTTGCAAATCCTCACCAAAGACCATTATCATTACAATTCTTGTAGCTGTGCATGAAAGACAGGCCTGTTTCTTGGTAACCTTTCTTTATTGGCAGATATTTTTTCCAGCCTAACAACGGGGACCTTTTAAGGAACCCTACTTAATGGGGCTATTTCATATTTGGCTCCCCTAAAGCCTCTTCTCCCATTCACTGAGGTGATTTCAGTATTTGCCTTAGGGCCACCCAGGTTTTTAGGTTCTCTTACAGAGTTTGTATTGCTGATGCTTTTGGTGAGTGAGGTGGGGTAGGTAGAATTATTTCTTGGGGATTTCTCTTTCATTCTATCAGTTTAACCGTGCATTAAAAGGCAAGCTTATTAAAATTTATTGACTTAGTTATAATTAAGGGGCTTTTAAGAGCATCTGAACTACCAAATGGTCAGAAATAGAATTGTACTTTTGGGTTTTTTTCCAGCAAATAAAAAATAACAATGGTGCGATGGCTCCTTTAAAAAATAAAATGATCCTAGGCTACATAAATGAAAATACAGAGACCCAGGATTCAAAACTAATATTTCCCTTGTAATAGGTAGAACACAGAAGCTCATTCTTAGTTCTAGTAGCCATATTTAAGATGGAAGGAAGGTGGTTAAATATAGTGTAACCTATGTAAGCAATAAGTTCTATTTTTTCAAAGGCTATTTACATCATGGAGAAAGTTTTGTAACTTGAGAAAAGTTGGATATTCGGTATGATCCCCCAAATTACTTAGAAGACAGAAAGAAAAAGCAAATTAGTAAGTGTTCACAGTTTGTGGCAGAGTGAATGGAGTTTTTTTATTTTAAAATCTTGTATTCCAAGTTTTTTATGATAGAAAAAAAAAACTAAAAAGTTATTTCCTGTGGTAAGTCAAAAACCTAGAAAGTAAGCCTAGAAAACTCGTAGTTAACCAGTTAGAGGAAAAGGTAACAATTATTTTATTTGAGTGGATCATTTAGACCATTTATATTTAAAGTAACTATTGATACATATGTACTTAATGCCATTTTGTTTATTGTTTTCTGGTTTTGTAGTTCTTTTCTTCTCTTGCTCTCTTGTGATTGACCACTTTGGTATTATTTTTGTCTTTCTTTCACTTTATTTCTTGTGTATCTGTCATAGGTTTTTGGTGTGTGGTTTCCATGAGGTTTGTATATAATGTCCTAAGTATATAACTCATATGTTTAAGTTTATGGCACTTAAATTTGAACACCTAAGAACATTTTTACTCACCCCCCACTGTTTTATGTATATGTTGTTATGTTTTGCATAATTTTATTTCATGAGTCCCCCTTAACTGATTGTTTAGGTATAATTGATTTTACTTTTTTTTTTTTTTTTTTTACTATTTTTGTCTTTTAACCTTCAAAAGTGATTGCTACCTTTACTGTATGTTTGCTTTTACTCATGTCATTTTTTTCTTTCCATAATTTTCATTATGGTCTTTTCTTCAGCACTTTAACATTTCTTGTAAGGCTGGTTTAGTAGTGGTGGTGAACTCCTTTAATTTTTGTCTGGGAGACTCTTTGTCTTTCAATTCTGAATGATAACCTTGTTGGGCAGAGTATTCTTGGGTGTAGCTTTTTTCCTTTCAGCACTTTGAATATATCCTGCCACTTCTTTCTGGACTGCAAAGTTTCTGATAAGAAATCAGCTGATGGCTTTTTGGGGTTTCCTTTGTATGTTACTAGTTGCTTCTCACTGCTTGTAAAATTAATCTTTGATGTGTTAATAATTACATGTCATGATGCAAACCTCCTTGGATCTATCTTATTTAGAACTGTCTTTTTCTTGGACTTGGATGTATATTTCCTTCCCTGGGTTAGGGAAGTTTTCAGTTATCTTTTTCTTTTTAGAGATTTTATTTATTCATGATAGACATAGAGAAAGAGAGAGGCAGAGACACAGGCAGAGGGAGAAGCAGGCTCCATGCCAGGAGCCTGATGCGGGACTCGATCCCGGAACTCCAGGATTGCGCCCTGAGCCAAAGGCAGGCGCCAAACCGCTGAGCCACCCAGGGATCTCCAAGTTTTCAATTATTAAAAGTATTATTCTCCTTTCTCTCCCTACCTTTGGGACTCCTATAATGAGAATTATAGAATTCTCTCATTATAAGAGAGAATACTTGTTTACTTGATGTTGTCTAAGAGATCTATTGTAGTTGTTCAGCTTGGGTGCTTTCCACTACCTGCCTTCTAGATTGCCGATCCATTCTTCTGCATTTTCTGATCTCTTGTTGATTCCCTCTAGTGTATTTTTCATTTCAGTTATTGTATTCTTCAACCCTGATTGGTTCTTTTTTTTTTATTTATCTCTTTGTTCATCCACTTTTCTGTCCAGTCCAGTGAGCATCTTTATGACCATTACTTTGAACTCTATCAGGCATATTGTTTAGCTGTTTCATTTAATTCTTTTTCCAAGGTTTTGTCTTGTTTTCTTTTTTGGAGCAAATTTCCTCTGTCTCATTTTGGTTGACTTTCTATGTTTGTTTCTATGAATTAGGTGGAATAGTTGTTTCTCCTAAATTTGAAGGAATGGTCTTGTGTATGGTTGTCCACTATGTAACTCGTATGTGCCTGATGATTTTGGTTGACTGGAACTGTGGGTGGCATGGACTAGGGGTCTTGGACGTTATCTGCTAGGGCTGCCCTATGCCATGGCCAGAGCTGAAGTGAATGTGGGCCAGGGTAGTCCCAGGGTTTTCCATGCAGAGGACACCTGACAGGATAGCTAAAGCTGAGATAATTACAAGTGTTGGGTCCCAGGGCTCTCTGTGCAGAGGGTACCCTGGCATGGCAGCTGATACTAAAGTGGATTTAAACTGAGTGTCCCCCCCAAAAAAAATTTTAAAAAAACTGAGTGTCCTGGGGTGTTTTACCCAGGGGGCACCCTGGTGGGGTGACTGAACTAAAGTGGGGTGCAGTTCAGATTCCCATGTCATTCCACACAGAGGGTACCCTGAGCCGTAAAGGGCATGAGCCAGGAGGTCCTAGAGCAGTCTGCCCTACTGAGTTGTTTGGAGCCAGAGTGGCATAGGCCTGGGATGTTCTGGGGTGCGTTGTTCCTATATCACCTGGGTGAGACAGCTCGGATTCAGTATGTGGCACATTAAGGCCACTCTGGTGGATGGCGTGGGCTGGTGTGGGCTAGGGACCAGGGGCTTGTGGAAGCAGTAGGCTGCTCTTTTGTACACTATAAAGGTGGTGGGAGAATGTAAACTGTCACCACCCCCTCTGGAGAGAGTTCTAGCAGCTCTCTGCCTTTTGGTGGAGTTCTAGGGCTGGATCTTTTATAATCTAGTTGCTCTTTTAAACTACAGCTTTTTTCTGTACCCCAGGGCATCTGGGGCTGGTGTGGGCTAGGGCCTGGGGCTCACTGAGGTGGCAGGCCAACTACAATGTCAGGACCATGCTCCTCTGCATTGTTAAGGTGAAGGGGGAACATAAACCCTGGTGCTTACCAGTCCCTTTGACCCTCTAAGAGAGTTTCAGCAGCATCCCCAGTATTTGGCAGGGTTTTAGGGCTGGTTCCAGTTACCCTTTTAAACCATGGCTTTTCTATACCCAAGAGCAAATAAATCTGCTCGTGGTCCTTTAGTACTATCCCTTCCCGCTGCAGTTTGTAGCTTTAGGGGTAGGGTTTCCTTTCATTACTGTGTCACCGTCCCTCTTGCTGTTGTCTGTATGTCTATTGTGTAGAAGCTGTTCAGTCAAACTCCGTTCTTTAGGACAAAGTGCTTTATAAATAGATACAGATTTGGCATATCTGTGGAAGAGCGGAGTTCAGGGTCTTCCTACATCACCATTGGACTGGAAGCCCAATAGTCAGTTATTTTCAAATGCATGAAGTGATGTCTTGAAATATACTAACATCTGGGTACTCACTTTATACTAGGTCTGTGCTGCACACAGGGTATTGATGAGGTTAACTTAACCAAAGTCCAACTGCTAGCAAGCACCACAGCTTCACTTTGAACCCGGGTCCTCTGGAGCCAGGTCTACCTTGTATCACTATTCACTGTCTCCCAAGCCACAAACCTTAAACTTTCCATATCACTCTCATTAAGTTTGGCTTATTATTAGGATATAGTATCTAGGGAAGAGGATACCTCAGGAAGATAGGAGGTATAATTAATATTAAATAAGTCACCATAGTACAATAAAGAGACTAGATACAATTATTTTCACAAAAAGATATATTTTCATAGGACTATTTACATTTTTTATATTTAAAGAATATCATACAACTGATACCTTCCAAAATGTTTCATGCTTTTAAACTCTTTTCTATTTACACTTATCTGACAAGGAATTTAAACTAAAATGGTCAAATACCTCAGAAATAGAAAGCAACCTGCCAACATAGCTAGGTCTTAAATTTGCTGATCAACATTAGCAATAGTTACTTTCATAATAAATTATTTAAAAATCAGTAGTAATTTTAAACAATTCATAAATAAGTGTGCTCTGTGCAATTTACATGTTTAATATCCTGTGGATACTAAAAGCTTGTACACTGTCAGATTTGTACATTATTACTTTATCAAATGATAAGCCTTCCCAAAGAAGAAACTGGAGAAGCTTGAAATCATATCCTAAGGTTCTCTGGAGAGTTATCAAAGCTCTGCCTGCTTTACAGGAGGAGGTTCCAGTTTACGTGAGAGGGCAGTTAAAATCTGGTTGAATTTCTCATATCTCTCTGTCTGATTCACTTGTGCACCTTTGCTGCCCCAGAGCAATCGCATCTGAAATTCAGTCTTGAAGATTTCACTCATTTCTTCATCTGGTTGAAAACCTATTAAAAACAAACAGTTACTTTAGTTTTCAAATGTGATGTTGAAATAGACTGAAAACTTACTTGTTTAAAGTAGGATCAAAATGAACTTCATCTTCCATCAGAACTTTAAAAATGCCCCCGAAGAAAAATATAGCTCTGCTTTATATAAGGAAAGGGCAGGCCCCATCCTCAAGGATCTGAACACCTTCGTAGAAGGAATACCAAGTAAGCTCACTGAAACATGATAGAATGAAATTCATGTGCACAAGCCACTGTGGGAAGGGGAATGTTCAAAGTACTTCCTTTTGTTTTTACAGCTTTACTGATGTATAATTTATGTCACGATTCACCTATTTTGATTTGTGAGAGGAAGCCTATACAAGTTGTACATCCATCACCACCAGTTTTAAAACCCCCATCTCATCCTAGAAAGTTATACCTAGTGCCTCTTTGCTTTGTGTTGCTCTTGCTTTGCCTTTTCTAGAAACTTGATATAAACAGAATCATACAATGTGGACTTTATATCAGGTTTCTTTTATTCAGCACCAGGTTTTTGAGACTATTCCATATTGTTGGCTATCCACTCATTCCTTTTTATTGCTGAGTAGCATTCAGTTATATGGACATTCCACATTTTGTTTATCCATTCACCAACTGATGGACATTGGGAGTGTTTCCAGTTTCTGGCTGTTATGAATAGCGGTGTAAACATTTCCATGTAGGTCTTTGTATGGACGGACATGTGTTTTCATTTCTCTAGGGGAGGAATTACTTGGTCATGTGGTAAATATATTCAAAGAAACTGTCATACTCTTCTAAAATAGCTGTACCATTTTCTATTCTCACCTTCTCACCAGCTCCAGTTTCTCCATAAGCTGCCAAATCTTAGTATTATCTTTTTTTTTTTTTTCTTTTTTTTTTTTAAAGCAGGCTCCATGCCCAGTGTAGAGCCCAACATGGGGCCTGAACTCAACAACCCTGAGATCAAGACCTGAGCTGAAAGGAAGAGTCGGATGCTTAACTGACTGAGCCACCCAGGTGCCCCAGTATTACCATTCTTTTTAAAGTATAACCATTATAGACAGTGTGTGCTATTATCTCATTGTTGTTTAAACTTACATTTCCCTAATACTTTGAACATCTTTCCATGTAGTTATTTGTCATTTGCAGATCTTCTCTGGTGTAGATCATCTTGTTTGTCTTCTCATTGAGTTGTAAGAGTTTGTTATATAGTCTAGATCTAAATCCTTTATCAGATAAATGTTTAGCAGATATTTTCTTCTACTCTGTGACTTGCCTTTTCTTTTCTTTTTTTTTTTAAATTTTTTTTAATTATTTATTTATGATAGTCATACAGAGAGAGGGAGAGGCAGAGACACAGGCAGAGGGAGAAGCAGGCTCCATGCACTCGGAGCCTGACGTGGGATTCGATCCCGGGTCTCCAGGATCGCGCCCTGGGCCAAAGGCAGGTGCCAAACCGCTGCGCCACCCAGGGATCCCTGCCTTTTCTTTTGAAGAGCAAAATTTAAAATTTTGGTTTATCAGAAATTTGTTATGGTTCATGTTTTTTGTGTCCTAAACCAGCTTTGCTAATCCAAGGGCACAATGAATTTCCCCAATATCTTATAGGAGCTTTACACTTGGGCCTATGATCCATTTTGGATTAATTAGTGTGTATGGTATGAGGTAAGGATCAGGAATCATTTTTTTCTTTTGCATATCATATCCAGTAGTTCCAGCACCATTTGTTGAAAGGCTGTATCTAATGAATTACATTGGCACCTTTCTCAAAAAATAAATGTGTGGATTTGTTTCGTGACTCTCTCTTTTGTTACATAAGAGAAGATCTGTCTACTTAAAGCCAAGGATACTCTGTTAACCATCAGAGAGGTAGAAACCTCCAGCCAAAGAGTCATACGGACCCATGGTTCTCAACCTTGATTATTGCTGAATTAATCTGCTCTATCCTTAAATATATTTCTACCATCTAGATTTATAGGATCTTTGTGGTGAATAATAGAAGCCTTCTAGTCCATCCTTCCCTGTAATGCCAGAATATAACAACACACCATAGGCCAATGACTTCCAATCATTCAATTAACATGCTTTGAGTCCCTACCTTGGGTTGGGTTTATGTTGGTGAGCAAATCTCTGCCCTTACTGGGTTCATAGTTACTTCCTGCAATGAGAACTTGCTATTTAAACCTGTAGCAGGATTAACTGAGAAAATGCCATTAGATACCTTTAAAGTGATTTGCTGTAGAGCAGCTTAAAGCCCTTTTCTCAAAACTCATCCTAATATATTGGTTTAGGCAACATCCAATGTAATACAGTTATTAGCCTTGTATAAACAGGCACTCTAAAATCTGGTGAATTGAATTAGGTGCTTTTGGGATGCCTGGATGGCTCAGTGGTTGAGTGTCTGCCTTCAGCTCAGGGCATGATCCCGGACTGCTGGGATCAAGTCCTGCATGGGGCTCCCCCTACGGGGAGCCTGCTTCTCCCTCTGTCTGTGCCTCTGCTCTTCTCTCTGTATTTCTCATGAAAAAATAACCCTAGAGAACTTTCTGATGAAAAAAAATTGAAACAGATATGTAGTTCTTCAACCGACAGCAGATACAGTGTTAAACAGCTTAGTCTCAAATACTTTGTTTTAGGATGAAATAAACAGGCTCTCCTGCTCTATGTAGCTCTTTCTCAGCCTTGTGAATGAAACTTTTGAAGAATTTTAAAAATATAGCAAAGAAGAGGAAGTAATCATTCCTGATAACCACCTTGGGTAAAAGCCCTCCTTCTTGTCTTGCTTCCTAAATGATCTTTTTGCCTACAAGCTTTCAGCCTTCCCACAAACACATGCCAAATTTAAAATATAAATCTGACATCATGACGCTCTCCCATTTTCAAAACCCTTCACAGGCTCTTCCTCAGCCTTCCCACCTCTATCCACCTCCTTCAGCCTAGTTGGTCATTCCTTAAAACACACTTTACACTAACCCAAATCTAAGTACTGATGATTTACAGTTTTCTCCAAGCTCTCTCAGCAGTGCCTTTGCCTGTGTTGGGTTCTCTGATGCTAAAAACAAGGGAGCTGGGAGCTCACTTCCCAATATGGGAAGAAATAGGAAAGCAGATAAATGAAGTCACTCTAACTCCTCATGTTGACCCACACTCAAATAGCTCCAATAAGAAGTCCTAATGGTAGGCAAGTTGACCAATTCTTTCTTGACCTTTCTCCATTTATTCTATGCCATTGACACAATAGAACACATGGAAAAGGAGAAACAGGATCCTCAAGTCTTGTAGAGACTAAGAGGAAGTCATGGTCAATCATAAGAAAAGGAATCCTATGCCTTAATCTTTCCTACTTTGTCCTTTCCTGAGAGCATCCATGCTCTTTTGTTCCTTCACTCTAATTACTGTGAAGAATAGGAGCAGCTTACCTTCCAGGATCCTCTCAGCATTCATCCGGTAGCTTTCTGCTGTTTCTGCCATGAGCCGGGCAGTGGCTAAGTGGTTCAGCATAATCTCACAGCTTTCATCGTTTTTTTCCCACATATCAGTCCCTTCAAAAGTGACAGCTTGGCGCTCCATTAAGGTCACAAGAGGCAGCAGTAGTGGGACTGATATTTTGTTGGGGGGGACACACATTGACTCTGAAAAACAGGGTAAAGTTTTCCACGTTGTA
Organism: Vulpes lagopus; assembly: GCF_018345385.1. NCBI lineage: Eukaryota > Metazoa > Chordata > Mammalia > Carnivora > Canidae > Vulpes > Vulpes lagopus. The sequence continues at coordinate 144,484,037 of NC_054826.1, read as the reverse complement.
TTTTTTTTTTCAAAGTTAAGCAGAGAGTTCCAACTCAAGATGGTGACAGAGGAGGAGCCTGTGCTCACCTCCCTGAGTGGACACGTCGAATCTGCAGCTTACTATGGAACTTCCTCTGAAAAAAAACTAAAACTGAGTAACTCCTACATACTGGGCAGACAAATGAAGGGCCACATCAAAGCAGGTAGGAGAGGCTTGGCCCAATCTCTCCATAAACCTCAACCCTGGCACAACTGGGAACAAACGCAACACCTGGAGCTTTCTCCCTGAGGAGTAAAGGCTTTGAACTCCACATTGGACACCCCAGCTTTTAAGACCTTCACCTAACAGACGAGTCCCCACGTCCCACAAGGCTTTAACAAACTGAGCAAGTTAAAACGCTTGTGTGTTCAGACTCACCTGCCCCAGGGCTCAGTACAGAGGCAGTGGATTGAGAAGAGCTCATTTGCTAATCTTGAAGTGTCGGTCTGCGGGGCAGACTGATTTAGCGCTCATCTAGGGCCTGCTGGCTGGCAGGCACATCTTCACACACTTTCTCTGCTTTATTCTAGCCAGCAGGTGCCATCGTTTCTTTTTCCTGTAGGTGCCATCTATAGGGTGTCCCTCTGCCAAATTCCATAGTGCCAGTATCTCCAAAGTGGAGCTGTTACACACAGTTGGCGCATCAGTTTTTGTAGGTGCTCCCCACAATACAGCCCTGCTCACCTAGCTGTGAAAGCTAGAGGGATTGTGATCCTATGTCTCATAGAACTGTAACAACTGGAAATACAGTCCTAGACAGGCACCCCCAGCTTACTGCATAGACAGCAGTCTGAAATATCTGAAAGAGGCCTATTTGCTTGTCCTGGAGCTTTAGCTGGAGAGGCAGGCTTCCTGTCTGGCACACAACTGGGGGCCTATAGAGATGCTCTCAGGTAATGTAGGCTGGTAGAGACCATCTTTGCACTCTCCCTCTGCCTTGCTACAGCTTCCTGATACCACCTAAAAGGGGACTAGCTTATATACTTGTTTGAAGCTTTTTTTTTTTTTTTTTTTTTTTTTTTTTGGCAACTGCCCCCTGTGGGACACCTTCACATGACCTGGCTCTAAGGGCCAGTGGGGCTTATGCTTGCATTCCCACAGGACTATATATATGCATAATTAAACAAACTGATGCCTGAGGATTTGGCTTTCCAACTGGCCTGAATCTAGGTGCTGACTGAGACCCTCCCCTTTGAGACACTGACAGGTCTTGGCATATTCTCAACTACTGGGAGCCATTAAAAATAAAAAGGACTGCTTGGACAATCACAAAGGTTAGAGAGACAACCAAGAACTAGATCAGGGTTGAATGATAGGCTCATCTCTTGCGTGAGGTCAAGCTTGGAAAAGGTGGCTGTTTTATCTAATGCACAGAAACCAACAAAAAGAGTCAAGCAAAATGCAGAAACAGGAATACGTTCCAAATGAAAAGAGAAAACCTCAGGAAAACCCTTAATGAAATGGCAATAGATAATTTACATGACAAAGAGTTCAAAATAATGGTCTTAAAGATGCTCACTGAATTTGGGAAAAGGACAAACACAATGAGAACTTCAAGAGATAGAAAATATAAAAGCACCAAATAGAAGTCAGAGAGCTGAAGAAAGCAATCAAACTGAAAATTATAGTAGAGAGGTTCAACAGACTAGGTGAAGCAAAAGAAAGGATTAGTGAACTCAAGATAACAGAAAGTTTACAATCAGAGCAGCAAAAAAGAAAAAAGTGGAGATAGTCTGCTTGATGACTTTCCATATGTCCCATAAACTAACATTTGCATTACAGGGGTCCTAGAAAAAAAAGAGAGGGGAAGAAAACTTATTTGATGAAATAATAGCTGAAAACCTCCCTAAGCAAATAGACATCCAGATCCAGGAAAACCCAGAGAGTTACAAATAAGATCCACACCAAAACATGTTATAATTAAAATGTCAAAAGTTAAAGAATAGGAAAAAATCTTAAAAGAAGTAGGAGAAAAAAAAAAAAACAGCTTGTAATGTACAAAGGACACCCCCCCCACCCCCACCCCCACCCCCCCGCCATTAAGACTCTACCAGCAGAAACTTTAGAGGTCAGAAGGGACTGGCACAATATATTCAAAGTGCTAAAAGAAAAAAAAAACTTCCAACAAAGAATACTCTATCTGGCAAAGCTATCATTCAGAATTGGAGGAGAAATAGAGTTTTCTAAACAAATAAAAGATAATCACCACTACTAAACTGGCTGTATAAGAAATGTTAAAGGGACTTTTGTTACCTGAAAAGAAAGGGTGCTAATTAGTAACAAAACATGCAATACACCAATCTCCCTGGTAAAAGTAAATAGACAGTAAAGGTAATCACTTATAAAGCTAGTATGAAGGTTAAAGGACAAAAGTGGTAAACCTAACTAACTGCAATAATTAGGAAACACAGATAAAAAAGATATAAGATACGACATCAAAAAATGTTGTGTGGAGTAAAAATGTACAGATTTAGAATGCATTCAAACTTAAGTTGGTATCAACTTCAATAACAGATTGTTATAGGTTGTAAGCCTCATGGTAACCACAAAGCAAAAACCTATAGAAAATACACTATAAAAGATAAATCATGCATAGCAATAAAGAAAATCAACCCACAAAGAAAGAGAACAAGAGAAAAAATGAGCAGAGAAGGATAAAATACCCAGAAAACAATGAATAAAATGGCAAAAAGTACATACCAACCAACAATTAAATGTAAATGGATTGAATTTTCCAATCAAGACATATAGTGACTGAATGGATAAAAAAAGACCCATCCTTATGCTTCCTACAAGAGACTCCCCCTTCAGATGTAAGGGCACACACAGACTTTAAGTGAAGAGATCGGAAAAGATAATTAACCCAAAGAAAGCTTGAGTACCTATACTTATATCAGACAAAATAGACTTTAAGACAAAGACTATAATAAGAAACAAAAAAAAGAGTATTACATAATGATAAAGAGGTCAATCCAATAAGAGAATATAACATTTGTAAATATTTATGTGCCAAACATAGGAGTATCTAAATATATAAAGCAAACATTAACAGACCTAAAGGAAGAAATAGATGGACACAATAATAGACTTTAACACTCCACTTACTGGATAGATCATCCAGACAGAAAATCAGGAAATACTGGCCTTAACAACATGTTAGACCAAATGGACCTCACAAATATACACAGGGTATTCTATCCAAAAGCAACAGAATGCATATTCTAAAGGGCATGTGGAACATTCTCCAAGGTAGACCTCCTATGGTAAGTCACAAAAGTTTTTTTGTTTTTGTTTTAATTTGAGACAGAGAGGGAGAGAGAGTAAGAACAGGAGGAGAGAGAGAAGCAGGCTTCCTGCTGAGCAAGGAGCCTGATGTGGGGCTTCATCCCAGGACCCTGGGACCATAACCCGAGCCAAAGGTAGATGCTCAACTGCTGAGCTACCCAGGCGTCCCTCCAAACTCATTTTATGAGGCTAGCATACACATTGATACTAAAACCAGACGGGGACACTACAAGAAAAGAAAATTACAGGCCAGTATCCCTGATGAACGTGGATGCGAAAATTCTCAACAAAATACAGGCAAACTGAATTCAATAATACATTAAAAAAGGATCATATACTATGATCAAGTAGGATTTATTCCAGAGATGCAGGAATGGTTGACATCTGCCTATCAATCAATATGATACACCACACTAACAAAACGAAGGATAAAAATAATACGCTCGAGGAGCCTGGATGGCTCAGTCTGCCTTCGGCTCAGATCATGATCTCCTGGGATTGAGTTCTGCAATGGCTCTCTGCTCAGCAGGGAATCCACTTCGTCCTCTCCCTCTTCCTCTAAGACGTTCCCCCCTGCTCAAGCACTTTCTCTCTCTCAAATAAATAAAATCTTAAAAAAAAAATCATATGATCAACTCAATAGATGCAGAAAAAGGGTTTGACAAAATTCAACACCCATTTATGATAACTCTCAACAAAGCAAGTATAGAAGGAAAATACCTCTACATAATGTATATGACAAACCCATAGCTAATACTCAATGGTGAAAAGTTGAAAGAGATCAAGAGCAAGACAGGGGTGCCCACTCTCTTCACTTTTATTCAACATGGTATTGAATGTCCTAGACAGAGCAAATGGGCAAGAAAAAAATAAAAGGCATCCAAATTGGAAAGGAAGAAATAAAACTATCACTATTTGCCAATGACATATTATATATAGAAAACAAAAACTCCCATCAAAAACTGTTAGAAGATACAGATTCAGTCAAGTGGCACAATACAAAATATACAGAAAGTCTACTGCATGCCCATACACTAACAACAAACTATCAGAAGGAGAAATTAAGAAAACAATCCCATTTACAGTTACATGAAAAAGAATAAAATACTAAGGAATAAATTTAGCCAAGGAGCTGAAAGATCTATATCCCAAAAACTATATGACACTGATGAAAGGAACTGAAGAAGATACAAACAGATATTCTGTGTTCATGGTTTGGAAGAGTTAATATTGTTAAAATGTCCATACTACCTAAAGCAATCTACAAATTCAATGCAATTCTTATAAAATTCCAATGGCATTTTTCACAGAAATAGAACAATCCTAAAATATGGGGGAACCACAGAAGACCCCAAATAACCAAAGGAGTTTTGAGAGAGAAGAACAAAGCTGGAGGTATCATGCTCCTTGGTTTCAAACTATATTCCAAAGCTATAGTAATCAAAGTAGTATGGTATTAACATAAAAATAAACACCTACTTGAAAGAAACTGAATAGAGAGCCCAGAAATAAACCCATGCACATATAACCAATTTATTTATGACAGAGGAGCCAACAACATACAATGGGGAAAGGACAAAATCTCTTCAATAGAATGGGGAATGGACTGCTGGGAAAACTGGACAGCCACATGTAAAATACAACAGGACACTATCTTATACCGTATGCAAATATCAACTCAAAATGGATTAAACACTTGAAGGTAGACCTGAAACCACAGAACTCCTAGAAGAAAACATAGGCAGAAACTCCCTGACATTCATTTTAGTGATGATTTTTTTTTCTGCCACCAAAAGCAAACATCAACAAGTGAGACTACATCAAACTAAAAAGCTTCTACACAACAAAGAAAACCATCAACAAAATATAAAAGGAAACTACTGAATGGGAGAGAATATCTGCAAGTTATATATTTGATAAGGGGTTAACACCCAAAATACATAAAGAACTCACATAAGTAAACAACAACAACAAAAACAATGAAAAAGGCAGAGGATCTGAATAGACATTTTTCCAGAGGAGATACAGATAGTCAACAGGTACATTTTGGAAAGGTGCTCAATTTGAGGGGAATGCATATCAAAACCACAATGAGATATCACTTCACACTTATTAGAATGGCTATAGTAAAAAGATAAGAAATAGCAAATGTTGGAAAGGATGTGGAGAAAAGAGAACACTTGTGCACTGCCGGCAGGCATATATATTAGTATAGCCACTATAGAAAACCGTATGGAGATTGCTCAAAAAAATTAAAAATGGAACTACCATATTATCCAGCAATTCCACTTCTGGGTATTTATCTGAAGAAAACAAAAATACTAACTCAAAAAAATATCTGTATCCCATGCTCACTGCATTATTTACAATAGCCAAGATAAAACAACCGAAGTGTCTACCAATGGAGGAATGGATAATGTGGTGTGTGCACACACACACACAATGTATACACACAATGGAATATTATTCAGCCATAAAAATAAATAAAATCCTGCTGTTTGACAACATGAATGGACCCTAAGAGCACTCTGCTAAGTGAAATATGTTACAGAACAAGAACAATACTATATGATCTCACTTGTATGTGGGATCTAAAAAAATAAAACCAAAAAACCCCCCAAAAGTCCCTCAGCTCATGAATAGAGAATAGATTGGTGGTTGCTTGAGGCTGGGGGTCAGGGGTGAGCAAAATGGGTGGAAAGGGTCAAAAGACAGAAATTTCCAGGTATGAAATGAGTAAGTCATGGGTAGGTAATGTATAACACAATGACTATAGTTAATAACACTGCACTGCACATTTGAAAGTAACCAAGAGAGTGACTCTTGAGAGTTCTCATCACAAAAAGAAAAACCGTATAACTGTATATGACGTGGGTATTACTTGGGTTTTGATCATTTGTAGTATATACAAATAATGACTCACTGCATTGTACACCTACAACTAATATAATGTTACATACTTAACACCTCAATTAAGAAAGGGAAGCATGGAGTAGGTGACTGGTAGCCCATGTCCTGTTCTTCTAGAAATGATGCTGTCACCTAATAAAAGCCTCAAAATCCATCAAAAATCCTACAGATAACTCAGATCTTGAAATGTTCTGCTAATGGCTTTGATCAAACCAGGGCAGATATGACCTAACGGTCTCACGGACACACAGGGGGCAGCCACCATGCCCACTGGTGCTGACCCTGGGCTCACCTCTGCCTTCGTGCAGCATTTTGCTGAAAGGCTTCAGCTGTTTTTCATAGAGGATAGCGGTTTGGGTGTACTGGTGCCTCAGGGCAGTCCACGTTTTTTCTAACCTTGTGATCTGGAAGAAAGAAAGGTGTTATCATTTTTGAAAAAGCTCTTTTTAAAATCAAGTCAAAGCCTGTTGAAAGCAGTGTATAGAGAAAGGCTAATCCCCACCCCACCCTGTTCTGTATTGTTCTAATGGCCCATCCCGGAGACAGCTCGTCAGTTTCTTGTATGTGTACATGTACCTGTGTATACACACATTTATATGACTTAAAATAAAAGGTATATCATGCTTTACACATTTTTCAGTTTTTTTGCTTGGCAATCATTCAAGTATGTATAAAATAGCATAGGACAGCCTTACTTTGGGTTTTTTTTTTCCAGCCTTATTTTGTTAAACTTGCATATGATGTTCCACTTTATGAATAAAGTTTACCTTGTCTCCCACAGATAAGAATTTTACAAGTTTTCTTTTTCCATTATGAAATTACCTTGTGAAGATTTTACAAATGTGTGTATGTGTGAAAATATCTGGAGAGTAAATTTCCAGAAGTGGAACTCTGGGTCAAAGAATACATATATTTTAAATTTTGATGGGAATTCCCAGCTGTCCACAGAGGTTATATTGATGAAAGCATGTAGGAATATAATGTCTACCATTTTCATTTAGTCAATGTCTGAGATACACAGAAGATTGTCCAGACCATATGATGCCACTCTATTCATTCCTTTTCATTTTGTTTAGTCAATGCCAACATATGCCACTGACTCTGACTGCCCAAAGCAAACAGCTCCCCACCCGTACCATAAAAACAGCAAGGCTAAGTGAGGTTTTTGTTTTTTGTTTTTTTTCATGAAACAAAAAAGAGGAAGGGCACTAATATTTGGGGAATGAGTACCAACTCTGTCCCAGGTATTTGAAGAATTTAATTTAATCCTCCAATGCCCTATGAGGCAGTATTTTGGCCTCATTTTACAGATCAGAAATCAGAAGAGAATAGTTAACTTGCTCCAGATTTTATAGCTGGTAAGTGACAGAGAAAAGATTCATTCCCTTGCCCTCTACGAGCTGCGTCTTCCCAGAGGAAGGTGAGAAGCAGTCAGCAGAGCTGTTGGACAGAGGACGTGACTTACCCTCCTCTGGCCACCCCTCCCGCCATGTGCTTCTCTCTTCTCACTGTCCCTTCTCTTCCCCTCCCTGAAGCACCTGCCTTTCTGAAAGCAGCCCTGGTATCTCGTGTGGGCCCATCTGCTGGATGCTTTTTCTTGATACTAGAAGCTGAGAAGAGGAGGCACGGGAGCCTGCAGTACAGGGTCACATTGGGATGATGACACACAAGAATGATGTGATTCTCCTCTCTGCCTTCCCTGGGTCTGCCACAGTCCTCCCGGAGCAGTGCCCTAACTCACTTCGGGGGCAGAGGTGTAGGGGTGGGGGCCCGGAATACCCTGGAGGACTGCATGCTGGGGTACTCCAGCAGGGAAGTCTGATGCTGTTGGAGGCAAGGGAGCCACCTTGCACAAAGGCATATTATGGTGCTCTGGGAGAAGTCTCTAACCCTTGACCGTGACGTCATGGACAGCACAAGCATTCTTTTTATTACACACGATCCCACAAACATCCCCTTTACTACTCTCAGAGGAAGCTCTGGGCTGGAGTGCTACATACAGCTTGGCCTGTTGTCTCAGCCTTCCAAAACGATATGCAGTTTTGGATAAGAAGAAATAAATATGATGCAAATTAAAAACACTTGAATGAAAAATTATAACCCCTGTTATTATAGGAGTTAGTGTATCATGACAATACAGCTGGATCGGCTTATTTCAAATATGGATCCTATGAAATTCCAGGGCATCTAAGAGTTTTTCAGATTCTTAGGATATTGTCATTGGAATTGATTCCCTCCAAAATTTCCTGATGAAGGTACTAAGTGCTTCAGCTTGTCTTTAAGGCGACCTTGCTTTAATGCCAGGAAATGAGGTTCCTAACATGCTCCGACTTGCAGGACATGTGACTATGGCTATCTTCCCTAATGGCAGTGATGGATTTTCAGTGAGCACCCAGCAGGGCTTCAGAGACAATCTGTGGTTATGAGACAGTCAAGCTAAATAACGAGTAGTTTTGGTGTTACTGGTTGCAGTTGGGTTTGAGGGACTGGAGGACCCTCAGGGCGAGATTACCAAAGTCAATGGCTTATGGGGTAGAACAGAAATGAGAAAGCTGCCCCTTGCCCAGAGACAATGAAGATAACAGAATGACTTTTCTCCGTAAGGTCTGTTTGATTTTAAATACAGGCTTTCAGGTTTGATACTCATCCTAAAAACAGCCCATCAAAGCAGATGAGTTCAAAGTGCCTGATTTCAGAAACTCTAATTGGGAGGTTGTATGACAAATGGGCTAGAAATCTGAATTTTTAAAAACAGAAGTCTGTTCTAGGTAACCTGAGGAACAGAACTTTGAGACAAACCACTCTGGGCATTCCCAGATATAAGCTCCCCCAAATATCTGGTGACGCACATGATCAGTCTCTCTTTTATGACACACGTTAGCCAGCCAGATCATCCTAATTGGTTCTTAAGGAATACCAATTGTTCCTGAGGATGGCTCTTCTTATTGAACACCAAAGATAAAGTGTGGGCTGTCAACAATTACCAACTGGTTTGAAAAACAGAGCCAAAACACTTAGGACACCGCTTCTGGTTGCCCTCTAATCAAAGCTGCTGTCACTAAGATTTAGTTTATCTTTCAAAGTTGACTAAAATCATGGGTGATTTGCTAAGTATGGGCTTGCAGACCACGTTCAGAACTCTAACTACACCCAGGCCTGCAGGGTGCACAAATCAAGTGGAAATTTACCTGTGGCATTTCCAGGGCTTTCATGATGGCCGAGAAAGAATAGAGGTCCCCCATGGAGTCTTTCAGTTCCACTGCCACTTGGATGATCCTATTGAGGGTGGCAGCTCGGTCCTCCAAAGTGCTCGTGCAGCCCAGAATGTCCACTGCAATGCCGATGGCCATTGTGTTGTGTCTGGGAGGCAGAAGATCAGTGGTCAGGCCCAGGGCCCACAGGACTAGGAGGAAAGGAATGCAGACCAGCCAGAAAAAAGGCTGGATGTACACGCTGTGCCGATTTCAACAGTGAGACCACCCCTGCAGGCTGATGGCAGCAGGGCCTGGGCTAGGCCTGAGGGTGCACTATTTAGAGTCAGAAAGGACAGATGCCCAGGAGAGGGCCATGTTCAGCCCTGGATCTGGGGGAACAGAGAGGGCCCTCCTGGGTGAAGCTGCTCAGAAGGACAAGAGGTCTGGGGAGACACCTGGTCCCTCAACACACTGGGGAATCCCATCCTCAGGAAGTCCCGGGCCATCTCCACTATGTGCCTAGGACTGGGGAATGGAAGCAAAAAGAAACGAGAGAATATGCTTGACCCAAGAAGACAACACAGGTCCTGAAACATAAGAAGGGATGATGAAGGAAGAATGGAGAGTCTGTGGCTCTGGTCAAGGGGCCAGAAAGTGAATGGAGATGTGGACAAAGACTGAATAGCTGACTGACAGGAATTTCCCTATAAAGTCAGACCCTCATAAAATAGAAATCTTGTATCTGCCAACAATCCTCCCTTTTCTCATCCTGTACTACCCGGGTCAAGCTTACAGACCCAGAACAGGAAGCAGAGTGATCTTTTCTCCACATGACAATGGGACTTATTTGAATGGGGTCACAGAGCAGTCTGTGCTGATGGCGGGTGGCAGAGGCCAATCCCTTCCTTCTCTCCCTCAGTCAGGACCAGGGAGTTGACTGCATTGGGCCAGAATGGCCTCCATTAAATTTCTCCCGGGCTGTGGCACAAGTGCTGGAGGTGCAGCCCCCGTCCACAGCTACACTTACTAAACTACAACATGCCTTTGCCCTCTAGCTCTGGGGTCACCTTGAGGCCCACAGTGCCAGGCTCTCTCCCAATGCCTTGAGCCAAGGGTGGCATGATTCATCAAGTGGCTAGCCCTACCACTTTCTCTAGTGATTATGAAATCAGTGATGAGCTCTGCTGTCTCCAAGTGTGTCTGTGTGTTTGTCTTTGTCTTTGCATACCTGTCTGTGGTGCAACAGTGTGACCATAGGCTGTTCCCTAACTGCTCCACTCCTCAATTTCTTCAGTGTAAAAATGAGAGTTAAGGTCGTTGTGAGAAAGAGAGACAGTGCAGGGGTATAAGAATCACCAGAGTGCCTATCGCTGATAGGCCCCTACCAGATGGTAACTGTGATCACAACTATCTCTGTGTGCACATCTTTCTCTGTCAGTGTGTCTACCTTTTTTTTCTCTCCTCTTCCTGAGTTTTTTAAAATATTTATTCACAAGAGACACAGAGAGAGGCAGAGACATAGGAAGAGGGAGAAGCAGGCTCCCCATGGGGAGTCTGATGGGGGACTTGATCCCAGGACCCCGGGATCATGACCTGAACCAAAGGCAGATGTTCAACCACTGAGCCACCCATATGCCCCTCTTCCTGAGGTCTTAATTAATAGATGCTAACATAAAGTATATATTTTTTTATTACTTACTGAATTTATTGACATTAAGGTTGAGCTGACCATTTCAGATGTTTCTTTTAACTAACAGCTTCCCTTCAATTGATTCTTCTGTTCACTGCTTTTTCCTATGTTTTAAATGACCCTTAATAAAAGATACATTCTTGGGCAGCCGGGGTGGCTCAGTGGTTTAGCGCTGCCTTCAGCCCAGGGCGTGATCCTGGAGACCCAGGATTGGGTCCCACGTCGGACTCCCTGCATGGAGCCTGCTTCTCCCTCTGCCTGTGTCTCTGCCTCTCTCTCTGTGCGTGTCTCTCATGAATAAATAAATAAAATCTTAAAAAAAAAGACAGGTTCTATGCTTCTTTAAGACCTGGCATCATATCAATGGTTAATGGAGTAATCTGTCCATTCATTCAAGCAACGTGGGCCTAAAGCCTCCTATATACACTACTATAGGAAAAACAACTGAGCATGGCAGGTCTGAGGCGGAAGCTCCCGTGCTGGCAATAAGAGGCACTGACGGTTATACAAAGGACATCTCCCCTCAGCAGGCCTGGAATGGGTGAGGTGGTAAATTAAAAATAAAGGGTGGTTTGTATTTGATTCTCAAACACGGGAAGATGATGTCATCTGACCCTTCAAAATGGCTATAACCTTGGCCTTTATTTAGCAACCGCACTGTAATGAAGAAACCGGCTCCCCAGACTCTAGCAGGCCGATCCCCCAGGGTCAGCCTTGGACAGGAAGCTAACCAAGGAGAGGGGCCCCAGGGAAGTGGCGATCAGGACAAAAAGGAAACAGATGCCGACAGGCGTGGAAATCAGAAAACAGCCCCAGAGGAGCCCCCAGCCTGCCACCCCCCCCACCTCAGCCGGGGGCCCAGGGCGCATGTCCAACATTCCTAACAGCACAGGTAAAGTAAGGCCTGGAACCTGGGGGATCTTCCACTGAGCTGCATCGCATGAGGGACGTGGACAGGCTGTGGCTCAGCTCACCTCTGTTGAAACGGTGACCACTGGCCCAACAACAACAGAGTTGCCCCCTAGCCGCGCCCCTTAGCTGCCCCCGGGGCTCGGGGCAGGAAGGCGATGCCTCCAGAAAGAGGCTAGAATCCAGGAGGCTAGAATCTAGGAAAGCCCGTAGGAAAAGGAGGAACATTCACAATTCGCCAAAGGCATTAAACAACAAGGAGGCTTGAACAAGGCCAGGAACCGGTCCCTAACCTGCCTCCCAGAAGCATTCAGCACTGCAGGGTTTTGGGGCTATGCAGGCCGCAGCCACAGCGGCCTGGGGCCCGTTTCCTGTGCTCTCTAGCCAGGTAACCTTGAAAGCAGCTGCACCGATTCCTCAGGCTCCCTGAAATGTACGGTTTACTTTTTAGGGGCTGGCATCCTAGACTGTGCGTCCACCAGCCACGTACGGCTATTCACGCTTAAACGGTAAACAGTAAAAGAAACAGTTTGTCTCCCAGTAGCCACATTTCAGGTTCTCAATAGCCCCACGTGGCTGTGGCTACGGTCATGGGATAAAAACACTTCAGCCACCACAGAAATGGACTGGACAGCACGAGGACCAGGCAGGTCGTGCAAGGCCAGGAATCCGGGTGCCCATTAGAACCCACGTTTGTGTCGTGACAATAAGGAACTTGGCTGGAAAAACAGGATACTTAAGGTAACAAGACAGCCTTGCCCAAATCAATGGTCTCTTCTCGTGCGCCAACAAGTCCAATGTCTGTGGTGATCTGGTATCTAGTCTAGCACTTTCTTTAAAAATATACCTCACTATTTCTGTCTTTTTCATTCCTAAACCTCCAACGCTCCAGCCTGCGGGTTTTGGCGGGCGCCGGGCCCCGGCTCCCCCGGAGGCTGAGGAGGCTCCCCGGGAGGCTGTGAGGAGCGGGAGCGCCGCCCCGCCCTCCTCTCCATGCCAACGTTGTTGGGACTCGTTCTTCCCGGGCTTCCCCACAAACTGCCGCTTATTCCTAAGGCGCCCCTGAACTCCCAGGGGCAGCGCAGCCGCCGGCGGTGAGGTGGGGCGCAGGGGGCGAGGCGCCCGGCGGGGACGGGCTGTGTGCTCCCGGCCTTCCTCTGCGCTGCTCCGGGAATCCTGCGGCCAAGGCTTCCGGGACCCGGGACCCGGGACACAGGACACCGGACGGGCTCGGGGCGGGCGGCTGCGCGTCCGCTCCCGGAACCTGCTGCGCTGGCGGGGCCGGAAACGCAGGGGGCAGCGCTGCTCACCGTTCGATGATGTCCAGGCGCAGCTGGTGGCCGTAGGGCAAGGTGAGGAGTTCCAGCCCCGAGCTCACGCCCATGTTCCTCCTCGTCTCCTCGGACACTGCGAGTATCCTAGCGACCTGTCAAGGACACAAGTGAAACAGACTGGATCAGGGAGCGGGCTTGCCGCCAACACGACCGTGGCACGTGGAAAGAAAGGCGCCGAACTGGGACGGTGTGGAGGCGCTCGTTGCCTTTTGTTTTGAGCAGCAGCATCCCCAAGTACAGTGTTTCGGGAAGGACTCGAAGACGTGCGCACCTGCAGGTGGTCCGCGGCCCCGCCCCCGCCGCGGCCCCGCCCCCGCCGCGGCCCCGCCCCCGCCGCGGCCCCGCCCCCGCCGCGGCCCCGCCCCCGCCGCGGCCCCGCCCCCGCCGCGGCCCCGCCCCCGCCGCGGCCCCGCCCCCGCCGCGGCCCCGCCCCCGCCGCGGCCCCGCCGGCAGCAGGGCAGCAGGTGCACTGAGCCTCTGGGCGGCAGCCCCCCCCCCCCCCCGCACCCCCCAGCGACTGCCACCAGGGCTCCACCCCTCGGTTCTCGCTCAACGGCAGGACTGGCTGCTATTACCCTTGATTACGCCTCCCCTGGGCTCCGTCAGTGCACCACACGTCTGGAAACTATTAGACACACGTCCAGCGATTTGAAACCCGAGGTCTCCAGCACACCCACTTCTCCCCCGAGAGGCCTTCCTTCAAGAAAATGTTTGGCCCCGCCAGCTCCCCGACCTTGGTTCTGGCGCGTCATCACCGGGTTATCAGTCGACCGCTGCCTCGAAAGGTTCCGGCCCAGTCGGTGCGTCTGGAACACCAGGCTAACGAGGCCTCGCAGCGCGCTGACGTCCCGCAGAGCCACGAGCAGATACGGTGGGTCTAAGCGACTCTGGACACGTGGCAGGCACACACGGCCTCCCCTCCTCCAGCTGCTCGACTTGTCCTAGACTATGAGGATGCCAGGCATCTCAACAGTCCAGAGGCCTTCATAACAGGCCACAGAAAACATCTCAAGTTTGGCTGATATTATTAACCCTGACCATTAACTTCTGTGGTTCAACAAAGGAACCAGGGTCAGCCCAGAGGAAATGAACCTGTGGGAATTAGCTGCGCAGTGGCAGACTGGGCAACAGGATGCAGGATTCCTACAATGCTCTCTGGGCCTCAGTTTCCCCTTCTCTACCACAGCTGCTAAGTTCGCCTTTCTCAAGGTCTTTGCAAAGGATCAAATGACTTTAAAGCTATTTGAAAATACAAGTTGTGAGTCACTGGCATGTAGAAGAGGGAAGAATTTTGGCCAGATCTCCGGAAAGGGATTTACACCTTGACCATGGTAAATGGTAAGGCAACCCAGATGTATACCCCGGCCACCCGTGGCCACATACACTCTGCTTGCTTGTTTAGACAGCTGCCCCTGCAGAGGCTCCAAACCCAGCCTCTGGGTGGTGGGCATCCCCCAATTCACACACGGTCTGTGTAATGAGATTCGGTTTTATGCTGGAAGCTCTAGTAACCAGAGTGATCCCTGCTCTGAGAGAGAAGCCCCCAAGTCGGTTTCCCTTCAGTGCAAACATGCAATTGTCTGGCCACTTTCCTGGGTGTTTGCCAGGATATACTGACACCTGCTTGCCCCAAGGCTGAGCTAGGACAAAGGGGTCCTGAGCTCACACTGCAGAGCCTGCATTAGGTTCTCTGGCAAAATGCCCAGAGCCGTGCCGCTCATAGATATAGAGGAGGAATGGACACTTCTAGAGCATTTACCGTGAGACAGACCTGGCATGTAACATGGGCGATCCCTGATGAGGCATTCCAGCCTCCTCCTGCTCTTCTGATGGTATTTATCCTAGTTCTGCAGGATCTCCAAACTCTGCTGAGGGAGCTGCTGCAGTGACCCAGGGGAGCGTTGGCGGGGGCCTGACCCTCCTCCCAGCTGCCAGGGGATCTTCTAAACTGCAATGAGATTGCTTGGCTCTGCCCACCCTTTCTGCTGCCCTCAGCAGAGGACTCTGATCTGCACTATGCACTTCAGGGCCTGTCCCTGAACTGCAAAGTGCTTCTCCGCAATAGCCTGGCACGAGTCCAGAAGTAGAGACTTAACATTCAAGGAAAGACCCGCTACTCCCTCCCCTCCCCATCCCTGTCTCCACCTTTGCTGCCCACACGGTGAGTCCAAACCCCTGACTCCTGAATCTCTGCACATGTACGTTGTCTGCCACCTGGAAGATGCTCTTCTTATTCTTCATCTGGCCAATTCCTACTCAGCCTTTAAAACTCATCTCAGGGCAGCCTGGGTGGCTCAGCAGTTTAGCGCCACCTTCAGCCCAGGGTGTGGAGACCTGGGATTGAGTCCCATGTCAGGCTCCCTGCATGGAGCCTGCTTCTCCCTCTGCCTGTGTCTCTGCCTCTCTCTCTCTGTGTCTCTCACGAATAAATAAATAAAATCTTAAAAAAAAAAAAATAACAATAATAATAATAATAAAACTCATCTCAAACATCCCCTCCCTACCCCACATTCAAGACCCTGCCTCAGAGGCCCCACAGCTCCTGTGCCTTCCCCACCTGGGTTGTAGTCTGAATTCCTGTATCACTGTTCGTCATCCGCCCCCCTCCCCCCACCCACCCCCACCACCCCACCCCCCCACCACCCCCGGGCACAACCCCTCCTGGCCCATAGCAGATGCTCAAGCAAGGCTGAATACCCAACACTAACAAACACCCAGCCTCATTCTGGGCCAGGCATGGGGTGTGGAGAGCTCTATATATGTTATTTCATCCAGTCCTCACAGCCACCTGGATAGCTGGGGACAGAAAGAACCGGAAAGTTCAGAGCCTGAATTAGATCCAAGCAATTCATCCCCAGAGACCAACTCTTACCTACCAGGCCCTACTTCTAGATATTGCAACAAGTGGGTGGGAGACAGGCAGCACTCTGGGTGAGGCCAGGGTGGTGCCCATGTGCAGGTGGGGAGATGAGCAGAGTCAGTGGGTTTCTGCTCCAGGTCGCTGTCTCACTGGCAAGGAAGCTCTATCCAGCCCTTCTCAAGGGGTGCCTATAAAGGCAAACAGAGGAGAGGTGCCCAACCAGGATGACAAATTGCGAAGAAAGAAACCAAACAAGAAGAAGGGCAGGCTTCATGTTCCTTCAGTTGAGAACTAACTTGAGCTCTAGATTCATGGCTGCCAAGGTGGTGGGAACATTCCAGACCCTCCTGCCAAAGGGTGGTCAGGCATCTCACCTCCTCCTAGACCCTCCTAGATCTCCAAGCACAGTCTGAGGTCACAGGGAAGAAGGATTCATTTACTCCTGGGAATTAGGCTGCTCTGTAAACCCAGATCCACATTTCTACAGGAGCTTCCTCTGGAGAGAACTCAGACAGGTTCACACCAGACTCCTGGCCTGTTGGCGTACCAGCGCCCAGTGGAGAAACTAGAACAGGAATCTTAAATCCTCTTACTGCCCAAACAGGTTTAGCTCTCTTTAAAGGGAGGTAAGGATTTAATATGATCTGTGAGCACTGCCCAAGGACACCCAGACAACCACAGAAACAAACCTGTGGTCTTCAGCACTGACACGCATGCACACACACCACCACCACCACCACCACCACCACCACCCCCGCCCCACCTCCCAGGCCTGGCAACCAGGTACTGAGTGACCTCTCAGACCTGCTTCTGGGTCCTGGGCTGGCTGAACTCAGAACAGCTAGCACCTGCTCTACTTTCCTCACGGCTATTGGGGGAGGCCCTCTGTCCCCCTGATGGAGCTCCCTCCATCCACTGGGGACTCGCTAGGGGAGTTCTCAGAGGGTGCATTTCCTGCGGTGATTCACAACCCTGGAAATTTCCTTAAGAAACTCAGTTCTTGAACTGAGTTTGAACTGAGGCCCTGAACTTTGAAGGTAAATGACTTTACTAAGCTACATATGAATAAATCTCACTAAGGCCTTCACTGACACTCCAAGGCATGGCTCTGTCTCTATAACTGAGGGGGAGGTTGAGCCCCTCCCAGCCTGAGACACCTGCTTTCTAGAAAGCTCTCTCTGATGGATATCTTTGCCATGAGGTCACTTATGAACAAAAGCTGCCCATATCCAAAAGAAATGCTTCCTATCCAAAGTGATGATGATGTAAACATATATATTTATTTAGTCACATGAAAGGATAGTCATGATGTGTTGCTCGATCAAAGACTTGGGGTTTAAAATAGTATGCTTAGTAAAAAATACAATAAAATAGAATCGTCTGTTTAGGCCTGTGGTAAACAAACACATATGCATGAAATAACTCACATGTATCTGTTTGCAGAGCCAATGTTAACCATGATGATCACCAAGAAACCAGACTTGGGATAATTTTTGTCTTTTCTCTTAATGTTTTATAATTTTTCTAAATTGACCAATTAGTACTTGTAAAAAGAAAAATCAAGGGTAAATTCAAAGATGTTTATTCTTAAACCCATTTTAGTAACGATAAATATATGTGGGTATATGTGCATATCACGTGCCCCATATACTAAAAGAAAAATAACCTAGTTGCTGCCACTCCAGAAAGTACATTTTCACTACCGTCCACTCTTGTTGGACTTGACTTTCCCACTTCAGAGGGAGCCGAGGCCAGGGAGGATGCTGCAGCTGGAGGGGGAGGCGTGGCCCGGGCAGTAGCCCGCCACCACCCTCTGCCCAAGGTGATTTTTACAAGCTTCCTGCCTGGGCAAAGGTTGTCCCAGGCCTGTGCTTCCCACCCTTTAAATAAATCCCCACCCAGGTTATCTTCTGACTTCTTCTATGAGCAAAGCACTTAAAGGGTAAGGTGGAGCAAGGCGGGCCGGGCCGCCCCCTTGCAGCCTCTCAGAAGGTAGAACAAGGCCACCTGGCTGAGCACTTACCACACAGTCCGTGCTCAACATGTGCTGGGCTATGGCCTTGGGGTCCTTGCTGGTGAACAGTTCTTTCACCCGCTTCAGCATCGTCATTTCCAGAGGCTTGTTCTCAGCAGGAAGGAGCTTCGACTCAAAGTCATTGGGCCTGAATGAGGAGGCCGTCTCCAGACGGGGCAGCACAAACTCGCCCTCATCCTCCTGCTGCCCCTGGTCCATCTGCGTGGCTGGCGCCTCCCCAGGCCCTGCCCCGTCATCATCAAGGATCAAGTAGTTGGTGCCAGAGTGCTGGGGCCCTGGCACCCCGTTCTGCTTGGCTGTTAGCAGCTCCACGTAGCTGTCGTGGGCACAGAGGGGTGGCCTCGCTCCCCTGTCACCACCTATAGCGAAGGCTGGGTTCAGTTCACAGTAGTTGGCCTCTGAGTTGAGCCAGGTGGATGGAGACAGGGGAGGCTGCAGGAGGGGAGCCTTGCAGGGCTTGGGGGGTGGCTTGGGGCAAAGCTGGCTGTCTGAGCCCCTCAAGGCCTCCCCTGCCCTAGCATCTGAAGAAACCCTCCGAACCAATGCCGGACTCAGGGTGGGCTCGCTGCCCGTCCTGAAAACGGGTGAGTTTGGGCGAGGGCTTGTGTCCACACTCGGGGAGCGAGAGGACAATTTACAGCCTGTGGAGAATAAGAGAGGGTCAGGGAAACCTCAGCTGTGCAGAGAACACAAAGCAAAACTGGAGTGACAACTCCCCAGGCCTCAATTCATGCCCTTGGGTTTCAGTTTTTACTTCCCAAAGATAACTCAGTATGACCTCCCCACACCCTAGAGCATTTCAGGGGCTGGATGGCTGGCCGGCCGCACCCCACTTCTGGGGGGATCCTAAGTCCCAGTGATGAGCAACAGCTGGGCTGCAGTGTCATTTTATGGTCAGAGAGGGTTAGTACAGTCAGAAAAGGAAAATACGTGGAGCCCTGAAGGTAGTGAGTAATCTAGTCTTGCCCTAAGATCAGAAGCCTTTGGTCACATAGCATAAGGGCCTGAGTCACTGTCACAGCCAGGGTGGATCCAGCCAGCCTTGAGGGAGAGCTGGAGACATCCCAGGAAGCGGGGGACAAGATCCCAAGCTAACCTACATAGAAGTGACCCACCAAGGGGCATTAGGAAAATCAGCCTGTGGTCCCAAGGGAGGTTGGTTATAAAAATAAGGAACCACCACCCATGGCTCACTAATCCAGTTGCTTACAAGGTTTGCCCACAGCCCACAGCTCCTCGCTCCTCTGGCTGTAAAAGGAGAATGGAGAGGAGGAGGGGTCTGTCTGGGCAGCTGTGCCCCCAGGAACCCCGGCAGTGACCCAGCCCCCTCTGCCCAGGGAGGGCACAGAGAGGGCTCCTCTGTCATGAAGGCTACCAGTTGGTGGTTGAGCATGGGTCTCAGAACCTGGGTTCATGCTGGCTTAACCGAGGGCCAGACAGGTCACTCTGGATGAGTTAGTTAGTTAGACACAGAGAGGCAGAGAGACAGATGCAGAGGGAGAAGCAGGCTCCAGGCAAGGAGCCCGATGTGGAACTGGATCCAAGGACCCCAGGATCACGCCCTGAGCCAAAGGCTCAACCACTGAGCCATGTCCCTCTGGATGATTTATTTAACCTCTGTGCCTCCATTTCCTCAACAAGAAGAAGAGGATAATCATTCCTGCTCTGAAGGTTTGTTATGAAGCCTAAAGGCTATCACACACAGTGTCTGGCTCGCTGACCCACATCCGGTTGTAGTCCTACAATCCCTTACCCTCCAGCCTACAGGCACAGAGCCTTGTGTCGTCCCTACATGGGGGGACCAGACCGAGCAGGGAAACAGCCTGAAGGAAATCAGGCTCACACGGTCACCCTCCTCCCAGGAAATTCCCCAAGACCTACCAAGTGGCAGGTAACTTTCCGACTGGTGGGCTTTGAGGGATAAGGCTCTTCTGTCCTGCATGTGATCCAGGCAGGCCGGCTGGCTACCGCTCTTCTCTTTATTTCTGAAGCAAAAGATAAGTGGAGCAGAAACGTGTCATTAAATCGTAAAACCTTTAGGCAGCATCACGGAAAGTCTCTAAGAAGAAAGACTGCTTAGCAGGGAGCAGTACGAGTGGAAGGGCACATCCCCACAGTAAAGGAATGTCTGTCCCAGGAGGAAATTACTGCCTGGGGCGGTTAACCCAGGATGGCGCCTGGGGCCCCATCCCCAAGTCCCCAGGACCAACCCAGTCAGGTCCCAGGCTGCCTCCTCTGAGCCCTTCCATCCGGTTGAGCAGAGCAGAGCAAAGATTTCATGATACTCTCAGGAAAATCTGATGAGCTGGAATGTGTACTTTTAGCAGAGCTTAAAATTACTTACAGACCCGGGGCACCGGGGAGGGGTGGGGGGGACGACTTGTTTAACTAAAATGCATTTTCCACCACGCCTCATGCTGTCAGGGAGGAAAATGTGGGGCAGCCAGTGCTTCGGCCCAAGTCTCCATGTCCCCCCAAATAGCCCACAGGGTCACCTGGGAGGCTGTCACTGGCATCCTCCTGGAAGGACCGGGCGGCTCCTGCCGCACCCGGGAAGGGTCGAGCCTTCCTCAAGAGCTTTCCAGGGCACAGCCGCGCAGGGAAGCGGAGACTGCCGCTTCCCACACCATCCCACACCGTCCCACACCATCGGCCAGCACCCCTGGGCCAGCACCCCTCGGCGGCTAGCACCCTTCGGCTTCCTCCCGCACACACGGGGAGCCTCTCTAGCACCTGCAAACCACTCTCCTCTGCTAGAAGCCACTGCACGGCGCCGCTCAAGTTATAATGAACTTTCATCCGCCCTCCCACAGGCTTCGGCTGCAGAGATCACAAAGTTCTTTCCTACCTTTGCAAGCACCAAAGGGAAGAGCAAACAAACCAAAAAATAATAATAATAATAACCCCCGAACTCCGAGCAACAGAGAAATTCCAGCAACCCCCAGAGATAAGGCGGGGCAGAGGGCAAATTCCACAAGGCCACGGCTTCAGCCCAGTGGTATTTACGCAGAGATCTTCAGAGCAGCCAGCCCACTGGCCCAGAACACCTGCCTGGGCCAAGCAGGGTGGCTGGGGGCGCACCCCGCCCGTGGCCGGCCAACCGGCGGCCCTGACGTCAGGGCAGGCAGGGCAGGGCAGTGGCGGGAGGCACTCCCCTGGGAGCCCACGGTTAGACAGGCCGCTGTGCTGCGCCCCAAGGTGGCAGGGCTTAGAAAAGTGCCTTCACTGGGCACTGGGCGAAGTGGCTCTGTTAGACCTGCCTCAGGACAGAGAGACTTTCTCAGTCTTTCATTTCTTACCTTAAAAAATACATTTCTATCTTACATCCGGTCACTGAGGGCAGAGCAGGAGGCAGGCCTTCCCCGCCAGCACTGCCCTGCGCAAGGTTCTGTGCGCGACCCAATACCCCCTGGCTCTGTTCGTGACATTACCTTCCTGTTCTCAGTTGGGCAGCTGCTCCTCACACTCACAAAAGAAACAGAGGAAAACGTACCCCTTTGAGATCGTTAAGGGATCTCAAGTCCATTCTTATTACTGAGAAAAGGAGAATTGCTGTATATCAGTTCTGGCCTCCCTCCCTGCCATGGAGTCCTACATTCTACTGCCCTCCAGAAAATACTATTTATCATGATTATTCATACCCACGTAGACCTCTGGCACTGTTCTAAGCACTTTGCAAGTCTTCGATCATTTATTTATTTATTTATTTTAAATTTTATTTATTTATGATAGGCACACAGTGAGAGAGAGAGAAGCAGAGACATAGGCAGAGGGAGAAGCAGGCTCCACGCACCGGGAGCCCGACGTGGGATTCGATCCCGGGTCTCCAGGATCGCGCCCTGGGCCAAAGGCAGGCGCTAAATCGCTGCGCCACCCAGGGATCCCTCTTCGATCATTTAACCCTCACAAACCCCATCATTCCAGTTGGGGGGAAAGTGAGACCCAGAGAAGGTCAAAAGCTTGATTGGTGGTGGACCAGCATGTGGGGCCAGGCAGGCAGGGCCCATGGCCAGACGCTGACCAACATGTACCGGTGCTTGGCAGCAGCACATGGCCCAGTCCGCATTACTCAGAGGCCTGCGTTTTGCTTGTGAGGTTTTGCAGTCCACCAATTACAGTCTATGACATTTCCCCCTGTCCAGAAAGAAAACCAGTGAGTGGAATAAGATATGTTGGTTTAAGGGTATAAGTTGAGATGCCAGGGAGCCAGAGAAGGGGGGCTGTGTCACCAAGGGGCTGGAGCCAGTCTTCACCCTACTAGGCCCACCTTTTCCCTGCTCTCTTTCTCTGGAACGGTCAGATAGCAGGCACGAGCACCCAGCTCCATGAGAGAGAGGTCCTATGTGAAGACAGCACCTGCCACTGGTAGTTGAGGACAGGGTGCCTCAGCGGGGCATCCAGTTATCTGGAATCTTCTCTTCCCAGTCCCCAGGGTTCAGGTCAGAGCCCCCAGGCTCTCAATGTCTCTCATCTGAGGAATCTCATCTTTTCTCACTGAGTCAACCACCCTTTCCGTGCGTACTAAGCCCTAATCCAACCCTTAGGCTCAGCTCCCCTCCCAAGCCCCTAGACTGTTGCTGGACACAGTCACTCAGACATAAGCCTACGATCATCTTGCAGATGCAGCAACTGGTTTTTCCTCTGGCCCTCTGGGCCCTCCTGTGGTCTCCGACATGCCCTGTTCTAACCCTCCCCACACGTACAAAAGTCTCAGAAGCCAAGGTCCCGGGCTCTCCCTCTACCGCCCCTGCACAGCCTGACCCTCCGTGACTCACTGACTGGTCTTCTCGCTCCAAGCCCTCTCCCTGCCCCTCCAGCACACTGCCACCCTGGTCTGTTCCTGGGACATTCACCACGTCAAGTCTTTGATGCTCCCCCAAACCTTTCAGCCCGGCTTCAGGGCCTCCAATGATGTGACTGGGGTCACCTCCCTGAGCCTGCCCCTACCAGCCCCTAACGTGGGCCCATTGCTTGAGTCCCACCCACCTACCCGCTCCAAGCAACTCTGGTCCTTGCCTATAGCTTCATGCATGCGCACACCGAGCCCCCACCTGGAACACCCACCCCTTTGCAGCGTCTATCCAGATTTCCCCTAGTCTTCAGACCAGCCGGGAGCCTCCTTTCTTCACGAATCTCTCCCATCCAACCCTCCTCCCTTCCTCCGCACCGGCCTCATTTCATCTTGGCAGCGACTCACCGGGGAACTAATCACGCCCTGCCTCACGACAGCTATTCCAGTAACACCTGGCGTTCTTAGTGACATCTTTTCCTGTTCCTCGGTTTCCCGGGGTGAGCTCCTCACCTGCCTAACAGAGCCGGGGCAGGTCCAGAGTGCGCCCCCAACCCCACGCCACGAGGCCCTGACCCACCTGAGGAGGTTCCCCTTAGGCGAGCTCTGCTCCCGGGCCTGGACACCGCCCATGGTGAGGCTCAGCCTCTTGCCCACGTCGGGCCTGCGACCCGGGGAGGCGCCGTAGCGCTCCTCCAGGCACCGCAGGGGCACCGTCCTGTTGATGGGCTGGAAGATGATGGCTCCGCTCTGCTGGGAGATGGGCCGCCGGTTGCCCACGTAGCAGCGCACCAGGCCGGGGATGGAGTCGAAGCTCTCGGTCTCAAACTGGTACTGCACTCGGCTGTAGGCCTCGCTGAGCCGCAGCACCGTCCGGTGGATCTTGAAGTGCTGAGCGAGGTTCTTCCACTGACAGGTCAGGACAAAGTTTCCGGGGCTGGACAGAGAGTCACGAACCAGGAAGTCGCCATCTCGCTGCACGAGGTTTTCTGATACCTTTGGGACAAAATGGTGAGGAGTCGGCAAGGCAAGTGTGTACATTCCTTGCAAGTGCCGCACCGCTCTCCACTTGGGCCAACAGGAGACAACGCTATTAGGTCCCTTCCTCTTCAGTCGGCTCTTTATTTTTTCAAATGTCAAATTCTTAGAAGACCCATTCATGCACTTAAGAACCATCTGCCGCCCACCTACTATGTGCCGGGTGCTGTGGTGGGCGCCGGGCTCAGAGCCATGAGGGAAGCAGACCAGGGTCTCCACGGTCACACGGAGCTTCTGCATTTAGTGCAGAGCTGCTACTTCTGAAGATAAGTAAGCGCCAGGTATGGTATGTCAGATGTTGTCAAGTTAAGGAAAAAGTCAATCGGGAAGGGGAGATAAGAAGTACCTGGGAGGGGACGGGGGCTGTTCTTTGAAACAGGGTGGCCAGGAGGGTGTCATGAGAAGGTGACATTTATGCAGACTGAAGCAAGTAAGGTGACAGAAAATAAGAGAAAGAAGAGAATTCATGTCCAAGGAGTCTGACCCCTCCCTACCCCCAACAGGGGAGGATAGAGTTTTGTTGGATGGGGGGAGGGGTCCACACACAGGTGGAGGTCCGGCACTGTGCAATCCGAAACCTGCAGTGGTTCTGGGCATGCCACTCGCTGGAGGGCCTGTAACAGTCAGGTCAGTGTCTCCTCTCACTGGAGGATTATACATTTGCATACGTGATGTATGCAAAGCACTAGTGCAGTGCCTGGAACAAGGTAGGTGCTCAAAAATTGTTAACTGTGAAGATGCTGATGTTTATAGCAAAAGGAGAATCTATACTGCGCTGCAGGTGGTCATTCCTGTAGCCAGACTGCCTGGGTTTGCATTCTGGCTCTACTGCGTGGCTTTGGACAAGTTATGTAAACCCTTCGTGGCTCAGTTACATCACTTGTAAAATGGAGATAATGTCACTCACACAGTAGCTATAAAGATGTAAAGGAGTAAAGCGTTAGCTGTAACTACCATTACTACGGTTGCAGTGGGCAGCCACACAACCTGAAATGATATGTGGCTGAAAATTTATGCTCACTGCCAAGTGGGAAACAAAGTTTACAATCACAATAAAGAGAAGGATGGTGATGAGAGTCACCAGTTTTATAAACTTTGACATTTTCCCCGGGATGTTCCAACACTGGATCAGTTTGCTTAGGACAGTGTGCCTCGATGGTTACTTAGAAATTGTATCTTTGCCTTGAAAATATGTTTTCATGCAGAAATTCCATTTCTTGGGATTGAGCCTGAGGAAACAATCATAGTTGTAAACATAGTACTTATCTTAAAGGTTGATGGTGAGGGTGCCCACCAAAAGTGGGACATGCACACAACGGACACACATAAAACACAGGATGGTGCAGAAGACTATTTTACAGCAGAAGAGAATGCCCAGAATAGATCATCAAAGGAAGACAATGGGCTGCAAAAGTATATGTGGTATGATCTCATACTTGAAAAGCCTGGGAGGAGGATTTATATCAAAATGTTCACAGTGGCTATCTCCAGGAGGGAGAATTATGGGTGAGAGTTTCATTTTCTTCATTTTACTCTCTGTATATTCTACAATCAGTTTTAAACTATAAAAAAGAAAAGTTAGAATAAGGTTTACTTCTTTGATAGTGCTGAGAAACCTGCTACATTAAAAAAAAAATGATCACAATGCGATGCCCTCCGCCCCCAAACCCCTTTCCTGTCAGTGTTGTCCTGGGTGAATGACTGGCTAGATCAGGTTATGATAAAAACCCAAGAGCAATACTATACCTTAATCCTGCACTTCTATTTCTCAATTTCTATACTTTGAAATAAAAAAAAACATTCACGGCGATCACCCCGAAGGACAATCACACAGAGTATATTCTAGGCCATGGGGCTGTGGTCGCTGGTATAATTCCTCTAGTTCCTGGCTCCTGACAGGGACCCGGGCGGGGGAGGGATGGAGAGTGAAGAGTCGCTGGCCTCACGAGGGCACTGGTGGCCTTGCTACTCTGTGCCACTTGCCCTGATGATACCCTCTCTTCACCTGAAATTAAATTACTGTCTTAAAAGAGAAGCAAGCTCCAAAGGGTATGAGGCTGCAGGCAGCCGGCCAGGAGTTCAATTATCTGAACCACAGGCCAGCCTCGTACCTCTTCAGATTATTGCCTCCTGCCCGCTCGGGCTCTGCAGACCACAGGGACACCTGCCTTTCCTCCACCCACTTCCTGGGCACGTGGAAATGTACTTTGGGTTCCTGACCTCAGTTCTTCCCAAGGTCTCCTTGGAGATGGATGGGCCTAAGTGACTGCAGTCCACTTGATTATATATATCTGCTTCTAGCTACACTGGGGCTTGCTCTGACGTGGCGCTGGTGGGTGACCGTGCAGGGTCCTCAGCGTGGTGGTGTCAGAACTGCCGGGCGCGCCGGCAGGAAGAGCAGGTACCTGGCGGGGGATGCGTCCGTGGTACCAGGCGTGGCTACGCAGGTCCTCGCCGCTCAGCAGCAGCTCCTCCTCCAGCTCCTTCTTCAGCCTCTCAGGGGTCCTGTCCATGACGTGCCTGTCCTTGGAGAACTGCAACACAGGGTCAGTGGTGACTTCCCAGCCTGCCCGGGACAGCCGGCCCGCCCGCCTTGCAGTTGGCCGCTTGGCTAATCATGCCAGGATATGCCAGAAGCCGGATTCAGGTAGGGGAGCCTGGATAATGATTACAACCTGCTGTGACCTTTCATTTCTCCGGCTGCAAGCATGCAGGAAAATGTTCACCTGCCTACGGGAACTAGGGTAGGAGGGCCAGCCAAGCTGTTCCTGTTATCAGTGGGCTCAGATAGCAGTTCAAGATGAGCGGAGCTGGGGGGTGGGGTAGGGGAGCTGGGGGGGTGAGTAGGGGAACTGGGGGGTTGGGAGGGGGGGTGGAGGTGGGCAGAGAGAGGTGTGCGGGAAGGGAGGTGCCTCTCAGCCAGGGAGCTTCCTCTTCTCCTTGGGAACTGTCCTAACGTGGAGCTAGGCAGGCCAGTCCTCGGCGCCCCACTGCCCAACATGCAGTCCCCGGGCTGAAGGAGGGGCCCTGAGCTCTTTGCTGCGGGCAAACTTCAAGTCAGGAACTGAATTAGCCTCTGGAAACATTTAAGGCAACTGGACAGAAGAAATCTGACAACAGAAGTCTGACTTTGGATTTTGTATGTATTTTTAATTTCATTTTTCTAATATTTCATTTGTATGACAGGTTGGAAATTGATACTTAAAAAAACTGGTCTTTCACCTCTGATAGCTTGAGAATCACTGATCTAGGTCACCGCACAGGAGCCGGCGCAGGAGTCCGGGTGGGCAGCACTCCCTCCAGATGTAATCTAGAATCCACGCCCACTTACTTGGGAACTGAACTTGGACACCTGCCTGGTTCCCAGCAAAACCAGGCTCAGGGATCACTGGCTAAAGGTCACGGGAGCAGGAAAACACTGTGGCCTTGTGTTTTCCCAGGTTCCCCAACTTGGCCTCAAAAGCCTCTAGAAATCACCGAACTATCCTCATCACGCTGCTCTGTGCCTCAGCAGGAGAAGAGGCCCAAATCCTTCTCCACCCAAGGAACAGGAAACAGACTTGGGATTTGACAGCCCTCAAGCCTTTGAGGGCACGTTGGCTCAGGAGGGTGCTGGCTGCAGCAGGACCCACGGCCACTCTCCACGTAGCGCTCTGGTGGACCAGTGGCTTACTTCTCCTCCTCCGCTTCGCACCACCCTCCTCCTCACAGAGCAGACACCTGCATCACAGAGACGCCCAGCCGCTGCCCTAGCTGCCCACAGGCATCAGCAGCCTTGTTGGACATTGATCATTAATTGTGTACAAGTACATCTGAAGACAGCTCACTGGAAAGACTTGAGCACAGAATGCAGATTGTCAACCAGGCCACATTTGCTAATAACTGATGGTCTGTCTTGCCTCCCACTAGATTTTGATGGTCACGAGAGTAGAAACCCATCTGCCTTCTTCCCTACTGCCCTCCAGCAATGCCTGAACATTTTAGGCTCTCCGCACTCACTGAATGAACCAGTACCCAAAGATGAGGCCTCTCTAGAGCTTTTCCTCTTCAATCTCAAACTATCTGAAGCCTCATTTTAGCTGAGCATGTTGCCACACAACTAAAGGATGGCATTCCTCAACTTTCCTCTTTTAATGTTGTCATGGGGCCATATGACTACTTCTGGCCAAGGAAAGGTACACTCCTGCTTAACCGGACATCTAAGCTGAGATGTGACAGTGCCATCTTGGACACGAGAAGGGAGCCACATCCTCCAAATAGGCCCAGATCCCTCACAACTGGGGAGTCAACACATCAGTCGCAGATCATCCACCTTCAGGTCTTCCGTGTGATTTTCTGTCTTGTTTAAGCCTATATTTTGATTGTCTCTGTTACTGGCAGCTGAACTGAAATCCTAATCGATACTGTGAGCCTAGCTTCTACTCGGCCACCCTGACAGTCTGAGTCCCTTGTGCTATGTCCTGGGCCCACTTCTTGGCCTGAGCTCTGAAAATGGAGTCATCCGTAGTCATACCCCGTGTAGACCTCCACTGAAACTACAGTCACCCAGATCCAAAAAGCTGTTCCCCTCTTTCTCCCTGATGCCCAACACCCAGGCCGCTTCCCACCCTTCTTTCTCGGCATCTTTTACAAATAGCAAGATTTCTTAGCATTTTATAAACAACAATCCTTCACTCCAGATTTTGAGATAATACTGCTTTACACTTGTTACCAGAAATATAAAATCTGCTATCTTGTTACTTCTGCCCTAACTCCTTAGAGGGAAATCCACAATTCTTGTTCTCTGCCCTACTGTGGACTGTGGAGATGAGGCATGATGGGGTACGGCAGGAAAGTACTGAGGCAGGAGAGAAAAGGAGGGGTCAGTAAGATTGACCCTCCCTTGAGATGGGAACTCAGACTTCAAAAACTATGCCCTTAGGCTCTTGCATAATTTGTACAAAGTTAAGAGGTTACACAATTGACTGGATTTAGAGTTGGGGCAGGGGAGGAGGAGAGAGATAAAGGGCGGAGGAGGAGAGGAAGAGAGACAGATCCCCATCAAGCAAGCAATTGCAAGGGTTCTTCAGAACCAGTGAGAGCTGGTTCTACTATATTAAAAAGAACCAGGTTGGGGACGCCTGGCTGGCTCAGTGGCATCTGCCTTTGGCTCAGGGCATGATCCCAGGGTCCTGGGATGGAGCCCCATATCAGGGGAGCCTGCTTCTCCCCCTGCCTCTGTCTCTACCTCCCTCTCTGCGTCTCTCATGAATAAATAAATAAAATCTTAAAAAAAAAAAAAAAAGAACCAGGTTGGATTGTGGGAGCCTCTCCTCAGCAGATGATGTGGGCAACATCTCTCATACAGCCGAACAAGGCAATTCAAAAGTCCCCCACGTACAGTCGCCCTCATGATTAAATTGTAGTTATTTGGGGGGTGAATGCCCTCTAGAATTTTTAATCACATACATTAATGCAACTTTTATTATTTTTCTGAAGTGCCTGTATTTTATGATCCTTGACCTTGCCAACTACACGTGGCACATATATTGTGCTACTATATAGGAGTACCTTGATGGGCTGTCAACCTCATGGTGGATAAAGGATGACCATATAGGAAAATTGGCAAAATGTATCCACTTGTATCTTTTTTTTTTTTTTTAAGATTTTATTTATTTATTCACGAGAGAGACAGAGAGAGGCAGGGAGCAGGGAGGCAGGTTGCCTGGAGGGAGCCTGATGCAGGGCTCAATCCCACGACCCCAAGATCACGACCTGAGCCAAAGGCAGACATTCAACCACTGGGCCACTCAGGTGCCCCTATCCACGTGTATCTTTGAGACCACTATGATTGATACTTGTGCTCCTCTGGGAACCAAGAATGACGTTGCTGCTTCACAGGATAGGTCACATGTGACTGTGACATTGCCAGAATTCTGTCCACTTGCCCCCAACAACCAGAACTTGTGCTAACAAGGCACACTTCCACTTACCTGCTGCCATCTGGGACAAATATGAATTTCTCCCTGAAGTGCAGCCATTTCAGTCATGGCCATCCTGAGCTAATTTTGGGGTCTTTGGGACCACAAAATAAATTCCAGCAATTCAGGGTAACATATCAGGATCTCTGCCCTTAGCAATGGCTTTCTCCCATCGGTGTGGTCACCAGTGTCCTTTGAAGTTCTGATTCCACTAATGCCCTAAGAAGCCTCCAGGCCTTCCTTAGATTGCCTTCTGAGGGAAGGGTACAAGAAGTAAGTCTCTACTCCCACAGTCACATGCATTGTTATCTTACACTTGGCTCAGAATTATGCAGAAGAGACTAAAGAATCAGTATAGGTCCCAGCATTCCAGTGGCTTCCAATCCCAGGAGAGGAAAGAGTACAGAAGCACCTCAGACATCTTATGAATTCAAAGGCTGTCTGGACCCAAGTCATTCTCATTTTTCTGTCAACACAGGACAAAGGGCGTCTGTGACAGAGGGCATGGTGACACCCCAGAGCAAGTACAATATAGCTGGGCTCTCTCAGAAAGTTTTCACGTTTTATGTGCTTCAACTACCAGAAAGACAGGCGGCAAGAAAATTCATGCATAATCAACATCTCACACAGATGCTGTAAGTGTTACTAACAAGCACATTATAGTAACACAACTTTTCCTCCATGCTCAAATTCTCTATTTGCCCCTGATTTTGAACTTCATCTCTAGATGGCAAGTCCAATTCTTTGTTTCCTGAGCTTCTTTTCTTAAAGAGAGGAGGTGGCAGCAGGTAGGCCTGAGCCAGAGTCAAGTTCCTCCGCACCAACGCAGGCTCCGGATCCTGCCATCCTAAGCTCCACCCCACACAGTAGCTGGGGTGCACCCTCGGGAAAGAGGAGCCGCTAGGCTTTAGGATCAAGAATATTCTGGCTATGAGCTTTGCCGGGTTCACTCAAGCAACCAAATCCACCCACGGTCACCATGAGAGAAAGATGAGGGCAGGCCCCGTGTCTCCTACTCTGAGGCTTGCCCAAATTGGATCCACCAGAAATCTGAGGGGTTTTTTTTTGGGGGGGGGGAGGCTGTAAGAAAAAATGTTATGGATATAATTAAGTAATAAGAATATATTGAACAGGAAAGAAAAAGGGGGGGAGAGTGAGGGTTAGTGACTACCATCTCATGGTTTCCCACTCACGTGGCTCCACTTCCAAAATTTCCTCCTGTCCTAGTCATTAGTTCTGGGGGCTGAGATGACGTACGTAAGTTGATAACAAGGGCAAATGCAGGGGGTGGATGAGGCCCACACTTCTCTCCATCCAAATTGCAGTCAGAAAATGCATTCATCACCATAATTGTTGCTTTTTAGGGAAATCTAGGTCTAGCTACCTCTTCCCTCCTGCCAGCATTTCACTAATCCCAATGTGACAGCACAGTATGTAAGCACGGCCAGCCCTCTCCCCCCAGCCGCAGGCCATGGTGCCACTGGCTGGCTGTGTGGCTTTGATTAAATGACTTTACCTCTGGGAACCTCAGGCTCCTGGTCTGTAAAATGGGGGTGAGAGTATGTGATGAGATGTTAACAAGGGTGGAACAGGTCCATATTTGTAAAGCGCTTAGAATATCCCCAGTCAGCACAGTTAACTGTTATCACAGACACGCTGCAATGCTCGCTATTCATCTGGTTACATAAAAGGCAGGCTTGACACCAGAGGTGTTTGCAGTGTGATGCACAGACGCATAGGGTGAGGTGGGTGCTCGGGAGGGAAGCAGCTAGGGACTCAGCCCTGGCGGCCCCACACGCCCCCCCCCCCCACCCAGCACCTCTGCTCCCCGCTGCCCTGCCAGGGCCAGGCTCAGTCGCTGCGGCCAGCCTCAAAAATCATGCCTACCACTCTGAATCTGGTCTGAACATCTCTGCAGCCCCACACAGCCCCAGCAAGTCCGTTCCTACAGGCTGGAATAGCCAGCGCCCGGAGATGGTTGGAAAACACATTCTGGATGCGCAAAGCCAGTTCCACAAACGTGCTGGGAACTCTGATTAACGCAGAAACCCACATTTCAACAGCCCTCCCAGAAAGAAAAAGCCGTTCCAGCCCAGGAGGAATGAGCTCAGGGTCTCCTCTCGCAAGGGCTGCCTGACATCGGAGCCTGCATTTCAAATCAGGCACAACAATAGGACTCGACCTCCTCAGAGGAGGTCTGCGTTCCTAAGTTTGGGGATGCGGGAGGGTGTGCACAGAGAGAGCGGTGGGAAAGCCCCAGAGAAGGCCCACACTCATCTGTATGCAGAAGACATCCGAGAGGATTAGAAAAAGATGTCATCTGCATTATAATTAATATTTATTTTACTCTGTTCCAGCCTCTAAGAAAAACTTCCTAGTTCCCATAGAAGTTGAAATTGTGCAAATCACCAGGAAAGATCCTGTCCCCAGGGGCTGAAGGTAGGAAGGGAAAGACTGGAAAGGCACCATTTCCCCAGCCATCAACAATCAGGACCAAGCAATCAGCCAACCTATCTGCCAGCAGGGGGTGACACCCAGGGCCCTACCCTTGGGAGGGCCCAGTGCTCTTGGAAGACCACACACAGAACAACCATCGAAACGCAGTCCTGAGCTCTGGAGACACTTTGCTTGGATCTTACCCCTGCCCTTCTGCTCGGGAGCCTGGGCAAGTTACTCCATCTCACTGGCCTTTGGTTTTCCCCTGTCAAAATGAGAAAAGCCACTGCGGCCCCATGCAGGTGTGTATGTGTGTGTGTGTCTGGGAGGGGTGGGGCGCAGATAATGACAGGATGGGGAATCAGGATCTGACCCAGAGGCTAAAACCTGAGAAGAGGAAAGATGTTTGAGGCACGTGAGCTAAGTAAGAGCAGCTGGGCTTGGTCAGATGGGGGCTCTGGATGGGGAGGTGGGAAGCAAGCAGAGGTTTTACATGCACGCACATGTGCTCCATCTTTTCTCCAAGCCTGTGGTTCAGACCCCACCTTCCTGGCCATCGTGGCTGACCCAGGCAAGGGCCCCTGAGCCAAGCTGGCTCAATCAGAGTTCTTTCTTTCCAGGATTTTTCTAAGTGGAACTGAGTGAAGACGACACTGCCCACTCTGGTGAGAACATCACGAGACTAGAAGCATAGCAGTGCCGTACCTCACACTGACCCACCATGTGGAGCAGACTGGGTGGGGAATGAAATTAGTGTGCAAACAGAAGGGGAGCAAGAGATGGAAGGTGCGGGCAGCCCTGGTGGCGCAGAGGTTTAGCGCCGCCTGCAGCCCACGGTGTGATCCTGATCCTGGAGACGGGGGATGAAGTCCCACGTCAGGCTCCCTGCATGGAGCCTGCTTCTCCCTCTGCCTGTGTCTCTGCCTCTCTGTCTCTCTCTCTCCCTCTCTCTCTCTCTCTCTCATGAATAAATAAATAAAATCTTTAAAAAAAAAAATGGAAGGTGTCCCGGAGGCACGCCCATCCCTCAGCGCCACCTGACTCCATCAACCAGCAAACTCTCCTTGCAACTGAAGCTAGTTTGCTCTGGATACTTGCCACCTGTGTCAAAGGAGTCCTGATCCAGAAAGGCAGGGATCGGATGGAGGGGAGTCCGACACTGGAGGCTGGGAGGTTAGACCTCCACACTCCAGAGAGTGAGTCACTGCAAGAGTCTGCCTAAGAAGGCAACAGGTACAAAACAAAGATGCTTTTAGACAGATCAATCTGGCTGCGGTAGCAAAAGGGCCAGGCTGGGGCCTGGGGCACAAAGCCAGCTGGAGACTTTTGAAATGTGCTGATCCTGGCCAAATATTCCTGGTTCTACCTCTTACCAACATGCATTCTAGTCCTCACTGTGGTTACCCTGTTCTGTTCTCCCTGAACTTCTGTAATAGCCTTGTAACAATCTCCCTACCCGCATCTCTGGTCCTGTACTGTCACCTATTAGGCCACACACTTATCACAGCATTCCTGGCCCGGAGACATCAAGGGGTGCCCCAGCAAGGGTTGACATGAGATCCAGAGACTCTCCTAGCACCCCCACAAAAAACTTGATGGGCTCCTATGCCTGGGTTTTACTCTCCCAGGGCTCAGACCTGGTTCATGAGGGACATAGACCCCTATCCAGCCCTAGCCTCCCAGACCCCTGAACTTTGAATGCATTTCTTTTAACCCCAGTGAAGTGAACCACCCTCTCAATATACTGACACCGCATACCGGGATCTAGGTCTGAATCTGCTAGAAGTCCCAGGTCACAAGAGGGCTATGGATGCCTATGTGAGGATCCCTTGTGGATCCCCTCAAAATAACCAGCAGAGGCTTGACTGGTGGGGGAGGTGGGCCAGGGTACTGCCGTTTGGCAGTAGTTTGGCAGTGGGAGTCTGTGTGTCAGCAGTGACACACCTGCAGAGGCTCCCAGAGGCAGGAGCCCAGCCTGGGGACTTTGCTTTACTTGTTTCTATATGCACCAACGGGTAAGAGTTCTCAATTCAGAGGACTATCTCATCTAAGGTACATCAAGCACCCCCGCACCAGCACCCTGTCTGGCGCACAGCAGGTGCTTGCTCGAAACAATGTAGAATTTGAAACCCCTTTCAAAAAGGACTGTTAGCCATAAGAATGGAAAGTCACTTCACAAAAGAATTTTTTTAAAAAAGAACTATGAAATCCATTGGAAGGTTTTAGAGATAACTGGCCTTTGAGAATTTAGTTCTGGTGGAATAAAAGAGCTAGAAGCCGGAACAATCCATTTCTCCTTAGGCATAGGTTTATTTATGGTCTATTTCAGTTCAAAGTCAACGGTTCTTGGGGTTTTCAGTAGTGTTGGTTTCATCTGTGCGGGGTGACGCTGACCACCCGTGAGGAGGCACATGCCCCGGTGGGAAGCACTTTGCACGCGTGCACGCACCTCAGTATCAACACGTGCTCCTGCTCAGCCCCAGCTGGCTCGCACATCCGCAGCACATAGGTGACCGAGGGGCAGGGTGAGTGTGCCAAGGAAGCATTGTGTTTTGTACAAGGCTGAGAAGTCCCGGTACAGAGATTATGTGTCCCTCGGGGCCTTGAAGGCTTGCTTAGTCATGGATGTTTTTGTTGAAATTTTAAAATTGAGATGGTTTTCTAGTCATTCATTCCATGATCACGGCTGGCAATTAACTTGCTTGAAATTTAAAAAAGGAAGAAGGGAATCTGCATGATGAGAGGGAAGAGGAGGGGAAGGGAGAAGAGGGCAGGGGAGGGGGGAGAGAGAGAGAGAGAGAGAATGAGAATGAAGAGGGAGGCAAGCTTCTGGGCTATTCTATCCCAGTCAGGAGTGGCGGGCCACAGCACCCAGAATGCTACCGGCTTTTTCAAACAAAAGCTTCCTTTCTTCTGCTCTGGACAAGGTTTATTCAGTTGAGGGAGAGGTCAACAACAGCCCAGGCCTCTCATCAAGTGGCACCAAACAACTGAGCAGGTCACATGTTTCTACAAATCTAATCCAGAAATTATGATCACAAACAACATCATAAGTGTGCCTGGTGTCGTGGATCGTCATTCAAAATCGGTCTGTTTTCTGAGGGAAGCCCGTGTCCTCCTGTGAGCTGGTGGGAAACCCCTCAGGGACATGCCTTGAACTGCCACCAGGTGGCCCAGGCTGGGACAATGCAGGAATCCAAAAGGACAGACCCTCATCTGGAATCCACCAAGCCTGTGATGCCTTGGCGCCTGTGTCATCGCAATCCCTAAATAAACACGAACGTACAAAGGGATTGAGCTTCCACTCTCAAAAAAGCACACGCTGGCTAACTATGACATGAAGCATCCTGAACCCTTGTTAAGGCTGCTACGTGTAGGGTAAGTAAATCTACCTAAAAATGAGGTTCTTTGGAGATGTCAGAAACTCAGCTCCTTTGAGTCCCTGCCCTGTGTTGAATTTCAAGCAGTGGACTAGTTTATAACCAAATTCCAAAGGGCTTTTAGAGATCCAGGTGGTACTGTTACCATTGAAAACCTGCATCAATTGATCATGAACCCACAGGAGGACTAAATACCAATTACTCTGGCCACTCTTAACCCTGCCCACTGGCCAAAAAACAAAAATCCAGTTCCCCCCAAGCTTTAAGCCCCATCAACTCTGAGCCAGCACCCCAGATGACTTCATCTGAGGCAGAATGGAAGGAAAGAAGGTAGTATTTGTGGCAATCTTCAAGCCTTTATATGAGACAATTTCTATACTGGGTTCTGTGTTACCTTTTATCAACACTCACTGGTTTTATGGCTTGCCTAAAAATATTTTATTATACTCCAAAGATAAATGAAAAAAGGCTTGAATGTACTGATCCAGCTTTCCCACTGGGTGCCAGGCTAGATAAATAGCATTCCCATGCTAATAACTATGATTAACGCCAAAGGCTTTAGTTAAGTAAACAATTGACTTTGTAAATAAAAGTCCTAAGAGGGGAAAAAAAAATCTCAAATTCCAATTTTAAATATCCTATTTGGCAGATAAAAGCAAATAGTGGCATGGGCAAATGGGTATTTCAGCCTGGTCTAGCCCAGTGGGTGGGCCTGGCCATTGGCTCCAAGACATGTACAACACAGTGGCACTACATCTAAGGGGGTGCCCTTCATACACAGCCACAGAAAAGTTCCATTCTGATTACAACAGTTGTCTGGCAGATGGCAAGAAACTATATTGAGGATGGGTACCTTATTCAAATTCACACAAAGGTGCTGCTCCCTGGGCTAGAAGGGAGACCCCAAGCATGTCGCCACCTTTCAAGTGTTGGGCTGTTGACAAATGGGGACCTCTGGCCTCACCTGGGCCCCTTCCCTGAGCCTGCTCCTTTCAATCCTTAAAGCTCAGTGAAATAGTCTTTGTGGGCAGCTTCCTAACCCATATATACATACATACTATACCCTCTTGGCCAAAGTGCCACATGGACAGTCAAGAGGTTAGTTTTAAATCAAG
The DNA here is from genome assembly GCF_018345385.1 of Vulpes lagopus. Lineage (NCBI taxonomy): Eukaryota > Metazoa > Chordata > Mammalia > Carnivora > Canidae > Vulpes > Vulpes lagopus. Next base: position 144,447,081 of record NC_054826.1, on the reverse strand, counting down.
AGTTTGATAGTCATTGGAACGCTATGCCTCTGATTACTTCACCTTCTTGGCCAAAGTTCTGCAGAAATAATCAAGGGGTCAGTCTTAAATCAAGAGCTTGATAGCCACTGGAACACCATGCCTCTGATTAAACTCAAAGACTGAGCGCCCGCTGAGCCACGTGGCCTCCAGGACCAGATCCGGCAGGAGATGCAGGCGTGGGTAAGAAGGACTCCGTGGCCTGATGGGTTACAGCCTCTTTGAGGGACAAGACATCTGAAGAGAATGTACAACAGCTGCAGTCTTGCTGAAGTTCTCAGAATTCTCTATCCTATCTGTGGTCAGCGAGGGTTTCTGGCCCCTTCTGAGAAAGGAGTCCATAGAGAAGACATCTCATAAAATCTCAGAAAGTTTTAGCATTCTGAAACACTTTAATGAATTTGATGTTAATGTTTAAGTACCTCGAAGACATAAATTTCTCCTTTCCAAATCCTAGAAAGAATTTCATCTTCAGAAAAGATTGTGCAGATGGGTTTTGATGCCATTTTATAATTAAACCTGTATAATTTATCACACTTAACACCAGAGTCTTACTCCAGTGCCATTAAAAACAGATTTGTAATTTGCTGTTAAATTAAGATGCTTCATTTTCCTACTACTTGTGATTTTTCTTTTCACAGACAAAGGATGATTCAGGGGCCATCAGACCCCTAGCACAGCCAGGAAACTGCCATCAAACCCACCAGAGAACCCAAATCCAAGAGATTTCATTTTTATTCATTATCAAACCTTATCAAACACCTATCAAAAGAGGCTCATAAACCATGAATAGGAAATATGAAGAGAAAAACTGTGGAACTCCTTGTTTATCCAGGTTCTGAGAGATTTCCATTAAAATTCTGCCTCCCATTTGTGTGATGGAAAAAGACTAGTTTGATTTTAAATCTTGCAGGTCCGAGGCTTAACCCAACGCATCCCCTAGGGGCGGCAGTAACTTGATTCCCCCAGGCTTATCTAATTGCTTTAGGCTCATTCTGTAGGACGCAGCTCCCCTGGGTGTTCAACCCTTGATGCCTTTTATCCCCCCATCGTTCTCTGGGCAAGGTCTCCACATCTTCCCATCCTGCAGGATCGTGACCGTATTGCTTTTGATGCTCCGTTTCATTCTGATGGAACACCAGCGGACTGACAATTATTTTTCACTGGAGACTGATGAGTGTAAAAACTGCAAGAGGAATTTGGGTTTTTTTTGTTTTTTGTTTTTTTAATTTTTTTTTTTTTTATTTATGATAGTCACACAGGGAGAGAGAGGCAGAGACGGACAGAGGGAGCAGCAGGCTCCATGCACCGGGAGCCCGACATGGGATTCGATCCCGGGTCTCCAGGATCGCACCCTGGGCCAAAGGCAGGCGCCAAACCGCTGCGCCACCCAGGGATCCCTGCAAGAGGAATTTGAGCAGCACACTCAACATGGACCTATGTGGCCACTCTCCTTCACAATGGTTACCTACACGGGTGACAAATTGTTCAACACACTCCTTACACCGTAAGATCTCCTTTCCCAGCTGTCTGCCCTAGTGGCTTCGCCCATGATGTCCTTACCCTCTTGCCAAAGCACCCATGGGCTCATTCAGTGCTCAGCTCCAAGGGGGCCTCATCTTTCCCTGGTAAAAGACAAACTGAAACACAATGAGATTTTCAACAATCGTTTGTTCGCATCTTGCCCTGCTGGAAGCTGTGGTGGATACCTTCCCCTCTAGATCTAATTTAGATGATGACTTCCTGGAACAGCCTGCAGAGAAGCAACATCCAAATCATCCCCGTGAGGTAGCCCTGTTTTCTGATTCCTCCCAGTGAGAAATCAGGATGAAGACTGAAGGTCACTGCTTGCACTTAATCATTCAGTGGGTCTGTGAAAAAAAAGGTTTCACATCAAAGCTGAGTACCAGTCAACCTATTATACCCCCACCCACCCCACTGTAAACTGCTCTGCTCCCTTTAACCATGTTCTTGACTTTCGTTAATACTTCTCTCACCAGGTCGGCACACAGGCTAAATGAGACAATGAAGTGAAATATTAATCACTGGGTCTGGTAGTGAGATTTATTCCATTCAGTAAGAAGAGTGCTTTGTTAGCATCTATGGAGAAAGGAGAAACCGAGGCTCCCTGGCTAAGGCAGATCCAAGACAAGGGTTTGAGAAGACCGGCTGACCAAAGTTCAGGATGCAAGGAGATCCAAGCCAGAAATCTTTCCCACTGGTAATTCAAACTTGTTAATTCATCTCAATCCAAATTATGAGTACTTTGGTGGAACATGGCTGCTTTTTCAAAACAGATGCCCTATTTGCTCTTCAGTAATAATATCAGAAAATCAAAATCAATTCAAATATAGCTGACCCCTGAAAAACACAGATGAGAACTGTGTGGGTCCACTTCCACGCAGAACTTTTTTAGTAAATATAGCACAGTACCATAAATGTATTTTCTCTTTCTTACAATTTTCATAATAATACTTTGTTTTCTCTAGCTTACTTTATTGTAAGGATGCAGTGAATAATACATATAACATAAATAATACACATTAGTTGACTGTGCTAGGCTTCCAGTAAACAGTAGGCTCTTAGTAGTTAATATACACATGAATTTTACATGAAGGGGTTGTTCAGGGTCAACTGCATCACCCTTTTCTTAATTCACCTTGAATGAATGAGGCACTACTGAATAAACAAAATGCATCATGGTGAAAGACACTAGGAGATATCACTGGAAAGAAAAACGAGAAATGCCAAACACACAGAGGAAAATCCAAAGATTCAGAAACCTTTTCAGCATGAGGTATAGAATAAATCACTTTCCAAATTTATCTCTCCAAAAACATACCACGACTAACAACTGTCTCAGACATCTGCTTTAGGATGAGCACATCATATATCAGGACCAAGTACACAGTAGGTTCTCAGTAAAACCAAATGATTCATCACAAGATGGGTTTTGGCCAAACATCAACTCTACCACTTCTAACATAAAACTCTTACGTCGGGATCCCTGGGTGGCTCAGTGGTTTAGGGCCTGCCTTCAGCCAGGGTGTGATCCTGGAGACCTGGAATTGAGTCTCACGTTGGGCTCCCTGCATGGTGCCTGCTTCTCCCTCTGCCTGTGTCTCTGCCACTCTCTCTCTCTCTATGTCTCTCATGAATAAATAAATAAAATCTTTAAAAAAAAAAAACAAAACTCTCACATCATTTTAAAGTGTATTTCTCCCCAGAGGAGCTCAAAGTACTTGACACCCACATATCTCATTTAACAAGCTTTTGCAAACCACAATCACCATGCTAGAGGTCATGGCAGAAATGGAAAAACAGCAGCTGAACTTCAGAGACCCAAGGCACCTAAAACAACATAACTCTGATCTCACGAATCTGTACAACATCCCTAGAGTTAAACAGGTAGTAAGAGAAAACATCCCAAGAGAAAACATCACCGAGGCCCTGAATTTTCATGATTTGTTTAGACTTACAGAATAAGGGATTGACTAAAAACTAAAATCCAAGTCCCCCAAAGTATACAAAAAACTGGAAATATTTAGTCCATACCGAACAGACTTAAAGAAACATGAGGGCTGTGTGGAAACAGCTGAAGGACTGGGCTGTTACCATCTCAAGATGATGGTCAAATATTCTTGGTTCACATCCCTAGGGAAAGTAATCTAGAATCATCCCCCCCACACACACACACAGAGTTTTATTTCTAGGTGTTCACTCATATCAACCAATTTGGTCTCAAAATAGACATGCTCACAATAATGCGAGGGAAGAAATGTATCTGAAGGGCTATTATGCCCACTTACCTGCAGAGTAAGGTAGACACTGCAGTGCATAGATTTTGACTCAATGTGAGGAGGGACCTTCTAGCAATTACAGTTGTTTCACATGGGGAAGTGCATTGCCTTAAGGATATAGTATAATCCCCATGTCTAGAAATGTCACACATGAAAATGAAATAACTTCCTATGAAGATTTAGGGCAGGAGGACCAGTTAGGATGCTACTCCAGAATTCCAAGCAAGAGATAGAGGGGCTTGAATTAGCGCAGTACTGGTGGTAGGGTCAGGGGGGAAGAGACAGATGAGATAAATGTTTACAAGTAAAATCATAAGCCATAGCTGATGAGATATGAAAGAAGAATGGGAGGATAAGGCATGGAAGCTCCTGGAAGATGCTGAGCCACCAACACTCAACACAGAATCGCAGAGGGAGCAGATCTGTGGGAGTGGCTCACCAGGCCGTGGGGTCCAGGTGCTGTGGGGAGAAGGGCACACAAGCTGTGGAATCCTCGGAATGAGAGGGAGTCTATCTCAATTTCATCCCACCTAAGAGATGGGGTGATGAGGACATATCAGAAGAGGGCCAGGGGATGCTGGCTTCAAGAGGTAGGCCAAAAAGAAAAACTGAAGATAGTGTCTTAATCTATTGGACCTTCTATTAAACAAACAAACAAACAAACAAACAAACAAAACCCATACATTGACTGAGTGGCTGAAACCACAAACATAGATTTCTCACAGTTCTGAAGGCAAGTCCACAATCAAGGTGCCAGTAGATTCAGTGTCTGGCCTGCTTCCTTGTTCCAGATAGCCTTCTTCTCACTGAGTCCTCACGTAGCAGAAGGGGCTGGAGAGCCCCCTGGGATCTCTTTTGTAAGAGCACTAATTCCATTAATAAGGGCTCCATGTACCACCTCCTAATACAGCCCACTCGAGGTTAAGATTTTGATATGAATTTTGGGGCGACACAAGACAGTCCCTAGCAGTGGAGTAGGAGTGGTCAGGAAGGATCCAGGAGAATAAGCAGAGTGCAGTGTCCTAGTGGTCAAGAGAACAGACTTTCAGGAAGGAAGAGCCACTAATGCCAAGTGCAGTAGGGTTCCAATAAGATCAGGATTGGACAGCATCCACTGGACTTGGCAAGGCTCCTGGTGGGGTGAAGGAGGCTGAGTAGCCACTGGGAAGTGAGGAAGCAGAGGTCATGTTCATCAGGTTCTGGGTGAAGGAAGACCGGGACCAGGAAATGAAGACACGGAAATAGGTAGTATTTTTAGAATGAGAAAGACCGAAGCATGTTTGCAAACTACGAGGGAAGTGCTGGTGGAGAGAGGCAGGCCGAAGGTCGCTGAGGAGAGACCAACGACGAGGAATCTTCGAGGAGGGGGTGGTTGTGGGCACAGGTGGCTAGGCCGGCCGTGGTCGGGACAGGGACACTTCATCCTCGGAGGAGGCGGGGATCTGGATCTGGCCATAGCTGTGGCTTGTGCGGGCGGGCGTGGGGACGGAAGATTATCGTGCCTGATGGTCTGACCCGCTGCTGTGAGGAAACAAGATATTCTGAGTGTTTAAAAAGGGCCTAAAGAGAAGGTGGAGGGAGGCCGACCAGAGTGAGCTGAGCAGGGGCAGCAGAGCTGACCGGAGCTTCAAGGACACGGGCACGAGTTGGGGAGACGCTGGTTATGCTCCTCCAGCTGCTGCTCCCCACAGAAGGACCAGGCCCCAGACCTTCCCCTGCTCCCCATCCCCGCTGCCCCCCCCCATCTCTCCATCTCTCTGTCCCTCCTCAGCATCGGCCTGAGGTCTAGTGCTTCAGGCCCTCACCCAGGTCTCTCCACCTACTGCTCCTGTAGGAGCCGCTCCGAGGTACCTCCTCCAGGAAGCCCCCCGCCGCCCCAGGGCTGCATTAAGACAGGGGCAGCCCGGTGGGGCTCAGCGGTTTAGCGCTGCCCTCAGCCCAGGGCATGATCCTGGAGACCCGGGATCGGGTCCCACGTCAGGCTCCCTGCGTGAAGCCTGCTTCTCCCTCTGCCTGTGTCTCTGCGCAACCGCCCCCTGCCCCCCCACCCGTGTGTCTCTCATGAATAAATAAATAAAATCTTTTTTTTAAAAAAAAAAAGATCGTTGCCGGGGCCTCACAGCACACCATGGAGAGAGCTGCTTGCAAGTCCACCTCCCCAGTGGACACACAACTGCTCCTCCAAGCAGGAGCTTGCACTGTCTCCCCAGCACCCAGAAGGCTCTCAGGACACACACTGGGTGTGCCGGTGGGGGGATGAGCAGATGAACTGTAAGTAAGAGGTTGGCTCACTGGTCGCTCAAATTCCATCTTATTAAGAAAACTGGGAGCTAGCTTGTTGGTTCTTTGTGCAGAACTGCTTTTGCAATAGCACACGTGTTTCAGAGTGGACACTGGGGAGAGCTGTTCTCTATACAAACTAAAAGACTGATCATAGCTCTTTCATAAGCCAGAAAAATAAGCCATGACATTCTCATGGCCAGAGCCAGATTCCAACAGTAGCCCCTGGGGCTGTGGACATGCACTGGAAATCCAGATGAGGACAGAGATGCCGCAGTCCAAACCCATGAGGCTCCCCTCCCTTCCCCTCCCCTCCCAGGGCAGTCCGAGTTTCCTCTGTCGGCCTAAAGACATCCCAAATATGCATCAGCTAAAAGACCCCAGAGCTGTCTCTGACATCTTTAAACCCAGCGACGGAGCCTGGTCCTCCACGTACTGCAGAGCTCTCAGGTGGCAGAGCACGACGGTCTCTGGAGCCTGGGCACCCTGACTCTCCAGCGTCCTCCCCAGTGTTTGGCACAGGCCTGTTTCTCTGAGTCCTGGAGGTGATAAACCCACTAACAGAATTTTCCCAGGATCCCAGTCTCATTTCTGCTTCCCACCCACGTCTCTCCAACAAAAACAAGGCCTTGGCCAGGATCCAAGCTCTGGGGTCTGTGGAGAGGGGATGCTGGGACCCAGCCGCTGTCAGGCACGTCCTTCCTTTCACTGATGCTGAAACCAGATCCCCCAAGCTCCCAGATGCCAATGGAATGCATTTAGGTCTCTCTCAAAAAAAAAAAAAAAAAAGCTGTGCTAGGCTTTTTTCTTTTTGGAGGGCAGGAGAGATAAATGAGCAACTAGCCACCGCCATGAGAAAGGACTGAGTCACTCTGGAGAGACAGCTCCCCAGTGACTTTTTTCACCTTGCACAGCCTGTGCTGGTGATGCATCAGCCCCACCGACTAAGGCAAGTCAGGCCCTCATCAGCACCAGGATGGTAGACTAGGACCCAAGTTGCCACCGCAGCAAACAGACCAAGGGACCGGCCACAGGGGAGGCAAGCAGGACCTCAACTCTACCACATTTGCTCTGACACAGGAAGGCAGTTTCTAATGAAAACAAGTTCCAGGAATCCAACCCTCTAGGGATGAGCAGATGGGACACCTCGGGTTGTCATGTTGCATTCAGAGAGGCTCCAGATACTTTTGGGGGCAATGGAAAGGATTGAAAGCAAAACAAAACATGACAGTAGCAACAGCCCCATTTAAGCCGCAAAGATGACCAAATCTACGTGTGGGAAAGTATACGCTTAAAACCCACTGCCTTCTAAGCCATGACTTCTCATGGACAAGACCACTGACTAAGTTAGTGGAGATGAAGTGACTCATTTACCCACTGACTCCAACTTCTCTGTTGAGGCTTCTTCAGAAATGTGGCTATTGGGACGCCTGGGTGGCTCAGTGGTTGAGCGTCTGCCTTTGGCTCAGGGCGTGATCCTGGGGTCCTGGGATAGAGTCCCACATTAGGCTCCCCATAGGGTACTTCTCCCTCTATCTCTCTGTGTCTCTCATGAATGAATGAAATCTTTTACAAAAAAAAAAAAAAAAAAAGGAAAGAAACGTGGTTATTCTATACTTGCAAGTTGCCTTCGGATCCCCTGGAGTTAAAATCACACTGATCTTCCCCAGAAGTGGCCATTGGTAAGGTGGCAAAATTCAGCTTCTTTCCCCCTACCTCACAGAAGAAAAATCAGAGACATGGGGACAAGAAGTGAGGGTCTGTCTCATTGCCAGTTCTAGCAATGGGATCTATTGTGCTTCTCACCAAATTCCTTCTGTGGTTCACAAGGGACCTAAAAGAGGTCTTGCCACGGCCTGCAGGATTACCTGTTCTCTGAAAGCCATGTTTCCATTCCCCATGAAGTCTCTCCCAAAAACTGAAGTTTGCACTATTTTTCCCCTCCACTTCATGGGGAATACTGAATGCACTGTGTACTAAAGTATTAATATATACAGTATCATCTCATTTTAGGTTTCTTTTTTTTTTTAAGATTTTATTTCTTTATTCATAAGAGACAAAGGTGAGAAGCAGGCTCCATCCCAGGACCTCGGGATCATGACCTGAGCCAAAGTTGAATGCTTAACTGACTGAGCCACCTGGGCACCCACGGTTTAGGTTTCAATGGCCTTAATGTGATATTGTAGAAAGGACATTGGGCTTCAAGCCAGATGAAGGATAGAACCTGGTTTCTACCCCTGGTGCCCCACTAACGATTCTGGGTAGGCAGTTTCTCTGAGCCTCAGTTTCTCCTCTGTGGGAAGGGGTAAACTATTGCCTTGCCAACTTGGAACACTGGTTTTGAGACTCCTATAAGACAATCACTTGCATTCCCTGTGAAGGAACTCAGAAGGAAGCTGAAAAAACTTCTGCAAATGTAAGAAAATGACACCGTGACCTAATGCTTTTGTGGTGAGGCCTTCAAAGTAGGGGCACCGGTCCTCAACTGTCATTTATCACACACACACACACACACTCCTGCCAAAGAGTGCTTACACTTGGATGGGCTACTACATTCGATATTTAGGGACTTTTGAACTTGAACGTGCCCCAGTAATGTTATGGATCAGTAATATTTTCAGTCCAAATTCTTTTTCCATTGGGCACAAGCAAAATAGCCTTTCCATTTCTCACCCAGGATGTTAAGGTCATGACCCTCCACATGGCTGGAACATCTCATCTCTGGCCTCAGCTCCCCGGAGCCCAGCAAAGACTGCATAGCCTGATTCTCCTCTTCATTCTTGCCCACCCACCCCCACCCCCCGCCTCCTTTCCAAGGCCTTTATATGCAAGTCCACACCAGGCCTCTGCATACATTCTAAATTCCTGCAAATCTCTGCAAGTAAGATTTTATTCCCTCAAAGCACCAGTGTGATTGGTCTCCTGTGTAATGAAGGAGCCTTTATATTTTTAGTTTTCTTCCCATACAACAAACACTATTAATAACATTTTAGTTTCTCCCGAGATGATATGGATTAGACCAAATGGAAAGTTACCATGGCTACCAGAGTGTTATTTTTGGTTTGAGAAATCCATGCCAAGTGAAGCAGCATACACGGTCAAGAACTGGAGCTTTATTTCCGCTTTGCTATCAGGCAATCAATCCCAACTTAATTTTGAAACCCTAATTGCAGCGGAAACTAATTATGAGTGGCAAGACCTGAAACCCCTAATTAAAGGAGGAGTCAATAAAGCAATGCAGCCTTATCACTGGGGCAACTCTTGCAGGGATTTAAGCACAGGAGGACTTTCTTTCCCAGGTAACTACCTAAGCAAAACAGTGCAGGGAAGCACACCTGGACATTGGGTGGGAGACCCTAAGTTGGGTCTGGAAATGTCAGTCTCTGGTGGGCAAGCAAGTCAGGTCTTCTCCCTGTGTTATGAAGATGCACCCAACTGGGGGTGAGGCGGGAAGCCCCTGGTGGGAAGGAGGTGTTTCTACTCCCAGTCAAAAGGTGGTCAGGGGAGGCCAGGGAGGGAGAAGCTCAAGGATGGCTGTACCCCATATATTACTGTGGCCTTTGTGCACAGGCCTTGAACACGGCTGCAGAGGAACAGGGGCATCCCAACAGAATCTCATCACTCACAGATATTTAGAAGCTGTTTTCTCAGATATCCATGCTGAGCCGCACTTTTCTGAATTAGCAAAAGCAGGCTTATGAAAGGACTTCTATTAGAGTGAAAACATACTGCCAATCTGCAGCACACAGTCCCTTTGGGACCTCCTGGTCTATCTTTGACAGCTTTAAAATACTGTTAATGGCATGACTTCATCTACCCAACACTTGAATGATCCATATTTAGGCCAGAAACCACATGGTCCCCATATCACCCCACTGGGCTCCAGGATAGAAAGAGACTCTTAAATCAGAGAGGAAACACTTTTAACTGATGATTAATTGCCCATCCCCCCTCCAAAACACTTTTAATTGATGACTAATTGCTCATCCCCCTTGACAAAGAGACAAAAATGAACTTTGCTCAATGGTGAGAAAGATACTCTGAACACTCCAACAGGGCAGTCAAATCAGAAGCCTACCCTCTTCCCACTCGGTGTATATTTTTCTACAAAGGGCTCTTTCTCCCTTTAATAGATTTTCCTGTTACGTTTTCCTGAGAGCTCTTTTCTTTTAAGCATTATGGAGAAGGAGGAAGCCGCACCATAACCCTGTGGTAGCTTTTTCAATTGTATGAAATAAGTCAGTCCCTCCGGAGACAGAGCTCCACCATCTGGGTGGGAAGGATGTCATGAGCTTTAGATTCCTATTTCCTATGGATAAGTGAGCTCCATGGTCAAGCTAAGGGCCAACAGGATTTTTCCAAGACAGACAAACCCGCAGACCAAGGAGAGCCTGTATTAATCTTCATTCTTAGTGTTGTCACAGGCAGGCAACACAGAACACAGGTCTTGTCTTGGAATTAGTCAAATGAGGTTCTTTGAGTATTTTCATCAAAATAAACAGTGGGCTGATGTATTACGCAAAACCTCTGGCATTAGTGTCTTGTAACAAAGGTTCGAAATGGTAGCAGTAAGGAAAAGACAGTTCCAAATACTGAAATGTTTTGGAACCTGGCTGAGATTTGAAAGGAGGTCTTTGGTGGTTTCTGTATATTATATACATGATTGACATAAGGGACCAGCGGGTTCAGGAGAGAGAGGGGCTCAGCCCTCTCACATCCACTGTCAACAAGGGAAGGGAGATATAAAGAGAGAAAGAAGAAAAATAGATCTGTCTTACTGAGTTCCTTTGGTTTAGAATTTCCACCCAAGGAGACAGAGTGTCCTGAGAAAGAGAGCTTCATCCCCAAATGCAGACTCGGAGCCCCCTTTCTGTGCAGCTGGATTTTGCTTCCAGCAGAGGCACATCACTAGGGGCTTAGGAAGATCTCCCGGCCAAAGAAAGCGCCTCTGTTTTTCCAACCAGCAGGCTGCAAACTTTTTCGGGTGCCTTTTAGAAGACTACTGCTTTCAAGGCTCCCCAAAACAATCTCCAATGCATCTTATCTTGAAACCGACCTACCTTGGCTCCAAGGAATGGCTTGCAGGGGTAGAAGCAGCACAGGGCTGCTGACAGGGCGTGGAGAGCACTGCATTCCTTAGGCATCGTTCAGTGTCCAGTCCCTGGACCACACACTTTTTTTAGGGTTAAAAGAAATGGGGCTTGGTGATCAGAGCCCCAGCCCCGCGGCGACAGATGGCTCTGCTGCTCCTGCCCGCAGTCCAGGGCCGGGCTGGGACTTCTCCCCTCCGCTGAAGCCGATACGATCCACTCGTTCAATTCTAGCAGGCTGGTGTCCAGCCTGCCATGCACACGGTGCCAGAAATTCTCATGTGACCAGACTTGCTCTCTGATGAAATTCTAACCTCTCTTAGAAGAGCTTTGGGCTTTAGCTGTCCCCTCAATTTAGAGACCTGTCAGAAATCATGAGCCCCCTCAGGCCGTCTGTCCTTCCCAGGGCTAGGACACCAGGCAATCTGCTCCTAGACGCTTTATCTGCTTGCCACCCCAGCAGCTAAGGGTTAGGGAAGCACATATCGTACCACCTTGTGAAGAGACAAAGGCTCCTTTGAGAAAAGGACCTAAAAGGTGACTGGGGTGTGACTCTCCTTAGGACCAATCCTAGAAGTCCTAAGAAACATGGGCAGGGTCCCTGGCCCCTCTACCCCAGCCCACCCGCAGTACTGTTTATTTTTAATTAGAATGCTCCTGGCAGCCACTTTGCAGCTGATAACGTTGGCATAGCCATCACTGAAGGCAAAGCAATACTGTCTTCTGGTGTTTAATTAGCAAGTCTGTCAGCAAACACCCCGAGCACCCCCATACCATCCCACCTGGCCAAGCAGTCTGTTGGGAGTATGGGGGTCAAGCTGTGTGCCCTCCTCTGACTCAACTGTTTGCTTCACTTCCCTCCCTCACTTCAAATACTCCATTTTCAATTGTCCTTTCTGCCTAACCCAGATCCAGCACTCAGACCAGGTGGCCCAGGGAAGCCACGCATTTCTCCTGTGCTAAGTAGACCTTTGCCCCCACCAAGAGCTCCTACGACCTTCAGGGGAAAGTGACTGCTTCTCTTCTTGCATTCCAGTTAGAGTGGATGCTCAACAATTCTGGTTTTCATCAAACCCGGTCTCTGCCTGTAGCTCTTCCTGTCCTATGGTTCCAAACATTACCTTTCTGTGGCTTCGGCCACTCAAACCTGGAATGTGTCCTGAAGCTTTCTGAAACTTCACACAGGCAGAAACTTGTAATGAGGAAGAAACAGAACCTATTCAGTCCAGAAAGGAACAACACCAGATGAGGCATGAGGGAGGTATGAGAAATATCCAACAGGATTAGTGTCAAATCCTCAGGAGGCCTCGGCCTTTGGACTAGGTCAAGTCTGCCTGTAAAAATAGAGACTTGTTTGTTCAATGCCTGGTGAGCAGCTTCTGTGCTTGAACATGGCCTGAATGGGCAGAGGGGCAGCCTAATAAATACACAGGATGCAGGGATAGAGCTACAAAAGGTCTGTCACCACAAGAATGATGGGGGAGGGGAGAGGTGACTTCCTTTGTTCTCCCTCAGTCCTTCTCCTCCGTGATTTTGGAGGTCAGATGTGCAGCCCTGGGGGCTCCTGGGTCTGGGAAAGTCCACCCAAGAACCTGGAAGCAAGCATCAAGGATGGGAGAAGTTCATGGTGTTTTTGAGCTGGAGGGGCCCTTGGAGATGGCCCAGTTGGTAGGTGGGTACTGTCCTCCAAGATCCATATACTGTATCCATGAGCAAGCATTTGCTCTGTTTGCCCTTATTTCTATTAGATGGGATTTAAAAGTAAGTCCACGTGCAGTCAGGGCCCAAGCAGACCTATAGCCACCAGGTAAGGGACCCAATTTTGTTTGCTCATCCCCTTTGGCAGGAAACACACTCCACCAGGTAAGAAACTCCCCCAAGAGGCTACAAAAAAGCACCATTCCCACTATGGGAAAAGGAAAGAAAGCAGCTCCTTAAATCCCACACAAAATTTCAGAGAGATTGGTCAAAGCCTCTGAACTCCTACTCTAACCACAGAAAGTCTGAATGAAGTGTAGTCCGGAAAGAAATATGCAAATACCTCAGACTTGTAAATTACCAAGAATTATGTCATCAAGTGGTCAAGTGCTCCGGGCCAGGGTAAAGGCAAAACAGAAGATCTTCAGGTCACTGTAGAATCTCGGCTCTTGTCTAAGGCTACCTCTGTTTACTCTCACAAATGTCCCCCAAATGCCCATAGAATTGGTTGTCAGGATTAATGAGTGGGCTCATCTTACTAGGTAACTGTTTCTTAAACACTTAAAAAAAAAAAAAAAGATGTATTTGAGAGAGAGCGTGCCTGTGCAAGAGCACTGGGGAGGAGCAGAGGGAGAGAGAGAGAGAGAGAGAGAGAGACCTAGACTCCCACTGAGCTCGGAGCCCAAGGCCAGGCTCCATCTCACCACCCTGGTATCATGATCAGAGCTGAAACCAAGAGTCCAATGCTCAACCCACTGAGCCACGCAAGAGCACTTTTTAATTTTCTTGTTCCACACCAAAAAGAATTCCTGAAATAGCATTCAATGGTTTTAATAAATTTCTCCGGAAATGGCCAAGGAGGAAGATGAAAATAACGTGTTGTTGCAACAAAAGATGATAATTGCGTGAATTTGCAAAGTGCCCTTCACTGACTTGTTATGCTTTTCAATATTTGCATCCACACTGATCAATTCTCCCACGTTCTCCTAACAGTGATTATTCTATTGCAGTTACAAAGAAACAGAAGACCAGGACAGCGTGTCACTCAGCAGAGAACGGACAAAGGACCAGGGACTCCAGCCCGTGATTGCAGAACCTGGTATGTAATCACATGGAAACACAAATAAGAAATTTTTTAATGTCTTATAATTAAATCTGTTACTCACACAGCCCCATGAAAAGGCGGTGACCTGGGGCAGGGGGTCACTCTGATGATTTGGTGCATGTGATTTAAGACCAAATTTGGATTCCAGGTTTTCTACAGACCATGTTCTTCTCAGGACAGGGGTCAGTGTCTCTAGGGCAACCCCAGGGACTGACGGAGAGGGAGGGATGCTTGGCAGCACACAAAACTCTGGGGAAATTGTGCTCTCTAACGTGCCCCTCCAGCCTCCTGGACGACTTGTTCCTCTACACCAAGAGACACGCCTGTGAAAAAAGCCAGGGCAGGGCAGCCAGGTAGACCCTTGAGGGAGATTCTCATGCCTTCAAGTCACATGCTGCCCCCTCTGTCTGGGAAGAGGGTTAAAGCAGGCCAGAGGAAGGCCCCAGCTCAAGTATTGCCCTCAATGCCGTTTTTTCCTTAGGCAGCCCTAATACTAACCTGCCCTATTTAGTAACCATGGAAACAGGAGCTGCCTGCCAGCCACATCCCACAGACACGTGCTCACTCCCTGTGCTCACTCCCTGAAAGTGTGCAAGAGTCCTTCTCCCAGAGGCTACAGTCCTCACCAGATCAGGCTCCCGGTGAGGGAGAACCTCGATTTGACCTGACACTGGAGGAGAGGTCTGGGGCACAGAAAGATGTGCCTACCAGGTATTTGCTTTTCCCCATTTCAGGGAAACCGGGAAAACAAAGCTGCCAATACTCCTCCATTCTCCCCAAAGCCAGCCCAGAATCAAGATATCAAGCCTTGTGTGCACAGGGGTGCTTCTGGTCATTGTCTGGCAGCCCTGTGGACAGTGACACTGCCCATGGCGGGCCACGCTGTCACCAGAGGGCACTGGTCCAAGGCTGCAAGGTCTGGCTCGTCCCTGCCCACAGGGACACACTCAGAGCATCAGTCAAGGGATGAACTCTAGTCATGGAGGTCAAAACAGCTCAACCTCTCATGGCAACCACTCTACCTCCTCAGCCAGAGTGACCTCTCCTGGCTTTTTGCCTCCCCTAAACCCCAGTGATCAGACTCTCAGTGAACAAACACAGCCTTAATGAGCTAGTGGGTAAGACCCAAGCTACTACCATTTCCATTTCCCCTGGTGTCCTAGGAAGCAGGGACGATTAACCTGGATTGGCCCAACTGAAAACATCCAAGACTGTCCTCTGCAGCTTTGGCCCCTTGAAGAGCCGCATGGCAAGTGCCTGGGCAGCCCAGGGCCAGCAAATGTGTGTTTATCTGCAACCCTGTCTCCCAAGGCTCCCAGGGCCCTGGCCTGGGAGGAGCTCCTGTGGCCGGAGCACAAACCCTCACCTAAAAGCGACAGGACCTCAGGGCTTACGGAGGTAAGGACGGCCCCCCAGATTCCTAGGCCCCCCCAGATTCCTGAGAGTGCAGCTGTGAAGGGCCATTGATCTGCCTCGCGCAGCACTCACAGGCACACCCCTCTCTACTGGGCCTCCTGCCCCCTCCCTACCCTCCCCCCAATACGTCTGTTTCTCTAAATGGCCCTTAAAATTGTAGAACTGACAATGCAGAGCTAAACTCGGTAAGGGCGCAGCCCCAACTGCTTTCTTGCACGACCGCATACAGTTCCATTCCGTGTATCCTGCCACCATAATTACCAGCATCTCTGGCCTGGGAATAGCCCAGAAATCCTGTGCTACACAAGCCCAGTTTTCTGTTCTTAGCATTAGGACAAAATGAAATGAATAAGCATGGGGCATCGGTTCCAACCTCCCCAACAGCAGGCTCAGACTCTGGAGGTCTCAGTCTTTTCTCGGGGCCCATGAAAACCGTCGACTCTCCTCCCCCAGCAAAAAGCACACATTATAATGTTTTACATGTAATTTCAGGGGATACCTTGTCCCCCGAGGCCCATCCACACACCCCTGGAAGTCCTACTCAGCCAAGAGGACCTAGCTGAGACGCTTCCTTCTACTCCACAGTCACGATGCACCCCGCCTCCCCCAGAGCAGGCATTTGTTTTTCTGGTCATCACAGCTCCCATATTTTCTGTGCTGTGCGCTTTTCTCTTTCTCCTCCCTTCCACCTTGATAAGCGGGAGTTATATAAGCAACTAATAGTGACCACAAATGCCCCTCAGATGTCTCTCCCACGCAGAGCTGCAGAAAGGGACCGAGTGGCACCTACAAAGCCAGAACACTAGGAAGGCTCACCAGCCAGGACAGCTGCGCCGTCTCCCATCTCCACTGTCCCTGGCTTTCCCATCTCACAAGCACTTCTGCAAAATGACATCTTCCAAAACGGAGCTGTGAGACACACATTTGCATGTCTCAAAAGTGACGCTGGGAGGTAGCAGGTTAGAAGGAGAGCCAGAGTGGGTTCAAGTCTTGCACCACAAGCAAGCTGGGCGACCTTGGGAAATTTCTTAACCTCTCTGAGCCTGTTTCTTCCTCCATTTTACCAGGTTTTTGTGAGGACCAAGTGAGATAACAAGAGTGGGGTACCCAACCCATATGAGGCACTCAGCAAATGTGAGCTCCCCCTCCCCATTTGTTCCTCCTGCAGGGCACGTGCCTGATCTCACCTACAAGTCAGGCCACAGGAGCCATGCCCTCTGCAAGGGCCTGGACGGCTCCACCCTGAGCCACTGACTGGCAGGCTGGTACTTCACTGACTATTGAATCTTAAAAGCCAGGGAACAATGAGGAGGAGTTTAAGCATTTTCTCAGTCTTGAAATATTTTTAGCCTTTAAATTTTAAGATCACATATTAAAATTGCACATATGGTTTTAATCACACTTGCTCAGATGTCTCAGATGATTTTCTACTCCAGAGCCGTTGTCATTTGGAGAGTTGTTTGTTTTAACAGGCAACATGTATGTCCACAGCATCTGCCTACTTGGCCCTCACCCAGGGGGACTCCTGGTCCATCCACAGCTACTGAGCTCTCGATATCCCACTCCATCCCAGCCGGTCTGACTGGGGATCCTGTAGCCCCCCTAATAGGATCTGGGTTGCAACCCCTCCTTCTGCAGTGCCCCCATGCCAGGCTGGCTGCAGAGTTGGGCTATTGCCTACATCCAACCTGAATGTCTCACCTGATGCTCCTCCTACCTTGCCCCCCTTACCTAGCCCTCCAGGGTCTTGCCCTAGGACTAGACCTTCCACATGAGTTTAGAATCCCCAGAGGGGGCAGCCCAGGTGGCTCAATGGTTTAGCGCTGTCTTCGGCCGGGGGTGTGATCCTGGAGCCCCGGGGTCGAGTCCCACGTCAGGCTCCCTGCATGGAGCCTGCTTCTCCCTCTGCCTGTGTCTCTGCCTCTCTCTCTCTGTGTCTCTCATGAATAAATAAATAAAATCTTAAAAAAAAAAAAAAAAAAGAATCCTCAGAGGACCACTTCCCATGTGCTTGACTCCTTCATTCTTCATCAGCCCATATTAGTGGCTCCTCTGATACCAGCCATGTCTAGAATTAGAACAGTGCCTGGTGTCGATGCTTGGGTGCCATGCTTACTCTACCCAGCCACCACCTCTAGATTTTCAGTGTCCCTCCAGATTTGGCCTTCGGCCTGTATTTGCCTTCTCCTCTCTCAACCCTTTGGCAGGAATCACCAGAATCACAGTGCATTCTTCCAATGCCACTCCATGCCCTTCTCCCACCTTCAAGAGGCTACCAAGTGTCTGAGTGGAATGAAATAGGCATTGAGGAATGTCTGGGAAGGCAGAATCCTGGGGTGCGTGGTGGGGTGGGTACCAGGCAAGGGGTGGAGTCAGAACTAACTGCACTCATTCTAGCCTTGAAAGCTGGCCATAGTGAAATCAGAAAATGATTTTTGTTCCCTCCTTCTGTTTTCAAGCAAATTCCAGCCATCTACGTGAAATATTTCGGTGGAAAAATATGTTTTTCTCAAGGTCATAAATTGATCGTGGGCATTATCATCAGTGACACACTGGATAATTGCGCATCCTGCCCAAAGAGCTATGAGAAGCAGGCCAGGAGTTTTAAGCGGGGTGTGGAGTGGGGTTTCCATGAGCCACAAGAAATTGTACATGAACAGTTGGGTATCTGTTCACTGAGGTGAAGGGGTACATGGCTTTTACTCATTTCTCAAAGAGGTAAAAATCCCCACTGATCCAGAAGGACTTTCAGTGGTCCTTCAAGATGGGGCTCCTGATGGTCCTACTGGATCTTTTTTCTAGTGGAGAGAAGAAGGAAGGGACACCTTTGGTCACCATGGACACGAGCAAAAGCAGATAAAGCCTGTAGCCACCAGGACACAGTCGGCCCCAGCAGGACTATGGCTGGCAAGAGGAGGAGACAGAAAGCCTCGACACCACACCAGTAGGGCCACGTTCCATTCTGCCGGTGGGGCGGCTTTAAACACGTGTGAGAGGAGGGGAACCCTCCCCCAGCTGGTGGAAGGGCCTTGCTTGCACATCACACTCAATGCCACCATTGAACGCACAAGAGCTGCAAGGCTGACCCTCAGCAAAGCCTCCCCAAGCACAGACTCCAGGGCTGCGATCGTCACAGGCACCCCACCTCTCAGCTGGGGGTGCCCTCACTTACCCGCGTGCAAGGCCCCCCAGAGCCAGCGTTCATACAGAGCTTTCACCACAGGGTCTTATTTAATACTTCACCAGGAGACACATATTATTATCTCCATTTCATGTGGGAGATCAAACTGTATTCAGAGTTAATGATTAAACCAACTCTGAATCAGAATGGCTGGATCAATGGGATGTGATAATGGCAGCATGGCTACCACCAGGTTGCCCGAGTACCTTATCTTGTGCAAATCCAAAAGGCAGAATAGAGGCTGCACAACATCCCCTCCCTCCCACGGAGGGACTGATGTCCTTAGCAACATGGGCAGCAGGTCTCATCCGAAATATCTCATCAGGGATCCTCATTCATTACTGACGGGAAAGGGCAGGACATGGACAGATGAATCCCGAGACAGAATCTGTAGCAAATCCCTAGAGCACACAGGACCACTGCAGGGCTCAGGGACTGCCTCTGCGCATATGGAAACATCATCTAGGTATATTTCTCTTCAGGAAAAGGCCGACTCACACCGTGTGTTGCTTGGGCAGGATCATATTGATCACCGGCCAGTTCCTTCACTTCCTAAAGTAGTCGGTGCTAAGCACAGTGCCACCTACAGAGGTGATATCCAGATGGTCAACACTCCTGGTGCCCAAGGTGGGACAATGGGCTCCTTTCGTCAATGAATCAAAGGACAATACGATCCCTGCTCTTGCAGTATGTACCCAGAGAAGTGGGAGGGAGGAGAGAGGAAGGGAGTTACCAAGAGTAGCAGGAACCCACCTGCACCAATCTCTAAGAACACCCGGGGAGCCTCAGGGTCAGGCTACTTGTGACAGCAGATGTGGGAATTTCTCCAAGGCCGAGCTGTAAGGGGAATCCACAGCCTGTCTGCTCCACTACCCATGATCTCTGTAAACAGCGTGGATCTGACAAACTGGGAGGCAAGGAGTATCCAGCATGTAGGAAATAAACTAGAGAAAGATGAGTACAGGGTCTGAAAAGGCCAAATAGAAAATCTCTCTGCAAAAACCTATAACTGGTATTAGCATATTTCCCATTTGTACCCTAAGTAGACAGGGACAACTAGAAATCACTATATTTCTGATCATGAAAATTCAGAGGGGGAAATGATGTAAATAGTAGATAGTGGTTATTACATTTAAAAGCTTCACCCTGTGGCATGTGCATTCATACTTGTTTTGGATGTGTGAGCTAATCAGAATTCTGAACACTGAATGGACGTGGGACCTAAGTTAGACCAGTCAGAGTCTTTCCCTGGGATTTTTCAAACCAGAGCAGAGGGAGAGATCCCCTTTGCCCCCTGGGCCATAAACTTGAAGATGATAAACTAGGGCAGCCTACGGCCATGTGCCCCTATACAACAAAGTGACCAGAGTGAATGTAGCCAATGTGCTGAGAAGCAGATGAAAGGACTGAGAGTCTGGACAGGTCTTCCTCTTCCAGAATAGACAACAAGCCAGGTACTCTACCCCTGTCCTTCCCAGGGGGCACGTCCCTAGCCCACATCATCCGTTTGAGAGTTTACCTGACCAATGTGAGATGAAGCAAAACTTGAGATCAAGACTGAAGGCATTGTGTTGGGCTCTACTGGAGTTCACAGTGTGAGAGATGATCTCCAGACCTGAGAAGTGCTCAAAAAGAACCAACATAAACTGATGTTACATGAAAACACATACAAGGCACAGCCATTAATAACAAGGCTGTTCCTTCATGTTTCAGTAATGGGGGAAATTAATGGTACTTCACAGCCTACTGCAAGGATGTTCCATTAAAGAATTGAGTTGCCTTCAGTTCTCATGGAAGCAGCAGACATGAATTTGCCTCTAGGGAAGGGGAGAGGGACTCACAGAGTTGGAATGTCCTGTGCCACTGAACGTAGGTGTGAGTTTTGCTCCCACACCCAGCACTAGGGTGTGGGAGCTAGGGGAAACCACTAACAAATGGCTCATTCAACCCTGCTCATGTGGGCAACAGCACCCTCTTAAGTTCCTGAAGGATATTTTCAAAGGCTATTGTGTTTTGTGGAAGCACAGAGGACCTGATCCACAGGTACTGAGCCATTCCCTTATTTAAGGCCAGGTGGACTTGACCAGCTACAACTGACCACCTGGGAGGGCAACTTTCAGGACTTCTTTGTAGGTCAAAGAAAAGAAAATTAGCATCACTCTTGAAATATATTCAGATCTTCCCAAGTTCCTTACTTAGGTGGACATAGCCCAGAAGGAGACTGGAAGCCCTGTTCTCAGTCTGTGTGGCCCTGTGGGACTTCCTTCACCTACCGCTATTGCTTTATTTAACCCAGCAAGGGGCCCCAGCTCCAACATCTGGCTATTGAAGCACTCATTAAAGTGATCTGTGTCTTTGTTTGCTTCAGGACTTATTCATTGTCTTATTCATTGGCAACACTCCAATGCCCAGAACGATTGGGGCCCATGCCCGAACAGGAGAGGGACTAGCGAATGTTTGGAGAAAGCGTGGGGTTTGTCAATCTGGGTCTGCAAACCCCTTGGAAATAAGATGCACAATTAGATCACATGCGTATTTCTAGATACAGTTCTTATTCATCCCATTTGTAAAAAGACAGGGTACCTCCCCTCCAAAAATAGTTCAGAAACACAGGGGCCAAAGACATGACTTGCCACACAAGGGTTATGAACCTCGCTGGGGGAACGAGGCTTGCCATCCCTGCAGCTGAATTAGGACTGGTCCCTTCCTCACTCTTGACTGTGAGCTACCTGGATTCCCAGAACAGGTGACTCCCGACTCCTACGACCTTGCATGAGCAATCCTTGAGTACTCTGCAAACCAGGAAGTAAGAGGATGCAGCCCTGTCCTGCCTGGGCTCGTTCCAGAGAAGGCAGAGGGGAGGAGAATGGGCCATGATGGACTCAGTTAGCTATGATGGACTCAGATGCTTCAAAAAAAACCACCCACCTGGGCCTGGGAAAAATGAGAATCCAATTGGAGACTGGTGGTCACAGGAAACAGTCCATCAGCTTCATCATTGCTTCTGAACAAAACACTCTTTTGAGAGTGTGAATGGGGGCTTTATGTAGTTAAGTTCTCATCCACAGGCTAATAAATATGTGAAATGGCCTCTCAGACCAGGTTCCTGCAGCCTGGACACTGAGGTCATTCAAGAAACAATTAGATGCCATCTGGAGAGAGCTGGGACTCAAAAGGAAATTGCCTCGAAGGGCCAAACAGCATGTTCTTGTTCCCAGGGTCTGACACATCCTTATCTTCACTGACATAAAGGACGGATGGAGCTCAGCCAGCTAATCCACACTGGGAGCACAGAATGGGCAAATGTGGTGGCAATTAATAAAAGCTTAAGGACCAGGAGAATGTTCATTTTCAGCCTGCCTCAAGTAAATTTATCCCTTGACTGCACTTTTGCATCCGAGCTGAGCATCTCTGCCATAAACCAGACCTTGGCCTCACCAAGCTTTGGGTTTTCACAGTTTTAATATAAAGCAATCAGGGCAGAACAGCAACTGCTTCTGGACCAGCTCCTCACAGTATATAATGAGCAACTCGATCGCAGGAAACAGAGTTAGTATTTACGGAGGCCTCACAATCCACTCAATTGTAAAGAACAGGCCCTTATTTCTAGGATAGATTCTCAGTCTTTTCTTATTTTTAAATGAAAATTTAATGTTTCTTCTGTCAAGCAGTCAGTATTTTTTTTTAAAGATTTTATTTATTCACGACAAATACAAAGAGAGAGAGAGGCAGGCTCCATGCAGGGAGCCCAACGTGGGACTTGATCCCGGGTCTCCAGGATCGCACCCTAGGCTGAAGGCAGGCGCTAAACTGCTGGACCACGGGGGCTGCCCAAACAATCAGTATTTTTAAATGTAGATGTTATTGTTTAAAAACAAAACTCTACTTAGCTAGAGAAAAAATATGGATTTAGGTAAACAGGAGATGATGGTTTTACAGCTTTCTGACAGTTCTTAAGTAGAAGACCCTCTCGGACAGCGTGTTCAAAGTGCAGTCTAGGCAGCTCTTTCTGCCCAAGGGTCCTGCTCCAGTGCTATAATAAAACCACCTTTTTGCCTGTGCACATGCACACACACGCACACACACACACACACACACACACACAAACCCACAAAATAAAACAAAATGAACTGAAAAACCCCAAAGTGCACCCTATGGGCTCAGGGGGGCTATGGGGGTATCCATGAGGCCAAAACTATTTTCATGACAATACTGAGACGATTTTTTTTGCCTTTTTCACTGGGTCTACATTTCCACAGAGAGGGTGAAAGCGATGATGGGTTACACTGCTAGGACCTTAGCACAAAGCAAAGGAGAGACACACATTGGATTGGGGGTCACTGCATTTCTTAACTACCATTTTTTTAATTTATTTTTTAAATACTGAAAACACAATGTTTTAAGTATGTCTTTAAAAAAATCCCCAGTTTCACCTAAGAAATCCTTGATGTAGCAGGAAGAATTACTCGCTTGATCACAGCTGGACCCTTGAGTCCACGTCTCTCTTTAGTATTCCGTGTGATGACACAGGAAGCACACGCGCGGCCCTTCTCAGGCAGACCCAAGTACAACGGCTGTCTTGAGGGAGAGCAATTGCCTGCTGAACCCGCTGCTTTTTCACGGAACACCATTTTTACTTCAAAGAATGTCTGACAAACTGTGGTTATTCAGATGTGGGTATTTGTCTGGCAGGCATTTTCTAAAAAAGGAACAAAGTGGGCCTATCCCTTCCAGAACAATTGACAGGATTTGTTGCCAATGATGAAACCTGAGCTTTCGATTGAAAATCAGAAGATTTCCCAATATGATTTTTCTGATATGAAGTATAAATAAAAGTGGGTTTTTAATACTGTATAATGAAATATGCTAACATTTTGAATATCTGCATAACTCAGGAAACCAGTATTTCTTAAACGTCTAATGCATGGTGATACAAAATCACACACGGGTGTGTTCTATGAGACCAGAGTCTAAAGAGATTTGTAAATGTGTAAAATAATGCCATTCTTCTCATCAAATTTCGTTTTGGAAAATGATTATTTTTCACAAAAAATAATTACTGTTATTTTTAAATGAGTTAACTAAAAATTTAAAAATTTGGATTTTTAAAAATTTTGGATATTTTATTTTTTTTATATTTTAATTTCTAATACAATAAACCAAGACTTAAAACTCACATAATAAAAGCTCTTTGGGGTTTCAATAGTTTTTAAGAATGAAAAGGGGTCGGGATGCCTGGGTGGCTCAGTGGTTGAGTGTCTACCTTTGGCTCCGGGTGTGATTCTGGGGTTCTTGGGATCGAGTCCTGCATCAGGTTACCCAGGGGGAGTCTGCTTCTCCCTCTGCCTATGTCTCCACCTCTGTGTCTCTCATGAATAAATAAATAAAATCTTTACTAAAAAAATAAAAGAGTGAAAAGGGGTCTTGAGTTCAAACAGTTTAAGAACTTCTGCTCTAATATGCCTAAGCTACTTGTTTTACATAATTTTGATTGAACTGTAAGTTTTCTGCATATTTATAAAGTAGACTAATAGAGGGCCGCTTTTATTTTAAAAAATAACTCTACCATAAAAACACTAGCACTCGTAGAGAAAATTTGAAAACTGAGAGAAATGTGAATAAAAACTCCCTAGCTGCCAGGAAGTTAATTTTGACTTACTACTCAACACTCAATCATTCTACTCCTAGTTTTGTCTCTTACAGAAATTCTCACAAATGTGCACCAAGCTGTCTGAGTTGCAGGCAATGCCATCTCTCCAGTGGGTTGTTTTTTTTTTTTTTTTTGGTTTATTTACTGATTTGAGAGAGAGAGACAGAGAGAGCTCGCACAGGGGGAGGGAAGTGAGGGAGAGGGAGCATCTCAAGCAACCACCACCCCTGAGGTCAGAGCCTGGGGCCAGGCTCCATCCCAGAACCACATCATGACCTGAGCCAATATCAAGAGTGTCAGCTGCTCAATCGACTAAGCCACCAAGGTGCCCCTCTTCAATATTGTGATTTGCTCCTCTGGGCTCCTATACACACCCAATCCGGCAGGAAATCCTTAAGACTCTGCCTCCATAGGAGACCAGAATGCCCCTTCTTCATCACCAATTTTGTCGTCACGGGTCCAAACTATCCTGTCTCACCGAGATAGTCACCATGGCTTCCCAACTCCTCTCCCTGTTCCCACCCTTGCCCCCACTAAATTCTGCTAGCAACATGAAAGCCAATGCCATCCTTAGATGGCTCCCCACCTCACACCGCAAAAGTTTCATATGAGACCCATGCAATCTGCCCTTTCCCCCACCAGAAACTTCCACTTTTTCACATCAGCTTCTACCACTATCTTGCCCCCTCCCTTCCAGCCTCTCTGGCCTCACAGCAGTTCCTTGGTAAAAAAGGTGAACTCTTCTTCCACTCAGCCTGGGCACACATGGCCCCAGAGGCACGGGCTCTCCTCATCAATCTCTAACACGCAATCTCAACACCTACTTACCAGCTTTCTTCTGGCCACTTCTTTTTCAGCTGTCAAATCACAATTTAAATATAACTTCTTCCAAGGGGTCTTATTGGCTACCACAGGCTAAACTTCTGGTCAACGCCAGTGCCTGTCACACAGAATCTGCACACATACAGTGTCACAGCATCTTAGAGCTTTTTGTCCAAGAATATGAGACAATTCACTCTATTAATAAAATGCATTAACAATTTTAATCTGTCTTAGAATGCCAACAAAAGGCACTTGCCTTTTTACATACTTTAAACACAGCCCTTAGTTCTGAGGTTGTAACTATAATATGTTAATAATTTAATATGGAAAGCTCCCAGAATATTTAAGACCAAACTGTAGCCAAATGCTGCACTATGGTGACATTTTTAAATTACTACCACTAGAGGGCAGAATTTAACAACAAACGAGTCCGACAAGCCTGGCCTCCCATTTGGGAGCTGAAGAGTTACTGGGACTCCATCTGAGGACATGATCTGAGAAACTGATAGGTCTGCGCCAGAAGCTGCCAGAACTACACCTTTAAAAAGTGTATATACCTCTCCCTAAATGTGTGAGTACTTAAGGTGATAACAGTCACCCCATAAATTTTATCCTATACCAGGGTGGCAAGAGAAGGTAGACTGAGGTTAGTTCAAGGAACTTTCTTTCCTTAAATAAAATCACCGAAGAATTTCTGGCAAATTTTTAAGGTTTACTTGGTTTGGGAAGCTTCAAAATCTTTGGAATAACCTTCTCTCAATTTAAATGCCCTTTGCATCTGGTGTTATATGATCATTAGTCAGCCAGGCACTAAATATTAAGATGAAAAGAATAGGTCCTTGCCCTCAGAACTCACATTCTTTTTTTTTTTTTTTTTTTTTTTTAAAGAGACACACACACAGAGAGCGAGAGAGAGAGAGAGAGAGAGAGAGAGAGAGGCAGAGACACAGGCAGAGGGAGAAGCAGGCTCCATGCAGGGAGCCTGATGTGGGACTCAACCCCGGGCCTCCAGGATCACACCCCGGGCTGCAGGTGGCGCTAAACCACTGCACCACCGGGGCTGCCCAAGAACTCACATCCTAATAAGAAGAGGTTTTGGGGGGTTGTTTTTAAATAAACAGATATAATTTAGGACAAGTGCTGTAAGGATGAGATACAGAGTAAGGAGATAGTGACTTGGTGGGGCAGCTTTTAGGAGGTGGCTCAGGGAAGGTCTCTCTGAAGCAATGAAATCTGAGTCAAGATGGATCAGCCACACAGAGAACTAGGGTGATAGTTACCACATTAGTATTTACTGAGGGCTATCTACATGTCAGGCATTGTGCTAACAACTTTACATGTATCAACTCATTTAATTCCTACATTTTCCCATCCACTGGTGTTGTTGCTGTTGTTTTTAAAAATATTTTATTCCTTTGAGAGAGAGAGACGGGGGGGGGGGGGTGCAGAGAAAGAAGTAGACTCCAGCTGAGCAGAGAACCTGACTCAGGGCTCGATCCCAGGACCCCGAGATCATGATCTGAGCCGAAGGCAGACACTTAACCAACTGAGCCACCCAGGTGCCTCTCTCCCATCTACTGTTAAGGAAACTGACCCCCAGAAAATTTCAGAAACTTACTCAAAGTCACTCAACCCAGAAATGGCTATGAGAGGCCTTTGCATCTGTGTTAGTTTCCTAGGGCTGCTCTAACAAAGTACCACAGACTTGGTGGCTTTAAAACAGAAATTTATTCTCTCAGTTCTGGAGGCTAGGCATCTAATATCAAGGTGTCGGCAAGAGCTACATTCTCTGTGAAGGTACCAAGGGACAAGCCTTTCTTGCCTCTTCTTAGCTGAAGATGGCTGTAATCCTTGGTGTTGTTGGCTTGTGCACACATCAACCACTGCCTCTGCCTCTCTGGTCACACGGCATTCTCCCCATGTGTCAGTGTCTCTGTGCACAAATTCCTCTCTTCTTATAAGAATACCAGTCATTGGATCAAGACCCACCCTAATCTGGTATGATCTCATCCTAGTGTGATCATATTTGCAAAGACCTTATCTCCAAATAAGGCCACATTTATAGGTACTAGGGGTGGGGGGAGGTACTACTTCCTATATCTTTTGGGGGGACACAATTCAACCCACTTTAAACCACCTAACTTCAAAAGAAACTTCCAAGCCAAGGCAAAGGCAAAGACCCAGAGCAGTAGGAAAAGCCAGTAGGAAGGAGTATAGGGACTAAGGCAGATGGCAGGAGATGATGAGGTTAGAGGTAGACAGGCCACATGCAGAAGGCTCTGAAGTCCAATCGTAAAATGGAGCCTAGGAAGACACCACAGCTTTGATTCCTGCTTGCATGTTAGTTTTTCCATCTCTCTGCCACCTCATCACCCCCATTGCTTGGGATTTCAGGAGTCCTCTTACTTTCACTCAGGGATGGAGGTTGAAGCATAAAATACAATTATGAATCTAGGCTTATTCCATTCACAGGCTAGATAAGGCTCCTTATTAGCGCACCTCTAGAGGGCGGCTCCAAGGTTTGACCTTGATTCAAACTATCAAGTTCAGGAGGCTCAGGGAAAATTTACTTCTGACTTGGGACATGGAAAAAACTCATCGCAGGCTGCACTGGCAGAGCAATCTGGCCTGAGGAAATTATCCAGACAAGCCCCAGGCAAGAACAGTCAGGACTCAAGCACCTGTGCTGTCCCCACATACCTTTTCAGCCAGCAGAACTGAGGAGGTTAGATGTGACAGGCCCAGTGGGGAGAGGCTGCTCACAGCAGACAGGTCTACCCCACCAGGTGCTGAGATGCATCCAAACTGTGCAGTGTTACCATAGCATCATCTCTGTGATGGTACAAGGTCTCACAACCTGCACAAGGACTCACTGCCATGTCATCAGGCAAGATAAAAGTGATGTCAATGATGCAAGGTACCACCATGAAAGTGTCAGCATGAAAATTTTTGCTGAAAGCCTACTAGGCATTATTGGGAGGTAAAACAGGGACAGTGTATAGGCATATAGTCTAGAGCAGGAGTCAGCAAACCTCTTCTGTAAAGGGCCAGACAGTAAATAGTTCAGGCTCTGCTGCCCATCCTGTCAGATCTACTCAACTCCATGGTTATGGTGAGAAAGCAGTAATATGTAAATGAATGGATGTGCTTTGTTTCAATAAACCTTTATGCCTGTTGAAATCTGAATTTTACAATTTTCACATTCTTCTTTTGATTAAAAAAAAAAACATTTAAAGTATAAAATCCATTTTTAGCTTGTAGGCCATACAGTAACAGGTGGCAGGTCAGATTTGGTCTCCAGTTGTAGTTTGCTGATCCTCCCAGTCTAATGACATCCCCAAATGCTCATCAATTAACCTAATGTCATTGTGGTAATGAGGTCTCCAACTGGAAGTTTCCTGTCCTCCCCTAAAATATTCACCGGCTTCTGGCAAGATGCCAGGCACTCCTATGAACTCTGGAATCTCCCCTAGCTTCCTCTCCCTCACCTCCTCCAGTTAAGTCTGCCAGGAGCTGTCAACTCACCTAATAAAATGGCTCTTAATTCCCTAAAAGGCCTCTAGCTCCTGCCCTGATTTTCCATGCCCGCTATCTAAGGTTAGGCTCTCGATAACTCTTGACTCCCAACCCTCACTCTGCTGAGCAATCACGAACACATGGTATATGCTCAAAACTATCTGTTGAATGAGTCAGTGCAGGAAAATATCCACAAGCTCAGCACTTTCTCCATGTGATCAGCAATCTGAGGGGGCCCTCTCAAAAGCAAACATTTCCCTGAGACGGGTGGCAGCACTTAAGGGCTAAAATATGATAAGGTTTTAGTGCACTTTTTAAAAGTCAGGATCCAAGCATCTGGGTGGCTCAGTGGTTGAGCATCTGCCTTTGGCTCAGGTCATGATCCCAGGGTCCTGCGATCCAGTCCTGCATCGGGCTCCCTGCAGGGAGCCTGTTTCTCCCTCTGCCTGTGTCTAGGCCTTTCTCAGCCTTTCTCTGCGGGTCTCTCACAAATAAAAAATAAAACCTTAAAAAAAAAAAAGGCAGGTCACTGAGGTATAATTTACATACAGTAAGAGTCACCCTTTTTAGTATCCTCCTGTGAGCTTTGAAAGAACCATAATCAAGGTCTATCATCCTACAAGTTCCTTTGTTCCCTTTTGCAGGGAACCTCTCCCCTACCCCTTTTTCAACCACTGATGTTTTCTGTCGTTAATAAGTTTTTAGACCTACGGGAGAGTCCGTTCCTTTTTAGGCTATTACCCCATTGAACGGGTACACCTACGGTTTTTTCCATTCACTAGTTCAAGAGCATCTGAGCCATTTCCAGTTTTTATCAATTGTAAATAATGTCACTATAAATGTTCACATATAGATTTTTAAATGAACATCCATTTCCACGATAAGATTTCACTTTTTATATACAACCCCCTTTGCAAAGACTTGCAGGAAAGGATTCCACTGAATGAGGGGCTGTGCTCCATCTCCACTCTTCCGGCCTCAGCAATTTGTCTTTTTTTTTTTTTAATTTATTTATGATAGTCACACAGAGAGAGAGAGAGGGGCAGAGACACAGGCAGAGGGAGAAGCAGGCTCCATGCACCAGGAGCCCAACGTGGGATTCGATCCCGGGTCTCCAGGATCGCGCCCTGGGCCAAAGGCAGGCACCAAACTGCTGAGCCACCCAGGGATCCCCAGCAATTTGTCTTTAAATCCCAGTAACGTGACCCCTCCCAAGAAGACCTCCCAGGAGTGTGTGTGTGGGGGAGGTAGGACAGGGGTAGCCCTGCTCGTGGGGGGCGGTAGGGTCGGGGGTGGGGGGCGGTAGGGTCGGGGGTCGGCGGGGGGGGGGGGAGTTGGGGGGGGCTCCCTCGTTGGGGGAGGGGGAGAGGGGAGATAGGATGGGGGAGCCCTCCCTCTTTGGAGGGGTAGGGTGAGGGAGGTCAGACGGGGGAGGACCCTCCCTCGTGGGGGGGGCAGTGTGGGGGCTCCTTCGTTGGGAGAGGGAGGGGAGGGGGGAGCTCTCCCTCGTGGGGCAGGGGTGGGGAGGTTGGACAGGGGGGCCCTCCCTCATGGGGGGTGGGGAGTCGGTGGGGGGTGGGGGGTCCCTCCCTCGCTGCCCGCTGGGCGCTTGCCCACACCACCAGGGATCCGGGCACGGGGCTGGCGGCGCTGGGGATATGCACACTCGGCGAAAAAGCTGCAGAGCCAGCCTTTGGTTCTTTGGTTCACAGACCTCGCTAAGACCTCCCGGCCTGTGCAGCGCGCCATTGTCTTTGCGAGTCCCTTTCAGGACTTTGGAGGCAGCTAGTTCAGAGCGGCCTGGCTTCGGTCAGAGGTGGCTATTTGACCGTGACCAAGGCTGCGGCCACCTGGAGCACAAGATCACCTGGAGCACAAGGCCACCTGGAGCACAAGGTCACCTGGAGCACAAGGTCACCTGGAGCACAAGGCCACCTGGAGCACAAGGCCACCTGGAGCATAAGGTCACCTGGAGCACAAGATCACCTGGAGCACAGGCCACCTGGAGCACAAGGTCACCTGAAGCACAAGGCCACCTGGAGCACAAGGCCACCTGGAGCACAAAGCAGGGCTGCAGCCCCACAGCCCCTCTCCCACCACTTGTTAACAAGCACTTCTGGGCGCTGGAATTCGCATAATTACTTCTCTTTTAATCTGCTGGGGTGACCTAATGTGGCCCGAGGCCGGCCTCAGGAGGCCTCAGGAAGCGGCCTTGCTGGGATCTGAGCCTTGGGCGGCCTGTCCTATCCCTAAGGCCCTCTCAAAAGGAGCCTTTTGGAGCATTAACCCCATAAAGGGCCGATTGCCAAGGCACCTGGCGCCGGGAGCTGCTCATGTGCACTGGGGGGCGTCGGGGGGTGAAGGAGCCTTCCGGGGTGAGGTGAGAGTCCCCACTCAGGATAACCTCTCCAGTCCTGTCCCTTCTCTGCAGCCTGCGAAGGAGCTCAGCAACTGCAAATCATCTTCTAAAAGCTCGCAAGTGGTTCTAGCAAGAATCCACCCAGGCTGACGACAAAAGAAAGGATATTTGTTCACTAGGAGGCTAACCAGGGACAAAAGGCTGCATTCCGTCTTGACGCTTGCTAACTGCGGTCGCCTGGAGAGCAGGCCTTTGTCCACAGGCGGGCATTGTGCTGTTTACAGCCTGGCCACTAAAAATGGGCTTGCCTACATCTTGGCTAATTTGAAAAACAGTCGTCCCGATTTTCTTTTCTACTTGACTTTATTTTCCAATATATCCTTCTTACGGGCATTTAAAAATGAAAAACCTGTAATAAACATTCCTTTTAAAGGAAACATCACCCAGCTCTGCCCCAATCACCACCTCCCCTAAAATATATATATATATATATATATATATATATATATATATATTTTAAACTATTCCCAGAAAAGAGATGCTTTATTAAAAGGGTTGTAAGGCTTGTTTGTGAAGAAGCTAGGAAGAACTAGAATCTTCAGTATGAAGGGGGAAAGGACAGGAAGTAACATAAATTTATAATATTCAGTGTATGAGGAAGGCAACTCTTAAAGCTTAAAGTAGCCCCGGGAAAAGAATAAAAAGAATGATACAGTGAAAATGAAAGTAAGTTTCATAGGTTCAAGAAGGGGTTACAAAAGTGAAAGCATAACAGATCATAAGAGCATATGTAGGAGTATTGAGATATATCCCCAATTTTTTTTAGGTAATATGATGTATGGGCAGTTATTAGCTCTCACATCCTTGGTCTTTTTTTTTTTTTCTTTTTTAAATTTTATTTATTTGTTCATGAGAGAGAGAGAGAGAGAGAGGCAGAGACACAGGCAGAGGGAGAAGCAGGCTCCATACAGGGAGCCCGATGTGGAACTCGATCCCGGGACTCCAGGATCATGCCCTGGGCAGAAGGCAGGCGCTAAACCACTGAGCCACCCAGGGATCCCCACATCCTGGGTCTTAATGTCTGAAACACATGTTCCAATCAATATGACACTTTTGGTCATACTGATAGATGGTCAAGACTGATAGATTAAGAACCCCTTCCTACTCGCTAAAAAAACTTTCCCTCCAGCCTATATAAGGTACAGAGGATCCTAAAAATATTCAAAGGACGTTAACCCATCCCTGATGTTCCAGTGAGAAGATAGAACCCACAGAAAGAAGGTAGCAAATCCAAAGTCAGAGTGGGCAGACTGGGCCCCCCTCCCAGAGGGTTTTCAGGAGTTGTATAACCTGGAGTCTACTGGAATGCTATCGGGGAAGGTTAGCACACTGAGCCATTATCATTTATTCACATTTTAGTATAATTATTTTATCAAATGTTCTAAGCAGTTACCTGACACAAGCCTAAGATACTAGACCCTGAATAAATACATTGTAATGGTGGTAAAAATATGGGGGGGAAAAAAAACAAATGGAGCAGTGAGCAAGTAAAACAGCCCAGAAGACAAAGCCTTCTTCACAATTTTGCCTTGGGCTTTTTCCTCCAAAAGCTATTTCCTCTGTTTAAAAAAAAAAAGTTTTTATCTCTGGTGAGGTATGCTAGGTACGCAGAGGAATTCCAGAGCTGTACACCACTAACCGAAGTCACTAATGACTAAGGAGCAGCAGGAAGGTGGAGCTGCGCTGGACGGCTCTGCTTCCTAACTTGGAGGAATTGCTTTCTTTCCGGTGTAGTGAAAAAGAGAATCAATTCCATTTTGTTGCAGGTAAAATCAGACTTTCAAGATGATCATGTTTTGAGCTACTGTGAGAGGGTGGGGGTAAACGTGGGGAAAAGCGAGGGCTCCAAAAACCAGGCAAAAGGAAAAAAAAACACAACTCCCCTCTCTAACAGAATTAAAGAGGCAGAAACAGTGGAGAATGAGATTCCAAAACATCCTCTGGCTGGTTTGGAGCTGCTTTAATTTTCGTATTATGTCCAAACCTGGAATTCAGCGGGTAGCGTCTAGATGCTGTTGGGGGGCCCCAGCAGGAAGGGAAAAGCCTCCGACAGCCCCAGGGCTCCTCCATTCCCGGCGCAGGGCAGCTACTGGTAGCCTAGCAACCGCCGAGGTCCCCTTTCACGCCGGATTAATGTGCACAAACCGCATCGAGTGTTAGGAGGACATGGAGTACAAACTGGGCAGAAGAGAATTTTGGATTCATTCTCTACCCAGCTCTCTCTGCCACAGTCCTGCAGCCCCAGTGGCCCGCACGCTGACCACCCCCTCCCCCGTGCCTAACTCCCGGGGCACAGTGAGGCGAAGCCAGGCCAGGTCAATGGATCTCTCTCTCTCTCTCTCTCTCTGCTGGGCACTGGGAAAACCAGGTGAGGAAGGTTAGGAAGTCTCTGGTGGGAAGGAGAAGGCATTGGAAGACAGAGAGGGACCTGGGACTGGGGCTCTCCATAGGATGAGAACTGCTGTCTATTGGCCACATCTGGCTGCTTCCACCCCTGAGAAGACCCTGAGACAGAGGTCAGACCACCTCTCCTTATGAGGTCCCTAAAAATGTGCTCCCCTGAATCTTGATTTTTTTTTTTTTAGGCTGATAAATCTGACTCTACCAGAAGGGGACCCTACCTGATGTAAGGAATTTTACCAAGAATCTCTACTTTTCTACATGCCCAAGAGGCATTAAGCGCACCAGGGGATTGTAGGGAATAACATTCAAAGTCAGGGGGCGCCAAACTGCAACCCAGTTTATCTACAACTATCTCACCTCCCTTGATTATTTTCCCTCACCCTCCGAATCACTAGATCAGGAGCTGGCACCGATTTACGAGGCCTTCATGACATGGACTCATCAGCCAGGCTCGAGAGGGCAGCCAAGTCTGAGAAATGTTTAGATGAGCCTGCTCTGGCCCAAGAAGCATGACACCTGAGTCCATTTAGACCTTGAAGTCAAAGGCCTCCATGAATGTGCTTTCAGAGCTTCAGTGCCCATAGAAGCAAATGAATTTACCCAACAAATCCCCAAACTATCCCTCCAAACCAAGGGCAAAGTGGGGAGTGGGAAAGAATATATGTGTATATATATATATATATATATATATATATATATATATATATATATATATATGTGTGTGTGTGTGTGTGTGTGTGATGCATACAGGAGGAATACAGAAACTTCATTTATAAAGCCCCGACTAGATTCAGACGAGGCTGGGAACAGAGTGACCCTCAGAACACCTCAACAGGTCCTGGGAAGAAATACCCTCAAGCCACCAAGAGCAGTCCCATCACAATCTCACTGCTGGGGAAAACAAGGACTGCCTAGCAAGACAGCCACCACCGAGAACCCCAATATTTCCTCTTACTCAACACAACTCAATCAGAATGACTGACATTCATGAATGTGACACAATGGCTTAAAGAATACTAAAACAGATCATTCCAGAATCTCTGTTTTGCTTTCGAATTCATCACCAGATTATCTTAAGGGCTCAGACACTGTGAAAGAAAAACCAGGTTAGTTGAGTAAGGGAAGGATCGATCTGTGCTTGCTAAGTACAGCCTGAGTCAGCCTGCAGCAGGACACAGCCAATTTTGGGAACATGACATGAGTGGCCTCTAAAGAACTGCTATGATTTACACACTGCCTAATTCTAGGGCACATTTTTTATGTTGTGCTCTAATCAAATCAAAGTCTCTGGGAATAGCACCTCCCTAATGCTTTGCAGCATACAACCTGCATAAAAACATAGGTGGATGCATCCAGGAGGCACACAGACATCATTTATAAAGTTCTCTCATGATTCTGACATGGCAGCCGCCTCCTGGCTTAGGACCATATATTTGCTGCAGTAATACTACAGTTCAGACATAGACTGGGTATGAAAGGAAAAAATAATACCCACCTCCATTCCAACAAGCTTTGTTATGACTATTTCAAGTGATTAAGCGATTCTACTACAGGTCTCTCCCCTACCATCCATCCTCTGGCCAAGAGAGAAGGAATGCTAACAGGTACATGAAAAAGCAACAGGCCTAAAAACTCTGAAACTGTAATACTGCCCTCCAAATAATGAGGATGGAATGTGGCTCCTAGGAGGCAAGTACCTTATAACACATCCCATGACTTCTCCTAAAAATTAAGGATATATGTTGTCATAAATCCAAGAAACTCAGGGTGACAAATCAGAGTTCTCTTTTCTGTAGTAGGTACCAGATTGCTGTTCTCAAAAATAAAATAAAGCATACACCTCCCCCCCCCCAAAAATGGGGTGTGTGTGTGTGAAAAACATCTTTTCTTTCTGCTCAGAAGGAAATCACTGTTTTGAATTATTGACTATTTAGAAGCTGTGAATGTCTCACTGGAAAGCAGCGTGTGGCCATGGCTCATGGTCCTAGATGAGCCACTACACAGGATAGTGGCTGTCGGGAACGAAGGGCCAACTCTGAAAACCTCAGGGAGCCTACAGTCCTCCACTGAAGATAAACACAGGTTCATAATTCATTATCTACCATCTCCCAAAATCCAAAACACTCTAAAAACTAAAAAATTTTCAGTCATTTGGCAGCAAAACAAACCTGATGTCATTTGGTGGTAAAGCATGAGCTGAGCTACATAAAATCATTTGTAGTCTATTTATCCCACGTTCTGTGAATATTCTTACATCTCACTGCTGAAATAATGAGTTTGAGTCTGGAGTGCTGACCCTAGCTAGATCCTGCTGAGGATGTTATATACGTGCGTGATATTACCTTTCTAAAAAAAATTCTTGAATTTTAAAACCCATCTAGCCCTAAGGGTTTTAGATAGGTAGAAAAGGACTATAGACCTCGAATAGGATGCCATAAGCCCTCTGCAAAAGTTACTGAAGGCCTAAGAGAGTCAAATAAACCCCAGGTTGTTTCCATCTGAGCAGCTTCCTACAACAGGCCAGACTGCAGCACTATTTGGCAAAGCTGTGTTAAAAATGGGAAATGTATTACACAGGGTCCTGATTCCACGTTAAATATTGTTTCCTACCTTCACATATTCCAGAGTTGGGTCCAGAAGATGCTGATCCCTGGAAAGAGAAAACATAAGTATGAGAACAACTGGGAAGAATGCGTTCTTGCACTGAGTGAAACGTATCCAACATGATTTCACTGTGTTCATTCAAATTATTAAGATGGGCCCACCTCCCAGACAGTACTCACCGCAGACAGATAAGGAAGTCAGAACAGCACAGATTCCTTTCATGGTGTGTGTTGGGGGTAGGGGAAGGGGGTCGGACACCACCATAATCCGCCTAGAAGCTCCACATGCTTTCTTATCATATTTAGGCTCCAAACATTAGACTATTTCATGTGGTAATTCTAGATTCACTTGAGCATAAAACTTAGACTAAAATTCTGAAGCACAGACCAGCAAGGAAGATAGAGGTGAGTGTAAAGCAGGACTGGATGCCCAAATGAGGGGTACTCTGGACCCCAGCAGCGTCACACCCTCTCTGACAAAAGAAAATGGAGGCTCAGGTGGGCCCAGGGGCTGCCCGAAGTCACCCAGCCCTGGGGGCAGGAGATGGAGTCTGTATACCCAGCTCCGCTTCTAGGCGACATCTTCCTTTTTATTTTAAGATTTTATTTATTTGACAGAGAGAGACAGAGAGAGAGAGAGAGAGAGAGAGAGAGAGAGCGCGCACACAAGCACGGGAAGCATCAGAGGGGGAGGGAGAAGCGGGCTCTCTACTGAGCGGGGAGCCAGATGTAGGGCTCCATCTCAGGACTC
This sequence comes from Vulpes lagopus, assembly GCF_018345385.1. Classification (NCBI taxonomy): domain Eukaryota; kingdom Metazoa; phylum Chordata; class Mammalia; order Carnivora; family Canidae; genus Vulpes; species Vulpes lagopus. The sequence goes on along the minus strand of NC_054826.1, from coordinate 144,410,329 downwards.
TGGGATCATGACCCAAGCCAAAGGCAAATGCTTAACCGACTGAGCCACCCAGATACCCCTTCCCCTTCTCTCTCTCTTTTTTTGAATTGCTGCCTCGATTACCTACCCACCCACCCCTGGTGTCTAGCAGAGAATTGACCCTCATTTTCTTTGGCACCCCATACTGTTCTCTTTCCATGTAATGTCTGCTGGTGTCTGTCATAATATGACATTGGGATTAACCAGACAGTTAAAGGTAAACGGCAGCAGGTGGTACTGGGGAGGCTGATTTCTTACTGAAAGGAAGGGAAACGACCAGGGCAAAAGAGAGGAGTGGGAGACATGAGAGTGGCCATTTTCAGTACTTGCAGAGTTACAGCGAGCTGCCCCCCAACAGAGGATGTGAAAGGACAGCTGCCTTCAGAGACCTCAACTTCAAAAACTCAATACATCCCTGCAGAGATGGCATCATTCTGAGGACAGAATAGCTCTGAAGCCTGTAAGAGGAGTCTTCTCCACGGAGAGGGTTCTAGTTTATCTACAGAAAGAACAGGTGCCTCAGAAGTCCTACCAACAAGCAGCTTCCTCTGCAAGGCTGGGCTCAACCCCCAAACTCGTGGGCTTTGACACCTCCCTGGTGATGGAGAGACCCTGCAAGATGGCAGCACTTCTCCCTGGGTTGAGAGAGAATTCTGGTCACTGCTAGAGCACAAGGAGTCCCAACCCCACAGGATACTACTGTCTTGTGGAAACCATGCTTGGCTTGGTGTGACTGTCCATTCAGGGCAGCACATGGGGCACCTGTGCAGAGGCAGGCTGGTGTCCAAGATGCTCCCCACCATGTCAGTGGAGCAGTTCTCAGGAGTCCCTCTAGTGCCAAAGGATCAGAGAACAGCATAAACTCACCATCCCTGGTGAGGGGTATAAACCAGTCTTTCAAAGCCTTAAAACTCTTTGTCTTCAAGTTCGTTTATCAGGCATCTTTTCCCAAAGCCCTGGAGCCTGTGTGCTCCACTTCTCCTGCCACCTGGACACCATGTTGATGTCATCAGGCTTTGCATCTGTGGAATCACCCGGCTAGTGACTAAAAACTCTGTCAGCAGCACTTTGGCTGTGCTCCCTTTTAAGTTCTTGAATTCCTGGTTTTCTTTTTTTTATTGTTTACTTAAAATATTTTATTTATTCACTCCTCAGAGACACAGAGAGGCAGAGATATAGGCAGAAGGAGAAGCAGGCTCCCTGTGGGGAACCTGATGCGAATTCGATCCCAGGACTCCAGGATCACGACCTGAGCCAAAGGCAGATGCTCAACCAGTGAGCCAGCCAGGTGCACCAAACCCCTGGTTTTCTAGTGAATTAACATTTCAGGCTTATAGCCATCTAGTCTTAGGCTGAACATCTGGCCCAGAGGTCTGGTCCTGTGAGGACAGAAAGATGTTAGAACCATTGAAATGCTGTTCTCATCTTCAAATTTCTCTTTTTTATGTACATGTAAAAATGTGCATTATATACACTCATACATACATACATGGCTTAATGCATGGATAAACAGTATGAGTATGGGGGGCTGAAATCAGAGGTTCCCAAGTGTTTTTGGTCCAAGGATCTCTTTATGTTCTAAATTACTGAGGACTCCAAAGAGCTTTTGTTCACGTGGGTTATATCTACTGATTACTGATGTTAGAAATTAAACAAATTTTTAAAACATTTATTGATATTTTAAAAACAAACCCATCACATATAAGATAATAATATTATTATAAGTAGATATTTTTTCATAGCAAAAATTTAGTGAGAAGAGCGACACTGTCTCATATGTTTGCAAATCTTTTTCATGTCTGGCTTAGTCAAAGGACAGCTGAATTCTCATATCTGCTTCTCCATTCAGTTTGTTTTGATATGTCGTGGTTTCAAAAAATGTCCATGCTCACATAGATATATAATTGGAAAAGGGAGGGGTATTGCATTAGACTTTCAGGTAATTATGGCTACTCTTCTTTGATACCAAACCAACACTAAACAAGTGGTAGTTTCTTAAAGATTAGTTGCAATGTGTCATCTTGGACCACACCTGTTACTCTTTTGCATCTATCTTGCACTTTGATTGGAGCTTTTGTCCATGAGTGATACTGTATCCCCTAACCTAGAAAATACTGATTTACCAAGTTATATAGATATTCTAAATTTTGACACATTTCATTATAATATTTTAAAAAATCACATTTGTCAGTATCATCACTAATCTCATCAGAAGTTGTTAAGCACTGGAAAGTGTCAAGCTCATGGAGGATACCAGTTTTCCAAACTTTAATTTTCAGTTGAAAGCTTGAATTTTGGGACATCTGGGTGGTTCAGTGGTTGAGCATCTGCATTCAACTCAGCTCCTGGGATCGAGTCCCATTATCAGAGTCCCCATGGGGAGCCTGCTTCTCCCTCTGCCTATGCCTTTGCCTCTCTCTCTCTGTGCCTCTCATGAATAGATAAATAAAATATTTTTAAAAAAAAGAAAGAAAGAAAGAAAGAAAGCTGGAATTTTTTCACTGGCAGCTAACACTCTCAAATATTTTCCTTGAGATTCATTCATTCATTTTGGGGAAAATATTTGCCAAATACCAAGACCATATAGTCATGGTTTGTCATTTTAATTCCCCTTTTTTTAGGTGCCCAAATGTCATTCTTTTAGTAAATTCTTTTTAGAATTTTGTCCAGGATCTACTCTTCTCACCAGATTTAGCTGTAAAATCCTTTTCCTTTCACCTTTGAAAGCTGAAATGTTCCTTTCTTTCTTTCTCAAGAGATGTACCTGAAAACTCTCTGAGCTAGCTCTCTCAGAACAGCCCCTTCAAGGTCTCTTGGGAAGACCTGGGATAATCCACATGGACTCAGGCCAGGAGCTGTGCCTGAGTGGCTCCTGAAGCACTGCTGATGAGCACAGTTCCCACTCAGAGACAGGATCTCCTAGAGGCAGGGCAGCCTGTGCTCTCCCATCCAGAGAGCCCAGCATCAAAGAGCCTGGGGTGTCCTCCAAAATGCTTCCCACCTTAGATGAACCTCCTGTGTTCCTCTTTATTTTTTAAAAAAAGTAGGCTCCACACCCAGCATAGAGCCCAACACAGGGCTTGAACTCACAACCCTAAGATAAAGATCTGAGTTGACCCCAACCAACTGAGCCATCCGGGTACCCCTATGTTCCTCTGATTCTCTACAAACAACTTCTCTGGGCAGAAGAGAAGGAAACTGGGAGTCTCTGGTGAGGGATAAAACTGAAGTCCCCAGGCAGCCCGGGTGGCTCAGTGGTTTAGCGCCGCCTTCAGCCCAGGGCCGGATCCTGGAGACCCAGGATCGAGTCCCGAGTCGGGCTCCCTTCTTGGAGCCTGCTTCTCCCTCTGCCTCTGTCTCTGCCTCTCTCTCCTTCTCTGTGTGTCTGTCATGAATAAATAAAATCTTAAAAAAAAAAAAAAACTGAAGTCCCCTTTAGACACTGCCCCCAGATGAACTCCGCTAAGGAAGCCTTGTACATTCTGCTACAATAGCAGAGGGGACTCTAACTGTCCTAAAATTCTAATTCAGGGCTCCCAGGAGTCCCCTAGAGGATCCTCATGTTCTTATCCTTTTCAGGTAGGCAAGGAATACAGGAGAGTATAACAAAACCAAGTGAGTGTGTTACAAATCCAAAAGCTTTCAAAGTTACTGCCTTGAACTAAATTAAAATTATGTTTGAATGCAGAAGTGTGTGTCTCCTTTCTCAGCCAGCCACCTCATCCCAGCTAACCAAAAGAAGATATGAGCTGGAAAACACAGCAGTTGGCCCCGTAGCCCCAGCCTCTAATTTGAAATAGAATATCCAATTATTCATACAAGTCTGTGCAGCAAACACTCCCTAAGCCACAGATTTATATTCTCCAACAGAGATCACTAGAAAACAAACAGAAGAACTTGGCAATCAAAATGAAAAGTTTATATATATATATATATATATTTTTTTTTTTTTTGCTGATGCAAATTATGAATCCCCACCCTTGTGAATCCATGATGTGTTGTGCATCTCTATTTACAACTGCTGAGGCTGGCAGGCACCCACAGCCCCTCTGTCAGGCACGCTGCCCTACAGTGCACGGTCCACAGACCAAGGAAAGCAGCAGACTGAAACTAGACCCTCCTGTTATTTTGTTCTTAGGTTGATTACGTTTTAAATAACAACACTGTGTTTATGCCAGTTAAGTCAGTGTTTCCAGTGTCCTGCTTTCTAAATAAAGTTCATACTGAGGGACATATAGTTGGGAATCATAGAAATGATGCATTTGTTATGTTAGTTTGTTTCTCATCAGTAACCAGGTTAATAGTTCCTCCCTCTTAAAAGGACACTTGATCTACACATTTGCTATTTTGAGTTAAGAGGTTCTCCATCTGGAACATATAAGCAAAATTTCACTAACAGATCTTCCCTGAGTGCTTGGAAGACAGATGAGGAATTAAGTACCCTAAGTCTGTCTTAAATTATAGAATGTTTTAAATGAATGAATGTTTTGACTTCTTTAAATATTATAGAATAAATTAATGGCTAACAGTGTTGCCAAACAAATGTCCTTTTGGATAGAACAAAGAGGAATCATTTGTAATAAGAGGATTCTTTCATGTAATAGAGATGTGAGAAACTGGATCTAACTGTTCTGAAGAGACTGAGTAGACTAAAGTAGAATAAAGGTTCCCTTTGAGCCCCATGTACACTAGTAATCTGCAGAGTGGGTACCCCTCCTTGGTGCACATGGCATGGTATTTGGATTCCAGTTCATTCTACTGTACTTATATAGGGCCGCTCCTCTACAAGGTGAGCAACCCAAGAACAGTGGCGAGTCTACTTCATTCCCAGTATCTCCATAATTCTTGCATTCATCCCAGAAACATTTTCAAGCATCTGCAACATGGTATGCTGTAGGCCAGACAATGGAAACAGAAGAAGCAAAGACAAAGGCTCTGCTCCCAGAGAAGCTGCAGGCAAGTAGGGAAGACAGGTCAACAGACCCAGCACAATTCAAGTAGGTATCAGTGGAAAGGAAACACCATTGAGGGGCCTATCAGGCAACCTTTGAGCTAAGGTTTGAGGGCTGGGTAGGAACTCATCTGGTGAAGCAGCTGTGAGGTAGGTGGTAACGAGAAATACCCAGGCAATGGGAGAAGTGTGTGCCAACACATGGGGACACGGGACGATGTGGTGCACTTGGGAAACCAGAGCACTCAGGAGTAACTCTGCTCTAACCCAGGCCACCAACATCTCTTGCCAGGGTGCCTGCAATACCTTTCCAGCTCCACCGTCTCCACAGCAGCCAGCATGATCCTTACCCAAATTAAAATCCTCTAATAACTCTCATCTGATCAGAACAAAACCCTGGAGTCCTCAGCAGGGGCCCTGGTTGGCATGGTCCCTGGCAGCTCTCCAACCTCCCTGTGGTAGGAGGAATTCTGAGGATGTCTCCCAACAAGAGCTTCATCCTCTGGATTCCCAGCATTGCTGTGAAGGGGTTTTGTAGATGGAAACCTCAGGTCAGCTGACATTAAGATCTGGCAACCATCCAAGTGGACTTGACGCGCAATACGAGGGGGCCTGGACAGCGTGATGGGACCACATGGCCTCTGACAAGGCCCGTGGCATGGAACTCTGGGCAGCCTCTACACGGGAACTGACCCCCCCAGCAGACAGCCAGGGGGCAGATGTCAGGCCCACAGCCACAAGGAACTGGGTTCTGCCAACAACCCGAATGACTATGGAAGCAGATTCTTCCTCTGAGCCTCAGGTGAGAACACAGCTGCTGACATCTTCAGTTTAAGACCTGTAACCAAGAACCCAGCTGAGCTCTGTGGGGAGTAATGTGTACGGTAAGGCACCAAGTTCGTGACCATTTGTTACTCAGTAAAAGCCTAAGATACACTCATCAGCTATTCTATTCATTCCATCAAGGCATGCTGACTTTTCTTTCTGATGTTCAAACATGCCAAGCTGGTCGCTGCCTCTGTGGCTTGGCATTGCCAAGAACGTTCCTTTGCCTAGAATGTTCTCCCTGCAGTTCTGAGGCTCACCGCCTCACATCATTCAGGTCTCTGCTCCAACACCACCTCCTCAGAGCTTGCCTTAAGTACCCATCTAAATAAGCACCATCATTACCTCTATTGCCTTATCTGACTTTATTTTTTTCCATATCATCTGCTATTATATGAAATTGCTCATGGTCTTTTATCCTAGAATATAATCCTGCAAGACTGCGGCTTTCTCTGCTTTATTCACCTTGGTATCCCCTGTGCTCTGCACACAGCAGCTCCCTAGTAACCACTTGTTGAATTAATGAATAAGGAACAAGTAATGGAGGCGCAGGGTTGGGGAGGGCTCAGGAGTGGTGGGGGTTTAGAAGATCAGGATGAAGAAGAGGCAGAGACAGAGCATAAGCAGCGTGGATGCCATATAAACATGTCTAGACTTATGAAAGCAATGAGATTTGTTGAAAAATCTTAAGCCTCAGAATAACTGGAGATTTGTGTTTTAGGAAAATTCCCCTGCCCTAGTGTGGAAAACAGATTCGTGGCGGGGCAAGACGGAGTCAGGAAGACCAAAGGAAAGGATGCTGGAGAGGTCTGCATGACAGAGGGAGCAGGGATGGTGTACAGATTAAATACTTTTTTAAGCGAGAATAGACAAATGGTGATAAAGGACTAGATTCAGTGGGTGAAAAGGAAGAGAGAGATAAGGGCACTTGCTGAATTCTTTCTAAGGGAATTAAGTAGATGGTGCCTAGCACATCTCAATATACGCATTAAGAATGAACTAGTAAAAACCTTTGCTTCAAGCACTAAACTATGCAAACTGTTAAGACTATTGGAATCTGAATTGTAAGACTTTGCCCCATTACCACCCTTTTCCATGGTTAGCAGTGCACATATGATTGCTGCCATTCAGCTCCTGAATGTTTCAGATAGCCTCCCTTCCTTTTCAACTAGTAAGTTACTTTCAGAAGGGTCTTTTACATTTTTCAAATTATGAACATGTAAATCTTTCCCATAAAGTATGATGAAATGTAACAAATATTTAAGGGATCCCTTCACACCAACAAAAATAATTAACTCGAAAGTAAATGCAGAACAATAAAACAAGACAGCTGTGTAGATACTAGCCAAGAATGCCTGTTTTACATAATCCTTTGGTCTTCTTCTCCATCAGCCCCACTCCAGAGAGCAACCAGTGCTTGTTTATGTCTTTGCCATGGAACTATTAGCTCCATAAGGGTAGGGGCTACTTCTGTCTTGCTCATCAATATATACTAAGCCCTTCAAACTATATTTGTCACATTAACAGCCAATTAATAAATAAACAAGGGCAAGAATGGACAAATGAAAATTTAAACCATAAAAAAAAACACTTTTGTATATAGTCCAAATAAGGCCTCAGAAAATTAGAAATTTCTACCATGGGACTTTTGTTTGCTTAATATGGTAGACCAGATACTCTGAAAACTAAATGATAAATTAAATTACAAATACACTCTCAAATGTATTGAAGTCACAAGAAAGATAAATCCTCAAGAAACACAGACATATACAAAACAAGAACAAAACAAATCAAGAACACAAAACATGAACAAGAGGGTAAGAAGCAAAGCAGGAGGCAGCCCAAGTGGCTTAGCGGTTTGGCACCATCTCAGCCCGGGGTGTGATCCTGGAGACCTGGGATCGAGTCCCACATAGGGCTCCCTGCATGGAGCTTGCTTCTCCCTCTGCCTGTGCCTCTGCCTCTCTCTCTGTCTCTCATGAATAAATAAATAAAATCTTAAAAAAAAAAAAAAAAAAAAAAGAAGAAGAAGAAGATGAAGCAGAGCAGGGAGGATAAGCCTTGGGTCCATAGAAGTGAGCAGCTAATCACAGAGCCACGTATAACGTCTGAACCATCAGAACAGGACTACACCATCCCTACAAAAAGAATCTGCAAAAATAAATACATACATGAAAATTAAGAAGGTAGCATGCTCTCCAGCAAGGGGAACCAAGAAGGAAACCTACTGTCTCCACCACAAATTCTGATGGAAAAAAATAATGGCAGTAATAATGGTCTCCCTTGAGAATTTGGAACCACAAATCAGTCTTCATGTTGGCTGGGATTCAAATTTATACTACCTTCTTTGACAGAGAATCCAAAACTAAGAAATTAAAGTGTTTGGGTTGGTGGTGTCATTACTAAGGAAACAGTGTAAATACTTTTGGGTGGAGTAAGGGGGAGGTACTTTATCAATAGAATGCCACTCAGGATACCCACAAAGGTGGTTAAACATAAATTTCCTTTCAGAAATAACCATATACACAGGAAGCAGGCCCTAATCACTGAAGCCAGCAAAAATAACAATAGACTGAGATCCTTCAAGACTTCAGATATCGGAATATCAGATATAGGCTATAAAATAACAATGTATGATTAAAAAAAAGGAATAAAAAAGGTGATCTCAGAATAAACAGGCAGTTATAAAAACAAAAAACTGATTAAAATATATAATCTGCTACATGACAGATTAAACATGACCTAAGAAAATATGACAAATCTATAAAGAAACTATAAACAAATATACAAAGACACTATACAATCACAGCACAGAGAAAAAAAGGTGATGGAAAATATAAAAGCAATGTGGAAGGTAGAATGAGAAGGCCTAATTACATTTAACCAGAACTCTAGAAGGGAACCGAGAGAGAAAATAAGCAATAGTCAAAGAAATAATGATGAGAAATCTTCAAAATAAAGATACCCAATCTCAGATTTCAGGCATCCCAACTCATCCTACGCTGTATCAACAAAAATAAACTCTCACACAGACACACTGAAACGAAACTACAGACCATCAAAACCAGAGAGAATATGGTAAAAGCAGCCAACGAGCAAAGAAAAAGTTATCCTCAGAGCAATGACAATTAGGCTGGCAGTGGGTCTTCATCGGCCAGAAGGTAACTGGTAAACATCAAATATATTACAAATATATTCTCAAATGTATCGAGGTGACTCCAAACCAGCACGGATGGTATCAAACAAGACGAATGTGTCATTTGTGGAGTTAAAAAAAAAAAATAGCAAGTGCTGGCAAAGATGTGGAGAAATCAGAGCCCTTATGTGTGGTTGGTGGGAATGTAAGTGGTACAGCTGCTAGAAAAAATAGTGTGGAGGTTCCTCACAAAATGCAAAACAGAACTACCGTATGATCTAGCAATTCCACTTCTGAGTATATGCCCAAAAGAACTGAAAGCAGGATTTCAAGAAGATATTTGTGCACACGTGTTCTTAGCAGCATTCTTCACAGAAGCTAAAATGTGGAAGCAACCTAAGTGTGCACTGATGAAAGAAGAGATGAACAAAATGTGGTACACACATACAATGGACTATTACTCAGCCTTAAAAAGGGAGGAAATTCTGACATAGGCTAGGACAGGGATAAACCTTCAGGACTTTATGCTAAGTGAAGTAAACTGGTTACAAAAAGACAAAAAGCATACAGTTTTATTTATTTTTAAAAAAAAAAATTTTTGAGGGCAGCCCAGGTGGCCTGGGGCATGATCCTAGGGACCCGGGATTGAGTCCCACGTCAGGCTCCCTGCATGGAGCCTACTTCTCTCTCTGCCTCTCCCTCTCTCTGTCTCTCATGAATAAATAAAATCTTTTTTAAAAAGGGTTTTTTTTTTTTAAATATTTTACTTATTTGAAAGAGAGAGCTAGAGCATGTGAGTAGGGGGAGGGGCAGAGGGAGAAGGAAAGGGAGAAGCAGACTCCACAATGAGTGTGGAGCCAGATGCAGGGCTCCATCTCATGACCCTGAGATCCAGACCTGACCTGAAATCAAGAGTTGGACACTTAACTAAGCCACCCAGGTGCCCCTGTACAATTTTATTTACATGAGGTACCTAGAGTAGTCAAATTCCCAGAGACAGAAAGAATAGTGGTTGCCAGGGGCTGGCGGGGAAAGGATAGGAAGTTGTTTCATGGGTACAGAGTTTCTGTTTTGCAAGATAAAAAGAGTTGAGGAGACTGGCTGCAAAACACTGTGACTGTACTTAATATTTCATCAACTCATCACTAATCGTACACTTAAAAATGGCTAAGATGGGGGATCCCTGGGTGGCGCAGCAGTTTAGTGCCTGCCTTTGGCCCAGGGCGTGATCCTGGAGACCCGGGATTGAATCCCACGTCGGGCTCCCGGTGCATGGAGCCTGCTTCTCCCTCTGCCTATGTCTCTGCCTCTCTCTCTCTCTCTCTCTCTGTGTGTGTGACTATCATAAATAAATAAATTTAAAAAATGGCTAAGATGGTAAATTTTATATTATGTGTATTTTACCACAATAAAAAAAAAGACTAATGGGGTGCCTGGGTGACTCAGTCAGTTCACTGTCTCTTGATTTCAGCTCAGGTCATGATCTCAGAGTGGTGAGATGGAGCCCTACCCTCTGTCAGGCTCTGTGATCAGCAGGAAGTCCGCTTGAGATTCTCTTCCTCTCCCTCTGCCCCTCTCCCCTGCATGCTCACTTTCTCTCCAAAATAAATATGTAAAACTTAAAAAAGAAAAAAAAAAGACAAACTAAAACATAGGGCAACGATGGCATATAAGCCAAGTGAAAGGCCACATTTTAAGGTCCTATATTGTTCAGGAAGAAGTAAAGGTGTTCTTTTTATGTTTTACAAAGTAATTGTATTTTAAAAGTAGCAGTAAATGAAGAGTAATTTCTTTTTTAAGATTTTATTTATTTATTCATGAGAGACACACACACACACACACAGATAGAGAGAGAGAGAGAGAGAGAGAGGCAGAGACACAGGCAGAGGGAGAAGCAGGCTCCATGCAAGGAGCCCAATCTGGGACTTAAACCCAGGAATCTGGGATCACACCCTGAGCCACCCAGGCGTCCCAAAGAGTAGAGTATTTTTAAAGAGATAATACAAAATAAGGCAATTTTTAAAATCCACAGGTTTAAAAAAAATGTACAGCTAGTACAGACATACATAAGAGACAGCTATAAGCCCAAATACTGTATATCAATAAACTCAATAACTGTTAACTAGATTAAACTCACAAAACAGATTTTCAGAGGTTGAATACAGCACATATAGGATACATTAAAAGTGGTATTTTGAAGGAAATGTATAACCATAATGCCTATTTTTAGGGAAAAAAAGACTAATTAAGTATCCAGTTTAAGTTAAAAGAATAAACACAACTAGAACAACAGAGATGAGGCAGAGAAATTAAATATAAAACAATGATAGAACAGGGGAGCAACAAATAAACCCTTGTTCTTTGGAAAGCCTGATAAAATGAACCTCTGACAGATATCATCCAGGGTAAAAGAAAGAAGGCACTAAACAATATAGGAAATGACAAATGGGTAGAGCCATGGACACAATAGAGCATAGTAAGGGAATCCTATGAACATCTCTATGCCAATGAATTTGAAAATTTAGCATAAATGAACAAATTCCTAGAAAAATACTAAAACAGACTCAAGAAGAAACAAATTTGAATAGCCCTATAACCATTTAAAAAACTGAACCAGTAGTTCAAGATCTTGCACAGATCCTGATGGTTTTACTATCTAGCAAGTTCTGCCAAACTTTAGAATTATTATTACTTGAAAATGACATAAAAGCTTCAAGAGACTGGAAAAAGAGGATATTTTAACTTTGACCCCCAAAGCAGACAAGGTCAATAAAAGGAAAGTATCACTAAAAGGAAGGTATAGGATAATCTCACACATGAATAGATATATTTTTTAAAACCTCAATAAAATATTAATAAACCAATTCTAACAATGTAGAAATATACATCATAGTCAAACTAGGTTGACTCCAGAAATACAGGGGCAATTGAACAGTGAAAACCTACTGATACAATTTACCACATTAACAGGTTAAAGGAGAAAAATCATTTGAAGCATCTAATTAATGAGAGAAAAAAGCATTTAACAAAAATCATCCTTCTAGGATCTTGGGAGTGAAAAAGCTAACTCTTCACAAATGAAATACAGAAGAACTTCTGTAACTTGAAAAGGGTATCTACGAAAAGCCTCAGTAAGCATTATTATTATTTTATTGGAATTCAGTTTGCCAACATATAGCATATCACCCAGTGCTCATCCCGTCAAGTGCCCCCCTCAGTGCCCATCACCCAGTCACCCCAACCCCCTGCCCACCTCCCAGTAAGCATTATTTTTAATGGCAAATTATTAGAATCATTACTAAAATTAAGCCATCAATCAGAAACAGGGATGTCCCTTCTTGCTTCTGTGCACCACTGTCCTGAGGTCCTAGCCCATACAATTAAATAAGAAATAAAAGGTATAAGAATCAGAAAAAGGAGAACAAAACTGTCACGATTCACAAATGTTCACTGAACATTAGAACACAAAGAATCCATACAGACCTTATAAGGAAGTAGAGCAAAGTTCCTGGATATGAAGCACTGTGCAAAAATCTTCAATCTAAAACCTACTGAGGGACTAGAAGGCTTGTATGTCTAGGTTGGAGTTCTCGCTTTATGGGTGTTCATTATCACAAAGGAACTCATTCCTACAATACCTAACTGAAATGCAAGACAAAGAGCTACATGGGATCTGTAGTTTGAGTTCCTGTTTATCTGAAGTAGTAGGGCCAAGGAGGAACAATCACTGTACCTCTGGGGTCTACTGGTCTACCATGCTTAATCAACTCATGACCAGAGCATGTCACACAATCAGGGACAGAGTTCGCCCTCCATTGGTAACTTGGTGGGTGCAGCCCACTCCCATGTGGATATGGCCTTGGAATCTAGAGCCTTCACCCTCCATTCTCCATCACAAAGTGCCATCAACATCTCAGGATCTTGGTTGGGAAGAAAAGAGGATGGAAGGATTGCAAGAAGGAAGAGCTGGCAATAGGCTTTAAATCTAGTAGGAGTCTATGTCCACTGGACAATGTTCCTTACCAGATCATGTTTTTAGGTAAAATTAATTAATATATGAGACAGTCTAGCATTCTCATTTTATATTTTATTAGATGATATCCATGGTACTAAGCCTTGCCCAGCTCACCAGCCTTAGTTCCTCTTCTTGCTCCTAACGGTCCAGTAAATCCAAACTGCCTGGAATTCCCTGAACCAAGAGGCCTTGAGTCCCCACTGCCTTCCTGTTCATTCCCCTCTTCTCTGACCACTGTTTCCCCTGCCCCCCACAACTTAGAGAATAACATCTCCCCAGCACTCCTTTTTTATTATAAAACCTTATGACAAATAATTCAATACAATGCATGTACCCATGTCCATCTCCCTTACCGGACTATGAGCTCACTGAGAACAGGGATTATATTTTATTTACCTTTGTATCCTCAGGGCTTGGCTGCTCAATAAATGTTCGTTTGAATGAATGAATGTTTGAGTGTGGGTGTCCTCTCCACTGTGCAACAGGTCTAGACCCCAACCCTTCCCTTTGCCACACTCCCTGGATTCACCAAGGGAAGAATAATATTGGAGGGAGAGAGGCAACAAGAGAGAAATGTTGTTCTTGAACTGATGGGGCTTCCCATTAGAGACATGATTTAGCTCCAGCCCCATGCTTGAACTACGGTAGCCTCAGAGAGAACCCCTTCAGCTGTGGATCACTGCTGCTATCAGGGCCATGCCTGGATCCCCAGCCCCACCGAGACTAGATGTTTTCAAAGTGACACTGAGAGGCCGGCTGCTCCTGCTGAACAGGAATCTCTCTGGGCCATGCCCGAAATGCCCTGTGTGAAGTTCATCAGGGAGTGCACCAAGAGGATGGAGAGATCACTATGGGGCCACTTCCATTGGCTTGTGGAAAAACAAGAAGAGATGGACACTTAAAATAGGGCTGGCCTGGAGAGTAGAGAGACAATCTCTCTTGGAAAAAATCTCACTGGTATGTGAGTAGATGGACAGGTTCTTTATTGATGCTGGAATCACATGACCATCCCAATAAAGAGGTACTTTCTTACTCTAGGCAGGGGCATATAATGTATATAGCCTTTTGCTAATTTTAAAAGATATGTCGCTTTAAAAACACAGAGCTTGGGATGTCTGGGTGGCTCAGTGGTTGAGCACCACCTGCCTTCAGCTCAGGGCATGATCCTGGGATCCAGGATCAAGTCCCACATCAGGCTCCTTGCAGGGAGCCTCCTTCTCCCTCTGCCTGTGTCTCTCATGAATAAATAAGTAAATCTCTAAAACAAAACAAAACAAAACAAAAAACCACAGAGCTGTAACACTTCTAGATGTGCATTTAGGAAAATATATTTGGTTTCATCACCTTGCAAAATAAACAAGAAGAGATTCACTGTCCCACATCTCACAACATATCTATTGACCTTATTTGTTAGAATGGGCTTCGCTGGGGGCTGACAAAAGTAAGGTTGGTGCATACTTTATATTCTCCTCCCAGGGTTAGCATAGGACATGAGAAGTTCATCTTCACTAATACACTGAACCTTAGGGATATTCCTTAATGATTAAACCAAAAGGTCTGCTTTAGAGAGGAGGAGTGGCGTCAATAGAAGCTCTGTAGAGGGGGGTCCATCTTCTATTTCTGGTTGTCTAGTGCTAAAAACAATTCACCAGATTTGTGATATGGGCAGTCAAGTGTGACCACTTCCCTTCATCTGAATATTAAACTTCAATTAATGCTCCTAAAATCACATTAGCTCCTTTGACAACTATAGCACACTGCTGACTCATTCCGAAGCTGCACTTATCCAAATCCTCCACTATTTTTCACATATGGCTAGAACCCAAACCCCACACTCAGAATATGGGGTTTGGGTTATAGTCTTCGCACTAGAGTCTTATCCAATTAGATTTGGTGTATTCTTTCAAAATGCCAGTATCTTTTTTGGATCGCATTTCTGTCATTTTGACATATGAATCATGTCATCCATCAAAGGAATCTGTATGTCAATATTATTGTCTAAATGATTTTTAAAAATTGGCCAGAATGGACAGATGTGGATCAATCAGGACACAGCCTGCACACTTCATCTACTACCACCTAGCCTGCCTCTCACCCAAAGGATAGCACCAGTGATTGGCATCGGTTTCCATACCTTCTCAACCTTCCTTTAAACCTACCAATAAACAACCCCAGGAAGGAAATTAATCTGGTATGACTTGCTTTTGGCAAAGCCCTGCTAATATACAAATAGCTGCTATTTCCTCCACCAAATATGCAAAACTCATTGTCCTAATAATCCTTTTATGATATTTCCTGAGATCAGGTCAATTGTATCATGTTACAGGTTAATTTCATCTCTCTAATTCCTTTCCTGAAAGCTGAAATACTCCTCTCTCTGCATCTTCCCTGTAGTGTGCGTTATGCCTCCATCCTCTGAGGTCGAAGGCCTGCTTTGATGGGCTCGGCCTCCAGCTCCCTCAGTCTTCTGGGGCCTTGAGGCTTCACCTCACTTGGGAGCATTCGAGCCTCTTCTACTCCAGACAGTTCTCTTCCTTTCCATGGATCCTACCCTTTCCAATCAGAGAAGTCATTTCCTTGACAAAAAATGCAAGCCAAACGGAGGCTCAGCAGTTTGGTTTCTGTCCCATCCCCCTCTCTCTGGTTTTATTGTTCCAAACATAACTCCTGAAAGCCCTTTGTGTTACCCTTAGCATTTTTCACAATCCTCTGCTTGCTCTGTGCTCTGTTTCTTTTGTAGCCTAGAGCCACCCTCTGGTATGGTCCTTGGCTCCATGGGTTGCATGGCTCAACCTTTTCCTGGGCCTGGGTCCAAGGCCAGGATGACACAGAAGACTTGGCACACAGAACAGGCAGGCCCCAAGGGAAGGGTTATCTAGAAAGCACAACCTTCGATCATCCAGTCAAGGATGTGCATACTGGAAACAGGATATGTGGAAATATGTTAAGGTCAAAGGTCAAGAGAAGCAGAACTGTTTCTAGAACTAGGAGTGATGTGAAGGACAATCCCATGGATGTGAAGTTTAGATGGGGGGCAAAGAAGATGGAAAGAACAGATGCTGGCGAGGTTGGATGGTTCAAAAGGGGCACCCCTTTTTCCTAGGGCTATGAACTCCTCACACAAACACACAGCCCCTGGCCTGCCTCTAAAGCTCTACCCACCAGCACAAAGCCAGGCACATGGTCTATATTCAACATACCCATGGATGAACTCATGAGAATGGCCCTGGCTCATCACACCGCATTAGGGGGATCCTGGAAACCAGTCAGTCCAGTTGCAGACAGTCCTGCAGATGCAGTGTTAAACCAAGAACTACCTGGACAGTCACATACCTCTTCCTCCTTCGAACTGTGTTCAGCACACTATTTATGGCTGTCCTCAACTGTGATTCCCCTTCAGAGCCTCGGACCATGCGATCAGCTTATCATTTCCTTCAACTTTGGGAATCTTTCTTCTTAATGCCCAGGGTACACTGTAGATAAGGACCCATTTCCCTCCCTGGCTATCAGAGATTCTAAGGCCTGGGTACTTGTAATACGCCTGCTTCTCTCACCTCGGCAGCCAATTCCTGCTTCTATGAGTCCATTTCTATCTCATTTGAAAATACAGCAATGCCTGCTAAGTGTGCTCATGACATATATTAACAGAATGGCAATTAAACCACCTCCTCAGGCAGATTCCCTAATCATGTGTAAACAGCATCACTTAAATATCCCACATGTTACACTCTGGTGAGTCTAGATAGGAATCCGAGACTAATACAAAGCAGTACTGGTTGATAAAAATTTGACACGGTCATAGGTTAACCTGTGCTCAGCAGAATTCTAGTGACAGCATTAAGCCAAGAGCTATAGCTCATATCTTAACTTGGCAGGAGTCAGTCAAACTGAATAGAGTAAGAATAAGAAAAACTGTATCAAGGCCAGTATGTCTCTTGGCAGGCAGAGAGGGTCTGGCATCAGTGACTCATCAGGCTTCGGGCTGTCTGAGCCCAAACACAGCACTTTTGATAAAAGCAGATGCTTTGTTTGGCTGGTGTCTCTTTGCCCTTCCTCCCTCTCCCAGTCCCATCCACCCCACCCCCAGCCACGCTTCATCCCCTCTAGAACAGTGTGTCTATAAAGGTCTCTTCTCAACTGATTCAAAGGCAGAATAAAAGCCGTGTGGTTTTGAGATAACGTCCTCAAGACCTCTAAAAGGAAAGATTTTACCGAGCCAAACAGAACATATGCCCTCAACCTGCCTTCCAGGTGGCTGCCCACCCGAACCTTGGAAAAGCAGCCGTCACCCCTCAGGCAAAAAGCCTGCATGTCAACCACAGTCATCCATTTACCTCCTCTGTCCAGAGTCACCAGGGAACGTGTGGGACCCAGCAGGGAAGAAAGCGCAGGAGCATAATCACCATGCTGCTGACACAAGCCCACAGGGAGGGTGGCCCTGGGGACATGTCTGCTTTAATTAAATCAAAAACGTTTTCTAAAAAGACTCAAGTAATGAAAAAATGTGTTTTGTTTTATTACATGCTTAGAAGATTAGATCTTTTCCTATTGAATTGTGTCTCTCATCTTAAGAAGAAAAACTTTCCTTTGAACAGTACCTCTATGCAATTCCTGCCTCCCTTTCTCTTTCCCTTCCAAACCCAAGGCTCAGGCCGCACCACTGACTCCTTGGAACAGATGTGGTGAGGTTCCTCAGGGCTGGGTCCTAGGGTCCCTTCCCTTTATGCCTTACATAGCTCTCTCCCTTGGTGAGGAAATCTGCTTCCATGGCTTTAATTTCACTTCTATGCAGACTCCTAACTTTGTAGCCGTGAGCACAGCTCTCCAGAGCTCCAGGCTCATAACGCTGACTGGTTAAACACCTCCACTTGGCATGCCTGCCTCTTGAACTTAGCACATCCTAAAGACAAGTCTCAGTTCTCTGCCATCTACCAAACAAAAAGTAGCTGAACAAATGAAGCCCTGTTTCCCTCCTGGTCTTTCCTGTCTCAGTAAGTGGCCCCGCCTCATACACCCAGCTGCCTGATCCTCCCAACCTTCAGGAAGTTCCCTAGACTCTACCTACCAAACCGATCTTGAATCTACCGCCGTTTACCTTCTCCACCACTACCCTGGCACAGACCTCCACCTGCTCCCTCTACCTCTGCACCCACCTCCTGCTCTCCAGGCCCCCTACCAATCTCCTCTCCAAGGAGACCAAGTGATAGTCTAAAACTGAATCAGGGCAGCCTGGGGGGCTCAGCGGTTTAGCATCGCCTTCGGCCCAGGGCCTATCCTGGGGTCCCAGGATTGAGTCCCACATCAGGCTCCCTGCATGGGTCCTGCTTCTCCCTCTGCCGTGTCTCTGCCTCTCTCTCTCTCTCTCTCTCTCTCTCTCTCTGTGTGTGTGTCTCTTATGAATAAATAAAATCTTAAAAAATAAATAAATAAAAATAAATTAAAAATTTAAAAAAATTAAAACTGAATCAGATCACATTTTTCCCTTAAAACACTTGAAAGACTTCCCTTTGCCCTCAGGAGAAAACCTAAACTCCTCACACCAAGATGAAGACCAGTACCATCCAACAGAAATACTATATGAAAAACATATTATTTTTTTTATAACACCTGGTATTCATCACAACTGTCCTCCTTAATACCCATCACCTACTTCACCCAACCCCCCCAAACCTCCCCTCGGGTAATCATCAGTTTGTTCTCTATAGTTAAGAGGATGTTTCTTGTTTTTTCTCTTTCTCTTTGTTCCCCCTTCCCTTACATGTTTTGTTTCTTAAATTGCACATGACTGAAATCATATGGTATTTGTCTTTCTGACTTATTTTGCTTAGCATAACATTCCAGTTTCATCCATACTGTTGCAAATGACAAGATTTCATTCTTTCTGATGACTAATATTCCAGCGTGTGTATCCATTCATACGAAAACATGTAATTTTAAGTTTTCTAGTAGCCAATTGAAAATAGGTAAAATTAATTTCAAGATCTTATTTAACATATTCTAAAAACAATACAATTTTACTCCATAGTAACATATAAATATTAATGAAATATTTTACATTCTCTTTTTATATTAATCTCCAAATGTTCCCTCCCCCAGAGAGGCCTGGAACCAATCCAAGGAACTCTTGCATCTCCTCATCTTGTGGTTACGTATTTATTGACACATTTGTCTACATGCCCCGTAAACTAGGCACAGCCTAAGGACAGGGCCACACCTATTCCAATCTCCGTGGGTACTTGGTATCCAGCATCACGCCTGGCACAAAATAAGCTCAATAAATATTTACCAAAGAACAAATAGCAAAGATGCTAATATTAAGTACAAGGGCAAGCAGGAAAGGGCTGGGCGAACCCACTGAAGACAGGCTCTGTTTTGTGTCTTAGCATGACGGTGTACTGATCTTTTATTCAGTGCAGTATGAGGCTATTATACCTGTAAGCGCAAATGGTGGCCAAGACACACTGCTGTAGGGCAGCTCAGGGCAGACCCAGAGAGAGGGATTCCAGCCAGACTTCCTCAACATGTGAGAAACTTTCTCCCACAGAAGCTGCAGGCATGAACATGATCTCAGGTTACACACAAAGATTAGGAGCCTCCAGAAGGAAGGATGGAAACTTATATCTGAGCCCCTCCTCCAAGCCAGGTTCTGTGCTAGGCACCCTCACGTAGGACTCTATTTGACCTTGTAGCTACCCTTTGAGGACGAGAAGAATCAGAAAGGTAACATAACTTACACAAGGTCACAAAGCTACTGGGTCTAGTTGCTTGAATCAATGTCAAGGACGCCAACAGCATTCTTTGCTTTTCATGGCTAGGTCAATACCCCAGCAAAGGCATCAGTGGCCTTCAAGGTCAGGTGTCACACAGCAGAGTTGGGGCAGAAGAATAAAGTACTGGCAAGCAGGTGAGAGCTGACTGCAAGGATGTGACCTGCTCCACTCAGACTCCCAGAAGGGGGTGCCAGGCCCAAGAAGCCAAAGCTCTGCCATTCAGGGCAGCCTTCATATTTAGTGACTAGTGATCCTTCACAGCACTCCTCAGAGGGAGGTATTTTACCCTCATCTTAAAATTTAGAACTTCCCCAGTTCACATACGTAGTAAGTGGAAAAACAGGGATCTGAACTGAAATCTCTGGGTTAGGAGCCTGGTGTGTTCTCCTCACAGCAGGAGTTATTTTAGCTTCAGTTACTATGATTGCAGGTGCATCTGGAATCACAGATAGTCCAGGAGGCACAAAGACTGGGTCCATTATGGAAGGTTTCTCCAACTTCTGTAATTTTTAAGTAACATCAGAATCCTTAAAAGGAGAAGATCACCCAACCTGCAGCTAGTCTCCTGGGACCAGACTGCATGGTGGCAGCATCACAAAGCTGTGAGCCTGGGGGTGGCCATAGCCTGCCAGATTATCAGTCCTGGGACTCGAGTACAGGCCCCATGTGGGAGTCTCCTTCCATCAACAACAGCAATGACAACTTCTCCAGCCTGGCTCCTCTGGCCACGCAGTGAAGGCTCCCAAATCCACATGCAAATAACCTGATAGCACAGCATCTTCCGTTTACAATAGGTTTCTACATAGACCGAAAGGTGTGAAAAGCTCTCCTAGTTTCTGACCCTCGGAAGACAAAAGCCTGACCTTTCCCAAACAGCATGCAGGAGGCCTAAGAAACCATGATTTCTATGTCCTGGGGGTGGGGGCAGAGAAGATGTTAAGCAGCATCACCCAACAAGGACTGCTTTGTGTAATCCTCCGATGATTTTCTTGGTTGCGGTTTGTACTCACTGAAAAACAAAAAATCTTTCAGTTTTCCCCAGAACAGCTGAGAATGCACAGATCCCAGCCTTTAGGTTCAAATCATCCTTGTCAGTAGAGGGTTGAGGGCCACTGTAAGGCAGCTGGTGGGCATGTAGGCATTTCCCAGTCCCTAGGTTCCCTCAAACCACTTCCCCCACCCCTCCCACCACTGTGGGGGAGGGGGAGGGGTGCAGGATGCCCAGCAGGGGCTGAGCTCACCTCTGACCCAGCTGCTCCTGGCTCAGCACACCACAGGCCACCAGGACCTGAACATGTACCATTCCTCAGAATGCACCACCCCATCCACAACAGCTGCACTCACACACCAAGAGGCATTTCAAAATGTTAGTAAAACACAAACTTGAAATTTTAAAAATAAAAATTCAACATATGGACTATTAACTTGCCTGGAGACATTCTTGGCTATTAGGCAACTGTTACTCTGCTAACTCAATAAATGCACCTTCTATTAAGTGGAATCTGTTAATCTAGTATGTAGACTTTTTCAACTCTAAACCCAACGTTTCCTCTGTGCACGAAAAGCTTCCAATCTGCAGAGAGCAGAGATGCCCAGATATAACTAAAATGCTAAGATACTTGATGTGGACCTTCACACGGATGGTCCCTCTCATTAACTGCAAGCTAAAGGCTGATTCATTTGCATGTCTGGGGAAACATCTTGCTTTGTTAAGGAGAAAGCAGTAGTTGCAGAACTTGGTGGTTCTCAAGAGGAACAAATGAAATAGTTTTTCAGGTGAGGGCACTGATGCAGCCCAGAGTTAGATATTTAAAATCAGTGTTTTGAGAAGAGTCTGCACAGATCCTATGTCTTCCACTTTGCTTCCACTTGAAAGAGCAGGCGCTGTGACACCGTAGGTTACTTACTGCCTGGGAAAGTACACTGGATTTTAATTTGGGATAATTCTGCAGACTTTCTGGCCCCCATCAGTTAAAACACTTGTGACTAGTCAGTCAGCTCCACTCATGCAAGCTAATGAAACATCACATTGTCCCACCACATGCTCCCACAGCACAGGGGCTGAAAGAATTAGGCACTCGGCAGCTGTTCCCAGGAATGCATGCCTCCACGTACCCACAGGCAGGAAGAGGACCCGCAACGGTCTCCCAGAGCTGATCCTGCAGCTATCCCGACAACACAGACATCTCAACAACAGGAACCAGTCCCCTCTCAGCCCAAGGAAGGTCCCAGATTCAAATAAAAATTCACCCTTGAAGATAAGTGAATCAAAGGGACATCAGTCAAACAAATGCTGACATCGAGAGGAAATCCTGTCTGCAGACCTCTCGGGGAAGCCTTGCTCTGCCTGCAGAACAAAGGCTTCTTCTGTGACATCAAGCAGCAGGTTTAAGAGCACCCTGGCGTCTCGCTTTGGCCACCTTTCAAAACCACAAGTACATCCAAGGGCAGCCAAGATAACAACAAAGCCAAGAGATACACTCTCCAAATGAGGAAAGACCAACTCTCCCTTCCAGGCCTGCTTTCTGCCTGGCTCTTGGTGGCCAAGACCCCATTTCCTCAAGGTGGGTGTCCAAGGTGCTGGGTTCAGACTCTGGGGACTGTAGCTTTCCATACAAGAGGACAGCTCAGAAGACGCCCACAGTGGAGGCCAACCTTCTTGGGAAGCTGTGGAGCACCGTGTCTAGGGAAGGCCCTATAGTACTTCCTGGGTTCTAATCCTAATCCTATCTTAGTCACCCACTTGATTCTGGTCTTAGGTGCCTCAACATCTCTGAACCACTTTCTCGACTGTCAATAACAACAATAACGCTGCTGCTGCCGCCACTGCCAAAATAAGATCTGCTGTATCTCTCACACACAGGGTTAGGATGCTCACACAGGATGATTTATGAACATATCCTTGAAGATGTTTTAAAACTATAAAATGTGGGATCCCTGGGTGGCTCAGTGGTTGAACGTCTGCCTTTGGCTCAGGGCGTGATCCTGGGGTCCCAGGATTGAGTCCCACGTCGGGCTCCCTGCATGGAGCCTGCTTCTCCCTCTACCTGTGTCTTTTTTTTTTTTTTAATTTTTTATTTATTTTATGATAGTCACAGAGAGAGTGAGAGAGAGAGAAGCAGAGACATAGGCAGACGGAGAAGCAGGCTCCATGCACCGGGAGCCCGACGTGGGATTCGATCCCGGGTCTCCAGGATCGCGCCCTGGGCCAAAGGCAGGTGCTAAACCGCTGCGCCACCCAGGGATCCCTCTACCTGTGTCTTTGCCTCTCTCTGTCTCTCATGAATAAATAAATAAAATCTTTTAAAATAAATAAATAAAACTATAAAATGTGAGAGAAAGAATAATTTATGTGGCCACAGAGTGGATATTCAATTAATATGCAATTATAATAAAGGTGACTTTTTAATGATTAATGAGCTAAATATATTTGTTAGAAAAACAGCAAACTTGCAATTCATCAGAGTATTTTACAAGACAAAAAGGCATCTGATGGGTTTCCGTCTAAGTATAGGTGGAGTATCCATGAAAAGTGGGTCTGGGATTTCCCAGATGGCCCCATCATCATCATGCCAACACCAAAAAGGACAAAATGGAAGGTTTTCAGACTTGACATCTGGGCAAGTCACCTTCAGCTGGAATTAACCTTTGAATTCACCATGAAAAGTAACAAGGCCAAAAAGTTTACCTGAAATAAGCCACACACACACAAAAATCAATAATCTTGTTAAAAGTAGATCTAACTAGTCTTACTCCCTGGTGTCACAGATCCAAAACTCTTAACTTTAAAAGCTGCCAGCATGGGGCACCTGGGTTGCTCAGTAGGTTAAGCGTCTGGCTTCAGTTCGGGTCATGATCCCAGGGGTCCCCTGGGGCAGGAGTCTGCCTCTCCCTCTGCCCTTCCTCTTTCTCTCTCAAAAAAATAAAATCTCTAAAGAAAAATAAAAGGAAAGCTTCCAGCTTCCAGCTTCCAGCAGTGTGAGTGAGCAAGCAAGAGTGGGGTTTTCATAGCAACTGAGCTGTAAGGGCCGAATTAGGAACAGAAATGCTATTTCTCCCTCATGGCAGCTCCGCTGAGGCCCCTCAGGCAGCCCTCCCTCTCTGGAGCCCCCAGGTTCTCACTCATACTTTTGTCCCTTGCTTTTCACACACACAAAGCTTTATTTGTTGATCCTGTGTCTTGTTCCTAGAAGGAACTGAGGCAGCTAATAATCTTATTAGGAATATTTAAAAGGATGAAAATAATAATGCGAGGTACTTTGAACTCCTCAAAATTGGGAACACCCCAAGATAGTTTTTAAAGTGCGTTACGTGAACAAAATACAGTCGCGTCTGGCTGGCTCAGTCGGTAGAGCATGTGACTCTTGATCTTCGGGTCGTGAGTTAGAGCCCCGTGTTGGGGGCAGAGTTCACTCAAAAGAGTAAATACATAAATAAATAAAGTTTAAAAATAACAAAATCTATTAATAAGACCAACGAGCAGGAGACTAGGATTTTATGATCCTTTGACGTGACCTTCCCACTCAGCATAATCCTGAAGGCCATGCGTTTGTTACTTCCTGTATTTGCCTTTAACAATGAGATATTTTAAGTTATGGGAAAAAGTTGTGATTTTAGGTGAATGTAGTTCTGAATGATAAACAAACCTAAGCCAGCAGTGTAGGTCATGTCTTCCACAGGCTGGACTTCAAACTCAGGACTTGCGGCCACCACCTGATAAGATCTTTTTCAGAGAGCTGACCTCTGTCCAAGTCATTTTCAAATCAAAAGCTTTGAACTCCTGGCAGGTTGATGGCTTGGACCTTGGGTGTTTATCAAGGACTTCCTCAAGATAGAAAGGGTGACTCCATCGCCACCTCTGGCTCCCCGGAGCTCCCCCCTTTCAAGAGCTGGTACCCAGCATATTTAACTTGCGAAATAATAAGTGGCTACAGTAAGTTGGGGAAAAGCTGGTTCTGACTTCACTTTGTGCAGCCTGGTATTAGGGCTTATTTGCGGCTGGCCAGAAGTTCTTTTTCTTTGCTGTCCCTTAACCTTCATAAGAGGGAGCAATGACTGTGCCCCTTTAGCAGAGGACACCACTGCTAAATGCCAATGATTCAATATTAACAATACTGTGCACAGGTGTGTACCTTCACACCGACTTGTGCCATCAGCAGGCTGTCTGCTAGCTCTCCGAGTGGGGACGTCACCCACCTACATTTTACAGAGCAGGTGCAGGGCTTTCTAACGTCCAGGACATTCTGGGGAACCTTCTGAGCTGGTGTCAGAAACCTTTCAGGGCTCTCCAATGCTTTCTACAGAGAATATGTTGGGCCTTCACTTATGTTCCTCTTACACTACTACAATTACACACCTAAAACAAATTCTAACCTCCTACCTGCCTAGCTCTCTCCCAACATCTATACTGTCCACCTCTCAGCTTGCTACACTCTAGCCACAGGCCACCCAGCTTGTTTTGGGATTTTTTTCAAACATGCCAGACTTGTCCCCACGCCCAGTTCTTTGCACTGCTCTCCCTATGCCTGAAACAATCTTCCTCTAGTTCTTTCCATGGCTGCCTTCTCATTATGCAGGTCTTAGCTCAAAAGTCATGTCCTCAGAGACCTGTCCACATTATAAAAAAAGATACAAGCCCAATAAATCTTCAGTCTATCACGATTTCCTCTACAGCACTTAATATAATCTGCAATTAACTTGTTTATTACCTGGGTCCTTCCCTAGAATATCAGCTCTGGGAAGACACCACTTCAGATGCCCCATTGCTATCCTGTTAGCTCACACACTTCCTCACCCTGTGAAAGGGCAAGGGCAGATTGCTGGAATGATTTGGTTGCCAGAACACCTTCAAGGTTGGACCAGCCCTTCAGTTAAGATACTAAGAGGGGCTGGGCAGAGCTCTGGTGAAGGACCAGTGCTTACAAAATCAATGTGCTCTCATTAACATAGACAATATACTCAATATACAGATATTGAGCAAACAAATGAGCTAGGATCAAAGTGGCTTTCTTTGCTACAGAGTTAGACAGAAAGAGACACCAGGAGATACAACAAAAGGAACCAGGCCCTTCTCTGCCCGATAACATCCCAGGTTGCTGATCTTCCCCCAACAGGAAAAGGAAAGCAGTTCCTAAACCAGCTCCAACAAGCAGAAACTAATCACAGCCAGGCCCATACAAACCCAGACAAGAAGCTTTGATAACCATAAGGCTTATCTACCCAGATCCCTCATGGACAGGAGCAATCAATCCTTGTTCTAAAGTATTCTGAAGCTGACCTGATGATGTATCCATAACAAATTTTACTTCCACTTGTAGGAGGTGCAGGTCCTAATTTATACCTGTCTTGGCATCCCTACAGAATTGGATGGACATAGTTCAGAATCTAATGTTATAACAAAAAATATATATTTTGTGCTTCATTTTGAGGGACTTAGTGATAAATAGGAAGCTGACTGTAAAAATACTCTCAAATATTAGATACTAAGAAATGGTTAATTTCTTTAGGTGTTCTAGTTTTTTATGTTATATTTTTTTAAAAAATAGGAGTACTGGGCAGCTCGGGTGGCTCAGTGGTTTAGCACCACCTTCAGCCCAGGGCCTGATCCTGGAGACCCAGGATCGAGTCCCATGTCGGGCTCCCTGCATGGAGCCTGCTTCTCCCTCTGCCTGTGTCTCTGCCTATCTCTCTCTCTCTCTGTCTCTCATGAATAAATAAATAAAATCTTAAAAAAAATAAAAATAAAAATAAGAGTACTTATCTTTTGAAGACACATACCAAAATATTTACAGATAAAACCGGGGCTGAAATTTACTTCAAAACCATTACAGAGGAAGGAAAGTGGGTGGGAATACAGACAAAGCAGGACTAGCCCTGAACCCATAGCAGCTGAAGTGGGGTGGTGGGTCCTTGGGAGTTAAACTATTTGCTCTACTCTGTACAGCTGACATATTCCTTAACAGAAAGGCTTTTTAAAAAGCCCTTTAAGCCAAGTCATTGTCACTTATGGAAATAAATAAGTTAACTAAAGGAGTGCCCAGGTGGCTCAGTGAGTTAAGAGTCTGACTCTTAACTTTGGCTCAGGTCACAAGGGTAGGCTTGTAAAATAGAGTCCTGCACTGGACTCCATGCTGGGTGTGAAGCCTGCTTAAGATTCTCTCTCCCAGGGATCCCTGGGTGGCGCAGCGGTTTGGCGCCTGCCTTTGGCCCAGGGCGCGATCCTGGAGACCCGGAATCGAATCCCACGTCGGGCTCCTGGTGCATGGAGCCTGCTTCTCCCTCTGCCTATGTCTCTGCTCCTCTCTCTCTCTTTCTCTGACTATAATAAATAAATTAATTTAAAAAATTAAAAAAAAGATTCTCTCTCCCTCTGCATCCTCCATCCTTTCCCCCCAGGCGCTCTCTAAAATGATGATAATAATAATAATAATTAATAAATAAAGAAGTCACCTGAAGGTGAAGGTTTCACCTTTCCAGTCTTGCAGGGGGTGCTCCTGGATGATGGCCGAGGTCAGAGGGGAGCTCTGCCTTGGGGACTTGGAATGGGGCAGGGTCCCCATGTGACTGAAGTTATCACAGGACCTGATGGGAGGAGGGCCTTTTTTCTTCCGTGGAAGGGTACCGTGTATAGACACGTCCTGATAGGCATCTGTGTGATGCTCAGCCGGAGGGGACTTGCTGCTCAGAAGGTCCATGGACGAGGCCAGAGGGAATTGGTGATTCACCGGCATGTTTCTTGGAAGGTTCACAAATTTTCCCGCAGCCATGATTCTCAACTGCTCTAAGGGGAAAAGAAAAGAGTGAAGGTGTGAATCTAAGTTAATCACAAGAACTGACTTCCTACTCACAAAAGGAAATGGAAATGTACCGCATAACAAAAGAACAGGTTTGTGGAGCGTTAAATGGTGAAAGGCATCACTAGGGAAATGTAATACAAGCAGGAAGTTTATTGAGTCCCTTTTCTGATGAGAGAGAGAGAGAGGAATTCTCCTGGTTGGCAGCAGATTCACCAATGGAAAAGGGGACACGTATTTCAGAGACTCTAGAAGGCACATGGGCCATTTTATTATTTCAGATGACTGAAGCTGATGGAACAACAGGACTAACAAAAAAAGACTACCGAGGAAGCGCTCAAGGTTTCGATATAAGTGCACTAGAGAACACATTATAAATGTTCGATAATTAGCTCACATCTTTCCACCACCCTGTAAATGATAAGAACAGGTGGAGATTACTGGAATTCCTCAGCTGCTAGAAGGCCGTCATGCCAGACCAGCCCCTCAGTTGTGCTACCCAGGGCAACGGGGCAGAATTTTTCTGGCAAAGATCTGGTGCTTACAAATAAATCAATATACTCTAATTAACAAGACGGGCCAGGGTCAGGGATCAAGAGGTGGGTCACTCCTCCATACATCAGTGGGCTCAGCTGCAGAGGAAAGCCACTGGGGTTGGGGAAATTCATGTACATTGTCCCCCAGAGGGTTCAGGAACCTGCCTGCCACCAGCAGGGTTAAGCAACATACATGTTGTCTGCATAGTCAGGGGAGAGTGGGGAGGAAGAAAAATAAGACCAACAGCGGGCAGAGGGGGGAGAACACGGAAAGAAAAGGAAAATGTGTGCTAGGTTGTATGCAAAAGTAGACCCAAGCAGTTATGCTCAGCTGTGATCACTCGGAGACATGTCCATTCTGAGCAAGAGACAGCACCCTCCCCCGGAAAAACAAACCATGGTTTTGACCTAAGTCAAATTGTACAAGACACCTCTAAGGCCAACATATAGAAGAAAAAAACCCACAAGCGTGAATAACAATTAGAACTAGTCCCTGGAGACATGAAGGATCCAGAACCTGTCCCGCCTGCCACGGTACCAGACTGGTCCAGACAATAGCGCAGCTAAGTCATGCTAAGCCTGATGCATGACTAGGGAGCAGAACGTTCCTTTGCTCTGCAGTCTGTTCCAAAGCCCCGCAGCCCCCGATCCTCACAGGCCACCTTCTCCACTGCAAAGAGGCCAGCTGGGAGTGAAAATCATTGCTTAATAGTACCACACTGCGGAGTCAGTTCCACAAAGGAATTGAGGACTTGAGACTTGGCTTGAGGACCAGCAAGAAACACACTGCTCTCCAGCAGCTCACAGTGTAGCGGGAAGAACCAGGATAAAGGCAGTGCAAGGGAGACAACAGACAACAACAACATCCACAGTCCGTTGCTTCACGTGCAACAGAGAGAAACACACAGTGCCAGGGGCTGGACGGAAGGAAACCCTTCCCTCAAGGTATACAGTCCTAACTCTGTCCTCAGTCCTTTCCCAAACCTGGTCATTCTGGGGCCTGTCTGCGACCACACAGAGGGCCTGGCTCACGGCGGGCGCAGAACAATAGGGCTGTGAGTCCCTGTGGGGGCCTCTCCCGGGTCTGGCCAGTACCTGGCACGCTGTCAGAACTTACTCAATGTTAGTCATCATTATTTAAAAAGAAACCCAAGCTCCCTGGTCCTCCCTGCCTGACCACCAGTGATGTAAGCCGACTAGGATTCCCTCACCCTACACACACGCACACCCGGCTCCCCACAGTTGTGAATGTTTCCCTGTCCAAGCTGTCAGCACCTTCTTCAGAGGGAGGCCCAGATCATTCCAAAGAACCTGCTGGGGAGGCCCAGAACACCCCACAGAACCTCCTTCTGTGCAAAGGGCCACAGTGTTGATCAACTATTTCCAGGTTATTATGACAGGTAAGGGTTGCCCCGGCTCCAGTGTTTCTGGCAGCTGGTTTCCTCTCTGCTTATTCAAGATCTAGATTTCAAGACTGGGCCAAAGGGCTCTAGAATAATGCTCCTCAGCAAGTTTCCCGTACTTCAGTTTATTCTCTGAATCGAGGGTTAACACCTGCCCTTCCTACTTATGATTCAACAAGCATTTAAGTGCCTCCTCCATAGAAGATACTCAGAGCAACAATGATGCAAAAGCCGCAATCCCCTGACTAGGAGCTCTAAGAGAGAATCCTATAACTCATCAATAGGGACCCACAACATGCTGGAGGGAAGAACAACTAATTTGAACAACGTGACTTGAGGAGATCTCAGAGAGGGCAATGCTGGAGATGAAGCACTTTGGAGGGATTTTGAAAGCCTGCCAAGAGGATGCTAGAGTGGCAGATGCATAGAGGCAAAGAAGTACATCCACAGGCTCAGAGACTACAAGCTGAGCTGTGTGGCTCATGTGGGGACGTCAAAGAGTACTTCCTAGAAGCCCAGCTTAGGACAAGATCATGAAGTCTTAAGGGCTGTGTCGAGGGATCTGGACTGCAGGTGCTAAAGATCTGGAAGGAAGGGACAGAAGCCAGTCTGTGCCCAGATAGGTAAGTCTGGAAATTCTGGAAAGGAAAGAAGGGAGGCAGGCAGACCAGTCAAGCTGATGGCCGCAAGCCACCGAGGAAGGATGAAGAACCCTGATCTAGGGCGGTGGCCAAAGAGACAGAGGGAAGAATGAGGAGCTTGAGGCCTCTGGCTGGGAGAATGAGGACAGAGGCCACAGCCATGGGAGGACGGTGCAGTGCTGTAACACGCTGAGTGGTACAAGGAGGACTCCTGTGGGAGGGAGGCTAACAAGCTCGCCACCGAGCTGGTCAGTGTGAGGAACCAATGGCACAGTTCAGTGTAGGAGGTAAGACACTGGTGTGTACACTTGGGAGCCAGGACAGGATACAGATTTTTAAGAATCATCAACATAAAGGGAATATTTAAACCAGAGAATAGATCCCTTAGCTTGTTATTATCAGCTGTGATAACAGATGTGAAAGTACCTCTTAAACTGTCAGGAAACATACAATATCCATGAATTATATCCCTGCTCTCTCCACCATGGCTGCTTCAAGCCTGGAGCACCCAAAGGACTGAGTTCTGAAAACCTGAAGCGGTTGTCCGGAAGCTGGCTGCATGAAAGAATTTTCTGTGAAGGAAGCTTTTAAAATTCTGAAACCCGGGACACCTGGTCTTAAGGTGAAGACACCTGACTTAAGGGTTTAAGTCAGTTGGTTAAGCATCTGACTCTTGATTTTAGCTCAGGTTGTGATCTCAAGGTCGGGGGAACCGAGCCCCGTGTGTGGCTCAGTGCTCTGCATGGAGTGTGCTTGTCTCTCTCCCTCTGCTAACCCTCCCCCTACCCCTCACTCATGCTCTTGAGCTCTCTAGAGTGTGAGTTCTCTAAAATAAATAACATCTTTAAAAATAATAATACATAAGATAAAATCCTGACACCCAAGCTGTAACCCAGACCAATGAAATCAGAACCTCGGTTGGGTAGGAACCTGGCATCATTCTTTTTGAAGCCACCAGTACTGTCCAATGTGGAGCCAAGGTTGAGGACCACTGGATAAGCAAGTCTCTTTCATACAGAACAACTTACACTCAGATTTGGTTACCTGAGGAACAGAATGACAGTGAGGAGGGGTCAACCAATAGAAGCATCAATTCATTCTTCTATTCAACACCCAAGTATGGAGGGCCTCCTATGTGGTGGGCACTGAGACTGGTATTGGGGACAATGTCAAACAGCTATACTCATGAGGTTACTACTCTGTGGTGGAAGCAGACAGCAAGTACTAGCCACATGTGCTGGTGATTTCTAGTGCTATGGGAGCACAAGGAGTGGGGACCAGGATCTAGACTCATCTATGGCCAGAAAAGGCTTCCCTGAGGATGGGATGCTGACCTGAATGATGTGAAGCAGAGTTTAGTAACTGAAGGGAAAAGATTATCCAAGTTGAAACCTCCAGAGAATCCTCAACTGCAGACAAATTGGAAATATCCAAGCCAGGCTCCCCTCTACAACCCACTGCCTCTACCTTGGGCCTCTTCCCCATTAAAATACAGGCTTGTCCTTTGTGTAGTCCTTTGGAAAGACTGGTTCAACCCTGGGGCCTATGTCAAGCCTGAATCAGCCCAAAAGTGGCAGTGTGGGCCCGACCAGAGACAGAACTTCTAAAAAATATAACTAAAAGTGGGGCAGAGGGTAGAAGGGGGAACTATAGGTAGAAGGAACTCAATTACAACTTTCTGGGTCCCTGTAGTTCCTACTTGAGTTTTGCTTTTATTTTTTCCAGACTCCAGAAACCTATGGCAAATCCAACAGATGGAAGTACATGATGTGTAGCTGGAATCTAGGTTCAAGGTAAGCACTTTTTTTTTTTTAAGATTTTATTTATTTATTTGAGAGAGAGAGAGCATGAGCAGGGGATGGGAGCTGGAAGAAGCACAGGGAGGAGAAGCAGACTCCCTACAGAGGAGGGAGCCTGACTTGAGGCTGGATCCCAGGACCTGGGGATCACAACATGAGCCAAAGGCAGATGCTAAACCGACTGAGCCACCCAGGCGCCCAAGTACCTTTAATTTTTTTTTTTTTTAAGTACCTTTCATTTTGAGAGCAAAGCCAGTTACCACATTTGACTCCATTAGGCAAATCTCAGAGTATTATATATAGGTAGGATCTCAGAGAATGGAGCCCCTTCCTTTTTCCAGATAAGGGAAGTAAATGTTCATTCATTCAATATATATTGTCTCAGGGCTTACAATGCACCAGGAATGAGGACATAATGAACCAGACAAGGTCCTGCTCTCAGGGAGCCTCCATTGTGATGGGGTAGGCTGGGGCGGGGGGCGGGGGGTATCCTTGTCAACACAGACAAGAAAACAAACTAGGTAATGTCTCAGCATCAGTGTCCTAAGGATGAAATGATAGAAGACACTGGCTGGGACGGAGAGTTATTTTAGATGAGGGTGGTATGGGAGGGCTTCTCTGAAGAGATCCCTGAGAAAAGAGAACCAGTCAAGAGAAGACAGAAAGGAAGTTCCAGGCAGGGGACGGGGCAAATCAAAGGCCCTGAGGTGGGACTACATGATTAGAAAAGCATGGTGAAGACTAACCCCAAATCCCCACTTCCTGGACCCCAGTTTTCCTCTGCTTGGAGATGCTTCTGTCTCAATGTTCCTAGCCATTATGTACTTCTTATGTACTATGAGGTTGTTGTTTTTTAAATCAAACATGGCATGACTCAGAAGCTAAGCTTTAAAGTAAGATAGTCAAACCCCCCACTCTGCCAATTCCTTACTAGCTGTATGGCCTGAAACAAGTTACTCAACCTCTCTGACAGTTTCTCATTTGTAAAAAATGGGTTAAAAATACCTCTTTCGGGGGCACCTCAGTGGTTGATCATCTGCCTTTGGCTCCGGTCATGATCCCCAGGTCCTGGGATCGAGTCTCACATCAGGCTCCTTGCAGGGAGCCTGCTTCTCCCTCTGCCTATGTCTCTGTGTCTCTCATGAATAAATTTTTAAAATCTTAAAAAAAAAAATCTTTCGTGGGGGTGACCTGAAAAGTAAATGCAACCGTATATGGGAAGCCCTTGCCACATGGCAAGCACTCAATAAATAGCAGGTCTCCTCCAGGCAGGTCAGGGACCAGATCTGTCTTGCTTGTCCTTGTATCCCTGTTACAAAGAGAGCTCACAAAAGGAGTCACTGCTTCTGGGAAAGACCACAGCCAGGAAGGATGAAGAGGTAAATGTTTTAATTCAGAGCAATAGACAAACACACCAAACCAGGTAGGGCGCACACACACACAGACACAGGCACACCGACAGGGCCTATACGCAGTCTTTAAAAGAAAAGCCCAAAAAAAAAAATAAAAAATAAAAAAAAAAATAAAAGAAAAGCCCAGGTGAGACTTTGGCCATCTGACGTCACCTGTCTCTACTATGCAGGTAAACAGACACCGTACCCTGACTCGGTCTAATTCCAGACCTTGAAATATATACAAAGGTCAAAGATTCTATATCTCGATGTGAAAATATGAGACCTTTGTGAATGTTCCTAGAGCTGAAATCTCAATAAGGATAACAGTCAAACTTCCAACTCTGTGCTACCTTCCTGATTCTCCTCAGTGGCTGTGCTTTGAAGGGCTCATGAAGAGCAGCCCAATTTGCTTGCTTGGCAAAGATGTCTGGGAGAAACTGACGATCGTGCAAGCCAAGGCAGGGAAAGGCACACCCCTTGTCTGGATCTTTCCAGTTTATTTCTAAAATGGGCTATTTCCAAGTTAAACTTATAGTCACCTGATGTAGGCATGAAAAACTTTCTATCAGGGGCACCTGAGTGGCTCAGTGGTTGAGCATCTGCCTTGGGCTCAGGGCGTGATCCTGGGGTACTGGGATTGAGTCCCACATCGGGCTCCCTGCAGGAAGCCTGCTTCTCCCTCTGCCTGTCTCCCTGCATCTCTCTCTGTGTCTCTCATGAAAAATTAATAAAATCTTTATTTTAAAAAAAACCACTTTCTATCATATTTTAAACTCTGGAAATGTAACTGCCTCAGCTGCCCAGTAAGGGCCACAACAGAGAATTTTTCATTTGGATATGTAGTTTTATAACCTCTCTGCAGAGTCAGTCAGGAAGATAGAACTGCCACGCATTAAAAAAGAAAAAAAAAATGGTTTTGCACTTAGGATGAAGTTTTTTTCTCCGGTTTAGAAATTAAGAGTACCCCTATTTTCGAAGTAAACTTACGAAATCTAGCCAAGTGACTGAAGTATGAATAAGTCTTCCATGGATTGTGTTTCTAGCAACACGACAAAGAATTTACATGATAAAGTTCTTAAGCTTAGCATTCATTTGACAAGTAGTCCTTTCTACATGAATAGGAGATTGAGATCTCGGTTAGTCATCCTGGAAATGCCAGGCTTCTCAGCAGGTTTAGAGAAAGCTGGAGTCAAGGAGGTGAGGGAGCTCCTGGCGGGGCGAGCCTTTTACACTGTATGGGGTACAGTGTCCAGGGGGGACACTGCCCTGCAACCCCTCGGCCTGTGGCTTCTGCACTCTTGACCGGGCAGTGCCTGTCCGGGGGCTCTACTGAGCCCCTCTGCCAGCAACCAGGCCTCCCCTTCCTCCCGCCTCCGTCCTTGGCAGCATGCGGGAGATTATCCGCCCCGACTGACCTTCCCGCCGCCAATATATTTTCCTTGGACAGATCTGCGCAGCCTTGGGAGATAAGAGTCAAGGTTTAAAAGAATCTCAAACGCTTGGCTCCACTTTCTATCCCAGCTAATGGCTTGAGGCGAAAGCACACGCGAGGTTAGGCAAACGCTCTTGCCCCTTTGCACTTTTCTTCGAGCAAGTTAACACCCAAATCAGGATTTTTCCACCCCAGCCACGACCCACCGTGCTGCCCACGGAACACTTGGCCTTGCCAGTTGCCTCGGAGCCCACTCCACCGCCCAGACAGTGTCTGCACCTGATCAAACTTTTAAAGTGGCGGCACCCGCTGCCCCGGAGGGGGGTGGGGGATGGGAGGGGGGAGGGGGTGGGGGTGCGGGGAGGGCCGAGGGCCGAGGGCCGAGATGGAGCCTCTTCCCGGCGCGTCCACCGTCCCTCCCTTCCCCTCCCCGACGCCGAGGGAGCAACACAACCAAACTATTCATTCTTTCTCAACAAAGGGAGAGCGAGGGAGGGGGATGTTGTCAACAGTTACTGGGCAAGCTCCTTCTCTTTCTTTGCAAACTTTCCAGGAGATTAGTGGAGAGGCTCGCCGCTCGCCTCCTCCGAGCCCAGGGCTTCCAGCGGAGCCCCCAGGGCCCGCACCCCCGGCCCCCCGCAGAGAGGGCCCGGCGGCCGGGATGGGGCCGGGATGGGGCCGGGGTGGGGCCGGGATGGGGCCGGGGGACACCAGCGCCCGGGAAGGCGCGGCTCGAGGGCCACGAGCAGAGATGCTCGCCGAACGCCGCCTCCGGGGAGTCCGGCGGGTCCCCACTTGCGCCAGCTCTGCCGGGGGCAGGGGCAGGGAGTCCTAACTTTCTCCAGCAAACCTCCCCCCGAGCGGGTCCTGCCGGAGGAGGGCAAGGCCGGGGCGCGCGGGGGCGCGGGATGCGGGGCGGGGGCGGGGGCGGGGGCGGGCACTCACCTCCCCGCGCGGCGCGGCGCGCCCGGGCTCCCGGCTGCAGGCGCTGCTCCCCGGGCCGCGGCCGCTCATGGTCGGGGCGCGGCTCCGCGGCTCCGGCAGGTCCCGCCCGCGCGGCTGCAGGCGCGGCTCTGCGCTCCGGCCCCCAGCTGGCGACTCGCGGCGTCGCGGCCCCACCCCGGCTGCCGGTTCGCGCCGCCTCGCCGAGCCCCCCCCACACACACACATTTACATGCCGCGACCTCGCCCGGCCCCCTCCGCCCGGGACTCGGAGCCCGGGGCTCCCCGCCGCTCCCCGGGAAGCCGGCCTGGAAGTGCGGGGTGGCCGCTGCCCCGCCGCCGCGCCCCTCTCCGGGCAGCCCAGCGCGGCCGCTCCCCCTTCCCCGCGAGGCTTAGTCCGCTTCACTGTCCGCGGACACCTAGCTGGCCCGCAGTTCAGAGGGCTTCGGGGAGGGAGACAAAGCTCCAGGTAACCACAGATTCCCGAGGCTGGAGCAGGCCAATCCATCACACCCACCTGGACAAGTTGAAAGCCAAGTAGCGAGTGGAATGGGCATTTCACTACTAGGTGGCTTGGGGGGTGGGAGAGGGGAGCCAACTGGAGAGGTCCTACACGCTCAGCTATCAAGGCCTAGTATAAAGCTACATTCATAGTAATTGGCAACAAGGATAGACAAACGGACCAAAAGAATGGAGAGGCCAGAAGCTGAACTACATTAAATGGTCACAGTTCGCGTCAAAGATGCCACCGTGATGCATTGAGAAAAGACTGTATGTCTT
Source organism: Vulpes lagopus (assembly GCF_018345385.1). Taxonomy (NCBI): domain Eukaryota; kingdom Metazoa; phylum Chordata; class Mammalia; order Carnivora; family Canidae; genus Vulpes; species Vulpes lagopus. Next base: position 144,373,894 of record NC_054826.1, on the reverse strand, counting down.
TTCAGTCAATGATGCTGGATCAAACCCTCAAACCCACAAACCCACTTGCAGAAAAAGGAAGAATCTTGACCCCTACCTCAAACCATGTCAACAGAGCAAATTCCAGATGGATTTTAAATCGAAATGTGAAAGATAAAAACAATAAAACTATCCAAAGTAAAAATTTAAAAAAATACATCTTCATGCCCTTGAGGTGGGCAAAGACTCCTTAAACACATCGGGTGCTAACTATTAAAGGGAAAAACTGATCATTGGACAACATTAAAGTAAGAACTCCTGGTCCTTGGAAGACACCATTAGTGAAAAGTCAGGCCACAAAGGAAGAAAAGATCATTGCAACACATGTATCCAATAAGGAACTTGTATACAGACTCTATAAAGAATGCTTAAAGACCAATAAGAAAAGGGCAGAATGTCTAACTGAAAATAAGTAGAATATTTATTTGAACAGCATTTCTCACAAGGGGATTAACCAGGCATTTCTTAAGACCAAACAATAAACATATGAAAAGTTCCTCAATTACTAATCATCCCAGAAATGAAAACTGAAGTGTTTTACTTCACACCCACCAGAATGGCCAAAATTAGAGAACTTCCAACTACACTTTACAGATCTGTTGGGCATTGTCTACCAAAGCTAAATTAACATGTAGCCTGTGACCTGGCCAATTCCATCCTTGGGTATCTTGTCTACTCCACACAGATGTACACACATATTCACCAAAGACGTGTTCAACAATCTGTATAGCATCTCTCTCTATAACAGCCCCCAAGAAACCACAGAAGTGTCCAACAGTGGGAGAGATATAAACTCCGGGTAATACTATACAATAATAACAGCTTCTTCTATATTCAACAAGATGCAGGACTCTCACAAATATGATGTTGAGTGAAAGAAGCTGAACAGAAATGGATACATACTATATACTTTCATGTACGTGAATTCCAAAAACAGTCAAAACATATCTATGATTTTAAAGGTAAAGATAGTGTTATCTTGAGGATTGGGTAGTGAGGGAAAGGGAGCCCAGAAGGGGCTCCAGATGCTAGTAATAGTCTATTTCTTGATCCAGGTGCTGGTTATATAGATGTGTCTTTTTTTTTAAGATTTTATTTATTTATTCATAGAGACACAGAGAGAGAGGGGGGCAGAGGAACAGGCAGAGGGAGAAGCAGGCTCCATGCAGGGAGCCCGATGTGGGACTCGATCCAGGGTCCCCAGGATCACACCCCAGGCTGCAGGCGGTGCTAAACCGCTGCACCACCAGGGCTGCCCTAGATGTGTCTATTTTATAAAAATTAACTGTCCTTCATTTTATAAAAACTAATTGGTTTGTTCACTGCTCTCCTTGTATGTTCCACTCCAATAAAAATGTTTTAGGGGCACCTGGGTGGCATAGTGATTGAGTGTCTGCCTTTGGCTCAGGTCTTGATCCCGGGGTCATGGGCATCGAGCTCCCTGCAGGGAGCCTGCTTCTCCCTCTGCCTATGTCTCTGCATCTCTCTCTCTCTCTGTGTCCCTCATGAATAAATAAATAAATACATTTTTAAAAAGTTCTAAAAATTGAGCCATGTTGGATATCTTTTTTACTGGGGGGCGGGACAGAGGGAGGAGAGAGAATCTTGAGCAGGCTCCACGTTCAGCATGAGCACGGGGCTGAATCTCATGACCCTGAGATCATGGCCCGGGCCTAAATCAAGATTAAGAAGCCTAACCGACTGAGCTACTCAGACACTTATGTTGGGTATATTTTATGTCATTTCCAGCCCTTTAAGAAAGAACTATTGGCAAGTCTGTAAGCTTCTAAGTGCAGCATCCTTAAGAATGAGTTTCTACATTTTCCTCATAGGTGTTTTTGCAGGTTGGTTTTGATCTTCCCTGCCTTGTGACATACAGAGAGGCCTTGGCAAGTCACTGTTCCTCTCAGTCCCTCCATTTCCTCATGAGTGAGTGAATGAATGCATGTGAGGAGTTGAGGAAATAATAAAATAATAAATGTGAAAGTGCCTGGCTTATAGCAGTTATCATTAACTATACTCTAATTCATGACACATTCTATGTCCTCACAACACCCCTGTGATATAGGAAGCCTCTTTTTTTTTTTTTTAAGATTTTATTTATTTATTCATGAGAGACACAGAGAGGCGGGGAGTGCAGAGACACAGGCAGAGGGAGAAGCAGGCTCCATGCAGGGAGCCTGGCGTGGGACTCGATCCTGGGTCTCTAAGATCATGCCCTGGGTTGAATGAAGGCGGCACTAAACCATTGAGCTGCTCGGGCTGCCCATCTTTAGCCCCATTTATATGGGAGAAAACAGATTCAGAAAGTTTAAGTAATTTCAACCATAAATTCATTCAACAAATATTTGTGCATGCCTAATGTGTGCCAAGATCCATAGCTAGTGAGCCTCAGAGTCAGAATTTGAATCAGGTGTTTTAACTTCAAGTTTAGTGGTCTTTCCATCACACAACTACTTTAATACTTGTATCTTCAGTGCCTGGCCATTGCAGGTGCTCAATTCATTAATGGATGGATTATACTATTCTTAATATACAGGTGACCCTTGAGCAACATGGGCTTGAACTGCACAGGTCCACTTCATATGAGGATATATAAATATATATATGTAGGAGCGTACTATATTTTCTCTTTCTCCAGATTTTCTCAATACTATTTTCTTTTCTCTGGCTTACTTTATTGTAACAATACAGTATATAATACATGTAACATACAAAATATGTGTTAACTGACTGTCTTTGTACAGTAAGGCTTCCGGTCAACCATAGGTTATTAGTAGCTAAGAATTTGGAGAGTCAAAAATTATATGCACATTTTCAACAGCACTGGGGTCAGAATTGCATTGTTCAAGGGTCAATCTTAATTTTCTGATTAGGTAATATTGAGAAATACATATAATGATATAAAGTGAAAATTCCTCCTCTCTGCTCTCTCATCTGCCCAGTCCCCCTCCCATCATAGGCAAAACTGCTATTAATATCACATATGCCTAGCAGAGTTTCTCTAAGTGTGTGTATGTTATCCCCAACCCCTGCACAGAAAGTAACATACTATACCCACACTTTGCTTTTTTTTTTTTTTTTTTTCACTTAACAGTATATCTTGGAGATTTTCCCATAATAGGGCATGGTATTCTTTTGAAGAGATGTGCCATAATTTACTCAATCCATGCCCTGTTCATGACAGTTAAGTTGTTTCCAATCCTTTCCTATTACAAACAATACTGCAATGAATAATGTTGCATATACACCATTGATATCGGCAAATATATCTATAAGATAAATTTCCGGGGGGGATCCCTGGGTGGCGCAGCGGTTTGGCACCTGACTTTGGCCCAGGGCGCAATCCTGGAGACCCGGGATCGAATCCCACATCGGGCTCCCGGTGCATGGAGCCTGCTTCTCCCTCTGCCTGTGTCTCTGCCTCTCTCTCAATCTCTCTCTCTGTGACTATAATAAATAAATAAAAATTAAAAAAAAAAAAAAAAGATAAATTTCCGGGGTGCCTGGGTGGCTCAGTGGTTTGGTGCCTGCCTTTGGCCCAGGGCATGATCCTGGGGTCCCAGGATCGAGTCCCGCATCGGGCTCCCTGTGTGGAGCCTGCTTCTCCTCTGTTTATGTCTCTGCCTCTCTCTCTCTCTTTCTCTCCATGTGTGTGTCTCTCATGAATAAACAAATGAAATCTTTAAAAAAAAAAAAAAAAGTAAAATTTCCAGAGGTAAAATTGCTTAATCAAAGGGTATATGCTTTTGCAATTTTGCAATGCCAAATTGCCTTCCATTGGGACTGTACCAATTTATACCTCCCAGCAATATAAGAAAATATCTATTTTCCTCATTTGCTGGGCAGAAGGCCTTATTATTAAACTTTTGAATTTTTGTTAACCTGACAAGTAAAATGTGAATTTTAGTGCAATTTTAATTTGCATTTCTTTTACAATAAGTGAGGCTGCTCATCTTTTCATGTTTAGTGGCCATTTATTTTTCCCTTTTAGAATTTGTGCTTCCACTTTTCTATCCATCTGTAGATCTTTTTATGATCAATGTTCTAGGATCTCATTCCATGTTAGGAAGCTGAATTCTTTGTAGTATGAGCTGTAAATTTTTTTTCAATGACAATATTAAAGAAAAGAAGTGATATATACAAATCACTGTTATCTTAGGAAACTCATTCTGGAAACCATGCAGAATGAACCAGAGGAGTGACAGCAGGATATTGATGAGAAGGCTATGGCAATTGTCACATGACAAGGGCCTTGACCACGCTGGTGACAGGGGGAATGGAAGGACCAAAAAAACCAAAGCTACTACCAAGAAATAATTGTCAAGAATTAATAATTACCAATGATGACAATGACAATAACAGTAGCTACAATTGGGTTAGGAGTAACAAGCCAAGTACTATGCTAAGTGCTTTACAAGCCTTAAGCCACAAGCTGGTACTATTATTGCCCCATTTCACAAATAAGAAAAGTGTATTTTAGTAGCTAAGTAATTTACCCAAATTCACACTGGATGTAGGTAGCAGAACCAAGGCTAACTCCAGGTCTATCTGACCCCAGCTGCCTGGTAGGTGAAGGAAAATGATCAAAGGTCTGCAATCCAGGAGCCTGAGTAATGCCTGACTTGATGACAGATGTAGAAGAGGCTAGAGAGCAACATGACCACTTTCAGGTTCACTGAGCATTTTTCAAAACGTTTCATGTACATGATCACTCTTCCCTCAAAGTCTGTGAGTCAAAGAGGGTAGTAGTATACCTATTTTACTGATAGGAAGACTGAGGCACCCTGACATTAAATCACCAACCCCAGTTAAGATGTTCTAAATGCAGAACAGGTCTTCCATCAATATGTGCCTTGTAGCCCCCTCTCCTTCTTGGCATTTGTCACAGTTCATAGTTACACATTTATTTTTGTTATTTCTGTTTAATGTCTGCTGCTTTCTAGACTCTAAGATCCATGTCTGGCTTTACTTTTGTTTTGTCCCCAGTTTGGGACATGGAGCATCACCGGTAATCGGTACATATTTATTGAATGAATGAATGAATGAACTCCAGACCCCTAGACCCTTTGTCCTTTCATCTTTGAACTAATGGTAAAGTTCCCTTATAAGCAAAATAAATGTAATGCCATGGACATGGGCTGTGCCATAAATAATTTAGGATTCAAATTTCTTCAAGGGTACACCCAGCTTCCACATTAATGTTTAAACAGTAAAACCCAGGGCCAAAGAGACACATGAAGGGACAACACTACCAGTGATATGGAAGTGATGTCTTCTGGACAGTGCAAGAGGCTTTGTCGGGGAGCACTCAACCTAAAGTTGATCCCTTCCTGCCACAAAGTAGTTTGTTGAACTCTCTCCACTCCAGGACATCACTAGTTACAAGGCAGCTGGGGCAGGAATTGGACAAAATGTACTTTAAGGAAAAAGAACTCCTAAAATTTCAGCTTTGCCCAGCCCTAAGTGGTAACAATAAGGAACAACAGATGTTTAAGCTATAACTGAAGGCCAAAGAGAAAATTTGAACTTGAACAACTGCAGACAGAGAGACAAAATCCCCTGAAGTTCTATATAATAAGCCACTGACACAAAGAGGTGGCATCTCTGACATGCACCAGAGCAACAAGCATTTTCAGAAACCATACGGTCGAGGTTCCTGCTCCGTGAAGAGTTAGCCATGGACTTGGTGTCACGGAAATCCCCAGTCTACTGAGCAGGGAAGTCAACCCAGCTTCCAAAAGGTCTGTGTGATGGCTGCCAACTCAGTTATATTGGCTAGAGAAGTACTGGAGGAGGATCATGCCTGGAAAGACTCTCAAATACTTACTGAATGAGTGAGTGAGTGAAAAAGAGATGCAGTTATTGACAACAGAGGCTCATTTTCTATACAAGGGATACCTCAACCTGATGGTCTACATTTGAACTACCTGTTTCAGGACTTGCTTCATCACCAGACTTTGGACATTTGTTCCCAGTTACTTTCTTTATTTGATGACCAGCTTTGCACGAATAAGCTTCTCAATGTATTTAACAATCAAAAGAGAATATACCAGAATATCTCTGGATAATTATGGAATTCCAGATGATTTGAATGTCCTCATTTACAAAGCTCTCCTTTTCAAGTTGTTCTTTTCCAGTAAACACGTATTATTTTTATTATTAAAAATGTCACTTAGAAGGGCACTTGGGTGGCTGAGTTGCTCAAGCATCTGCCTTTGGCTCAGGTCATGATCCTGGGGTCTTGGGATCAAACCCTGCATCCGGCTCCCTGCTCAGTGAGGAGTCTACTTATTCCTCTCTCTTGGCCCCTCTCCCCTGCTCATGCTATCTCATGCTCTCTCTCAAACAAATAAATAAAATCTTTTTTAAAATGTCACTAGAATTCATTAGGCCCTACATTATGGAAAGCATCACTAGCCTGGGGAGACAGGAAGCGGAGTATGTCATCAGATAGCAAAGCACAGACACAGAGTGAGAGAAGCACTGGCTCAGCAGAGGCCCCCTGTGCTATGGAACAGAGAAGGGAGAGTTGAAAAGACTATTGATGCTGGTGAAATAAAGGAGAAGGAGGAGTTTGGGAAAAGAAATGCTTCATATGGAAATGAAGAAAGAGGAAACACATGCATGTAAGACCCAGTACAAAGGCCATTTGGCTGCCATCTTGAATTATGCTGGGAAGGGGCTCAGTTTAGATGCTGCAAGTTGCCCCAGCATGGGGGGTGGGGGGGTGGGGGGGGTGGAGCCCTGCCAGCATTGTCTAGTGCAGCAGAAGGAACCTAGAAAGTTGAAGGAATGAAGGGAACATGAAGCCTGCCAGTTCCCCTAAACGGGAGGAGTCAGACTGAAAGAAAAACCTGACTTGTTTAGATGGACTAATTCAATCTTTGATAACTGGCTTCTTATCTGGCTTCCCAGATAAATGGATTTCAGCCTAATAGAATGGTTTGTGGGATGTTGGTTAGGACTCACTCACCATCTTAAAAAAAAAAACTTCCTAACAATGTTATCACTTCAAACTCCATGATTAGCTGCTCATTTCTTTGTGTTAGGGACCAACTTCTCTCTACAGTCTTCTGTTCGGTAAAACAATGTTAATCCTTAATGGATGACGTAATAGAACATTGGCTTCGAATGTGTCCTTTGCCCCCACAACTCTACCTCTAGGAACCTGTCCTGCAGAATACTCACCTGTACACACTAAGATATTCATGGCAGCACCGTTCACAGTTTAACAAGTGCTTATCTGCAGAAAGATGACTAAATTACAGCACATCTAGTCTATGGCACACACTGTGCAACTGATAAGAATGATGTAATTCTATAGGAACTGATACAGAAAGGTATCTGAAATATCACTAACTGAAAAAAACAAATTGCTCCATAAATGTGGGAATAACAAGCTTAAAAAAAAAAAAACAAGCTTATATATTTGTGTGGGATTATGTGTCTACATGTACAAAATGTGTAAAAGAAATTTTTTTTTAAGATTTATTTAATGAGCAGGGAGGGGCAGAGGGAAAGGGAGAGAAAGTCTTAAGCAGACTCTGCACTGAGCATGGAGCCAGAGGCAAGGCTCGATCTCAGGACCCTGAGATCACAACCTGAGCTGAATTGAAGAGCCGGACACTTAACTGATTGTGCCACTCAGGCGCCACTGAAAGAATGTTCTCGCAGCAAACTGAGAGGTGAGATTGACAGGTGAGCAGGGGGCGACTTTGCTTTTTCCTTTACGTCATTCTAAACTGTTCGAATTTTTTCCTTGAGCACTGATTGCTTCCATAATTAATGATAATTTACACACCGCTTACTATGCACCAGGTACCATTCTAAGAGCTTTATGTGTATTAACTCATTTAATTTCAGCAATAATCTTATGAGGCGGCACTATTCTTATCCCTTTGTGTGGATAAGGACATGATCTCCAGATCACACAGCAATATGAAAAGGCACTGAGCTTTGAACCCGGGCCATCTGGCTCAGGCTTGTGCTCTGAATCACAAGATTATAGTATCATAGAAAAAAAAATTAAACAAACAAATCACACTGCTTTTAGAGTCAGACATATCTGCAATTAAATCTCAATTTTTTGCTGATCAGCTACATGATTCATAGCAAATGTCTTACTTCTATGTCAGTTTCCCCATCTGTAAAATGGGGATGATAGTCTCATAGCTCATGAGACTGCGAGAACCGCACGAAACCCAGCACTTAGTGAGCACTTGTTAAATATAGATTATGTCCTGTACTGAGATTAAATTACCAGTCCTTTAGTGAATATTAACTTGATTGGCTGGCTGTCTGGAAGCATCTGGTGCTTCAGGGATAAGCAGAGAAGGGGGACTTGAGAATAAGGGGGAATTGGCTCAGATGCAGACCTGGGAAGTGCTAAATTAACCCTCCACCTTTGGCACGGTTTTGCCTGAAGCCAGGGCGGTTAAGAAAATAAAATTAATAATACTCACATGGGTTTTTAAATCATCCTGGGGTAATATATCATCCTCCTCATTTGTTTGAAAGAGGGTAGTGAGGTTTAGGGGTTTGCCCAAGGGCAAATTAAATCACAGAACAAGGGAACCGAACCCATTAAACAACAGAGCTAGGACTGAAATGTAGATTTGCTCCTTCCACATTCACTCCTCTTTCCGAGCCCCTCCGTTGCCTGAGTCAGTGTCCGGGTGTTGTAGCTGAGAAATGATGACCACAGCCTCTCAGAGGGACACCACTGCAGCAACAATGACAGTATGATCTTGCCTCTGGGGGAAATGATCCATCAGTGGGAACAATGGTCTCCTCCACACATCAGAGCTGTGGATTCCCTGACAAGGGGGACCGACCCCTCCCTCTGGGATCCACACAGCCCGGGGTTAGATTACACCATCCCTTTCTCTTAGCTGCTTATGGTACTTATCTTTACAGCAATCATCTTTCCACAAAACAGGACACACACGATCCTGGAGGACACCGGTGACCTCAGCACGCAGGTAGCTGCTGGCAGGCGGTGGAGGAGCCTACAGAGTAGAGCCTTGCCCGTTGCTCCCAGCTTAGCAACCTCTTGGCTCCACCCCATATTTCCTCATTTTCCACTCCAGAGTGTGCAGGGTCAGGAGGGAGCCAAGGAAGGTGGGTCTGTTTGTGAGGCTCCAACCACACCGCCAGTTTTTTGGGCTCCATCCCTGCCAGATGGGGGTTATTACCATTCCCTGGGGGGGGGGGGGGGGGGGCTCTCAGCCTTTTTTCCAACAAGACATGAATATTGTATAACTCACTCCTAGGTGAGTGCCAGGGGTGTGCAATCCCGGGGCATGATCGCACAACTTTCTCTTTCACACAAGACACCATTTGTTGGCCAAAACGTGGACTATTTTTTTAAATTTATTTTATTTTATTTATTTATTTATGTATGATAGTCACAGAGAGAGAGAGGCAGAGACACAGGCAGAGGGAGAAGCAGGCTCCATGCACCGGGAGCCCGACGTGGGATTCGATCCCGGGTCTCCAGGATCGCGCCCTGGGCCAAAGGCAGGCGCTAAACCACTCTGCCACCCAGGGATCCCCCAAAACGTGGACTATTAAAGCTGGGATTTGTTACACTATTTTCTTTACTTTTGTGTATGCTTGAAAAATGCCCCGTTGGGGGCGTCCACTTTTGATGTCGACTCAGGTCATGATCTCAACATCCTGGGATCGAGTCCCATGCAGGCATCATGCGTAGCAGAGTCTGACTCTCTTCCTCGCCCTCTGCCTCTCCCCCCACTCTCTGTCTCTCTCTCTCTCTCAAATAAATAAATAAAATCTTAAAAAAGAAAAATGCCATGATGAACAGTTAAAATTTAAATTTAAAAAGCCCTTTGGGGTTTTATTTTGTTTTTTGTTTTTTTTTTTTTTGTTTTTTAAAAGATTTTATTTATTCATGAGAGACACAGAGAAAGAGAGGCAGAGACACAGGCAGAGGGAGAAGCAGGCTCCATGCAGGGAGCCTGATGTGAGACTCGATCCCGATCCCGGAACACTGGGATTATGCCTTGGGCCGAAGGCAGGTGCTAAACCGCTGAGCCACCCAGAGATCCCTAAAAAGCCCTTTGGAATGCAAGGGCATGAAAGTGATGTTGTGATAGAGCAATCTTGTGTCTGCCCCTGATTTTTTAAAAATACATTATTTACTGTATGCCGTATCTGCAGTACTACATCATCTGCCGTGAAATGCTTGCCACACACCTCAATACCCCAGTGAAAGGGCAGCTGGGATAGCAAGGTGGAGGGTTGGGGGAGGTCATCAGCTTGGTCCTTTCCTCTCTGTTTCCTTCCTCACATGAACCCCTCCCTCCACGAGTTGGTATGGGGCACTCCTCTTGGGTGATGACTATTTGGAACTCTTTTGAATGGCCCTCTTGAGAGTACCAAGATTACCAAAAGGTAAGGACACCGTCAAGTGCCCCTAGAATTAGTATAGGTATCTGCAGTGAGGGGCAGAGCCAGAGGTTCCAAGGGAGGAAACACAGCTTGAATTCAAATCCGTAGCTATGTTTTCACCAGCACTAGACTAAGCACATCATCTTGGTTAATCCCTTCGGCAACCCAGACAAGTGAAGATCAAGCCCTTTCATAGATGAGAAAACAGAGGCCAAGTAACCAGCCAAATTCACATAGCTAAGATGTGGAGGCCTCTCAACTGGACTTCCTGACTCCACTGCCTACATCACTTCCCAGTGTGAGCTCCTGCTTCTCAGAGTGAGCAAAAGAGCTTGGGTTGAGTTGCTCGAAAATGGCATGAAAGCAAGCAAGTCAGCTGGGTTAACTCAGTTCCTGGCACTTGGTGGGCATTTGGTAGATATTTGTGAACTGGACTTTTGAACAGACTTTCAGACACAAGGTGGGGGGTGGTGGGAGTTTCCAGTAGGTCGGGGATCACAGTCTGGGCCTCCACATGCACTTGAATTTCCCCCCATGGCAGGAAACCACATAGACTGGTCACAGGTGTAAACTGTGAAGTCCCAGGCGCCAGCCCCCAACACCCCTTCCATCCTCAGAGCTCTTCCTACCCGACCAGGAGCCTGGGAACAGTAGCCTCACCATCCCTGGGGGGGACTTGTCAGAAATGCCGAATCTCTGCTCAGTGTCAAATTTCTGTTCCACCCCAAACCAGCTGACTCAACACCCACATTTTACTAGCTTCCCAGGTGATTGTGCATAAGGCCCTGCCCTGGCTCAGCAGCCTTCCTGTAGGGGAATGTGTCAGTCATCATCCTCGTCATCCCCAGGCAGCCTGAGGGAAATCTCTTTTTCCTATTGTAGATTTAGAGGGGCTGAGCTGCTGCCCTAACCCCCTCCCGCCTGAAGGACCTGTCTGAATGAGAGTGGGAGGCAAACTTCTTGGTTGTCAGAGTTTCCAGGAAGTTCAAACCCCTGTGTGCTCCCCATGTGACCTCGTCTGTCTCTGTCCTGGGGCTCATGAACTTGGAAGGCATAAGAAGAGCTCTTCCTCACAGCGTGATCAGGTGGTGACAAATGTGCCACATGGAAGGAAATTAGTGAATAATCCTTGCATATTCTGAAGTGAGTCACATCGACCTTTCTTAGACACTGTATCCCAGATGATTAGGCTTGTGGCTTCTATTTCTTAATTCAGAGTATACTGTTAACGAACCCCTAGAGAGTGTTCCCCAAAGTACAAGGTGCTGGGGACAGCAGGTCAGGTAGTCCCTGACCTTGAGGCACTTTATACAGAAATACTACTATACTGTTACCGCCTCTGGTAGCAAAGCTAAATGAAGGACAGGTAAGACACCTCTGTGAACATGGACTGCAATGATTTGGCTAACTATTGGGGACAAACTGTCAACAGTAGCTCTAGGGACCCTTAACCCCTGCCCTCTCCCCCCACCTCAGGTCTCTTGCTCTGGGCTCTCACTGCAGAATGTAGCCAATAGTGTCCATAGCAACAGGCCCGGCTCATTGCTCAAGCACCTACTATCAGCACTCTGTGCTTTGCCTGTTTAATCCTCACCTTAGCACCTAGAGGTAGATATTATGCCCATTTTGCAGAAGAGAATATTGAGGATCAGGAAAGTTGCCAAGGTCACGTGTTTAGAAAGTATCAGAGGACTAGACTATAGATCTAACAGAGTTTCTAAAGCCCAGGTCTCTCCCTCCACACCTGGCTGCTTCAACCTCACCCGCCTCCTCGTGGAATTTCAGGTGAGAGATGTATACCAAGCTGGGCGGAGGTGGTTATCTTACTGGTGGCTGCTGACCCCACTTTATGTATCTATGTGGTGCCAGCTCCAGGATCCAGAGGTGCCCTGCTTGAATCAACAAGGGCTGAGAAGAGGAACCGTTCCAGTCCTGGGAGGGTTATCTAAGCCATGTTATTTTGGAGATGGTATAAACTCCTTCTTAGAATGGCATTTAGCTTTTTTTTTTTTTTTTCTGGCTTTATTTGGAAACAGAGATGAGGTAACTTAATAGAGCCTTTCTGTATTTTGAAACCCAATGACAAGTTGTGGCCATTTGCTCTTGGGACACGCCAGGACAAGAGCCAGACAAGGAAGAGGTAAGAGGAGTTGCTCCAATGTTCAACCACCCTCCTATTTACAGATGAGACAATTCAGAGGAGAGATGATCCCAACCCACATCCACAAATGATTCAGCTTCTAGTGTTCCAGGGCACACTTTTCAGTCTTCCCTACCAGGGCCAGAAGTTGAATCTGGTCCAATTCGGTCACATAAGAAAGAGAGGGGAATCCTCACTCACCATCGAGAATAAGCGTTCGGGGCTCAGATCTTCTCCATCCCTTTTCATGGCTCTCTTACCTGGCCCATCTCTTACTGCTTCCTCCACAGGGTGTCTTGCAAACCTTTCCTCTACCCATTCCTCTCTAAATACCCCTTCTCCGCCCTGACACCAATGTTCTCCAGCTTGACCGATCCTAAGAATCTCCTGGGCAACTTGGATATGCAGATTCCCAGGCTCATCTCCTAGAGGTCTGGATTGGAGAGATCCAGACAGAGCCCGGGAGATTCTGTGTGTCCTTATGGTAACAGATGTTTGGGAAACCCTGGACTATACTCCCCTTGTTATCAGACAATCCTTTGAACCCAGCCTGGAGCTGGCTAGTCCTCAAAGCCCCCTACTCCTGTCCCATGACCATACCTCTGGTACTCCAGTTTCCAAGCACACTGACCTCCAGACATGGTTCTCCATAGTTTAACTGCAACCTGCCTCTTGAGCTTTAGTTCCACGTCCAAGCGGTCTGTTAAATGTTGATGGTGGCACATACAGCTCAAAATTAGCACATCCCAAACCTAACTCACCCCAAAGCCAGTCTTCCTTCTCTTGTACTTCTGTATGTCAGGCTGGCTGCCTGAGCTGGAACCCTGGGAGCCATCCTGCGCCCCAGTCTCTCTTCATCACCACCCCTACAGAGCCAACTACTCACCAACTCCTCAATAGCCCTCAAATCCATGCCCTCCTCTCCAGTAGAGCTCCTCCTCCTCTGTCACTCTCCTTAGTGTCCAGGCTGGTCTCCCACCCTTCAATCCTGCCCTTCTGCCATTGGTCTTGCACCTGGCCACCTGAGCACTATTTTTAGATTGGGAGCCAGAGCCCATCTCTCCACCACTTAAAGCCCCTCAAGAACTTCTTGCCACCCACAAGTTAAAGTCCAGACTGCTTAGGATGGCTCCCCTCAACTGCTCAGTGAGCCCACACGTCACTGCTCAGCTTTCTCCCTCCTTCATCCCACCACCGCCCACCCTGCCTCCACCCCCAGCCCGGGCATCACATTCCTCACAACTTCTTTGCTGGCTCTACACAGCTGGGTTAGTGCCCTCAAACATGTTCCTCTAACAGCCTGCATTTACCACATTACATGGGCAAATTCAGCTATTAACTAGGGAGAAAGTTTGAGGATTCCTTTCAGGTTTACAGCCTCTCTCCACCCCTAGTTCTTCCCGCAGTGACCAAGAGCTGGCTCTTCCTCATACCTATGAATATGTCTGAAGCCAACTCTCCCCTTCTTCGGCCTTTCAGAGTGCAGCACGAGGACCACCCAGGGATCAGCCCACCTCTATCTCTTCCTCAAAGGGAGTGGCCTCTCCTGGCTATTGGCAAAGCTACCAGAAACTTGGCTTTGAACCATTCGTGTCTAACAGGTGGTCCGGATATACTGGCACAGAGAGGGAGAGAAGGAGTCATAAAATGCCCTGTTTTCAGACTACCCTGAGCCCTAAGGGCCAGTCACTGGTGAGGGAATACTGTGCTTGTGGAGTCCAGGTGGGAGAGAGGATGCTGACCCACATACCTGCCCCCTCAAGAAGCTGGAGTTGTCAGAGCAGGTTATCAGGAGAGCTATTTCCAAGCCAACCTGCCAGACCTCTGGTAGGGATGGTCAGGAGCTGAGACTGATGCTAGAGCCCCCAGAACTCCAGGGTACACTACCAGTGGTGAGGGAAACACTGCCCTCAGCCTCTGTAGGAGATCCTTGGATGGACAAGGTGTTCACACTACTATAGGAGATGGCGTAAATCTCCACCTGGGCCTAGACTGCTGAATAATATCAGGAAGAGTATTGTGGGGGCACCTGGGTGGCTCAGTCGGTTAAATCTCTGACTTTTAATTTTGGCTCTGGTCATGATTTCAGGGTCGGTCGTGAGATGGAGTCCCTGCTCAGTTGGGCTCCACACAGGGTGTGGAGCCTGCTTAAGAGTCAATGTCCCTCTGCTCCCTCCCCATACCGTGCACTCTCTCTCTCTCATTCAAATTAAAAAAAAAAAAAAAAAAAGAATATTGTTGAACTGGATTTTGTAGAGCCCTCTGACCCAGCCCTAGTACTAATGGGTCACAAACTCCTCCAAAGAAGGAATGGAAATGCCAATAGTGTCAAGCTATCTTTTTGTAACCCATCAAAAGCTGGCCATGCTATGGGAAGGGAAGTGGAGGTAGGAGCATTACATTCAGGGGAGGCAGCAGAAGCAGCATGGCCAATCCAGATCATTAAAGCAGAGAATGGAAAATGGGGCTGCCAGGTGCAGTTGTGCAGGTTGTTCACTGCAAAGGTCACCCCACTGAAGGAGGAAATGGAGGCTGAAATCCAGCCTGTGCACCCATTTATTTCCCAAGCTGCTTGTCCTGGTGCAGAAGTGCGTTTGCTGGGAAGAAGAGGGCCTGTTCTAAATTACAAAAAGGCACCATTTGGGAATGCTGTGACCTTGAGGGAGCAGACATTGGCAGCAGCAGTGAGAAAAGCTTAGATGAATGCAAGAGAAACCCAGGATCTGGCAAAAGATGACAAGGGCTTTGAGAGCCCCAGGGACACTACTGGGTGGGAGCTCAGAGTCTCAGCCTATTGATATGCTGCCCAGGCCCATGATTATGCCCTACACCACCCCGTTACCTCCTTTACCCCCATCCCACTCTCTCCTAGGCCACCCCCGGCCTTCCAAGGCCTCCATGGCCGGAGGAGGGGAGGCCAGTATATGTGGCTCCGGTTACCCAAACCCTAATGACTCATTCCTGAATGGGGTAAAGGACACCCCGTAAAGAGAAGCAGTGTCCCCAAGCCTGCCTGTGAGACCTCAGCGGGTGAGCTAGGCCACCAGCCTGTGGCTGAATGCCAAGTTAGAAGAGGCTGTTGAGTTTCTCCCCCTTTATTCCTGTCCTATTTATAGCTTCACCTTAACAGCATCCACTCCTGGTGACAGCTCACAGGTTCTAACCTGCCAGGGGCACTTCTAGAAAGATTATAGCCTTGTTCAGAAAGCTAACAGCACACAACATAAAGGAACCTGAGGATTGCCTCCTGCCTTTTCCTCTTGGGACAGAAGATGGCCGTGCAGGTGGAGGACCCTCAGGCACAGATGGAGAGGGGAGCCTGGGGGAGGTGGAACTAGCTTTTCTGAGCCCCTGTTCTGTGCTGTAAGTACCCGATTGTTTTTTTTTTTTAATTTTTATTTATTTATGATAGTCACAGAGAGAGACAGAGAGACAGAGAGAGAAGCAGGCTCCATACATCGGGAGCCCGATGTGGGATTCGATCCCGGGTCTCCAGGATCGCGCCCTGGGCCAAAGGCAGGCGCCAAACCGCTGCGCCACCCAGGGATCCCCTAAGTACCCGATTGTATTGAACTCTCCAACAACCCCGTGAGGCAAGTATCATTCTCTCCATTTTACAGATGAAGAAACACCCCTGGCCAGCTGGTAAGCTCTAGGGCTCTGATTTGAATTTCCTGGTCTTTCTGGGTCAGACACATGGGGGATTTTAACCCAAACGATGTCACCTGCAAAGTATCTCCCTTGGGGAGAGCAAAACTCAAAATAGTGAAAAGGAACAGAAAAAGCTTGCAGAGTTTGGCTTCAGCAACTGAAGCCAATCTCCCTACAACCTTCTCCGTTCATGCTCATCCTTCCAGGGCATCCTAAGGGGACAATTATGTTCCTTGCTTCCCCAGCCCCCCCACCCCACCCAAGGATTTTTATTCAGGTGAAATGACTGTGTTAAAGCCGCACCTTGGGCAGCCCCGGTGGGTCAGCGGTTTAGCGCCGCCCTCAGCCCAGGGCCTAATCCTGGACACCTGGGATGGAGTCTCCCTGCATGGAGCCTGCTTCTCCCTCTACCTGTGTCTCTGCCTCTCTCTCTCTCTCTCTGTGTGTGTGTCTCTCATGAATAAATAAATAAAATCTTAAGAAAGAAAGAAAGAAAGAAGAAAGAAAGAAAGAAAGAAAGAAAGAAAGAAAGAAAGAAAGAAAGAAAGAAAGAAAGAAAGAAAGAAAGAAAGAAAGAAAAGAAGGAAGGAAAGGAAAGGAAAGAAAGAAAGAAAGAAAAAAGAAAGAAAGAAAGAAAGAAAGAAAGAAAGCAAGCTGCACCTTGAGAGGGGCAGGAGAGATGGGTAGAGGAACTCATGAGCTGATGGAATATGAGCCAGCAAGGGAGAGCCATCTTTCCATCCAGCCAGCTCCTCAACCCACCACTCAACCAAAGCATCAGCTCTTAGGGAATAACTGCCAAGACCCACAGTTTAGTTGATAAAATGTGAACAGGAAGGGGCTGCTAACAATAATAGCGATGTTTACTGAGTGCTTTTTATATAAGAGCCAAGGACCTTTCCAGGGATATTACACAGAGACCCATTTAACACACACACACACACACACACACACACACACACGCACACAGGCACGCAGTATGAATGGGGAAACTGAGACCCAGACAGGTGGCAGAAGTTGCCCAGAGTCTCGCAGCAATTAGGAAGGAGACTTGCAATCAAACTCACACAGCCTGGCTCCTAGATGCAGCCCTGCCTCTCAAAGGTCATCTCTCCTCACTGCCCCTCCTGTCACCTCCAAGGGCAGAGCCAGGTTGGGTCTACTGGCTGGGACCCAGGGCTCATGTCACACCCTGGGGGTTTGGCACACTCGAGACTCCAGGAGTGCGCTAATTGCACTTCACTCAGATCAGATTTCAGATCCCATCTGATGCTCCCAACTAGAGAATTCTTAAATACCTATTTATTTGTCTGATATCTGTACTGTACTTGAGCACCCCTGCTGGGCTCATAGAAAGCTAAACAGGACTTCCATTAGGTTCTTCCCATTTCCCCTCAGCAGACAGATACAAACAGAAGCAAGAGGAACAGTAGCACCTCCCATGTCACACACCCAGCAGTGCTTGGCAACAACTCTAAGCACACCCAGCAAGGCCAGCAAATATTTTGATAATCTGTCCCCTACAGAATTCTCCTGTGGAGAACACATGGACACAGCCAGGAGCCATCTCTCTTTCAGCAGATTCACTACAGGAAGAAACACTACATCAGCGGAGGGGATTTTGACTCTTAAGGCTTTAATATAAAGGGAAGGGAAGCAGGGTTGGAGGCAGGGGCTGCCCAGACATCTGGGGTCCCTCAGCCCCCAGCGTGGAGCAGGAAGGAGGGACCTGCAGTGGACGTTTGTCAAGCAGGAGGCAGATGCAGTCGGGGTTAAAAGCTCAGAACTTCAGAGTCAAACCTGGGCTTGAGGCTGGGTGACTTCCCGCAAACTGCTCCAAACTCTCTGGTCCTCAGGTTCCACTGTCAAATGGGGATAATAGGAATTCCCACCTCTTTAGCCCTTGAGAATTAGAAACAATAACTTTAGCAAAGCACTGAGCACAGGGCCTGGCACATGCATGCCCTGAGTCACCACCAGACACACGACTGTCATTGTGAGATCCTTCACTTGGCTTGAAATGAGCTCATGGGGCGTGTACTCCACTGTCACTGGTCCCCTTTTTGAGCCTTCTTTAGAGGATCTGAGGTCCCACCTCTGACCCAAAATGTGCCTTTGGGGGGAGAGGGAGAGCCCTGAAAGCTGGGCAGCCGCATGGCCACGAGTTCAGGGCCCGTCCTGGCAAACAACCATCTCCCCCACAGGTGTCAGGTCAGCTGGGCAATGAGAAAAGCCCTACAGAATTCCTAGCATGGGACATTTCTTCACAAAGGCATATAATTTTCATTAACAACATTAACGAACATTCATCAAAAGCAGAATAACATAAAGCCACTGAGACAAAAATGACTTGGTCTCCGGGTAGAGAGCAGGTTGGGCAGGACCTCGGGGGCTTGTTTGACCTGCTGCTTCCTTCCCAACCTTCATGCACACTTTCTAGCTTCACCCCCAGGGCCTCTTTCCCAAGATGAATTTACCTCTACCTTTGGTGTAATCCCAAAGGATACAGAGCATTGCCCTGGGGCCCAACATTCTCCCAGTGACTCACCCACCATTTAGGCAATGAGTATCTGAGGAAGAAGAGCCACTGCCTGGGACCCTGAGCCAGGGTCACCAGGGTCACCTGGGTCCCTGGTGCCCAATAGCCACCTTCTCCTCTGAGGGTACCCAAGACCGCCCCAGGGGCAGGATGGGATCTGGCCCTGAGAAGGGGCTGGGTGAATGTAGCAAAGAGCTCAGGCCACACAGACTGGTGGTTCGGGATGGGGTAGCTTGGACACACTGCTTTTCCACAGAAGAAACCTAACCCTCCTGTAAAGGTACTGACCCATCCCAAATGAAACTTTAGGAGAGACATTCTTGTATTGGAAGGTCTTGGGGCCAACACACGAGCCCTTGTAGACATCCCACCACCACTCCCACCCCTTGTGCATATCCACATCTCTGTGACAGTCCCCCCCTGAAGCCACGTCCCCACTATATTTCCTTCAAACAGCCCACAAATCCTGTTGGGTGTTATGGGGAGAAAATGTGTGTTCAGGTGGAGGGGGGAGGCGGGTGGGGGCGGTTGGGGGGCGTGGGTATTCACGTAGGGAGGGAGAAGGTTGACAAGAAGTCCAAGCATATGGGCCAGAAAAGTCTCAAAAGCAACTGCAGCCTGGCTGTCTCCTCTCTTACCCCAACTTATCAGCTAGAGCCAGGGGCAGGGGAGGTCCGTGGCCAGCTTTGCTTGGCATCTGCCCTACTTCCCACACCTGGCACCTGGCTTTGAGCAATGGAAGTGGCTACTGTGGCAACCAGGTCCTGCAGGAAGTCCAGGGAGCCCTGGGTTCCGGTCCAGGCCCTGTATAGTGAGGACAGCAAGATGCCCCGTCCCTTGGCTGCAGGCGCTGGGGCAGCCCCAGAGCACTTCATCAAGAGTGGAGGTGGGGGGGATCCCTGGGTGGCTCAGTGGTTCAGCGCCGCCTCCAGCCCAGGGTGTGATCCGGGGGTCATAGGATTGAGTCCCACGTCGGGCTCCCTGCATGGAGCCTGCTTCTTCCTCTGCCTGTGTCTCTGCCTCTCTCTCTCTCTCTCTAGGTCTATCATGAATAAATAAAAAAAAAAAAAAAAAAAAAAAGACTGGAGGTGGGGGCAGCCCGGCCCTCCAGACCGCGCACACAGGCCAGTGCCCAGGGCCCCCGGGGCCCGGCCCTCCCCGGAGCTCGGGGCATTGGCTTTGGGCACACTTCTGCTTCAGCTACTCCCACAGGAAGGAGACGTCTTGCTCCCACCTCGTTTTTTATTTCAGGAACACGGCAATCACCCGTGCTCGTGTTTTCACTATAGTCAGGGTGGCGGCTACCCACGCCCGCACTTCAGAGGCTCCAGACCGGATCCCAGTCGAGCCCCGAGCTGTGGCTCTGGAAGCAACCAGGCCCGGGAGATGTGCCAGGGGCTCCCACTGACTGTGGTAATGGATGAGAACACGGAGGCAGACAGGCAATCCCCTTCACCAAAGTCACAGCGAGGCAGGGCCCGGATTTCACCTGTGCACCGTGGCCCTCGTGCCCTTTGCCACCAGGCACTGCCTCTGCAAAGGGACAGGGGCTGTGGCCTGGGTGTCTCAGGGCCCCATCTGGATGTGACAGGAAGTCACTGTGAGTTTTTAGGCAGGAGATTCCCCTGATCTGTTGCACTTGTAAATGACCCATCTGCTCCCAGTGGGGAGAAAAGATGGTAGAAAGCATCACTGATGCGACCCCGACCAGCAGAGCAGCAACTCTTATCTTTTAATGCCCATCAGGGGACACCTGGGTGGCTCAGGGGTTTAGCGCCGCCTTCAGCCCAGGGCGTGATCCTGGAGTCCTGGGATCGAGTCCCACGTCAGGCTCCCTGCATGGAGCCTGCTTCTCCCTCTGCCTGTGTCTCTGCCTCTCTCTTTCTGTGTGTCTCTCATGAATAAATAAGTAAAATTTAAAAAAAATTCTAAAGCCCTAGAGTGCAATCAGATGTTGCACTTTTATTTTTCGTGGTTTATCTTCAAAGACTTTGGCAGCCAAAACAATACAGCTTTTCTTTTCTTAAAAAACCTCCAAAACTAAAAACAAACAAAAACAAAACAAAAACAAAAAACCTCCAAAACTCAATAGACACCCCCCCCCAAATCACTGAGGACAGGAAAGCCAGTTTTTGCCAATCTTACCTAACTCCATGATAAAGCACCTTTTCTATATAGCTTTTAAATTGTCATCAGATTAAGCCAATGATCTTCCTGAGCTGGGAAGTTGGTTCTGGCTCCAGCCTGGATTGTTTCCACAGGTAGGAGAAGGGGGCAGAATCTTGACTCCAGTGGGAACTCAGGGTGTGGGATGTATGTGTGGAGGAGAAGCTCACAGACTATATAGAATTTAAGCACCTGATCTTTTAATGATCTTTTCAGTATTTAGTGGGGCAGGTACTAGGACTGCAGTGATAATCATGGCTCCCCAGGCCTATTTACCCTGTGACACTGACTTTGGATGTGGTGTCTGTGTGTTCCAGGTTCTCCTGTAAAAGAGGAAATAAAGGCAAACTGACAGACCTCCCAGGGAAAGATGCATGGATGTTATTTCATATAAACCTCCAAGCTCCTATAAACAATTGCCTAAGGTGCCTATATAAAATGCAACCTTTTTTTTTTTTTTTTAAGATTTTATTTATTTGGGAGAGAGGGGTAGATGGGGAGGGGCAGACAGTAGAGGGACAAGCAGACTCCTCGCTGAGCACATAGGCTAACTCGGGGCTCAGTCTCATGACCCTGAGATCACGACCTGAGACGAAGCCAAGAGTTGGATGCTCAACCCACGGAGCCACCCAGGCTCCCTTAAAATGCAACTAGTAACCGCCTCAAGCCTTTACATTTGCCCTTACCAAATGCCCATTGTTTCCTCAGATCTTTTCTTCTCCAAGGTGACGGGACTAAGGGAAGCAAGGAGGCACACCTAGTGTGTCCCTTTCTAGCCACAGCTACCTTCTGAGGCCCAGAGAGTGGTGGCCTGTTCTGGGGGGCAGTTTCAAGTCAGGGTTCCCTGCCCTGACACCCTCTCCCTTATGTCAGGTGATCTAACTTCTGTGTGGCTTCCTGGCTCCATCCTTAAAAATGAGGATAATTATTGTTGGCTGTTGGGCTACCCCAAAGTGCTACCAGGAGAACTAAATAAGTAAAACAGAACGATCAGCATCACTAGCTATGACATCATGTATTCATTACCAGAACAGAAAGGACAAGAAAGGAAGTGGCCACATCCAAAGCACAGACTCAAGGATATGATGAATAAGGACCCAGAATTACCTAGGAAATGACCCCCTGGAGCCTCTGGGGGTTAGTCAAAGGACTCTCCTAAAGCTCCAGGCACTGCCTCAGAAGCCACTTGGTGGCCTGGATCAACACCATTCCACAGCCCCGGTCACTTCCGCTGGCTCAGCACTGCCCTGAGCTCCAGGGCTGAGAGCAGCCAGCTGGCCACTTCCTACCTCGAGCAGATGTCGCTGCTCCTGTGGGTGAATGCACAGCAAAGTCCTTCTGGGTTCGGTGTGAGGAAGTTACCGGAGCTCAGACAAGGCTGGTTCTGCCGCAGGTTGAGCTACGTGGGTCTCAGGCTGGTTGCACCTGGGTCTGTGGCCTCTCCCGGGCTTGCCTTCCGGGCTACAGAGCTAACGCTGCCCATTCCACTCAGATGCTTCTTTGTCTGTTGTCTGAACAGCTGACAACTTAATTCTCAATAATAGTGACTCACAGGATAGTGGTTCCCTTTTTTATAAAGCAGTCTTCTGTAAATCAAACCTTCCTTCTAGGTGGAGAAAGGTCTTTGCTTTTCAGTAGACAGAGAGGCAAGCAAAATATGGTGATTAGAGGCACAGATGTGGGGCTAAATTGTGTTTCAATCTGGTGCCACCACTTACAAAGTGGTGCGACCTTGGACAAATTAATTTAACCTCTCTGCGCCTCAGGTTCCTCATCTAAAATGGGGATGATAGTGACAATTCATAGGGTCATCATGAGGGTCAAATGAGTTTAGAGCTATGCTGGTTCATAGTAAGTGCTTCTAACAGTGTCTGATAAATGTCCAATAGTGGGCACCTGGTTATATAAAATTCATATAATGGAATACTGCACAGCCACTAAAATCTCAATTATAGAAGAGTAGCAATATGGAAATACAATCGTGATCTATTCCTCGGTGAAACAATAAGCTCCAAACTACAGTATAACAAAATAAAAAATAAATCTATGTACATTGAAAAATGTATTCAATATACACTGAAAGAATTTTTCCAGTCCTCCAAAATTTCTGTGTTCTGTGTGTTACTTTGGTAATAAAAAACCATAAGAAAACAATACAAATTACTCAATAACGAAGTACTGTAACAATTATTTAAATGTAGATATGCATAATCCAGATTAAATGATCATTCTTCGAAATAACAACGATGATGATGATGATGATGATGATATTATTTCTAACAGTCTTGAGCCTAAATCATTCAGATCTGACGCTGAGAGATGACCACTACCACATACTTCAATGGTTAGTCAAATGTTATCATCAAAAAGAAAAAATAATATTATAAGCATATGTGGCTATGACATGCTGTTTTGCTTCTGGAAACAGTCAAAAGCTAATCATACCAACACAGCCAGATTTAAATCTTACCGAGGCCACAGGTGACCTACATATGTAAAAAAACAAAAAGCAAATGACCATGTGTAAGAGCAGTGAACTGAGAGTGTTTTGCAAGGTGATGAGCGAGGGGGCGTCACGCCAGTTGCATGCATAGACAGGATGGGGCAGGGCGAGCGTTCCTCCCACCATTGAGTCAGAGGTTTCAAGAAGGAAATGGAACTTCAGGCTGCTAAAATAAAGGAAGGAGATAAGCATCTCCTTTTACTGCTCAGTTGTGTAGGACTCAAATGGAGAAAAGACTGAATCAAGAACCACCTCCTGAACCATGACCTTCAGTAATAAGCAGACTTTCTATTCTGTCACCAAACCACTTCTCACTCTGCTCCAGGATCTTACAAAACAATAAACCTCCAGACATATCTGACGGACGAGGCGGACCTGAAATCGAACCCTCAGTGTGTCAGAGAGCAAGCACTAGGATGAGCCCCCAAACTACTTTAACCTCACTAGCAAGGTGCCTCATCTGGTTTGGCTTGGTGTTTTGTTAACGCTAATAGTTTCGTATGCCCTCTTCCCAAATCCAACCGCAGCTCCTTTGCAAGTTGTTAGGATCTTATTCATCTCCATATTTTTAGACCATAAATTCTCTCCTTGGCATCCTGCTACCCGTAAAAGATGCGAAGAACTCTGAAAGGAGTACAACATACTAGTTGCAAATTCTGAAATCAGCTGGCTGATTGAAACGTTGGACTTTCAACGTTGGACTTACAGATACTGGTTTCAGTTCTCCCTTCTGGCTTTCCAGATGTTACCACCAGTAAGGTCTCATATTCCTCACCTACAGACAAATCACTCTGCATGGGAAGGATCATCCCAATAATCCTTTGTTCCCAAAGAACCAACGGGGTCCTGGGGTTGCTGTGGCCCCTCCCAGCGCAGGGCTCAGTGCATGGGCAGACTGAGGTCCGCAGGCCATTTTATCAGCAAGAACCAAGAGTGATGAGAATACCCAGGTGCTCTCTGTTCATGTTTTGAGGACCGACTTCTAAGCTTCAGGCTTATAACAACAGGGATCACAGATTTTGTATCAGGAGGAGAATTGATTGCACATTTGAAGAAGGCAATGCAAAGAATCACTAGTCATGCCACAATAACCTGAAAAAAATCCTAATTGTGTTTCAAGAAGGGAGGGCTGGGGGACCCAGCTGAAGTCAGAGTTTTTTCCCTTCCGAGAGCATTTGGTTCAAAGCCACAGAGAAGAAAGGAACATGGGGGTGTCCATGGGCAACTGCTCGGCGCATGTGATAACAGCAGGCCTTCCTGGGGAGGGGGGTGTCTCTCTCGTCCCTTCACTTGCTCTCTGAGCCCAAGAGTCAGAGAGGCTACACTGATTTACAGCCTCATTTCTTTCCCCTTCTTTCCCATCCTCCCAGTCTGCAGTCCGTTCAAAGCATACTGAAGGGAAAGAGAAGCCAATGAATCTGTCCCAGAAGTGGTTCTGAGCAAGCACTGACATTCTGACACACACTTTGTTTTCAGATAGGTCCTGTGCGCTTCAGTGGAGCGGGGCTGTGCTGTGTGCAGGTGTTTGCAAGGGTCCCTGGAACACAGAGCCCTCTCTTAGCCTAGGCCACCCTGACAAGGATGTCTTCAACTACTGGCATCAGATTAGCATCGACAGCGCTGAGTGCTCAAAGGCAGCCCTCCTCTCAATTCTCCCTTAGAACTGCAAGAAGTGGAGTGCCTGGGTGGCTCAGTCGGTTGAGCAGCTGATTCTTGATTTCGGCTCAGGTCATGATCCTGGGATCCTGGAATCGAGTCCTGTGTCGAGCCCCATGTCCAGTTCCATGCCCAGTAGGGAGTCTGCTTGAGATTCTCTCTCCCTCTCCCTTTGCCCCTTCCTCTACTCACAGTCTCGCTCTCTGAAATCAATCAATCTTAAAAAAAAAAAAAAAAAAACGGGAATGGCAAGAGAGGGAGGGGAATATATCCCACACTAGATACAGAAAGAGAAAAAAGAAGTCAGTTTATTTTTTTAAAAGATTTTATTTATTTATTCACAAGACACACACAGAAAGAGAAGCAGAGACATAGGCAGAGGGAGAAGGAGATTCTCTGTGGGGAGCCCGATGCGGGACTTGAGCCCAGGACCCTGGGATCACTCCATGAGTTAAAGGCAGACACTCAATTACTGAGCCACCCAGGAGTCCCAAGAAGTCAGTTTAGATACAAAAGCTGTTGTGTTTTTCAATTCTATTTCTCATTTGTGGAGTTTCGACTGGAGGAAAAAAATTCTTTATCTGATCAAGGCAACCCTCCTCTGTAAGGACCACAGTTTTGCTCCTATCACATAATCTCTATAGAATCTGCTACCCTGATGGAACATCACATAATTCTCTCACATCTCTATGTCAAATATATATATTTTTTAAAATAAGAAAAATGTTAGCTTTCTATAATCAATGCACAAAATGAATAGATCTACTCAGTGCTCTGTTGTCTGCTTTCCCTTTGCAAAGGTGTTTTGGAGAACACATACTTTTAGACCCCTTTTCGCTACTCAAAAAAGTTTAGGCTTGCTTGACCAAATACACAAGGGAATGAAATAAAAATCTAGGTGCCCCAGTACTTTCAAAGCAGTATAAACCCATTCCTGGTGGAACAGGGGGTAAAAGGGTGGATGATGAGACTAGAGAGGTGGCCTCCCTCCTGCACCTGAGCCCTCGTTTCTGTCTTTGCCCCTGCTGGAGGGGTCAGTCTGGGAAACCAGGCAAGCGTAGCTATGCTGCGCCTGCATAGCTGGGGCAGGAGAAGCCTTCCCCCTGCTGGTGCAGGTATCTGTCACGTCTTGGCCTCTCCAGAGGTACTTTTGAGTACGGAGAACCAAAACCCAAAGTCACTAATTCTGAGAGAAGTACCCTAGCAGGGCTAATCAGAGAACTCCTGCAGAGACTGAAGGGCCCACTGAGCTCTGCTGGTGTGTGTGTGTGTGTGTGTGTGTGTGCCTGCGTGTGTGCAATCACATCTCCAGCACTCAGACTTTGAATCTCCGCACTCTTGCCTAAAGGATGGCTGTTAGGGTCCCTTCCGCAGGTCACATGGGGAGTTCAAATTCCTGAGCGGAGGCTGCTTTCCACAGCAGCACTAGCTGTCCCCGAGTCCTATTCCTGTCCTACTTCCACCTCTCTGTTTCATCCAAGTGTCTGTTTCTGTCCTTGGACACTACTCACCGATTCCTGAGTTTTTCAGGTTTTCCAGACAGCAGTGTCTCTTAAGAGCCTCCTACTCGCTGGTTAGGTCTCCCCCTGGCTAAGTGCCATCCTGTAGACTTCCTAGGTCCTCTGTGGCCCCCCACCTCCCACTACCTCTTCCTCCTCCCACCAGTGACACTGCACTTCTCTCTCTTTAGCACCTCCCCTCTTCCTTCGCGGGCTCCTCGCCCTCCCTGCCACTGTTCTCTTTCACACCCTTTTCCCGCTCTCTCCCCACTCTGCTGCCCGCATCATCTCCAGCCAGCGCTGGCCTCCAGGGGCCCCGGGCAGGTGTCACGGCAAGATGAGGAGCCGCCCCCACTGAGGACAAGCTCCTGGATTTTCCAATTCTAATAGCTACAATTTGTGGCGAAGGCCACAGCAGGACAATATTCCTCAGGACTGGGTTGCTACCTTCTTCCCACTAATCTAAGAACCTGGGCTTCCTTGGAGTCTCCAGGGCTGGTCCTCTAATCATCTGATTTCTTAGTAAGACCCACAATGCCACGCTCGCTTTCTGAACCCTTGCAACACTGGTCTTCCTTCAGTTTCTCAAACGTGTTATATTTCCTCCTACCGTAGGAACTTAGGTCATGCTGGTCCCTCTATCTGGAACATTCCACCTCTTCCCCTCCTTTATCTATTAACTCCTTTTGTTACTTAACTGTTGCTTTGTAACAAATTATTCCCAAAACTGCCAGTTTAAAATAACACAAACTTGCTATCTCATAGTTTCTTTGGGTCAGGAATCTGGGAGCAGCTTAGCAGGATGGTCCCGGGTCAGGGTCTCTCAAGAGGTTACATTCGAGCTGTTAGCCTGGGTTTCTGTCTCCTGGAGCCAGAGGATCCTCTTCCCAGCTCACTTACTTGGTGGTCTGTAGGCCTCAGTATCTCCTGGACTATTGGTGGAAACCTGAGTTCCTTGTCACATGGCCTTCACATCGGCTGCCTCATTATCCTTAGGGCCTGCAAGCTGGCTTCTCCCAGAATTAATTATCAGAAAGAGAGGGAAGGAGCCCCAAACATAAACTGCAGTCTTTTGTAACCTGATCTCAGAAAGGATCCATCATCCCTTCTGGCGTACCTTACCGGTCAAGCAGGCAAACCTGGCGCAGTGTGAGAGAAGACCACACGTGGTGTGAATATCAGTGTGTGGGGGGCCTGGGGGCTACTGGGGAGGCTGACTTCATTATCACTTCCTTTCCCTTAATATATTTTTGTAGGATTTTTTGATTAAAGTTTGTCTCTCCCCTTTGACCATAAGCATCTTGAGAACTTTTGCTCATACATCAGTTAGCTTTTGCCATGAAACAAACTGATGAAGCACTCGGTGGCTTAAAAAAGCAGCCAATGTATTAGTTCTCAGGTGTCTGGCATCAGGTATTGGGTTAGCGGGGGCTGATGGGCCTAGGATGGCCTCATTCATCTGCCTGGTGGGTGGCTGGCCATTGGCTGGAACCATGAAAGTGAATGGGCCCTGTGTCTCTCATTATTCAGCAGGCTAGGCAGGGCATCTTTGCATGGCAGGGGTAGGAATTCAAGAGTAGGAATGAGGGGTGCAAGTCTTTGATTTGGTAAAGGTAGACAGGACTTCTACCCCTTCCTATTGGCCAAGTCACAAGGCCAGCCAACATTCAAAAGGTGGAGAAACAGACACAAACTCTTAGGGGGAGGAGCTGCAAAGTCACACCACAAAGAGCCATGAAGAATGGGAAGGAGGAAATATAGCCATTTTTATAAATAGTTCATGACAGCACACCACAGTATCCCCAGAGCCTAGTGCAGTGCCTGGCACACTGAAGGTACTTGATAAAAACAGTATTTCTTAAATGAATGAGTTTGGATGTTTTATCTTTAGTTGTCTTTATTTTGCCTTTGGCTTGTCTCCCTCGCCATTGTGCAGCACCGTGAAGACAGGGCACCTATCTCATTCATGTTTGTGACCCCACAACTCTGACAGGGCATTGGGCTTCAGTAGTGATGAATAAATGTAGTGCCAACTCCTTTCAAACTCTCCCTGCAGGGGGATCCCTGGGTGGCTCAGCGGTTTAGCGCCTGCCTTTGGCCCAGGGCGCAATCCTGGAATCCTGGAATCCTGGAATCCTGGAATCCTGAAATCCTGGGATTCAGCCCCGTGTTGGGCTCCCGGCATGGAGCCTGCTTCTCCCTCCTCTCTCTCTATGTCTATCATGAATAAATGGGTAAATAAATCTTTAAAAAACCCAAACTCTCCTTGCACATCACCATCATTTTGCCTTCCCCAGAGCCTAAAGGTTTCCACAGGAGGTCTGTGCAGGCTTAGGTCCTGAATCTGTCATTTAGCAGCTGTGAGACCTTGGCAAATCCTTCACCCTGCCTCAGTTTCTTCTTCCACAAAATGCGGATGCCTTCCTCAGAACTACTGCATGGTTTCAGTGCAATTGGAGGTGTGGGTGCTCAACACAGAGGCAGGCACTGCATAAATGTCACCCCCTTCCCTTTACCCTGATGCCCCACATCACCTCAACCCCAGGCCCCTCTGCCCTCGCCCTGTCTCTCTAGCCTGGCCCAGCAAGGCCACATCTGTTGCACATGCCCAGGTCCCTTGAGCACAATCACTGGCATCCATTAAGCCCCATGGCAGGCTCTGCACTCAGTGGGGAGTCTGCGTCTCCCTCTCCTTCTGTGATCTCTCTTCTGTCTCTCAAATAAATAAATAAAATCTTAAAAAAAAAAAAAAGACCGCAGGGTCCTGAGATCAAATTCTGCATTAGGCTCCGTGCTCAGTGGGGAGTCTGCTTGATATTCTCCTTCCTCCCTCCCCTCTGCCCCTTCACATGCTCTATCTCTCTAAAATACATTTTAAAATCTTGTTTTAAAAAGATCTTGTTTATTTATTAGATGGAGAGTGAGCACAAGCAGGGATAAGGACAGAGGGAGAAGTAGACTCCCCACTGGGCAGGGAGCCCGATGCGGGGCTCTATCCCAGGACCCTGGGATCATGACCTGAGCCAAAGGCAGATGCTTAACTGACGGAGCCATCCAGGCGCCCCATGGAGATAAGGCCTTTAAAGATGTAATTAAGGTAAAATGAAGTCATACAAGTGAGCCTTCACCCAGTATGACTGGTGTCCTTGTAAGTGGGAAAAATGAAGATACAGACACAGGGAGAAGACAGCCACGTACAAACCAAGAAGAGAGACCTCAGATGAAACCAACCCTGCTGATGCTCTACTCTTGGATTCCCAGTCTCCAGAACCGTGAGAAAAGTTCATTTCCATTGTTGAAGCCACCCAGTCTGAGGTACACTGTCAAGGCCGCCCTTGCAGACTAATACCTTTGTCAATTCATCACCCCGTGTGTATCTCTCTTGACTTCTTTTCCTTCATTTTCTTTTCTCTTTGTTTTATTTTGAACTGTTGATGATCTCTCGGAGATAGCTTATCCTTTCACCTGTGTCTTCTTTTCTTGGCTAGGTTCTAAGTTCCTCAAGGGAAAAGGGAAGGAAACAAAGCACTATCTTTGGGATTTCCACGCACCCCGGTGCAACAGGGGGGATCATTTTAAAGGTGAGGAAATGGAGGCTCTGGAGAGAAGCCAAGTTGCCCAAGATCTCCTCAGCTGGTGGGGGCTGGGGCCTGCTGTGTTCTCCAAATACCTGCTTGGTTTCAGAGCCAGCAGACCTGCCGCCTCACCAGTCCTCCCTGAGGGCCTGAGCTGGCTCACTGTGACTTAAATACCTCAGAGGGCTGAGGCCAGAGCTGGCCCAGAGCAGACACTCAAAAACTATTACCCGGCTTGATTGATTTAAATAAATGCGATGGTTTGGTTGAACCAGGGCAATTAACTGGATTGTACTTCTCTACATTGTGGACAGATGGAAGCTCTTTGGGGGACATTGAAAGACCTGGGGTGTCAGGAATCACTATCTCTTCCCCTCCCCAGCTAGCAGATAAAAGCTGCAGGCTCGGCCTTAGTGGTGCACTTTTAAAATTTCTGTCAGAACAAGCAGCAAACATGAATGCATTTGGGTAGAGCTCGGTCAACTGACAATTATCTGTCCTGAGGAAGGAAAGATGGCATCCGCCAAGGATGTTGACGTCTGCCAACACTGCCCCGTTTCCTTTGGGCCCAGAATGTCAGCATCCTTCTGCAGCAGGACAACTGCTTTACTTTAAGCAGAAGTCTGCAGGCAGGGGGATGTAGAAAGAGCCCCCCCACCCCTTTCAGGCTGCTGGAGGGGGAAGGGCCAGGAGTCAGACCCTACCCTTGGCTTAAAACACTCTGGAAACAATGGCTATTTACATGCTCCTTTGGTAATGAAAATGGCTATAAAAATAGATTTGACCTTTTGTGGCTTTCTAATTTTGAACGTGTGTATATTACTTACTCAAAGATAAATGAGGAAAGGTTTTTTTAAAGTTCTACATAGTTTTACACCCAGAGCTTGAAACAATGTAGAACTAACTTAAGAGCACTGGTCTGGGGGTGTGGGGGTGGGGGGTAGTCAGTGAAATGGTATTAGTTCACAGAGTAAGTTCGAATTTGTTAGGGTAGCCTGTGACACCAGGGGTGATCTAACTCCTGCCTACCCATCTTAGAGTAGGATCCCCCAGAGGCAGGCCCTTCCATAAGGGTGTGGGTGCAAGTATGCGATTGCTACAGGGAAGCCATCCCCAAAACCTGGGAAGGCGGTGGGGGCATGAGAGACAAGGAAGGAAGGGGTGCTGATAAGGGGTGCATGAGGAGATGTTGACTGCTTGGGATACTATGGGTTCAATCCCCCAGGGTCCCTCTGAGAGACTGGGTAGACACACCTTAGAATTCTATGACCAGGGCAAGGAGCCTGGGAGATTTGTTCACCAGCTTCCTTTCTCACGGTTGTAGGTTGACCTGAGAGCGTTGCCTCTGTGGCCCTTCTCATCAGCCTCATGCAAGGGCTGAATACACTCTCAAGACCAAAGAACACCCAGGCCTGGAGGTCCAGGTGCTTGAGGTAGAAACTACAGAGGTTCTGGACAGATCATAAAAACGTCTGCCGTGCCTTGCAGCTCTTTCCATCAAGAGGTGGATTCTACTTCTCTACTCGAATTTAGACTTGCCTTTCGACAAATAGCATACAAAGCTTGCAGAGTCGTGAGAACTCTTGGCCTAGGTCCCCAAAGACCTTACAGCATCTGCTCTACACGATTCGATTTGAACCGTGCTGCCACCGTGTGAATGAGACGACGCTAGGTTGCTAAAGGCTGAGAGACCACAGGGAGCAGAGATGAATCACCTAGCTCAGCACTTTCGGGTCAACCAGCCCCCAGTCAACTTGCCAGCTCACTACAGACACATGCCCTATTGAGCCCTGCCCAGCCTAGCCCAGAAGGACCACTCACCCTAAGTTGCTGAGCTCACAATCATAAACTAAAGAGCTGTTGTTACTTTATACTGCTAAATTGGGAGCGGTCTGCTATGTAGCAACAGCTAATCAATACAGCATTTAAGGGAGCTGACCAAAGCTGAGGGTAATCTGCAGATAGGCCAAGGGGCACCAGTAGCTTCCACCACACTGCCTGTATTAATTCTCTATTACTGTGCAACAAGTCACAATAAAACATAGCAGCTTAAAACAAACTTTTATTATTTTGTATGGTTTCTGAAGGTCACAGCTGGGAAGGGGCTCAGCTGGGTGGTTCTGGCTCAAGGTCTCCCATAAGGTTGGGGTCAAGATGTTGGCAGGAGCTGCAGACATGGGAAGGTTTGACTGGGGTGGGAAGGCTTGCTTCCAAGCTCACTCATGTGGCAGCTGGCAAATCTTTGGTTCTTTAATGGCTCTTGGCTGGAGGCTTCAGCTCTTCACCACGTGAGCCTCCATAGGCCCACTTGCAGCAAGGCTGTATTCTATTGGTCCACACAGATCAACTGTGGAACAACAGAGGAGAGGGCTACCCAAGGGGAATACCAGGGGTGGGATCACTGGAGGCTGCCTCCCTCACTATCTTTTCTCTCTCATCTACCCACACCCTTTGCCATTCACTCCACCCTTCAAATGACTCATTCATTCCCCAAATACTAAATAATGATAACAGCTCTTCTTGTTTTGGTAAGCCCACTAAGTACCAGGCACTGTGATAGTCAGCTCATGTATAAAAGCTACATCTTGGGGCACCTGGGTGGCTGTGTTTGAGCATCTGCATGAGCATCTGCCTTTGGCTCAGGTTGCAATCCCAGGGTCCCAAGATTGAGTCCCACACTGAGCTCCTGCTTCTCCCTCTGCCTATGTCTCTGCCTCTCTCTCTCTCTCTCATGAATGAATAAATAAAATCTTAAAAAAAAAAAAAAAAAGCTACATCTCTTTATCTGTGAGCCCTTGTCCCCCTGGGAAAGATCTCCTGTGATACTGTGTTATAATAAGAAATATATACTTGGCCTTCATCCTTCATCCTGGCACAGAGCTCTTTGAACCTTTGGGATTTCTGAGTGGTGGGGTAAAAGGAGTGTCTTCTGTTATTCATAATGAACCCCCTTCAACCATGCCTGCCTTCCCTGGAGGGCAGTGCCTTTAGGCCCCCGGTCCCCTCCCTCGGCCACAGTGCCTGATAGAGAACCAAAGTCACTGCCGGAGTCGCTCCTGCCACTCATAGGCAAAGATCATAAAACTTCTACCTGCCTTTGGTTGTTTCTGCTTTTGTTTTCCAATGAGAGGAACTCAGAATCACTTCTATTAAAAGAAATGAACAACAGCAAGACAAGGTAGAAAGAGAACATTCTGAGGAACAAAAGAAACACACCCCTACTCGATGCCACATTACTGGTCCTGGGAGCCTTTTCTCACTTAGGAGAAGAAAAAAAATGAACCCAAGTGCTCTGTGCCTGCCCCTGGACTCTTGGGGTGCCTGCCCGCCCTGCCACATGCCTGCATCAGGGTGCTGAGCAGCTGTGAAGAGCCTGAGCCAACTCCATGGGCGCTGCTGGCGGAGGCCATGCTAAGCCATGGTTAGAGTACACAGATAGCAGTCCCTGGCAGTAGCTGGACTGGCAGCTTGGGAAGCCTTAGAAGTTCAAGGATGCCTCAGGCTGGAAAAATTTCATAGGCATGTAGGTGGGGCAGGAAGGAAGGGTAGAGGAGGCTCCTCTGAAGTCAGCACAGTGGGGGCCAGTGGTGAGGGGAAGGGGGGTGGTTACTCAGTTCCGGCCATGCCCTTCAGACTGGAGCCCAGGACCTTTGGCTCAGAATCCTAAAAGTCCCCTCCCCCGAGGAGCCCTCCTTGACTACACACAGGAAGCATTCCTCTATAAGGGCACACATGGCCTCCTATTGTGATTCTCCTTTTAACAGCACTGAGATTTGGGTAGAAATCTACAGCCCAGTGGGTCAGAGACCTTCAGAACAAAGTGGTCCCTCAGTAAGTGTTGATCTGAGGGTGATGGAGAATACCTAAGGCGAGGCTTCCCTATGTGCTCTGAGAAGGAGAAACCCCACTCACTGGGCCCGTTCTTCTGGTGGCCTCCACCGAGGAACTGAATGCACCTCTCCCCCGACAGCAGCTGTTCTTTCCGAACTTTTGAGTCCAGTGATCACTCAGCTTCCTAGAATGGAGCGTGGTAAAGCAGGGAGGGGGCCGTCCTTGGAACAAGGATTCCTTGGGCACCAGTACCGCCTCTACCACCTACCAGCTGTGTGGCTCTGAGTGTGTTAGAAGATAGCAAAAAGGACCCACCACGAGGATTTATGGGGACGGAAGGAGTTCCTGCACAGGGGAGCACTTAGACCCGAGTCTGCCGGGTAACGAGTGCTCCGGATGTCAGCTCTTAGTATTTGTCCTGTCTTCCTTGGATCCCAGAAGCAGAACTCTAAGCCCTTTCAGGGACTACCCCAAATGTGTGCGGGAACAGAGAACGTGCTGGGGACTGGCTGTGACTGTTGTTTCCGTGAGGGAGAGGACAGCCCTAGGCCAGTGTTGAAGGAAAAGCTCTCTAGTGGATGGGGGTACGGGGTGACCTTGGCTCCAAGGGCCTGATCCCATGGACTCATGAGCCACCCTAGTTTGGGACCCCAAATGAGGGCCAGCTTAGATCTCAGGCCTGCCTTTCTTTTTTCTGGCCTCCTGGCCTTTGCTGCTGTCCTCAGGGACAAGCTATTTTAGGTAGCAGTCAAAATAAAACTGAGATTAACCCAGAATTCTTGGCAGCCAAACAATACCATAATTATGTGCTTTTTAACTTCAGAAATCAGGCAGCTGAAGCCGACTCGCCGGGGTGTGTGGGGTGCTTTGAGGATAGGAAGCCTCCATCCTTTGCTGGGTTACCTTCACGCAGCCTCTGCCACGGGTGGCCACCGGAGAACCATTCGGCTCTTAGGGGGACACTATTTCTTTTCCAGAGAGTCATATTGTCTGAACAACAATACAACTTGCTTTCACACTAGACACTGGCAGGTTGGAAGGGTGACTTATTACTTTCTATATCATAAATCCTACCAACACCACCCCCTCCCCAAGTCCGGGTCCCAGTGCCTGGTGGCCAGGAGGGAACAGAGGAGGCCTGTGTTCCAGGGTTGGATTTTCAGGGCAGGAAATCACCCAGAGGAATGTGTCTGTGCTTTGATTGCCGACAAGGGGCGCAGACCCCCTAGTCCGGCAAATAGGCCCCTTCGTCTTTGCCAGGAGCCGAGGGGGAGGGGGAGAATTAGTCACACACCAGAGAGCGACAGGATTAGGCCCCTGAGAGTAAAATCCTTCACTCTAACCAGAAAGAGGGAAAGAATGGGGGATTCAAGAGGCTGGGGGGCGGGGTTTGAGATTATGTCAATAAAGGTCACTGCCCAAGGAACAAAGAGGCAGCCGCCATCGGAGGCTCTGGGCACATCTTTAAGCTCCCAGGCAAGATCTCAGGAGGCAGGGAAGAGAGAAAGAAACCAACAGACCCCAGGGCCAGGGGCAGCCCCAACGTGTGACTGGAAAGACACAGTTTCCCACCGAACACTCACTTGGCCCTGGGAACAAGGGGCTTCTGGAAACATGATGCTCTCAGCAGAGTGCTAGATATTTGCCCTGAAAGTTGACCTTGCAGGGAGAATGGAAATAGAAAAACATAGCCCAGCTGCCCCATCAAGAGGGAGGCGAAGGGACACCTCAGGTGGTGACAGACCTTCTCCATTCCCGTAGGGGAAGGCCACTGGGCCCGGGCCCTCGGCATGGCAGGAAGTGACATGTGGGGTGGCCCCTGGTCCCTGCCCAGGGATCAGGAATGCATATGGCTCCACTGTTGTAGCTGAGACCTTTGTCCCTTTTAGGACTTCGCGGGCCTTTCGTTAACCTCCTGCCCTGGGTCCCAGGGAGGAGCGCCTATCTTTAACGAAGGATGTGGATTTCCTGCTTGGTTTTAGTTTGTTTGAATTTTATTTTTGTCTCAAAAGCCTGAGACATCTTTCTCTGCCACACAAGCCAAAAGAAAACAAGCCTTGGGAGGTGGACTGTAGGGACTGGACATGCTCAGAGAAACAACCTGTCCCAGAGATAGAATCTCAATTTTGGACCGGGGGCAGGTAAAGGAAAATGAGGCCTACATGATAGCCAGTGAAGGAGGCTGGGAGTTTTAAACAGGTGGGACTGGAAGGCAGGCCCCCCGACTGCTCTTCCTCGTAAAGGCTGGTGGGTTTTCATGCTGGAAAGGCTGCCTTGCTCACATTTTTCATCCTGTGTGGTCTCTAATTGGAAAGTGAAGTTGCATTCCAGTGTGAAAAAGAAGCCACTTGGCTACCTCCCTCTGGGGACTTCACGGCAGGGCCTCTGTCCCTGCAGACCTAGAAAAAAGGGCCGGCTCTCTGTCCAGGGCAAAAGGGGCTTTGGGCAAACCAATTGGGTGGCAATAAAATGATTAACAAGGGCCAGAGATTGATCCCATTGGGGCTTGGACAGTGCTTGAGGATATCAGGCAAAGTGAGACATAAGAGAAGCCCTAGAAAGGAGAGTAGGGGGCCTCTTGAGTTAAGATGCCAGCTGCTGATGGCTGGGGGCCTACAGGAAAGAATTGTCATCCCAACGGTCTCATCATAAGTGGTCTTCTGAGGTCTGTGTCCATTACTGGCCAATAGCACCTTCTAGGCTGCTCCCACTTGGCCAACACTAACCACAGATCAATATACCCGCGGGAGACCTTGTTTGTTGGACTGTTTAGAAACTCCCAGGAGATAGACCCCCATCCAACTTGTACCTGTAAGCAGAGCCTGCAGAATTCAGAGAGCTGCCTTCAATGCTTCCTTGTCCAAGGAAGTGCATCAAGCCATCACATTTCATGCTTCCTGCTGGCATGGTGAGGCTGCATCTACATAATTGGTTATCCAGTATGAGCAACCCCAAGGCCCCTCCTGCCCCCTAGCTCCAGTGGCAGAGGACAGACACTCTCCTCTGAAAAGTTTTTTCTAATGGATTTTTTGAGAGGTGGCCCCTATTCTGGGATGAGCTGTAGGAGAGGATGGCAGAAAAGAGATAGAAGTTCCCCTCTGCCTCACATATTCCACTGGAGTGTCTCTCCTACCCCTGACCTGCCTTCTCTACTGGAGGGTACCTCCTGCTGGGGCTGGGGGTGTTCTCAAGAATGTTTCCCCACATCCCACCTGCAAATATCTCTGAGAGGAGCAAGCCCTCCAAGCTGAAAGCAACATCCTGAAGGGCTCAAGGGAACTGACAAGCAAGGGAGACACTATGAGACCTACCTTGTTTAAATACCAGCCCGCAGCTTTCTATCCTACCACCCTCTTCTCCCCCCACATGACTCTTCCTCTCTATCCCATGACACTCATTGCTTCCTAGCAACACTACGACATATAGTTACCTCTTCATGCTTGCTATCTACGTCGCACCTGATGTAAGCTCCATGAGCGCAGAGATTTTAACCACACTTGTTCACCAATATGTTCCAAGTGCACAGAACATTTCCTGGCACCTGGTAGGTACTCAAAAAATACATATTGAGTAAATGGGCTGAATGTGGGATATGGTTGCATTATAGCATGTGAAATATTAGATGAAGCCTTCAAAAATAAGCATAAGTTGGGCCTGTGATGGTCTTAAAATGGTCCGGCCTGCCCTGTATTTCCTTCACTGATGAAGCTGAGAATCTTCCCATGTGTTTACCAAACATTTGTGTGGGTTTTTTTTTCTGTGTGTGTGAAATGCCTGTTTTATCTCTTGCTCATTTAACCCCTTGGATTGTTTGTCTTTTTCTTTTAGATTTATAGGAATCCTTTATATATTCTGGAAACCAATCCTTTGTTGATTATATGCATTTCTCCCAGTTTGGAGTTTGTCTTTTAATTTTCTTTATGGTGTAATAATTTTATTTTTTTTAAGATTTTATTTATTTATTCATGAGACACAGAGAGAGAGAAAGAGGCAGAAACACAGACAGAGGGAGAAGCAGACTTCCTCTGGGGAGCCTGATGTGGGACTCAATCCCAGAACCCCAGGATCACCCCTGGAGCCAAAGGCAGACTCTCAACCACTGAGCCACCCAGGTGTCCCTATGGTATAATAATTTTAATGTAGTTTCATTCATTAATCTTTTCTTTTAGGATTAGTACTATGTCTTATTTAAGGATGCCTCCCCCCCCAGAACTCATAGATTCTCCAGTATTTTTTCTAAAAGTTTTAAAGTTTTGCTTTTATATTTAATTCTTCAATCTGTTAAGAATTTATTTTGGGGGATGAGGCAAGTAGATAATTTGCATTTGTTTCTGTCTAGATTCAGAGTGATGCTATTAATCTGGGACCATTTAAGCCCCTTAAGACTTTCTTGGGTTCAATGTGGCCGCCTTACCTTGCTACTGGATCAAGGCTCCCATGCCCAGACTGGCTCCCATATTAACACTTATTCGCAGGTTGACTTTTACTCCTGGATGCAATTTTGGATTCATCTTCCATATTCTGGGGAGAAAAGGTTGGAAAAGAACTTAGTCACCATACTTCCTGTAAGCCTAGCAATGTCTTCAAAATTATACTTCATTTAAGAATTCAGGATCTAAGGGCACCTGAGTGGCATGGTCGGCCAGGCATCCGACTCACAATTTTGTTTGTCTGGTTTCTTTTTAAGATTTTTATTTATTCATCTGAGAGAGAGAGAGAGAGAAAGAGAGAGAGCACACGAGTGGGGCCAGGAAGCAGAGGGAGAAGGAGAAGCAGACTCCCCGCTGAGCTGGGAGCCCCATGTGGGGCTCGATCCCAGGACCCGGAGACCACAACCTGAGCCAAAGGCAGATGTTCAACCATCTGAGCCACCCAGGTGCCCCTGACTCATGATTTTGACTCAAGTTATGATCGTAAGGGATGTGAGATCAAGCCTTGCATGGGCTCTGTGCTCAGTGGGGAGGCAGCTAGAGATTCTCTCCCTCTGCTCTTCCCCCTTGCTCATGTGCTCTCTCTCTCTCTCTCTCCCTCAAATAAATAAATCTTAAAAAAAAAAGAATTCAGGGTCTAAGAGTTTTATAATGGGACAGTATTTCAGCATATCTGTGGTCACCAACTCTTACCCTCTATTCAGAGAGCAGATACATTTTAATTCAGACTGTACACTCTAGGTCAAACTACCAACTTAAGAAACAATTACTCTTGCAAAAGTAATATACATTCACTGTACAAAATTTGAAATAAAAAAGTACAAAGAAGAAAATTTAAATCATCTATAGATAAGTTCCCATCCTAGGGTATAACATTTTTAATATTTGAGTGTGTGTAGTGGTTTGAGTGTGGTCTCCCAAAAGTTGTGCCCACCCAGAACCTTTAGATATTATCATTATTTGGAAAAAGGGTCTTTGTAGATGTAATTAAGTTATGGATCTCAAGAGGTGCTTATCCTGGATTAGTGTGGGCCCTGAAACCAATGATAAGTCCTTAGAAGAGGAGAAAAGAGCTAAATAGACATGGGTAGATAGGCATGTGAAGACGGAGGTAGAGACTGGAGTCAGGCAGCCACCAGAAGCAGAAGAAAAGATTCTCCCCAAGAGCCTCTGTAGGGAGTGTGGCCCTGCTGACACCTAGATTGTGAACTTCTGGCCTCCAGAACTGAGAGAGAATAAATTTCTACTGTTTTAAGCCACTCAGTTTATGGTAATTTGCATTAGCAGCCCTATCTAACCAACGGTATAGACCTGTTATAGGTCAACTTCCCCAAAAAACAGCTTCAAAAGCAGAGATTTGCATACAGGTAGTTTATTGGAGAATTCTCTCAGAAATGATGCCTGCAGGGTTATAAGAGAGGTGGGATTGGACAGGGGGAGAGAGGAACTGAGACGCGGTTGTCACAGAGGCCTCAGCCTATCCAGAAGCCCTGATGCTGGCATGGCCTTTCAGAACTGTCTACCACTGAGGCCAGGGAGCCAGACCCCAGCACCTGTATTAACCAGTCATGGATGTGGGGGACCCCGTGGGAAGGTAGTTCTCTTCAGAGGCAAGCAATGTCTGGGAGAAGCCACCACTCCTAGGATCTGGGGAAATGAGACCCTTGGTCCTAAAATAGGGAAATAGGGGTGCATCAGCTTGCACGGAAATAGCTTTTCAGTCTAATACACATTTTTGGGCTTAGCATTTAATTTTTGAAACACTTGAGATTTATGTATGTTTTACATAAATTTAGCAGAATATCTGAGCTGTAAATTTATTATTAAAAAATCACTGAACTTTATGTGTTAAAGTCTATAGAACAAGCTCATTTTAAGGAAGTAGAACTATTCCACATGACTAAATTATCATGTGATTTTTTTCCAGGAAACAAACTTTTCTTTCTATATATATATATATATATATATATATATATATATATATATATACTGCTCAGTTCCAGACATCCTGGCCTTCTTTCAGTTCTTCCAGATGTCTCTCTTGACACTGGTTTGTTTTTGACGTGCATACTGTTCTCTCTGCCTGGTGAGCTTTTCTTCAGGAAACCTTCCACCTCCCAGCCTCCCTGCCTCCCATACACGTGGTTCCCTCCAGCTCATCCCTCCCATCTCAGCTGTAACATATCCTCACAGAGAGGCCTTCATTGATGCCCTCTAAGTGAACTCCCCCTACAACACTTCAAACTTTCCTTCTCGTTCTCATCACACTTGTGATCGCTGCTTCATTGGTTCCTAGCACTGAGCAGACAGTGGGAGCGCAAAGATATCATTGAATTGCATGTAATCCTCGTCTGCAATGCCTGGGGTCTAGATTCAGTCTTAATTACTGCAACAGGCCTTCAGCACCCGGCAGGGGGAGAGATGAACTGAGACACGGTTGTCACAGAGGCCTCAGCCTATCCAGAAGCCCTGATGCTGGCATGGCCATTCAGAACTGTCTACCACTGAGGCCAGGGAGCCAGACCCCAGCACCTGTATTAACCAGTCATGGATGTGGGGGACCCCGTGGGAAGGTAGTTCTCTTCAGAGGCAAGCAATGTCTGGGAGAAGCCACCACTCCTAGGATCTGGGGAAATGAGACCCTTGGTCCTAAAATAGGGAAATAGGGGTGCATCAGCTTGCATGGAAATAGCCTTTCAGTCTAATACACATTTTCAGACTTATGAACAGTTGCTAAACAGTCTCTGTGACACCAGCCCTACAAAATCCATGCATCAAGTACCACTGGCCTTCTAGTAAGTGTTCCTTTTTTTTTTTTTTTTTTTTATGATAGTCACACAGAGAGAGAGAGGCAGAGACACAGGCAGAGGGAGAAGCAGGCTCCATGCACCAGGAGCCCGACGTGGGACTCGATCCCAGGTCTCTAGGATTGCACCCTGGGCCAAAGGCAGGCGCTAAACCACTGTGCCACCCAGGGATCCCCTCTAGTAA
This sequence comes from Vulpes lagopus, assembly GCF_018345385.1. Taxonomy (NCBI): domain Eukaryota; kingdom Metazoa; phylum Chordata; class Mammalia; order Carnivora; family Canidae; genus Vulpes; species Vulpes lagopus. Next base: position 144,332,482 of record NC_054826.1, on the reverse strand, counting down.
GTGTTCGAGGGTACTTCTGGCTTCCTTTAAAAACATCTCTGGGGAGCATCTGGGTGGCTCAGTAGTTGAGCCTCTGCCTTGGGCTCAGGGGGTGATCCTGGGGTCCTAGATAGAGTCCCACATTAGGCTCCCTGCAGGGAGTCTGCTTCTCCCTCTGCCTGTGTCTCTGCCTCTCTCTCTGTGTTTCTAATGAATAAATAAAATCTTAAAAAACAACAACAACAACAACAACAAAAACAAAATCAAAAACATCTCTGGGATCTCTCCAAATAATTTAAGTGATCTCCCTCCTTCACAGGTGGAGCTTAGCTTTTTCCTCCACCTCCCCTGAGAGTGGGCTTATTTTCCAGAGTGCAGTATGGAAAGAGGGGACAGTGATATGACAGTTCACATCAGTGATGAGTTATGTCGGTGATGTGTACTCTTGACATATCATGATGAGAATGGTACTTCACTTCTGTGGTCTTCCTTCCCCAAACTTATAACCTTAGTCCAACCATGGCAAAAGCATCAGGCAAATGCAGATTGGGGGACATTCCAAAAAATACCTGAGCAGTATTTCTCAAAAGTGCCCAAGTTTTTTAAACAAGGGAAGTCAGAAACTTCCACAGGCCAGAGGAGACTAAGGACAAGTAAATACAATGTGGTACCCTCAGGGGGGTGGGGATGGGGTTCTAGAACAGAAAGGGCTTTGTAGGAGGAAAACTAGTGAAATCTGCATAAAAGGTGGAATTTACTTAATAATAATGTACCAGTTTGGTTCCTTGGCGTGACAGATGTCCCCTAGTGATGTCAGATGTTAACAGAGGAAACCAGGTGAGGGGTATATGGGAATTCCATTCTATCTTTGTAACTTTTCCATAAATCTAAATCTATTCTGTTTTCTTCAAAATCTGGAGAGGTACAATATCACTTCCATGCCCCGGAAAAGCCTCTGGGCCTCCTGGGTCCTCTGATGGGCCTCTTTTATTGCAGAGAGGGCGGGGGTGGTGGGGAGGTGAGAAAGTAAGGAGGTGTGAGGTCAAGCACTCTGCTATAAAAACACGTCCAAAAACGAGATGACAACAGTGGGAAGCCCGTGTCTTACATAAATAAAGAGCAGGTATTAAAACATCGCTACTTGAATCCAAGCAATTTTCTCTCCCATTGACACAGCGAATGACCCAACGCTTCCCAAGAAGTTCCAAAACCCACACTCTACTCCTCAGGTCAAGTGTAGGCGGTATTAACTTCCAGGTCTCTTCACAAACCTTCTCAGGGGTAACACCCTGGGCCCCAGGGGAGCAGGGGGTGGGGGCCCAGTGCTCCAAGGCTGCTGCTTCAGGAGGCCAGGAGGCAGGCCCCCACCCACCCCACCTCTTCTGGCCAGGTAGGCGTGGAGGACTGTGACACCAGAGCCCGGGGGGTGGGCCTGCGGGCACACCTGTCAAGCCCAGGAAACACCTGGCAGGTAGCTTCTTCCTAATGTCAGCAGGTCCCGAGGTAGCTACCCTCCAGGAAGGGGGAGAAAGAGACAAGGGAAGAAAACCAATTAGCATATTTCTGGAAAAGAAAGGTCACAGAACCAGCTTCACAGTAGGAAGCCAAAATTATTTGGGGTGGGGGGGATGGCCTGGGGAAGGGCCCTGGGGGTAGGACCTGTTCCTAAACTATGAGCCTGGTGCCAGGGGTGCTTGCCCATGAAGCCCTGGAGACAGAAGAATCTGTGATGAGAGGTGCGAGTGGGCAGCGGAGGAGGACTGGAAAGGAAGACCTGATGGGAAAGACCTGCGCTGAACAGCGTGACTTGGGCAGTGGCCGTGGAGCTAGAAGAGTGTCTCCTGAGCCAGGGCCCTTGTGATGGCCAGGCTGCCCCTGTCCCCCTCCAGACCTCCTCTTGCTCCCTCCACCCCCAGGAGCCTCCACTGTCCTTCAGCCACATCATCTGCTGCAAGACCTTGCACCCCAGCAAATGTCCACGAGGAAATAAAGAGGCCTCCCTTCCCCTCCTGTCTGACTGCTCCTTGGGCAACAGCTCCAGAATCTCTGGATACAGACTGGCGCTGCCCAGCCGCCCCCCCCCCCCCCCGTCTGACCCCCAGCAACAAGACCCCCTTGAAACAAACATGCGCTATACACCCAAGCAGTAGCTGCAGAGGGAGAAGTGCTTGCGCTGCACCCCAAAGCTTCTGTCCCTGGGGTAAGGATGTGAGGCCCCTGAAAAGCAGCACATGAATGACGAAACTGAGACCGCTGCAGCATTTTACCAGGTCTTCATGGGAAAGGAATTTGGGAATATGATCTTGACTAGACTCTAGGTTCTAGGCTGGTTTTAAAAAAGTCTCCAAGGATCCAGGCACCAAATGAGATACTCCCTCTACCTGCAATGGCCCTGCAGGGTCCCCGCCAGCCCAGTTAGCCAGACTCACCCAACTTCCCATTTGGAGGAGGGTTTTGGGTGAGATGAAAACCCTAGATTCCCGCTGTGTTTATTTTATTTTATTTTATTTTATTATTTCCCCCCGCTGTGTTTATAAAGGGGATTTCTACCAGAGAGACAAGGAGACTCAAGTTCATCAGAGGTTGATTCTCTCCTATGAAGTATCTCAGAAGCATCACATCACCACTATGTGATGGTCTTTAAAAAACAAAACAAAACAAAACAGAAAAGCAATTTATGGTTCTAAGGAATCTAAAATGGAGATATTTAAATTTCTTTTTTTAAAGAAGATTTTATTTATTCATGAGAGACACAGAGAGAGGCAGAGACACAGGCAGAGGGAGAACCAGGCTCCCTGTGGGGAGCTCAGTGCAGGACTCGATCCCAGGACCTGAGCCAAAGGCAGTTGCTCAACCACTGAGCCACCCAGGTGTCCCAACAATGTTGTGCCTTTCATCGCAACTAAGTGCCAACATTACTCAGATAATGTTTCTTTTTCTTTCAAGCATTAGGCCACACAGACAAGCTAACAGAAAAGCAGAGCTTAAAACCAAAATCCCATCTTGGGCGCCTGCCTTTGGCTCAGGTCATGATCCCAGGATCTGGGATCGAGTCCCACATCGGGCTCCCTGTGAAGAGCCTGCTTCTCCCTCTGCCTGTGTCTCTGCCTCTCTCTCTGTGTCTCTCATGAATAAATAAATAAATCTTAAAAAAAAAAAATCCCATCTGGGAGGAGTAGAACCTGTGGGTTTTCTCCTGAAAATTTCTACAAGAAGCTGGGTCTCTATTAGAGGGGAAAGCTGGAGATTACTGAGGTGAACAGGGTGGCTGCCTCTGTCAGCTGGCAGACAGGACAAAGACAAATAATAATAACACATTAGTAATTACCTGGTATCTTCAGGTGGAGTTGAAAGTGTTTTATAGGGAGAGGACAGCCCTCCCCTAATAAAGGCAGAGGAGGAGATGACTTCCTGGAGGCCTATGAGCTCTCACGTCCCACCTGGCAGCTCACTCATGCACCAATGACAGGCCCAGGGCCCTGGCTCAGTCCCGTGCCACCACCTAGGTGCCAAGCCATCCTTGTCATCCAACCCTCCCCTCCCCCCAGTGTGCAGGTGTGTCTTCCAGGCTCTGCACTCCACCCTCCTGGCCTGTGTGAGCTCCTCCTGCTACTTCTGTAACATGTCTGTCCCTTCCCTTAAAAAGCAAGTGTTTTATGGACATCATATAATTGATAGAGTATTTGGGAGGTGTGTAAGACGTGGGCAGTGTAAACCCATTTCTGAGATGGGAAAACTTGAGGCCCAGAAAGGTGTGGTGTTTTCTATACCCTGAGGCTATATGTTTCAAAGTGGGGTCTAAAACCCCTCTGAATAATTCTCTGTAAGAATTATTTTTTATTCATTTGGATGCTAACTTAAAAAAATAAACGTTTTGTAACATGTGATTGACCACCTGACAACTAAATGCCAACATGGATTCAGGTACACATTTGTGTGTTATATATAATCATGTCATCTAGGGGTGCCTGCATGTATCTTCCAGCGTAGTGTTCTTCAAACTGGGGTGCACGGATATATCTTTAGGGTTCATTGGATGCTCTAGTTTGGGAAACAATGCTCTATGACACACAGGATTCCTGGAGGATCTGCCTCACATATGGTTGAACCTTAGGAATGAGCCAGAGGGAAGTGGTGGGAATGCAAAAGGGTGGCTCCTGCAGAGAGGCCAAAGAGGAGGTACACAAGGTTGTGATCTGGCCTGGGCTGACCTCTGAAGAGGTCAGATGGGGTAGGCAGGGGCATGGTGTTCTGGGGCAGGGGTGATGCTTGTAAACATGTGGTGGTAGCCTAACAGCTTTATATGGGCCACCCAAGAGCCAACCATCATGCACAGAGGCTGGGATACCAAGCCGGGGAGGGCCCCAGTGAAACAGGCAGAGCCAGCTGTGATTCCAGCAGAACTCAGGGCAAATCAGGAAGCCAATACAGGGGTTCAGAGTTATGACTGGGTCAATCTGGAGGGGCTTCAGAAGAGTGGGCACACACAGGATGCCCAACCCTGGCACCCCAGTACCAGGTTTAGGGCAGCACAGGGGCGGTATGGAAGGCTTTCCACCCAGCTCACTCCTCCTCAGCCACCAGTTATCACGACTTAAATGCCAATTCTTCTGGAAAGTCCCCGACCCTCAGATAAGCCTTTCTGCCAAACACCCACAGCTCCCTCCCTGTGACCTTCCTTCCTGTGGCAGTTAGCTGCTCAAGGTCTGTTTTAAAAAATATTTTATTAAATTCAATTTGCGAATATATAGTATAACACCCAGTCCCATCCCATCAAGTGGCCTCCTTAATGCCTGTCACCCAGTCACCCCATCCGCCCACCCTTTGTTTCCCAGAGTCAGGAGTCTCTCATGGTTTGTCTTCCTCTCTAATTTTTTCCCACTCAGTTTCCCTTCCTTCTCTTATGGTCTCTTTCACTGTTTCTTATATTCCACATAGGAGTGAAACCATATGATAACTGTCTTTCTCTGACTGACTTATTTCACTCAGCATAATATCCTCCAGTTCCATCCATGTCGAAGCAAATGGTAGGTGTTCATCCTTTCTGAAGGTCTGTTCTTTTTTTTTTTTTAACATTTTTTAACTGCTGAATACCAACTAGACAGAAGTATTAGTAGGCATCTCAGAAGTAGTTGTTTTTTTTTTTTTTAAGATTTTATTTATTCATTCATAGACACAGAGAGAGAGGCAGAGACACAGGCAGAGGGAGAAGCAGCCATGTAGGGAGCCTGATGTGGGATTCGATCCCGGGTCTCCAGGATCACACCCCAGGCTGCAGGCGGCGCCAAACCACTGCACCACCGGGGCTGCCCTGAAGGTCTGTTTTTAAAGATTTTTTTTTTTTTTAATTCATGAGAGACAAAGAGAGAAAGCGAGATAAAGAGAGGCAGAGACACAGGCAGAGAGAGAAGCAGGCTCCATGCAGGGAGCCTGAAGTGGGACTTGATCCCGGGTCTGCAAGATCAGGCCCTGGGCCGAACGCAGCGCTAAACCTCTGAGCCGCCTGGGCTGCCCTGAAGGTCTGTTTTTATAACCAGACTATAGCTTCCTGAGGGCAGGCACTGTACCTGTCCCATTCACAGGGACAGGGCTCCACAAGTATTTGTTGATGAAATAAAAACATGGGAATTCCAGGTTTGGTGGTCTGAGCTTCTAGAACACTCTCTGGCTTGGTCGGAAGTGATCTGGACCTGGACACCCTTGCCTGAGGCCACAGCATCCAATGCCAAAACATTCTACAGAAATGTTCTGTTGTGCAGGAAGCCTGCCCTGCAGGATAATTTTGCTGCCATCCCGTATGATATCCTAATCTGTCCAGATAAGGGCCCTCTTCTCTTTCTCCTCAAGTCCGTGCCTCTTTTTTTTTTTTTTTTAAGAAATATTTACTAACAGAATATTTCTGTGATATGCTGCTTTATACTTTGCAGAAACACTTTTATACGTATGATTTTTTAAAGATTTTATTTACTTATTCATAAGAGATACAGAGAGAGAGGCAAAGACACAGGCAGAGGGAGAAGCAGGCTCCATGCAGGGAGCCCGACGCAGGACTGGATCCCAGGTTTCTAGGCTCAGGCCCTGGGCTGAAGGCGGCGCTAAACCGCTGAACCACCCGGGCTGCCCCAAGTCCATGCCTCTTAAAGCCAGGAGCGCTGACCTAGCAGGCAGCACGAGGTCATTTTGAGTCTCTCCTAAGCCTCAGGCATTTTTACTTCTGGAGATCACATTCCATATCAAAAATTACTACAATGTTCTCTCATGTCACATGAAACATATTTAACCAGGTAAGAGGTGGGTTCAGATGCAGTTGACTAGCTGGAGTCATGCTACATTTCATAGGTGTTTACTTAAACATTTATCAATTTTGATTTCACAAGTTTCCTTTTCTTATGTTGAAAAGTTTGTATAATTTTTCAAGTCTTAAAAATTTTTATAGGCCTGTAGGAGGCTCATTTATCCATTTATTGGATAAAGTGGTCCTGAGTCCAAGGTAGCTATATGTTCCTTGGCCGGGAACTCCAGACAAGCTCCTAGCATCTGCTGATAGGAGCCAAACTCCTTTACAGGACTTGGACTCATCTACTCAAAGCACAGCACTTGGCAGCCTTCCTATGGATTCTGTAGGCAGAGCAGAGGAAGAACATTCCTCCCACCAGAATTAAGGGCCATGTCTATGAGTGGGTGGTGAGCATTAATTCCCAAATAAGGCATTCGGAATGCAAAACAATCCATCCAGGCTAGTCATCGGACACTGACCGCAGTGATGAAACTTTGAAGAATCTAGGAGAGAGAAAACAGGGAGAGTAGTAGGAAGGGGTGGGAAGAAGAACTAATTAATAGTACAATTATTAAATTAAGAAAAAAAATCCGGGGCACCTTAGGTGGCTTATTCAGTTAAGCCTCTGCCTTCAACCCGGGTCATGATCCCAGAGTTCTGGGATCGAGCCCTATGTGAGGTTCCCTGCTCAGTGAGGAGTCTGCTTTTTCTCTCTCCCTCTGCCCCTCCCCACTTGCACTCTCTTGCTCTTTCTTTCTCAAATAAATAAAATCTTAAAAAATAAAAGAGGGGGGGGGGAAGAAATCAATTCTAAACGAATAGATTGAACATTCAATTTTATGGAATGGGGAATAGTAATGAGGAATTTAACTACAAAACATGCCAGGCATTATATATACATATTTTAAAAGATTTTGTTTGTTTGTTTGTTTGAGAGATTGAGAGTGCAAATGGGAGGAGGGAGAGGGACAAGCAGACTCTGCGCAGAGCATGGAGCCCAAAGCAGTACTTGATCCCACGAGATCACGACTGAGCCAAAATCAAGAGTTGGATGCTCAACCAACTGAGCCACCCAGGCGCCCCATACCAGGCATTATATTAAGTTCTCCAAAAAGGTAGGTGCCCTTAGGCAGGTCACGTATGTAGATAGAATATTTGTGATTCCCTAGTATAATATGATAGTGTGAATAAAGAACATAAAGCAATAATTATGGGGGAATGGATGAGGAGACAGTAATTAATGGGGCCTGAGGAAGCCCAGGAAGATCTCACAGAGACTACAGCTTCTTAACTGGATCTTAAAGGATGAAAGGATTTTTTCCAGATGATAATAGGAGGGAACAAAATCCCAGGAAGAGGAGGCAAAACGAGCAAAGCTATATAAATAAAAAATAATAAGGGTTAACTTACATTGAGTGCTTCTATGTGCCCAGTGTTCTGCTCTAAGCACTTCACAGAACCGTGGTAAGAATGTTATTCCACCTTATGGCTGAGGAACTGGAGGCACAGGGAGGCTAAGCAAATTGGCAGTCAGGTTCTAGAGCCCTGGTCCCTGCCTCCTTAGCCACACTGGCTCTGAGGTTAACCTGTATAGACCTGCAGGGTCATAACTAAGGTTGCTAGATTGACCAAATAAAAATACAGGATATTGGTTAAATTTGAGTTTCAGATAAATGCCAAATAATGTTTTAGTGTGAGGATTACATGAGATATTTTATCTGGCAACTCTAGCCCTAACCCTGGACCCCCTGGCGTGACCTAGGACAGCTTCTGTATGGCTACAAATAAATGCTCCCACAGCTGACGCTTTCCCCACCAGCATCTTCCATCTGGCTTTCCTGGGCTTGGCCGCCGGTCTGCCCTGGCCTGCCCAGCTCTCTGGTGATGGACCTCACAGGCATGCTGTCAGAGAAGCCCTCAGCGGCCATGGAAGGTGCTGGTGCCAGGCAGAGACTCATCTCTGACCTGCGGCCAGGTCTGCTCAGCCTCAGCACATTCCTTCCCAGCTCAGCTCATCCTTGGCGCTGAGACCAGCAGCAGAGGGAGGGCTAAGTACAGCTCCATCACCCACCAGCCGAGGGGGCACTGGGTGGGTTCAAGTCTACACAGGTTAACCTTGGAGCCAGTACCAGATAATAAGACCCATAGGAGAATGGGGCAGGGGGTGGAGAGGGATGGGGGAGGTGGACTTTGGCTCATTGCTCTGAGGGTGACAAGGCTCCCTGACCTCCATTCAGGAGACGGGTGGGTCTAGATGTGCCACTGTCTCTAACCTGCAATCCCAACCTTGACCTGCCTGTCAAACACTGGACTTCTTTCTTCCTCATCATACGTGGTAAGCTCCCAGGTCTAGTTCCTGGGTTTCCAGCTCTACAACTGCTGAACTTTCCTTCTTCTGGGAACTGGTTCCTTCTGATCAGCATGGCTATGTGACAGCTGGCACATCCTTAGGTGATGCCCGCTCCAGTTGGGACAGGTGCTTTCAGAGCCACAGAGGATACCTGTGAGAGGCTGGGGGAAAATTAGGTCTATGATATGCAGCCATCAAAGACAGTTATGTGTTACCAAGCGACACACCTAGATGCGTATCTAGGTACAGGTTTGGTGTCCTGTATATTTTTATACATCCAGTAATGACTAAAATGTTTACACTTGGATCTTTTAATACAGTGTTATGGTCTTCTAAAAATTAAGAAAAAATGACTAAACATGTATACTGTGTAACCTTCGACTCAGTTAACCTTGCCAATAGAAATTTAGCCTCTTAGGCCCAGGCAGGGCCAGCTTCACGGATGTGATGGTACCAGGCTTGGAGCTCAGGGGGACCCGAGGCTTCGTCTAATGCTCTGCTGTCACCGTTTGACGATTCTCAGTGACTTCTGAACCAGGGGCCCATATTTTCATTTTGCACTGAGCCTCACGTATTATGTACTACGCCCTGTATGTCCTGAAATGGAGTTTAGCACACGCAGGATGAAAAGAGCTTCTGAAACAACAGCCTTGAGAGCCCTAGACTTGTGAGGTGGCGGCACAAATTCATAAATAGGAAGGCATTGTCATTTGGGGAGGAAAGTCAAGTCAAATCATATCAGGCAGGTATCCTGGCACCTGGAAGGCAGCTTATTGTTACAGGAAATAGTGACAACAGCTGCCAGGTGTGGCATGTCAGGAAAGTCAGCAAATTCACAGAGATGCTGTTTCCCACAGACACGGGCATAACCAGCACAAAGCCAAGAGTGCGCTACAGGGAGGGGGTCTGGCAATGAGCTACGCCCCGGGCCTGTGCTGCGTCCTGGCCTGTGCTATGCCCCTGGCCTGTGCTACGTCCCCAGCCTGTGCTACATCCCCAGCCTGTGCTATGTCCCTGGCCTGTGCTATGTCCCCAGCCTGTGCTATGTCCCCGGCCTGTGCTACATCCCCAGCCTGTGCTACATCCCCAGCCTGTGCTATGTCCCCGGCCTATGCTACACCCCTGGGCCTGTGCTATGCCCCCGGCCTGTGCTACATCCCCAGATTGTGCTATGTCCCCGGCCTGTGCTATGTCCCCAGCCTGTGCTACACCCCTGGGCCTGTGCTATGCCCCCGGCCTGTGCTATGCCCCTGGCCTGTGCTATGCCCCTGGGCCTGTGCTGTACCTGGGCCTGGGCCATGCCCTGGGCCAGCCATTTCAGTACTGCAGAGCACAGTGTCTACATCCCCAGCCAGAATGTTGCCCTCCCTCCCACCACTGCCCACAGGGCTGGCACTGGCCCTCCCCCCCCCCCCCGAGGACTCAGCGGGGGGCCTTGGGTCTGTGAGCAATGTGCCGGGCACCAGGAACCCAGAGGGGGTACCTGGGCTTGTCCTGCTGCTCACTCAGCACTCCTTTCCTTCCTCTGTCTTTCTGCTCAGTCCTCTCCTCTCCCAACACCCCTCCCCATCCCAAGCCGGGTCCCCTTCCAGGCTGGAAAACCCTGATGCATCTGGATTCCCACAGGATCAGTCGCTCAGTGGAGCAGAGGTCAGGGAGGGGATGGCCTTTCCCAGCATTTCTGTTCTAGTCCAGCGGCTGTCTTTGCTATCTTAGGTGATAGGCATTAGGGACCGGCTGCCAAGCCGTGAAGCTGAGTGGGAAATTCAGTAGAGCGGGCTTTTTGTTTATTTCTAATAGGAAGTTAGGAATTACCCGAGAGCAAGGGCTGTGTTTCCAGCTGACAGCCTGTGTTCAGCCTGGGATAAAAGTGCTCCTGCTGACTTCCACATCCTCTGCCACCAGCCTGATTGATAACAGCTGCCTATGATCCTCGGTAGAGCTTGGCTTTCCGCCCGCTCGTGTCCGCTCAAGAGTCCTTGCTTGGCTGACATCAAGTGACCAGTGCTCAAATCTGCCAGATGGCTCCAGACAATATACTCATCAGGGTCAGATGTAACTCAAGATGCTACTACTTGGAGGAAGTTCTCAGACTGTCACTTCGTGGTGGGCTTGGTGACTGAGCCTCTAACCCTGCCAATATCCCAGTGGCATCAGTGGCAGTGGGGCCCAGGCTAAGACAGCAGCTTGCAAGTTGGGAAGGACATGCCGATTAATAATAGCTGATATTATTAATAATGCCTGATGCCTCCATGGAGACGTTGCAGCATGGCACTGAGATCGTCAGTGCGTTCAGGCTGCCCGGGTGTGAAGCCTCACTCTGGCATTTGTTAACTCTATGACCGTGGGGAAGTCACTTAGCCTCTCTGTGTCTCAGCTTCCTCATCAGTAACATGGGGCTAATGAGAGTGCCTTTTATATAAGGTTTCTGTGAGGATTAAACATGTAAATATTTGTAAAACACTTGGAACAATGCCTGGTGCATAGGGAGTGTTTACTGTCAACTATTATTATTTCTTTATCCTCACAATGACATTAGAAGGAATGCATGTTGAAAGATTAAAAACTAGCTTCAAAGAGGTTAAGTAACTTGTCCAGATGACACACATAGTAAATGACAGAGTCCTGACTTCAGTCAGAGCCTGGGTACCAGCCTCCACCCCAGGGTGCCTCAGTGTGGAGAGGTGAATGGAGAGGTGTCCAGTTCTGGCATCTGAAACCAGCATTCCCAACCACAAAGACGTCCTTTTGAGTTTACTCAGGGCACCGGAGAAGGGGAGATGAGTGGGTACAGGGTATCAGAATGAAGATCTCTCTTTAGAACAATCTGCCAACCAGAAGATTATAGGAGTGGAGGAGTTAAGGTGAGGACCCTAGACTGTCCCATTTGCTCTTCCTGCTATAATCCAAGGAGCTCCTAGCTAGTGAAATCCTAGCAAGCAGAGTTGCTCCAAGTAACTGGTCTTTTGTAGTTTTAGGGAGAACGCAGAAGGCTATGGTTTAAAGCAAAAGGCACTCTTGATTGCTGTGGTTGACAAGGTGCTAATGGTTTCTCATAATCTCCAAATCTCCATTAAGTGTTCTTCACACTGGGCTGTGATTAAAACTCCTGCTCCTGGGGGACCGACCGTGGTGTGTCTCTCCATCTGCCAGGTTCCATTTTCTCTAATTGGCTTGGGCACCTGTGTCTGCTTAAATAGAATTTACACCTATTAGAAGCAGTTTTCCATATACACAGATCCCATCCTTGCCATCTACTTTTGGTGACCACAAACTCTTCCCCAAACTGAATTAGACTGAGAATGGAATCTGAGAAACTAAAACTCTCTGGTGTTTAAAAACACTGACAAAGCCAACCTAGGTTTCTGCTGAAGTACACTATTTTACAAATTGGAATGGGGAGCTTTTTTGGTAAACCTACTATTTAGAAAATAAACAAACAATGAAACACGCATACAACTATTTCAGAAATGCTACCACACAGAAAAGAAATCCTCTTGCCAGAATGCCACCATATAAAGAAAGCAATTGAAGAAAAGAGTACTTGTTGAAATGCCACTGACATTATATCAAGTGGAACTGGAAAGAAAATTAATATCCTGCTTAACGCCATAAACCTTTTTCCAAATCACTTATTTTTAAAAATACAGCCTGTTTTATTAAATAATATTTATTGAACAATAGACTGTCAAGTTTCTTTATATAAAAATAATTTAAAAATTATCTTATCAACTTTTGGTAACAGAAAAAATTGGGGTGCTAAATTGAAAATGGTCTGGAGATGATGGGATTGGGTAACAGAGGACTGGTATTCTTAACATAGGTGTTAGGTTCATCATTTATTGCTAACCCCAAAACTTAGTGTCTTAAAACAATACCAATCACTTATTGTCTCCCACAGTTTCCATGAGTCAAGAATTTCATTCTGGCTCAGAGTTTCTCATGGGATTGTAGTCGGTGTCCACCAGGGCTGCATGATCTGAAGGTTGCCTGCGACTGAAGGAGCTGCTCCCAGGGCGGCTCACTCACTTGGCTGGCAAGTGGGTGTTGGCTGTGCGCAGGGGTTTCAGCTCTTCTCCATGGGCCTCTCCATGGGCCTCTCCATGGACTGCTTGAGTGTCCTCAGGGCTTGGGGTTGCCTTCCCCCAGAGTGAGTCAAGAGACTGAGGTGAGACCCACAATGCTGTTTGTGACCTCCACCACGCCCTCTACCAGACTCCATGCAGGCAGAGGCTACATGAGTGCTTGAAGACCAGGGGGCAAGAATCACTGGGGACCATCTGGGAGGCTGGCCACCATAGGTAGCTCTAATACTAACCAGTTTCAAAATGCCTTCTGTGATCTTCCAATTTATGCCAAATCTTTTTCTTTCTCTTTCTTTCTTTCTTTCTTTCTTTCTTTCTTTCTTTCTTTCTTTCTTTCTTTCTTTTTCTTTCCTTCCTTCTTTCTTTTCTTTCTTCTTTCTTTTTCTCTTTCTTTCTTTCTTTCTTTCTTTCTTCTTTCTTTCTTTTTCTTTCTTTCTTTTTCTTTTTCTTTCTTTTTTAAGATTTTATTTATTCATTCATGAGAGACACACAAAGAGAGAGGCAGAGACACAGGCAGAGGGAGAAGCAGGCTCCATGCAGGGAGCCCAATGTGGGAGTCGATTTCACGTCTCCAGGATCACACCCTAGGTTGAAGGCGGCACTAAACCGCTGAGCCACCCGGGCTGCTGCCAAATACTCCTTTCTTATATTTTCATAAACCTGAACTGCATTCATCACCTGACTACAGGCTTCTGCTTTGTCACAGATGCATGGAAATTTAGAGCTGAATAGTACTGAATAGCACTGTAGCAATCATCTACCTCAATTCCAAATGCCTCTTGAGATCATGTATTAACAGGATATCTTTACGTGTTCCTCTCCTCTCCAGACTATAAGCTTCCTGAGGACAGGGACCAGGTCTTATTTTCATGCATTCCCAGCACCTAGTACAAAACCTATAATGTAGAGATGCCCCCTAAAGGTTGGTTGAAGTATTTTACTCACCTTGGTTGAATCACTTCATTCTCTGGAACTATTCCCATTTGTACTGGACTGGGTGACTTTTAAGCCACTTGTCACTTTATCATGTGAAGAGCCTTTTTTCCTAGAGGAACATGGTCATGTGACCTGATAGCTTTTCATCATTGTCTCATTTCCTTTTGATTTGGGATAGAGATAGTCTACTGGCCAGTGAAGTATAGAAGCAGACCAGCTTATAGCAGACCCTCCAAAGACAGTGTTAGAATAAATTGTTATCCTGGGTCCAGTCTTTGAGCCAAGACGAGTTCAAGGACACTTCCCAACTGTGTTGTGAGAAGGGAAAAGAGGGGTGACAACTGAAGACAGAGACTCCCTTAATCTGTGAATGAATCTACCATTACTCCCTTGCTCAAAAGCCCCTTTCGTCCCCTGTCACCAACAGAGCAAAACTCAAATTCCTTGGTTTGCATCCAGGGCACCTTCCCCCTCATGGACTCCTTGCTCCATGCTGGCTGTACCCTGTCTGGAGCTGTTTTCTTTACCCATCATAATCCTTTACCCCATGTGACCTATTCCCAGCAAATTCTAAGTCAGCACCCTCCAAAGACCTCTCACACTGAATATAAGTTGTTTTGGAAGTTGTATTCCAGAGAAACAGTTGAAATTAAAACTATGCCAAGATGCTTTAAAAATTATGCTGTGTAATTTTTCTTGAAACATTTCATCTACTGAGGAATGGGCAATAGATTATAAATGAATTAATTGTGCCTTCTTGGGGTTTTTACTTGACATCCAAATCATACTAGAGAGAAAATTGAGCCCATGAGAAAGAGTGACTGGAGGTGACCCTTCTGTACCAGGGGCTAGTACCCCATGCAGAGGTTAAAAGTCCAGTAAACCATCCCAATTACTCCATAAATCTCATATATCACTGTTTCTACTGCTCTGGAGCAAACAGATTCTGCTTTGAGAGCTTCATAAAAATTCACTCCTATTTAGCCAATCAGCCCCTTTTACTGTTAAAAGATGGGCCATAAAGGGAAGTGCTGATACTACTTTTCCTTGAGGCACCTGTCTGATGCAGTTCCAAGCAGGTGGTGTTTTCCCGAGTTGACTCCTTTGTTTGGAAAACGTTTGGAGACTTTGCTGAGAGCAGTCAATCACCCAGGAAGTACGGACAAGCCCATTCTTACCATTCTTCCTAAGTACACTGACCTCATTATTTGCCCATAAATGTGAATTGATATTTACTTAATGTGTCTGTTTGTAGAGAGATTGTCAATTGGTCTGTGTGCCTGTCATCTCTCTGTCTACATTATTATTGTCTGCTTCTTAAAAAGGAGGGATAAGGGTTAATGGTACAATATCACATAACAGGCTGCTGGGGAAGGGCGCTGGGATACAGAGTGGGAAGTGGAAGAAAGTACAGGGAAAACCCATGGATCTAACCTAGGCAGGCCAGATTAACCGGATCCCAACAGGCGGCAGGCTGGATGCACCAGAACCTGCACGGCCCAGAAGCTTTCACGTCCATGATGTTGCTTCAGCCATGCGATGGCCCTGTTAAGTAGGCAGCATCATCCCCACTTTCCAGAGTACAAGAACCCAGGCTTAGAGCGGGAGGAGGGTCTTCGTCACATCACAACTTGGTGGCGATATCATTTATTCCGAATGGAGCTTGACTGCAGGGCCTGCTCTAGGTACAGTCTGACGTTGGTGGAGTTATGTGGTTAGTTCTGGCCTCCTTGTCAGGACACGTACCAACAGGGGTAAGTACCGTACCGCTCGCTGACCTCCAGGGTAGATGTATGGAAAAGAACTCTGCTTCTCCAGCAGTGGCACTCTACACGAGCAACTGGTAAGTAGAGGAGACAACGTGGGACTCCCCCTTGGCTCTCCCCCATCACATCACACAGGCCACCCCCCTGCTGGGTACGCTACAGAGGCTGAGCCTTCTGCACCTTAGGGACGAGGATTTGAAAAGAGCCCCCCTGGATAAATCGAGAAGCACACTGGGGCTTCCCTCCAAGCTCTCTTGGGCACCTCCCTTGCAACCTTCCTTCTCCCCATGCCGCTATATTGTTGATTATAAAAAGGAGGCCAAAGGAACACCTGGGTGGCTCAGTGGTTAAGCATCTGCCTTTGGCTCAGGGTGTGATCCTGGAGTCCCAGGATTGAATCCCACATCAGGCTCCCTGCATGGAGCCTGCTTCTCCCTCTGCCTATGTCTGCCTCTCTCTTTCTCTCTCATAAATAAATAAAATCTTAAAAAATAAAAATAAAAATAAATAAATAAAGGAGGCCAAGGCTGAGGCAAGTGCCCACCCTTCCGTTCCTACAGAAACCCCTATCCTACCTTCCCTGGCTCGCCTCTCCCAGACCTCCCTCACTGACATAATTTATTGCTTTCATTAAACAGGACACTCAGCCAAATGCAGTGAGTTTCATGTCTTCTCTGCGAGGAAACCCCCTGAGGAAGCAAATTGACAGGTGTCTGAAAGAAGAAAGAAACTATGAATGAAAGCAATTCGCCCAAACTGTACAGTCTGTCTTTCCCTTCCCAGGTTTCTCTAACTTGACTGAGCTGGACCAAGACCCGAAGGCATTTCTTTTTAACTTAATTATCTCCAGGGAACCATAGCTGGAAGTCAGGCACACACATGTCTACCCCACACAGCGGGTACACTTGTTGGATGGCTGGGGGCCTCAGGGGGTCAGAGGTCTCATGGGTGACAGCAACTCTTCTCTCTACAAACAGACCCTCTGTGACAGCCAGTGATAAAAGGTCTCCCAAGTGGAGCCCACCGCGGGGGCAGAAACACATCACCTGCTGGTTCAATCAGGAGACTGGACGTGGGGCGGAGGACGGATGCTGCTGGCCTGGCCATGCCACCTGGGGTTGGCAGCTGGATTCAGCCTCTGCCTGCCTCCAAGGAGATTTAGGCACTTTGATGACAGATTATTTCACCCTGTGGCAAAAGAACAGAGCCTTTGTCAACAGCGTCAGTGCGGGGAGCCGGGTGGCCTACTGCTCAATTGCTTTCAGAACTGCTTCGTCATAGGCTTTTCTGGTTATTCACAAATTGCTAAAAACATTGTCTACTTGGGCTGAAGTCTTTTATATGAAATAAAGATGCGTGATAAAGATGCATTTGTCTCCCACCCACCATCTTCTCTGCCCCCGTCCTAGCACAGTCAAATAAACACTCCACAGTCTGTTACTCCTTGATAGAAAAAGGGTCTTGGGTTCTGGTCTCTTGCAGAAGTTTATAACTATGTGTGTAGTGGGGGCGAGGGGGCATCTCTTCTTGCCTTCCTCACTTGTTTGTTGGTTTCCCACCTAAAAAAATGAGGCCATTCACCAATTTTATGCCTGGGCATATTTCTGAGGGCATGTGATCATATAAGTGAAAGTATCTAGAACCCCTCCAAAGGTAGAAGCTTTTATTCACTCTTCTATAATAACTGGGTGAACCTAGAGGTTGATGGGAGGTATTTGGGGTGACGGAGGCTACAATCCTAATGATAATTCAACAAAGTTCTGATGCTCTCCTCGGGTTCTATGGATTAGCTCTCAGATCTGAAAGCGTGTGGGGTAGGACGTTGACAGCATCCGACTTGCTGAGTCTCCCAGGGCAGTCACAGAAGGCTCAGCCACCACCCCAAAGGAGCCTACGCGGGGTGTCATTCCTGGCTCAGAGCTGGAAGGGGAGGCTCCTGGCTGAGATGTTACCAGTTCAGGCTCCGTCCCAGTCTCCCCCTCCCAACATACAGACCCCCTCACACTTTTTCAAGATGCCTTTTGCAGTGAACATGTACAAACACTAGATGTAAAGTTTGAGACTTTCCATGTTCTTAATCCCTGAAGAAGGAGAACTTCATGGGTAGTTGAGAATCCTAAAAGAACACTAATACCTTTTGCTGAACACAGCAACTTTCTCAGAGCAACAGAAAGGGAGAGGCCATTACTAAATTGGTTCTCCCCACAACCCGCGGGCACCCTCGGGGAACACAGGGCTGGCCTAGCACGTACACCTACAAATATACTTGAGGCGCTCCATGCTCAAAAACCCAAATCCACACCCTCCCACTCTGTGCTACTCCTTAGTTTCGACTTTTCTTTTTCTTTGTTCTTCCCCTCCCCGCCAAACTTCTCCAAAGGGCAGTCTGCACAGTCTTCACTAACATGACACACATTCCCACTTGCCCTTGAAAGTGCCCTCCCCTAGGCCACTGGCTGCCTCTCAATTGTCCAACCCAATGGCTGTTCAGTCCAGCTCACGGCCGTCTCTTCTTGGGGCTTCTGCAACACTGCACCCTCTTACTTTTCTCCATCTCCATTAGCATCTGATTCTCCTTTCTTGGTTTCCTTCACTGACCCTTTTTACCTCTTCTTCCTTAAATAACGGCTTCCCCCAGGGTTCTGGTCTTAGACTTCTTTCTCATCCTTTTAGTAGACACTAGTCTTTCTTTATGACTCAGCAGCCCCTCTGAACAGACTTCTGTCCGAGAATGCATCATCTTAACAGTGTAGTGGGAAGCAAAGATGGCATAGGCACTCTGTTTCCCAGCTTCCCCTGAAGCTGCTGTGCAAGCCTGCAACCTGGGCCCCGGCCAACAGATGTACCTGGAACCCACCTTTGAGAGGGAAGCCAGGCTCAGAAAGGCATGCACCGGTGAGGCCCATGCTGGTGAGGACAGACACTGCCATGCCCAGTTCTAGAAGTTGTGCCCAGTGTCCCGTAGTACAAGCTGTGGTCCCCTTGCCCAGTGTTGAATGGTCAGTGTGTGTGGGGGCACCCTCTGCTTTCCACAAAGACCCTTCTCTTGAGTAACAGCATTACATCATCACATGTGCAGGCCTTGCTGTCATCGTCACTGTGTCTTGACTGAACCTCCAAAATGCCCCTAGATTTTTTTCTCCTGATGTGTCCCAAAACCACCACATGAGCATAGGATCTCATTAGCTCTCACCTGCACCATGGAAACAGCCTCCAGATGAGTTTCCCTGCCTCTCATTTCATCCCTTCCAATTGAATTTGCACTGCTGCTGGATTGGTCTTTCCCAAATATAAACCTGACTCTGTTGTTCCCATGTTTAAAACCTTCTAGTAGCTTCCCACTGCTTTCAGGATAAAATCCAAACCCTTTCATATGACATTCAGGTTCCATGACCCACCGCCGCCCCACGGACCCCTTGTTCCAGCCATGCCCAGCTGCTGTGTCTCTTGCACTTGCCACACTGATTTATACCTCGAGGCCTCTGCTCACTGTGATCCTGGAAGCTCCTGTCTGCTCCAGCCTCTAGCCCACCCATCACCCAGTGATGACTCGTCAAATGCCTGTGTACCTGACTGAGAGCCAAGCCTGGTAGTTCACTGTAAGGTCCTCACCTAAAGAGAATGCAAATGCCTGCTTCTCTGAGTCCTTTGTCCAGTGTCCCTGGAACAAAAGGAATTTGAGAACCTTCTTTTCTGCCTCCCTTCCTAACTTATTCATTTTCTCAGCACATTATTTATTGAATGACCACTCAATGTTAAGTACTAAGCTAGGTGCCAGGGTGAAGCAGTAGAGCAACCTCACAGAACACACAGCCGACTGAACTCCCACCGTCTCAGCTAGCTTGCTTGCCCAGGCTTCAGCACCATCTCCTGAATTCCCTTCCTGTTCCCCTCCCCACTCTCAAATGGCCAGCTCTCACCTCTGTCTTTCTTCTCGCTCACAGAGGGTGACATCCTAACTCCCGCATCCTTTCTTCCACTTGGCTTGATCTTCTTCATCTCTAACTCCTGTCATCCACCCATCCCTGAGAACTGCCTCTAACTAGAGCCCTTGGCTCTGGGCCCAATTCCATTCCTTGGACCAAATGTCTTGTCTATTAATGCCACTACAGGCTGAATTGGAGTTGGCCATACTCAATGACCTTGTGGCTTTAATTTTTGACTCTTCTGTATCAGTAAGTAGCCCCTTTGATCACCACCACTCTCAACCTTCCATCCATACCCACTGCTGTTCACTTCTGTCCTCATTGGTCACTGCAAGTCTTGCTATTTGTAATTCCCCCTCCTTCATGGCTTCCATGTCTGGCAAATTGTACTCTTCTTTCAGACTGTGTAAAGGTCATCTCCTCTGAGAAGTCCCCAACTCACCCCTACTTTTCCTGCACATTGTCTTTGGGGTATGCTCATATCTCTATGAGCACAAACCCCATCCTACTGTAGTTCTGACTTTCCCACTCAATTGCAAACTCCATAAGGCTGCGCCTATTTCTTAAAGCATTACTGTACCCCTGTGCCTGGCCCAGCATGTGACACAGAGTAGAATAGAATATAAATATAAATGTAAAAAAATATATATATATATATAAATGTAGTAAATATAAGGAGAAAATCCAAATCCCACACTGAATTCATATCTCTAAATTAGATCTCCTTTCCCACACTCCTATTTCTATTTATGGCACATAAATATTTATCCAAAGAGTGGGGAGAGCAAACAACACTGCTAGCCTTCTTGGTCCTAGAGTCTAAACCTGACCCACCTTCATTTCTCCTTTTCCCTCCACTCCATAGCAAATATTTAATAACTGGCTCCCTGGGAGAAAAGCTTTGTTTTGTTCTGTTTGCCATTCTCCATGATAAATACTCCTACCCTCACTGACTTCAAGCGACCAATATGAGGGTGCTAAATGTGGAGCTAGGAGAAAGATGTGCACACTGACTTGTGTGAGGCAATACTAGGAACCAGCTCCAGCACACCACAGCCTTCCCTCTTCACACTGAATCAGTTCCAAGTCCAGCTAACCCTCCCTTATTCTCTGATATCCAACTCTTCTTCATCACTTTGTGCCTTCTTCCCATACTACACCTTTTCCCCAGGGGAATCTGTCTTCCCAGAGTATACTTTTTCATTGCATTAGCTTTCCTGTGGCTGCTATAATTAACTGCCACAGACTTGGTGGCTTAAAACAACACAAATTTCTCATGTTCTGGAGGCCAGAAGTCAGAAATTGGTTTCAGTGGGCTGAAATCAAGGTGTTGGGAGGGCCATGCTCTTTCTGGAGGCTCCAAAGGAGAATCTGTTCCTTGTCTCTTCCAGCTTCTGGTGATTGCCAGCATTCCTTGACTTGTGGCTGCACCACTTCAATCACTGTAGCCCTGTGGTCAAACCATCTTCTCCTCTTCTGTCTGTGTCAAAAATCCCCCTGCATTTAGGGCCCTCTCAGATAATCCAGGATAATGTCCCCATTTCATGAACCCTAATCACATCTACAAAGACCCTTTTCCCTACAAGACAACATAACAGGTTCCAAATATCTTTGGGAGCCATTATTCAACAAATTGCACTGATTATTTTTAAGATGGCTGGGTCTTAAAAGTATGCAGTGGGAAAAAGACAGTCTCTTCAACAAATGATGTTGGTAAAACTGAACAGCAACACACAGGAGAATGAAACTGGACCACTCTCTTACACCATTCACAAAAATAAGCTCAAAATGGATAAGAGACCTAAATGTGAGACCTAAAATCATAAAAATACTTGAAGAGAACACAGGTAGTAATATCTGTCATTAATCATAGCAATATCCTTCTAGATATGTCTCCTGAGGCAAGAGAAACAAAAGCAAAAATAAGCTATTGGAAATACATCAAAATTAAAACTTCTGCACAGCAAAGGAAATGACCAACAAAACTAAAAGACAACCTACTGAATGTGAAATGATATTGCAAATGACATATACTATAAAGGGTTAGTATCCAAAATATATAAAGAACTTATACAACTTCACACCAAAAACAATCCCAAATAACCCAATTTAAAAATGGGCAGAAGGCATGAACAGACATTTCTCCAAAGAAGACATCCAGATGGCCAACAGATACATGAAAAGATGTTCAACATCACTCATCCTTGAGGGAAATGCAAATCAAAACCACAATGAGCTATTACCTCACACCTGTCAGAATGGCTAACATCAACACAAGAAACAACAGCTGTTGGAGAGAACGTGGAGAAAAAGGAACACTTGTGCACTGTTGGTGAGAATGCAAACTAGTGCAGGCACTCTGGAAAACAGTATGGAGGTTCCTCAACAAATTAAAAATAGAAACACCATAATATTCTGTATTTACCCAAAGAATATAAAAACACTAATTGGAAGGGAGAGATGAACCCCTATGTTTATGGTAGCATTATTTACAATAACCAAATTATGGAATCAACCCGTGTGTCATCAACAGCTGAATGCATACAGAAGATGTGGTGTATATATACAAATGGAATATTACTTAGCCATAAAAAGAATGAGATCTTGACATTTGCAACAACATGGATGGATCTAGAGGGTGTACAGCTAAGTGAAATAAATCAAAGGCAAATATCATATGATTTCACTCATATGTTGAATTTAAGAAACAAATGAACAAAGGGAAAAAAAAAAGAGAGAGACAAACCGTAAAAGCAGACTTGTAACTATAGAGAACTAATAGTTACCAGAGGGGAGGTGGGGGGTAGAGATGGGGGAAACACAGGTTGGCGATTAAGAGTACATTTAACCTAATGAGCACTGAGTAATACGTGGAACTGTTAAATCACTGTATTGTATACTTGGAACTCATAAACACTGTATATTAACTACACTGGAATTAAAATTAAAATAAAAAAGTCGGGGATGCCTGAGTGGCTCAGTCAGTTGAATGTCTGCCTTAGTCTTGCGTCATGATCTCAGGGTCCTGGGATCGAAGCCTGAGTAGGCTTCTGCTCATTGGGGAGTCTGCTTCTCTGTCTCCCTCTGTCCCTCACTCTACCTCAAATAAATAAGTAAAATGTTCAAAGAAAAGATCATTAAACAAATGCACAGGCCTCTACCTGTCAGTGTTGCCCATAGAGCTGACTGAGCTTTGGCTCTCCCCACTGTGCCTGCCACAGTCTCCCGTGCTTTCTTCCGCTCGCCTGGCCTTTTCCAGCCTGTTTAGTGTTCACCTCTGATTACCTCTCAGCCATTCATAATCTTAATTTCCTGATGACAGTCTTTTGACTCACAGTAAATAGCAAGTTAACTTTCCAAAGAAAAACAAACATGGAGTTATTTTAAAGTTAGATAACCCATTGAATATTAGCTTGTGAGTGTGCTGTGTTTACACTGCTGTGTGTGTGTGTGTGTGTGTGTGTGGCCTGACCATGTCCTTCATCAAAATAGTTCTCTAGGATGTGGAGAAGATAAAGACATGGCCCAATCAATACCAAGAAAAAGTTGATTAATGGCAATAATGTCAGGAACATATCTCTTTGGAGACTAGATATAATGATCTCATAGGATGCTCATTCATAAATGTTCATGTGTCTAGAAGCACATTCCTACCCCTAAATGTGAAATTTTGAATTCTGAGAAGAACCTAAAGTAGCCTAAGGTAACATCGTATAACTACTATTGGCATGTTTGGTGCTGTTAAAGCTTTGATGATCATGTGCAAATTGTTTTTCCATAGTCGAAATCATTTCTTTATACTATGATCTCCCATGATGACTGAATTCAACTGAATATTGTTAAAACTTTTTCATATCACTTCTGGGCTTCAGTGGCTCTGTACAATTTTTATCCTAGAGATCCAGACCTCTTATAATCAGCTCACCTCCAGCTGTTCAGGCTTCCTCTACTTCTTTATTCTCCCATGAGAACCATCTACTATATAGGCAGGCTGGTCTACTGCCTTCCACCTGCTGCATGCCTATCCTTTGGCTCTGGGGTAGCTTCATGAGTTCCTCCAGTGCCCACTCTTCTCAGACTGCCCATTTCTTGCCCCTCCTTCAAGGACCACTCAGGCCCCCTCTTGGAAAATCTTCCCTAAAAAGCTGCCACATTAGGGATCAGTGTTACGTAGAAAAAGAATATCTGATTTGAAGTTAGAGTGTCTGGGTTCATGTCTGTGAGATGCCTGAGATCAAAGTCACTTATCTTTCTGGGGCCTCAGTTTCCTCATTTATAAAACAGGAGCTGTGATCCTGGCTCAGGCTAACTCCAAGATTGTTGTCAGAAACAAAATAATGAATACGAAAGTGTTTTAAAAGTTTCATAAGTGCAGGGCATTAATGTTATTTCTTCCTTCACTAATTCTCTTCTTGTCCTTATTGTCTATGCTACATATTTAATAGTACTTGATATACAGATCTATGTATGTTTCAGTGGCATCATATACCTGGAACTATATTCTTGCTTAACATAATGTTGTACAGGAAAATGGCTTACCTACTATGGCTGTGTGGGTCTCAGCCCTCCTGCTAGATTGGGACATACAGGGGTAGGAATGGCATGAATGGTATCATATGCTTCTTCTGTTCCCCATGATACCCAGCACAATGCCAGACACAATGATGGTTCTGAATAACCACTTAACTAGGTGCTCATGTAGCCTCACTACCCTATTTTGCCAGCTTAAGTTAACGTCTTAAAAAGTTTGAATCATCATCAAGTTAAGAATTACAAGATGATCTGCGTTAGCTATAGGGCATGGTATACATCTCAAAGATATGTTACTGTGTCCTTCAACAGAAAATTGGTGGAGATGATGGTGGTAATTTTGTGCTCATCTCTCACTACGGCTTCCAAAGTCACTGGAGAAGAACAGGCTAAAATCAGATTCTTTAACAGTGACTAGGAAACTATGTGATACAGGTTGGCCACACTTTATGAAAATCCAATTTCTAGAAACCCAAATTTATAAAACTGAAATTTTTATTTCATTTTCACAGGAGTCTTTTACTAGGAAATTCTTCATCCTTATAAAACTCGAGAGTCAATTAAAACAGACAATGCAAAAATGTTTAATTTTCACTCACCAAGTCAGAACCATAACTATTGAGTAAAGTAAATTGCACCTGCACATGTGGAATAATTTTACACTCATAAAAATCTTCATTCTTGGTATTTACTTGCTCAGTGAGTCATTTGCTTAAAGGTGATCTTGGTTTTTGCTTCTCCTGCTTTGGTCGAAATGTTTCAGCTTAAAGATATGTAATAAATGGGAGTTTGCTTATCTTAAGATGAGGCAGCAGAATTGGTCTCAACTGAAAGAATCTGTACTCCAATTGAACAAAGATTGTTCTTTCAACTCTCCTTTGATGCTTGGCACTGAAACAAGGAATCTAAAATTAGCTGCTTTCAGAATCCAGGTGTGGGCTAAGTGGAAGCAATTCAGTTCACCCCAGGAAGTCACAAAAATTGTTGGAATAGCACATAGAGGTCTGGTCGAACTGCTTCCTTCCCGAAAGCCAACTTTTCAGGACTGCCTTCCTCTGTAGGGAACAGAAAACCACCATATAGTAGAGCTGAAAGGGACCAGAGGGAGTATCTCATATAATACCTTTCGTTCCACAGCTCATGGGAATAAGTGACTGGCCTCTATGAGCCTATACTCATATCTGCAAAATGGGGTCATAGTGCTTGCTAGCCCACTTCTCAAAGGTACTGGAAGGATTAAGTGAGTGGGTTTTGGTTTTTTATTTTTTAAAGATTTATTTATTTATTTTTAGAGAGAGAGAGTGTGTGCAAGTGCAGGGAGGGGCAGAGGAAGAGAATCTTCAAGCAGACTCCCCTCTGAGCATGAAGTCTGACATGAGCCTCAGTCCCATGACCCAGGAGATAATGACCTGAGCCAAAACCAAGTGTCAGATGTTTAACTGACTGAGCCACCTAAGTACCCCTAAGTGAGATGGTGTTTGGTACTTTTAAGGCATGCTTTATTTTTTTTTCTACAGTCATTTTGGTGGTTTTAAATTATGTCTACACATTCTTTAACACTCCTCCCACCCACAAATCCCCCCTTCTGAATATAGGCAGGCAACCTAGAGACTTTTTTTTTTTTAAAGAATTTTTATTTTATTTCATTTATGATAGTCACAGAGAGAGAGAGGCAGAGACACAGGCAGAGGGAAGAGAAGCAGGCTCCATGCACCGGGAGCCCGACGTGGGATTCGATCCTGTGTCTCCAGGATCGCGCCCTGGGCCAACGGAAGGCGCCAAACCGCTGCGCCACCCAGGGATCCCGGCAACCTAGAGACTTGTTTGTAACCAACAGAATGTAGTCTGTTCTGAGGCCAGGTCAGAAAAGGTAACTCAGCTTCCACTTGGTTCTTCTGGGACACTCGCCCTGGGAGAAGCTGGGTACCATATTACAAGTCCAGCTACCCTGAGACCACCATACTGGAGGGAAGCCACATACTGGCAGTTCTAATCTTCAAGTCCCTTCTAGGTCAGACACCAGGCATATGAGGGAGTGATCCTTCAGAGGATTCTAGCCTTTAGCCATTGAGACACCCCAGATTTTAAGCTTTCCCAGTTGTCATCCCAGACATCATGGAATAGGGATAAGCCATCCTTGTTGTGCCCTTTCTGAATTCTTGACCCAGAGAATCCATGAGCATAATAAAATGGTTGTTTTTGTTTTGCAACTAAGTCTGTGCTGTTTACACAGTAGCAATAAAATGAACAGCCATACCAAGTAAGGATGATCACAGCAACCACAGGAACACCACCAAACATCATACAGGCTCTGTGCCAGCTACAATGGCAAGCATGGTTTCCCTTACTTCATCCTGACCAGAACTCAGTGAGGAAGTCATGATTTTTCCATCTCATGACAAAGAAACTCATGATCGGAGGGGCTAATGGTCTGGTCACAGATATATAGGTCTGGCCTGACTGCAAAGCCCACCTCTGAGCTATAGCTGAGTCCTTCCCATATGGTGGGTGACAGCCAGACTGTCAAGGCAAACCTTTGGACCTCCACTACAAGGGCAATCTCCTCCGTTTCATTCCTCCAATTCCTCTCTTTTCCCACTTGCCACTTACAATCCTCTTCTTTCAAGAGATGGGATAAAATTTCTTCAGTTTCCTGACTTGGCCAACATTCAAACTGGTCTGTTATCACAAGGGAGGTTTCTAGCATTCTGCTGGCAGCCATTAGGTCTGTCCCTAATGCCGAAACAGCCACATAGCATTATCTCAGATGCTCTGCTCTGCCTCACAGGCCAAGCCCATCAGATTTAGTTTTTTCTGAGCTGCTGAGAGAAAACAATTTACAGAGCAACGTGTTCACACATACTAATCTCAAAAACATGCTGTGTGATCCATTTGCTCCTGGCCCCCAGAGCCATTAACACACTTGTGACAAATTATCTAGAGGGTTCTTCACACATTGGTGCCAGCTCTGCTAGGCTGTCAGCCTCCAGACTGCTCCTACACAAGGGTGTGTGGCTCAGGCTGCTGCCGTGGCAGGCCTTCCCCATCGGAAAGGGAAAATCCATGCCAGCTTTGGCCCCGATACCCACGGATTCCTTGAATCTGCAGATCCACCCAAAGGCCCCAGGTAAAAACATTTCTTTGAATATCTTTAGAAACGGCACCCAGAATGCACCTCTTTGCCGTGCATTTAAAGGTCTACTTTGGCTTTTTGTGTTTATTCTCTGAATGGTACCACCTACACACCCAATTGGTCCAGCCCTCCTCAAGCACAAACCTTGGGTACCTCTTGCTGGCAAGAGACCGCCCTCTTCAAAGGCAGGAATGAAAGAAGGTAGGCACTAATTTTTCTACTTAAAAGGTCAGTCCCACCTGACCTGAGTGTGAAGGGAGTGGGCTCATTTGTCCTAGCAGTGAAATTCCCGATAGGGTCCATGCCTCATGCTCTACCACGTGACTGCCGTGCTCCTAAAAAGGCTGTGACCAACCAGCTAGCGCCTCTGAATGTGGAATGGCCCCAGAGCTCATGTGTGGAGGGCCAGGAGGTTTCTCCTCCGCAGGCTCCAGCCCACAATTTAAGTCAGCATTAATGAAGGAGCCTCTTCTACCCTTTCTCATAGAGAAGAGACTGCTACCCGTAAATCCAGAAGCTGACCAAGCAGAAGGGGTGGCTGCCTTTAGACCCCAGCAAGATTTTGTTCATTTGTGGTTTAGGGAAAGAGGAGTGTACCAGTTATAGCTGTGGCAATTTGCTCATTATTATGATCGTCACCTCTCTATTGATATCTCACAGGTGACCCATGATCAACCATGTGGCAAACTGTGCTAAGTTCATCTCTTCAGTAATAATAATACTATTTATTTCTATAGTGCTTTACAGAACATTTTCTGTAACATGTTCTGTAAAACTTATAGAACATTTTCACATTCTTTGGTTCTGGTGGGTTCGACTTGAAGATGTTCTGAAGTACATCTTATCCCCATCTACACGTCAAGAAATAATTTTGGAGATGTTTTGCTCCAAGTGCATGGCAGGTGAGTGACAGCTGAGATTTGAATCTAGATCTCCTGCTTCCAAGCTGTGTCTCATGTATTTACCCAGGTTGTGCTGCACCCAGCCCTGTGTGGGTGAAGAACAAAGGTGCAGCTACATCTTTGGTGAAACATCTAAAGCGAAAGCCAGCTGGTTTCATATCGATGGATGGATGCTTCATCAGCCCATGGAGGCCTGTTTTTCCATAGCGGTGACACCTCAGCCTCTCTCTACTTGGCCTGTCTTCTTGGCTTTATCTTATGAAGCAGTCCTCCTGCAGAATGTCCTCTGCTTTAGGTACACACCTCCCCTAAACACACCCACATACTCAACGACTATTTCAGACTTGGCAGAGGGGAGGAGGGAGTACTTCCACTTAAAGCTTTAATAAGCAGTTCAGACTGCAGGTCTGAGTCCCCAAGAGCCTACAAATCTTACTTCCTGCTATTGGAAGACCAGATATCTAACAGCTGACATGGTCACGTACTACCAGGGGTAGAGGGGGAGGCTTGGGCTCTTCTGAATGTGGACTTAAGGTTACTTTACTATGACTTAAGTCACAGGAGATTTTGCAGAGAAGGAATAAAAAATGCTCCCATGGCTTTGCCCCTTCCTCTCAACACACACGTGCATGCACACACACACACACACACACACACACACACACACATGGATGCATGCACATACACATTCCTACCCTCCATCAGGCATTGGCTCTGTGACCAAGATATTCCACCCAGGGAGTCACCTTTGGCAGGGGAGAATGTGTGACATGGGCACTGCTCATCATGTGCCATTTAAAGCCAAGGACTTTTCACCTCTTAGTAAAAGTGTTTCTCAATCAAAGTGCTTATTGAACTTCAAACTGAATGGCCATTTAAAGGCTGATTGCAGCACTCCCACAGTCAAAGAAATGAAACTTTTGGCTTTGTTAATGCTGAGTCTTGGCTCAAGGTTTGAAGGCTGGATGGAATTTTGCCTTGTACTTGCAAACATTTGGAGAACTGCTCAGTCAGCCTTCCGGGAAAAACACGCCCGCGTCCTACTGTATGCCTTCAGCTTGGGTCTTGTCAACACAGGGATCATTGAGAGCCTAGTGCTAAAGCTCAGCCCTCCTTTGTTCTCTGAACACGAAGGGCAAGATGCAGAGTAATCAGAACACAAATGATGGAATTATGGTGATTGGTGGGGATGCCTTCCCTTTTTACAGCACTTCATTTCTCTGGAGGTCTTGCAGGGTATCACTGGACCCATACAGCACATCTCAGAGGCAAAGCTGAACCAGACTTTTATCACCATTACGTGGATGAAGAGTGAGAAATTTATAAATATATAAGAGATACAGAGTGAGAGAGCATGCGTATGTGTGAACGTGCACACACACATGCTCGTAAAGGAGGAAATATTTAATCATTTACAATTATCCAAGATGACATCCGATGATAGGGACTTTTTTATCATTTTAATTTTTTGTTTCATATTCCATATCAGGGTTATCTGGAGTCACACTGACTCCAGGGCTTAGAGCAAACAGAGTGGGAATCCCCACAAGCAGGAGCCAGCCTGCAGCTGTAGTTCACTGCTCTTGACATACAAGAGAGGGGAAAATATGTCCCTTGCCATGTGGGCCATGTGGCCCTCCTATCTAGAGTCTCTGACAATTTGAGTGGATGGTGGAGAACCATCAACGGTACAGACAAATGCATAGAATTAATGATCAGAATTTTGCAGCTCTGTGTAACATTAAAGAACCAAATGAAGGTGCTTTTTAACTACATGCAGTGTTCCAGAATTGGGTTTCTTTCCCACCCTGTGTGTTAGTGTCCTTAGTAGCATGAGTTTCCCCTCTTCTAGAAAACAATATCTTAGCCTAGGTCATCCAAGGGCAATTCTTGGAGTGCTCACTCTTAACCTTCTCCCGTCTTCTCTATCTCTGCACACCAACCCTCCAACTAGTACAGAGCCCTCTGTACTGACATGCTAGAAACCAGCCCACCGGCCAGCCTGGAGAGCCCATCATCTACTTTGTATTATCAGGTTATGGTAAACTTTGCATTTCACTTTTTCCTACCGCCTGGGAGCTCTTGGGTTTGGTAAAAAAAAAAAAAAAAAAAAAAGCTGATGAAGCAGATTTCTTACGCTTATTTCCCAAATTCAACTGAAATTTTTATATATGTACATTTTATTTTTAAACAAAAACATTAACAGAAAACAAAGGGGCCTCGGTTGGTTCCTAAGAGGTAATACATCATTTGGACAGAAGTGTGTCTGTGCCCATTGTCCCTCCTTCATAAAGCACAAACCCCAGGGAAGGCCAAGGTACAGCCTCTGGAAAGGATTAGAATGACTTGTGGCACCAACAGCCTTCAGAGAGTCCCATGGCTTTTACAACTATTCCCCTGCATTCCCATGGATGCTATACCATTCACCACATAAAAGTTAGCCTCAAATGTCAGGGTGCCTGGACTTAGAAAATTTGTACTCTAGGCCTCTAGGGTTGTCTGGAATGGGAAAGGAAGAGATGCTGTACAGGCCTCTTTGGGGGGTCAGGGAAGGGTGGGAGGAAGTGAGGCAGATGTGGTAACAGGCTCCGGTTTCAGCTCAGCTTCCAGGTAAAAAAGGCATTGTGGTTGGGCAGGGTCTGTTCTGGATCTGATGGGCAGGTGTGGCTTCAGGGTTCTGGGAAAGCAGTGCCTTTGGGTTCCTTATGGAGGTGCAAAGAGGAAGACCCTCACTCCTGCTTCCCATCATAGTCAGGGAGTTGTGTTCAGACCAAGAAAATCCAGGTGTCTTCTAAAAGGAGCTCACAGTCATGGGGCCTAGAGGATGAGACCAGGACAAAGAAGTGGAGCCAGGCCAGACAGACAGCCTCCCCTCGGCTCCCGTCTTCTCCTTGTTTCTCTTACCCACACATCTGCATTTGCACCATACCCCACTGAGACCACTGGTGTTAAGTCTAAGTGCCTTGTTTCTGGGCTGCCTTTGAAGGAAAGGAAGTACGGTTGTCCAGGCAAGGAGTAAGATGCTTTCTGCATTGTGTTTAGTCAACTGTTAGATGAGGAACCAACCCTCTCTAGAGAGTGTCATGACCGCTCTGTGCTTCTCTTCCTCTCCTTTTCCTTCCAGAGGGAGGAGACAATCCTCCGTGGGATGCAGAGGACCAGGCAGGTGTCCTTCAGAATTAATTCCTCCCCTGAATCATTTCTTCATCAACCTCCCCACCTGGATGTAGGCTTCCCTGCTGTGCTGTGCCCCCAACCCAGCCTCACCAGGGGTATAGAGTGCAGCCTGCACACTGCCCATGCCTGGACCTCAGGTGGTCATCCTCCTGTCCAAGGTCTCCAGGTGTCATGGGTCAGGTTCCCTGGGAACAGACTTGAAAGGAGATTTACATGCAAATGGTTTGCTGAGGAGTGCTCTTGGGATCAACACCTGTAAGGGAGTGAGGGAAGAAGGCTCAGCATCTAGTTGTAATAGAGGTCTCAGCTGATTCTGTAGGGAGCTCTGAAGTTGGGTTGGCCCTTCAGAGAGGTCCTCCATGGAGGCAAAAGACCTAGATCTTGGAGCCTCTGCATCACTCAGTCACTGGATACAGTTATCCCTGGGCTGGGGGTATAACCTCGGGCAAAGCAGGGCCCTTTGGTTAAAGGTCAATATCTAGGGAGGGACCCAGCTGCACCCCTCTCCATGAACAGCACTCCTAGTAGTCAGGAGAATGAGCGCCTCTGTTCTGCAGAGAAATCTGGGCAGCACATTCCTACCAGGGACCAGAGAAAGAGGAAGATGAAGCTGTGGCTTCTAGTTCCCACTGTTTCAGGTCAACAGACCTGTCAGTAGATGAGGCTAGGGGAGGAGTGAAGGAGAGTTTCCAGGCAGCCCTGCCAGGGCCTGGAAAAGAATAAGCACCGGCTGGTTGCTGCTGGGCAGACCTGGCTTGCAGAAGATAAACTGGCTGCCATCTTAGGGAGGGAGCCCAAATAACCTGCCACAGCTCGAGTGGAGAGTCCAACACAGCCAAATAATTCATCTGAGAAAAGTCCCTAATTGGGAGCTGGTTCTAGGATGGTCTAAATCTATACCACTTTACTAGCTTGCCAAAGGTTATCGTACACAACTCTGCTTTACGCTTCCTGGTATATGTCACTTAAGGCATGGCAGACATGGGCACCTTGGGAGGAAAGTATCTGAGAAATATTTCGAGAAATAATGACCAAAGCTAGAAGCAATGTCTGCCTATCTTTGTTGTTGTTGTTGTTGTTGTTGTTTTAACATTTATTTATTTGAGAGAGAGAATGAGCAAGCAGTATGGGGGGAGGGCCACATGGAGAGAGAGAGAGAGAGAGAGAGAGAATCTCAAGCAGACTTCCCACTGAGTTTAGAGCCTGATACGGGGTTCAATCTCATGACCCTGAGATCATAACCTCAACCAACTGAGCTACCCAGATGCCCCTCTGCCTGTTTATCTTTCTTATATGTATTTATCTTCTTCCTCCTAATATGCCGAATTCACCAAGTCACTTAATCTGGTCTGGTTTGGCTCCCTACTATCTGTTCACCTACTTGGCATCATGGTCACATCTTTATTTTTCCATCTCATTCGGCAGGAGGGACAGTGGATGGTAGCCAAGGAGAGACCGTGTGAGAATAGAACAGGAGAGAAGTCCTGCACTTTGCCACTGCCAATCCTTCTCCAGGCCAGTAGGAGAGTGGCTGGTTGGGGCAGGTGAACTGTGGAAGGTTCCAGGCCTGAATGTCCCAGCAAAGAGCACACCCATTATCTCTCCCCTACACTACTATGCAGCAATGGCTATAACACAGTTTGTATTATCCCCCAAACTAATCTCCCAGAGGACAGGCTGATGCAATATGAAGCCTGTGACACAGTTAGCTAGCCCCTGGCAATAGCGTTCAAAGCGTGGCAAGGGTGAAATATTGCCCCACTGGCTGAAAGAGCCTTTGCCACCAACAAAGAGCCTTTGTGACAACAGGAAGGCTCCAAAAGCTGGGTGCAGTGTAGACAGGAAAGAGCTCTCTCCCCCTCATGCAAGACCAAGAGGCTTAGCCCCTCTAGTGTTTGGCTACTTTCCTAAGGCCCACTCCCACGTGGGTACCCAGGAGGGGCAAGCGGCTCTGGGCTGGAAGCCTGCCTACTGGGCAAGTCAAGGATGATGCCTGGGCCAGTCACCAAGGTGCTGGAGGTACAGAGTGCAGACAGGAAGCTTATGGGTAATTTTTTTTTTTTAAGCCTACTGTTTTTTCTTTAGTTTTCATTCCAGCTGCATCAATTAAACATTAAAAAAAATCAAATGACAACTGATTATTAAAAACCCACAAATGCTAACACTCTCTGAAAAACCCTGTTCTCTTCTTACGCCACTTCTACCCACCAGGTCCTCCTCCCTCTTCTCTGCCGAGATCCCTCTTCAAGACCCAGCCCTACAACATCTACTCCTTCCTCCAACACTTTCCTGATCACCCCCTGCCCACTGTAACTTCCCTTCCTCGCTCTTCACCTCCTGCCCTCTCCATCCCACCCAGGTGGCTCCAAGCCTCTTCTCTTCCCTTCTTCACCTTTCCAGGCTCCCACCACCCCTGGTCTATTGACTGCTCCTTGCCTGCTCTTCCTGCCTTCTGTCTTGCACCTTTCAATCTGTTCTCCACACCGAAGTATTTGTTCTGAAAGACAAAGATGATCACATCATCCAGTGGTCTGAATGTTTCTATAACAGCTAACACTTACTGAGTGCTCACTGCATGCCAGGCTGTGTTCTAAGTGCTTCACCTGGAAAACTCGTTTAAAGCTCATAGTAATCCTATGAAGTAGGCATTATTTCTCCCATTTCACAGATAAGGAAACCAAGACCCAGAGAGGTTAAGTAACCTGCCTAAAATTATATCTCTAGCAAGTGGCAGAGCCAGTATTTGATCCCAGGGAAATGGTTAAAAACACTGCCGTCTCAAGCAACGCACTGTAATTATACTGTTTCTCAATGGCTCTCCACAGGTTTCCAGATAAAGTCCAAACTCCTTAGCACTCCAGGCCCCTCATTTTAAACTCATCCCTTTCCACTTGCCAACAGGCCCTATCCCCCAGGGGTGTGCTGCTAAAGGTTTCACAACCAGTTCTGTGCAAAATAAAACCCTGATTTCTAACATCTGCCAGTCTCATAGTGTCAGTCTCCTCACCGCGGTCAATTTCAGGATGTGACCATGGCATCCCTGAATGCGGAACCGGGGAGAGATGGTCACAACCAACCGGCAGTAGTAATCCTGGATTCAGGCACAGGACTTCACCACACACTCCACCCATCTCTATCACCCACTGTGACTCCCCTCATCAAGGACGGTCCCTGAGATCACACCCACCCATCCTCCAGATCGCTGAGCCATGGTCCACATGAAGATCTGGAAAGCTCCACTGAAAGTCCATGTTCATTTCCTCCTGCTGCCATCCACTGCTGGCAGTCTGAGGGCAGGGCTGAGAACATGGACTAGGCCATGAAGGCTGCTGACCATGCTTCAGACAGGCACCGGTCCCCTGTGCTCCACCCAGGACACCCCACCCACAGTGGTTACATCCTCACCCCTGAGACGCAGGCCCAAGCCCCAGGGCATCACTACTGCCCTAGCTGTGCCCTGCCCACAGAAGTCCTGGCCTCTAACTTATGGACAGCTGTTTGGGGCTCATCCTTAGCCTCTCCTCTTCTCAATCCACCCACACCTCCAGGCTCCCATGTCTTCTAGATTCATGCTGTGACGATTCCCTAATATGGATGTCGCTGGTGCTCCATTCAGACATTGGCCAGGCGCCCCCCCACTCAGCACCTCTCAGGACTCCCCCATCCTTTTTATCCACAGACCTAGGTTTGCCTCTACAGCCCCAGCCTCTGTGACTCTACCCCATAGTCCTCGGGGAAGAGTCCTTCCAGCTTTCCAGCTGTGGCACACTTCACCTGTGTGTTTGCATCTCCTGTCTAAGAGGGACTCGCCCGCGAGCCAGGCAGCTCCAGGTTCCTGCTCAGAGGCTGGACAAATATCCCTAACATCAGGCTTGAGCTAGAACGAACACCCCAGGAGCTAGTCCTCGGGGAAGGGGTCACTGCTGTCTCCTCCCAGCTCCTAATTAGAGACCAGGTAATTTATCCAAGGCAAGTCCTTGATTCCCCTTCATGTGTCCCTGGTACAAAGTGCCAATGTTCCAGTTCCACCGGGTGTGGCATTTTCTTGTTAATTAAATATTTAATAAGATATTACTACATAAATCACACACGCCATATAAAAACGCCAGCTTTTACAGGTTCATAAATGAAAGTTAATGCTCTGTGGGACCACAGCAGTGGCCTCTTTGGTCGTTCTGAATCTTGTGATACCTGGGGCCACGTCTGTGATCACCAGGCGGCATCTTTAACCGCAGCACTGGGCCAGAGATCTGGAGGGCAGCAGGGCAAACCCAGAGAAAGTTTGCGCAGGGGGGGACTCCAGCTGCACAGCTGAGCCATCGGGCACGGTGGCCCCTCCTACCCAATGCAGAACTGTGTGGGGCAGTGACTTAAAAGCACTTCCGAGTAGTGAAAAGCTGGGACATATGTATTAGGTGGCACTGACTGTGTGTGTGTGTGTGTGTGCCCGGAGGTGGGCGGCCCGATGTCTCTAGAGGTCTCTGCCCAGACTAACTGGGACTAGGGATGCTGGCGTCCTGCTTCCCCGGGCCGCCGACCTTGGGCTGTGGTGCACACCCGGCCGGAGGCTGAGCCCGGCTGCCTGCCTTCCCACGAGTCCCCCAGACCCCCGGAGCCCCCTGTGGGTTCTTTGGGTGACCACAGGGTCTCCTCCATTCGGATGGTGTCCGCCCGGCATCCTGTCATGATAAACCAATTGTGCTGAATCTTTCATGTCTACCTGTTGGAGGTTTCCAGGGAATTTTTCTAGCGCTTATCTGATTAACTGGGGGCCAAGTCACTAAGCTTCCAAGTAATGGAATCTGCTTTAAGCTTTGAGACACTGAAACAAAGATGCTTAGACAAAGATGGAGGAGATAAAAATTCATAGTCCTACAAAGGCCATGTTGTAGAGATAGAGAAAGACCTGCGGACAGAATGGGTACAGCCCGGGGTAGGGGAGGGGCGGGCAGCTCAATCCTAAACAGCAAACGGGTGACACAGTGAAAGAGGCCTCCTTTTCTATTTAACTAGCCAGCGTGTCATTGTTTTTTAAGTGGTTGAATGATTCTGAATCGGTACAAGATTATCAAGATCCATCAAGAGCTGAGATCTACAGGAAACTGAGCACACGGGGTGGAAACTGGGCAGGAGGAAGACAAGGTTGGGAGAAAGTTTTGTGCATAAGAGATGATACTGAGGTGCCTGGGTGGCTCAGTGGTTGAGCATCTGCCTTTGGCTCAGAGCGTGATCCTGGGGTCCTGGGATCGAGTCCCGCCATTGGGCTACCCTCAGGGAGCCTGCTTCTCCCTCTGCCTATGTCTCTGCCTCTCTCTGTGGGTCTCTCATGAATAAAGGAAGAAAATCTTAAAAAAAAACAAAAAAAGCTGATACATTGGGGGATTTGAACCATGCGAATGTATCATTCCTTTAAAAAAAAATTCAATAAAAGAAACCTATAGAGAGTTGGATTTACTCTGCTATTCTGAAAAAATATGTAACATCCAACTCAACATTTCAATTAGGCAGCTCTTCTGAAATTAGAGGTTATGAAAGTACACATTTCTAGGTGTGGAAAACACCATCTGTCAAGGAGTCCTGAGCCGTTTGGCGTTCTGAGGCAGGGACATTGCGGGGCTCAGGCCTTGCAGGCTTTGCTGAGACGTATCCAGTGACCATCACCACACCAGGTGAGCAAGTGGCTTCCTGCAAGGCCCTAATATCAGAGTCTGTGGCCAGGGCAGTGATTAATGACCTTATTTGCAGAGAGAAACCCTCAGGGAGAAGCCAAGTGCCAAGGAGAGAGGCTGGCAAGGCCCTCCCCAACAGACTGAGAAGGGCAAGAGGGATGTGGACAGCCACCAAGAAAGCAGGTATGCAGATAGGAGGCAACAGTAGTGGAATCCATGCCAAGGGATGAGATAAGCGAAGAAAGAAAATTGCACCCTAGTGGCTTTAGGCTGAGGAGTGAGGTGTAAAAAGC
Organism: Vulpes lagopus; assembly: GCF_018345385.1. Taxonomy (NCBI): domain Eukaryota; kingdom Metazoa; phylum Chordata; class Mammalia; order Carnivora; family Canidae; genus Vulpes; species Vulpes lagopus. The sequence continues at coordinate 144,295,459 of NC_054826.1, read as the reverse complement.
TAACATAGCCCACAGGGGCAAATCAGACAGGCGCTGGCCACTTAAGAGCCGAGCTGGACAAGTATCTATGGGAGAGTGCCAGGAAAAACACCATCGCCCACCCCCTCCCTTATTTACAGAGGGATGTGTGCCGGACTTTGGTAAAGTGGAGAAGTTAAAACTAGAGCCAAAAGTGTGATCTGGTCACCTCCAGGAAGGATGCATAAACAAAATCAGAGGGGATTGTACAGAGAAAAGTTTAATTAAAAAGTCAGCAGCTATGAGAGATTTGCTTTCAGCCATTCCCCATCCCGGGCCCCCTCAGGGAGGTACAGATAGGGCAGCCTCAGAGGCCGGAAGGCTGGAAGGGCTCTTCGGGGCTTCTCCTTTCATGCGGATAAGGTGTCTGGCAGCCTCCAGAATGGGGTCCTTTATGGAAGAGATGCAGGTTCTCCTCGAGCCATAAATTCTCTCCTCTGGCTCCCCGTGGGCCACAGTAGGTCATCCAATGAGACTGGATAGCCACCGATGAAAACCGACCCTTTTAGCTCAAAGGCCTCTCCTGCCCTGCTCATGGCCAGCAGGCTGCAAGATGTGAGACCTGAGAGTTACCACAGGTCCCCAGGGGCTTTGAGGCCTGGCTCAGAAAGGCCCTGGAGCTCACGGGCTCTGTGGGGGTAAGGTCAGCACGCACACTTCCAAGACAAGCAAAGAGAGCTGGTTCTATAATTTCCTAACACCAAGGGAGGAGACAGAAGAGTGCAGACCATATAACTTCCCGAAAAGCACAGCTGGCAAGCTCACCCACACTGTGAGGTTACAACTCCCTGAAGTAATTAAAAGGCAGAGCATGAGAATGTCTGGATTGCTGCATAAGCATCTCTTGGGGGAAAATATGTCTATGGTATTGCGTACCCAGGGCTCCAGGAGCCAAGTTGGACACAGGTGATTATGGCTTCAAACTAAATATGTGCACAGGGATGTGGAAGTGTGAATGTGTGTATGTGAGAGAGAGGGAGGGAGGGAGGAAGGGAGGGAGGGAGGGGGAGAGAGGGAGGGGGAGAGAGGGAGATGGGGTAGATAAGAACTCTGGCAGAGTTCTTGTGATGGGCAGCAGCCAAGGCAGGCTACCATCTTCCCTCTGATTCTCTTCAAGGATACAACAGGCAAAGGGCTCAAATTGCACCACAAAGGAACTGGTGTGGCCGTTAGAAAAAAAACAACCAACCAACCAACACACACACAACAAAAACCAGAAAAAAAATTTAAAACCAAAAAACCCTACAACCTATAAACCTTTAGCATTTGAGTCTCTAGGAGGTGGTGTTCTTTCTTTCTTTCTTTCTTCCTTTCCTTTCTTTCTTTCTTTCTTTCTTTCTTTCTTTCTTTCTTTCTTTCTTTCTTTCTTTCTCCTTCCTTCCTTCCTTCCTTCCTTCCTTCCTTCCTTCCTTCCTTCCTTCCTTCCTTCCTTCTAAATATAAACAATTATTGTTGGAGGTTAACACTGCTTGGAGCTAGAATGGGCCAAATCAACATTGTTTCTTCTGCTTTGTGAATTAGGAAAGGAAAATTCTAGGGGCACCTGGGTGGCTCAGTGGTTGAGCATCTGCCTTTGACTCAGGTCCTGATCCCAGGTCCTGGGATCAAGTCCTGCATCAGGCTCCCGGTGGGGAGCCTGCTTCTCCCTCCATCTGTGTCTCTGCCTCTCTCTATGTGTCTCTCATGAATAAATAAATAAAATATTTTTTTTAAAAAAAGGAAAGGAAAGTTCTAATTCTTTTCTTGTAATAAAACTCTCTTGGGTTTGGAGAAATCCCTTGGTGCAGGAAGGCTGAAGCACTTCCACATCCGTGGGTAGAAGGTTGCTGTCAGCAGAGTCTCCTTCAGGAGCCCTGCCCACCTCGAGGACCACCAGGAGAGTTATTTGAGGGAGTGTTGGGAATGCAGCTGAGCTGCAGGATGCCAGATAAAACTCCAACACCAAGAAAGAGGGCAGAGGCAGTGTGCCTCCCATCCTTTCCCTGGGGAGAGCCCTGGTGGAGGCGGAACCTCATCCTGAGACAGTGATGAATTACACTCTCCAGGCTTATGAGAAAGGAACTACAAAAGCTTTTGAGCAAGATACTGGGGGTGGGGGTGGGGGTGTTAACTGTCCCTTGGCTTCCGCTCCACTGGGAATCGATCCAAGTCCTTGACAAAGAAGATTCTGAATTGAAATAGCAATAGCCCCTCGAGGTACTAACAGAAAAGCTGTGACCTTGGTCACAGGTGGGAACTACTAGAAAGGAGGTGTGGCTGCAGCAATGGAGCCAGTAGTGGCTGACACAGGCCACCAGGAGGTAGACTGGAGTGGGACTGACTCCAGCCTCTGGAAAACTCCAACGGTTGCTAAAACTTGCGTCAGGCTCCTGGAGTCTGTCAGGCAAAAGCTGGGCTGTGTCTTCCATGGTCTTGGAATTCTGGTGACTTCCTGAGAAGGAAGATCAGAGTCAAATGTATTTCTGTTGCCACTGTGTCGCCCTTCTGACTGTGTCCGTGTCCATGACGGGCATGGGTGGGCGGAGGTTCATACGGATGATGGCCTGTGACCTTGCAACATCCCTGTAAGCACATCGGAGGGCAGGAATTCGAGAACAAGAAACCTGTCTTCAGAAAAAGAAGCCTGTCTTCAGAGGAAAAGAAACTGCTTTTCAAAAGCTTATCATCAATGTATCCAACTTCCACTTGGTGGGAAGACCATCCATAAGTGGGGAATTAGTGGGGACGGAGGGAGGGAGGGGATGAGGCTGTGGGGGCAACCCCACCCCACCGCACCCTGCCCTCAGCTTTCTAGAGAGTTAACGGGTCATTGTTTCAGGACCACTGAGGGCAGGATGTCGGTACCCTCTGGGTGCACACACCCCCATTTGGTTCTTCTGCGTCAGTGGTTGTCCTCTCCCGCCCCTTACCCCCAGGCCTGGCTCTCAGTGGAAGCTCTGAGGAACTTCTGAAGCTGTCTGGAGAACATCTGGAGGCGCCACATACCCCTTTAGCCCTGGACTCTGTGTTCCCAAGGCCTGCCCTCACCCAGTATGAACAACACCAGGCAGTGTTTATTGAGCACTTCATATATCTCTGTACTATTTCCATCTTATCCTTACAAGGTTAATTCTGCTATTATGTCCATTTTATACATGAAGAAACTGAGTTAGTCACAGAAAGAGGAAGTGACTTGTCTGAGGTCACCCAATCTAGTCCCAGGGTCATCCCCACGGCCACTGTGCATGGTTATAGTCTTGCACTTTAGATGTGGACTAGAGGCAAAATGGTAAGAAACATGAAACATCACCAGGCCCCTGGGAAAGCTACCTGCTTTAATGGCTGGAACCCAAGAGCTCAGTTTCCTTAGGATCCTGCTTCTGACTATTACCTGCAAAAACTGGGACAAGTTATGACTTCCCCGGCTGCCTATTTCTTTTCCCGAGGGAACAGCTGAGTGGACCAGGCATTGTGGGTGGATTTGGGATACGCAGAGTGCTCTGAAGGTGCTAAGGAAGAGAAATTAGAATCAGAAATTAGGATGTCTGCTCAGTTTTATAAATTGTGTGGTGCTGTGGCCTTGATGAGACTATCACAGGCTTTCAGAACCATCGGGACCTGCTGATCTTCGTATCCATGGTCTGAAGGACTTTCCATATTATCCAGATGAATGCCTCACCTAACACAAGGATCCTTCTAGCCATACTCCTGAGATGGTGCTGGAGCCCTTCTGGGCCAGGGTGCTCTCTAGATCACCAGGGATCTCTCCCTTCTCTGCAAAGGCATCCAAACGTAGCCTGCCATAGCGTTCTCAAAGCTGCACCATGTCGGTGTCCCTCTCGCCAGATCTAATTCTCCCGTCTGGACAGACTAGGGTAAACTATGTCCCACTTGCCCATGAGAGCCCTTGACAGAAAGGTGAATTATCATGATGCTCTCTTCTCCAGCCAGTCAACCTTATTTCCACAGCCCTTGTCATTCTTCTCTGAATGCACTCTTTGGCCTAGCCTTCCACTGATCCTATAAATATTTACTGAGTGCCTACTAGAAAGATAGTCCATGTTGAGTGTGCACAGACAAAGTGTAATACCTGCCTCCAGGGACTGTCTTGGAATGGGAGGGTGCAGTATCCTCAAGTGGTTGCAATATGGTGTGGGAAGTGCTTTGGTAGGATCAGCACAGGTGGGGAGGGCTCTGAAAACAAAGAGGTTGGAGAAGCTGACAGGTGGCAGGACACACATTTGTGTGCATGTATGCATATGCCTATGTGTGTGCATGTCCCTGATTGTGTGTGTGTGTGTGTGTGTGTGTGTGTGTGTTAGAAACTGCATTTTAGGGATGCCTGGGTGGCTCAGTGGTTGATCATCTGCCTCTGTTCAGGGCATGATCCCAAAGTTCTGGGATTGAGTCCCACATTGGGTTCTCCATGAGGAGGCTGCTTCTCCCTCTGCCTACGTCTCTGCCTCTCTCTATGTGTCTCTCATGAATAAATAAATAAAATCTTAAAAGAAAGAAAGAAAGAAACAAACAAACAAACTGCATTTTAGAAGGAAGAGAGAGAAAGACCAGGTTTGGGAACAGCCTATGGTTTGGAACTACTAGAGTCAGTGGTGTGGAGGACCAGAGGTAGGTTTGAGAGGTCACCGGGGGCCAGATCATGAAGGATGATGCAGGAGACCATTCTGACGGCATTAGGGAGCTATTGAGGGCTGGTAAGCAGGAGACCAACACAACCAAATTTAGATTTTTAAGAATAATCACTCTGATTGCAAGTTGGAGAGAGGACTGGAGGCAGACGTGACTGGAGGCAGGAGATGCCATAGTCATCTCAAGGACAGCACAGCAGGACTCTAACCTCCCTTAGACTGAAAGCTGAGCTTCTATCAATGGGCCTGTGGTTATGAGCTAACCAGTGTCCACTGCTCACTCTTGTTTCATATCCATGGGCAACGGAACTCTTTTTTATAGGAACAGCAATGCCAGCTCTTTCCCAGCATTTATCTCTATGGCCAATTGTTTCAAATTTAACCTTGGCAATTTTGGTTTCTTCTTTCAGGCTACTAAAATCTGTGTGCACCTTGATTCAACCCCTGTATCTTTACTGAAGGGGAGTTACTGAAGCATTTGACAAAGAACACGTGGTGGAAGCAGTGCCAGAAGCCTGAACGCAGGTTTTCGGACTCCTACCCCAGGCAGCCTATTTACTCTGCCTCTCCAGGAAATCAGTGTGTTTAGAGGAACTGGCATCAAGATGGACTAGAAGCAGCTTAGTTGGGAGAACAGGTTTCAGTTTACAGACCCCCAAAGGCAGGAAGGGAGGACCCCATATCCATTTCTAGTATTTCCTCCTGTTGACTGAAAGGATCCTGGAGTTTGAATCTAGGATCAACAGGGATGGCATTACATGTCCTCAGGCAGCCGAAGGTCACAGTTGTTCAAAGCCAATCACTGAGGCCCCTGACAATGTCAGAAGGCTGAGCGAATCTCATAGGGGGAAAAAAATCTTACAAGCAAACAAATGCTTAACAAAAGCTCCTCTATGGAGCTGAACTAGTTCAGGACTTAAAAGCTGTTCAGGGAGACCGGACAGGTGATGGGAAATGGGACACCGCTGGGGGTGGGAGCCGAGGACAGAAAAGGGAAGCGAGCCTGCAAACAGAAAGCTTCTCTGGACGAATGCCCAGAGAATCAGGGTCCTTCGCAGTTGGGATCTAATCCACTTCTGTCTCCAGACAGAATTTCTTTGGTGACTGGTTTCCCCTGGGCCCTGCTCACTAGTCTCTGACCCTCAGGGCCAAGAATGAGCCAGGGACTACATGCAGAGCGCTGTGCCCAGACTGACCAATGTACCTTAGGTCAGGCCTCTCCTGACCACGCACACCACACCTTCACTAGCTCCTGTCTTGCCTTCTCTCTCTTTTAAAACACAACGGACTTCTGCTTCCAACTGCATCTCCTCTGGTGAACTCATAGGAATCCCATCCCCTCCCAAGACCCAACCCTTTCCCCATAAGCTTTCCCCTTGTTCCCCACTTAAATCCTGACCTCAAATTCCACAAGTACAATGCTTTTGCTGGTCATAAGCCAAATGTCATTACGGAAACGTCAAACCTGCCAGATGAGCAAGAATTTTATTGATCCCTTCCAAAAAAAAGCATATGCTTGTTCTAATGATACCTGTTGACTGGCCCAATTTCATAAAGGGAGCCGAAAGCAATGAGGAGCAAATCCAAAATATACTCTTCAGGCGAAGACTATGCAAATAAACCTTTACCTACTTTTTAAGTATCAGGCACCCAGAGCATTTTTAGGAGAAGCAAATCAAGTCATGTGCATTTTGCTCTGAGCCCCCAAGCGGGAAAAGAAGCCCCAAATGGTCTGGACCGGCTCCTTGGCCTCTCTCAGATCCTTTCCTTGTGGTCTAACAGAACTCTCCTGGGTGAAGTGGTGGCCCGAACTTTCCCAGTTCAGGAGATGGGGTGGCAAGAGCTTCACTAACACATCAACTGGAGAATACCTTTCACAAAGGCATTTTCTATAGCTTTCTATCTGGTTTCTCACACACCTTCAGTGACACCTGAAAATTTTTGTTGAAGTTAGATGTATTTGTCTGTGTCTGGGTTACTCAAATTGCCTCTCTTACTTGCCAGGAAATTCTGATTTCTGGCAAGAGATGCCCACATAAAGCCCCACACAGCGGAATAGAAAAGCCTCACTGACACAGAGACTTCCAGAGGATTAAACATAAACCACTTAAAAAAAAAAAAAGGTGGGTGGGAGGCACTGGGGTGCCTCAGTGGTTGAGCGTCTGCCTTTGACTCAGAGCATGATCCTGGGGTCCTGGAATCAAGTCCTGCAACGGGCCCCCAGAAGGGAGCCTGCTTCTCCCTCTGCCTGTGTCTCTGCCTCTCTCCTCTCTCTCTCTATTCCTCTCATGAATAAATAAATAAATCTTTAAAAAAAAATGGAACAAATGAACAAAAATAAAAGCTTACTCTGCTTACCTACTGAGCCTGCCACTTTTCAGAGAGATGCTTGGCACTGAGCTGCTCTTGGCCATTAGCCACTGGTCCACGTTATCATTTTGATGCCTTAACTTGCCATATATCACATACCGAACCACTGCTACATCCAGGTGGCTCTGAGTCTAACATCCCTTTACTGACTGAGCCACCTGGGTGCCCCTGATTTTTCTTTTTTAACTCTTTATATACATAGTACTTTTATGATAAAGAAAAATTTTAAAAATTCCTTTCTTGACTAATGAAAAATATTTTTGTCAGCTAGACAAGAGCTTCCAACAAACAAAATTTGTCCACTAGCGATCACACTATAGTGGGTAATTTTTAAAAGAGAAACTCAATATCCCATAAAAGTATATTGAACAGTAGAGGTCAGGGAGTCTGGGGGAGGAAGATGTCTTCAGGACATAGATGCTGATACTGCCCCAAGTTGAGAAACACTGACTGAACATACTGAATTTTTATTTTTATAATTTTATATGCAGATGGAGAAAACACTACAATGAACCCTCATGTACCAAACACCAAGCTTCATTAAATAAGATGGTTAATCCCGTTTCACACCTAAACAATTCCCCACTTTCTGTCCAGCTTCCAGACATCATGTCATCTCATCCAAGGGTATGTATTCTGGGAAATTAAGAACTCTCTTTTTTATTTTTTATTTTTTAAAAAGGTTTTATTTATTTATTCATGAGAGATCCAGAGAGAGAGAGGCAGAAACACAGGCAGAGGGAGAAGCAGGCAGGCTCCATGCAGGGAGCCCGACGTGGAACTCGATCCTGGGACTCCAGGATCACGCCCTGGGCTGAAGGCAGGCGCCAAACCGCTGAGCCACCCAAGGATCCCCATCAAACTTAAGATTATAAAATGTTCACTAAATTTTTTAAATATGTATTTTTAATTGAAGTGTAATGAACATGGAGTTATATTAGCTTCAGGTATACAATATAGTGTATACAATATAGTGATTCAGCAATTTTATACATTACTCAGTGCTCATCACAATAAATGTACTGTTAAATACCTTTATCTGTCTCACCTAGTCCCCTACCCATCTCCCCTCTGGTAACTACCAGTTTGTTCTCTGTATTTAAGAGTCTGGTTTTTTTGGTTGCTTATCTCTTTTTTCTTTGTTTCATTTCTTAAATTCCACATATGGCTGAAATCATGTGGTATCTGTCTTTCTCTGTTTGACTTACTTTACTTAGCATTATACTCTTTAGGTCCATCCATGCTGTTGCAAATGACAAGATCTCATTCTTTTCCTATGGCTGAGTAATATTCTATTGTACACACACCACATTTTCTCTATCATTTATTTACAGGTGGACACGTGGGTTGCTTCCATATCTTGGCTATTGTAAATAATGCTTCTATAAACATGGGGGCACATATATCTTTTTGAATTAGTGTTTTTCTTTGGGTGAAAACCCAGCAGTGGCATTACTGGATATTATGGTATTTCTTTTTTTAAAAGATTTTATTTACTTATTCATAAAAGAGAGAGAGAGAGGCAGAGACATAGGCAGAGGGAAAAGCAGGCTCCCTGTGGCGATTCAGATATGGGACTTGATCCCAGGACCCCGGGATCACAACCTGAGCCAAAAGCAGATGCTCAACCACTGAGCCACCCAGGTGCCCTGGTATTTCCATTCTTAATTTTTTAAAGAACCTCCATGCTATTTTCCACAGTAGCTGCACCAATTTGCATTCCCACCAATAGGGCACAGAGGGTTCCTTCTTCGCTATATCCTTGCCAACATTTGTTTCTCGTCTTTTTGATTCTACCCACTCTGACAGGTGTGAGATGCCTCATTGTGGTTTTGATTTGCATTTCCCTAATGATTAGTGATGTTGAGCATGTTTTCATGTGTCTGTTGGCCATTTGTATGTCTTCTTTGAAAAAAATGTCTATTCAGGTTCTCTGCCCATTTTCAATCAGATTATTTATTTATTTTTTTGGTGTGGAGCTGTGTAAGTTCTTTATATATTTTGGACATTAACCCCTTATCAAATCTATCATTTGTGAATATCTTCTCCCATTCACTAGGCTACTTTGTCATTTTGTTGGTGTTTCCTTCACTGTACAGAAACTTTTTTAAAAAATATTTTATTTATTTATCCATGAGAGAGAGGCAGAGACACAGGCAGTGGAGAGCAGGGAGCCTGATGTGGGACTCGATTCCGGTTCTCCAGGATCACATCCTGGGCTGAAGGTGGTGATAAACCGCTGAGCCACCCAGGCTGCCCTGTACAGAAGCTTTTTAATTTGTAATCCCAACAGTTTTTGGTTTTGTTTCCTTTGCCTCAGGAGACTTATTTAGAAAAATGTTGCTACAGCCAGCATCAAAGAAATTACTGCCCGTGTTTCCTTCTAGGAGTTTTATATGTCAGATCTCACGTTTAGGTCTTTAACCGATTTTGATTTTATTTTTGTGTATGGTATAAGAAAGTGGTCCAGTGTCATTCTTTTCCATGTAGCTGTCCAGTTTTCCCAACACCACTTGTTGAAGAGACTGTCTTTTCTTTTTTTTTTAAATATTTTTGAGAGAGGGTAGTGTTTTTTTTTTTTAAGATTGATTTATTTATTTATGATAGACAGCGAGAGAGAGAGAGAGGCAGAGACATAAGCAGAAGGAGAAGGAGAAGCAGGCTCCATGCTGGGAGCCCAACGTGGGACTCGATCCCGGGACTCCAGGATCGCGCCCTTGGCCAAAGTTAGGCGCTAAACCGCTAAGCCACCCAGGGATCCCCAAGACTGTCTTTTCCCCAGTGTGTGCTCTTGCCTCCTTTGTCATAGGATAATTGACCATATTAGCGTGGGTTTATTTCTGTTCTCTATTCTGTTCCATTGATCTGTATGTCTATTTTGGTGCTAGTACCATTCTTTTTATTACTATAGCTTTATAGTATATCCTGATATCTGGGAATGTGATACCTCCACCTTTTTTCTTTTTTTTTAAAGATTGCTTTAGCTATTTGGAGTGGTTCCATACAAATTTTAGGATTATTTGTTCTTAACTCTGTGAAAAAGTGCTGTTGGTATTTTGATAGGGAAGCAAATCTGTAAATTGCTTAGGGTAATATGGACATTTTAACAATATTGGTTCTTCCAATCCATGAGCATGGAATAGAATATCTTTCCATTTGCCTCTGTCATCTTCCATTTTTTTCATCAGTGTTTTATAGTTTTCAGAGTACAGGTCTTTTACTTCATTTGTTAAGTTTATCCCTAGGTATTTTACTCTTTTTGGTGGAGTTGTAAATGGGATTGTTTTCTGAATGTCTCTCTCTGCTACTTCAACATTAGTGTAGACAAATGCAACAGGTTTCTGTATATTAGTTTGTATCCTGAAGTTTCATTGAATTCATTTACAGGTCTTAGAAGTTTTTTTTTGGTGGAGTTTTTAGGGCTTTCTTTCTTTCTTTCTTTCTTTCTTTCTTTCTTTCTTTCTTTCTTTCTTTCTTTCTTTCTTTCTTCTTTCTTTAAAAGATTTTATTTATTTATGCATGAGAGACAGAGAGAGAGAGAGAGAGAGAGGCAGAGACACAGGCAGAGGGAGAAGCAGGCTCCATGCAGGGAGCCCGATGTAGGACTTGATCCTGAGACTCCAGGATCACGCCCTGGGCCAAAGGCAGGCGCTAAACCGCTGAGCCATCCAGGGATCCCTCTTTAGGGTTTTCTATATATAATGTCTTGTCATCTGCAAGTAGTGAAGGTTTTACTTCTTCCTTACCAATTTGGATGCCTTTTATTCCTTTTTCTTATGTGACTACCACAAGTAGACTTCCAGTACTATGTTGAACAAAAGTAACAGGAGAGGACAATCTTGTCTTATTTCTGATCTTAGGGGAAAAGCTCTCAGTTTTTCACCATTGCATACAATAGATTCTTCATATATGGAGTTTATTATGTTGAGGTATGTTCCCTCTAAATCTACTTTGATGAAAGTTTTTATCATGAATGGATGTTGTACTTTAAAAAAAAAGATTTATAAAGATTTTACTTATTCATGAGAGACACAGAGAGAGAGGCAGAAACACAACAGGCAGAAGGAGAAGATGTACAACAACTTACTCTTAAGTCTCTTGAAATAATTCCTGTGTGTGTAGTTGGCCACCAACTCAAGATACAGTTATACCTCATTTTATTGCACTTTGCTTTATTGTGCTTCACAGATAGTGGGGGTTCTTTTGTTTTTTACAAATTGAAAGTCTGTATTTAGCTAGTCAATTGGCAGCATTTTTTCAATAGCATTTGCTCACTTCATATCTCTGTGTCAAATACTGTGAGAGAGACTAAATGTGAGGAAGACATTTTAGTCTTTCTCACAGTATTTCAAATTTTTTCATGACTATTATATTTCAATGCTGCAGTCTCATGGTAAAACTTTCACAGATGAGAAGTTGCTTCTGATGGTGAGCTTTTAAAAAAGTGGTACTCAAGATGGAACCTGCTCCTGGTGAAGATGCTGTGAAGATGGTTGAAATGACAACAAAGGATTTAGAATATTACATATACTTAGTTGATAAAGCAGTAGCAGGGCTTGAGAGGATTGATTCAAATTTTGAAAGAAATTCTACTGTGGGTAAAATGCTATCAAACAGCTGCACACGCTATAGAGAAATCGTTTATGAAAGGAAAAGCCAATCAATGTGACAAACTTCACTGTTGTCTTATTGTAAGAAACTGCCCCAGCCACCCAACCTCCAGCAGCCACACTCTGCTCAGTCAGCAGCCATCAGCATTGAGGCAAGACCTCCCACCAGTAAAAAGATTCCAACTCACCAAAAATTTGAATGATGCTTAGTGGTGGGTTTTTTTTTAACCAATATTAACGGTTTTACCCAAAATGCTGTCATGTTGCTGAAAAATACAGGACATTACAATCAAGCTTTTCATCTTGGTTGACTGGATACTACTCAGAAAGGATTCTGTGTCCAGCACGGCAACCAAGTTTCCCCTGAGCACCTTGTGGATGGAGCCATGAAGCTGTTGAAGTTTTAAACACAAACACCCTCTGGCCCAGCAACTTCACCTATATGAGTTTACCCTATCACAAAAAAAATACACCATGAATATTTTCAAGGATGTTTATTGCAACATAATTTATGATATGAAAAAGAAAACCTGGCAATAACCCAAATGTCCATCAATAGATGGGCCAAATTGGAGGACACCTGGATAATGGGAAACTGTACAGATGTTTAGAATAAACACAATCTGGGACATCCTTTAAAATAAAGTAAAAAAAAAAAAAGCAAGGTGAAAAATAATGGTTATAATATAACCACATGGGAATAAGCCTGAAAAATAGCTAGATAATGGAAAAACAGATCTAGGGACACCTGGGTGGCTCAGTGGTTGAGCGTCTGACTTCGGCTCAGGGCATGATCCCAGAGTACCAGGATCGAGTCCCATATTGGGCTCCCTGCATAGAGATTGCTTCTCTCTTTGCCTATGTCTCTGCCTCTCTCTGTGTTTCTAATGAATAAACAAAATTTTAAAAGAAAAGAAAGAAAGAAAGAAAGAAAGAAAGAAAGAAAGAAAGAAAGAAAGAAAGAAAGAAAGAAAAAAACAGATCTATATGCAGCTATATAGGCAGGTAAAGACACCTTAGTTTTCTAGGGATACACTTTAACTGAAACCACTGTGCACTTTCAGGGTGAAGGCTTGGCGGGGAGAAGAAAATGGAGAATTTTGCTGGATATTTTATATCTTTCTAAAGTCTTAAAATTGTTTTGCTATGCACATATCACTACTATTTTTAATAAAACAAATCATTCTTAAAAAATAATGGTTGGCTGCAATCTACCTAGGAGAATGCAATTAGATCTTAAATGTGGGATATCATAGGAGAGAAAAAAAATCAATGTCATGAAAAGCAAAGAAAGGTAAAGAACTAGATTATGTTAAACTGGACTCAAGAGACATAACAACCCAATATAATGTATGTATCTTAATTATATCTTAGGAGAAAAAAATAGCTATAAAAGACATTTGGGGGCAAGTACAAAATTTAAATATGAACTGAGTATTAGATGATGCCATTGGATTTTTGATTTCCCTAGGTGTGATAATGGAGTTGCAGTTATATGGTGGAGTGTCTTCATTCTCAGGTAATACGTGCTGAAGATTTTAGGGCGAGTCAACATATCTGCCACTTGCTGTCAACAAAAGAAATTACCCAACCAGGGACACCTGAGTGGCTCAGCGGTTGAGCACCTGTCCCTGGCTCAGGGCATGATCCACGGTCTCAGGATGGAGTCCCACATCGGGCTCTCTGCCTGGAGCCTGCTTCTCCTCTGCCTACATCTCTGCCTTTCTCTCTCTGTGTCTTTCATTAATAAATAAATAAAATCTTAAAAAAAAAAAAAAGAAAGAAATTACCCAACCAAAAGAATCAGAGAGCGTGTGCACAAATGTGGCAAAATATTAACACTTCATGAATCTAGGTGAAGGCTTACATGTATTCGCTGTATTATGAACCTACAGAAAACCGGAAGGCTTTCTGTAAATTGAATTTTTGTCTTAGGAAATGTTCAGGGGAAAAGGGAACATTGCTGTTGCCAGGGATCCATAAATTACTCGTGATTATGAGTTTATTGATCTTAGCCTGGATTAAACCATGAGAAAAAAACATGGAGCCATCAGAACTCTGGAGAGGCTGGATTCACTTGAGTTCTGGGACAGTTCTCGCCTCCAAAAGCGAGGCCCCCTGGTGTCCCTCACTGCACCCAGATCTGGGCTCAAGCTGATGGGGTTTGGTCAAAGATGATTCAGTCTTCCAGGTTCACAGCTACTTCAAGAGCCTTCCCTGCTTACCTCAAACAGCAGGCCAGCTGGCCAGTGTGAAGTAGCCTCTAAGCAAGGGGAGTGGGTTTCTTGGTGGTGAAGAGCTGGCTGGCTGGGGACAGAGCCCCGAGGGGCTGCAGTTCATTCACCCATCCGTTGAACACCCGCCGTGTGTTGGGCACTGCGCTGCTACTAGTTAGGACAAGACTGAACATGCAGTGAGTGGTTGCTGTGGGGTAGGCACTTTGGTAAGCATTTCAGCTATGTGGCCTCAACCAAAAACCACCCTAATACTACTACTGTCTTTCCCAAAAGGAAATGGATCCTCAGATGGGCTAGTTAGCTTGCCCAGGGTCACAACAGCTAATAGTGTTGGAGTTGGGATTCCAACTTGCTTGCCTGTGGTCACAGCTCTAGCTCTACACACTTCTCCCCACTCTTGTCCAGTTTCCAGCACTTCTGGTTCCTCCAGCGAGCCCCACTCCTAGAGTCTCAGGAAAGCCCTTGATATATTCTTTTCCCCAACTCTTCTTCATCCAGCTAAATCCTACTCATCCCTCAGCTTACACTCAGATATCATTCCTCAAGGGAAGCTTTTCTGAAGGTGGCTTTTCCTCTATTGTCCATATCATGTTATCACATAATCACATAATCACATTAATGATTAATCCTTCCACAGACTCTTTGCGACCCTCTTTGCTATGAAAAACTTCCAGATTTGGTATGGAGTCATTATAGGGTCCCAATTTTCTTTCTTTTTTTAAAGATTTTATTTACTTATTCATGAGAGACACACAGAGAGAGGCAGAGACATAGGCAGAGGGAGAAGCAGGCTCCTTGCGGGTAGCCCGATGTGGGACTCAATCCCAGGACCCTGGGATCACAATCTGAGCTGAAGGCAGACGCTTAACCGCCGAGCCACCCACCCAGGGTCCCAATTTTCTGACTCTGATCTTAGGTTCTGATATCTTGGCCAACAGGAGTAAAGGCAGGTTAGGAAGAAGGGCAAGATGGGGGGAGGGAGTGGTCAAAGCAAGCAGTGGAGTTTCCAGCAATCAAATTTAGTTGTATAAAATTTTGAAAGAGACTCTGTAGGCACTGACTTTTAAGTAATTCACCTTTTTTTTGGAAGCATGGTGAAGAGAGATTACCCAATGGTTAACAGAAGCACTGTAGCAACTTCTGAGAGATGAAATCCCCGAGTACCATGTGTGCGCCTGGAGGAAGTGTGCTGTGCTCACCCCCTTCATCCATCCAGCCATTCATGCATTTGTTCACAAATATTTACTGCACATTGCTTGTGGCAGGCACTATGCTAGGCTCAGGGGAATAGGGCAGAGAACAAAAGGAAGCCCCAGACCTCCTGGAGCTTACATTCTAGCAGGGATGATAGTTAACTAGGAAACAAATACAGAATGTGTCAGGGGGACATAAGTGGGATGAAGACAAATGGGGGAAGACCACAGCAAGTGATAAGTAGAGCTGTTTGGGTGCAAGGCTCAGAGAAGACCCCTCCCTGAGAGGAAGCTAGGTGAAGAAGAGGAGAGCCACACGGTTACCTAGGGGGTTGTCCTGGGGTTGCTCTTAGTTATGCCCATGGAATGGCATTCGAAACCTGAGCCTCTTCCTTCAGCATTGTTAAGTAACTGCTTAGTATTTAAGTCATCCGGGGAAATGAGGACAAACACCCCTAGTGCCTGTACACGTGCTCTGCTGAAACTTTTAACACCAGGCAATGGCGTGTAGCAGCTGCATGATCCACACAGGCACCCCCGCCCATGGTCACCGGGCTTCTCACGCAGATCCCTCTCCCTCCACCCCTGGCCCCAGGACAGTAACCACCTTACCCCAGTATCTCATTCAGGATTTGGTGCCAACTCATCCTGGGGTGAGGGTGACTCCAGTTCCTGTTGCCCTTGGCCTCCACCCAAAAGGTAAACCCCTCAGGGCAATGACTCCTCTGCTCTCAACTCCACTTTGTTTTTCCCATCTTTCCACTAACCTGCTGTCCCCACTGCTCTTGCACTCCCTCCAGCCCTTCCCCCACTGGGGCCCACACCCTGGACCTCCACCCACCAGCAGTGCTCCTCTGTTTCTCTGTGAGGGCCCCTTCCAGCCTCCCTTTACTACCTTCTCCAGGGAAGGCTGCTCCTTCCCCAACACCTGGGGGACCCCAAAGGGGGAAGTTGTTCTAGCTCTCCCAGTGCTTTGCTTGTCCCCTCCTCTGTAAAAATACCTGCTGATTCTCATGCCTCTTCTCCCCTCTGCTTTTCCTCATCAGTGCCCCTATCAAATTCTGGATCTCCCATAACAGTTATTAAAGTATTGGCTCATAATGTTCCCACCATGCCAGCACTTCCAATTGCCCCAGGGAATGTGAAAATCTGGCTGATGAGTCTCTTAAAATTCCCTGGCTTCTCCAGATGCAATGACCTTTATCTGTTCTCTACTCAGCCACCCACAGCAATCAAGTGGTCCAAAACACAGAGACTGGAAAAGAAAATAAAGATGGGCCAACAGGAAGCAAAGAGGAGGCAAAAACAAAATGGTGGAAGAGCGGGGATTTTCTCTAGAAATGGCTGGGAGCTCAGAGCTCCCTTTGGAGGGTGGGCTTGACATGCTTTATGGGTGATATCATGTGGTTTAAAAATCTACTTCATCTGGTCAGAAATGAGAGCATTCTAGTTAATAAAACATTTTTATAAAAGAAAATGAATCATGCATACATTATAAACATACAAAGATGAACTATATTGAAATCTCAATGAATACCACTTAACTCTTACATGCTGATTAATAACATCTCTCACATTTATAGAGTCCTTTTGCACATTTTATTTCATTTGATCTAAAAACAGCCATGTCCTGCCTCCCCCATAGGATCCTGCAATGACTCAGGCTTATTGCTCAGGACTCTTGGCATCAGTGCATTGTGTCAACCTAGGCTGGCTTGACCGAAATGTCATACAGTTCTAAAAATGAATGAACTTCTCCCAACGCCAAATAAAGTTGTAGAACAATAGATTTGGTATGACAGTTTCTATAAAGTTTTAAACACGTGAAGTTTTTTGTTTTTTTTTTTAATTTTTATTTATTTATGATAGTCACAGAGAGAGAGAGAGAGAGAGAGGCAGAGACACAGGCGGAGGGAGAAGCAGGCTCCATGCACCGGGAGCCTGATGTGGGATTCGATCCCGGGTCTCCAGGATCGCACCCTGGGCCAAAGGCAGGCGCCAAACCACTGCGCCACCCAGGGATCCCTAAACACGTGAAGTTAAATAGTATATTATCTAGGGACCCCCTAATAGATGGTGTGGTAAACTACACTCTCCTAACACGGCTGCAGCAAGAGCTCTGGTTCCATCTGTTCTTCCAGAACTTTGCCACTCCTCCCTCAAGAGGTAAAGTCAGCGTCCCTCCCCTTGAACTCAGGTGGGACTCTGTGACTGCTTGCTTCAACTAATAGACACTATGTGCCTTCTGAGACTAGGTCACAAAAGAGGATACAGCTTCTGCTTGGTTTTCTCTCCTGGGATGCTCACCCTTGGAACTCAGCCACCATGTTGTGAGGAAGCCTGGGCCACATGGAGGGGGCCACGTGGAGAGAACTAAGACCCTGGCCTCAGCCCAGCTGGTTGGTGGCTCTGGAAGTAGATCTAAGAGCCCTCAGTGGAGCAGCCCCAGCTGATGCTGTGTGAAGCAGAGATGAGTTTTCCCTATAGCATCCTGCCCAAGTTACAGATTTGTAAGAAAAAAGAAAAGATTATTCCCATTTTATATAAGCCACTAAGCTTTGGGGTGAGCTGCAACAGATATCTGGAATAGATGGTAAAAACTCTAACGAACAACAAGGAATGATAACATAAAATTTATGATCACAGTCACTAATGAGAGAGGATGGGGGAAGTGATTGAGCAGGGGCATGTGGGAAACTGCCTGCCATAGAACGTTCTAGCCTGGTGGCTGAGCCTAACCTCATAGATGAGTGTGACCACAGAATCTCCTACTCTTGAGCACCTACTGTGTGGACAATGAGCAGTGCTGTGCAGCATGAAAGAGCTAAAGGAAAATCTGAGCCCCCAAGGGGAACAAAGTGCTTCGATTACACAGAGTGGGCCCAGCCAGGCCCCACCTGCCTGCTGCCCTCTCTATGCAGGCCTGAGCTGCTCCTAGGGGCCAGCCAGAGACTGCAGTGAAGAATCTCCTTAGGCAATGCTCTTCTGGCTGCTTAATCAACACTTAAGGTTATCTGTTGACATTCTGGAAACAAAACCAAGAACCCTTGAAAGGACAAAGTGAACACTGTGCCTCTGAGCCATGAGGAATATTCAGAACTGGTCCCAAACAGTGGGGTGAACACTGGACACTTATCTCCCAGAGAGAAGGTCTTTGTGCACAGACTTGGCTCTCCACAAGATTGTGGTGGTGGAAAGCTGATGTTAATGCTCCCTGTATGAGCCTCCCTTACTCCTGTCGAGAATTCCATGTGATGTGGGTCCAGTATTTATGAGGCAGTGAAGATAGCAAACCCAAGGTCTCAAAAGGAAGTCTGCTCAATCTTTGGGATTCCCAGAAGGGCCAGTCTTTGAGGAGTGAGGCTGGAACTCAGCAATAGGACCATTCTGGAAACTGGGGCATATCATCCATTCCTATTTTTCAAATGAGCTGAGAGCTGATAATGCCCTTCAAACAGGCAACAGTGACCTAATGGTCGCCATGAAAGAGAGAGCAGATTTTAAAAGAAAGAAACCTGGGCAGCCCTGGTGGCTCAGAGGTTTAGCGCTGCCTTCAGCCCAGGGCCTGATCCTGGAGACTTGGGATCAAGTCTCATGTCGGGCTCCCTGCATGGAGCCTGCTTCTCCCTCTGCCTGTGTCTCTGCCTCTCTCTCTCTCTCTCTCTCTCATGAATAAATAAATTAAAGATCTTTAAAAAAAATAAAAGAAAGAAACCTTTGACAAAAGGTAGCTTTCTATAAGAAAGTGCTTTGAAAATTCAAAAAGAAAGATATCTTTCTTGTTATTTTTCTATAGTAGAATCTGGATCTTTTTTAAAGATTGTATTTATTTTATAATTTTTAAAAAGATTTTATTTATTTATTCATGAGAGATACAGAGAGAGGGGCAGAGACATAAGCAGAGGGAGAAGCAGGCTCCTTGCAGGGAGTCTGATGGACTCGATCCCTGGACCCAGGATCATGCCCTGAGCTGAAGGCAGATGCTCAACCACTGAGCTATCCAGGCGTCCCAAGATTGTATTTATTTTAGAGAGAAAGTACTGCACAAGCAGAGGGTAAGGACAGGGGAGAGGGGGAAAGGCAGAGGGAGAGTGATATAGTTATATTAAATAATTATAATTATATAATTATATATAATCTCTCAAGCAGACTCCACACTGAGCTTGGAGCCCTACCATAGAGCCCAACTTGGGACTCAATCCCATGATCTTGAGATCATGACTTGAGCTGAAATCAAGAGTCAGATTCTTAATTGACTGAGCCACTCAAGCACACATAGGGTCTTTTTTTTTTTTTTTTTTTTAGCAGAAAGCCTCAAAGTCAAATGCTTGTGAGACATAAAGATGTAATGAGTGAAGGGTGATAGGGAGTGGTAGGGACTGTAGCAAATAGACTGAGGACAAGTCTTTACTAAAGAGGCCACCACTACTCCACTTCAGCCTATTGCTGAGATCTTGCTCTAGATGTACTCCAGCTGGTTGTAAAGAGAAGAAGCCAGAAATTCAGAGACATGTAAAAATTCACAATTTCCAAAATAATACACCACCTAAACCAAACATGTACATCAGTAGCATTTGGATGTGTGAAAAGGTATATAACTACCTCACAGGTTTGTGAAGAGGATGAAATGAGATAGAATCGAACCAATAATAATTACTAAATATGCACCAGAAAAATCTATCAACTAAAATAGGTCAGAGTCTGTATTTTCCAAAGATCCTCAACAGTATCTCCCATCCCACACGCTATTTTTATTATGCAATCTTGACACTCCTTCAAGTGGTGGGGCTGCTTTCCCTCTCCTGAACCTGAGAAGGACTTTCTGACTTCCTGCAGCAATAGTATGGCCTAAGTGATACTACAGGACTCTGAAGCGAAGTCATACAAATGCCACACATTTCTGCCTTGCTTCCCTGGAGATGCTTGCTCTGTCACCCTTGCCTCCATGAGAGGAGGGAGCCCAAGAAGTCTGTAGAAGCCCATGATGAAAGGAACCAGAGCACCTAGGCCACACACTCAGCTGGGCTCCTCGCCAAAGCCCGCTCCAACTCACATTTGAGCAAGCCATTTCAAAAGTGGGTCCTCCAGCTGTAATTTGAGCAGCTCCAGCTGAAACTATGTAGAGCAGAGACACACCAACTCTGCTCAGACATGCCCAAATTGCAGATTCATAAGCAAAATAAACTAATGTTGTTGTTTTAAGTCATTAAGATTTGGGTGTTTTTTTTACAGTAATAGATAACTGGATCAGGTTAAAAAAAAAAAACTATTAGCAGAGATGCTCCTAGAAGAGTAAAGAAAAAGATCCAAGGTCATTTCAGAGCCTCCTAATGCACAGAAGCAAAGCTGTAGAAGTCAAAGGGAAAAGGTGTTTTTCTTCCAGATTTCCAAGGCTGAGACGGAACAGTAGTAGAGGGGAATGGACACTCCGAGCCCTAACTGTGCCCCACAATCCGACCTTCCATATCATAGTACCAGTCCAAATCCTTTTCAAGTTTAAAGAGTATTTTTACTTATTATCTAGGTAAGTGTGTTCCTGGGAATAGATTCTCATACAACCCTCTATGTCCAGGAGCTCTTAAAAGGAGCTCTGGGAAGCTGCATTTTTTAACTATTCTCCAGGGGATTATTTTTACCAATTTATATCCACCCATCTCTCAAGTAACCCTTTCAGATATTTTCTTGGGCTTTCTTAGAAAAATGCTCACCACTTAACATTTAAGCAGCCCATGGCTCTGCAGTCACACCTGCTTCTTCCCTTGACAAATTATGGGGCTGCTTAAATGCTAAGCTGTGAGCATTTTTCTAAGAAATAAAGCTCAAGAAAATGTATACATTATAAATAGTATTCTACTGTAGAAATACATAGCAATTTGTCTACCCATTCATCAGTTGATGGGCATTTGTGTTGTTTCTAGTTCTGAACCCTTTTGGGCAGCATCAAGTTGTTATGAACATTTGTGTGCAAGTCTTAGTGTGGGAATATGTTCTTGAGCAAATGCCTCAATGTGGTATCACTAGACTCTAAGGTAAAGTATATTTAACTTTAAAAAATATATATAGGTACGTGTTTTGATGCAGCAATTCTTCTCACGACTTATTCTAAATAAATCATCATGGATGTCCATAAAGACTTAGCTACCTGGATCTATATTACAACACTGTTTATACATTTGCTACAATCTAAGGTATAGACGTGTTACAGAGTACCACATGGCAACAGAAGGGATATTTGAGCCTTCCAGTTCAGGTTAAAGACCTAGCATACACCTCTACCTCCTGAGACTCCATCATTAAGATAACAATATGCAGGTGAAAGTGGCATCGACCCACAATAAAGAAGACAGAACAGGGGCCATCAACCAGCAGAGATTTCAACACATTCCCAGAAATAGAAAGGGTTGGTGAATATTGACCCAAAGCCAGGTGACTGGGCTGCACCCAAAAAAAGCTCAATCTGTCCATAGACACAGAGATGCCTCAGCCTGCAAATGAAAAAGATTCCAGAAAGCAGACATGGGGCCCCTAGATGCTCAGTGGTTTAGTGGTTGCCTTTGGCTCAAGTCATGATCCTGGGAGTTCTGGGTTCGAGTCCCACATTAGGTTCCCCACAGGGAGCCTGCTTCTCTCTCTGCCTACGTCTCTGCCTTTCTCTCTGTGTCTCTCATCAATAAATAAATACAATCTAAAGAAGAAGAAGAAGAAGAAGAAGAAGAAGAAGAAGAAGAAGAAGAAGAAGAAGACGACGACGACGACAGCAGCAGACATGGAAGATGAGGATGAAAACCACTGAAGTCCCTGATACAGCATCCAACACCTCCACTGCCCAGATTAGACAGAGGCCAGTCACTATCTCTAAGTCAAACACATAAGGGTTCATTTCTTTTTCTTTTTCTTTTTTTTTGGTAGTTTTATGGTTTTATTAACACAAATATGAGATGCACATAAGCTGTCTATTCATTTTCTTCGCTTTGCAGCCTGGCATTGGGATTGGTAATTGATGGCCAGCTGGGCTGCTCTTTCCACAATGGCTTTGAGGTTCTTGGAGGATACATTGTGAGCAATCTCTGCACCATAAGATTTGTTGCACATCAGCAGCACTTCAAGCTCCTTGACTTCATGGACTAGGAACTTCTGGAAGCCACTGGGCAGCATGTGCTTTGTTTTCTTGTTGCTCCCATAACCGGTGTTGGCCATAAGACCTGGCCCTTGAATATTCTGCGTACCCTTTTGTCAATTCCTCTGGGTTTCCGCCAGTTGCACTTAATTTTGACATATCGGTCTGACTGGTGCTGGATGAACTTCTTGGTCCTCTTTTTAACGATCTTGGGCTTCACCAGAGGTCTGAGGGCAGCCATGATGCCCAGCAATAGACGGCTGTCACCTCTGCAGGCAGCGGCGGTGAAGAGAGGAGAAGAAGGGCTCGTTTCTGAACGAGTTGTACAGGCTACCTGGGGAGAAGTAGGGCAGCCAGTGGGGAGTTTGCAAGTCCAGAGTGGAATCTTCTGCATTCCTGCTGCCTTCAGGATCCCCTAAACCAAGAACAGCAACAACAAAAACCTGTCTTCCTGCCAATGATCTCTAGAGAGAAGCCTGGGAGTGGACCAATTCTTGGCTCTCCAAACGTCCCATCAGCCTCCTTATTGCCTCAGTCTTATATAGGAATGAAAACCCAAGAGTAAACAGACATGGGAGAAAAGTTGGCAATAAAAAAAATTAAGAGAAACCAGCAGGCCAACATGATTCTAGTGGAAATAGAGATAATTCATGGAACAGAAGAGACTTAAACAAAAACTTCAGAAAACAACAGAGACAGCTGAGAAAATATCACAGTGGTAAAACAAGAAAAGGTACTATGAAAAAGAAAGGATCAGAAAACAAAGAGTTCTTTAAAATTCAAAATATGAAAAAAAAAATAAAATTCAAAATATGTTTAGGGCACCTAGGGGGCTCAGTCAGTTAAGCATCCAACTTCTGGTCTCAGCTTGGGTCTTGAGCTCAGAGTAATGAGCTCAAGCCCTGTGTTGGACTCCACCTTGGGCATGGAGTCTACTTAAAAATAATTAAAAATACGGTTGACAAAAATGCCACTATTAATAATAATAGGGCCAGATGATGAAGTTGGAGAAATCTTCCATGTACTGATTTTAAGATTTTAAACCATATGCAAAATGTGGCAGAAAAGACAGAAGACAGAAGGGGGTGATCTAGCAGTTTGAAATCTAAAGAACAGGAATTCCATACACACAAAAAATATATATGTGTATACACACACATGTGCATGCACACACACACACATATATAAAACAATAGCAAATAATTTTCTAAAATAATGAAGGGCATGTCTTTGGTTTTGTCTGGGCCCAGTAAATGCCTGGCACAGAGAAATGGAAAACCATCCGCACGTAGTCATAATCACCAGAAACTATCAGAACACCAGGAATAAGGAGCAGATGCTAGTACATTCCAGAGAGAAAAAACCCAAGTCTACTTTGAGGGATTTGATGCTGAACTCAGAATTGTCTGCATAGCCAATTCATGAAGCAAGGGAAAAGCAGAGTAAGGGCATTTGCAATATGAAAGTATTTTAAATTATACCTCGGGCAGTTTACCCCAGGGAGTCACTTGTGGACACACTCCAGCAAAGTAAGAAAGAAAATGAAGAACAGGGAGGTTCTGGGGGTCCCAAGAAGAAGGACTCTACTCACCGGAAGCCTCAAAGGAAACCACCTGCAGACCAAGAGAAGCAAGAGCAGAAAGACCCACAACTGAGGGAAGAAGGTTCTGGCCTTGGTTTCTGTTTTGCTGTTTTTGCAGAGGTGGAAGGGGGGAGAGATAGAATCAATAGAAAAATAGCATGACTGGGCAGCCTGGGTGGCTTGGCAGTTTAGTGCCACCTTCGGCCTAGGATGTGATCCTGGAGTCCCAGGATCGAGTCCCATGTCAGGCTCCCTGCCTGGAGCCTGCTTCTCCCTCTGCCTGTGTCTCTGCCTCTCTCACTCTCTCTCTGTGTCTCTCATGAATAAATAAATAAAATCTTAAAAAAAAAAAAAAGAAAGAAAGAAAAATAGCATGATTGAAAGCCTGGAAAACATGATGTGAGGATCGGATGAAGAAAATTGGCAGAATGTAAAAAAAATAAATAAATTTGTTCCAGAAACATTCTCTTTTGAGGACAGAACATTGGCCCCATCAAGAAAGAAATGTAAACCTAATTACATCTTTGATCTGCTATGAACTGTATTTACACAGTCATCATGGAATAAACATTTTCTGGTCTTCAGCTCTTCGAATCAACCTTAGACAAAAGTAAACAGCAATAATAATTCTAGAATAAAGTGTAAAAGTAGAGAACAGGCTGACCGAGGTTGGGAGGTGTAAGGAAAGGTAGGAGGGAGAGCTGGGTCCTTACCTTCAAAGCGAAGAGTAAAGAGATACTATCTATAGTTGACTGAACAGGAAATGGGAGGTTAATTGTTTTCTTTGAAGTTGCAGGGGCCAGGGAAGCTCTGGGAATGGGGATTTAGCTATAGTTAGAAGAGTGGGGGGAGGAAGGTAGGAGTGGGATAGCAATGAGCTGATCCTCATCTAGGACAGTAGGAAGTCAATAGAAAGCACTGAAATTGCTAAATAATAAAGAGAATCTTACTTAGAAATGTGGAGATAACCTCCAAATGAATTCTAAACAGGAGTGTTTAAAATTTGTCCCACGGGAGCAAGACTATAGGTGAGGAGGGGTGGGGCAGGGAACTCTCATTTTCCACTGTAAGGTCTTTGGTATTGTTTGATCTTAAACCATTTGCATACATTACTAATTAAAGTCTTTAATGAGGAATTTCTCAGATAAGCAGTTTATAAGACTGTGGAACATAATGGCATGCAAAGTTAGAAGATATAAGGCAAACTGGTGCTGAAGTCATCGCTGGGTCTTTGGATAACAAATTGTTTCATTTTCTCCATTTTTTTAAAAATTTTTATTTATTTATGATAGTCACACACACACACAGAGAGAGAGAGAGAGAGAGAGAGAGAGAGAGAGGCAGAGACACAGGCAGAGGGAGAAGCAGGCTCCATGCACCGGGAGCCCGACGTAGGATTCGATCCCGGGTCTCCAGGATCACACCCTGGGCCAAAGGCAGGCGCCAAACCGCTGCGCCACCCAGGGATCCCCATTTTCTCCATTTTTAAGAGTTTATTTACTTATTTAGAGAGAAAGCATGCACAAGCAGGGAGAGGGGCAGAAGGAGAGGGAGAGAGAGCTGGAATTCACTTACATTCATCTGTCCATTTTATAGACAAGAAATCAAGACACAGAGAGGTTCAGTCACTTGCCCAAGTCAAAACCTAGATCTGATTCCCAGTCTTTTGTCTATAGAATTTTAAAAGGAAGATAATTAAGGTGTCCCAGGTTCTTTGGGTTATGGTAACATCATCTCAATTTTAACCCAAAGGAAAAACAATATCAGAAAAATACTAGAATCCGAGGGCATGAAGGATCATGAGGCTCATGAGGAATCAAAGCAAGGTGGACAACACCTACAGGCAGCTTCTCTCCCTCTCCCTCTGCCTGCCTTCTCTCTGTCTCTCTGTCTCTCTCTCTCTCTGGTTGACTGGCAAACATGACTCCCAGGATCTATCCTTGCATGCCTGGGATACTCCTCAGATAGAGGATGGATCATGCTGGGCAGACACAGGGTCTGGGCAAGCATAAACCCAAGAAAGGAAGGTGAGATATTTGAAATATCTTTGTGGGGAGGGGTTTGTGAAGTTCTGACAAGTGTTGATGCTACTGGGCTATGCATCCCACTGGGAACATTGTTAGTACAGGCAATGTCCTCATTTTAAAGGCAAGGGACCGAGACCAGGGCAGATAAACATATGGTTACTAAGTAGAAAGACTGTAACTAAGTCTCCTGCCTCTTTGCATAAGACACTTTCCTTTGTGCTCCCCCTCTCTTATGTGAAATGATCCTGTTGGCACCGGGAACCCTGAACCAAATGCCACCTCTCCTATTTACCATTCTTTGGGAAGACCTGTGGTTATGTGATGCTCAGTGCTTGCCTCTCAGAGCCACCAGGCCTGTGGACTTCTCTGGGTCCTCGGAACAACACTGAGAAGTGACTTTACCCACTTGTTGCCTTAGTGGCTCCATCCATTTCCTGGCATTTGCTCTCCACTCAGGAGTGTGCTAGGGCGAGTTCCTCCTGGCTACCAAGAGCCAGTTGCTCTATTTTTTGGAATTTCATAAGCTAGCTGACATCATGTTGGTTGCTTGAAATTAGCCATTGTGGGAGGATTTTACAGCATGGAAACTGACAAATGCTACCAATCAGGGTTCTCCCGCACTCCCTGTCAGTTGTTAAATATTTACTAGCACATCACTGCCTCCATCTGCCCACTTCCTGCCTCCAAGACTACTGAAGATTTTCATGTGAAAACTCACACTTAATTTTCAGTTCTCAGCATCCTTTAAATATATTTAATGGATTTTTAAAAATATCTCTGCAAACATGAATGCTTCCTATCAATTTCGGTGGTCACTCCAGGCCAAATGCCCAAGAGAACAAATGGATCCTTTGTCTAACTCAGCATCCCCCCACCCCCTTTCGCTATAATGCTTAAATACACTTGTTCTCCACACTCACTGCCAGGTCTCTACCTCAGGTCCTTATCTCCTGTGGAGCCAACTGCTGGGACTCCTATCTGGTTTCCCCACCTCCAGCCTCCTCTTCTCCCGGTCACTGCCCATATCTCTGCTGGTCAATCTTCTGAAAGCCCTGCCTCTGTCACGTCTCCCATCAGAGACTCCAACTGGCTCCCAATAGTTCAAACTCTTGGCCTGGTGCTCAGACCCCTCACCTGTGTTTGACCCATTACTTCCCACGAATTCCAAATCATGAACTTGGACTGAACTGGTCTCTACTCATGTGCATTTCCCTTTCACTCCATCTTCTCTGAAACCGAGTTTAAGTGTCCTTTCATCCATGATACTGTGTGTCCTTAATCCCCATGGTCCAGCCACAGGTGACCCCAGTTGCCCCTGGACCTGTTAGAACACTGCGGCTTCGGCTCTCACACGTCCCTCACAGGTGACCGCTCTAAGGTGGGCTGGATACAATCACTGGCTACATCATTGCAGCTCAACATGTGGTTCAGACTAGCAGCACCTGACACTCTATTAGAAGTGTAAATTCTCAAGCCCCATCCCAGGCCTAAGCGAATCAGAATTCTGGGGTGGGTGGGTAAGGGACCCCTCCAGGTGATTCTAGTATACATTGGTCTCTACCCTTCCCAGGGTTTTTTTCTACTCAACATCCTTTTTTATGGCTGCTCCTTATAATACCTGTTTACCGTTAATGTTTTCCCTGCTCATTCAGATTCTAGAAGGATTGCCTAACAAGGCCATTAGGTGGTAATTCCACCTGCCCCTAACCACATGCCTCTTCTGTGTTTCACAGGCCGGGGAATGCTCCCTGTGTCCCCAGCCCCTACTGACATGTGGAGCTTTGATCTCCAATCTGCTTTCAGCTAGGTGCCCTGTTCCTCCTCCACACAGAGGCATGGATTACATTAACTCTTCTCAGACATGTGCAGCAAAGGCCATCTTTTACCTCAGGCAATTCTGCTATCAGGTCAGCCTTGTGTACAGCCACTGTAGTCAGCCCAGAGCAAAAGACAGGGGTTCCAAGGAGGCCAAAACCACCTTCCGTGAGGAGAGACTCTTTCTGCCTGGAATCAGGCATGGGCTACCACATAGTGCAACCTCTGAAATAGAACCATTCCTCTCCCCTTTTGTGGTAACTTTTTATTTTGGTATAATTTTTCTCTCTTTTAAATATTTACTTATTTGACACAGAGTGAGAGAGAGCACGAACAGCCAGAGGGGGCAGAGGGAGAAGCAGGCTCTCCACTGAGCAGGAAGTCCAACTCAGGGTTCCTCTAGGACCCTGACATCATGACCTGAGCCCAAGGCAGATGCTTAACCAACTGGGCCACTCAGGCACCCCTTTATTTGGATATAATTTCAAAGTTGCAGAAAAATTGCAAATATGTTGGAAGGAAATACCTACGGTGTACCCTTTACTCAGATTTACTCATTTACATTTTGCTCTTTCAGTGTTACTGTTTTTTTTTTCTTTTTTTAAGATTTTACTTATTTGAAAGAGCATGAGTGTGTGAGCATGCACAAACCAGGGAGAGAGGCAGAGAGGGGGGGAGAGAGGCAGAGGGGAAGGAGGGGCCATGCAAGCAGACTCCATGCCCAGCACTGAGCCCAATAGGGGGTCCAGTCTCACCATCCTGAGATCACGACCTGAGGCAAAACCAAGAGTCTGTCTCTCAACCAACTGAGCCACCTGGGCACCCCTCTGTTTTTTCTTAACTGCTTACAAGCAAGTTAGAGACTGTTCCTCTTCACCCCTCAATATTTCCCAGAATGAGAACATTCTCTCATATAAATAGTACAATTGTTGGGATCCCTGGGTGGCACAGCGGTTTAGCACCTGCCTTTGGCCCAGGGCGCGATCCTGGAGACCCAGGATCGAATCCCACGTCAGGCTCCCGGTACATGGAGCCTGCTTCTCCCTCTGCCTAGTCTCTGCCTCTCTATCTGTGTGTGACTATCGTAAATAAATAAAAATTTTTAAAAAATAGTACAATTGTCAACTTTAGGAGCTTTGGCATTGATAGAACACTATTTAAAACAGAGTCCAGGGATCCCTGGGTGGCTCAGCGGTTTGGCGCCTGCCTTTGGCCCAGGGCGAGATCCTGGAGACCCAGGATCAAGTCCCGCATCGGGCTCCAGGCATGGAGCCTGCTTCTCCCTCTGCCTGTGTCTCTGCCTCCCCTGCCCCCTCTCTCTCTATCATATATAAATCTTTAAAAATAAAAATAAAACACAGTTCAAATTCAAATTTCATCAGTTGTCCCCAAAAATGTCCTTTACATCTATTACTTTTTTTCCCCCAGCCCAGAAACCCATCAGAGATCAGTCACGTGTTACATTTAGTTGTCATGTCCATTTAGTCTTTTTTAATTTGGAACTGTTCCTCAGCCATTCTCTGAGTTTTTTTACCTTGACATTTTAATTTTTTTAAGTAGGCTCCACTGCCAGTGTGGAGCCAACACAGGGCTTGAGCTCACAACCCTGAGATCAAGACCTGGGCTGAGACAAAGACCCAGACGGTAACCCACTGAGCCACCCAGGTGTCCCTGGACCTGGACATTTTTGAAGGCGTTAGCTACTAAATAGCCATTTAGTAAGACTGTTCCTGAGTTTAGGTGTATCTGGTATCTCAGGATTAGATCAGGTAGGTTCTTTTTTTTTGGCAGGAAAATCACGGGAGCTGTTCTACCCTTCTCAGGGTGGCCTAGCAGGGGATCCGCCAGGCGGTCTGTCCCAGGAGCAGCCAGGTGAGCTTTAAGCTCTGGAAGGGCAAGACTCCGTCCTTTGTGGAGGCCGCCCTCTGCCGGCCATTCCCAAAGGCGTGGCTGCTGTGCCTCCAGAGAAGGGACTGACAAGAAGCGGGAAGTCCTGAAGCACGGACCCTGAAACTTTTATGGGTCGTGAGACCTTGGAAAACTTATTCAGCCTTCTTTTTTTTTTTTTTTTTTTTTTTTTTTTTTAAATTTTATTTATTTATGATAATCACAGAGAGAGAGAGAGGGAGAGAGAGAGGCAGAGACACAGGCAGAGGGAGAAGCAGGCTCCATGCACCGGGAGCCCGATGTGGGATTCGATCCCGGATCTCCAGGATCGTGCCCTGGGCCAAAGGCAGGCGCCAAACCGCTGCGCCACCCAGGGATCCCCTTATTCAGCCTTCTTGAACCTCATTTGCCTCATCTGTAAAAAGAGGGTGACAGGGATCCCTGGGTGGCGCAGCGGTTTAGCGCCTGCCTTTGGCCCAGGGCGCGATCCTGGAGACCCCAGATCGAATCCCACGTCGGGCTCCTGGTGCATGGAGCCTGCTTCTCCCTCTGCCTGTGTCTCTGCCTCTCTCTCTCTCACTGTGTGCCTATCATAAATAAATAAAAATTAAAAAAAAAAGAGGGTGACAGCCCCTGCCCTGCTCCCTTACAGGGGGGTTGAGTGTGAAAGGGTCCTTAAATGTGGTCATGTGCTCCTGTCTGTCCTGGCTGCCAGGCTCTGCAGACCCAGCCTCGAGGTCCCTGAGCACCAAAGCTGCTCTCCCAGACTCACGCCCACGACCGGCAAAGCCCCAGTGAGGCTCATCCGTGGCTGCCAGGGCAGAGCTGCCTCCACACCTGAGGCTTCTGTGAACAACAGGTTCCCAGTGAATGGTGCTGTGAAGGAACTCAGGGAGGCCTGGGCTCCATCTGGGGAGAGCGTGTCCTTGCGGGTCCACGCACCCATCCTTACACCAACATCCGCTGGCTGCAGCCACACTGCTGCTCCCAGCCGGGTGGAGGTGCGCACTCCCCTGTGGTGGTGGCCCAGCAGGTGCCCTCCCACCCCCACCAAACCCACCAAATCTGTGCCCTCAGCACCTGAGACTCCAGGCTCTCACCTGCGCTAACCCTGGGGAATTGTACAAACTCTGCTCTTACTCAGAGGTCTCTCTCCGTATTTTCTTTGGGTCCTTCTGACAAGCCTAGGTAACCCCATACATATTTTGTCCTGACTGCCTGCCTTCTTTCCTACTTTTCAATAAATAATGATTGAGCACCAACTATATGCCAGGCTTTGCCCTGGGACTCCCTAAGGGGCAGGATGCACACTTGCCCCACAGAGCTGATAGTTTACGGGGTGATGGAGACAAGCAGAGCAGCAACTATATCACAAATGAGATAGATATCCCTGTGCTTTCTGAGGCAGGCCTCCCATGTCCCACGTGAAGCAGAGCCACACTTAGTGCCTCCCACGTGGCCCAGAGCCTCCTTGTTAGGGCTTCTTTTTTTTTTTTTTTTTTATGATAGTCACACAGAGAGAGAGAGAGAGGCAGAGACATAGGCAGAGGGAGAAGCAGGCTCCATGCACCGGGAGCCCGACATGGGATTCGATCCTGGGTCTCTAGGATCGCGCCCTGGGCCAAAGGCAGGCGCTAAACCGCTGCGCCACCCAGGGATCCCAGGGCTTCATTTTCATTGAGTGTTCTCCCAGGACACCAGAGAGATTCATTTTGTAGGCCCCACGGAAAAGCTCAGAGAAGGAGAATTATGAGAAATAAGTAGATCAAGAAAGAGAGGAGAGAAATATTTCTCAGCATAGAATCGATTAGTTGTTTCTTTTCTTAAATTTACTCTTCAAAAAAAAAATTTACTCTTCAGAGCAGAGGCATCTGTAGTAGTAAATTTGAGCTATTCTCTGGAACATCCATGGGCTCATGAGGTTTGGGGATCTTCGGATTCTTAAGAACTGGTCAGTGAAAGGAGTTCTGTGCCTGCTCAGAGGAATGAGTGTCACACAGACAAGCATAGGTTGACTTACAAGTGGACTTCACTTGGTAAAGCTGGTGCCCAGGCTAGGCTGTGGGAGGTGAGGCCGGAAGCGCTGGCGGGTGGGCAAGCAGCCCCAGCAGGAGCGAAGGTGAGCCTGCCCAGCTTCCCCTCATCCAGGGGACAGAGGAAAATCACTTCTCAGGCACAGGTGAGGTACCATTGGCTGACCCTTCTGCCTCACAGGCTGCTTCTCAGGAAAAACGAACTCGAACATGGAAAGGGCCATGTACCATTTGTGTAAAGATGCCCTATATGCAAACAGATGCATATGGAACATGTTTGGACCAGAAACATGAATAAGGAGTCACTTTACAATGTAATTTTGCAGCGGTTGATTAGGGAGCCAACGTGCTTGTCTCCAATTGGAGGAGGCGAGTTAGGACAGAGTGCAGATTAAGCACCCATGGTCAGGGCCTGTGTTGGATTTATACTGGTCTGTTCACACCTGCCCTGCTTCCTCACTCGTGCGTATGCTCCATACGCAAAGGATGCTGGGGAAGAATGTGAATGGAGCTGTCACAAATGCATCATTACTTCTCAGAGAACAAGTGGGTGAATAATTAGGTCATTCTCAGCGAAGGGATGAATGCTATTTGGGAAAGTACACTAGGAAATCCCATGAGGGTAAGGACTATGCTGCCTTGTTCACCACTTTATACCTAGAGCTTAGGACCACACCTGGCCCATTCTAACCATGTTAAAAAAAAAAAAAAATTGCTGCTGTGGAGGCCCATCATGACCTACTTGATTCTATTATCATAGTGTAACTTCTTCTCAGGAATTAACAGGAGGATAGAGTTCATGTTTTCTCGTAACCATATGCCCCGAGCAGTACTTTGAAATGAAGCTGCAATTTCCAGTTTTGTTTTAATGGGTAATTCACAAAATCCTTTAGAAACTCAAACTGTTTAAACAAGTGATTGATGGTAATACTGACAGCATTTAAGCTGTTGCCAGCTGAGTTCTTGACTGACAGTGTCAAAACCACCACCATAGCCAGCGCCGAAATAGTCAGGAATGCAACAAAAATGAAGACAGAACAAAATAAAATCCCCTAAACCATCTTAGCTATAATTATACAAACAAGTAGTAGCTTGAATTTTGCTTAAGTCCTGAAACCACCTTGAGGGGCAGGTGAGCAAACAGTACATTAAGAAACCAAAAAGAAGTTATAATAATAAAACTAGTTTGTCCTAAGCCTCGGAGGGCAATCTTTCCAGACTGTTCCACATCTGTTTTCCTGGTCCCTTCACATCCTGTTAAACCAACACTATCCTGACAATAGGAATCCCTGCTGTGACTTTATGGTAACTCAGGAGGTCTTCACTAGGCTGGCTGTGTACCTAGGCCGACAGTCCACTGCTGGAGTTATATGGCTCCAGAGCCATATCACCTGGGTTTGTATCCCAATCTGCCACTTCCTAGCTAGGATCTGAGCAAGCTG
Source organism: Vulpes lagopus (assembly GCF_018345385.1). Lineage (NCBI taxonomy): Eukaryota > Metazoa > Chordata > Mammalia > Carnivora > Canidae > Vulpes > Vulpes lagopus. The sequence goes on along the minus strand of NC_054826.1, from coordinate 144,262,503 downwards.
CTTACCTGGGCCCCTGTGTCCTCATCTGTAAAAGAAGGATAACTGTTATCAATCATCCATCAACTATTTATTGAGGACCTATGATGTGCCAGGCATTGTTCTAGGTGCTGGGCATAAAGCAAATGATCACTGGGTGGCGCAGCGGTTTGGTGCCTGCCTTTGGCCCTGGGTAGCGATCCTGGAGACCCGGGATCGAATCCCACATCGGGCTCCCGGTGCATGGAGCCTGCTTCTCCCTCTGCCTATGTCTCTGTCTCTGTCTCTGTCTCTCTCTCTCTCTCTCTGACTATCATAAATAAATAAAAATTTAAAAAAAAAAATCAGGAGGCTTACATTCTAGTGGAAAGACACAGACAGGTAATGAAGTAAATATGGTATGTCAGAGTGATGAGTGTTATGGATGGGAACAAGACGGGAGGTTGAGGAACGGTGGTATTTTCTTAGAGAGCACTAACATGCGTGTATGGGGTGGGGGAGGAGAAGAGGGAGATGGAGAGAGAAAACCTCAAGCAGACTCTGTGCCCAGCACAGAGCCTGTATGGAGCTCAGTCTCATGAGCTTGAGATCATGATGTGAGCCAAAATCAAGAGCTGGACACTTAACTGACTGAGCCCCCCCAGGTGTCCCAGAACTGTGGTTTTTAAACCACATGGTAAGATGACCTTGGAACACAGACCCAGAAGATGCTGTGATGATTAAATGACCGAACGAATTTAAGCACTTAGAACAATGCTTGGTACATAGTAAATGCTAAGTAGTTGTTAGATGTCAGGTATTTATCAATGTGTGGATTTTTTTGTTTTTTGTACATGTCCGTGTTGGATGACTGTTAACCAGTTCATACCGCCTGCTGTAACTAAACCCCTTGCAAAGGAGCAGCTTCTAACTCAACCTGGGGGCAGGAGCTAAGCAAGGCTTTTGGGAATATGTGTGCTTGACGAGGGTGGTAATGGAAAAAGAGTGGCTGGAAGAATGGGGGGAAGGGCCAGGGACAGGATGGGCAAAGGCACCAGAGAACAAAGAGGGTTCGGATCATCTCGAAGCTTTGATATAGCTCGAGAAAGGCATCTGGGTGTTGTTGACAAAGATAAGGCCCAAGGAGCAGGCCAGGACCAGCTCATGAAGTGCCTTTGAGGTCCTGCTACAGAGTTTGAGTTTTCTCCTGCAAGCAGGAGGGAGTCATCTGTAATGGACACCCATGGTTACCTACCCATCAACCAGTCTCCACTCACACTTTTCTCCTTGACTAACAGAACCCCTTTCTTTCGTCAGAATACTGACTCCCCACATGGTCCTGGGCTTCTCAGAGACACCCATGGAACTAGCATTCCCTCAGCAGTGACTTAGGAGGAGACCCACGAGTCCAGAGGGCAAATTCTCTGGGGGCCCTGGGAAGGCTTTCCTCCTTGTCAGATACACAGCTGCTGGGAGTTGAGGGGTCTGCATGCAGCAGCTTTTGGTACCCCAAAGGGAGCTGGCCTGGGGACAGCAGAGCAGAAGGAAGGGAAGCGCTGGGGCTCCCAGGCCTGCAAATGCTGACTTTGCCTCCTGAGGACCACCTTCCCCAACTTTCTTGTTGGGTGAGGTGGTTGGCATCTTTTTGGCCACGCCAGCTGAGTCAGAGCTTCCAATTTCTTAGGAGTCACGTGACATTAATATGTTATAAGGCTTCCTCTAGGAGTACAGGAAGGTGAGTGAGGGGAAGACACCAGCAGAAGGAACACCAGTTAGGAGGCAGCTGTGTCTCCTTCTACAGGCATCCGCTCTCAGAAGCCTTCCTTTCTCTTTCACCGCTGAAAGGTGAGACTATCTTGAAAAACAGCGAAAAGAAAAAATACAGAAAGTGTTTACAAAACGGAGTTAGTAGTGACCCACAAAAGGACTGACTGGGTTTCCACTCTGTACTTACTGTTGCCACCAGAGTGGAGAACACCTGGTTCTAGGCAGCCTCCATCCGGCTGGGAAGTGACGACAACAGAAAGAACTGAGGAGTCTGCTGCACACACCTACAGAGCCGTCTCATTGTTCACTTGCCTATCACTTCTGACTAGAATGCAATCTCGAATCTAAACTAGAATGCAAGAGATCGAGACACTTTGTCTTGTTTGCTCTGGTCTTAGCAGACGTTCAACAAATGTTTGGAATGAACAAATGACCCTGGGGCCATCACCCCAGGCCCGGCCCACGTGGCTCAGCCACCTGCACCCCTGCCCTCATATGTGTTCCCTGCCCAAAGTGCCCTCGCACCAGCCCTGTGAACCATCCCTGCCAGGGCATTTAGGACTCCTGAAGAATAAAATACTATGGACAGAAATAACTCCTTTCCACATTTCCCCTCAGAATTCCCAGTGCTGCTGTGCCTGTCTCCGTGAAGGGATGTTTGGCAGCTGTCCTTCTGGCTGGGGCCAGGAGCAGGGGCTCACCCATGGCTAGCAAAGGGGGGCTGACCCCTTCAGCTACGGGGGCTTGTCCTTTCTTCTGTGCAGGGCATTCGGTCTGAGAGGGCCGGGCCGGGCTGGACCCCTCCAGGGAGGCTGAGTGCCAGGCCTCTGATAACAACCCTCCGCATGGAGAGGAGCACAGCCCAGGAACCAGCTGCTCTTCCTTCCCACAATGGCCTCCCTTGCTCTCACTCCTGTGTTCCTGTGTCTCCTCCTGGGGAGGGTCCTCTTCCTCTCTTGGTGGCCCTCTTCCCCTCCTGCTTGGCCTCCTGGCTTTATTCCTCCTCCCAGCCTTCCTGTCACACTAACCTCTTTGTCTCTGCTCCTCATTCCTCTCAAAAGACATTTTCCGTGTGCGCCCTCTGTAAACCTGAGGTTGCCCACCAGGGCCTTTCCTCCTCCTCACTTCCTCTGTCTTAACAAAAAAGGCACCTAATCCAGATTTAAAGTTTTCTTCGGAGTAGATGGTTCTGTGTGCCCAGGTGGCCCGAGGCCCAACCCCTTCCGTGGGAGATCTCTGCCACCCTGAGGCCCACTCCATGACAGAGGCGCTATCAGGCTAGGCCGTGAGCCACACGCCTCCCTCCTCCCGCGGTCCATCCCAACTCCCAACTACTGCCTGAGACCTCTCGGTGGCATCCGTCAGCTCTGGGACGGATTCCCTGGGTGATGGATAAGTAGACGAGACGACATTATTTCAACACCCAAGGTCAGGGAGCCAGGATACACAAAACCCCACTCAATGATACAAGGGACTGGCTAATACGAGATAAAACATTTGAGTGCTAAATGCATGTCCCCTAATTCACATCAGGGCTGGTCTCCTTTCTAGGGCTGTCACTGCAGGGCCTCCACCTTAGCTGGCAGCCCATCCCCCTTAGCATGCCAGCATGCCAGCAAACACAGACACACACACACACACACACACACACACACACACACACACTCACCACAGGCAGCCTGGCCTCCTGAACTAGGCCTGCCGGCCCACTCCGCTCTGCTTGCAGCCTCCCTTGGCTGATTCTCCTTCCTACATGAAGGGAGGTAAGGCACTTTGCAGGTTTAAGCTCCTCCCAGGTAGAGCAAAGCAACCAAGGTGTTCAAAAGTCAAGGCCTCTTCGGAGAGAGAGCCAGAGGTCCTGAGAGAGTACTATTTCTTCTGTGGAAAGCCAACAAGACCCTGCTCCCTGGCTTCCTGCGTTCTCTCCCTGCCCCTTCCCGGGGGATTGAGGATGGCCCTTTTCTCTGTCCTTTGGCGTCAGCAGCCACCGTCTGGGTGCTTCCACCAGGAACAGAGGAGGGCACGCAGCAGCAGCAGAGGCGGGGGGGCGGTGCTGGTTTGCCTCTCTTTGCCCCATTGCCGTTCTGGGCAACTGAGCTAACCTGGCGCCTCCCAATGTGTGCCTACTTTGGGATCCAGCCAGAAGCCTGTTTCTACCCTGTTTGCCCACGTGCCAGCCTTTCTTAGCGTCCCTGACCACAGCTCCAGACCAGTGGAACCATTGCTGGGTTTGGGCTGGATTCATTTTCCAAAGCTTTACAGAGAAAGAAAATTCTCTCTTAACACATAGAAGGAGCCCAGTAAACATGAATTTGGTGACAGGAGGGAGAGAGGGAGGGAGGGGGAAGTCTGCTGTCCACTGCCCAGCCACCTGAAGGAGCCCAGAGCCAGAGATTCTGAAGGCTCTTAAGCCAGGGCTCTGGGGTGGGTGGAGGCAGGGAGAGGGTAGAGCAGAAGGGACAAGCTGCCATACTCCCACAGGAAGGCAACCCAGGGGCTGGTCACTCGGTGTCTGCCCCACAGCTCTCCTGCCCAGGTCCTGGGGACACCAGGGCACTCCTCTTGTCCTCACTTCTGTTGTTTCTCCCTGGGCTGATCCTCCCTCTCCTCACACATTCCTCGTCCTTCAAGACCAGCTACAAATGTCCTGTGAGACTGTCCCTCCCCACCATCCCTGCCCAGTCCCTGTAGCTGGGCTCTTCCTATCGGGCTGCCCATCAGCCTTGCTCACAGTCTTGGAGTAGTGCTTGGCTGAATGTATTTGTCTCCACGTCTCTCTGCTTCACGGCCTCATTCATCCTGCAATCAACCCAGCAATGACAGACAGACCAGACTCCCCAGGGCTGCCAGGGAGCTCACAAGCCAGTGAGGGAAGAGTAGGCTTAAAGAGGAGTTATAATATGGTGACTGCTTTGAAAAGGAGGGTTGGGGAGCCTGGGTCACTCAGTTGGTTAAGGGATCCAACTGAGGATCATGGATCCAAGGCATCTACCTTTGGCTCAGGTCATGATCTCAGGGTCCTGGGTTCGAGCCTCAAATTGAGCCTCGCGTCGGGCTCCACGGTCAGCAGGAGCCTGCTTCTCCCTCTCCTTCTGCCCCTCCACCAAGTATATAAATAAAATCTTTAATTAAAAAAAAAAAAAGAAGGTCAAGGTGCTGTGGGAGTATTTCAGAGGGGAGTGTGTTTATTCTGAGGTTCGGGTGGGAGTTAGGGGCAGTCTCCTTAAAGATGGAACATTTAAGCTGAAATCTAGAGAAGTAGGAAGTCCAGAGTGAGAGGTAGAGGCATGTGTGTGTGTGTGTGTGTGTGTGTGTGTGTGTGTGTGTGTGAGAGAGAGAGAGAGAGAGGGTAGGGTCCCAGTTCACACTGAGCACAGGCACGAGCAAAAACTCCACATGGAAAGAGACAGTGTGCCAGGTGGGAGGAACCATGGCAGAGCCACGAAGTCAGGAGGGAAACAGGCTGCAGAGTCAGGTAGGAAGAGATCAGGGAATGCCAGGAAAGGCCATGTTCAGTGCCAGCTCCGGAACGGGAGGGTCTCATTTGTTTTTGTATTCCTAAGGCCCCACAGAGCAACAGGTGCTCAAGAAGTGTTTATTGAATAAATAAAGAAGTGAAAACACTTTAGCTAGAGAAACAGAATTTAAACAGGCCATGGACTTATGGCAAGTGAAACAACACCACCTCTCAAGGCCAGCTGTGCCACCATGAGAGCCGTTTTGACCTTTTTGCTGGGAACCCAGGAAGCACCACATCCATCTGATTGATGCAAGAACAGGTTTGTAACGAGCGCCCATGGCATGCTTCGATTTGGTTAGATTCAGCAAGACAAGTGTGCCAGTTACCCAGAGCAGGCCCCTCTGGAGCCAGTGGGGGGAGTCTAAGTGACATCTGCCAGGCTGGGACTTGACGCGGCAGGGAAGGAAGTCTGGGGGACAGAGACCCAGTCAGGGGCTGTCTCGATGCTACTTATCAGAGAGGGGCTTTCTCTGCTACTCCCTGCACTCTTGTGGACTTTGGAGAATTTCAGAGCCAAGGAGGACTCTAGTTTTACAGATGAGTACATTGAAGCCAGAGAGGTTAAGGGACTGACCTCCAGGCTGGCCCTCAAGCCTCCTGGTTCTAGATCCAACCTCGTATAAGCACATCTAGAGGGAAGAAAGGAGGGAGAGAGGAGAGCAGGAGAGGAGGGCGGGAGGGTGAGCCAGGGAAACTAGGGAACACTGCCTTGTAACACACTCCTACCCCGAACGCAGGTGACGTGTTGAAAGGCAGTAAGAGAGAACCCAGTGTTCGTCTTTCAGTGGAAGGCTCACCTCTGGGAGGACAGTGTCCACCTCGATAGATCCAGGATGCCACTGGCAGCACTTGGGACCACACCTCCTCCTACTTAAAGCTGTTCCATCCTTAGCCAATAGATAGGAGCTGGGATCTGGGACTAAATAGCCGAAGTCTGTCTGAGTCCTCACATTTGTATTACTTCCCAAATCATGTCTCCTTCCTTCTAGTAGTGGCACTCCCGAGTTGTAGCTGGCACATGACTGCCTGGAATAAAGACCACATTTCCCAGCTCCTCGTAGCTGGGTTGCCTCTGTGACTGAGTTCTGATCAATGGCATGGAAGCAGAGGGATCAGGTGCATCCTTGGAAAATCAAAGGAGAGCAGTGGTTCTCTAACTGGAGAGACTGTGCCCCTGGGAGACATTTGGCAATGTCTGGTGACATTTGTGTTTGTCACACTTGAGAAGGAGGAAGCTAACACTGGCATCTAGTGGGTAGAGGTCAAGGATGCTGCTAAACATCCAACAATGCACAATACCCCCTACAGTAATGAAGTATCTGACCTAAGATGCCAGTAGTACCAAGACTGAGAAACCCTAACTCAGCAAGGGAGAAGGCATGCTCACCACTCCCTCCCTGACTGGAGTGTAGATGTGAAGGCCAGAGTCTGAACTGCCCATCTTTGACCATGAGGTAGAAGCTCCACGTTGAGGATGATGAAGCAACAAGAGAAAAGGTGTCTGGATCCCTGATGATTCCCCACCTGCCATAGAGAGCTATGGACAGTTCTCTTCCAGACTTCGTTGCCTACAACTGAATAGAGTTCTGGTACATTTAAGCCTCTGTTGATTTGGGTTTCTGTCACAGCTGAACTTAATTAATATACCTTTCCCTCTTGCTCCTTTTTCCATTCCTGTCAACTTACAGTGAGCCCCTGCTCACCTAGCCCTTGTTCCTCATCTCTCCTCCATTCATACTCCTCTGTTGCTCCACAGATTATGTGGCAACTATATTCATTCATTCATTCTCAGTTTGATCTACTTGGAATTCTGACTCCAAGATCCATCTTATTGCAACTCTGAGACTATCAGATCCTGCTTCTTCCAGATTCCCAGCCAATCAGGTTCTAAACAGTCCTATAAGTTGGCCATATCATTTGGGTTCTAAACATTTCTTTATAACCCAGTTTGCAACACGGAGCCACATTCTCCCCCAGACCAGCACTATCTGTAATGACCGGTGTAGTGTGAGTGCCAGCCCAGCTGAATGAAGGCTTGACCAGTGGGAATGGACCCTGGCCCTTACTCCCTTTCCAGCCCTGGTCATATTGTACCTGAAGAATTAGTCCATCCATGCATTCATTTTTTCAACACCTACATAAGTTATGTTCAAGGCTCTAGCATGGAATCTGCTATGATAATACCCTGGAGGTCTGTTTATCGTTATTGTTTATCACAGGCTTAAAAATGGCAAACCCTTGGCAAACAAGTAGGATTACCCAGAAAAACAGGGGAAGAGCTGCTCTTCTCTTTATATTTCTTTGTGCCTTCTCTTTGCTAGTGTTGAAGAACTTGATATTTATTAGCTCTTTCCTTTCTGGGAACTTAAAGTCTACTACTGGAGAGCTGAGAAAAAAATCATGGTGACCCCACCACTCTACAAATGAATTCACAGTTTTGCAATCACAACGTCAAGGATCCAAGAATAAATCATTTGTATTCAAGAGCAAATATTCCAGAACAAGGAGGGGAATTCAGCCAGTATATTTGCTACTGCTTGCGATTGCCTGCTTGACATCTTGAGAATATAATAAAATGCATAGAATGAATCATTTCAAGGGGAAAGTGGGCAAGGACCAAAGGATAGTAAAACAAAGAACATCCCAGTAGACCTCCACAACCTTCAAATGAACTGGAATATATTATGAATCTAGTCCCAAATTTCTGAATCATGACTGTAAATTTGATGTGGGGTGAAAGCTTCTAGCTCACTCAAAGTAATTTAGTGGGGGAACAAAGATGAATCATTTCAACTGTCTTCCTTTTCAGAGTCTTTGTGGATTGAAGTAGAGGAGTGAGACTACAGCTGTCATATTAAAAGGGGGCAGGAATTAATGTTATAGATGCTGCGGAAGCCACCTTCCAAGACAGACCCCAATATTTCTACCTCCTGATATTCACATCACTGTGTAGTCCCCTCCCACACTCTACTGGAGTTGGTCTGTGGGACCAATAGAATACAATAGAAGTGATGGTATGTGACTTCTGAGGCTAGGTCATAAAAGACCTGTGTTTTTTGCCTTGCACGTGTTCTCTCTCTCTCTCTCCCTCTCTTAGATTGCTCACTCTGGGGGATGCAGCTCTGTAGAGAGGGCAAGTATCTGAGGCCTCTGGCCATGAGCCATGGGAGTGGGTCATCTTGGAAGCAGGTCTCCTAGCCCCAGTCAAACCTTCAGATAATTACAACCCCAAACAATCTCACAAGAGCCCCTACATATGAACCACTCAGCATATGCTCCCTGACCCACAGAAACCATGAGATAATAAAGTCTTATTGTTTTAAGGCGCTAAGGTCTAGGGTGATATGTTCATGCAGCAATAGATACCCATTATATCCCTTACTGTCATGTCAGTGTATGATAGAAGCTCAGCCAATTCCCGTGACAATCTTGTGAAACAGAAATTATTTTCTCCATCTTCAAGGCGTGAAAATTCAGAGAGGTAATTTCCCAGGGTCATAAACTGCCTCAAAGCTCACTAACCACGCTGCCTCACTCAGCCATTCTTCTCACACTTTCTACCCCCTCCTCCCACTGACCTCCAGGGATGAGCCAGCCTGTGCAGCAACAGGGCTCTCAGGTTCAATGATGAGATGATACCATCACAGGGTGGGCATGGGTGAGGATTTGAAAACTACCCCTGCCTACAAAATTTTTATTCTTACACACCCTGTGAAGCAGTTTTGAGAACTTGGTGGAGACAAAGTAAAGTAAATGGCATTCTAAAGCAATGACAAATAGAGGCACCTGGGTGGCTCAATCAGTTAAGTGACTCTTGGTTTTGGCTCAGGTCATGATCTCAGGGTTGTGAGATCGAGCCCCGTATCAGTTCCATGCTCAGTGGGGAGTCTGCTTGAGATTCTCTCTCCCTCTGCCCTCTCCACCTCCCCACTTCACCATGTGTATTCTCTAACAAATAAATAAATAAATCTTTAAAGCAATGACAAATCAACAAAATAACTAAAAAATGAACAATGTTTCTTATTAGAGTCAGAAATCTGATGACAAATAATAAGACCTCCATTAAGGCAAAGAGTTGTTGGTGTCATCTGTGGGTCCATGGCAGACATGCCATGGGGAAACAGCTGAGGCCCTAAAAGCTTAAACATCTCTGGCTGGAGGGATTTCCTTCTCAACCCATCTGGAGGGCCCAGCTGACGTCCCGATGTAACTGAGGTCATAAGGCCTGTCCCTTAGTCTAATTCACAAGAAAGGCAGCCTGGAGGGATGGTTTGACCCGTTCTAGAATGGACTCAACCTAGATTCTGTTGGATATCATTAGCAATATACCTTTTCTTCCCCAATTCCCCACACAGTGGGAAATAAAAGGGCATAACTGCCTTTGAGCTAATGTTTTGGGCCAATAAATGAGATTGACTCTGAGCTTTTTTTTTTTTTTTTAAGATTTTATTTTTAAGTAATCTCTATACCCAACATGGGGCCCAAACTCACAACCCCAAGATCAAGTCATGCTCCACCGCTCTACGCTCCACGCTCCACACTCCATGCACTGAGCCAGCCAGACGCCCTTGATTCTGAGCTTTTTGATGTAGTTTTGAGATCTGCCCAAGGATTTAAATTAATGCTGATCACAGAAACCCAAGTGGACTAATGAGAGTCTGAATACCTAAATTCCAAACCAGGGCTTCTCAAACTTTAATGCAAATGAATCACGTGGCAAATCTTATTAAAATGCAGATTGTGGTTCAGCCCACTCCAATGCATCCAATCCTTGTCCCCAAAACTCCCCCCACACATACCCCAAGCTGCATATTGCAGCCTGTGAGCCTGATCCATCTCCCTGGAAAAATCCCACACTCCACCCTCCCTGAAGGAAAAAAAAAAAAAAGAAAAGAAAAGAAAAATCCTGGATTTGGCAGGTCTGGGCTGGGGGAAGTCTGAGAACCTGCATTTCTATCCAGCTCACGGGCTATGCTGATGCCCCTGGGCCATCATCACCACTGTAGTAGGAAAGGGCCGGAAAGCATTTGTTCTTAAACTTGGCTGCCTAGGAGAATCAACTGGGGAGTTAACAAAATAATGCTGATACCAAGGGCCCACCCCAGAAACTCTGCTTTACTTGGTCTTGGGAGCATTCTGGGTATCAGATTCTGGCTCACAGCTGAGTTTGAGAATCTCTGGTCTAACAAGCCAGTCCCTGGTCCCTGGTCCCAGGTTGCTAGTCCTCCCTGATTTCTTTCCATGGAGAAGTGGTTGACGGGGCCTGGGCCAATCCTGCTGCCCTCTCTGTGTTTGCCTTCCCATCAAAGGCAGGGCAATGCCTCTTGGAGGCTTGTCAGGATGAAGCCCATTCGCATACACATGGAGAACTCAGAATGGGGCCTGGCACGATGTGTTAGTACTTCATTCTTACTCTCAACTGCTAAAGGATTAACATTGGTTAAATTTTAGCAGATGGTTTTTTTGGGCGCAGGAGTGAGGAAGTGCCTTTGTTTATTGAGAACTTGTAAGGAAGAGATGGGGGAGGGGGCAGTTCAAAACCTGCTGCCCCAGGGACCCCTGGGTGGCTCAGTGGTTGAGCATCTGCCTTTGGCTCAGGGCATGATCCTGAGGTCCCAGGATCGAGTCCTGCATTGGACATCCCTGCATGGAGCCTGCTTCTCCTTCTGCCTATGTCTCTGCCTCTCTCTCTCTCTCTCTCTCTCTGTGTGTGTTTCTAGTGAATAAATAAATAAAACCTTAAAAAAAAAAAAAAAAGACCTGCTCGCCCAAACTGGGTCACTGAGAGCAGAATTAGGACACTGCAGGTCAACTCCTACTTGCACACGGTGGTTCAGGCAGCATTTATGGAGTGCCCACTGTGTACAGGGCTGGTGCTAAGTCTCGGGCAGAACTGCCTAGAGCAAGAAAGCCAGGGCGTCCAGCGTTCAAGAGCTTCTAGTCTACCACAGAAGACAGGCAAGGCACATGGTCACAGAGCATGCCTGTAGGACTCATCCATTCACTTGGCCAGTGCCGAAAGGAGCCTGCTGTGAGCTAGCCACAAGAAGGCATGGTTCCTTCCCTGCAAGATGCCTATAGTCAGGGAAAGGAGATAGAAAACCAAATAGAAAATTATACAGCTTCCCAGGTGCTTTGCAAAGCCATAAGTGGGCCCGTCCCCCAACAGAAGGATGTATGGGAATGTTCTTGGAGGAGGTGACATGAGCTGATGGATTCAAGCCTCCCATTCTTGGCCCCACAGGCTCTCTCAAGGAAGTCTCTCCTGACAGGTCAAGGCTGTCTCCTGTCTGACTTTGCTCAGGATTGCAAGGTACATGAGAGCAAGGGCAGCATTTGTCTCCTTCACCAGTGTCTCTGGAGACTAGTGCAGAGCCTAGCTCAATGGGTAAATGAATAAATGAGCTATTTGCAGGCTCAAAGCCTGATCAAACTCAAAGACAGGTCAGGCTTGGCCTCTGTCCAGCCATCTCACCAGCAGATGGTGACTGCCACCTATAGGATGGTCCTACATCCTTCCCGAGCTCTGCTTGGAAGCCTGCTCAGCAGCCCTGTCAACCCAGCCACAAGGTCCAGGACTGGTGTTCCCCCTGCCCCCACCCCCAACACTATCCACCTGCTTCCACCTCAGTTTCCCTTCTGACTAGACCACTCCTCTGAATACCAGCCTATGAGCCTGAGGCTTTCAACATGCTCTTCCCCAACCCTTGCCTTTGGGGCCTGGATCATGTTCCATTTATCCTCAGCTGTGATTCTTGTCCTCTTGAGAATGGGCTGATGGCATACAACCACAGAACTGACTCTGGCACTCAATACCTTGAACCCCAGTAATCTCCACTAGCACCTGCTACAACCAAGGCCAAGTTAGCTGGACCCTTTTCCACACCATGTCCTGGACTGTTCAGCCTCTACCATTTGGCTAGTCTGTCCTGTCTTCTTCCTCACATTCCCCAGGCTGTATGCTAACTTCTTACACACTCTGGCCCTAGGTTAGAGTCTTTTTACATGCAGCCTTGCTCCGTGAGTCCCCCTCCTCAGATGTAATCTCTCTTTCCCCTGGGGTCCCATACCACCTGTACCTCACTTGGAGACCTCTTGCCCTTGCATCTCAGTTCTTAGTGTACCTGGGGTCATTTCTATTAGGCTGTAAACTAAGCACGTGTCTATTTTCTTTGTATCTCAGGTAGACATTTAATCCCTGCTTGCTGAAGAGATGAAAAAGCATAGAAAACACCAAGCACAAATTAAATGAAATTTAAGGGTCTCCCGGACCTTTGGGCTCCACCTCACTCAGCCAGCATACCACCCCTAAGTTCATCATTCTAAAGCTCAGTCATTCTAAAGCACATGACAAAAGTAACTTGTAGCTCCCCATTGCCTGTAGCATTAAATCCATACTCCCCATCCTGAGTCAAGCCTGCCCCAGCTGCTTCGCCACATCTGGCTTCAATCGTAACTGTCCAACTCCGTCTCCTGATGCGTTCAACTCCGCACTCCCAACTGTACCTCTATAAGGGCCTGTTTGCCCCTCTTTTCTATCTAAATGTCTAGATTTCTTCATCCTGGAAAATGTTACTTTCCTTTCCTTATTCCCGTCTTGCCACCTATGTAGTTTGATAATTGGTCTGGCTAATAACTCGGTGCTAAGATTTTTTTTAGGATGAAAATGGCCATCATTTATTTTTTTTAAAGATTTTATTTATTTATTCATGAGAGAGAGAGAGAGAGAGAGAGAGAGAGAGAGAGAGATGCAGAGACACAGGCAAAAGGAGAAGCAGGCTCCATGCAGGGAGCCCAACGTGGGACTCCATCCCAGGTCTCCAGGATCAGGCCCTGCGCTGAAGGCGACGCTAAACTGCTGAGCCACCCGGGCTACCTGAGAGATTTTCTTTAATAAAAAAGCCCTTATTTTGAAAAGCCCTGTGGTTGCACAAGTGAAAATAAGAATCCACCAAAGGTTCTTGGGACAGGACTATGAGGAAATCATGAAACTAAACGTAAACGCTTGCCATTTTCAGACTGAGAAACTGGGTGTTCCCTTTAGTACCAGATATGATATATCCTGCCCAGCAGGAGCTGGGTGGGAAGATGGATAATGTTTCTCGGGTTGCAACAAATGTAGCTGATGCTACAAACCTGAACTTTGGTTTGTTCCTGCAGGGTATGGGATTTCTTCATTGAGAGTTGCTTGCTAATAATAATAGCAAACAGTTGGTACACACTTACTATGTGCCAGGCCTGAGATAAACCCTCTCAAGGATCAATCCCTGTAATTCTCACAACTTTGGTGTTTCTCAGATGAGGAAAAGAAGGTTCTGAGAAGTTGAGAAGCATGCCTTACAAATAAGAATCAAAGCCAGGATGTGAACACCAGAGTCTGACTCCATAGTCTTGTCTTCCAACTCTCAGTATCTTTGTTTTTTTTTTTTTTTAAATCTCATCCTTTTAAAACTTCTTTTTGGGGTATGCTTTATAATGAATATAGTAGTACATATTTATTACTTGGTAGTGCCAACTCAAAAACCTTTTACTGGTAGGGGTGCCATCACACTTTGCCATTTGTTTTCATATGCTGTATTGCATTATGTATGCTGTATTTCATATGCTGTATTGCATTATTTGCATATTGTTTCATTTTCATTGGTCATATTTCTCTCAAGGAACTTGAAGTCTCCTTGGAGTGGGTCTTAAACTTCCACTCTGTCTCCCACAGTATAGCCCAAGTATATCCTCCCTAAATACTCCCTGAATTGAATTAAACCGATACTCCAATGACCTTCTTCTTCTGAAGCAAAGTAAAGCTAGTGAAAATATATAACGGTATAGATTTCTAAACCTGAGGCAGGCTGAGGATGCTAACAAGCACTGCAAATAGAACAACGTGGTAACTTAAAAATAATTCTGCTATACAAACATGAAAAGTGTTACTGCAGATTCCCCGAGGTATATAACAGATTTGAACTTTAAAACACCAAAATGAAATTGTATTTAATTTAGGGTTTTGGTGTTCAGGAAACTCAAACTGCCTCGGGTGATCAGCTTGCTTGGAGGTGGTTATAGTGTGTGCTTTGGCTCCCTCTGCGGGCAGGAAGGAGGAGGATTTTTTTTTCTTTTTCTTTTTAATTTGGAGAAATTCTTAGTTCAGGTTGTATAATGGCTGCTATCTACTGTATATACTGCCTGAGAAAATTCATTTCAGGATTAGGGAAGGTTTAGAAAACCTACGGAATCTTTCTCCTCTGATGGCAACTAAATACACATTTCCATTCCTTTTATATGCCAACGTTGCGAAAGGTTTTGGTCTCAACTAGTGAAAGGAATCAAATGCCTAAAATGCTTTAATTCAAGTGGAGTTAGGGACACACATATCTTTCCCCAGCACGTGGTCTCTTTCCCAATGCCCCCTTCCCAACATTTTATATTACAAGTCTAAATTGTTACTTAGGGGAAATCCCTGGGTGGCTCAGTGGTTTAGCGCCTGCCTTTGGCCCAGGGCGTGATCCTGGGGTCCCGGGATTGAGTCCCACGTTGGGCTCCCTGCATGGAGCCTGCTTCTCCCTCTACTTGTGTCTCTGCCTCCCTCCTCTGTTCTGTGTCTTTCATGAATAAATAAAATCTTAAAAAAAAAATAGTTACTTAGTTAGGTCAATGAGTGACCGTGTGGGAGCTGGCTCCAGCACTCCCAGACAAGATTCCTGCATATGGTGTTTACACAGCAGCACTGAGCCATCTCTTCTGTTCCTCCATGTTCAACTCCACGGACCAGTGAAGACTCTGAGATGCCACCAGGGCCTGGTACATTGCAGCGTTCAATAAAGACTGGTTTACATCAATATGATTTACAGTCATATACTATTTTACGGGCTAATTCTGCATATGTGAGAACTCCTTGATGTATGCAAATCATGTGTTTTATTTCATTAATCTTTTCAAAGGGGACATAACAATGCTCTACACGAAATGTTTATTGTCAAAAAAAAAAAAAGAAAGAAAGAAAGAAAGAAATGTTTGTCCAGGAATGTTACTTATACTATGGTGGAATGAACCAGGCCTGGTAGCAATCAGGGTTTTGCCGCTCACTGTTTGGAGAGGAAACCCACCCACAGATGGGGCCTTACCGTCTCTGCACGCTCTTGCCAGCTACTCTAAGAACGTAAGACCCTGCTCACTGGGGCCATTTCTCAGGCGACTGCAGTGAGCAAACTGAGGGACGAGGGTGTCTCCCCGTGGGGCAAAGAGAAGGCTTGCTTACTGCTTGCCTATCATGGCGCGTCGCCCAAGCCCAGCATCCCTTTCCTGCAATGCGACCCCCCCTTTGTGTGCAAGTATCCACCTGGGCCCCTCCGCTTCATTCCTGTGAGAACCGGGGTGCAGACGACCGCCGCCACCCTGTCGGCCCCCTGGCTACTGCTTTCGCTGTAACAGGTCCTCCTTTCGGACGCAGGGCTCTCGAGGGCGCCGTGGGCATCCACGCACCTGACGAGCTCACCTGCTGGCCTGCAAGGGGAGATTCTTCACAGTTCTCGATACTTCCTAGCGGGGTGTCCCTGCACAAGTAACTTGGCGTCTCTCGGCTGCGGGGTCCCTTCTTTACAAGGGGGACGACGGTGCCCACCTCACAGCGCTGTGGTGCGGATAAACTAGCTTAGAACAGGGGAGACGCCTACCACACTCGGGTCTTCCCGGGAGCTCCCCTTCCCTCTTCAGGACGGCGGACACTACTCTGCTCGCGCGCTGCGGCGGGTCGTTCGGGCTCGCGCGGCCGGCGGGCCCACCTCGAGGGCGCGCGCGCGGCGCCGGGGCGCAGCTGCCGGGGGCGGGGCCTGCGGAGCCGCGGGCTGAGGGGAGCGCGCGCCCCGGCGGGCCGTCGGCAGCGGTTGCCTAGCAACCACGCAGCGTTTACTTGGAGCGTCCATTTCCAGGGGCCTGGGGGCCGCGCCGATGGGGATTCCTGCGCCCCGAGCCCCCCCCGCGCGACCCCCTCACCCGCCTGCCTAGAGGCGACCCCGTCGCCGCCCCGGGAGGCCCCGCGGCCGCGCGCAGCCGCACTCGCAGGCTCCCGGCGCTCCCACGCGCGCGGCCACCCTCGCGGCTGCCGCCCACGCCGAGCGCCCGGCGCGCGGGCTGGGGGCGGCTGGCGGCCCCGGGGCGAGCCCTCGGAGGCCGCTGCGGCGCGGGGCGCGTCGCCCCCCGCAGGCCCCCAGGGCCCGGAGGCCTCCGAAATTCGGCTCCGGGTCTGTGGGGGGCGAAATGCAACCCACCCCCCGTTTTACCGAACCCTGCGCAAATAAAACACGCACAAGCACGCACACAGACGCCGCCGCGGCCCGGCCGGGGAAGAGCCGGGACCCGCCAGCGGCCGCCGCTCGAGATCGGCCGCTAAGAGGTGCGACGTAAGTGCCCGGCGCCTCGGCCCGGCGCCTCGGCCCGCTGGTTCCGCATCG
Organism: Vulpes lagopus; assembly: GCF_018345385.1. Lineage (NCBI taxonomy): Eukaryota > Metazoa > Chordata > Mammalia > Carnivora > Canidae > Vulpes > Vulpes lagopus. Next base: position 144,245,817 of record NC_054826.1, on the reverse strand, counting down.
CGGCGGCCGGGCCCGGGTCCCGGTCCGGGTCCGGGTCCGGGTCCGGGCGGGGCGCGGCCGGCCGCCGGGAGAGCCGGTAGGCGGGGGCGCTCGGGGCAGGAAGGGGCCGGGGCCGGAGAGCGCGGGCGTGGTTTGTCCCGGGCAGGCCGGGGGCCGGGCCGTGGCCTCCCTCAGATCGGCGGGGGCCGGGGCCGGCGGCGAGGGACGGCCCCTGCGGCTCGCACTGGGTGGCGGCGGCCCGGGCTGCGGCGCCCTGGCCTCGGCTGCGCGGACGGGCGGCCCGGGGAACGGCCGAGGGGGCGGTGGGAAGGGCGCGGGGCCGTCGCCTCTGGCTTAACACAGCAGATGCGCCGAGACTCCAACAGGTGGCTCCGTGGCGCAATGGATAGCGCATTGGACTTCTAGAGGCTGAGGACATTCAAAGGTTCCGGGTTCGAGTCCCGGCGGAGTCGCAGTTTTTCCCTCCCCCAGAATTTATTTTCTGACGCCATCATTTTCCTACTCCCTCTTTTTTCCCCCCAGACGGTTGAACTGGCCTCTCCTCCGCCGCCTTTCTCCTCCTGCCCGCGGCGTCGGCTGCCGCTGCCGAGCCGGCCGGCTCCCAGCCCCGCTCCCTCGGCTCCGTGGCTCGGGGTCGGGGCCCGGCCAGGCCTCGCGGTTCGGGCCCAGCGGTGGCCCCCACGCTCCCGGCTAACGCCTCGTGGCCCGGAGCGCGACCGTGACTCCGGGGAGGCCGCGGGAAGGGTGAGGGGCCTTGGCTGCGCCCCGCCCTGCGCCGCGCTCCGCGGACCGACCCTGCAGCCCTGCAGGCTTCAGAGTCCTCACTACCGGGGTCCTGCCCCCCGAGTGGGGTCCTGCGCTCGAATTCAGTCCTAAGGGGAGGGAGCCCAGGAATCTGCATTTTTAAAAAATTAAAATGCACGCTGTTCTCGCGCAGGATTGCAGTGCGTTGAGGTCCGAGGTCCACCTGCCCGTCAGCTCTTCCAGGCAAGCACCGTCATCTGACGACTCCCAGGTTTGCGCGGGATTAGGGTCCCACCTCTCTAAATGCGAGTCCGTGAAGGCACGAGTGAATGGGATTTTCAGGATTCATTGTAACGCTCTCTCTGCCAAAGAATGCAGAATCCAGAATTGGCAAAAAAAAAAAAAAGGTACAGAGAAAAGTAAACATCGCTGTTGTCCCTGTATCTGACTTAGCCTTGCAATTCTCTCTTAAAAGCTATTCGTGAAGATGGTTGCTTGGAAATATTTTCAGATTTATTTTAGGCACATGTCACTTTTTTTTTTTTTTACATGTCACTTTTGCATAATATTGTCTCCATGTTGGTGGAGGTTGGTAGAGGTGACACGATTGGTCGTAGGCTGTGCTTTTTGACCTTCTAACACAGGTGGAGCTGCCTTGTTCCATTGTGAATCTGTACATTAATGATTCAGCAGCCCCCGGTAGTTGGGTCATTGAGGCATAAAATATTTTCCTGTTACGATGCCTCGGTGATCATGTTTGTTCTTACACTATTGTACACAAGTGCGAGTGTACCTGTGGGATGGATTCTAGGAAGTTGGATTGCTGGGTCAAAGGGTAGTTTGTGCGTTTTTTATAGATCTTGCCACACTGCTCTCACAGAGATTACACATGATTGACCATGGCTGTGCAAGAGTGCCCATGTCCTCAGGGCGCGTGACTTACCAAATAGGTGAAAAATGGTGGCTGCAGTGTCAATTCATGCCTTTTATTATGAAAGAAAGCTGAGCATTTTTTTCATATGTAGGCTAATTTGTATTTCTTTTTTATTACATATCTATTCTTCGGTTTTGTTCATTTTTCTATTGCATAATTGGTCATTTTCTTACTGGTTTGTTGGAGTTTTTTTTTTTTTTTTTTTACATATTTTGGAAACCAATGCTTTATGATATGTGTTAGAATTGTTCTTCCTCAATGTATTTGCCTTTTGATTTCGTATGTGATATTTTATTTTATTGCCTTACAGAAATTCATATATTTGGATTTATCAGACTTCTTATGGCTTCCAGGTTTGGGGTTATTAGCACTCATTATTAAATAATTTCATGTTTTATTTTAGTGTTTTATATGGTTTTATTTTTGTACTTAAATCTTCATTTCATCCAGAATATACTTTTGTATAAGGGGTGAAGTGGGAATTTGGTCTCAGAATTACTCGTAATGAACACATTTCTTCTCTGTACTCATTTATTTGAAATGCCACTTTTACCATTTTCTAAATTTCCATTTGCATTTGGGTTTCTGGATTCTCTATTCTGTTCCGTTGATCTGTCTGATTTCTAATTCACCAGAACTGTGTTTCTATATCTAGGGGGGGCCAGTCCTTTCTCATAACTTTCTTTGAAGATTTTTTTCCCTCATCTATTCTTGAATTGTTTTTCCCCACATAACAACTAGCATTAATTTAGCATTTGTTATATACCAGGTAACGTTCTAAGTGCTTTATATATTTTTAAGGCATTTAATCCTCCTGACAACCCTACCAGGTAGGTATTATCCTATCCCCCTTTACGAAAGGAGCATCTGAGACAAAGAGGTTAGATAACTTGTACAGGAAGATGCAGCTAATAAGGAGCATGCCAGAATGGCTGGGTCTTTGGGTGAAACCATAATTCTCCATTGTCTTTTCACACGGGCCTTAGTTACAGCTAGTCAAGTTCTAATCTTAGGAGATGTTTATGTTGGATTCATGTTTTTTATAAGTTAATATAGAGAGAATTGAACTATGTTGCATCTTTCTATTAAGAGCAGCAGGGGTGGGCGGATAACACACATGCTTTCCCATTTATTCAGTCCTTCTATGCCCTTAAAAAGTATGTTAAATACACACACAGACACACATATCTTATTAGTTAACTTTATTCCTAGATAGTTTATCTTTTTTATTGGTATTTTTTTCTTCCATTATATTTTATAAATGATTATGGTTTGTATATAAGAAGGCTTTTTATATATATATATATAAAATAAATTTATATACAGCTATCTTAATTTAATTATTTTAGTATTTAAAATAATTTTTCAGCTCCAAACAGTGGGATACCACTTCACATCCACAAAGATGGCTGGAATAAAGATAGACAATAACAAGTGTTGGCAAGGATGTGGAGAAGTTAGAACCCTCATAGTTGCCAGTGGGGATATAAAATGGTACAGTCTCTTTGGAAAACAGTTTAGCAATTAGTCAAAAATTTATACAGAGTTACTATATAACCCAGCAGTTTCACTCCTAGGTATGGTATATACCCAAGAGAAGTGAAAACATATGTTAAGACAAAAAATTGTACATGGTTGTTCATAGTAGCATTATTCTTAATAAACAAGAAGTAAAAACAACCCATATGTCCATCAGCTGATGAGTGGATAAACAAAATGTGGTGTATCTATCCAATGGAATATTATTATTCAGCAATAAAAATGAATGAAATACTGATTCAGGTTGCAACATGGATAAACCTTGGAAACATCATGTCAAGTAAAAGAAGCCAGTCATAAAAGACCACATACTGTATGATTCCATTTATATAAAATATCCTAAATAGGCAAATCTATTGAGACATAAAGTAAATTAGTTGTTGCCACGTGCTGGGGCTAAGGGGAATGTGAAATGACTGCTAATGGGTATATGATGAGATTTTTGGGGAGTAATGGAAATGTTCTGGAATGAGTAGTGGTAACTGCACAACTCTGCATATCCAAAAACCCAGTATACTGCACATTTTTAAAGGGATAAATTTTCTGGTATGTGAATTTTATCTCAATTTTTAAAAGGAAAAGTAGTTTTTTCAGTTAACTATGTTGTATTTTCTGGAAACATATCACCTACCCACAAATAATTATATTATTATCTTTTTTTCCTAATTCTTAGGCCTCATTATTATCTCTTGTATAAGCATTTGATAGTATCTCTTTAGCATTTGTAAATAGCATTTGATAGTATCTCCAGAAAATGTTAATTTTTGGATAATGGTGTCAGTGGACTGAATTGTGCTGCTTCTGACCATTATAGAAATGCTTCTCCATTAAGCATGATGCTAGCTTTTGGGATTGGTGCACATGCATTCATTCATACACCCACACACACTTTATCACATTAAGAAACTATCCCTACTTGTCAGTAACTTATGGAGGTTTCATAGGTTTCACAATATTAACAGATATTGTGCAGTGTATTAACAGATTTTCTAATAATCAACCCTTCTTGAATTCCTGAAATGAATCCTACTTGGTTGTGATGTATATTTATTTTAGTATTCTAATATTTTGCATTTTTGTGTATTTAGAAAAATTGACATTTATCTACCATAAATGCAGCATTATTTAAAATGGCCTCAAACTAGAACAGATGGTAACTACTTATGGTGAATATTGTGTAATGTATAGAATTGTCAATCACTGTGTTGTACACTTGAAACTAATATATACCAACTATACTCAATTAAAAAAATAATGAATGGGGGATCCCTGGGTGGTGCAGCGGTTTAGCGCCTGCCTTTGGCCCAGGGCGCGATCCTGGAGACCCGGGATCGAATCCCACGTCGGGCTCCTGGTGCATGGAGCCTGCTTCTCCCTCTGCCTATGTCTCTGCCTCACTCTCTCTCTCTCTCTCACTGTGTGCCTATCATAAATAAAATATTTTTTAAAAAATGAATGTTTGAAGAAAATATAATAGAGCCGTATAATTGAATACAATGCAGACCTTTAAAAAATGAGGACTCTCATGAATAAATACATCTTTAAAAAAATGAAGATGTATATATACTGCTATGGAAAAATATCCAAGACTATATGAAAAAAGCTAATATGAGAATGAGCATGTTTAACATGATTCTACTTGTGTTAAATAATGCTAATAATGATAGTAATAACGTGTGTATTACTATGATCGCATGTGCATAGAAACTTTCTGGAAGCATATATAGTTAACAGTGCTGGAGCAGGAGGAGCAGTGATGGAAGGCCTTCTTTTTAAACTTATATCTCATTATAATGTTTGAATTTTTTCAAAATAAGCCAGTCTTATCCTTGTAATAAAAAAGTCAAGTTAAAAAAATAAAACGGAAAATAAAACCTAATACTAATGATGAAAGAAAAAAAATATTTTGTCTATTCCTAGATCACTTTCAAATGGGCAGCTCTGATACTGCTTATCCATTGAAGATTTTCTGAATTGCATTCAACATTTATTGACTCCTTACATTTTACAGTATGCTGGATCTCAGCCATAAGTGTACCTTTTAGGAGCTCCCCCTGTTAGGAGTGGAAACACTAAAACAAAATGTCTCTCTGTAGTGATTCCAGCAGGTAGCGTGTCCTGAAAGCCTTGTACATGTCTTGGACTGTGGGTTTTACCCTAATGGCAGTGGGAAACCACTGAATCAGTTTTAGGTGGGAAGCAGTGTGATTAGATGTGTGGTTTCTATCCCCACTCTGTAGTGTGGATGCCTGGCTGGAAGAGTGCAGGATAGGAAGCTGGAAGACCAGGGCACTTGGAGTTGTCTGGGTAAGAAAATGAGGCTGGAACTAGGAAGGTGGTATGGGGAGAAACCCAAGGCACAGACATTTGAAGGATAGGCAAAGAAGGAGTTTTTCAAAGAGTCCAAGAAAGGGCAGCTGGAGAGGTGAGAAGAAAACTAGGAGAAAGTATTCTCTCCAAGAACTGATGGAATAGGTTGCCTCTAGAGAAGGGAGTCAAGAGGAAAAGGAAAAGATCTCATATTTTTCTAAATGCCAGCAAGTTTATGTAGCTCTTGTCATTTAATTATTCCCCAGATCCTAATAAGTAATAATTATCCCCATTTCACAGATGAGAAAATTAAGATGCAAAGACGGTATGGGAGTAAGGTGAAAAGACTAGCCTAGGAATGATGGGCAAATGTCTGCTCTTCTGAGGCAGGTAGGAAGAGAACAGGGATAAAAGCATGAAAGTGAAGGGAAAATTAAAGGTGTTTATTTTGAAAACCTATTTTCTTTGTGCTCTTTTACAGCTCTGCTTCACATACCCAGGATTCCAGGCGGGTATTGACCAAGAGGGAGTTTCCCCAAGGAGTGGAGACACTCCTATCTTATCGCTGCCTGTGGTCCATACAGACTCTAAAGACCAGTGGCCGGGAAGTGGTTTCATTCCAGCTTCCTCCTGATCTGGGGTCTTCTACATCCATCAGCACTTAAAAAATATTTTATAAGCTCATTCATCTTCAATTTGACATGTATTTTTGAGTACGAGCTTTATTCAAAGAACCACATTGGAAACAAATACAAAGGTGAGTGAGATAGAGTGCATTTTCTTAGAGTTCACTCTAGTGTGGGGCAGGGAGCCAGGGATGAATAATCCCATTAATTAGGATGGGCTTTGGCATGAGTGGCAGGAGACTCAAAGTAACAATGGGTGGGTTTGGAGAGATGGAGGTTTCTTCCTCACATGAAAAGTTCAAGCACTGGCAACTACTTGATCATGAGAGATCCAGGCTCCTTCTCATTCTTTCACCTTAAAATGTAGCTTTTTCCTGATGTTCCAAGAAGATTGCTCCTTCCTTGCCATCAGATCAATATTACTAGTTAGTGGGGAGAAGATAAAGGGACAGAGCCTCACTTCAAGCTCACTCTTCTCTGAAGGAGAAGACTGCTTCCCAGAAGTTGCGCATACTGCTTTTACTTATGTCCCACGAAGAGGTGAAAAATCATAGCTTTTTTTTTCCCCCTCCCAGATAGCCACAATCTCAGGTAAAAAATCATGTGTTCTGTAACTGGTGAAGAAAGGAAAAAATTCAATTTTTGTTGGTGATGTGGAAACAAGTATGCAGATAGCTATAGTGCAGGTTAAAGTAAGTGTGACAGAGTTACACTTACGAGCTCTGACCTTAAGCAGATTACTTAACCTCTCTGTGCCTCCGTTTCTTCAGTTATAAAATGAGGGTAATAGTAGCACCTATTTCATAGGTTTACTTAAGATTACCTAAATTGTTATATATGTATATAATGTTTCATATGTACATACCTACATAAATGGTTACATAAAAACCAGCTGTATTTGTAAGTCCTTAGAACAGTGCCTGGCAGTTAGTGTTTGTTAAATACAAATATTTTTTTAAAGCAGTCAAATGGGAATTTCAAGAATATACACGTCAGTAGAGAAAATCTGATAAAACATTGTATGAACTGTAGACTGTTCTGTGATGCCTAGAGGTGACCTCATTCCTTCCCTGGGCACACACCCTCCACAGAGTAGACGCTCAAGATGCTGGCTTCTTACAAGTATGAAAGGTAGCAGTGTTTTGTTAGGTGGAAGAGAAGCAAGGACAATTTTAGGTGCAGTTAATCGTATGAACAAAGACATAAAAGGTGAAAACTCACCGTATCTGGCAGTCGCTGGCATACCTAGTATTCAATATATGTTCACTGGCTGAACAATCTGTTATCAACAGTTTTGTTTGGCTGAAATGTAGCAGTTGGGTCCAGGCAAAAACATGCATCACTCTAAAGAATTTACTATAGGGAGCTGTTACGCAGGTGATGGACGTTTTAAGTGTAGGCAGCCCAGAAACTGGAAAAGTAGGAAACCTCTCACCCCTAGTGCCAAAGGGACATTAGGAGATGGTGTTACCAGAACTTGGAAGCCTGGGCCATCCAGTGGTGGAGGACTACGTTGTAGGGACTGGGAAATGGTGGAGCCATTGGATTTCCCAACTCAGTCTAAAGCAGAGGGAAATACCCTCTCTCTCCTCCTCTGGCCCTCCTGTCCTAGGTCAGTGCCTTACTGGGTAGCCAGTTGATAAGTGAATCTGGGAAGTGTAGTTTTTTTACAGTCCAGAGTAGAGAAACAGGCAAATGACCAGCACAAATGAAGTAGGGGTACGAGCAATAGGGAATATAAACCTGTGATGGCATTATTTCCTATCTTAGAGGGTCCTGAATGCCAAATTTTGAATGTAGGCATTTCTGCATGTCTTGTCAGGCAGAAGTGGGTAACAGAAGGTTTTTTAAAAAAACAAAAAACAGGAAGTCTCCATTAAAAACTGTTTTAGGAAGCCTTCCCTAATGGGGAGGATGGAGAACAGGGAAAGAGTAGCTTCCCTCTGAGTACCTGTCATGTGCCAGCACGGTGCTAGTTAGGTAGTCATCTCAGGTTCTGGGTATGAGGTTGAGAGGACTTTGTGATAACCTGGAAGGGCATATTAATTATTTGGAAACATGCATCTGGAGCAGGGAGTGTAGAGATGTAAGGAGAGAAACTGTGGAGTCCACTGTAAAGAGATAAAGCAGAAGCTGAAGGAGACAGAGGCCAAGATAACAAGTTCTACAGTATAGAGAAAGGTAAGAGAGCAGGCAATGTGGGAATCCAAGTGGTAGGCAGATAAAGAAAATCTGTGAAGTAGCAGCAAGATAGAAGCAGACAAGCTTATCTTCTTACACAGATTGAGAAGCTGAAGTTTCATGGTCAGAAACCTGTGGCAGATGACATTTCTTGGCCAAAAGGTTGAGGGGGAGGAACACTGAACACTTGGGATACATGTAAGAAGTTTCTGTAGACAGGTTGCGTCATGAGGAGTTAGATGGCCTTAGATGTTCTAGGCTGGGTAAGCAAAGTTGGAGACAAAGTGTCTGCTGAGGGGAGGAGTGGGAGTCGGGGGCCTCTGGGAGAGTAGAAATATGCTGGGTCTCCTATAAGCTCTTTGGGTTTGGAGGCTGTTTTCTTCACTGGTGTACCCTGGTGGTTAAATGATCTATAGAACTCAATTTTGTGGTGACTGGCTGACTTGCAGACTGAATGAATTTGGTGGGAAGTAGTCATAATTGAATAAAGGAACTGTAGAGGAGCAGTGAAAGCCCAGCCAAGAGTCTGTGGCTTATGGTAGTTTTCCAAATCTCAGTAATCTAGACAGATAACAGTGGGTATTTCCCTGGCTGGGCCTGACAGGTGACAGTAACAGAAAAAAATTGAGGATAGACATGGGACACACAAAGAATTTTTAAATGTCTGACCATTGTTCCAGGTTAGGGAGAAAAATGTATCCTGATGGGGTAGAGGATTGGGAGTATAAGAATGGCTGAAACGCTTGAGATCCAGAGTTCACCATCTTTGGGGGTGGGGCCCCGGTGTCCATATTATTGAAGCCACCTCAGGTAATTCCAAAGTGCAGCCAAAGTTGGATCAGAAGGCTAACAGATTGGGATACTTAGTTCAGAATCTTGACCTTTGAACAAGCTTAAAGCCATTATAGTGATTGGCTGAAGTGGAGTGGAAAGGAGGATAACTGGAATGGACACTGAAATTTGAGACTTGATATTGGAACTAAATCTAACCAGTCTTCATATCCATGTTTCATTTTTTTCTCCCCTTAATGAACAAGACCTCAGAATTTCAGTATGTTACATGAGGTGTGAGGTCAGGATTTGGTGCTCAACTTACCAGTCCGTCCTTTGCAGCTCTGGTTGTAACCAAAGAGCCAGAGGAAGGAAAGCACTGCTCAGTGTATAGCTGGCAGAGACCCCGACTGTAGGGCTTTTCAGATAAGCTGTAAAGGAACCTTTGTTCCCATCATCCTACCTTTGGTAGAGAAAGGTTGGCTTAGGAAAGCCTCAAGTCATTTCCCACCTTCTTTGGCAGAGCACAGGACAGGCCCACCCTAACAGAAGACTGACGGGCGGCTGATTTCTGACCTATTACAGCATCTCTCTTCACTTGTAACAATACAGCCCGGTATCCTGGGCTCACTTCAATCTAGTTAGTGGCTCCTTTTACCTCAGGACAAGCAAGGAGGCAGGTAAAGTACAATTTTCTAAGTAGCTCTGCATTCAGCCCATTTAACCAGGCTAGATAGAGCCTTCAGTGCCACACAAAGTGTATGGGTTATCTTTTGGTTTTATAGCAATTCTGTGCTATCCTGAAGAAAAATTTCACATGTCCCCATATTTTTAGAAGAGAATACAAAGGTGCTAATAAGCATGTTAGGGAAGGGTCTTAAACCTTCCAAATCTACTCAGCTACTAGGTGAGTCAGTGACCTCATTTGATTCATGTAGAGCACATTACTCAACCAAGCCCTGACCCACCAAATAAGGATATATAATAACTTGGTGGTGGTTCTGAGTCAGAGTTTTGGGGGATAATCAGTTATGCAGTTACATGGAACATACACTATCCACTACCCATTGCCTTCCTCATGTTAAGTATTTGCTGAGAACTTTTTCCATTTCAGGACCTCTTTCCAACTGTTCTCTAACTTCGTATTTACTCAAGTTCATTTTGAGGTTTCACTTCTTTGATAAAAGTGATCAGCTGTAACATTTAATTATAGGTCATGCTATTTAACCCTGCTTCTTGGAAGCTGTTTGTAATTCACTTCTTCTTTTAACTTGTGTAATAGAGAAGACTTGCATTTTACATTTTAATTAGTCAGATGCTTGGGGAACAGCTAGAAAGCATTCTTTTATTTTAACCCTTACTGAAAACTTTCAATAAAATGTTCTAGGTTATCATTCTGAACAACATTTGTCAGTGATGGAGAGACTGAACTGAAAACATACCTGGACATACCTCAGAAATGGTATTAACATTTCTGTCATCTGATGTTTTCTTGTAACTTACTAAGAGTGGGAGCCCATCAATTTATCCCAGTTACTCAAGGTTGTACCGAACCCTCCCTTTTCTTGTTCTTTAAAACCCTCTCATTTTGATATTCTTTCATAACAGGTCCCTATTTTACCCAGTGGAAGGCAAAACTTAATATTCTTGGAATAAAAGTTTTTCTGTAAAAGATTAGTTACTGATACTTGCCTGACTCCACCTACAAATGTCATTGTTACTATTACCATGTTGGTTATGATCCCAAGCAATAAATAGAAAATAGGAGATTTTATATTTATTGAAATCCCAAGGAAGCAGTTTGCTGGGAAAACAGAAGTTCCATAAATAATGACATTTAAGGAAGAACCCTCTAAGAAGCATTATGAGAAAATGCCAACACTCTTTGGGTGCCACAAGCAGGTTAGCCAGGGTGAGTACTTCTGCCATTGGAGATGAAATAAACTGAATCACTTTAAAGTTATTCCTGGCCAAGTTAAAATTATGCTGATTTAACCTAATTCACCTGGAATACAGGTGAATATCACAACACAATTGGGATATAATTAATCTTTCCTCCTGTTTTAGTTGCTAAGGAGAGAAAACAGTTCTGCTTTGTGTACCTTTACCCCAAACTTTCTTGGAAGTCTTAACTTTTTAAGTCTTTCTTTATAATTTCAATCAAGTTATAACTTTCATAACTTTAGTTCTTCCATTATATACCAATATATATTTGCTCCAAGAATACTTTGGTTTCAACCATGACTTTTATACTTGTATCAAGCAGATCTCTATATACCATCTTCACCAATTTTCTGGACCTGAACTTAGAAAAGGGCATTTCTGGTCTACCATCTCCCTGCACACACAGGTGAGTTACAGTATGATTCAGCTTTGATTATGTAATTTTCAAGTTTTCTGTATACGTTAACAAACTTTATATTTTCTAAATGTTTTTAAACTCAATTTTCTTTAAATAACCAAGTGTTGAAAACTTTACAAAAATGTTAATCATCTTAAAATGGTCAAAGTTTTCTTTTTCTTCCTCAAAGGGTCTAATAGGCATGTGTGGGTCTTCTGTAGACACACTTGTTTTTATCTCGAGGGATATGTGACTAATTCTCCCTCTAGTCAACTTTTTTCAAACAGGGCCAGTCTATATTAGTGTGATGATGTTAATTTACAAAACATCTTGAGTAAATAAAGGGAGATGTAAAATATTTAGTATGGCTTGCTCGGTGAATCTTAATTGCGAAATTTTTTCTTCTTTCGAAACTTCTTTCCTGCCGCATTTGCTGCTTTTTCAGCCATGATCTCCGCATACTTCCTTCGATTGTACCTAAAAAGAAAAACAAACCTTTAAGTTCTAAAGTATGACCTTAGAAGTTATGTAATGGGTGTTGTGGTGGGGTGGTGTAACTTCTAAATCTCAAAAACTTTTTTGCATTTTCACTATTTTATCATATTTTATCATATTTATCATATTTCACTAAGTTCCACCATGTGGAACCATACTTGGAGCTGAGGGACTGAGCAGTGAACAAGACAAAACCATAGTCCCTATCTTCATAAAGCCTGCATAAAGCCTTCATAAAGTCTAATGAGAAAAAAGTGACAACCATAAGGGAGGGCTTTTGAAAACTTTCAGCCACTGTAAGTCCATGCACCATTTCCAGTTAACAGAGGATGTTAAATGCTTTCAACATTTTTGTAGAATGAAAATGTAAAAACAGCAGACTGACGCAGAAGTAGGTATGAGGCTCCAACTATCTGGATATTAAAGAGGCCTGCACTAAATCATTTTTGTTTTGGTCATCAAAATATATGTCAGTGTGATATGTGATATTATTTTATTTTAAAAGGAATATTTTTAAAGTTTCTTAATTTTAATTTCCATTAGGGTAAATATTGACTAATGTAGTCCACAGAAGCTCAAAAGAAGGGCTTATCAGTACAATTGATTAGGAAAAATTAAAATTCTTTAACCATATAAAACTGTTCTAGACCACTTTCACTGTGTTACCTAAATCTGTTATTACTAAAGCTGAGGGATTAGCTAATATTCTCTTTAAAACAGAAGCTACTTGGGACACCTGGGTGGCTCAGCAGTTGAGTGTCTGCCTTTGGCTCAGGGCGTGTTCCCCGAGTCCTGGGATGGAGTCCTACATTGGGCTCCATGCATGGAGCCTGCTTCTCCCTCTGCCCATGTCTCTGCCCCCCTCTCTCTCATGAATAAATAAGATTTAAAAAATAAATAAAACAGAAGCTTCTTAAGCCTTTTACAACTCTACAGCCTACTGAATCCCACAAGAAGTCAGTAGCACAATTTACACACATTCTAACAAACCTAAGATTACACTAAAAATGAAACAAAACCAAGTCAAATGTGTTCAAACTTAAGTGACATCAAATTAACAGACTGCTGTACACATGAGATGTTACATATGAATCCAATACTGACCACCAATCAAAAAAACCTAACAGATACACAAAATAGAGAAGAATCTAAAGATAATACTAAAGAAAGCCATCAAACCACAAGGGTAGAGAACTGAGAAAACTATAAAAACAACCAGAAGACAATTAAAATGGCAGTAACTACATACCTATCCGCAATTACTTTAAAAGTATTTATCTTGCATTACAAAAATTATAAGCCAACAAACCCATTTATAGTAGGCAATATAAAGTTTCCTTTTAAAGTAGGCAGCGCGGAAATAATACAAACATTGTGAAAATGGTACTCAGTGACCAAAGTATGGGAACAATGAGCTAATAACACTACCTCTAACCTGCAATTTCATTTGGTAGAGTTTCATTCTACCAAATTTCTAATTTACTCCAACTTCCTCAGGCTATTATTTTTTAGTGAAAGCCCCATCAACACTGCTGTGACTTCTAAGATTGCTATCATTGAGATTACAAAATACAGGTCAATTTTTAACCAAAATATACAGTTAATAAACAAAGACTCAGTCAGCTTGCACCATGCCTGTGTGGGGATGGAAAAACAACAGGCTTGAGAGAAAGGGAGATGGGAGAGACTGACAGTATGAATGTGTGACTGAAGGAGGAGGTGTCAAGGACTTGCTACTGGGTGGATAGTAATAGTGTTCAGTCATGAGAAAAAGAACACTGCGAGAGGATTACTGGATTACTGGAAGACTGGGGTCAGAAAAGACCAAGTGAGCTGTTAGAGGTGCTTGTGAGAAAACCTGGGACAGCAGCCGGATATGTGGGTCTGGACTCAGCAAAGATCTGGACTAACACACTACACTTGGAAGCCAACAGTATACAGGTTATAATTAAAGCTCTGTGGGGGATGAGATTTCCAAGTAATGCGTAATTCCAAGTAACAAGTAATAAACTTCCAAGAGAGTAATAAGCAAGCAAAGAACACTGCTTATTTCTAAAATGTTTACCATTACCCAGACGAACTAGGTAACTTATGTAACACTTGTGTTAAATTTGTTTTCCATGCTGACAAAGTTTTTAAAACCCTTGATTTCTACTTTGGCTATTAAACCATCTGAAGTTCAACAAGGGTTTCTAATATGAGGTATGCTTTTAAATCTCCTATAATATATACATAGCTGTTTAAATGCCCCCATCTTAAAAAAAAATCCTTCTCTTCCATACTCACTACTAGCCTTGCCTCTCCCCGCCCCCTTTACAAACTTCAAAGAATTGTCTCCAATTGTTCATTTTCAACTCACTCTCCAATCTTCCCCAGTCTGGTTTCTTCCCCAGCACTCCTCTGAAACTGCTGGCAAGAATGCTATGATCTCCATGTAAATCCAAATAAGTTTTTAGGTTTTTATAAAAATTTAATTTTATTGGGACGCCTGAGTGGCTTAGCAGTTGGGTGCCTGCCTTCGGCTCAGGTCATGATCCTGGGATCTGAGATCGAGTCCCATACAGGACTCCCCACAGGGAGCCTGCTTCTCCCTCTGCCTGTGTCTGTCATGAATAAATAAATAAATCTTTTAAAAAATTTTAATTTAATTTCAATTAACACACAGTGTATATTAGTTTCAGAAATAGAGGCTAGTGATTCATCAGTTGTATGTAACACCCAGTGCTCATTACATCATGTGCCCTCCTTAATGCCCATCACCCAGTTTGATCTCTCAACAACATTCAATCCTATTAACCACCACCTCCAGTTTCTATCTGCCCGTTATATTCTCCTTCCTTGGCTTCTGTGACACCTGGTTTTCTTAATGGCCCCTTGGCTATTCTTTCCTAGTCTCCTTTGCAGGCTCACTTTCCTCTAGCAGTCAAGTATTTTCAAGCTTCCATCTAAAGCAGTGGTTCTAAACTGGGAATGCTTATGCCCCACACAGGACATCTGGAAATGTTGGTAGTGATTTCTGTCACAAATTGGGGATGGGGTGTTACTAGCATTGAGTGGGTAGAGGTCAGAGATGCTGTTAAACATTCTACATTACACAGGACAGTTCCCCCTAATAAAGAATTATCCCATCCAAATGTAAATAGTGCTGTTGAGACACTGCTAAAGCATTTAAAAGTTACCTGAAATTTTAAAGTTTATGTATATTCTAAAGGAAAGCATAAATAATATGAAGTGAAACATGAATTTCTTTACCTTCTGAACTCAGAATCAGCCAGCAGTTCTTCCACAATAGTTCTCTTCCTTTGTTTTTTGGGAATTCGCGAATGATAGAAGTCAGCTGGATTGTCAACAATGGTTCCAATCTACAAGCAATTGATTGAAATAAGTCATGCAATACTTGAATGCTAAGTTGCTTTCATATTTCAGGGAAGTTCTAACAAAGTATATTTATAGAAAGGAATGGAAACCCTAACTTAAATGATACCAATATTAAAGTTAGTTTTGACACTTTTTTAAAAGCAAAAATAAGTCACCTATTCAACTGGCACTGGGTACTACTAAAGACATTTCCTTAGAATTTATAGGAAAGCCAAAAATCCTTTTATATTACATATAACTTAGTGCTAGGCAGGACAGTAAATCCTTGATGAACAGTATAACTAGAAAAGTGGGACAGAGAATATCAAATTCTTTAGTCTCCCAATTTAATAAACTTGACACATAAATTCTATTACACACCTATTTGATCTCCTAGGTTATCATGAATGCTACCAGCATAGAACCTTCTTAGGAACCACTCTGCATTTGTTCATACATTCAACCAAGTAAAATTTACAGTGTCCACTATGTGCCAGGTACTGTGCTAAGTGGGAAATAAAGAATATCCGAGTCCCTGCCAGCAGGGAGCCCATAGTCTTAAGGAAAATCCACAGACAAGAAACTAAAAGACTAAAGCATAACATATTATGCTGAACAAAACACTACAGATGCTCTGAAAAAATAAGTGACCAATTCTACCTAAGGGAGGTCAAGGTGCCTCCAAGTATGTTGTAGCTTAAGAGGGCTATGTGATAAAAGAAGAGCTAGTAAGTTGGTCAGAGTGCAGGCTGTAGAGACTCTACCCTATAGGTCATAAAGAATCATTGAAAATATTACTGAACAGGAGTGTCTCATGAACAGACTGCTTAAAAAAAAAAAAAAGAACAGATGACTTGGCTACAATGTGGAGGATGGACTAGAAGGGAGATCAGACCTGGAGGTGAAGGACTATTAGACTAATTCAGATAAGTGACAAGAAAGAAGAACAAAATGAAGCTGACAGCTACTAGAGGGTGAATCAACTGGATTTTCATCTGAAAACACTTTGAAAACCAACTTTTAACTTATTTTCAGCATTTGCATGGGGATTCCCCTCTATCTGGAGAAGAGTTTGGGACAAATGATTCCCTATTTCCTCCTCCATTATGTACTGATTCTTGCTGTTAGGCTAATAACTATTCATATGTGATATACCCAACTTAGAGATCCCATTAACTTTTAGAGGTATGACCTGGAAACTTAGTTACCACCATTACAAGCTGGTGGCCAAATGGCTGTCTGATTTGGGTTCTGCCCATTATTATACAGCCTAAGCATATGTGCACTGTAAATATTCACCTATGTTAAGGGTAAACAGAAAGAACACTACAGTGTTTTCCAAACTAAAATCCATCGAACATCACTGCCATTATTATTTTTTTCATACCTGGAAGTACTTGGGGAAGCCATCCCTATCATTTTTCTTGTAAAACCTTTTTGGGTCCATGCTAGCTCTCATCTTCAGTGCTTTGAGATCATTTTTTAGTTCATTTGTCAATTCTGGAGCTTTCATACCAAACCAGCCATCACCTGCTGTTTTCTGTCGTTCTTTCTGAAATTCAGATTTCAAAAACAATTAAACAGAACATTCTAACTTTAATAAGCATTGTATAAGCTATACCTCATTCCCTCCAAAATATACAGAAAACTTTATGAATAAAAAATGAAAGGGCAGCCCCGGTGGCGCAGCGGTTTAGCGCCGCCTGCAGCCCAGGGCGTGATCCTGGAGACCCTGGATAGAGTCCCACATCAGGCTCTCTGTATGATGCCTGCTTCTCCTCCCTCTGCCTCTCTCTTTCTTTCTGTCTCTATGAATAAATAAATAAAATCTTAAAAAAAATAAATGAAAAAAAAATAAAATTACTATACATAACAAGTTAATCCCCAGATTCACTTTTCATAAAAGAAATTAAATCATGGTATTTTCTTTGGTAAATCAGGCATAGTACCATCAGTTTCATAAATGAGGTCTCCTTAAAATTTATTTAAAAAAAAAAAAAAATTTATTTTTTTTAAAGATTTTATTTATTTATTCATGAGATAGAGAGAGAGAGAGAGAGGCAGGCAGAGGGAGAAGCAGGCTCCAGGGAGCCCAATGCGGGACCTGATCCTGGGACTCCAGGATCACACCCTGGGCCAAAGGCAGGCACTAAACCGCTGAGCCACTCGGGAATTCCCCCTACAATTTATTTTTTTTAATCTTAGAACTGCTGACTTGCTGGGAGAACAACACACAACATCGATTTTTACTGTGCAATATAGCCTACACAAGAGAGAATGTATCAAAACATTTTCACGTCTGGAGCTTCTATGTAAATATTAACATTTTTATTCAGTCACCCGGGTGACTCAGTCATTTACCCCAACCAGTTCAGAAATTTCTATCATTTCTAAAAAAAAAAAAAAAAAAAAAAAATTTCTATTCTTTGGGAAACTCTTAGCAAGTTATTCAGTTTTATTTTTATTTCATTCATACATTATCGAGTGTCTACCATGTACCAGCATGCTCCTCCATATTAGTGATGAGACATTACTGGAGCACCATCCTCAAATTTTCTTCAAGCTCTCTTGATAACTTTTTTACATTTATTGAAATGGCAGATGAAAACAATCCTCTATTTTCACAAAGGAAAATAGTTTCCTACCTTCTCATTGGGAGACTACAGAGACCCGGGTTTTTAGGAGGAGATTTGCCTCCTAAAGGATTTTTTTTAAGATTTTATTTTAAGATAAAAATAAGATTTTTTTGGTAAGATTTTATTTATTCATGAGAGACACAGAAAGAGAGGCAGAGACACAGGCAGAGGGAGAAGCAGGCTCTATGCTGGGAGCCTGACGTAGGACTCGATCCCAGATCTCCAGAATCAAGCCCTGGGCCGAAGGCGGTGCTAAACTGCTGAGCCACCAGGGCTGACTTAGATGGCTATATTAAGTTCTCTACAAAGACCTGCAGTGAGCTCTTAGCTCTTTGTGAACAGTACCTATAAGCCAAGAGGTGTGGACAATGATATGCTGGCTGTCACTGTTTTTAAGAAAGGGGTAAAAATGGGACACCTCATGGCTCAGTGGTTAAGCATCTGCCTTTGGCTCACGATGTGATCCTGGGGTCCTGAGATTGAGTCCTGCAACAGGCTCACTGCAGGGAGCTTGATGCTGCTCCCTCTGCCTGTGTCTCTGTCTCTCTCATGAATAAATAAATTTTAAAAATCTTAAACAAAAAAACCGGGGGGGAGGGGGTAGAAAAAAACAAACACGTCTTCTCTGTGCACCACTTGGTGGACTCTCACTTTGTAAAAATCTATATAAAATGTGTTTATGGAACTGTATTTTATGGGCCCTTAAATTTCTGTGATAACTTTGCATATATATATATTTTTTTAAAAGATTTTTATTTATTTATTCATGAGATACACAGAGAGAGCAAGAGAGAGTCAGAGACACAGGCAGAGGGAGAAGCAGGCTCCATGCAGGGAGCCCGATGCAGGACTTGATCCCGGGACTCCAGGATCACGTCCTGGACCGAAGGCAGGTGCTAAACCGCTGAGCCACCCAGGGATCCCCTGCCAATATATATTTTTAAGATTTTATTTTCTTAACTAATCTCTACACTCAATGTGGGGCTAGAACTCATAACCCTGAGATCAAGAGTCACAAGCTTTACCAAATGAGCCAGCCAGGTGCCCTGAAAGTACATATTTTTATATTATACAACTATGTTGTGTAAGCTGAATGTATATAGTCAAACACACCTTAACAACCTAAATAATAAGTCACTATACTTACTCTGCGTTTTTTCTGAAGTTGATGCTTTGATTCGCTATATGGTGGGACACAGTAGTTTTTTTCAAAATCAGGAGTGATGACGGCTTTCTGCAAAAGCTTAAAATATTAAACTAGTTTTAAAATAGTATCAGAATATCATAAAATTTTTTCCAGCATCTTTTTCCTTATAAGAGAAACATCTCTCACAATGAAGACTACTCCAAATACATTAATCCACTTTATACACAATCATGCTACTACAAAGTTGTTTCAGTCCTTAAGTTTTTAAATTATATCACAATAAAAATGTTTTAGAAGGCAAATTGAAGGATTATTTTACGAAACTTCATTCATCTTAAATTTCTTTTTCTAAACTGAATCAGCACACATCAGATTTATATTAATGTGTCTAACTTGTATTTATTGGTTTACAACCAGCCACTTGCATCGAACAACTGAAAAATAAAGTCAACAAGAACAAATGCTATAATAGCTCTTGAAATTTCTGAAAACGAACAAAAACTCTAGGTCTTTAATAAATCCTTTTGATGTTGGTTAAACAGCTTCCTCGGATCTAAGAAGACTGTATTATTAAGTACAATGATACAAATTTGATTAAACAACATACTTTCCTATCAATGAAATAATTCTATCTAGACAAATCTCTTTTTGTAATTCAACAATATCTTAAGATGTTCTTTCAGTATCAATTCACACATAGATCAACTTCATTCTAATAGCTGTTATGCTCTACAATTTCTCTTCTGACATTCAGTTTAAGTCTCCATTAAACCTTTTTCCATTAAACACTGCAAACATCATCTCTGCATATTTGATTATAAGATTCCAAAATGCATCAACTTAAATTTTGACAGGTACTACTAAATTATCTCGTATTCAAGTAATGTTAAGTCCTACCAACAGTTAATCAGTGCCTTTTTCTTTACATTGCCACCAACACTGGGTTTACCTTTTTGTGTGTTGTCACTGATGCCTCATGGCTGTTTTCGTTTGCTGTTGATCACCTTTTTTGTGTGTTTATTAGCTATATATTAAGTCTTCTACAGGAGATGCCTGTATTTTCTGGAGTTCTTTTTCATTTATATATGTCATTTTTATTAATTTGTAGAACTGTATTTTGTATCTTAGTGGAATTAACCTATGGTCTTTAACTTGTCATTGTTAAGGTATTAACTGAGTAAGTTTTAAAACTTTGTGTGGTCAAACCTGTTAATCTTTTCCTAAATAACTTCTCATTTTTTGTATAGGATGAACCAATATTGTCATAATACTGTTTATGTGACTAAAAGGTGCTTCACGGTAACTAGTCATCTTCCATAGGGTATGAACTAAAGATTGTTCCATAGACCTCAACATAGTTCACAGAAATACTAATTTGGCCTGTAACAATTGAAATTATCAATTCAGAAATCCCCAAATCCCCTAGAAGTTTCTGGGTAGTAGAGCAGCAGTCTAGATTTTCCTTTGACTCAGAAATAAGAACAAGGTATTTATTTAGCAGATTAAGAGCATGTTGCATGTCAAGTACTATAGTGTGCTTTAGGACAGTGGTTCTCAACTGGGAGCAAATGGCAATGTTTGAAGACGTTTTTGCGGTACGTGTGGATGTATGTATACGTGCAGAGCAGCTG
Source organism: Vulpes lagopus (assembly GCF_018345385.1). NCBI lineage: Eukaryota > Metazoa > Chordata > Mammalia > Carnivora > Canidae > Vulpes > Vulpes lagopus. Next base: position 144,225,105 of record NC_054826.1, on the reverse strand, counting down.
GGGCGGGGGTGGATGCTACTGACATCTAGTAGGTAGAGACGAGGGATGCCACTACATATCCTACAATGAACAAGACGTCCTCCTCACAACAAAGAATTATCCAGCCCAAAATACCAGTATTGCTGAGACTGAGAAATCCTGTTTTAGGAATATAAAGCTAAAAAACAGTAAAATTATAATTATAATATGATCAATAATGAATCAGATTGATACTGGGTGTTGCAGAAGCACAGAGGAGGTGGTGCAGAGGACTAGAGTCAGAGAACATCTCCCATAGGCAGTGATCTATGATCTCTGCACTGGCTTGGGAAAGAGCAGGGTACGTTGGAACGCCTGGGTGGCCCTGTGGTTGAACATCTGCCTTCAGCTCAGGGTGTGATCCCAGGGTCCAGGGATTGAGTTCCACATTGGGCTCCTGCAGGGAGCCTGCTTCTCCCTCTGCCTCTCTTTCATGAATAAATAAAATCTTTAAAAAAAGAAAAAGAGCAGGGTATGTTCAGGGAACTACAGTGGTCTTCAGTGGCAAGAACACGCCAGGTGGACAGAGATGAAGGTACAGAGGCACTCTGAAGAATATCATGGTCAGGTTTGTGTTTTGTTGTTCTGAAGTGGTATCTACCCCCAACATGGGCTTGAACTCATGACCTGGAAATCAAGAGTCACATGCTCTTTCAACTGAGTCAGCCAAGCACCCTTTTTGGTGTTTTTTAAAAGAGAAATCTATCAAAAGTACAGAGAGTGGCTTGGAGAAAATAAGGAGGCTACTCCAATAGTCTAGATGAAAAATAAATGTCTATACTATACTAGCCAGTGACAGTGGGGTGAAAAGGAGAGAACGGAGTAGAGGGTATGTAAGCAGCCGCATCCTCTAGGTTCAGTGATTGCAAAAGGAAAAGAGAGTTTGGCATCATTAACCAGGCCAGAGAATAACTAAAGTAGCTGGTTCAGGTAGGGAAGTGAAGGAGGGCAATTAGAAAGGTCAAGTGCCTGAGCACATCTGAATAAACAGTTAACAGACACAACAGAATTTAAAGACCTGAAGGGGCAGCAAGGCTAGAGAATACAGATTTGGGGGAAGCCATGCCATGTGATTAAAGGTGAGGCTTTGGATGAGGTTACCTACCCTGTAAATCCCTTCTGAAATTTTATGTGTGTGTATAGTTTTCCTGGTGGGGGGGAAGTGGGCACTCACAATTTTCAGATTCTCAACAGCATCCAGAATAGTTATGAACTAAAAATATAGCAAAAGAAAAAAAAAAAAAAAACAGCCCTTAGAATAACTAGTGGGTACAAGAGGAATGCTGACCTTGTATTAATTTATTTTTCCAAGTGTCATCTTTTATAGCTAGGACTTTAAGGGGAAATTAGAAGTAGCCTTTTTGGTTTCACTGTAGGCTAATGTGTTTCAGTGCAGGAAAATTAAGTCTCTTAACAAGGACTAATCATGTCTAGAAGTGATTGGTTAGTTGTATAAAAACCAACAGGACACTCCATGTAACTTACCTCATTTTTCTTTTTCTCCTTGATCTGTGTTAGGGTTCTCTTGTTCGACTGTAGTTTGTTTGCATTGAAATTAATATACAAACCACCCAACTGCTTGATACTCATACCAGGGTCTATGCTGCTGCTTGTCAACTTCAGACTGAAAAAGAAAGGATCACTTAAAGATCAAATAATCAAATCAAAATGTAAACAACTGAGATTATATTTTTAAGATCACTTTTTTCTTCTCTCCCCTTTTAGTGCCAATGACAAGAAAAAAAAGAGGGGATCCCTGGGTGGCTCAACAGTTTGGCCTCTGCCTTCAGCCCAGGGTGTGATCTTAGAGTCCCGGGATCAAGTCCCACATCGGGCACCCTGCATGGAGCCTGCTTCTCCCTCTGCCTGTGTCTCTCATAAATGAATGAATGAATAAAAATAAAATCTTAAAAAAAAAAGAGGATTAAGACCATATAATATGCCAGTAGACTTCATAGAGGGATTTTAGAAAGAAAGAAATTGCAGAGGAGATACATCTGGCAATTCAGCTCAACTTCATATACAGGTAGTGAGTTAATAAATGTACTACCTCCATCTCTAAAATCACTGAGAAAAGACTTGCAGGTTATCCAAACTTAGAATGTTTTTCTGGGTGACTAAGGGCATTTGGTAATGTCTCTAAATCGGTGACTTTTAAACAATGTGAACAGGTGAACAACTGTACTTCCCACTGGAGGTTTCCAAAAATACACAAGTCATACCTCATATCTACCAAATCAGTTGGTTCTGGGCTCCTGCTATAAGGAATTTCTACTTTTACATTACTGAAAGGTTCTTTTTATAAGCAAATACATTTGGACTTCCAGTTATTTTCTTCCCTATTTATTCATATAAACTGAGTAGTTAAAAGCTTTTGATCAATCTCCACTGGAAAGTGAAATCATTCTACTGCAGTGGTTTGGCAGTGATTCTCAAACCTAAAGGTACATTATTAGAATAATCCTGGGAAGGAGTGTGGCTTTTAAAAAATAAGTATGCTTGAGGCTAGCCTCAGAGATTTGTATCACTGGTTCAGAGATCTGTATCATTGGCTTAGAGTGAAAACCGAGCATCTGTTAATGTATAGACCCTCTCCAAGGACGTCTGTATTTCCAGCAGATGCACTGCCACCACGGCCCTATGCCTAAGAAAAACAAAAACAGAAAAAAAACCCAAAAAAACTAAAGAAACCACCCCCAAAATTATCACTTTTCAATAGGTGATAGATGGGATTATAGGTGATTACTTTTCTCTATTTTTCAACATCTCTACAATTAGCATCAATAAAGATAAAAAAATTTCTTTCCATTTTATGTTGCTCTTAACAATGATGCAGGAAAACCTTAACAGATGATTTCTAATAGATCACTGGTGGAGAAATAGGACTAACCAATGCACCCAAAGACTAGGGAAATGCTGGATAAAAGCACTCTTCCATAAAGAACCTGACAGCAATTTTCTCAATTCCTGTGTATATTTTTATGGTAAATCAGCCATTTGAAACATGTATCAAAAATTTACTTTTAGAGGATCCCTGGGTGGCTCAGCAGTTTAGCGCTTGCCTTTGGCCCAGGGTGTGATCCTGGAGTCCCAGGATCGAGTCCTGCATAGGGCTCCCTGCATGGAGCCTGCTTCTCCCTCTGCCTGTGTCTCTGCCTCTCTCTCTGTCTCTCATGAATAAATACAATCTTTTTAAAAAAAAATTTACTTTAAAAAATAAAGGTAAAACTTACAGTTTAGACTTTGTGCTATTTAGTAAGTCGTCTTCATCACTAAACTCATTTCTGTCATGGTCTGATGGTTCTTCACTTTCTTCATCCTCTTCCTCCTCTTTTTCTTCCTCAGTGGCAACCTCACTTGCCTTATCTCTCTCATCGAGGTAAAAATGTTTATCGGTACTCAATCCAGGAGTTGTGTCAATTACAAACAATGCATTGTCACATGACATATTTTCTGATTCTCCATTTAATGACTCCTTTTGACCATTATTTTCAACAAAACACACAGTGTCCTCTTCATTCTCACTGTTTTCAGACTGTTGGCTTTCATCACTGCTGAGAACTAAGAAAACAGAATCACCTTTGTCCAGGGATGCGTGGAACTCAGACTTGAATAGTTTGGCTTCACGCTCAAAATCTACATCCTTTCCTTCATTCCCGTCTTTGCTGATACTGGTAACTGTGCACTCAAAATCTACATCCTTTCCTTCATTCCCGTCTTTGCTGATACTGGTAACTGTGCACTCAAAATCTACATCCTTTCCTTCATTCCCGTCTTTGCTGATACCGGTAACTGTGCACTCTTCTTCATCACTACCACCATTACCAAATTCTGTGAAGTCACCTGTTTTTATGGTGCTCTCTTTCTCTTCATTCCATCTGTCCACTTCCACCACTGCAAATGTTTGAGCTAATGATTTCATTATAGACTCACAGTTCAGATTTGAGAGTTCTGATGTGGTTTTGTTACTTTGGGGGGTTGAATGCCTTTGAGAAACTAACCCCTGAATGCCAGTGTCCTGAGGTTCAGAAAGGCTCTCCAACTGAGAATTATTCTTATTTATTTCTTTTTCCTCATCTACTATTCCTTTAGCTTCTTCATTTAAATTCTTACAATTCTGTTTTGTTATATCTTTCAGAGGTCCAACACTGGGCTGTTTTTCCTCTTTTTTATTAAAACGGCGTTTTTGCACCGTTCGTTTTTTTTCTGAATTTATGTGGTAGGAATCATCATCGAAGTCATTATAAATTTCATTATTATAGAAATCTGGCTCATTTATCTGAGAAACAGATCTTGCTAGTAAACAGGTTGCTTGTCTGGTATCTGAATCCTCTGAATTTATAGGTGTTTTTATGATATGCTTTTCATTTTCTGGTACAACATCATTATCTATCTCCTCAGTTTGTGCCTGTAGTTTCTTCTGCATACTTCTTGTTCTCATAGTTGCAACTCCAGAAAATGAAGAAATGTTTGAGTTTGATGATTCAGCATCAGAAATAGCTTCTGTATGTAAATCTTGGCTTGGATCTGTTACGGATTTAGCCTTACCTCTTCTGGTCCTTGTAGATTTTAATGTAGGCACCACAATTCTAGAAATACCCGAGACATGTGATTCAGCTTCGGAGTCATCGTTTTCTTCAGTAGGAGACTGATGTGCTGGTGTTATTTTCGGCCTTTTCTTAACACTGGGCACTGGGGTGCATGCAACTAAGATCTGCCGTCTCCTAGTTACTCTTAAAATGAGATCCTGCAGCTCAGACACAGAAGAACAATTTGACTCTGCTTCAGAGATCTCTCCATCAGTACATGGTTTGTTTATTTCAGGTAATGAGACTGTAGTTCCACTCTTCCTCTTTCTGGTTTTAGGAGTTCTAGAAGCTGGACTTTGTTTCCTAGTGCTTTGTGATTCAGCAGTAGTTGGGTCGACAGGTAGACATTCCTTCCTGCCTTTTGGATGTGTGTGAATTCTTTTAGCAGAAGTCTGTAAGCCAGAACAAGTACAGTGTAATTTAGATAGGGCTGGAACTAGGGTAAAGTGAACGAGGCACTCCTCTCAGGAGCAAATTTTTTTTTTTTTTAATATTTATTATTTATTTATGATAGTCACAGAGAGAGTGAGAGAGAGGCAGAGACATAGGCAGAGGGAGAAGCAGGCTCCATGCACCGGGAGCCTGACGTGGGATTCGATCCTGGGTCTCCAGGATCGCGCCCTGGGGCAAAGGCAGGCGCCAAACCGCTGCGCCACCCAGGGATCCCAGGAGCAAATTTTAAGACGGTACTAAAAACCTCAGTAAACAAGATTAATACAAAAACCACCACCATCACCATCAACTTAAAAAAAAAAAAAAACGAAACACTGGATCCAACACTGCATTTGCAAGGCCTTGCCTCACAACAACCAGTACCCATGATCTTAAATAATAAAAATTAAAAACATATACTGGATCTGACTCTGCCTCACTCGCCTCACCCAAGACCTAGATCTAACCGCAGAATCTCTGCCGGCGGACGCCCGGAGCCCCTGGTCGCCGCCAGGGGGCGTCACTGCAGCCATCCCCACTCCAGAAAAAAAGCGCCGTGGGCCACGACCAGCTCCCCACGTGACCACGGGAACCTTCTCTTCAATACCCTCACACTTGGTAGCCGGAGTGAAGCCTCCTTCGTACGGTTTTAACAGGTTAAAAGGCCTCAGCATCACGAACGTGAACTATCCAGCAAGTGACCTGGCCTCTCCGTTCCAGGCCTGGGACCGTCTTAAAAAACCGCAGCGAGGACCGAAGAGGAAGCTACGGGCTTGGCCCTGGGCCTGGAGGCGGCAGCGCGCGCACGCTCGGGCTCCCTCCGCCGCTCCGCCTCGCCCCGCTCCGCCGGGCCCTCCCACCCAGGCGCCGCTCCGGGAGGCCGCGGGCAGACGCGAGGGCGCTCTGCGGTCTCCTACCTTCTGTGGGGAGTCTTCGGCCAACGTGGCCTCCCTCGCGGGCGGATGCCACCCCGACCGGGTCACCACCATCCTGCTCGCTTGCAGCCACCTCGGCCTGCCTCCGTTCCGGCGCGCCGGAAGTGCGTCAAAGAGGCGCCTCGCCCTCATCTACCGCGAGGATCCCGGGAATAACGAGAATCTCGTCCCGGCCTCCGGCCCGCGGGCCTAGGTCGGGGGCTCGAGCCGCGGGGCTCCGAAGCCGCGGTTCCGGGCGCTCGGGGCGCCGTCTGCAGCGCGGTGGGAGGCGGGCCGGCCGCCGGAGCCCGCGGTGACGGAGGGCCCGCGTCCCAGCTTCCACAGACGAATTGGAAGGTCGCATCTTCTTTCCAAGTCCAACCATCCTCTCCTGCGTTTGGTCCTAGTGTAGTCGTGGTTGTGACCAAAGGATGGGTTTGCATTATTTAGAATACCTTTTTTTTTTTTTTGCAATGACGTAATCTTGTCTTATTCATGAAATTAAATATTAAATTTGTATTAATAAAATCGGAAGACTCAGTTGGGGGTAAAGATGTATTTGTTAAATGTTCCAGAAACACAGAGACTTGGAAGCTATGTAATATAAAGGTGAGATGGTGACTAGGGATCCGGAAATAAGAAATGTTAAATTTTAAAGGAGAGCGATTGTTCCCCCCCTTCCCCCCCCAGTAAATGACCAGAATAAAGAGAAAGTGTTTGCTTTCTTTTAGGATGAAGTATGGAGAGCTAGAATGTACCTGAGGAAGGGATTGAGGAAGTAGGCAAACGGCTGTTGTTGGAGGTGAGGAAGGATGAGCGCTGCACCAAATCTGCTCTTTGTAACGGAAAATCCCTTTTTTCCCCCTTATTATCACAAAACACAGATTTATCATTGTGCGCTTTGCCACCCAGCTTAATAGGTCCTTTCAATAGTTTCCCTTGCAGCCAAATACCACTGGCTAAATTTTGGCCAATTAATATAAATTTTTTTTTAAGATTTTATTCATTTATTCACGAGACACACACACACACACAGAGGCAGAGACACAGGCAGAGGGAGAAGCAGACTCCTTGCAAGGAGCCCGGCGGGTCTGGATCCCAGGACCCCGGGATCACACCCTGGGCCAAAGGCAGGTGCTCAACCACTGAGCCACCCAGGCCATCCCACAATACCTGTCTTTTTAGAGTCCTGTTATTTGGGGGAGATTTTGTTATTGCAGCTGAGCCAAATCCAACTGAAGAAAGGAATTAAAAAAAAAGAGAGACAGATAGAGTTAGCCATAGAAGAATTCCCCTTCCTTTGAGGCAGGTGGGAAGAGTTTTTGAAGTAGAGAATGTGAATGCAGGGAAGTTAAACTGCAGGGAAGGAAAGAAGAGGAGCTTTTCAATGGATAACCTCAATCTTCTCTGTAAGTTGAAGATTCATCTGCTTAGAGGGATGGAAAAGGTTTAGATTGACCCTTGGGAATGTGGTAAGGAACAAAAAGAATTGTAGTTTGGCTGAGTAGCAAAGAGACCATGTAAGAGGAACAACATAAAACAGGCTAGATTTCAAGAGAAGCAGAATGGTGTAGAGGAAGGAAAGTGAACCTATCAGGGATAGGTAGTGGAGATCAAAGCAGCAGGGGACAACAGCATCAATTACAGTAATAATGTCACAGTTCACATTTGCTGGGTATTAAGTGCTTCACATGCATCAACTTTTTGGCTCTACAACAACTTTAACATAAGCAAATGGATGAAAATGAATTTAAGATCACAGGAGTGGTTATAGAAATTGGGGATTAGGTAGAAAATCAATGTGTAGGGGGATCCCTGGGTGGCGCAGCGGTTTGGCGCCTGCCTTTGGCCCAGGGCGCGATCCTGGAGACCCGGGATCGAATCCCACGTCGGGCTCCCGGTGCATGGAGCCTGCTTCTCCTTCTGCCTGTGTCTCTGCCTCTCTCTCTATCTCTCTGTGACTATCATAAATAAATAAAAGTTAAAAAAAAAAATTAAAAAAAAAAGAAAATCAATGTGTAATATTCACTTGCAAGCATGGCCCTCTTAAAACTAAAACTCCCAAACGTTACAATCTAACAAGATTGAGAAACAAAATACAGAACTAAAATGTCAGTACATATTTATAATTAGAGAAGATTGATTGGCTGATAATAGGCAAAACTACAAAGTGTGCTGTTTTGGTTTTATGTGCACTTACCAGCTCTGCCCTGTTTCTACCTTTATTGCCTACCCTCTTTATCCATCGTGGATTTGGGGCAAATACAGGATACCCAATTTTAGATAGTGTATGAAAATACAGTAGTTATCACTCAGGCCCAAAGGGAAGCTGTCTCTTGATAGTTAATATTTTACTAATTAAACCCTTAAGCTGAAGGTTGAGTCTCTCCCTGGAATTTCAGGCATTAACCAAAAGATGAAAGGCTTTTTTTTTTTTTTTTTCGTTTATGAGCTTTCTAAAAATAAACACTATTTGTAGTTATTCTGCATTATTACATGTAAAATGTTACACTGAAGTTTGGCTTGTAAGATGGTCCCCGGTGATCCCATCTCCCAGTTTCAAACCCTTGAGTGGGGTCTGGACCTGGTGACTTATAGTGAAAAGAATGAGAAAACTGATGAATATCTCTTTCATGATTAGGTTAGCCAAAAAGCTGGCTTGCATCTTGCACTCTCACCTGTTCATTCTGTGGGAAGCTAGTGGCATGGTATGAGCTGTCCTGTGCAGAGGGCCACATGGCAAGGAAGTGAGGGAGGCCTCTTGGCCTGCAGCCAACAAAGAACTCAGGTCTAGACAACAACCATATGTGCGAGCCTGGAAGTAGACCAACCTCAATCTTGCATGTAGGGGAGACTGTAATCCTAGCTGACACTTTGTAACCTTTGAGACACCCTGAGGTACCCAGACACAGCAATACATGTTGTTATTGAATAACTGTCTGCTCTAAAATTTCATGTACGTGCTCTTTCATGTCTAGCTTCTTTCACTCAGCATATGTCTGAGATTTGTGTTACTGTATATGATTTTTATTGCTGACTAGTATTCCATTGTATGATTACAATACATTTATTCATTCAACTGTTGATAGCATTTGGATGGTTTTCAGTTTTCAGCTATTATAAGTGCTATAAACACATATATATGTCCTTTTTGGACATCTGTTTTTATTTCTCCTGCATAAATACCTCGGAGAATAACTGCTGGGCCTTATGGTAAGTGTACATTGAATTTTGTAAGAAATGCCAAAGTATTATCCATAGTAGTCATACCATTTTACATTCCCTCCAGCAACAGGAGAGTTCTGCTTGCTGCATATCCTTGTCAACACTCAGTACTGTCAGCGTTTTAAAATTGTAGATATTTTGCATTTTAGTGATATTTCCTTGTGGTTTTAAATTGCATTTCCCTGATAACGATCTAAGCATCTTTTAATGTTTTATTGGCTATTCATGTTATCTTTGGTGAAAAATCTGTTCTATTTTTTATTGGGTTGTCTTATGAAATTTTGAGAGTTCTTTATACAATCTTGATAGAAGACCATTATAGACACAATTTATAAAGATTTTCTCTCATTCTATGGGGTGTCTTTTCACTTTGACAGTGTCCTCTGAAGTGCATATTATTTTTTTAAGATCATTTATTCATGAGAGACACACAGAGAGAGGGGCAGAGACATGGGCAGAGGGAGAAGCAGGCTCCATGCAGGGAGCCAGATGTGGGACTCAATCCCAGGACCCCAGATCATGCCCTGAGCCAAAGGCAGACGCTCAGCTGTGAAGCCACCCAGGCATCCCTGAAGTGCAATTTAAAAATAATTTGATTCCTTATTTTTCATCATAAATATGTAATGGAAATATTTTCCCCCATGTGACTTGTATTTTCACTTCCTTAACAGTGTTTTTTTTTTTTTTTTTAAAGATTTTATTTACTTATTCATGATAGACATAGGGGGAGAAAGAGGCAGAGACACAGGCAGAGGGAGAAGCAGGCTCCATGCAGGGAGCCTGATGTGGGACTTGATCCTGGGACTCCAGGATCGTGCCCTGGGCCAAAGGCAGGCGCTAAACCGCTGAGCCACCCAGGGATACCCCCTTAACAGTGTCTTTTGAGGGACAGAAGATTTAAACTTTGATTAAATCCAATTATCAATTTTTTTTGTTGTTGTTGTTATTGTTACCAAAAAGCTTTGCAGCCAGTTTTAATTTTCCTGCTTTGTTCTAATTCGATATACACCAATGTAAGCTGAAATTTTAAACTAAAAAAAAACAAAAAGAACAAAAAAAACAAAACTCGACAAAACGATACTAGTTCTGGGGAAGAAAAGAAAATCCAGATTTTCATCAGGAAGCGTATATCTGCTGGAAGTCAATGGAATATTATCTTCAAATTGCTCAGGGAAAGTATTTGGAAACTTAGAATTCTATAATATCAAATGATTATTTAGGATTGAGAACATAGTGAAGACATTTCAGACAAGCAGGACCGTTCTAGGTTTACTGCCCAAAAACCTTCAGTGAAAGAATTACTAATGACATCCTTAAGAAAAAAGCAAATTTGAATGGAATAGAATGCAAGAATCAAGGAGGAAAACTGAGGAAAGAAGGAAAACAGCTGAATCAAAGTAATGCATATTGCAAAACAGGAACCTTTCTAAAATAATGGACCAAAACACACAAAAATCTTGTATGACATTTTATACGTTTATTCATTGCCAAGAGATACATACTAAAGTTTTGTTTGGCTTTTCTGGTAGTGAAACTACATAACAGTCATATTCTGATATATTTGGGAGATTTGGTCAAATTTTAGCCTCTTTTTTATAAGATATTACTTTTCCCACCTCACTCTTGTCTCAACAGAAGCCATTCCCTTCGAACTGTTAAGGGCAAGCTCTTTAAGAAACTTTTCACTGAATTTCTAAAGTTTACATATAAGTTGTTCATCATTCAATAAAAGCTTATTTACAAACAAGGCAAACAAAGGCCTCTGCTGGAATTCCCACTCCTTCTTTCATCCTACTCTAGGCTAATTTCTTCAGGGAAGCCTCCAAGCAGTACATACTCCCTGGCCCCACTTCCATCACCAACAGATGGAGACTTTATTGCTCTTGTTCATGTACAGATCTCTCTTCCCCCCACAACTACTATATGCTCCTTGAAGACAGAGGTTTTTTATTTGTGTCTATCTGCCAATATCTTACACAGTGGCTGGCATATAGTAGGCATTTAATGAATCTGAATGAATACATGAATAGCTTTATGGTTTGGATCTGTAAAAATTATATTTTCAAATCATACTGAATTTGAGTTCAAATAGGTCAAAATCAATACTCTAGGATGCTTTCAGCTATTCAAACGCAATGAAAATATACAATACACTTTATTTTAATTAGATAATTCATAATACTCATAGTATAGGTGAAATTAAAGACATAAATATTAATGCTTTATGCTTTATATTTTGCCTGTATTTTATAATACATCATTAAAGACACATAAAAGTAGAATTATCTAACAAAAACATTTTTCCCTAAGTATTTCTAATTCTGAAAACTATAAAAAATATTAATGAAAGTTATGTTACATAGTTTCCAAAAATAAAGCTGACATATCCCATCATCTTTATGGGAAAATGACAGGTACAAGGTCTGGTACATTATGAAGTTAACTTTAAAAAGTATGTTCAGGATCAGAAGGTGGTATATTTGATTATGAAAACAATGGTTTAAATTCCCATTAAAACAATTTCAAATTTCTGTAAATGTACAACTGGCAAAGAGATGAATTGTCAATCACTTACATTCCCCAGTATTGAAAATGCTAGGCTGAAAAGTTGCAAAGAAAATCCGTTAAAAAATGAGATGTACTTAAATGAGCCTTAGACCTTTATCATTGAAAATTGAGATCCTATTTCAGTTACTACTCGGCTCTGGTAGGGAAAAGTTTGACCATCCACTCAAAATAGAGTAACTTTATTTTCCATTCCACACATAGCTGTTTAAGTGATCTTTGAGAACAGAAAAATTATTAGCTTTTTGTTATTCAATCTAGCACAGGCCATTCCTAAATGGATACTCTATGAGTGTACTGGCACAATGTGGCCTTCAGAATTTACATCATATGAACATATCTTATAAGACACTTTGGTCCTTCTGGTGACTACAGTTTCTTAGATGGGAATTCAAGACAGACTCATCACAGAACAAATTCTAAGTTATGGTATATTGTGTTAATGTAAGGCTCCAGTGTACTTTGGAAATATAATAAACTTATAGTTTCTTTTCATGTTTACTGAAAAAAAAATAAATTCTTTCTGCCTTGAGTCACTGAATACACCTCACCTCAGAAAACATACCTATTATATACACTGTTGATAACTTAGCTTTCAGCTTTAAACAATTATTTGGTAGTATACTGTTTGTTATTTTATGGCTTTTTAAACATTAAGTCCTTTAATATCTGAAAAGCATTCACTATATTCTGATAGTTCACAAAAAAAGAGATGTGAACATCAACTTGAAAAATTGTAAAGCCTTAAAAAAATCAGTTTTTAAAAAAAGGTTATTCAATAACAGAAATTAAAGGTACAGAAATGAAACAACTCATTTTGAAGTCCCATACATACATGATCCCCTTCACAAAATGAATCTATAGTCTTGCTTGTCAGGAGGTGGGGAGAAAGAACACAAAAAAAGCTCCTCTAAAGTTTAGATCAATTAGCAACATAAGTTTATTTTCCCACTTTCAAAATAACCCTTCAAACAATCGAATTTTTTAAGTGTAGGGTTTTAAGAAGCAACAAATGTGATATTAAAGTTCCCTCTTACAATAGTTTGACCAATTAACTGTTAAGGCTTAAATTAAAATAAGCATTTGTTTAAAGACTTATGTTGTATGAAAACATGTTGCACATTTCGAAATAAAAAAGTTAACTATATACATTCAATAATATTGTATACAATTAATATTAAAGGCTATATAAGGCTTTAGGAAGCTCTAGGTCTAGTTTTAGCAAGTCAGTCAGCTGATTTGTTACAATTCTAATGATCAAATTATCTGACCAGTAAACTACAAAAGCTTATTTAGGGTAGGAAGAGTCGTGTGTGTGTGTGTGTGTGTGTGTGTATTTTAATATTTATTTATTTGAGAGAGAGAGTGCACGGACATGTGAGTGGCGGCAGGGGTGGGGGTGTGGTAGAGAGGGAGAAAGAGAATCCCAAGCCAACTCTGGCACCAAGAGTCAGAGTCCTACACAGGGCTTGATCTCATGACCTGAGCCAAAACCAAGAGTCGGATAATTTAACCGACTGCACCATCGAGGTGGCTCTAGTGTATTTATTTGAATATGGAACCACTTTTCTCTAAGTTGAAAAAACTTGGGCAAAATAGTTTTATATATTAGTTTATTTTTTATAAACCATGTATTAAGACACATGGTTTAAAAGTACTGATTGACATACAAGACATATTTAAAACCTTTTCAAACCATTTGGATTACAGATACAAATTTATAGAACTAAAGAGACCTGCAGTATATATCAAAGGCCATGGCTTATTTATTTTCTCTTTTCTGGTACTTAAACTAATGAGGAATTATAAGAAATAATCCATAACCTTTTCCAGCTCTAAAGTTTTGATTATATCATTTTGCTTTTAAACAGTTAAGACCATATCTCAAGTTGTCTAGACAGTGTTGGCCCTGAATTAAAGATTATTTTTGCTCGTTTTCTATTTGTCCCTCCAAGTCAGTTATTAGTGAGGAGCAAATATTACATATTTTACTCAACTGATTCTGAATCTCTGCGCCCCCCTGCCCCCCAGAGCCACAGTGCTCAGCACATGGTAAACACTCAATACTTACTGAATATTCTTGAATGAATAGCAAAGTATTAAGAATGGATCAAGTATTAAAAAGAATCTGGAGATGATAATAGTTGCTTTTATAAAACCCCCAAACAATAATTTCAAAGATTCTAGTCTCCTTTTTCAGATTTACTTTGGTTTGTCTTGGAAATAATAGCAAGGAAAATATGGCACAAGAATACAGGATTAAATCATTATAGGTAAACTACAAGCAAGGACAGCTAAGTTTAAGTTTTCATTCATGTATTGAAGAAATGAATTTTACTTAGACTACTAATAGATCCCAGCTACTCCAGTTACTCTGGGATATAATCATCTTATCAATAACAGAAAAAATATCTTCCAGTATTGCAGTTTTAACAATTGTAATTAAATTGCTTATACTATAGAATAAGAAGCCATTAATTTTTAGAAATAAAAAATATGTATATACATTACCCTGATGCCTAGGCCCAAAATATATCTAACAACAAATTTTCTTGATTTCTATTAGTCATAAAAATAAAGGAAAAATATATTGCAAGTACTTTCTTTATAGACAATTTCAATTAGAAAACAATAGTTTAATGAAAACAATACAGTGGTTCATGTGAGTGAACTGATACGGAGGCAAGAAAAGTATTCAAAATTGGCAGATAACATTGTCAAATATAACTGAAGAATATCTGCCTCCATGACACCATTTACAGCCAGTAACTAATTTTTACACGTCTCAATTTTATCTTATATTCAAGGAAAATACAAGTCAGTAGGTTATGATCCTAAGTCGTAGTTAGGAACCCCTTCTTTTAGCTTGCAAAATGTAGCCTTTTGATTTGATAATTCCTCTACTTTTAACAATGACCGAATATCTCAGTAGCCACAGGGGCACCCACTCGTGTGCTTGAATGTCAGGGATGCTTTCCTGAAGGGCTTCTTGGAAACTGGCTTCAGAAAGCAGTTCTTAAAACAAACACACACACACACACAAAGAAACACCCAGTGTTAAATTAGAAAATAACAGCACTTTACCATGTAGATAAACATTTAAAAGCAACAAAAGAAACACTTCAAAATTGATTATAAAATATGCTTTCCCTTGATGTGTGCTATGAATCTGAACCAGAATATCAGAAAGATCCAGGCAGTTCTTTAGAAAGTACCCCTGTACCCCAGCCTATTTAATTCATAACCTCTGGTGAGTGGAACCTGCATATTTGTTTCTTGTTCTTTTTGGGAAGATTTCCAGGCAATTCTAATGTAGAGCCAGTGAAAATACAGAAAAGTTACATACAAAGAAGAAAAATGTACCCATAATCCTATCAAGCAGAGATGGATCATTTCCATTGTCATGTATTTCCTTCCAACTTTTTTATGTATCTGTCTTTCCATATATCAAAAACTAAAAATCACGCTGTAGTTACAGCCTAATTTACTTATTTTTTCAACTTATATTATGAATCTTCCCATGTAATTAAATATTCTGTGAAAGTATCATTTTAAGTAATTATCCAGATACTATATTATATATATATATATCATCATTTATACATTTCCTCATTGTTGACCAAAAAATTTTAGGTATTTCCTAATAAAAATAATACTGCGCTGAACATCTTTAAAATGCATGCCTGGCTACGGAATGACAAAATCAAAGTATAAGTACATTTTAAAGGTCTGATAGACAGTATATTGCCAATTACTTTCCTTTACAGCTGTATTTTATATTTCCACTAGCAGTTGATAATAGAGTGTCAATCCTACCATATCCTCACAAGTACCAGCAATCATTTAAAAACTCTCTGGCAATGGTTATCTTTTTGTTTTGTTTTGTTTTTTAAAAGATTTCAGGGCATCCCGGTGGCTCAGCGGTTTAGCGCCCCTTCAGCCTAGGGCGTTATCCTGGAGATCCGGGATTGAGTCCCACATCGGGCTCCCGGCATGGAGCCTGCTTCTCCCTTTGTGTCTCTGCCTCTCTCATGAATAAATAAATAAAATCTTTAAAGATAAAGATTTTAAATAAAATCTTTTTATTTATTTATTCATGACACACACACACACACACACACACACACACACACACACACACAGAGGGAGAGACACAGGCAGAGGGAGAAGCAGGCTCCATGTAGCGAGCCTGATGTGGGACTCGATCCCAGGACCCCGGGATCACACCCTGGGCTGAAGGCAGACGCTCAACCACTGAGCCACCCAGGGGTCCCTATCTTTTTATTTGTATCTTTTTGATGAAATAATTTTCTAATTCCATATTCATGTCCAAGCCCTCTACTCCTGCTCTGATGTACTATTACCCTCCTCACTGCCTCTCCTCCAGCCACAATGGCCTCATACCTGTATCCTGAAATCCTCAAGCACACGCACACTTTTTGAGGCCTTTGAATCAGTTGCTCCCCCTTCCTTAAACACTCTTCTTCCAGATTCTCACAGGGCTCTCACCCTTCTTGTAGGTCTCTGATTAATGTCACGTTAGCAGAGAGGCCTCCCTACTCTGTATAAAACAACCCCTAACCTGGGCACTCTTCTCCCTCAGTCAACTTTTCTCCATAGCATAGCATATACCACCATTTATTACATTTAACATTTACCTTACTGTCTATCTCTTCCCAACAAAACATAAATTCCTTGAGGGTTAGAATTTCTCTGACTCCCTATAAGGGACTGAACAAATGCCTGACATATAGTAGGTACTCAAATATCTGTTGAATCACTCAATCAATCTGTAAACATTCTATCAGGGTCAGAAGCAACCAAATAGGGACTAAGTGATCTATACAGTATGATGTGGGAGCACGAAAGGACCCACCTGACCCAAAAGAACTGCTGTGATATTTGAGTAACATCAATAGTAAACTCTCAGTAAATGTTAGCTATTATCATGTGCCAGGCACTTTTCTGAGTACTTAACTTGTATTAACTCCTTTAATCCACATGTTAACCCTATAAGACAGATAATACTCTCTCCTTTTCCAGGGGGCAAATGAGGCAGAGAGGTAGATCACTTGCCCAAATTCATGCAGACATTAAGTGGTAGGTTTCATAAATGGAAGGCAAATGTCTCCTTGGGAAAGTAACATGAACATGGATTTATCAGACTTACAGAGAACAGGACCTAGAGGGAATGAGGCATTAGGCAGATCAGATTTAATGGGAGTGAAGGGAGGGTAAATTAAACAAAAAGGGGAAGGCTCTGAGTCAGGATCTCCTACTTCACAATTTCACCCTGGTTGTAGTTAAACTGTTACCACAAATCCTAGGACAAAGAATAATGGAAAATAAACACTTTCTGAAGAATAGGGTAATTTTAGAACAGGGGACTTTAGAACAGGGGACTTAGAAGGGACTTAAAAACAAAGCTACTTTGGATGATAAGTAGATTTAATGTTTTACAACTTGATTGCTTAAAAAATAAAATGTGACACAGAGAGCTATGCTATTCATAAACTTAACTACATACTTTTAAATTAACTATGTGAGCTCTTTAGAATCAGTAAACATGATAAATCTTTTAAGAAAAGAATTGCTTCATTATAGATCAAAGTGAAGAATCACTAATGCAGGATCAACCTATAAATTCTAATTAAAGGGTTTAGTATTAAAATTAGAAAGACATCTAAATGTCAAGTTATGTCAGTAAAACAAAAAATGCCAAAAAAGGATTAAATCTCTCTTCTCATATGTATATGCAATTTATTTTGCCATAACAACGATGCATTAGCACATATTCACATGCCAACATTTAGGTATCATGGAAATAAAATACCAGACACCTTAGTCTTATCCCATTTCCTTTCCTACTACAAAAAGGAAAGAGTTTTTTTTTTTTTAAGTGGGGCCAGAACGGGGTGTAGGCTCATCCATTAGCTGTTGATAATAATTACTGTTGGAAGAGCTGCAGATCCTCCCCCTGCCCTGAAACAGATAAATGATATAGTATCTTGCCAACATATGGAAAGTTAGAATTTAAATGATTTATGTTTCCGAATAAATCAGCATAGAAATTCTTTGTTAGATTTTCACTAAAATGACTTTTTTTTTTTTTTTTTAAATGAATCTAATCACTTGTCAAAGTACTTACTGTAGGGAGAACCAAAAGTCATTATCTCCTACTCTGGTATCATTTAAATGGAAACTGACAAGAAATAAGGTTCTCAGACTGAAATACTACAACGTTTACATCTCAAATCAAAATGATAGTACAGTATTGGGGAGAAAGGCTCCCAATTTAACCAGAACCAAGTCTAAGTTTAAATTTTGCCCTTTGCCAGCTGAGTGACCTTGGCTAGTTTCTTAAATTGTAAGGCTCTATTTTCTCATCAATAAAATGCCTAGTTTCAGCTGTTGTGAGGATTACAGATCATCTAAGGCATTTAGCATGATGCCTAGCATTTGAGGAGCAATAACTATTAAAACAACTCCTTTTCCTACAAAACAGTGAAAAAATGAGAATGGGGCAGATTGCTAATAAGTAATGTAACAGCTTAAGTGGTTATCCATAAGCACACTAAAAATAAACTGTGTCAAACCACCAACATAATGCCATCTTTTTAGACATGGAAGTAAAAGCTGCATGTTTTTTACTTACCTCCTCTAGTATTTGTTAAACTAGAACTTCTATAAAAATGTTATAGAGATTTAAAACTTTCACATTTCACACTTATAACTACTAAAAATACCATTTCATTTTTTCACTGAAAAAATGAGAATAGGGGAGACTGCTAAATAAAGTATAAAACATTCTTTTCTCAGCTTTCCTACTTATCCCATAAAATGTTCATAAAACATCATTCTACAGGTGGACAATTCATTCTCATTAATCAAATAATGTTTCTAATTGATGACATAGATCTTGATAGTAATGATTAATAAAATACCTAATCAATTACCTATCTTAAGATGCTCAAATTTCAAAATAAATTTTACCTGCCTCTCTTTCCAGATATTTTACCCTCTTTAAATAAGTGGCTGTTTGGTACAATTTTTGCTGTTCTATACAAGGTTTTATATGATACTACTTAGAATATCTCAAAAGATCTTTTTTGTGTAGTTTAATATTTATAAACTTCAACAGGCTGTTCAGGAAATGATCCCTTCAATTTTTTTCTGATAGACAAAATAAAGTTTTGTGAAACTAAAGTCATATACATTTCAAACTATTATGAGAAGTTCCAGGTAACATTTATCACTGTATAAAATTAAAAATTAAATTTTAACAAGTAGTTTCTTATAAGATAAAAAGCTCATGATCAATCAAATGAAAATATAAGTCTTACCTTTTGGATCATTATGAGTCAATAGCTGTATGTCAAATTGTTTAGCAAATGCAGTCAAGTCTGGAGGCATCACACAGCAGGAGGCCAAGTTAACTTGGTTACTATTTGGTTTTACCTAGAAGTGAAAAAAATCAGGACACTGCCACTAAGTACTATGAAAAGTAGAAAGCAGTAAAAGAACACAATTTTAGAAAATATGAAAGACTGCATTTCATAGTGCTTAAAGTTCATAAAACATTTTTGTATGAACATATTTGTTAATGTATGCTTTTTTCTAACTCATGTCAGTGGTAACGGGGAAAGGAAAGCTCTAGGAAAGAGGAAAAAAGCCAATATAGTGCTACAACCCTTAGAAATTGTCCTGCTACAACTTGCAATATAATACACTTGCCTCAGAAACACAGTTCTAAGTGCAATGGTTCCAGCACAACCCTTAGAAATTGTCCTGCTACAACTTGCAATATAATACACTTGCCTCAGAAACACAGTTCTAAGTGCAATGGTTCCAGCTCTTAAAGAGGGAATAGGTCCTCAAGGTAAAGGATCAAATAGAAACATAAGAACAGTTAAAGTATAAAATATGGTTATAAATCAGACACATGTTGAAAATGAATTAGATAATTTCTAAAAGTTTCTCTGGTTAATTTACAGATACATTCCAGATCACCCAAGTCTCTCCAGCAGAATCTTAGCTGCATTCTGGCTATCACCAAATCAAAGGGAGAAGGGACAATACTTTCTCTAAAGTCTTCCTGTCCATAAGAAACTGAAAGCTCTGTAAAGGGGAAGGCTGGGGATCAAGTAAAAAGAATAAACAAAAATACAGAAAGTAAAGGTAAAATACTAGTAAGCAAGTTTCCTAATAATATTGTATACTATTAGGCCAGAGAGTGGTGGTGATTAATTTGACACCTATTCCTTATCAAATTCTATGAACCAAAAGTCTTTTATATCTTTAAATAACAGCAAAATATTTGTTACATATATTTCCTTAAGAAATCAGAACCATGACCTAATCATAGAGAAAAATGTAGTATTTTTGTCATAAAAGTAAAACCTGAGGAAATAGCCTAAATTCACTTTACTGTAATGCTTCAGTACACATTTTAGTGTTTTTGTCACTCCTTTTTTTTTTTTTTTGTCACTCCTTTTAAGTGAGATTAATATTAAGCTCAATTAGGTATATATTTAAGACAAAAAAGTCCAATGCTTTAGATAAAGCTTGCCTCAAAACTGCCATATTTGGAATAGCCACCCCATCATAAGTGTCCACTATTGCATATGATGCTAAATGATATGTAGCAAAGACTCTAAAAGATAGGCTCCTCCCAGAGTGCTTGTGATTGAGCTGTGCTTTACCTGCGCCCACTGATACAGCTGTTCCAACTGTGTTTTGTCTAGATCAGAGGTACCTATCGCAACAATCTTTTTGCTCTGAACTAAGTTTTCTAATTCCTCCCAGTAAGGCTGCAAATGCTCCAAGGAGAGATTAACTCCATCTTCAATAGGAGGTGAAGCAATGATCACAGAATCCAGCTGTGCAACTCCAAGGACTGAACAGGCTGATGTGAAGGAAAACAAAATATGATAAGTATTTGTTACATATTAAAAATGAAGATTTCCAACGTCCTTCAAGTATCCCACTAAATTCTGTCCATACAGTTCACTAGTTTTCTAATATAGGTTATTTCATTCAGTTTCATAATTTACCTATCATTTAGAACATTTCCATCTCTTAAAAAGTCTAAGTCACTGTTCATCTACTTGGTCTGTGTGGCGGACAAGTCAGTTTGTTTGACCTGCCTCTTTCCTAGGGACTCAAGCTATGATAGTCCCGGGGAAGAAGGCCTCCTTATTTCCTAGGCCCTAGGAATTTTTTGGTAGCTTCCTTATCTTCATAAAATTCTCTTCTCCAGTTCTACCAGTATCTTGTATGGATGGATGATCACAAGAATTCTGACCTCATGCTTTGTAATTGGTAGTCATGGCAAAGAATAGTCTTGAGACTCTGAAAAACTAAATTTATAGTCCTAATTTATATTATACAGGTAGATAATTTCTGTAAAAATAATTGAAAGAGTTTAAGTGATCATTGTTCATTCCACAGTTACATTAATGAGCTAATTATTTAAGTGTTCAACATCTATAATATTGGAAGAATGTCTTAAAAGAAAAAATGTTGGGACACCTGGGTGGCTCAGTGGTTGAAGAGCCTGCCTTTGGCTCAGGGCATGATCCTCGGTCCAGGGATCGAGTTTCGCATCAAGCTCTCTACAGGGAGCCTGCTTCTACCCTTGCCTATGTCACTGCCTCTCTCTGTGTGTCTAATGAATAAGACAAATAAAATATTTAAAGAAAGAAAAGAAAAAATGTTGAATAACTGTAATATCACAATAACCTAACCAAGTGTTGAACAAAGATGAAAATGCTTGTTTTGTTGCGGCAGTGGCGTCATGGTGTTTCACCGATAGTCTACAAGGGCTAAGAATACAGTTAAGGAGAATTTTATCTCCAAATGCATAGTTAACAATTAATTATGTCACATCTTTTGCATTTCTCTGACGTATCAAAATACCTACATAAGTCAATATGATCTGACGGAAGCCTTAAGAAATTAGCCTAAAACTTTAGAAAGTAAAATTGGGACGAGCTCATGATTCTTTTTCACCTGGTCCTCAACACAAGATATAACTAATAAACCTACACTAATTTATAGTTCATTATGGGGGCAGCCCTGGTGGCTCAGCGGTTTAGTGCCACCTTCAGCCAGGGCTGTGATCCTGGAGACCCAGGATCGAGTCCCACATCGGGCTCCCCGCATGGAGCCTGCTTCTCCCTCTGCCTGTATCTCTGCCTCTCTCGCTGTGTCTCTCATGAATAAATAAATAAAATATTAAAAAAAAATAAAATTCATTATGAACATACACAGTTAAATTTTTGCTTACCCATATCAACTGCATTTCTTGTTGATGATGAAGAGTTTGATCCTACAATGAACAGTTTTGCTGGGTAACAAAAGAAAATAAAATTGATTACTACATTTGGGTAAACATTCTACTACACAGTATTAACACTGCCAACAATACAAAGATGACAGAGAATCCTGAATTATTTTTCTATTCCTAATCACATAATTTTATAGTTTTAATTTTTAAAACATGAAAGAACATTTCCATTGTAATTTTTAAATTATATGCTAGTTGCCAAAAAATATCCACTTGTCAAAGAAACAAATATTAATTTTCCATTGTTAGAAGGCAGGTCACATAAATATACAAACTTAAATTGCTTGTAATTCATTTTTATGAATTAAATATTAATGGAACATATTATATACATTCTCCAATAAACTAAAATCAATAAAAGGCTAGGTTAAACTTGCTTATAATGGGGGGGGAAAATGAAAAAACCTCCATGATCCCATCTTTCTAATACAATCATTTTAAGTTTTAGACATTAGCTTCCAGCTTTTGATCATATGAAGATAGATAACATTTATTCTACTTCTATTTAGTTTGCCTTTATGTAATATATTTTTTTTACATCTTTATGAAGTAATTCTCTTAAAATTTTATCATAATAAATACATTCACTCTAAAAATGAGAAAAAACAAGGGAAGGGGTGGGGGATGGGGTAACTGGTTATGGACATTAAGGCGGGACATGATGTAACAAGCACTGGGTATTAAATAAGACTGATGAATCAATTAACTCTACTGCTGAAACTAATATTATATATTGATTAGTTGAATTTAAATTTAAAAAATAGAAATGAGAAAAACCCAAGAGCAGAAAGACTAAAAAAAAAAAATTGCCAAGTCTCATCACTGAAAGCATTCACTCTTTAGATTTTTGTATATTCTATTTTTTTAAAAAAGATTTTATTTATTGGGGATCCCTGGATGGCTCAGCAGTTTAGCGCCTGCCTTTGGCCCAGGGCGTGATCCTGGAATCCCAGGATCGAGTCCCACGTCAGGCTCCCGGCATGGAGCCTGCTTCTCCCACCTCCTGTGTCTCTGCCTGTCTATAATAAATAAATAAATAAAATAAATAAATAAATAAATAAATAAATAAATAAATCTTTAAAATAGAAAGATTTTATTTATTTAATCATGAAAGACAGAGAGAGAGAGAGAGAGAGAGAGAGAGAGAGAGAGGCAGAGGCACAGGGAGAAGCAGGCTTCATGCAAGGAGCCTGAGGTGGGACTCGATTCCGGGTATCCAGGATCACGCCCTGGGCTGAAGGTGGCGCTAAACCGCTGAGCCACCAGGGCTGCTCTTGTATACTCTATTTTATTTATTTTATTTTATTGTATACTCTATTTTAATGAATACTTTTAGATATTCATTTTTAATGGCTGAACATTATTCTATAATTTTGATAGGTTATAACTCAAATGATTTCCTACTTTTTGAACATTTACATTAGTTCCAGTTTTTTGTTATCACATACAATGCTAAAATAAACATCTTGGTAACTTTGCTCAACTTTCTGCTGAAGCATTTCCTAAGGACAAATTGTTAAAAATGTGTATATGAGTCAAAGGGTATGATCTTTTTTGTGAATTTTGTTCTTTTTTAAGATTTTATTTATTTGAGAGAGAGCGCAAGAGTGGGAGGAGAGGCAGAGGAAGATGGAGAGGCAGACTCCTCCTTGAGCACAGCCAGAAATGGGGCTTGATCCCAGGACCCTGAGATCATGACCTAAGCTGAAATCAGACACTTAACTGACGGAGCCACCAGGCACCCTGAATCTTGTTCTTATTTACTTCCTACTTCTATATAAAAGATTTGTACCAGTTTCCCAACTAAAAATTAAGAATTGCTCTCCTAACAATATAGGACACTATCAAAAACTATATGTTTTTGCTAATTTAGTAGATGTAATATACACCTGTCCAGGAGTGCATTAATTGGCATTTCTTTGGTTACCAGGTAAACTAAGTAGTTTTCCATAAGATTGAGGCTTTGACTTGATTCAAACTCAAATTTATTTGTAAAGATTCACTTCATGGTGAATTCATTATTCAAAATCTAAATTTATTCAATAGAGTAGTAGGAGAGAAAATCAGAAAAGGGAATGGAGAGAAAAGAGGGCTAATGAAATCACTCTATGTGAATTTCCTGGTATTCAACAAATAAAACAAATTTACCTTGTATATTTATTTGTCCTTTCCTTTTTACTGTTAGATAATCTTCCTAAAGCATTGATTTCCTTATGCTACTTCCCTATTTAAAAGTCATCGCCACTCCCCTGCCAGGTGAGAGTTAATCTTCACTACTTTAATCCACCCATAGCTCCCGTAATTATACTCCATGAAAACTCCTCCTATCATTTATCCCTCTGGCCATGAATTTGTGCCATTTAAAATGGTCTCCTTTCTCTGAAAGAGGAGGGATTTTTAGACAGGTAGAGAAAAGAAAGTTCTTCATATGGGGAGAATTTTGATACCTATAAATAATCTCAAGCCCTGGGGCACCTGGGTGGCTCAGTGGCTGAGCATCTGCCTTTGGCTCAGGTTGGGATCCAGGGGTCCTGGGATGGGAGTCCTGCATTGGGCTCCCTGCAGGGAGCCTGTTTCTTCCTCTGCCTATGTCTCTGCCTCTCTCTCTCTCTGTGTCTCTCATGAATAAATAAATAAAATCTTTTTTTTTAAAAATAAAATCTTTAAAAAAAAAAATCTCAAGCCCTCTAGGAACTGAGGAGAACCTGTAAAAGCTCCAAGATAGGTCTAAACCATGAAAAATTACAATCAACCACAGAGAAGAGATTGCTTTTACTTCCTTTCCAACACAATTAGCAATGTGAAATTAATAGAAAGAGATGGGTTTTGGAGTCAGGCATACCTGGATGGATTCCTGGTTTAACCACTTGCTAGTTATATGACAACTTTCAAGTTGTTTAACGTCACTTATGCAATGGGAATAGGTATACCTACCTTATACAATTGTTTTGACAATCATGTAAGTAATATAACCAAAATGTGCTACGTACAGTGCCTGGTATAAAACAAGGCTCAATAAATGGTAGTTACTGAGTCAAAAAACAATGCCCTATCTCATCTTACATGTCCACCCTAATAAAAAATAATCACAACCACAAATGGTAATAAATAATAGCTACTTAGCCCTTCATTTTTTATATTTTAAAAAGATTTTATTTATTTATTCAAGAGGGACACACAGAGAGAGGCAGAGACATAGGCAGAGAGACAAGCAGGCTCTTCGCAGGAGCCCCACGCAGAACTCAATCCTGGATCCTGGGATCACACCCTGAGCCGAAGGCAGACGCACAACCACTGAGCCACCCAGGCGTCCCAGCACTTCACTTTTTGCCAAGCACTGTTATGTGCTTTTTTGGTTATTTCATCTAATTTACAAAGAAGCCCATTAAACAGATGCATCCCTATTTTATAGATGAAAAAATAGGGCTCAGAGAGACTAAATAACTTGTTAGTCCAAGATTATACCAGTCAGTAATCTGCATACCAAGCAATTTTGATCTAGCTAAATTCAAGCTTTTAATGACTGTGCTATGCTGACTGTAAGCTGAGGGCAAGAACTGTCCTTTTTTTTTTTTTTTTTCCATTCCTTGAATTTAGCATGGTCTCTGGAAAATATGCACTCGATACATTTGTTGAATGGGTGCAACATGTATTTTAATTCCTTTTCATGCAACTTGTTGCCCAGACTTGTGTCTACACTTCCTGGTGATTTCAGCCATTGCTCAACAGTGTTCCACCAGGAAGAGAGAGCCTATGCTCACTTTGGATAGACACAGTTCTTAAGCCTTCCCTTTATTCTTTCCATTTTCTCCAACTTAATATTCCTGAAGTCTGACATATAAGTTAATGAAACCTTCCTGAAGAATGGCAAGGCGAAGTCCTTTTCTGACTCCACTTAAGTGCCAAACCTGACCTCCTATAACTTCTTCTTGGAGTTATATTATGCTTAAAAAAGAATCTATTGCTCACACTTAGTGACTGAGTCACTTATTACCAGAAGCAAAGAAAGGCTTATTCCCATGCCTGACAAAACCTCACTATCACTTCCACTGTATAACAAAATAAATTATAAAGGCTGGACTTTACCAGAAACTTTCATCTCTTCTCTTTCATCAGGGTTGATCTTTTCTACTGCATGAGATACAGTACATTCCAAGACATCTGGAAATTCCTACAAAAACACATGATGTTTACAATAAATACAAAATTAATGTTTTTTAAAAAAAATTAATGTTTTTGATAAGCTATATATTTTTCTACTGTCCATAATGCCCTTTATTTTATTTTTTTTTTTTTTTCATAATGCCCTTTAGAAAGAGAACCAAAACAAAACAAAACAAAACAACGGAACAGAGAACCATAACGTAACAGATACCTAACATCTGGATGGGCTGCATAAGGTTTATAAAGTCCTGAAAGAAAGATAAAATGCTGTGTATGTGTATCCATTTTCTGGGAAAAAGTATCTCATTCTGATCAGGTACTCTAGGAATGCATGATCAAAAAACCCTAAACAAATGGTAGCGGTGGGAGCATGGGAGCAGCCGCGAGGAGTTCGAACCACCAACACAGCACAAATTTTGGTTAAAAATGAAACCAATGAAAAACAGCAAATATTTACTCATTCTGCATAATGACATCCTAAAAATGTATTAATCACAAACATTTTAAACCAAGAGCTTTTTTTCTGAGTGCAATAAAAAGGTAAAGGCAATTCTAACATAATAATTTACAAGAAAAATGGTAAAATGTTAGTACATGTAAATCAGAAATATATTAACTCACAAGATTAAAACAAAGTAAACAATGAGGCATTTCCCACAATTCTTGAGCATATTACAATGCCTGGCACATAACAAGGGCTTAGTAAGTGTTTATCAGTCATGCATAGAGGCAAATGTCATTTCAGAGAAACAGAGACTGAAAGAAGACATTAATCAACATCTGCCTAACAGCTATAGAGTTTAAACTTGCAGAATGCCCACAGCAACAACTGTTTCTGGCACATGTCCTCTTCCGTAGTCTTAGAGTAGTCTATGTAATTTTTATGAGCTTTTGGCTGAGTTGGATTCCAAAGAATGGTTTGCAGACAGGTGGTCTGTATATTAATATTTTTTGTATATTAATATTTATAATAGTCCTTTATTAACATTTAATGAAATACCCAGTGTTCCATTTGAAACTGACATTAAAAAATTTTTAGTGGCCATATTTACTCTACCTAACAACCAAAACTGTTCAATAATTATTCCTTTACTAGACTAAATATAAACTGGAACAAAATATGCTGTGAATAAACTGTGGTGGGAATTTAACAGAGAGAATCATGGTGTCTAGTCTAGTTGAAGAGTTGGTAACACATCCGGGATTTTCTGTTTTATGCTTAAGCATACTGGGTCAGTCAACCATCTCAGTAAATCAGCCACAAGGAGTTTTATGCTAATTGCCTATTTGACTTCCCTGTCAAAACTGGGGAAATTAATTTCCTGCTTACTGCACTTTGCTTTTGACCTGCATGATTTCTTCATTCACATTTTACTCACCCTGACCAAATCAGGGCTGATTTGGGAACTCCACTCATTCAAGGTCTTTTGGATGCAATCTCGAAGCTGTAAAAGGAATGCATTTAGAAACTGTTAATCAAGCTCTATACACTTTTCTGTACTTCTACAATAAGAATATATTAGTTTGGTAGGTTGGAAAAAGATGTCAATAGGAAAAGCCATAAAAAACAAAATTTTAGGGATCCCTGGGTGGCGCAGCGGTTTGGCGCCTGCCTTTGGCCCAGGGCACGATCCTGGAGACCCGGGATCGAGTCCCACGTCGGGCTCCCGGTGCATGGAGCCTGCTTCTCCCTCTGCCTGTGTCTCTGCCTCTCTCTCTCTCTCTCTGTATGACTATCATAAATAAATAAAAAAAAATTAAAAAAAAAAACAAAACAAAACAAAATTTTAGTTCTACACGGTTTTTCTTTTCTTCAACAAAGACATGTTTAGATCTGTTTTTATCTTAATATGTTAATGTAAACAGTAATCTATTTTTAAAGTGTTTTTGTAAACAATGAAAGTTTAGTAAGCCTTTGAGACATAAAAGCATTCACAAAGAAACAAAAAGAAAATTTTCAAGAACAAGTTTATAAATAGAGAAACAGGAGTTCAAGTCCAAGGAGTCTGACTAAAATTAGTATTAACCACTATGAGAAAATCCTCAAAGATGAACAAATGATTCTCCAAGCGTAGCCAGAGAAACTCCATCATTCACTTGTCCTGTTCATTAAAAATTCCAGTTCCTGAGCCCCATTCTAGACCTGCTCACTCACTCTCAGGGCAGAAGTTGCATTTAACAAGCATTCCAAGGAATCAACATGTAAGGTCTGAAAACTACCATAGTCATATCTTATACAAGTCAACTTGCATAATGCCAGCCTACATGACATTTCTTACCACTTAGGTATACCTCCAACCGGTCTTCAATGTTTTCTTATATAAACAAAATTTATTTACATCAACATTATAGTATGTTGTAAATCTGTTAAAGTGTTAATGGATTTTTCATCCCTCATGTTGGCGTATTTCAAACTTGTCTAATATGCTCCAAAGTTAAGACATACATACATTCACAAAGTAAGGACTTAAATACATTTGACAGAACAAAAAACTTATAAAACAATATGTCCACTACATGCTAGGTACTCTCATGGCTTCTATTAATTAGACAAAAACATGCTGTCCTATGGCTCACCAAACTGATTTACGATCACTAATGGGCAACACTAGCAATTTAAAATCACCATCTTATAAAAATTCAAGGACACAGTGCTTTGCATTCTGTGGGCAATCAATGAAAAAATAAATGAGTAACTGGAAGTCCCTAAACTGCAATAACAGAGGCTAAACTTCTGAACTCAGTGATCTATGATTGTTTATGATAAAAACTAACACAAGTATTTTATTGCTTTTATCTTAGTACACATAACAAGGGACAACTGCTTTATCAATTTAAGAGCTCAGAGTATCTTTCTTAAGCTTCACAATCCACAACAAAAACTTATGTGCTATCCTCAGTAGTCCACATGAACTCAATTTACAAGGTCTATATCTTCATGGAAAATATATTTACAACTAAATTTAAGATACTAAATAAAAATTAGTTGATAATTATTCCGGACAGAATTTCAAGTCAATATTCTTTTCAAAATTAGTAAAAGTTGGGGCAGCAGGAACGATTAGAAGTTAACAATTCTATCAGGAGTACTTTCTTTGGTTCAAATCATGGGAGAATTTTTAAGATATTTTCCTCTGAAAGGATGGCTGGCTCATGTGCATACTTAAGGCTTTCCTGATAAAAAGCCCAATTCAGGAAGGTAAGTATATTTTCAGAGTATTCACTTCCTTCTTGAAACCATTTCTTTAATCTTGGATTCTGCAAAATGTCAGGACAAATCACAGGACAATGAGAAATTCATGAACTATTATCACAATGTTACAATGAGAAATTCATGGACTATTATCACAAACCTAATGATTTCTAATCTTCTTACATGTTATCTATATTGATTGAACATTAAACTTGTATTTTTTTTGGTTCTCTGCTCTCTTCATTCTTATATATGCATAGGATCACTGAAGATAAGTATCATCATAATGTAGTGCATCATTAGATCTGGAGTTGTATGAGAGTTTTAAATATACTACATGATTCATCTGGCCAAATAAGCTTACAACAAAGAACTGAGCAAAACAGTCCTATAATGGCTCACTTAAAAAGTAAGATTTGATTTCATAAAATTCCAGTGAAAAAAATTTTTAAGGATAATAGAATTTAAAAAACAAACACATTAGAACTAGAAGAGACCTTTTAGGAAACTTAATCTAACTCTCTACTCAATGTGTAAATTTTCTTTTTTAAATATTTTTTTATTCATGAGAGACAGAGAGAGGCAGACACAGGCAGAGTTGGAAAAGCAGGCTCTTCTCAGGGAGCCCAATGCAGGACTTGATCCCAGACCCCAGGATCACGCCTTGAGCCAAAGGCATATGCTCAACTGCTGAGCCACCCAGGCATCCCTAAATTTTCTTAATAATGAGTGATTTATTTAGTTTCTTTATGAGGTTAACTGTTTCAAATAGCATATTCCAATTTGGAGCTCTATTTGTTACAAAGTTGTTTCTTTTTTTCTTTTTTTCAACACAGAATTAAAACCTGTCTCTCCTAAACTGTCCTAATTTCCTATGATTTGCTGCCGTATCTTCAAGTTTTCCTTAAATGTTTTCTAGCTTATTTTTGTCCCTCTTATGCAGCACCCCCCGCCAAAAGAAACCTAGAATTAGTCCTTTGAACAATGTTTTTCAAACTGTGGAGTGTGACTCATTATATTAAGAAATAGTTTTTAAAAATTAAAATAGAAAAAAAAATTAAAATAGGATAGGAACAGAATACACAGTATACACTAAAGATTGGTATCTTTATAAAATCTTTGAGAGATAAATTAACAGCTTTAGTAAAGTACAGACACAAAATTCACTCATTTTATGTGCACAATTCAATGATTTTTGGAGTGTGTGCAGTTTTACAGAGTTGTGCAGCCATCACCACAATCCAACTTTAGAACATCACCATGTGCCCACTAGCAGTCACTACCTATTCTTATCCCCAGCCAAAGGCAATCACTCATCCTACTTTCCGTCCTTATGGACTATGAACTAGATTGCAAAAGGTAAAATTGCTTACTGGGTTTGCAGTCAAGAAACTTTGAAGGTCACTACTTTAGAGTGTGTTGTAGTGAAACAAGATGGCAAAACTTTCACCAAATATTGTCAATATACATGGAAAATGGTGTATTGAACCAGCAGCTCTGGGAGGAAACTGAAGGAATTGAGAAAATATTTATAATATAAATATAGTATATATAATATAAACTGAGAAATATTTATTTGGGGGAAAAATAGTCCAAGTGGGGTGGTTTAAACAAAAAAAGGTAGACATACTGAGATGGATGGAGCCTGGTCACAGAATGTGATACAGATTTCGGCTCCTATTAAAGTCACAACCAAAGAATTCTCATCTGGTGGGTGCTCACTCCCCACCCCAGGCCTGGGCACAGGCCCAGAGCATACTCAGAGGGATGCCAGTGCTGCTGCAAAGCCCATCACCAACATCTTACATGAAAGAGCAAAAACTGGGCAGCCTGGGTGGCCCAGTGGTTTAGCGCCGTCTTCAGCCCAGGGCCTGATCCTGGAGACCTGGGATCCAGTTCCATGTCGGGCTCCCTGCATGGAGCCTGCTTCTCCCTCTGCCTGTGTGTGTGTCTCTCTCTCTCTCGAATAAATAAATAAAATCTTAAAAAAAAAAAAAAGAAAAAGAAAAAGAAAGAAAGAAAGAAAGAAAAAGAAAAAACTGCCTAGGAATACAGTACAGCTGATATCGTAATACGGCACAGGATATTTTTTTTCTTTCAATCAAGATTTCTTTAAAATTCTGATATATAGGGAGATATATGCCTGCAAGGTGAGCGTTCTCCTGTTTTATCTCTGATTCCTCCCAGTGAGTTGATGAGGACCTTATCACCATCCAGCTTCGAATTTGCCCTAACAAGACTCAGAGAAGGGAACTTTCCCAAACTCACGCAGCTCCTCGACGAAAGGTGAGTTTTCATTTACTGTTATTTTTCAACACCGAAAGCATCCCATGCCGCCTGAGGCCTCCGCAGCTACCTGGGCACACTGTCCACTGAGGGATGACCAGCTAAGGACCGAATATGTATCATTCCAGATTCATCACTGCCACTCCAAGCTAGTGATTAGTCTCCGGATAAACCGAGGCAGGTTAATCTTCAGCCAGAAAAAATACATACCTTACTCCGAAGGCGAATTTGAGCCTTGAGTCATGTGCCTCACAGCCACAGAGAAACTACTGTTAACAGCCTCGGAGCTAAGTGGATTATTGCTACTACCTTCACCTGCGCCCTGGAGAAGCGAATCTAAACTGTGTTCACCTGGCCGCGGTGGGGGGGTGGGGGGTGGGGGGTGGAAGGGGGCGAGAGCTGGGGCGGAGGGGTGGGAGCGAGGGGCTGGTCCTCCCTGCACCCCCTCCCCTCCCCCGGCCCCAAGAGGGGTCCAGCGAGTTGGGCTGCCGGCCGGGAGCACTGGCCGAGGCATCCTCGGGGTGAAGTTGCACCTGCCGACTGTTTTCGGACGCGCGCCCCCCGCGCCCTCCCCGCGCCGCGGCCTGCCCCGGGGGCCCCGCGTCTCTCACCTCCTCGCTGTGTGTGGACGGGCACTTCTTGCGCAGGCGACCCCAGTTCAGCAGGTTGCCCGTCTGCAGGTGCAGGGTGCGGGCCCGCGCCAGCAGCGCCCCGGCCGCGCGGGGGTCGGTGCCCATGGCAGCGGCCGACGGAGGGCGGCCGGGCGGCGCCGGGGCCGCGGGCCGGGAGGAGGCCGGAGAGCCGGGCGCGAGGCCGCCCGCCCCACGCGGCGGGACCTCAGCCCGCGCTCGGGGCCGAGGAGGCCGGACGGCGGCGCAGCGGCGGCCCGGGGAGGGCGCGCTGGCGGCGGCGGCGGCGGCGGCGGCGGCTGCTGCTCCTGCGGCCGCCGCCGGAGAGTTGACTCCCGACTGGAGGGACCGTTTCCTGGAAGACAATGACTAAGCAGAAATCGCGGCTGAGAAAGTGCTTGGTAACCGTTACCCGTCCCGCGGCGGGGCCGGGCGGGGCGGGGCGGCGACAGGGCTGCGGGACGCCCGCCCGCGGGTGACTGGCCCTCGGCCTGCGGCGGGCGTGGCGCCGGGCGGCGGGCGGGCGGGCGCGCGCGGCGGAGCGGGCGCGGGGGCGGGGCCGGGCTGATCGGGGGGCGGGGCGGGGCCGGGGGCGGGGCCGATCGGGGGCGGGGCCGGGGCTGATCGGGGGCGGGGCCGGGGCTGATCGGGGGCGGGGCTCCTGCCTGCGCCCGCGCCACCCGGTCGCCCGCCGCGCTCGCGCTCTCGCCTCCCAGCCAATGGGCGGCCGCGCTGCTGCGCTCCTGCCGCACCTCTTTAAAAAGACAGCGAGCGCCGCTGCAGAGGCTTTGAGCTACCAGCGGGTTCGAGTTCTCCCGGGCGGGAGTGAAGGCTAAGTGCCCCCTCATCGCTTTTCTACCGCCCTAGTTCCCCTTTCTCAAGGTCCCCGCCCGCCCCGAGCTGCGCGCTGTTCTCCCTACCCACGGGGTCTAGTGAGTCGCACCGCTTGCTGCACAGGGAGGCCCTCGAGTGAGACTCGGTCTTGGCCTCCGACAGGCTAAAACCCAAGGCGACGCCTGAGCGTGCGAGAGAGCGTGTTAGGGCAGTTCGCACATGAGTTCAGGTTAGAGAGCCCTTCATCCGGTGGAGCCGGGGGAGACTTTCATCAGCCCCTCCCTTAGAGACCCTTGTGGTTCTTTACTCCTGTTCTGTTTTTCTTTTCTTTTTATTGGAGTTCAGTTTGCCAACATATAGCATAACACCCAGTGCTCATCCCGCCAAGTGCCCCCCTCAGTGCCCGTCACCCAGTCACCCCCACCCCCCGCCCTCCTCCCCTTCCACCACCCCTAGTTCGTTTCCCAGAGTTAGGAGTCTCTCATGTTCTTTCTCCCTTTCTGATGTTTCCCACTCACTTTTTCTCCTTTCCCCTTTATTCCCTTTCACTATTTTCTATATTCCCCAAATGAATGAGACCATATAATGTTTGTCCTCCGATTGACTTATTTCACTCAGCATAATACCCTCCAGTTCCATCCACCTCGAAGCAAACGGTGGGTATTTGTCGTTTCTAATGGCTGAGTAATATTCCATTGTATACATAGACCACATCTTCTTTATCCATTCATCATTCGATGGACACCAAGGCTCCTTCCACAGTTTGGCTATTGTGGACATTGCTGCTATAAACATCGGGGTGCAGGTGTCTGGCGTTTCACTGCATCTGTATCTTTGGGGTAAATCCCCAGCAGTGCAATTGCTGGGTCATAGGGCAGCTCTATTTTTAACTCTTCGAGGAACCTCCACACAGTTTTCCAGAGTGGCTGCACCAGTTCACATTCCCACCAACAGTGCAGGAGGGTTCCCCTTTCTCCGCATCCTCTCCAACATTTGTGGTTTCCTGCTTTGTTAATTTTCCCCATTCTCAAAAAATAAAAAAAATAAAAAAATAAAATAAATTTTTCCCCATTCTCACTGGTGTGAGGTGGGATCTCATTGTGGTTTTGATTTCTATTTCCCTGATGGCAAGTGATGAGAAGCATTTTCTCATGTGCATGTTGGCCATGTCTATGTCTTCCTCTGTGAGATTTCTGTTCATGTCTTTTGCCCATTTAATGATTGGATTGTTTGTTTCTTTGCTGTTGAGTTTAATAAGTTCTTTATAGATCTTGGATACTAGCCCTTTGTCTGATACGTCATTTGCAAATATCTTCTCCCATTCTGTACGTTGTCTTTTAGTTTTGTTGACTGTTTCTTTTGCTGTGCAAAAGCTTCTTATCTTGATGAGGTCCCAGTAGTTCATTTTTGCTGGTTGCATATGTGGTTGACTTGGTGTGAATCTCAGGTTGGACATTTATGGGGCTTTCTCAAGAAACTTTTGCCTTTGTGAAAAGTAATCAGAGTAAAAGGCAAAATGCTGTCTTAGAGGATAAACTCCGGTCGGTAAGAATTGAGGGTGAGGTGGAAAAGAAGCTCCTTGCAGCAGGGAGTTAGAGATGGCGCCTGATTTTAACCAAGTATTTGTTGGCTGGATGAAGGTAAGAATTCCTTGAAGAGAAGGGTGGTGCCAGAATAAGGAAGAAGCATTTCTTAATAAGCATTAAGGATAAACTGTTTACATAATTAAAATTTTAATTAATTAAAATTAAAATCAGCAGGTATTTTAATTAATGTAAACAGTTTAACCTTATACTGAATTTTTTGTGGTATCATTTCTTAACTTTTTGTATATTCTCTAATACCACGCAAATAATTCTTTTTTTAAAAAAAATATTTTATTTATTCATGAGAGACACAGAGAGGGAGGCAGAGACACAGACAAAGGGAAAAGCAGGCTCCCTACAGGGAGCCTGACACGGGACTCAATCCCGGAACCCTGGGGTCACGCCCTGGGCTGAAGACAGACTCTCAACCCCTGAGCCACGCAGGTGGCCCCACACAAATAATTCTTGATTAAAACTTAGAGGTTTGGGGCAGCCTGGGTGGCTCAGCGGTCTAGCACCTGCCTTCGGCCCAGGGTGTGATCCTGGAGACCCAGGATTGAGTCCCAGGTCGGGCTCCCTGCATGGAGTCTGCTTCTCCCTCTGCCTCTCTCTGTCTCTCTCTCTCTCTCTGTCTTTCATTAATGAATAAATGAAATCTTAAAAAAAAAAAAAACCAACTTAGAGGTTTTACATCCTCAACTATTAGACCTGCTTTCTTGCTGGGAATTTATGTAGCATATTGGTCATGGACCAAACTTGACCTTACCAGATGCTGGTTATTTTAACTTAGGTCACTTAGTCTTTCTGTTTCACTGTCTCCAATCTGGGTAGATAATAGTTTGAACTATACAAAATTGCTCGTAATTGACCATTTTTGACCTACAGAAATGGCTAGGTGTCATGGTTCCTCCTGATATAGTATCTTCCACCTTAAGTAGGAGCAAGGAATTAATTAGCTTACCGAAAGCTCTTAGTAGTATTCGGCTCATGGTAAAGGTTTAGTAAGTGAGAGCTCCTATTACTAATGCCTCTGTCCTTTCCCCCTTATAATCCAGTTCTCACAACATTGGCAAATTCGTGGCATGAAATCAGAGCAGCATTCTGTTATGCTTTTAAAATGTACATTGTGTAAGCTCATTTACTCTTCATAGCAACTCAGATAAGTAACTTATTGAAAATCTCACTATTAGTAAGTGTTGGGGCCCCAATCAAAACCGAGATTCCTTATCTTCAAACTCCTTGCTCTTCCACGCTTCAACTTACTTTTGACACAAAAAGTATGTTCATTGAGGTGATTTTAATTCTTGGATGTGTGTGTGTATGATTTAGATGCTTTTTATGCCTGTACAGCTCTTTAAGAGACTATGTATGTTACTTACTGGTATCCTTGCCACAACACCATAGTTTTGAGAAAGGGAAACTTAATCATCTAAA
Source organism: Vulpes lagopus (assembly GCF_018345385.1). Taxonomy (NCBI): domain Eukaryota; kingdom Metazoa; phylum Chordata; class Mammalia; order Carnivora; family Canidae; genus Vulpes; species Vulpes lagopus. The sequence goes on along the minus strand of NC_054826.1, from coordinate 144,188,888 downwards.
TTTATTTGGTGACAAAAACAAAAAGTGACAAAATTGGAAGAATTTTATTATATACAGTTATTTTGAAGAAATATTTTCTGTAGAAGAGGAGTAATATTGCTGACATTGCCACCTTTGGGAATGTGTATTTTTGGTTTTATGTGCTTTAAAATTCTTCTGCAAATGTTTGTAGAAACAAAAGTCACTAATATCTGCTGCTCTTTTTCTTCATTCTCCTTGACCTTTTCAGGATCTGATACTACCTACCATCCATGCTTCCCTTTGAGAACCATTCTCAACTGGCTTATAATACACTACACTTGAGTTTCCTCAACATATTTGATCACAAAACAATTTTAAAAAATCATAGAGTAGCCCTGGTGGCACAGCATTTTAGCGCCTCCTGCATCCTGCAGCCTGGCGTGTGATCCTGGAGACCCGGGATTGAGTCCCACATCAGGCTTCCAGCATGCGGCCTGCTTCTCCCTCTGCCTCTCTCTTGCTCTCTCTGAATGAATAAATAAATAAATCTTAAAAAAAAAATAAAAAAAAATAAAAAAAATCATAATGAAGTGTTGGAAGCCCAACAGGAGCTCATGAGCTATGTGTTTACATTTAAAGCAAACAGCAAAAATGATCTCGTGGATGAATTGATTTTTGCAGGAAGTGATCACATTTTTATTCATACTGTGTTCTTACATTATACAAGAGTAAACAGAATGTGAGAGTTAAAATTCATTTTACCTTTTTAAGGGATTACCATTTTATTCTTAATGAAGTAAAATGTATTGAAATTATCAAATTTTGGTTTAATATTTTATGCAATTGATATTAAATCTAATACTATTATTCTCCATAACAGAAAATATAGTATGTAGATATTCATCCATATTAAAAACAACCTAATATTCCATTATACAAATATACTGTAATTTATTTATTGTCTGTATTTGATGGCCAGGTAAGTTGCTTTCAGGCTTTTGCTAGAATAAACATTGTGGCCATAAACATTCTTAGTACTTGCCTATTTGTACATGGGGAAGCATTTTTCTCCGATAACTAAATGTTGTATTACTATCTTGAAGGGTGTGCACATTTCCTACTTTATTTTTTTTTTATTTTTTATTTTTTTAAAGATTTTATTTATTTATTCTTGAGAAATAGAAGGAGAGACAGAGCCAGAGACACAGGCAGAGACATAGCCAGAGGGAGAAGCAGGCTCCATGCACCGGGAGCCCGACGTGGGATTCGATCCCAGGTCTCCAGGATCGCGCCCTGGGCCAAAGGCAGGCGCCAAACCGCTGCGCCATCCAGGGATCCCGCTACTTTATTTTTTTTAAGATTTTATTTATTTATTCATGAGAGACAAAGAGAGAGAGAGAGAGGCAGAGACATAGGCAGAGGGAGAAGCAGGCTCCATGCAGGGAGGCCAGTGTGGGATTCGATCCCAGGACTGTAGGATCATGCCCTGGGCCAAAGGCAGGCACTCAACAGCTGAGCCACCAGGTGTACCCATTTCCTACTCCAATAGCTACTGCTGAACCAATTACACTCAAATCTAAATTGGACAAGACTGGGCAGCCCCTGTGGCCCAGTGGTTTAGCGCCGCCTTCAACCCGGGGTGTGATCCTGGAGTCCCAGGATTGAGTCCCATGTCAGGCTCCCAGCATGGAGCCTGCTTCTCCCTCTGCCTATGTCTCTGCCTCTCTCTCTCTCTCTCTCTCTCTCTCTCTCTCAATCTGTGTGTGTCTCATGAATAAATAAATCTTTGAAAAAAATAATAAATTGCACAAGACTACCTATTTCCTCCCACAATTACTAACACTAGATATTATCTGTCTTTTCAATTTTTGCCAGCCTGATGGGTAAATGTATCTTGTTACTCTTTCATTACCCGTAAGATTTCATTGTTTTATGATACAGTGATCATGCTCTATGTGATTTTGCATGCCTTTAAAATTAATATTGTATCAAGCATTTTTGTTGTGTTATTATATTAAATTATCTAGTCTCTGTTGCCACACAGACAAGAACATTGCTAATTCCTGTCTTTTTTTTTTTTTTTGGCCTTAAAACATGTTTAACCAAGGCAGCTAACACATGTTTATTGCCAATATGTAACTCCCAGAGACGAACAAGCTTTTAGCAAGAGGTAATTTAGACATGTTTTTAAAAATTCACAAGCCAACTTTCTTCTCTCTTTGTTCCTGTTTCTGTAGCAGTTCCAATGGAGTGTGTTAGACAACATTCCATGAAGGGCTGGAGACTGCTGCTCAGTTACTGAAGTGGGGGTTTGCCCATGGAACACAGACTGGTCTGCCTCATTGCTGTAGAACTCCATGCTACAGTATTTGATAATGCGCTCTCTGGTAGAAATCTTTGGTTGGCACTCAATCCCCAGATTCCTTCTAGGGTGCCTTTCTGTATGGCAGAGGCTGGAAGCTAAACACTAATTCTCAGCATCCCTTACAGCTCTCCTTCTAGGTAAAAATTAGATGATGTGAATTCCATGTGCTAGTTTTAACTTTCAAAGCTAGAGTGTGTTGGAGGGCATCTTCCTGCATCTTTAGCTGTTGAGTTTTGCTCAACATCAGCCATGGTCTGATGTCCTATCCCCAGCTTCACAGGTGTCAGGAGGCAGTTTTGGCCACTTACTGATCCCTGGATCAAAACGAGAGTAATATTGTCTCAAACTCAGCAGATTCAGGGCAACCTCCTGATTGCTCACCCTTCTTATTGTAACACAGGATGAGTTCTCCTGGAAGGACAGTTAGTTTATTTATATATTTATTTTTAAAGATTTTGTTTATTTATTCATGAGGGGCACAGAAAGAGAGAGGCAGAGACATAGAGGGAGAAGCAGGCTCCTTGCAGGAAGCCCAATGTGGGACTCGATCCTGGGACCTGGGATCGTGCCCTAAGCTGAGGGCAGATGCTCAACCACTGAGCCATATATATGTATATGTATATATATATTTTTAAGATTTTATTTACTTATTCATCAGAGAGAGAGAGAGAGGCAGAGACCCAGGCAGAGGGAGAAGCAGGCTCCATGCACCGGGAGCCTGACGTGGGACTCGATCTCGGATCTCCAGGATCAGGCCTTGGACTGAAGGCGGCGCTAAACCACTGAGCCACCTGGGCTGCCCTAAATATATTTTTTATATAAAAATATAATAGCAAAGTTCTAGGAAGATTAAAAATAGGGAAAAGCTCATGATTTTGATGTGCATTTTGAAGATTATATTCATAGATGAATGATAGATGATGGCTAGCCAGAGAATCATTCTAGTAGAATTGGTAAGAGAGCAAGAATATTGGATCAGAATATTGCAATACTCACAACCGTAGTTCAAACCCTAGCTCCAACACCAGGCAGCAGAATAGGTTTGGGTAAATTTTTTATTCTCTCTAAGCCTCAGTTTTCTCATCCAGAAAATTGGGCTAACACTAGTGCTCAATTCATACAGTTATTACGTAAATGAGATAATCTATGTAAGATTCTTAGCATAATGTATACAATATATAGCTTAATAAATGGCAACTATCATAGGAACATACATATTTTTTGCATAATTTACTGAGAAAATACCAGACTATTGGGCAAGGATTCTAAAAATATACTTACTGGTTTCTAGTATTAGTTATTTCTATATAATATTTCATATGATCCGTATGATCGTACAGATCAGTCTGTTGGCTGCCTTCCTCAAAGTTTCATCCAAAATCCCTGGGGAAATACTAGATGATGAAAGAAATTACCTTCAAATGTATTCAAAACTTACTAATACTTGTGAACTCTGGATAAGCTGTATTTAAAATCTGACTAGTAGCGTTGAGATGCCTTTGGGCTTTCATTAAATTGCCAGATATAAAGAAGTCTGGGGGCCTGTTAACTTTAGGGTCTGGTCTAAGCTGCCAGCGCACAGCCCAGTGTGGTAGCCCAGATCTTCACCATCCCTGGTGATGACCCCATCCCAAGGTGAACACAGACCGAAGGCAGAATAAGGGAAGAATTATCGTTGAAGAACTGAAAGCGTTGGAGAACCCCGGGAGCTGCTGGGGAGCTGGAGCCTGGGGAGCAAAAGCAGGGGCAGGGGCTCGGCAGTAAGCAGCAGGGGGAGCTCAGGCAGGTGCTGTGAGGATATCATGTGGGAAGCAGAGGAACTGGATGGGATGATGCTCTTTTCCACGGGCTAGCCTATTTCCCAAAAAGGACTCTTCTGAGTTACTGGCTACTGAGAAAGCAAAAGGTTATTATCATAAGAGCTGAAATTCAGAGATAAAAGAAAAGGAATAGTATTATGGTATTTAGAGACATAATGAGAAATTGGTCCTTACTAGAAGATACTGGGTTGAGCTATTCATATTCAACTTATACTATTTTGGATTGTCAGAATCTTCCAGGTGTCTCCTAGGGTCCCTGCAATCTGAGAACCATTGGTCTTCTATAATGTATTTTGACAACTAACCACAGGGACAATTCAATTTGTTAAGGAATCCTAATTATTTTGCCAGTGTTGTTCTTTAAAATTTCTTTTTAATTATAAAAAGAATGTAATTTCATTGCAGAACGTTTGGGCTATGCAGAAAAGTAGAAAGAAGAAAAATTGTAGTACTGAAAGGTACCTACTTTGTTTTTTCAAATACATGTTTTTACATCACTACCATTCATGCTGTCAGCAACCATCTTCCTTTGTTTTAGAAAACTTAATATCATAGAAGACATTATTATGTTATTAAAACTACTTTTAAGCAGGGGCACCTGGATTGTACAGTTAGGCGTCTCTTAGTTTTGACTCTGGAACTGATCTCAGGGTTGTGAGATTGAGCCCCCTGTTGAGCCCTAGGGCCTGTTTCTGGCTTCATGCTTAGCTGAGAGTCTGCTTGGGACTCTTTCTCCCTCTGCCCCTCCTCCCATCTGGCACACAGGCTCTTTCTCTCTCTTTCTAAAATAAATAAGTAAACCTTAAAAATAAACCCTACTTTAACATTTCTAAGCCAGCATTTTTCTTATGACAAAATTAATGCTTATTTATTATAGAAAATTTAAAATAAATGAGAATAAAGTCCATATCCTACCATCTGGAAAACACCATTGTACTAGGATATGTCTCTGTCTAGACTTTTTTTGCACATATATAATATATATACATATTTATTTTTGTACATATTTATTCTTTTTAAAGATTTATTTATTTATTTATTTATTTATTTATTTATTTATTTATTTATGATAGAGAGAGAGAGAGAGAGAGGCAGAGACACAGGAGGAGGGAGAAGCAGGCTCCATGCCAGGAGCCTGACGTGGGACTCGATCCCGGGACTCCAGGATTGCACCCTGGGCCAAAGGCAGGCGCTAAACTGCCGAGCCACCCAGGGATCCCCATATTTATTTACTTATTTATTTAATTTTATTTTTTCCCCATATTTATTTTTAAAACAAAACATGATCATATTTTTGAACTGTTTCATAATCTATTTGTATTTACTATGTTGCAAATATTTTTATGGTAATAAATATTCATCTGCATACTTTTTTAATTTTTAAAAAAGATTTATTTATTTTTAATGTGAGTCCCACGTCCGGCTCCCTGCATGGAGTCTGCTTCTCCCTCTGCCTGCCTGTGTTTCTGCCTCTCTCTCTCTCTCTGTGTCTCTATGAATAAATAAATGTTTAAAAAATATATCAGCTGTCTTAGGTCATTCAGGCTGCTATAACAAGTTACCATAGATTGAGAGACTTATAAACAAATTTATTTCTCACAGTTCTGGAGGCTGTAAGTCCAAGAACAGGGCACTAGCATTTCAGTGTCTGGTGAGGATCTGTTTCCTGGTTCATAGATGCCCTTTTTTTATGTCCTCACAAAGCAAAAGCATTGAGGGAGTTCTCTAGGATCTCTTTTATAAGGGCACTAGTGCATCTCATTCATGAGGATGCCCCCATCATGACCTAGTCCCCTTCCAAAGGTCCTGCCTCCTCTTCCCATCATATTGGGTGTTAGGATACATATGATTGCGGAGTGGGCGGGAGGGGAAGGGGAGCACAGCATTCAGTCTATGGCACCTGGCATGGTTTGGATTACTCATCAGATATTGATTACTCCCCCTCCCCTTAGCAGTGGAATCTGTTTACACACCGCAGTAAGGTTGGAGTTTGCCATGTGACTTGCTCATGCAATGTTAGTGGAAGATAGGAGGCTAAAGGTCTAAAATGTGCTTGGGTGGTGGCCAGCGCTCTGTTCGTCTTCTGCCCTTACTGTGAGGAGAACATGCCCTGGCCAGCCTCCTGGCCAAAAGGATGAGACCTGGACACAACCTGCATCTTGTGACAAGCCCAGCTGAATCCAATGCCCAAACAACTTTGGTGATCTGCACAACATAAGTGAGAATGAATGTTTTTGACAGTGAATTTTGGGGCTGTTTATTATTGATTTTTGGTGGCAATAGCTAACTGACACAATGCCCTAGCCACTTTTCTACTGTAATGTTTTATTTTCTTACTGATTTGTAAGAACTAAGGACATGATTGCTTTGTTAGTCTTATGTCATATATAATTCCCCCTATTTTGCACTTTCTTTCTAATTTTGGTTACTGTGTTTATTGATTTATGGAAGCTTTTTATTTCTTTATAAACAAATCTGACAATTTTTTCCTTTATGGCCTCAGCCTTTGGTGTTATGCTTAGAAAGGCCTATCACAAGGTAACATAAATATCTCCTGTTTTCTGCTAGTATTTTCATTGCTTCAGTTTCTACAGTAAATCTTTATTCATTTGGATTTTTTTTGGATACAGGACATGAAATAGATATCATCTAATTCATATACATATTTGGGTTTGTTTCTAGGCATTCAATTCTATTTATCTGTCTTTCACCCAGTGGCACACAATCATGTTATTTTATTTTACTTCATTTATTTTAATCTTCTAGTATGAGTTCATTTATATTGATAAAACTATGCCATACCATTTGAGGATGCATACACAGGTATTAAAAGTATAAAGTAGGGGATCCCTGGGTGGTGCAGTGGTTTGGCGCCTGCCTTTGGCCCAGGGCGCAATCCTGGAGACCCGGGATCAAATCCTACGTCGGGCTCCCGGTGCATGGAGCCTGCTTCTCCCTCTGCCTGTGTCTCTGCCTCTCTCTCTCTCTCTGTGTGTGTGTGTGACTATCATAAATAAATAAAAAATTAAAAAAAATAAATAAAAGTAGAAAGTAAAGGAAAGAAGCAGTAGTCACAAAATTCAGGACAGTGCTCACTTCTTAGAGTGAGGGCAGGGTTGGGAATTGAGGAGTGCATACAGCTGGCTTCTCCAGCCGTCTCCCACGCCCTTCTCCACACCCCCTGGCCTCTGTCCTGCACCACTCTGCCCATGCTCCCACTCTTTTCTTCCCTGTGGGTAGGACTGGTTAGCAGCCCCCTCCGATGCTCCGTGCCCTTTTCTGCTCAGAGCCCCTTCTGGGATTGCCATGACCACCATATTAATGTCCAACAAGACTGAAAGCCCTCAGAGGCCCTCCAGTCCTGTCCCAGGTCACTCCCACATGGGAACCCTCTGCTCCTTCCTGCAACACCCAGTCCTCCTCTCCTCCTCCCTAGCTGCCTTCCCCTTGATTGGCAACTTGAACCCACCTCTTCCTTTCACACTAAGCTTCCATGGCACCTCTTCTCCATGGCATGTTTCCTCATTACTCTGGCTACACTTTCTATTTCTGGGAGTGCCTGGCTGGCTGAGTCCATGGAGCATGTGACTCTTGATTTCGGGGTTGTAACCCCCACATTGGGTGTAAAGATTACTTAAAAATAAGATCTCGGGATCCCTGGGTGGCTCGGCGGTTGAGCACCTGCCTTCAGCCCACAGCACATGGTCCTGGAGTCCCAGGGTCAAGTCCCACGTCAGGCTCCCTGCATGGAGCCTGCTTCTCTCTCTGCCTGTGTCTCTGCATCTCTCTCTGTGTCTCTCATGAATAAATAAATAAAATATTAAAAAAAATAAGGTCTCAACCACCCCCCAAACTTCCTATTTCCTACCTCTGAACTTTTATGACATTTAATTTCTATAAACCTTTGTCACATATGTCTTTAAATTCTCATTTTTGTATTTGCCAATCGGTTATTAGCTCCAGGAGCTGAGATGCTCTATCCCAATATCTCCCATCCTCTGGAGTTTCAGACCATCTGAATGCAGTAGGCTACTTGGCGAAGACAGGACCGGATGACTAATGGTGTTACTCAATTCTATTCAGAGTAATTGCAGGATTTAGGCAACTGTATATTTACTTTCATTATATCTTACTTTTCTTGCTCACGACAAGAAGGTGATAATTTTATTCCATAAAAGAATGGGACAAAACAAAATTGGACAGATGCTCTACACTTTTCAGTGTCCTGTGTCTTTATTATTGCTTCAAATAAATGTGCTTGCTAATTCAGATATAACAGAAGAAGCAGTTTCCCTGGGGTGTGGCTGCATTCTCCAGCTAACTTGTGGTAGAAGTTGATAGGGTTTGGATTCTGCTAGATAGCTTAGGGAAAAAGAAAACATCTAACACACAATTTCAGTAAATTCTAGTTATTGAAAGCTCTTGGAGAGGGGGCTAAAACAAGTTCTGTACACACAGAGGAAACAGGCAAGCGGTCCATCCTTTAGCAGTTAGAGCCCTGTGCTGTGTGCACCATCTGACGACTCCTACACCCACCTCCTTGCTGGACACCTTCACTTGGAGAGCCCAATGGCACCTCCAGCTCTTGGCAGCTAAACCTGGCTGCCTGTTTTCCCTCCTAAACTATTCTGTATCTCACTTGGTGTACCACCTTCTACAAGTTTCTCCAGGGACCATGGGAGCCAGGGGAGCCCTCCAGGCCTCCTTTATGGCTCCCCCACACCCATGCTGATTTTCTTTGTGAAAACCACCAATTTTCCATTCCTGCTTTTGGTCCCCTCTGTTTTCCATTCCTGCTTTTGGTCCCCTCTGGTTCAAACCTCTGTTTGGTCCCTTCTGTTTCCATTCCTGCTTTTGGTCCCCCTGTGCAGAAGCCTCTTTGTGCTGTAGATTTCTTTATTTTTTTAAAAAAATATTTATTCATGACAGAGAGAGAGGCAGAGACACAGGCAGAAGGAGAATCAGGCTCCGTGCAGGGAGCCCGATGTGGGGATCGATCCAAGGTCTCCAGGATCACGCCCTGGACCGAAGGTGGTGCTGAACCGCTGGGCCACCGGGGCTGCCCCTGTGCTGTGGATTTCCACAATGCCACCTTGGTGAACTTTCTAAACTGCAAATGGGTATCTTTTGTCTTGGTTTAAAACCTGTTTCTGTACTCTCTGAATGAGATGCCCGTCCTCTCCTGTCTGCCTGGTGACAAACTCACCCTTGGAAACACTGCACGGGTGTCTTTCCTTCTAGGCCGTCTTTGCTTCTCCCAGTGAACTCCTCTGTTCATCCCTCCCTCTACCTGTGTAGCTATCCTGCAGGTCTGCGACTGCAGTCTCACACTCTAATTGGGATTTCCAGTCTGTTTTCTGTACTAGACCTGGAGCACTGGGATGGTGGCTGGCTTACTTTTGTACTGCCCTATCCAGCACACTGCCCTAATAGATGCTTGCCTAATGTCTGTTGAGCTGAACATGGCAACTAAGTCATCCCCGGCTTTGATGTCCAGCAGAAAGATGGGCTCTGCTACCTTCTCATTTAAGTGCTCATCTTGGGGCCCCCAAATAGCTAGTAGCCACTGCATGCCTTTGCCTGTCCCTCTCTGCATTTGGCAGGGCAGTTCTTCTTCTCCTGCTCTACTTCCCATCAGTCCCCTCTCCATGTGAGTAAGCATATTTCCCCCCCTTTCTGCGTGGAAGGGCCACTGAATTTGGAGCAGTAGACCTAGGAACTTATCTTGGCTCTGCTAGTAACTAGCTGTGTGACCTAGGACAAGTCAAATGTTTTCTTCTAAGCCTCAGGCTTTTTTTCTGTAAAATGACAGGGGCAGTGGGTTAGACTACAACGAGTGGTTTTAGAAGTGCTCAGGGGTAGGGGGTGGCAGCTAGAACTGGGGCCTGGATCCTGCCTTTCACCAGAGCAGCTTTGTCTTGGTGTGTTTTGTTTGTTTACCCATCTTGGTAATATCTAGTTTGAACAAAGGTTCCCCTTAGGCAAAACCTGTTTGAAAATCCATGGCTTAGATGAATTTTAAAATCCGTTTCCTTTGTTTATTATTTCAGGAATTACAAATTCTTACTTGTTATTAAGAAAAAGGCTTTGCTGGAGGCACCTGGCTCTTGATTTCAGCTCAGGTCATGATCTCAGGGTCATGAGATTGAATCCCAAGAAGGGCTCCTTGCTCAGCTCAATGTCTGAGATTCTCTCTCCTTCCGCCCCCCCCCTGCACACAGTCTCTCAATTAATTAATTAATTATTTTATAAATCTTTTTAAAAAGATCAAAAGGCTTTGCTGGCCGTCTGAGAAGGATTCTTACTTGCTGGGAAGATTTCTTCTGCCACAGTTTTCTTAAAATTAAAATCTAATCATAGGTCCAGCTGGTTCTCCAAACTGACTTGACTTGTACAATCATGGCTTGTTTGTATTTTTATTGTCTTTCTAACCTTCGCTCTCGGTTCATGCTGAGATTTGTTAGCTGATTATAAAATACAGCTCTGCAGTGAGGTCATCTTGGAGATTAGCCTGCTGCTCTAAGAGATCAGAGGCAGGCCCAAACTTGACTTGTGTGATTTGCAAGGAAGAGAAGCATTGGGCATTGGTAAAATTCATTGTAACATTCACCGTCTAAAAACCATTTGTTAAAAAAAATACAATTAGGATACAAATGAAAATTTAAGTGCATTTGAGTGTAAAAGAAAAAAAGGCATTTGTTACATAACTACCACATGCAAGATGCTGTGCTGGGGACAAAGGTGGGAAGTAAAAACCAAGACTCTGCTATGTCTTCTCTTACAGATCAGAAATCTGCCAAGAAATGATCCAATTAACCCCAAATTGTGAGGTCCATAAATGTCTGTTTCCTATTGAAAATAAAGAGAACGTCATGAGCCGTACTGACTTCGTCGGTATCAGCTTCAAAGATAAATTCAGTTCTGACTTGCTCTTTGTCATCTGAATCTGAATTGTTTGCTGTTTGTACATTAATGGTAAAGGCACACTACAAATTGTGTAATAACCGTCATTTGGCAACTGACATGGTTTATTTCTTTAAATGAAGCAAACTTGCAAAAGAAAACATGGACTGCCCACACGCCTTTGCCTATGCTGTTCCTTCATTCTGGAACACTCTTCTCCCTGTCCTCACATCCCCTCCCTGTGTTTATCTGACTCTTTCAGTCTCTGCTTAAAGTGTGACACCTTTTGGGGAGCCCTCCTTTCTGGGTTATGCATCCCTCCTGTGTCCTCCTGAAACAGCTGTACTGACCCTTGCTGTAGGGAGCACCTACGTCTTATCGTATCCGTTTGTTTCATCGTCACTACAGTCTGTAGTGCTAACATATGCAAAGGACTCACTGGCTAATCAGAAACACAGTGAATTCACTTAAACATGAATCCACACAAACATGCACTCCCTTAATCCTCTCAGGGGGTACTGTCGGCATCACCACTGTACACGTGAGGAAACTAAGAGACTTAGGGGTTAAAGTGACTTTCCCAGGGTCACATTGTTAGCATGTGGGAGAGCCAGGATTCTGATCCAAACAGTCCAGCTCCCAAGGTCTGCGGTGAGAACAGAATGTCAGCAGGGGTTGATTGAGGAGAACTACTTGGGAAGAGACATGCTTCTTGCACATGTAGGGCTCCTTCCCAGCACACGGGATCCTGCTTCTTCCCCTTACCCTGGGGCCCTCCAAATCCTTCCCCTTTTCCACGCCTTCCCAAACAACTCCACTGCTCACTAATTTCCTACTCTTTGGAAATACTCCATCACTTGTAATTTGCTGTAAAATGGTAAAAGCAGTATTATATGATACTCTCCCATGTTAGGTTGTGCAGTTTAAGATTATTTCTGCCAGTTTCTTGAACATGCTGCTTAACCTCTCTGAGCTTTCCTACTAAGAAGAGTTCCATGGTATGGGGTTATGAGGATTCACTGAAAAGATATATGGAAAGTGGTTGGCATACTGCCGGGTGTACGTCCTGCCCTCATGGGCCAGTTTTGTTCAGCAGGACCCTAGAAGCTTCTCTTGGCCTCTGGATCCTTTCTGGTCCTGGAGGTGTCCCAGAAGTGACTTTGGGGTTGGAGGTGGTCTTGTCGCCTACCACATGCTGCAGACACAGGGAAGTGGATAGAGACCGAAGCTACTAATCTATGTCTATGTGTCTATGTCCCTTTGTAATGAGGAGGATCCCTCTGAGCTACAGATTAAAATGTGCTAGAACAGCTTCATCACTGGCTTATTTATTAACCAAGCCACGGAAAGTTTGGCTGAGGACCCTCACTGACGTGTGGGGTGTTAGTCTTTATTTGCTCTATTGCCTGCCCTCATCTTGATCCTTCGGTTTTATTTAAATATAAGAAACTAAGACCAGTCCAAACAAAACAAAAAGGTTTATTGGCCCCGAGCTGCAGAGGCGCCCGGAAGACTCACCTCTCTGTCCAAGGGCCATTCATTATCACGGACTGGGAGGGTGTTCCTAACTTCCTGGTCTTCAGCCTCCCACAAAGCGACTGCAGGGACTTTTCATGAGATTAAAAAGTAACTATTCTGAAGGTTCTGCAGTGAGTAAGCAAAAGCTCTCTGGGGCACAGGCACCACAGGCTCCAAGTTAGTCACTTGTAATTGGACAGCCTGACCTCAGGGCCCTGTGCCTGGGCTGATGTGAGCTGGGGGGACTCCGGGGTTCACGGCTGGGGCTTGCCCCCGGGCCCAGCAGCAGGCTGCTCTCTGCACAGGGGGTTTCACCACCGCAATCCTGAGCTCTCAGCTGTGTCACCACAAGCAGCTGCCACTAGGGGGCAGTGAGGCAGCCCGACAGGACAGGACCCGAATTCTGGGCTGTGGGATCAGGATTTGGGCCTGACCATGATACATGGGGAAGTTCTTTTATTTATTTATTTATTTATTTATTTATTTATTTATTTATTTATTTATTTATAAAGATTTATTTATTTATTTATTTATTTATTTATTTATTTATTTATTCATAGAGATGCAGAGAGAGAGAGAGAGAGAGAGGCAGAGACCCAGGCAGAGGGAGAAGCAGGCTCCATGCCGGGAGCTGGACATGGGACTCAATCCTGGGTCTCCAGGATCAGGCTCTGGGCTGAAGGTGGTGCTCAACCGCTGAGCCACCCAGGGATCCCCCATGGGGAAGCTCTTTTAGAAACTCAAGCCCTCTTGCTCCATGCCGGGCATTTCCAGGCTGCCAGCAGTTGCTAAGCACTGCGTGTGAGCTCGGCAGGCCCGTGCTGGAGGTTTGACAGGCTTTCTTCCAATGCTCCCAACAGCCCTTCTAGGTAGGCCGCCAGGGCGGGCATTACCTCCCTGCTCTACAGATGTGAACCAGATGCTCAGAGGCAGGTATCTGGTCCAAAGTTAAATAAGTCGAGAGCAGCAGAATTGGGACTTGAGCTCCCATGTGAGCAATGCCACGCTCACGTGCATTGTAGGGGAGAGCACCTCAGCGCATGCTCTCCTCCCCGCCCCCAGCTCACTGAAATCGGTGGAAATAGATGGGCTCCCCTCCTTATAACGGGGTCAGCGGCCTTGCCACTCCAGTGCCCTGGAAGGGGGCTGTCGATTTGCCTCCAGAGTTGTCTCAGGGTGACACAGCCCAGCACCCTGGGCCGGGTGATTGCCTGGTTTTGGTTGAAGTAATGTCCAAGCACAGCTGGCACTATGGGGAAAGGGGTTCAAGGAGGTACGTGTCCTTCCCCTTCAAGGACAGGTACCAATCCAGTCTCACTTTGCTTGTTTGTAAGAAGCACCAACCGCAAGGGCCTTGGGGGGATTTTTGCCCCGTGGCCCAGACTGTGAGTGTCCAGTGGAGGGGTGTTGGATTTAGGGAGGAGGATTGGAGTCGGGCTGTACCTGGGGCTGAGGTCAAGGTTGAGTGGAGCCCAACTGCGGTGCTTTTCAGGTGGGTGGGCTCCTCTCCTCCCTCCCCGCCCAGGACTGAGGCCAGCACTGGGCCCAGCCCTTGGCTTCACGGGCCTGGGTGGACAGGTCAGAGAGGTGAAGGGATTTGCCCAAAGTCACAGAGCTGGGGGTGGGGTCAGAATCAGAACTCTGGGCCCCTGGTTCACTCGCTCTTCTCTGCCCTGCCAGGCCCTGTAGCTCCTCTTTACTCCCGGTAAATCCACACCTGAGAACTGTGTGTGGCAGGTCTGCAGCGCCATCATCTCTGTTGGCATGTTGGATGTTGAGGTCTCTCTTCCAGGGTGAGATGCTTCAGCAGGGGCAGTTACTGCCACCCTCTTCCCCTGGGGACCTCTGAGGAGCTTGCAGGAGCATCGTGAGAGCACAGAGGCGCTGACCTGAGCTTGTGTGAAGGGTCGGGCCAGGCCCAGCAGACTATCGCCCTCGCAGGGTCGGCCGGCAGCTGGGGGGGCCATGGGCGAGCACTCAGGCGACCTTCTACCCGGTGGGAATGTGTCAGGGGAGGACTCAGGGTGTTCCGGGAGCACCGCTGATGGTATCTCACTCTGGGGGGCTCTGGGAGGACTCTGCGAGGGGGGAATAACGCAGCTGGGAATGGAGGAAGGAGTGAAGGGGCAAGGGAGGGAGGGGCTACAGGCTCGAGAGGTGACAGTTTGGGGACAGCACTTAGTTTATTGCCTGGAGCAAGAGCTGGAAGAGGGGAGAGGTAGGCTGGAGAGGAAGTCAGGGGCTGCACCTTGTGAATCTTGATGAAGACATCGGACATTCTCATGAGAGCAGCAGGATGAGAGACCTGGATTCCATCTCTTGCTTACAGCCTCAATGTGTGTAAAAGAGAAACCCTTTGAACCCTGTGGGGACTGCCTACAAAAGAAGGGGTGTGTGTGTGTGAGGGGGGTATGTGTTTAAACTCTGGAGGCAGAACAAGTCCGGCCTCTATGCCAGGGATAATAACTAACCCTGGCACTCCATGCTGGCCACCAAACCAGCTTTTGCCTTCGGACATGGTTCAGTTCCAGACACTGGGGCTACAGAAGCTCCCGTGCATTCTGCTGCTCTGTGCTTCATTGCCTGCCACAGGCTGCAGCATACTCTCGATGGTGTGATCATGAGCTCTGCTGTCTGTCACCGGCACACTTTCAATCTCTGAAAGCCAAATGCTATATCTGGTGTTTTTTGTGTGTGCTTGTTTTTCTAAATGGGACTGTCTTCTCGTTTGTTACTATTATGAAAGTAATATATGCTCCTTACAAAAATTAAACATCCCAGAAGTGTATATAATAGAAGGTGGAATTTCCTGCCTCCTCTTATAATCCCACTTCCCTAAGAAAACCATAATCCTTCCAGACTTTAAAAGGAATGCATATATATGTACGCCCAGACATTTTCTATTGCAGGATCCCATGCAAAAACAGGCTCTCTGGCCCCTTAAAATGTCCTCCAGTTCTTTCTGGGAGTCCCCAAGAGGGTGCCTCACCTGTGTCCATAAACCTGTCAGTTGTCCCTCCACATAGTAACTTCTCTGTCCCCACTCCAGTGTTTCTTTTGTATCTGCTGTTCATAGAAGCTTGAAGAAGTTCACAGAAGCCAAACACCAAAGTCCATGCATTGGGTGGCATGTCTCCAAAGTTTCCAAAGATGGGGAAAAGGCCATCTACTCACCATGTGCCAACCATCCTTTGTCACTGGGCCCCCAAGGCCACGCTGCTGAGATCCTGAGTCTTAACATCTCTTCTGAATTGTCCTATCAATTTCTGCTGCCAATGCCTGCAGTAGGGGCACCAATTTCAGTCTGGGCGTCAAGTGGGAGGGGGGATGCTCTTTTTCTTTTTTAACCTGTTCCTCCCCCGCCAGCCTTTTTTTTGCCCCTGCCTCCCTCACAAAGAAAAGTCTTGTCTTTCTTGTCCTTTGCGTTCAAAGTGTTTATATGAATTTACAGAAGCTCTTTATATATTACAAGTATTGTATTTTATTAACCTTTACATGTTATTATTGCTAACCTACATTGAAAATATTTATATCAGTTTATCTTTAACATGGTTAGATTACAATAATATTCTAGTAATGTAGGAGTTGTATATTTAAGTTAAGAACCTTCCCCTATCTGGAATTTGTTCTTGTGAATGTTGTGTGTTAAGTGTTATGCTATATGTTGGCAAATTGAACTCCAATAAAAAAATAAAATCAGATCCAAAAGCTAAAAAAAAAAAGTGGAATTTCTTTAAAATTCCTCAGGGTGCCTAGGTGGCTCAGTTAGTTAAGCATCTGACTCCTGGACTCAGCTCAGGTCATGATCTCAAGGTTGTGAGATTGAGTCCTGCATTGGACTCCATGCTCCACAAGGAGTCTGTTTCAGATTTTCTCTCCCCCTCCCTCCCTCTTCTTCTCCCCCAGCTTGTGCTTGTTCTATCTCATAAATAAATAAGTAAGTAAGTAAAATCTTTAAAATTCCCCAAAGAGTTGGGTGTGGAAGCTAAAAGCTAAGAGAAGAGATAGACCAAGAGACCCATCTTTCTTGGATGCGTGAGTGGAAGAAGCTTGTTTGCTGAAAACATAGAGGATTGTGCCCTTTGCCAGCTTATAATTCCATCTGCTTCCTGCTGAGAATGACTCTCAAACTCTGTGTCTTTAGAGCCAGTCTTTCCTGTGTGATGTTAGTCCAGGCTTCAGAAGTTTGGATATGTTCATTTTGTTGCATGTGGGGGCAAGCTGAAGAATCACTGTAGACCATGAGGACTGTGTTTCAGAGGCGGCCAGGACTCTCCTGTCCCCAATGTCCAGCCCTGCCCTGGCAGGATGGGTAAGTAACTATGAGTTCTAAGCTGCTCTGAGATCCTAAAATCCTTGATAACTCTTGGCTAACTTCATCAATGATGGTACCTTTCTGTACCTGGCACTTGTTGGGGCCTCAAAAATATTCATGTGTCAGATTGTCCGGGAGCCATTAGGAAGGAAGTACAGATGCCCAAGAAGATGATACCAAAAGAGGAGAACTTTAATGGCAGTTCTTTGTAGGGGAGATGGCATCCCTCCATTCATCTATTCAGCAAATATTTGTTGAGTGCCTGCTATGCTCCAGGCACATTTCTACAGCCATAGTATGTCATTTTCTATCAACAACCAATTCTCCAATACCAAGCGGGTGTCCAACAATTCAACTCAATTTTGATACTAACTGTTGGAAGTCAGTGCAACCCCCACAGTAACATTAGGTGCTCAATCCCACAAGATTGCCCCACTTTAGATATCAACTACAAATGGAGTCCCCAGGCTACTGGTATTTCTGTCCAGGTGACTACAAAACTGGGGATTTCCATGGTCCTCCCACTCTCTCAGGTTTGATAATTTGCTAGAACAACACATAGAACTCAGGAGCTTACACTTATGATCACAGTTTATTGTGAAGAATATAACTGGACCAGATGAAGAGGTACATAGGATGAGGTCCAGAAAGGTCTCCACTGTAGGAGTTTTTCTCCTGGTGGAGTAGGGGCACACCATGCTCCCAGCATTGATTATGTTTAACAATTAGAAGCTCCCCAAACTCTGTTTTTAAAGTTTTATATGGGGGATCCCTGGGTGGCACAGCGGTTTGGCGCGTGCCTTTGACCCAGGGCGCGATCCTGGAGACCCGGGATGGAATCCCATGTCGGGCTCCCGGTGCATGGAGCCTGCTTCTCCCTCTGCCTGTGTCTCTGCCTCTCTCTCTCTCTCTCTCTGTGTGTGTGTGTGTGACTATCATAAATTTAAAAAAAAAATTAAAAAAAATTAAAAATAAAGTTTTTATATGGAGTTCCATTTATAGGCATAGTTGATGAAATCATTGGCAAATGGTGATTGGACTCAATTTTCAGTCCTTTCCCCCTCCCCAGATCTAATCACATGGTTACTTCCTCTGGTGACCAGCCCTCATCCTAAAGCTAGGTAGGGCCCCACCACTAGTTACCTCACCAGCATAAATTTAGCTATGGTCAGAAAGAAGTATGTTATGAATAAAAATACCTTGATCATAATGTGAGGAAGAGTAAATTATATTAAATGAAATGTAACTACAAAACCATTAAAGAGACAATCATTAAATGAAATAGAATGAAGTAGGGACACATGGGTGGTTCAGTTGGTTAAGCATCCAACTCTTCATTTCAGTTCAGGTTGTGATTTGAGGGTCATAAGCTTGAGCCCCATCTTGGGCTCCACACTGGATGTGGACCCTGCTTAAGATTCTCCCTCTCCCTCTGCCCCTCCCCTACCCCCATTGTCTTTCTCTCTTAAAAAAAAAAAAAAAAAAGAGAAATAGAATAAGGTGCCCTCATTAATAAGGTTAGCCAGGAGGCATCAAGGATCTTAGGGTCTCAGAGCAGCTCAGAAATCATGCCCACCTCAGTAGGATAGGGCCAGACATTGTGAGCAGGAGAGTCCTGGCCCCCTCTGAAACACAGTTCTCATGGTCTACAGTGATTCTTCAGCTTGCCCCTCTTAGCAACAAAACACAGCCCTGAACACATCCCTGTTAAGAGAAGTAGGCTTAGGTTCAAATCTTAGCTCTGCCTCTCATTAGCTGTATGAGCTTGGTAGATAATTCAGTGGGGGTGGGGGTTGGGGGCTCATCTGAAAACCAAGGTATGAATAACTACTTCACAGGATTATTTTGAAAGCTTCTGGCTCATAATGGAAACTTGACAATGTTAGTGTTCCTGTCATTCCTATTATGTCTCTTTGGCCTTCTCTGTCTGCCATGGGTGGGGGAGGGGGTGGGGTTGAGGAGTCACATAATTGCCATACAATTATTACTGTTTGGGGCAATTGAAGTTTATAAGCAGAGAGGACAATTTGAAATGGGAAGGACTCAGCCCAACCTGATATACAGTCTCTAAGAGGAAGCAGCCAGGTGCACATAAAGCCTTTCATATGGCTCAGCTGAAGGGAGCACAGCTGTTTGAGTGCAAAGTAAATATTGATCTCCTGAAACTCACTTTTGTCATCGAGTATCTGAAAGCCTGTCCCATGCTTCTGAGTAGTGTCCCCGAGCTGAGGGCACTTGGGAAGGGTAGAGGAGTGGCAGCGGGGTCCCCTGACCTTTGGTTCTGCCCTGATTAGCATTGGTAAAATATGCTAGGGACATCCTAGATCAGTAGGACATATGACCAATATATGTAGAGGTTTTTTAAAAAAGATTTTATTTAATTTTTCATGTGAGACACAGAAGGAGAGAGAGACAGAGACACAGGCAGAGGGAGAAGCAGGCTCCATGTAGGAGCCTGACGTGGGCCTTGATCCCAGATCTCCAGGATCACGCCCTGGGCTGAAGGCGGTGCTAAACCACTGAGCCACGGGGGCTGCCCTATATGTAGAGTTTTTTATTGTAACTTGCTTATACTAGTGGAGACTCTTGACGATAAGATCCACAAACAACTGCATCTTCTGGATAAAGGAGCAAGCCTAGGTATCATAGATGTGGTGTGATAGAAAGTGTAGCAGAAACAATATGGAAAATGGGGCAGACAAATCTGGGTGAATCCCAACTCTGTAATTTACTAGTTAGATGATCTTGAGCTCTCTGATAATCAGTCCTCTTAATTAAAGTTGAGATAAGATAAGAGTATCTAGAATTAAACGACATGGAATGAATTTTGTGTATGTGAAAGTATCGCCATATATGTCCTTACTTTTGACTATAAAATGACACAAATATATCATTTTGTAGACTACCTAAAATAAAGGTTTATTTTAATTAAAATAAACCAATTCTTGAATCCTAAATCTTAAGGTTGTCTCGAGATTTCAAGTGTCTCTATTCCAGATCACAATGAGTGGTGACAGTGCCTACCAGTTGGGTGAGCTACAAACTCCTGTCCCCAGGCATCACAGGCAGCAGAGAGACGATTGTCATTGGATTGGCCTGACCTCTTGCCTCTTGTACCAAGACCTAGGGAACTTGACTGGGTCTCACGAAGACCAACCACTCAACTCCTCACGTTAATGAACTGTGATGACATTGTTCCTTTAGTTCTTTAGAATAGTATCTTTGATAACCATCTCTTCAAGCTTTAATGGTGATATTGAAAGTTAATTACAAACGCTTAGCTCTCTACAGACTCATTGTTAATGATAAATATTTTTTATACCTAAATAGAACCTTACTTTTTGATTGATGATGTCAGGGTGATGTTTCTTAGATTTTTTTAGGTATTGACTGCACCTCACACATGTCATTAGATCACACGCAAATGATGTTTAAATGTTTATGGCCTAGAAGCTGACAGACAAGTTGACACAGGAAGCCAAAATATTTGAGTTAGATACCTTGTAGCTGCTTTAAATGGAATTATCTCCTACTGCCTGTTTAAAGCAACTGAACATGATTATTTTTCCGTTTTCTTCTCTAGATCCTCAATGGTGTTCCACAAGACTGTCAATGAGGTCAATGAGGCTTAGTTTCAGGAAATGCCAGTCACGATTCAGCCAGTGATGGGGCAATCCTGTTAAGCATAAACCAAAAAAAAAAAAAAAAAAATCTAGTTCAGGAAATAGATGTTTTGGTCTAGAGGCTGGCGACTGGGTGGCTACAGAGCTGAGCTGTTAGGATGTCGGCTCAGGGACGGAACACGGCCCAGACAGAGGCCTTGTTCAGAGCTGCTCACCTGAGTGGTTGCTCATTGGTACAGGGAGTCAGAAACAAGAAGCCTAAGACCTATATAGTTCTTGCCCTCTGAGGTGGTAGTGTGAAAGGAAATGTTACTGACTACAGCACTGTACACCTCTGGGGGAGACGCATCTTTGTTGTTAGAGAGGCATGGAAGATGGCGTTGATGCTGGTCTCCAAAGGCTCACCTGGCGTGCATGTGGGTGGTGAGCACCAAGGTAACGTGAACATTACCTAGTCCTCCATGCTGTTGGCCAGCATCAGTTGGCTTGGGTTTCTTACCAGGCTCAGAATCACTGGATAATGAGAAGGCAATTTCTGCAGAAATCCCACTCAATTGATTAGGCAGCTCCAAGGAGCAAGGGGGCAGGCTCTTGGTTGGAATGTCATTGTCGTCGCCACCACAAAATATTTATCAATGTGTTCATCACCACTGGCTGCAGGAAACTAGGCTACATTAATTAGGGTGGGCTCATTCTCTGAAATGATATAATTGCCATTTTAGGTAAATAGCTGATGTGGCCTGCACCCAAATCCCCCCTGGGCCTTTGTTAACCAAATGAGCACAGGTTCTATCCTGTCCAGAACTCCTATGACCTTGAGTAAACTAGACCTGGACCTAGGCCAGGCCCCAGCCCCCAGCAGAGCCTCTATTCTCTAGAATCCAGAAGTCTGTCAGTGGATCTGGGGCCCCAAGGCTTTCATGTTTTCATAGCCAGCATTCCTTGTTGCCTGGGTTTTGGGACCCAAGGAAAACAGTCCAAGAGTACTCAGGCATGACCCTTCCAGTGGCCTCTCTTGTCAGGAGTCTGTCTCTTTCAGAGCCAAATCTGAGCTCTCCAGCCCGTGGGCAGCAGAAGGTTACTGGGGGATTATCAAAGGATTAGGAGGCTTTGCTGAGTGAGCATGAACGGGGTACTTTCTGCCAGAGTGACTTTTCTGAAACAGATCTGATCACGCCACCCCTCTATGGCTCTATGGCTCCTACAGCTGTATTTAGAAAAGTGTTGCCCAATCATCCTCTTCAACAAACTCACCCAGCACAGGGAGTGATTATTAAAATGCAGATTCCAGGGTTCACTCCCTGACCTGCTGAATCTGAATTTCTGTGTGCAGCATTTGGGAACCACAGTTAAAACAACCCCTGCCCCCCACAGATTGTTTTCTTCTTCTTCTTTTTATTTTTTTGGAAAATTTTTAAAATTTGAGAGAAAGAACATTGGAGAGAGAATATGAGCAGGTATGTGGGGAGGAGCAGAGAAAGATGGAAAAACAGACCCCACTGAGCAGGGAGCCCAACAAGGGGCTGGACTCCAGGACCCAGGGGGTCATGACCTGGGTCATGTAAAGCCAACTGAGCCACCCAGGAGCCCCCTCCCCTGCAGATTCCTATGTATGGTAAAGTTTAAGAACCATATTACATTACAGGATAAAGTCCAAACTGCTTAGCCGGGAGTACAAGACCTACCAGAATGTGGATCTGCCTGTCTTTATCTTCTCATCCCCCTGGAAGCACCTGCCCATCCTGCACTCTCTGCTTCTAGCCAAACTGATGCACTGTTGAGAATTAGGGTCTCTTACCCCCATGTTGCTTTCACTGCTTAGAAGATGCTCTCTCCCTTCCTCTGCCTTTTGTTATTTTAAAAAAAGAGATTTTATTTATTTATTCATGAGAGACACACACAGAGAGAGAGAGAGAGAGAGAGAGAGGCAGAGACACAGGCAGAGAGAGAAGCGGGCTCCATGCAGGGGCCCAATGTGGGGCAGTGGGAGCAACATGGGGGTAAGAGACCCTAATTCTCAACAGCGCATCAGTTTGGCTAGAAGCAGAGAGTGCAGGATGGGCAGGTGCTTCCAGGGGGATGAGAAGATACTCAGCAGCCAACTCCACACTAACCATTTGGAACTCTTTCTCTAGGAGACGCAGTAAGCAAGATCACTGGACCCGAAAACCGGCTGGGCTGTGTCAGATGGACCAGGGAGAGAGACTGTTTATCAAGCAGGATTGAGACTCTGTAGAAGTATCTTATTCCCAAAAAGGCTACAAACAGCTCCCAAGGCATGTGAGCCCCAAATCTAACGAGCTACTCACCAGATAACATCCAGGGATCAAGGATCAGTTGTTATATAACACACACACACACACACACACACACACACACACACACACACATCGACCAGGGGACTCCAGGATCATGCCCTGGGCTGAAGGCAGCGCTAAACTGCTGAGCCACCCGGGCTGCCCTGCCTTTTGTTATTCTTTCATTTCTTTTAACAATGTGTCCTCAGTTCAATCTCCTTTGGGTTAGGCTTGCTTGCCTCCTCTACTTACCTTGAGTGGTGCTAACACTGACTCATGTCCATTTGGGTACTCGTCTGTCTCCCCCTTGGATTACGAGTCACATGATAATGGGGGCCTTGTCTTGTCCCTGGGTCCCCAGTGTGTTCGATGCTCCCTGGTCCTTAGTAGCGGCCCATAAACAGTTGCAAATGAATCAAGTTCTCAAGGTAGAAACACCAGAGACTTGGGTCTACTGTGTTGAGTACATCCTAACAGAATGCAACTAGTAGCAGTGGTATTTAAATTATTTTAAGGGGGGAATCCCTGGGTGGCTCAGAGGTTTAGCGCCTGCCTTTGGCTCAGGGCGTGATCCTGGAGACCCGGGATTGGGTCCCGCATCAGGCTCCCTGCATGGAGTCTGCTTCTCCCTCTGCCTGTGTCTCTGCACCTCTCTCTCTCTATCATGAATAAATAAATAAAATCTTAAAAATAAATTCTCTTAAGGACAATAAAGGGGTTAATGCAGAAGAAACCAAGGGAATCAGATTAACGTGCCCTTTGGTAAGGATTATTAGGCATAATGTATGCAACAAGTTACAAATGGAGGTACAATCACAGGTCCCACTGTGGTCTTGTCCTAACTATGCAGAACCATGCTCACAGGTCTGGGGTTGGATTGGCAGGGTACTGGGGTGGTGGGCAGGGTGAGGTTGGCTATAGCTGGGAGTCAGGGGACCCAGAGGCTGAAAGTAAGTAAGATAGAGGTCCTACCCAGAACTATAAAGGAGAAAGAAATCAGAGGTCTAGGTCAGCATTGGCAGGCATACCAAGGGCTGGCACTCCTAAGAAAAAGTAATGTCATGAAGTCCTAAAGGCGACCACTGTGGAAGTGGCCATGAACACCACCATCGTCAAGAGTCAGGAACCAAAGACTAGGCCACGAACTGTGAAGAGTTTGGAAAAGGTAGGGCTAGCAGGACCCTCCAAGAGCTCTGGAGACAGCATGGCAAGCTTCTTCAATGAGATTTTACAATAAAAGTCTTGTTTTGGGCAGTCAACTGAAGACTAGCTGTGGGCCGTGTGTGTGTGTGTGTGTGTGTGTGTGTGTGTGTGTGTGTGTGTGTGTGTTCATGGGAACATGGCCTCCAGGGATGGGTGGGCACCTGGGCCTGGTATCAAGAAACCCCTTGACAACATTCTTAACCTCTTCTCCCTTTTAAATAAACAACAGAAATGTATTTCTCATGGTTCCGGAGGCTGGAAGTTTCAGATCAGGGTGCCAGCAGGGGGGATTTCTGGTGAGGACCCCCTTTTGGGTTGCAGACTACTGACTTCTCTTGCATCCTCACATGGAAGAAGCAGAGAGAGGAAGCAAGTTTTCTTGTTCCAACCTCCCTCCTTGGACTCTGCTACTGACCACAGCTTTTGTGGTTTTAAAAGAGGCCACTATTGTTCTTTCTGCTCTGGCCAACCGTCGTCTATCTCCTTTCTCTCGTATCCCCCACCAAGTCAGATGGTGGCAGGTACACCTATGTGTTTGCCTGTTTGCAACTTTCTCGACACTCTTAAAGCTGCGAGCCTTTTTCCTTTTGCAGGTGTCTCTGATGGGAAATGCAGGTTCCTAAACATCCTCCACCTGCTTTACCTCTGGTGGCCTTTTTCAACCGCAGCCTCCCTGTGTAGATGGAATCTGTTCCCAGAGCCTCAGGGCACGTCAGTCCCAGAGTGTTTATTCCAAGCGTCTCACCATTATGCTCCTTTAGCTTTCTTAGATCCTTTTGTATCTTCATTTCTAGTTTGGCCAGTATCTGCCATTCTTTTCACCTCCTCACAGAGTTGAATGAAACAAATGTTTGTGTTCATCAGATTTCCCACGGAACCATGCTGCTGGGAGTGTCGTGAAGCACTACTGTCCCTGCGTGCCCCAGCTTCCACCCTGGGCCTCATGCTCCGTGCGTGACGCTCTGGGCAGGACGGCCACCTGCTCTCTCTGCTCACAGTTACTGTTTCAAGTCCCGTCTCTACCTATTCTACTGTCTAATCCCAAACTCTGCTTCCCATTAGTGTTTTAAGCCCTGCCACATATCCCCTTCCTTTCTTCTCTCTTTCCTTCCCTCCAGCACTTTGGGGGTAATTATAGAAATACTGTGATTTTTGAGAAGAGGGTCTGACAAGCATAGACATGCAGTTTTGGCCTTTGCTTGATACCCATCTGTTTCTCTGCTCTTCTTTTTAATTAAAAGGGTGGAAGGTGTGAGCGTGGGCTGGAGACGGGGTGGGGGCTGTCAAGACTTGAGCCTGATTCGGGCTCTGACATTGAGTCTCCCTCTGGCCTTGGGCAAGTTCCTTAAATCTTCTCTTTTTTACTGAATAAAGAGTCCAGGCTGTTTCTTAGGGACAGGCTGAAAATTGTTGAAAATGCTAATCATTAAAAATATCTTCACCGCTGCATCTTTGGACAAATTCCACATTCCTTTCTGCAAGGTCCAGGGTCAGATACCCTGGTTTCCCTCTGCCTGAGCACCTTCAGATAGCTGGCCTATTTTTTTTTTATAGAACATCAAAAATAGACATTCATTATTTGTAATTATTAAAAATAAAAAATACTCCCAAGCAAATTCAAGTAGAATGTGGTTATAAAAGCCAAGATCTTTTGCCAAAGAAAAATGTGTATGTATCTATGTGTGTGTGTGTGTGTGTGTGTGTGTGTGTGTTATGTAACAACTGATCCTTGATCTCTGGATGTTATCTGGTGAGTAGCTGGTTGGATTTGGGGCTCACATGCCTTGGGAGCTGTTTGTAGCCTTTTTGGGAATAAGATACTTCTACAGAGTCTCAATCCTGCTTGATAAACAGTCTCTCTCCCTGGTGCATCTACACAGCCCAGCCGGTTTTCGGGTCCAGTGATCTTGCTTACTGTGTCTCCTAGAGAAAGAGTTCCAAATGGTTAGTGTGGAGTTGGCTGCTGAGTTCCTGGCAGCCCACCCCAGGCTTGCAGGAAGGGTTCTGGGTTCTCCTGAGGACATGTGTGCTTCTAAGCAAGGGTTTCCAGGCTTGCTCTATTGAGAGCAAACTTAAGCAGCTAGCTGCTTGAGTTTCTTTGGAGGGAGAGTGTGCGCTTCCCCACCTGAGCCGAAGAGCACAGTTTACTTCACCTCTAAGGCCAGCTCCTTTGCGGTTGATCCAGGACCAGTTGCTGCTAGTGTACAGGGACTGGGGGCCTGTTACAGCATTGATTTCTTGGCTTAAGTCTAGAAGGGCTCATTTTTGGCTGTTTGGTGAGTCAAAAATGATATTTCTATCACATCACTTAAGCCAACCAAGCTAGGCTGCTATAACCAAGATGCAAACTAATTTGGGCCACCTTGTAGTCTGGGAGGAGTGTGTGCTGCATTGCTGGGCAGCTCTGCACCCCCCCAACTCCCCCACCCCGCCACACACACACACACTCAGGAGCCCAGAGTTTTTCTATCTTGTAGCTCTACCATCCCGAGTCTTTGAGGTTATTTCTACGGTTGAAGCTGGGTCACCACGAAACCAAGTCCAGACAGTAGATTGGAGCAGAGAGCATGGAGGGGCACTCCTCTTCCAGTGGTGCATATTATTATTTCCACTTTGTTCTGCCAGAGCCAGCTTAGTGACAAGACTGTCCCTTACTACAAGTCTTGAGGATGCAGTCCCTAACTGGACGACACACCACACCATTACTCTGTCATTATGGAAGAAGAGAATGGAAACTGTATTGTCATAATAAATCTTAGCTATGATCACAACTATATGCTGAAACCTGTAAGTGCTCCTAGCCAGTCTCTGAACACAGGGGTGGCCTTGGGGACCACCACCACATAGGCCCACCAGTAGTGAGAGTTCTCATAGCCACATCACTTCACTGGATTTGATACTTTTTATGGACCAAATATTTGTCTTCCCCTAAAATTCATATATTGAAATCTAATCTCCAATGCAATCGTGTTAGAAGGTGGGGGTCTTTAGGAGGTAATTAGGTCATGAGGGTGGAGCCTTGATGAATGGGAGGAGTGCCCTTAAAAGGAGAGGCTAGAAAGCTAGACCACTCTCTTTCTGCCTATGAGGATACAACAGAGTCAGCCATCTGCAAGCCAGAAGAAGACTCTCACCAAAGCCTGGCCATGTTGACACCCTGACTTCTAGCCTCTAGAACTGTGAGAAGTACATTTCTGTTGGCTGTAAGCCACCCAGTCTGTGGTACTTTGTTATAGCAGCCCACGCTTATAGGTGGGCTTACTGTGGGCTTACTGACGTAAGACAGTATTATTGGACTTTCTAATCTTTGCCAACCTGATAGGTGTGAAGTAGTATCCTGTTAATTTGAATTTCTATTTCCTTGATTACTAGTGAGATTAAACATCTTTTTATGTTTAGTGACAATTTGGGTTTCTTCTTCTGTGAAGTGCCTATTCGGATTCCTTGCTCATTTTTCTTCTGGGCTGTTTGTCTTATTGAATCATAGGAGTTCCTTATATATGGATACTAGGCGGGAAGAGATGGTTAAACACAGGGAGACAGGAAAATGAAGGCCTTTTAGGGATTTGGTTTGGCTGAATTATACATATATAATGGGGACTGACAAGGAATAAAGCTGAAAGGGTAAACTGGGGAACAAATGAAATGCCAATGTGAGGGTTTTGAATCTTATTCTGAGGATTATGAGAATCACTAAAAACTTGAGTAAGTGAATGATCCTTTTGGGAAGACTCTCCTATTCCTTGCCCCTTTCTGCTCGTCAGGATTGCATGGGCTGCTGCTGCTGGGCTCCTATAAGTCGTTCATTCATATTCTCTCTCTCTCTCCTTCTCTTTCCCTCTATCTCACTCTGTTCAGACTGCTACAATGGAATATCCAAGAGTGGGTAGCTTATAAAGAGCAGAAATTTATTTCTCACAGTGTTGGAGGCTAGAAGTCCAAGATCAAGGTGCTGGCAGATTCTATCTGGGGAAGACCCACTACCTGTCACAGGTTGCTGTCTTTTCCCTGTAACCGTACATGGCAGGAGGCACAGGTGGTCTCTCTAGGGTCTCTCTTATAAGGGCACTCATCCCATTCACGAGGGTGCTACCTTCATGACCTAATCACCTCCCAGGGATCCCTGGGTGGCGCAGCGGTTTACCGCCTGCCTTTGGCCCAGGGCGCGATCCTGGAGACCCGGGATCGAGTCCCACGTCGGGCTCCCGGTGCATGGAGCCTGCTTCTCCCTCTGCCTGTGTCTCTGCCTCTCTCTCTCTCTCTCTCTCTCTGTGTGTGACTATCATAAATAAAAATAAAAATAATTAAAATTAAAAAAAAAATCACCTCCCAAAGGCTCCACCACCAGCTCCAAATATTGTCACATTGGGGGTT
The DNA here is from genome assembly GCF_018345385.1 of Vulpes lagopus. Classification (NCBI taxonomy): domain Eukaryota; kingdom Metazoa; phylum Chordata; class Mammalia; order Carnivora; family Canidae; genus Vulpes; species Vulpes lagopus. The sequence goes on along the minus strand of NC_054826.1, from coordinate 144,160,509 downwards.
GGATTTCATCATGTGAAGTTTGAGTCTCTCCCAACTGCACTGATCTGATCTGTTTCTGGGACAGCTTCCCAACCAGAGTGGTCCTGGAGCTTTGTTCTTATCTCCCAGTAATTAGCACAGTGCCTATTTCAAAATAGCTGCTCTGCAATGATTACTGAACAGAATTCAAGAGCTTAATTTTAGGAAGTATAGTATCCTTGGATGGGAGAGAAGATGTTAGAAGCTGGAACATCATTGGCCAGGCAAAAAGTAGTAAAGGTAGTGGAGATAGGACAGTGATAAAATCAAAATAAGAGGGACAGCTGGGAATAACCTAGTGATGCTAGAAGCTGCATCTTGGCACCTGGCCAAATGCAGAGTGTGACAGGAGGAGGAGGGAGGAGGAGGGGGAGGAAGAGAAGGATGGTGACTGAGATTTTGGGCCTTAGGATGGGAGAAAAGTCATTCCTATAAGAGAAGAAAACGATCAGGTCAGAATCTGAGAGAGTGATGATAATTAAAATTTTTTTAAAAGTATAAAGTTGCCTTATAATTGCTTAGCATTCTGTAGTTCTCAAGGCTTATGTCTTTTAGTGGTAAATACCACTAGGTACTCCAAAAAGGGGAAACTTTCTTCAAAGAGGAAACTAAAAATGAATGCAGATTTCCTGGTTCTTCCCTGACATTTTTTCCTGAGATCCCAAATTTAAAAATTAATCAATCTATTGACCATGCTATTTTGCTTCTTTAGAGCTTCTTCATCAGCTGAGGCAATGGACATGGATATTTGGGGCCAGGCCCTTAGATACTGCTTTAGGCAGGAATTGATGCTATGCCCATAAGATAGCTTGTTGCATGAGATGTAGCAGATGTGAAGCAGGTAAAAAGCCAAGCTCAGTGACACTTTCCTGTAGGCTGGCTGCTGTTGGTTGTTATCCATTAGGATCTTCTTGTATTTTGGAGCATCAATCAACACTGGATATCTAAAATGATAGTTTCTGAGCTTGAAAATCATTCCCATTCTCCATCCTGAGAATTATCTTTGCTCAATTGGAGTTAAAGTCCGTACTGTATAACAGGGAAGACAGCAAGGGGTTTGGGGGTCCCTAAAAGGCATCCAGAGCTGCTTTTGCTATCCTTCTAATACTAACTCTGCTTACTCACTGGACCGGGTGGGACAATATGGCCTGTAGGCCAAATCCAGCCTCACCCATTCCATTGGGTAATGTCTACAGCTTCTGTGCCACAGCAGCCAAACTGAGTGTTTCAACCAGAGACTATATGACCTGCAAAGTTGAAAATATTTACTATCTTTACAGAAAGTGTGTTGACCCCTGCATAAGAATGTTAACACCATGAAAACAGAGGCTGTGTTTTCTCTGCTGCTTCATTCCCAGAAAATGAAATACTGAATTCTTTTTCTGTTCCTCTTCTGCTCTCAGTTTCCTCTTTCTCTTCTTTCTTACTCCTTTGCTTCTCTGGCAGCAGTTAGTATCATTCAAGACCAAACAGACTTCCAGGCTCTGGTGGAAAACAAACATAGCATTACTGCTAAACTGTGTGCCTGGAATGCTGTCTGACCAGGTGGTATCTGTGCTGCGCTTTGTGGATGAAATGTGCTTCCTGAAACTGACCATGACACAAGACTATGGGATTTGGTAATAGCAAGCTGTGGTTCCTTAGGAACATTACAAGTGTACAAGAACAAGAGGATGACTAGTTTAGGCAAAGTCTCACAAGACATATACATCTGAATCTTAATATCAGGCACCTGCCCAGCAAGCTGAGTATGTGTCATGGTGAGCTTTGGGAAAGGCTCTGAGGAGAGTACCTTTTGGGAGTCCTCATGCCATATATGTTTCAGTTCTTCAGGTATATCAGTGAAGCTAACAAACTACTCAATAATGACCATGATGATATAGGTTCAAATTCTGACTTCTTGGTTTCCATGGAGCTCCACATTGGGCTATGTTGGTATAGAGCCAGCTGCCTCATGACTTCCCTCCCTTTCCTGCTTTCCCAGTGGGCCTTATGTGCCACAGATAGACATGGCCCACCCAGGCCCTACAAGCAGACTTCAGGACATTTGAGACGGGAATTCCAGAGTTCTGGGTCTGATGGGCCTGTCTCATTGGACATGGGAATGAACTAACTGGAAAAGGACCAGACGGGGGCATGCAGGGAAGGCTGCATGGCCAGCCAAGGAATTTGATCTTTGGGGGACTTGGTTTCCTTTTCCAATAAGACAGTGAAAAACAAAATAATTAGATAAGGCCTTAGTTTTTGAGCACTGAGTTATTTTGCAGTTCCACAAACCTGTGGTTCTATGCATCTGAAACTTCTAGTACCTAAGCTTTCCCCAACTTGACAACCACCTTGGACATGTTGTAGCCATTCTGCCCTATATATATCAGGAATCACAAACTATTAGTACCATGATCTGCTGAGGCACTGAATTACCATGTTGAGGAAACCAAGTCCCACATAGCTTGGGCCCAGCGGTCTAAGTCTTTCTGGTGCCTGAAACAGCTGTCCCATCAAGGTGACATTGCCATATTTCTAGGGGACACCTTCTTCCCTTCCATAAGCTTTGCAGGCCTACTGGTACAGAACTCTTATTGGCCCCAGGGCAAGAAACCTGGGAATCTTTCTTTCAGGCCCAAAGCTTGTTGCCTGCTCCACTTTTCCCTTACTGTCTAGTAAGGGAAGGAGCGCCATAAGAGCAGGCACAAATGAAGCTTTCTATGAGTTTTTTACTCAGAGTAAAAGGGATTCTCTTTTGATTTCCACTATTCCAAAATCTCGAGCTCCCCAAAGAATTGGAACTTGAGAAGATTTGGCAACAAGTCAAATTCCTGGAATATCTCCTGAGTGGTCTTGTTTTCTGAATTGACTCATCACTTTGTCTCCCTCTTCTTTGTAAATCTCCCTTATTAAACCAGATTGGGAGACCTTTCAATAGAGTAACATGTTCTCAGATTTGAGCTACACTTCCAATGTGAATTATCCTTAAACCAAAAGAAGTATGGACGTGCCTCCTCCTTGATTTTTTTTTCCTGCTGATGTTCTGTGATTGGTATTTTTTTTTATACCATAGCATCGCTGTTGATCTACCTGCCCTTTGCTGCTGTCTTTAGCTTCTTGGACCTTCTTCTTTTCCATATTCTTTTCTTTGCTGGGTTTTTAGAGTGTTCAATTCAGCAAGTCATTGTTGACTGTTTTTTTGTGTGTCAGGAGCTAAGGAAAATGAGAAAAAAAGACACAAACATTGCCAGTGGAGACCTCAGGTGTAGTAGAGACAGCTACACTGAGCTTCCCTCTCCCAGGCAGGGTGGGATTTTCCCCATATCTTCCCTGGATGCCTTCCTAAAGCCACCACAAATGAGTGCTTATAGCCCCCAACCACCACCACCATAGTCTCCTCCCCTGTGATCTGGTAGTTGCTGGTTTAAATAACAAAACCAGCCAGAATGCAAGGGCCTGTGGTAAGAGTCAACAGCACACTGGGTTTCCTCAAACTATTTTAATTCTAGTTAAAAGGGTTTTATGGCTTGGGTCATCGGTAGAATAGAAAAAAGTTAAAACCAGATTAAGCTATGAGGCTACCAAAGTGGTTTTGTAAACTCTATAGTTACCTCTTAAGCATCTATTATGTGCAAAGGAGCAAGCCAGTACCTGTGCAGGATTTTTTTTTTTAATTAATTTTTATTGGTGTTCAATTTACCAACATACAGAAAAACACCCTGTGCAGGATTTAAAGTTGTGTAGCCTTCTGCCTCTGGGGAGGCACGGAAGCCTCCTTGAGGAGGGAAAGTAGGTCACCACCTCATGTTTGCTTTCTTTCACTTGCCCTTCTCAGGAACAGTTACTGGGTCTCAGCATTTCTCTTTACTGCTGTCCTACCTCCCCCCAGGACTCTGGATTATACCCCTGGTGTGATATGCCACTGCTGTAGAAAGTGCTTGAACTATATGGACCCTATAGATAAGACCACCTTGGCAAGGTGCTGTTTGGTCTCCTTGTCCACAAGTCTTTTGAAATAGTTTAAAACAATTATGTTCTGATTCTTCATGAGTTTTTCTGCAAATAATTAGATGTCCTGTGAAACACTACTCCCTAACCTCCCTGGAGAAGATACACACATCAGCACTGTGGAAATGGCATGGTACTATATGACACCTCTAACCAGTTCCAAAGACATGCTGGATCTCATGACCAACCAAGCATCCACTCTCACTTACCCTTGCCTCCTTGTCTCCTGTCCCAATTATACCTATGAGGCAGGCACTCAAATAAGCTGGGCAAATAGATTCAGGCAATACCAACCTGACAATGGATAATATATATGTGCATTACCAATTGGGTGTTTTCTTCAAACCCTACAAACAGACTTGACATGGACCATCAAGACCAGTCCATTCACTTCCACCCCACCGTTGCAGAATCTTACCACGACTAGTACTTCTGTGGCAATAACTCTTATAGAAGCTTACTCAGTGACAGGAAGCTACGTAGGCACAAAGGATGTCTAAATACCAGATGGTGCACACCAGGGGGATGAGTGAATTCAAATGGTCTGTAATAAGTACATTTGTACTTTATTTTCTCCTTAAAAATAACACACACACACACACACAGAAGAAAGTAGATCCACTGAAAATGAGAGTGATAGTCAGTGCTACTAGGTCAGGCTGGGGTTTCTCCTTCTGTGGTCTGCATAAGAACGGTTTTGCATTTGTTTGGCTGGGTCAGTTTCCCCATCAGGTGTTCCAGGGGAGCAAGTCAAGTTTGGTTTCTTTCTGAAAGAGCCCCCTTTGGAGTTTGCTGAGGGCCTGCATGTGTTTGTTTCTGCTGCTGAAGTGGTCCAATCAGATGACCATATGGCAAAGGCTCCTGCCTTTTGGGCTGCCCAGAGCTTCTTCTCAGCTCTAGTGAATGAGTATTTTGGAGATCAGACCTGTGGAAGGAGATCAGATGGACTCTTGTCATCATAGTCATTTTTTGAAGAGATGATACATCAGCTTTTATTTTATTTTTTATTTTATTTTTTTAAAGACTTACTTATTCATGAGAGACACAGAGAGAAGGCAGAGACATAGGTAGAGGGAGAAGCAGGTCCCCTAATGTGGGTACCCTAATGTGGGACTTGATCCCGGATCCCAGGATCACGACCTGAGCCAAAGGCAGATGCTCAACCCCTGGGTGGCTCAACCACTGAGCCACTCAGGTGTCCTGGTACATCAACTTTTCAATTTTAAAAGTTAAATACTTGTTGATCAATTGCTGAAGGAAGCTCAGTGGAGGATCTTCTGATTTTGTCAGATCTCCAAGGTTATGGGCTATGCTTGTTTCCTTGTCTGTGAAAAAGTTGGACCAGATGACCCCTCAGGGCCTTCTAGCTCTATGGTGTAGATGTTATAAGGACTCATGCCATATGTGTGCACATGCTTGCCTCTTAGAGGGAAACTGCACCCTCTGTGCAGTTTCCACAGATTGTCATAGTATCTTTTGGTTTGTTTTTAGCCTAAAATGTTATCATGCTCTTTCTGTCTTAAAAGTCATGTTAGGTCATTCATGAGGTATAAAATTCCCTTTGTGTAGTTCCTACAGAGGTGGCTCCTGGGAGGCATGAAAATCTGACAGGAGAATGAAAGAATAGGAGAAATTGGAGCAAGGGTTTAGGATAGCAGGTTCCAGATCAAAGCTCAGGCATTATGCCCAGCCCCTGGAGAAGTGGACACCTTTCTAACTGGAGAGACATGGTCTCTAAGTAGAACGTACAGGCTGAATTCCTACACTAGTTGTGGGAGGTAGGAGGAGTGTCAGCAAGGAGGGGGTGAGATGGATTTAAAGTTGTGTAGCCCTCTGCCTCTGGGGAGGCATGGAAATCTCCTTGAGGAGGGAAAATAGGTCACCACCTCATGTTTGCTTTCTTCCACTTGCCCTTCTCAGGAACAGTTACTGGGTCTCAGCATTTCTCTTTACTGCTGTCCTACCCACCTCTTGTAGGTTAGATGTAGGCCTGCCCAAATTTAGACAAAACATGGTTTATCAATTATCTGGCTTAAAAATCAAACATGCTCTTGAGAAGATGATTAATCTAACATTAAGGGCTAAGAACATTCTTTGAGGTGGGGCAAAGATCCCAGGCAAGGCTGCAGGTACTTCAGAAACTAATTGATAAAGATATGTTATACATAGAAACTCTTAAAAAATAAATAAGGATCAGACTCAACCCCCACCCCTCCAATCCAATTAAAAATGGGCAGAGGGGGGCACATAGGTGCCTTAATTGGTTGAATGTTCAACTCTTGGTCTTGGCTCAAGTCATGATCTCAGGGTCGCGAGTTCAAGCCCTGTGTTGAGGCAAATAAATAAATAAATAAATAAATAATGAATGAATGAATGAATGAATAAATAATGCAGAGTACATGAATAGACATTTTTCCAAAGAAGACATACAAATGGCCAGCAGACACATGAAAAGATGTTCAACATCACTAATCATGAGCGAAATGCAAGTCAAACCCACAATGAGCTATCACCTCACACTAGTCAAAATGGCTAGTATCAAAAAGACAAGAAATAATAAGTATTTGTGAAGATGTGGAGAAAAGGGAATCCTAGTGCACTGTTGGTGGGAACATAAATTGGTGCAGCCACCATGGAAACAGAAATAGCATATGATCCAGTAATTCTACTTTTGGTTATTTACCCAGAGTAAACAAAACACTAATCCAAAGGGATACATGCAGCCCTATGTTTATTGCAGCATTATTTACAATAGTCAAGATATAGAAGCAACCCAAGTGTCCACTGGTAAATGAATGGGTAAAGATGCATAAAAAAAAAAATAAAGATGCATATATTGCGGTGAGCATAGCATAAGGTAGAGAAAAGTTGAATCATTATACTGTACTCCTGAAACCAATGTATCATTGTGTGCCACTACACTCAAAAAAAGAGAGATGTGACACATATACAGTGCAATATTATTCAGCTAAAAGAATGAAATTCTGCCATTTGTGATAACATGGATGGATAACATGGATGATTTTACTTAAATATGGAATCTAAAATTCAAAACAAATAAGCTAGAAACAGATTCATAAATAGAGAATAAACTGGTGGTTGCTGAGGGAAGGGGTCGGGGGGTGGGTGATATAGGTAAAGGAGATAAAGAGATACAAACTCTTAGTTGTAAAATACGAAAGTCATGGAGATGAAAAGTATAGCATAGAGAATATAGTCAATAATATTGTAACAGTGTTGTATTGTGACTGTGTTGAGCATTTGGTAATGTATATAATTGCCAAATCGTTAAATCTTCACAATTTATGTTGTACACTAGAAACTAATACAATATTGTATGTCAACTACACTTCAATTAAAAAAAAATGCAGATAAAAAAAGATTAAGGGTGAGAAACTGAGCTGAGTTGTTCCTGCTTCTGGAAAATGTAATGGTCACTCAATTGTAAACACCTTTAGGATGTTTCTAAGTTGACTGATCATCTATCACCTAGTTATCTACCAAAACCTTGACCCTCACTTGTTTCCATAAAACAGATTGTGACATTCCACAAACTTCATCACAAAAGATATTGTCCAGTACTGAGTCTTTTAAGAATTCAAAACATTCTTGATAACCAGATACACTGCTCTCTAGATAATGAAATGTCGGTGTGGTTCTCACTCATAGTTTGGGGCTGGGAAGCCACCAGCCGGCTGAACTTCCTCAAGCGGTGCTCTCATGTGTGTTTCGAGGCAAGTTTGAATGTTTTCTAGATTTTATTGAGAGAAACAACCTTTTTCTTGTTTGTAAGAGACATTAAGGGAAATTATTTTAAAGTGGCATAATGTAAACAAGATTGTAATTACAATTTGTTTCATGACATTCATTTGCATACAATGTTATACTAAAGAATTTTTGCAAACCTTGGTAAAGGTAATATGTCAGTAAGCAGGGTTAGGGTTTGAATCACAAATTTATTTATTTAATAAGAGTTTCCCTTTTATTTTTTTAAATGATTTTATTTATTTGACACACAAATACACACAGAGAGAAAGAGAACAAACTGGGGGAGCAGCAGGAGAGAGAGAAGCAGGGTCCTTGCTGAGCAGGGAGCCAGATGCTATGGGGGCTCGATCCCTGGACCCTGGGATCATGACCTTAGCCGAATTAAATGCTGTAGGTCATGGACCATCAGCACCCCTTACCTTAGCCCAGAGATGATCTGGTTTATCCCTCTGAGAAAGAATATACCAGGCTGGGGTAGGGAGACCATTGGTAGTTTTAGGAAATACTTTTGCTACCCAATGAGTTATAAAAGGGGTTCATAACTGCAAGTGGTTTTCAAAGAATAATTTTCTACAGGCGTAAACAGCAAATACAAGATTTATAAAATGAGGAAGAGCGACTAGAAAATCTTAGTAGAACTAACATTCCCTGGACAGGTGCCTCTACTTATGCATTTCTGGGTCCTCTGGAGATGGAGGTCAAGGTTAATCTGGCCCACTAGCTGTTAGGTCTCTACTAGTCAAGAGGAAGGGGAAAAATTCATAGCAAGCACGGCTTTGAAAAGGAGCATTTCAATCAGTGGCAAGATTCGTGGTTTTTTTGCAATTAAGAAACTGGTGGGAAGAACAAGTATTTTACAGGAAATAAGGTTTTGCACATCTTTGTTTATTGAAGAAATGTTTGATTTTATTCTCCAGGTAAGTTGGGACAGAATGGCTGAATTAATTTGTTCCTTTAAAGTCCCAGGCTTGGGGATCCCTGGGTGGCGCAGCGGTTTGGCGCCTGCCTTTGGCCCAGGGCACGATCCTGGAGACCCGGGATCGAATCCCACACCGGGCTCTCGGTGCATGGAGCCTGCTTCTCCCTCTGCCTGTGTCTCTGCCTCTCTCTCTGTGTGTGTGACTATCATAAATAAATTTTAGAAAAAAATTAAAAAAAAAAAAAGTCCCAGGCTTGGGGCACCTGGCTGGTTCAGTCAATAGAGCACATGACTTTCAATCTCAGGGTCATGAATTCAAACCCTACATTGGACATGGAACTTACTTAAAAAAATTTCTTTTATGGCAGCCCGGGTGGCTCAGCAGTTTAGCACTGTCTTCAGCCCAGGGCCTGATCCTGGAGACCCGGAATTGAGTCCCACGTCGGGCTCCCTGCATGGAGCCTGCTTCTCCCTCTGCCTGTGTCTCTGCCTCTCTCTCTCTCTCTCTCTCTCTCTCTCTGTGTCTCTCATGAATAAATAAAATCTTTAAAGAAAAATTCTTTTAAAGTTCCCAGGCTTAAGCCAAGGCACCTGGATACTGGCTCCTCTTCCAGTACTTTCTCTAGTGCTCTCTCTCTCTTTCTGGGGAATGGGGATGGGGTAGACATGCTCCTTACATGGAGGACCATGCCAGGGCAGGATCCTGTAGATACCTAACCCAAGATTCATCACAGGCCAGGATATATACCTTCTATTATTTCTTCCTTCATCTTGATATATTTTTTAATTAATTTTTAAAGTAATCTCTATATCCAATGTGGGGCTTGAACTCACAACCCTAAGATCAAGAGTAACATGCTGCACCAACTGAGCCAGCCAGGTGCCCCTTAATATTTTTATACAGAACAAAGAGCTGTCTTCCTAAAACAGACAATAATCTTTGCTCTAACCGAATATGTCCACCATTGAAATGGAGTGCTGGTTAATTTACTTCCTTTGAAACACAAACACATGAACAAAAACATAAATGTCAAGTATCCAACAACCCAAACATTTAAAAATTCTCTCCTATTTTCCCTGCTTCATATTTCCAAAACCCAAGTCTTTTCACCATAAGCAAAAACATGTGGGAAGGTTCTTTTCAAAAATGCTCTCCCACGCCACCCAGATGGCGTCTCGATTATAAAAGGAACCTACACAACCCCTGACAGGACAGCTCCTCAATACAGAATTGCTGGGGAGTCGCAGAGATGTGGTGGGGATCTAGTATGGGTGGGACTCTCCGTGGGCGGTATATCTGGGCCTTGGGGCCCCTCAGGCCCAACTGACCAGTCCCTGAGCTGAGGATCTGCCTCAAACAGTAGACTATGGAAGAGTGGCAGGAATACCTTTGCTTGTCGGCTGGCTCCAGCAGCTCGAGGGTGCAGAGGGAGGTCATGAGTTTCAGTCTGCTGTTTAGCAAAATTCACAAATACCTGGGGAGGAGAGTAGGAGAGCAAGGATAGGTAGATGTTTCTAGAATAATGATATCCTCCACCCACCCACTTTCTTTCTCTCTTCCACAGTTAATGTACAGCCCTGCTAGAGCAGCTGTGTCCTGCAGGAGGGGAGGGGGGCCCACTCACAAAGCCTAGCCACCAGTGCCCACAACAGGGCTCCTTTCTTAGAATTCTGTCCTAAGTCAAAGGAATTCCCATGGGAGGATTCAAAGGACTCGGGGTAGATTCTCAGCTAGCAGCATCCTCCTAAACCTCTAAAGAAACTGACAACAACAACAACAAAACAAAAACAGAAGCAGAAGTCTGATCTCCTCTCTTTTCTGCTCTGTATTCAGTGTGCAGTATGACTGTGACTCCTGCTCCTGCCTTCATCTGCTGGCAGGAAGGTGCTGGTGAGCCAGTTCCTCAAAGGGTATATATGGAGACTTGCCTATTTCCACTGCTTTATTAGACTGTATTAAGGATGTTTATTTAAAACAAACAAATGGCAACAGCAAAACCCCCAGAAATAACTCAAATGTCCAAGTGGATGAACGGATAATGCATTTAATGGATGCATTTAATGGACTACGACTCAGCCTTTAAAAGAAGGATATTCTGACACATGCTACAACATGGATGAACTGGGGGACATTATGTTAAGTGAAATAAGCTCAACACAAAATGACAGAAACTATATGAGTCCACTTATATAAGGTATGTGGAGTAGTTAACAGAAAGTTGAACAGTAGTTACCAGTGGCTGGGGGAAGTGGTTAATGGGGAATTCTTGTCTAATGTATATACAGTTTCAGTTTAGGAAGATGAAAAATCTCTGGAGATGGATGGTGGTGATCCATTTCACAGTAATGTGACTGTACTTAATGATACTGTACACTTAAGAATGGTTAATTATGTTATATTCACTTTGCCATTATATTAAAAAACCAAGTGATCATATTAAAAACCCTGATCATGAATCACACATGATCATTTTATAAGCACAACGGCTTATAAAAAAATCAACGAATTGAACGCTCTGAATGGGTCCATTTGATTGTATGTAAATTAAGCACCAATAACACTGATGTGAAGAGAAAAAAAACAGTCACCACCACAACCCAGGAAGGATGAACTAAAGTCATAGTGTGGTAGGGAAGAATGATGTAAAGTCAATGAAATTTGCTGATGACTAAAATATTGGAAAACAATTTCTGACCTACTAAGCTTTACCCTAATGGACAGAGGAACCAGAGGATTGAAAATCAGGTGTGCTGGCCCAGCTTGTGCACACTGCACATGGTGTCCCTCGGCAACTGGTGCACTCTGCACAAGGTGTCCCTCGGGCAACTTGCCTGGTCCAGCGTGGTCTGCGTGACCGAGTACTCCTCAATGAGCAAGCTGTCCTTGTGGGAGATGAGCAGTCGGAAGATCCGGGCTAGGGAAGAGGAGGAGACCTGGAACTGGAGCATGTTGTAGTGTCTCTCCCTCTGTACGCTGCCCGGGAAGTTTCCCTGGAAGAACTGCTCCACCGGATTCAAGTCAGGAAGCAAGTCTTCCTTTGGAGATTTGATTTTCATTGTGACAATGTAGCCATCTCCAAACCTAGGGGACATGCATGGTGGCACGGCACAGGCTTGTTAGTGGCTGAGGCAATTTTAAAGTAAGGAATAGATTTACCAAAAATATTGGGGGTTAAAGGCCTATACTACAAACCTTGTGTGCATGTTTAAAACTAGTAGGAAAAAGCCTGTGACAGTTCCTGAAAAATAGTTTGATACTAGTTTTTAGAGATCTAAATGTGTGGTAAAGTGAGTCACCAGACCTGTAACAGCTTCCTGTGTCCAACTCCTGGAGACATGGATGTTCTCTGCTCCTTTCCCTCCCACATACTGCTGAAGTCAAAGGTGGTTTTTTAGCCCCTTGAGATCACAATCGCCCTGAAGGCCTATAGGACTAGCATTAGTAATGGAAATTGCTAATTACTTTCCATCAGTAATGGAAAGGCTTTCTCCTTCTTCAAAGAGATCCCCAGGAGGAACAAAGACTTGGGGAGGCAGTACTTCCAGGTAGAAACTTCCAGAAAAATGGGAGCTGCTAGGGCAGGACCATCAGTGCTTCCCTCTTCCCCTCACCAGGTGAGCTGGTCACCCACATGTGGATACAGAATGGTCCACCAGGGAGTGTGTGCAAAGCCAGCTAGAGTCCTTACATGCTTATGTCAGGGTATACTGTGTAAGTTATAATTTATTTCAATGTTCCCTCCATGACCAAGGGTTGTTCTCTATAGTAAAATACAGCTTTCCTTTCAGCTCTGGAAAATTGACTGTCCCTTCAGATAGGAGACATTCCCTTCTCACCTGTCCTACCATGAGGATATTGATGAATGAGAGGGAAACCAGTAGGGAATCCTTCCACATCTCCTGCAGTTGGACCCAAGAAGCTATGACACGGGACTGGTGACCACATATGCTGATGTCTCCCTAGATATTTGTGCAGTCTCCAAGCTGTAGTTGCTCAAGAAATCATGGGTCAAATACCCAAATGCAGCTTAATCTACTAGACCTTCCTCTCAATCACTTATCTGCCCTGATGCGTATGAAGGATGATGTGTCCTGTGCCACAGTCCCATGGGTACAAGACTAAGCATCTCGGCCTAGATAAGCTGTATCTAGCTGTATCTGTAGTTCCTACAACCAACTAGCACAGTGACTTTTATATTCTGGACTCTTAAAAAGTGTTTGCTAAATAAGTGAATGATAACTACAAATCTACCCTTCCTAGCTGATAAAGCGTATCAGAATGCAAGGAGCATGGCATTATCACCCTAATCTTATTTTAACTGACTGTTGGCTTTGGCATTCAAACTATTATTAATAATGCATTATTTACAGTAGTTTACAATTTATGGGGACAGGATAATCCTACGGAAGGTTACTGGCATGGTCACTTCTCAAATTCAGAAGCATAAACATGTCTGAAAGGAAAACTGATTCTCCAGTTATTTGGTCTCCTAACCATCCCTATGTTGGTTATGGACTCTTATTAAATAGGTCATCAGTGCTGGATCTGTTGGGATAAATGGTTGGATAATGAGGCAGTGGTAGTGACCCTCCCTCATCCCTGCCAGGGTCTGCATATGCCCTAATCAGAACCCCATCTGGAGACTCAGGGAGTCCTCAACCACAGGCAATTAGCCCAACATAGGGAAGTTTCTTTCAGCACAGCAGCTTTCTCTGTCTGCTGCTGTGGAACAAGGTCCAGACCACATGCCTTTCTACTCTTGGGATAATGGCAGTAGGACCCTCCCAAGTGTCAGTAGACAGCACAGGGCCTGGCTGACCCCCCTCGGCCCCCAACGAAGGTAACAAAGGCAAGCCCCCAGCATATCCTTACTTGTACTTGAGGTGCTGAATGGTGCCCAGACACTGAAAGGTGCCCTTTATCATGATGGCCAGCCGGGTACACAGAGCCTCACACTCTTCCATGCTGTGGGGCAGGAGAGAGGAGGTAAGGAGTAGAGAGGACTCCTGTGTCCACCTGTTCCACCCCAGCCCCTGGGAATCTCTTGCCTGTGGGATGTGAGGACCACAGCTCTCCCTTCTCTGATGATGCTCACAATGGTGTTCCACAACATGCGGCGTGCCTGGGGGTCCATCCCTGTGGTGGGCTCATCCTGTGAGGAGGCAGAGGGTAGGGAGTTGGGCTTGGAGCCAGCCTCTCCTGGTTATTGCACCCTCCTTGGCTGACTCCCTCTGAGCAGTTCTGCTCTCTGGCAGACAATGTACAAAGTGCTTCCCCAAGTGGTTAAGACTTGGGGAACCCAGTCTTCAGGTAGGGAAGGCAGGAGGTGATTCAGGAGAGTAAGAAGACATTATGCATACCCACTGACCCATTTCAGCCCATGAATGGGTTAAGGTTGATTAAGGCAACAGCAGAATTATCTTAAAGATAAAAAAAAACCAACAACCTTACACATATATTTGCAAGGAGGCAGAGAGATAGCCTGGGAGACTTTTATGAGTCACTCCCAACCCTGTGACCCATGCCCTCATATACCCCCAAACTGCATGGGCACAAGGGCCTTGGGTCTGGTGCAGCTCCAGTGAGAATCACATGAGCCCTTGATCCAGGCCAGTGTTCCTGCCCCCCTTCCATTCCAGGCTGACTTCTTCTAGCAGTGAAGTCACTTCTTCTACTATCTGACCAGAGGGGCTGACCTTCCCCGCTGTGAGCCTATGGGTCCACAAGGGACTTCCTAGGGGCTCAGAATAAGAATATGTTGTGACTCTAGTTTCCCCCCAAGAGTTGTGAACTAGACACTGGGTTGATTTGCTCAAAACATGCAGGACAAGAAATAGTCTAGACGAAAACAGATCGCTGCATGTTCTAAATCTGTTGGCCCACCCACAGAGATGCAGCACTTGGTTTGCCCCTGAGCCCATCTGTCCCCACAGGTCCTGGTGGCTCTCACCAGCAGCACCAGAGGCGGGCAGCCCATCAATGCAATGGCAGTAGAGAGTTTCCGCTTGTTGCCTCCACTGTAGGTGCCGACCAGGCGATCTGCATAGAGAGACAGGCCCAGGCTCTGAATACTCCAGTTTGCCACCTAGGGAAGAGGAAGAAATCCTACTGTGGAAAGACAAACAAGCAAACCTCCACAATTCAGTCTTGGACTCCCAGATCTCACACCTGCAGGATGACAGACACAGCTAGGCTGAAAGGAGGCTACTTACTGGCTCATGGGGTGGTTAATGGACTGAGGGGCCAGATGTCTCCTTTCCATACTGTGCCTTACATAGCAGTGGGACTTGTTGCTGCCCCAGAGGAATGACCTTCAGCCTTATGAAGATCAAGACAGTGCTTCTCACCCAGTGTCCCGGACTATGGATAAGGGTGGAAGAGTCCCAGGGTCTGATGGTGGGTCTTAGGCCTGATGCTTCCACCCTTTGACAGGGTCACACTTGAAGTCTCACACATCTCATACACACTTATCGAGCAACTGCTATGAGTCAGGCACTGTACTGGGCACTGGAGAATAATGGTGAACACAGCCATTGCTGTCGTACCCACAGATGGAGTGGGGGAAGACACACAATCAAAATAAACAGAATGACAGACTGTAATAGTGCTTTGAGGAAAATCAACAGGAAATCATGATAAAGAATACCAAGTGTGTGTGAGTATAAATGTGCACAGGAAGAAAACTAGAGAAGTCTTTGGAGACAAGCCCACCCTGCTTCTGCCTTCTGTACTTTTGTGCCTCTGCCTGGATTGTTCTTCCCCTAGATAACCACATGGCACACTGTGGAAGCTCCTTTAGGTCTTCAGGGGTCACTTCCTCTGTGATGCTGGCTGGCCCTGTGCCCTCCCTACCAGAAGTGCAATCCCTCCCCCAACAATTCATCCCTACTTTATTTTCCTTTACTGACTTTTCACTCATAAATGTACAGTATGTTTTACTTATTTATTATGTGTCCTTCCCACTAGAATGTAAGCTTCACTTTTAACTTCTTATTTGGAATAGTTTCCAACTTACAGAAATGTTTAAAAATAAGAATACAAAAACATTCGTAAACACTTCACTCTTTCTCTCTCCCTCTCTTACGTGCACGTATGTGCACATGTGCATGGGTACACACACTCACACACACACATGATTTTTTCAGAGCCTGTTCTGCTAAGTTATATACTGTGGCCCTCTACTCCTAAACACTTTAGTGCGTACTTCCTAAGGAGAGGAATACTCTTACATAACCACAGGACAGCTATCAACATCAGTAAATTTAACATTGTTCTGATACTTTCATCTCATCTACCCTTCATAGTTTGCCAACTGGCCCAGTAATGTCCTTCATGGCATTATTTACTATCCAGCACAGAACGCAGTCTGGTGTCCATTACTGTTATTGTGTCTACCTAGTTCTTGTGCTCAGGAACATTTCCATAGCCTTTCTTTGTCTTTTGTGACCTTGATACTTTTGAAAAGTACAGTCCCTGTATTTTTTTTTTAATAGAATGTTCCTTTGGAATTTATTTGATGTTTTCTCAAGAGAAGATCCAGGTTACACATTCCAATCAGAATATTATGCAGGAAAAGTTGTGTCCTTCTCAGGTATCATCTCTAGAGGCAGGACATGTCCAGATACCCCTCATAGGGGATGTTAATTTTGATCACCCAATTAAAGGTATTGTCTAATTTCTTCATTGTGAAATTATTATGCTTTCCCCTCACAACCAACAAGCATTCTGTGGGAGATACTTAGCTATACAAATATCTTGCTTTTCATAAAAAAATTTTCCCTTGATTCTTGTGCAATCCAATCTTTACTATGATCACTGAAAAATGATTTTCCAACTCTGTAGTTTCTTCCACCCTAATCTGTTGGCTCTCAGCATTTGAGTATAGGCAAGAACTATCTTTGCTCTTATTTATCGATTTAACACCGTGAAGTTAGGAATTCCTATGTTTCCCCCAATGTTTTTTAATTTACCATGGTATTTATTATTTTGCTGTTCAAATTGTCCCATGTTTGGCTATTAGGACACCCTTTAAGATGGTTCCTGTGTAGGTGTGACACACCTCTTTTTTTTTTTTTTTTTTAAGCACTTTACTTTATGGGTTAATAAGATGTTCCAGGCTCATTTGATACCTATTCTGTCCCAGCCCTGGAATTTGTCATTGCAACAGTGTTATTATAATAGCATTATATATATATATATATATATATATATATATATATATATATAATATTATAGATGGTAGCTACCCTTCTGGTGGGTAATGCTTAAAGTACGGAGTTATCAAAGCACTGTTATACACCTGAAACTAATGTAACATTGTATGTCAACTATATACTTAAATAGAAAATAGTGGAGAAGAAAAGTAGAATTCTACATGTGCTCTTTTGCCCTTTGCTTTTTTTACTTAACAATATCTCTTGGAAGTAACTCCGGATCAGTTCAGAGAGATTTTCTGTGTATGTGTGTATGTGTTTAACAGCTGCATTTATTATGTGTCTATACCATAAATTGTTCAACCAATGTCCTATGCCTGAATATTTAGGTAGTTTCCAGTGTTTTGTGACTACGAATGCAATGAATAACCTTGTGCATATGCATTTTGCACTGTGGGAGGTATATCTTTGGGGTAAATTCCCAGAAGTAGGATTGCTGAATCAAAGGGTAAATGTATATATTATATTATTTAATATGGAGCCAGGGATTTTCTTGTTTTGTTTGCTGCTAAGCCTCCATCTTCTACAACAATATTTGGCATATAGTAGACACACAGAAAGCATTTGTTGAGTGGACAGCATGCTCCAACTTTCCCATCTCTAAATAAATTCACTCTCATGAAAGAGGCTTAGGGTTTACCAAACTCCTGAGTGGCAACAAGAAACCATTTTTTACCCTTTCAATTTCATCTGCTGGTACACCTCGGAGCCGGGCATAAAGGTAAAGATGTTCTCGCCCCGTGAGCAGGTCATCAACTGCATCAAACTGAGGACAGTAGCCCATACTTTGGTGGACGTCAGATATATTAGTTAAAATACTGCAAGAAGAAAAAGCAATTAGCAAGTTTCCTTCAAAGGGGGATGGGGACAAGAGAGCTAGGGCTGGAAAACTGCCAATGGGATAAGCAAGCTATCTCTTCTCTTCTGCTTTGCTTCAGAAATGTGCACAACATTTCTGAATCAAAGCAGGGACCCTTTGTTTAGATAATGATGAACTGAAATTCTGAGCTTTGAATCCAATAGATCTTTCCAAGTTTCTCTGTCTATAAACTGAATACCTGTTATTCAAAGTCAGCTTTAGTTTTGGAATGGATCACCTCATATGTGGGTTTATTTTATTTTATTTATTTATTTTTGAAGATTTTATTTATTTATTTGTGAGAGACACAGAGAGAGAGAGAGACAGACACATAGGCAGAGGGAAAAGCAGGCCCATGCAGGGAGCCTGACGTGGGACTCGATCTCAGGTCTCCAGGATCACACCCCAGCTGAAGGCAGCGCTAAACCTCTAAGCCACCCAGGCTGCCCAACATATGTGGGTTTAAAAACAAAGGGAAGATCAGGCTTTAAAAAATGACTGGTGAGGGGCTCCTGGATGGTTCAGTCTGTTATGTGTCCGACTTGTGATTTCAGTTCAGGTCATGATCTCATGGGTCTTGGGATCAAGCCTTGCATTGGGCTCCTCACTCAGTGAGGAGTCTGCTTGAGATTCTCTCTCTCTCTCTCCCTCACCCTCTGCCCCTCCCCCCATTCAGTACACACTCCCTCTCTTTCTCTAAAATAAATAGATCTTTAATAGAAAAAAGAAAAAGAAAATGACCAGTGATTTCTGATCCCTTTCAGACATTTGGGAAGTAACTAGAGAAGATGCAGCATCCTACAGAAAGTAAACTCCTTTTGGGTTTATTGGCAGAGATACAGTAAATGAAAGAGGAACCAGTCAGATCAGTACCCAGAGCAAGAGACTGGCAGGGAGCAGGGAAGAAGTGAATTGAGTTCTATCAACTCCCTTTGACTCCCACTAGAAAATACAACTCCCTTTCTCTCCCACAAGAAGACACATTGCCTTGATGAAAAAAATAAATTATCTAATCTGGTCTAATCTCTCCCTGCTTCACTTGTAAGATGGATGCAATAGGATGGGACAGAGAGGTGCTATGCAGTCTCTCACTATAACAAAAAGTATTTCAGTATGACTGAGCCAATTAAAACTACCCAGGGAAGCAAGGAGAGTACTTTGCCAAATTCATGGGAGTTGTACTACTAGGGAAACCCAATCCTGTATCTTAAACCTACAGCTGTGTTCTAGTTTCTACCTCATCTAGCCTCCATCTTCTAGGCATCAGGGACATCAGGCTGTGTCTTGCTTGGACTTGTGTCACTTGATGTCTTATGGTAAATCCTATTATATCCTTCTGCCTGCTGTTCTTTGGTCCCTCAATATGCCTTTTGCTACCACTGTCAAATTATTTTCTTGGTTGTAGGCTAAGCTGGATCTGCAGATGAGACAGATTCGTCCACGGCCTGACTTCACTGCTGCTTGTTCCTTTGCAAGCAGACCCAACAGGGATGGATGGGGAAGATCAGAGAACCAAATTCATCCTGTCTGAGCCATGTCCAGTGAACCTGCAGCCATATTGCTGAGGATGGCTCCCAGGTGAGGGAAGGAGGCCTCAGTCAGGCAGATGCTGAGCAAAAGTCAGCACTGCCTAACTCTACTTATAAACTAGGGCAGAGGGTTCCTCCAGGCACTTCTAATGCCTATGAGCTCTGCTGTTCAGGGAGCAGCCTGGGAAGTGGCAAGCAGCATAGGCTCACATTCCTGACCCTGTGTCACAGAGGACCAGTCTGTTTACTCACACCTTATTACAGAGAGCAGCAGGCACTTTCCAGAATCCAAGGACACATGCCAGTTTTTCCTTTATAAAGGCTCCTTAGCCTGGCCAAGCCAAGCGTCAGCACAGAAATAGTCAAATCAGACTAAAGTCCCTGAAGGCTCTTGAACCAGTCCCCATCTAGAAACTCAAACCAGAGAAAGGATGCTTCATCACAGAGGTTCTTAACCTGGGACCCAGGGATCCTGCAGGATCATCAATGTACTTCAGGCCTCAGTAGATTCCTTTAAACTCTGCAAAAATGTATGGAGGGAGATAATGGGGGATGATGGTGTGTGTGCGCGTGTGTGTGTGTGTGTGTGTGTCTTTAAGATTTTATTTTTTTCAAGTAATCTCTACACCCAGTGTGGGGCTCAAACTTACAACCCCATGATCAAGAGTCACATGCTCTACCAAATGAGCTAGGCAGGTGCCCCAATAATGGCCTATTTTTATAGGAAGAAAGAAAAAAAAGGAAGAAAGTACAAGTGTTCATCAGATGCTCAAAGGAGTCTATAACCCCAAAAAGACTAAGAACCACTGACTTAGTGCTTTACAGAAGTTTCCAAGAACCCATGCTTATAGGGGCATGTCTTAACAGTCATAATTCAATTCAATTTTCCAGACAGTCTACGTCTTGTGCTTTCTGGACTGTGCTCTCTTAGAGGACTACTCTTCTGCACAGATCTTCCATGCACTCAGAGTCATCCTCAGTGCAGGGTCTCACGTTCATTCTCCTTATGCTGCGATGGGAACATGGCCCTGGGCCTGGGAGAGACACCCTGAGATGGGATGAGCAGGACACTCACCTCTTGCCTGCTATAGTGGCGTCACCTGAGGTCACTGTGGTGTCCCCAGTAAGCATCTTGAATGTAGTTGTTTTGCCAGCTCCATTCACTCCCAGAAGACCAAAGCACTGAGGGAGAAGACACAGAAATGGCCTCATCCTAGAGCCCAAGAGGCCCAAAGAGTGTCGACTGTCAGGTATGGGTAGGTGGGAAACATTTTTGACTTGTGCTGCCATTACCGAGGCCACTAGACATGTGTGGAATAGGCTGAGTTTGTCACCCCAAGATATGCTACTTTGGTGTAAGGATGACTTTGAGCTGAAGGGAATTAAGAAGTAGCAGATACAAGAAAAGATCTCTTCCCTTCCCTGTTTGACTAAAAGTGGGGCATAAATTTATAAGGTGTCCCCTCTTGCCCTCTCTACTAGGAAGAGCAAAAGTTAACTGCTAGTAGCAACTTTAGAGTCTGGAGACAGTGCCAGAGGTATCTACATAGCAGACTTTACTAACTAGTCTTTATTTAGCATTAGTTTACCCCATATTTGCCTTTCTATAATTTGCCACCCCTACTGACTTATGGTCCTTTTCCTTTGTCATGTCACTTCTCTAAAAATGTATCACTCCTTTGTCAAGAAGCTATATAAACCCAAGTTCTAACCATTCCTTGTGTCATTTATTTCTGATCATTCCTTTGTGCATGTGCCATGCACATGTTAATAAATGTCTGTTTGCTTTTCTCTTCTTAATCTGTCTTCCATCAGTCCAATTTACAAAGCCCTACCAAGAGAACCCAGAAGGGTAGATTTTCCTCCCTTACAATGACCACTGAGCACTTGATATGCATCTAGTCTGAACTGACATGTGCTGTATGTGTAAAACCACCCTGGATTTTGAAAACTTAAAAAAAGAATGCAAAATATTCTATCAATAATGTTTAATATAAATTACATGTTGATGTGACAACATTTCAGATATATTGGATAAAAGATCAAGATTAATTTCACCTGGTTTTTTTTTTTTTTTTTTTTTTACTTTTTTCATGGGGCTGCTAGGAAATTTAAAATGACCTATGTGGTTACATTTGATTTCTTTGAGATAGCTCTGCTTTAGCGGGGAGAAGAGGCATGCACAGGATTTTGTAGGATACCCACCTCTCCAGGGCGGACTCCGACACATAGCCTGTCCACTGCTGGGCTGGAGGTGCCTGAATAGATCTGCAGGATGCAGAGAAACTGGACTGAGAACTGAGAGAGGGTTAGAGAGGGAAGAGAGGAGAGAGCAGGAGCACAGGACAGTTGAGGTGAGAACTACCGACACGACGAGGTTACTATATACTGGTGGATGTTCACTGAGGTGTTGTGAGCCCCAGGACACTGCACGGTTGTGCAGAGATGGAGGGGAGAAGGATTAGTGAGGTTCAGTCATAAGGGCTCATACTGAGGCCCTGTGCTGGTGCCCTAGATGAACACTACAGAGAATGCACTGAAATTAGGAGTTCTTAGAAGGCAAATTACAACACAGTGATGACAATCTTAGATAAAATTAGGAAAATGAATTGCTTGCATAGGTAATATTGCTTATTCTACAAAAGGAAAATTACAATGTTGTGCCATCTCTGGACTCAACTGGCCCTGCCAACCTCAGTCATCTACACCTAGTTCCTTACCTTGGTTAGTTCATTTAGCTGTAAGATATCAGTTTTATTTCCCCCACTAATAATTCTTTGTCTTTCTTCAGCCACATCATCATCTTCATCTATGATGGGCTCCTTAGCAGGCTCAGAAACCCTAGAGGAAGAAAAGGAGACAGGACTGTGTTGGTGCGCAGTGTCCCTGGTTTCCAGTCCTGGCCTCTCTGTGTGTGACCTTGGGCATGTCACTGAACCTCTAAACCTCCTTCAACTTCCTTCAACCATTCGGTAGGGAGGGGCATGACCTTGGGCATGTCACTGAACCTCTAAACCTCACCTCCTTCAGCCATTCGGTAGGGAGGGGATAACAGTGTCTACCTCACAGGACTGTGGGGAAGATGAACTTGGCACAGCCTCTGACACAGAGTCAGAACTCAAATCCTGGCAGCTGTTATCATTACTAAAACACTTCATTTATGGTAAGCACTCAGTAAACGTCACCTGTCTCCCACTTATCTCTTGAACTAACTCCTCTCCCAACCATTTGATCAATCCTTGGTCCCCAGCCCCTGCTAATCTTCCCTGATTCCCAGCCTCTGCAGACATTTCCAGTGCCTCAGCCTTCTCTTCCTCCTGCCCTGACAAATAGAAGCCTCCTCATCCTTAAAGACACAGCCTCTTTCTGAAACCCTTCCAGACCACCTTGGCCTATCGTCTTTCCTTCCTCTCTTGTTGGCCTCATCTGATTCATCTCTAAATCTTGTCCTGTCTACCACTTATCCAATTGACCTATGTTTTCTCTATCTCCCCTTGCCCCTACTCCTACCCAGGCTACCGCTGACTCTTGCTTGGGTGCCAACACGGCCTCCTGCCTGGTCTCTCTGCTTCTAGTCCTGGCAGATCATTTACCTGCCTGAGTAAAACACCCCAACAGCTCCCTGCTGCCCTCAGGCTTAAACTTGAAGTCCTCACCAAGGTGAGAGCACTTTAGGACTTGGCTCTGCTTACCTCTCCGGGCTCCTCTCTCACTCATCCCTCTCATTTTCCCCCTTCACAGCCATCCTGAACTCCTCCCATTAGCATGTCCTCTACCAAAATTACCCTTTCTTCTGCCCTTCCCTTCTTCTCTTTACCTGGTTGCCTCTCAGCATGGCTGTGGGCTTCCTGTAGCCAGAGATCATCGAATGATCCTCCGGTGCTGTTTCAGGCTCAACGTGGCCAGACTTGCTCAATTGTTTGACATCAGAATTTGAAGCTAATGAGTTTTGGTAAATAAGTCTGCCTCTTCCCTCCTACCACAGGTTTCTTCAAGATGTGGCCAAAGTCACAGAGGTGGGCCTGTGAGGGCTGAGTGTCCCATGGACATCAATTCCTCACACTGTCCCCCATAACTAGCACCACTTCATGGTCACATCATTTTATTCCAAGTGTGTTGATGCCTATTATCTCGTTAAATCCTCACAACCCTGTGAGTAGGGAGGTAGATTCGTTTCTAGTAACTTGATTCCCTATGGATAAAAACCTAAAACAGGTCCTCTGAATCTTTATTTGCATATAGCCAGACTCAGCCTGAGAGGATGAAAAGATAAGGAACAAAACACTGTCCAGGAAAGCGTGTTCTAAGGACCCCATGATTTGCAGTTCAGAGCCCTGGGCAGAGCCCTAGTGAAGGTCAGCCTGGATGGCAGAGGGACAGCCTTCTGGAAACCTGGGGGCTTGTGTCAGAATGAGGCAAAGCCTGGGTCAAGAAGCCAGGGAAGAATGGCACTGCTGGGCTGGGTCACAGTTGGCAGTCACTGCCCACCTCTGCCTCCCACCTCAGGGGGGCACAATCACCGCCCCTCACCCTTCACACCTGCCCCTGGCTTTAGCCACCTTGGATATCACCCTCAAGGGATGATATTACTCCCTGTATCCACTCTCAAATCTCTAATTAGCAAAGGGGCCCACTTTGTCTATTTTCTTGTGAATGCATGAATTTCCCTGTACTTTGGATCTCCCTTAACCATTATCATTTGCAAGGCTATTATCCAACTTAAAATGAGTATCTGTTAATGAAGTGAGAGGGATTAAATACTAGTGACTAAAATTTAAAAAAAAACTGTATTTTAAATACTTTAAAGTTTAAATTCTTCATAATTTCTAAATTTCATAATTTGGAATTGGAATTCCAATAAGTTGGAATTCATAAATTCCAATGAGTCTATTTTACTGTCTCTCTCCTTGTATAATTCACACCAAACCAAGCTTTAAGGGTGTAAAAACCCATATGGAGTGGGGCTAGTGGGAGAAGAGATGACTACATGGATGTGAAGCCAAGTCCCTGGACAGATGCAATGAGCTCCCATTGGCATCCTTAGGGCAGTGGCCTGAACGTACCATCGGGTGAGGAAGAAGTGGTGCTGGATGAAGAGAGTCAGAAGCAAGTACACCACCCCTTCTGCTGCCATGGCAACCAGGTTCTTTCCAATCAGGTCCCACTGGAATGGATTTGTAGAGTGCTCCTCACCTGGGGACAGGAATTAAGTCCACTCAGCTGCCCCAGCTTTCCCTAAAGACCTAGTTACAACATTTGGCCCAGCTGGACCAGGCCTTATGCAAAGGAGTAAGGGACAGCTGAGAACCCCTCTTCATCCTGGTGCCTCTAATCAGAGTAGGGATGAGTAGGACACCTGCTCGTGACACCTCCTGGGGCTCCTCAGACAAAGAGGCAGAGGCAGCTGATCCCTTCTGGGCAGGACACTCTCAGACCAACCAGGTGTCCCCCGGCCCCAGCCCAGGCTGCAAGCCCTCCCACACGCAGAGGATGTAGGGCCATGTTCCACAGGCCTCGAATGCCACCCACCAAACCGGGCGTAGACATCTGTCACAGCCTGGCTCAGTGCCAGGTCAATGAGGCCCCGGCCCAGGCAGAAGTGTGGGAAGATAATGAGCAGCTTCCTTAGCATGGCATTGAATCTGAGCAGTGTCTGAAACAAAGAAAAGCAGGGCAGTCAGTAATGGGGACCGAGACCACCTGCCCCCTCCTGAGCAGGGTGGGGCCTGGGTGCCCTCACAGGGCAGGACCAGGGGAAGACTTGCAGACAGAGGGAGGCCCGGCAGCCAGGCTGGCCACAGGACACATCTGTGATGCAGATACAGAGGTTTTGGAATATACACGGGAGGTGCCACTAGCCATCCAGGCACACAGGAGGTGCCACTAGCCTGTCTGGGGAAGCTGTCACTGTGGACTCACTTGGAAACTACGCAGGAGCCTTCCCAGGAGATGCAGCAGCTGCTGGGAGTGTGGCCCAGGTTCTCTCTCCTTTGGTACAGCTGTGAGCTGTCACTAGGTCCTAGGTCTTTCATCTGCTCTTAGCTCAGCTCGTGCCAAAGGGAAGGCCTATTGGCCTCTGCATCCCCCAGTTCCTATTAACCGTTGCTGCTAGGAAAGAATGCTCTCCCCACTTTTCTTCTCTGGCAGATTCCTGTCCTTCTTTAGAAAGTTAGCTGGAGGGGTCCCTGGGTGGCTTGGTCTGTTAAGCTCCTGACTCTCTGTTTTGGCTCAGGTCATGATCTCAGTGCTGTGAGATTGAGCCCTGCATCAGGCTCTGCGCTCAGTGTGGAGTCTGCTTGAGATTCTCTCTCCCTCTCCCACATAAATAAATAAATAGCTAGATAGTGAGATAGATAAAAATATGAATAAATAAATCTTAAAGAAAAAACTAGCACCATAATCCCTTCTCTCAAAAGTCTTTTCAAGCTCCCATGTAAAATACCTACTTTTCTCCCCTAGTATTTACAATATTGTCAGCCAGGGTTAATTATTTTTTACTTGCCTGCTGTTCCCACTAGTCAGTGGTCCCCAGACAATAGAGACTGGGTCCTAATTATTTTGATACTTTCTAACTGCCTTACTCAATGATTAGCTCATAGTAGGCACCTCATTATTAGTTACATGGGCTAATAAAATCCTACTTATTCCAAGCCAGGCCCAGTTGAATTTCCTCTACCTAGCTTCTCTGAGCCCTATAGCCCAGCTCTTTGGTCCCACTGTGGTCTGCAGTGTCTTATCTGTCTCCTTCTTTTGCTGCCCTATCACACACTGTTTTATGGAATGTCAGGTACTGTGGTTCATATCGGTTCCTGGCTTGGCACACAGGTCATTTCTTGGGTGGAAGAGGAGTTCTTGCAGGGTGGGATGAGCAGGTCACACGTGTTTACATCAGCACATCCATTACATGGTGTTCGATACGTCTTGACTCAGTAGGGGCAGTGGCTAGTGGGACCTGGGAGTCTCTTGAGGGATCCTGGGAATCTCTGCAGCATCTGCCTATCTGATCACGTGCATGAAAGCAACCAGCTTTTACGAGGGGGTGTGCTCGGTAAATGTTTGGCTAAATGAGTGCAGGCCTCAGGAGGGAGAGAATATTTTGAGTTGGTTTGAGCTTACTCTTTATTCTGAAGTAACACAATCTCTCAAAACTTAGTGGGCTGTGGACCCGTGACAAACAGTTCTGAAGAGGAACTCTTTCAGTCTGCCAGGAGGCTCTGCCATCAGCAGTCTGTGTTCTTTCTCATCCATCTCTCTTCTGGGGTCTGACTGTGACATGGTCCATTTTTGACCAGTCATGGGACAAATGGGGTTTTGTTTCTTGCTTAGTGGTTGCAGAAAGTCTGACAAGGTCTGGGAAAGAATCACTCATGAGGCCATAGGACTGGGGGTTAGTGCAGATTTGTCTTAGGTTCTCCTGGCAGGGCCCGGAGGTAAGAGTGAGGACAGGGACCACAGGACAGCAATGCTGATGTGCTGGCTGGTGCCTACCCTCTGAACTTGAAGACCTAGTGAGGGAGGAACGGGCTAGAGAGGCCAATGGGGACACAGGCACTTGGCCAGCCTGCCAGTGCTTGAGAGTGCTCCAGGCCAGCCACAGCCAGGGCTCAGAAGCTGCCAGCTGGGAGTGGGAATGTGGAGCAGAGACAGCCCTGGAGCCATTGCCATTGTTTTGGGGGTTAGCCTGGCTAGCTCTTTCTGGGCAAGGAGGAGTGTGGACAGGACAACTATACTTGATAGCTCATAGGAGAAAAAATGAGGGGGAAATATCAAAAAGGGAGACAAAACATGAGAGACTCCTAACTCTGGGAAACGAACTAGGGGTGGTAGACAGGGAGGTGGGCGGGGGGTGGGGGTGACTGGGTGACAGGTACTGAGGGGGGCATTTGATGGGATGAGCACTGGGTGTTATTCTATATGTTGGCAAATTGAACACCAATAAAAAATAAATTTAAAAAAAAAGAAAAAGTATTTTGAAAAACTAAAAAAAAAAAAAAAAGAGTCATTTAGCACCATAGATTTATAACTCTGTCCTTTGAATTAAGTTTCACGTAGAATAACAAATGTTACTTGTTACAATTTGTGTAAGAAACTGGGAGAAAGAAAATTTATGCATTTGCTTATTTGCTGCCAGAACATCCAAGAAACTGAAATGAAAGGCTGTCTCTGGGGAAGCAAAGTAGGTGATTGGGAAACAGGGGTAGGAAAAACTTTCTTTGTATGCCTTTTTGGTCCCTTTTAATTTTGAAATCACATGAATGCATTACTTACATGTGTGGATGTGTGTGTGTAGAAAAGCTAACACCCAAAGTCACCAAGGAAACCCTAAAGGAGTAAGACAATCAATCTAAAAGCTTAGGATCACAAAAGGTCATTTATAGCTTGCAGAATGAGCTCAGAAAACCATGACACCCAGAGCAAACAAATAAACTTAGAATTAAGCGAGCTTAAATAAAAAAGGAAAGATGGGAAGGAGGGAGGGAGGGAAGAGGAGGGGGGAAGGTGAAGGGAAGGACGGAGAGAGGGAGAACAGGAGGAAGCCACATTCGCATTCACATACATACTAAGATTATCCAGCCACAGTACTTGCCTGTGGCTCTGCTTGATCATCAAATACTTTAATATTTTAGTAATCAAACAAGGAAGCCACGCAAGTCATGCTCACCCAGTTATTCTCAAATAATTCCAAGATGAAGGTGATGGCACTGCTGTTGATCCCGATGAACAGATTAGCACATGACAAGGCCACATAGGCTGTGCTGGGGACATCAAACAGGAAGGATGCTGGGTACATCATGGGAATGACTGCCCATCTGTGTGGAATGACACAATGCAGTGGGACAGAGTACCAATCTTCTATTCCATTTGCTGTACCACTAGCTACAATGCATTCCCCTCACACAGAGTGACATGTGGGAACTGGCGAGAGTCCCAGGAAGACCAGAAAGCTGCTCTACCCCTTGGTCTTCATTCCGCATCTTTGAAGGGAGATAATGATGCCTTCCCTGACTACCTCATGGGGGTTTTGTGAGGAGCAAGTGACATGGTGGCTGTGAATGTGCCTTTAACAAGGCGGAAGGGCAGTCTCTACACTGCAATGCTTCCCACTCTACAGCTGGATCAACAAAGCTACACTGAGATCCTAGGAGGCTCATCTTTACATTTGACTTGAGTTGGTATGTCACAGTTACACTGGCCTCTGAATTCTTTATTTCCAAGAGAGATGAATAGAGACCACTGCTCCTGGCAAGACCTCCACGGGAAGGACCAGGTGTCATTATCTCCATTATCTCCATTACAGATGAGGAAACTGAGGCCCTGATGGGGTAATCACTTGTCGAAGGGTATGTACACAGTACATCAAAGGCCTGGATATAAAGCTGCAAGCCTTGCTCTACGATTCTACAGGACTTAATCCCTGTGTCAACCTCTGGCCCTGGCCCAGGGGCAGCCTTTCAGCTGCAGTCTTCTGTGTGCAAATAACTCTTGGCCAGTACAGCTGGAGACACGGAAATGGACAGGTTGGCTATGGATGAATCAGAATCAGAACCATGTGAGGGGCAGGGGAGTGACAGACTCCCAGACCTTGGGCAGGCCCCAGTGTGAGTGGAAGAAGATTCACTTGAGCCTCAGAAATACCTGGAGTCTGAAACAGAAGCCAGCCTGATTCCTGCTCATCCTGCCGGGGGCTGGAAGCTAATCTGGCTGCCAGAAACCCTGGTTTTCTGTCAGAAGAGCATGACCCGTCCCTGGCCTCCTTTTGGTGGCATTAGCTAATGGCCCAAACAACTCACCCATACAGCATGAGCAGTGCAATGAGGGCAGGAAGATTTTCTGGAGAAGTGTAGGCTTTCTTCTGAAACCCAATAAAGATCCCCACCACCAGTGCAGCGCTCACAGCATAATTCATCTTGAAGAGAGAAGAGAATAAGAAATTTAACCTTTGGGGACCTCTGTTTTCTGTTCTGTAGAACAAGGGTTGGGCCAGGCTCCTCCGGCACTTATAATGGTCTGGGATTCTGATGCTATTTGTCTAAACCGTTCTCCATTAGCGAACGTACATTAGGTTGTCCCTAGTCCTCCTACCCCTCCCTACTTCTACTTCCCAGTGCAGGAAACCTTCAGCCTCTATCTTTTGAGAGAATGAATTAGAATTTTCCGCCTCATCTCTCATTTTCTCTAATTGGTCACAAAGTCCTATTGATTCTACTTTCTAAGCATGTCTCCTGAATTTAGAAAAATCTAAAATATTTAGTCTTCGGCCTCATGAAGTTTAAATAGATGATAACCTTTTACCACTTTATCCCTTTCCTTCACCTTCCTACACAATTCAGTCCTAAAGCCATTAGGACAAATAGGGAGAGGTGGGCAGCCACAGTGGGGTTTTAGGTGTCACAGTGGTCCCAAGCAGGATGAGAACTGAGAAGGGTGAGGAGGACATCCCACAGAAGGTAGGCTGGTGTGGGGTGTATGAAGGTTTAGGGGGCTTATAGGGGGCTGATCTGATTGGGGCTATCAGAGCCAGAGAAGAATGAGGAGGACCTCCAAATGGGGGGCAGTGGGAGCAGGGAGGGGTGGGTGTCCACATGAGGGAGAGGATGGTGGCAGAGATGGGACACTTATTACATACAGGTGTACTGCTCGGGTAGGTACATGAATCAGGGGTAATAGAAGCCAGTTTCTCACTCCTGGAGAAGAGTCACAAACATGGATGGATAGACAGCCTGTAGTATTGGATTAAAATTAGGACTTTAGTGAACTCATATATTGTTTGGTGTGTAGACAGAGAAATACAGATGTAAATGTGTGCCTGTCTATGTACATACACACGTGTCTCTAGTTCTCTCCCCTGAGAAGGCCTGAAACCACTGATACCTCAGTGGCAGTGACCATATCTAGCACCGAGAACTTGGTTTCTGAGGAACCTTTTCCACTGAAAGGAACCAGGGCTCCTCATGGAGATGGCTGATTCCAGGACAGCGCTGGGGGAAATGCAGGATGAGCCTGGAACATCTCACTGTGTCAGAGAGCAGGCAGGTGTTCAAGTAAGATGGAGACACAAGAGGAAACAAAAGCCAGCCTGAAGGGGCTCCCACTGGCTAAGCAGGATAATTTCAGCATCAGAATAACTAAGAATGGGGGGCAGCCCAGGTGGCTCAGCAGTTTAGTGCCTGCCTTCAGCCCAGGGTGTGATCCTGGAGATCCAGGATCGAGTCCCATGTTAGGCTCCCTGCATGGAGTCTGCTTCTCCCTCTGCCTCTGTCTCTGCCTCTGTCTCTGTCTCTGTCTCTCTGTCTCTGTCTCTCATGAATAAATAAATAAAATCTTAAAAAAAAAGAATAAGTAAGAATAGTATCAGATTGTAACTTATTAACATAGGAACCAGGACTCCATGCAGGCACACACAAATAAATGAATAAATGGAGTTTGATAACATAGGATATTTACATAGCTTCAAAGTACCACTCCCCCAATTCTTATTAATTTTAAAGGGGAAAATAGTAACCTTACAGTAGAGGAGCTCGGCAGACACCATCTAAATCAAGTGACCACAGTGACCATCATCAGTTATAGAACAAACTGAAATCCGAAGCTACCTGGTCAGATGCAGTGAGAAGGAGAGCATGCTCTCATGATACCACTGCCATAAACTGGATCCAATCATGAGAAAACATCAGGCAAACTCAAATTAAATGACATTTTGCAAAATAACTGGCCTGTGATTTTCAAAAGTGTCAAGGCTGTGCATGTCAAGAAAAGACTAGGAACTATTCCAGGCTGAAGGGGACTGAACAGGACAACTAAATGCAATGACTCTGAGCTAGATCCTTTCCTATAAAAGACATTATTGGGGCAATTGGTGAAATTTGAGTGGGGTCTGAGGAAAATATGGAGGTGACACATCATGCTAGTGTCCTGGTGTTGACAGTTATGTTGTGATTGTATGGGGTGTGTCTTCATTAATAGGAAGTAGACACCAGAGGTGCTAGGGTGTGTGTGTGTGTGTGTGTGTGTGTGTGTGTACGCACGCAAAGGTCATCTTTTGGGAAGTTACCCTCAAGTGGCCCAGAAAAATAGTTTTGAACTATATTTATGACAATTTTGTGATTGTTTCAAAATTTAAAAGAAAATAGATGATGTATAAAAAATAAGTACTTAAAACATTTTATCTGAGCTGAGTGAATTATATAAACAATACGTGTTTGTTCATTCACTTAACATTGACCCTCAGGCATATATGATATCTTTTTGCTGCTGGCTAATGAGGATGCTAAGCTCCAACACTATAGATCCTAGAGTTCATATTTCAGGCCAGCCTTAAAATTCTAGAGCCTCAGAAGCCTGTTAGTGTCATATTCATCATCTTCTAACTCTTTATTGTCCAGCCAAGTGTCTATTTGCTAGACACTTTCAGACACTCTATCCTGCTATCCACATATATCTCCTTAGGCTCACAGATCTCTGTAGCTAGGCACATGCATGGGTCAGCTCGAAGTGTAAATTCTATAATCCTTGTCTTTAAAAAAAAAAAAAGTAAAATGCAAACCCCAGCATTTTAATAGCTTTTCAGTGCAGGTGAGCCTAGCTCCTTTCATGCTTAAAGCACAGGGGAGTGTGGGTAGCTACAAGTGATATTTTTGTCCAAAGTGAAAACATGCATTTGGACATGTTTTCTCAGGTAGATAGGGCAGACCAGAAAGAATTTAGTTGCTACTGATGATTTCTGGTTTCGTATTGTTCAGTGATGGCTGCATTTAGGAAGCAAAGATAAAAGAAACCATGTCTTTATAACCCTAATATTTGTCATATGATCCCTGCTACATTATAACTAGGGCTTTGCTGCCAGTTTATTTCTGACTCCTTCCTGCCCCCAACAATACTGGTTCTAAGAGAGGCAGCAATTTGCTGTTGACTTGGTAAATAATTTTCTCTTTATATTACCTAAAGTGGTGCTAATCTCATTTAGTGGAGGTCTGGTTACTTTGGGAAAGCAAAGTAACACCACTGGGTAGGGTTGTCAGATTTAGCCAATAAAAATATTGGATGTTCATTTAAATTTGAGTTTCAGATAAACAACAAATAATTTTTTTAGTATAAGTAAGTCCCATGCAATATTTAGGGGGGTGGGATATGCTTATACTAAAATCATTAATTGTTTTATCTGAAATTTAAATTTAATCAATGTTCTATATTTATTTGGTGACTCTACCACAGGAGAAGTTCCATCCTTCCCCCTTTGGAAAGGGTGTAAGAAGAGAATGTAGGATGAAGGGCCTCTTGGTATTTATTACCTCTTCAGCTCCAGATTATTCACAGGAAAGCCAGCATCATGCCTGTGGTGCAGTGATTATTCAGTGGGTTAGAAGGCCCCTTGGTGGAGGGCACGTAGAGCCCCAACTCAGCAGTTGTTAAGCTGAGCCTTCCCCAGCTTGGAGCTCCTAATTCTGTGCCTTTCCAAGAGCCAGCAAACACACAAAGCCCTTAGCACAGCACCTGCTAACAGCCCTGGCAGTACAAGAGCCCCAACCTGCCATATCCCCTTGGAGCAGACAAATACCTGCCCATGTTGGGCCCATGAAGGCAAGGGAGGTGCCATGACCTGACACTTACAATGTCCCAGAGGAAGTTGGTCAGCCAATAGGTAGTGGGACTCACTCCGCTGACAAACTGGAGGTGCTTGGCTTTGTTTACCCTCTCCTGGATCAAATAAAGGACAAAGCTGGCTGGGACAAAGGACATGGCGAAAATCACACAGATGGCAACCACAGCATCCACTGAAGCGGTCAGCCTGCAGCAGGATGAGACACCATGAGAGAGAGGTGAAGAAGGAGGAGCAGAAGCAGAAGGATGAAGTTAGGCTCTGGAAAGGCCTTACCCACCTGGAGGTGGGAGGTAATGGCCTCCAGAATCCCTTGGAAGCTGCTCGTTTCACTCAGTTGTGCTAATCAAACTGGGTCAAGGTTAAATGGATATTTGTGGGTTTCCTGTTCCATGTTACTACTGACTACTAACATTAATGCTAATATCAAATATTTTCCCATGTTATAAAATAAACAAATTTTATTACATTTTCTAATTATTTGTTGATGGTGCATAGAAATGGATTCTTATAGTAATCTCATACACTATAATGCTCTTATTAGATACCATAATTTGTCTATAGATAACTCTTGAATTTTCTATGTAAATAGCGATATGGTCTGCGAAATCTTGTTCACTCATGTATCACAACATGGGCATATATTCATAATGCAAATTTAAGTGAAAAGAGAACATGTCAGTTCTACAGAAGCTTGGCTCCATTCACCGTTTCCTGGATCACTGAGAAAGCGTGTGGCTAAGGGGTAGGTGTGGGCTGAAGTCCCACCTGAGCTTCACACACCAGCCACAGCTCTGGCGTGGGACAGTGCCTACACAGAGAAAGAGCACTTTTTGCTAATTCCCACAAGGCACCACATATGCTAGTCCCTGTGCTGATGAAACTACAAAGAACATGATCCACACATGCAGGAAGAAGAGAATAAACTGGAAGGAAACATACATAAATGTTTAGAGGTAAGATCCAAAACTGGGTAGGGTTGTAGAAAATAAGTTTTAAAAACTCTGTTTTATAAACTTTATTTAATGAACACACACTATTTTATATACTACCTTTATAACCACAGAAGACTCCTATTTTTTATTTCAGATTCAAGAGGCTTGCCAGGAGATGCAGAAACCTGGGCCGAGTGAGAGCCGGCATAGAACAGACTATATTTCCTCAGTTGAGGGCCTCAGAGGGTGTCCAAAGGAATGCTCAGTGACTAGTGCCCAAGTTTTAGCCAATGACACTTGGCATGTTCAGGGCAAGTTCAGGGCACGAATACACTGGGATAGGAACAGGAGGACCCTCATAGCTTGCCAGAAGAAGTTCACACTAACAAAGCCATTCCTGCCAAAGTCAGGTCTCAAATAGAGCACACATACACTATGAATTGCACAAGATTGATGTCTTTTACTGCCTGAAGCTATGCAGTAAGAGCCTAAGCCTGAGGAAGGCTAGGATCTGTTGACATCTTGAAAGCCTGGCCATCTGAGGGAAATTACGAGAATCTAAGATGATTATTCCCAGGGAGATGAAAGATTGGCTCAACTTTCCTAGTTCCCGGCAGCCACTTTGCAAACTGGTAAGGAGAATATTTGTGTAAGCTCCAGGAGCAACTTGCTATCAAGAGCCAAAAGGGAAGAGAACCAAATATATGCTTACTTTCTAAATAAATACGAAGACAAAGAATGGCCAAGCAGTTTGATACACGAGGCCTTTGAAAGTCTCATGTTCATGTGTGCCTGACTTAACAACCTTGACATCCAGCCCAGCAGCTCATGTTAGTGAGAATCCTCTTGGGGTGTCCACAGAGTAGAGAGACGTGACCAGTGGGCTGTGAGGCTGGGGGCCACGGTAGCTTACACTGTGATCTCTGAGAGCTGCTCCTTGGTCAGGTTCAGGGGCTGGCTTATGACAGTGATGCCATACTCCTCAGGATTCTTGTCCTTGTGCAGGCTGGTCCGTAAGATGGCGTTGTGTGCCACGTTGAGAAAGCTCACCAGGGCATGCCACCCTTTGTTGTTAAACCACACCTACAGGGCAGAGAGGGGGCTTTGTTAGACTGTGCTCCAGCTGTTTAAAGAAAAAATGAGCTTCAGGAAAAAGAATGTGAGGAGGAGGAAGGGCTTGGCAGCTGGAAGACATTCCAGGCTAGATTTCAGCAGCAGAAGGGAGGGAATGTAATTAAGTTGGGACAATAAAATCACTAGCTTGCGTGAATTTTTAGCTCTAGGGCAGATTATGTAGAACCAATACCTTAATGTTGTCTTCAGTTTCTAGATGTTTAAGGAAAGCAGGCATTTCTTTAGAGGCCTCTCTGGTGATAGGGCCCTAGAAAACCATAAGGAACAAGCACAAGGTTTCCCCTCCCCGCACTTAGCACTCATGATTATTTCTGTTTCATGATCACAAGCACATCCAAAGTTCTGCCCAAATCTCCAGGTTGTTTACATACCCCGCTCACATTCATTATCTGGCCAAGGTGGCTTAAAAATTCAACAAGTGCTTCCCCGGTGATGGGGAGGATTGGGAGCTTTCCTCCAATGGAAATTCCTCCGTACCTGACAAGGGAACAAGAAGCCCTCAAGTCAGTGCCAAGAACCAAGCCTGTGGTGCTTCACACCTGTCAATAGCTCTCTCAGTTTCTGCAGGGAAATGTGTACTTGGAGGGGAACCGTCTGGACTAGTCAGCGACACAGCTCCACTTCACAAACCAACTATTAACACTTCGCTGTTCCCCCAGGGATAAGTCCTGATCTCTACCGGGTTTGGTTTCTCCCCACTTCTCCGACTTCGCCCCTCCTTATGCCTTCCCACGAGTGGCAAATTCCAGCCATGTCAGATCACTTCCAGAGCCCCCGATGATCCAGGCTGCCTTGGTGTCTCTGCCTATGTGGGGCTGCGAGCTTCCCAGGAATACCTTTCCCCGTTTTGAGCATCTGATCAACTTGGACGCATCTGTCTTACATCATCTTCTCTTTAAGGTCTTCCCTCACTCGCCCTACACCCCAACCAATGACTTATTTTTGGTGCCACTTCCGTGCTTTGCAGATCCCCTGCCCTAACTCTGCGTTTAACACTTTAATTGGGGTCCTGGCACTGGATCTCTCCTGTTCTTCCCCATCTTCCACACTGTTTGGAGGTGTAAAGTGATCATGCACCAACACCAATCTGGACCTGTTGTGCTATCATTTAAAGCCCTTCAGTAGCAGGATAAAAGCCAAACTCCTTGACTGAACAAATTAATCTGCTGCTTAGGCAAGACAGAAGAGGGGAACTTTCTCAGGGACTCAGTTGGTCCTACTCCCCAGTTCCGCTTCAACTGAGGCCCCACAAGTCCCTCTTGGGAGCAATTCTAAAAGCAGGATTTCCCTTTCATGATTTAGAATCCACTCAGAAAAATTAAGTTAATATCAACTCTGCATTCATTCTAGAGGGACCTATTCCTGAGGGACCTTGGGAGGTCGGCTCACTCTCAGAATATTCCTGGATGATCCTCCAAACCTCTGAAACCACTTGAGCCTCCAGAATGCCACAGGAACGGGGTGAGTCTGGGACTGGGCCAGACTCCCTAAGGCTCAAAAGGGATGGGCCAAAGAGTAACAGGGCTTAGGTTAAACGTTCTCTCACTACAGCCCTCTAAATTGTTATCCTTCTGAGGTTTTAGGACCCCCTCTGAGCGAGAATGCTCTGGAATGCCTCTTCAGGGAACACTGCCTCCCATATATACCCTCCAAGGAGATCTACTGCTGAGAACCTTCTGGGTCCCACATATTCTTCAGGACATGACTTGTGAATTCCTGAGTATACACAGAACAGCCCACATGGCTCCAGGTGTGCCTTTTTAAAAAATGTGCAATTATTTTAAATAGATCAATCTGAGATTTTTATTTCTTCTTAAAAATATTTTATTTATTTATTTGACAGAGAGCACAAGTAGGAGTAGCTGCAAAAGGAGAGGGAGAAGCAGGCTCCCTTGCTCAGCAGGGAACCGGATGCGGGCCTCAATCCCAGGACCCTCGGATTATGACCTGAGCCCATGGCAGATGCTTAACTAAATGAGCCACCCAGGTGCCCCTGAGATTTTAATTTCTTACAAAAGTAGTTTCTTACCTCTGTTCATTGACCCAGAATTTGCTCTTTAAGCTGAAAGCCAAAACAAATCATACAATGAATACCATAAGAAAGGTAGTAGTGTTAACTTTCCTTCTCAAACACTCATTGGGGCCACTCAGTCTTCCAGGGCAGTTTTGTATTTCCTGATATCCAAACAAAGTGGAAGCCTCCCAGCCCAGAGCCTGAGCCCAAATACACATGCAGAGGAAGGACTGTTCCACCACTGGCTCTCCAAGTCACAACCTGAATTCTGGGTTTTCTGGGTGGTCCCGTGGTCAGGTCATTTGTCAGACCATCTGAACCAGAAAATATGGCAACCACTACAGCAGTGTAGAGTGAAGGCTGCAGCCCTCCTATCTTCCACTCTGCATAAACAATACCCTAATATTAATCACCTGCACACTTGGGAGAAGTTCTGACTTAGTACAAGCCCAAAGTTAAGAGACTGATTTCCAGCCAATCAGGGGTAAAATTATAAGACAAGTAATGAGCAGATGCCAGTTCTAGACCTCATAGTTCAGGCCCACAAACTATCACTGTCATCAAGCACAAAACCCCAAAATCCATATTGCAAATTTGCTGCTGAGAACAAAGTTTGGGATGGTTGTTGTTTTATTGCATTCTTGAATAAATATTATGCACTCTTGCTCTCATTTTTGTGTTTGAAAGGTGTTTTTCATTTTGCTAATGCTGGCTTGGCACTGCCTTCTCAGCAGCGGCTCTCACCACTGGCAGCATGTTCTAGTTAACCAAGGCCATCTATCCTTTGTTCAGGGTCTGGCAGAGGAAGCAACTGAAAGGACTATGAAAATTAAACAGTATGTTTTATTTTAAGGCCCCAGCGCACTTGGGGGCTGGATCAGGGTTCCCTATGATCCCCTTTTCACAGCATGCTCTTGTCAAGCTCTGATGGGGACTGTTAAAGCCGCTCTTCCCCCCCCCCCCCCCCGTGGGCCTGGGAAGAGCAGCTGCAGAGCTGAGAGGGGGCACTCACAGAAGAGTTCATTGGCACACTGAAGGGCAAGGATCAAGATGATAATTTACAGCGAGGGCGTGATAAGGAGGAGTTAACCCTGGCCAACCTGTGGGCTCCCTCCCATGCTGCCATCCCACTGCTTTTTTCCTATGTTGATCTGATTTGTTCCATTCTTCTTTTTGCTTCTTCCTTTCTCTCTTGCTTCTCTCCTTTCTCCTTTTTCTCCTTTACTCTCCCTCCAAACATTGTCTTTCTTAGCTGAAACATGAGGCTACATTATTGGATACATTCTATGCTTTCTTATTTTATTTTTAATGGTGCATGGGTTAAACTTGAAGACTGGCCTAAATAAAACAAAAAACAAAAACAGAATTAATCTTAAGTTACATTTTACTTGTATTTGTCTCAATTGCTTTTTTGGGTAAATCAGGGGGAAAAATTTTTCCACTGCCCTGATTTTTTTTTCCACTGCCCTGATTGTTGGTAAGTTGTGCAAATAAATTTTTTGTCTCTAGTTAATATTTTCTACAGGGAGCCAGGATGTAAAGTATGAAAGAATCTCTTCTTACCTGCTTCGTATAAGAGCAGGATATGTTTTTACCAAGAAGTCGGAGATGTTCCTGTTGGTAAGGTCTTGCAGAATTTCAGTGCTGCGCTGTATTCTCTGAGGCAAGGAGATATCCATGTTAGTCACCCTGGAATCTGAGGCTTGTTCTTCTCCAAATATTATTTATGAACTCGGCTGCTGAGAATATGCTGAATAAAGCACTGACATATCCCTAGTTCCCAAATTAAAGCTGTGGGAGCCATCTTTGATCCCCTTCTTTTCTCCAGTCCATTGACAGGATAGTTACGACTCCAAAAGAAATCTCCACTCTGTCCCCATTGCTCCAATTCCAGACTACCACCCTAGTCCAAGCTTCCACTCAGGCCTCAACTGGACCTCAACAGAAACTTCTAGACTGGTCTCCTTCATTCCATGCTGGCCCACCCAAATCCATTCTCCACACAGCAGCCAGACTGAGCTTTATAAATATAAATCAGAATACCCCAGTCCTTGCTTTCTCCATTCCAATAAACCTTCGGAATCTCTGAGGATCATCACCAAGGTCAACATGGCCACACGATCTGGCCCTGCCCTGCTTTCTGAGGGGGCCAGTAGCCACTCTCCTTACTCTTTACACTCCCCACCTGTGCCCCGTGCTTCTCCCATGCACACCCCTCATTCCTGATGTGCCTTTGCACTTGGCCGTGCCCTCTGCCTATATTGCTCTGCCTGGACAACCTCACCAGCCTACATTTTATTCCACAGAGAAGTATTTTCTATTTGTAGTCACTCTCTATCATAACCTACTGCTGCATGATCTTTTCATCTGGATCTCTATCTCAAATTTTCTTTCCAATTCATCTGCTAACTTGTTTTTGTCTGTTACTTCCCTGTGTGATATAAATTCTGGGAGAGCAGGGACTTTCTCTGTGATGTCCCCAGCCTTAAGAATAGCACCTGGAGGGATCCCTGGGTGGCGCAGCGGTTTGGCGCCTGCCTTTGGCCCAGGGCGCGATCCTGGAGACCCGGGATCGAATCCCACATCAGGCTCCCGGTGCATGGAGCCTGCTTCTCCCTCTGCCTGTGTCTCTGCCTCTCTCTCTCTCTCACTGTGTGCCTATCATAAATAAATAAAAATTAAAAAAAATATATTAAAAAAAAAAAAAAGAATAGCACCTGGAATGCAGGCAAACAATATACTTGCGACATGGGTGAAAGAATTCAAACAGTCCCTTACAATTTACAGATTGCTTTCAAAATATATCTAGAACCGGAAGCTTGTTTCACCTTTGGAAGATTTACAAAGTGCATGCATTTGGCCACCAGGTGGCAGTATTACTTTAAATTTGGGTCTACATAGTCTGGGTTCAGTTCTGGTCAATCAAGAACCTGAGGTGTCAAGGGCACAACCCAGATGTAGCTGAGGGTATCTTTGGTGCATTAGAAACACATCACATATCATTCTTTTCATTTTTTTACACTTTCTGTCTCCCCTCCCCCTTTCCATTTTACTCCCTTCAATTCACTTTCTTCACGTGGTTCCTCCAAAGCTAGGAGGACAGGCACCTACTGAATGCTTACTGTGTGCCAGGCTCTGTGTTAAATGCTCTAGAAACATTGTCTCCCTTATCCGTACACTCTTATGAAAGAGGAATTGTTGCTTTAATTTACAGCCAGAGAATTGGAGGTCCAGAAATCTCAGCTAATGTGCACCACGTCACAGAAGTTATAGGGGGTTGATCTAGGATTTGAATCTACATCTGTTTGTCTCCATAGCCCTGCTCTTTCCACCACTCTATCACCCTGATTCTCAAGCTGAAAAGGGCACCCAGAGGACCTGCCAAGCTACCCTGGGAGAATCTAGGCTGGAACAATTGCTGGTGTCTGGTAATTTGTGATGAATTATTTTCTAAAAATTCTAGCAAATAAAAATAGTCCTACAATTTGATCTCTGTGCATTCTAGAAGTCAGGGATGGAGCACTTTCACCTCAACCTACCACCACTACCAACACTTTCACCTACCACCACTCAAAGAATGCTAGGACAGGAAGGGACCTTAAAGAAGGCTGTATCACCACCCCCATTTACCTGATGTGTACAAGGTACTGCTGCTGATGAGTGAAGCCCAAACCCTCTGGCCTTATTCCAGGCTGAATAGGAGAGTGTGTTTGACTGAGTGGAGTGAGTGGGTCTAAATGTGAATGTGTGTGTCTGTTTGTCTTTTACACACAGACACACAGACACACATACAGACACACACACACATCCCCTCCTGTGTTGATGCCTGAGATTCAATTTTGTTCCCAAAGGAAGCATAAATGATAGTGAGGAAATGCAAGAGTGATAAAAAAAAAATCACAGGAACTGGCTTGCCTTTTTCCAGGACTCTGGCTATGGGGGTCTGTTAAATTTCCCACCAGGGACCAAAGACTAATAATTGAAAAAAAGTTCCTAAAATAGGCAGGCAGCCTCTGAGGTAGGATTCACTGAGGAAATGAATCTCCACATATCTATGCTTAGCCTTCCTTCCCTGTCTTCCCAGCAAAGGACCCCATGTGCAGTGTCATAACCTCAGTGTCCCACTGCTGATGTATCTAAGTAGAAGCAGCCACAGGGCCCCTCAGTCATCCTGACAAAAGCAAAGCTTCCTCTTGGAATACAGAGAACTGGAACAAGTTCCCTGATTCCCTCTTCTAGGATCTCTATGGCGCCTCAGTGGCCGAGTTGTGGTTCAAAGGAAAAATACATGACTTGAGAAATATAAAGGTATATGCTTTTAGCAAGTAAACAGAGAGAAAAAAAAGATAGGAGAATGCTCACAAACACAGAATCACTTATAGACCAGCAACTGTGATTGATGTTGCAATGGCAAGATTTAGTTGTCCCCCATGATGTGCTCTGCCCTTCTGCTGTTTGCCATAGTAATACACTTTTTTGTTGGGTTCAAGGCCTCCCAGAATAAAGATTATATAGTTCCCAATCTTTCCCTGATGTCTGTTCTGGATAATTGTGTATAAGAGAAAGTGCAGTGCAGTGGCTTCTGGAAGTCTTCCTTAAAAGATAGTGCATTTGCACTTTGCCCACTCTTCTTCCTCTACTCTGCTACTAGGAAAGTAGGTTCTATCATCTTGGCCAATGAGGCTAAGGCATGTTGCTCCTCCTCAGCAACAAAACACAATGTCATGGACGGTCTGCATAGACTTTCACATGAGAGGGGAACAAATTGTGTCTTATTTTATCCACTGTCAGTTTGAGGTTGTCATCAGTTGAGTTGAATCTGATTCTAAATAATATAGTTTCTTTACTCACATTATTTCACTAAGTTCTCATAATAATGCTGTGAAATAAGTAGTTATCTTTAATTTATAAATGGGGAAATTAAAACTCAGACAGTCCAAGTAGCCAGTCCGGGGCTCTCTGATGCCAGTGCTCCTCCCACTAGGACATACTGCTTCTTGGGGAATTGTTTGTTCACTGGTAAATCATTAGAGAGGGCCACACAAGGCCCAGTTCCATGGAAGTCAGCTGGGAGGCCTCTTAGCAATTGAAGGCGGAGTGAGACTTCTCTGGTCCCTTTCACTGTCTCTGACACCTCTGGGAAAGGCTCACTGGGGTGATACATTAAGGAGTTCAGACCTCCCAAAAGAGGATGCTGCTCAGAGAAAAATGTAGCTGGCTGATTCTGTGTGTGTGCACACGTGTATGCATGTTACACAGCACATGGCAAACATCTTAATTAGGCTGTTAAACAGTGTGCAAATACACATGCATTTAAATGGACACTATGGTGTTTACGATGGAAAAAACTGAAAACACACAGCTTCAATGAGAGATTAGCTAAACAAATTAAATGGAAACAGTAGGATAATATGCAGGCATTAAAAATGACGATGTATAAAAAAATTAAAAAATTAAAAAAATTAAAAAAAATTTTAAAAATGATGATGTAAATGTATGTTTATTGACATGGACATATGTTCATGATATGTTTTTAAGTAAAAATAGGTTTCAAGATAGCATTTTGAATAGACTCCTGCTTGAATGGATAAAAAGCAA
Source organism: Vulpes lagopus (assembly GCF_018345385.1). Taxonomy (NCBI): domain Eukaryota; kingdom Metazoa; phylum Chordata; class Mammalia; order Carnivora; family Canidae; genus Vulpes; species Vulpes lagopus. The sequence goes on along the minus strand of NC_054826.1, from coordinate 144,117,931 downwards.
ATGCTATCAGTTACCTCCAATTATAGGCTTTTTTTTCTTCTGACTTAACTGTATCTTTTAATTTTCTGTGATGAGCATACATGACTTGTATATTTTACTGTTTAAAAATTTTTATTTATGATAGTCACAGAGAGAGAGAGAGAGAGGCAGAGACACAGGCTGAGGAAGAAGCAGGCTCCATGCACCGGGAGCCTGATGTGGGATTCGATCCCGGGTCTCCAGGATCGCGCCCTGGGCCAAAGGCAGGCGCCAAACCGTTGCGCCACCCAGGGATCCCTGTTTAAAAATTTTTAAAAAAGATTTTAGTTATTTATTTATGAGAGACACACAGAGAGAGGTAGAGACATAGGCAGAGGGAGAAGCAGGCTCCATGAAGGGAGCCCCATGTGGGACTCGATCCTGGAACTCGGGGATCATGCCCTGAGCCAAAGGCAGGTGCTCAACTGCTGAGCCACCCAGGCATCCCTAAAATTTCTTTTTTTTTTTTTCCTAAAATTTCTTTAACTAGATTGAAGAGGGAGTGCTTGAGGGAAAATGAAGCTACTGGCTGTGACAGGGCCCTTTAGCATGCCCCTCCAAGAGGACCCAAGGACATGCAGGGCCCCTTCACTCAATGGTCAGGTTGAAATGTTAGTTGGCCAGAAAGTTAGGAGGCACAGTGTATCTCCCCAATCTGTGCTGTCACAGGTAGATTTGGGGCCCCTGGTTTCTCAGAGAGGGTCAAGGTACCTGAGGGGGTGGGAGCCCCCCTGCGCCCTCGGGGCACTCTGGGAGCATGGTGAGCTTCTCTCTGGTGCTGCACCTGCAGGAAGGCGAGGGCTTCTCTGGTGTCCACTGCTGCTTCTGGAACAGGTGGGTGATGTTCGGGGACACAGAAGGAGTCTTCCAGGGGGTTGAATTGCCACAGGGGTACTCCCTCATGGAAGGCAAGAAAAGATTTCACAAGAAGCTCCAGTTGATAAAAATCCCCCCAAATGAGAAATAGCGCCCAGCCCTCTCCTTAGCTTTTCTTCTATCTCCCCAGACCCATGGAGTTTTCTTCTTCTATTCTTGGAGGTTAGTTTCTCCTTTAAAAAGTCAAGACTAGAATTTTGTTGATTGACTAGGTATGGGGCTGGGCAGTAATCATCTGCTTTCTGGACTGTCCTATCTCCCTTCTTCCTCCTGGCACCTCTAGCTGTTGAGAAACAGAGCAAATAAAAGCAGAATTTGAACTTAGTCTGTTTTGGTCCATACTGATAGCTCTGAAAAACACTGAATGAGAGAAGCAGTTAAAATTATATTGAAATTTTATGATTCTTGGTGGATTTCAACTGCCCTCTATAACTCTCTTCTCTATATTTACAGCAATAATTGAAAATTGGCCACACATGTAATTAATGTCATTCTAGGGTCAATTAAACAATAGCACATCCTTCATCTCCCTCCTTTTCTGTTTCAGATTCCTTTCAAATAAGTTGTGGGAAGCATATGTTAACTCAGTATGGAACTTTCTATATCAAGAATTCTAGAAATACAGAGCATCCCAGTGACTGAAGGGGATTCTCATAAGAGGTGGTGATACCCTTGCACATGGGCGCTGAAGGAGAGGCTGGGTGGCGGTCAGGGGTATGAAAGCCCCTGTGTTATTACAGGACTGAGATGGGGCCTCTCCCAACCTGCCATCCCAGGACCCCACCATCAGGGCTCCCCAGGGACAGCTACTGATGGTAGGACAAGGGTGTGCAGGGACTTACGGAAGCCATTCTTCCTTCAGGCAGCGGTTGCCAAAGCCTGGCTTATTCAGGAGGACGTCTGCAAGTGCTGCAAGCTGCTCACTGCCCGGCTGGTCCAAACTAGACAGAATGAGAGGGCCTTACTTGACAGATAGATGACTGGGACAAAGGGACAAAAGAGTCGACATGCAACTTGACAGGCATTTACCGAATGACTGCTACGTACTAGGCATGTACACAAGCCATAGAATGCTGTCTAGGGGTGGTTATAGGTTTCCTGAGAAGGGAGTGTGCTACTCACACATGCCCAGTGATCTGATGGCATATCATGTATATACTTCAACCTACTTGCCCATCCTTGACTTTATCTTTCCTCACTCCTGGCAGTCCTGGTTGTCCACTTTGGATCACCTTTCCCAAGTGGCAGCTACATTAACCTCCCTTTGAAGGGCAGTGCAAGGACCCCTACCACATGGGTCACTAGGGAGTGGAAAGGTGAAGGTCCCACCAAGCAGTCTGACCTGGGAGCCCCACAACACATGGCGGTGAATGATGACCTTTAGGGATAAGTCTACACACCTGAAGAAAGTGTACTGCTGCCCATACATCCAGGGGTGAAGGATCAAAGCAGGATATTCACCAAAGGGGGGGACAATGATGGAAAGCATCAGAGCCAAAAACACAAAAGTGGCTGGGAGCACAATCTGTTGGAAAATAAACATGGCAATGTGGGTGTTGGTAGGTGGTATGTAAAAGACACACACACACACACACACACACACACACACACACACACACATTCGTTCTTTTAAACATTTATCCTGTAGCCTCATAACTGGGTTCTGGTGAAGAAGATAAGGCTTCTGGGGAACATTAAAAGGGGAGACGTGAAAAGGCAAGATGTGTAGAAGAAAACAGAATGTTCTGGTGGCCGTTGAAGAATGGCTAAAGTAGTCCAACACTGAGCACTGAAGTAGCCAAAGTTCAGCCAGAGGTGAACTAGAGTTTCTATATCTGAATAAAAAGTATAAAAAGAAAATAAGAGTACCCAAAACGATCTATAGATTGAATGAAATTCCTATCAAAATACCAATAACATTTTTCACATTTTAGGATTCTAAAATTTGTTCGGAACAAAAGACCCTGAATAGCCAAAAGAAATTTTGAAAAGGAACAAAAGAGGAAGTATCACAATTCCAGACTTTGAGTTATATTACAAAACTGTAGTAATCAAAATAGTATGGTACTGGCACAAAAAGAGACAAATAGATCAATGGAACACAAAAGAAAACCCAGAAATAAGCACTTAATTAATCTTTGACAAAGGTAGAAAGAATAAGCAATGGGAAAAAGTCTCCTCAACAAATGATGTTGGGAAAACTGAACAACATGCAAAAGAATGAAACTGGACCACTTTCTTATATCACACACAAAAATAAACTCAAAATGGATAAAAGACCTAAATGTGAGACCGGAAACCATGAAAATCTTAGAAGAGAACATAGGAAATAATTTCTCTGATATCAGCCACAGCAACGTTTTTCTAGATATGTCTTCTGAGGCAAGGGAGATAAAAGCAAAAATCAGTGACTGAAACTGCATCATAATAAAAAGCTTCTGCACAGCAAATAAAAAAAAAATCAACAAAACTAAAAGGCAACCTACAGAATGGGAGAAGATATTTGCAAATGACATATCTGATAGAGGGTTAGTATCCAAAATATATAAAGAATTGATACAACTCAACACCCTAAAAACAAATAATCCAGTTTAAAAATGGACAGAAGACATGACAGACATTTCTCCAAAGAAGATGGCCAATGACACATGAAAAGATGCTCAAAATCGCTCATCCTCAGGGAAATGCAAATCAAAACCACAATGAGATATCACCTCGCACCTGTTAGATGGCTTCAATCAAAAACATAAGTAACAAGTGTTGGCAAGGATGTGGGGAAAAAGGAACCCTTGGTGGGAATGCAAAGCGGTGCAGCCACTGTGGAAAATAGTATGGAGGTTCCTCCAAAAGTTAAAACAGAACTACCCTATGAACCAGTAATTTGCACTACTGGGTATTTACCCCAAAATACAAAAACACCAATTCAAAGGGATATATATATGCACCCCTATGTTTATTGCAGCATTATTCACAATAGCCAAACTATGGAAGCAGCCCATGTCCACTGGTAGATGAATAAAGAAGACATGAGATATATATAATGGGATATTATTCAGTCATAAAAAGAATGGAATCTTGCCATTTGGAATGACATGGATGGAGCTAGATAGTATAATGCTAAGCAAAATAAGTCAGAGAAAGACAAGTACCATATGATTTCATTCATATGTGGAATTTAAGAAATAAAACAAATGAACAAAGGGAAGAAAAAGTGACAAACCAAGAAACATACTCTTAACTATAGAGAATAAATTGATGGTGACCAAAGGAGGGAGGGTGAAATAGGTGATGGGGATTGAGGAACGCACTTGTCATGATGAGCACTAAGTAACAAAGAATTGCTAAATCACTATATTGTACACCTGAAACTAATATAACACTGTAGGTTAATAATACTGGAATTAAAATTAAAAAGTTAATTAGGGATGCCTGGGTGGCTCAGTGGTTGAATCTCAGGGCATGATCCCAGAGTCCTGGGATCGAGTCTCACACTGGGCTCCCTATAGGGAGCCTGCTTCTCCCTCTGCCTATGTCTCTGCCTCTCTCTATCTCTCATGAAAAAAATAAAATAAAATCTTTAAAAAAAAAAGTTAATTAAAAAAAAGAAAAGAAAAAAGAGGCCAATAACCTTAATATGTAGGGTCATTGCAAAAATGAATGAAAATATGCCGGAGCCTGGGTGGCTCAGCGGTTTAGGGCCACCTTCAGCCCAGGGTATGATCCTGGAGAACCGGGATCGAGTTCCACGTCGGGCTCCCTGCATGGAGCCTTCTTCTCCCTCTGCCTGTGTCTCTCTGTGTCTCTCATGAGTGAATAAATAAAATCTTAAAAAAAATGAAAATATGACTTTACCCTTCACTGTAAGAATAAAAACAATCAATATAATTGTTATTATTTTATTTTCTCTGCTTGGTGAAGTCAAAAAACTTAGGAAGAATCTTTATGTTACTAAGAATTAAAATAAAAGCTGGCAAGGAGCAAACAAAGCCAATAGAACCTAAAGAGGGTGCTCATCTCTGTGTTTGAAGCACGTGCAGGAGAAAGGCGAGGAGAAGATGGTAAGGCCAGGAGAGGGCAGGCAGGCGGTGGCCACCAGCAGCCAAGCACGGGCAGGGACCAATAGTAATACCTGGGCCAGGAAGTCCTTGTGGCTGCGAATAGTGTGGTGGAATCGCTTGACCAGCAATGCCTGCACATGTTGGATGATGAGCTGCGCTCCTGTGTTGAGCCGGCTGCGTGCCTCTGGCTCTGAGGACGGCTGGCCCTCTGGGTGAGGAGCTGGCTCTGCAGAGCAGCCATTGGAGCCCTGGGGAATCTGTCTGGCTTTCTCTCTACGGCTCAACCAGGGGTGTCGGAGGTTTTCTCTTTTCTGTTGAGTGCCACCTGATTTGGAAGATTGGATTAATAAATTTAGAAAAATACTCACAAGGTTTGACTCTCATATACCATTATTTCTTACTCCACTGGTTTTTCCCTTCATTTAAATCAGTGACAAAGTATCAGGCCAGGTAGGTTAATAAACTTTAAAAATTCTATTTGGGGGGCCCCTAGCTGGCTCCATCAGCAGAGCACATGACTCTTAAACTCAAGGGTCATGAGTTTAAGGCCCACATTGGGTGTGGAACTGACTAAAAATAAAATCAATAAATAAAAATAAAAGTTTTATTTTTTAGTGTAAATCATTTATAGACGGAATCACCCAAAATCCTTTAAAAAGTCTCTACAGGAGCCAAAGAAAAGAGGGTATAAATGCATTGGCAGAGAGGTCTAATACATATAACTAAGTAAAAAAATTGAAGTTACAGAGCAGTATGTATAATAAGATCATACTTATGTTAGCACATATATACAACAAATTATATTTTATACATACACACATATATATATATTTATATATATATATATTTTGTAGTTACTTACAAAGCTCTGACAAAATATCCACCAAATGCTTAAAGAACTTAAAGGATGAAGGGATATATATATATATATATATATATATATATATATATATTTTATATATATATATATATATATTTTTTTTTTGTAGTTACCTACAAAGCTCTGACAAAATATCCACCAAATGCTTAAAGAACTTAGTACTTCAGGGATGGAGCTGGATAAGGGGCAGGGATGAAGGGATGAAGGGATGAAGGGAAAGGGTGATTTTAGCCTTTTTTGTATTATCTGAATTTATACATAGCAAAATGTATTAATCTGTAACCTGTGGACTGACGTAAAAGTCAGAGTTGACTTGTTTTTTTCTAAATTCTTAGAAGCCCTTGAGAAGTGGTGGAAAGACTAATGAACTAGGAGTTTGGAGACCTGAGTTTGAATCCTGACTCTTACTTGATGCATAAATTGGGCTAAGTGACTGACTCAGTCTAAATCTGAGTTTTTTCATCTGTAAAATGAAAATGAAAATATCTCACAGGGTTGTTCTGAAGATTATATGAGCTAACATGTAAATGTGCTCTAAGAACTGCTCGCTGCAAGTCATTAGTTATGCTGAAGCTATAGCTTATCATCAGCAATTAATGTTCATGTGTAGAACATGTTATTGGACATAAAGAGAGAGCCTAGAGGACTGTTGGTTGGTCCCCAGCTGCTTTCTTGACCCTCCTAGAGTCCCCTAGCACAAGCGCAGCTGCAAAGGGAATTGGGTCAGCCCAGTCATCCTTTCACCCAACACTCATGGGCACCTGCAATGCAGCATTCTGGCTTTGTAGGCTCACTGATGACCTAGTGTCAGAGTCCCAGTTCTCCGGCCTCCTCTCCCTCATCTGGGCTCAGATTTTTTTTTTTTTTTTTTAAGATTTTAACATTTATTTTAGAGAGACAGTGAGAGAGTCCAAGCAGAGGGAGGGGCAGGAGATAGAGAGAAGAAGCAGACTCCCTCTAAGTGGGCAGCCCAACGCGGGGCTCTAGATCCCACAAGACCCTGAGATCATGACACCAGCTGAAACCAAGAGTCAGACGCTTAACTGACTGAGCCACCATGGTGCCCCGAGGGTTCAGATTTGGTGTGTGTGTGGCTCGCCCTCCCTCTGGGGAGATCCCTGCTGCCTTTCCCCATGTCTATCCCATAAGCTTTGCTCTCTGATGCCCCATCCAGGCCGGAGCCCACTGCCCAGGGAAGAGCTGAGGGCAAGAACTGTTTGTTCCTGGCTTTCTGCTGCCCTCTAGTGGTCACTGGCTGTGAGCCACACCCTCAGAAGCGGCAATGACCCTTCTGGTACCTTGAAACTTGCGCCCCCAGTGGATAGCAAGTTCCTCCAGACTTTGGAGATAAGATCAGAAACTGTCATCTCTAAAACTGAGCCAATTAAAAAATGCATTAGCCATCTGAAAAATGGGAGCAGGGAGAGTATGGACTTGGTCCTATATTTGAGAGCTAAAACCAGGGAGTAAAACTCAGAAGCCTGTGTGACTTTAAGGCAAGTCATCCAATCTGTGTAAACTCAGTTTTTCCCAGAAGGGGCTAATCTGTGCCTTAGCAGCTTCATGAGATTATAGTGACAAAACAATGGATGTTAAGTGCTCCATGAAGTATAAAGGGTTAAACAAGTTTGAGGTAAAAGATGATTTGTAAATGTTGACATTAGGATTTTGCTAAATCTCAATCAGAAATCACAGGCTGTGTTAACACTCGGCATGTATTAACTCATTTAATTCTCTTAACAATCCTAAAAGGTGGGTACTATTATTTACCCCATTTTGGAAATGAGGAATTCGAGGTAAAAAAGGACTCAGTATTTTCCCAAAGCTATTCAGTTAGCAAATTGTGAGGCAAATTATGGGGATCCACCTTATTCTAGCAGCTACACTCTTAGCTTCTACCCCTGCATGTCTCTTTGGAACTTCCTATTCTGTGCCAGGACTGATCAGTCTTCTGACATGTTACTTATTTTCCTGATAAGACCTAATTATTAAGGAGTATTCTGTGCAGATAAAAGCCCCAACTCTTGAAACCATCATATAGCATCCGATATAAATTTGCATATTTTCATTGTGGCCTTGGTTACTGTAAGTCTTTGTCTTTGGGTGACCTGGGACAATTCAGTTGCTGTGTCTGCAAAGCTGGAAAGAACAGCTGCGCCCTTTGGTGAGCTGCTCCCACCCTCTCCGGCAGACTGCCCTTCCCTCTCACTCTGCCAGGATGCCCAACTCTTCTGGCCACTGCATGACCACCTGGACCATGCAGCGCATTTGGGCTGGTATATTTGACCACTGGTAGTTCTAGGCATAAGCTGGTAAGCAGACTTATGGGACCACTTATGAAGCAAGATGAAAAACAAACTATCTTAAGAGTTGGCATCAGAAACTTCACGGGAAGGAAACAGTCTTTGCTGTGCTCTACTGTACTTGGCAGAAAGAGGTAACCAATAGGCGGAGCCCAAGGCATCAAAGGAGAATGTCCATGCAGCTCTGCCCATGAACAGGACAGAGGAAAACACAATGTAGACGGGGGAGCCAGATAGAGGATTTTAGTGTGGCTGGATGCCTATTATTCAATCAGAAGTGGCTTGTGTCATGGCAGGTAATTCTGCCTACATGTCCATCTCCCTATCCCCTAGCCTCCATAGTAACTTCTCTCATGAACACTTTGTGTGGCTCTGGGGTTTTAGTAGAGATCACAGAAGGGGCAAGTTGGTGCCCAGGCTCACACATATAGAAGAGAGGTCCCCAAATCCACAGAAATTATGGATTTGCAAATTTCCATCAGGCACTAAATGAAGGCTCAGAATAATTTTATCTCTGGCTCAAAGAAGCCAGAAGATCTCAGTTGGCATCTGGGTTGCATTCACGGTCGCTATTATCTCTAGGGACTCTGGGCTGTCATTCATGCAGACAGGAGTGGATCAGAAGCCTGGTGGAGATAAGAGGAGCAGATAAGGATGGTGACAGGGCAAGTATAGGAGACCCAAAAGTGGGAGAAGAAGCTTAGGGGTGGCAAAGTTCCCAGCCTGAACTCCTTAAGAATCCTCATTCATCTAGAGTCTTTTCATGCAGACCTAATTCCAATTCGTCATTCTTTCGTCATTTAAAGGAACCAAGAATGCAAAATGTGTGTTACTCAGGGGTTTGGTAAATACTATGAAGGAGTATTTGCCTGCTTTGCTGTTTCATGAAATTTTCCTTAGGTTTTCAATACAGAGCTTGGGGAGTGTGATGAGGGAACACACTCTGGAACCATACCAGCAAACAGAGGTCCTGAATCAGAATCCTCCGTGACCTTCAGAAAAATCTGTCAAGAAAGGAAAAAGAGAAAATTTGGTTTAGACATTCCATTCTCAGAAAAAAAAACTAACCCAACTTCAATTTTGTTGGGTACTGCTTCATAATGGAAGGAAAATACATTGCGATTTATCTAAGAACATAGTCTTCTATAAATATAAAAGTATATGCACACGGTGACCACAACTATGTAAAATTTGTTTCTGTATAGACAAAGGCATGAGGAAATGAACCAAAAATGAAGACAGTTGCTATGCTTGGGTGGGGAATTATGGCTTTTTGCCTTTATAAAACGTCCTCCTAGTATTAGACTTCTGCAAAGAACCCCCTTTTCTGCTACCTGATGAAAACCAGCTGGAATCTCAGCCTTACCTCTTCCAGGGGAGTGTCAGAAATTCCAAAACTGCTGAGCCCCAGGTCAGCTAGTGTGTCTTCTAGCTCTCTAAAAAGGCTGGCATATGCTCTCTGCTTGAAATTCTTATTTGGAAGGAGGAAGATAAGTTCTTGACCAATGCATTCCACCAGCTTTGCCTCTGGAACATGGTGTTGTACCATATCCATCAGCTCATTCACATCCCCTAGGGCAAAGAAAGAGACTGACATCAACTCTGTTTTCCAGAACCTGGGAGACTGTGAACTTGCTCACATCCCCTACTTTCTTCTGCTTAAGGGGCATTTAAATTTTATTTATTTATTTGACTGAGAGAGAGAGAGAGAGAGAGAGAGAGATAGAGAGAGAGAATATGAGCACAAACAGGGGGAGCTGCAGAGGCAGAGGGAGAAACAGATTCCCTGCTGGGCAGGGAGCCTGATCCCAGGATCCTGGGATCATGACCTGAGCTGAAGGCAGATGCTTAACCCACTGAGCCACCCAGACACCCTAGTAAGGGACATTTCATTCCACCATAGTGACTCCTGCAGAGGACTGATGGTGCATCTGGTCTGTTTGAGCCTAGTACGCCCTGTGAACAGTACTGAGAGGGAGAGGGATCAGATGGCTTGTCCCTTACAAGCTATGTCATATCAGGTAGGTCATACCCTAGTTTTTTCATCTGTTCAAAGGGGGAAATAATGGCACCCACCCATTTTACTGGAGGACTGGATGAATTAATATACTCAAGCCCCTTAGAATGATGTATCTTGTGCCTAGGTAAATATTAGTAGCTATTGTTATTGTGAACATCATCTCTAATAAGAAAGCTCTTATCATCACCATTGCTCCTTCTTATTCACAAGCCTGAAGGTTAAGTGAAAGTTGCTTTCCTTTTCCTTGTCTGGCCCAAGCTATGGGTGATTTGCCCAAGGTGCACCAAGATGCATACCTGGGCGGGGTACTGGTGACCAAGCTGGATGAGAACTCCCCTTCCTAAATCATACACGAAAGCCTGGTCTAACTCTTTAAAGGAATGTGCCATTTCCCTTGGGACTCCACTTATCTCCTCCAATGAACAAACCAATCAACCTTAATACCCTGATCTTAGGAAATGCAGAAGCTGTAGAGTCAACTGTGGGGGGGCATGGAGTACGGGGTGTACAACATGGGCTGTGAGGAAGTGTCCAGTAACAAGTATTTACTTGACACTCTCATATATTTGGAATTGAATTTCATGCATAATAAGCATGTATTATTTAAAATTAAAATCTGGGGATCCCTGGGTGGTACAGCGGTTTGGCACCTGCTTTTGGCCCAGGGTGCAATCCTGGAGACCCAGGATCGAATCCCACGTCGGGCTCCCGGTGCATGGAGCCTGCTTCTCCCTCTGCCTGTGTCTCTGCCTCTCTCTCTCTCTCTCTCTGTGTGACTATCATAAATAAATAAAAATTTTAAAAAATTAAATTAAATTAAATTAAAATCTGGGGATGATTGGGTGGCTCAGTGATTGAGCGTTTGCCTTTGGTGCAGGTCATGATCCTGGGGTCCCGGGATCAAGTCCCACATTGGGCTTCCCACAAGGAGCCTGCTTTTTCCTCTGCCTATGTCTCGGCCTCTCTTTCTGTCTCTCTCGTGAATAAATAAATGAAATCTTAAAAAAAAATTAAAAATCGAATTTAAAAATTTTAAAGCATGTATGTGAAGAGACAGTTCCGTATTATCTTGAGAAGCAGGTCAAAGGGAGAGGAATTCTAGGGACTCAGAACCCAGCTCTCATGCATTTCTGTAAGCAGTCCTCTCAGTGAGGGTCACCCGGAGTATTCTTCACTTTGTCTTAAAAATGATCCATGTGGAGGGATTTCATGGCTTTTAATCCATGTCCTTCTGTTTAGCTGGACTGGAAGGCTTGTTTAATGTCAGATTCACAAAGTGGACTCAATTGTCTTTAGCTCTGGGATGACTTCACAGAGGGGCTGGAGGGTTCCTTGCGTGAGGAAGCAGCTTTGCCCTAACAGCTCTCTAGGGGTCATGTGCATTGTTCTCTGAGGAAGGAAATTGAGCCCAAAGCTACTGGATTCCCAGGAATTGTGTCTTAGTCATGTGTGTCAGCCTTCCAAGGGGAGCCCTGGAGTGTAGAAGCTCTTGCAGTGTCTGGCAGAGAGGGGTGTGTGTGGTGTATGGGTGGTACATGGTTGTGTGTGAGGGGAAAGCTTTCCAGGGAACCAACTGGGGAGCAGAATGATCTACATCCTCTTATCTGGGGCATAACAACTTACTGTGCTTCCTACAGTTCACACTATCCCCCTTGTAGTCAAAGAAAATAAACATTTATATAGAAACAAAGGAATATTAGAAAAATGACTCCAGCCAACAGGCCCTGTTTCCAACTAGATTTTGGTGCATCCCTGTGTTGGTTTTTAAAAACTATCAATGTATTGACCAAGATTCCTCCTGGGAAGGAACTCCAGCAAGCTGGGAGAGACTCATGTCAAGGCAGGCTAGGGAGAAGACACAGCAGTCATCCCGACAAGACATGTTCATGGGCACCACAGCTTTTATCCATGCAAAGAGTGGGTGACAGAGTAAACAATGATGCAAACCTGGGCATTTTCCCTCAAGTTTCAAGCACAGTATATAAATAGTGTCTAGTTTTCCCCTTTCACCAGATTTTAGTCAGTAAATTCTTCAGATTTAGAAAAAAGAATGGTCTAAATAGAAAATTTTGTTTCTTCTTTGATAAGCAGATAGTTTCCCTCCTCATCCCCCTCCATCATCCACGTGGATCCGTAGACAGGTTTAATTTTGCTCCCTTTTAAGGATATGGGGTGTGTGGTATTCCATTTGCAAAGACACCCCAGAGGTTGGATGAAGTGGGCCTTAATGGAGTACAAGAGTGTTGGCAAGCACTTTGGGTCCCTAAGGTCAGGTCCTGTGGGATAAATGCTTACAGTGAGAACTTCTCTTCTGCACCTCCCTGGAGGTGGGGGTGCCCCTGATGAGATTTAATGCGCCCTAACTCAAAGGGAATTGCTAGGAAGTTGGGCCTCTGAGGGAAAAGTCAAGAGTGTCATAAAGATGTGTGACTTGGCATCCACTCCATGCAGTCTGACTCTCTGGAAAAGTTCACTAGGAGCTGTATGTCACCATGGTTTCACCTGAGGGCCCCACCTGAGGGCCCCACCTGAGCACCTACAGTACCCCTTCTTCAGACACTTAAGTAATGCTGCCTGGAGCCAGGGCAGAATGATCCAGGTAGGGAAGCTTAACATGGGCCAGGACAAGGAGTGGAAAGACTGGATTCCTTAATTAAGGGAGGAGGTCCTTAGGCCCGGGGCTTCTAAAATCCCTCCAGGGATGGAGGAGAAAGAAGGCCAAACAGAAAGATGAGCAACTGCATGTCCATGGGCTTGAGAAGTATAGTTTTTCTCTTTACTCCCATTACAACATATGACAACAGGACACACCTACCATATGGAGAAATGATTGCTAGATAAGAACCAAGAAATAGCCTGCCCCAGTGCTTACCATCCAAAACTTGTTCTGGAGTTATCTCATCTATGTGGGCTGGACACCTGGTAGAAAAACCCTCAGATGCACAGCTGCAGGTCCCCTACAACAGATAGGAGTCAGTCACTTGAATGACAGCATCTCCCTGAGGCCAACTGCCATCCCCACTGTGCTTCATTTGTTTCTTGCTGCCCAAAGTAGTCAACAGATTTCCCCCCCATTTTAATATATTACCTCACATGAGCATTCTGAGGGTGTGGTTATTTGATTTTATCATGGAGAATGTGTGAGTCAGGCACAGAGAGTAGTAGCAGCTCCTCAAAGGACACCTTTGGTTTGTCATTATCATATGACAGCTGTAGGCTGGCGTGTGCAAGACATTCTGCTCCTCCATCCTCGTGGATGCATGCTGACCTGTGAAGTCTACCCAGTACTGGAAAACCTGGAGGCAGCCTGACCCTTACACTACAGGGGTGGCCAGAGGCCTAGGTACGCTACAAAGTAACTAGCCTGACAACTCCAACAGGAGCAGTGCCTAGTCCCAAGGAGGCCAGAACACTTCATAATGCTTTCTCTCACTTATCACCATATCCCTGACAAGCAGAAGCAGAGTGGATCAGTTTTGTTTTCTGCACGTGAAGAAACCAACGCTGATGAGCAATTAAGGAATCTGCCTGGGATGACAGTTTTCCACTCAGCCACCCAGACCTGAACCTGGTCTCCTGACATGCTGAGGGGGTCTCTGCTAATGGGTATTGTCTGGCTTCCTCATTTTCAGGTTATAGTTCCCAAGAAAGCCTTTCCTTGGCTTTCATTTACCAGTGGACTTTGGGTTTAGTTAGGAAACATAAATGTTGGAATGGAACATAGGAGGCCTCAATAGCTACTCTCCTTCCAAGCGTGCTGCCTTGCAGATGGAGACACTTCTATGTGGTAGCACATCACATGCTTATTTAGGGTTCTGGAATCTCAGCTTGCTGAAAACTCATTTCATTTGGGGTGAAGCATCTCTGTAGGAGGGTTCAGAATGTCACTTATCAAAATCTGCCAATAGTTTCAGAAACAAAGAGGTTGATTCTGACAGCTAGTGCCTGATTGGGGTAGAGATGTCTGGCATGGTAGCACCACACTGTGCATTTCTGCTTACCACAAACAGACTCTTTTCCCGAGCAGACACATACCTCACAGCCTGTTCTTTGGCTCTGGATGTTTTTCATCTTGCGCACCAAGGTTAAGTAGAAGCCCGTGCCAAAGCAGTTCTTTAGGAAGAGCGGGGTGCCTGAGCAATAAAGCCTTCCCTGGGAAATGATGGCGATGCGGTCCCCAAGGAGGTCAGCTTCGTCCATGTGGTGAGTGGACATGATGATGGTTCTGCCTGCAAGGGTCAGGGGGATATCACCAGGCAGACCTGGATGGGGCTGGATGGGAGAGGATGCAGAGCAACCTCCCTGACATGGGCATACAACCTGGAAGTTGATAAATAAAAAACAAGTATTCTGCGGCAAAGTCCAGAATACTCGGATAATAATGACAACAGCTAACATTTTATAGCATCCTGCATGTTGTAAAGCACTGTCGCATATGGTATCTTTTCATCTGGCATTGGACCTGCTCCAAATAAATCATGGCGTATGGCACATATTTGTTACAGTTAGTCAGCGTCTATTGATTTCCATATGTATATTCCTTGAATCGTTACCACTGCGCTTACAATCTTTGCAAAGAAAACACACATACTCTGAAACCAATGGGAGATGTCATTAAAAGATAATGATAATGAGGATTCCAGGATGGCAAGGCGACCCTGGGATTGAGCCACGCTCTCACATTCGTTAATAGGCACTCTGAGCTCTGCCTGCTATCTTTCTGGATCTGATCCCTCTGGTTAGAAGGTACTGGGATTGGGGAAAGAATATCCCATTTTGAGACACTGCTATCTGCAGTTCCTTTGGAGCACTGGATACCTGTGTGTCACCTTCACACCTGGCCCTGAGTGGTCATCTGACAGCTATGGAGTTTCCTGGGATGTCTGCCTGCGACTTCGGTCTTCTTAGTCAAGAAGAATTTCACTTACAGCTGCATGGATTGTTCCAGAGAGGACTACAGGTTGAGAAAACCTTTTAGAATATTTTGGGAAGTAGGCTGCTCCATCAATGACTTCCTGTCTATATTGGTGTAAAAATTTCAGGAAGCTTCCACTGGAATTTGAATTCACTCGTCACTGCTCACACTCTACTGGAGTGTAGTTATGGCTGTTGAGTATGCTCAGTTCCAAAGAACCATGTGTGAGAGCAGGAATCACAGATTAAACCTCAGTGGGAGCACAGGCCACCAAGCAGTGGCTGTTACCTGAGCGGTACTTCAGGAGCAGGTCCCAAATTGAGCGTCTCGAGTAGGGGTCCACCCCAGAGGTGGGCTCATCCAAAATAACAACTTTGGCACCTCCCACGAAAGCAATGGCAACAGACAGCTTCCTCTGCATGCCACCTAGAGGTAGATCCAGGGCAACAGAGTCACAAGGGCTGTGGAGGATGGGAGGAGAAAGGCCCAGGGCTGGTGGCATCAGGGTGGGGGGTGGGGTGGGGGAGGAACCCTTAAGTCCAGTAGCAGCTTGAAGCTGCCTCCTTAGATGTTGATACAATGTTTGAACCCTAGTGGTATACAGGCCTCTTTAAATGCAGAAAAGACAAGAAATGCAGAAACAGATAAAACCATTTGAAGGCTGTTCTTACATTTTAGTTCAAACACAAGAACATCAGAACAAATAAAGCTCAGGATGGTACAAGATAGGGTTCTATGTGGGAAACAATCCAGAGGTGAATTGCTCTTTGGTGCACAGAATAACTTTACAGAAGTGCTCTACGTCTTAGGAGGTTTCTTATAAGCCTCCCGTTCTGCCAGTGTACTGGAAGACAATGGATCTGCCATCTGTAGCCTTGACTTTTTCCAATACTAAGCACCTGATAGATCCTGAGCTTCTTCGTTCCTCTTGTGGTGGAGGCCGGTGTCCTCCAACATGGCTTCCATCTCCAGCTGGGCCTCTTCCCAGGACTTCCCTTTCAGCTGGGCATAGAACAGGATGTGTTCAGCCACTGTGAGGCTAAGGGACAGGGCAATGAGAGAGGCAATGGGCTCAGCAACTCCACCTCTAATGATTTACCTTATAGGAATAATTAAGGATGAGCACAAAGTTTTAGCAATTAAGATGTTCATTGTGATGCTGTTTATGAGACAAAAAACAAAACCCAGATCCTATTAAATATCTAATAAGAGGGGACAGCAGATTTATACAATGGTATAGTATATAAACATAAAGATTATTTTTTGAAGTTATCTCTGGATGGTGAAATTACAGGTGATTTCTATTTTTTCTTTTAATCTATATTTCCTCCCTTCCTTTCCTTAATTACTATATATCACTCTCTAAATAATAAATAAAAGTTTGAGGAAAAAAGCAATTGAAAAGCCTCCTGAAAAGTCAGTTTTTAGTGCCCGGCTTAAGAAAGAAAAAGGAACAATGGTTTCCTCTCTTGGTCTCTGAGAGGGAGTATTTCAGGGCTGAGTGCAGGGGCTCAGGATGGGCCAGTAGATCAGAAGGCATTACTCTTCTGAGGGGGTAGAGCTCAGCGCCCAGTGCCAGAGATAATAGTCTTTCTGAAGGATACCTGTCATAGCAAGCAAGACAAAAGACCTTGAGCATGAGGAAACCAAACAGAAATACTGCCTCCTGCCCCTAGAACTGGCATCCTTGAGCTCAGCTCTAGAGAACACGTGTGTTGTGAGGGCAGGGTAAGAATAAGGCATGGAGAGGGTCTTAAGTGCTGTTCTTCTTACTGGTGGAAGAGGATGTTGTACTGTGGACACATGCCAAGACTCTGCCGGACTGCATCCAGGCTGGTTTCGATGTCCTTTCCTCCAATGAGCACTGTCCCTGATGTTGGTGGCAACAGACCCGTCAGGATGGACCTGCCAAATGTAGGAGTCAGTGGCAGAAAAGATGACCTTTAGTAGCCCCACTCCAGGGTTGGTGAGGACTTTCACAGGGATTCCTGTCTTGGCTCTCAACTGAACCCAAACCATTATTAGTTATGGGGACCAAAAGTTTCCCATACAGGCTTTAGAGTCAGTGTGCACATCCAGCCCCTACTGCCAATGACCACATCTGCCTTCTCTGCTTCTATTTATTTCCTACTGCCCCAGGCAGGCCCTTATGGGTCCTCAGGGTTCCCAGCTGCAGAACATTCACTTACAGCCAAAGGTCCCTACCCGGCACAGCCATCACTGGTCTGGTGCTGCGGGGGCTCAATTAAAGGCATGTGATGCATAGGTCAATACTGTGCCGATGTCATTATTATGAAGCATAGGGGAGGATCTTAATGAGAGCCCAGGCATTCAATCTGTCTTTGTTGATTAAATAACTGAAGGCAGGCAGGGGAATTACCATCAATGATATCATTTTTGGATTCAAAACAAGAAGTTCAATAGGAATGTTGGCCTTTTTTTTTTTTTTTTTTTTTTTTTTTTTTTTTTTTGGTAAAATGAGAAATAATGATGTCTACCTCCTGGGCTTGTTGTGAGGATTAAATGAGTTTATACTTGTAAAGCACTTAGAACTGTGCCAGCATAAAGTAAAACTCAAAATTATTATTACTATTTTTTATTAAACAGTGTGTTTCAACCCCCAGGGAAAATTGCATTTCAGCAGTCGATGAAGTAATGTGTTTGCCTTGAGAAGCCCTGAGGTCGTGGATGGTGCTCTGGACTCTCTGACCATATTAGTTAACAAGGTGAGCAATCAGTTGGATTTAGTACTGTCTGGGCCAGCCAGCTCTGTCCCTGAGTTCAGATATTATCTCAGGTTATCTGAATTTGTACATAGAAGCTGAAATCTCTGTTGATCAACCACTAGAGGGAAACAGAACCAAATATAATGGCACTGGCCCCACATTCCATTCACACTGAACCGCCCTCAGAGAACATTCCAACGTAGGGTGTATACTGCTGTTCCTTCCTGGGGCTCTGTAAGAGGTCATAGGACTTGAAGACCGGGTATCACATGGCTTCCCTGCCCCTTGAGAGGCCTGCCCTCTGACGCTCCTTGGGAAACTTTAGCTAGCCCCTTTCTCCTTCTCAGCAGGTGGCGCTCTGCTCCCTTAGAAAAGCCAGGGGAGCTTCCTGACCTTTCTATGCAGAACTTGCACCTTCCCTGAACTTTACCTTCAATCACCAAGTGGTTACCCCAAACGTCCCGCTAGGGACCATACCCTTTTTACTTTCTACAAAACAGATAGGAAAAGGAATCCCCTTTGAAAATAAGTAGTACTCTATGGACCAAGGTCATGTGATGATGATAGCCATGACTTTAGCACCATTATTGATGGTAGTAATACTGGAGAGCTTGAGGATGGGAAAACAGGCTCACGGTGTCAGAGACCAGTCAACTGAAAAGATCTGGCTCTTGTCCTCACTGGACCATTACAAGTTGGTGACCCCAGAAAGTCACTTCGACTCTCTAGATGTACACTTCCCCAGCACAGAAAGGGGACCATAAACTTATTTCACTGCCCTCTTCCACTTCTTGTGAGGATCAAATAAAACAATGAATATGAATGAGCTTTGAATACTGCAGTGTGCTTTACACACCCTCAGGACACAAATACATGGTACACTGTTGTCACTAATACTCAATGGGAAAGAAAAGACTACAGCTAATGGGGCAGAAGAGAGCCAGAAAATGAGTGGTTAGAAAAGCAATACAGGCTATTGCCTGAAAACTCACAAAGTAGTGGTTTTCCCTGCTCCGTTGTGACCAAGGAATGCAGTAATCTGGTTCTCGTAGAAGGTAATGTTAAGACGGTCCACAGCTGGTCTGCTGTAGGGCTCAAAAATCTTCACCAGATTTTTCACACATACCCCAGGAACCAAGCCTGGAAGTTCACGTTCAAAGAAGGAGTCTTGGAGGAAAAAAAAAATTAACATGATGTATGTATAATGCTCTATTGAACACATTCCTCAAGGCTGACTCCTCAGACTATGTCTTTTGCCCCCATGGCATTAGCTGTGACCTTTGTAAGGATGACTACAAAATAATAATGGTAATAATAGTACCTAATATTTATTGAGTAGTTACTATGTGCCAGGCATTGTTTAAGTGCTGTATATAGATTACCTCATTTTACCTTTACAACAGTTCCATGGAGATAGATGTTGTTATACCCATTTTTATAGATGGGGAAACCCAAGGCACAGAGACAGCAAATATCCAATCAAGGTCACACAGCTCATGAACGACAGAGCTGGAATTTGAACCCAGAGTGCACTCACTATATACAGGGAGAGTTAGCCCGAAGTTCAATCTTCAGCCCAGGCTGTCATTTCCAACAGGCCATGGAGCATTTCCTCATGGGCTTCATAGTGACTCAGGCTTCTTAACTTCCTCCCAAAACATAACTTTCCCTCGGGCTCTCCCATGTCCACTCCTGTAACTGCCCTTCTTCTGGTCACCTTGGCTCGAGCTTTTGTGTTAATCTTGCCTAAAACAGACTTCTTACTCCTTAGAACTTCAGAGTTTGTCAGTTACTGGGTAGGATGGTCCACTCTTCCTCATCACTGCCCCTCAAACTCCACCCCTCCACTCATCCACTTCCACACCCTTCCAGTGCAGACCCTCCTTACCGTGTTGTCCACTTCTCTCTACCTTCAGTCCCTCTATGCTTTCGTTCACCCTGTACAGCACCACTTAATTTATTAACATTGGAGTTCTGAGCATTGACTCCCATGCAAAACAACATCTTGATACTTCTCCTATGGATGATACTTCCAGTATCTCCTATAACTAAGATGAGAGTTGGCCCCAGCCCCCTGATTTGGCCTTGCCAGCAATTCCACTCTGGGAGGTGGGCCTTCCCAGAAGCACCGTTTAACTGAACATCAGCTCTCTGAGGAGCCAGAGATCACTGACCTCAGCTTTGTGAAATGGCAACCTGGGCTGGGCAAGAGGCCTGGAGACTGGACCCTCTTATGTGGTGGTGGGCCAAGTCCAGAGGCCATGTTCCTTCTCTGACCCAAGGTGAGGATAGCAAGAGCATTTTAGCATTCACAGAGAAGTACATATACCTAGGGGATGAGACCATGGGGAGAAGTACAGAACTGGTCTAATGAAGGCAAGGAAAGCAAAGACAGGGAACACTTGCAACCCTAATCCATTTATTCAGGAATTATTAGGTAACTTCCATGGTCAGGAAAGGCTTTTGATGGTTTGAATGAATGGGCTTGTAGATTTGTAAACCACGAATGAAGTGTAGTCAGTTCCACTAGACTCCTTCCTCCTGTGCACAGAAGCATTTATTTTTGTCTTTCCTTATAGCTCATATCCGCTTTAAGTCCCAGTGACCCAAGTTATTGTTCTTGCTAAATCCTCGGAAGTCAGCACATTTGTGCAACTCACTCGGGACTTGCCTAACAAGGGCACAAACACACCACATACTTGGGATTTGCTTTCTCCAGGAAATATGCGTTAATGTCTGGCTGGACCATTCATGCCACACACGTGCAGCTCAGCCCTTGAGAAGCTATCAGGCTTAACCCCTGTCAACAGAATCGGTTTTCTGGGGTCCGTCCACGGAACCGCTGTCATGAAGTGTATTGCTCCATCCTTTTATGGTACCCTGCACCTTCTCCTTGCCTCTGCTCTGCATTCTTTATTGAGGTTTTTACCATTTATTCCTTCTGGGTGTTCTGGATCCTCCATTTCCTCTGTTATGGGTTCCGTCTTTTCCAGGGCTCTTTCTTCTCTGGTCGAACACCCTGCATCAACCAGAAGCCATGGTTACTTCTGGTGAGAGCTAACAATCAGTAAAGGCAGGAAAAGAAGGGGAGAAGGACAGGCTGCCAGAATTTCCTGTCACAGCTGGAAAACCCAGTTCCCTCAGAAGACCATTCCCGGGGATCAGCCCTGAGCATGGCTCTGCCGGCCACTGACCTGTGGGCCTGTAAAGTTCTGAAAATGACCGCCAGTGCCTCCTGGCTTGGCTGGCTTATTAACCCTTGCTGAGCCCAGATGGAGTTTTATAAAGGTGTTTCACCTCATCCTCTTAACCTGCCAGCAAGCACCCACAATGTCAGAAATTAAGATTTTAAAAAATATTAACAAAACCAGGACTCAACTTGCAATGAGTTAGTTTTCTTTACCTCACCAATGGTACTTCTAACTCTAATCAAACACATGTCAAAGCCATAGTGAACCTTGAAAAAAGCTTGTTCAAGGTGATATGATGGATAGCCAGCTTAAATTACAGATGGAGAAATAATTTACCTGAGCATTTTTTTTTACCTGAGCATTTTTATGGGTATTCAAGTCTTTTGGGACCAACACCAGAGTTGAGCCTGGTTGAGGCTTATATAAATTGTGAGGTGTGGCATAAACACATACATTCTCACACTGATGCATATACACATACTCTCTTACACATCTGCATACACGCACACACACACAGAAGCGTGTGTGTGTGTGTGTGTGTGTGTGTGTGTATGTGTGCAAACTTGGCATTTGGTTTAAAAGGATATCCTGGAAGGGGAAGAGAAGCAGAAGAGCAAGCCAGCCACAGAGGAAAGCAGGGGGAGGAGGAAACTGTCGTCAAACATCTAAAGGCTCTGGCTCAAGAGCACAGATGTGGGCAGGAGGAGTTTTTTAATGCAGCAACCAACCAGAGCCTCCAACACTCCTGGCTGCCCTCCGTAGATCTACAGACTGTAGGTGGAGCAGTAAGTAATGGGCTTCGTGGTCAGGGACCTGCCACCTTTAGCACTTCTGTTTCTGCTTCCTGAAGGATTTTCAACTCTACTGCCCACAATTCCTTTGATCACTTTACTAGCTCTCCTACTGCACTAACATGTAACAAAATAGCAGGGGGAAATATTCTATATAGTTTAGTCATTGAGTGAGTTCCTTGCCAGGAAATGTGTTTCCCAGTTTCAGACTTTGTCCCAAGTGACCAGCAGGAACATGGGCAAGACACTGATCCTCTTGGACTCCATTTCTTCATTTGTGAGGAGGGGGAGTTGGTGGGGAAACTCATCTCTTCCGATTTTATTTATTTTTGAGAGAAAGAGTGTGTGCGAGTGAGCATGTGCGAACATGGGGCTCCATCCCATGATCCTGAGACCAAGACTTGAGCCAAAACCAAGAGCTGGATGCTTAACTGACTGAGCCACCCAGGCACCCCTCTTTTCTGATTTTAGAGATTTAGGAATCCATTTCAGTCTAGACTGTGAGGCAGGTGAAAAATATTTGGCTTCTGTTAGCAAAAATATAGGTGATTCATTTTTGAAGGAGCATTTGTTTTAAGAATTTCTTTTTTGAGAGGCAGATTATCTGCTGAAACTGTTGAGGGGAAAAAATGCCCACAAGTACTGATATTCACTGAAATTAGAAATAGTCCAACAACACATTCTTGTGATGAAAATCCTCATTTATAATGGATTATAACCTTATTATAGTTGAAATGTAAAAGTCCATAGACAAGACAGACAGACCAACATAATGGAAAAATACTGAGCTGTCGAATTCCTGTTTGTTTGAATCATAAAAACAAAACAAAACAACTGCCCAAGCCTTTTAAAGGCCCTAGGCTAACGCCCTAGAGAAAACAAATATCTATCTGAGTGCTTAAATGATAAATCCTGGCCCAGGCCCCAAAATACAAAGGAACGTGCAGGTAGGTGAGTAACAAACAGATTGGAAAGTATTTCCTTTGCTTCCAGAAACTCCCAGCTCCAAGGACGCCCCCAGCTCTCAGGTCAGGAATTTCTTGCCTTCCCATACCTCTCAAAAGAGCCTACGGAACTTCTAGAACTCTCCCTGGGCCTCCTGTCTTGTCTAGTAGGAAAGATAAATTTTATCTAAGATGCATTCTGGGCAAATGCCCCTTAGCTCTCTTCTTCAATCACAAGTGAGATGAATTTTAGAAGAGTCTAGGAGTGTTTGCCTTGAAGATCATAGCTCTGCCGCAGCCTCTGGATGGGCCTTTCCCTTAGGAGAGAGAATTGATTTGTATTTTGGGAAGAAGTAAAAAAGCAGGAGAGGGGGCAAAAGACCAGTGCATAGTTTCTTTCATTATTCTGTGAATCTCTTTGCTTTATTTTTTTTTTCTCTCTTTGCTTTAAATTGAGGAGTTGAAAAAAGTCATTTGCACCCTAAAGTGGTTATGCCTTTTTTTACTAGGGCAATTTAATCCCCTGGGCGAGAGTTATATAGGACACAAGGCTTTATTAATGCTCAGCCATTCACCCTGGCCCAGCTACCGCAGAAGGTGGGTTCCCGGAAGCTATGAGGCTGCAGCAGTGGCAGAGCCCCAAGTGGCAGCTGACTAATCAGGAACTACACACTTAATGTAAGGAGCCCACACAAGTTCAGGATGTAGC
Organism: Vulpes lagopus; assembly: GCF_018345385.1. Taxonomy (NCBI): domain Eukaryota; kingdom Metazoa; phylum Chordata; class Mammalia; order Carnivora; family Canidae; genus Vulpes; species Vulpes lagopus. Next base: position 144,094,500 of record NC_054826.1, on the reverse strand, counting down.
CAAAGAAGCTAGTTTCAAATGCTAAGGGTTTTTTTGGGGGGAGAGGAAGTGCAGAGAGAGGAGTTATTTTTAATTAAAAGAATTTAAATAACTCACCTTCACCACCAAGCCAGTAGGACTCTTGTAGAAGGAAGTACCAAGGAAGAGGGGTTCCATAGTTCCCTAGAAATGACAGGTAAATAAGAGAAAAAGCCTTAGTAGTCCTACCTTACCACAGCTCTATAAAATCGAGAATTTATCTATCTGAACCTCAAAGTATAACTCTAGATATTAAAAGTTCATAAGCATTACACAGCTATCCACAGGCTACCACAAAGACTACTCCTTCCAAATTGTTTTAATTCAAAAGGTCACTTTTTTGGGCTAGAACCAGCAACACTAAGACTGATGATCTTGGTTGAAAATGGTTTTCCAAGAAAACGTTTTATTAAAGAACTCAATCATGCCCTTCTTAAAAATTACCAGACAATAATAAAAATAATGATGACAGTCACTAACATTTGTCAGATGTTCTTTCTACATCGGGCATTATTGTAAGCACTTTCCATGTGTTAAAAATTTAGTCCTCTCTGTTGAGAGAGGACTCAACAGAGAGGACTAAAGGGATAGGTTCTGGTGTCCTCAAGAGATAGGTTCTGGTATTCTTGTGGATAAGGAAACAGAGGCAGAGGCACGTTGAGTTTGAATCATCTGTCCGAGGTCACAGCTAATTAAACAGAGGTGTGGGAATTCCAATACTGGCAATCTGGTTCTAAACCACTGATCTTAACCAGCCCATTCTACTGGATTCCAAGGAAAAGACTCCCAAATTTCTAGTCAGCTCTCTTAGGAGACTTTGCTCCCTATAAAATGTTAATTTTTTGAGAACATTACCTTTGCTTATTTAATATTATCCCATGTTCTATGGCTGCTAGACTGTCAGCCCTTTAAGGGCAGGTTTGGGTCTGTCTTTTCCATCCCTTTTCTCCCCAAAACTAGTGCTGACCCTAACATATAGTTATTGGACAAAATAAAGCTTTAGCTTGGCTAAAATAAAGCTCTTGAGTTATGGACAAATTTCATTTTCAATCCAACTAATTTTCACTTATTAGATCTCCTTCTAGCGGCGCAGTAAGTAGAAAAGTTAAGGCAGAGCAAGGTCAAATGTATTGCTCAAAGTCACTGTTATGGGTTGAATTGAGCACTCCCACCCTCTCAAAAAGATGTGTTGAGGTCCACTGTAGAATACAAAATAATACTTGGTCTTGTCCCCAGTTCCCCAGCACAGAGCTTGTAAAACCCTTGGAATTTCCTGAGCAACAGGAATGTCTTTTGTTGTTCATAATGAGTGGAGCCCCTTTCTCAACCACACCTGAGTTTATGCTAATAAGGCGACTCCAGGCCCCTAGATAGCTTCAGAATGGGGCTGGTCACCAGGAGGCCCTGGCCTGGGAAAAGAGGATGGAAACTTTCAGCCCCACTCTCTATCTTGAGGGAGGGGAAGGGGGCTGGAGATTGAGTTATAAAAACTCTTCAAGGAGATTCAGAGAGTTTCCATGTTGCTGAGCACATCCAGGTGCTGGGAGAGTAGTGCACATGGAGAGAGTATGGAAGCTCCATGCACTACCCCTCCTCACCCTCCCCTTATGAATCTCTTCCATTTGGCTGCTCCTGAGCTATATTCTTTATTAAAAACTGTAATTGTAAGTAGACTACTTCCCTGAGTTCTGTAAGTCATTCTAGTGAATTAATTGAGACTGGAGGGTGGGGGATAGTTGTGAGAACTCCTGAATTTGTAGTCAGGTGGACCACAGTGGGTAGCCTGGGCATTGCATTTGTGGCTACATCTGAAGTGGGAACAGTCTTGTAGGACTGAATCTGTTTGTGGGGTCTGTGCTAATTCTGGGTAGTTACTGTCAGAACTGACTTGATTGTTTGACACCTGGCTAGTATTAGAGAAATATTCGATTTTGGGAAAAAACAACACATTTGATATCAGGAAAAAACAGAGGCCTATGACTTGGCTTTGTTTGGAAATAGTTACTGGTAATGTGCTTAGTTCAGATTAAGTCACAAAGGACTAGATGGGAGCCTAATCCAATATATCTGGTGTCCTTAGAAGACGGCTGGGTAAAGACAGACACACACACAGGGAGAACACTGTGTGAAGACAGAGATTGTTGTTGAAAAACCATCAGAAGCTGGAAGAGGCAGGGAAAGCTCCTTCCCCTGCAGATTTCAGAGGAGCATGGCCCTGCCAACACCTTGATTTTCTATTTCTAGCCTCCAGAACTGAGAGACAAAAAAAAATTTGTTGTTTTAAGCTACCCAGTTTGTAGTGCTTTGTTATGGCAGCCCTAGGAAACTAATATAATCACACAGCTAGGATCCAAACCCAGGCCTCCTGGCTCAGCTTTATAATCTTTCTCCTATTCCAGGGCTGCTGCCTATGTATTTCTCCCAATACAGGCTGCCCCAAGATGATGTGAATTCCTCCCGCCCCAGGGATGGGCCCAGCCTCACTCTCCCCTGTCTACTTCTGGCCATAGCACTAAAAGCCTGGCACAAGGTAACTGTTGGTTGACCTGGAGCCCACTCGAATGGAAGTGGAACTTCTCTAGCTACTAAAAAATACTAATTTGAGGGAAAATCTGATTTCTATAAAGCAAATATGAAACTGTGCAAACAAACAATTTTGATTCAGAAGTTGCCTTTCCATGCTGCAGGTTAATCAGGTATTTATTCAATGTCCTCAAAAAATCAGGCATTATGTATGGTGTTGAGCCTGTAACATTGAACAAAACAGACTGTGGGCCTGCTCTCATGGACCCATATTCTACTAAGGGTGGAGAATCAATAAACAAACATGTGAAGATGCATCATGTCAGATAGTGATGTCTCAAAAATAAAGTTGGATAAAGGGGACAGAAGCACTGAAGGAATGTGATTTATATAGGGATAGATATCTAGATATTTTCAATCTGGAAAGATCCCAGTGATGAAGTGACATCTGAACATACATCTGAATAAAAGTGAGGAAGTAAGCCTGCAGACATGGTGGGGGAGGGGGTGTAGAAACCTGCTCCAGGCAGTGAGAATAGCAGGTTCAAAAGTCCTGAGAAGGAAATGTACTTAGTGTATTAAAGAACAGTCAGTCAGTAAGGAGGCAGATGTGGCCGGAATGGAGAACATGAGGGAGAAGGCAAGGATAGGAAACAAGGAAGATAGTTGGGTATTAATAATGAAGCATCACATTGGCCAGGACTGGGACACTGGACTTTACTCTGAACAGGAGGAAAAGCCACTGGAGAGATGTGAACAGAAGGTTGACATCTTCTGATGCAGATTCTGAAAGGATCTCTGAATACAGTGGGGAGAACGGACTGGTAGACAATGATTATGGAATGAGGCTTAGACTGGGAAGGTAGGGGTAGAGGTGGTGACAAGGGATCAGAATTCTAGATCTGTTTCTAAAGTAGAGCCAACAGTATTCACTGATGGATTTTTGACTTAAGTTTCAGTTTCAAATGCTGGCTCTAAGGGCCCTAATTAAAAGAACTTAGGATAAGATTTAAACTAGATGAAGGGTGGGTGAGGGCGGGAGATCTGAAAAACCCAATATCAATATCTTTACCTTATGGAAGTTGACCCTTACCTGGAAACACCTGGTCAAGGTACCAGGCAAGCAGGCCATACAGAGCAGCATCAAGGAGCATCATCTTCATGGACATCAGGAAACTGAATTCGTCCCCTTCCATGGGACTCTTTCCAATATTGCTCCACTGCAGTCCCAGGCCTTGCTCCTCAAAGCGAGCCAGGTACTCAGTGCCAAACCCAAATGCCACAGGGGACAACAGGCTCTGCAGTGAGGCAAAAGGGGCACACAAGATGAACAGAGGTCTTTTACCCCATCCAACAGCACCCAGATGCCCACAAGGGCCAAAAGGGTGGTCCAGCTTGTGTCCAGGTATAATAACCCAGGGAGGGGTAAGACAGTTTTCCTACAGAAAGAGAATGTGGAAATGCCTCAGGGACCTGACATTACACTCACTGAGCCACATGTCACCTGTTCAGTGGAATATAGTTGTGTAATAGAAAGACAAACAGCACAAAGCACAACACACCAAAGAACCACAGGTCTTCAGGTTCACCTTCCTACTTCTCTCCCTTCCTCCTACCTCTTTCTTGAGATCACACAGTTCTTGCTAGAACAAAGATAACTTGGGCTGCTTTGTGTGAATCCCATTAGGAAGTTCCACAAAGTCATCAGTGTCCTAGAACAGTCTTGGGGGCCAGGCAAGGGATGGTTCCATGACCTCCTGAGGTCTGTCAGTGAGGCCAGAAGAACCTCAGATTCCACTGCTATCACCTTTTCTCCTCTCCAGAAAAGGGCAATCATTTCCTTGGGTTCTCTGTAGAGAGAACAAGTCAACTAAATAGGTGGTGTGCAAAAGGAAGTCGAAGAGGAAGGTCCCCAGCCAAGTCTCCACAGGTGGTCGCTGGCATGGCAGAAACCCCAGAGCACTACAGAGGGATGGGCTGGTCTCATTTCCTCTGCTCAGAGGCCTCTCTGGAGTTTGTAGGACCCAGGGTGGGGTTCAAACTGTCTCTCTCTAGAAGGAAGAGATTCTCCAACTGTATGTTCACAAAAACCATTTTAAAAATCTCAACTCAGTCTTGGTCCATGCACTGCCAGACCTATAGCTTCTTGGTGGATCCACACACCCATGAAGTTAGCTGCGGTCTCAAAGTACTGATGTCTACCTAGTATACCAAGACAGCCCAGCTCTGCTAGACCATGAGGATATTTTGATACTAGCCCACTGTGATCAATTTAGAAAACTAGGTGCTATAAATAGCAGCAATTAATTTCTTGTTTAACATGAGACATAAAAGGCAGATACCCTGGCAGTTCTGTAGCCAAATAAGTGTGAGTTATCAGAACAACTTAGATCTTTCCCCAGTAAGAGGCAGGTGGTGGTCCTTTCTTGACTCCATTGCATAGAAAACTATGGAGGGAAGTTCTGGAGGACAAGTAAAGCTGCACTCTAAAGAACCCGGAAGCCTGGTTAATGAGAGGGTGGAAATGGCCCATTTGAAATTGGTTAAAAAAGTGCTGTTAGTTTGGGGATTGTGAACTAAGAGATCTGTTTCTTAAGCAATCAAAGCCAATTTCTAGAGTCCTCTCCTGACAAGAGGGCTTGGCTCTTAACTGGCTCATTTCTGCATGCAGTAGTTGAACATGATAAAAGCCCTTGTATAAGCTACTCAAATTCAAGTTTTTTATGGAGAGAAACAAATGCTTTTCATGAATGGAAACATCTTTCTGGGCAGAACAGTTAGGGAGTAAACTCTCTCCTTCTGAATCTTCTCACATGTTGCAAAAAGAAAAGTGAGTGAAATGAGCTGAGTTCTTCTCCTCTTGTGGAAATACAAAGGACCTGTGAGTTGAGCTGGTTTTTGGTTGCATCCCAGGACAGACTTATCAGGCAGGTTTGATAAGGAGGGACTGCTGCTGCATAGCTCAAGATGAAGACTGACCCAACTTTTGCCCTGTGCCTTTACAACTTATGTCCCTTTGATCCAAAAGGCAAAGTGGATCCCCACAAAGGGCAGTCCAGTTTTCCAGGACTACTACAGATGCGTTGGCCAAAATGTTTTGTATGTTAGGGGTGAGCCCAAGATCCCTCACCACAGCCATCTTGAGATCAGCTGTCATCCGGTCCTGCCAGGCAAAGCAGAGAATGTGTGGCAGGTAGAGGGTGAAGTAGATGACGCCACTGCAGGCTGCTGCCAGGCTGGCTCTGGAGAAGAAGGTGCTGAGCAGGAAGCACTGCATGATCGTAGCCGTGGAGAAAGCCAACAGGAACAGGAAGAGGATGAACGGGTTGCTGTAATGCAGGATCCTTCCATGCTGAAACCAAAGAGGCCATCTGAGTCAATACTTTCTACCCCTGTCCAGGGAACCATCTCTCTTTGGGGGTGATCTCTGTGGCTGTGATTCTGGGCCTTCAGAAGCCCTTTACTCCACAGTGATTTCTCTTACCATCTCTCATTCGTACCCAAAATCTACATTTGAGACTCAATGCCATTGAATTCTTCTAATCCACGGAGTGCCATTCTCCCTGGGAGGGCAACACATTAGGCTGCCTATCAGTACAAGAAATCATTATGTATTAAGTAAGCAAATCCTTGGTCGGAAGGGAGAAATAAGCCTAGAGCAAGGGAGGAAGATCTTAGAGCATACAGCTCCAAGATACACTGAGTAGATGAGGGACAAAAAAAGGAGGCAGGAGACTCCCCAACAAACTGTAATATTTTGCTTGGGGCCTGGCCTGCTGACTCAATCATGTGTACTTGTATTCTGAGATTTACCACTCACACTGGTGAAAATATCAGTAATTAATTCACATCACTTGGAAGTGGATTAATCCTCCCTCTCCATCAGTATTGTACAAACGCATAGAACCCAGGTAAATACTCAGTATTTCTACACAGCCAAAGTGGATCAATCAGTTTGGCTATGTAGAAAATAGGCCCAAATTAGCAATTTTCATTAAGTGAGCTGCTGCTCACTTCCATTATAGGATAAACTGAGATGTTCAAATTTATTAGGCCTTCTTGCTTCTCCTTTACTACAGACCTCCTATGAGGAATTTCATCCTTTGCACAGAGCTCCAAATACATATAGAGCATCTTGCTCTTCTCTTGAGAACATAAAGGTACAAATAGGTTCATCTCTTGAATGGGTTCTGATCAATTGTTCGTGGTGCCCTGAAGGACTGGTTTCTTAATAGAAACGAGAGAAATGAGTGATATCTATCATGGGTGTGCAAGAACTGAGAGGAATGAATGTGCCACTTGTCTGCTATTGCTACCATTTCTCCCTCATTCACACTCTTGTGCTTGCCAGGCACCAACAGAACAGATTGAAAAATAGGATAAAACAAATGGCAAAGGAAGGTCGAAGAGGGCTAGGTTTAATTACAACCAAACTCCAAGGAACTCTAAATGAAAATCAAAATTGGGATTCAGAGCTCCTGTGTGTCAAAGAGCTCTCCACATCACTATGGAAAGCTCACTCCTTTTCCTTAATCACACAGCTCAGTAAAAGCAACTCCATGGCTGAACATATGGTTATGGCTAAAAGAACTTTAAGATAAATAAATTTCTTTTCCCAGCTCAAAGCAAAGTCTGACAAACTTCTAGGCCCATACAGTCTTTCATCAACTCAAGCAGAGATGAAAGTCACTGGGCTGACCCAAGAGCCTCACAGATCTTGGCTTCCTCTAATGACCACTTTTCTTTTCTGTTCCTAATAGTTTGAATAACTGGAACCTTCCCATTGTCCCAGCTTCCAGCTTCTTTCCTGCATAGTTGAGGTGGGAAGGAAGGACAAGGCAAAGATGGGAGTGTCATTCTAAGGAATCCTATTTTGGTGTGCAAAATTCTGTTTCCGTCATCACTGGAACAATGATCTGGTTCCCACAAGGAGAAACCCCTTTGTGCAAGAAACTCATAGTGAACATTTTTTTATCTCATGTCCTAGAAGCTTTGAAGTCTTAATGTCCATTCTTAGGAAGGCAGATCTCAATGTCACTTACCAGACATTGCAAGATATCATGTATGTCAGACATGTATGACAAGTCAGACACTTGTGCATTTTGACTCCTTTAATTCGGAGGACATAAAACGTCTTGGAAATGGGAAAAGGGGCAGACTGAAGGTTGAGAAGGAACAAGGGACCACTAGAAGAAGACAAGGATCATCTTTGTTGAGCTCAAGATTCCTGCAAATTAATTAATTAATTAATTAATTTTTAGATTTTATTTATTTATTCATGAGAGAGAGAGGCAGAGACACAGGCAGAGGGATAGGCAGGCTCCATGCAGGGAGCCTGATGCGGGACTCGATCCCAGGTCTCCAAGATCAGGCCCTGGGCCAAAGGCAGTGCCAAACTGCTGAGCCACCCGGGCTGCCCGGATCCTGCAAATTCAAAGCCACAAATTTAAAGCTAGGTCGCTTGACCTCTACATCAGCACTGGTTTTGATAGGGCTGTAGCACAGGGTTTGACTAAGGCTGAAAACAAAACCCTTCAGAATCATACATTTTACTGCAAAAAGAAGGGGTAGGATTTGGTTTAACTGAGTATTTGCTGGGTGGACAGAATATGTGATGGAACATTCTTGGATCAGGTTGACATCAGTATGGTCCAGCATGGGATAGGACACACTTAGCCAGAGTTTATGGTTCAGCACACACATTGCTTAGTATAGAGGGGCACTTAATATGACCGGTAGAAAGATAAAGCAAGCTTGATAGCATCATAACAGGAGCCTGCAAGGTCTAAAGTCTGAAGTTTATATGAAATCCTGCCAGATAAATATAAAAAACTACCCAAATTTATGAAACTTATCATCTAACAAGTACAAAAGAGAATCTGTGGAGGAACTAAAAATGGAGGAAAAGAATATATTATGAAATAATGTTTCATTATTTCCAAGTCTAGCTCGTGAGGGAGCTGCAAGTTTGCAGAGGATGAACCTATGCATGTTGCTGGCAGCTGTAAAAACTCTATTGCTGAGAAAGGACAGACTCTAAGTCCCATCCTTCAAAATGTCTTGGAGACTTTTTGGGCTGCAGAATATCTTACAGTCAAGCCATGAATGGTGTGACCCTGATGGTAATTAATAAACAGTCTAGGTCTGCTCTCCTAATACAATGCAAAGGCTCCTCACATTCTAACCCCAGCTTCTGGTTGAGACAGTAATCCCAGGAAAACACTCTTTGTACTCATTTCTTCCGTGTCTGAAAGAGAGAACCCTTCGCACATATAGTCATTCTGTGTTGGGCTCTCCTAACAGTAGCTTCTCCGTATAGTCCATGGAATGGGGCTAGATAATCTCTTTTTTAAAATTAATTAATTAATTAATTAATTTTTAATTTATTTTTCTTTTCTTTTTTTTTTTAGGTAATCTCTGTAGACTGTGGGTCACTGGGCAGGAAGTGGGAATAGGGGACACACTATGATACTGGGGCTCCTTGGGGAGACACTAGTCTTTTCCATCTTGGCTGAAATGACTGGGCAGCTGCATATGGCCACTTCAGCTGAAATGGCTGGGTAGTTACATATCAGGCTATCCTTGGTGACCAGATGACTGCAGGCATGAGTTCATTAGTAGGAGGAGAGCTGGGAGGTACAAAACTATTCAAGATTTTCTGGGATTTCTCCATCTGGCTTACCATGATAAATATGGTCAGAAGGAAGATGCTCATTGACATGATAGAAAAGCTGTCCAGGAACCAGGTACACCAAATCACTGCATTGGAGACACCCTGATTTTTCAAGGTTTCCTTCAGTCTCAACTCCTTCTCCAAGACGATACTCTTTACAGTCATGGAGACAGAGTAGATCCAGGCCAGCACCATGAAGATAGGGAAACAGCGGTTCAGGATGATCATAAAACTGAAGCAAGAGGAGAGAAGCAGAAAAGTAGAATGCCCTGTATCTGGTGGAGGTAGAGTAAATGTTTGTTGATTGGATGTGTTGAGAACAAAGCCCAGATGGAGGGGAAGGCAGAAAAATCCCCCCTGGGCATTAACAGGCTTGAATCTTTTAATACATTGCACCTTTCCCTGAAGGATTACATTTTCCTTAGAGCAAGATGGTAGCTTTTTGGTTAGCTCAGATGAATGCTCTACAAGTTATATGTGTAAAATAAAATTGTACTATGTATGCTATACAGTGTGGACCTTTTTGTAAGATCTCATGGGAAAGAATACAAACTTGATGATGTGGTTGTGAAGATACATGCTAACTGACAGTGAAGTCCAAGAAGGTGAACTACCAATGAAAGGAACTGATATTGGCTGGGCTCCCCAAGGGCATCAGCCACCTTAGCACTATCTGTCCCAGGGTATCAAACTGCAGTTATGCAGGAAGAGCTACAGAATAATTATTCAATGTGGCACTTTCAGAAGGCAATTGACCCAACAGTCAATCAGTGATCCAGTAGCAACTACTCTACCTGCCATGTACGGGAAGAATAATTCCATGGATATTCATTCTAGCAAGCAAGATAGATTTGATATTCTGGAATTACTTTATTGCAAACTTCACATATATTTTCCCTGTGCTTGATGTGCTAGTAAAGCCCTTGGGATTATGATGTAGTGAAAATTGCTGGTTGTCACAGGAAGGGCCAATTCCAATGTGGTAGGGTTCTCAAGATGGTCCTAAAGAAAGAACTAGAAATTCCTAAAGCCTGCACTCTGGAATCTGCCACCAGAGAGCTCTCCCACTCTAAACGGCCAGACTTGCCACAGACTCCTTATTGTGTACCCCACTACCCTGCCAAATGTGGAACTGGGTTTTTGCCCTTGACTCTATGTCCCATTGACATCTATTGTCTAAAACAAAACCGACGGCAGAATAGCCACTGTTACCTCTTTAGTCCCTGCAGAGCTGAGGAAGGAGATCCTATTCGACTAATGTGTTGAGAGAGGGTTTCCTGTGCCCATCCCATATTGGACTTTATCTTACTGTTTGTCAGGTGGCAATTTGACTTTTCTTTTCTTCAGGCTGTGAGTGTTTCTCTCCTTCCTGGACCCCACTGACACAATGTGTTTTTTTCTAGAAGCTGAATCCTAAGCCAGTCTGGGTCTCTGCTGCTGTCCTGGGAGTGTTCCTGCCCACATCCACCATGGTAAATGAGCCCACTCTGTCCTCTCTTCCTCTCTGTCCCTCTCTCTATCACCCCCCCCCCCCTCCAAATTCACGTTCAGAAAACAATAGGCTACTTGCTTAGCTTGCTATTGGCCAACAGATGCACAGGCCTGGGGTGGGCAGGAAGGGAGGGTTCCAGCTCATCCAACACATTCCTCTACCTTCTCATTAAGCATGCACCATGGGAATGTTAATTAGGGAAGGAGCTGCATTATTCTGAGGCTCCTAGGAACCAGACCTACTTGCAATGCAGAGTCCTAATTTGCTGATTTGGCAATCATTGGGCAAACACTCTGACCAGAACTCTTCCACATACCAAACATACTACGTAGTGGAAACTTAAAAGGCCTTTGTCCCCTTTCCCAACCTCACTTCCCTTGCTTTTATTTTCACCTTCCCTTTTCTACCCACAACACCAAATCTTTTCTCCCTGCCACTTCACTTGCCCATCGGGCCCTGCCTGGAGTCTGGGAGAGGCTGGCTCCTCATTCAGAGCTCCATGCTCTTCAAGCTGGTCTCACTCCTGGGGTTTCTCTCCAAAGAGACTGAAGCCTGGGGATTACTCCCTCTCATCCCATCAACCTGATTAATATGTCTGGGAGGGAGACTGGAAGCCTCTGACTCACGAGTCATCCACGAAGCAGGGGTAAGGCATCTGCTGGAGATAGATTCCAACTGGAACCTCAACCTGGGCCTGACTCCTTGTGATCCCCTGTTCAATCATGTCCTGTAGATAGGCAAACCCTCCCCAGATGTATCGGAAGTCTTCCACGGGATCAGCTCTGGGACCAGAATCCCAGTACCTACAAAGAAACCGGAGGGAGGGACAATGGATGGGAATGGGAATGGACAGTTTAGTGGCACTTCACAAGCACAAGGGGACTCAGAACTTACTCTCTTTAAACCTCACCCCTAAAATGTTCCAAACTGATTCTATTTTCTAGTTTGTAGTTCAAATCTCAGTTACCAATATTAGCCACAGTGACTTGTAATTGCTTTAATTCAAGGATTCTACCTTGGGAGCATTATAAAATATCTTATCTCCCCTTAATTAAATTTCACTGATTTTTAAGCTGAGGCCAGTCTCTATCTCTGACTCTGTACCAAATGTAATTTTTCAGTGGCTTTGGAGAAACCTCATTTGTAGAACCTCTACATGAAGATAATTCAATACCTAGAGGTCTCCATCTCTAAACTGCCCAAATGCCAGCAAGGGACAGTGCTAAATTGTGGGAGTGATGACAGGGTCACTGGGCTCTTCTGGTTCCATACAGCTAACAGAGACAACTGTTTAGTTAGCTTAGTTCTCTGATACCAAAGTGTTTCTGTGCCTTTCCAAGTAACCCTACTGTCCCTAGGTGATGGGCTTCTGTTCCTTGCCTCATACATTCCTGGGGATGCACAGGGACTTCAAGATTGCCTGAAACATCACCTGTCTTTGATCTTATTGGTCTTCTCCACCACATCTATGTCCATCCGGATCTTGTATTTCACGTGGGTTGGTAGGGCACTGGTCCAGGGATACATGTCAGGGAACACTACACCAGCCCAGAACCTGTTTTCCTCCAGCAGAGACAGGGCTCGTTGAGTGAGCTGAATTTCATCATCATAGCTTTCAAACTTATCCAGGATCAAGCACTGCAGATAATCACAAAGGTTGAGAGCATCTGAAGAACACCAACAGCAAAGACTCAATTGCAAAAAAAAAAAAAAAAAAAAAAGGCAGAGGATAGGGCTACTGCCCTAGGGGATGGGTCAAATGCAAGGAGATCTATAAACTTACTATTTGCTTAACTGTGGGGTCTGGGGTCAAATTTCCACTGTGTCTAGATTTGTGGGTAAAGGGGCCTTACAAATGCTTACTTGCTCTCATCCCTGCAGATTTAATGAGGGCCATACCACCCGGCTGTCCAAGGCTGTCCAAATATGCAAGTTTTCAAAATGACAAAAATATTCAGAGCTCTCACTCCCCAGCATGGGGAGGCAAGGGAGTGGGGTCACACTGGATACAGGCTGCTTTGAAGATCAGAAAGCAAGCTGATAAAAGAGTTTTAAAAGAGAGAGAGAAGCAGTCGTAGCAGTGAACCTTCCTGTCTCTCTGCAAATACACAATGGTGGCCAGCTGAGGAAAGAACAGGGAAGGAGAACACAAACAACAGAGAGCCAAAACCATTTAGTCCAAGAAATAATTTCCAGTTATGATTCTGACAGGTAATGCAGGTGGGGGAGGAGTTTCCTAATAGATCTTCTTTCTTCCCACTGGAAGAGGGAAAAAAAAAAATCATCCCTCCCCACCTTCCAAAGGCCCTACAGAAAAGCAAAGCTAAGAATTTCTTTTAAATTTTAACATTGAAAATAAATAAATAAATAAATAAATAAATAAATAAATAAATAAATTTGAACATTGCGGGTTGTCCAATAAATGTAGAGGTTTGTTAAACTCTTAGACTATCCTGGGATCTGGTTTTTCCCTTAACCTCTTGTTCCTATAATACACTAGAGTTATTGTGTCAACGTTTCTTTCTTAGAATGTAACTCACAAGAGGTCAGATAGGCTTGTCTTGATTAATTTGTTCACTCAATACTTACTGAGAGCCTGTAATGTGCCAGAGCCTGCTTGGCTCCAGGGGTACAAGGAGGAAAGATAAAAATCTCTTCCTGAGAGAAACTCTAGACCTAATGAGGGAAAGGTGTGGAGTAAATCAACAATTACAATACAAAATGACTGGGCTCTGATGAAAGCAAGTCCAGAGTAGTCTGGGAATCCATCATGGCTAAGTCTACCTGGAGGGGAACAGGAGGGCTGCCTGAAGGAAGGGATTCTGAGTAGGAGGAGGATGAAAAGGAATGAACCAGAGGAAGAAAGTGGGGGGAAGGTCAGCTCCAGCACAGAGAACACATAGGGTGTCCGGAGACCTGTGAGAATAGAGCAATGGTTCTCATCCTTGGCTGTGCTTACAACCACTGGGGAGCTTTAAAAAGACACCTACTCTCAGGTCTCACTCCAAACAATGAAATCAGACTCTCAAAAGGCAGGGCCAAGGCATCAGCATTGTGTTGAGTGCTCCTTAGGTCTTTCCAAAGTGCAGAGAAGTAGAAGGAACCAGAGGGAGGGTGAGCAGTCAGAAGGTGGGTGAGGGCCACATCAGTTGCCCTGCGGGACTTGCAGTGTGACCAACCAATGAGGAGCTTTCTAGGACAGGAGGATTTCCATGCTAAAACTGGGAGCCCTCCAGGCAAATTTTAAAAGGCCATAAGAAACTAGTGGAGGGTTTTAAGCAAGGGTAGGACAAGTGGGATCCAATTGTGTTTCTGAACAATTACTGGTGGGGCAAGGGGGGAAGCAGGAAGCTTGGTTAGAAGACTGTTGTGAAACAGGCTTAAAGGAACACATGAACTCACACAGAGCCTGTGAGTTACCTGGAATCCTCAGTTTACTGAAGAGGAAACTGAACTCCAGAAGACCTGCTAGAGGTCACACAGCTAGCAAGTGGCTGGGCCTGGATTCCCTCCCCACCTTTCAGAGGCCCAGACTTCTCCCCCCATCTCAGGAGCCATGGGCACGGCCTAATTCACTGCCCTCCACATGCTCCCAACTGTCTTGTAAAGTAGGAGAGCACAATTCTTATTTATCCTCCCTTTGCAGCCCAGGGAACTCAGGCGCCAAGAGGCTGAGTCACTTCCCCAAAGTGGTGGAATAGGGGTCAAACTCTAGTTCATTTGATCCCACAACTAATACCAGGAGAAGTAGAGAAGTGAGGAAGGTGGACAGGTCATAAAGAGCTCATCAGTGACCTGAGCTCCTGCTGACCGGGTAAGAAGCTGGCAAGCCCAATTCCTTTACCCAACCCCTCACTGCTAAATCCCCCTCAGGCAATCCCAGAAGGTGAACCAGCAGCCTCACTGTACTGAGGAACTGAATCTGAACAACAAAATACTGCAAACCCACTCTCTTTGGGGCTTCTGAACTAAACTGTCCCACCTCAAGCTCCACATCCTGGGGAGCAGGTCCCGTGTTGTGTTCTCTCTCTTCTAGATAAAAAGAAAGAAAACTCAAGATACCGTTAGCTTTCCAGCTGATATGGGAAGAGGAACACGGGTAATAAGAAAATACAGAGGGCCAAGGCTTAAGTGACACCATATTAAAAAGATAATTACCTCAAATGGAAGTGGAATTTCTTTAAAAAATACCAGTAAGTCCACACTTACTTACACATCATAAAGAAAAATAGGAAATTTTCTTTACTTAGCTAATCTTTTACAAACAAGCATCACCCAGCCTATTGCTGGTTAGTCCTTTAATGAGATAAAGGACTTAACCGAAAGTCCTTAATACATGGTTATTTTTTCTGGAAATAACATAAGGTTTGCTATTTTATGTTTTGGGGGCATTCTTGTTTGCTTCTTGGTTTTCTTGTTTTGGTGTGGAATATAGACTTTCACCATAGTCGAAGACCAAAGGCCCAGCTCCCAACATGTCAGTACTTAACAGCACTCTATGGGGACAGAGAATTGGCAACCTCCTTGGACAAGGAAGATCAAAACTAAACTGCTAGAGTACATTAAAAAAACAAAGAAAGAAAAAGAAGCACATTTAAGTTTCCTCTGGGGAGACCTTGTTCTACAAAATTGAGTAATAAAAGAATCTCATTTAAAAAAAAATCAGTTTAGGGGAGCTTGACTGACTCGGTCAGTGAGACATGAGACTCTTGATCTTGCAGTTGTGAGTTCAAGCTCCATGCTGGGTGTGGAGATTACTCAAAGATAAAATCTTAAAAAAATGAAAATAAATAAATACATCAGTTTAGCAAGTTTAGGTCTGCATATACAGAATTCTAGTATGGATGATTCAAGTGAATTTAAAATTAAATTTCCAAAACGAAAAAATTATTTGGAGAGATGGAAGTTCTTCTTTGTGGTTTCTTTTAGCTGTAGGACATTACAACCCACACACGGCGTATTCTACCAATTTACTCGGCATCACAGGGCCCTGGACAGGGGTCCCTGCTTTATTAGGGAGGAAACAAGCATGCGAGGGACCAAGGGCCTTGCCTGAGGTCAATACGGGTCAGGAGCAGAATCTGCATCCATGTCTTCAGAGATCAAGTTGAAGGGTGGTGCTGTTTCCACGTTACTGTAAGAGTAAGTCCCATTCCAACCACGAGGTCATGGTGATAGAATTCTTCAACAGGAAGAGCACCTGCCCCTGCCCAGTAGAGCTGCATGGCCCAGCAGAACCTTCTACGTGGAGGAAATGTTCTGTATCTTCCTATCCAGTATGGTGGCTAGTAACCAAAAAAAGCTATTGAGCACTTGAAATGTGTCTAAGGCATCTGAGGCACTAAATTTTTCTAATCAGAATTTAAATAGCCGCATGTGGCCACTGGTTACTGTGCTCATCACCAGAGCTCTACAAACAAAGTTCCTGGAGGTCAGGCGCCATTCTCGCTCATTGTGGTCTCTGGAAGAATATTTTCTCAAGAAAAGGACTCAATAAGTGTCTGTTGAATTGAATTCATTTAAATTTAGAAGTCTTGATTGCTGTAAGAAATACAGCTTTACTA
Organism: Vulpes lagopus; assembly: GCF_018345385.1. Lineage (NCBI taxonomy): Eukaryota > Metazoa > Chordata > Mammalia > Carnivora > Canidae > Vulpes > Vulpes lagopus. The sequence continues at coordinate 144,078,230 of NC_054826.1, read as the reverse complement.
CCATATGTTGAATATAATCCTGTGCACCCTGGATTCAGAGGATAAACTAGGAGTAATTAGTAACAAGTAAGTTTTGGAGATAATGTTAATGAGAGTATAATTCTCACTAAAGCAAAAAAGCTAATAAAAACAAATATATTTTAATAATGTGGCTTTCTGAGCCATCTAGCTCATTCTCTTTGAACTTTCCTTTCATGTCTTAAAGGGATATCCATACTGCAATAAGCGGCTGGTGTTTTCAATGACTTTGTTGAATCCCACAATGACGTGGGCTCCATCCTGGCTGTTTTATCAGGCAGCTGATTCACAGTCACGTTTCCTGTTGTGTCCCCCTAGATTGGCACCCTGATACTCGGTGGAAAAACAAAACGTAAAAGGTTCTCAAACTCTCATTTCTATCCTGAAACATCTGATCCATTTTCAAAGTCGGGTTATTTTCCCCACCTTGGAAAGTGGTATGGTGTAGTGTTTAAGAGACAGACAGCCCTGAATGCCAACCCCACTCTGCCGTCTTCTAACTGTATGGTCTGTTTCTCTATTTGCAAAACTGAGATACACCCTACTTCATAGGTGTGTTTTAAGGATCACATGACAGTGTTTGGGAAGGGCGAGTTAATGCCTCCTGGTAAGAATAAAAGCTAGTGCTTACCAAAGGCTCACTATGCACCCAAACTGGCCCAAGGGCTCTGCTCATATGAACCCCTGAGCCTGCACCACCACTTTATGAGGCCAGTTACAGTGATCACTCCAAGCTCACTGAGGAGGCATGACAAGGCAACCGTCCTCTGGAGGATACTAAACTGTCTCACAAATAATGAGAACTTGATAAGTACCATTTTTATTACTGTTTTTGCAAACTATCTTAAAAGTCAACACAGGCTAATGGCTTTTAAGCCCCTGCCAGGTTACTTTTCATTTGTGACAGCTGTTTGTCTGGGGAGGAAGGCAGTTATTTTCTTTAAATAATATGATTTGGAACACAACACACTCCAAGCTGATCTACAGCATCTCATCTGGTTAGAACAATGCTACAGACTGAAGCCAAAGTCCCATGTCCCACCCGGACAACGGGGGTAGGGATGGGGATGAGTTCTAAACCACTGGTGTTCACTAGCTCCTCTTCGGCCATTAAGTGAAAGTCAGACAACTCTACTTATGAAGAGGGCTTATGAAGATCATCCAGAATGCCATCTTCACCAAATTTCCCTTAAGTAAAGGCACAGCAATTATGGAAGCTGCTTTGGACATAATGCAGAAGTTCCTGGGTCATCTTCTGAGGTATGGCTCACGATGTACCTTTACGTTCTCCTGGGGAGGTCACTTGCCTCAGAGCAAGTAGCCTCATTCTCTGTTGCTACTTGTTCTGGTCCCTGAAGTTAAAATCTTGGCTAACAGTCCAATAATAAATACATACAAAAATAAATACAATATTTATTTATATGAGTATGTGTATGAGTGTGTTTGGGAGACAAAGATGAATGACTAAACCCATAGCCAGGGTCATGGATTTTGACATATTTGGTCTGGTCTGATTAGCTCACAAATGAAAACACAGTAGGTTCTAACAAGGCTGATGCCATGGAGTCTATCTATAAAGGCTGTTTGGTTCTACAGAGAGAGAAACTAGATGATCATGTACATGGTCATGGATATTAGGGAAGAATAATGTAGGTACATAAGAATTGGCTAGTTTAAAGGGTTCAACATAAAGATAGCACTGGTAATGGAAAACATTCAAAGGGCATCTTCAGTGAATAAAAAGACAGTGTCTTATGGTCTAAGAGGCAAATTCTGGGCAAGTTTTGCACCAGAGTTTAGAATCTGAAAAGAGTACCATTAAAGTGCCTTGTGACAGCAAAGGACAGAAAGGCAAGAGAAGGGAGTTCCTTGTTCCCTTCATTTCCCAACTGCTATAGCCGAACCCTGGTGACAGGGCTACTACTATTTGAAGTCCACACAAGTCCTACATTTCCTCGTTGGTTGTTTTGCTGATACTCCCCCCAGGAAACAGAGTTCACCCTAGCGGAAGAGGTTCGAGCTCTCTCCAGGGCAGGCAGCTGTGCTCGAGACCTCTTGAGAATGCAGTCATTTGTTTACACTGCTAAATCAAACACCACCTTGGGAGGAGAAGCTGCAGTAGCAGCAGGCTTCCTTCTTCAACTCTGACCTGCCAGACCCTAAATTCAAACACATTAAATAATAGATGAATTAAATTATATTTTAAGTAGGAAACATTGCCCAGTGGAGGCAAAGAAAGAATCTCTCTTTTTGTTTGAACTTGATAATCAAAGGGGAATGTCACCCTGTAATGACATATTCTGACTAATACACCCAGGATGTGTCAGGAGTGAGTCTGGGGATAAGGGAGGGCTGTACTCTTAGATATGCTGGCTCTACAATCTTGCCTCTTACATCTTTAACTTCCATACTTATTCTGAGAACAAAGCAGCTGATAAATGCCAATGGAGGCCCGAAGTGGTCCTGCTGGTGTTAATGTAGACACCTGGGGTTCCTTTGAAAAATGCCAATGGATGTGGGCAAACATCCCAGAATGAACTTCCTGGCAGATCTAGACTCTAACACTCAAGATTCATTTCCCACCACATGGAAAAAGTCACTAAATAAAATGTTTGAGTTGGTTGGGATGGTGAGACAGAGGCCAAGGGTACTACCATAAATTTTTTCTAACACACAGGACACTGTGAACAGACATCTGAAACCTTGTACCACAAAGAGTGAGGAAATGCACTGCGACTAGAACACAAAGGGACAGGAAATGCACAGCTGTTAAAATATGTCTATTTCTAAAATAAATAAATAATGAAACAAAAAGTCAAGTTGCAGCACCAAGATACACACTGGGCAAAGAAGTCACCAGGTAATGCTTCTTACTAATTGGGCCAAAGGAAGACACAATAACCTGGCTAGTAACTGCAGAAGACTCTAGCTCTTAATGCTTTCTGGTTTAATCATTCCACCAACTCTGGGAGGTCAGTGTTACTATATTTAAGATATTTCATAATCAACAGAGTCAGGCACTGACCAATTGGAGCACATTCTGGTTGCAAAGAGCTAATCTGGCTACAGTGGTGAACACTCCCCAAATTGCAGTACACCTTGTTGTCCTCACTTTTCAGGCAGTTGAACAGCATTGTTGCCCTAAATCACAGAGCCCATAAGTAAGTGCTGAAAATGGCATCCCATAGCCTGCTGGGTAAAGCTGGCCTTTCTAGTCTCATCTCCAGACCCTACTGTTCCTCCCCACCGCCACCTACCACCTACTCTCCTGATGCTACAGCCATACCTCTGTGCCTGTGTTTATGCTCTTTCTTCTGCCTGAAACTGTCTTTCTGCCTTGCTTAACCAGCAAGTTCAGCCTTTAAGACCCAGCATAAATGTGTTTTCAGTTTTAATTTGGCCTGCATGGGTGTCTACTTTATGTCACTGTAGCTCCACTAACATAAAATGGGAAATCAAAAGATAAATAAGACAGTTTCAGCCCTTAAGTGGCTCACGTCTATGGGGATGGGGAAGCGTATGAACAAATAATTACAAAGGCTACAATAGAGGAATATGGTGTGTGGAGGAAGGCCTGTAACACCAGAATTGAGTCCTGACGGGCAGCCAGGGGGTACAGGAGGCAAAGAGTCTGCCTGTATAGGTGGGAGGCCTGAGGCTTACGGCATGCCATCCTTACAATGTGGAAGACCCATGAAAGGGTTAGACTGGGAGTGACTTCACCTTTATGGCAACTAGGTGTCACTGAGGAGCTTTGAGCAGAACCATCATGGCAAGATGGGTTTTAGATCCCACTGAAGTCAACGTGGGAGATGAGTAGAAGTAGCAGAGAATGGATGTACAGTGACCAGCTAGGAGAGATAGTATAAACTCTGTAAACAGAGGCCATACATGGAGAGTGAGAGGAAGTAGGGATTTCAGAGACAGTTTGGAGGAAGACTTGATGATTCTTGTCGGATGTGTGACATTTAAATTTGGATTTGTGCAGTTTGTTTCTGTTCCATCAGACAGAATTATTGTTCTAGTAGTCCTTTGAGAGACCATTAATGTAGCATTATTTGATAACATGCTTCTCTCTTTCAATAAAATTTGATCTTTTAGAGACCAGAGATTATTTGTATTTATTCAGATAGTTCAATGAATGTGAATATATGAATGACCAAATCAGCTAAAATCTTTTTGGTTTCCTACTCTAAGCCTAGTTATTTTCATGTGGAAAAGACCCAATCAGAATCGTATCTGTTATTCAGAGGTATTACAAAATAATTGCTGTCTTCATCCAACTCATTATATAATTTATCAAAACAATACATACTGAGCCTCCACTAATGTCCCCTCAAATTACAGGAGAAAGAACTACCTCTTTAGAGGCAGACAGGTCTGGATTCCAATTCTGGGTCCCCACTTATCTGCTGTGCTATGTTAGGCAAGTTAGTCAACTTCTTTGAGGCTCCATTTTTAATTCTATAAAATGGAAACAATTATGCCTCCAGGGAGGCAGTTAGGAGGGTTGCACAAGAGGGCATGTAAAAGTGCTCAACATAGTGGCTGGTTGGCAGCAGCCTCAGACACAAATCCCTTCCCCATGACCTCAGCCCACCCCTCACCTGCATTCTCCTGCCTCTGAGAGTCCCATTCTATGCTTCTGTGAGCCTGGGGACACACAAAATAAAGTCACTGCTTATGATTCAACTCATGGCCCCTGAAATAACACAGCTTTTGCAATGTAGACTTCTGCCCTCTATCTACCTCTCCCTTGATTTCTCTCTAATTTCCCAATGCATATCTGGAGCCAATGAATCTTCAGAAGAAATAAGTAGGACAGATATTCCACAAATATCTATATATATGACTCTAAACATATTACATGATCAATGGCTTTATCTTCCTAATCCTTTTTTTTTTCTTAGGCTAGCCTGAAAACTATACTCCTTGAGCACACTTTGATTGGGTGGTTGATGGCATGTCACCAGGAGCATGCAAGGAACTGAGGAAAATGAATAAAAAAAAGAAATCCCACTGCTGCTATTTCATCAACAAGATAATCACCATAAAGAAAATGAATATTAGCTATGCACATACATAGATTATGAGGACAGCAGAGGTGAAAGCAGTTAATGAATACATTTCAAGACTTAGAGAAAGGTAGTTGTAACTGGTTAAAGTACAATTTAATGCCCTGATCAGAGATATTTTCATATTGAAATTTGGCTGAATTCAGCTTCCTGATGTGAAATTCAAGACCTGAAATTCAAATACACTATGTAATTTAAATACATTGTGAACTCTAAATAGTATTCCATCTGTGCCAGGCCTAACCCTTCACGAAATAAATAAATCAAAGGAAGGGGTGTGTATGTTTGTTTTAACTAAAGGGTAATTAGAGGAAAAATTTGTTAATTTTCTATTTTTTTCTCAAGAAGAAAAATATATGTGAATATGACACATATAAATTATGACTATAAAAGCATACATATAGCAGTTTAAGAGATTAATCTATATGAAGACTTGTTTGCCTTCGGTCTCCTTAAATTTGGGGAAGAGGATGATTTGAACACCTGCAGAAATGAATCTCTCCACATGTTAGAGATGTGATGCTCCCCAAACACCACCATCACCCCTTTACCTAGCCTAATGTCTACCTTCTTACTTGGAGGGATGCCTTTTGTTCATTCCTTTTTTCCTGCTAAGGGCAGGGGATCAGAGGAAAGACAGAATGTGATAATGGAATGAATGAGATTATAGAATCCCCTTGTTGAGGTGGTGCTCTGAGGACAGAAAAAGTTCTAGAGCCACTAGACCATTGTTCACAGAAGTTACAAAATGGTTCCCAGGGCATTTATCAACAATTCATGGCCATCTGGAAAGGAGGGCATTAATACACCCACCTAACAGCCAAGGAACCCATAGCCTAACTATCAATGGCATGAACTATACGCTCTGCACACTTCTCTCATTTTGTCCTTACAACTCTATGAGGTCTGTTATCTGGATTTTACAGATAAGAAAATTGAACCTTAGCAGATAAAGTGAATTTCTTAGAGTAACATAGCTCAATAAGAAGCAGAGATTCAGGCCCATTTGTCCTCACTGGACAGGTGAGAAAGTTCTACACTCAGTGGCCTAACATGGCATATAAGTGACCCAGCAAGGCAGTTCCAGGAGAATAGGAACTCTCTAGGCTACTTAACGGAATGTCTAGTAACTAAGACCTCATTCCAAATAGAAAGGAAGGAGATTTAGTTCTTTTATTATTTGAAGAGGAAACCTATTGAATCATTCCCTTTTCCTATAAAGACAAAATCTCTTAGTTCTCAGAGCTTCTATTACTGATCAATATCACATCTGAGTGTCACATTGACCTAGATCAACATAGTTTTCATTTAAAGGACTGTTTTTGCTTGAATTGTCCCAAAATGATTTTTTTCTTTCTTGGAATATGCAGGGAAGTAAGCAACAAGGCTGGCCTAGTCCAAGGCATATTGAAAAGGAGTGCTTCCGACGCGTCTTAAACAAGTCTGTGAAGGAACATACTTGCTGCCTTGTCCTGGAGAGACCCTTAGAGTCATGGGGAAAGAGTTTTCATCCCACTCTGCTATTGAGCAGTTGTCAGGATGGGAGCTGGAGGGTTTCTTGAGGCTCTACCAGACTTCACAAAGCATAAGAACAGAAGCAGAATATTTCAGGATCAATTGCAGTGATTGGTTTCTTCCTCACTGCACATTTCTCCCTCCTGCATTTTCCTTTCAGTTCAGCATCCCCTTGCTTTCTTCCTCCCTCTGACCCCTGCAAAAGCAGGAAGACCAGAAACCTCATCATAATCACCTGCAGGGCTTCTGCCTCCATCAAAACCCCTCTTAGGAACCCCTGAGGGAGGCCACTGACCTGTGGCCACCACAGCCTTTGCTTAGGAGCATTTAGCTCAGTTAATGGGATTGCAAGGCCCTCGGAAGTCTTGGTGGCTGAGGCAGGATGTAATTAGCTGCTCATAATCCCTAGAAGGGCACCAAGAACAGCTCAGTGGCTAAGTCTGATTTCACTAACACTTCACTGTTCTCCTCCTGAGCAGTTATTTTTGGTTGGTTTGTATTTTGTTAAAAAGTTAGTATTAAAGCACTTACTATATTCCAGGCATTGTTCCAAGTACTTTGCGTGAATTAATTCAGTTAATTCTCCTATCAGGTCATTAGGTAAGCACTATTAATATCTTCATTTTATAGATTCAGAAACTGAGGCACAGTAGCAGAGGTTTGAACCCAGGCTATTTGGTTCTAGAAACTGAATTCTTATCCATCTAAGCAACTGGTGTATCTTAGGTACCTGTTTGCTACATTAAGCACAAACTACACAGTAAAAATAATCCTTCAAGAAAATGAGACCTTTATATCACCAAGCAAATGTAAAATCAAACAAAAGACAAGAGGTATTCTCTACTCCTGCGGTAACTAACAAAACACTGTGAGAACCATGGCACTCCATTCTGCAAGAATGAAGGAATAGAGCTCTTCTCTCCCATCCATACTCTCTCCCAGAGCCCTGCCTGTGTTATAACCACAGCAGGTAGATGGTGGTGACGTGGCCAGGGATGGGGACATATGTGGTACAGAAAGCTCAGAGGTGTGAATGGCTAAACTTATGTTGAAGCAGAAGTGACATTTGAGAGCCGAATCTCAAAGAAAGAATGAATGGAGGTTCAACAGATGGGGAAGGAGAAGTCATTTCAGGCTTTTTTGCCTTCTGTTTCTTCTTTTGGGGGAAACAGCCTTCTCTACTTCCCAGTAATCCTGCTCAGTCCCTGAGATTCAGATTAAACTAATTTAGCTTTTCTTACCTCATGGTGGGTATATGACCCACACCTCCCTATCATGGTACACCATCCCCCCAGAGACTCAGAGATTCGAAGAGCCAGGCCAATCAGAAAACTGTCCAGGTGTACTGTTTATGCTCTGGGAAAACCATTCCCTCTTTCTGCAGAATGTCTGGGGTAAACATGACCACTGAGGACTGTGTGTAGCTGATGCCCCACCAAATGGAGAGGGCCTCACTGAGATCGAAGCCAGGCAGAGGCAAGCACAAACATGAGGTGGAAGGGCACAAGGGTCTCATGGTGGCATTCAATCCCTAGATCCCCTGAATTTCCAGGTTAGGTCAACCAGTCAATTCTCTTTTTTGTTTAGGCAAAAGAACTCTATCAATGGCAACATGTGCAAAGGGTAGAAGTATGAGCAGTTGGGGTATGCCTGAGGATGGCAAAACGGCCAGTGGAGCAGACCAACAGATCTGTAAGCGAGCCTTGACTGCAAAGGTGGGCTGTGGCAGGTGTAGAAGGCATGTGTGTTCCCTGGGTACTGAATCCCTGAAAGTCTGAGAGTAATGACAGCAGATGTGTGTTTGAAGTGGAGATCTGGTGGCAGTGTGGAGCAATGCCTGAGCCAACAGAGACGGCTTGGAGCCCAGGGAGGAAGCCATTGAAACAGGCTGGTAGAGGCATGACAATGCTTCCAGAACTCAGAGAGCCTTAAAAGCAAGAGGTGGAGTTGAGAAATGTTCAGGAGATAGACAAAGTTCAGTGTGATACTATGATTTATAATAAGATATATGTATTTGGTCTTTGTCTGTTTCTAGTACAGAGCTCCTAAAACCTTTAGAACTTCCTAAGAAATACCATTAAAATGTGTTTTGTGGGATCCCTGGGTGGCACAGCGGCTTAGCGCCTGCCTTTGGCCCAGGGCGCGATCCTGGAGACCCGGGATCGAATCCCACGTCGGGCTCCCAGTGCATGGAGCCTCCTTCTCCCTCTGCCTGTGTCTCTGCCTCCCTCTCTCTCTCTCTCTGTGTGACTATCATAAATAAATAAAAATTAAAAAATAAAATAAAAAAATAATAAAATGTGTTTTGTTATGTTCATAAGGTGACTTGTGGACTTCACCTAAGGATGAGGACTGGTTGCCAGAGGAGCCAACCATGTGATTATAGGGTTGGAAGGGAGGGGTAGGGAGTGGGCTGGAAGCTAAGTTCCATCACTAATGGCCATGGTTTAATCAACCATGCCTAAGTAATGAAGCCTCCATGAAAACTCAAAAGGATGGGGTTTGCAGAGTTTCAGGGTTGGTGAACATGTGGAGATTTGGGGAAAGTGGTATGTGTCCAGAAAGGATATAAAAGCTCCACACCCTTTTCTTATACCTTGCCCTATGTATCTCTTCCATTTGGCTGCTCCTGAGTTACATACTTTTATAATAAACCAGTGATCTAATGAGTAAAATGTTTGAGTTTTGTGAGTCACTCTAGCAAATTAATTGACTCCAAGAAGGGGTCATAGGAACCTGCTATCTGAACCTGTGGGCAGAAATAGGAGGGGAATGTCTGAAGTGGAGGTGGGTACCAGTATCAAGGGACTGAGTCCTTATTAACCCAGGGATCTGACGCTATTTCCAGGTAGTGCCAGAATGGAGTTGAACCACAGGAAACCCAGCTGGTGTTGGAGTTTCTTAGTGGTGGGGGAAAAACCATCATGTGTTGGATTTGGGCGTATAATTATCCTCAGTGACCAGACATGAAAGAGGCAGCAGAGGGATCAGAAAGGCAAGCTCTGATTCACCCAGATGTGGATGTGATCTGCTACACATAACAGCTACAGGATGGGATTTAACCTCTTTAAGCCTCAGTTTCTGCATCTGTAAAATAAGAATGGTAACAGCATATGCGTCACAGAGCGCTTGTGAGGATGAAATGAGTTACCATGTGTGAAACCACTGAACACAGGGATTGGCACAAAGAAACACTCAATGAATGATAGCTGTTGTACAGAAGGTAAGGAAGAAAGGTAATTGAGGATGACCTTAAAATCTCTGGCTTGATAATTTGGAATAATGCTGAGGACCAGGGTCAGGGTAGGAAATGCCACAGGAGGACAGGTTTTGTGGAGAGGAGAAAACAAATCTGTTTTGCGATATATTGAATGTGATGTGCCTGTAGAACCTGGAAGTGAGAGTTTCCAGCAAGCAGTGGGACCTCAGAAGTTGAGTCATGATGGTCAATGATGACTGAATCTATGGCAGGCAAGAGAGGGTAGAGGACAGACACAACTACTTCACCAGCTACAAGGGGGGAAGGAGCAGCCCAGGAAGAGTCAGGGAGCTATCAGGGAGCCAACACATCAAGAGTTGTAAAAAGGGAACTTTTTATTTTTTTTTTTAATTTTTTTTTAAATTTTTATTTATTTATGATAGTCACAGAGAGAGAGAGAGAGGCAGAGACACAGGCAGAGGGAAAAGCAGGCTCCATGCACCGGGAGCCCGATGTGGGATTCGATCCCGGGTCTCCAGGATCGTGCCCCGGGCCAAAGGCAAGCGCCGAACCACTGCGCCACCCAGAGATCCCAAAAGGGAACTTTTTAAAGTGTGGATATGCTATTAGAGAACAGAATCCACCCTGTATGGGAACTGTGAGAATTCCTGGTTCATCAGCGGGGAAAAGGAGATGTCTTACCTCCAGGTATTTGCTAGCCAGGCGCAGGGTGCGATCTGTGATGTTAAATACATCCCTCCAGTCAAAGTTGGCCATGTCATCAGCCTGGCTCTCTCGAGGACCCTTATGTAGGAAGTTCAGCATGGCTTCTGCAGTAATACCTTCCTCACCAAGCTGACTATTCAAAAAGCCTTTCACTGTTGGGTTCTCCAGGGTGTCCTTAGGATGAAGCAAAACAGTCACAGTATTTAGAAATTCCACAGGATCTCTGGTCTTGTTTTCCAATTTTTAATGAATAAGGATAGATGTTTAGCTTCCCTTAAAAAGCTAGTGGGTTTTACTCCATGATAAGGCATGCCTATCTATATTCCATTTCCCCTGAATACACAGGTCTCTATAGAAGGAAAACATGTATGTTGGGGGTTGGGGAAGAAGGATAGGGAAAATGGTATATAGGAAACTTTTCTTTTTCCTGAAACTTTCTTTTTTTTAATGGGTTTTTTTGTTGTTCTCTTTTAATCCCTGCTATATAAGATTCTGACCTCCTGGCTTTGCAAATCTGGAAATGACAGCAGACAGACATACTTGGTTGAGTCTACAGTTATAGAGCTGGCCCCCTGGGGAGGTAGCCATTTGAATCTGAGGCCCTCAAGTAAATTTATGAAAGCAAGGAACTTCAGGAAGCCACTGACCAGTTTTTATATTTCCCCCAGAATTCAAGAAACATTTCCCACCCAAAGTTGGTGACTCTACTTGGTGACAGCTTCCAGAACTAGTGCCTTTATCCCTTGCTTACTATCTTTTGATCCAACTCCAGCAGATCAACCCTTTACTGAGAAAAGGAAATTTATGGAACTTTCTTGGTCCTTCTCTTCCCCTCCCCCTGCCATCCGTACTCTGATCATGGTCATCTGTGTGCTCCTGTCAAAGAAGTACCAGATCTGGGGGCCTACTTCCTCCCAGGCTTTGACCAACTTCCTAAGGCGTTCCAGTTCTTCAAAAGTTGAGTTGGCCTAAAACCAGAAAGAGATAGAGACAAGAACAGGGAAGAAAAACATGAGAGAGAACTTTTGATTGGATCTTCCCTGCTCCTGTCACAAACCCTGAGTTTAGGAGAGGCTTTCAAGGAAGTGTCTTTACTTCCTCAGTCTACTGATACTTCCCGGAACAATCTGCTATTTCCTGGCCTCCACACTGCTAGAATCTAGCTTCTTAAGATCTCAGAGATACTTGTAATAGTGACAATGTCATTGTCCTGGAGCCTCATTAAAGCTAGATTTGGACTCCCTGTGAGGAAATGCTCTTTCTCACTTCCTGCCTTTGTCTCTTCTAGGGAGCCAGGATTCAGAGAACTGTGAGCTCTTCCATTAGGAATAAAATTTAGGCACTGGGGAAGAAAACCTCCTTGTAAGTTTTGTAGAAAAGGGAGGGCCCAGGCAGGGACTCGGGCACAAAGCATTCCAATGATGACTGTAGATGGGGGAGGATCCCAAGACTCCACTAAGCAAAAAACAAACATAAGTCTTGCTACCAGGAGACTGAGTGCTTGAGCAGGCGCGTGCATGCATGCGTGTGTTCTCTCCCTCATTCTTCTGGGAGGTCCAAGGTAGAAAGGACAAGACCAGCCAGGATCTTACATTCTGCAGTATTCTGCGTACTGCTGGAGAATCTGGAGTAAAGAGGATTTTTCCCATCACCAAAGGCTTTGCTGCTCTCCAGGCTATTTTGGTGAGAGGGTTTGACTCCAGGCTCTGGATCAGTGCATTACAAAAGGTCGCTGCCAGGAGAGAAGGGACAGATTTTACAGAAATTCCCTGTTGCTCAATGCTAAACATAGTCATTAGTGTGTTCAAATCACATGTCTCATTCAACTTTATGCTGGAGGATTTGACAAATAACGTAAATTAATAGGCTGTACCCCACCAATAACAAGCTCATCATTAGTAAGTAACAAAATGCCACAGTGCATCTCAATAAGGGCCTCATCAGAGAAACAAAGAATGGGGCTTGCCCTGTGGTTTATTCTGCTTTAGAAAGGAGGTTAAGAAGCCTGCCTGGGATTACTACAAGGAACAGATGCCATTCTCACATGAAAGGGACATGAGGCCAAATAAAGCCTCCCCTTGGAATCTCAGCTTTAGCCTCAATAATTTCCCTTTACAGAGCCGCTTAATTTCTTTGTCATGTGGGCTATTTTAGGACCCAACTACTTTTGGTACATGCCTTGCTGCCTCTTTGCGATTTTAACTCAAAGGTCATGTCACCCAGTTGCATTTCTTCCCCACCCCACCTTCCTTTACCCCATAGAAGCCTCCTCCTAAAATAATAAAAGGTGGGAAAGATGGCTTGCCAGAGACTTGCCATTCAGAATGTAACTCAGTACTGCACAAACAGATTTTCACTGTACCATGTTTGTAAAAACATCTCGCAGCCATGTTTACTTGTCAGGGCCCTTCTGACCCGAGCTTTGGTTGCAACTCTGGGCTGTCTCCTCATTTATCTTCTCTTCTCTAGAACTTAACCCTAGTTTAATCAGATCAGTGGGATATGTCCCCTCTGTTCTCTTTCCAAGTGGGTCTCAGTTCTTTCCATAGTTCATATCCAGAATTCTTTATGAAAATTTCCCCTTTCTTACAAGGGAAAATGGACTTTCTGGGAGCAAAAGCCTCTCTGCCCAAGTACCCTCAGCAAGACTGACTTAACCCCAGGACTGGGTTTCCCTGGAAGTGTTAAACCATCAGCTTCACCAACATCAGATGCCATTTTTATATACATGACTCAGAAAACTTACTTGTTCTTTTGTCATAAGAATAGATAGGATCCTTCCTTGTGGAGTCAATCCCTAAGAAGGCCTTATAGTTATTGTCTTCATACCAGTTGAAGGAGAACACTCGAGAGCCTCCTCCCTCTGGGTAGCCACACAAGAGGTCAGACAGAATGCTCATCAGCTGTGCAAAGGTTTCTGGACCGCCAGTCTGCGTGAGAGGCCTGGTTACCCATAGCAAGTCTTCAACACTCGGTCGATGGATGAACTAGGGCAGGGCAAAGGCTTCAGGTTATTTTAAGGCAGCTAGAATCATAATCACTCTGATGCCAGAGCTCCAAAGTATGGGGAGACCTCCATATATGCATTTGACTTCCTTATTTATTTATTTATTTATTTATTTATTTATTTATTTATTTATTGGCTTCTATATTTAAAAGAAAACATGCATGTTCTCAGCAATTCTTAATCCAGCTGTGAAGTAAAAATCTACTGCCATCTATTCAGGGCCTAAAAGGAAACTAGAATGAGTCTTAAAATAAAAAAGTTAATCCCAATATATTTTAATATCGCTTCTCTCTTTTAATCCCCTTTATCTGACTTCCTTGGGAATGTGTCCTTGGAGAAATGTAGTGAGCATTTTTTTTGCAAGCCAGTTCTTGGGTTCTGTTACCCCATCAAGATGGGAATACTGGGGGAAAAAATGGAAACAAAATGATGGAGGAATGGCTCTGTCCTAGAAAAGCAAGATCACAGCAAATTTCTTTGGCCAAGTAGTTTAGAATTTAGTTTCTTATATTTGGAAAATTATCTTGTTAGCTTAATTTTACCAAATGTGAGTTCTCCCATTTCCCTGAAATATGTGGTTTGTGGTTTATGCGTGTATGTACATGTGTGTGTGTGTGGGTATGTGTATGTGTGTTATGATCCAAGCAAATATAGAACAGATGAAGTCTCCATTCTTGGAAGAACACTTTGAATTGTGCACCAAACTAAGAAGAGGCTGGTGGTCTTCTCCTCTCTGTATGAATACCCATGGCCCTTGCTGGACTCATCCTTTGAAGGCAGATCTGTAATGCTGAGAACTAAGTTGAGGGTTCCAGAGTTGCCAGGGTCTCAGCACCCATATGCCATCTGGCTTTGCTTTAGGAGAATATGTAAAACAAAAACAATGCTCCTTTTATTCCTCAAACACACTTATTACTACTTTTCAAAGGCAGTTGGGAATTAAAAAAAAATTAGGATTCAGTCAGGTGAGACTGGAACAGCTTCCCTACTTCAATAAGTGATGTTTACCTGTCATCCCTGTCTTTGTCCACATGCCAACACTTGCCCTCTGAAACTGTTGAGCACTGTGTAGGATCTACACTGTGAGTCATGCCTATAATCATCACAATCACAGTCTAGGCTTCAATAATAAACTTGGAATCTCAAATTGCTTCGAAAACAGTAAGTCTTATGACAGTCTTGTAAGGGGTTATTATCATTATTATGTTGCTCATTTAATCAAAGCACTTGGAGATGAAGGGGCTGTTCTAGGGTCAAACGGTCTAGTATCAGTTAATATAAATGGAGCCATCTGCTAAACTGAATTCACAAATGCTTACACTTGCTATCTAGACAGGCAAAAAAACTTTTGGGACTCCCACGCAGACTGAGGAGTGTTGATGGGCTTTGGAGACTTTTTTCACATTCCCTATCATTTTCAACTCTATTATACTGATAAGAATTTTTTAAATGCTCACAAAGAAAAGAATGTTAAACAGAGACTCCCACTAGAGCAGGTGGCCATCAGTACAATGAGCCTTTCTCTGACCCTTCCTGAACAGCAGGGCTCACACTCTGCCCAGGCCAAACTTAGTTTTATGGACACAGATTCCACAATGCAATTTTCCAGGTTGACTAAGCCCATGTCAGCTGCGAATACTGAAGGGAAAAATTTGGGGGGAAAATTATGCTTCACCTTTTGCCTGCCTTTCATAAGACACATTGCACTTGAAGGTAATTGTTTATTTCACATTGCTCTTCCTCATTAGATTGTATGTTTCACCAGGGTAGTGACCATACCTGTCTCTTCATCATCACACTCCCAGCACCTCTCACCTATTTAGTAGAGAATCAATTTCTATACAGGAAAAGGCTTGTGCAACCAGATGTTAATTGAAGCACGTACATCTTTCACAAAATAGCATAAAAATGTCATTTTTTTTCTTTGTGATGGAATGAGTCAACGTATTTAAGACATTTTAAAATAATGCCTATAAGCACTATGTGTATGCTATTGCTATTAGCAGTATAGCTATAGGTGAATTGTAAAAGCATAACAGGATGGACCACATCAATACGGAAGGACTTAGATTCAATGTTACTCCACTGATAATATGCCACACAAGACATGGTGGCATTTTTTCCTAGGTGTGAAATTAGGATGGTACCCTTCTTTTTTGCCTCCAACCTAGGAGCACAGGTAATTTAGGATATGAACAAGTGCTCTGAAATTGCTAGGTAGAAATTTCAAATGTATTTCTCCTTGAACAGGTCTGAGGTACAATTAAACTGTTTGATACAATACGTATAGTAAAATGGTGGAAAGATATAATAACATTATCATTAGTATCATCAGGCCGCTTACCTCTCGAAACCTTGATGATATGTCAGAAAATACTCTTCCCCAGGATCTCAGATTGATACCTTGAGAACTGCTGTCTAGGAGTGTGGGAAGCTGTAATTGATAGGAAAAAATATATGTGTGTATATACATACATATATGTATAAGGTACACATATACACATGGGTGCTATCTGATCTCCTTATGCTTAACAACATTTCCTCCCTTTTTCCTAATCACAGGACCTCTTCTGCTAGATTCCTTTCAAAAACAAACTTATTTTATCTAATTGAGAAAATCAAAGGTTTTTATTCCAGGTCTGATTCCAGCCTCAGCTCCCAGTTGAGCTAGCCAATCACAAATAATTTCACAGTGACATTAAATATGCCAAAGTGATTCTGACTGCTGGTTTAGCAACACCAGACAAGCCTCCTGGAGGAAGGGAAACAGTGCAGCTGCTGATCTGTAAAGGAAGGCTGAGTGCAGAAGTGCCCATCTGTGCACCTGGGCTCTGCAGACACACTCGGACTTCCTTCTTGTTCACATCTTTGCTTCCCTTTGAGGCTTCTTCAAGTAGGTTGTGGCTCTTCCTCTGCTTAACACTACTTTCTTATATGGAAGATTTGGCTAGTTATATCATCTTTCTTTTAAAGCTGCTGCTGGCAGCTTTGAAGAGAAGTTTCCTTGCAAATTATCCAGTTGGCAGTAGTATTCTGGTGACCCCAGGCCCAGGAGCCAACACAAAACTATTGACGCACTTTCCACCTACGTGGGGAATGTGGAAGCCCACAAGTTTGCTGGCTCCAAACCTGAGCCCAACATGAACAACTTGTTTTCCAGAAACCAAATTCAAGTCCTGAATGAATGACTTCATTCTCTATAATCTCAAAACTGATTGACTCACTGATCATGTGTCTTTTAGGACTGAATTCTATGTTTTAAGATGGCAGTTTTCTTTCTTAAAAAAAAAAAAGATTTTATTTATTTATTCATGAGAGATGGGGGCGGGGCAGAAATACAGGCAGAGGGAGAAGCAGGCTCCATGCAGGGAGCCTGATGTGGGACTTGATCCCGGGACTCCAGGATCATGCCCTGGAGCAGCCAAAGGCAGGCACTAAACCGCTGAGCCACCCAGGGATCCCCAAGATGGTGGTTTTCAAACTCAAGTGTGCATCCTGACTATGTCTGCAGGGGCTCTGCATTTTTAACAAGATTGGTGTATAATTCTGACTCAAGTATCTATAGACCACAAGCCACAAGTCACAGGGTGGTTCTCCTAAATAATAGGTTGGCTGATCCAGCTGCAGCCCAGCTGAGAAGCAGGTGAAATGAGGTTTCGGGCAGCCCAGTCTCCTTCCAACTTCTAGACACGGGCCTGCCTTGCCTTCTCTCTGCCATGGGCGCAGGGGCCCTCACAGGCTCTCAGACCCTGCTACTGAAGAATAAATACAGCCACACTCCTGGAACATTGGCATTCCTGGTTCATTTCCTAACAGTAAAATGAAAAGCTTTGTTGTGACGGCTACGAAGCAGACAGGAGGACAATTTATCAGAGGAAGTAGCAGCAAAAACACTGTTGAACTACACCACTGAGAAGCATCTTTTCTCCTTAGCCTTCCCACTGGGCCTAGACATTGGTCTTGCCAGGACTTCTTTTCAAACTCCTTGAAAATAGTTTCAGCGTACTCTGGGCAAAGCACTTTAATTCCTGCTATGGTTCCAAGGGAGGGTGGGGCTGAGAAGAGGAGGTAGGGAGGAAGCCAGCAGGTAAAAATGTGTGCCAGTGGCAAGTTATCACCAACTCCTGTGATTCACCTCCTGACTACTCCAATAAGTTCTAGTAGAGATGAAAGGAGATCTAAGAGATACAGCAATAAAATGCCATGTGTGGACTTTATTTTAATTTTGATCTGAACAAACCAGCTGCAACAATCAGAGGGAAAGTGAACATGATTAGGTATTAGATAATATTAGGGAATTATTGTTATTTTTTTTGGTGTGATCATAGAATTGTGGTTTTGTTAAAACAAGTAAGTTTCCATGTGTTAGAGATACATAGGGAAGTATATATGGGTGAAAGAATATATTGCCTGTGGTTTGCTTTAAAAGATTTCAGGGGGAAAAAGTAAGAAACTGATTAAACAATAATGGCCAAATGTTGAAAACATCTGATGAAGCTGTGTGACGGATCCATGGGAGTTCACTATATCATTCTCTCGATTTTTATGCTTATTTCTGTAAGAGAATGATTTAAAAATAAAAAAAGAGGCTTTTTGCCTGCGAGAATAAATAGCTAAATGAATGAATACTAAATAAATATTCTCTCCTCTCTTTTTTCTCTTCCTTACTAGGACTACCTTTGCGCATGCTCTCCTTGTCTCTCTCCCAGAACATTTTCATCAGAATAGCCTTTCTTGCTGGCCTCTTGTCTCTAGATTCCTCTCTTCTAATGTATTCCCCACACTGTAGCCTGAGTTACCTAACAAGTCAATGTAACCACGTCACCTCTCCCGCTTAAAGATCTTACATGGCTCCCTACTACCTCCAGGAGAGAAGGTCAGTATCAGGGCTGGACACACATGGCTTCCTCTCTAGCCTTCTCTCTTGCTTCTCTTCCATCGAACTGGACTTCCTTCTACATTTTCTAATATGTATGTCTACCTGATTTTGTAAACGGTGATAATGACTGGCTAAAAAACTACATTTCCCAGCCCCCACTGTACATGGGGTGGTCATGTGACAAAATCCTGACCAATAAGATATCAGGAAAAGTCACAGAGTGGGACTTTTGGAGAAAGCCTATTAAAAGAGGGCCCTCTGCCTGCCTGGAACGTTGATGTGCTGGGGGAGGTACAGCAGATATCTCAAGATCACCAGATGATCAAGCACATGCTAAGGATGAGTGATGGAAACAAAGAAGAGCTTAGGTTCTTGAGAAAATTTGTGGAGCTTCCATACCACTCCTGAATAACCCACCACAGGACTCCGCTTTGCGAGGAATATGAAAGCCATTGGTTTTCAGCATTCTGTTACAGCCAGTAGTAGTTTCTGAATGACATAATTACACATTTGAGAAATCTGTATAGACGGTCTGCTATGTGCCAGGTGCTGGGGGGTATAGCAATGATCAATACAAAGTCCTCCCTTTATGGAGTTTACCTTCTAGAATCTCACTGATGTATCTTCAGCTTTCTCTTCACTACCATCACATTATATGTACTCAAGATCCTCCCGTGTGAAAGAAAGAACTACTTCTGATGCTTTATTCCCCTGTAGCTACAGTCTAACTGCCTTCCTTCACCCTTTATTCCCACACTTCTTGGAAGAGTAGTCTATGTTCAGTTTGGTACTTCAGTTCCTCACCGATACTCCTGTCTTTCACCCTCACCATCCAACTAAGACACCTGAACATTCTAGTTAAATCTCTAGTTTCCTCCTCCTAGTTTTTAAGTCTAATGGATACTTTTGGTTCTTGCCTTTTCAGATCTCTCTGCTTCTCTCAACACTTTTGATCATGTCCTTTTCATCCCCTGATGTCTGTGACACTGCTCTTGTCTGGTTTGCTCTAACCCTCCTCTGCTTCTTCATGAGCTCCTCTGCCTCCACTGTCTCCTTCATTACTGGGGCTCCTGAG
Organism: Vulpes lagopus; assembly: GCF_018345385.1. Taxonomy (NCBI): domain Eukaryota; kingdom Metazoa; phylum Chordata; class Mammalia; order Carnivora; family Canidae; genus Vulpes; species Vulpes lagopus. Next base: position 144,058,736 of record NC_054826.1, on the reverse strand, counting down.
GGGTTCCATGGCCTTGCTCCTCTCACACTGCCTACTCTCCCCAAATCGTCTCATTCCCTTTATCATTTAATCTTCTACCTTTTTGTTGGAGACTTCTAACTCTGTGCCTCTAACCCCCAGCCATCTGCTGGACCTTTGTCCAGATCCAATTCATCCTAAACTGATCACATCACCTTCCCCAAACCAGTTTCTGCTCCTGTACAGACTTCATCAGCTGGTGGCACCACCTTCTGCCCTGTCACCAAAGCTAAAAGCCTGATAGTCATCACTGATTCTTCCCCACTCCACCTCATTGTCAAAATCCTCAGCCTGGAGACATAGGAACTGGTACTGGATCTGAGTGTGGGGAAGGGTGAGCCCTCTCTTTGCCAAGAGGGTAGCCAAGGGGTATCTGAAAAACTGATTTAGGAGGAAGCTAGAATCAAGGACTGGAGTCCTTGAAGTCCTAAGAAGGAGTCCTAAGAAGCTGTGCAGAGAAAAGATAACCAGGTCCTACATAATGGGAAGGGATCTAAGAGGGGCTAGGAACCCAGAACACAGAAAATAAAGAACTGTTACATTTATGTGTCCAAAGAGATTGGACATCAGTTAGTCACCAGCTCCTAATTGCTTTTAATTACTTCCCCTTCTTTATGAGTTTGGTGTCTGTTTTCCTTTCTTGGCTGTGGGCTGGAGATGATCTGTGGCTGTGTTCTGCCCAAGTGGGCATCTTCTCTCCATGCCCCTTCCTTTACCTCTGTAGGTTCTAGGCACATTCTGGCCTTAAAACTCTGTCCTGCATCAAATTCAACACACTGAAAAGCACCCGTGTCTCTGTCATATCTATAGGTATCTATATCCACATATCAATATAGCTAGATTTCTTTTTTTTTTTTTTTTAAATTTTTTTTTATTATTTATTTATGATAGTCATACAGAGAGAGAGAGAGAGAGAGGCAGAGACATAGGCAGAGGGAGAAGCAGGCTCCATGCACCGGGAGCCCGACGTGGGATTCGATCCCGGGTCTCCAGGATCGCGCCCTGGGCCAAAGGCAGGCGCCAAACCGCTGCGCCACCCAGGGATCCCCTATAGCTAGATTTCTATATATTTTTAAGGGCTCTTAATTTTGCTTCCGAAATTATTTGGCTTTCAGTAATTCATTTAATGAATGATCTGATATGATTTCTCAGCAATCATTGCAAATACTTAGGAATGTTTGTAAAGTGGGAAAACCTGAATTATAAACTAGATTTTTGAATTTCAAATTTTATGAACACTAAATTTAACAATAAAGTTGAATAATATTACCTTCCTCAAACATTCAATGTAATGCTTATTGATTTCAGTTTTAAAGCTTTTCTTTGTATTTAAGAGTCATATTTTTTTATTTTCAAGTCTCATTCTTGTAGGCCTCTGTAGTAGTAAAGCTACTATACCCATTACTTTAGAGCTGAATAAATAAAATAGCCAACCCACCCCATTTCACTGCATCTTTATCACCTCCCCTAGTAGGCAGAGTCAACTCCTCTGAAACCACCTCAACTTCTCCAGAAAGCCTTCCCTCCCTCACTCCATGCTCTGTCTTCCTTCGCCATGACGTCTGTGCTCCTCCTAGCCACGACTAGATTCTCAGCGTGTTCATTTATCACTTTTATATTGGTTTGCTATTATTTTTTTTAAGATTTTATTTATTTATTCATGATAGAGAGAGAGAGAGAGAGAGACAGGGAGAGGGAGAAGCAGGCTCCATGCCAGGAGCCCAAAGCGGGACTCGATCCCAGGACTCCAGGATCGTGCCCTGGGACAAAGGCAGGCACTAAACCACTGAGCCACCCAGGGATCCCTGGTTTGCTATTATTTTTAATATATCTGTCTCTCCACTATACTGTAAACTTTATTTTCTTTTATATCTTCAGGGCATGGTACATAATAGATGCTCAATAAATATTTTGTATTAATTAATGAGTAAATCAACTAAAATCTAATGGGAAAAAAAACAGAGTCTAACTGAGGTTTTAGGTTCCATGAGGTATGTCTCTAGAGATATGATGTGACTTACAGGAAAGGAGTGGTCAGTCCCATCTACAGATGAGGAAGGTAACACTTGAGCTGATGTTTGAAAGAAGACAAGGTGATGATCCTGAGGGTGAAGGGAGTGTTGTGGATGCAAGGGGAGGGCCAGGAATTCCAGGTGGAGACAGAAGGTGAAGAGAGAGTGACCAGAGAGACAGCCAGATAAGAACAAAACCAGGAATTTGAGGGAGAGGGAACAGGAGAAACAATAGCTTGAGATGCATTTTGGGATCTAGTTAACACTTTCTTTTTTTTATCTTGTTAATAATTTAATAACATTAGTTATTCAAATGTTTACTGAGCTCCAGCTATGTGCTTGGTACCATAGTTACAAGTTTTTTCCTAGCTCTTTCCAGTAGAGATGGTAAATGATGAGGGTCTTGGATTCACATCTCTAGTACCACTTACATCTCACAACAGTGCCTGGCACCCCTAGGGAGCCCTCCATACATATCTGGCCACCAACTGTCTGACTGATGTTGCCATAAATTATAAAATAACTTTCCCAGGGCTCTTCTCTTCCTTTGGTTCCCTTCCCCATTATCAATTCAAATTCACGTGGATTGTTACTGCCAAAAGAATTGGAAGAGACTGAAAGTTTATTTGAATGGAAATGTAAAAACATTTCTGGAAAAAAGGTCATAGACCAAAATGGCAAGCATCATCTCTCTCTCCCTCTCTCCCTCCCTCTTTCTCTCCCTCACACACAGAGAGACCACTGCCTCCTATGCCAACAAATTCTCTTAATTTCCCAAATAACAAGTAACCCTTCCATGTCACAACTGGGTTCAGCACTGTCAACACAATTTCAATGCCTGATTAGGCCTCCTAAGAAAGACTGGATATATAAATAGGGCTGTGGAAAGGGTATGTCTCTATCATTTCCCATCAGCTATGGTTGGTCTTTGGGGGATCCCTGGGCCTTGATTTGTACTCAAAAGAAATGAATAGAAGGGCCTAGCTGGCAATCAAGAAAACTCTGACTATACTAGGTCTCTGTTTGTGTTCTCATGGGACAAGAGATATGTCTGTCCTTTGGAACTATGTAATATTTTTCTTAAGGCAAAATAAAGTGTATTAGCTACTAAAAAAAATCCCAAAACATTTGTTTAAGCAATATTTGCTGATCCTTTAGACCTAATAGATTAATCAAACATATGCCACTCTGCCAGCACACAAAAGAACATTTTGTGAGTTGCAATTTTTGTTCATTTTACTTTCTCTGATTCAAGAAGACCATCTAGAAAACAGTATTATTTCTAAGCTGAGGATCTACCCAACACAAGGGTAAATATGTAGCCTTCAGTTAAAAAAGGGTGTTTACAGGAATGACATGGCCTTTCGGAGCTGGTGGAAGGATGAGCTGCTGTCTTGAAAACACCCAGACAGAGGTGAGAAGCAGATGAAGCACTGGACAGACAGTGCAGGCTTGCTGTGTTCAGTCCTGGGCTGCTGATACAGGAAATCCAGATTTATCCAGGAGGGAAATTGTTGCTAGGCAACTGGGAGAATGTGGATTTGAAGTATGTTTGTTGCAACCTGACAGTTGTTAAGCATCAGATGAAAAGAGAGGAAGCCGGTTTCAGTGGTGAGGGGGCGACCAGGAGGGGACACCCTGAGTACCAGGAAATGCGTCATGAGTGGAGAATTCAGACTAAATCACTCAGGGTTGGGGAAAATGCCAAGCTGTCTCTACCAGGAGAGGTCACAGAGACACGCTGTCTCCCAGGACTGAAGGGGACAGAGCATCTGAATGAGAGGGTGGGCTCTGGGGTATGTGAACAGACAAGCGATGGAACTTTCTTTGGCTCAAAAGAAACTAGGTCTTTTTTTTTTTTCTCTGCTGTGTGACTTCAGTCCTGATATTTGTGGTTGATGAAAGCAGAACTGAGTTTGGAATCTAGGGGCAGTCAAAAGGTCAATGCATGAGACAGATCTCTTGCTAGTCTGAGGGGTCTGAGAAAGAAGAATGTCCCACGTAAGTGTTTAAGAAGAACATTTCCAGGAGTGTAGCAATGACAAGGGAACAATGGGGCTTCTGCAAAGCTGCTGCATTCTTGCTTTGGTAAGAGCAAAAATGCTTTTTGTTTCCGAGTGCTTTTCCATCTCTTCTCTTATGTGAATTTCTGCTATCATTTTCTGAGACAAGTAGCACAGATCTTGTTAACTTGATTTTACAGATGGGGAGTATAGCACACTAGGGGCCAACCCCGAGCCAGAACCAGTGTCCCGACCACCAGATCTCTGTGTGCTCCAGCGGGCGGTCCCGCCTCTGGTCCTCTCACCATTGGGTCCCATGCTCAGGGGAGAAGCTGATTACTTCATGAGTAGAGTGAAGGAAGAATCTGTGGCTGTATTGAGACACTTTAGGAAAGGGCATATACTAATGGTAGGTGGGAAGGAAATTTTAATGCAAAAGTTCTTAACAGGGGCCTGGATTCAGAGGTGCCATGAGTGCCAACCCCTTATGTGTCTGTGTGAACTCATATTTCTCTAGAGAAAAGGGCTAGAGCTGTTATCAGATTCTCAAAAGTAGTCCTAATTCATAAAAAGGTTAAGAACTACTGTTCTGGGGAGAGACAAACTATCAAGACCAAAATCCTTCTCAAAACCAGTATACCCTGGAGAGAACCTGATCCCTAGTACATTGGTTCTTAATCTGTAGCAGCTTCATAAAGGCCAGGACCCAGGACCCATTATTGAAAGAGCAACCTTCACAGGGGTCTTCTTGAGTCTGAAGTGATTTTAATTTCGACTTCTCAGTATTTTTTTTCTTTTTAAATCCATAAAAACAACATCTAATCTATCATGAAAATAAACTGTGGCCCCCCTCCTGTGTGTCTGGAGCCAATGACAACCATGTCCACAGGCCGAAGGCACATTTGATGTACATTAATGTTTCTATTTCCTATTTCCTTTGTATTTCTTCTTTACTGAAATTCATTCACCCAGGGGAGACTTTGATTATACGAGACACATAGTTTTATAGATGCAGACAGAGCAAATACTAATGCTGTAAGTCAAGTATACTTGCTGCGGGCTTCATAACTTCCAAAAAATAAAAAACCTATATTCTAACTTCATTTTATTTTCACCCAACAGCCCTGCTGCCCCCGAAACCCCACCCCGTACTGCTGGCACTGGGTATCACTCCTTTGTCTCCTTCCCTCTCAAAGCCCTCCCACAGAAGCCGGAGAAAGTTGACAATCCAAAGATTCAGAATCCGAAGGGAGAGGAAATCATGAGGTGAGGTCATTAATGGAACCTCATTATAAATTCCTGGAGATGTGGGGCTTTTCTAGAGGACTGTGACACCGGTAGTGTCATCTGAAAATCGAAATGCTCAGAGATCCCAGAGGACAGAACCCAGGCCCAGCTCACACCGGGCAGCAAGCCGTCCACCCACATTTATTCCCAACCACTCAGCAATCCAGGGAGCAGAGCCAAAACCAAAGCAGGTCATGGAAAGGCACATATAGTCAGGGTCCCCGAGGCTGGGTCCTTCCACCCCTCCCCAATCAGTGTTCAGCCACCCCAGTCAAAGCGACACGGGTGAAATGAAGTCAGAAGAGTCGAAACTGCGACAGAACAGTGGCTGGGGGCAAGTAAAGAAAACGGAATCATGCGCCACTGGAGGCGATGGCAAAGGGGAAAGCCAGGGGCCAAATGCCAGGGAGGCCAAATTTCCTCTATCGACATCCACTGAGAAGGGGGAAGGGAGGGAAATTCAGATTTCCCAGCAGCGTGGCAGGTCTTGGCACAGCCTCGGTTCCCCTGCCGAACTTCCACAAATAAACATTCAGAGCAGAAGGGACAGATTTGCTTCTCAGCAAGATTTCAAAGCTGCGCACCAGAGTCGGAGAGAAAACAGGAAGGACTGCAGAGGGAGGAGGGAGAGGAGGGGAAGGAGGAGGAGGAGGAGGGGGGAGGGGGAGGGGAGGAGGGGGAGAAGCAGGGGGAGGGGGGAGGTGGGGGAGGAGGAGGGGGGGAAAGGGGGAGGAGGAGGAGCTGGAGACAGAGGAGGACGAGGAGGAGGGGGGGGAGGAGGGCAGAGAAGGAGGGTGGGGGGTGGAGAAGCAGGGTGAGGGGGGAGGTGGGGGAGGAGGGAGGGGAGGAGGGCGGAGGAGGGGGAGGGGCGAGGGGAGGAGGGGGAGGGGCGAGGGGAGGAGGGGGAGGGGGAGACAGGCGCAGGAGAAGAGGAGGGAGGGGAGGAGGGGAAGGAGGAGGAGGAGGGGGGAGGGGGAGGGGAGGAGGGGGAGAAGCAGGGTGAGGGGGGAGGTGGGGGAGGAGGAGGGAGAGACAGAGAGGAGGAGGAGGAGGGGCGGGAGGAGGGAGAGGAGGGGCACGCACGCCTCAGTTGGGATCAGACGGGAATGGTCCCAACCCCCCGCCCGAACTGACTGGCTGACGGGGGTTCCGAGGTGGAGGTGCGCACGTTTCAGGTGGCGCCCGCCCGTCCGCACGACGCGCGACACCCCTACTGTGGTCTCAGGCCGGAGCTGCTGGTTTCCAGCTGGCGGCGTCCACACTCCCACACTCGGCCTGAAGCGCCCCCCGCCCCCAGGAGGCCCGGCCGCCCCGCCCCCCCTCGCCCCCAGGAGGCCCGGCCGCCCCGCCCCCCCTCGCCCCCAGGAGGCCCGGCCGCCCCCCCCACCCCGCCCCCAGGAGGCCCGCCCCCCGGCCTCGCGCAGTCAGGGCGCGTGCGCATGCGCGTGGGGCCGGTGCGCGGCTCCGCGGGCACGTGCGCTGGGGGCGCGAGCGCGTGCGGGCGCGGGGCGGCGGGGGCGGCGGGGGCGGCGGGGCCGGCGGGGCTGCGGGGGCGGCGGGGCTGCGGGGGCGGCGGGGCTGCGGGGGCGGGGGGGCCGCGGCCGTGTTGGGATTGTCTGGGGGTGAGAACCGGGCCGGCCGTCTCCAGGGGGCCGAGGGACAACACCGCCGCCTGTGCCCCGGGGCGGCTCCTGGAGGTTGCGCGCCCGCCCACCTGCCCACCTGCCCACCTGCCCACCCGCCCGCTCCTTCCCGGGGCGCGGCCGCCCGGGCTCTCGGACATCGCGCCCCCTTGTTCGTGAGTGAGCGCTGCCCTGGCAGGTGATGAGCCCCCGTCCGCGCACTGGTGAACATGCGGATGGGAAACAGCCCGGGAGAGCAAGCAGGGCGTCCCGGTGCTGGGGCTGAGGTGGCTGCCCGCCAAGCAGCTGCAATAACAGCCTAGTTCCAGAGGGGCCCCCACCCCTGGCCCTGGAGCAGCCCTTGCTCCCCCAGCGCCCCTCTCGGGCCGAGGGTCTTCCCCAGCCTTTCTGTGCTGCCTCAGGGTTGTTGTGCTGAAAATACGGATAAGATGGGTCTAAGGAGCAATAAAAGCAAAAATCCTATCCTCATGCCTGCAGTTTCTTTTGGGTTTTCTTATTAGTAATTTTTTTTTTTTTTTTAGTGTTTAGCCCCTCTGTCCATTTGTCAAATGAAGAAGCACATTTCAAGGGCACCACACAGTGTGTTTGTCTTCTTTGCTTGCACCCCATGTGTCCTGTCTGGGTCTTGTCTTTCCCCACAAAAATGAGGGCAGTTACAAGTAGTCCTGGGGACCCACCTCCTGTTGGATTTTTTTCCTCTAGGCCCTCTCTGGAGTTAAACACTGTCTTTGTCAAGAGAATGGCAGGGAGGATGGGTCCACAGCATCCTGGTCTTATGGGTGATCAAATGAAAGTGCTTTGATGCCTTAATGGCATTTGGAGGTGCTATCATTATGCTTGGTCTGCAGAAACGGAGACAGTAAATGAAACCCCTGTGTTCTAGGTCAGTGATTCTCAACTCGGGAATCAAACTCCTATGTTCCAGGTCAGTGATTCCAACCCAGCTGGACGTTGGAATGATCTGGGAGTATGGGCCAGGCATTGGTAGCTCTTAAAACCTCCCTGGGTGGTTCATTGTGCAGCCAGGATAAGAACCACAGCACCAGCACCCAAATGCTGTCGCTGTTGGGTGTTTCTAAATGCCAGTTGCTGTGACGTGGCCTTTTGCTTTTCTTAGGCTAAGAGTTCAGTGAGGATGGTAGGGTCTTGGTTGGAGCCTTGGCCTCAGCACAGTGCCTGGCCCCTAGAAGGCACCCAAGTCAGATTTGAGTGCGTGAACACAGGTACAGAGGTAGTGAGCAAGCACACAGGGTAAGTCTCAGATCAGTAAGGGTGACCAGCCAAAGTTCTCCTCTAGTTTCTGAACTCCAGAACTTGCAGAGGTAAAGATTTTGTGGCCTTTCTCGTGTGATAAACATTCTGAAGCCAGTGACCTGAGCTTGGTTCCAGTGCCTAATGGAAAGTTTTGCCCAGGTCTCCCTTTATCCTGCTACATCCAGAACTGTCTTCCTAGGATTGCTGGTCATGCTCCAGGGGACATTTACCTCTACCAGCAGCCAAGGTACTTCAAAAAGAGATGCATGACCCTACGTTTTTTCTGTTGCCCGGAGGATTGCATGATACTGGGTGCCCAGGGACATTAACGCCTCTGCAAAAACAGATGCTGGTCCCTAGCTGTGTTGGTGTTCAACCACCCAGCACAGGGATCTTTATCACCTTACTCTCTCTTATGGTTCTGAAAACAAACCAACGAGTGCATCTAAAATTGACTTCCTTTTGGAATTTTGGACTGAGAGGTTTGAACCACATGCTTTTTTATTCTCCCCACAGCATGGGGCACCGAGCGGTCTTTGCTGGGGTCCTGGGCTCTCAGTGGGGATGGCTTCAGAAGTGCCAACCCCTCTTACCACTCTGGAGGCCTACCCTGATGAGCTGGGAACACTGTGGAGTAAGGTTCCAAGGGAAAGTCTCGTTTTAAAAGGAATGAAGTGTGAACTCTGCCAGAAACTGAAGGGTCTTGTTTTATTTTGTTGTTGTTTTTAAAGCCTTCAACTTGCTTTTTAAGACAAGCTGAGAGTGGGTTTTCTGGGACTTGAGAGAGCAATCAGAAAAAGGCAAAATACAAATTCCTGAACCAAGTTCTCATGATTGACATATCCTACAACACGGTTTCAGAAATTAAAATGCAGGCACAAGAAAAAACACAATTGGATCCTAGAAACATTATATAATTGTAGAAATTATTATATATATTTATATTTATATTTATATTTATATTTATATTTATATTTATATTTATATATGTCACCTTCTCTGAAGGATTCTAATTTTGAGTGTTTCTTAAAGCATGGCCTACAATGACCTCCATTGGAATCGCCTAAGATAACAGG